>NC_046332.1:99381017-102314767 GCF_000738735.6 Corvus cornix cornix | reverse complement strand
GTGGCTTTGTACACTGCCGAGTGATAAAGTTACACAGCTCTGCTTTTACGTGCATTGATTTCAGCCATCAAAGAAACTTAGAAAACTAACAATAAACAACTTTTCCATATAGCTGTAGTCAGGCTGGAAAAATATGTGATTCTTCCTCCCCTCCTGCCCCCTGGCAACCGAATTCCCCTGACTTTTAGGCTTTTCTCTTTTAAATGACTGATAACATTACTTAAGATGCTTTCCTGTGGGTCTCTCGCAGTGAACCTGTCCTGGGTGTGCACAGGCTGTACCGCTCGCTCTCACTCCTCCAGTAGCTCATTTGGGTGCATCGTTAGCTGCTGTTGTGATGTGCTCTTGACACTGCTGCAGGACAAGATAATTTTTCTTAGCCTGCTATTAACATTTTACGTTCATCGTAAGTCAGGTCCAGCGCTTTACAGTTTACAGATTTTTTGCATGACCTTCTCTGTAGACTGAAAGTGATTCGGAAATGAGAAAAGAATGCTGCAACCAATTAGCACGTACAAACATTTATTTTGAAATTTCCATTCTGACTGTTATGAAGAGTTACATCATCAAAGCACTTTATGGCAGTGAAAATAGCTCTTACCCCTCTGACTCATCCATTACTCCATTAAAGCTGCAAAATGTGCAATCTGCTTGAAAAATAGGTTGCTTTTTATTCAGTTTCCCATGAAAAGTCAAAATTTGATAACAAAAAAAAAAAACAACCGAAAACAAGAGAAAAAAACCAAACCAACCCAGTTTATAGGGACTCTACATCTGATCCTCTCCCTCTTCCCCCAAAAATAACTTACAAAGATAGTTTAAAGTTTTAAATGAGTTTAAAACCAAGTGCATCTTTTTTATTATTTTTTTCTTCTTCTTCTCATAATAATCTTAAAATTCTAAAAACCCATAATTTACTTTCTTGGAAAAAAGGCAGCCAGCCGTTGCTTCTTGATTGGAAGAATATGTATCTCCGGCGAGTTAATTTTCTTTAGCTTTACGCTCCTGTTTTTGACGGGTTTCCTGAGGGCCTCGGCGCTGTCCCGAGGCTCGGGCGGGCTCTTCACATCGTAGCACTGCAGCACCGAGTCCTGGGGCAGGTCCCTTTTGAAGGAAAAGTTTTTGGTGGAGACCCCCGACAGGCCCTTGATCTTGCCGCAGAAGATGGTGGGCACGGCATCCTTGACGGAAACGATGACTTTGGCTGTCTGCGAGGTGCTGACGATCTCGATGTTGTTGCCGCCTTAGGCTCGCAGCCCGCCCTGCCCGCCTGTTCCACCAGCCCACTTCTGGGCTGCCGCAGCAGCTCAGCCGCGCCGCCGCCCGCGGCCCTGCCTCCGCCTTGCCCACCGCCTCCTGGGGGCTTGCAGGGGGCGAAGGGGCCGGCTGGCCGGGGAGCTTGTCCGGCGCGGGGTGGGCACCGATCTCGGCGTGGTGGCGGGGCCAGGGCCGGCGCCTCCCCGTGCAGCCCCCCCGGCTTGCGACAGGAGGCGAGGACAGGTCCAGGGCCCCGTCCTCGGGCCGGCGGCGGCGCAGCGGCAGCGGCAGCGCGGCCTCGCTGGCCCGAAGCGCGGGCGGCCCTCTCATGGAGAGGTCCAACGCCTCGTTCTCACCACCCATCTTGATGACAGTGTGACGGCTGAGCTGGGGAAACTCCCGCGGGTGGAGGAGTTCGAAGGGCTTCGTCTCCTCCTTCTCCAGGGGTGTCTGGGTGCCCTTGCAGGAGTGGGGGGTGAAGAGCGGCGGCTTGGGTGGGTCAGGGGCGCCTTGGCCTCGGCGCCGTGGGCACAGGGATGGGGGACAGGGATGGGGATAGGATGGGACGGGTAAGGGCACGAATGACGGGTGTATGGGCACCAGCAGCGTAGCAGGGGCACCAGCGGGGACAGGGGCGAGCTTGAAGGCCTGGGGTGGAGGGTGGTGTAGTCGGGGGGCGGCTGACAGGGGGCTGAGCCCAGGGCGCCCTGTGAGGGAAACAGGTCCTGAAGGACGGCGGCGAATCCCGGTGTCTGAAAGACCGGGGGCAGACGGGCTCCTGCGCTTGGCTGGAGGGCTTGGGGTCCAGGAGCTGGGGCTGCCCAACAGGGTCGCGGTGCCGGGGAAGAGGCCGGCGTGCAAGGGGCTGGTGGGGCAGGCAGCCCCCGGAGGCAGCACCAGGGGCGAGTTCAGGTGCTGGAAGACGTGCTGCTCCAGGAGGACGGGGAGCGGGACAGGGCCCTGGGTGGTCATCACGTAGGGAGTGGCGGCATTGGTGGCTGGCATCTGCGGGGCAGCGCTGCCGGCGACCTGCAGGTGGATGGGCAGGACCACGGGGTTGTCCCCCAGGCAGATGGGCTGCAGCACGGTGGCCGCCACCTTCAGGGCCACCCCGCTCTGCGACTCGGCCGGTGGCGTCAGGATGGAGGGCGCAGGGACTGTCACCAGTGGGGAAAGGGCTTTCTTCATCAGGTCGGCCGAGTTGATGTTCCAGGCCTCTGCTGTGATCAGCTGGGCCACCCCATTTTCCAGCTTGTTGTTTGCCATCGCCGAGGGTGAGTTGGTGACGTCCATAGGCAGGTTTGGGGCATCCTTGTACAGCTCCTCCATGTTGCAGGGCTTCTTGGGCTCTGCCAGCACCACCTCTACATTGCTGTCAGTGGGACCCACGGCGGCTCCACACTGCCAGGAGCATCAACACCGACATAATTTGGCCTGGAAGCCAGAAATATATTTTAGGCACCACATAAATCTCGTCCCTAAAATAATATTTGCAATTGCCTTTATAAAAGACCCCCGTCACCAAAGAAAAGCTGTTAAACATTTCCACACTTCAAGCTAATGGCTCCATAATACAGAGTACTATATATACAGATATGCTGGATATACATACAGCCCTGAGTGTTGTGCGAAGCATTTTGAGGAACTTATATTTTGCCATAAACACAGATAATTTAAATGGCCTTAAGCACTGCCTGCAGCCAAAAAACCTCTCAGTACACAGCCTGAAACAAGGACTCAGGATGCCCATCCCACATTTTTAAACAAAGCTTCACATAATGACAATGCATGTCAGAGCTGAGTGACAGCATGTTGTTTTAACTCAACAGAAGCCCCGAAACAAACATTTCTCAAAATATTGCAGCCAAGAAATATTCAACCATGGGTGAAGGGTGCTTGATTCCCCTTCAGTGCTTGTCCCTTTTTCATCCCAAAAACTGCTGTGAGCAGGATCAGAAAGGAGCATGGTCAGGCAACAGCAAAGCAAAACCCATCCAAACCCCAGCATTCACCCTGCCACAGGGCTGGATAGAGACAGTAATGTGAACCAGGCACCTGATTCATTAAAGACTTGACAGAAAAAAAAAAAAACCAAACAAACCAACAAAACAACTTAAAATTTATTTTGACAGCCCGTCTCTTTATATCAACCAAGCAAATGGCAATTAAAAAAAGGGCAGGGATGGTTTCATGATCGTGGTGAAATATGCAGCCTGTTTCCCTTAAAGATCAACACTTCCCTCCCCCTGCAGAAAAAAACCCCCAAAACCCCAGAAAATTAATGGCACTATGCATCCATTTATTTAGAAGGATAAGTAATTTCTCCCCTGTGAGCTGCTGCCAGCAGACTTTGGCTGATGCCTGGCTGCTTCACCTGGTGCTGCCCGTGCCTCTCCCGAAGTGTGCAGAGAATCCTACCATAGTAATAATCACCATGGAAACTTGTCCAGTTTCAACTCTGTTACCATGGGAAAGCACCGGCGCACCCCAAATGTACATTTTTCACCTGTACAGGTCTGAATCATACTCCCTATGAGCAAATGATGTGCCATCACCACTGCCCAGCTGCCCAGGCCCATGGGAGCAAGGCACTTCCCCCATGTCCCGCAGGCTCACTGGGATGACAGGAGATGACAGGGAGGGCAGCACCACTCTGAAACTGAAATTGTCTGGGTGAAGGGTCCCAGCTTGGGGATGTGTCTGTGTCTAAGAGCATGTAAAGAACTCCTTACAGAAATGATTTGCTGGCAGAGATGTTTATAAGACCAACAAACCTGCAAAGAGGTCAAGGAAAAGGGGAAAAACCAAAACCTCACAAAGAGAGGCTAAAAAATGTCCAAGGCGAGGAAATGGGAAATCTCTTAAATCTCTCCTGAGACCTGTAAATCCCTGGATTTGGCAGTGAGATACTATGGCGAGCACAGGACTACCTACAGAAATGCCAGGAGTTGATAGCAGAGGCTGGTTGGGTGAAATGCTAACAATTTATCAGGCGCGTTTGAGTTCTTAAAAAGGATTTTTAAAAGTAAACACGAGTCATTTGTTTTCCCCTCCTGCTGCTGGCTCAAGGAGAATAATTCCAGATAATTCCCATCTCATTAAATGTTCTGCAGAAAAGATTCACAAATATAGGGTTGGGTTTGGTTTTTTTGTTTGTTTGTTTCCTTTGTTCCTGCCTTGCCTGAGATAGATTACAGGAAGGCAGAGATGCCCAAGCACTGAAAACAGGAGCAAAAATCAAATTCCTTATTCAGAAAGTGACAAGTATCAGTAAGAAAACCATTGGGCCAGTGTTGTTTTGAAAAAAAGAAGAGTAATTGTTTCTAAAAATAAAGACTATGAGGAGACAGCTCAGCAGATTAAGCTGAAAGAAACAGATATCGTCATTTCTGTTAAGGAATTAAAAGCCATTTTCTACTGTTCTTATATAATCTCTCCCTCCCTGTTTTCCAACTGACCATTTTAAACCCTTGGTATCTGTAGTGCACACCAGCATCTTTGCTCCTCCAGCTGCTGCAGCACAGCTGAGTGTTCTGCCCATGACACTGCCTCTTCCCCATGTTTCTGTTTGCTTGAGAAGTGTGAGATTGTGGTGTTTCCATAGAGAATTAAAGATTTGGTGGGGACAGGAAATGACCCCCTGTTCCCCTGGCAAACCCATTTAATGTTGAGAAACAGAAAAATTAAGATGAAAATTACGCTGTGTAAGAGATGTGAGGGATTAGCATGGTGTAGGGACCCATGGAGAGAGAGACAGATCACCACTGAAGATGAAAGTATAAAACATAATAAAATCCCCCCACTGCTGCTTTAAAAGGCGACAGGGCTGGAGGCAGAGGAAATAGCGAGATGAGGGGAAGAAGAGCTCATCTATCACCATCAGACACCTTGGAGAAATGCCTGTAGGCTTGGCTGGTTTTTTTTAAAGCATAGTCAAATATTGTTTTCCACACTGAATCCTACATGTGCCTGGGATCTGTAAATATACCTTGCTGGGCTCGAGGTCACTACCTCTGGGAGGGCCCCACCATGTGAGAGGAAGGAGACAAGAAAGGTGAGGTGCAGCCCTTTACCCAGGTTTACGGTTTTGGGGTGGGTTTTTTCCCCCCTCACCTTTCCTATGGGGAAGGACCTTTCTGTAATTCCAGTACACCTGCTTCTTGAGCATGTCATCACCACAGAAAAAAAAACCCCCATATATATAAAAATATATATATCTATAAAAATACTTAAAATTATTTCCTGATCCTGCCCGCAGCCTGCAGCTTGGCAGTAGCTGGCTGCCAGGTACAGTGGAGTCCAGCACAACTTGATCCTGCTTCCTGTAAAGCTATTTTCAGTTTCATTTGGGAGGGAATCCCAAGGCTGCTAAACACGTGTTAGACTCATCACCTATTATCAAGGTCAGTAAGCAGGCAGAGTGAAAAGGATCCAAGTCCCCAAGCCTCAGATGAGGAAACTTTGAAGATCTGAGATCAAGAGACAGATTGAAGTTGTCCAAAGGTGTTTTGTAGTTCCTGGACTCCTTTTTTATATACTGTGTACATAGCAGACAGTACAAAACCCTAAATCCACATGGAAGTGACTGAAACGAAAGTGAATTTTCAATATTGGTATAAACAGTGATAGCTATATTATACTTCTCCTGTAATAAAAATCAACCTGAAGCATGTGCTGGGGTTTGGGGGTTTTTTGGGGTCTTTTAAAATTGCTGCTTCAGTACACATAAATTATTCAGTTACGCAGTTTTTAAAGTAAGTTTTGTGCATCTAATATACATAAAAGAAGGTAATATAATCTAGAGGAAGTGCCTTAACTTTTTTCTGCCTACAATACATCGGTCCTGAAGAATCAATTTCACTTTCCCTACTTACCTATTTTATATTTAATTTGCCGTTTGTTTTAACTGAAAAGAAGCTTGAAACACTGAAACAAGCCCTACTGTAAATAACCCGAGCTTTCCCATCTGGGTGCTGATAAGAGCTAAGTTCATGGCACTATGCAATGATGTGTGTGACTGTACAGGAAATGGTATCTTAGCTATACACAAATGCCTTGAAAGGGTAGTGATAACGCCAGCTTATTTTTTTAATCTCCTGCTGATGGCTGTGCAACAGATTTTTCTCAGGGCTGCTGTGTGCCTTCCTGTGCGGCCGCAGCACAGCTCTCCCTGTGCTCTGCCTGCTTGTCTGTACCATGGCTTGTACCTTGTGTCTACACAGAACTCAAATTATACTGCGCACGCTATGGGAAAGGATTAGATGCCCCCTTTGTGGGATGCCTGGCTCAGTATCTCCTAGAAAAACAGGGCTTCCCTTGAGTATAAACAGAGTCACAAACAGAAAATTAAAAATCTTGACTTAATGGAGCTGCTTGGGGACACAATTATGGTTGGATGTGGACTTCAGTGTTTTCCCAAAACTCGCTGCTTGATGTCACTGATCCAACCAACTACAAATCATCTTCCATGCTACAAATTTTGGTCGCTATAGCTTCAGCCATACACAAAGGCTTTACCGTATTATTATTGGTGTTTTGTTACTAGAATAGAAAAAATGTATTTGAATAAAGTGACCTTTCATATACCAAATACATGGAACTATTACTACACAAATAACATACAGGTGGGCTCTCCCATACGTGCAAGCCACAGAGGATTTCAGCATGTTTGCCTGTCACATTTCCCACTGATTTACCTATTCATTCAGGCACCTGGGACTGACAATCCTAGCCACCCCACGTATGCTTTTAGTATATAATCCTCAAGCACCAAGGGGCAAAGCAGTTATCAACTCACAGCTAGTGGTGAGATTGCCTTCTCCCATGTTGCACCATTTCTGGTACTGTTTTTGATACCCCACACACGTCAGTTGGGTGCAGACACACCACGGGCCAGTGGGGCCTGTCACCCTTCTGCTTGGAAATGGGCCGATGGTGAACCCCTCCAAGGTGTGGGGCAGGCAGAGCAGAGGAGACCCACAGGATATTTCTTAAGGCAAGCTGGCCTTCACCCTCTTGCCAGCTCACAGCTGAACCCTAAATGCAGTCTCACTGCCTCTGGAAAAGGGGCTCAATGACCCCTGCTTGGTCATCACAAAAAGGGAATCACTGGGCATGCACTTCTCTGTCTCCTCAAGGGGCACCAGGGAAACATCCCAGTTTAGCCCTGCCTTCTTCTGCCTCATTCCCTTGACTCAAACACCCAACACCACCCTGTAAAGATTTAGGAGGTGCCATTCAAAATCGATTGAAGGCAAAGAGAGAAAGGCATTGGAAAGGTGGGCAGGATTCACTCCAGCACAAGGGTACTGCTGCCAGTATGAAAGTTACACCCACAGCCTTTGCTGCCCATCCCTCTACACGTCTCCTGTTCACCATGCACCTACACACTGCCTCATGGTACTTCTTACTCTATGGAAGCTACACCGTGGAGGATGAGCTGACTACTGCCAAGGAGCAGTTAAAATAAGCATCGCATCAGACAACTTCAAAAGATGCTAGAGAAATTAGGCTCCAATGCAAATCATGCAACAGGTTTATTTTCCACTGTTGCATTGTGGATCCTTTTGAGAGGCAAAGCTATTTGTGTCAAGGCTCCCATCCAAGCTATTAAGCCCTGGGGAAATGAGAGAGCAAGGAAATCATTACAGCAGTGCAAAATGGCATGTTATAGATGGGACATGGACAATATGTATACACTGCTTCAGCACACAGCATGACGTTCTCAAATGCAGCAGCCTGACTAACTGATCGTACTTCGGTCTTTTAAATAGTTCAGTTGAATAAATGCCACGGCCGTCTGCCTATTGCACAGGCTAATCACCTGCAAAGAGCACATTAGAGTCATATATTTGCTAACTATATTGCTGTTGTCAACAATTTGTAGTTAGCAATCCATTCCAGGGAAGAGAAAACTCCATTTTTTCTCATTTAAAAACAAATCACAACAATTGAAAAAAAAAATTTTGTCATGGGCCTGAAACCAGTGCCTTCGCTCCCAAGGGCGATATATGCAAGACAGACAATAAATGCTGTGGAAGGAATAGAAAATTTGCCTGACAAATTTCAACCTGCAGTGAATTTTTATACCCAGTTTGAAAGCCTCACAGACCGCCTACATTTGCAGTGGAAACTGTGATATGCCCTAAGTGTAAGGGAGATGGCACTTGCTGCTGTACTCCGGGATGCCTTTTCCCTCTCCTTCTACTCCATTCACAAATTATTTCACTAACTGGTTGTAACACTTAACTGATGGGCTCTGCTTCCAAAATGACCACTGCTCACACCCATATACACTATTACATGTAAGCCAGCACTACAAAAACAGGGCTACCTTGAAATTTTTTGAGATTGATCTTGCTATTCCCAAATCTTCAATCTCTCATATCTGCAGCATATGCCTGTTCCTGGGGTCTCTGAACTGTCATGCTTGGAGGAACCTTTCACCAAGTTTCTGAAAATAAAACCTTTACGGTGGTAGGTTGTTTTTATCCTTGGTATTGTATACAAATGTCTGAAGGGCATCAACTTGCTTAGCTTCCAGTGAGCTGAACACACACTCTGAGGTAGAGACAGTGCATGGAAATCTGATGTATTAAACCTGACACGTGGAAGACAAATATAAATTTGCCAGCCATAATTACTGCTGAGTCACGTGTTCAATGATGTCCCTTCAACCCAGCTGGGGCTTCTGGCTTGGTTCAGCTTTTGTGCTCTCAGTTTCTGTTCAAACTGGGAAGACAACTTACTGTTTTTAAGACTGTAGAAGTACCTGTTTAAATCAGCTTTCCCCCATAGAACTGGCAGTGTGCAGATGTCTCCTTCAAAGCATGAGGCAGTCCTTGGGATGGGGACGTCAGCAGCTGCAGCACTGTGTTGAGACAGATGTGTCAGTGCCCAGCCCTGAGCACCTACCATGGGAAGGTGCTGCCTGAATAGCCCTGGGGGAGTAACTTCTCACCAGCACTTTCTCAAAACCAAAACTTCCTCCAGGAGACATACTCTAGCCCATCATCTTTGTGGCTCGTGGTAATTTCGGTGTCCACCAGGACACCAGGGTCCTTTCTTGCTGAGGTGCTTTCCAGGTGGGTGGCCCCTGGCATATACTGATGCTTTTCCCCAGGTGCAGGGCTTTGCACTTCTCTTTGGCAAACTTCCAAGGCTCCTGTCAGCTTATTTCTCCTGCCTGTTGATGTCCCTCTGGAAGGCAGCACGACCCTCTGATGTATCAGCCACTTCTGCCAGTTTTGTGCAACCTGCAAACTTCTGCAGGTACACTGTGCCCATCATCCAGATCATTAACGAAGAGGCTGAGCAGGGCTGGACCCAGTACCTTCGGAGTACAGCTCTAGTCACCCCAACCCAACTGGACTTCGTGTTGCTGGGCCTGTTCTGCCAGTGTCCAATCCACTGTCTGTTCATCCAGCCCCTGCATCAGCTGTGTGTCTGTGAGGATCTTATGGGACACAGTGACAAAGGCCTTGCTCAGTATCACCTGCTCTACTCTCATCTACCAGCCTTTCTTCTCATACAGTACGTCAGCTTCCCACAGGGAAGGCAAACTGACAGTGGACTATGAGTCTAAGAAACTCTAAATTAAAATTATATGGGGGAAACTTACTCTAGGGATCTGTCTTGCATCAGAGCTCCTGAGATTTACTATACCTTAACCTCCATGGCTTTCACGCATGCTGTGCACCCATGTATTTACTTTTGTAGTAAGATCATAGGAAGAAGGCAGATTAATGCTAGCATTCTTAGGCTCAAAAAGTGAAGTGCATGATTTTCCTACGGGAAAAAATATTTTAAAGAATTTTTCTTGTCATTAAATATCCCATTTAACTGATTATTTAGTATCATTTTCAATCAAAACATTATATTCGCCAGCAAAGCAAAGAAAAATGAGCGGGTTTGAGTACACAGGGCTAAACAAAACAAACAAGAGAGCCCTTACTTTACAGTAAATTTTAAAACCCAGGCATTTTGTTTTCCCAGCAATCAATACACCAATGATAACAAGAGGAAAAGGATACCAATTAAACATAATTGCCAGCCCTGCTTCCCCCAAAACCTGAAACAAAAAGCACTCAGTGTCAACCTAATAAAATATTTCTTCCTTTCCCAGTCAAGTGCTTTATTAAACAGCCCATAAAGCATCTCAGTTCTTAAAAAGGATTTCCAAGTTTGATATCAATGAAATTACTTCAAAGCCTCATTAGTTCCCCAGTGGAGGTTTGTTCACTGCTCTGAGACACTTGGCTCCCTGTTTCGTCCTGACTCTCTCCACTGATCCCAGGCACAGATATTTTTACCACATTCACTTGATCGTCTCCAGCATCGGATGAGAATCAATGTGGCAAAGGCTGCCATCCATTGCCCATCTCTTCTGGCTGATGTGAATCTGTCTTGCTCATGGTAAGAGGGACAAGGACCCTGCCACGGATTAGTTACCAGGTCTCAGCCAACAGATCAGTGAGGTAAAGTTAAAAATCAGTTCTTAAACTGCTATGCCACTTTTGCAGGCAAAATATCTGACTTTTCCCTGTTATACAACACACTTTTGACTCCTTTCTCTGTCTCCCAACTAGCCCCAAAAGTGAATCACACCAGACTACCTCCTCAAGAGGTAAATCAGCTTCACTAGCTCAAACCCTGTAAACAACCTGAGGTGCCACCAGTACCACATGCGCCCTGAGAGACCCTGCCCTTCAGACTCACTGCAAACCCTTTCCCATCTACTCCTTACAGCACACCAGCTCCAGTTAAAACCCACTTTTTCTTAGCGCAGACAGGGCCAGAATAGGGCTAACCTCAGCTTTATTATAAAGACATGGGATTAGAATAGCAAATTCCAACACTTCTGTAACTCATCTTAAATCAACTGAAAGGCACATTTTCACATAGCCTCTCATCGTCCTTATATAGCCTGGCTTAAATAAATAAATAATGAGAAGGAAACCAAAACCAAGTGAAAAACGGAACCTTTCAGCTCACAGATCCTTTCTGGTGACATAAAAACGCTCTTGCCTAAGAACATGGGTAAGGACATGCAGGTGATTAACCACACGTGTGCTACCCAGCTTGCCGCCATGGGCTGAAAGGGATAAACCCTTTCTGCTGCCCATAGCTATGATGGCTCTTATGACACAGATATTGTCCCAAATTACAAGATCTAGGGATGAAGAGCTGGCAATCAATAACAGACTCATCAGCTTATCTTCTCTTGTGGGACAGGGTCTCACTTGGGAACACAAGACAGACACGAAGGTGCAGGAGTATTGGGGTACTGCCTGGGGAGCCAAAAGATAGAGGAATCTTCCCTCCCTCTGTGCAAACTATGGCTATTTAATACTCTGTCCTTCCCCACTAGCATGAGTAACCAAATGCTCCATCAGCTTGCCACTTCAAAATCAAGTTTATGCTCATAGTTTCAGATTTATTAGACTGACCCTCCTTCTCTCCCTCCCCATCACTTTTACAAACCAAGCCCAACATTTCATCAGCTACACAATGGCACTAATCCTCAGCAAAAAGTATGCACACAGCAGATTTCAAGCACCATGCACCACCCTATCTCATAATGTGTGGATGGAAAAAACTTCCAAGAAAAAAGCCTCTTATTTTCATCCTTGCAAAATTTTTAACCACTGCAAGGATTTTGTTTAAAAGAGACAGAAAAATGTAAGATACCTGTGATGTGATAAAAAATGCAGCATTTTTTTTTTGAATCTCACATCATTTTACAAATGCTTTCATCACAGCATCTCTACCAAGTGTTTCCTGGTTTGACTTTGAGGTGAAGAGAATTGACCTCTTCTCTCCACCATGCCGTGATGCATGAGATGTCAGATGAATTCTGACTGAATTCAAAATAACACCAGCATGAGTTGCAGCATGATGGTGCTGATGGATGTAACAAGAAAACCTCACAACCTCTCAACAACAACCAATTTTGCCCTCCTAGAAGCCCCTAGACTGAACTGTGAAATATGCCTCTGACAGATGGATCTGACCACAAGTAGTATGCAAATAACAGAAAATACTGAAAATATGTCATGTTGCATCTCAGTGCCACTGAGGGCACCACTGTTCAGTCAACCAGTCCAGGTTATCACAGAATCATAAAATACACTGAGCTGGAAAGGACCCATCAGGATCATCAAGTCCAGCTCCTAGCCCTGCAAAGGGCACCCTAAGAGCCACACCATGTGCCTGAGAGCACTGTCCAGATGCTTCTTGAACTCTGTCTGGGTTGGTGCTGTGACCACTTCCCTGGGGAGCCTGTTCCAGTGCCCAACCACCCTCTGGGTGAACAACTTTTTCCTGATATCCAACCTAAACCTCCCCTGACTCAGCTTCGTGCCATTCCCTTGGGTCCTGACACTGGTCACAAGAGTGAAGAGATCAGTGCCTGCCCCTCCACTTCCCCTCATCAGGATGTTGAAGACCACAATGAGGTCTCCCCTCAGTCTCCTCCAGGCTGAACAAACCAAGTGACCTCAGCTGCTTCTCATATGGCTTCCCCTTCCGACCCTTCACCATCTTTGTTGCCCTCCTTTGAATACTCTCTAACAGTTTAATGTCTTTTTTATATTGTGGTGCCCAAAAGTGCCCCCAGCACTCAAGGTGAGGCTGCCCCAGTGCAGAGCAGAGCAGGACAATCCCCTCCCTGGCCGGGCTGGTGATGCTGTGCCTTTTGTCCCCCAGGACACAGCTGACCCTCCTGGCTGCCAGGGCACAGCTGACTCATGTTCAACTTGCCATTGACCAGGACCCCCAGGTCCCTTTCCATAGCTGCTCTCCAGCCTCTCGTTGCCCAGTCTATGCACAGAGTCAGGGTTGCCCTGTTCCAGGTGCAGAATCCAGCACTTGCCCTTGTTAAACTCCATACGGTTGGTGATTGCCCGTCTCTCGAATTTATTGAGGTCTCTCTCTCTCTGCAATTACAGATTGCAATAAACTGCATTACCTGTAATGCCTATAAATGTCCCACATGCACATGCATACAAGCAAGCACTTCTGTCATGCCTTTTGCCTCATCCACTTGACTGTGAGGTCTAATGGGCAGCACTAATTTTGGCACATGATTAGCACAAAGCACAGACCTCAGCCTGGATTCCAGTTACCACTGCAATCACTCATGAGGATGAGTGGGTATACATCTACACATACCCTTACTGAGGTGGCACAGGGCTGCCTTCCCTTTCAGAATAGCTGCTGGCCACTCCTTGTGGGTACATTCCTCCAGTGTACCTTCTCCTCCCTCTTCATCATGTTTCTCTGCTGCTGGAGCACTTCTAGCACTTACTCAGCCTAAGTGTGAATGTTATGCCTGAATTTTACTAATTTGATGCTCTATGAACAAAGATCTCTAGACAGTTCAAAGCAGTCTTCTCAGCTGCTTTGGCATCTGAGCTCTGACTGACACACTGCTCCCAATGCACAGAGGTGAGACTATTCTAAACTATGTCAAGACTACACAAAAAAGTAATAATGCTCTTTGTCTTCAGGGGTCCAGACTCAGACTACTCAGAGGAAAAGGGCTGTATTTCACAAAGTGCAGGTAGGGCAACCAGTGCTGTAAAAAGAGCGCTGCTATTGCAGGCAAAAGTAAATAGCATTTTCCTGATTCTGTGGACAAGTCAACATGAGCATATTTTGCAGATGCTTATTACAAGAAGAAACAAGGTCAGTTCTGCCCATACTTTTCCATCAAACATTTGGAGAGAACATATATCATGATGAGTGCACTATACCAAATTTTGTTATTATCACCTCCCCTATCGTAATGATGGCTGCGTGGTTTCAGAAGAGAAGCACACTGCCGTAGGATATAGAGGCCCTGACATATTTACTGCAGCATTTTTCACCAGTAATTTCCGCTGCAATGTGTGCTATTACATGTTCAGAAAAACTTAGGGAAACTGCAGGGTGCTGAACGACAATTACATCTTTCCCAGACAAGACTACTACGTTAATGCATCGGTGTCATCCATCACCATAGATCGTAAGTCCTCTGGGGAACGTCACCAGCCCGCTCCAATAAATCTGACTGGGAGATTTTGTATTTGGCTGTTCAGCTCAGCCTCAGGAAGCAGTCTAGCAACACAGTTCACAGCACGACTGTAGCTCAGCTCTCTTGGAGAGGTGATGATGCTCTATGGCAATGAAGCTCTGGATGTAAGAGGTCCTGCACTCCAGCATGTAAGGGCACACAGGGCTGCAGCCTGGCATTAATTCCTCACACAGTTCTTCAAAGAACTGAATTTTGGTACATGGATTATAGGCGATGAAGGAAGAAAGTTGACTGTGTAGCTTCATTCCCTTACCACCAACAACAAGGATAAGGAAATAAAAAATAAAGAAGAACAAAACCAACAGTGAAAAAACCCCAAACAAACCTGCCAGCAGGTTCAGACTGGTGCAGTTCTGAAGTAAATTTATTTTTGCTGTCAATCTTTTTGATTCTTGAGGCCACATCAGCAGACAGAACAGACTGCCATGAAAATGTAAGGTGATGCTCTAATAGGGAAGAACATACTTCTCACAGGCTCTCCGTTTAGGAAAGCCAAACAAATAACCCACAAATAAAAACCTCCATGGCTGTACCATGTCCTAGCTTATCCTTGTAATAACAGGAGGACAGGGCCTGAGGCTGTTTCCCCTTGTCTCCTGCACTAATGCAAATACTAAGAGCAGGCTGGAGGGAAGGTCAGCCCCATAGAAGCCCTTTTGAGAGGCAGCTATGAGCAAGGGGGTCTGAGCACACTTTTGTCTTGTTTTGTGTATATTCTGTTTCAGGCAGTGATATATTTTCCTGATACATTTTTCATGTAGCTGGAGCTAAGAATTTTCTTGTACTATATGGAGTGGGGAATGCCATAGCATTGCTCTTCCCAATGGCTTAACCATTCTGAGTCCTCTCTTCCCTTAGGCACCAGCTTTTCCCACTGACCCCACCCCACACTGGACCAATGCCACAGGAGATGTGCGTGGTCCTTCTCCCTCAGCCTGGGTATACAATGAGATGGCACCAACATCAATGCCTATTCCCACTAGGAAAGGGCCACCACCAGACATACCCCTCGAACACAGAGACAGCCTTGGGGTGCCACCTGTGCCTGTCCAACCTCCCCATCCCCATCTGCCAGCTCTTAAGCAACTCATACCCAGGGTGACTGACCCCCTCCCACTGTCTCAGTGTGAGTGCACTGGATATGACCAGGGGAACAGGGATGGACACTGAGGGCTTGAACTACTGCAGCTCCTGCAGCACCAAGTACCTGACAGAAGCACACAGAACCTGGGAGATTAGCAAACAAGGAGGAAGTAATTTTAATTATATAGTAATTTTAGGGAATAAAAACTGCCTATAGCCTGTGTAAGTTGTGAGAAATGGCACATGCTCCTCTTGCCTCAGGCAAATGCTTATGCTGGTAGCAAGCTTGGCTACAAAAATGACACCCTTCCTTGCAGACAGAAACAGCAAGAACACCCAAGAAGCACAAAACATTCAGTATTTTCTTGGTGGGGTGTTAAAGAAAACAACTGTGTTCATTGAAGAGCTTGCTGTTGGCAAAGGAGGTGGGCAGATGCCACCTGCAAAAGCTCTCCCTCATCCTTTCCAGTGGGATAGTTAGCATCTAGTCTCTGCACTTGCCCCATGCTCAAGGGGCGAAGCCACTACTGACCAGAAGGGCTGCTGCACCTTTCAGGTCCTCTGCATGGAAAATGTGGCTCTGTCCCACACTGCCCCAAGAAACTCTATGGCTCCATCTGGGCTGTCCTGTCCAGGCACCCCACATGCAGGGATGGGTGGTCTGTGAGGTACCAAGGCAGTGTGTGCCAGGCCACTGGGCTCCCAGGGGCTGCTGCTGGCCTGTCTTTGCCCAGGATGGTGGCTGAGGGAAACCAGAGGCGTCTGCAATATGAGATGCACAGCAGGAAAAAGCCGCACCACTACAGGGGTTGCAAAAGAAGCCCTGAGAACTAAGGCGGCAACCAAGAAAAACCGCTGTTTTTACTGCCTGTCAATGGATGTGCTCATGTGCCAAACTGTTGGTGAAGCTGGGTAAACATCTGGGCAGCACAAACCAAACCAGAGGAGACAGCTGTCCCCCAGTGAGCACAAACCCTATATGACCTCAACTGAATCATCCCCGAAAAGGTGGCATGGTCCATAGTTCAAGAAGCCGAGCAGACAGCTGCTGGCCATGGCCGCACTGGAGACGGTGGCCACCAGGGCAGGTATAGTGACGGTAAACTCTGTCAAGATGTGCTCCACAACAAGAAGGCACCAGAGCTGCCCTGAACTCAGCATCCACAATTTTTCCCATGGGGAGGGCAGGTCAGGCTGCAACAACCAACTTGCATTTCCATGGCTGGCTCATGCAACTGAAAGGGCCATCTTCACAGGGAGCATTTTCCAGGAAATACTTTGTGCAGGTTAACTCCAGTAATCTCAAGGGATGGCAGCCCTTGGATGGACCTCACTGGTGAGGTCAGTGCCAGCACCCACAGCTTCACATGGAATGTAGCCATGGTGAATGCGTCCCAGTGCACACCCATCTTGCCACCCCCAGGCGTCCTCCATGTCCAGTGGAAAGGCTCCCGCAGAATGCTGCAAAAGCATGAAGAATCAATAAAATCCATTGACTTTTTGTCTGACATTAGCAATTTTACAGCTTAATGCTAAGCAGAGTAAGCAAGGGAGCATACTGCTATCAAAAATAAATAAAGGGGGGAGGTGTGGGTCTTTGAAGATCCGAAATCACCCAGTACAATTAATGCCCAGTAAACCCTGCCCAGTCCTAACAATGATTAAGGACGATTCAGCCCCTGCTCTGGGTGAAGGTTTCTCCAGGACCCAGCTGCCAGCACATGTTTGGGTTTAGCTGTCTAAACAGGCACTGAGGGATTAAGTCCCTGTGTGTCTTCAGCACTAATTAAAGGTTGTTTATTATCCAATTGTTCCCGATAGCGTATATTTCTTCCTTGTGTAAACACAGCCGACGCCAATGTCTAAAAAAACCCACAAAACCAAAAGTGGTGGAAAGGTCTGCATTTCACCAAGTTATGGGGTGTGAGGGACACCCCACAGGCTGACC
Source organism: Corvus cornix cornix (assembly GCF_000738735.6). NCBI lineage: Eukaryota > Metazoa > Chordata > Aves > Passeriformes > Corvidae > Corvus > Corvus cornix. The sequence continues at coordinate 102,297,404 of NC_046332.1, read as the reverse complement.
CGCTGGCGCCCAGCTCTCCCTATCCAGCAGCCACAGGAACGGGTGCTTGCCACCACGTAGAGCTGAGTCTGAACACTCCTGAGTTCCATCAACTCCTTCCATGCTGTTCATGACTTGGGCAGCAGTTACCAGGAGAAGTTCTGGTCACATCTGCTCACAGAGAAGCAGTGTTTACGTACGATCAGATCTGAACAAGGTAGCTGGAGCACACTCCAACAGCAGCGTGAAGTTGGTACTGAAGCATCCTGGGCAGCGTTTGGCACACACTGACACACAAAATGTGCATCTGGAACAAAGAGATGTATCCCCTTATTTCATCAAACAATTTTTGCGACCCTAGAAAGGGCTGACCCATATAGCATTAAACAAAGCCCTTTGGCAACATCTGCATCCTTGATACAGCCCGTGAAGGACCACTGTCTTCTCCAGACCTTGGCTTTACATGGCTGGTGGGTACCAGGTGGGTTTGGCTGGGACTAGAGCCCAGACTTTACACCAAAAAGCCACTGAAGCTGCAAATTCAGGCACTAAGGAAAACAGAAATGCAACCTTATCCTGGTTGTCTATATGGTCCTGACTGTGTGGCTGTGTTATGATACATTCTTAAACACAGTTATCCCCTCTTTTTTCAAAAGGCCTTGTCATGATGCAAAAGGTCATCCACAAAAAGAAAAAGCAATTTTTTTCATAGGCCTTTTTGTGAGTTTTAAGCTTCTGACTCCAAACTAAGCAACACTTATTTCACACAGATTTGTGTATGTAATATGAAAAATTTAAATTGGTCTATGAATCTGCTCTTAAAGATATACTACTACTTGCTACCCTTGTAAATGTATAGAACTATTTTAGTCTTTCTCTTGCTGCATCTTACAAAGACAACATACTGTAGTTTCAGTAGTTGCATTTTTAAATGTGTTTATCTGGGTCACTGCTACTTAGAGCATAAGAAGATTTAATGAAGCCAGTTTAGAATCAGTCTAGTGCAAAGGAAAAAATTCTTTAATTAAAACCAAAAGAATTATATTGTTTGGAGGGTAAAGATCTCAACATTATCACATTAAAGTCTTTGGACTGATTCAAGAAGAAAATAGACCCATAGGCAATTTCATTCAAAAGGTGCTTAGGCTTTTGGGGGTTTTTGGACTCATCACAAATTATTTCATGTAATTGGCAATTTCAGGTAGAGAAAAGAGAACCCAGAGCATTACAACATTAGGATTTTAATTGTATGATGTAAAATCAAGAATAAGAACGTGATTCCTGATTGTGGCAGTCCGTCTGGCCCACTTGGAGCACTGCTGGCGTGCGTGCCAGCTTGCCCTGACAGGCGACACTTCTTTCTGTGCAGTGGCCGTCACAGAAGACGGGAGAGAAGACAACCTGTTTTGATGGCATTGCTCCCAGATCCTTTTACTAAGGCAAATAATCTGCACAGAGAGAAAGCAGGGAAGGACGTTCAGAGACCAGAAGTAGCACCAGGCTCTGTGCATTTTCAGTGGTCCTAGCTTTTCCACTGTCTTGGAAAATACCCTAAGGAAGATGTTGGTGAGGAAAGACAAAGCTGCCACTCACGTGGGAAATGATGTGGGAGGCTGAATGGCCTGAATGGCTGAGCATGTCTGTGTGATGCAAGACAACATCCCTCAGCATCACACTGCTCATCAGTGACAGGGAAGTGACTCAGGAGACACGAGCACTTCAAAGGTTCATGGAATACTGGTTTATTTTAGCTGAAGCCTGTCTGCCACGGAACAGGGAGGACTGCAAGCAGAAAGCATCCGCTCTGCATCCTGCAGCTGCTGCTGGAGCGGTTCGTCCCGCAGGAACAAAAGCCTTCCTCCTCTTTTCCCTTTCTTCTGGTCAAGGGAGGAGGGCAGGCTGGGAGATAACCATCACTGCTGCTGCTGAACCACAGCCAGAGGACGTCTGACACTGCACCGGAGTGGAATGGGAAGTTCAGCACCTGCCCCAACCTGCCCCACGGTCTCCATGACAAAAAGCCAAACAACTGCCTGCCCATCTATCAGTAGGGTACTGGTGTGACAGAAACATTAGGTTACAGCAGCTGCATCACTCTGATCCCCAGTTAATTATTCCCCATATCCAAACAGCAGCAACACGGGGAGGAAGGGAACAAGCATGTAGTCGGCAGTTTGATCCTGTTATTGATCGGATGCTAATGGAGGGAAATAACTAAGTATAAAATATTTCTTGTGTCAGAAGCAGGTAGGAAGGGTGATGGATTTTCTTCAGATTATTGAAGGCAAGAAAAGGAAAGACAAATTCTCAAAACCCCAAAGTTTTTACTTAGTTTTTTTCAAACATGGCCAATTTTTACCAGTTTTTTGGGGGTTCCTTTTTGTTTGTTTTCTTTATTTTTCAGTTCCTTCAATCTATTCATTGACAGCACACCAGCTATTCACTGGATATGGTGATCTACAGCTTCAGTTTTTGGGGTTCCCATGCGACTGCAAGAGGACAGTTTCTGGCACTTCAAGTCCTGCTGCAGGAGAAGTCATCGCAGTCAGCAGGGCCAGCTATAGATCAAGACCCCAAAAGAGTAAAAAGCTCAATACCTAACCCCCTAGTAAGAGAGGATTTATTTTATCATAATGTTTTTTAGAGATTTATCACTTCCTTTACCTTCCTCCATACGCACAGTGAAGAAAATCTGTTTTAAACATGTGACAGGCATGATTTCCGTTAGAGAGTAAATTTGGGGGATAAATGAAGAAAAAAGGGAGCTATTATTAACCCAGAGAATCATTGTGCTGGTAAGTGAGCACTAGCATCTGAACATAAGTGTTTTTCAGCCTATTTACCAGATCAGGTTGCCACACCATTCTTCAGATGATCTCAGATTACTGGAACCCCTTTCCTTAAAAATAGAGCTATAGGAAGAAATTAAATGTTGTCTTTGGGTATGTGCAAGGAGGCATAACCATTTTCTCCACAAGTACCTTGGAAGTCTGCTGCTGGTCCTTATTGAAAAACAAATTTGGCCCTAACATCAGGTCCTGCATGTTGTGAAGCCCTACATTCACCTTGCTGGGATTTTGGTGCAACAGCTTCAGAGAGCTGTACTGGATCAACCCCAGAGATGCAGATACCTTTGCAAGCAGGTCAGACACCTGCGGAGACCAGAGCATGCCCCAAAAACCTGAAGCAAGGAGCAAAAAGAGAGGGAAAAATGCAGAGTTCTGACATCTGTATCACAGAACTGTGAGGACCTCTGAGTTGTCTCCAGATCAAAGGACCACTTGATAGCAGTCACCAAACGCCTTCTAGCAGAACACCACCACTCATCTCAAACTTCACACATCCTCCCAGGAAAGGCCACTATGCTGACATGTTTCATGATTTATTCCTAGGATTAGCTGCAATGGAAGGAAGTGGTAGCACATGGAAATGTGGCATCAGCAGAGTTTGGGGAATCCAATTCTGGGGGTGCACATTGTACTGCTGTGAAAAATGGAGATGGTGCACAGTACAAGACACAGAGTTCTGGGCATTAAAAAACCAACCAAACAGAAAACCCAAACGAACAACCCCCCCCTCCTGCCCCCCCAAATTAAAATATGTAGGGAAGACAAAGAGGTGAATGGAGGAAGAAAACCTAGAGCTGCTGGCTCAAGGGAAAAGATGAATGAAGCTGCAGAGAACACAAGAAGTAGAGGTGGTGGAAAACTGAATTTGTTAGGGAAGATAGAGAAAGCAGGGACAAATAAAGAGTTGCTGTTCAGTGCCCTTAGCTTCCAGAAATTAAGACTCCTTGAGAGATGTCTACTGTGTTTCTAAAACAGTTGCCAAAGATGGATGAAAAATTCTTCTGACCACAATGGAAGAAGTGATCTATTTTTGTAACTGAAAGCTGGAAAAGAATAGGCTTGTCTTGATCGTACCACAGAAAACCAGGTCATGTTAACAGGTGTACTTGGGCAAACCATGCTCTTTTACAGACCTCCATGGGCTCTCCACGATTCAGCTGTGAAGGTCTGATTTGGACTGAATGCTCAAACGAAGTGACTGGCCAGCAGTGGAGTCCCAGGGCATCTCCACAGTGTGATCTGCAAAACTGTTCTCAGCTAAAATTGCAGGAGCTGCATTTGTGTGGAATGAAAATATATTGAGAACAATGTTTAAGGCTCTTGAAGAAAAATATTTTACCTTCTGCCTGTAGTCAATCCCATACACAAATCCCCCTGCAGTTTGCCTTCTAGAAGGAAAGAATATTACACTGAAGCCATTCCTAAGCAATAGCACTTCTTGTGATGACCAAAAATGAACTTTAAATTTATGTTGTCTCTTACTTAGCCATTAAGAAATTTCTTATCATTGCCTTGAAGCCACTAATTCCTGTGGTCTGCTTGGACCCACTTTGTGCTTCAAATTCTCAAATCAGCACAATAGTGAAGATTATTAGAAAATGTGTGTTATGCTGCAGCCAGTAAACACCATAAAGAGCATCCCGAGATTTACGACACAAGGTTGTTGATTTGACAGACAGCCTTCAACCTGAGAAATAAAGTAACTATGGAAGTAGAGTCTGAAAAACAAACAAAATATATTCCCAAGTCAAAGCATAAAAGAACATGAAAGAGCCAAAGAAGAGTCAATACAGATTTTCAATTTCATTATTTTGATTTAATAAAATTCTTTGGATAGTGTTGCTTGCTCAGTACAAGCATAAAAATTGTAATGGCAAATACTGTACTGTGATTTATGGATTGAAAAGTTGTCTGATTTCATTATGCTGGTAAATATAACACTGCAAAAACCTTCTCTTGGAAAGCTATTTCTAAATTGCTACATCAATATTAAGATAATCAGAACTGATATTTACTTTTTACAGGAACAGCACATGTCTATATGTCCACATGGGCACATACACACACACAGACTTCCATTTTTAACCTTTCTCCATTCTTTGGATCATAGGAATACATGCTACAGGAACTGCTGATTTATTCTGAACCAACCCATGAAGTTACAAGGGGCCCAGCCCAGGACGTTTTTCCTGATTGTACCCTTTTCTCCCACTGAAAGTAATTCAAACAGAAGTACCCAGCAGAAGTTCAGTTCAATCATTTGTTATCCCAGACTTATGAAGGTGTAACTTCACCTTCAGTTTACAATGACAGAATTGACGGATAAATCACTGAAGCCCTAAGATACACAGTCCAACACTTACGTTAACTGTTTATATTTTTCAGCTGGAGTAGTGCATGGTAAATAATTTTAAACTAAACTTTGCCTTTTACTCATGGTTTTGCAACAGAAGTACAAAGCAGTACGTTAAGGTGGATTTCAGGTGCCAGAGAGCACACACAATTATCAACAATATCTACGGGACAGGAGGCTGACAGGGAAGCAAAGGATGTGAGACAGCACCAGTGAAGGAGAGGCAGAAGTGAGGAGGCAACGTGGCCAGAGAGGCACAACCATGTCCCTCCACAAAGTGGAGCCTGGTGTCCCTGCTGATTCCTGCCTTTAACGCCTTGTGCCACAGATGTGACCTGGCTGTCCCCAGAGCGATGCCTCTGCAGCACATTCTCCACAGCTGGCTCACACAGCCCACGGCTCACACGGCCCACGGCTCACACAACCCACAGCTCACACAGCCCACAGCTCACACAACCCACAGCTCATGGCTCACACAGCCCACAGCTCATGGCTCACACAGCCCACGGCTCACACAGCCCACAGCTCACACAGCCCACAGCTCATGGCTCACACAGCCCACAGCTCACACAGCCCATGGCTCACACAACCCACAGCTCACACAGCCCACAGCTCATGGCTCACACAGCCCACAGCTCACACAACCCACAGCTCACACAGCCCACAGCTCACACAGCCCACAGCTCATGGCTCACACAGCCCACAGCTCACACAGCCCACGGCTCACACAACCCACAGCTCACACAGCCCACAGCTCACACAACCCACAGCTCATGGCTCACACAGCCCACAGCTCACACAGCCCACGGCTCACACAACCCACGGCTCACACAACCCACAGCTCATGGCTCACACAGCCCACGGCTCACACAGCCCACAGCTCACACAACCCACGGCTCACATGGCCCACAGCTCACATGGCCCACGGCTCACAGAACCCACGGCTCACACAACCCACAGCTCACACAACCCACAGCTCACATGGCCCACGGCTCACACAACCCACGGCTCACATGGCCCACGGCTCACACAACCCACAGCTCACACAACCCACAGCTCACATGGCCCACGGCTCACACAACCCACAGCTCACATGGCCCACGGCTCACACAACCCACGGCTCACATGGCCCACGGCGCACATGGCCCACTGCCCCAGCTCTCAGAGCAGCAACTCTTCAGAAGGGGCACCTGAAAAGGGGCTCTAGAGGGAGAGGGTAATGGGGAAAGCAACTGAAGCACCAAGGACACGGATCTGTCCTCTGCAGCAACTGGAAGAGTGAGGGCACATCCAGCCCTCATAAATAAACCAGGCCACATCCCCATTTCTGCTCGCCATTGCAGGAGCCCACAGGGTGATCCTTCGCCTTGTCCCCCTCGATCACTGTCACCAGGAACAACAACTGGCACTTATCAGCAGAGACATCTCTGCAAAGGAGTGACTTCAGGACACAGTGTCCTTCCCCGGTCCCTTGAACCCTTGAGACAATTTACAATGCTGTCACTTGTACATATTCCCTCCTCATCTGCACAGTTCTTGTCTCTAAATTTAACATTTTGCTTTCTAAATAAAAGTCCTTAAGAGTTCTCACAAGACTTTGATGATAAGCCCTTTTATTGATATTCCAGTTCACTTTTCAAAATATTTGCAGATTATAGGATAAAGGGTGTTTGCTTTTATCCCCTCTTCAGGAGATAACGGTTGGGTAACTTACGATATCCAGATGAAAATTTATTGGTTAGCACTGGGGAAAGCGGATCCTTCCCAAAATTAGCCTTTGACCCAGTTAGTCTTTCATAAACAAGCAATGATTTAAAAAATCCTCAGCAGATAAGATGTTTGCAGCCCCAGCATCGACTTGCATAAATGTTAGAAGGTGTAAGCATAACAAAGCTACATCAGCCATATTTCACAGCACCAAGACTGAGGATGAAAAACTATGGAAAACTTCCCTAATGAAATGTCAAAGCCAACTAGCCTCACCACAGCTAATCCTCAAATCTTGATGACAGTGAGGATTACCCAGCCTGCTAAACTGACAAGCGCCCAAGGAAGCTCATCTCCCAGGGATTACACCTCCATTTTGGTTTGCCTGCTTCTGAGTTATGAGGAAGAGCCCTGGAGGAAGCAAGTTTCAGCTCATCTATTTCCTTCTGAGGGTTTTCAGTACACTACCCAGTCTTAATGCATCAAGCAACAACATATACACACACACAAACAAGAGTCCCAAATACTGACATTACTGTGCAATAGGCCAGTCACCCGCAGATGCCAGGCAGAAAGCTGCTGACAGATGCTGCAGCATAAACCTTCTAAGAACCTTCATGTTTGGTGACAAAATCCTCTGTTCCCCATTCACGCTGCCCTGATGCTAGTATCTAAATAACGTCCAATATGAGAGATTTATTTTTTTCTCACACTGGCTATCTATAGAAAATCCTTTTTTGTAAGTCTCTGTTGTGCAGCTTCTGAATGTCAGGCCCAGCAAATCAAAACATTTTATTGTAATTTCATATTGTTTACTTTTGCAAGGCAGGATCTTGGCAGAGACAGTGCTTCCTCCAGGGACACGGAGGATGGGGCTGGGAGGGAGGGGAGGATGGAGGGATGGAAGGAAGCATTTTAATGCAGACTTCCTCATTGTCTGCTTTAATAGGGACCTGGCTGAAATACAAAGGAAGAGGTAAATAAGAAGACCATGGCTACAAATTTAGAGATGCCAGAGAATGGGTGTGAGGGTGCTCCAGGACCAGCCTACGCAGGCAGTGACAACAGATCAGGGAAGCAGCGTGGCACCAGGGAAGTATCGCCAGCCCCAGCCCACCCACCACTGCCCCTCAGCAGGCTTGGGAGGATCCTGGGGTCCCCATGGCAGGCACAGTCCAAAGGGCTGTGGCCAAGAAGGAGCAGGGAAGAACAGCTTTGCCCAGGCTGCTTCCACTGTGCTCCCACACACCCCTGCAAAGCCAGTGTGACCCCCCTATCCACAGATACTCCTGGCTCCTTGCCCACACCCTCCTCCACCCTCCACAGCCCCAAACTGTGGGCAGGTTTCCCTTCAAGAAAGATGGCACCACCCAAGTGCATATTTCTCCATGAGGACCCTCCCACTATTCCATGATGGAAAAGAGGAGGAGGTTCCTTGCACCCATCTGCCCAGGGACATTGGAAAGCACCAGTGATTCCACCACAGACATCTGTCTTTCACTGGGTGTTTTCAGGGAGATTTGATGCACAACATTCAAAGGTTTGGGTAAGCAATATTTAAGTTGATGAGAGCTGATTTAAGTGCTTTAGGTTCGGGGAACAAGGCATTTGTAACATGTCACATTCACACTGCCCACATATATGTGAGTCTGCTGCTGAAGTGATGGTCTTCCAAGAAACCTGCAGGAGACATGGACAGTGCCAGGGCAGCAGTATAGCTGAAAGCAGTTTTATTGACTTTTTTCTGTCCCCAGCTGTCCAACTGAGAGACCTAGACCTTCTCATCTTCTTTAATCCTGGATTCTTGGGGCTGCTCTGCATGAGACAAAGTCTCAGGACACATGGAAGGAGCATGATGCCTTGAAGTCATGACTCACCCTGTCTCCAGGACCACCCGCGGTCGCAGGCAGACGGGCAGACACAGGCGACAGCTCCCTGCTCCCACTGGGTGCCTGGCAAACCTCAGCAGAGTCGAACTGCCAGCTCTCTGCTCGGCATAACAAACCTCCCTGTCCTTCGGCATCGCCTCTCTCTCCTTCTGAAGCTTTGTTTTGGTAGAAAGTGGTTCACAAAGACCTTTACACAAACTCACCCAACGACAACTGCTTTATTACGTAAAATGATTCACTGGTGTTTAAAAATCCCACAAACAGGAGCCCTCACCGACTTTATGACTGACTTCCCACGAAGGCACTGAGGCCAGCAATGGCTAATGCTCCGTCTGGCATCGACTCCCTGTGAATATCTCTCAGCAATAACAACTGATAGCAGAGCTCGGAGCCTACACATCATCCTCCTGTTTGTACATAAATTCCCTTTAAAAGGATTTCAGCATCCTCACACTGCTTCTTCCCAAGCGTTCAGGCTCTTAAAGCCAAGTCAGCCAGACAGAATGGTGCCACGCAACTACAAACAATGCGGGACAATTTTTTATTACAATACACGGCACGATTCTTTGTAAAAGCACTGCCAGTAATATGCAGTGTGCAAAAATACACATTCATCATAAAGAGGTTAGATCCTAATTCCTGCAGCTTAATTTCTTCTTAAGGGCACCAGCCCATTTTTCAATTAAGGCAGGATAATATTATTAATCATAAAAAATTGCTGATGTGTAAAATTGTTTCCTTTCTGGCTAGCATTGGCTGAGAGACATCGGACGTGCTGCCTCTGAATTAGTCTGACTTCGTGGCAGTACGGAAGCTGTATCATCCTTTTTGGTGAGGATTCACGCTGCTCCCAGCCTCAGCTATGGGGAAAGGTGCATCCCTCAGGGAATATGCAGACCCACGTCTCTACTGCATCAGGTGCAGGCTGGTAGCAAGGAGCCTATGGATATAGATTCTCATGGAAGATACAACACTGCCCACCGTGAGGCAAAACAGCTGGCATGAATGGGCAGCTCCATGCCAAGAGGGTGCTCTAATAGTCTCTGTTGCCTGAGCATTTCCAGGTCACTGTGTTTCAACACCCCCTGAAGAGAAAGAGGTTTCTGCCCCCTCCCTTAATTTTCTGTGCAGAATTTGGTACTATGGGACTCTTTGGTGAGGTCATCAGTGCTTTCTCTTTCATGTTTTTCCCCCTTTCCTCTGCTGCTGAATGGGTTTGCCTAATTCTGACCAAAGTAACTGCACACGTTGCCTTCAGATGGGGCAACCAAAAGCAGAATGGAGGGAAGAGAATTTAAGGAACAACCCAAACCCTATAAAATAGTAAGCTGTGAATAACAAAACCTCTCCTTGCCATGTAGTCAGCAAGGGAGACTCCTGGATTCTGACTTGGCAGGATCCAAGAAGATGCCGCAGAGGTGTGGGCATGCCAGCAGACTGCAGAAGGACAGCAGCTCTCTGCAAAGGCACACCCTGGTACCTGGCCCCTCACCCTGCCAAACTGGGGGCCTCTCAGGTCAGCCCTGGTGCGAGTGCCCCACTCCACCCAGGTCAGAATGTTTCAGGTGGACAGGAGGGGACCGGCATGTGCCCTGGTCTTGCTCCTGTAGCAGCCAGCCATGACCTCCAGGAGCCCTTCACGGGACACAGACAGAAGCACCCAAGTGAGGAGCAGGGCTGTTCCAGGCCCCTCTGCACTGGAAATGAACCTCTGGCAGGTTTGCTGAGGGTGATGGAGCTGGAAGGAGACAGCCTGGTTCCTGGCTCCACAAGTGCCTGACGTGTACTTCGGTGGCACAGATCCAGATGAAACGCCTTCTTTCCAGCCATGTGTCCAACCCTTTTTCCATCTAAGGGCAGTTTCCCTTCCACACATCACAAAGTCATATATCCCCTGACTTCTGTTGAGACTTTGCACCCTCCTGCTCACAGGACCTCCCAGGAGCAGCTCATGGCAGTAATCTCCTTGGCAGCTCAACTCTTTGCCCATTGCCTGGAGAACTTTCGGCATCACTCCCAACTTGCGTGCCCCTGCCATTCATCTCTTTCCTCCCCAGTCTTGTTTCTCCCCTGTTCTGGGAACTGCACGCTCCGTATTTTTTTCTCTGTAGTGACCAACCTTCTCCCAGCAGCAGAATTCCCCTCCTGTTTTTCCCACACGATCAACTCCTTAACACTATTCCAGTTATCTGTAGCCTTATGTCATTAGTTTTCTGACATCACCAAATACTTTCTTATCTGTGGCTGGTATTATTTATATACATATATATATAAAAGGCCATCTTCCACCATCTTATCGACTGCTGACTGAGAATAAATCATGTAAGGAGAACAGCCCAGACTTTGGGACCACCTTGGGGAACACCCCACTCCACAGTTGTTGTCTCTTGGCAAATACTAGCAAGAAGAGCACATTCACTCTGAAGTCTGAGGAGGCAAATCACATAAACAGAAATGGTGAGTTTCAGCCAAAAAACTCCTTTCTGACAAGAGTCACTGCTATTCATATGACTAGGCTCATTAAGATCAGTGAGAACTGGAAAAAAACTGCAGGATGGAGTCTGCGTGTGTGTGTCTCCTGGCTGAGATGTTTAGCTGCATTTTTCCTTGTGAAAAAGAAAACTAACCCTGCACCATGAAAGCAATAAACATAGTGGGATTACTGGTCAGTAACTCAAAGGATACTACTTCCAGCAGCCCTAGAGTTAGTAAGTACTCAGTGACAGTAATTTTTAAAAACAACTGAACTACCAGAGAGAGATTTCTATGCTATCTCTCCCCATACATACATAAAAATACCAGTTTGTACAAATCCAAAGTATGTGAGGTTAAAGCTAATGGGCTGGCTTTGTTGAGCATCTCAAAAATCAAATTAACTGCAATCAAATTCATGGCACAACTCAGGGTTCATTTCATTACTATCAGAAAATTCAATCTCTGAAATCTTACAATATTAAGCTAAAGCAATGATCTTTCTGTTAAAGTTCTCTCTTTTTTCATTTCAAGGTGAAAAAAAGCTGGCACGCCTGGGGAAGGTGAGGGTGATGATTCCCAACAGATACTACTGAAAGCTTGGCAAACATCTAATCAATTACTCTTATATAAAGGAAAGGAAAAAAACCCCAAACATCCTTTCAAACACACTCAAAGACATTTTGCATTATAAATTCTACCTCTTGCCTCTATTTCTACATCATGCCTTTTCTTGCAAAGATTGAGTATATACACAAATGCATATATAGGCACATACACACATGCATAGGTAGGCATATATATATTTAAATTCAAAATACAAATCCATTAGGGAGGTACTTAAATCTGCTCATCGCTGCAGTAACTAATCATATCTGTGTGCTGTACTGTAGGTGGGAAAGTCAGAAGTTCATTGCATTAAATTCAGGCATTTTCCTTTTTTTAATGAAGCTGCCTTTTTGGTTTATTTCACAATAAGCACTCTTTAACCTTACTGCAAGACCTATCTGTAGAATACTCACTGCAATTTCAGACTCCTTTTTTATCCCTCCTCTTCAAGGTTTCCAACTAGGTTTCTCTGCAGGAGTCAAGTGCAGTTTTAATAAGGCAGATGAGGCAGGGCTTCTCAACTGCTTTTGATAGAGGTGAGGTGGCCAGCTCTTTATTGACTTTTTGCAGTACTGCAGCTACAGACCGTACAGACAATTTTGTTTTATGAGCATGTAGCAGGCAGGAAATGGGCCTGGAAATTTCCAGCCAGCAGTGTTTGTTGCACTGCTTAAAAAGCTGCACAACGTGCATATAAAGGAAACTAAGGAGAGCCTTTTTCGTTGTTGTTGTTGTTGCTAAACCATCAGGCTGCAGTTGCTACACATACCTAGGAAAGCCTGCTCAGGAGCCATTTTAAGAATTAATACATCTCAGGAAAAGGAAAGAAAACAACACTGGTTATTTTGTGCATATTAGAGAGTGCTGCATATCAAAGATCCTTTTATAAACACTTGGAAAAATCACATGGGAGGTAACAAGCCACTGAATTATTTTACTGTCCTTTTCTTGTGCAGGCAGCCACAGCACATCCACACTGTATAGTGCACAGCTGCACTGACACACACACATCCTCACAAGGGGATGTGGAAAAAAGGAAGCAATCACGGGCTGGTATCATGTACTATTAAGGTTTTATTGATACCAGCATGGAGCAACTGCATCACTAATTAATGGATGCACACAAGCTACACACATCCTTCCAATCAAGTGGCAATAAACCCAGGTAGCTTTCTTCACCCTCATACATATATTACTTGAGCTGTTTACCTCGCTCCTTGTTTTTCTGGACTGCACATTGCCCTCTTCCCCCACCATCCCACATCTACACCAGCAAACACATCCTTGAATTCTGCTCTGACACGGGGGAGATGAACATCCATGGCCCTGTTCATGAGCTTCCCACATGGTGCCACTCTGGTTGTAACAGCAGACCTGGTTTGTAACAGCAGACAGGGTCCAAACTAGGCAGACAGGAGGTTTGGAACCCTCCCGCAGAGATGTCTCCACATATGCTGACACAAAAATAACCATTAAAATCAGGTTTGACATCTCTCTGTGCCTCTTTTACTCCCTGCCCAAGGAGGACAACATCCTCTTGCCCCAGGGGAGCACAGTGATGGTGAGCGGATCAAAGACAGCAAGAAGGTTTGGACATTTTGGTGATGGCAGCCTTAAAAAAGCTACAACAGACTTTATTCCCTACAAGAATGTACCCACACAGGGCTGCACACCCCAGCTTGTGCTCAGCTGCATCAGCAGCAGCTGCAGACCCACCCCCATCAAGGACCGGCTGAGGGAACCAGGTCCCACCTCCTGCCGAAGCACCGCACCTGAGCATCCAGCACTGCTGCATGGTACTCAGCACGATTTCACATCTTTCAGCTAATTGCAAAGCTCTTGGGGATTCTGGAAATAAAGCTATACACACGCAGGCGTTCAAAAACCTTACAGCTACAATGTTCCTATCAGAGGATATACCCTTACTGCCTGCAAGACTTAACTATATGCTTAAATTCTACTGACTTCAGGGGGACATAAGGATTTGTTTAACTTTCATTATACCAGCCATTTGTTTTACAGTTACCTGGATAGTATGTCTTGCCTTTTCATGTACAGCACTGAGCTCCTTGCACAGTAGGGTATTACTTCTTACACATAAATGGAAGAGCAGGTACAAATTGAGGCAGAGGCTGCATTTTTATCTAGCCACCTGCAAAACACGGACAATGACGGGCAGATGATATTGCTGCACATTGCAATGCTATCTGAGTGATAATAAATTTTCACCTGTGACATAAGCATCAGTGGACAGCTACAACATAGTCCTTAAAGAAGAGTAAGGAAAAGACAATACCCTTAGCACAGAACATTTCCATACTGTGTTCCGCATTTTATTTTTAAAAATGCAGCTACAGGGAACAGACATCCTGTGAAATAACAGATGTTAGACTCTCACCACACATACATAGCTATAATTCAGGTGACCTTGCTGAATTAGAAAGCTAAACACAAGATAAATGTCCACTTTGTCTCCTCAATGCCTGTCTTGAGCAGGGAAGGGTTGTGCTGGTGTTGTGTGTGCTTCCTCCCAGTTCCCCATCTGCAGTTCCCTAAAGTGTGTTCTTACAGCACTTCAGCTTGTTTTTCCAAATCAGATGCTGCTGACATCGTGAATCTTATGAATTTTCTTTGCTTACAGGGATTAGACACTGCTTCACTTTAACCCCCCAAGTTGGCAGAAGCTGGAGACTGGCCTGGACCTGCTGCTCTGAGTTTGTGCTCAGGGTCTACCCCCAGTAGGCAAGAGATGCTCAGGGCTTCTGGAGAGTCATATGCAATACATTGATTTAATCAAAATTACATGCCAGTCTCACTCTTTAAAGCAAAACTCAAACAGTCAAAGAATTAATGATTTCTTTAAGATCTTAAGATATTTTTTTTAATTCTTAAGATCTTAAGATCTGTATGTGTTCAAAATACTTTAAGAGAAAAAACAGACTGGCATTGTCTTTCGGTCTTTTGCTGGTGGCAAAGCAGATTATTCCTATCATGTTCTGCAGGGGTGCTGTCAAACGCTGTTTCAGGCTATGGGCCAAAACCTACCCCCAGCCCATGTGCTCAGTTCCCACTGGCATCAATGATATCTCCACCATGGACTGACAGTAGTAAATGGGCAGAGATGTGCTGGCTGCTCAAATGGCACGATCTATGTGCTGAATAATTCATTTTAGACTGTTGTACAGATGTCAAAATGTTATTGCTGATTTCTAGCCAGCAGAATGGGTGTTTCTTCTCCTGATATGAGTGTGTCGCTGCCTGTAATGCCAGAAAAGATTTGGGGGATGTCTCAGCAAAGCCCATACATGGCATGCCTGTGAACATACAATTAAAATGATCATTTTAGGCCACCTTTCAGTCTCCTTATTAGGATTCTCCTGTGGATGCACTCACCCATTGCCTTGAAAGAAGTTTCAGAAAAGCAGCTCAAAACATAGCATGGTTACATAGGTTTGAGTGTAGTCTCCAACAATCACTTCAGCCCTTTGGATTTTTGCTAAAGTCGCATGGAAAATGTCTAAGTACAAACAACTTAAGAGTCACAGATGAGTTTGGATAACAAAATAAATCCAAACAAACAAAAAAAAACCCCTTCCCCCCCGTAAATGGGAATAAATAGATACATCCTACAGAGTTTGTCAGCCTGGCTGTGGAGAGAACTCTATGGTACAAGTCAAAGATCCTCCTCCCCTCCAAAATCAAGGAAGAGAAAAGGAGTTTTTCTATGTTTCTCCTTTCACTAAGCCAGGAACAGCCAATACGGTCTGCTCTGAGATTGTCCAGGTGCTGGCTTCCCCAGCCAGGCAACCAGGTGGGCTCCAGCTGCTGATGGACAGCAGCCACCTCCAGAGTGGGGTGGAAGTCCTGTGTGCAGGTAGGCTGGGGTGGCTGGGGGTGATGGGACAAGTGGAAGAAAAATGGGAAAGATCCAAGAAAGTCACAGGTTTTGAACTGAGATCAGAGACCAGGGATCTCTGACACAAACCAAACAAGCAAATGCACCCCATGCCAGCCCAGGAGTGTCAGATGTGTCAGCTAAAAAGTGTGATTTTCCATGCTCGTAGATGGGCTTTTTCTTGTCTGCAGGTCTGTGTGGAAACAGACCTAGGCTTAATGAGGTCTAATTTGTTTTAAATCCATAGGTTTCTTTTTAATAATTAACTATCCCCATCACTCAGCAAAGTCATTCCTTACCCCTGACTACTTGCTATTAGGAATGAAATTTACTGTGAAATACTGTTAAAAGGTGGAAAGCAAGTGACATAATTCAAGTTTTAATTAAAAAAAATATATATCACACAAAGCCGGAGCCATCAAAGGAATCATAACCGAATAAGCCAAAAAAACCCCCACCCCAACCCAGTGCCTACTCTTCCCAATTACCCACTTTACTCTTTTCATGCTATTTTAATTCTTCTAATTGACTTCTCTTACTGGATGCCCTATGCTTAGACCATACCTCAGTTTTTCACTCTGTGATTCCAGGAACTAGAGAACGTGTCGGCATCATTACCATGAGCATTACACACCCTCACACACAAGGGTCCAGGAACTACAATTAACACATTAAGAAATAATAACTGCCAAGGGAGCAACGGAAGATAAACAGCATGGAGCTGATGTAGCAAGAATTCTACTTGGGAAAGGGCTGTCTCTTGGGTAACGGGCAAGGGAGAGGAACTGAAGCACTGTGCAGAGCTCCCCATTTACCAGAGAAAACCCCAAAACCAGTTGAGCTGTCCACACATTAATTGCTTGAAATTTAATTTCACTTAAAGTATTGCTGGCTTTAAACTAGATCTCGAAGGAATCTGAAGGCTCCTGTTCTCAATGAAATAACAATCATGTCTAAACTGGTGGATGTTTCTTCGTATTTGAAAGCCTGCCCTGAATTGCTGTGGGTTTGTCATTATCTTGTTCTCCTTTTTCAGTAGAAACAAGAAATACTTACTTCTTTTACACACACATTAAGATATATTTATTAAAAAATAATAAAAATACCTTTCTCCTGCTTGTCGATATCTATTTTTATGATTGCCTGTGATTTTTTTTTGTTTGGCTAGTTTGTTTGGGGTTTTTTAAAAAATATATTTAAATAATTGATTTATTTTCCCAATTTTCCCAAGGACTTTTAAGGAAAAAAAATTTAGATTCCAGAGTCTTTTATTTAAAGCTTCCAGTCTGAGAATGTTTTGTGTGAGTAGTCCTGCAGAAGCTGCATAACAAAAACCTGGAAGAGCATGCCAACCATTTGGATACCTATCTGTCCTCACCACTATAACCAACAGAAATCATGGAGCATGCTGCTCCTTTGGGCATCAGTCTTGCTTTAGCAGACCAGCCAAAGCCCTTAATACTTTTCACTGAGATTAGAAGCCGAAGGAACACGATGGCACAGGCAAGGTTCATGAAATGCTTTGTCTCGTGTCTCTCCCACCTTGGGGGCTGCACAGTCACAGAAAACCCAACAAAAATATTGCCATTAAAATAAAGCCTTTCCTACATTCACTCAAATTCCTGTGCAGGAAAAAGGAGGCAGAAGAGGCACAGACACAGAGGGCAGGATTAGCAGCCTTGCTCAAACCCACCTTTTGGGAGAGAAGGGCACGTCCCTCCCAGTGGGGGCTGCCTGTGACCCATGTGGTGCTCAGGCACCGGGTTTCTGAGACAGCGTGATCCCCCCCGCTGCCCCCATGCACGGCTCATCAGTCAACTCAGACATTTCAGCAAATCACATGGCACTTCGTAAAAACATAATTGTTTTTATTTTCCAATTTTCCATGTTTTGTGTAGAGTGCTGCTGTGTTCAAGCGAAGTGAATAAAAGCATAAACAGCAAGCACCATCTGGAGAACATTCTTCCAGCATGCTGAGAAATAGCAGCCGCCTGTGCGCTACCTGCTATAAATAAATGTCATTAAAAAATGTCCAAAAAATTGTTTGTTCCTGTTTGATGGAACTGTAGCCAGTTAAAATTTTCCTTAATCCTGTCTTTAGGTACCCACCACCTTCACAGAAAAAAAAAAAAAGAGATGTAGATATTTGTCTCTCTTTCCTATGTTAATATGGATATTACTAACAGAGTAGCAACCCTACACGTTATTCTAATAACAGCAACAGAGGTTGCAACTTAAGCGTAACACGTTAACAAAGCACTGAAAATCCAAATGCTTTTTAAATTGTACCAGGTTCACAATAGGGAGATATCTCTCAGCCTGCTAGCAAGAGAACAGGCAAAATTATTCATTCTCCAAACTGATAGTGTATCAGTTTGGAGGGGAAAAAAAAATACCAGAAAGTCCATAATTTATTTTCAGTCTACACAAAGCCACATCTCCCTCTCTGCTGACAAAATACAGACCAAGCTGGCTGTGGGGTTGTGATGAGGCTCTGTGAAGGGTCAGAGTTTGCTGTGTTTGTTTAATCACTGCAATTAGAGCTATGCAAATAATGAAATTGTTTGCTATAGTGGCAAGGCTGGGAAAAAAAAATTAAAAATAAATATTTGGGTTGAGTGATTTAAAAACAATTTTGGTAAAATGAAAAAATAAAACTGTCTAGCTTGTTCTACTCAGATTCAACTTAGAATCCATTCAGTTTGAAATGAAAAATACATTTTTACACTGGAACAAAGCATATGAGCAATTGTCATTTTTTCCTTTTGTTTTGTTTGTCAGACAAACATTTTCAGCACCCAGGAAGGGATGCTTAGGTGAGCTTGGTGCTTCTTGGGGAGGGAGGAGAACTGACCATCCCTTACCCCAGCCTCAGACATATATTGTGCTGTTGTGCTGGGGCTGAGTGCTGCATCTTTCTCCCTTGAGGAAGCTTCTGCGAGCCCTTCTCTTCCCCCATGCTCTGCTCTGGGCAGCCCCCTGCCTGGGGAGCCCAAGGGTGGCAGGTAGATGTGGCTGTGGAACAGCAGCACTGCCTTTTCTTGATTACACATGGCTCAGCCACAGCTGGCACTGGGTGGCTCTTCCCAGAGTGACACAGCCCTCATGGCCCACATGAGGTTGGGGTGCGCTTTGGGGTACAGCATGGGGCTGAGTGTCTGGAGACAGACACAGGACGCGGTCTGAAGCCTCCCTGATGAGCCACTAGCCATCAGCAGGAAGGATTTGACAAAATTTTGGTGGTTTTCTCCCTTGTTTTAAACCCCTCTTGTACTAGGAGATGTCACAGAGTGAGAGGAGCGAATCTGTCTTGTTCAACAGCATCCACAAAAACAGGCTGGGTCCCTTGCCTGAGAGAGTGGCTGACATTCCTGACGCACAGGGCACATCACCAGCATAGCCACCCATCATCACTTAAGGGCAAGAGTGGAAATTAAATGATGGACATAAATCAGATTCGGCCCTTCCCTTGAACTATACTGCTTTGTCCAAACCCAAAGTGTTTGTACATTGGTGTGGTCACAGAGCAGCTCTGCTAAAGCCTTGCTTTTGGCTAGGACTGGCCACCACTCCCACTGGAAGCAAAGGCATAATTCCCACCATATTTTATTCTCTGCTTTCATTGGGACTCAATGTGCAAGGAACTGCATGAATAGGGATAAGGGTCCAGTCCCTTCCCTGATGAAATCATCATCTCAAACATAGCAAGGGGCAGGAAATGATAACGTGGTTACAGTTCTCATTAGCCATGTTTTCCTAATATTTATATTTTAGCTACTTTTATTTACAGAGTCCACTCACACTAGTTAAATTATATACTTTGGAAAAGAACACAAAGGCTGTATGGAAGTGAGTACACTGGACTACTGATTTTGTTAGGATAATAATGATGATTATCATGATTAATCAGCCTTGATGAATAAGATTTTGCCAGACCAGGTGTGGAGGGAAGGCAGGTGGTGGGAACATGGCTCTCTGTCCATGCATGAACACATGCATGCATGAGTATGGGGGGGGAGGGCTGCTCTTTGTTTTGTTTTTGCCTTTGGTCAAATTCAAACAATGTGCAGTAACAAGAAGTAAATGTCATTTTCCTCCCATCCATCTTAATTTGGCATCCATTTTAAAGCTTACCTTTGACCTTTTAAAATTTAATACACTTAAGCAGATATAAAAACACAAAGCTCCTGGAAAAATTAATCACAGCCATATCACGATGCTAGTCTAAAAATGTAACATCAGTTGTTTTCCTCTTTAGAGAAACATTTGTCCAATGCAGCAGCAGTAACTATGCTACAATTACCTATTATTTCCTTTTCAAACAAATAACCACATTAAATGCTATAGCAAAACCCTTTCAGCATAACCAGCACAACCTACTATGAATCTGTTTTGTTGAGTAACTGCCTAAAATGACAGAAAGGGTCCTGAAAAGGACCTTGAGAAGTCTCCTAACCCATCCCTCTGCCCCAGGCAGGGCCAGCTATATCTAAACCATTCTTGACAGGAAACCTTATTTAGATTTCCTTAAAGTAGCAGCCTTAAATAGAACTGGTAAAAATTGCACAAATCCAAAAATATAATATATATATATGGGTGTGAAAAAAAATTATATATGTGCATTATGTATACAAATAAGAAAATACAAAGAGACAACCCTGATCTAAATGGTAAGTATCCCTCTGCTGACCACTTCATACCCTCTAACCAAAGAGTTCAAAACAGGAAACTAATAAAAACACCTCCTTTTTAAAAATAAAAGGCTGCTCAATTGAGAACCCCACCTCCTTGGAAATGCAGGGGCACCTCTTCTCAAGAAAATCAGAATCATCAGGTCCCAAAATATTTGGGTCTTTATGCTTCGGGGCAAAGAGCTCCTCAGTTTCCCCAAAAACCAAATACAAAGTAAGAGAGTTGACCAGCCTTTGCAGTCACCAAAGTGAATCTAAGATGTCTGTAGCCTGTTTGTGATCAAGGGCACCCACCTTGTCTCCCAACAACCATTTCTGGTGGGAGGCTGTGCTAGGTCCCTCCCGGACAGTCACTGCACAGCTCCGGGGTTACATGCTATGAACATGGGCATCCACGGTACACTGCCTTATGCTGCTTCCACTTTCCTGTCTATAGCACTCATGGCATCCAGTGCTACCCCCATCAATTTAATACCCCCCTTCAGGATAGAGAAAGCTGTGGTGACAGCCAAAATGCATCCTAAAAGAGAAGTGATGATTTCATAGCTAAACACAGCTGTTACCCGAGCATCCGAAAAAAATCAGTTAGGAACTTAAACATCAAATCCAAACCAAAGGCAGATGCATGCCCTTGGTGAGCCGGAAAGTAAATTCCTTGCATCTGTTTTCTTCCACCTACCAACATTACTTTGGTTGTAGCACAACTGGAGTCTGGTCAAGCAGTTTTCTGCAAAATGAACACAAGCTTAGGCACAAGGGTGTGGGGAGATGTGAGATACTGAGCTTGGCACCACCAGGCCCATGAGAGAACGACACCCTTTCATGTATCCTGCACACACAATGCAACAGAGTTCCAGTGCAGAGCCAAGCTTCTTCTGTCACAGAAGCCTTGTGAAGCCACCCTAACCATACATGGCTTCTCCAGATGTGAAAAGGCAGGAGGTAACTCCATCCATCCCCCAGGGACCAGAGATGTATTAAAAGCATGTCACACTAGAACAGAAAGGCTCTTCTGTGTACTCCTTCTTCCAGGATCTGCTTATATGTTCCTACTTCCTTCTGACCTCCCCTCAGCATCCCACAGCCTGCAGAGCAAGCTTTGGCTATGTCCAAAGTCCTCTTCCCCCACCTTTCTGCAGGGCAAACCTCCTGGCTGAGAGCTGCCTCTGATCTCCAGTCCCATCACCAAGGCTGGAGATGAAGGCATCTATTATTCAGACAGTGATGCCTGACTTCTTGGTTAAGAAAATCCTGATTAAAAAACAATGTGTTGCCCTTCCTGTTTGCTTTGCAGTGGCCTTGTGTAGATCCAGCTCTACAGCAAGTGATCCATCATCAACAACCAGAAAGATGTGTATCATGCAAAATACACAAAAATACTTCACATTTCACTTTATTTTCTGTGTCTTCCATTCTCACTGCCCATCAATTTCAATGCTCCTCACTATCTTTTTTTTAACCTAAATATTACAGATATATATGGAACACCTAATAGTTTTGTTTTAACCAAGGGCCATTTTGTGCAGTATTGTCACATAAGCTTCAAAGACAATCAAATTTAAAAGAAAATAAACACAATGAAGACACATTTCTCACTTTGTCACGCCTGACCTTTTGTTTCTTGATTTTTTTGCTTACATGAAACAGAATGTACATGTGCTGTTGTCACACCCTTTGTGATCAGTTTATTCATCTTATTCTGATAATCACAGACTAGAACTTCAGTAACACTCCTCTAGTTAATTAGTTTATTCACTAGGCACAGATGAATAACTGATGAGCTACAAAAAGTTGCTATTGTCTGAGTCAGTCACCAAGTAACTAACTTGGCCATTCAGGCAGGGAGAAGTTTTCCTCTCTGAAAGGTGACAAGTAGCTATGTAATGACTGCTATTATTTTCTCAATAAATTCAGAGAAAATAGGACATTGCAGCTAGAAAAACACAGAAAGAGAAATTAGCAGCTACTGTCATTAAGGATTCAGAGACTAAAAAAGAACAGTTGGTGCAATGCAGCTGGAGAGGCTTTTCGGAGTAAAGTGATTATTCTCTGGCCATTAACAAATTATTTTTTCCTGGAATGAAAGACCTGCACTCTTCCAAATAACCTGGCTTTGTTATGAGGAGCACACTGACTGCCAGGGCACGAGAGAACCATTGCCCTCTTGGCCCTCCTGGTAGCCACTACACTTCCACCTCTTTGTTTCCATGCCACAGGGAAAGTGCAGAATAATTAAAAGGTTGAAGCACATGCAGACATTGGAAGAGAGACTGGTTTTCAAAATTAGCCTGACCAAATGAATTTGGAGCTGCACCCAGAACGTTCAAGGACCTGCCCGCAGCAGCCACACTGAAGGTTAGTGAGTGAGGCGTCACAGCAAACTTCCCTTACCTCTCTTGAAAATCAGAGCTCATCCCCAACCATCGAAAGATAACATGATGATAAGACATTTATGCACACATTCAGTCAGGCCTGGGGCTTGTTCTGATATCTCTGTGCCTGCCATGGGGGAGGTGGGGGGACTCCAAATCCACACCCAGCTTGTTCTCCAAGTCAATGGCAGTTGCCTTCCTTCTGCTACAGCGGCTGCTCTCTGATCACTCTAAAGGGGGTGGGAGCAATACAGGGACATGGAAGCTACTAAGCTGAAGGACACCTTTTTTCTGAAGAGGGTGAAGGAAACAGGAGACCTCCCCCAGGCTCTTTGTTTAATTCTTGAGAACATTTAGCTGTCTGATGTCTTAAATAAGCATTTCCGAACAACTACATGCGCAAATTGACATCAGTGATGAGTGGTGTCCCTCAGAGGTCCATACTGGGACTGGTATC
This sequence comes from Corvus cornix cornix, assembly GCF_000738735.6. Taxonomy (NCBI): domain Eukaryota; kingdom Metazoa; phylum Chordata; class Aves; order Passeriformes; family Corvidae; genus Corvus; species Corvus cornix. Next base: position 102,274,131 of record NC_046332.1, on the reverse strand, counting down.
CTTTAATATCTTCATCAATGATACAAACAGTGGGATCAAGGGCACCCTTCACTCTTTGAGACCCCACCTGGAATACTGCATCCAGCTCTGGGGTCTTCAACACAGGAAAGACACGGACTTGTTGAAGCAGGTCGAGAGGAGGGCCATGAAGATGATCAGAGGGTTGGAGCACTTCTCCTGCGAGGACAGGCTGAGAGAGCTGGGGCTGCTCATCCTGGAGAAGAGAAGGCTCCAGGAAAACCTTACAGCATCTTCCAATACCTAATGAGGACCAACAGGACACACAGGGACAGACTACAGGGACAGATGTTTGAGCAGGGCCATAGCAATAGGACAAGGGGTAATGGTTTTAAACTAGGGTCAATTTAAATTGGACATAAAGAAGAATTTTTTTTACTGGGAGCATGGGGAGACACTGCAACAGGTTGCCCAGAGAGGTGGCAAATGTCCCATCCCTGGAAACATTCCAGGTCAGGTTGGACAGGGCTCTGAGCAACATGATCTAGTTGAAGATGCCCCTGCTTACTGCAGGGGGGTTGGACTAGATGACCTGTAAGGTCCCATCTAACCCAACTATTCTATGATTCTATTACCTAGGAAATATAAAAGGATGCTGGAAACAGGTCCTGCTCAGAGGGATCCAGTCGCTCACAGACAAAGCCAGCAACTGAGTCTGGAGCTGCAGCTGCCACAAGGGTCCCCAGGACACCCAGCCATCCACAGAACTGGCAAAATCTTACAGATGTGACCCTGTAAACTCACCTCACCCATGTTACAGCACTGCTCTGTACACTAAAGGACAGCATGGACTGATCTGGGTGGGGGTGGGAAAAAAGGAAAGCCAGAACTACTAACAAGCAACATTAAATCACCCAGCTCCTCCACAGAGTGGCCTGTTTACAGAGTAGCTCAGTGCCCTGGGAGGGATGGGCAGTATTGCAAACCCAGGAAAGGAAATTCCCTTGGAGAACTGAGACAGGCTAACAAAGATCCCCACAGCCTAGGATACAGCCAACTCCTTTTTGAAATCTAGAGCCTGCTGGGAGGATTTAGGCCTACAGCTTTGAACATAAGATACGGAAAACTTTTTCATCCTGAAAACAGTCTGTGAAACTCAAGCAAAGCTGAGAAGTGTTTCACTGTATTGTTATTCTGTAGATGCTGTTTCTGGAGGCAGGACCCAGCACAGCCTGATCTCAAAGCCATCCGTGGCTAGCACCACACATCACCAACCATCTCCTCCTCTCAAAATAAAATAAAATAAAAGCAAGTACCCCCATAAATCATTCATCCATCCCAGTTTCATAACAAGAATATTTGTCATCTCCCATTTTACATCCCTTTCTCTGGCTGCTTATTCTACAAAGCCACCATTTCAGCAGCCTGTGCATACAGACCAGCAAGCACACAGCACCACAACAGCTCCCACATCCCTATCCTCCTGCCTGCAGAGAGGATGGCCACCTCTCTTCCACAAACCCTCACCTACACTGCCATAGATTTTTCAGGGTACTTTTTAAAATATTTTTTTTTATCAGTAGCTCTGGGGCACCCATCAGAGGAACTCAGCTACTGTAATAATCATGTGATTTATGTAAAAGTAATTGGGGTTAAACTATCTGCCACATCAAACTCTTCACATTTGGCCCCATCTTTAGGACCTAGAAACATCTGAAATAAATAAAGCCATGTGTCATTTAACAGGGTCTGGGCTTAATTAGGATCATTCTGGATTTTATGGGAGAAGCCTTGTCCTGCCAGCTTTACATAGCTAGTCTATCACTTGCAAGGTTATCTGCTTTTTTTCTTCCTTTAGTACCTACATCAAAATATTTTTCCACACAGCTTTTCTTTTTCTTTTTTTTTTTCATCCTCCAACCAGCCGGATGACAACCACTCCTTATCTTTGGCTGTCTTCCATGCTAAAATAAGAATGCCGTTGTTACACTGAGGGAGCTGCACCCTTCCACCTCCGTTCCCTCCCGACCAGCATGCAGCTGCCTCGGCAGGAATGCCTGAGGTCCTGGTCATTTTTCTGTGATGTTGTTGCAATTTACCCTTTAGCTACAATTTGTATTTCTAAATCACACCAGGCCTCTCGTGCTACGGGTATTGTAGCCTCAAGTGACAGTCTCTGTCCTGAAGAGCTGGTGATCCTCAGCCCATCTCCACTACCACAGCTTCCCTGGCTTGATGTAGGCTTGCCAACACGAGGGCGAGCACGCAGCCAAGCACAGCTCGAATGATGTCGGGCGATTTGATTAGCAGCAGAGAATGACTGGATTAGAAGAGGGGTAGGATTAGAGATTGATGAGTTGCTGTGAGGCTGCTACATTTGTATGATTGGCTCCAGCAGCAGTATTTGAATGTCAAACTGTATCCCCTTGGAGCACAGAGGTACCACCTACATTGGGCTTCAGACTGCACAAGGCAGCTGGGGGAAAGCAAGGGGTTTGAGTTGGGGTCTAAACTGACAGCCCTGTACAGATGAGACCTTGGCAGGGCAGGCAGAGATGAGGAGAGAGGAGAGAGAGAAACATGAAATTATTTGCCCACAGCTACACTGGCAGTTTGTGTCAGAGGCAGAAACGGGAGCCAGATTTTAAAAAAAAAAATTAGTTCCTCATGCAGGAGATGAGCCAGACGCCTTTGTTACATCTAAATGCATTTTTCCCCTGTAATTCATACTGCTGCAGGCTCTGCACAGTGAACTCAAACATCCTGAAGTTGTGGGGTGCTCAGTGTGACCTGCTCATTGCACATGCCATGCCCGCTACACGACCAGCTCCATCCTCCAGCCCATGCCTACAATGCAATCAGCGCACGTTGCAAAAGCTTATCATTTGCTTTTTTTTGGTAGGAAGTGATCAGGACCCTGCAAAACCCATCACTGAGGTGACTTCCAGTCTGCCAGATAGCTCTGGCTACTGGATAGCCTCCAGAATTTAATGTATACACAGGAACTCAGCATCACTCTCCAGTCAACTCAGTTATCCCCTCTTCAAATTTGTCTTCAATCATCTCTGAAGGTGAAAGAGACTTCAGCTTCTCCCTACTGGAGATCCTCACAGAAATACTATAAAGTTCATCAGAGATGCCAAGGACAAAATAGTGAGGATGCATTAATTGATCAGGCTGCTCTAGCAGAGTGGTGCAGGAAATCACACCGGCTATCAGTAGCCCCCTCTGCTAGTTACTGTAGTTACATGTGTTTAACTGGGGCCACTCAAAAAGTCATGAAATGGAAGAAAAGGCTTTTCCAAATTTACATATTAAAAAAACAGAGGTGTGCTGATTTCTGTCCTATGGAGTGTTTCAGGCATAACATTAGTAATCAGTAGCGTATTTGCAAGGAATTCTTTACTTTGAATGCTAAGCCGATTTGTTAATGATAAATGACATGGAAGGTTACTCAGAAAAAAGAAGAACATTTCCTCATCAAGTTTAAATGGAAAATACCTGAAGAATTAATGGGCAACCAGATACTCTTCCCTCTTTAACAATACATCCCCATTAGACAATATATATACTTTGAACCCCGCATTTAAATAATTTTTAAAAAAATACTTCTGATGGAGAACGGCACGCAAGAAAACTACCATCAACAACGGTAAATAAACCAAAGCCGAACCAATCTCTCAAAAAAGAGGTGTGTGTGGGGTGAAATGAGAGAATGAGAATAACTGCCCTGCAACTCCCGCCCAGGGCGCTTGCACCCTGCCGCATCTACCCGGAGGGATGCAGAACTTCTGGAACGCGACACTTCACCCTGGCACCCACCGCCACGTACGCCCGGAGCGCTGCGACGCCGGCGCAGATGACCCACACCCCGCGACAGCCTCGTCCAGAAAAAGCCATTAAGGGAGACGCAGGTGACAGTCCATCCGCCTGGCAGACTTCGCCAGGAAGCCGGGCGACAGCGGGAGGAATTTCTGCCCCAACTTCGAAAGGGTAAATTCTCCTCCCGCTTCTCGCCTGTGCCCGGCTACGCGAGGGATCCCAAATCATCCCATTACCGCCCATCTTGAAATCCATCCTACATTTTTTTAATCTCCTTCCCCCAGAGCACGGAACCGGGCGCTAAACGCCGCCGTGCCCCTGCCGTGTGTGTTTTGTCGCCCGTGGGGCAGGAGCCAGGAGCCGCGGGGGGCGATGCCTAGCCGCGGCACGCGCCGCTCCTCCCGCGCACCCACGGCCGTGATTTTGGAGAAGTTGCGCAGGCAGGAGGAGGAGGAGGAGGAGGAGGAAGGGCGGGGGTGGGGTGGGTGGCTCTGCCCGTGCGGTCACGGTCTCTCCTCGTCCCTCTCCCCGCCGCGGTCCTTCCGCGCCCCCCCACCGCCGCAGCTCCACTGCCGGGACAACCCGCACAAAGCCGCCGCCGCCACCACCGGGATCTCGCTGCGCCCGCTCGGCGCCACCAGAAACAATAGTCACGGGCCGAAGCGGGGACCGCGGGGCCGCCGCCCTCCCCACGGTACCGCAGCGCCCGGCCGCTGGTGGGAAGGAGGCTGAGGGGGGGTGAGATTCCCGCAAAACGCCGCCGCCCCGGCCAACCTGTCACCGCTCCGCCCGCCCTGGGCTGTCGGTGCGCAGCCGCTCCGCGGCACCTACCTCCGGTGGAGGGTGCGGCAGCCCCTAGCTGGGCTCCATGGGGCCGCAGCCGCCGCCCGCTCTGTCAAGCGCGGCCGCCGCCGCCGGGGACGCGCCGCCCTGCCCTGCCCGGTACCGCGTCCCGCTCCCCCCGCGCCGGGCGGGCCGGGGCGGGCCGGGGCGGGGCGAGCTCCGGGGGCGGGGCCCGCCCAACCTGCACCACGCCCGCCAGCGCCGCCCCCCGCGCCCGACAGGGATGCGTGCGATCGGGAGCACCGGGCGTCCCGCGGAGCCACGCCAGGAACAGCCCGGACGCCCGGGAGGATGCTGCAGCAGGCAGCGTCATCCTTCTCCATAAATCTAGTGAAATTTTTGCTCCCTGCTTGCTTGAAGTTTTGACCTTGTCTCCTCTGCGTCTATCTCGGATTCTGGCTTCCTGTTTTTCTTTATTCCCCCTCCAGCTCTTTCCCCTTTTTAATTACTCCCCTTGCCCTCCCCCCCCCCCGTCCGCCCCCCGTCCGCTCCCCGTCTTTTCCATCCTCGGTTTCCCTTGTCCCCCTTTTCCCATCAGACTGAATGTCCCAAGCCCCTTGACCTCAGACTCTGGGCTTTAAAACGGTTTTGTTAAGGGCAAAAGACTTTTTTTGTAGGTTTCATATCGCTATTAAGTGTCGCCAGCAGCTTATTGGAAGGTGTGGTGCATTAAACTAAATCCATGGCTAGTATTACATAATATGCCCTCAAATGTACATAAAAGATGATTGTAATTCCATCTGGATTTCTGTTGATATTAGCAAACCACTCAAGATTTCCTCTTGCGGTTTAATAGGATTTTCAAAACCTTTGACTGGTGCTGGATCAAACAGATTGTGATTTAAGAAAGAGTAAAGCACACACACTCACGACATCGTAGGAATTAGTGAAAGAAGAAAAAAAAACTTAGTAGGTCATCTGTCTAATCCATCTTCCAAAAGAGAGTAGGAATGTCCCCCATACAGTAATTTATGGGCATTTGTCTAGTTTTCTTTCAAATGCTTCAAATACGTGGCTTCCTCATTTGCCCATAGGAATTTAGGTCAAGCTGCCTGAGCGGGAATTTTGTGGCATCTTGGGATTTAAAATCCACTACTGTTATTCCAAGGTGGTTTGTTTTTGTTTTATTTTTTTCCCAGAGAGCACAACTGTACAGTTGCAGTTGGTCATTTATTTCTTGCCCATCATCGTGGAAGGGTTTTGGCTGTTACTTTCCCCAGGTTGAGAGCCCAGGGACATGCACAGCTGAGAAAATGTCAACTTCATGCTCAGTGTAGCCAAAAGAGTGACTCAAATGTCAGGACTTGCTAGGAGAGCAATGAAGAGGAAAGGATTTTACACTGGAAAATGCATGCTGGACCTGTGCTCTGAAAACTGCTGGAATTCTGGTCTCACCTTTTCAAAAAGGACATAGCAGAGCTGGAAAAGATTCGGAGGAGGCTAGTAATGATCCATGGCTTGAAAGGATTTTCTAGTTAGGTACACGCACATGGTCAAGAGGCACCAGAGGGGAGATGTGACAGAGGTTCCTCAAATCTCAAGCAGCATGGAGAGGGTGAGCAGGGACTGGTGACCCTGGCTTCCAGCACAAAAGGGAGAGGCCATTAAAAGAAGGTAACAGACCACCTGACTGTACAGAGGTGATTCTTTGAGCAAACACAGCTGTGGAGCCCTTTGCCAGCTGACAGCAGGCAGTTGATGTCATTTTGGGGGGAGAATGACTGAATTAACCAGAGAGAAATCCACAGAGAGCAACCAAATCACAGCTTGCTCAGAAAGGTCCCTTCATGACAAATGGCTCATGGCTGGGCTTGCTCTTTTTTTGCCCTTTCCCCTCGGTGTACATTGATAGTCACTGGTCACCTGCCAGCAGTGAATACACCTCTCAGATTTAATGTCACACCTGTGTTAATTTTGTGCTGCTCACAGCTTTCCTAATGCCCTTGCTGCATAGATTTGAGTACTAAAAGGGATGAGTGGCTTTCAGTGGGAGAATGTCACTGCTCTACCAACATGCAGCATATCATGGAAGTTGGAATCATCAAAACCCACTGGAAAAACCATCATTATGCATTGAGTCATTGAAGAGAGAGAGCACTGGTTGCAAAGAAGATTCTGTCACTCTTCTAAAATGTGACAGAAATAATCAAATCTAGATGTGGCCTGGGGACAATGACCTTAATTTAAAATCAATCAAAAATCCCTCTCTCAATGGCAGCTGATTGCCCCGTTTGCTTTCAGACTGATACCCTCCCAGGCCTGCCATTGTCAGTGCTGTTACACAAGTGGGTAAGCATTGGTTGTCTCCTTGTCTTCCCTCCTCCTCCATGTCTTTGAAGCTGAGATAGCATGGCCTCAAACATTTCTCCGTGTTTCTGGCAGAGGAATTTCTTCTGTGCATTAATTTCTAAATCTGTACGTGTATGCCGCAGTATGGCTGCTTCATCCATAGAGCTTCTCCAGAATCTGCCAGTTCAATATTGTATCTTGGTACAAAAACTAGCTCTGGTGAGGTGGGTTGCCACATAGGAGGCTAACTACAGCAAGAATGAAAATGAAGGAGCCCAAACTATGTATGTGAATGACCTTGGTCAAGTGACTCATGGTCATAATCTTTTATGGGACTGACCCATAGACTGTTTGCATGCTGTTAGTGCAGGAAAATCTGTTCAGGTAGATTAGGATAATCACCATTTGCCTGTGATATTGCTCCACCTCCACCTGAAACTCAGCATGAATTCAGGTATGTGGGGCTCCTCAGCTCCCATACAAACTATCTTCTAATGTTGGGTGTCTAAGGTAACTGTAGAGAGGATCTGCATGAACCTGGTGTATTGTCTGTGCTGATAAACGTGGCATCTTTCCTTTTACCAAGCATGTGAAGCAGTCGGCAGTGTCATTCATCTCACCCTATCACTTGATCACATAGAAACTCTTTGATCCTGGGATAGTACTATACAGCAGCAAAATTAATACTGCCAGGTGTGATTGCTAACAGCAATCCAGGATGTGTTGCAAGCTTTAAATTCTGCATAAGCAGCCACACTACAAATGCTGGGTGGGGAGAACTGACAGATGAGGGCACACACACTGTCTGTTGGGAGCATTCAGAGCCCAGCAAGAGCGCTCATTGCACCTAAAATGGGGGTTCTGAGCAGATGCAAGATTCATAGTGACAGAAGTAATTTTCAGGTTTTCCTCTAATAATATATAGGCAGTAGTAAGCCTGTGGCAAGTCCAAATTGAGTACTGAGCAGCTTTTAAATTGTTTAAGGCATTATCTATTATAAGGAAGTTTATAAAGCTCCATCTCCATTATTTGAGTTTTCACAAGGTCATAATCCACTTGACCCTCGTGGTTTATTTCATCACTATTGTCCCTCAGAGGAATTATAACCTTTACCATTACCACTCGCTAAATATATCATGAGGTTTTAGTGATATTATCGTAAATCACCAAGCTCAGCTTTGTTGCCTGTAAATGTGACCGTAGTATGTACTGGTTTTTGATGTAGTGATTGGCAGCCTGATCTAGTTGTATTTCTTTAATTATTTTATAATGGGAGGAACCCATGCTAGCAGATATGAATGTGTATTTGATTTCCTTTAACATTTAAAAATTGCCTTTTTCTGAGCTCATCTGAACTTCAAGTGCGGGCTTTTTAGGCAAAGTTTCTGCAATCAAACATGGAAAATACAAACTCAAGGTTACTGAAATCAAGCACAGTGACTTCAAGAACAGCATTCTCACAATTTTTTCTCTTTTTAATTAAATGTATGAGCGTTCATGAGAAATCATATGTAATTTGATCATCCTGAAAGCATTTAGTGAGAAGAACAAAGATATCACAGGTAGGTGAGGTTCATTACTACATGGGTTTTTAAAAGGATAAGCTATAGGGAAGCTAGTGATAACCGAGAATTTTGGATAACAGTAATGCATGTAACTATGTTGCTTTTTACATTTCAATCTGTTTTCTAGCAGAAAGTTGGTCCCATGTCAGCCTCCCAAAAGTCTCAAAGAGAATTTTCCATAGCAAAGATGTGCTACTGAAGCCAATCTTCAGCTGCACTTAAAGCAAGGATCAGCTAGGATCAGAGGTCAGCCTCAAAATCATTTTGACAAGACATACCTTGTTAAGCAGTAATTGGGATCTAGTCTATCTTCTTCTGGCTCCAAGAAGGATTCACCAGTACTATAAATCAGGTTTACTTGCTGGGACTGCTGGGATCCAAAACTTCTTTGCAGCAGCACCTGCAGAAGTTGTTTATCTGTCTGACAGGATATTGTGGTGCAGGTCTGGGCATATAATACCACTTCTGGTGATGTATGGCAAAACACCTTGAACCAAAAATCTCTCATGTGATGAAACTGTGGAAATCTATCTTTGTGGAGGAGGAGGAGGAGTTATCTGTTTTTATTCTACAGACCCTTGCACTGTGGCAAATGGAAGAATAGGGGTGCACTTCAGCATCCCCCCCATCCACCAACTCACAGGCTTGTATATCTACAGTGTATTAATTTACATCTGAGTTAGTCACTCTTCAACCTTTATGGTCAGCTAGGAGGAATTAGCACTTTTAGGATGCAATTCATTTGACCTTTCTTAGACATCTACTTTAGGAAGAGATAAATCACTTCCCCAGGTGTCAGTGTTTCTCTGTTGACCACAAAAGGACCAGAGAGTGATTAGTTCAGAGGCAGGTGTCTATATTGCAGGCTGTCTGCAGGCAAGTAGGCAAATCCCAAACAGATTTTTCTACAAATCTCCTCTTACAGTGGCTGTTGAATTGTTTTACAATGATTTTTATTTCTATATCATGAGTATATAAAATATTTTTTTCCTTCTTTTACACATTTTTATTTTTGAGAAGCATTACGTTAGCAGAGCCTGCAGGTTGTGTTGGCGTTGATTATGTTGGTGCTCTGTTCAGAATTGTTTTCAGCTAGCTACTGAGAAATTGGCAATTTTTGCACTATTTCACCTTGTGAGTTTCACCAAATATTTGTCTGATTTAATGTAAAGGTGGAAAAAGGGCACATTTTACACCAAGGAAATGAATACAGCATTAGAAATATCTCTCATTGCTGTATGTGACTAGAAAGCAAAGATGAATACACACACTATTTTTTATTTGATCACAGGGCAAGATTTTAAATGCTATTAGTAATGAAAGATCCATGGCAGTAAGACTCACTGTACTGCAAATAAGCCCACTGAGCCTGTGTACAGTACATCTCAGAAAAGGCCCAAGGCTTAGATGTCTATCTCCATGTTCTTGTATTCCCAACAAGCAGTGAATAATGCATTAGTTTTGCTTCAAGCATCCTATTTTGAATATGCTTTAGCCAGAATTATTAGCTTTCATGTAGTGTATATTGTTAACAGAGGTCATGCTCTGCGCCCATCTAGTGCTGTCTCCAGAAGTGCCCTGGCACAGCACACAGAAAGGTTTTACTAGAAATTCTCATTGTCAGTTCTCACCATGAGGTCCCCTGAGATGTCCAAATTACAAGTACTCCAGATCCAGCTGGAGTCACTGAGAATGACCGTGCAAACACCACCTGTCTTTGGCTCGGCCTCAAAATATTTATAAAGCAGGAGGAGGGAAAGTTTTATATTGAAGTGACCTGGGAGGGTTCCTGATTTCTGTGCTCATACTGCTCTGTGGAGATCAGCCCTTAGACCATCTGCCTCTTTGCCCAGGCACTCCAGTGTGTGTGCTGGGCTGTGTTGAGAACATCTGAAACTGTGTAAAAACAAGTAAATCCCTGGGGCTGCCCCTCCCTTGGCCAAGGTGAGGAGAGCCTGAAGAGAGCCTTTTTTAAACCCTTAGGTCTTGATGAGGGCCACCAGTTACCCAGTACTGACAGTGACGCTACTCATCTGCTGAAACTTGTGTGAGAAAGGGGTTGAACAGCCGAGTCCTGGGGTGAGGCCACGATCTTGGTTGTTGAAGCTGTACCATTCTCCCCTTCAGCAGCTGTGGTGGTCTAAAAAGAGAATTAGCTTTTAGAGTTATAAAGAGAGCATGATTTAAGATAAATGGTATCATTTGCAAAGGAGTAGGCGTTTACACACACAGATGTGTACGCACACAACACACACACACACGCACACCTCCCCCAGTTAAGTTTCCACAGCTACCCTTAGTGCAATGCAGCCAGCTGTTAAATCCAAAATAGCAACGAGTGCACATCATACGCCCTCTGTATTACCATTTGAAAGGGACAGTTCCTTGGGAGGATGGGAATTTGACAGGATATGAATATGTCTGAGACTCTATTAGGCACTAATTCGGCAGGACTGGCTGAATGAGATGAAGAAGCAATGAGGAGAGAATCTCTTCAAATTTGAGCTGATTGGTAATTTTGATGAAAGCCCTTTAGTCTCATTCAGTGACTGTTAATTACCTCTGGAAATTAACATTTATTTTTCTCTTCAGGAAATGTTGTTCGCCTGCCAATATAGAAAGATTAATTAAATTCTTCCATGGATGAAGGTGAAAGTAGGGTCCTCGTGGTCAGCACACATTTTGGCTGTAGATGCAGGGATATCATGACAAATTCCCTTTTGAAAAGAGCAGTCCTACTCTTTCCTCTTGTGTTTTCACAGGAAAGGAAGGCATCCTTGTCCTTATGGGGTAATGTTGGCCTGTATGTGCTTTCACCAGGAAAGTCTAGATGTGGGAGAGCTGTGAAAAAAGGGAGGGAAATGACTAGGGTTAAACAGCCTGGAAGTAAATTAGGGGAAGCCTCTTGCACCACTCAAGGAGAAATAATTCATAAGCTTGGACAAAGGTATCTTGGCTTCAATTGAAGGGAAACCCTCAGCTTAGACCCATCTACACAAAGTATCACAAAAGTTAATTGATTCAAAAAAGTGGTAACTTGAACCTCACATCCATAAGCTATGCCAGCTTCTGCTACCAGCTCTCATTTATTTGATCTTGGCGCAGCCTCAAAAGCTGCTTTTGTCAGCACTAATGACAGTCCTTCCACTTCTCAAGAGTTTATTTCCAATATCCACTATTATTCCATTCACTCCTGCTGTGCAGAATTTTAAAAAAATGAAAGAAAGAGTGAGGCAATATCCCAGGGAAGCTCCTGTGCAGAGTTGGTACAGGCTTTTGATTGAGTTCTTGATTTAAAGCTGTCAAACAAATATCTGGGCATAGTTGTTAAAAATCAGAAAACATCATGAAAGGAAAGGAATGCTCTGTTCCTTGATCTATTTTTTTTTCTGATGGGAAGACCTTGCATTAAGTTTTAATGATAGATTAAATAGATGGAAAGTCACTTGGAAGCCCAGTGGGCAGAGAGATTTCAGGCTGCCCCTGTCAGGATTGCAGGGAGGAAATGAGGCAGCTGAGAAGAAGCTCAGCATCAGGAAGAAGGCAGACAGGTCCAACAGACAGGCTTTCCAGAAAGCAGCCTCGCTGAGAGCAAACAAGCAGCTGCAGTCAATCGAAGCCAGCAGGGCAGCCAACTCCAGAGCTTGCTCCTGGTTTGTAGTGCAAGCCAAGCCACCCCATGGGGAGCTGCTCGTGTGTTCCCGCCCTCCATACAGCACTGCGACAGCAAGCTGGCATCACCAAGTGATCTTGCTAGGAGTGTGACAGCTTGATTGGGGGCAGGATGTTAGTCTACATGCGAGTCTTCCCACCTGCAAAAGCTGCCCACCCCGCCCCTCCATCCATGTGCAAGGTTTCTCTGGGTGATGAACTGCAGGCCTCAGAAAGGGGGTGTCCAGGAAAATCAAGAATTTTGGGTCTGATCCTGGTCTCAGGGGGGAGACACATTTACCAGGACCAGCAACAGGCCAATGCAGCAATGAAAAATGCAACCTTCGCTTACCTGACTTGATTTGATGAGAAGGGATCCTGCTTGACAGAGGCATGGAATACCATCCTGTAGGCTTATCCAGCAGCAACATTGAGGGATTGAAGGGTTACACTTTTAAGTCTCTGTTGTGGATGAAAGACAAGTCTATTTTGGCTCTTGACTGTTCCCTGTACAAAGTGAAGAGGAAATAATGCTTGACCCAGTGGCAAGTGTCACACTGGTTATAGATTTTACCTCTAGTCTACTTTACAGTGTGTTTTGAGATCAGTATATGAAAGTACAGCAAGAACCAGTATTTGTAACATTTTGCATGGGCTCTAATATTAGAGGTTGCTGCCAAGCAATGGTGGTATCTTTTGGATGTGATAAATACGGAGATTAGTAACTTAGATTCTGTTCAACTGAATCCATGCTGGGGAAAAGCATTGCCAATTATGAAGACAGGCAGCAAGAAGCAAGTAAAAGTGATTTAAACAGAGAAGATGGGATGGAAAAGTGTAAGAATCTCACATAGAACACGTCTGTTCAGTGGCCAGTCTGGAAAAAACAAAGAAAAAGGAGAGATTCTTCTATGCAGTCTAGCCAACCTAGATCCCTTTTTATAGCTTTTAAATAATGTCACACGTGGAATAAATATATAATTTCCAAAGAAAAACATGGAAAGTCTCAGTTATGTTCTTATGAATGCTTTTTATTTCTTTTCCAGCTAAATCTGTTTACCAAGCTGGACTCAATTCTCCAAGTCGCTTCTTCAAAACTACATTTTTTGACAAATTTGTTGTTTGCCAAAAACATTCTCCCAGCTTTAATAAAAAAACCCCAAACCAAACAACTAAAATTCAATGGATTGGAAAGAATCCAGTAGGCTTTGGTTCAGGCCTTGTAAAGCAGCAAGTAAACATTTTCTGCATGCTTTAGTAGAGTATATGACTCCTCAGTCCTCCACAGTCTTTGTGTAGAAGAAGGGAGCTCAGCACATGGAGGAATAACTAGTTAGATTTGTTTCATCTTCAGTTAAGAAGGCAAGCTAGATGTCCTTCAGCCTCTGGCACTCACATTAAGCTGCCGTGTCTGTAGTCAAAAAATGTTTTTCCTCTTCTATGGCACACAAATCCAAGTGTCCCAAAGGACATTAAAAGGTAAGTAAATAACTTCACGAACAAAAGAAATGAATGCTCATAAGTGAAATAGAGAAAACGGAGGCTACCTGGAATAATTCTGTCCTATTTGAACTTGCTTTTAGCTTGTCAGCCTTCAACTAATCATATCATAGCAAACAGAAACACAGAGGTGCTATGATAACAGCTCTCATAGCCAAGGTGGTTTTCAGGCTGATGAAGCTAAAAAGCGGTGTTTGACGTCTAATGGCAAGCGAGAGAGAAAACATCTATTAGACATTTTAGATGAGCACTGTCTCCAGTTCCTAAAAAATATTGGCTTGAATGCCATCTTCTGAGACAGAAAGAAAGATACAGTGATGCACACACATACATATGATGGAAAGAAGGATATATACATGTGTTTATGTGTAAGCCAATAATAGGACTGAACAAATGGTTCAGAACTGAGGCAGACATGCACGTGTGCTCCTTGCTGCACTTTTCTTCCTCCTGTCCAGATGTGTTCACGATATTATTTGCCCGCTACTTTTGCAATATTACTTGTTCATCTTAAAACAGCCACCACACTCTTCCTACAAAACTCAGGGAGTGTTGGACCTCTCTGGCTGTTGGGATTTTGTGATAGCTCCTACAAGAGCAGTCAGTGCATGAGTAATATTGGGAGCCTGGCAGCCCATGTCACCATGATTCCACAAGACATTATTTTATGATGCAAACACATCCTGACCTCCAGAGCACTCAATTTATCAAATGTGTAATGTATGCAGAAACAATCCCAATAAGGAAGGGGATAAATAAATTTGTTATGATTTTAACTATATGCATTTTAAATGTCACTTTTGCTGAGCAATTAGGGTCTGAAGAGAGTGACCTTTGCACAGTGCTCAAATTGTCCTGAGGCACACTACTCCATGCATTTATTACTGCCTTGTGTGATGAAGTGTAGGTGGAACGATGCAAGTCCATCATTTGTAGGAGGGACCTTTCTGACTGAAACACACAATAAAAGCAAGGTGGTGCAAACTTTTTGCCACAGAAATGCTGTGTGAGAGACAAGGGATATTATTTATTGAAATGCACTCCACATGAATGCCCTTCAATACACGCATGCAGAAATGTGGGCTGGGGGGTCTCTGTCTGAAGAGCAGAGAACAAAGGGGACCAAATCACCTGCCCAAAGTGTGGTGTTCCACCCTTCTTCCTGCTTCCCAGGTGAGCATGGGCCATGCTGTCTATCTGGGCGTAGGAACAACATCTTCTCCTTATTCATCCCTGCTTCTGAGTTCTGCTACAAACCCAACAGAGGTTTCAGAGGGTGTAGCACACCATCTATTCTCAGGTGTATCCACCCTCTGAATCATGTTTAAGATATTTTTTCTACTTAAACGAAGAAGAGCTGTTTTAGCTATAAACATTTAGGCCCACTGCTCTTTCATTACCACCAGCAGTTTCAAAGGCAGTGTTTTAGGCAGAGGAGTGATCCCAAGGTAAGGCAGTCCCTCTGGGGTAGCTGCCACTGCAAAAGGGAAGCAAAGCCATAGACAACTGCTTCCACCTCCTTTGCATCCGCTGGTGGTGTGGTCAGTTCACATATGGGAACTACCTACACCCTAGGTCTAAGGCTATAAAGTATTAGCTTTACAGCTGAGGCTTTTTAGTATGTGACAAAATGCAAGTGCAAGTAGGAAATATTAAAATACAGGACTCTGCTTTGGCAAGCAAGAACATTACAATAATGTAGTAATGGGCAAGGTCTACCTTCCAACTGTGCCTTTGTGAGCACTGCCATTAAGTGCTGGACATTGTGCGGCATCTGTTAGTTCAAAAACAGTGTGATGCATCACCAGAATAAGCAGTAGCTTATACAGAGCCATTTTTCTCTCTCTTCAGTATTTAGTATTGGTAACAAGTTGGTATTTCTCTGGTGGAGACTGCCAGAGTTGCCTACTGATCTGATAGGAGTGGGGAAGGGTGGCAATAGGACCGATGGTTCTGCTTCATCAAGGAAGTCCCTCTGCAAACTAGAAGGCCAACCCTAGCAAGGGATATTCAGAAAACCTCCATATCTAATCAATTCTTGGTTTTATTGCTAGCAAGGCTGTCAAGCATTGGGCAGATGGCTAATATTTTCTTTCACTATCAGGCTCTCTGTTGGATTCAGACCAATGATGTAAATATAAACAGCCCTGGCTCTTGGTCACTAAAGCCTCCTGCCATCAGCCCTCCCAGAGAGATATTATTTAAATAAACCAGGGAAGTAAGTATCCCTGAGTAAAACAAACCACTTAGCCACACAAACTGGAGAACTAATCTCTTTACCGAGTACTCCATTTTGCTGTCACTAACTCACATTCAAGGGGATTCAGTTCCATGTTTACTGCATACCTGGTGCTCAGTGGCTTTGCAGGGCAGGAGAGGTGTTGGAGTATTTAAGAGAGTGTGTATTTTAGGCCATCTGGCATGTTTGAGCCACATATGGAGCTCCTGCCACGTTGAACAGTTGGAGCCCAAACCTGGTGGTCTGTCCAAGTCTAGCTGTATTGCCATGATGTGAGTCCATCTCTGGGGCTGATTCCAGTGACACCAGGGAAAATTCAAATAATTCATTAACAGATGAATAATGCTTTGTGCCACTTCTTCCCAGTGTGCCCATATGTGTGATTTGCTGCCATCAGCTCTGCAGTGTCCTTCCATTCCCAGGCTCTGATGCATTCAGCATGCTATCACAGAGCACTGAAGCTTGGCACAGCCCGTGTAAGGATACCTGTATGGAGGTGCCTATCACTGCTTCCCCATGAGGGAGAGTCACTTGAGGGACACTGTCATTCATGTCCTCCTTACCTGTCCTGCCCACGTGGTGTTAGGAAGAGAGGGACTGGTCTTACCACCAGCCCAAACCCATCATGGAGAAGAACTCACAACTACACACCAGCTGAGCACCTAGTTCCCGAGGGACACCAGCCCCTGCCATCATCCCACTCTGGACACAAGGTATTTCCAGTGCAGCAGGTATCCTCCTGCCTCATAATATGTTCCTCCACATCCTTGCGACTGATCTTTCCCGAGCAGCATCAGCATCAGCATCAAGCTTGATCCGTTTGGGTTTGACCTTCTTATGGCAGTGAAAATGCCACTGGGGTCCATGGGACATGGGGAGACCCTGTCAGGAACCCTGATGTGTATTTTTTTCCAGTCATAGAGTAGAAAGGGGAGTATAACAGAGCAGATGATGAATGCTTCAAGTCTCAAAATGGGTACTTCCTAGGCTTAACTGTTTAAAAACCTAGCTTCTGGAAAATCTGTTCCAGAGCGGAGAAACCTCATGGCATCTTCATTCCACGCTGGAAGGGAGACTTTAAGTCAGATAATTATGTAGCATTAGTAGGCAAAATAGCTCCTCTAATCTGCAGCAGAATGATCCATCTCTGGAACACGTAAGCGCCTGTCCTGTATATCACTGGAGAGATATTTAGTTCTTTCAACAACAGTTTTGCTTGCTTGTTTACAAGTTCACATGTCTCAGATCCTTCCTTTTGGACTTTTTGGTTGGTTTGCTATATCAAATGGAAGTGCATAGGAATGGAACAGTGTTGCCATTGTTCTGCCTCTTACTACATCTTGAAGCCAGTGTGCACCTATTGTGGAGCAGTGGCTTCAGACAGGGAGGGAACAAGCTTCTACAGATTTCTGGATCATGCATTAAAAATTATTCTGAAATATTATCATGGATTAATTTAATGCTGCTGTAGACAAACTGTATTTCAATGATCTCTAAAAAGATAAAGGAATAGTTCATAGGGCATAAATGAGCATGGAGACTGCTAAGAAAGAAAGTATGCAAATTATACAGAGAGATATTCAATACTCTCACTTAAAATATTGACTATGGAAAGGGAGTCTAGTCGGGGGAAGTTCTCATGCAATTATGCAAGGATATCCATGTCTCACATTCATAGTGTTCCACGGAATATCTGGAATTCAGCCTATGCTGCCTTTCAGAGGTAAAATAAATAGAGGCAAAATAAATGGAGTGAATACAATTAAACAAGGTTAACTTGCGTCTAGACTTCTGAGAGCCTAGTATTTGCTTCATTTTTAGTCAGAAATTTTAAAAAGCATCGGGTTTTTTTTAAAAAAAAAAGCCAGACAGAATCTTTCTTCCCCCCTCTGGTGATTTTTCTCTACCACTTGTGCTTTCTCTGTGCTGCTGGAGTAGCTGGGAGACAATTGGAGGTTATTTTTAGACTGACTCACTCTGTAAAGCTGACATTTGTAGGTTAGGCGTACCAGTTGCTGACTGCTTCTTCCTCTGCCTCTTCCTTAAATATTCCTGTTCTAAACAGTTGGACATCCTCCTCCTCCTTCCCCAGTCTTTCCCCATAAGTATAAAGTACTAAACCTACGTTCTGTCTGTCAACATTTTCTGTTGAGCTGAGCTAAATGCATCATTTAGGAGGCACAGTCAGCTCATGTCCTCTCATGCAGCTGGAAAAACACAACATGATGCAGTGCTTCTGCACCTCAGATCTGCTCCTAATGGAGCACAGCCCGCTGAGCATCCCTCTAAAGCACAGAGGAGGACCAGGACATGGGCCATGCCTCAAGGCTGGATTCACATACTGGGGGTCCCCATAAGGCCCACATCAACACATCTTCTCTGCTTCCCATCCTCCCAAGAGGAATTTGGCTACCCACATCCTGTCCCCAGAGAAGGAGATGTCCAGGTGCACAGTGCAATGTAGTCTGCATTTCTAGGGCTTGCTTTTTGATATCCTTGTCCACTGAAGTTGGAGAAAATGAGCTATGTTTAAAAGTAAAATTGCTGGTGTGTTTTGCCTCTGAGGAATTATCCAAACGTGGGTGTGCAGGCAGCAGCCTGGGAGCTGGGGTGCTAATCCCTGGGATGGATTGTCACCAATTCAAGGAACTGGAGATTCCCTGGTGTGTAAGAGACTCCATATTGCAGTTATTCACTGCTCTTAAGCCACAGAATTTAGCAGCATGGCAAATTTAAATCACTGAGCTTTCAACTCTGAACTCTTTCAATCTGCTGGAGTTTATGGAAACACAAAGACTTTCTAAGCCCAAGGGGGAAAGATGGTTGGTAAAACTGGAATTCAACAGCAGATTAGATTATGAAACTGCCATTAACCTACTCTATATTATAATCTCAAATCCTTCTAATATATTTGCCATGCAGCAGTACAAACATTGTTTTCCATTTAAATTAAGGCTGAACAGAAATCCTTTTTCCAGTGAACCTCTTTCTTTTCCTGATGCTTTCTTTTTTAATGAATATCTTCATGCAAATGGCAGTTTAAATAAATCCAGGCATGTAATCTTTCAGGACAAAATCAATTATTTTTTTTCAGTAGAGACCACATGTGGGCTTCATGCCAGGTAAAATGTAGTGTGCAGTCTAGTGAAATCCAGCCTTGGCCATCTTGTGAAGTCAGAGCTCTCCTGTTCTGCTCAGTGCAATCCTCCTACAGGGGTTTATGACCACAGGGTTCACCATGGACAATGCTCATGCTGAGTTACCAGGACCATACCACTCTTTTCTGCCCTGATAATGCATATTCCCACCATGGTCCATTCAGGAGAACCCTGAAATCTGCTGCCAAAGAGCTGGTTGGGGGCAGACAAAATGCATTGCTGCTGGATCCACACCTCCTTCCATGTAACCCAAATGCATGAGGTGCTTTATCAGGGATAAGTGCTATTCCCATATCACTAAAGAGGGAAGTAGGAGCATGACCCAAACTAGGGTGGCTGGAGGAAGGGCTGCTGGGAGACCAGAACAGTTCAGGCAAGGACATTGTTGAGGTTTATGTAGTCTTTGGAGGGAGGCATGGCTGAGTGGGGTGACCACACAGAGGAACAGACAACCTAAAGCAAAACAAAAACACCCCACCTGGTTCTTCTTAGCTCTGTACCTTCTTCTGAAATGAGGTCAAACAAAAATGTTATTAGACTCTCTCTATTTTAATGAGATTTCAAAAGCCCCTGCAATGTAGTGCTCTTGGTTGACACAGGAAAGCACACTCTGAGGGAAGCAGTTCATTGCCCAGGTCAGTCAGAGTGTCTTGGTTCATGCTTGTAGAAGCCCAGAGTTGTTGTAGCTCTGACATTTTGGAAATATTCTGTCTCAGGAAGCAACACTGTGCTGAAGCCTGGGAACTTCTCCTGCTCTGGTGAGCACAGAAGGGGAAACCTGAGCCCAGTGGTGGGAGTAGTGCTGTCTCTGTTCATTTCTCCAGCAGTAAGCAGGATTGTGCCTGTATTTAATAAATGTACACCTGTTCTTTTATTTCCCAGAAGCGTTCCCCTTGGTGCTAGGGACCCCACTAGAGCACAAACCTCTCCCTACAGTAGCAAAATAAGATCATGAAGGTCATGTTGGTAGGGTCCCTCTCACACATCACTACCACTGGTTGCCCAGAAACAAACCTCCTGAAAATTCAGATGCTAAAAGCAGCTAAATGAAAATCAAAAGCAGGAATTAAGAAGGAAGGAAATGTGTTAACTAGTTAATTAACTGATTGATGTTACTTTGTTGGTTCTTACCCTGCAGATGGCACTCGTTCAGTGAAATGTGCTTTCAAGAGAAATGATGCTAATTAAGTACATGACAGAGTGACCCAGGTAATAATTAGCTAGGGATGAAGTGACCATTTGTTAGAAATTTTTTTGTCAGACCTGCAGATAATTTGTATTTTTTTTGTCTGCCCAAATCTTCGGCTACCTAGAAAGATCCTCACTAAATGTAACATCCAGATCCCCCCTGGCTTAAAAAGCAGCAGAAATCTGAGATACAACCAACATTCATTTTCTATTATGCAAATACAACTTCACAGTATGACACATCTGTAAAGCTTCATTTGGTTCCCCCCTGGCACAGTAAGCATCTGCAGCTTTAATGTCTTTGATATACTGTTTTTGATTAGATTAAAGATGATATTTATAGTAATTTCAGTAATGTCATTAGCTGTCACTAGAGTATCCTCCAACATTTTGTTTCCTCCATATGTTTTGCAGAAGGGATAATGAAATTTGACTGTCCTGCAGCTTGTGTATAATAGCCTTGTTGGGAGCAGGGTTCCATGGGACCAGCACTTTCTTCATGTGAGAACGGTGGTGATCTGGTGGGCTCTGTAAACTGTGCATGACCATCTTGCCCTCTGCCTCCACTGTGTCCTTCCTTCCCCATCCCTCCAGAGACAAGTTCCTCTTTCCTGTCGGTTGGCTGAAAATGCCTTACTTGTCTGTGGGGTCAGGTCAGGAGGGACAGATGGAAGGATGGGTGGGAGGGTAAGACATGAAGAGTGACTACAGATCACCATTATACTTAGCAGAGAGGAAAATGCTGGGGAATATGACGACAAGCAATAAATACCTTCAGTTTAAGAGTTTAAACAAAGGTGGGGAGTTATTTATAGAAGGACAACGAATGTTGGCCAAAGGTCAGGGAAAGGAAAACAGTTCAGACTTTTTTTTGGTGTGCGGAAAGTAACCGGTATGTAGCACAGTTGCCAAGACCAGAGGAGCTGAGGCATATGTTTGTGGCCATGCAAGATGAGAAAGACCATGGGTTGGGGTTATGTGGTGACAGTCCTGAGAGTGGGAGAGAGAAGCTGGACATGCAACCAAGAGATTTTGTCTGCTATTTCTGATCCTGAGCCTCATTCTGCAGAGCACAGATGCAGCTCTCCAAAGGCACTCCCACTTGGGTCTGTGTAGTTATTTGTGGGAACAAACATTCCAATTTTGGGACTGTTCTAGCTTCGCTTTCCTAAAGTCCAAAATATACTATGTTACTTGAAAGAGTAATGTACTGGCATTTACGGTGGGCAGTGGGCACACTGGAGTTAAACTGTTATTGCAGAATTCAGCATATATACATTAGCTCCCCAAGAGGTGGTGAGTGAAAGTATATGTGCAAGTGACTTTGTTTAAGTAAAAGAAGATTGCTTGACTTTGAATTAATCTTTAAGATTAATGGTGCTGGAAAAAAAAATAAAAGGAAGAAACTCCAGAAATATATCCCCAAAGCACTTAGAGGTACAAAAAAAGAGATAATTTGGAGAATTGCACTTAAAGGTGCATTCCCATGTTGTGCATACTGGAGATCTGACCCACTGTAACACGACCGTAAGCGGAGTGGGTCCAGCCCCAGTGGGGAGGGCTGCGGAGAAAGTGAGGGAGAGAGGTCTCGTTAGCCTCTGGAGCGTCCCTGTGCTGGGTCGTGGGAGCAGCAGGGGTACACACAGCCCAGTAGCCTTCCCTGGTGGGCTAGAGATGATGGAGATGTCAGACTGAGAGCAGGTGCAGTGGATCTGAGCATGGTGCACTGAACCTTCCCAGGGCAGTGTCACCTTGATCAGTTTAGCACCAAAAGAGGAGACATTTTAATTCAGAACTTGCTGTGCCCACAGTCTAAGGCAAGTTTTGTCCCTAACATGAACAGATGAAGTCACTGCTAGTTTAAATGGTCATGGCAAGAGCACATCATGAGGCAATACCAACCACAGTGGTGGATCCGACCCTCATATTCAGCCAGTGTGCTGCTCTGAGCTAAGAGCAGTACTCTGGTCACAATAACCTTGGTTTGGTCCCTTTTACCCAAGGAAGAGAAGCTTGCCAGGTGGCTGCAACACAGGTTCTTCAAGCCAATTGTCTTTCTCTGGCTTCATACTAGCTTAAGCTGAGAGCAAATGATTGTCTCATAGGTCTAATCACAGCTAGTAAGTCCTTTCAAGCAGCAGTTCCCTTGGGAACAGCATATATTTTGCAATCAAACTGTATTTCACCACTAGATGTTTATACAAAGGTAAATAGGGCAACTAGCTTTTTTTTTTTTTTTTTTTTGCAAATGCATTTTGCATTTATGACATGTAATGAAAACGTAATTTGAAAATGCAAAATTGAACTCTCACTTGGAAACTGCCAAATACAGTTGTTTACGTTTCTGAAAAATAATCCTTCCTTACAAATTCTGGTTCAAAAGATACGTGAATCATGCTTACATATTTTCATGTGTAGTCATAGACATGAAATATATTCATATCAGTATATTTGAAGATACATTCGTATTTTGCATATAGCCATTACATTAACATTGTGAATATTTTCATTTATCACCCAAGTCAATTTGTAGGAAATATAGTAATCCATCCATTTATCTAAGATATGCAGGTACATCTGTAGTTCTGTCTCCTTTGTTGCTAGCTTCCCCTTGCACTAATCCTTTAAAACCTCCCAGGCCCTTTCTACTCCTTCTTTTATTAATTTTTATCATTGAAACACCATCCCAGTTTCATTCAGGTCTGGTTTGCCCTGATTCAGAAGTT
Organism: Corvus cornix cornix; assembly: GCF_000738735.6. Classification (NCBI taxonomy): domain Eukaryota; kingdom Metazoa; phylum Chordata; class Aves; order Passeriformes; family Corvidae; genus Corvus; species Corvus cornix. The sequence goes on along the minus strand of NC_046332.1, from coordinate 102,251,191 downwards.
CATTTCACTGGCTCCCACACCTCTGCACTGAGCAAGCACCTTCCTTCAGTGGGCTCAGCCTGGGCAATGTGGGGCTTTCAGCCCAACACACCTTAGAAAATGTGTCCACCTCTGATCAGCCCATGGCTACCTCACATTCTCCTGCACTCTCACCACACAGGGATAGCATGAGCTCTTCACACTGAACATCAGGGGTTTGAAAGGAGAAATGTTGATTGTTTTCAGATCCTTCAGTTCTCCATCCTGATTAACGTCTCATATGGAAGAAGTTTATGTAAAGCTGATGTTCACAGGCCCTGCATTATGCAATATCATTCCCTGCTAAACAATTCTTGTCAACACCTATAGTCTGTTTCTTTGTTGGACTTTTGGTGAAAATTGTTGAAACTCATGTTTTAATGTTCCCTCTCCTATTATTTATAATATAGTGAGTTACAAGCGACAACTAACCAAAACAGTTCTTGGTAGATATTTAATTTTCTGTATATTTTGAGCATAAAGTTTTCTCTTTCTAAAGAAGAGGATGCTTAGTCTAACGATCTCAAAATGTAATTAAAACATAAAATAAGAAAAATTTATAGCTGCCCTCCAGATGTTCTAAAGATTTCCTGTAGGGTACAAAGATGTGAACTGTTTCTGAAGTCCTCACAGCTTTCTGTAATGTTCACCGTTTCAAGCTGCCAGGATTATCGTCTGCCAAAGACAGACATTTTTGGGAAGAATAAGGAGATGATCCCTTTAACCTCATCTGTCACAGCCAACAGAGGTTATGAGGCAGTGTCCCAGCTATACAAGATGTTCCCAGTTGCAGAAGCTTTGTCTGCTATCAGCCACCCTCATCTTCTCACCCCTCATTATGCCCCTCATTAGCTTGTGTCATGGGCTGATTTATGACTGCCCCTTCAGAAAGGATACCCCACATGCCCCCATCCTGTTGGGTAGCCTGTGGTGCATGAGGAATACCCAGGCTGAACTCCCTGGAAGAGCACTGCCACCCCTACATCAACTCTTGTCTCTGCTTGAGATGGGACTGCGCCTCCTTCAGAGCCCTTTGAGCAGCAAGGCAGCGCTGGCTGCTGCCCCCAGCCTTCTCAGCAGACTCACCAGAGTGCCACAGTTTCAGGGTTACCCTTTATTCCCCCTCAACAGGGTAAACCCAAACCTTTTAGGCAGAATCTGTTGCTTTTGCAAGGTCTGATGCTTCCACACCAGCCTGCTCCCTGCAGAATCATAGAATCAATGGTATGGCTTGGACCTTAAAGATAATCTAGATTCAAACTCCCTGCCGTAGACAGGGACATCTTCCCCTAGACCAGGTTTCTCAGAGCCCCATCCAAGCTGCCCTTGAACACTTCCAGGGATGGGGCATCCACAGATTCTCCAAGCACCCTGTGCCAGTGCCTCACTGCTCCCAAAGAGCAGTAGAGGACTTTTACAGCCTGTGAACCCTAACAAGAAAACCTGCCATGGACAGTCTCAATCCCATCTTATGCACACTCCCATTGTCTCTACCAGAGCTGCTCAGGAACCAGGATTTTGCCATTCTGGAATTTGCAGTGCAGGGGGAGGGAGCAGTCCTGAGCCCCAGCAGGGAGAACTGCATCCTGCAGTGTCCCACAAAATCCAGCACCCCTCCAAAATAAATTGCAGAGCTGCCAAGACATCATGTTTTGGTGTGTTTAATTTCCTTTTTGTTTTCACTCATACACCGAAGGATATTTGTGTATGAAAACACCAAAAAAATACCAAAATTACCTGAGCTGAAATTGAGCAGAGATGGAAGATTACAATATTTTCTCTGCCAACATTCGTAACAACACTGCCCCACAAAATATTTAGCTTAAACTACATTTTGCCAGAGAACTATCTGGTCTAAAGAGCATTTTGCACATTTTTCCCCAGCTGTTAGTTTAGTTTTGATTTTTTATCTGAGTCCTGAAGAGCATGTATATGTTTGGGATTATAGTAATTTTGGGATGAGCTCCTCATCTGCATGATGCAGCTGGCAAATGAGCAACTCAATTTGCACCTCGTGGTCTACACACGATGCCGCTGTCAAGCCTGTCAGGATGTTCTCAGTGCCGACTGAGCCCCCCTTCCCCCCACCTCCAAGCCCATTTGAGAACATTGCCTCCAAATCCCCCGCCCTGCAAAAGCTCCGGGGACCTGCAGGCTTCCCCGGTAATCTCCGGATCATCCAAAATCACATTTGGGGGGAGGAGAGAGGGGGCTGTGCTGCAGGAAGCCGCTTGTGCCTGCACAGGCTTTGGCTCATTCTGGAGTTAACCTCTCTGCTTGGGCATCCTCATCTGCAAACTGAGGAATAACAACACACTTCAGAGGGGCGGTGGGGTAAGGATTAACTGCGATGCCACTTTGAAGCGCTATATACATGCCAAATGTTATAATCATCCTAAATGCGAGACTGGGATAATCCATGCATTTTGGCAGCCCTGGAATCCTATTTTACTTCGTCTGTTTTAATTAATAAATTTAATTTCGCATTATTAGGGAAAACAAGGATAAAAAATAGAGCCTGCATATGCTTTATTACAAATTATTGTTATCAGCTCTCCCGCAGGACTCCAGTCAGCACTAAATATGAACAATGGTTAAATTACAGGGGTCAGAGAATGAGCACAATCAAAATGCAAACACTTTTCTTCTATGTGTGATGGGCAGGGTAAAAAAAAGAAGAGGAATCCTTGGAACCTCCTTGGAGCCACTAGGACTGCGGAGAAGCATACCAAGTAAACTGTAAAACTGATTACTGGGCTCAAAAAGGCTAACATGCAATTTGTGTTCTTTTTATGTAGATTAAATGCATTCACTGCAGCTCATAGAGCTTAGATACTCAGCAGGGATTCAGAGGGCTGGGTATCAGTCAACCACAGCCAGCCACTAAACCACAGGGCAAAATCTGCTATTGTACATTAGAATAGTCACTTAATCTATCTTAATGGGTGAAAACCCCATGGGACAAATGTATATTAAAATCAGAAAGTTAGTTGTAATGTTTGAGGAAAGTGTTCTTTGTTTTTTTGTTTTTTTGTTTTTTTTTTTGAAATAACACTGTAAAACATTATTAAAGAGTCTGAAATCTTATTGAACATCTTTATATCTAGCTTTTGAAAATGCAACTGCCCAGCAGCCCAGGTCTGTGGACTGGGATGAAAACCAAAGGCATGAGACACTTGCCATAGGGCTGTGCCTGGAATAAACCAGGGAGGAATCAAACAGGATTTCCTTTGGGTAGCTGCTGTCTGATGGGTTTCTCTTGAAAATATAAAACATGCCAAACATGAAAATCTGGGGACACGGCTACCAAAATATTGGTGCTGGTAACAATGGTAGAGCTACCTTTCTGAAAATAACTCCAAAAAAGGTAATTTATTAATTTTTTTTTATTTGGCAGGGGCTACTGAAAGGCCATTTTATTTGGAATGAAAGGCCATTCCACATCTGCAGCAGAGCAGAGAAAGCCCAACTTTCTGTCTGCCTTCTTTCAAGGACTCTGGGCTACTGGAAACTGAGAAGCAATAACACAAGATTATCCTCTGCTTGGAAAGATTCCTATTTATTTTGCTTGTGTGTGGGTTCTCCCTGGCCCCTTCTAGCTTAGATTTCCCCTACATAAGGGTTTCTATATCCTATTTAGAGTTAATTGGGCCTGCCTGCCATCATGGCTCAGAAATAATTACTTTGCCATAATTAGTCTTAAATCAGGATTGTTACACCTGTGCTGAGGATGGCTGATCAAAACACTGGCATTGCCGCATGTGGACCCTGAAATGGTGCAAGGACGCTAAGTACCATGTAAAACACACAGGGGTACAGATTGGGGAGGAGATGCTTTGACAGTCATCCATCAACATTATTTTGGAAAATACTTGGTGAAAAACCCTCCTAAAGCCTACAATGCCCATTTCACCTCAACTGGACATAGGATGAGGTCTTCACCAGCTGTCTCAGCTGCCTGTTTACCAGCTCCACATGGATGCTGCTGCAGGACAGCCATTTTTGGGCAGAAACTGCTGTATGGTAAACCTGTGCTCCAGAAGCACAACTGTGAGTTGATTGGTCTATGAACTAGAAGTGATGCTGTGGGATCTGGGAGACACACTGGGAGCTAATGTCATATCCTGACTCATTCTGTTAATCAGACATTTTCAGTAGTCTCCTAAAAAGGTATTCCTGTTGGCTGGAATGAGGACCCCGGTCAATGTGCAGTGCTTAACCATGCAGGAAAACTGGATGATCTTGAAAGCCAGAGTGATAGAAAGCAAATGACCTTCAATAGTACTGAACTCACTCTCAGGGACTGGACAAGCACTGCTGACATACACTGAAGGCTACAGGTATGGCAGACAAGCCTGGGGGGGTCCATCAGGCACAGAACGACTGTGAGTCAGTGCTATGAAGTGTTAATGCTCTCCCAAGAGCAGGGAGGAGAGGTGTTTCCAGCAGAGCTGGGGAAATAGCAGTGCTGCTGTCCCATGTGTAGGTGAGGCACAGGCCAGGTGAAGATGCATAGTTATGATTACACCTTCCTGTGGGGAATATTTTTTTATCTCTGGGCTAGCTTCTGCATGATTTCTCCTATGAAATCTGTATGTCTCAGACAGCAGCACACAGCACAAAAATCTGTTCTTTTCACTCAGCTGCCCTGCACACTCACACTCTTCATGGCATCTCTAGGTGTGATACAGGGACTAGGGACTGAAGCACCTCAGGCCACTTACACTGCTTGGGTAAGGACATCTTCCTGCAGATTTCAAACTTTTCCTGTGTGGATCAGGTACCTGGCACCGATAAGCTGATGCACAGACCAGTCTGCTGGGGCACATAAGGTGCCAGCCAGGATGGACCAAGAGCAAGGGCAGATGCCATCTCAGGAGAAGTGAGGACATACATAGTCCTACTGCAAGGAGGGAGTCTGGCTTCTGGCAGCAAAGGCACATGCTGCCTGCAGTGCTGGCACCTAACCAGGCAGGATGGTGGGAGGAAATGGGATCTGGCCTGCTGTATTGGGAGGCGTGGAGGACTGAGTCCCCTTCATGCTCTGCAGCCAAGCAAGCACTGCACTCCTGCCACTTCACTGTGACTTGCATGGCAGATCAGGACAAATTTCTCTCTGGATGATTTATCCCTCTCACCTCAGCAAGTGTATTTTATAAGGTAAAGAATTTTTCAGTGCCTCAGCAATCTCCCTTGCAAGCCTTACCAAAAGCAGGATGCCCAGGGTGCCTCCTGGGTCCTGCTGGTTGGCCTTGTCATCACTCACTGTGCCTCTGCACATTTGGTTGTCCTCCAGGACATACAGACATGGCTGACATTGTCAGTCACTGGAAGGATTTTTCTGGCCTCCAAGAGAGGGTTAGTTTGACATGCTCTTTTCTCCTGGCTTAATTCTGTGTTTTCTTTAGGCAAAATACGAATGCAGAGCTGCCATACTCCTTGTTCTCTGTGACACTCTGTTGCCTACATGTCATGTGAAAAGCAGGTTTCTGTTTTGATAATTACAGGTTGCCTATAGACTGCAATGGCAGGGACTACATGTTTCTTTCACTCAGACTACCCTGTTTTCAGTATAACCTCCCAATCTTTTTCACCTGTTGGCCTTAACCTTCCACAAGCAATGAGCAGACCACTAGGAGTTTTGAAGTCTGATTTCCTCCTTGCTGCCATAAGGTCATCACATTGCACACACCACATATCGACTGCATCTGTTTTGCCATTTAATTTTGTTCAATAGCTATATCACACATGGAGGTAAAGTAGGAACATCTGCTTCAGTACAAGAGTTTCAAGACCAGTCAAAGTCATTGTTATAATTTCACCTTAGAAACTTGTAAAGTCTGCATCCTCCATTCTACTGGGAAATAGGCATTAGTGTAGTCTATGTTTAACAACCCACTGCTTAACCCATTGCTGCACACCAATGTGTCATGAAAAATATACTGGGGTTCTCAGACTACAATGACTTTTCTACCCATGATGTTGAAGAAGGGAAAGATCTGGAACTTGTAAAAGATTAGCTGATTTTCAAAAACTCAGCCATTTTTCAGGAGGTACTGAGTTTTTAAGTCCATTTTTGGAAAAAATAATAAAACTGGCCTTTCTATTACACCATTCAAGTATTAAATATGTTTTAAGTGAGGGATTTTCTTCTGCATATTAAATTTATCTTCCAGACATCACTCCTCTTGGTACTGTAACTAGAAGATGAAATGATAAAAGACACTAAATTACACAGTCTGAGATATTCTGGCTAATGTCTCTATTTTAAAAGCCAATATACACAGTGGTATTTACAACTCTTGCCTGGAGAATGGCTTATCATCATTTTATTTTATTAAAGATGTTTGAAGTATATCTCACCCTTCTCCAAGGACACAGAAGTCCCCAGCACTATGGAAATTACATGGCTCCAGTTCTCTTTGATCCATAACAGGGAAGAAAACTCCAAATGCCCATCACAGTGCTAGCCAATTGTCATGACTTCAGGTCACAGTCATCATCATGCTGTCACAGAATTATAGAACTGTAGAATCATTTAGCTTGGAAAATACCTTTAAGATGATCAAGTCCAACCTTTAACCCAGCACTGCCAAGTCCACCACTACAGCATGTCTCTAGGCACCACATCTACACACCTTTTAAATATCTCCAGGGATGGTGACTCAACCATTTGCATGGGCAGCTTGTTCCAATGCTTGACAACCCTTTAACTAAAGAAAATTTTCCTGCTTTCCAATCTACACCTCTCCTGGTACACCTTGAGGCCATTTCCTCTCATCCTATCAGTTGTTATCTGAGAGAAGAGGCTGTTCCCCACAGCTGGCTACAACCTCCTTTCAGGCATCTGTAGAGAGTTAGAAGGTCCACACTGAACCTCTTTTTCTCCAGGCCAAACAACCCCATCTTCCTCAGCTGCTCCTCATCAAACTTGTGCTCCAGACCCTTCCCCAGCTCTGTTGCCCTTCTCTGGTCACACTCCAGCACTTCAATGTACTTCCTGAACAGAGGGGCCCAGAGCTGGACACAGGATTTGAGTTGTGGCCTCACCAGTGCCCAGTACAGGGGGACAATGTGGTCCTACTGGCCACACTGTTCCTGATACAGACCAGGATGCCATTGGCCTTCTTGGCCACCTGGGCACATGCTGGCTCATGTTCAGCTGGTTCCAGTCCTTTTCCACTGGGTAGTTTTCCAGCTACTCTGCCCTCAGCCTGTAGCACTGCATGGCGTTTTCATGGCCCAAGTGCAGCACCCAGCACTTGGCTTTGCTGAATATCATACCATTGGCCTCAACCCACTGGTCCAGCTTGTCCAGATCCTATCCAATATACACATACAGGCCATGAGCAGCCAGTTTCTCTAGGAGAATTCTGTGGAAAACAGTGTCAAAGGTTCATCAGCTTCTCTGTTGAGAGTCTCTCCATGCCTTGACTGTGATAGTCAAACACCCTTTTGAACTATATTTAGGTGCAACATAGAAATAATTGACAACAGCTTATGTGCATCATTGCTTGTAAGGGATGATGTCAGCTCCAACAGGTTCATGCAACACATGATTTGTCTTATAGCTCATTGCTGGTTCTTGGGATTAACAGTTGTACACACTTCAATGATGTGATATTTATCTATATTACTACAAATTCGTTGCTACCTGATTTTTCATGTTCATTGCTAAATGACACATCCTGGCCTCTGAGGCATTCTGATCCTGACAGCAATGAGGTTTAATGCAGGTGTGTGCTGGTTTTGGCTAGGGTAGAGTTAATTTCCTTCACAGTGGGTGGTATGGGGCTGTGTTTTGGATTTGTGCTGAACACAGGGTTGATGGTATGGAGATGTTTTTGTTACTGCTGAGAAGGCTTACACAGAGCCAAAGCTTTTTGTGCCTTTCTTACTGCCACACTGGTGAGGAAGTTGGGGGTACACGGGAGATTGGGAGGAGACACTGCCAGGACAGGTGACCCCAACTGACCAAAGGGATATTCCAGACCATTGATACCATGCTCAGTACATAAAGTGGGGTGAAGAAGGACGAAGAGGGGGACATCTGCAATGATGGCATTTGTCTTCCCAAGTCACTGTTATAAATGGTAGACCCCTGCCCTCCTGGAGATGGCTGAACACCTGCCTGCCCATGGGAAGTAGTGAATTAATTCCTTGTTTTTCTTTGCTTGTTGGCCTGGCTTTTGCTTTCCTGGTTAAACTGTCTTTACCCCAACCCATGAGTTGTCCTGCTTTTACCCTTCCATTCTCTCCCTGATCCTGCTGGTGGGGCTGTGAGCGATGGCTGCATGGGGCTTGGCTGCTGGCTGGGGTTAAACCACAGCAAGGAGGTAAAAGAGTTCTTTGTAAGAGAAAAAAAAATTGAAACAGTTTGACTTCACACAAGTAAATTACATGGGTTGTGCTACATTAATGTAAAGAAAATGTGTATATACCAGGTAATGGTGATGCTACATCAGTCAAGTGTATTAGAGAAAAATGAGCATTGTGGGCTTGGAAACTTAAAAGTATTGTGACAGCTTCTGTATCCTTTTGCTGGTAAAGGATACAAAAGGACTTGTCACAAATCCAGTTATCCATGCCCACAAAAAAACATAAAACCCCCCTGAAATGAGCCAAAATTGTGTTTTCAAAAACAAAGGTCTCTCATACTTAAAGTCTTTTCTGGGAGCTATTCCAGATCTAAATGGAGTGTCACTAGGAAACAGGAAAGCTTTTTTTCCCAGCGCCACGGCCCTTTCATTTCTCTCCCTGAAAGATTAAATTTGAACATTACACAGTCGGATTCTCTGCTTTCCCATCTTGTGCCATGCTTGTGGTGAAAGGCTGCTACGTCCAAACAGCAGTTCTTTGCTCCCTGTTTGCATTTCTCTGCATGGCTGCAGGATAAAAGCCTAAGGGTCATGGTGATGTTATGTTTAAAGGAACTCGTAACTGGTCCAGCACTACATCTTGCTCATCTTGCCACCTGGCCATGTGGTGTTCTGGGGAAATTCTTTTGTGCATGAAGGAAAATAACCCCTTTAACAGGTGAGTGGGTTGGATTTTTTAGGTAATGGTGACCTTTCTGGTTTACTTTTCTGTTTTTAAGTAGTGGCTATTAAGAGGAATGCTAAAGTAAATCCTGAGAGATGGGATAAAAGTCAGAGGGCAGGGGAAGCTGTTGGGGCTGGAATACAGATTCATTTAGCACATTGCTCTGCAATTTATCACTGAGGTCTCACCTCCATATATGTGGTGTGTGCTGGACATTTAGGGACAGGGATGAAGCACAGTGGGGAAAATGGCTTCCCTCTTCCTTGTACAGACAGTTTTATAAACTAGGATTTATTTATTAGCACACAGTTGCTGTCAAGACACCTAAAAGTATTTTGACCCATAGATTTTCACTGATATAGGGGTGGGCAGCTGGAGTTATGCCTTCCTCAGAATGACATCTGAAAGGCTGGTGGCAGCCTGCTTGGACTCACTTCACTGTCCAAATCTTGGCTTTTCCATGAAGCACCTAGCGTTTTCCAAGTAACAACAAAAGCACTAAGTGGCATTTGTGAGCAATGTTAACAGCAACAGAACTTTGAAAAAAGATGTACATTTATTTAACTGCTTGATTGCTGCGAGCTTGCCTGCAGAAAGTGGAGGGACATAACATGCTGCCAGGTCACTTGCTCTGGTTCCACAACAGGAGTGGCAGAGGAATACATTGTGCAAATTCCCAGTGGGCTCAGGGCCTTGTAGGTGGGTTTTGCAAAGCAGGGCCCCCTTGCCATGAGATCTGCACATTTCCAGCGTGCAAGGGGTGGGCAAAATCTGCTTATAGCTGGATTGGGAAAGTGGGGAGCAATGAAAGGAAGAGGGTTTGCAGAAAACCATAAATCAGAAGTCACAGCTTGTATTTACCTAACCAGCCCCAGATGGGAGAGATTTGTAGGTGTGGTGGCTAAGGAAAGTTTTCAAGAGAAAGTCAAAGAAAAGACAACGATGGGCTTTGCAAAACCTGAAGGATTTTCCTACGCATGGGGGGATGTGTGCAAGTGACTGACAGGGAAACGCATTCCAGGAGAAAAATGCAGATCAAGGACAGAACGAAGGAGCTTCAAAAGCTAAAGGACATTGAAGACCAATGTCTTGTGCTTTGATATGATGAATGACCACAGAGTCTGCTCTGAGCTGCACATGGCTGTAGCATTGAGGAGTGATAGCTGGCTTGCAGGTGGTCACTGGGCAGTACCACCACCACCTTCCCTCCTTCTTTCTTAAATCCCTGCTCTTAATAGAAAACAAGCAAACAAACAAACAGACAAACAAAAGTTTCCTGTTATCTCATCTTTAAAGATGTGTTAAGATGCTGGCTCAGAATCAGAGGCTTTTATAAAACAAAATTTTGTTGCTCTGAACTCCATTAAATTCCATTTCAACTGGTAATGCTATCAATTCTTTCACTTAACATTCAGAAGGAACTGCCTTTAGAATAAGTTCCATTTTCTGGATTACAGAATGTGCTTAAATCTGTCTGTGGCTATATTTATTACAGTTCCTTTTTTTCAACTTGCTTGAACTCTGAAAGGGGAAGGTCAGCTGATACAACCTCATAAAATCCCAGTGCAAATGTAGGGTCTTTCAGGAAATTTCATAAGTTTAGGATTTCTGGCATTTCAGAAAGAAAAATTGATTGTCTTTTCCCATTTGCCTGGAACAGGTGGATGAAGATACCTCTGAAGCAACAATTTATTGTGTCTTTAGGGATTCAGTGAAGCGTTTATGAATATAGCCTAAAGTCTCTTGACATTGGCTGCTTCATATGTTATATATTTTACACAGGAACTCAGAGAGCAAACTTGGCTTTCTGTATGAAGTCATAAACACTAGAAAGCCCTGTGCACAGTGAAATGGGCTACCAGGTGGTTCATCCAAGGAGGCTTTAAGCTCTTCTTTAAGCCCTCCCTGACCCACAGTGCTCCGGTCTGTTCCATCTGTGGGATATGCACTGGCACCTGGCCCTTCTGTGGGATGCTCCACTCTGCTCCACAATGGATATATGTAAGTGAAAGAGGAGGTGGGGACAGGCTGGGCACACCTGCATGACCCGAGAAGGATGGGGCAGCAGCATTCACAGGAGGCTGGAGGCCTATCCCCAGTTCCATTCTGAAGACACGTTAAATCATCGGTCAAATGGAGGCTACAAATTGATATCTGCAGCTGACAAGGCTCAGGAAGAAATTCCTTTAATTGTGCTAGGAAGAGCATGATTAAAGGAGGTGAGAGGGGTAGGTGTGTAGGGTGAGGGACAGCAGGGGACTCATTTCTGTCATGTCCAGGAGCAATCCCACCATGACACAGTAGTCTGTCTATCAGCCTTGCTTCTGTGAGGCTTTAATTAAATGAAGAAAGTTAAGTAACTACAGTATAAAAGTTTCCAGATTTTAGGGAAGGTGATTCTGGCACCTTGAGGCAATAAAGTGCTGGGTATCTCCTGCAGTGCAAATCAATGTGACACACAGTGCAGAATCAAGCCCATTGTGTGTGCTAAGGTCAACCCTTAGCACACATATGTTGAACAAGACTCTGGTCTCTTCCTCCTGTCTGTGGTGTTCACTTTTGACCATAATGTGGACACAGAAGTGAAAATACACATAAGCATTTCTTACTAATGAAACAGTTTAAGTTATTCATACTACAGAGGAGCCTTGGAAATTTGGCTCTTAGAGGTTCCAGGGTACTTCAGAACTTGCATCCTAAAATTCCCCTGCTTTTAATGCTAATGATTCCATTTCAAAACAAAATTACTTCAATCAGAGCACAGCCAGGTTCCAGAAGACAGCACTGAAAGCACAGTAATAAATGTCAGGCTGGTTCAGCAATGTGTGTGTGCTCCCGTTGAACTGGTGCAAACAAACAGGAAGAATATGAAGCAAGGGCTGAACTGGCCCACTGGAAGTGTTGGAAGAGTCCATCACGAAACCGATATCGATGTCTGAACTTCATCAGAGAGATCTCGCCTTGTCTCTACACAGCATATACAGGTCTGAAATCCTAGCCTGTGGTTAGTCATAATCTGTAACTGTTTAAAATCTGTAGTCCTAAGTAGCTTGCACCCAAGAGTAACATAAAAAAAAGCAGAGAAGTCCTCTGAACTAAATCTTTAAGCCTTGGGAAAATCCTGCAAAAATGGGAGTAGGAGAAGGGAATAAAAAGCAAATAAGAAGATGAGCAAGAGGGCCTTAAAAGAAAATTTTGGGCCAATATTTCAGAAAGCCAAGGGAATGATGCAGGAGACACTGAACTGGTTATCTTGGCATTGATCCCAGGCATAGTTCAGGGAAAGGCTGACTGGGGATGCAATCCATAAAAAGAAATGAAAAGATGAGTGTATTAGTAATGCCAATCAACATCACTTTATGGAAAACAGGTTTTGTCACATATATTTGATAGCATGTTTTTAGTAGAATCACAAGTCTGTAGGTCACAAAAGATGGTATTGCCATAAAGTACCTACATTTTTGTGGTTGGGGGAAAAAGAGCACTAAGCAAACCAATGTAGCTCCTATTCAAAGAACGAGTAATGTGAACAGAGAAATTGAAAAAACTTGGAAGTAAAAAAGGGTAGTCCCTTATAGTGTGGTTTTAATGGAGTCCAATGGGTGCCTATTCTTGATCTAATGCTATTCAATATAGGTTTCATAACCTGGCCAAAAGATCTGCTTCTCTGTTGATGAAGGCTGATGTAAACCACGTGCACTTTCTTGCAGACATGGGTACAGTTATGAATTTAGAAACAAATGCAGCAGATCAGGAGTGTAAGATGGGGGGTTGTATTCTGGAAATTTGTGACCCAAAAGCAGAGCTGGATGTCATTTGAGATAGATTACAGAATATGTTTCTTCCAGTATAATGATTTAGCCACAGCAACAAACAAGTTTCAAGAGCACCTGAACAAGTAGAAATAGAGAAATGGTATCATCCCTGCATACAATGAAATGATCTTTCTGCAAGAGCATTACCATTACACCGCATCCACTAACTGGTGTGCAGACCTCAGCAGGGATCAGGAGGACTTGGAAAGTTCCAGGAAAGACCCATGTGCTCTCCCAGTACAGGTTGCAGCAGCATCAGCTGGTTAGTGTACACAGAAGCTTAAGATAAAAGCCTTTATGTCTTCTTTAAGAAGGTATTTGTGTTGGCAGAGAACTTCTTAAGATGACAGAAAAGCACAAGATGCTCTGGTGCTTCATCTGTATTAGAGAACTGGATGGGCCTGAAAACAGTCGGAGGAAAGCAAGGAGGGTAAATGTTTTCCTCTCTGCAGGCAGCTTAGGATGAATCTGCAAGTGGCTGTGTAAACTTCAAGTAACCAAGATAGGCATTTCCTATGACGTAGCCAGAAGGTTCAGAGACAATTAAAAGAGGTGTGTTCTGCCCCTCCACCCTCCCACCCACACATATATATTCAAAGTAAAAACCACTCTGTAAAATAGTGTTTGAGAGCAATGGCCACTTTTCCATGACTCTGGGGATGTAAACTCTACAGCCTTGAAAGAAATTAACCACAAAGTGAGGTGCTTTTTCAACACAAAATATTTTTACTCAGTTTGTAATGTGCTGATGAAATACTGATATACCTAGGTACCTAAAACATGAAGAAATGTACTCCAAAATTTCTCATGACACAGCCCAGCAAAACATTGCTAGAGTGGCCTTAATGGGATCCATACCAGAAGGGCTCATTCATTCCATCAGTGGTTTGCAGAGCTGCTTCTCAAATGACTAGTTAGTTGCCTTTTACAAAATAAAAAAATCTCAGTTCTACAAGTTATTGTCTTGTACAAAGAATGGGCAAGAAATACACTGCAGAAAATAACAGCAAACAGACGTCGTGCTACGTGAGACACACAGCTCATTTTAAACACTTTGGTCTTAAAGTGCATCGGTTGTTTCTAATGATTATTTTAGTGCACAAAGGATGAAGCCACAGAACACTGCTTTCTCTAGAAACAAAAAAATCCCCTAAAACCCTTGCTGAGAGACTCCTTCCTTGGCAGCCATGGCCATGGGGAGGGACACACCAGACCCACTATAGTGAAACAACCAAGGTACCAACCCTAGCAAAGGCAGCAGCAGCCTCTGAGCCCTGCAAAGGGTTGGTGCCCCAAGCACACACCAATGGGTTACACTAAGCACCCAGGATTTCCCTCCACTGTTAATAAAATAGGGAAATGGCAATTGCTCTGGGACAATTTCTGTGTGATTCATAAGATACAGAAACATATGACTTTGGAGCAGGCAGAGAGGAGAACAGACATGGTTGCAACCAAAAAACATCTCCACATCAAACTGGAGCAAACAGCTTCTGTATTTTAAAAACAAAATTGTTTTTTTTCTGCATATGCATTGTGTCAGATGACTATATAGGTGTAAACAAGCCTGAACTGTCTTATTGTCCATAAATAAATACTCAGTAAGTTCAAAGCAGGGCTGGATTCATAAAGTAACACTCTCCTAATCTGTATTCGGGTCTCAAGCGTATTATCTGTAATTTACAACCAATTTAAATGGCATTAACAGTCTTCCCCTTATGGGAATTTAGATTTGCATCCTACCATTGAATTAAACACTGATTGCATATTTTCTATAGGGGACGTAATGCTCTTTGAAGCTTGTTTTGAATAATAAAGCATCTATTCATGCACATGGTGCAATGTGTTTCTTTGTCCTGAATGTAATTGAAGTAAAATGTGAGTTAAAGGGATTTTTGCTCTAGCCACAGGTTTGTTGATTACCATCTATTTTCATCTATTCAAGGTTTTAAAAAGGAAAAGAAAAATACAGTAATCTCTTCCTGCATTTGGAACCTCATTTACCACTCAGAGCTTTCCTGAGAGCATCTGAGATGAACAATCAGAAGGTCAAGTTTCAGTCCATCTTTGAAGGAGAAGAGGAGAAAGGAACAACACAGTGCCTTACCCTTCTGAAAAGAAAAATAGGAAAGAAAAAATAAATAAGTACCATAAAAAAAAAAAAGCAGAGGGAATCAGACAACACCACATCTAACCTCTAGGAGAAAGATCTTGCCTACCTGTCAGGTAGCTGTTCTCTCTGCTGTCAATCACTGAGAGCCAGGAAAACCATAGCAATGATGACTTCAACACTGAGGAAGCAAATAGGGTGAAATAACACTGGTGACCTTTTTTGTTTGATTTGTAAGGGAGGAATAACTGAAATAAATAATAAACGTGACTTACTTCTTCCTGGACGGGAAAAACAAGCACAAAGGCATCCTGAAGAAAAGGATTCTAGCTGACGGACACGTGTTTTCCCCGCAGCATGGCTGGGTCCTCCAGCCACAGCCACCCTGACAGGGAGAGGCAGTCTGGGAGGACTTTCAGAGGAGTGGGTGACGTGATGCCAGGAGTGGGTGACCATCTGCAGCAGGAGTGGTGGAACTGTCCCCCAGCATGGCCATCCCTGTGACCTTCTCTTGTCCTATGCAGCTCACCAGGCTGGAAAGCTCTGCTTGCTGATGATGCTCAGTACACTCAGCAAACCATCTGGAGAAACTGAGTTCTCCACTAGTTCTCCTGTGCCAGGGTACAGCTGCAAATGAGTTAGGGAAAAAGCCTCTCTTGAAATCTGGTGGATTTTAAGAGATTTTTTCCCCCTCTTTTCCCCTAAAGGTGATCTTCATCTTCAGATGCAGGCAGGCCTGAGTCTAATAAAGCTGTTTTGGTGTTAATAGCTCTGATATTCATGGTCCTGGCATTTATTCAGAAATGACAGAGAAGACAAAATACAGTTGATATATTTGGCAATTATGCAGTGATATAAGTAATTGTTTAGAGTGATTTTTTAAAAATTCTTTTCTACCATTGTCTGGTTTCTATATTCTTAAAAAGCAGGGGCCACTTCTGCTGAAAGCCTCATTTTCCTTCAATTCTCAGAAAAGCCTTAGAAAAACCAGAAACTACTGGAAACCAGAACTTCATGATGATTTGTGCCTTTCCCCTTCTTAAAACATGGTTTTATGAGTCCTTGAGGAACAAACACTGCTTAAAAACTGCCGACTGTGTTTTAGGATGAGGCAGGGAGGATTGCGGACCATGGCCTTGATCCCATTAGGAAGAAATGTCACACAGCAACGGTAACTGTATCTCTGGACTTAGCCAATTGCTCAAGATTTCTTTACAGGCTATCTTAAATTGCTGCAGTTAATATTGTATTGGTGCTATAAAAGCAAGCACCGCCAATGCCCCTGTTGCACATGTAGCAAACATCAAAGTCCCCTGTAGCCACGCCGCCTTCAGATAGCGAGAAGGCCTCTACAGATAGCGAGAAGGCCTCGAGACAGTGAGGGACACAAATACTCTTTTTTCTTTCGCTTTCTGAAACAGTTTCATCATGTCATTTGCACACAAGAGACCACAAATTGTCCCTGGGCACCTTGGGGGTAATTGCCATGTTGTTCAATTTGCCTCAAATGAACGTCTCAGGAATGATAAACGCTCTTTTATTATCAGCTCACTACCGTGGGTACGTAATACAGGTGGGATATCCTGGACCTTGACCCTCTGCCAGAAAGTCATCCTCTCCCTTTATATTTGCAGAGGCAAGGAATCTCAGGGGCAAAGGAGGTTTATTAGCAGGCATATACGCATCTGTGGGCTGCAGCCCCACAGGCACATTGTGTTAATGCTGTGCCCTCACTGCTACCTGCTACCATAGCACGACACAGAGAGCCGGAGCAAGAAATGATGCCAATGGGAAGGTCTCGTGGCTGGGAAGCCTACACAGTTCAGAAGAAAACACTGGAAATTCCTAACACAAAATAAAGCTTAAAGTGAATTCGACCTTCATGACTTCTGACCCTGGCTCTGGGACAGTATGGGCAATGCTGGCTGCTCCTGTAAAGCTATCCATGCTCCTGACTCCGGAGGCTAACTGCAGCCCGCTGCCCTCCCAGAGCTGTGTGCAGGCTGGCACAGCCACCCAGCCCCAAACCCCCTGCTGAAACTCCCCCTCCTCCTGCCCCACAAGGGAAACTGGGATCCGTCCTTTCCTCAGAATGGGGCAAATTCATGATTTTTTCAGAGCCCAAGCTCACAGTGTTCAGAAGGGATGAAGTGAATTCACTGTATTCCTTCATTAAGGGCCAAGCTCTGGTTTGCTTCCCTCTCCAAATGTGCTGCCCCAGTCCCATGGAAGGGAGGTGTGGGTGCCTGGAACCTGGAGGAGCTGAGCAGTCCCACTGACCTTCACCATTTCTCCTTGGTTTTTTTCTAGGAATAAACAAAGGCTCAGGCCCAATTTCCTTCACACACATGGTAAGTCCAAGTCCAAATTGGGAATGCTGGAGTAGGTGTTGTCCATCCACCAGCAGTCAAGGACAGTGTGCAGTAACTCCACTAGAGATCCACATTTTAAAACAGCTTAACCTCAGCAATCTTACCAGAGCTGGCTGAGGAGCCTGTGCCTTACTTCATGTTTGGTACACTTTGCCATACTGCGAAAATGTCAGTGTAGAGTGGCATGCTGGGGAAAGAAAACAGACAAGTCCTCGGGTGCAGAAGTTGCTGCTGGAGCTTTTCAGAGAGCCACACACAGCCGCTCCCCAGCATCTTCGTTAGTGATGTGGAAATAAATGTGAAATCACTGCTGATAAAACACCCAGAGAAAGGCAGGAGGGTAAATAAAGCAGAAAGGCTGGCTGAATCACACAGCCTGCTGCACCCGGACAAGCAAAATGTGTTTTACTGCGGGCTAATTGGAAGTAAAAGCATGGTCCTGAGAGTGATACATGGGGATGAGGGAGAATGACAGGAAATGAGTCAACCTTGAAAAAATGCTGGAGGACATTGTGGAGCTGATAAAAATTTGGTAGACTTTTTCTAAATCATTGAGAATTTCTAAAACTGTGAATGAAACTGCACAGGATTGATAGTTATGGGCATCTTCTAATTAAGATGGGATGCCTTGCAGTACTCCCAACCAGGATATCTGGTCTGCCATAAAGGGATAACTTGGTGACATTTATATGGGAGGTTGGCTTCAGCAGATCTGATGAGCTGTTGGCTTTAGGCTTTATTCATGTATGAAATTGCCACACTGCTTTATAATCTGTTATAAATAAATAAAAAAGAGAGGGGTATGAGCTTCCATAGCAAACCCTCTGCCTGCTTTCCAGGCCTCCATAGCACAAATTTGTTTTTGAAGAAAAAAATAGCAGGACAAAGGTGACAAAGCAGACTCAAACATCACCATTACCATAGCAACAGTAGCATTAGTCTGACACAGCAGCAGAAACCAAAATACACCCTTGCACAGAATGCCATGCAAGTCAGGACATTGCTAGCCCTGTATGGCACACAAGATAAACAACCAAAATATAAATGACTGTAGATTGCTCAGTAAAATGGTTAATTGCTATTTAAAAAATACACTTTCTGCAAATAAATAGTATCTTAATAATCTCTAAAATTTATTTCCCTTGACACAAACAGCAGAAGAAAAAAAATTGCAAGTTGTGTATATACCAAATATGGAGCAGCATCTTTGCCTGGAAGCTGAAACTACTAAGGCAGCAACATTGCAGGGGCTCCCTGACTGCCTTTTGGCTCAGCTCCTGCCAGCAGGGCATTCAGCGATGTGACCAACATCTGTCACACATGGTTTTCTCTCTCTCTCACCTGCTCTTTGGGGAAGGACTAGGTGTGCAGGGGAGTATTTTGCATTTTTTCTTTTTCTTTTAATGCACTCTCCAGGCTGCATTGAAATGGGGGAAGTTCAGGCCAAAGAAATACACTATATGCATGAAGAAAACAAGGATTTCTTAGTCCTCTGCGGGATTTTGTACTGCAGCCTCAGACATAAAAGGACTGAGCCTCAGACATAAAAGGACCCAGATGAGTTTGGAAGAGACAGCTTGCTCAGTGCAGAGCAAGCACTTGCAGAGACCATCATGTTGGGCAACTGTCCTTATCATGGTGCTTTGTGGGTGGATTGAGATGACACGTGACAGCAGTGCCTCCCAGACGTATGGCCAGCGTGGCAAAGGGCACTCAGTGGAGGATGGCCAAGCCCCAGTGTCTCCACTCCCCTGCAGCACCAACTCTGCTTGGGGAGATCGGGGAGCAGCACCACTGCTGCTGTTCCCACACAGCCACGGTGATGTTTTAGGTACACCAGACCAAGGCTCTAGACATAACTCTGGAGACTCTGCTTAGTCTTTGGGATACCAGGACAGAGGGCAGAGGAGAGTATCTGACATGTTTGCAGCAGGCTGTTTTCTGAGGAAATGCTAGGCTGCAGCCCTCCATCCAGAGAGCATCCTGCAACCCATTGCCACATCCAGCTGGGAGTTGCATGTACAGGGTGGGCACTTCAGCAAAAAAAACCCCAACCCAATGTGAACCAGTGAGAAATAAAATTGCTTTGCCCCACCTCTTCTGGAGGCAGACACTCAGGGTTGCTGACAGAGCCCTGAGGATGCGGTGCCCTGGTCCCAGTAGGCAAACCAAGGGCACTGCTGTCACTCAAGAGCTGGCAGGGCAACCAGGAGCAGCTCCTGTCAGCCTGCAAGGCCACTTGGCCTCCTGCCCGCATTTTCCCTGCCTGCGTTCTCTCCCTGCCTGACTGCCCCTGAGCCCAGGAGCCCCCACACTGCTGCAATCCAACATTTTCTTGTAGCAGCAGCTGAGCACACACAGGCTGGGTTCTGCAGGCAGTGTGGCTGGGCACTCCCAGGGGATGCAGGGAGTGGGACGTACTGCAGAGAGAGATGGATCCCATCTCCCTGGACTGTCAGATGAGCCCAGAGGTGGAGCAGGTAGCCAGTTGAAAAGCATCAGTCCCACAAATAAAACAAAGAAAATGTGGCAGTAAAGGTAGGTTTTTTCCATTTCAAATCGTAAAATTGTCAGCCATCTCTAGGTGCTATTAATCACACATTGCACTCCTGAGATGTGTTCAGACATGGTGGAGTAACAGTGACTTGCTCCACAGGGTAGCCAGCCACCAAGATCCCTGAGGACAGAGGGCTCTCCTAATTACCTTAAAGGGATGAATAACACTGCTGGTTCCAAGACAGAAAGTCAGACCCCCACAGCTGGGCAACTCCATCACCTTAACTACGATAATACAAACAGTACTGGGATAAATCCAGGCAGGAAAAGGAGGTGCTATCAGGTTTACATGGCTGTTATACATCCTCTTTTACAGGAGCCTCTTTTCCTACGTGAGGCATGCGTGCATTTAAACTGGTTACAAAGCAACAAATGCTCTTTCTTTTTATTTAAGTTTGGCTTCAGACCTAGAGATCATTCCACTTCATGTGTGTGATGGAGATGGGTCAAATGGGATTCAGACCTCACAGACAGGAATTTATGCTGCCAGAAAGAGATGCTGAGAACAAGCTTGGTAGTGTTTGATGGAGGCAACACACACAACCTTTGCAAAAGTAAATAAATTTATAACATCTAAGTCCAAAAGATGTTTTTCTGAGATAGTTATAACTGCCATACACATATAGAACTTTTTTTGTAGAATTGTTAGCCTGACATTATTTTTATTGTAATGAGATTGCAGAATATCACTTTCATTTGCAGTTAGATCCCAACATTGGTCAGATGTTCTTAGAAGCCACCAGAAAAATGAAGAAAAGCAGGTCATGAAAGTTGACTTGTAATATTGGCAGTAAGCTCCTGTTGGTCACCAAACCTAATATCTTCTACACTTAAAAAAATTTCCATTATCAATCAATTCAATGAAATTACCTTTTTTTTTTTTTTTTTTTTTAATAGTAGATAAACCAGAGGCATTTTCCCTCAGGGGATATAAATTCTTTTAAAGACTCAGGCCTGCTCAGGAGCTTATTGCAGAGTGCTGCCTGCTCAGGAAGACAAATACTATGTCCTTTTCAAAGTTACATGAAGATAATTTCAGTTTTTGATCAGGGAATTAGGAATCAGCTCATCATAGATGTTTAAGCTGCTTCCATCTTTTTCAAGAAACATCTGTTTCTCAAGCAGATTACCACAGCTGATGGAAATGCTCTTTTATTTTAATAATCTAGAATAAAAAGGGAACATGAGCTGCTGGGGAAGGGATGATGGTTGGTCTTCCCCTCATCTGCATGAAGCACAGAAATTCCTGGCAGGGCTGGACATGAAAAGACAGCCAGCCTTTCCCAGAGGAGCAAGACCTGCTCCACAGGGATGCAGCTGCAGCACAAGCTAACCTGTCAGCCAGCAGTGGAC
Source organism: Corvus cornix cornix (assembly GCF_000738735.6). Taxonomy (NCBI): domain Eukaryota; kingdom Metazoa; phylum Chordata; class Aves; order Passeriformes; family Corvidae; genus Corvus; species Corvus cornix. The sequence continues at coordinate 102,229,925 of NC_046332.1, read as the reverse complement.
AAAGCCACTAGGAAGTGGAAAGACTTTCAAATGGAGAGTTATTTAAATCCCTTACAATTACCCATTTTCTCCTTTTCTGTCTCTGTCATGTCAAACATTTCCCACTTTTGAATTGCCCTTTAATAGCTGCAGAGAGCATCAGGTTGGTGCTGTAGGTTGGTGGACGGGGAAGAAGCCAGGAGACAGCCTCCCTAAAGAAGCAGATGATTTCCACCAGCAGCTGGTTAACACTGAGCAGCACCGCCTTGGGTCCCACAATCTGAGGTCACTGATGTTCCTGCTGGCAATACAACCATAAATGTAGGACCTTCTGTGCTTCCTTTCCAACTGTCAGGCCAGAAAAGTGACCAGAAAACCAAGGCTGATTTGTTTTCCTGTTTTGTGGCTGGGAGGGTTGGCCAGTCTAACACAGCTGATGCCATCCTGGCAGTTTGCTTGCACCCTCCAGGCTGTGGGCGTGGAGCTGTGTGCAGGGAGGGGCTGGATAAGAAATGATACATTTTGGTATTTCTGCAGCTGTTCCCAAGTGAGCCTGGGAAAACGAGAGCTTACACTGCGGTGCTCCTGTCAGGGTGGTGATGGGGAGAGGTGGCAGGACTGCCTCCCAGCCCTGTGCTCTGGGGTAGCTTCAAGGTCTTCAGAGCATCCCTGGGTAAAGGAAAGATGCTATTTTCCTCTTCAAGATTTGTGAAACCCTTTCCCCAGACTGAACCGGCGACAATCTCAAATCTAAACCAAACCAGTACCTTGCTTGAAAACTGGGAGCACAAAGAAAGCCGTGTCCACTGCTCTCCACCTTCTGATACGGGATTTCAAAATCACCTCTGATACGAGAGTTTAGATTAGGATGCAGAAGTCCACATAAAAGGCTTTCTACTGGTGTTGCATTGTACTCTCTACCCTAGGAATAGTTTATTCGGTGCCAAAATCAGCTTTTTTACTGATAAAGAGAATAAAGGGTATTTCTTGAGCTCTGGACAACAAAGTGCAGGGGTTTGACACACTGGATATACAGCAATGGAGTAGTACCCAGCCTGCCCTGAAAATAGACAGGTAGAGAATTTTATAAATATTCCTGGTTCCTCACTCCTCTGCCAGAAATGATAAAAAGGCAGATATATAATTTATCTTTTATATACCTCTTCTATAAACCTTTCCTTGGGGTTTCCCTTACTTTGATATTTTTTGAATATTTTCACATTAATGTGCTCAGAATGTGGGGGAAATTTGACACAGAGTTTATTTTCCAATTCTTTTTTCCCTCTGTGGTTTTTCACAGCTTTTAAAATGTATAATACATTGAAAAGGTACACAGCCTTGTAGAAAGGTGGCTGGCAAAGAAGAGGCAAAAGGACATTCCCTCTTACCTACAAGCTACCACTGTGGGGTGAAACAACTTTCCACTCCGTACACTCCTTAAAAGAGAGACAGGAGAGCATTATCTCCTGTTTTTCCTCCACACTCCTCCTTGGGGAAGGTCTTTTTCATGGTATGTCATAAAGAAGCCATTGGGGTTCAGCCACCCAGCCAAGCAGGTGTGCTCACAAGGCTCCAGGCATCTTTAGGTGTATGGTAACATCCCCAGCTTGGGTATGTAGAGCCAGGGACTGAACTGATGCTGAGAGACGAGTGGCACCTGGCTGCTCACTGCCCTTACTGTCTTGAAATGGCAGCAAGTGGCCTTCCTCCTGTCTGCATCCCACTTATACCAACTGTTTAATTTCTCATGAGGCCATGGGATAAGAACTTGGTCTGGCACAGACCTCCAGAAGTGCCTACCCCAAAGTCAGCCTAGCTCTGGGATCACACCAGACTGCCCAAGACTTGGTTTGCAAAACCTTCATGGGTGGAGCCAGTGCAACCTTGTGGGGCAACCTGCTCCACTGCCTGACTTCTCACACCAGCTTGACTCTCGTTTCAACCTCTGCTCTCCTGCCATGCCCCACCACAGAGACCCTGGCTCTCCACCCTGATGACCTCCCTGTAAGCACTGGGCAGCTTTTGGGTCCCCCAAAACTGTCTCCTCTCCAGACTGTGTGAGTCCAACTCTTATCAGTTTTCACTTAAAACAATTCAGGGATGCAAAATACCACCAAAAATAAATCCAACCTCTACAAAACCCCAATGGTTAACCTCTGGCACCTCCATCAGTGTTTTCCTAAACTACCACGGTTACAGGTATAGTTCAGTTATAGTTAAACAAGTAATTTTCAGCCTTCCTTGACCTGAAAACCTATGCTTCATCTTTGGATCTGTATCCCCAACTTTCCCAGTGAGCTAAGAACCACTGGCCTTCGAGGCTGTGTAGTGAAAGGAGCACACTCCTGACTGTATTTCTTGCCAGACCCCACGGAGTAAGAACAACAGAGGAGATTATACAGTGCAGCACCAGAACAATTTTACATTTTTCATTGAGCAGAAATGTCACAAAACTCAATTTTAGCCTGAGAATTACCAAGGCAGCCTTAAAGTGTTGGCTTTTTGAACACATGAAATGACAATCAATCAGTTCTCAATCCAGCCGTTGCAATCTGACAGAGATGAGGAGGATAACACATGTAAGGAGGATGGAGTAAAGAAAATATACTGGAAATAATTTTTAATTAAAAAATTAACTGACAACAACAGACATCATGTCAAGTGAACCTTTTGAAATGTATGCAAATAGATGAAAGAAGGAAAATGAGACATAGCTCTGGTAAGTGAATGAAGGGAAGTCTTTAAATGGCTTAATAATAGGAACATGTTGAGAAGCAGTGAGGTTAATACAGAAATGACATAAAGCAGTAGGGGGTCTTGGACTAGATTTATTGTGCATACTAATTGGAGGACACTGAATACCAGATAATAGCTGAAGGATGGGGCTTCTGCTCTGTCAACATCCTCTTGTTCACAAAGGATGATCCAGCAGAATTTAATAGCTTCACAATATCGCTGACACTGACACTTTTAATAGGTAACAAAACGCTTTATTTCAGCACTGTGCAAGGGGAAACCACAAGAAAGTGAGAGTGGAAGGGGATGACACTGGAGGCCTTGCTGGCAGCTGCCAGATCTGAAAGCAGCACAATCCCCCAGCCTCTTCCAGCCTGAAAAAGAGCCCAAGTGTTTATCTGAGGTGATACTAAAGCAAGCTTTAAAATAACAACACCAACAATTGAAAGCACAAAAGTCTTGTAATTCTTTTAATCCTTATAACCTTTCAATGACTGAGCGAGCTCAAGAAATAGCTCATTAAACCTCAAAGTTAATTGGAGCAGGAAAAGCAAGCAGCTCTTACTGGTCCTTACTGGCCAAGCTGAGGTAAGTGCAGAGATTATGCAGACAGCAAATAGATTTGCTTTTTCTGTGGTAGGGCTGTATTAACAATTCACACAAAAAATCACATAGCATTCAGTGATGTAGGAGAAGTCATGGTGTGCAAATGTAAGCCTCAGCTTTGCAGTACTCAAGCTCTGAGTTACAAGGCAGACTTCTGAATAAGGAAACCATCTGCCAGGAAAGGTTCTTTCACGAATATTTTTTTCCCCTGTAGCTGTTAACATGCCAACACAAGAATACAGTTTAGAGGTCAAGTGGCAGTCTCTGGATAAGAGCTTGATAGTCTTAGGAAATCTCATACCTTAAAACCAAAATGTGGTGGCTGAGGCAATGCTTGCACACTTGAGGCCAGGCACTGGCAATGTGAGACACAGGATGTGTGGAGGAGTGGCTGCTCCTTTGGTGCCGCTGAGGATTCTCACTGGCTCTGCTGGGCTGGCTGCTCTGCCACAGGATCAAAGGAAAGCAGTACCCATGGACACTTGTTGGGATGTCCTGCTGCATCTCCAATGGCTCCAGGTATCTGCAGAAGACAACAGACCACTACTGACCTTAGAAGCTTGTGCAGAAACAGCCACATTTTACCAGCTGAATACACCACTGGGCTCCACAGTGGTATTCACTGGATGTACACTGACTGCCATGAGACCTTAACCTCCAGGATCACTCCAAGCCATCCATACAGTGAGCAGCTTCTGGGTTTCTCTGTCAGAAACCCAATCTCATCTTCCCCTGTGCTCCTTGGCAACTTTGTCACCCTGGCACTGAATAAATGAAATAGATATTTTTCCTGCCACAGCTACCAATTCAGCATCAAAGAACAACATATACTGTTTGCTGTGAGGTGTTTATTTTTTTCTTATGCAATGCAGGGAGGAGTGAGGGCATGTGTGTCTTTTGGCCTGACCTCAACAGAGCTCAGGGGTGTGCAGGGTGAAATGTCATGTAAGTCACCATAAATGAAGAGAAGGCACCAGCCAGCACCTGTCTGAAAGAGACCAAAACACTTGCATCTCTGACCATTTGCCTAAGAGAGAAAATAATTTTTAAGTGATTTTTCCAGACAGTGGCACACGGTGGGTCAGAGGGAGGAAGGCAACTTGTGTGGCTCAGCATCTGGCCCTTTTTTCATCCTACCTCCTCCTCTGTGCAGCATTGCCCTCAAATGTCTTACCCATTGATTTTCAGGCATGCCTTGCTCAATGGGTGCACAGTGTTTTACTTCTGGAGGATTGGCAAACGGGATGTGCCCAAGGCAGCAAAGAGGAACTTTAATACAAAGTACATGTACTGGCAAAGGTTGTGTCAGTATCATGTAAAACACACTTGGCAAGGTAGCTTGCCATGCAACTAGAAGCTGTCCAGCTAAAGATGATCAGACACTTATCTGCCAAGGCACATTACCAGGGTAAACTGAGCATGTAATCCAAGGAGATGACTCCACACAGTACTGGTTTAACTGGCTCCATTTGTGTGAAAGTGCTGGAGTCAGATAGTAAAAGAACTTTTTCCTCTCAGCTGGAATATAATTCCCTTGACATTCAGAGTGTATCACCAAAATGGGTTTTCCTCTCAGGTTTCCGACTGAACACTGACTTTGCTTAGGTAACCACAGCTGTGCCCAGACCTATAAGCACAAGTGGGGAGAACATGATGAGCTGGGAACAAATTTTTTTCAGGACAGGGAAAAACCAAAACAAATGCTAGAAGAGCAGACCAAATTAAAGCCAAATCCTCAGCTGTACCCTGAAGCCTGAGGCTGGTTCAGCTGGCAGCATCCCTGGGGTGTGAAGTACCAGGGTACTTGAAGCAGGGGAGCACTGGGTACACTCTGCCTGTGAGACAGGTTTTGTTCTTCAGGTCTGAGCTCTCTGACCTCACCAGGATTTTCAGTTTGATGTAATTTTCAGGGTGCAGTAGCTGACAACCTCCAGGAAGCTGGACTGGATGGTTCAATAATTACTTACAGTCTTATACTCCACATGACTGGAAAACATCCCACAAAATCCTTATCACAGTCTTGTCGTGAGCGGTACATTTATTACTTATTATGGAAATGGCAGTGCTGATAAAACTCCCTAGCTTTGGTCCCTGAAGCTGTCTTCTATCTGTGGCAAGATCTTATTTGCATTTTCTGTAGCTGGGATCCCTCCCAAGGGCTAAGTCCTGGGAGCCAAGAGCAATACAGAGAAGAAACTGGGGCCACAGCTTGGTTTTTCTTCCGCAGTCTGAGATGCTGACACACACTGCTTTTGCAAAGTGCCTGATCTTCTCATGTCTCGGTCAGCCCAGCTGCCAAACACTGTAATAGCAGGATCTCACTGAGAGCCATATGTTGCTGCTGGGTTGTTTTGGGGAAAATTAAATTAAAACAATCCACAACAGTTGTTTTAATGCCATTTCTTGTTTGCTTGAAGCCTTGGTCCCAAATGACCTTTGCACAATGGGAAGGTAAAGCCTGTAGTTTCCAGTAACTTAAGGGGCATGCTCGACACTCAGGAGCTGCTGCTGATGGGCAGCACAGAGACTCCCAGCCCTGGGAGAGCTCTTGAGAGGGAAACTAAAATAAGGCAGAAAAATAGCAGCTTTACTTGCTTTAAATTCAGCTAAAAGAAAAAATTGCATTGCATTACATTGTCTTTCTCCAGGAAAACATCTTCAAGCCAGTGGTTAACTTCATTCCACAGATTTTTTTGCTTCCTCCCTCCCACTCCCAGTATTTCTCTGCATGTGTGGTTATCAAAATAGGGGTACATTCAATCCACATTCAATGCTCATAAACCCAAATGTGCAGGTTATCACTGCTGTAGGACATAGAGAGCTGTCAGATTAGGGATTGAATTGAAAGCACAGACCAGAATTCCCATGGAGGAACTGGTTTCTCTTGATGATGAGAAAGTGGGCAGAGCTCTGGGGTGTTTGTCAAACTGAGCAATGGTGTGGGTGAGACACCCAAAGTGCTCTGCACTGCTGACTCCAGCATCATTGACGTCCCAATCCTGCACTTGGCACAGGCAAGGGGGACTGGCATGTTCAGTCCTTTGCTGAGAGTTAAGGCTTGAGAACAACTAGTGTAACAGAATGTGTTCAAGGCAAATGGAGAAAAAATGTATTTATTTGTTTTATGGAGACAGTGAGAACCAGGCTTTTATATTCTGATAACATCAGGGAGTTCTGAGAGAACAGAGCTCTTTCCAGGCTGGTGAGAGACCTCCACTTTTAAAACAACCCCAGTATGATAATGGTTCCTTACACACACATTTCCCTCCCATGATTTTACATTGAATAATCAAGAGAGAGAATGGAAAGAGCCCTACAGCTCAGGCAGAAGTACCTGATATATATCCAGAGCCGTGCTTTCTAACGCTCTTTATGTACATCGGTTGTTTGCTTGCAGCCATTAGTGTAAGATCTCGTTTGCATGACACTGTTTATCTCCTCCTTTTTATTAGCACAGAAGCTGGGTTCCTAGGTGAGAGCAGTCTCCTCTCTCATTATTCCTGCAAGGCCCAATGATAATAATGATGGATGGGGTGGTGGATGCTCAGGGCTTTAGCGGTGATGGTGTGGGTTCCCTGGGAAGCAGAGCAGAGCAGAGCTGGTGGTGTCCCAGACAACACAGGTTCTACCCCAGAGGCCATCTAAATCTGCTGGGTTGGTGTGCTTGTTTGCACTCCTCTGGGTCTGCCCCGGGGTGTCAGCATGGGAGGGGGCACTCAGACTCCCTGGTTCAATGAGGGACCATGGCCACGTCTCAGGGATGCTGTGGGGGGCTTGCCTGGCTCCTCATTTCCTTCCTGCCAGCCTGCAGGCTGGGAGTGTTGAGGCTCCCAAGCAGACTCCTATACTTCCCTCTCAGAGTGCTCCCAGGTGAAGAGATCTGCTTTGGGCGATGTTTGGTTAGCATCTGGGAAGGTTAGAAAAGTCATTCTTTCACTTTTTATTTCCTCCCCACAAGATTTCATGTCCACTAGAGGCTCAAGGCCAGGGAGGAAACACCTCTGCATGTCTGGTTCATAGGGCCTTCGTCTCAGAGCTGTTTTCTCAACAGTGCCCCATCAAGGGCAGCCTTTGTCTGGGCTGGGATAAAGGCACTTCCCTAATTAAGTTAGCTTAACCACCACTTGGGAAATAAAATGTTCGCTAAACTCATCCACAGCCAGGCAGTGATGAGGATCGCAGCTATTCTGTGGGAATGGAGCACGCATCAATTATCCCCAGAATTTTAAAGCTGCAAAACCCAATAGTTTCCTTGGCAAAATCTGCCAGGCATGACATGACTGCTACTCGCGCTCCGCACATTTCCTAATGCAAAGGACTGGACAACCTCAAATACCATTTCCAAGAATAGCAAGGGCAAATGAACTGCAAATTACTAAATTCCTTTTATTGCTGGGAGCTACAAAGTAATTTAAATTAGTTTCAGTCTGAAGTGAACTGTGGGGTAAGCTGGGAAAATAAAAGAAGTGGTGACATTTTAGAAACACCTTTTATGATCATTTAAAGAAAATATTTCATCTCACACCAGGGTATTTAATAGTCTTAGGAAAGATACGTTTGTAAAAGATCATGGCTTTCTGTACATGCATACATGCAGCACATTTGTACATGCACATGTATGATTTGACCTATAATGGAAACTGAATATTTTTCATCCACTTAGCAACTAGCCTTTGCAGGGAAGGGGATAACAACTGACCCCAAGAGAACATATGTTTTTACTGAAAACTGCCATTAACATTAGGCTTGATTACATAACACTCTTTTCCTCTTTCCCACATCCTCTGATGTAGGTGGGTTTACTGAGTGCATAGGTAAAATAACAATCTTGTACATTCTTCGAACAGTTTCCTGCTCCAGGAACTACTTTTGGCTCCCCACTGTGGTTTTGATTAACATCCTACCTGTGACTTCTGCAGATCTATGCTGGTTTGCTTCTGCAGGCAAAGGAGAGAGGGGAATAAGCTCCAGCACCTGGCACTGCATCACTGCAGCTGTAGTGGAGAAGTCATAAAATGCCCTGCCTTTTAATGAAATAGGATACAGGGAATAGACGCTTCCTCACTCTTGCAGCATCACTGTGAAAATAATGGCCGTGCTGAGTGGTGTTGGCTGCACAAGCTCTGCATGTCACAGCTAGAGCAGACACAAAAAGATAACAATAAGGATAGTAGTAGGAATAATAATAATAATAATAATAATAATGATAATAATAACAAATAAAAACAGAAAATGGTTGGAAATCTTTCATGCTGTCATGCTTTCTTTCAATGAATGGAGATTAAATCTTCAGCCATCCGAAAAGCAAAGGATGGGATTTGTCCTCCTTACAAATAATGGATCAGTGACTGCAAACACTGGATGCAATATATAGCTGCAGAAAGCTTTCAGTCAAGTGGAGATAACTTCTTCATGGTACAAAGCACTTTCTGTGACCTCAATGTCCTAAATGTAAAGCAATACAGTGCCAAGTGTCATAGAGATCAGTGTTGCAGGGTGAATGGTTGAAGGGAGAGAGGGTGTAATTTCAAAGGGGAATGTCTGGGGTGATGGAGGTGGCATGGACCAGTCCATGGTTTGTTGGCAGGTTTTGTGTGCATGTGTGTGTTCATTAATTTTATCTTTCCTGGAGCTTGAAACCATGAAATTTCTGTCCTGCTTCTCCCAGTGTAACTCATATGCTTCCCCTGTTTGGTATCTGGGCTGCAGGCAGGTAAAGATGGAGGTGGTTGGGAGGAGGTGGACCAGTGCCTCCAGGAACTCCTTCTGGGAGGGGAACTGGCACAATATCCCAGTCTGGAAGCAAATTTGAAACAAATAGAGGTGATATCAGGAAAAAACTGTTAGCACCTAGGTAAGTACAGGATGACCTCCATGGCTGTCTGGAAGGAGGTGGTGGGGGCGTGAGGCAGCTTCTCCCAGGCTGTCTCTTCTGAGAGGTTAGACAGAGCTCTGGATTGAGACATTAGGGGATATCCTAGTGGAGAGGGTCACAACTTTGGCCCCTCACAGGCCTAGGGCTGCTGAGCATCAGGAGGAGCTATAAACAGGGAGCTTCCTTCCAGCTAGTCCTTAGCTAGCCCAAAGAAAGCCCAAAAGCTTTCTGAGTTAAGACCAAACAAATGAAGACAGGACAGGGCAATATGCTCCAGAGGCATAGGGGGCCTTGGCTCATGATATTATTGCAAGGTATTATTACATTGTATTTCTACTAAGTAATAATATTAGTAATACATAGAGGATCAGAGCCTCAACTTTTTCCCAGGCAAATGTCTAAAGTGAGAAGTTCATAAGGAGGCACAGATAAAGAGATGAAAGAGCTATGGAACAAATGAATGAGTAGACTGGGAGAAAGGTATGAGGAACATGGAAGGAAGCCCAGGTGAAGAGGAAGAATCACTGGGATTAATTTTAAGAAAAGGAGTCAAACTTTATCTTAGATGGAAAGGAAAATAGGGATATTTGGATAAGAGTACAATTTTTCAAGCATACATGAGTTTTGTGCACTAACTGCTTTAGAGCTGGTATGAGAGGGATAAAAAAACAGTATAAAAGACCATTTTTCCTTCTCTTTGAGTGGGCCTGGTGCACATGAAAAGCAGAGAATCACAGAATTATTTAGGTTGAAAAAGACCTCTAAGATCATCGAGTCCAACCATTAACCCAACACTGCCAAGTCCAGCACTAAAATCTCACCTGAGCTACCTGCACCACAGAGGGTGATGTTAACCCATTGGAGTTACTGTCAGTTTTCATGTCCAAGATGCAGCAGACAAATGCTGCAATAAGAGATAAGCAAGAAAAACTGAAGAGAAACATTGGGATGTCCTCAGGGCATAGTACATGTCCTAAACCTGCCCTAATCTCCACCTAGACCCCAGAGTCATCATTCCCAGTGCTTGCAGGCAATACTCTGCTTGTGGGTTTGCAAAGCAGCTTTATTCTGCTCATTTAAGGCTGGCAAGGAGATAGGAAGGGGAGAAAAACATTGTGTATATTTTATCTCAAAAATATTACTGATAGATAAGGTAGACCTTTTGATTTCTTAGCAGAGGAGTAGAAAAACTAATTTATGTTTTTCTGCCAGCCTTACCCAGAAATACAGAGGTTTGAATTCACCTAGAACTGACTGCCTAGACAATCTCACTTCTAAAGGACGCAAATTGCACCTTAGTAAAGCTAGGGCTGAGCTCAATAACCTATGAAAAACTGGGCTGATAGGAGGGAGCAATTTCACAGAGTAGCCAGCTTTCACTAACTGCAAGCTGAATTTGTGGCAATGACAGCAGAACTGGAAAATGTCATATTACAGCTTCAATGTCCAGATCCACTTCTCTGCTGCATGTTATAATACTTGAATTTATGCTCTTGTTCTTTTTTAAAAACCTGGGAATATGAGTTTGTTTTACTAGTGTCTGTGCATGATACCCTTAGTTTAAATTCCAGTACCAAAAGCCAGTCAAGAGATATAGTGCAATGATAGTGTATTTAGTGTTGAAGAATAGTATTCTATGAAGGGGAAATCCAGATGTACATCAGAAGAGGATGCAATTAGAGAGAGTTACTTCCAAATGGAACAGACCCTTTGGAGTTGAGAAAAGTGGGTGGCTGGCAATGAATAATTTGTCTGCTGGACCAAGTCTCCTGTTAACTACCTGTGGATAGTGAAAGAGTGGGCTGCAGGTCCTCCAGATATACATGATTATCTGAATGACATTGCAAATCTTAAATTCAGAAGCTCAATTGATTCCAAACACTGTTCTACAGGTGTTCAATATTTGAAAGCTGAAAGGTGGTCATCATTACCCAGAAACTGTAGGATGCCATTTCTGATCTCCTGATTCCTCCCACACTGATATTTCAGCAGGAATTATCATACCTGTAAGACTAATTTTTCCCTAGTCCTAGGGAAAAATGTCCTAGGCACATTTTTGAAACTCGATTTCCATAAATGTCCATGAAAAGAAAAAAAAAAAAAAAGTGCTGTATAAATATGGAACAGGGCAAACACAAGAGAAACCATGATTTATATGGCTCTGTTTGAAGCAGTCAGGGTGTTGTTCCTAGGAATTCTTTATGCAGCATGTACAACATTTCACATTAAAACATTTTGATTATGTTTTTGTACTATTACCTGTTTTACTGCTGTGTAGTTATACTTATGCAGAGGACAGACAATTTTGAAAGTCAAGACAGCAAGGGAAAATCGAACAGCTTGGAAAGAGTTAATGCTCTCAAATAATGTTAATTTACTGCTATTGTGCTTGATAGAAATGCTTCTTGCTTGCTTTCTGAAACCATCGCAGCACACTCATACCTGTTTGGGTTATTGCACCTGCAGGCCAGGTAGAGGCAGGTATTTGTGTGCAGCTCAGTGACATGATCAGAGGTTCAGGCTGATTTGGGAGGCTGAGCCTTCTGCCAACCAACCTTTTTGATGAAATCTTATTCTTCCTATTCATTATTTTATTTTCATGCCCACTCTGTCCCACAGAGGACTCAGATCAGTGCAGGGGAACCTGCGTGCCAGTCCCTGGGGCAGTGAGAGGTGGGGGGAGGGAATGCTTGGCCAGGTGGGCTGGGCTGGGGTGCCCAACTTGGGGACAAAGCTGTGGTCTGGTTGGCTGCTTCAGGTGCCTTGGTGGGGTTAGTTTGTATTAAATAAAACCAAGAGGTAGCAGTAAAAGGGCAGGCTCAAAAGGTTGCAGATAGAGGTCTGACTTTGAGTCAGTGCTGCCCTGCTGAGCTCCAGTGCTCTGCTTCTGAATTTGAATGTCATGATAAGATAAAAGCAAAAGCAGTTTTGTATTAGGCTGAGCAAACAAAAAGAGAACAGGACTTTTCCATTTAAAATCCCAGCCAATGCGAAGTGTCTAATTTCCCCTACCCTTTTCAGGCTGCAGCACAAACCAAGCTATCTCAGCACGGTTGTTGACACCTACTGAAATAAAAATGCATGAAGTAATCTTTGTGAAGGTCACAGTGACCTTAGTGCTTAGCACAAAATTCTCACTTAAGCTGGGGTTTCTGGCACATCCTTGTCTGTAGCTAGGGAACCAGGCATTTTGCTCGATAGAGACATGATCTTCCATTGGCTTTGCTCATTCCCAGCCCGACTTGGCTGTGCCAGAAGTACAGTTGGGCTGAAAAATGGCTGCTGATCAGACAAAGCGAATTCGAGGACGGGGCTCAACGCAAACGCTGAGAAACTGCTGCATCACTTCTGAACAAGTTGAACCAACTTGTGCTTTCCTCTTTGCCAAATTAAATAAGGATCACTTGCAAAGAAATGAATGAAGTGCATTTTTGCTTGAGTGAAAACAGTGGGGTAGCAAATAAATGGTGATTTCTAAAAGAGTCTGGAGATTTTGAATCACAGCAAGACTCCTGGAACCTGAACTCTGCAGGTCATTTCAAAAACTTCATTGTAATGTGTTTCTCTAACTGTGGTAGAAGTGGGAACAGCTACAAAATTTGACATCTCAAAACTTGGCTTAAGCATAGATTTTCCTTTAAAAATAAAGATTCATTTTGAATGAAGTGTAATAACTCTAATATTAGCATTACCAGTACACTTAGGACTACTCTGAAATATAAAGTATTAGTGATGAGGATTGAAGTGGGTCTCTCCACTGAAGTTTTTCCACTCTTCTGAGTATCATGCTGCCATTAATACCCAATGCTACCAAAAACGTCCCCAACTTACTTTGCAGCACTGCAAAAAGACAGTGGTTTAGAGCAAAAGGGAAGGGGGCCTGTGCTCACAGGGCCTGTGCATCTTATGAAACTGCCCTTTGCTGCCTCCCAGCCACATCCCTGCCCTCAGCTACCTGGGCACAGAGTTCAGGGAAGAAGCCTGAAGGATGGCAAAAGATATGCACAGCTTTTCCTGCAACCCAAACAACAGGACCTGAAAGGCAAAGGAAGGCTTATATATTGGGTTTTAACCCTTTCAAAATAGATGAGGTGTTACGAAAAATGTGTGCAACACATTCTTCAAACTAGTGTTGGATAGTTTTAGCTTATTTAAAAAAAATACTATATGGAAAAAAATCTCCATCTCTCTTCATATATGCTTTAAATAATGAGCTCTGAGTCATGTCTGCAGCTCTTCACCTTAGAAGGGAAGCATTTAACAAAGTCACATAAAAATGTAGGATATTGTGAGGTTTTACTGATTGTGATAAAATCCCATTGGAGTGACAAGCCAATACGATGTCACAAGAGAGTTGTACAGTTAAACACAGCCAAACAACCCCAAAGCAAAAGAAAAACAGGCTTGCAAAACAGAGCATGGCACAAATGAACACAAAAAACAAATGTAGTAATGAAAGCCACACATGAAAGATCAAGAAAAGGGTCTCTTTCCCAGGTGCAGCATAGAAAGGAGGGGGCAGAAATGCTGTGCTGCAGCACCAAGCCAAGAGCCACCCCAGGGAGGGCACAGCATCTACCAGGGCCCTGGGTCAAGGCAGGAGGGCCCCATCTGGCCAAAATATTGATTCTGATAATCAAAATGTTATTTTCCAAGTCATCACAGTGTCAGTGCAGAGAGATAGATCTGCAGGTGAGAATAACACCTGACAGCACATTGGGATCATCTTCATCAGGTCAAAACAAGTACCTTCTCAGGCCAGGCAAAGTTTCCCTGCTGAGCTTGATGACATCTAGTTAAGACATGAACATCCAGGAAAAAGAACGCCATACTGACTGATAATGCGGAATGGCTGAGAAACAAAACCCCAGATATTTTCAGAATGCATAACCTGGTGTTGAAGTGCTCAAAAAACCTGACTTTTTTCCTTTGTGTGAATTACCTTATCAAACTGATGGTTAATGCAATTAATTGACCAAAGCCTTAGCTTCTGGTGAATGTAGAGCCATGCCATTGAGGTGAACTAAACTAGTAAGATGACATTGTTTTCACAAAAAAAGGAGACTTTCCACAATTACAGCCAAAACCTATATTGGAAGGGAACTGAGGCATCTTGTCAGCAATACTGCTTTTTTTGGTTTTAAAAAAAGAAGTCTTACCAGCTACAATAATTAACATGCAATGAAGCTTGAATGGGTACCAAAGGATCTACAGTAGCACAGTGAATAGTCAGAAAACTCAGACAAGAACTTAGTGTTCTTGCCTCGTCATGCTTCTTTCCTCCACATAGGTGGACAGACTGAAATGGGCTGTGTGACCTCCTTCTGTCAGAAACCATTATTCATGTTATGCCACAAATGCTCCTGGCTAGCTCAGCTGCCAGATCTTACATTAGAAAAAAAAGTCATCGAGTCCTTTTCATCTCTCAGGACTGGCCACTGCCATGGGCCTTGCCAAGGCTGAGATAAAACCCATGCTCAGTGATGGACCAGCAGGGCCAGCCCTGGGGTGCTGCTGGGGATTGCAGTGAGAATTGCAAAAGGAATCACTTTGAGAAGTGCACTGGGAATTGCAATGGGAATCAGTGAGAAGTGCACTGGGAGTTGCAAAGTGAATTGCAATGGGCATCCCAGTGGAGACTGAACTGGGAAATCTACTGGGAATTGCATTGGAAATCACACTAAGAATTGCAAAGGGAATTGCAATGGGAATTCCAGTGGGAGTTGCCCACTTGCAGCAGAGGAGCCCATAAAATCTGTTAGCGTGGCTCTGAGCCTTTCCCTCCTGAGGGAAGGGGGCAGTGTATGACTTACTGCAGCACCTTTGGCCCTGAGATGGTGAAACTGGAGGGCAGCTGGCACCACAACGAGCCCAGTTGTCGCCAGGGCTGGCAAGGCAGCGGAGTGGCTTTGGCCAGCACCAAGGAAACTCTCTGAGCAGGGACCCTGCAGATGCTGGAGGGCTGCCCTGTGGCCAGGCCACCCTGGGGAGGTGGGGGCCCCCTCTGCATGGGGGCTGGCAGCTCTCCTCAGAACCATGTTCATGGCCAGCCCTGCATGCCTGGCCCCACATTAGCTACTGCCTGATCATCTGCATAAGCAATCAAAAATAATTTAAAATTCAGGCTGGATACAGTTAAACCTCCCACTGAGCACTGTATGTGTGGGTAGTGGGGTCAGGGCAGCCTTTTAAAAGGTGGTCGGGATGGTTGTGCTACCTCTTGGTGAACGTACATAGTCTGAGCAGGAGTTAAAAGCAGACTTTGCTCATGAGTGAGGATGTTTATGGTCTGCTATGGCATCTTGTGAAATGAAATAGAGGCCTATGTGCCGGAAAGAGATAACTTTTGGTGCTGCAGCCATCTAGGACAGCAGAGGACTCCCATCTTGAGAGGCTAACTCGTTCCCAGTGTTCCCAGTAAGGACATGTTTATCTTGTTTTCATCTGGGCTCTGAGTCAGGAAGGTAATAAAAAAATAACTCTTCTGAGTGTTCTTGCACTTTGTGTGTGTTTTTACAGGAATTTGCAGACACCTGAAAAGGATATTTGCAAAATGACCTGTGATCCTTAACCTGCAGTACACACAATAAATCTGCCACCCTAAGCACTGCCAGCCTTTTTGAATGAAAGGCTGCATTATAACAACACATGTGTATGGCTACAGGGCTGTATATCTTATTGGACCTCATACTCCAATCAACATTTAAAAATAAAAGGAAAGCAATATAAAACTATCTACGCATAAATTCTCTTGCAATGATTTGGTTCTCCCTTCTCCCTTGCCCCTTTCAATCCTGACTGATGGCTTTATTATACAAAGGACAGTAATAAACATCCTAGCTAAGCCAATGAACTTCTCACACACGTAAATACCTCCTTGGAGGATACCAGGTATGACCAACAGAAGAGTAATGACTTTTTTTCTCCATTTATTCCATGTTAATGAAATAACTGGTCATCAAACTGTAGGCTTGGATGTGATAGATTTCGTTTGTATCTGGACAGCAAAACAGATTTAAATGGGAGAAGAAACCAGTTAGCATCTTTAAAAGGAAAGATGTTGACAAGCACTGTGGGCTCAGGGTAGCACTACAGGAATAACTTTTGATTAACTTTTTGATTCAGCCTTTTGGTTCATCAGATGATCTGAAGAAGAACCTAAATATAGGGTCAGATCAACCTAAAATAATTTTTACTTGTTTTCCCTCACCAAAGTAAGAAGAAGAAAAGATAATTTTCGATTTCAGTAAAACAACCTAAAATATAACATGCTGATTTTTGTTCATATCACAAAAGCTGAGGGAGTAAAAGCTGGATTCACCAAACTTCCTGCAAAATTTCCTTGTGCCCGGTTCAGCTCAGGGAGCAGTCAATACTTACTGGAAACCCAGCCTTACATCCACCGTCTGCCTGAGAGGATTCCACCCATCCCCTAGGACTTCAATCCAACCACTGGGATCTGTGTGCTCCAGGATGAGCTCAGCCTTTTCTGCTAAAGCCTTTTTTCATTAGTGACATAAATATTCATTAGTCCAGAAAACAAAGCACTTCCTAACTCATTGGTTAGGCCCCTCTAAGAAGGAGAAGACCTTAGTAGGCTGTCCATGCAGCAAGTTCTCCATTAATAATAATAATCTAGTGGCTGATGTGACTTTCACTACCTTAATTAATTTCTTCCAATTTTTCAACAAAATGAGCAATACAGTGTGCCTGTGTTCCCCTTGGCTGAGTTGAGGTCCCTTCCATATCTCTTACTTCTTAAATCTGGCTAAATATCTGATGAGATAACATATACTCACACAGCTATGACCATACTTCTCTCACATGTATGCAGAGATGCACTGGACGCCCTGAAATCGAGTGCTGTAAAACTACAGTGAAGAACAAAGAGAAGCCCCCAACATCTGATTTTGTTTGACCTCCCTGGGTTGTTATGCTGATAGTTTTTATTTGAGCATAATTCTGACATAATATTTTAACTCTAAAAACTAATAAACCAGTGAATATTGTGAATCGCCTATGGAAGTTTTTGAAACATTGAAACCATTTTCCTTGGAGACCACTGATGATTTCGTTTTGACTTTCCAAATATTTTGCATATTCTAATATTTAAAATAATCGCCTTGTAGGGGGAGGCTTTAGCACAGCAAGAGAACTGACAACTGACCACAAATAATTGTAGTTTTTCCAAATGTCTCAACATTTCCCTCTCAAAAAAATCGGTGGCAATAGTCAATGTTTCCTATGAAACAGTGTGCTTCAGACAAATTCTGCACGTTGTGCCAAGAAACCATGCAACCAAATTTTTCAGCCAGCTGTCAAGGTCAGGCAGACTATTTCCCAGAAAAGTATGTGAAGGAAGAAATAAAAAGGAACCAATCATACAAGCAAATGCTGCCCATATTGAGCTGTACCTGCAGAAGGTTTGGCCATAGGACTGAAGAGACATCCTCATGCCCTGTTTGGGATTCTGGTGCAGCAAAGGGCTTACTGGCCCACCAGTTCAAGGGGTTACTGAAATTTTTGCTTTCATATGGGGGTGAAAGCTGACACGTGCCTTGCAGGGCTGTCTTGGGGTGACTTTATGATGTGTATCCCATATTGCTGCCCTATGCCCAGAAATTAATTCTTGTGCCTTTCTATGCCTCTAAACTGAGGCTGAGAGGGGGAAGGAAAAACTGAGCAAAACTTTTTCAAAGCAGTTTGCAGCTTGTTCAAGGTCACACACAGATAGCGACTTTTTTTTCCCAGCTGCGGCAGGGCAGGGAGGAAGCACCCGGCTTGCTGCTCCCAGGCCAGTTTCTGGCCAGTTGCTCAGTTTCTTTTTCTCCGGAGAGAGACTCAGAGTTGAACTTTTTTTTCCCTTCCCTGGAATTTCGGATTGTCTCCCTTTTCTACTGGACTGCTTCAATATCAGAACACATCGGGAGGACTTTCCATAGAGCACAGAGGGCCTGGCCCTGGGCCAAGCCCCAGCTCCGAGGAGACCAAAGGGAGGACTCTAACACTTTCCCAGGTTTTTTCTCCACAGCGAGAGATTTTATTATTTAGCATTATTTTCCTTTTCCCATGTGTTTGTTAAATAAATAGTTTTTATCTCTTTCACTTTCCTTTGAGGAAAATTTATTTTTCCCGAACCTGTTGGGGGAGGGGTGGTGACCTGCCTTCTCTCAGAAGATATATTTCTAAATTTGGCCAAACCGGCACAAGGGCTTCAGGGGGCTGCCTCAGGTCCCTGTGCAGAGGGGATCCCAGAGGAGCACCCACTTCACCTCCAGCCTTTGCCCCTTGGTGCCCTGCTCTTGTGCTGGCACTTGTCATTGTGGACAAGTGTGAACCCACCCCCTTTCTCCCCGCTGGCCTCCTCCCTCACCTCCCCATCCTCCCCCCATCTTGATTTTGAGACACACACCTCCAGATGGGACAGGTTTCATGCCAGCCCTCCTTCCACACAGGGCCGTTTAAACTCTATCCTTTAGACGGTTTTGCCAAACTTTAGGGGATGAGGAAGGAGAAAGCAGGGGATGGGATGGGTGCTCCTGCAGTGCTGGCTGGGGTGATGCAGTGTAGGGGCTAGGTAGAGCACAGGGATGCTCCCAGACTTTGCCAACACCTCGCTCACTGTCCTGCTTTGCTAAGAGAAGAGAAGTGGCTGCAGAAGCGTTTGCTGGAAAATAAAACAGATGAAGAGATTTCCAGCCTCCTCTCAGCTTCCCTGCAGGGTGAGACTCCGAATGCTGAGCCGAGAAGGCCAGCAGTGTGTGTGTGTGTGTGGGGGGGGGGGCTGCCTGTGTGCAGCCCCTGGGGAGGGAGCACTTCTGGGCTGGCTTTCCCAGCATGCGCTACCCAGATGTGCTGCATCGGGCACGTCAGGATGGGGCTGATTTACTGCGTCTGTACAGGCCATCTGTAGGGTAGGAGAGAGCCTGTGTGATAAACATCCCAGCCACGCTGGCCTCATGGCACGTGCACCGCAGAGATGATTTATTCGCAAGGCAGTGGCCCTCTGTCCAGCATTTCTGGATATCCAGCAGGGACAAAATGCCAGCTGGGCTGTTGGAAGAATATCCAAAATCCTCAATCCTATCTGTGCAACATTTCCAGGCAGAAAAATAGCCATATGCACGGGCAGCCACTGCAGCACTGCTGTTGCTGTCATGCTGAAGGTGTATTGCTGAGACCTGCTTCCGCAGCTCCTGCTTGCATAAATGGCTTGCTGAAACCACTGAGGAACCTCACTGGGTCCTTGACTGCCAGATTTACATCCCATGTGTTTTTTCTTTCCCGGCTCAAGGCATGCATAACTCACTAGCGAATGTGGCTTGACAACGGCAGATAGAGGAAACTGCTATGGGCCAGCTGTTATTCGGCATGGCCTCTGCTTCCCTCCCTAGTTAGGATGAGGCAACACCCCAAAAACTAAGGAAGCCAACAAAGCAATGCAGAGGAGATACAGCAGACAGCATTGTCTGTATGGATCCCTCATCCCACCCACAGCACTGAAAGGCTGATTAAAGCAAGTGTTTTAAAATGCTACAGGGTCCCGGCTTTGAGTGGCCGAGGATGTATTGCTGTAATCGTCGGGTGGATGATTCATGGCTTTGCACTTACACCATTAAGGGCAGCATTAGCACCAGGACCCTTTATGCAGCAACATTAGTGAACGCTGAAAAACATTCCTCTGAAAGGGCTTTGTCACCTTCCCTTGGTCATGAAACGGTCTCTTACACCAACCCCGTACATTTCAATTACCATACGCTGGCATTTCTACCTCTTTCCCCAACTCATAAAAATCACAGCCAATAAACACAAATCACCACCTGAAGGAGTCGGTGCTTTCCTCCCACTTTAATATACTTGCCCATACTTCAAAGAAATCCGGAGAGATTCTCATATCGACAGTGCCCAGGCTGCCTAGTCCTAGGCAAGGATTAGCCATGTGTGCACTTGGAACAATCTGCTCTTAGTTTGCTTTAACATGGTTTTTATCCCTCTAAATCACACTCAGCCATTTGACCTGACAGCAGACTAATACACGACCTGTTCCAGGGGAGGAGGGTGGGGAAGGGCAGGAGATTTTGCTCTTTTCTTGTTCAAAATGGGAAGAACCCTGCATCTTGCCAGGTGAGCTCTTTCCTCAACAAAAAAAATATATTTCCCCCATTGTTTCCCAATGGTAGCTATATCGCTGTATTTCAAGATAATGGCAAGATAATGGCAATGACTTTAAGGCTCCATAGCAAGGGGCTTTACTGGAAACTATGAGGGGAGAGACAGGCACCACTGAAAATACATGTAACCCTGCAAAAAAGAGAGCAGCTAACTGGCAGGCACTAGTAACAGGAGAGGTAATGTAAATACCTCAGTGCCAGACCCATCATCAGCCTGTCTCTGTTTTTCAGGGGGGCTCTGGCAGGGTTTCCTAGGCACTGATACAGCATTGATTTCACCTGCCTGCTGTGCTAGCAGGTGGGGAGAGATGGCAGGAGGGAGTCAGGAAAGCCTGGCAGAAGCATTGCCTCCCCAGCTGGATTTTTCTCACTCTGTCCCAGCACTTTACTACTGGAGGGCTGGGATTTGGACAATGCCAGTGCTGTGGAGCAGGAAAACAAAAGTAGCTTTTTATTCAGGGCTCTTGCGCAAAGCAGTGGCACTTTAAAACTTTCCAAGTGTTGCATGGGAGTTTAGCATGTGACTCCCATTAAAGTCAGTATGAGTCATGTGGCAAACAACCCCAAACACTTTGAAGATACACTGCAATTTATGTTTTTTCTGATCTCCTCAAAAGAAAAAAAAAAAAGGAAAAAAAAAAGAAATCTATTGTGGACTGCAACTTCAAGGACAGCTTTTCCAGAGCAGTTCTCTTTCCCTGTTTGCTCCTAGACACAACTCATGGCAGGAGGGAGCACAATCAGGCTGTTAGTTGGTGATGGCACAACAGTGGCTGGCCAAGGCGGAAAAATAGGTGTGAAAAAGAAATGTTGGTGAAAATTATATATTGATTACTTAAGCCTTGTATTGAAGTACTGACTGCAAAGAAACCCAGGTGGATTTCAGTACAATACAAAAGCTTTCCATGGAAAAGCTGAAGTGTTTAACAGAAACTGGAGGGAAAGTGTGCTCCTGGGTTTGCATCAGTGCCAAACATTCCTGGGAAGATGGGCAATCACGGGAGATGAAGGCACGCGGGTCTCACTGCCCCCTTCCCAGATGGTCAGGTCTAGCAGGGCCACTTAGCTTGGGTGCCATGTTTGGGACTGGTGGTCCCACTGCATTCTCATCCCCCAATAAGGATGAAACCCAGCCTATGCTGTGTGGCTGTGTGGCTGTGTGGCTGTGTGGCTGAGATCTCACCTTTCCACAAGTCCGGGTGTGAGGTTCAAGTTGAAATGGTCAGGGATATGTTCCCTCTGGGTCCCTGCTGTTACCGGTGGGCTAAGGGACAATGCGTCAGTCAGAAGAGTGCCTGGGACATCCCCTGCCCACGTCCCATGCTGCAAAATCCTCTACAGAGCCATAAATCCTGTCCTCCAGCTCTGCTGTTAGAGGGTGCCAGGAGAGCCAGGCAGGCAATGGTGCTGTCCTCTCTGTGACACTGTGACATGCTGCTACTGACCAGCACTCCCAGGTGAACATCACCTATGTGACCTCAGCCTTCATGTCCTGGCACCCATCAAGAAATTCATAGTGCTTCACAAAAAAAAAAAAAAAAAAAAAAAAAAAAAAAAAAAAAAAAAGTTTTTGCATCTTGCTAGCCTCTACAGAGCCACCATAAAAGGGGATGAAGGATTTATCACTGCAGTGGCAGAATGGCAGCTCAGTGAGTATTAAATAACTACAATAGAAGGAGACAGGATTTGTTTTGATGAATAGTAAGTAGAACAAATGAAAAATTCACTTTCCAGTGAGATCTGTGCACTGACTGGTGTTAGATTTTATGGATAAATGGGGAAAAATGTAGGAGTGAGACATTTTTGATACTTCCTTGATATTTTGCTTTGGCAGTTTCAGAATAAATTGCTTCAATGTATTATTTTGAGAGGATGTTTTTATTCTAAAATTCACCTGAATTGAGAAATAATGAAAAAACAATCATGTGTTATCTTGAACCAAAGTGTGGGGTTTTTCTCTTTTTAAATTTAGTTACTGAACTATTGAAAAAATAACCCATTCAGGTAAGGCCAAACAAAATCAAGGTTGATAAGAGGCCTGATAATGTGATTGTCATTCACTCATGTCACTGCCTGGCATATAAAATGTTTTCAGGAAATTAAAACCTCCATAATAGTGTAAATGGAATATTGCCTCTCTGTACTCACCTCCTCTAACATTTATTTTTTCATTTTATCTTCACTTGTCCTTGTCTCAGTTTTCCTCTTGTGTGGGGTTCTTTTCTAAAAGATATTTTGTTCCCGGGCAGAAAGCACAAGGCAGATGAGAGGCAGCATCCAAGAGAAAATGCAGTGCTGCACTACAGCAAATTCACCAGGATTAAGTTGGCTGGAGTTTTCTTGGCTAGCGAAATGCTTCTGTCCAGAAAGTAAATGCAGCTCCCTGAAGTTTTGATGTAACCTCTACCTTTATTTCCAGAGCAGAGGAATTCAACAGGCAAAAATCAAGACGGGCCCACTTATATTTTCCCATCCCAGTTATGCATCTCTGCACACTGAACTTCCCAACTTATTTCCATGGCAACAGATTACAGACTGACACTTTTTTCCTCCATTGGCAGTGAATTATAAACCAGGGATTTATGAAGTATCATTGTTAAGAGATGCATCAGGATGGGAGAGACGTGCCATGCGTTTCTGAAATAACTCACGTGCAGCTGTCAGGAGTGCCGGGGCGCTCTGTGGAGCACCATGGTTAACATTCACACATTAATATCACCCGCTCATGCTGGAGCCCCAGTAAGTGGTGAGCAGATACAGTGTGCTGTAAATCACTCACTATATCCTTGCTTTTATGCTCTTGTAGTTTTATTGCTTTCCTTTAGCCACTAGCTGTTGTCACCAAATCAATTAAAAGTTTACTTATCACCCCTGGGAAGGGAACATGTGGGTACTCACTTCCCTTCCCAGTGCTGGGATGTGGGGTAGGCTGTGGGGATCATCTCCAGCCCCATCCCAGGAGCAGAGCTTACAGCGCTCTTGCCCTCAGCTCTCCCACCGTTGCATGCTGGGTGTGGGGCTGAAATGTGTGTGCTTTGGGGCTACTCCAGAATCCAAATTAATCCCAGACCTCCTGTCTAGCTCTTGTCATCATGAGCATAGAATTATAGAATATCCTGAGTTGGAAGGGACTCACAAGGATCACCAAAGTACTGGCTCTGCATGGTTCATCCCCAACAACCACACCATGTGCCTGAGAGCATTGTCCAAAAGCTTCTTGAGCTCTGTCAGGCTGGTGCTGTGATCACTTCCCTGGGGAGCCTGTTTCAGTGCCCAGCCACCCTCTGGGTGAAGAACCTTTTCCCGATATCCAACCTAAACCTCCCCTGACTCAGCTTCATGCAGTTCCCTCAGGTCCTATCACTGGTCACCAGAGAGGAGATCAGTACCTGAAGCAAGCAGGAAGCAAAGAGCAGCGAGCAAATAAGGAGGAGCAGCTGGAAATCAGCCCCGAAGACCTCTAATGAGCAGAGTTGTGCCCCAACAGCGAAGTCCCATCATGGCACAGGAGAGCCCCAGGACACAGGAAGCCCAGAGATGGAAGGACTAAGGTGCTGTTAGCCTGGCACATTTCCACAAGGCCCCTTGGTTCCAGCTCACCTATGCAGAAAAACAGTTCAAAGCATGAAGAGAGTGTTCAACAGACACTGGGAGAAGAGAAGCCTCCTTTAAAAGCCCTGGGTTGATTTGTAGTTCAGCAGTTCATAAGAATGATTGTTCAAAGCAGAAGGAAAGGTTAACGTGCAAATGCTTCACCCCTGAAAACTCAGGTACAGCTCCTGATTATGTCACAAGTAAAAAATTAGATTTTTTCCAATATGGAGAAATATTAATAAGACCTTTAATGAGTCCATAAAAACATTAGGACAGCTTTAGTCACTTTCTTTTAGTAACTATTAGGCTTGTACATTTTCTTAATGGAAGTACAGAGCAAGAAAAGTGCTTCCTTATGAAGAAAAACAAGGAAATGGCTGCTAAAAGTGGAATACTCCAGGATGTGAAAAATGTTGCTGGCTTCTCCATCCATGTGAAGAAATGTGAAGAACAGTCAGGGGAGAGTGAACTGCCAGGCAAAGGAGACTTGAAGAGAGAGGGCACAGCTGAGACATGTACATGACACTTTGGGGGGGCGGTTACTGGATATTTCTGCACTACAATTTTTCCTTTGAAAAGTGACAAACTCAACTAATGTAAGGAAGCCCCATTTTTGTAGGATTTTCTCTTGCCAATAAACCTTTCGTAGGTCTATTTCTGTCTGGTTACATTAATGTTAGTAATGCAGGTTCTGTCTTCAGAATTAATTAAGAGACAAAGGTAACAGTCTTACTGCTAAAATCAAAGGTTTGGGGTTTTTTTAATACTGTCACAGCCTTCTTTGGAAAGAGTACCTTAAGTTCAGAAATATCACACTAAGGGAGATCCTTTAAACTGATTTCTGCAGTTTTCCTCTTCCCTTTTAAATTATTTTTAAAGTACTTTCAACAATGCTGACTAATAAGTGAGGATGGAGTTCCTGTTCCTGACAAAGCACTCATCTCCATGGCTGTTGATTCTTATTTACCTGACACCCTCTCCTCCTGCTGTCCCTGCTATCTGCAAACCTGTTCAGCAGCAAGGCTGCATGAAGCATTTCTGAGGCTTTTCCACTCTCCTGAAGCAGCCCTTAGCTCACTCCCCATGCAAAGAGGGGCATGAGCAAGTGAAGGCTGGCTGCCATAGGAGCCAGGGGCAGAGCACTGCACTCCTGGGACAATTCGGGTGCCAGCAGGGAGTAGCGAGGCTCTCCAGGTCCCGTGGATATCCATCTGGGAGGAGAACAGAAGAAGAGACATGAGCTTGGGGCAAACCACCAGTCCCACTAGCAGTTCAAGAACACAGGAGGAGGAAACATCACCAGTTCTCTTTCTTGTGCCTTAGGAAAGATGCTGACAGCGTTTCACAGCACTCTGGGGACACATTGACATTTCCAGATCTTCTATTCAATTGTCACCTGAGCCCTTTCCAACAGGGTGCCAGGTGCTCTTGCTAAGCATTGCTGTTGGGTCTGAGCTATATGTCCACAGCAGAGGTGTCTGCCACTTTCCAGGGCATTTTCCCAGCCCAAAGCCTCCCTCAGTGGCCCAGTCAAACACAGGGAGATGCAGAGTGCCCAGGAAGCACAGCACATCCCATGACAGCCGTGACAGGGCCATGTGCTCCATGGTCAGGGTTGGAGGGCTGCTCATGGGAGAGAAGGAGAGATCAGTGACTCTTGTTAAAGTAAGAAAAAAAGCAAAAGCAGACCACCCAGGCAGGTCCCCGCTGCTGCTCCCCAACCCAGCTATCCCTGTTCTCTGAGCACCCCAGCCACAGGTCCCAGTGCCCTCTGGCTCAGCCTGCCAGAGGGACAGGACTGGGGCCTACTGGGGCTCCAGGGATGCACTGCGTGATGGAAGTGACCATGCTCAGGGCAAAAAAGGGAAGAAAAGGTGACATGGCTGCCCTGAGCATTCAGGCACTTTCTGGGGTCAGTCACACCAAGCGAGTGTACATGTGCTGGTATGTCCTGTGGTGTCAGACACTATCCATGGCAGGGCCAGCCCCGGGATGCAGGAGCCAGCAGCACCCAGCTGCAGCAAGAGCACCTCACATACCCACAGAGCTCTCAACTCATGTGCACATCTCCTAGAGAAAGCTGCAGCTTCACTGACAAGGCTGACCAGCCTCTCTCCCCAAAAGGTTCACTCTTTCCATCCATTACAGGAGTTATTTAAGTAACAGGAGTGCTAGCACAGACATTCAGCCCTGCACAACACCCCAGCTGAGACTGTAGTCCTATGTGTGGCCCAGGATACTATGGAAGCCACGTTTCTATATCAAATCTCATTTTCTACACATATCCAGAAATCAGGAATATGACATCCCTGCATGTATTTATAGTGCCCTCCTTTCCTTGCACTCAGTCCCAGGGAATTACCAGTGTGGGCTCCCTAAAGAGTGGGGTACAACAGTTCACTGCTGCTTTTGCTTGTGGCTCACACTTCGAAAGTAGACCATGTCCCATCCAGTCCAACAGAAGTGGGTGGGAGGGTGTCCAGCAGGATCTATGAGCAGACACCCAGCTCTGCCAACACATTCCATGGGTCCTGACTTCACAGAGGGGGCAGAGCCTGGCACTGGGCACTGCCAGTGGTGCTCAGTTCAGATGCACCACTCACTATACACCAAAGCCACCCTTGCTTCCTCACATTTCCTGTGCAGAGGTCACATTAGTTTGTAAGACTCTGCCATGTTCAAGACTCCAGCCATCTCAGCCTGCCTCCCCCTGCAGCATCCTCTGCCCTTTCAAGACAGCCCAGAACCCTGTGCCAAGGATACCAGGCAGTGAGGCACTCAGGCCTTGCAAAGTGCAGCACCTGCAGATCTATTAAACTTTGGCCCTGGGTCCTTGCACCCATGCAGAGAGGTGGGATAAGCTCAGCGTGCTGCAAACAATTACAGGGAGGTGGAGGAGAGACAAGCACTGCTCGGCTCTGTAGCAGTCAGAAAGCAGATGGCTCTCTCAGCTTGCTTCGAAACAGAGCTCCAAGGCACCAAGGAAGGCCAAAAACCATCCACTTTCCTGAGGGCTGGGCTCTGAAAACCTGTGCTTTATGCACTACTGTAGTATAAATCTTAGACTTGCTCACTTTCCCACTTCCAGACCCCTGAGCAGAGCCGAGGCAGGTCCCTGCAGCCCCTTGGTACACAGAGCCCAGCTAACACATCCCATCTGCAGCAGTGAATCAGCAAAATCCATCAGTATTTCCCAGCAGGATTTTGGCACCTGCTCACAGAGTGAGTCGACAGCCGAACCTGTTATTCCCCGCTGCAGTAATAATAAGCTTGCGTTTTCACAATGCTTTTCAGTGGAAAGTTTCCCAAAGCATTTCACAAACAGCATGAAGCATAAAAAAAGGGATTGTTCCTGCCAAAACCTGAAGCACAGCCATTCTGTTCTGGAAAACAGCAACTGCTAAGTAATGGAGAGAAACAACACAGAGCTTTTTAGGAAGCAAAAATGAATGGCTGGAGGAGAGTAGAAAGACATCCTGGAAACTTAGCTACCATTAATTAAAAAAAAAAGCTGCGGATATGTAACTGTCTCAACTTTAATTTTCATTTCAAAAGGCTTCCTTTTGTTATTTGTGTGCCAATCATAACCAGGCTCCTGTTTCTTTGAAAGGCAATCAGCGATCACAATTTCTTCCTTTATTGAAAATAATCCCAATGTTGAAGAATATTTAGATCACTTAGATGTCCTTCAGTCAGTTGAACAGGCAGGGTCTGACAGAGGTACAAAAGGGGGTTGCTGGGGTAATTTCAGAAGCCATAGCAATTATCTTTGAGTGCTCGCACAGTAACAGGGAAATCTCAAAGGGACAGCTGGGATTGGGTCCAGGTTAAGGTCTCTGATGGTAGGTCTCCACCTCAGATCTGGGTGCCTAAATTTCCATTAGTGAAGATCCAGTCAGCGGGGGTGGGGCGCAGTGTGTCTCATCATAAAGGAGACAGATGAGCAGCTCAGCTGAATTCCTCTCCAGATTATGCACTAGAGTTTAAACTTGGATACCTTGTGCCAGGTTGGACTCCCTGGGATGTCCAGAGTGTTCAGATGAGACTGACATAGCAGACATAGCCAAGGGTGCCTTTTTGGAGTGGCAGCTGGAGGCGAGGTCTAGATCTCATGCATCTCAGGGGACATGGGAGAGCCCTGTTTACCGAACTCCGTCCCACCTTGGATCTCTCCCACGTGCAACAGGAGTGCAGAAGCCTCAAGCCCATGCAGTTACCAAGTTGTGTACACCTAGAGTTACTGCCTTTGGCTCAAACTGCCTTCTGGCCCTCAGAGCTGCTACAGCCAGAAACAGAAGGACCTCAGAGCACTGTACATGAAAGGCCCTATCAGCTGGAAAGGGCAGGGAATATCCAAACTCCAAATGCTCATGTGTGCTTGACAGCTTAAGCTCCAAGTAGGTAATCACAATGGTCTGACACACACTTGGTGCCTACAGAACAGGGGCACCAATGAGACACAGTGGAACAGAAATTGCCGAAAATACTGCTGGGTTTGCAAGCAGTGCCCTCAAATCCAGTAGAAAGCATTCAATCATCCTATCATTATATATTTTCCAGTGAATTTAATTTCAATAGTATCTCACTGCATGTTGTAGGGATTGTTGATTTTGATTTTTTTTTTAAGGAAGAAATGCTGCACCTGGATCTGTAACACTCCAGGAGGAGCCATGTGAGAACACATATTTAATGCACTTTTGCATTTCCTAGAGATTATCAGATTATGGTTATCAAATCATAGTTTATGATTTAATTACTTTTCATTATCTGAGCTGCAGAGTTCTCGAACCTGAGAAACCTACTCCTTCAAAGACTCAACAAAAACAAATTGTTAAAAAATAGCATCCTCTGTAAGCATTTCTATAAGCCCTTCTGAAAGAAATCCCTTGCACATCCCCTGTGCTACAAAAAGAAAAAAAATTTATTGTTCAAGAAAAGACCAGAATTATCTTTCTGAAATAAAATTCCAAGTTCCATTCAGAGGCAGGAGCTCTATCCTGAAATGCAGAAGGGGGTTTCCATCCCTTTGTGTACATTTTTCTTATTTCAACAAGACCTCGCCTTTAATACTGCACTAGATAAAGTACCTGGGAAAAGCTGTTTAATTACTGACAAAATGTCAAAGTACGTTTCTGCAAAACAAAGAGATTTACAACGAAATGTGTTCTAGCTCTTATTTAAAATTCTTTATTAACGTGTTCAAATATTTAAACTAATCCCAGGGAAGAAGGGGAACAGAGATTAGATGCCAAATTAATTGATTGGTTTAAAACAAAGACTACACTGAAAAAAATCCCCATCACGTGCTGCTTTGTATGTCTGTTTAACTTGTGTAAATAATTGCAGATGCAGCTAATTGGCCTAAAACACTACCAACCAATAGCAACAGTGGAAGAGCAGGATTCCTCAGAGATACTGGTTTGAGATGACATCTCTTTTGCAAACTGCCTGCTTTTCATTTTGTAGAATCATCCAAAGGTGGGCTTATCTTAAATCTCAGGAGGTCAGCTAATTTTAATCCATCCTCCTGTCCTCAGGCTGGAGTGAACATCCATTACTGAGATACGTGTCTTGTGTAGCCCTAAACCACTCCATAGTCAGTCTCAGTAGCCCCTGCCAATTCTTAACAATCATTACATTTAACCTAAATCTCTCATGTTGCAACTTAAGCTGGTAATTTCTTGTCTTGCCTTTGGTCATGATGAAGAAATGAGCAACATCCTACTTACAGCAAGTTTATACACATTTTAAGACGTTCAAGATTCCTGTCTTTTCTTCAGTATTCATTTTCAGGAAACAAATTACTCAGTCCTTCCCTCCTTCCCTTTCATCCATCCATCTATCCACCCATGCTGAATTTCTCAGATGTCTCACAACTTCCTTTTTTGCTCTTTGTTTTCTCTGTAATGTATCTATCTTTCTTTACCTGAATCTCCCAGGCCTGGAAACAGCTGAGGTCTTGCCACAGTCAGGTAGAAAGCTATAATGGTCTCTTTTGTCATGTGTTAACAAGACACAGGACAGGGATTGTTGCAGCTAAGAAGCATCACTTGCTGATGCTTAGATCACTTATCAGTAATTCAATTTTTTTCATTTGATGTAGAAACTGCAGGTTTCTCCTTCAGGTGTGATATTTTTCATTGTCTTTGTTCAGTGCTATCTGTTGATTTAAAGTAAGTTAACCAGATATGTATCTCCTTTTCAAGGGCAACATTTAACTCATGTCTCCCTAGTATTCTTGTGAGTGTAGCATGTAGAAATACAGGAAAAACTGTGAATTAGACATCTACTACAGCTACTGTGCTTTGCCACCCACTCTGCCAAAGAAAGCCGTCAGGTGGGTTTCATGTGGTTCATTTTGAAGACAGGTAGGATGGCTTGCCATTAATCCCCTAGTTTTCATCTATTCTAGCATCATGAAGTGCTCCAAAGGAAAACTATGTGTGGACTTTAAGGGCACCCATGAACAATGATGAAGAGCTGGGTTTTTTAAGCCCTTGGTCTCAATCAGCAAGGTTGAGAATCTTAATGCTGTTTTCCTACACCCAGGATAGACACTGCCATGTTGAAGCTCTTGGCTCTTTTGGAGGAGAGACTGACTGTTGTTTTCCTTCAGAGACAGTCCATCGAGCACTCCTAACTCCATGGTAACAGAAAGTCAGGACTGGGCAAGGCACAGTGAGGTCAGACATCTTCCCTGTGTGCTAGCTGGAAGAAACATGTACCTGCATTTTTTTCTCTCCATTCAGTGTATGTCTGGCTGCCCACCCTGCATCTCTAGTGTTTCCCTTACACATCCTTTGTTCACCATTCACCTTGCAGGAACAGTCTGGTTCCTGCTTTGTGGCTGAAGGTGCTCGCTGCTTAGTATGTAGATGCCTGAGGTACTTTATAATACTACAGGGCTCTGCATAACACAAACACTTGTTTGACAATCTTGTGAGTCCCACTTCAAGTGCCTTGAAGAAATTAATTCTGGAAATAAAAAAGTGTAAAAAAAACTTAATCCAGAAGCATGGGGATACAATGATGCTTTGGCAAAGAATCACACAAGCACATCTGGGAAAAGCAAAGTCTTAGGCGAGATTAATACTTGCATGTTGTGTACCTACTGTAATTTCTAACGGTTTATAATGTTTTGACTTGGGTGGATTTTTGCAAAAGATAGGGCTTGAAAAAGTGATTCCTGAGGAGAGTCTGCTGGATTACCTATGCCTCTTTCTGCTGAGTTATGAAGCCTTGGACCTTGTAAGAATATCAAAATTTGTGTGTATGTGCATCTGAGAAAGCAGCTATAATGAATATCAGGAAGCAGTTTTACATCTTTTGGGAGGGGCGGAAATGACAAAATGAGTCTTTAGCACAAGTGTCTAAGGAAAAGTGTAATTCCTTTACCACCTTCTCAAGGTCAGTGTAATCCTCAGAGTTTTCAGCTTAACCCATTAAATTTCAAATTAAGTTTTCTTTGTTTTGGATTTTAAAATCCACTCTCTGAGGAAGAAAATATTCAAGTACTCAAAACCAGAGGCAAGCGCTGAAGTATAGCTTTGTGTTGCAATCTTATAGGACTCAAATCTGTTTTCTATTAAATTCAAGCAAGAATTGAATCTTGACCATATAAAATAAAGGACTGTGAATTGTGGTCTTTTCAGTTTTATCAAGCAGCTTGGCTTTAGCAGGCTCAAGGGCAGTGTTTGCTCGCACTGTGGTGGGAGGCATTAGGTGGAAGAGCTGCGGGCTTGCTGCTCTAGCAGGGCAGGGAATTAGCCTACCCAGCCCATTCGATAGGAGATGTGTATTTCAAATGAACTTTCCCATCACCTGCCTTCTTGCCCTCCCCTGATGTAGATAGCCATTGAAGCATAAAAAATAATGTAAGGGAGAGAGAAATATTATGATTTAACCTCTGGAGGCACTTACCTTCCTGTATGGTATAAAGTGCCTTGGCAGTCACATACACTAAATACCCACTAAAAACAGGCAATGTGAATCCTATTCTTTGTGCTTTCTTTTGCATTTCCAATTAAAAACCTGATGGGATTCCACAGCCTCATAAATTTTAGTGGATTCTTTCCACTGACTCTGCAGGCTTAAGACAGACCAACCCATCCCACTCAGATGGCACACAACACCCTGGGCTGGAGCCACCAGACCATCAGACAGTTGTTCTTTGTAGAATGGCCAGTGGGGTTTAGGATCATACCTCCTGAGTGCTAGAGGTGATTTGCCTCTCCAGAGAGCCTGCAGAAGCAAAGACATGATAGTGGGGGTCATGCCTTGGATATGGGAGCCCAAAGTTCAGAGCCTCGCTTCACTTGATTCAAACAAGAGGCTTGAAACAAAGGATGCATCTATGCTGTGTTGTGGAGAGCCCCTGCCCAACAGGATCTACCTCACTGCCAGAAAGGGCGGGTTTCACAGCTGTGTCAATAGAAAGCTGCACCCAAACTGCTGGCCCTGCTGGGCAGCAGGGCTTGCCAAGGTAGGCACATCAAACAAGCTTGTGTTTGAGAGAAAGGTGTGCCCACGGCGGTGTTTCAGACTGACATGATCTAACTTATCCTCATCAAAGTGTCTAAAAGGCAGCAAGAAGCTCCACTCTTATCTAAACATTAGTGTTCATTATCAGCTGAGATGCCATAGGGACAGTAGGACCCCAGCTGGTGGCCCAGAAGAGTACTGGTCACTCACAGATGTGTTGCCAGATCTGCCAGTTTCATGTGGATGAAACTTCTTTAGACACCCATGGTTAGGCAACTGTACCAAGCTCTGATTGATTGCAGCTCACTTAGACTTGTGTGACAATTTCAAACAAATCACACCCACTGTCTCCATACATACTCTGGATTATCCCCTTTAGGCTGGCTTTGGAACACTGTAGCTCACTCCATTATATCAGCTAGAAATTATCTCAGCCTCCCAGGCCATTGTCCTGAACAGGCCTTTGGCTGTTCTGGAGACCCTCCACAGTTTGGGCAGAAATTCCACCTCAGAAGTGGCAGGTTTCACCTCTGCAGCTTTTGTTTCAACAAAACAACATGTTGGAAAACTACCATCTGGGTTTCCCCGATGATCTTTGAGAATGGCACTGATTTTTTAGACATTACTGCCCGTGTTGAGATTGCTGTCCACACCAGACCTCCACCCCTCAATTGCTCCCTTCACCATGTTTTTTTGGAAGGACACAGGAGCTGGCTACAGGCCCAGGGTTTAGTCTTTTCAGCAGCCCCTTGGCATCTCCTATGGGGTAGGGTAGGGTGGGGAGAGTAGGCAGAGACACTGGCTGCTTCAGTGGACAGGGGCCTCCTGGAGAACCAGGAGGGGGGATTGAGCAGAGCACACAGCTAAGGGACATGTTTGAACGAGTGCTGCTCAGAAGGAATGATGCTCATACTGGCATCCTTACTAAATCACCCAAAGAGTTTGCATTGTCCTTTTGGCTGTAACCTGAGTGTTGTTGTCTGCTAATGAACTGTATCTTTTTTAGTCTTGCCGATGCCCAGATATGTAAAGCTGCTCCTTGAACTGCTCCCGGATGAATAGGTTGGTAAGTGGTTACTTCCTTAGCACTTTACATTCCTTGGAAACCAATTATTTTTATTTCAGAAGCTGTGAATCCTAGAAAGCCTGTCCCTAGCTCAGAAATGTAGCTGAAAGCGTAAGTACTCTAAATTAGTAGCATGATCTAATTGATTAGTTTTACAAAAATATGAGTTCCAAATTGAAGGAAGGTTTCATTGCCTTGACTGCTTTAAAGCATGAGTGTTTCCTTTTTAACATTGCTTCTCAATAAATATTCTTTTTAATGAATTCCACTGATGTCTTGGGCATTGCTAAAATTTTATCAGATTACACTGAGAAATTTTTGCTTTTCTCCTTGAGAGATTTACATGGGTGTTCAAGATACTTGATCATCAAGAAGGGTGATTTGGGAGGCCTGATCTAATGGACTGAGCACAAGCCTGGGACAGTGAAGACCCAGGTGCTAATCTCCATTCTGTGACCTTGGGCAAATAATTTCATCTTCGTGTATTTCTTTCCTACCTTTTATCTTTCTATAACACTCTTAATTAAGCCAGAGTGCTACAGATAATACTGATAATAACCAATTCTTCCCTTTCATGAATTAGACATGCTCCTCTTAAAATGCCATAGAGGTTAGGCTGTGTTGAATGTGTGCAATTACTTTTAGTGAAGACAGTGGCTGTTGCACACAACCTCCCTGGATTCACATGAGCATCTGGATTAATTATATCCTGTCTTCAGTAATTCTCTGGAGAATGAAAATAATGAAGGGTAAATACCTTTTATTAATACAATTATGGAGTGTAATATGAAAAAAGCTGAATGCATCATACATTTCACTAACTACTTAATGGAGGACACAGCTAGAACAAACACCCTTTCCTCAGACATACTCCATACCAGGTTTCAGCTGATGGGCCTTCTGGCAGGGAGGCAAAGCTGCCAAGCTTCCCACACCACCAGCAGGAGACACGACCTGGTGGCAGTCGATGGCCCTGTGATACTGAGAATGTGCTCTGGGAGCTCCAGCTGTATGCCAAGAGAGGTTGTCCCTCTCCTGCTCCGATGCTGCAGATGATGGGAGGACTGGGGTCCATGAAGTCTCCACGAGCAGCCAGAGCAGGCTGCATATTTTGGAGGCAAGGAGGCAACTGCCAAGCTGCTGAGCCTCTATTCAGTGGCCAAGGATGTGTCTGTGAAAGTCACTCAGCCATGATTAAGAAAGTAAAACTTACAGCAGAAAATAATATCCTAGTTAAGCACTCTTAGTGCCTAAAGTAAATGGTGACATCTTTGTATTGAAAAAAAAAAATCAGCAGGAGAAATCTAACCTGTAAAAACCATCTGGATGCACAGAGTGGAAAATGGATCATGACAGTCTGAGTGCAAGAGGATGTGATGAAAGGTATATCTGCGTTCAAACAGATAAAGTAGATGAAATGTAAAAAATCCAGAGCCCTCCTAATGCAGCGCCTGTGTGTTTAGTTGAAGATCACAGCAGAGGGGCACTCAAGCCCTCTGAGCCCCCAGCAATGTTAATGCAGCCTCCTCACAGAGCCACACCATGAATGGTCAGGGTGGTCTCTCCCTAATGCCAGCTCTCAGACAGACAACACACAATGCATGGTTATTACTTGAGAATAGATGTAGGAGCACTTTAAGGAGCCGCTTAGGTAGAACATTATTTTCCAGGAAAGAATCGGAAAAAGCAAGGCCGTGTCTTTATAAAAGGCCCTGGAGCAGAGGGACAGTACTGCCCCCTGTCCGGAGTCGGCGCTGCCCTGCTCCTTCACTCACATACATTTGAATACAATTTGCTGCACACACTTCACTAGGAATATGTATGGCTTACAGTATTTTAAGGAATGGCTAGAATTTCACCCCCAAATGAATCCTTAGGATATAATAAGTTTTTCAGATTACAAAATCGGCTCTGTCTGCTTCTCATCCTTCTGGTAGAAAAAGAAAAATTAATGTATTTTGCAAATTGGTGGGGAGTGTCTTTCTTTTCTCCCTCTCAGCTCATTTATTGCTAGAGCTTAAAGCCCTGCAAGGTGAGAAGTACACACTTAGTATCTAAAGAGGCAATTGAACAAGAGGGTTAAGCTAGACAAACTCAGAGGTAATGTGAAACCTCGGCTGTCCTGTGATACTGTGAAGAAGTGCACAGTCTTGCTTTCAAATAGGTCCAACAGCTTTGCTACCCAAATGCTGCTATTCCTATGTCATCGAAGCACATCAGAAACCTAGTCCAGTCATCTCTGGGGAAAATGTGGTGTGTCTCTACCATGGAGCCTGTTGTGCTGTCATTATTTTTTGGCATCCTATTAGCTGAACAGGAATTAAGGGAAAAGGAATTACCTTCAAACCAGATTGGTCTTAAATTCTTTATAAGGGAATCAAACAGACCTTCAAAGTTATGCAGACATGTCAAGCTCCAGCCACCGCAATGCATGCAAATATTTTATACCCTGAGTACTGCATGTAGCAATGGGAGTTCTGGCTTTTATTTTTTAAGAAGCACATGTTCCCCCATCTTGCATTGTTATAAACCCTCCATGTCCATGTAATTTTTATTTTCCGCTCAATTAAGTCAAATGTATTCCCCAGCAAAATATTCAGAGTGTTTGCCCTGATAACTCCTTACAGAGGCAATCACAGCCTTCTGAGATGGGGGAGGAGGGGTGTGCATGCACAGCTTCACCTCCCTCTGCAGCAGACAGGGCTGCCTGGTGCTACTCCTCAACTGTCTGCTTCCCAGCCCACGTCTGGGCATCCAGCCCCTTCCAGTTATCCCTCCTGGTCTCTGTAACTGTTCAACATGAAATTTCCAGGTATCTCACTCTCTAAATGCCTGAGGTCAACATGACCCTCAGGGGCAAGTCCCTTCCCTGCTGGGAAGGTAATGCATGTTCACACACTATCATTTTCTTCCTTTGCCTGTGCTGCTATCCTCATCAAACACACAAGCACACACACACATGAAGCTTTTAAAAGCAAAATCAAGAATGAGCCCTGCATTTGCATCAAAGAACATAAAATACCCCTGGTTTAAAAAACCATCAAAATTATTATTAAACTGAACTTCATATGCATCAAGGAACAACTAAGGTACCCAAATAATCCTAATTCTTAACCTGCTGAGAGACTATCTCTGATTTTGTGTGCAGACTGCTGAAAATACACACCACAAAACTCTAGGTCTGTCTTTGTTTACATATATACATTAATATATATGTCTAGTCTACAGTACTAAATGTAGTGCTTTGTAGTCATGCCAACCTTTGTATTTTTCATGTAAGTACTATAATTTTATGATCTGGACCCATGAGATCTGTACAAAGGAGAGCAGAGATGGTGATAGGTCTAATGGCACTGGATAATTCCCAGGAATAGGCCAGGTGCTTGGCAGACTGGAGCAGCAGATGAGGAGGAGGAGAAAGTAGTACCTGCCTCCTGGGGGATGGGTGTGAGGCTTTAAGCCACTGTCTGGTCCCATGAACAAATGCCACGAGTCCATGCTGCCTTGTAATGTTTCTGAATTCTCCAACAACCTCCACCTTTTCAATCAGAAAAACCAGAGCACTGCAAACTGCACATACAGCTTCAATGAGGCTGTGTCTGAAACATTTTGCAGTGTCAAAGCAGCAGTGGCAGAGAGAACAGATCCAAAATGACAGACAGAGGAGATAAAGAAAAGGAATCTGAAGGGTAAGAAAAAGGTATCAGCATATCAGAGACTCAGGTTCAAACCCTTGTCCTCCAGACAAATGAGGTGACAGGTCTACAGTCATCTGCCCCTGTGCCTGAGGCCAAATGCACCTCCTGCCTTCATTGCTAACCCCCACAAAGACATTTTGGCCATGTCCTGTGGTGACAAAGCCCTGCTGCACTGGTGCCATAGAGTGTAGGAGGGCTATGCCCAGAGGTCCAGGTCCTAGGACCCCCATGTTGTTAAAGCCTTCTACCACTATGCAGCAGCTCTAACACACCTCACTGCCTGTGCAGCCTCACGCAGATGATGTGAAAGCACACAGAAAGACTTTACACCAAAGGCCCAAGAGGAGCACACTCACCCCATGTCCAAGGGAAGGCTGGTCTGTGCATTGTGACAGTACCTGGGAGCCTCCACTGCTTGTAAGAAAACCCTGTGCAGGTATGCAGCTGGTGCCTGCAGGGACAGTCTCTGGACTCTCTGATGACCATTTCTTACCCAGGTTTGCCTTACTGAAGAAAGACCAAAACTTCCCTCTCCTCTTTCCTAGCCCAGCATCAACTGAGCTGTTCTCACTTCACCTTCAAACCCACCTCCTAGAGCAGATGAAATCTTCATTAACCTTTATGCTTGGCCTCATATGCCATTTAAGCCCCCATGTGCTCACATTCTCTATTTCCAGGCTTCCTTCTATGACTCCAGGCTCACAAATATTTTGTCTGACAAGAAATATGAAGAGGCATTTCTGTTACCACCCTGTGGGCAGTGCTGGGGCATCAGAAAGGGCTTGATGTGGGGCTTGTCCATAACTTGGTGTTCCTGGGAGGCTGCAATCACCCTTTCAGGTGCAGGGGATCAGTGCTCTTGTGGTGCTCCCTGAGTGGCACATGCCATCTCATGGGGGAATTCACAGTCCACAGTGGACAAATGGAGCCAGCCTTGTTCATGCTGCCATTAGCTTGCATCTGTGTCTCTCTGCAGTACCACTGTAAGACTCTCTCACAGCTGCTCCAACAGCTTAACACCACAGACTGATCATCACAAAGCACAATACCTTCACAACTGATACAGAAGCATCAGCTTGCAACAGACCCCTATCTCAGCAGGGAAGCTGAGAGATACTAACAAATTGTGTGGATGCCCTTGCTGAATGTACTGAGGCCATTTCCCTTCCAAACACCTTTTCTTTTGTTAGTTTCTGTGGCATCCCGGACAGGGTTCTAAGAGCTGCGAGTGCAAGCCCTGCTACAAACTGGCAGGAGCAAAATTTCTGGTTCCCAATCCACTTGTCCATCTGGGTTAGGTACTTCAGTGAAATAGGGTTACCTAGGACATGATTAAGAGGAGTCACAGGCTCTTGGTGGATTTCATTGCAGTGCTCATCCTCTGCTGTAATGACCTTCCATGCAGCCCCTGACAGGTTCCCTCTGGCAGATAAGACCCTTACTTGGCCTCATGGTGAATAGGAGTCTACTTTGACTATCAGAAATACCATTACCATTGAAAAATTTGGTAAGTGCCACCTTCAGGCAAGTGCAACAGAATGTCAGTGAGTGTTTTCCATGCTCAGATCACTTGTGCTTCTCAAAAACTACATATAATGCTCAAACAAGAGGGCCTAAAATATGCCACATATCCAGAACATGTGTGTTGAACTCTGATATTTTGGAGTCACTAGGAAGTAGCGAGTAACACCAGAGTAGTAAGGTAGATGATTAAACTGACACCCACATTGTCAAAATAACTGTGGACTCTAGGCTGATGCTGTTGCAGCCACGTGAAGCCAGGGAAATGTAATCTGTCCTCAGCAAGGACACATGAAAGGCACTCACTCTTCTGCTATGCCCAGTGCTTTGCCATATACCTGACATGAATTTTCCATACCCAAACTAATAAGGCAAAATCCATGCCAGCTTCAAAGACACTCCAAAGACACCCTCGTGACTTGCATTCAGTTTGTCAACAAGTAGTCCCCTGGCAAGCCGCTCACAGGCATGGCCGTGCTTTCAGGATATGTCTGGTGAGAAAGGAATGAGAAAGGATATGACAGGTGAGAAAGGAAAGCCTCTGTCGTAGGAACCAAGAAATATGTTGAACCGTTTGTTTGTTCCTCCGACTTCACAGAATCACAGAATATTCTGAGTTGGAAAGGACCCACAAGGATCATCAAGTCCAACTCTTAAGTGAATGGCCCATATGGGGATCAAACCAATGACCCTGGTGTTATTTGCACCATGCTCTGACCAACTGAGATAATTTCAGTCCACTCTGCTTCGTACTGCTTTTGCTGAGCAGTCTGGACCACCTGAGGGCAATACTGGCAGCCCCCATGGAGGAAAAGAGACAGAAAGATACCCCTTAATATATGCCCAAATGCAGATGCTGACATCTATCATCAGTAAATTGTTTCCATCCAGACCCCAGAGGCCTGGAGACATACAGCACAGCAAATGTGGAAGCTGCTGTCTTGCTCTGTGAAATTCATGTCTGCTGGAAAAGGAGGCCTCAAGCAGCCAGCATAAATTGCAGCAGCCCTCGTGGCCTGCATCAGTCCACACCAGGGAATAAGACCAAAGCCTCTTGGCGTGAATCTTCCCCAAGATATGCTCCATTGCTTTTCGCTCGCCAACAAGGACTAGGACATAACAGTTTTGTTATCTGTCATTATTCGTTTTCACGTTCTCACAAGAAAATGGGTAATATTTCCTCAGCAGGTAGCACTCTGCAAGGCTGGCCCCTGGGAACAGATGAATGCATTCATTGCAGGGATGTCTGCATTGAAACTGAACCTGGTGGATCTCTGTGGCACTGGGCTGCAAAGGCAGGCAAACAAACAGCAAAGGGGGCAGTGAAGGTATGCCAAACATACACTGTGCAGTTGATTTCCAGATCTGGTTTGCTATCTGTATTACCAAAGAACAAGAAAGACTTAAAATACGATGCATGATAAAAGTATTTCTCAATGGGATGTTTTTAAAAGTTTTCTGTTAGGCATCATCTGCTCTTTAAGCCTTGAATAATGTTTCATTTTCAGAATTTATATTGCAAATAATAACCTCATTTTCTTTCTTTTAGAAGTATCTGTGCAGGTCTTCAAATAGTTGGCTATCAGTTTGACCAACGAATACTGTACAGATGGCTCTCCCAACCAAGGTCTCAAGACATAAGAGGATAATAACATTATGCATCGGCCCTTAGTGTTCCCCCCCAACAGACCCAGCTACCTCCCAGCACAGACTTCTTTTTTGGTAGCTGGCGAAATTCACTCCAGCAACTTGTGCAGCATTTCCTGCTGTCCCTTTCCCACTTTCTCAAGAAAACTGGGATTGAACAAAATAGCTTTTGAGGCCAGAGTCAATTACCATCCCCAGATGCTTTACATTCAGCATGCCATCTGTGTTTTGTTTTCTTATTAAGAGGGTTTTGTAACATTTTTTATTATCTACTGTAACTAGAAACAACAGCAGGAAATCGTGTAGTGCAAAGCAAGTATAGCGAGTGATTTGGCTTCACAATCACTGGCCATCAATCCTCCACTTGAAACCTCTCCATTGCAAGCCTTTTCCATCCTTGCTTGCACATGTACATACGAGAGACAGAGGGTGCAAGTGTGGGACAAAAGCATGCATATGGCAGAAGGGCAGGCGGTGGTTAAAAAAACTCCCAAAAAATAAGGCATAGCAGGGTTTGATGTTGTTGCAGATACCATTTGCAAACAGCATAACAGTACACAAATTAGTTAGCTCATTGCTCATTTTTCTGAGAGGGACACAAACTTTTCTGCATCTTTGGTCAGCCCAAGAGATCATCTGACTGTCCAATTTACTCGGTCCCGTGCTCTCAGCAATTTGATTAACACCTTCATTGATTAACAGTGATTAGTTTAACCAATGGACTTAACCTCAGAATTAATGTGTGGTCAGTATTTTAAGTGACTTGTAAAAAAAAGTCATCCTGATTGCTGTCTTGCAGCCCATTTTCCATTAAATCTTTCTTTTAATTTGTAACCTTCTGCTTTCTGTAAAACCTCACTATCTCACATAACTCCACTTTCCGTATTTGGACTCCTCTGTATATACTAAGTGGAAGAAAAAAGGAGGAAGCAACATGGATTACGATATCCTAGTACAGGGTTATTGTAAAATTGCACTCGCTGCATGCCAAGGAATAGGAAATTTCATTTTCAAGGCTCCCTGGGGGGTGGAGATAAACTACAAAAGTCACAACTTGTCATAATTAAACACTCATGCCCATTACACACAAAGGAAATTATGCACATTTATCTAGGTCATTGAAACATTCATATGGCAATACTATACGGGAACGTCCATTAATATCCTGTAAGAATTTAGTGGAAGTGTTCTCCCAGAAGCGATGCAAGGCTGTCTCTGATGAAGGTGCTGTAATAGCATGGAGGAGGCGGGGGGAGGGATGGGAAACGGTTAATGTATTTCCAGAAGGAATGCAAAAATACTTAGATGGATATACCCACTATTTCTTCTCTGCCAAATAAAGCATAAATATGTTAATTGGATAAGCTTTTCACATCATTATTCTATATGGTTATCAAGCAACAGCAATGGAAGTGGTTTTAAAAGTGATAAACAGCAAATGTTGTGGTGTTTGGAAGTCAGCTTGGTTCATCTGGTGAAATTTGGTGTACTGGAAGTTGGTAGCTCTGAAAATATCTCCCACCTCTTCTCT
The DNA here is from genome assembly GCF_000738735.6 of Corvus cornix cornix. Taxonomy (NCBI): domain Eukaryota; kingdom Metazoa; phylum Chordata; class Aves; order Passeriformes; family Corvidae; genus Corvus; species Corvus cornix. The sequence goes on along the minus strand of NC_046332.1, from coordinate 102,188,020 downwards.
CTGATTTGTATTTATTTTGAATATCTACTTTCTGTGGGAATGTGTGTGTGGGTTAACAAGTAAGAAAATATTTTTTGACAGATTTTGCTGTAGTCATCCATATTCCCTTTATTCCTGTCATCTCCTTGATGGTAAACTAGTAATTTTGCTTGCCCTCTGGTACTTTCCAAAAGTCAAAAATATGTTTTTCCCCATTAAAAACCCAGCAAGGATTGTTAGAAACAGCCCTGATGAGTTTGGCACTAGCATCTCCTGGGAAATTAATGGCCAGGTGTCACTAATGGCTCTCAGCTTTGCATCAACACTCCAAGTTACTCTTAATCCCCAGGACAGGCTCTGCTCTTTATTGCTTAATTAGAACACAAACAGTTCTATGAAAATAACACTGATGGTCTGATTCAAACTCACAAAAAAAGATAAAATGCAGGAGTTAAGGGTTAAAAAAAAAATCCCAGAAGAACTAACACACAGCCATCTGTGTAAGTAGGTTTTGTTTTATGGCAAACACTGTTAATAGAAATGGCTGAAAATTTATTTTTTTCAGAATCTGATCTTTTGCAGCTAAGAGACCTGCATTCATTAGCTTTTATTCCTAGATTATGGTTTATGCTGTTTGGACCGCAGCCAAGTATGTGACAACCCTCATGTGGGAAAGTGGCATGAATTTTAAGAATGAATGAGTAGTCTTCCAAGTGTTTGTGCCAGAAGCACCTCATTCACTAGTGGTGTTTGTTTTTTACTTATATAAGATGTTTTATTCATCCAATCAAAGAAAAAAGTCTAACCATATGACCCCTGAAATTCATGCATCTCAAAGAGTCATCAGGTAGAAGAACCCTCAATTTTGATATTCCAGCAAAATATTGGGTAAAACTCACCCAATAAGCATGTTCACAAGAAATCCATAGTAAGTAATGAACCATTTTTAAAATTCAAAACGACGGGAGTTTGTGATAACATCTGAGGTTATTTCACTTTCTTTTGCTTTCAATATGCTTTTCAAGCTCGACATGTACAATAGTTTGCTGTTTGAAGACGTGTTCCATCCCCAGCTCTAGAGGTTGAAAGGTCTGCCTAAAGAAGAGGGCTCCTAAAAAGCCAAATCAATTTAGCCATGAAAGTTTATTCTTCTAGATTCAAACTTTATTGTTGGAATGATCTAAGGATCATTTTTATGAATATGTATAACTTTTTTTTTTTATATGGATAAAGCAATCCAAATTAAGCCCAGTGCTCTGTTTAAAATATATGGCTTGCAATGTATGTCTGACTGTAGGAGAAATTTCCAGACCTGAACTAGTAAGACCCATGTCTGGATGTAGATTCAAACACATGATTTTGCTTAAGACACTTTGTTCCAGCTGCCAAAGAAAGAATTTTTATTCTTTAGCTATTTGTGAATCTGGATATACACCAGATACAGTCCTACAGTAAAGCAGGAACACGACCTTTAGACTTTTACAGAAAACCAATGCTAAAATGCAATTCAAATGATTGTTTTACAATGCATTAAAAAACCCTTTCTCCTCCAAATTGGCAGATAACTCTAGACTAAGTCCCATTTCCTTCAAGAGGATGTTAGTGAAAATAAGCTATTATTTTATAGGTTTTCATTGGTGTCTGTCCCTCAGAAAAATAAGAAAAGCAGCGATGCAGCCATCGGTATTTTGAATGCATTTGGAATATGTGCCATACCTATTAGCAGTGCTATTATCCCTGTCAGCAGCACTGCTGTGCTTCTGCTAAGCTGCCTCGGAAGGCTCACATACATACAATGCATCCTGTTTCTTCTTCTAAAAAAAAAATCACTTAAGCTGACTTCTGCTAATCCCCCTGACCACACAGAGTGGGCTCAGTCAGGCTGAGGAGCCAATATATGATCAGATCTATAGTACCTCTTGCAAGATAGAAATTCAGCTTCACATTTGGAAAAGGTGAGAGGGGGGAGAAAGAGTTGGAAGGTTTTCACAGCTATCCCGGTAGCAAAATCGGTATGAGCTCCATACTGGAAATTACAGTAATAACACAGAACGTCTACTGAGCAACTTTAGTCACTCTGCTTTTTCTGTGTGTAGCACACAAGTACAAGTTTTAACAGTGCATATGCACTAGAGACTTATGACTTTGTACATTCAAATTAAGAACTTCTGAGAGATGTGTTGCTTCATTTCTTTCAGCCAGTCCTAGTTTTAGCCTTTTTTAGCAGGAGATATAAATTTTACATATTGTGAAATATGCCACACACACTATAAATTATTTCCCTAGGGTTTCCTTGGGGCAGAAGGGTTGATTTTAAGCAGATTATCTGTCCAAATGTGGCTGTGTGCATTTGTCACTCAAGTGTTCAATTAACTGGAAACTCTTAACAGCCATGTAGGACCCAAAACTTTTGTTCAGCTTAGCCTGCTTGGCTACACTTCACATACAATTACTCTTTTGCACACATGGTACTGTGTGAGGGAAATTTCCCCAAGTGAAGGGAGAAAAGTTAGTGGCCTCATTCTATGCACTGTATTGCCAACATTTGCTAAGCATGATGTGTTAGGTGTTGATCTTGCAGTACACCTCCAAGGCAAAATGAAGTTATGGATGTAGTGTGTCTTTACCTACCTATGCCTCACTGAATCTGCTTAGCCTGGGTAACAGGAGAAGTTAAAGGATGGTGTACAGGAATCAGGACAGCTCAGCAACCCAAGTGCCCTTCCAAGACTCATTAGTGATGACTGAAGCCTCTGCACTGCATTTCTGCTGATCTTGTACATTTTTATAAGCACACCTTCATCTTGTTATGGAGACAAGCTCCTAGAAATTTAGAGTTTCTAGGAAATTTGTTTCTCTTCTAAGAGATTAAAAAATGCCACCTCTTTCATCTTGACTTTCTTTTAAATCGATGGATGCATGCATGGTATTATCTGGAGGAAATATGACAGAAGTATGTCTTCAGGAAGGAAAGCATCAAAACACGTAAGTAGTAAGAGCATGGTAGCCACCTGTAGGAAAGTTGCATCACATGCCAAGGGCCAAGGACAGAAACACTGTGGGGTGACACCTAGGCAACTGAGTTGGGGTATACCTGTAGGGTAGAGGCCACAAATGGATAACATAACTCAGAAATACAACACATGGGAAAGGGCAGGACTGTGCTCAAAACTGAGTGTAAGTCAACTCCAGCTGAGACAAGTCAAGAGAGAGTGGTGAGGGCTGAGGAAATAAGCAAAGAGGACAAGCTGGAAGGTACAGTGCTCAAGGCAGCTGGTGCTGGGTCTGGGATGGCCCTGGGATGAGGCAGCAGCACTTGAGCATAGATCTGTGGGTTGCTGAAGAGGTTACTCCTGTGTGTCTGTTTTTCAATAGCATTCCCCAAGAGTTAATGTGCAGTAACAACACACGCACTTACACATTTTCATACAGCATTGGTTGTTTAAGTTATATCTGCATAAAATGAGTGTTCAAAATACTGAGCGGCTGTGTAACCAAGAATTGAACAGACCTAAACACTTCATGAAATACTAACAAAATAGCTATAAATCTCAAGCTTAAAACACCCTGCTCAATACGAGCAGAATATTTAATCTTACTTTTTCCTCAGGACACACATCATTAACTGCTAATCAACTCAAGCTTCAGAAATCCCTGAGCACTCTTCTCAGTTTTCAAAAATGCAGGCACAAAACAAAGTACTTTTTATCCCACCCTCAGCAAGGGTAACGGGTCCCAGAGGTGTCCAGGTGCAGGCGACATCACTGCGCCGCACACCGTACCACGCTGCGCCGGATGCACTTGGCCTGTGTTTTACAGAGCTTACACAAAGCCCTTCAGGTTGACAAACAAAACTGCTCCGTGGCACATGGTACTGCCCTGCAATTAGGCAGTGCCTGGGAAGCTGAAGCCAGCAGAACTTGCCTGCTCCCATGAAATCTGGGCAGGCAGATGCAGTCTCGGTGGGGCTGGGTGGGAGGGAGGTAATGGAGGCCTTGCTTTGCTGAGCAAGCTGAGCAGTGGCATCAAGTGCAGAGCAGATCCCTGGTGCTGGAAGTCTTTATTTCCCTGTTGGAATCCAACCTGGGAACGGTCACCCTTTGTGTGCAGGGTCTGAGCTCAAGCACACCCTCTGCAGTGCCCTTATTTGTAAGGGAGGGGTTGCTATTTAATTAGCCTGGCGGGATATGCTGTGCATTTCAACAGAATGAGAGAATGCTGCTTTGTTTAAACGCCTGCTTGCAGGTGCTAACAGGAGTAATTGGTGATTCCCCTCAGCACACCATTTCTGCTGGGGAATTTCTGCCCCACATCCTAGAGTCTCTCACATTCCTGAATAAGTGCACTGCAGCCTTGATTCTGCAGGAGTTTGCTCCAGAGCCTTCTCCCCATCTCTCTAAATTGTTGGGGATATTTATACAGAATGAACACAGTCCAGAAACCAGGTTGCCTTCATTTGAGTTCATATTGTGTGCCCGTGAGCTTGGCCACTTCCTTCCACTTCATCCCCTTTGTCCTGCCTTTTCTTCTCTGCCTTTTCATTCCACAACTATTATTGAAGGGGGCCGCTGATTAAGGTGAAGGCTCAGAAATCAAAATACAGCAGAGTCTACTCCACCAGGTGCAAGGAGCCCTGAACTGTGTTGGAGATAGAACAGGATTAGATATGCAGGAGAAGCATGTGCAGGGACACTTGTGCTGGACTCCTGCCAGGCCCAGAATCAAGCCTGAAGGAACTGCTTTTCCACTGACCCCATATTAAAAAATTCTGCCTACTGGGCTCAGCTGCCTGGGTAGTATGTGGGTCTGAGGTGGCACTGGTGAGGCTGCACCTCAAGTACTGTGTTCAGTTTTGGTTCCCTTGCTTCAAGAAAGACACTGAGTGTGTCTAGAGAAGCTGCTGAAGGGTCTGGAGCACAAGTCTTATGTGGAGCAGCTGAGGGAGCTGGAATTGTTTGGACAGGAGAAAAAGAGGCTTAGGGTAGACATTATTCTCTACAACTACCTGAAAGGAGGCTGTGGCAAGGTGGGGGTCAGTCTCTTCTTCGATGTAACAAGTGACAGAGGGCGAGGAAATGGCCTCAATGTGCACATGGGGAAGTTTAAGTTAGATATTAGGGAACATTTCTTCACTGAAAGTGTGGACAGGCATTGGAATAGGCTGTCCAGGAAAGTGGTCACCATTCCTGGAAGTGTTCAAAAGGCATGTGAATGTGGCATTTGGGGACATGATTTAATGGTGGACTTGACAGTGCTTTAACAGTGGGTTAATTGTTGGACTTGATGATCCTAGAGGTCTTTTCCAACCTGATTCTATATGAATAATGAACCTGTGCTTCATCACATGGATGGACAAGCTCAGACCTCCATGATCTCAGACATCTCTCTGCCAGACTAACAGTCAGAGTAGATGTGCCTTCCCACCCTCTGCCCATCATGCTGCTGGAGGGGCCTCCAGTTCCTGGTGTCTCACCTGGTATAGCCTTTCTCCAAATCCATAAGGAGGGTGATACTGCACTGCTAAGGGCACCTGCTCTGCCAGCAGCCCCTGGCCTCCAGGACAAGTATGATGAAACATTTTCTGCCTCCACTGCTCTGGGCTGGGCCTGTCTACAGCAAAATGACTGAATCCACATTATGTGATGCACTGAGCTGTTCATCACAATGTTCTGGGCACGTGGCTATGGGTTCAAATGAAGGAGCCAGGCTATTGAGCCAGCCATCTCTGCACCAAACACTTTCCTAGTAATGGCTGCCATGTTGCCCAGTGTGGAGGGGGGAGCAGGTTTTGATGTAAATTGGAGCAAAAAAAATTAATGACCTGGATGATTAGTGCCAGGTACTTGAACTGAACCTTCATCTGAAGAAGGAAGGCATGGAGGACTCTGGAGGGCTGTGCTAGTTCTGCTGAAGAGAGCTGCCTGGTGTGTAGCTCATTTCTGTGTTGGTCTGAGCCTCCTCGCTGCAGGCTAGAGGACGTTACCATAGCTGGCTTTTATTTTTCCATTCTAGAGGGACCTTTTAATGAGGAGGCTTTGCCTCACAGATGTCCCTCTCTCTGAGTCAGTCTGGTGTAAGAGAAATAAGGATATGGCCCAGAGGGACTAATCATATAAATAAGATTTTAGGATTCGACTCAAGTAATAAATGAAAGACTAGCAATTTGGTATTATGAAACCCCAGCTGCATGAACTCTCAACTTCAGCCTAGTGCCTGTGCCAGCTTCCAGCTGGCTATCAGAAATCATTTCCACTTCAGTGAGACCAATGTTGAAATGTCCTCTTTATCCTTTTCCAAACCATGCCCACACATTCTAGCTGTATTTATTTTTACTACAATTTGAGCAGAAAAGGTGGCCTGACATCACTCTAGGAGTAGTGCAGCATTTGTTTGAATGCTTCAAGACTGATGCTTGCCCTCCTTCCCACCCCACCAGGCTCAGAGTTCTGCCATGGCGTGTCCCCTCAACCCCAGCCCGCTCAGGCATGCTGCACAGGGGCACAGAGCCCAAAACATGAACAAAAAGTGAAAACAGAAGGAAGAAAAAAAATAAAAAGCCTCTTTCACAGGTTTTTACTACAGTTTTGCCAAGGTTTGTGAGATATGGGTCTGGCTGGGCCTTCTCACCTTTTGAGTGTGTTGCAGCTCATTCATCAGGGGTAGATGGCGGGGGGCCAGGGGTGGCTTTTGCTGAGTGGCGTTGGCTCACGTTCACCGGCTGGCCTGGGCTTTCCGGAGAGGGGGAATGAAATTCTCCACCACGCCGTCCTGTGAGCTCTGATCAAGACATTTCAGCTTTCCTGCTGAGTGTGGCATGAAGCAAGGAAGGTGGTGCAGGCACCACCCTGCCGTGGCTCCATACCCCAGGCAACTGCTGCTGGAAAGAGTTTTTTGTGGAAATTTCTGGGTGACAGCAGCTGCAGGACAGCTGCTCTGGAGGCAGCTGTATTTTGTGTGGGAACCATATCTCTGTAGGTGTGTGTGGTGTGAAGCCTTGGGGAAGCCCTTCGGGGTGGGCAGCCGGGCAGTTCCTATGGCCATCGAGGGCAGCTGGCCCTTCATCAGGGCCCACTGGCACCACTGTTGGTCCTGTTGTAATTAATAATTTAATTTGGCTTTTGGTGACCTGGGGGAAGCACTGTCATTGGCAGGGTGTGGGGAGATGTTGGTGGCTGGGGGATAGGGGCAGACTGGCCTTGCAGACCCCCTTGCATGGCAGCTGGCAAGACAGGGCATCTGAGGGGAGCAGGGCCATAGGAACCTTCTGCATGCTTTATTTTTAAACAAAACCCCAAATCCCTAATTTCTGATGGAGGAGTTCAGTGCTGAAGGAGGAGGCTGGGGGGACTTCTCGGGGGAACCAACAGGCTGAGTGGGTGTGAGCTGAACCCCATCTCCCTCCACAGAGCAGGCCAGGGTGTTTCAGAGGGACAGAGGTCCAGACCAAGGTCAGTTTGGTTTGCAAAGGGGCAGGAAGGACATGACTGCAGGCGTCATTGACCCAGCCTGTTGGTGGACTGAGGCTGTCCAGGGAGATGTATGGCTGAGGGTGCAGTACCTGTGGTGTGTCGGGGCATTCTGGGCCTGCAGTTCTCTGCAAGTCTGGCTCATTTATGTCACTGGGAACTGAGGCACAAAAAATCATTTAAGGAGTTTGACCATCATACATGGTCACAGATCAGTGTCAGCATATCCTCAAGTGCCAGCCCTTTTCTTAAGATCTAGGTCACCAACAGTCAGGTTTTTCAGGTGTTTTTAGTTGGTCCAATCTTTCCCTCTTTTTAATATCTTCCTTCCTTCCTTCCTTCCTTCCTTCCTTCCTTCCTTCCTTCCTTCCTTCCTTCCTTCCTTCCTTCCTTCCTTCCTTCCTTCCTTCCTTCCTTCCTTCCTTCCTCTTCCTTCCTTCCTCCTTCCTTCCTTCCTTCCTTCCTTCCTTCCTTCCTCCTTCCTTCCTTCCTCCTTCCTTCCTTCCTTCCTTCCTTCCTTCCTTCCTTCCTTCCTTCCTTCCTTCCTTCCTTCCTTTCCTTCCTTCCTTCCTTCCTTCTCCTTCCTTCCTTCCTTCCTTCCTTCCTTCCTTCCTCCCCTCCCTCCCTTCCTCCCTCCCTTCCCTCCTTCCTCCCTCCCTCCCTCCATCCCTCCATCCCTCCCTCATTCCCTCCCTCCTTTTTTCCCTTCTTTTTCTTTTTCCCTTTTCTTTTCCTCTCTTCCTCTTTCCTTTATTTCTCTTTCTCCCTTGATTTCTCTCCTATTCCCCCCCTCTTTATTTGTTTTCCTTTTTTTTGGCCAAAATAAGCAGGATTCCCTTCAGACACTGTACAGAACTGCAAATCTATTTGCAAGACAGAATTGTGATACACTCACAAAGTTGCCTGTGAACATTTGTATCTTCTTTCAATGGCTATAAAAAAATCCTTCAGATAGATAGTGCTTTTTAAGAAACCAACAACCCTCTCCCAAACCAACCCGAAAATAATTCAGCCTCTTACTTCTGACATGCTATTACTACTGTGCACAGAAACACAAACATTTGCTGCTCATGGATGTGTGGGGACGGCAGCACAGAGGCAATGGCTGCATGGCCATGCCACCTGCAGGGTTTTCTGTTCTGCTGCTCAGGTTGGCCTAGCTTTGTAGTAAAGCTGCCAGCAGCTCTCCTGCCAGCTGCAGCACAGCCCACTCCCAAAGCTGTGCTGCAGCTCGTCTTTGAGCGCTGGGACAGCTTCCCCCAAAATCTATCAAAGGATCAAGGGTGTTTTAGGCTTGGTATTGTTTCTGCCGAGGAGAGCAATCAGCTATTTCCCAGCACTGAGAACAGGTTCGCCTTCGCCTCATTATCCATAACACCATTAGCTACAAAACAGTGTCTTGCTAATAACCAGCTTTTGCTTATTACTATGAAATTATTCTTCTGTGCCATATGCCATCTATATTCCTCTTCCAAAAATGTGCTAGGGACTCCATTAGTGGCATCCACTGTTTATTGGGATCACAGCAAGCAGATAGTGCTTGAAATGTTCCTATTCACATGGGCATAACGTGTTAGAATTCAGAACAAACCTCAAAACACATAAAGAAACAACAGAGAAGAAAGAACACTCCCTTTGTGCTTTAACATTCTCTTCTTTACTGACAAACGCAAATTCTTCCACAGTGAGATGCCCCGAGAAGGCACAGCTACCAAACCAAGGGCACTAACACTAAGTAAGAACTTCCCCTCCCCCTGATGCCTCTGACTAAGCCCAGCTAAAATCTGTAAAGAACCATAACCAAAAGCAAAGCCGTAACCATTGCGGTGCTGTCGGAGTCAATCTCTACTGGGCAATAAGGAGCAGAAAGAGATTACATGAGTCCATTCCAGGAAATTTAAAGGGTCAGTAATTGAAAGTTGTGACTTGAAGAGACACTCAACAAGCAGCCAGGGAATAGTGAAAACTGGGAAGGTTCTTCCTCCTGTGGAGGAGAGCAGAGCCAGGCTGATTTTACACCACAGCCCCTGCTTAAAAACTAGAAACAGATTAATTCCACCACAACAGTGTATGGACAGGCTCTTATCCCCCCTATTTTTTGCTGGCATATCTCCAGGGGGAAATTATTGTGGGGATCTTTGATGCTATCTGGCATCTATACAAGCTCATGTATATGGAAAAAGCAAAAGCAGTGCAACCATTGAAGTGGGAACCAAAGCAGGACAAGTCCTGAATAAACTAGGTGGGAGAGTGGGAGGAGGGTTTGGGTATCAGACTAAAGTAGCATATGCACTTGGTTTTAAGGCGTATGCTCAAAAGCAGAGAGACATACAAACACACTTATGAAAAAGGCACAGTGAAAAAACTTTACGCACAGGCTAATGAAGGATAGGAGGATGTGCCACTCACACACCCCCCTTCCCCTCTCCCCAAGGGACAGTTTCCTGTATTCTAAGCCCTGCTGAGGTGGACACACACTTCCTGAATATCTCTGATGCTCAGCACATACCTCCCCATGCTTGGCACACGCCTTTAGACACCATGGTTCCTTTGCAAACTTCTGTCCACTCAGATACAAGTATAGTCTTCTGGTGGACAAGGGAAGGAGCCCCCTGGTCTTTGGGCTTCTCCCAACTTTTTCTGCACAACTCACACAGCTCATAGGCAAGGTCTGCCTTACTCCCTGGTAGAGCTCCGCTGCCCAGCCTGCAGTTGGCTGGCCACTGTAAGCTTTGGCTAGAGCAGAGCAACTTGACAGATGCTTAACTGCTAACAGAGCCAGAGCAGACATTTTGGGAGCTAAGCAGGCATGGAGAAGTTTGGAATATGTCTCATTTCTCCCAAATGACTTGTCTACCACCTCCCTATTCCCTTATTCCCAGAGACTACAGGGCTGCTGATGAATGGCCAAAACCCTTCCAAGAACTCCACCATGCTGAAAGAAAATCATGTGGCTGAGAAGGATGAATGTAGTCAGAATGGGGGTCAGACAAGGGGCTCTGGTTTTTTTAATCATTATCAAGAATATGGCAGGGGATTTGCAAGTGCATTTTGTGCCTGGGGTGGCAAGCTCTGTGTTAGTTTTCAGTACATACCGCAATGGCAGATTGCTTGCTGTGAGGGAGTTCTGCAGGCTCATCACTGTGTTACTTCTCACACCTTCTATCATCCCACATACACACACTGAGGAGTACCAGTATCTAGCTTAATCTAACAACTAGTCATCTAGTAAGAGTCTTGGTTCGCTCCCTAAACAGTGAACAGAAGGTGAATCAGATGCCCTCAAAGAGATATTCACCAAGGAGCTGCTTTCTCTCCTTCTGGTAACAATAGAGGCCATTAAATGTAAATAACCAGCTCAAGTGCCCAGCTTTCAGAGGGCTGAAATGGTCAAGCAGGGTGAATTCCACACACAATGTATAATATCTGTATATTCATTTTCTTGCTTTGCATAAAAATGTGTATCTATTATAGTGGGGGCATGTGAAAGCACAAACACACACAGAAGAGGAATGGAGTTATTGTGCAAGGATAAAGCATCTCAAGCCTCCTTCCTCCACATAGTGCTGGCCAAGGCACTCATGAGGCATCGAGAGGCTGTGACCACTCTCTCCTGTGGTGCATACGTGGCCATGGAGGCTGGGCTGTTTTCCTGATCTGCCTGAAATTAGCTCAGGGCCTACTACAGAGACTGTAGCATTCTTATTTGAAGTATTTTCTTTCTTCTTATGTCTTGGTTTTGCGATAAATCAAATTATTTGGCTGTTATCTCAATCCTTCAACATTAAACAATTCATTTTAGCGTTAGGCTTTTATGATCAATAGAAAGCTCTTAATCAGAGCTGCCAGCAGTGCTCCTTTTATTTAAGGCTCACAGAGATTAATGAAAATGTATATGATCTCAGTTGTGCTAATTTTTTGCTAGCTATGACAGGTACTCCCAACAGCCTGCAAGGGTGACTGGCTCTGAGGCACTTCAGGCATCATCATGGACATGCTGACCGATCCCCACATGCAGGGATGTATTCCCAGCCCCACACCCACTCACCACATGAGTGCCATCACCCGCTGAGGACCATGGCTGTAGGACCCTAAGTGAATCCAGGATCTGGCCCTGAGGGAAGACACATTACTGAGGGTAACTCAATAAACAAAAAAAGGAAGCCCAGGCTGGCAACCAAAGCCCAGAATGAGTTGGCACATCTGGTGAACAGAGTGGGAATAAAAAAGGAATAAAAAATTTTTTTTAATTGGATTTATTCATATATTCCCATGGAAGCCTGGAAGTGTGGGATGCCACATGAAAAAAGCACATTGTGTAAGCCCATTTCTTCCAGCTTGTGGCAAGCAGCACTACCAGTATTAACAAGTAGAGGGTTCATTCACTGTAACTCAAAATAGCAACGACAAAGCAGCTCAGAATAACTTAATACCTCTTCACTGGATTCTTTTAAGTGAAAATTCCAATTCAAATTTCAGCTGTTTCTTACTGTTTTGGGGAGTAATTTGGTGAGGTCACAACCAAGGACAGAGCAAAGATGACATTACCACTGAGTGGAGGTGATAAGCAGGGCTGATCCTGCAACAGAGAAACCCAGGGTGGATCAGATCACAAGTTCACATACATATACTGCAGCTGAACTCGACTCCTGATGGTGTGTGATGAATGTTGTTAAAATCTATTCTGGAGAGATAAAAGAAAATAACCCTAAGAAGCCAATGAAGTTTGGGGGGAAAGAGTGTATTTGCAGCTAATGTGTATGTGGGTGCCCTCAGGTTTCTTGAGGTATCATCAGGTTATCAAGCTAAATCTGAGCATTTTGTCATGCCAGTACATGGTGTTATGTACTGCTGCTGCTGTATTTCCAAGGATGCAGACACTGCCATCCATTGGTATGAGTCCATCACCTCTGTGGAATTCCAGCCTTATTAAAAAATTTGAATTTAAAAGACAAAGACACAAGAGCAGTGAATGGAACAACATTCTGGTTTCCATTTAGAAATCATCATCATCATCATTATCATCATCATCTAAAAATCATACAAGAAATAGAGAAAAATCATGACGCAAAAAGTTTTAGGAGTAAATGGCTGGGTAGCTACAGGGTATAAGCAGATGCCATGTGGTCATTCAATGAAATTACCACATAGGCTGATCTGAAAAACTGGCAGGTCTTGGAGAAAAAAAGCTTCTGAAGACAGCAACACCATGTCTGGTAAGTGAGAGGAAAGATGGGACTGTATAATAGACAATGCCAACAACACTTTGTGTATTTTTGTTTGTGCCAAGGAAAATTCACTTATTTAGTTTATTCTCTCCACTGACTTCATAGAACAAAGAGAAAACATTTCACTAGTAATTCCTAGGGAAGATTTTTTTCCATCAGGAAAGGTGATAATCAAATATGCAAGTGGGAGCATAAATGGTATCCATGAATACCCCTCCCTTCTGAAAAAGAGAAATAGTCTAAAGTGTGTAAAGGGTGCATTGCAATAAAGTTGTTAAAGCAAAGGGACAGAAAATTTATTCTCATTTTTAAAACAGCTGGGCCACTGACTCATTGTGTGGGCAAGTCTTAGGACTTCTTTGCATCTCATTCACTCCAGCAATTCAACTGGATGAAAGCAAAATGGATGGCAGAATGCTCCAATATTCAATATGCTGCAGATGCTGCTGCTAAAAGAAGCATTCCTGGCTAAATAAGATCACAATGCAAACCCAAGGAAACTAGAGATAGCTGCAGGCACCAGTGCAAACAGCAGCGTTTGTGTCTTCTCTTGAAGCCTTTGTGCTGTCGTAGATCTTAATGGTTACTCAAGCTTATAGCTCAAAGTGCAGTGGATTGGATTAGATGAGATTTAAAATTGCTTCTATCCTGTTTTTCAGGTAATCTTTTTAATAGATCAAATATATACGTAGGTAAAACAATATGAAACTTATTTGTTTACCTCACATATAGGCCCAGGATGTTTTGATGTATACATAGCCAAACATGTAAACACGCTGCTGCCTAGAATAGTCTTGAATGGTTAAGCAAGAGATTAACCTATTTTAAAAATATTTATACATAAAACCTTATTAATTATTCCCATCACAAAATGATTCTGCAAGATGGAATCATTAAAAGAGTGCATGTGACATATTTTAAAGTAAATCCCTCTTCATGGAAAAATATCCTTTCGAGTAATAAATATTCAGTGCACAAAACTGAGGTACAGAGTAGACAGAAATATAGGTTAAAATCTGGCTTTGGGACCTGGTTCAACACAACGTTTAATTGTATGTGGGTACTTAAATCCTAATGCAGCAGAGCACTAATGCACACATTTAATTGCCACAATGAATAAAGACCTAAATAGGAATGGGATTGCACATTTTTAACATTCTTAGTAGTTCTTCCTGTTCAGCAGATGTTTAATGCTTAATGTTTTACTGAGCTGGATCTAGGCTAAATTTATGAACAGAAAGGTTTAAAATTTCTTCAGGAAATTTCAAGCACCTTCCTGAGGAAAGTCAGAGCTTTTTATATTTTGAAAACACTGTAAAACCTGGAGATACTCTGGACTGTGGCTGAAGACCAAACAGTTTCACTGGGTATTGATAATGCTTTTGAGGTCAGCCGGCATCGGAGCACGTGGAATCACCTCCTCAGTGTCTTACCAGAATGAATTAATCCAGGGAGTGTGTACCAACATCACAAACTTGCATCTTCTTGTTCCAGGACCAACTTTCATGAACAACCTCAGTGAGTGAAAGAGACGACAGGCTATGCATTTACCTTCTTATTAGTTTTCACCAGGCAGGGCAGAATAATCAGCATTGCTCTTGTGCTGTACATGCAGGAGGAAAAATGTAGGCAATGCTTGGGCAGAAACCAGTAAAGCACAAACCATGTGCAGTTTTGGTCAGCCCCTACCAAAATGGATATATGTCAGGGTCCCTTCCCCCCTGCCATGTGGTCCTGGGAGAGGGGCCCTGAGGGGAGACACGGGGTTTCCCTGCCCCTGCTCAGCCTCGTTCCCCATTGGTTGTTTTGTGTTCCCTGCACGGGCAAGGACCCTCGGGTCCCGTGATTGCCTCAGTTCCTTGGCAGATTCTGGCCATGCGGCTGGAGAAATAAACATCTCTGAAACATCTATCAATAATCTGTCCATATATATTTCTTTTCCACGGGCCTCGTTGTTTGATACGCGTATTACAGCATCCGCACTGTAACAAAAGGTAAAGAAATGCTGGAAAGACACCAATCCCTAAGGACAGAAAACTCGTGAGTAAAAACCACTCTAGATCTCTCTCTTCTCACCTTGGTTTGGATATTCTCTCTGGACTATGGAAGAATCATGGGAAATGTGGCTCTCTGAACCACAGAAAGAAATGTATCTAGAAGTTAAAGGAATCCTTGAACAACAAAACAAGAAAGTATTTGTTCCAGGAGATCTAGAACATTTTTTTAACTGGCTTTTCAAAAATTTCTTTTATATTTCTCAAGAGTTACTTTTTGATATTAATCCTCCTCGAATTACTGGAGTTAATCATGGGTGTTTTTGGCACGAGATCTGGGATGAGATAAGGGATCAAACAAAACATGCATTAGTGATTCAGCCTCTCCGTGCATCCCTTGTAATCAGTGAAGCTCTTGAGGAGCATTTGTATGGTCCCATTACCCGTAGAGCAGAGGATGACTGTAATCCCGTGGCCGAGACCGCATGGCAGCCATCCCAGGAGCACGTGACTGCAGCCGTGCCAGTGGAGGTGCCTGTGCTGGATGCGCCCGGCCCCCTCGGGAGCGCGTGCCTTATCGTGGACCCCATCCCTGCCTCGACCACAAGTGAGGGAGCGACGCCACAGGTGCCACGGGTGCTGTGGGCCATGTGCAGCAGAAAGGTGGCCCCCACGAGCAGCCAGGAACCGGGGGTCAGTGTGGAAGCCCGCTCTGAGCACACGACTTGGAGAGCCTTGTAGAGCGAGAGGCGGCGGTTTCCACAGCGACATGAGAAGCCGCGCAGTGCAGCGCCGAGCCGAAACGGGGCCGCACTCAAAGCAGCGTGGAGTTGGCGGAGCGGAACCGCTCACAGGGCACGGAGCGATGGCAACGTGGGGCCGCGCAGAGCCCAGACGCGCCAGAGCAGCGCCGCTCGGAGAGCGTGGAGCAGCCGCAACGCAGGGGCCCGGCTGAGACGTCGGAGTCGGCGAGGCGGCGGCCACGCGGGACAAGCAGCCACGACAAACACACAAGCATGTGATAGGAGAAATTGTAGCAATGAAAATCACAGGAACTGTGAAATGGTACAATGTCAAAAACAACTATGGATTTATAACACGAGATGACACAGGGGAAGATTCATTCATCCACAGAACTGCCATTAAAAGGAATAACCCTAAAAATTACCTGCAAAGTGTAGGAGATGGGGAAGTTGTACAATTTGATATAGTGCAAGGAAAGAAGGGTTTACAAGCAGCAAATGTTACTGGGCCTGGAGGTATTCCAGTCAAAGGCAGCTGTTATGCACAAAATTATAAACAATATCCATCCCAGCAGCTTCCCTACCTGCAGCCTACTTTCCGCTTTTACCCTATACCCAATATGAACCCTTTCCTAAGTTTACCACATTCCCAGTTTATTCCTAATCCGTTTTTCACCCCATGGCTTCCCTATACAATTCCCTTTCCCTACAACTCCTCTCTGATGCCGAGGGGGGGATGAAAAGGGGGAGGGAAGAAATTAAACCCTCTCCTGCCTCAGTTTCCCCACAAAGCATGCTCAGAGAGTCCTGTCTCCCTTCTGTCAGCCTTAAGATGTTCCAGAGAATCTGTTTGGACATTTAAAGACTCAGGAGGGTGGCTTATTTTGTTTTGAAACTGTTCTTGTTATGTTTATCCAGTTGTTTTCAATGTTAAGTTTTAAATCCCTTTTTGTTAAAAATAAACGGGTGAAATGTCGGGGTCCCTTCCCCCACTGTGTAGCCCTGGGAGAGGGGCCCTGAGGGGAGACACGGGGTTTCCCTGCCCCTGGTCAGCCTCGTTCCCCATTGGTTGGTTTGTGTTCCCCTGCGCGGGCAAGGACCCTCAGGTCCCGTGATTGCGGCAGTTCCTTGGCAGATTCTGGCCATGCGGCTGGAGAAATAAACATCTCAGAAACATCTGTCAAGAATCGGTCCATGTATATTTCTTTTCCATGGGCCTCATTGTTTGATACGTGTGTTACAGTATCCGCACTGTAACAGATATAGAGGAAGTAGAGAGTGTAGAGAGGAGTTGATGAGAAGCACAGGACCTCTAACATGTGAAGAAAGAATAAAGAAACCAAAACACTGTTCCCTTACAGCAGTAGCAGAGATGATAGAGGCAATTTGTGACTGAGGGCAATATAATCACAGCTGGTGTGGGGAAGGTGGCCAGGGACCAAATTTTGTGCTCTTACCACAAGAGTTCGGAGGCACCCCATGAAAAAAACAGGCAGCAGATTTGAAAACTAACACGGAGAAGAAGCTGGTTTCATACTGTGCATAATTACAGCTGTGCAACTCATTGCCATAAATGGCTCAAAGCAACTAAAAAGGGGACTAGAAAAGTTCCCAAGGGAAGGCCTATTGGTGATCTATGAAATTGAATCACAAACACAGCCTCTGACTTGGCAAGTCGTGCAGTAGGTGGAGACAGAAAAAGTGGGTGAGGACAAGGGTGATGCTGCAGCAGCCTTTTTCTCATACTCTTTCTAGGTGTCTGCTTGTGGCAATTGTGCAAGATTAGGTCTTGAACTTGATAAGCCTTTGGTCTGATATAGTATTTTAGGGACTTCTGTCCTTATGCACCTCTTATGTGTAAATGGATCCTACCTGCACTCTCCCATTGGGGAACCCTGGTAAATTGTCCCAAGAAATGGCAAGAGGTGGGATTAATCCCCACAATCTCTCCTTTAATATAGCTACTCTTAAACAAAGAACTGGTTCCTCGGGCAACAATGTCTTCCCAAAGGAAAAAAACACTATTGTATGCTCTGTGGCTTCATTGTTTTGACTTAAGATGGAGGAAGAAGGCAAGGCGTGCCAAGTCATTGCTGGTTTGATGGAAAAACTGAGTATACAGACCAAGAGCAAGTAAATTGGCATGTTTTAGTCACTAACTATGGTGACTTGAACGGGGAAGCTGGTGTCACTGACAGAGGGTCCAAGTGTCCGTCCGTAGGGAACACAACAGATCTTCTGCATACCTTTTCACACACAGTCAGGTCTTTAGAAGGACATTGTCATTGTAGATGCTTTCCACTCTTTTTTCTCAGAAAAGCCACTATCTGACAGTGGTTTTTCCTCCAAAGCACATTATTTCAGTGTGCACTGAAGGGCATTTTTTTAAAGTTGCAGCAGCAAGAACAACCCAACTATTTGGGCCAGTGCAACCAAGAAACGAAAATTTGAAATAGGAAATCATTATTGTGAAATCAGGAGTTAAACTCTTGCCCAGGTAACAGTGCACTAATTTTGGAGGGGAGAGATATGGCTTCAAGTTTTAAGTCTAGGCAGAGTTGGGATGGGTGGGGCATGATGGTGGGAATGACTTACTAGTGCATTGATTTATTTGCTAAGTCCACTAACACCTGATCTGACATCCCCATTCCGGCTTGGTTTGTTTCCTCCTTCTGCAGCTGCTTCATTACCCCCTTCCCTCATTGCAGAGATGGGTATTTTGTGCTCTCATGACCTGCTAAAGGACAGGACAAGAGTCATCACGACTGAGCAGATTTTGCCTCTTCCCTTTCCTCAGCTCTGCCCCAAAGGAATGTTGCACCAGGAGCTGTTGACATTAAATCTGAACACATTTTGCTGACTGTTGCAGAGTGCATGGGTGGCTGAAGCAGGCTCATAATTGCAATTTTCAAGAACAAGCTTACAGGAACCCTTCCTTTCATCAAGAAAGGTGACTGCATATCCTGCATCTGATTCAAGCACATTGCAGGTGATTTACTATGGCAGCACCCAGGGACTACATTTTCAAGAGCATGGAGACGAGACTTTCCGCTTTCACAGGGATTGAGCAGGAAAGGAGGCAGATCCCCTGGCATTTTGCCCCCTGAAAGCCTAAGCCAGGGCCTGAGAGAATAGTCCTGTTTGCTCAAAGGCCTGGGATCAGGTCTGAAATGTATGCCTTGAAGAGACCAGACATCTTGAATCTCTAGTGCTGGTCAGAAACTTCTGTCCTTGCCTAAGCCATGTTCTCTGGCAGTGCAGTGACAGAGGCATCTCCAGCACATCCGTTTCTGGCCCTGTTATTGCCATGTGTCCTACCCTCACTGCTGGGAACACCTTCTTTTCCCCAAGACCAATGCACGTGTAGTCCTGCCTGTGCTGCCATGAGAAAATCTGTTTAAATCCCCTCAATGAATAGCACAGGAGCCCACTGCAAAGACAGCAGTTGTTCATTACATTATCAGGGCTTGGTAA
Organism: Corvus cornix cornix; assembly: GCF_000738735.6. Taxonomy (NCBI): domain Eukaryota; kingdom Metazoa; phylum Chordata; class Aves; order Passeriformes; family Corvidae; genus Corvus; species Corvus cornix. The sequence goes on along the minus strand of NC_046332.1, from coordinate 102,169,136 downwards.
CAGGAAAGAAAGATGATGAAACATATTCTGATGGATTTCTGTGTTTCTGTCTGTGAGGGCAACAACAAAACTTTTCCATGCCGTGAGGCTTGTACTCCTTGGGTGATGACATTCCCAGATGATGCCACTTGTAATAGGGAAGAAGGACCCTAACTTTGCTGGTGGGCCTGAAGGGAAAGCGGTGTTTCAGGCACTGTTACGGCAGGCATCCCAGCTTGAGGAACACATGGTAAGGCTCTCAAGCTCACAACACTGTGTTTAACACCCTGCATTCTTTCCCAGCTTTGCCCTTCACTTTAACAGGAGGTATTTTCTGTCCAAATTTCATCGCTGAAGAGAGGCATAACAGACGAGAAAATGCCGTAGTAGTCTTGAGCTGAAATAAAGCACAAATGGCTTAGAAACCAATTAAAAAATGGCAAAGGGGGACCTCCCTCTTGTTTCAAATCAGCACACACCAGCAGTGACATGAAAAACCAGCAATCTGAGGGTCAGCAGGAGACAAAGAAGAAACCCTTCCTACCCACAGATCTGGGGGTGAGAAGGAATCAGCTTATTAGTATTCCTCCATGGAAACACGTTATCGAGCAGAAAGGCACTGAAGGGCTGGGGGGGCTGGTGTGATCACGAGCTCTGAGAGAGCCCGTCACGAGCATGCAAGTGAGAGCAAGGAGGGAGCATGCATCAGCTCCTGGCTCAAAAGCTGTTTTCAGGGGATGGACAATCTGCCTGAGTCAGGCACAAGCTGCACAGCTACCAGGAGAAGCAGAGAGCAAAACTTGCTGGAAGGCAGGATTTTGAAGCAGTCAGGCTGCAATTTGAGCAGTGCTTTCTGTTCAACTGGGCAAGCCCACCTCCACTGCAGCACTGGATGGCAACATTTATAAGCATGGCATGGGAAGGGAAAGGTATTTGAAAAGCCTGCGCTGTATAGTGGTGTTGGTACTGGAGGTGCCATGGTGGCAGTGGGCTTCTCCCTGTGAGACATCCACATGTCCCTGTTGGCACTGGGACATCTCTCCCTGTGTGTCTGTGGTCACATCCCTCCCCTGCTGACTTGCCATGAGGCCACAGGCAAGCTCCATGTCTTCCCTGGGCTCTGAAGAGCTTCCCAGCTGAGTTTAGCATGCCCACTGCCATCCGCCAGCAGATATTGTGACTTAGTTATGGGCCGGGTGTTGGTTTATCTCAACAAAGGTCTTCAGGCTGAAAGCCTTATGTCCTGCCATTGGGCTTTGGCTCTCAAAGGCAAGGGATTTAAATCCCAGAAGAGAAGGTAGCTGCCTTCTGCAGGACTGCTTTTATGGCTGGAGATAGCAGTCAACAGGCCTGTAAAATGTTGGCTTAGCATGAAATGCAGAGACCAACAGAGCTCCAGCCCAGTAGTTGCAGTATTTTTACCACAGAAGGTCAGGGAGGCATTAAAATAGACAAACGGTTTTCTTCTTCCAAGCATTCACTTAACACCGGCACAATACACACACAAACACACCCCCTCCTTAGGACACTTTGGAAGGAATACACAAAGGGAATATGCACACAGATGCATCCCAGCCTGGCTCTGAGCTCTTCTTTCTCCTGTAGAGCTTCAAGTGATGTCAGGATTCACACAGACACAAGGAAATCATGTGGGGACTTTCCCTATGTGACCACATCACCAAACTTTTACTTGTTTGGATTTCATAAGGTCCAAGAAAAGCATAAAAAGCAAAACCATGTGTAAAATACTCAGATAAAACCTACATTTTTTTCCTCCAAAGGGAAGTGGGAGGTGGGAGGCAGTGGTTCTTCCAAATGTCTTTCCTCCCATGCTTATAGATGCTTTGATGCTAAGAGCTCTTCAGTGGCTCATGCAACACCTGCTCTGATTCCATATGGTTACTCTTCACCATCTGTATCATTCCCTCGCAGATGATGGCTAGAAGCACTGAACTTGCCTTTGCCAGCAATGGTCTGCTGTTCTGCTCTTGGGCAAAGCAGACTCAGAGCTGGAATGATCATTTTTAACCAGCTGTTACTCTGTCCTTAAGACTGGGCACAGGGCATTCATGTCAGTCCATTACTGGTGCATCTTTCCCTGGCCCAGCTGTCTGCACCCAGGTCCTTGTCGTTGCCCTTGTTTAATTGCCTCAAACCCACTTCCCTTGAGGGCAATAAATGCTTCTCTTTGCACTTACATTAATGTTAGCATGACATTGTTAAAATTGTGCATTCCACATCCAAGATGCCTTTCAAGAAGTACGGCCAAATTGCCTACTGAAGTCTGACCAGCCCTGCCCACTACTGTCTTGCCCTGATAATGTGAAAACCTTTAATTGTGGCTGGTGTGACCTGGCACCTGTGACCCCATCATTCCTCCTAGCTTGGTAATACCCATAGGAGCCGCTCTGGTACCATCAGAGTGTGCTACCCAGACTCCAAAAGCCATTTGCGGGTGGATCTCCATCACCACCATTTTTTCCATCCACTAAAATGACTAGCTGGATTTCATGAAGATCATGAGCCTGATGTTTTTGTGCCTGCCTGTCACCCAGCAGTGCTGTTCCAAGGTGGGAGGATGACTGAGCTGAAAGTAAGGGGGCAGTCATACAGGTGGTGGGCAGCCCCAGCAGGGATGCCCAGGCAGAGGCTGCTCCACACTGCTGTACCTCATCCACATTTTGTCTCTCCTTTGAGTGACTTCCACATTCCAAGCTGGGTTGCTGTTGGCCCATACACTTTGCTCTGTTTAATGTTTTTCTTCTTGCCAGCACACACAGCTTGGGCAAAAACACTTGAACATTTTGTCTCTAAGTATTTACTTTCTCATAAGCAGCCAGCCTGGCACCCAGTCAGATTCCCAAAATAATCCAGTTAGAATTTAAGTAAATTGCCTTCAGGTGTTGCCCAGCTGCTTCATTGTGAGGAAGTCTTGAACTCTACACCAGGCCCTTAAAGCCAAGGAGAGACAGTGTAAGACTGACTTTTTTGCTAGCCTCATGCTCTGCCCCTGCTCTGGGTCTGGGACAGAGCTGCCTAATTCTCCTCTTCCAACTGCCTGCTGCTGCTGCCTTTTTTCCACTTGCACTCTGAGATCATCTCTAGCATATACTGTCAGATATTTTGCCATCTTCCCCCACCGCAGACAATGGAGGAGGAAAATGAAGCAATTCACAGTGATTCCCTCCAGAAGTCACCCTAAGCAGAGGAAAGGGGTACAGGCACAAGGGCCTACAAGACAAACCTGGGAAGTCCTGTCCTGATACAAACCAAGGGGCCTGAGAAGAATGGGGGTTTCATTCCCTGAGCAAAGGTCAGGCAACCAGACTTGACGTGGCTGACCCTGGACAGTTTGGCCCCAGATCTGTGCTTGCTGTAACACACTCTAGGGGTACAACTGTAATGGTGCTATGGACTGGCACAGCCTTTAATCTTCCTGGGCTTTGGCAGGGCAGTGTCCTGACACTGGCTCAGGCTCCTGCAGCTCTACCAGCCAGACCCCTTCTTGGGCTTCAGCTGGCTTAGCCAAGTCCCATTCCACCAGGACTGGCAATGCAAATTAAACTCAGGTTAAAGGAGAGCTATAAGATACTGCAAAGCTGCATTCAGCTACAGCTGAGCTGCAAACCTGCTCCTGCTGATGCTCATGGTAGGAAGTCGGGCCACAGGAATAGTTCTGAGAGGTCAGTCTCCAAACCCAGTGTTTAAAAAGAACTTTTCTACATTAAATTTTACACATGCCTGCATGCTATTGAAATAATGTCAACCAGCTGTGTTTCTACATGCAAATAATGGATATATGTTTTCTCTGCCTGTGCACATACATGCCTGCAGTCACACACACAGACCGGGTGAAGGGCATTAGATTAAGCTGACTGCAATAAATGTAAGAAGCTGATTCGATAATGACCCCAAATACGGATTCAAATGTTCCTTCTTCTGCTACTAATTGATCTAATGGATTTCATATTTGTAACCAGGCAGTGGTTTGTATTGTGAGTTTCTTTTTGTTTGCTGCTTTAGAAAAAGAGTTGCTAGAACATAACCCATACCATATTTGCAGCTGTAATTGCCATGCTACGCCCCTCAGCCCCAAAGCAATCGCCAGTAGTGGATTACTAACAGTTTGGAGCAGTTGCACTGTAATTTATGATGGCAAACATTGGGGCAGAAATCCTCAGTCACTATGCACACAAATACAATGATACATATGCATATTAATCTATTTTAAGAGCAACATGATATTCTAGATCCTCAATCAAGTGCACAGTGCTGTTAGAAGGAAAGCATCATTTGCTTTTATTCAGGTGGGGGAAAACTGAGACAACAGATCAGCATCTGAAGTGGGAGTAGATCTGCCATGTCATTGTTGCATGAAGCTGCTGTGGGGTCTGCACCCTCTTCGGAGGCACATCCTTGCCTTCCTTGGCAATGCAGCAATTCATCTCTGTCCACCCACAGTCTCCCCCCCTGCACTTCACTGTCCCTGACATTTGTATTCCTTGTTTTCTTCTCCCCTTGGTCCCACCCCAGTTTCAGTGACTCTGCAACACTTCCCACTTGAGGGAGAAATTTGATTGAATCCCTCCCTTTTTTGAGTCTCCAAGGCACAGCAGGAAAGCTAATGACACAGCTGCCTGTGCCACAGTAGCTCTGGCCATTTCAATAAAAAATAAAAAAAGGAAAAAAAATGAAGAATTGTATGCTCTACAGTTCTCAAACTGGCACCTCTCAGGAGTGTTAAATGGTCTTAATAAGTAAATAAAATGCAGGCTACTTACCAGAGAAATCAGAATTTGCAGCTGTCCCTGTCTCCTGAGGAAAAAGATATAATTAGGAAGGTTTGAGGGTTTTTTTCATTAAAAAACCCACTTAATTTGGAACCACTCTGGTCTGCTGAATAATCCTGTGTCTAGGTGGACTTCAAACTACATTTTCTGTACTGGATAGAAGAAAATTTCAGAAGGAGCCTCCCTGGTTTATTGGATGGGTGTGTATTGGGACAGGTTTAAAAACATTTTAGTGTAGCTGATGGACCATGACCTTTTAGTATCAGTTAAATCCAGATTTATTTTTTTAAGAGGTATGCTATTGAAAGGCACTGGCAGCCAAGTTAGAGAAATCTGCCACAGTATTTCAGAGAACCAGTCCAAGGTATTCTGTTGTTCACGCCAAGAAAATAAAACCTTTGGTTTTGTGTGCATTTCTGGACACCACTGTGCTCTCAGCACAGGCAAATTATCTCCAAAAGGTGCTATTTCACAGAGAAAACTATGTTTTAAACACTTTTCTGCATTAAGATACTGAAACAAAAAAAGGATGGATTTACATGTGTTGTACATGTAAGATGAGAGATCAGGCATGTACTCAAATATTGTTTTAATTATTTTTCACTTGCAGTCCTCCATATGTTTGCACTGCAGTCAGTGAGCAATAGAAGAGCTCTCCTGTGGTTAATTTTACACCTGTAAAGTCCCCTGGATACAAACCACGATTGTGTGGCCAAGTGCATAAAGTATTCTGCTTATCTGGCCAATGAATTCATATGCTCCAGGGGGTTGGAGAAGATGGGGAGAATACGAGGAATTTATTATTTTCAGTCTTTAGCAGATTTTCATTACTTTTACCCTTTCTGTCTCCAACACCTGAGGAAATAAATCCCCACAGCTTCAGGTTTTCAATGCAAACATGGGAAGAAATCACCACAGTATCTGTGCTCCTTGCAAGCAACAGGGGAGGAGGAGGGCTCGCTCCATGGGCTCCCCCATGTCCCACAGCCCATGGTGAGTGTGAGTGATGCCGCAGCAGAGCCTGCTCCCAGCACAGCCTGGCCGAGGGACCACGGGGACACATCTGATTTTTGTTCAGCCCTGCCCCATCCCTTCATACTGCTCCTAATATCTGCCAATTCTCATCATCACTACAAAAGCTGTGGAGACACTTGCATTTTTTCCCTACTAGCGCACTGGCTGGAGACTCCCAGGCTTCCAAGCAGAGCCTTGTAAAAGGCTTCAGAGTGACCTTGTGCCAGGCACAGAGTCTGTGCTTTGCTCCCCCTCCACAGCAAAGCCTGGCTCCTGCTCGTCACCCATGAGAACTGGCTGTTCCATGTGGCCCTCACCTCCTACCACACACTCACACCTCCGCTGCAGTCACTGCACGTTACTGTAATCGAAATTAATAGAAATAATTAGTGCTTCACAACCATGCAGAATTAATAAGGCTGGGAGTGTGACACTAATATATCAATAGCGGAGTTTACAGTACATCGTTGGTATTCTTTGGGAGCCGTGATCTATATTCAGATATAAAGGATCTTCAACGTTCCTTTGCAAATAAAAGTAAATGTTAATTAAAGCACTTTTCTTCAAAAGGCCTGTTTTAAAATGACATACAATTCAAATATTTGTTTTATGGCACACACAGATAGGAGGGCTCACAGTCTCACAGGAAACACTGTATGAATGTAGGAAGGAAAAAGGAAAAAACCCGTAAGGAGATTAATTCCCTTCTACAGCACATCAGAATAAAGACGGGTGGTGATGGGCTGAAGTGAGAAGGGTACCTATTACATGTTTGAAATGTTTTTAACTGCAGAAAAGGTTGGGATCAATTTCTCCTTTTAGTGAAAAGGATGGGTAGCATTACAAAAATGAAATGTAGTCTAACATTTGCATTGTTTTCAAAATAGAGGCCTGGAGGTATTTTATTTTCATAATTTTTTCACTCCTTAAGAAAGCTCTCTTACATATTCATTTGAGGCTATATCTTTCTACACAGTCCTTTGCAGTACATTTTCAGTTACATTCACAAGGCACTTCAGAAGATGAAATCACATACAAAAAGCAATGCCTTTTCCAGACATAAAAAACATTGCTCTTTTTTTGCACTGAAAAATTCTTTTTTTTTGTGCAGTTTTTCCAGTTAGAAGGCCTACTAAAGCACAATTAAAATACATGGTCTCAGTGTAATATCCCAAGACATTCCAGTCACCAACAAATGTTCTTGCTTTTATTTAAAAAAAACCCCAAACCCAAACACTAAAACCCAAACTCAGAGTCTCCGGGGAATCAGACTCTGCTATTGTTCTTCCATTTCTGATGCAAGTCAGAAGATACCAGACAATACAGATTACTGAGTCACCACTTGCTAAACTGTATTTTCTTTAACAACAGCTCTCCCAGCTGACCCTTCCAAGTTAGCAGAAAGAATATAAGAACAAAGAAGTGGTCGGTGTTCAAAAAACCAAGTGCTTTTATGTAGCCAGGTATTCTGCGGAGCTGGGAAAGAAGGGAATCAGATGGACATTTCAGTGGGGAAAGGCTCCAGCTGGGGCTGATTTGGATGGGTTCATTCTGTGACAAAGTGGGGACAGAAGGGTCGCTCAGGGCTACAGGGTGTAGGCAGAAAAGGGGGAGTCAGAGCGAGGAGGCACTAGATAAAGAAAATATCTATGTTCTAGCATATAGGATACTTAATCCTAACATAAGGGTAAGCAGGGCTTCAGTAGTTACAGGCACATTGGACTAGGAAATTGATTCAGGACAAGGGGTTCAGCAGCAAGTCTGCTTCTTTCAGCACTTTTTCTTTAAATATCCTAGAATTCATCAAACAGAAGATAGATTACACTTTATAATATAAGCCTCCTGAGGGGATGCTGCTAAAAGGCTGTCAGCAGAAAGAAAAAAAAGTGTTCAAAGTGTGCATGTAGGGTTAGGGACTCCACATTTCAACTCATCTGCAGCTGGAAATGAGATGCATTTGCATTTGTTCCCCTGGCTGAAGACATAATATTCATTACAAAAGCTATTTCAAAATGGTTATAGCTTAATCTGTTTTTATTCACACATAATCCATATAAAATTTGAAATTATACATAAAATATATCTATATATCCATTCAAAATTTTTATATATATACATTTCAAATAATTTTGCCTATGTCCGCTAGGAACTGCAGAGAGAATACTCTCAGTTTCAATTGTGTTTGTATCAGACCCTCAAATAAAGACCAGAATTTAGTTAATTACTGTAGTGCTGATGGGTTTTCTGCTCAGAAACCGTTTTGCGCAAAGCATTGTGTATAGAAACAGAAATAAAATGAGCCCTGGCCCAGAAAGCTTACTTGTCATGGTTTCAGCATCCCTCTACCCTGCAAAAGAGTGGCTTTTGTTAATGATCACTGTCATTTTCCTGACATTTAATTGAATAGACTTTTTTTGAGAAATTAAAACAGAGAGTAGAAACCATGTTCTTAGGTCCCTCTGTCACAGGGATCTAAGAACATGGTCACTGTTGGGGTCTCCCCCCCTGCCATGTGGTCCTGGGAGAGGGGCCCTGAGGGCACAGACACGGGGTTTCCCTGCCCCTGCTCAGCCTCGTTCCCATTGGTTGGTTTGTGTTCCCTGCGCGGGCAGAAGGACCCCTTGGTCCGGTGACTGGAACAGTTCCTCAGCAGAGCCCCGGCCATGCGGCTGGAGAAATAAACATCTCTCTGAAACAGCTATCAAGAATCTGTCTGTCCATATATATTTCCTTTCCACGGGACTCCTGGTTTGATATATGCGTGTTGCAGGATCCTCACTGTAGCAAGTGGTGGAGAATTGAGAGCAGAACGATCCCCGATCCCTAAGTGACTGATTTGTGTGAGTAAACCCTGGAAACTTTGGATTCCTCTTCTTGGTTTTGTTTTGCTATTCCATATCTAAACTATGGAGGAACCGTGGGAAGACTCTTGGCTTTCAGAGATGCATATGGACATTTATCTTAAACTTAAAAAGATTCTTGAACAACGATTTGTAAATTTTAGCTTGATTCAAGCTCAAAAAGAACTGAAACACTTCCTGGCATGGTTGTTTAAGAACTTTTTCTGTGTTTCTTGGGATTTAATTCTTACCAAGAACTTTTGGAAGGCCGTTTGGACACAGTTAATATTTGAGTCAAAATATATGCCGATGGAAGAATATTTTCGTGAATATTATTTAATTTCCGAGACTGTTGAGCAATGTCAGCTGTGTCCTGGCAAAGGGAAGCCTGGCGCAGGGACCGTGCGGCCCAGGCCACGTGCACCGAGCGCTCTACGAGCAACAGTGAGGCAGTTCCGGGTGCGGGCGGAGCTGCGCGAGCCGCAGTGTCGGCGGCAGAGTGAGGCACAGCGAGACCCGGCGGTGCCCGCATGGCCCCGCGCAGCGCGTGGTGGAGCGAGCCCCATGAACGCCCGGCCGAGAGGGGCGGCGCGCGGGCGGCGGCGGGCGGCGGTGGCGGTAGAACGGAGCCGCGCTGAACCGAAACATGCGCTGGAGCAGGGCGTGGGGGGGTCGTCGCTCGGGGGCCCGGCCGAGACGTGGGTGCAGCGCCCGGCAGCGGCAGCGAAGCTGCGACCAGAGGAGGCGACGCACGGAGAACTGAGCGGCACGGCCCGGCCCGGCCCGCGCGGCCCTGAACGCGACCCCGGGAAGAGCGCGCAGGCACCAGCAGCCCCGACAATTCCAACATGGGAGCGACCAAAGGAGAGAGCAAAGACGCAGCGAGACAGAAAACAGCAGCCACTTGGAAAAAGGAAAAGATCATAGTAACTAAGATCTTAGGGATAGTAAAATGGTATAATGTTAAGCAAAATTATGGTTTTAGAACAAGGTGTGACAACCAGCAAGACATATTCATGCATAGAACGGCTATTAAAAAGAATAACCCTGAAAAATGCATCCCAAGCTTGGGAGATGGAGAGGTGGTGGAATTCAAAATTATACAAGGTAGAAAAGGGTTACAAGCATCGCAGGTCACTGGGCCTGATGGTGTTCCTGTAAAAGGCAGTATATATGCAAAAAATCGTAGTCATGTTAGACAATATCTCCATTGTAAGCCCCCCTACAGTCTCCCTTTCCTAATCCCACCTTTCCCTTTTACTACCCCCAGTTTATTCCCAATCCGTTTTTTCATCCATGGTTTCCCTCAAAAAACCATACCTTTGCCAATTGTTTCCCCAAAAGTCCCTTTCCAATGCCGAGTGGGGGATGAAAAGGGGAAGAAATTAAACCCTCTCCTGCCTCAGTTTCCCCACAAAGCATGCTCAGAGAGTTCTGTCTCCCTTCTGTCAGCCCTAAGATGTTCCACAGAATCTGTTTGGACATTTAAAGACTCAGGAGGGTGGCTTGTTTTGTTTTGAAACTGTTCTTGTTATGTTTATCCAGTTGTTTTCATTCTCCTTTTATTAAAAGAAAACGGGTGAGGTGTTGGGGTCTCCTCCCCTGCCATGTAGCCCTCGCAGAGGGGCCCTAGGGGACAGACACGGGGTTTTCCTGCCCCTGCTCAGCCTCGTTCCCATTGGTTGGTTTGTGTTCCCTGCGCGGGCAGAAGGACCCTTGGTCCGGTGACTGGAACAGTTCCTCAGCAGAGCTCCGGCCATGCGGCTGGAGAAATAAACATCTCTGAAACAGCTATCAAGAATCTGTCTGTCCATATATATTTCCTTTCCACGGGACTCCTGATTTGATATATGCATGTTACAGTATCCGCACTGTAGCAGGTCACAATAGCAACCAGTGAATCCCAACTGCTTTGTAAAATGCAGAAATATAATCTTCAGTACTTTGGATTATGGAGATGTTTCTACTGCCTGTCTCGGCGCTTTGGCGAGAGATTTGTGACAGCCTCAGGCATTGTCACTCCTCTTGGTCTTTCTTCCTACTTCACAAAAGTCAGAAGAAGAGTATTTGGGCAGGCAACTCAGCCACTGCTGTTCAGAGTCCAGGGTCCTTGTGCTGAACTACCAGCTGGGGTGTATTACTTACTCACTTAGGATGAGGACAGACACCCCCAGGAGGAGGGAAGAGCTAAATTTGTAAAGCTTTTCTGAGTGACCACAACACCTATTTCCTACATTCGTTCCTTGTGATCATTTGGTGAGTTATTACAATTTTAAAAAAATTATTTGCATGATGTTTGGACTGTGTTTCCATATGTTAATCTTTCCTACCTTGAGGAATCATAAATAAGATGGAAGTCACACACCCAGATGCTTGCAGAACTGGGCCATAGGCTCAAGTGTGATAAACCCAAAGCTAAGCAAAGGTTTGACTAGATTTGCTTCCAGACTATGCAAGACTAAGTTTTACCCAGAGTTTCTGAGAAAATACTTACTTAGGACAAGTGCATATTTAAAATGAAATTCAGAAAAGCCACAAAAGTAGGAAAAAAAAAAAATCAATGCTTGGGATGTGGTAGTTGTTTTTTTTCCCTTTTATAAAGAGTATGCCATCTTTGTTGTCTTGTCATAGTAAAGATATCTTTTACTGTTTTTACAGTTGCAAGAGACAAAAAGAAATTACATTCAAAACCAAGTTCTCCATGGAAAACCACCTCACTGGCTACATGGAGGAGAGTAAAGATTTTTACAAATATTTGGTTTTGTTTATCTCTGCTACCAATGAACACTGAAAGCGTAGCTCTGTAAAACTACGTTCTTAAAAAGAAAAAAAAAAGGGGTGGACAAAATATGCTCAACCAGCACCTCCATGAGACTACACAGCAGAAAAATATTCCTCACTTATAATCCAAATACATTCAAGGATGGAAAAAATGCTTCATGGAAAACTATCTTACTGGAATTTAAGATTTCTGCAATGTGTGGAAAACAAGAATATTTTAATAGATTGCTGCTTTCAGTGGCTGAATTTATTTCCAAGAAGGTCATAACCATAAAGTAGAAAACTAATTCTTCCTTCAGAGCAGTGGCAAAAGGGGAACAGAAAACAGAACACTGAAGTGTTATCTTTGGCCTCTTGGACGAAGTGGCAGAAGGCTTTGAGGTTTTTGTTGTTGTTTTGTGGCACCTGTTTTTTTGGGTTTTTTGGTTAGTTTATTTTAAGGTTTCTTTGAAAAAAAACCCCTGTATTTTTCTCACTTTTTTTAGTTTAGTGGCAGTGAATCATCTGCAAAAAACATTTAAACAAAACCAATCATGTCAGTAATGCATTACTATTAATTTCTTCAGTGTTTCCATCCTTCTTTGACAATTGGGGAAAAATATGTGCCTACCTACTTCATTTTCATGTCCCAAGCACCTGACTGCTCTGTTCACTCCTTTCCTATAGGCATTAAAACAAGCATGGCAGTATGCAAGCGAGGAATGTAAAATATGATTCTATTCTCTGCCCCCACCCTCCTCAGTGTCAACTTAAAAAGCTTTCCCTTTCCAGCTGAAATTTCCTGCCTGTGGAACTGGTAAGGAAAGGAACTCTCTTGTGGATCAGAAACTTAAGCCCTTTCAGAACATTTGTTGCCAAATCTGAGTGAAGATTCATGCTCTGGGCAACGAGAACAAAAGTAGGATGCAATACAAAAACTGCTCTCAAAATCCAACTTACTTAGACCCATTCCTTGCAGACACCTAAACAATCATTTGCAAATCTAAGGAAATTTGGGCTGGTTTGTTATTCTGCCACAGAACATTTCCTGCCTCTAACGAGGCACCCAGACATTTTTAAATGTCTTCTGGCCTCCAATATTATTACACCACCCTCTGAAACCTGACAGTACAGGCAGAAAGATGTCCTTCTGGACTACCTGTGGTTGCTTCACCAAGTTTGGGAATTTCCCAAGCCTCTGGCTGCCTTCTGATGGCTCTGAAGTTCTCTTCCTCGATAGTGTGCTGGCTTTGGCTGGGGCAGAGTTAATTCTCTTCACAATAGCTAGTATGGGTTTTGGGTTTGTGCTGGAAACAGGGCTGACAATGCAGATGCATTTTTCCTATTGCTGAGCAGCATTTGCACAGTCACGGCCTTTTCTGCTCCTCACCCCAACCCAGCAGTGAGAGTGCTGGGGGTGCACAAGGGGTTGGGAGAGGACACAACCAGGGCAGCTGACCCCAGCTGACCACAGGAATATCCCACACCACGTGGCATCATGCCCAGCCTAGAGAGCTGGGGGAGAGGAATGAAGGAGAGGATATTCAGAGACACAGTGTTTGTCTTCCCAAGGCACCCTTACATGTGATGGAGCTCAGCTTTCCTGAGGGTGGCTGAACACCGGCCTGCCTGTGGGATGTGGTGAATGAATTCCCTGTTTTGTTTGACCTATTAAACTGTATTTATCTCAATCCATGAGTTTTCTCACTTCTACCCTTCAGACTCCCCTCCCCCATCCCACTGGGGTGAGTGAACTGCATGGGGCTTAGTTGCCAGCTGGGGTTAAACCAAGGCAATGGGCCTACAAAGCAGATGCCACCTTTGGAAAGTTCACAATAGCAGATTAAATGCCAAAGAATTTGCTAAGGCTGTGAGAAAAGAGGATGCTGAACCTGGTGTTCCATCACTTCCACATTTTATTACTTATACAAAACTGTATGTGAACAGTTGCCCCATGTGTTAAAGATTTACAGATGATATTAAAAGCAACTAAAAAAAGAATAACATCTCACTGAAAAAACAATCCCAACTCAAATTAGATCATTTTTAAATGGGAAGATTTAGCTTAAAAGGATAAAGCACAGGTAGAAGTGGAACTTCAAATTTCCAGTGAGAGCACCAATCAAATTCTCAGAATGGCATGACTGTGTAGAATATTCAGTGTTTGTTTCAGTCAGGGAGGTTTTCGGTTTCTCAGAAAAACTCTTGGGTCTCGGTAGGTGGTGCTATAACCCTTCAAGCCACCCGATGGACAGACTTGCTTCCAGTACTGAAGCCAATTTCATGGAGTAGTACAATCAATGTCACTTTACCACTTGAGGTTGAAAGCTGGAGGCGGAATACTAAAAAAAAAAAAAAATCTATGCTGAAGTTGTAAGCTAAACACTTACATAAGCCTGTAGTTCAGGTGACATTTAGAGTTCTCACGTCAGGCACAGGTATCATCATACCATACACCGAATAAAAGAAAATGGTAATTATACAAGAGACCTACAAAATTATCACACTGCCATACCTATACAAAAATACAAATAAAGAACTGCATAAATATTGAGCTCTTCCTACAGCCTATTCTAAAATCCTATGACTATCTGAATAAACCCTTGAAGAAAATAACAAGTACCGATATTGTCCTAAGGAACGAGTTCTGGTTATAAAAGCTGAACACAGCTGTAAGATGGGTTGTTTACAGCCACGCTGTGGAACCGGCAAAACTTCTGATCAGAGCCTGAAGGCTGCACCAAGATCCCCCAGGTGCCCTGAGCAGCCTGGCCCTGGCCCTCTTGGCCACTGCTGTGCCTGGGCCCAGGACCTCACCCCCTGCAGGGCTGTGCTGCAGGCTGGGCCTGCCAGCCCCATCCCCTGGACCCCCTTACTGGGCAGGGGAAGTGCGTCCCACGCACAGCCACGTCCCCAGTCCTGCTTGGCGCTGGCTCCTGGGTGACACTCACACCCACGGTGCTGCTGAGCGATTCTGGGCCTGACTCTCCCCCCCATCCCCTGCGGCCCTCGCAGTGGCCACTGCTGGGCAGTGACCGGCACGAGAGCACCGTGCTGGCAAGGGCACATGCTGCCTGTGCTGTGGGTGCCCGGCCCCGGCTGCTCAAGCTGCTCCCTGACGCGAAGTGCAGCAAACAACTGTTCACTCCTTAGGTCACATCCAGGGATCCACAGAACCTGGCAGTGAATCCCGAGTGCTTCCCGACAGCCCTGTTTTATTCCTTGGATAAGGACTAACACAGAAACGTATGCCACTGCATGAACAAGGCCTCATCTCCTAATTCATCAGTTTAAAGAACTTTCTTAAAAATTTTACTCAACTCCTACCCTTTTGTGGAAAGCTCTGTTTTGGGTAACTCACACACAGCTGTAACTGACAAGTCCAGAAGAGTTTGCTTTGGTTTACAGTGAAGGCAGTCTAAATTTGGCAATCATCTCACCTCAACTAGATGATCTCTCAAAGCCCTGGTTCTTCAAAGGACATCAGAAAAATCTTTTCAGATGAAAACTGTACTTGAACTGTAGATCCATGACGCAAGAAATACTTAAGACACATATGTAGTCAAAGAGCTATATGCTAGTTTTATTTTTAAAATACTTTATTCCTAACAGCAAAATACTTTAATTTTACTTTATAAAAGTTAGCAAAATTTGATACATTTGAAACAGAAACAAGAAAACTATTTCTACTTCAATTAATTCAATTTTCTTTTCAATATGGAAGCTATAGGTATGCACCACACTTAACAGATTTCAGTGCCAGCCATGTCATTCAATAAATATATCCTTCTACCATTAAAATCTGTGAAGGGCAGTGAAAAAAATTCATAAAACTACTGAAAAAATATAAGCATTTTTGGCTTTTTCTGAGGCTGGAACTAGTAATACCTATACACAACAAAGTTCTTGCCATTTACAATAAGGACTGTTTAGAACAGTAACAGAAGAATTCGTTAATAGTACACCAGAACAACCAAATTTGCAGTACATTTCTAGTAAGAAAAGAAAAACAGAAATTCAGTCTAATTCTTGAATCCTACAGAGGACTTCTGCAAAGAGGTGGCAGAAGGAACTTAAATTACCAACTAATTTTATATTTGATAAGGCCGTTGCATATCCTAACTTGCAATTAAAAAGCTGATCCTATACTCCATATAATACAGACTGTTATGAACAGCAGGTGAAGTGAGAATAAGTTCAGTTTTATCCTATTGCTAGCAAATAAACCATAAAACCTTTGCCTAGGAGAGGACAGATTTAGTTCAATCTAATTCTGCTATGTACAGGCATTATTTTGGAAGCCCCAGTTTCCACAACTTTCACAGGTAAAATCCACTTCCTATGCCAGTCTTCCAAGAAGCTACCTTCTGTGAAGAAGTTGGATGTCTGAGACTGCACTCAGACCCAACACAAGTGGCAAGGCAAGTTCACACACCAGTCAGCCAGTACAGATACTGGGAGGACCGTGTGACTGATGCAGAAAGGCTTATACCAACCGTATGGAGTTTAACAAGGGCAAGTGCTGGATTCTGCACCTGGAACAGGGCAACCCTGACTCTGTGCATAGACTGGGCAACGAGAGGCTGGAGAGCAGCTATGCAAAGGGACCTGGGGGTCCTGGTCAATGGAAAGTTGAACATGAGTCAGCAGTGCCCTGGCAGCCAGGAGGGTCAGCTGTGTCTTGGGGAACAACAGGCACAGCATCACCAGCCCGGCCAGGGAGGGGATTGTCCTGCTCTGCTCTGCACTGGGGCAGCCTCACCTTGAGTGCTGGGGGCACTTTTGGGTCACTTGGTTTGTTCAGCCTGGAGGAGACTGAGGGGAGACCTCATTGTGGTCTTCAACATCCTGATGAGGGGAAGTGGAGGGGCAGGCACTGATCTCTTCACTCTTGTGACCAGTGTCAGGACCCAAGGGAATGGCATGAAGCTGAGTCAGGGGAGGTTTAGGTTGGATATCAGGAAAAGGTTCTTCACCCACAGAATGGTTGGGCACTGGAACAGGCTCCCCAGGGAAGTGGTCACAGCACTAAGCCTGACAAGAGTTCAAAAAGCATTTGGACAGTGCTCTCAGGCACATGGTATCATTTTTGGGGATGGTCCTGTACACAGTCAGGAGTCGGACTTGATGATCCTGCTATGTCCCTTACAACTCAGCATATTTTACGATTCTATGATTACTTCCTCTTTTGAATACAAATGAACAAAAAAATCCCAAAGAACCTACCCAACAAAAAACCCCATTAACTTCTGTACAGGTACTACTGTTGAATTTTAACTTACAAATGAAACTGAACAAGATGTGAAATTGAATATATATGGTAATTAATTTTTATTTATTTTTAAGAGTTCAACATCCAAGAGATTTTGAAAATTAGTTTGTTAAAATTAGCTTGTTTGGTTTGTTCTTTTTTTTAAAATATATAACTTAGTGAACTAATAAATCTGAGTCTTATGTGGACAGAAAGGAAAGGCAAAGGCATGAACATTTATTATTGACAGAGAGGTGCTTTTCTGGACCTCATATGCACCTACAACAAGGGATTTGCTGAAAATGTGAAGCCTCAGCTGCAATAACCACAAAATGGTGGAGTCCAGGATCCTGAAGAAGTATTTTCCTTAAATGTCATTAAGAAAAAACAGAACCAACCATTGGATTGTTTGTTTTGGATGGTTTTTTTGTCCTTTTTATAGAACTAAATCAGAGCAAAGCAGTATTACCAGCTGTACTTACACTGTTGTCTGCCTCTTATCCTACAAAAAAGACTGCTATAGCAGGCAAAAATGTGAGAGATCATAGGTTGGAAAAGACCTCCAAGATCATCAAGTCCAGATACAACAAGTTAACAAAATGCAATTTAAAAGATTTTTTCCTTTCTGATATTTTTGCTGAAGATATCCAATTGTCAAAGCAAATTTAATTCCTCACACATAATGAGATAATTTAGCTGGCTGTGATTCATCCTCCAAGGAGGACCACTCTTTCCTCTCCTCTTTTCCATCTGCTTCTGCTGAACTGATGCACAGTGCATCTTTTCTAATCAGATTAATCTTTCAGATTCAATGAATCATGAGAGTAAGATGCTTTTAGGAGAGAGCACATTGCAAATGCTATAGGGAACAGTGAAAATCATTTCTGAGGAGCACAAATGCTACTTATGCGAAGAGTTAGGGCTCCCAAGTCTTCTGCTAACTTTGGTCTCATGAAGTGATATTATTTAGTGCTGCTGACAACTCAGTTGAATAGGACAGCTTGATGTTACAGGCTTCTACACGGAATTAATAAAAACCTGCTAAATTAAGATTTGAGACAGCTGTTAGAGAGCTTCAACTTTTGAGATGAGAGTGTTGCTTTCCACTGGCTTTACGGAAGTGGGATTCTTTGGGGGACTCTGCCCTCAAGGGTGGCACTGCCAGGGCCCTCTGCCGGATTCCAGACGTAGCCTTTTTAAGCTCGTGTCTGAGACTGCGGATTGTGCTGTTTATCGCAGCCACGCATGCCTTCCAATCAAATCCACTTTCATTTAGATCAAAGGATGGAAAATTCTCTTGAAGAAAGTCTAAAAATAAACAAATATGTAATAGTGAGTTATCAATTATTTATGCAAGCTATATACTCTTTCTGGATCTAATTAAACTAGAGCAAGTGCATGCTACCAAACCAGGACAGCTAGGCATATTACAAGCCTTGAAAAGCAAAGCAGGGCAGATACTGTTTTCCCTCTTTCTGTTAGATTTGAAAATGAGTAAAAAAAGGTCTAAGCATAAGAACAAAATATGAAAACATGACCATGTATGTGGTCTTGATCCTTGAAGTGCTGAATAACTTCAGCTTCTAATGTGGTCAGCTAGCGAAGAAAAACCTGGGCCTCCATTTCAGAATGACCAGTATTAAGCAGGACCAAGCACTCCTTGAGCACTCTGACAACTATATTCACTAAAATTAAACACAGCAATTCAGCATAACACAGGTGTAAAGGAAACACAGGGACAGAAAAACTGCGAGAGCTCATTCCTTACCGTACTGCAAATAAGATCAGTAAACAAATACTTGAGTTTGGTAGCAATGACATGAAAAGGGTAGGACTATGGTACCTTTCACCCCTTCCATGAGTAAAATGAGTAGTTTAAAATGAGTAGCTTAAAACCAAAATTAAAATCGGTTTTTAAAGTTATTGAGGAGTGATTGTCCTTCTGAGCTGAGCTGAATTACACATTTTCTCTAAGCAAACCTCTAAAAGACTTAAATAAACACTAAAAAGGAATTCTCATCTGTAATTTCAAATCAAAGGCAATATTGCTTCTCCTTCTCTGATTAACATCTAGATTTGCCTTCACAGTAGAAAGGTATAGCTAGTAGACATTGTGTCAGCTTTGTTCTTCCATATAACAGCAAAAATCTGAGTATCATTGTTTACAGTTAGTATT
This sequence comes from Corvus cornix cornix, assembly GCF_000738735.6. Taxonomy (NCBI): domain Eukaryota; kingdom Metazoa; phylum Chordata; class Aves; order Passeriformes; family Corvidae; genus Corvus; species Corvus cornix. The sequence goes on along the minus strand of NC_046332.1, from coordinate 102,150,326 downwards.
TTAACTTGTAGTTAAAAACCTAGAAACCCATTTTGCCAGAAAAACTTTCGTCTGAAGGAAGAAAATAACTTGAAATAAAAACCTGTGCTCTTGCAGTTCACTCTGCTCCAGGAGGAGAGGTAAAGGGGAGAGTAAGTGTGCCTTATGATGCTCCTGGTATAAACTATGCTGAGAAAGGATACACAAGCTGTTGGCTGAAACAGCAGCAGGCTCTTTTTACTTCCATCCCCAACAGTAAGTTCAAGAATACTTGGCCTCAGAGGAACAGCACAGAACTGGAATTCCTACAAGGTCTACAGAGCCTCTGAGCATGGTCCACAAAATGGCTTTTAAAGTTACGTCTTTTCTCTCACCAAAACTGACCAATCTTTGGGACTATAGTAAGGCTATACTTAGGGACCCTTCCTGCTCTGCAGGGTAACATTCAGGGAGCTGGTGCTGCCATCCAGTCAGGCTGTGTTCAACGAAACAGGGCCAGAGACTATCCTCTGGCCCCAGAGCCAAGTGACACGGCCTGGCTGCAACCACAACACACAGGATTTGTCTCTCATCTGCTCTGTGGCCTACATGGTGTTCCTGCAGCCCTAAGACACACTTAACAGATCTTCTGAATGCTTCTTAAGCTCAAAATGTCAAGAAAGAAAATACATCTACATGCCTATATAGACATTTAAGTGGCAAAGTTTCCCAGGCTAATGGTTGCCATACTGGGAATGGTTTCTGGCATGCTCTGTCCCTCAGGCTATGCCCAGACATTACCCCAGAGGGTGTGAGCCACAGCTCCATTTTATTTAGCATGAATGCTGTACCCTCAGAGGCAGTCCTTCTTCCCCAGTTCTCTCCCCCATCCCAGTGGGTGGGGTGGGGGAACAGGACACAGAGGAAGAAGGTGAGCAAGCAGCTGTGTGGTGTTTAGCTACCTGATGAGTTAAACCACAACAGTTGCTAAATTCCACTTCATAAGCTCTCCTTGCTTCCAATCTCTACATGTGGCTTTTTTGCTCCAGAGCTCAGTTATGAATTCCCTGCTTAGCCCAACTTGTCTCCCCGTAACTCTCTCAGTTCTCCTAAGCATCAAGATGGACTCTGATGTGCTCGCAGAAGGCTGTCCTTAAAGATCTGCCAACTTCCATGAGCTTCTCTCCTATTCAGAGCTGTCTCTCACAAGCTCCCATCTGAGACTTTCCCAAATATGTCAAAGTCTGCTCTCCCAAGATATAGAGCCTATATATACTTGGACCCTTCTAACTCTACTCAGGACCTCAGGGCCCACAGTTTCATAATCTCTACAGGCAATGCCACCACCAATTATCACACAACAACCCTTTTTGTGAAGGGAGCCATAACCTGCTGTACATGACATCTCTGCTTTGTGCTTCATCTACACAGCCCCTGTATCAAGAAATTATCTCTGATGTCCTCCAGAATCCTCAGGGATTGCTTCCATCTCCCACTGCATTGCCCTTTCAAGCCAATGTCATGGCAACTGACTTTTCCCATACAAACCAGGTTCATGAGCTGAAGAATTTCTTGAGCTCCTAAAATATAACTTCATCTACTTCCTCCTAATTTGTTCCACTGCTTGCAGAAATGCCTGTAAGAACAGTTTCACAGACTAATTTCTGAAGCTCCATGCTTTGTTCACAGGATACAAAGTTAATACTCTTATTAGTTTCCCCACATTATGATTTAACAGAGATTTTCTTACTTACCTCTGAGAGCATTAATTTTATTGGAATCCAGTGGGCTCATGCCACGATCAAGACTACCATACACGTTGCTTTTCACCAGCACTTCTTCAGGGAACATATGACGAATTAGGAAGCGAGCTGACAACTCTGGCCGTGTCTTCCCCTTAGCGACATAAATGACTGAGAAAGGCAACTGAACATTGCGCCATGGGCTCCCAAGAGGTTCTAGAGAAGATGTCATGAAGGGAAGAGAGATATTTTACTCATCCAACACTGACCATGCTTCAAAGCGGCTGTATTAAATCAAAACTAACACAAAATGTTCACCCAGAAACTGCCCTCCTTACTTGGAACGACCAGACCAAAATCGTAACACTACGGCTAATGCTAATGTGAAACACATTGCAGACACATGGCCAAGCAGCCAGAAAACCCTGCCTGGTTTACAACCATGTAACAGTACTTCTGATCTGTCTTCAGCAGTGCAATCTGCATTATTAATGATTGCTTTCTAACTTGTTTTCATCTCATGCGAAAAGATGATGCTTTTCCAAGTATGTAAGTAAATAAAAGTTCTGCTATTTCAGTGGTGCTTAGATCCTGTAAGTGGAAACAGAAAAAGAGTGAATATTTTTTAACTACTTCCACCTGACTTCACTGCAAACATCAGTAAGAAAAAATGCAAGATTTTTAGTACATAGACAGGTCTGTGGGATCTGACTAACAAATCTTGGGTGCAGGAACAGAGCTGATACAGCCCCAAAGTGATCCCAATCAAATAAATTACTTCCAAGGGCAACTAAGCCCATTTTCCTTGAGGGTCTCTAAGCATCACAAGTGCTACATGGATTTTTTTCCCAATTCATTTGTATATTGCACACTTTCCTTAAAAAAAGTGAAAATATAAAGGCTGCTTTAAGATTTTTATTGCCCTAAAGAGTCAGTTTTGCAGAAAGGTGTGCTTTTTCTTCTGAAATTGCAATACCATTCATTAGCTATTCTGAGCTAGATTGCTTGTTTAAGGCAGAATATCTACCAAATAAAAGAAAAAAGCCAGGGCAACTGAATGGAGTAACTGAAGCTGAACTTCCCAGTGTGAGAGTGGATATGCATTATGGGTCACTGGTAAATGCAAACACAAATTCTGTTAGCCAGATATAACGTTCTTGCTCATTCTCAAAAAGACTTACTATGTATACACCAAGTGACTGCCTCAAGAGAAAAAGAGGAGTCACATAGTTCAGAAAATCCCTTTACTATACAATTATACCTACAGTAGCATCTTCTGCCTCTCACTGACCATTTAAAATGTAACAAGCAATTCCAGGAAACAGAAATTTCTTAGTTTACCCATTGGTTCCAAACACTGTTGTTTCTTGACCGAAGATATGTGGAAAGCTTCTGGAAACTTATCCAGTCCTGAATTCTGCAATGTGTCAGTTGTGGAGCCAGTCATTTTCTGAGAGTTTTGAGAATTGTCTCCACTATCTTCTTTATAATTTAAATCTACCCAATGAGATGTATCAGGAGCATCAGTCACTTCTTCTTTTCCCTCAGCTGTCTCCTGAAACATTAAATGAGGTTAGTACATGTAGCACTGAGAGAAGCCTACCAGTTTTCTAATTAGTGTTCCAGCTTACTTCACATTTAGCATAAATTAGATTTCAGATATTTACAATATAGTTATGCCTGAATTTCTATCATGAAAACCACAGGTGGAACAGTTAGTAAGTATTGAAAGATGTGCACAGAGCATTTTAGAAGCAGAGGTAAATGGAGTTTGAGGTGTTTTGGGAGTGATGTTTCAGTCAATATAAAACTGAAATGCATGGCTGGATATACCTGAAAAAAAAAAAGCAGGTGAAAACAAGTGCTACCAGCTACTTGTTTAAGCTCTCAATCAAATTTGACACTACTTCTGGGCAATGTTTGCAGTGCTTTCCTTTTAGTATCCCATGCCTGAACGTATCTTAACTGAACTTTGGACACAGGACCAGGAAGAGGCAGAGCAAGAGAAAGGCATATTCCAGTATTCCCAACATGGAACCAGTGCTGCAGTCAGCAGGCCTGCTCTGAGCAACGCAGAGACAGAATCCAAGGAATTTCCAGTTACAGCACTTGTACCATGAGGAGGTCAAATAATTCATCTGAGAAAAAAGCACAAACTTAATACTTAATAAATGATCACCTTCGGTGAACTTGCTGAGTTTGCTTTGGTTTCAGAGCGTAAACAGCGGATCATAGCATTGACATTTGTGATACAGGTCTTCCAGTCTTTTCCATGCTCGCTCAAATCATAGGTTGGAAAGTTGGTTGCAAGAAACTCTACATATAAAATATACAAAATGCTTTAAGCTTCATGACAAAGGCCAGTATTTAGAAGTATCCTAATTTAGAAACAGAGAGAAAGCTAACTAATGCTTCATGTTTCCTGTTCTCCATTTACAAGCTTCAGACTTCCATTGAAAAATAAAGATAATAAACTTATATTTTGAAACTAAGAAGCACTATGAATTCAAGATGTTCTGTGATACTTTTTGAGATGTTGTGAATAATGCTTTTATTATATTAAACATTTCCTGCTAGAATTAGAGGAAATGCATGATTTATAGCACTAACTTTAAAAAAAACTCCAAAACCACCACCACCACCACCCCTGTAAAAGAACAGAGACAGGGTAATGCTGTTGCTGCAACTATTTCACATGGTTTATATAATCACACTCAATTTTAACCCTTTAATACGTACGTGCCATGGGATCTGTGTAAATGACTTGACATTTATTAAAAAAAGCCCCCTCCATCTTCACCATTTCTCAATCAAGAGAATCGCACGTAAGAATGTTTCAAAAACACCAGTTAATGTTTGTCCCAGGTATACCATGGCCATAAACCAACCCAAATCAACCAAACAGAAAATCACTGACAAAATCCATGGCACACACAAACACAAAAATAAACTGCAATTAAAAATTCAGAGATAGCAAGCATGAGTGATGAACATGATGTACATAAAACTAGAAGAAACTGGAATTGTTTTATCCACATTGAAGAAAAATGAACATTGATTATTACAAAGCAGGACTTTCAAAACAAAAAGATATTGTACGGTGGAGCACATCCACTATGGCATTTATGTGTTCATCAGCTGTCAGACAATGATTAGCCAGAAACATACAGAAAAGGGCTCCTCGTAAGTTCAAAACTTCGTTAAGCATGAAAGAAGTAAAACTGTGCATTTTGAAAGGTAACATACCTCTTATTGCAGCAATTTTGTTTGGGTCCAATGTCCTGCGCCCTCGTGCACTTGCTCCCATAATGCTGCACAATAAAGTCTTCTTGGGGAACAAGACACGAACCAAGTGGCGCGCTGCATACTTGGGTTTAGTCTTTTGCTGAGCCTTCAACAAATGGTTTCCAAGAACTTTTACATTTCTTGCTGGGTCACCAACAAACTCTTTTGTAAAACATAAACATTCAAAGAAAAATATTTAAAATCTCAAGCAAGTTGTTAGAACATTTTTTCAAACTCTTTCTCTTGACTTTCAGAGTATGTTCTCTACTACAGTTAATTCTACTATGTATTACTGCTCATCTTTGCTCTTACAAAAGCAGCTTTAAATTGGAATGGTAGCAGAAGTGTATTTTTGATTCACATTAACCACCAACATAACTAAGTGAAATCAAAACACCCAAGAAAATACATTAAACAGCCAATTGTCCACAATGTTCACACTGGCCTATTTTACATGTGCAGATACCATGTATGTTTTCAAGACACTGACTCATGAAGAGTGGCATATCCATACATAGAACTGCTAAATCACAGATTGTTCACAAATTTTTAGATAGACAGCTGAGTATTTCATCTACTATTCATGCCGCTCTTCAGCTGTACAAACTTACTTTTTAGGCCAAAAGCAATGAAAAAGTCATAGCTCAGCCTTGCACATAACTTGGGGCATTTACACTTTAAGAAGACATTAGTTTTTAATACATGGTGCTATGTTATATGTGTATCTTTATTATAATGCAAAGATCTATAGAATTCTTCTTTTCCTATGGAATGAAGTATTTTGAAAGAAAGCAAACACTGCAGGCTTTGAGTATAGAAAGGATTTTTCATGGATAAAATCCCTCACAAGAAGAAAACAGGTATTTGCTTCACACAGATCAGGTAAGCTGCTTTCTTAAAACATGCACACAGGTATATGACTCACTTAGCTTTTGTGGCAATCTCTTTTTCCTCCTCCAACACATGGATAGCATGCACACATTGCTTGTGAATTATACACAGGTTAAAAAAGGTTACATTACGAGAGAAAAAGAGCCTAGAGTTAAAAGAATCCAAAGCACCTACTGTAAATCAAAGTTTGTGGTAGTACCAGCCATTTCTTTTAGCTTTTGTTTCTGACTATTTCTCGCAAAGGAACTCACCAAAGTTAGGATTGATGAAGACTGAAGAAGATGGTAGTTCTTCACTAATATTCACATCCTCAGATGTATTTCTGTAGTTCAACTCCACAGCATTATTTTCATTACTGGGCTCAGATGGTGCTGGTATTGATGGGGATGCCACTGGTGAAGATGCAAAGTTGACAGTACTTTCCACAATACTGGGAGCAAGATTTGATTGTGGTGAAAGGTCAGGCATTCCATTAGTTGCTGTGTATGATGAATGCAATGAATGTGTAGAAACTATAGTGGGGAGTGGTGGGCTCTCCCTTCCAACAGGCTGCTCAGGCTGCTGAGATTCAAGCTGGAAGCTCTGCTGGGCATGTTTCACTTTGGAATTGACTTGAACGTGGCCATTTTGTAAAGCAACCCTTACAACTGGGCTATGCCCTCCCTGGCCTGATGAAGAAAGATGAAGACTTAAATCCCTTTCCATGTGTTTTTGTACTCTTATTTTTCCTGGGTGTAGATGACTGGAACTTCTGTATTTAAATCCAACTGGTTTCTGCAAACGTAATTCAAAAAAACAATTAAAAGGTTAAATTAGACATAGATTAATTTTGGTTTGGTTTTTTTTAACAAACCAGGAAAACCAGATTTTAGTAATTATACTATTGACCGCACACTCTTCCTTGAAGTAGTCTCTGTCACTTACTGAGAGTTATCAGGTTTTAGCCTTCCCTCTACTTTCTTCTATTCTCACTTGTAATTGCAACACTATGAATTTATCTTGTCAGCTTCAGTGTTTCTCAAATTTTTTCCACCTGGGGTGGTGGCAAAATTACTTTCTAGAGCTTGATAAAAAATTAAATAGGCAAAATAAAAATTAAATTTTTTCAGTCATTGACCCAGTCGTTGGCTGATGAATTTTCAAGGAATGTATCCACTGCCAAGCTAGCTTCCTTTCAAACAAGAAAACACCCAAACACTTTCTCTTCTTTCACTTGTTAGCTGAAAAATTAAACATTCAGATCTCATCTACAATGAAGATTCCAAAGAGCCTGAGACAGACAAACTGAGAGATGGGCTACGTTTTCCATCACTTCAAGTACTTTTAATAAAAACCATACAGCATGCATTCTAGTTCAAAGCACAAGTCACTGAGCAGAAGCCACCAAATGTAGATGAGATGTGGATTTTTCTTATTTTGTTTTATTTTTGGTGGTTTTGTTTGTTTGTTTTTTAGAGAAATCTCATTATAGTTCACCCTTGTAATTTCAAAAAACCTATGATCTTAAGGAAGTCTTATGTCTCTGACAGCCTGTCTGTTTCCCCAGGTTTGGAGATCACCTAATAAAACCAAGTACCTTTACCAAGAACCATTCCATTAGCCCTTCACAAGGACAGCAATGGTACAGCTATAAAAAAACCCAACAGCATTCCTGATGGTTTTAAATGGCAGAACCTAAGAAAATAGCTGGCAGGTTGCATCTTACTCTTGATAGGGATAAAAACCTTCAGGGGGGAAAAAAAAAAAGGCCAAAAAAAAAAAGCGGTGCAGGTCACTTTTAACCCAAAAATCTAAACATTAAAGCAGCTGCCATCCCACATATCAGAGGGGAGGGTAAAAGCACAGGGTTCATTTGTAGGTGACAAGATCAGTTTATTCCCTGAAACTTGTGGTTTTCCATGTGTGGACAGCACAAGCTTGGAGTTGAAAACAAAAACACATACCAGATAAAACCTAGTATCCCACTGATATCTGACAGGTGTGAGAAATTCAGCTTCATCCACCCTTAAAGCAAATGGCCTTACTGTTGTCTTGACATCTCCTGACAGTAGAATCATCTCTGCCACATTAAAAGCTTGGCAACGTTGTTGACAAAAAAGTCATTATGGATTTTATGATCTTTTTCAAAAATCATCTGTTATGTTTTCCTTTTAAAGATCAATGTTAGAAGTACTAATATTGTGTCTCCTTAGGTAACAGTAGATTGACCATTTAGGAACAAAATGAATACTGTGTACTCAATATCAAACCTTGTTAAAAATGTTTAAAAGGGAGTTTTCATTAAGAAAAATAATAAATTTTATACTGTAATGGATATGACAACATACTGCTGAGATCTAAAATTCAGTAAGTCAATTGAACCAACCTGACTGGTGCTTAAATTCTCTTCTAACTGCAGAACCCAATGAGACAACACATCACATGTTGCAAAGGTGCAACAGCAAGATACTGAAGTTTAAGATGCACCTACACAATTCACTTCTGTTCATGCCAATACAAATAGAATTTTACAGCATCTATCACAGCATCCTGAATTTGATGGGGGTCACTGCCAATCTGTGGCCACCAGTCAATAACAACACAGGAGACCAAAGCTGGCACATAGTCAGAAATCTCAAGTAATTGAATTGAAATAGATTCTAAGTCTACTAATTTGCTACTAATTTTAATCTTGCTGAAAGGATTGGGTTTTTTTAAATAAGCATCAGAGGAAATGAGAGAATTAAATCAAAAATAAATGCCTTAGGTCTTTAATACTCACAGGTTTGAGCAACAATGGCTTTATACGAGTATGCTGCATTTCCGAGACCTTACGATGAAGCAGATCAAATTTTTTATCCAACTTCTGAATGGCATCATACATGGCCTGTCAACAAACATAAGACTGAAAACAGTACTGTTTCACAAGAACCCAACCTAAACCTGAAGAAACCCAGAAAGTCAATTAAAAGCTGAACTCCCTCCCTAAAACATAGCCAACCTCCTTCCACAGCACTGCTGAATGCTTAAGGAGACTTACATGACATTAACACTTGGCTACAAGCCACTTACAAATTGACTTCCATTAAGCATGTCCTGAATGACTCAAGTCACACAAGTGCTCACCTGAACAAATATGGGATGCTTTTAATTTTTAGTGCATCTATTTTCAATTTTTCCAGTTGCTGCTTCAGAAATCAAAAGGAAAGAACTCACAAAAACAACACTATCAGAAGTTTTGGCACACCTTTGGCAAGCAACATGTACTTTCAATAGCTGGGTGTGTATCACTGCCATATCTCTCCTGTTACTGTGAAGTTCCTCCCAATAACGAACTCTACATTTTGTATTAAAGCTTTTAATATTTGAATAGTATTCTCATGAAAAGTTCAGAGAATATGAAGGAGATTAGTTTTAATTTGAAAATATTGTAGTTATGTGGGCAACTAACAAGCAAACAACTGGAAAGGATCAAGTCACTGGTTGTCAAGTTTATAACACAACTCTTCCTGAAGTTTAACTAAAATTGTTTAAACGTCATTTCAGATATAAAGGTAAAAAAATACCTGGCAATAAGTGAGGATCTCCATAAGAGGATTCTCCTGATATCCAGTATAGGAAGCTTCAGATAAAATGCTCTCCTTTTTCATTAAAATAATAATATATTAAAAAAAAAAAAAAGAGTGTAAGGTACTAATATATACACAGACTTAGGATATCACATTAAGCAAGTAAATCCCAACTTCAAATCTCTCATGTTACTTCAGCCTACCCAAAACACGCATCCCCAAAGCAGCTTTTCCAAGTCAAACAAAAGAAAATTAACTTACACATTCATAGTCTGGTTCGTACTCATAAATTATACTGTCACTATCTTCATATTCTTCTTCCCTGGTTCTCATCTGGGAAATAACATAAAGAACATTCAATGTTTTGAAAAATTAAAATAATTCTCCTACAAATCCAACTTGAACACTTTCGGTTGTAGCTGTAATTCCCTCCTTTGTCTACAAGAGGGCCCCAGAAAACAAGATTTGACACAGTCATCTTATTAATGTACTGGTGTGTTCAGGAAACTTTCCTGTCTGACCATGCAGGAGACACTCTGGTGGTCACCCACAGACTGTAACTGCTGGGACTGAAGCCCCTTTGCAGTGGGTGGGTCAGGTGCCCTGCTTGACTCCCTACACACTCTACTTTCACAGTCAGACAAGGTTTCCTTACCAGTTTGACCCCGGGTTTGCCATAGCAGAGTCTCAGAACTCTGGTTTCTTCAAGTAATTTTAGCAGCGTACAGGAAGAGAATATATATATATATATAATAACATGCATTTTTATTTGCTTATTCTAAGGCAGAACTTCCTCATCTAACTATATGTACTATACAGCCAAGCTTATGCAATCACAGAATCACTTACATTGGAAAAGACCTCTGAGTCCAAATTATGAGAATTCAGTGGGTATAACTGAAAGCAGAAGCTGTACAAATTTCTGGAACAGGCAATTTTCTCACCGCTTGAAAACTGCTTTCAGCCGGGAAGAACGGCACCACCAGCTGGACAATCCTGGCATTTTCCTTGTACTGGATGGATGCTGATCCCATCCACCATACACCACGGATTTAATGCGTCTGCTTTGGTTTTTTTCCCTTTTAAATTTTATTTTTTTAACCAGTCAGGTTTTATTTTAGAAAAGGCAGTCTGGGGGTGGTAGGTGATGCTTTTGTTTTGATTACAACAGGCAGAATACAATGACTGGCAAAATTATGGATATTATTCTGGGAGTTACTGAAAAACACCTGAAGAACAACAGAGTCATCAGTCACAGCCAGAAGGGCTTCAGGAGGGTAAAGTCCTGCTTGTCAAAGTTAATTTCCTTTTATGACAAGCTGACCCACCTGGATGATCAAGGGAAGTCAGTTGATGTAATCTGTTTGGATTTCAGTGAAGCTTTTGATACTGTCTCTCACAGGATTCTTCTGGACAAGATGTCCAGCCCACAGCTGGATAAACACATCATGGGATGGGTGAGCAACTGGCTTGTGGGTCAGGCACAAAGGGTTACAGTGAATGGGGTGACATCAGACCGGGGACCTGTCACTAGTGAGATTCTGCAAGACTCCATCCTTGGCCCTGTGCTCTTCAACATCTTCATAAACGATGTGGACACAGGATTGGAAAGCATACTGAATATTTTGATGACACTAAATTGGGAGGAGCTGTTGACTCCCTTGAAGGCGGAGAGGCCCCAAAGAGAGATCTGAACAAATCAGAGGCTGGGCAACCACCAGCTGTATGAAGTTTAACAAGGACAGTGCTGGATTCTGCACCTGGGATAGGGCAACTCTGGGTGTACAGACAGACTGCAGAGTAGGAGGCTCAAGACTTGCTAGAAGCATCCACGCAGGGATACCCTACTTGTCTTCAGTGGGATGTCATCAAATCATCACACAACAGTGAAAGAAAAATGATATTCCAAATAACATTGAAACTGGCCTCAAAACAAAGGGCTACTGTTTGGTGAAACATACCACATTGTGTTCCACTACAGCAGGAGAAAGTCGTTTTCTTTTATTACGCAAAAACACAAAATCCATTTTTTCAGGGCTGTGACCATTTCCTCTCTGCATCATTGCAGAATGGCTCATTTGTGAGGCTGTTTGATCAGCAAGCACTGGCAAGCCTTCGCTTCCTGGGAAAGTGAAGCGAACGCAAAGCACATCAGCAAGTTTCCCACTGCATTAAACATTTCACTACAGTAAAAACAGGCACAGTCACCCTTTTTTTTAAACTTTCAGACTGCTTGATTATTTGAAATTAGTTTACCAGCATTATTATCAAACAGTTATTTATCCAATTAATTTAGATCAGAAATGATAAATTCAATTTCATATTGTTTTTTTCAAACACAATGGTATTAAAAAAGGCAACAGTAAAAGTAATACTGACTGTGAGCATAAATGGCTAAGAAAAAAACAAAATAAAAGATGTTCTGCAGCATGCATGGAGAAATAAAGACCTAGATCTCTATCTGCGTGATGTTGAGCTTGCTCTGACAGCTTCGTATTGTAGGCAAGGTTACAATACAAAAGTAGAAGAAACTAGTTTGGACAGACAGAATGAGATCTGAAGGAAAGGCACTGCTCTACAAGATACCAGTCTAAGATGATGGTTGAATAAAAACAAGCAGAGACAATTTCAGTTCAAAGTTCAATAGTTACATTTGAGATAAACTTGTGGTGTGTTTCACTCATATATCTCACTATACTTGGTTTTAACTAGACAATATCTAATGCTAATACACCCCCAGATAACAAAACTATCTTTTACCTTTTAAGAAACAACTGCACTCATCATGATTAATTTATTAATAATGAAATAACTACTCATGTCTTAAAATCATGGTCAGCAACTCTCTATGACAGCTTCTAGGGCAGAAGTTTTAATTTTGGTGGGTTTTTTTGTTTGTTTTTAGTATCAGAGACAAAACCCAAAGTAAACCATCCAAACCATCCTCACCATCCTCCACTCCCAAATTTGTTTCTAGTCATAAACACACAGAAAATCACAGAATACTCTGTTGTCAAATAGAAGACCAAGAAGACTAAAGGCTCTCAGAAGCACCCAACAATACTAGGAAACAGATATAACTTGTGTCTGTGAAGAGAAATACTGATGGGATTCTCTATAGAGTTAACTGGTTGAATTAAAAAAAAAAAAAAAAATCCCCCAAACTAGAAAGTGCCCTCCCTTAGTTACAATCATTTTCCTCACTGACTTGCTAATACTGCTCCTGGCCTTACTAAATTCTTGTAACAGCTGTGAAGAATTTTTGTCTGGGCCAGTGAAGCATTGGGTAAGATTTCTTGAGAGACTTTGATCTTGCATGTTAATATAAATACAGTGAATTACAGACAACCACAATGGCTACTTACAGCTAATAATTTATCACCCTCAACAACCATCTTGCTATCATCACATATCAGTATCTCCAGTACTAAGTTACACTGGACAGGTTATTTAAAAACCTAATTTTTTAGGCTAGGTTCTTTCATGACATTTATTTTCCAAATTGCTTCCTAATTAATTCCTTTCCAAGTAAGTAAAAAGCTGTCTTTTTAAAACATAATATTTTAGTGAACTCACTATTTATAAAGACTTCTAAAGTAATAACTAAAAGGCACCTCTCTTTAAAGGCACTGCAAAGCAATTTCTAAAAAGTAGCTTTCTAATAAAACGTGTTTTAAAGATACGGGTACCACAGAAAGCACTGAATACCAAAGCACTGAACATATGGCATTAAAACTAGCCATTAACTATCAGATGACAATAAAAATGAACTGTAATTACCATAGGCAAGTTGACCCATGTGGTGAACAGCACTGTTTGCTTCAGAGTTTTGTTGCACTGGCATGCAGCTTTGTGTGGACAGTCCGTTTTCTCCATGGTCCATAATCACTGCTTCATCCTCTTCCTCAGTCTTCACACACAAATAATCTAGCAGATGCAGAAGGAGAAACAGGTAAGACTACAGGCCAGTCTGCATAGCAGATGACAGCTGTAGTGCCTGTATCACATCTCGCATTATCTCAATTGTACCTCAGGCTACTAAAAATTCAGCCTCACCTCAGCATCTAAATGCAAAGCCACTTAAACACAGACACTGAGGTTTTAACACACACTAGAATGGAAGCAGCTTACTGTTCCTTAGTTGGTGGGATTTCTGAAACTGTTCAGTACCCAGTTCTCCCTAAAGTGACCAGCTTCAACAGGAACAGTTATAAGCCAGTAACAAGCACTTCTACAAACTCCAGTTTACATATTCAAGCATATGAAAAAAAGTAGTAATTTGGTCTTGAAATTTTACTTTCATAATTAAGACTTGCTTAATACATTCGAAAAAAATCAGCCTACAAATCTTAATGGTATACTTGGTATTCAGATCAACCCAAACATTGGCTCCCAATGCAATACTGTGCAGAAACACTGAATGGCAAATTGCCAGTACAGATTTTTTCCAATTAAACACACTACATCAAGAGGAAAATGTCCTGGTTTTGGAATAACTGTATTACAGTTATTATTGCTAGATCCAGTGTTTTTGACAAGGTCGGGAAGGGAGTGGAATTTATTTTTGATGAAACAAATTAATGGAAGGAACCATATAAAGTTAGGAAATCAAACTGAAACTCAGCCAGCACACACGCATAATGACACTCTAACTATGCGTAACACAGGCTGTATTTTCCACAGGGTCTCTGCCCTGTTCAGTGCACAGGACGGACTGAGCTCCAAGAATGAATCACAACTCTATGAGTGGACCAGCAGTTTGGGTCTCTACTTTCACATAACCACTCCAAATCCTGCTCTCTTCCAACTTCTCGAAGAGATCAAAAGGTAGGAATGAAGTTTAATTCCACATGTCATTCAGTTTTCCCTCTGGCCAATACTCCCATCTAATTCAAAAGACATAATACAGCAGGGTTTGGATTTGGCTGTCACCTGATTAAGAAACTGATGGTCTGTTCAGAAACACCCATCAACTGCCACACAGTCAAGAGCTTTGTTTACAGCTGTAAACAAAGCCAAAAAGCTACCAGGGGCAGAGCTGACCTGTACAAAGGAGTTTAGCTGAGGACACACACCAGGATATGCTGCTTAGGCTGCCAATAAGAAAACAGTTCCTGGCCAGTTTTCATCAGCTGTATAGAATTAAACAATAGGCTTACTCATGAACTTAATTTAGGTCCAGCTTTTAGCAAAACACTTCAGTAATATTCACTGACTGAAATCATTGCAAGCTAATGTGAGTTATTAGCATGCGCTGAATTATTTAACTGCCTCACAGGCACACATTTTTTTGTTGACAATCATTTAGTATTCTACCTACTTTGGGAGAGAATTAACAAAGAGTTGGTAAAAGTGCATCTGCATCGAAGCAGGAGGGATGAGAATCCTCTCTGCCAATTTCCCCAACCAGGATGCCAGATTAATGCATGGTCTGACAAATGCCCTATTTACAGCTGGGCCTCTGCTGTCCTGCAGTCCTCTTTCTATCCCTAATTAGATAACGCAATACAAATTGTATGTTATTTATGCCATCCTAAAAAGCACAGAATTTACCTGTATATTCATAATCTTTGCCACAGATCTCATGCCTCACTCAAGTAACGCAAGCAAAACAACACTACCTGATCAGCAACTACGTCACTCAAATCTGCGGCAGACAGAGTGATGAGTATAGAAGAGCGAAGATTCTGTGGAACCAGCATGTAGCAAAGATATAGCAATGTCAGAGCAGCTTGATCTGGACTAGAGGAAGGCCAGTATGATCAGAAGTTAGGAGAGATTCTACAAGTGGTTGATACTGAAATCAAAGCTCAGTCTTCCATACCCTCTACCACCCTCCCTTAAATAAGTTTCAAAATCAGAATTTCAACAGTGCAGTGGACTCTGAGCAGAAAGTGTTTCCAAAGCTTGTAGCTACAGCAACTCACAGCTGGAGAATAAACATAAACCAAAGAAGAAAATGCAGAAAGGAAAACCACCTCAATTAAAAAAACCCCAAACCTACAACACATTTCTACGATGATGTGGAAGCAATGCAGCAACAAGCAGTAGAGCCTCTCATTTAACCTCTCAAATGATGGCAAGGATTCTCCTCATCCCCTGGCCTTTAAATTTCCATCACCCTCTCCTGAATGTGGCTGCTTTCACACATGGAAAGGAAATTATTCTCTCCTCAGAACAGCATTTTCACATGGACAGTCAAGAAACTTGGAGATTAGAATACACCACCCATTTCCATGAAGGCTTATTAGTATGACCAGTCACACTGCAACCATAAGGAAAGCAGCTCCAAGAATGTAGACTGACTTGCTTTATACCAACCACTTCTTCCTTTCCTTAATGCATTCTAGTTGCCTGGCTTCTAAAGTCAGTACACAAATTTAAATGCCTTTGCTGTAGATTGACTACATTCATCAGCAAGAGGAATATATATGTGATCAAAAATATTTTGTCTATAAGACTGTTGAGGATTACCTGAAGTTTACTTGTAGAATATTAGAACACAGAACATTATTCACACCTTCACAAACTTGTGACAAGAAAAAATTCCAGCTATTTACCCATAATCTGAAAGACATTACACCTTAGTCCTCTAAGAAATTCTAGATATTTCTGACACTTCTTTAAAGTGCTAGGAATAGAGAATACTACTATACATATATAGCACCAAACAGTATGAAATACAACTCTGACTCTCAGGTAGAAACCACAAACTGCCAAATTCGATGGATTAATTTGTGCTCCTGAAAAAAAAAAAATGAAGCCATCTACATCTTCTGACTTCGACGAAGATGCAACTGCATTTCTTGTGCCAAGTTAGTAATTTATATACATTAACTCACTCCACTGACAGAAAATTTCATGACACAGATATTTAGATGTTTTCGGTAAGTCTTGAAAGGAAATTATAAACTTAAAAAGTGTGACTAAGAAAATATTTTAGGTTAACAAGGCTTTTACTGTGAAGTGGATTACACGTTAGTAAGACTTATTAAATAGGCTGATTATTCCAATCATTGGATCAAGTTATCAGCTTAGGAGAACTCCAAGTTTTTATTTGAAGGCTGAAGTAACAGTCATCTAAAATTAGAAAACATAACCAAACTAATTTCCTTTTCAGACCCACTGCATACTCTGAGTTATATGACATAGGCTATGACTTAGTATTTTCAGTAAGACAGCAGGATATGCTAAAAGCTTCAAGTTCATAAAAAATGTGTATTGTGCATTTTGAAAGACATTTATAGACACAGCAGTAGAGTGAAATGACCATATTAAAAAGCCAAGATTGGAGGTGATCTTTTTAACTTCTAAGATGTTTATGTTAATCATTTAGAATTCTTTCATCAGGAGGTTGTCTTCACTTCTGCACAAAATCATCAGGTAACAGGTGCTTGAGAAATGTTAAAGGCACTTACACCTGAATTATTTGCACCCAAAAATGTACAACTCTGTGTCTAATCCTGTACTATATTAAATTACAGCCTTTTATGCAGCACTGTGAAGCCAAGCATCACCAAGAGTTTATATCCACTAACCAACAGGAAGATATATTTAAAAGTAATTGGGACTTGAAACATTTCCTCTCTTCTTTGGAAATCCTGTCATTTGATCAACATACTGCAACGTAGGTAAAAAGCGTATCTTTTTACTACCACTCTGTCACCTATCCCCAAATAATCCAAGCACTGCTGAAAAGAGCTGAAAGCAAAAAGAAAAATATGAAATCTAGGAATAAAAGATGAATACAACCAAACTACAATATAAACTGGGGCACACACAGACCCCGACCACCAAAGATAGGACACTGACCAGCCACAGACAAATCAATTATTTTCTCTAAAATAATTTAAAGATGGAAAGATATTGATATTAAACATCAAGAAACACTAAAACAAAAAAAAACAAACAACAACTCTTTCAAAGACAGAGTTAAAAAGAGAAACATTAAAGCCCAAAAAAACCCTGTAGCAGCTATGAACTACATACCAAAACAAATCAAGCAAAGCAACACCACCCAAATAAATAAAGAATTTACCTGGGTTGAAACTAAGCCACAAAAGGAGACAGCTAGGCTTAATTTGAATCACTGTTAGATCCTGCGCTATTTATGGCGTGACACTTGCACTAAAATACACAGAAATGTGAACTAACACAAGGGAGAGCCCAAGGACACCAGTGCTTTTCAGGTTTAGTATCATCCCATCACAACTCTAAGTAATCATTTGCCTATTAACTCAATCTCGCTGCAAACATAACTGAGAGTTTGAAGCACATTTCTGCATCCTACGATAATGGGAGCTACAAGCACAGAAATACAACCAGATCTGATACTTCAGCTGAAGTCTGAAGACAAGATAACAGACTTTTTTTCTTACCCCAAGTATGTTTCTATTAAAATACATCACATAAGCCAGTGGAATAAGGAAGTACTTGTACTGAATCCGACATTACCCGATGAATGCTCTCACTTGTTGCACAAACACAAATATAAGTGACTATCAAGTATAGAATGGTAAAGGGAGGTTGATGAGAGAGATGGCTGAAAGCAATTAGTACTAAATTGTACCTCAACCAGTACTGCAGAGTTCCTGGAAGGCTTCTTGCAAAATCACTAAAAACTTTTCACAGAAACCTAGTGGGTTTTGTTCATTTTCTAAGAGTTTGGTTAGACACGCCTCTGTATTTCCACAAACATGATCTCAACACTCCCAGGTGCAACATCCAGCCATGGAAGCTCTGTGTAAGTCAAACTGGATTTTATAAAGATGTTTAAATACTGCACTCAGAAAAAAAAAGTAGCGCTCACCTGAAGTCACATCCTCGAATTTAGCACACTTCTGATGATTTTTTTTTTTTGTCTAGATATGCTGTCAGGAATCAGAGACACCAGAATACTCTACCAGAGATAAAATGCTTAACAACAGCGTCTGAACACTGAAACAGTTAATCTAGAATGCTGTTGTCAGAATTTGCAACCAACTAAGACAACAGAAACTAATGTTAAGCTCAGACAAACTAATTACTACGGAAAGAAGCAAAATAATAAAAGAGGCTTCCTGTGCCCTTATAGATCATATTTGGATCACCGAGATGATAAAATCACTCAAAGTCAAGGTAAAACCACTCTCACACAAAGACCTCTGGTGTTTATTAAGACTGGAACTCATACTGCACCTTTTGATTGAACAATATTATTAATGGCATATCTTTCCTACTGCCAGGGATTAGTACAGGCTAAGTATTTGCTAGGATTACTGAGTTACAGAAAAAGCCAATCAGGAGACCAGAGAATTGACGACAAAAGAGAAAGACCAACAAACACATCACTGTGTATGTTTATGTAATAAGGATTATATCAGGGTGTCATAGATTAGCTCCCACCCTCCTACATCTCAGTCCTACCCCTTTAATTCATGTTGACGCTTGTAGAACTGCACAGTGAACTGGCTATTTCTTAATCAGAAAAGTTCCTTAACAGTGAAGTCATACACGGAGATTAGCATCTGAGCAAGACACAACCGGAACTTCTTTAGAGAGTAGCTCTGTGACAGCAACAAGCTAAACGAGCATAAACTAATCTGAGTCTCTATAAACGTCACGCCTCTGGAGGGCAAGGTGAAGCACGTTAATTGGCAGAAACAGACCTATTTGGGTCCAAAGTAAAAGTGTCTGAAGTCTAAGACACCTAAGCTGTGCTATGCACTGTGTCTTCTGATAGAGAAATCATTAGGTCAGGCCTCTCACTTTAGGAGCACCATTCATTTCTCCCTTACTCAGTTTTTGTACCCGAGTAACTGCAGCGCTGAGGGAACCTGTCAGAGCTGAGACCCTGCTGTTCCACGGCAAAGTCTCCCCAACATTTTGCCACTATGTTCACCCGCCATTTGACGACTATGGAAAGCAAAAGCTTTCCGCTATCAACACTGGAACTGAGCCAACCAAGCTGTAGCTGGGCCACACTACTTCTGAGGAATAACTTCCGCTAGTCCTGCCTCGGGAACACACACTGCCCGGGCACGGCCCCCGCGGCGCGCTGGGCCCGCACGCTCTGGGGGGCGAAGAGGCGCAGCCCCGCCGCCATCAGCCGCGCCGGCCGCACCCCCGCGGCGCGAGCCCCCGCCGGCGCTGACGCGGCGGCGACGGGCAGGAGCAGCAGCCAATGGCAGCGCCGAACCGCGCGGAACGGGCGAATAGCGACGGGCGCGGTGGGCGTGGCCCGCCGGCTCGGCAGCGGGCGTTGGGGCTGTTGCGAACGATGAGGGAGCGTTCCCCGCGCTCCGGCGGTGCCGCGTCCGCCCGCTTCCCTCGGCGGGCGAGGCAGCCGGCCGGCCGCGACCCTTACCCTCCTCGGACATGGCTTGCTGGGGCGGCTGAGCGCGGGGTCCTCCTCCGGCGGGCCGGGCGGCGGAGCGAGCCGGGGCTCGGGCACGGGCAGGTGTGGCCGGAATGCGGCGTTGCAAACGGAAGCGGTTCGTCCGACGTGAGCAAGAAACTGTTTTGGAGCAGTGCGGCTGCGCGCTGGGCGCGGGGGCGCGCCTAGGAAACGGGAGCGCGGAGGCGGTGCCGCGCGCTCCTTCAGCAGCTACAGCGTGGGCGCAGCAGCTCGCCAGGCAGCTCGCCAACTAGGCCGGCAAACAGCCGGTCCGCTCCCGCGACAGCCAGCCTGCTTCCGTAGGAGCTAGCCACCCAACTTGCCAGCCAAACAGCCGGTCCGTTCCGCAATATCCAGCGTGCCACCTGGCCCGCTCCCTCAGTATCCAGCTAGCCAGCTCCCTTCATTAGCTGGCCAGGCCGTTCGCTCCCTCAGCAGCTCGTGCGCCCTCGCAGCAGCCAGCCAGCCGGCCGGCCCGCTCCCGCAGCAGCCCTCTCGTTCCGCAGCAGCCCTCTCGTTCCGCAGCAGCCAGGCAGGCAGCTAGCTGTGGGAGCAGCTAGTCCGTCGGCGGGCCCTCTCCCCCAGCAACCCGCCGAAGGTAGGCTGCTGGGCGCGGCTCTCGAGTTGCGGAGAGTGCCCGGGCTTTCTCCGCGCCCCTCTCGGCTTCGTGGCGCTGCCGCATTTCGTGGTAGCCGAGGCCAGGCCGAGGGCAGCAAGTTCAGGTTCATGTAGATTTCTTGGGCCTCTGCGGGATGCGGGGCTGCCGAGCTGCTCCCCGGGAATCTGCGCGGATGCAGAGCCTGTTGCGTGTGCCATTCATAGTTTGAGGGTACAAGACCGTCTGGTTCTCTTACCACACCACCACATTGAGTTTTGGTGGTTTGCAAAGCCCCCTATTTTTTTGATTCAGGGTTCGGGGTCAGGAGGTCCGGGAGACGCGCTGCCCAGATACTCCGTGAGTATCCTCACGCACTTCCCTGAACTCACAAGAATCTCTTTGGGGGTATATATTCAGGGAGTGATGGGAAGAATCACAGAATTAGGTTGGAAAAGACAAACTTTGAGAACATGCAGCCCAACCTATAACCTGACACTACATTATCTACTAAATCATGGCACTAAATGTCATACTCAGTCTTATTTTAAAACACTTCGAGGGATGGTGACTCCACTGTCTTCCTGAGCAGCCCATTCCAATGCGCCAAATAGTGACACAGTGTAAGAACACTGGGTGTGGGTGGCTATGGGACCTGATCTGCTCGTGGCTTGGGGCAGCAAAGTGCCCTACAACAGCCTGCAGGACCAAAGAAAGTACAGTTCAGCAGCACCATGCAAGGCAAAAGGAGGCCAATCCCTGTGGGTTCAACTAAGAGCCTTCAAAGAAAATGAAAGAGACCTGTGGGAAGTGCTGTTAAGGACATGAGTGAAAATCAGGGAAAGGGGTAGATTGAAGTGAATTGGGGAGGAGCAAGATTGTGGTGGTAGTAGATGTCTTTCTAGCTTTTCCTTGGGATATGTGCATTTGGGATATGTGCATATACATGTGTATGGGGGTCTGAGTGCAGTAATGGGAGTCAGACAGGTCAGAGGGCCCATGTGCCCATGGTGCAGTTTTGGAGTGAGTGCAGGTGTGTGAGTAAATGTGTCAGCACTAACGAAGGTCAAACCGGATGGTCCAGCAAATAGGGAGGTAGTTCCAGAGGGTGTGTTTAAAGGTGGGGTACCTTGCTACTGAGGACCAGGGGAGTCCTGGCTGGGTGCTGGAAAGACCATAGGGCTGAGGGGAGCATGTGTCTAACGGCAAAATCAAAGCGTTATGGGGGATCCTGGGTCCTGGATAACACTGGGTCCAGGAGTCTCCTGAATCACCTACAGCTTGTGCTGCTGCTATTTCAGCAGAACAAGAGCCTGTAAACACGCTGCCTTCTGTAGCTGAAGGAAGGCGGCTTTGTCAGTAGGCTCATCTTGATCAGGCTGCCTGTACTATACATCAATCACAAGATTCTCTTTGTTGCCTTTGTTGACTCTGATTTGTACTCACAGGCTTTCTTTTTTCTGTTCTGATTGTGGTGGCACTTTTGCTGTAACTGGTCCTTTATTCTTTTCATCTTTTGGCTGGCTTTCCATGTGCAAAATCTCGTAACTCTTGTGCAGAGGGACCTGGGGGGATGAGGTGGGGGAAAAGGGGTGTTGCTTTCTACCCCAAGCATGGACTACCCTCCCTTGCTCCTTTCTTTACAACTGCTACCTTCTTGCTGGGGAATGGATAGAGGCTCCCCTTAATCTTGAATTATTTCTGGTGGCTGCTCCTGTCTCAGGGAGGTCAGACCTTGGCTCCACCAGTCTCTCTCTCCTTCTGACTCTCTAATACTCCTTAATGTTTTTTTAATTTTAATGATTTTATTTAACAGTTGTTTCCCTTGCATGGTGCAAGAGATACTATTTTGAAGTGTCTAATTTTTATCAAAGGAGAAAGATCTATCTCCAAACTATTCATCACTTTCTGTAGCACTGTCTTCTGAGGAGTCAGCCCATTCCTCAGTCTCTGCAGAAGTGAAATGTAGTTTTGCAATACCAGCTGGGAAAGGGCTTTCATTTTCAGACTCTACCCAGCATTTAAAATGCGAAGACATACAGATATTCTGGTTCTGTAGTAATGTGTACCATGCTCCTTTTTTTTCTTTCATGAGAACAATAATGGCTTTTTTACTGTAACTTACACATGTAGACTTTTCTGCAAATACAGACTTACGCAGCTCAGCAAATTGTCTCCTGAACAAGCATGTTTTGCTGATGCAGGGTAGAGTCTTCTTCTGCTTCCTTCGTTTGAGCTACACCATCACATGGTGATTCCCAGAAGCAGTTTTAGAAGAATTAGAGTTTTCAGTAGAATTTTACTGTATTGACTTTCTGTGGATTGGATGCATTCTCTCGACCAGCTATATCCTGCTTTGTGTTTCTGCTTGCGGAGTGCTGCTTGATGCACTGATGTGAGCTGCTGATCTTGGAGTTTGATGCAGGAATTCTGCACTGGAGGCAGTAAAGGCTCCAAGTTCTTTGCATGATCCCATACTTGTATGTGTCCGCACAATTTCTGAGTTGTGTTACATGTTCTGGATTGTCAGTTGCCAGATCCATAGACAGAATCTTAGGAGGAATTATTGTATTCATTGAGCCACACCTTCATACTGGAAAGGCTGGTAACCAAGGCCACTGAGTAAATCCAAGCTGTATTTCCCAAGATATGTACTACTATTGCATGATGTAGTTTACTTTTGTAATAAATAAAATGGCTTACCCTTGGGTTCCATTCAATTTCATTATCAGTGGGTTTCACTCCATAAACTACAAATTCCTCAGCCTGAGGTGGCAGACATGTAAACCTTGCCAGTAGTTGAAGTTGCCGATTGCTACTAACTTTTGTTAGTAGCAACTTCTAGTAGTTAGTAGCTACCAACTTTTGTTTAGTAGATTTGTTCTGCCTTCATCTATGTATTTAATTGTGACCTTATAGACAAAATTTTCTTCCTCATTTGGTGGAATTTCTACCACCTGAACCCTTTGAAAAAAGGGTTTCCTCACATAGTCAATAAAATGCCGGCTTCTCCACACTATTGTTTATCTATTACTCAACCAAAGTTGGTTGCATTTACAGTGTGGAGAGGTAGTACTGTTGCCTGAATCGAGAAAGAAAAACACTTTCCAGACAATATTAATATAGGTAATACAAAAAGCAGATCTTTAATGGAAGCTTCCAGGTGGCCCCATGGCTATGGGCACAGGTGGAATCAGGTTTGTACAATTTTTATAAGATAGATTAATTAGTATATCTAACAGATATTGTCCAATTAGAAGAGCAGTTGGCTAGGTAATTTTCCCACTAGGTTCTGCCCCACTGGAGCCCCCTCCTTCCCCCCAATCTTTTCGCCCTACATTTTATTATGTCTATGATGTATGGTGCAAAACAACGTGTCCTTGCTGGACTAAAAAGCAAGACTAAACAGAATCCTAATGTACTAGTTTGAAAACAAACCGGTGGGAGGCACCAAGTCAGAGTAACAATTTAATGGGGAAATCAAAGAAAAGGAAAAAAATAAAAGAAAACACTGGTTCAAACTGACAGTGTCAAGATAAACCTGACTCCCTGTTAGTCAGGGTGGTGGTAGCAGTCTGGTAGAATGGTGGCTGCAGTCCTCTGAAGTGGTGATCCTGTAGAAAAAAGGGTCTGCTGTTCCTTAGGTCCAGTGGTGGCTGTGTAGCTCCTGTCCTCTGGAAATCCAGTGGAAGGATTGTCTCTGTTGTTCAGCATTTCAAATTATATCCATGATGGGATGCTTGGTTCCTCCCTCTGGGTGAAGCATCTCACAATGGGGTAATGAGTCATGAGGCCAGGTGTTGATTAGGCTCATTAACAGAAGATAGTCCAGAGGGAGTTATCTCTGAGTCATGCGGCAGGACAATGATGGGCAATTAACAGAAAGATAGTCTGGGGGGAGGAGGCAACACACTACCCCACCTGATTTCAACAGCTCATGAGGATGGTAATAGAATACACTGCAACCCAGGACACCTAAGAATGTAGTAAAAGGGTTAGCTCCTTGTTCTAAAAAGTAGGAGAAAAGGGTAGGAAAAGTACTAGAAGCTATAACCATGCATTAACAGTCTACAAAGCTACAACTATATGAAAAATGTATAGAAAGCAAAAAGCCTTAGGCATCAGTACAGTCACTTTCAGGTGTTTGTATACTTTCATCTGGTACATTCTGGGTCATGTTTACTTGTAAATTAATTTGATGACAGTCTGAACACACCGTTCTATTCTTGCAAATAGCAAATGTTTTAAGATAGGCACAGAGTGGTCTTGAAAGTTTCTCATCTTCTTCAGGTTCTAGCATCTTGGCAGTAAAATAGTGCAGTTCTTGTGGAATTTCAGCTTCTGTGTGCTTCAAATAGTGCAGAATCACAGGTGCATGGTATGTAGTGTTCTGTTAGCAGAATGATACAGCCTTCATGTATTCCTCATCTACAGAAGAGTGACTGATTCTGCCTTTGTATATTCCCGATCTACAGAAGAATCCTTTATCATATTACAGAAGTTGTCAGTCATGCTGTGTAGACACTGACCAAAGAGTCTTGGAGAAGGAAATCTGAAAGAGGTCACACAAGTTGTATTTCTAATTCCCAGACACTGTAGGTAGTCATCTGTTAAAACTAACACAACTGGAGTGCCAGAATTCTATTTTTTTCTGCCAATTTTTAATTCGATACATGTTGGGGGTAAACAGCGACAGTCGCCCGAATGTGCATGGCCCTCCAAGAAGGCGAGAGGGGATGCCTGCCCAAGCACGATCGCCGCAGATAAGGAACACCCCCTTTGGTAACTGCCAGGGTGCTCCATCCAGGGTGGAGGCCATTTTAATGTGCACGATGCCTCTACACCACTGGGCGGCTTGGTATTTTTGATCGTGCTGGACAACAGAAATACAAGACTCTTTCTGAGTCTTGGGGTCAAACATAAAGTGAACACAGAACGGGGCGGATAAAGAACTAATAATATCAAATCCAGCAGGCTCCTCGGGTAGCTTTGGGAGATTCCCAACCCAGTCCCACCAGAGGAGTAGGGGGTTCTTTACGGGGGTCTTTATGGTCCTGGCAATAAAGGACCGAGCTACCTGATGGGTCTGCTGGTTCCAATTTTCTTGGATGGAAAGCAAACGGGGAGGGTATTCAGAAACATTTATGGGAATCCCTACCAGGCAGGTCGACATTGGGTTATCTGCGGTTGCCATACTTAGGCAAATGTGGTCTTGCCTGAGGTCTTTGCCAGGAACGCCCAGACGTTGGTCTTTGGTTCCGGGATGATCCACGGCGACGCTGGGAAGGCCAGGACTAGCAGGATGAGTAGGTGGGGAAGGTCTTGCATCTTCTTTCTGGTTGGTGACTTCTAAACTAAAAACAGGATTAAAAATCATTGGCAAGGAAATCAAAACATAAACATGAAAAACTCAGGGATAAATAAGGATTTAGGGAAGTCTTGGGGATGGTGATGCCGCTTCCTCCTCCCCGTGCATACGTCTACCTGGGGGTCTGGGGGTCTCACCGGATGCTTGGGGGTATAAGGTTTCACCCACTTTTGTGGGATCCACCTTACACCCAGGGGTGTGGATACGCAAGCGTATCCATGACCCCACGTGACTAGCTTTTGAGGTCCCTCAACCTTGCCACTCTGGATCCTTAATGAGGACCAGTGGATGTTCATGCAGAGGGTAGTTGCTGTGTGGGCCGAAGTGTCTTGCCACTGGTGGGTTCATGTTGCTGAAAGGGCAGTTTAAAAAGTTGATTACAAAAAGAGCTTTACTTAATCGGTCTTGTGGGGAAAGTTCTCTACTGCTTGCCCATTCGTGCTTCAGGGTGGTTTTGAGCGTTTGGTGAGCTCGCTCAATCACCACTTGAGTGAGCGGGAGTCGGGGAGTAAGGGATGCCCTTCTTATGTCTTACTCCCCATTCGTCTAGGAACTCCTTGAAAGCCTCGGATCTATATGCGGGGGCCATTGTCTGTTTTGATTTCTTTGGGGACCCCCAAGACTGAAAACGCCTGGAGGAAGTGTTTCCTGGCATGTTCAGCCTTTTCTCCTGTGTGGGCAGAGGTGTAGACTGCTCCGGAAAAGGTATCTATGCTAACATGAACATACTTTAGTCGGCCGAATTCAGGAAAAGTGCGTGACATCCGTCTGCCACACCTCACAGCTCGCCAACCCTCTGGGGTTCACCCCAGTGCCTAATGAGGGGAGGGCTGACCACTGGCAATGTGGGCACATATCCACGATGGCCTTCGCCTGACTCTGCGTCAGTTGGAACTGACGGACCAGCCCCGGCATGTTTTGATGGAACATTTGATGGCTCAGTTTCGCCTGCTCGAAAACTTTCGGCATCCTGGCCATCTCTGCGGGGGCGGCGAGGGCATCCTCTCTTTCATTGCCCTCGGCTATCGGGCCTGGCAAATCTGTGTGCGACCTCACGTGCATCACAAAGAACGGGTGCTCTCAGTCGGAGAGAAGATATACTAACTTTGAGAGCAACCGGAAGAGATGTTTGTTTGAGACCTCTTTCAAAATAGCATTCTCTGCTCTTGCTACCACTCCTGCGACATAAGCCGAATCTGTTACCAGATTAAATGGTTCAGGGAACCTCTCAAAGGCTCTGATGACAGCGGCCAAGTCAGGAATTTGAGGGGAACCCTCAATGTAATCAATATCCGCCTCCCACTGCTGAGTTTGGGGGTCCTTCCAGGTCATGACTGACCTATGAGATGCCCTGGACGCATCCGTGAAAACTGTCACAGCCTCTAGAGGATACCTGCTTCTAATATTTTTTGGGAACAGAACAAACTGTTCCTGGAATAATTTGTGAACAGGAGCATGGACAGAAATTTGTCCTGTGTAGCTCTCAAAAGCTATTTGAAGGGTCTCATTCTCAGCTAATAGCTGCTTGAACATCTCTTTGGTCAGTTTGGCAGAGGACAATTTGTCCTGCTCCAAACGGACCGGCAAGTGGATGCACGAGAAGTCACACCCAGCCAATTCCCGAAGCCTCGTCCGAGCCTTCCGGATCAACTGGGCCATCAGTTCCTGGGCCTTCGTGATGGTTTTGGACCTGGTATTGCTCAGAAACACCCACTCGATGATGAGGAGAGGGTCCTTCTGGCTCCGGTCCCACTGGAATATGAGCCCGTTGAGGTGGGGCAACTTTCCCATGACAATGAATTTGAAGGGCAGTTCCAATTTTCAGCTATGTGCCTGCCTCTCACGCATCTTAACCTCTACCTTTTCCAAGGCAGCCCTTACCTCTGGGGTCAAGGTCCTAGGAGAACTCAGCTCCTCCTTCCCTTTCAACAAATTGAAAAGGGGGGCTAGGTCTTCGGTGGTAATCCCTAGCCAGGGCCTGATCCATCCTAAAGTGCCACACAGTGAGTGGAGATCCGCCAATGTTTGGGGATCACTTTTAATGGCCAATTTTTGAGGAACAATGGTCCTCTTAGTGATCTCCAACCCCAAATATTTCCAAGGGGGCATCTTTTGAACTTCATCTTCCTGGAGAGTGAATCCAGCTTATGTCAAAACATTGACGACTTGGTCAAGGGTGTCTCGAAGCACATGGTCATTTGGGGGCGCACACTAGCACATCATCCATATAATGTAGGATGATGGCTTCCCTCATGGTGGCACGGATCAGGGACAGCAATGAAGCGATGTACCACTGGCAGATGGTAGGGGAGTTCTTCATGCCCTGGGGAAGAACTCACCAGTGGTACCGCTTCATTGGGGTTTCTTGGTTGGTGGTGGGAACCAAGAAGGCAAACCGTGGAGCATCAGCAGGGTCCAGAGGAATTTTATAGAAACAATCTTTGATGTCAATAACAACCAAATTCCAGTTTTGGGGGAGCATTGCTGGGGAAGACATCCCTGGTTGAAGGGGCCCCACGTCCACAATGACTTCATTTATTTCCCAAAGGTCGTGGAGGAGTCTCCACTTGTCCTTCCCCAGCTTCTTGATGACAAAAACTGGAGAATTGCAAGGGCTAAAAGTTGGCTCAATGTTTCCAAGAGCCAATTGCTTTTCCACGAGTTCGGTGAGCGCCTTCAATTTCTTTCTTTCTAGCGGCCACTGATCCACCCATACCGGAGAATCAGTTGTCCAATCTAGTTTTTGAGTGGGGCGCTTCACAGTGGCCGCAATTAGAAATCCCAAGGGGTTTTCGGGATCTCTAATCTAATCCCCCATTGGGACATGGCGTCCCGTCCCCACAGGGGGGCCTGGTAATCAGTCACAAATGGGCGTAGAGTAGCCAATTTCCCATCTGGTCCCTCAGTTTGTACAATGCTCTTCGATATTTGTGCCAATTTTGTCCCTCCGATACCCTGGATTTTTCCTGCCACGGGTTGCAATTCCCAATGTGACGGCCATTCCCTGCAGGGAATGATCGTGACATCTGCCCCCATCTCCGGTGGGGTGCTATCCATAGATAGAATCATTGCCTTGCTGGACATTGCAGTAAATGATGGGTTTGTTTTCTCCCACCACTTCTGCCCCGTAGACACCTGGTGTTTTGCTGTCTACTGGGATTCCTGCTGGAATGGGGATAGCCTGGGCGATGACTTGCCCCTTGGCCAAATAGAAGGGTGGGTTGATGCACCGTGCCACCAGCTGAAGTCGTGCCAGGTCATTCGTGAGAATGGCCGGGCACACTTCTAGCTCTTGGGGTGTGTGCTTAGTGTCTCCGATGGCCATGTACTTACAGCTTCCCCCTGAAGGCACCAATCCTCCTTCCAGTGTTTCCACTGCAACTACCGTCCACTGATCCGATCTTAACAAGTGGTCCATTGCCGTCCTCAGAGACAGTGGTGGTTGAGGGCGCCAAGTTTCGTCGGGGTTCTGCGCTGTAGGGGGAAACCCCATAGAATGGTCGAGTCTGGTAATTATGTCACGTCCGGTGAATGTCGTTTCCCCCCCTTTCCCCACAGGCCCTGCCTCATTTTTGTCCCAACGCGAGGCAGGACTGCATTGTGCGCCTAGTTTTTTTTGCGCAGCACCAGGCGCTGGTGGTGGTGGCGCTCTTCCCCCCCTTTCCCTTGCTGCATCTGCCGTTCTTTTGGGGCAGATTCTTGCAAGGTGCCCCACCCCCTGGCAATAAAAACATATAATTTCCCCCCTAGGTCTTTGTGATGGTTTCATTGGAGCTTGAGTTTGTGGGTGGACCGCCATGGCCATCGGTGGAATGGGCCGTCGAGGTGGTGGTCTAACGTCCATTGTGGAGGCCTTCTTCATGCAGGCCTCCACGAGCGCAGGGAGCATTGGCTCTGGGTATACTGGCAGCCCAGCGATCACCCTCTTGCACGACTCATTGGCGTTCTCTTTGGCCACCTCGAGGATGATCGTCGGGTGCATATTTTGATTTTCCACTTGTCGCTCTACCTGTGCCCTTATCTGATCCACAAACTCAATAAAAGACTGGTTAGGGGCTTGTTTGATAGTTAAATAACTTTTGGGGGCTTCTGGGATAGGTGCGGGAAGGGAAAGGAAAGCCTTCTCTGCTGCCGCCATGACCCTTGCGAGAACAGCCTTAGGTAAAATACGGGCTTGTTCTCCGGGTTCTTTCCAGTTCCCCTTGCCGCACAGGTGGTCGAATGTTAGAGCCGATTGGTTGGCATCAACAGCCGTATCTCTGCATCTGCAAAGCTCAATGAGGAG
Source organism: Corvus cornix cornix (assembly GCF_000738735.6). Classification (NCBI taxonomy): domain Eukaryota; kingdom Metazoa; phylum Chordata; class Aves; order Passeriformes; family Corvidae; genus Corvus; species Corvus cornix. The sequence goes on along the minus strand of NC_046332.1, from coordinate 102,120,279 downwards.
TGGCTGTAAGGACCGTTTCCATGTCTGCTTCCACAACAGGTATTGGTCGGGGTTAACAGACACGTAAACAAGTCCTTAATGTCCCAAGGGACAAGCTCATTTGATGAAAATGTGGCCTTAAGAAGGCCTTTAAAATACTCACTTTTTCGGCCAAACTCCCTTTGGGCTTTGCAGAGCTCCTTTTTATTCTGGTAGGAGAAAGGCTTCCATCCTCAGAGGGCTCCTCCTACCCCACCATAGGTGAGAGGTGCGGCATGGTAGACCGGCCTCAGTTCCAGGTTCTGGGCCCCAGGCCCCTCACATCTGGCTCCGATGTCGTGGGAACTGGATGTTCGAGCGTGGGAACTGGAAGTCGTAAGTGGGGAGGCGGGGTCAACAGAGGAGTGGGAGGGAACAGGGGCAGCGCCGGCTTCCGCCCCGGAAAAGGCAGACCGGTCCTGAAGCACCTCCCACGAGGGAGGAGGAAGGGACTTGGGTCTTGGGAAAAGGGGTGTGGTGAGGGGCAAGGAGGAAGTTCGGGCAGAGGAAGGGAAGAGAAGGAGTCTAAGGGAAAGGGATTATGGGAAGAAGAAACACAAGGGGGGGGTCCGACCACGTGGTCCCCTCCATCTTGAGCTCCCTGGGAGCCATTTTGAGGGTTTGGGAGGGATAGGAGTGAGGGGCTAGGAGATGGATAGGGTGATGGTAATGGGGTTTGGGAACAATGGGAAGGATGAGGGGAAGGATAGGGAAATGCTCAGGAGAACCAGGGAGATCGGGAAGGACATGGTGATGGACAAGGAGAACAACTGCAATCAGGGGTGGATGGGTCTGAACTGGGGATATTAAACCTAACAACTTTGGGAGATGGAACTAGGGTAGAGGGTTTAAGGATAGAAGTCTTGGCCGGCGGGCCCTACCGACCAAGACCAGGGAACTGGGGGGTTCGCAAGGAGCCAGGGAGACTAGCACCACTGCGGCTACCCTGCGTTACATGGGTTGCTCCTCGGGAACCACCCAGCGAGGGATTAGGGGAAGGGGTAGAGGTATGAGGAAGAACAGGGGAAGAACTGGGGGGCTCTCTTTCGGTTCCCAACCTCTCTCTAACTGTTAGCTGAATTAAAACATACAACGGGGTAAATTTGGATGCCTGGGTGTGCCCCTCATTCATCTTTTGAGTGAGAGTCGCTCCCACAACATTCCAGAAGGGGAGCGAGGTCACATCTCCTGGGGACACTCGCGGGAAATGGAAAAAGAGCCATCGAACAAACTGTTTCAACAAACCCTTTTAAAACTTTTTCCCCCCTCCCTCCAGGAGTCCCACAACTGGGAAATAAAATCCTCGCTGCTGTGCTAACAAACGTGCGCCCATATTTTAAAAAACCTGAGAAACACAAAACTGATAAAACTGGGGGCCAAACACTCTCAAAAAATAAAACTGTGAGCACAGCACTTACCCCTGCCAGTAAAACGAAAACTTAGAAGCACGTAAAAGGAAGGGTCCGGGAGCACTCAGGGGTTCACACACATACACTCACCCCTCCACACAAGGGGGACACCCCTCAACACACAAACTACGACCCCACTCTGATCCCCTGGCCAACGGGGATACTCACCACTTGCTCCGCTGGACAAAGGTGCTGTAGGCAGGGTCCCTCTCCCTGGACACGATCCCTCCGGCGCTGAGGGACTACCATGTCCGTCCCCGGGAGCGCCACCTGACAGAAATGGGTCTGCTCCCACTGGGGTGCTGACATGCCAGTGGATCTCCGAAAACGATCCTTTCCATGGGGTCTTGGACCCTCAGGGATGTTGTAAATGAGACTGAGACTTTTAAAGGAAAAGTCAACTCGTTTATTTGTTAACTGCTGAGAGCGGGAACCCAGGATAAGCCCAGGCTCTGCGCGACAAGCCAGAATAAAACAATATTCCAACAAGACAGTGAGACCCACTGGGTGCTCCCTTGGACCCCAAGTTCCGCAGGAGGACCCCTCCCCTGGGGGCAGGTAGCTTTTTAAAGTGTCTGGTGCCACCGGACTGGTGCATTTCTCAATCCTCGTGCTGATTGGCCCCTTTCTTGTTCGCTGGTTGGTCTATACCTCTGTGCATTCCTCACCAATCATTTTCAAATAAGTCCACTTCAGTGGTTGGCTCGTTCTCCAATCACAGTCTAGGGCGTAGTCCTCATCCCTTGTACCCTACGAAGCAATGTGCTAGAAAGTTCCTTCTGTTAAACCCATTGGGTCCTTGTTATATCCCCATCCAGTGGTTACATTCCAGCATTACACCCGTACAGTCTCGCAACTTCCCTTCAATTACCATGTCCATCTATTCCACCCTCAACTCCCTTCTTTTCTATCTCATTTAAACAGTAATAACCAACACCCTGAAACCGATTCATTTATTACAACTCCCCTCTCTAAAGCTTTGATCAGGCTCTGGCCCGCATCAATTATTCAAAATTTCAATTGTGTCTTCATAAACTTGATATATTTTTTGTAGTTTTTGGTACTTCTCATAAGTTTCCTTCGCTGTTTTTGGGGTTTCCTCTTGCTTTTCTGCTCTCATCATCCTGATCCTTTCAATCTTCTCATCACTTAACTTTTCAATGCAATTTTGCACAATACTCGTTGTGAGGAACGAGACAACTCTTAGAAAAATTAAGATAATTTATTAAAACAGGAAAATTGAAAAATTATAAAAATCAGGAAAATATCAAAATTTGGGATCCTAGTGGCTCAAAGGGTATTCCCGGGAACGCAGGGATTGGAGATCTTTTGGCTTTTACAGCACTGGACCTCCGGTGGAAAACTTGCAATGCTGGGCTGACTTTTAGCTAGTCCAAAAGTCGGAGAAAAATTATTGAAGGCTCCTAAATAGGAGTAAGGCTTAAGTGCCCAGCACTGGCGCCCACCACAGCTAAATCTGCAGTGGTCTGCGCCTGCTCTGAGGCTGACTCACTATTTTATAGTACCTTTGCTCCGCCCCAGTCCGCCCCACGGACCGCCCATGGCACACCCCTTTGGTTCTAAGTGATTGGTGCTTTCCTTTTGACAGATTACCTCTGTCCACCAATAGCTCGTCGTTGTCAGGGGGGTAGTAGCAGCTGGAGTAAGAGTGGTAACATGTCCTTATTAAGATTCAGGTTGCCTTGGAGCTTACCTACAGACCAACGGCTAAAGGGCTAAAACTGGCTGTTGGCTGTTAGGAACTGGGGTTTGGGGTTGGTTCTGAGCAAAGTAGAAACCCTTAAAATAAATATTAAAATACATCCAACACAGCTTAAAACATTAGCAAAGGTATACAGAGAACATAAGAAAAACAACTCTTTTAAGTTGGAAGGGGAATTTTAACTGGGACACTTTTAACTAGGGGATTTTAACTGGAACTGGTGCAGATAAACTGCTTTGAACAAGTGAAACACTAATACGAACTTGATATTTGTACCTGGACTGATGGGTGAACATTAACACTCAAAATTTGTGTAACCCAAAATTAACTAATTAAAATACTTAACATGCAAAGACCAAATTAATTAGGGAGTTCATGTATGACAAGTCCCCCCTTTTTCTCTTATGTTCGCATCTTTGGTCTTTGCATTTAAGTGAAGGTCGGTAGCTCTTCAGGGAGTTCGGTACCCCCAGCTCCCATCCTGTGCCCATGTGGCAGGTCCATAAGTCTCTAGGATCCTCTCGGCTGGCCATTCTTCCTCTCCCCATCTCTGGGTTCCCCCTATTACATGTCTCTTGGTGCGGGAAAGTTCGTCATAAAGGGGAATTCCAAGGTGGGCTCCAGCGTTCTCGGCAAGCAGGAAGAAGTTTGGTTGAATGGCTCCAAGAGTGCAGCTCCCTTTCCAGCGGGGTGGTAAACTGGAGTAAGCTCGGTTACCACAGATCCAATAGAGATCCTGTGGTGCTTCCCAGAAGTGAGGTTGTATACTTGCTGCTGTGATCCAGTATTTGGAGATTTGTGGCAGGACAGAGTATGGGTTTCCCTGGTCCCAGCACTGCCAGAGTTTTTTAGCAGAGTTCAAAACACAGTTTTTGTTTTTAATCTTTTCTGCAGACCAGAATACATCTGGTTCTTGGGGTATCCACCAGTGCCTTTGCCCATCAGTTACCAGGTACCTTTTGCATATTGTCTCACCAACTTCTTTTACAAATTTTCTTCCTTTCCTCCAGATGCATTCTTCTCCAATAACAGTATTACTTAGCAGCCAAGTTTCATTGTCATGTCGGGTTGTGTGGGAAAGATTACTCAGTCGGAGTAAATCAGGGGGTCCAAGACTGACTCCCCGCCAAGGCCAACTTTCCGATTCTAAAGTTCCTCCACACACCCAGCAATTTGTCAAATTTAGTTGTTGTCCAATCCTTTCTGCCAGGTCAATAAATAAGTTTTTCCTTGACACCAAAGGATTGTTTGTTTTTTGTTTTTCCTTTTCTTCTATGACCACCTCCTGGATCAGGTCAGTGTCATAGGTCTTTCTTTTTAGCAAATCTTCTGTCCTGGTTATGTATCTAAAATTGAAACAAAGCCAATCATCTTGGGAGGGGCACTCTCCCTTCTGTTTCTGTTTTAGGGTGCCAATGTTTCTGCCAATCCAATACTTGTGACCTTTTTCTGAGCAGGTACTTAACTCTGTTATGTTGTAACAGGATGGATTAACATAAGTATGTGCTCGGAAAAAGTGTCGAATTTGGAATGAGCTTCCTTCTGCCTGATACACCGTCTTGTAACATTTGTTACAGCGGCTGTCGGCTGCTTGAGTGAAGGGGAGCCAGAGGACCCAGAGACAGATGACATTTAGTATCAGGGTGTTGCTCACTTTCCCCTTTAGGCAGACCCAGGAGGAGTTGTTAGCATTTGGGTTGCCTCTGCTGGTGGGGCTTGTCATCTTTGCTCCTTTAGTCCTTCCTTTAGGCTTTCCACCTTCAGATGGTTCTTCAGCAATTTTAGGCTTCTGGAAACTCATGGTTAATTTAGGGTTGGCCTTGTTAAAGAATAAAAGTACCATGCCCGTAAATTTTGGAGCCCGATTGATCTGTTATTGAAAAAGGATGCTGGCTTCAAATGGAGCCTCTCTATACAGTTGATGTGACAATATGGTTATACGAATGCAGAGTCTGTAAAAGAGAATAACAAAGAATAGAATTACCAGCCTAATATTTTCAACTTGATTTAACAACTTGTATCTAACACTTACTAACAAAACTCTTAACTGGGAATAAATTATGCTTATTAGGAGGTATAACTGGGAAGAACTGGGAATACAGGGTTTTATTAACTTGGACTGAGGATTGCTAAATGGAGTTTTCAGGTAGGATGTTTAGTTTGATGGTTCGTCAGGAGGTTCCTTTTCTTCGTCTGGTGGCGCTACAGGACCCTTCACTCTTTTGACGTGTGTCCAGCCCTTCTCAAATGTTCGGACCGCTGTTTCGGTGGTTAGCTGGACCTGGAATGGACCTTCCCAAGATGGCGTTAAAGATTTTTCTTTCCATGATTTTATTAACACCCAGTCACCTGGATTTATGTGATGTAAACTGAAATCAAGTGGGGGTGTTTGTGAAATAAGACCTCTTTCTCTTAGCAACTCCAGATTTTTTGCAATGATCTGTACATACTGTTGGATGCTGGTGTTTCCACACTCTTTAACATTCACCTCTTGCGATGTAGCAAGGTAGGGCAATCCATATAGCATCTCATATGGGGAACAACCCAAGTCAGACCTTGGCTGAGTTCGGATTCTAAGAAGAGCGAGTGGAAGACATTTTACCCAGGTCCATTTTGTTTCTAACATCAATTTTGTGAGGGTGTTCTTGAGCGTCTGGTTCATCCGTTCCACTCTCCCAGAGCTTTGTGGATGCCACGGGGTATGTAATTTCCAATTTATTCCTAATTGTTGAGCCAATTGTTGTATAATTTGGGAGGTAAAGTGGGTACCTCGGTCCGAGTCTATACGGTGGACTATCCCATAACGAGGGATAATTTGCTCGAGGATCACTTTACTCACTGTCTGGGCTGTTGCGTTGACAGTTGGAATAGCTTCCACCCAGTGAGTAAGGTGATCAACAATTACCAACAAGTATTTCCACCTCTGGACAGGAGGCATTTCTGTGAAGTCAATTTGAATATTTTGGAAAGGCCTGATCGCTAATTCGATTCCTCCGCCAGTGTTCTTTTTCATTACCTTTCTATTGACTTTTTGGCAGATTATACAGTCCCGTGTTATTTGATTGGCAATTTCGTGAACACCAATACATCCAAAAGTCCTGAGATAGTGGTCCGTCAGAGCCCTTGAACCCCAATGATTCGTTTGGTGGATATTTTGTAAAATTTCTCGTGTTAGATTTTTGTTTAGAAGTTGGCGCTTATCTGGTAAATACCAGCGGCCTTGAGAATCCTCATTGGCTCCAATTAAAACTAATTTTTGTTTTTCCTGATCAGTAAAAATGGGCGTGGGTAAAACGCTGGTTTGTGATGTAGTGTCAGTTGTGATGATGTTATTTGGAAGTTGTTTCACTTCCATCACCTTTACTTCCTCTTCCACTGCTGCTTCTTTTGCTGCCAAGTCTGCCAAGCTGTTCCCTCGAGCTTCTATAGTGGTACCCGATTGATGGCCTGGAATATGCACTACTGAGATCACCTGAGGCAGTTGCAGTGCTTTTAGAATTTTTAAAATCAATTCCTTATGTAATAAATCTTTCCCTTTGGTATTCAGGAATCCCCTTTCGGACCAGATTTTTCCAAAGGTGTGGACTACACCGTAAGCGTATCTCGAGTCTGTGTAGATGGTCCCAATGCTTCCGGCTAGTCGGCGGAGTGCTTTTTCTAGGGCATAGAGCTCACAGACTTGAGCTGACCAGGTCGATGGTAGTTTGCCCTTTTCTAATACGCACATCTGGTGTCCATCAACCACCGAATAGCCAGAGCATCGTTTTCCATCTACTACTCGAGACGACCCGTCAACGAAGAGGATTTCCCCTTCATTGAGGGGGCAGTCCACTAGGTCCTCTCTAACTTTCGTTTGGATGTCAATTATGTCGATGCAATTGTGTTCTAATTCATTTTCAGAAGGGGTCCCATAGAGAAATTGAGCCGGATTTTGGTGCGCACTTACCACTAGCCTCAGGTGGTCTGAGTGCATGAGAATGGTTTCGTATTTGACCATCCTTGGGTCGGTTAGCCACTCCGCAGCCCTGTGTGTTAATACAGTCTTTATTGAGTGTGGTGTATGTACCGTTAAGTTCCCACCAAAAATGAGTTTTTGGCTCTCCGAAACCAGAGTGGCTGCTGCGGCGATGGACTGGATGCAGACTGGCCATCCTCTGGACACCGGATCTAGTAGTTTGGAAAGGAAGGCAACCGGCTTCCTGACTCCACCCCACTCTTGGGTCAAGACGCCATAGGCTATTCCTTTCTCCACGTTAACAAACAGATCGAAGGGCTTTTCCAGTGAAGGAAGGCTTAAAACGGGTGCTTTCGTTAATTTTTCTTTCAAATCTTGTAATTTTTGTGTGTCTGAGTGATCCCAATTGAAAGGTTCCTCTTCCATTAATTTCTCGTATAAAAATTTGGCAGATTGTGAATACTGGTCGATCCACAGTCTGCAGTATCCAAATAGGCCTAATAATTGTCGAATTTCACGTTTTGAAGTTGGAGGTGGTAAATTTAGGATGCCTTCAATTCTTTCGGCACTGAGTTTTTTTGTGCCATAGCCAATTAAATGTCCCAAATACTTCACCTCCTGTAACACGAATTGCAATTTATGTTTTGATACCCTCAGCCCGTTCCTTCCTAGAAAATTCAGTAACTGTATGGTGGCAGTTCTTACCGTAGACTCCTGTTCCCCCGAGAGGAGCAGGTCATCTACGTACTGAGTTACCTTAATCCCTTCGGGTGGAGAAAAGGAACTTAGCAAATCTTCTAGCGCTTGGCCGAAGAGTGTGGGTGCCTCGGTGTAACCTTGAGGCAGACGAGTCCAGCGCAGCTGCTGCTTCCGTCCAGTGTCCGGATCCTCCCAGGTGAATGCAAAGATGTCCCTGCAACGAGAATCTAGAGGACATGACCAGAAAGCATCCTTGAGGTCAATAACAGAGAACCAGGCATGTGTTGGGGGTACCCGGCTCAGGAGTGTGTAAGGGTCCTGCACCAACGGATACCTGGTTTGAACTCTTTTATTGACCTCACGCAGATCTTGTACCAGCCGGAATGACTTGTCTGGTTTCTGGACAGCCAAAATTGGGGTGTTATATGAAGATTTGCATATTTCGAGGATTCCATCCTTTAGTAAGTCCACGATGACCGGTTTCAGGCCCTTTCTTTTGTCCTTCGAGAGGGGATATTGTGGTATACTCACTGGACGGCTGTTTGGGAGCAACTCAATCATTAGTGGTGTTATGTCCAGTTTTCCCCGGTTGCCTGGTCTTGCCCACACTACCGGGTCAATGCGTTGCTCATCTGTTAAAAGACAGAATGAATAGTTTAGTCGACATTTTTCTGCCTTGCGGTACCACTCCCACTCTCAGGGGTACTTGGAAATCACGTCCAAAGAGGTTGATTCCAGCTTCAGGTAAATACAGGATGTCCCCTGTATGGGTACGCCCCTGTATGAAAAGTGTCACATTTTTAATTATAGGAACTGCAAAGCTTTCGCCATTAGCACCAAAAATGTCTAGTGTATCTCGAGAGATACAACATCCTGGAGGTATTTCAGTGACACAGGTCTTTTCAGCACCTGTGTCCACTAAAAACTCCACTTGCTTTCTCTGGGGTCCAACTTCTAATTTTATCAAGGGCTCTTTAAGATGTTTTTGCCCCAGAGAATAGAGCCCCTGACTCCTTCATTTATTCAGAATTTGTTCCTCCATTTGGAGGACTCCTTGATCCCTCTGCTTTTTAAAACATTGCCAGTGCCCGTGGCCTTCTTTATTACAATATGTGCAAATTAGTCTTTTGAGTCCCTGAACATTTGAGGTAGTTTGTTGGTTTGGTTGTATATGACAAGTACAAGTTTGTGGCTGTTGCTGAAGACAATGTTGTTGTGGGATACCCCCTTGGAAGGTTCTTTGGTTAGGAGGGCGATGGACTGGAGCATTAGTACTGTTGTTCATTATTCGGCTTTTAGCCTTCATCCTCTCTTCATCCCTCCTAACAAAGACCTTTTGGGCTTCCTCCAGTAGTTCATCCAGTTCCCTCTCTGGCCATTTCTCCAATTTTTCCAATTTTCTCCTGATGTCAGGCCAGGAGTGTAGCACAAAATGTACTTTTAACATAGTTTTGCCTCCTTCGCTGTCTAAATCAATGACAGAATAAAGTTGGATGTTATTCCTTAAGCGAGCCATCCAAGCTGTTGGGGACTCATCCTTTTCCTGTTCCCCACAAAATGCCTTTTTCATATTATTAACTCGAGGAACAGCTTCTCTAATCCCTTTTATAGTTAAATTTCTGTAATCTTTCATGGTAGTTTTTGTTCTCCAATTGGGCCCCGATTGGAATTATTTTCTCTGTCCCAAACTGTCACTGCTGCGGCTCTGATCAATTTTCGTTCTTCGATGGTAAATAGAGACTGTAAGATGGATTGTCTCTCTCCCCAATTATAAATATTAGGGCTGAGGAATTGGTCAAATTGATCAGCTAACCTGATGGGGTCAGCCATTAGACTTTTCATCTCCTTTTAAAATTCTCGTACCTCAGATGAAGCCAATTTCTCCTTGTGCATTTCCCATGGGTACCTCTCTAAGAGGTAAAATTTTAGACTCATAGGGAGTGCCAAGGCAGGTGGGACAGTCGGGTGTTTTAAATGATTTGTTTCTAGTACAAGACGCTGGGCCCTCCTGACTAGAAGAAATCCTTTGTTCGGTTGTCTTTTTGTGAGAGCAGGAAGGAACAGAAATTTCTTTTTCACTTTCGTTTTCACTTTCTGAGTCCCTCTCGGTTGGGTGACTTGATAAAGGAAGGACCCTTTCTTTTTCAGTTTGGACCCTCCTTGCTGAAGGAGTTACTGGAGGAATGTAGTCTAGGGGGTCCCACTTTGGTTGATTTAATTTAGTTCTTCGTTTTTCTTTTTGTTTTGGTTCTTCTGCAATAGAAAAAATTTGGTTTGAATTTTTATTATGTCCAATTGAATTTGATTTTGTTTCTTCTTCCAAATCTCCTTTTTTGTCTTGTTCTTCATTTTGTTTTTGCCAATAATTTAACCAAATTTTAGCATAATCCAATTCGTCAGAATGTTTTGGAGCTCTGCAATGTACATAAGAATACAAAGCTTCGCAAAGCCACTTTTCAGAAGACCCATATTTGGGCCACTTAAGCCCATCTTTGTGAATCTTTTGTTTTGGCCACTTAAAAAGACAATATCTAATCATTTGGCACTGGTCTTTTTCCTTAGTTAGAACACTTTCTTCCCAGTTTGAGAGCATTTGTCCCAATGGACTCTCTGGGAAGATTTTGTATTTCTTCACTGGGTCTTTTCTTTTGCTATTTGCTTGTCCCATTTTGTTACAGGGAAGCAAACAAGTAGCTTATGCAGAAGAGGACCTTTTTTTTTTTTTTTTTTTTTTTTTTTTTTTTTTAAACTAATTAAATTAAATAAACCAAAGTCTTATATTGTATAAAGCAACCAGAATGCAGTATAATAAGATAGTATTATAAAATGACTTAAAATCAATACACTATCACAATATAAAGCTACAACAACAATAGATTTATAAGCATAAAACACAATACAATTAATGTAGAGAAATACAAATAAGGATAGCGAATGTATGAGGGAATTAATAATGGCGAATTTGTAGGAAAAACAAATATGGTGGATCCGTGGGAAACAACAAATATGGTGGACCCGTGGGAAACAACAAATATGGTGGACTAAAATTAATTTTTATTACTGCAAGCACAATTAATGTATATTTGATTAATTCAAATGGATTGTGGTTTAAATAACTCTCTCTCTCTCTCTATATATATATATAAATATAAATTAAAATTCAAGAAGCAACAGTTATCTTTATTAGCAAACGAGAGCTAAATTCGAAATAATAATTAAAGTAGAAAGATTATAATGAATAACACAAACAGTAACCCAAAATACCAAAATGGTACCTTATGATTAAAACAGATAAAACAGATCACGGTTATAATCCAATAAATCAAACAATCATAACCAACAGAGAGTATAAAGGTGCTAGATAGCACTGACCACAGAAGTCCAGCTAAAACAAACTCACACATACACTAAACACAAAGGCTGTAATTCAAATTAAAGACACAAAATGGCGGCCGTTCCCGCCGAAATTCGAGATAACAAAATGGTGGGCACTCCCGCCGAAACGCAAAATTTCAAAATGGCGGCCGTTCCCGCCGAAATTCGAAATTTCAAAATGGCGGCCGTTCCCGCCGAAAGAAAAAGCAGGGGTTTAAAATGGAGTTTCTCCTCGGTTCTAGACCCGAGGAGACCGAGACACTACGAAATATAACTGGGGCCGCGCGCACCCCTGAACCATGTGGAAACCTCTCCAGAAAGGCTGACCACCACCCTCGATCCCCTTCCTTGTCTCTAGAAGGGTGATCCCTCGTGGTGCCCTTAAAACGAATCCCTTCAATCACACTCTCACACACACTGGGGACGGCCAACCCCACACTCAACTCTCACAAAGGGAATTCCACCCGGAGGTTCCCCAAAAACTAGTAGCCCTTAAAAAAGGGTAAGCCCTAACTAAATTCCCCTTTAAAAAGGGTTCAAGCCTTACCACAAGTTCTTTCCACTGGAGGTGCCCTTTCTCCACTGCAGTATCCTCGTGGCAGCCCAGCAAATCCAAAAAAAAATCGGAAAAAATCGCAAAAATTCAAAAATTACAAATTTAACCAAAATCCCTGGATTTTAGGGCAAAAATAGGATCCCGGACGAGCCCCCAAAAGAGTTGTGAGGAACGAGACAACTCTTAGAAAAATTAAAATAATTTATTAAAACAGAAAAAAAATTGAAAAATTATCAAAATCAAGAAAATGTCAAAATTTGGGATCCTAGTGGCTCAAAAGGGTATTCCCAGGAACGCAGGGATTGGAGATCTTTTGGCTTTTACAGCACTGAACCTCCGGTGGAGAACTTGCAGTGCTGGGCTGACTTTTGGCTAACCCAAAAGTCGGAGAAAAATTATTGAAGGCTCCTAAATAGGAGTAAGGCTCAAGTGCCCAGCACTAGCGCCCACCACAGCTAAGTCTGCAGTGGTCTGCACCTGCTCTGAGGCTGACTCACTATTTTATAGTTCCTTTGCTCCGCCCCAGTCCGCCCACAGACCGCCCATGGCACACCCCTTTGGTTCTAAGTGATTGGTGCTTTTCTTTTGACAGATTATCTCTGTCCACCAATGGCTCGTCGTTGTCAGGGGGGTAGTAACAGCTGAAGCAAGGGTGGTAACATGCCCTCATTAAGATTCAGGTTGCCACAGGGCTTGCCTGCAGAATAACGGCTATGGGTCTAAAAATAGCTGTTGGCTGTTAGAAACTGGGGTTTTGGAGTTGGTCCTGGGTCTAAGGTGCAAAGTAGAAACCCTTAAAAAAATATTAAAATACATCTAATACATCTTAAAACATTTGTAAAAGTAGACAATGAACATGGGAAAAATAACTCTTATAGTGTACAACTAGCTTAAAGTTTGAAAAGGGATTTTTAACTGGGAAGCTCTTAACTGGGGAATTTTAACTGGAACTAGTGCAAATAAACTGCTTTGAACCATTTAGAACACTAATAACAGAACTTGATTTCTGTACCTGGGCTGATGGGTTAATTTTAACATTCAATTAAAACATATTTAACTCAAAATTAACTAATTAGAGCACTTAACATGCAAAGACCAAGCTAATTAGGGATTTTATGGATGACAAAAATCATCAACATACTGCAAAATCTGTACTTCTCCGATGGGTATGAACTGCTGCAATATTCCCTCCAAGGCCTGACCAAATAGATTTGGGGACTCAGTAAACCCTTGAGGTAGTCTAGTCCACTGCAATTGCTGTTTCCTTCCTGTATCTTCATCTTGCCATTCAAAGGCAAACCACCCTCGACTTTCCCTTCCCAGTGGGCAAGCCCAAAATGTATCTTTCAAATCAGTGACACTGAACCACTCATGTCTGGCTGGTACCTTACTTAACGAAGTGTATGGGTTAGTTACTACTGGATATCGTGCAATAGTTTGTTTACTCACTTCCCTTAAATCTTGCACCAATCTATATGTACCATCTTGGTTTTTTACTGGTAATATTGGGGTATTATTTGGAGACATGCATGGTTCCAGAATTCCATCTTTGGTCAAGTCTTTAATCACCGGAGTCAGCCCCTGTTTTCCCTCTGCTGAAATTGGGTATTGTTTTACTCTTATCGGTGGTATATTTGGTTTCATTCTAATCTCTATGGGGGAAATAGCTAACAGTCCATGACCCCCTCCTTCCAGCCATACTCTCGGGTCTATCGCCTCTTCATCTTCTTGCCTTAGTATCATTATCCTTGCTACCATGCGCCCTTCTTCTGGCACCACACATATTCTTAATTGTACCTGTAAGTCTCGACCCAAGAGATTGCGCCCTAACTTAGGTATGTACAACAAGTTTACACATCTCTCTCTAGAATTTCCTTTTACTTGTACTTGTTCTATAATAAATACATCAAATGGGTCATTTTTAGCACCTTTTACTTTACATTTTTGATTACTCAATTTACACCCCACTTGTAAGCTTTGAAACACATGACCTATCTGCTCCAGTGTCAAGTAAAAACTCACATTCTTCGCTCTGGGGACCAACTTCTGAATTTACCAGGGGCTCTGTCTGATGTCCGATCTCTTTCCCCAGAGCGTAGAGCCCCTGACACCCCAAATCATCTCCTTTTAAAATCCTCTCCAGCGTGTCCTGTTCTTTTGCGATTGCCTCATCCATTTGCCGCTTTTTGCAGAATCTTTGTGTATGACCCTTTTCTTTGCAATAGTAACAAACTTATCTCAACCCAAGGTGGTTTTCTCCACTTGTTTGGCCCCCCTTTTTCCTCCGCTTCTCCTTTTGACTCTTCCCTCCCAGCTCCTACCCTCTCTTTTGCTATGGCCACCATAATCTTTGCTTTTGTCTTAGTCTTTTCTTCCTCTCTCCTTAAATACACCTTTTGCGCCTCCCTCAACAGTTCATTAAGGCCCCTTTCCTGCCAATCATCCATCTTCTCTAATTTCCTCCGAATATCAGTCCACGCCCTGGTTACAAACTGTATCTTTACCAATATTTGTCCCTCTGGACTTTCTGGATCAACACTCGAATACAACTGAAAGTTTCTTTTTAACCTTTCCAACCATGCACTAGGTGTCTCATCCTTCTCCTGTTGGCTATCAAAAGCTAGCCTTGCATTACTTGTCCTAGGAACTGCTTCTCATCTTCCCCTTACTATCAAAGACCTATAGTCTCTCATATTTCTTCTCCCCAGCTCCTCATTAGGATCCCAATCTGGTTGATTATTTGTCGTCTTTTCCTCCCCTCGGGGACCAATCCTGTTTTCCCTTTCCCAGATTCTCATCCCTGCTGCACGTATTAATTGGATCTCTTCCAGGGAGAAAAGGATACCCAAAATAGAGTTCAATTCCTCCCATGTATATATACTAGGTCCTAGAAATTGGTCCAACTGATTTGATATCCCTATAGGGTCTTCTAATAAACTCTTTAATTCTTTTTTAAAGTTCCTGGCCTCAGAAGCTGTTAATGGTGCATTTACAAACCCAGTTCCTCCCCTAGCACCCCCCATGGGTACCTCTCTCAGTGGCAACAACTTCTCCACTACTTCTTTCTTGGACTGACACCTTTTTGCTTGAGACCAAGTGTTATAATTGTGCTGACTTGAGCGCCCTTCTGATTTTTCCTGTTTCTCTGTTTCTGCATTCCTACAACAACAATGTCCATCAACTCCCTGAGAACCTTGGAGTCCATCCCCTCCCTGTTCAGTTCCTTTATTAGGAACCGGTTCCTCAGCAGGTGACTAAGACATCAAAGAGAAACTAAAGGGAACAGACTGAAATGTAGGAGGTGTAATAAGGGACATAGGGAGACTCTGAGATATAAAAGAGGGATCTGGAGAATAAGGCTGGACTACAAAAGGAGCGGGGAACGGTGTCGGGCAGACAATTGGGGTTTTGAGTTCTGGATTATTATATACAGGATGAGGCTGAGGTGTAGGTGGAGGTGCGGGCAGTGGTATTGGTTGACTAGAAGGGGGT
The DNA here is from genome assembly GCF_000738735.6 of Corvus cornix cornix. Taxonomy (NCBI): domain Eukaryota; kingdom Metazoa; phylum Chordata; class Aves; order Passeriformes; family Corvidae; genus Corvus; species Corvus cornix. Next base: position 102,105,052 of record NC_046332.1, on the reverse strand, counting down.
ACTGGAGGGGCAGGAGGGTGAACTATAGGTGGTGTTGGTGGAAAGGGAGGTGGGAGGTGATCTGAAGGATCCCATTCCCTCTTAGGGTTTTCCTCTTTTTCTTTTTTTACCTCTTTTTCCATTTTGTACACTCTTCTCTTTTTGTCCCAAATCTCATTTTCTAACCAGCAAGCTGCATATTGAACCTCCTCCTCATCTTGGGACTCCTTTAGATTATTATATTTATTTAAAGCTACACATAACCATTTTTCTTTAAAGTCATACCAGGTCCAATAAACAGGTCCTTGAATCCTCTCCTTTGACCAAATCTCAACACTATACTTTATCATTTTTATTTTATCTAATTTCTTTAAATTATCATCAGTGTCCCAATGTTCCAGCATTTCCCCCAAGGGACTGTTGGGAGGAATGCCTTTTATCTTGTTCTTTTCCTTCTTTGACTTCCGGGAATTCTTCCCTGCACACTGACCCATGATTCAATAATAATTGGATTATAATTTAAATATTTAATGAATTACCAAAATAATTCAAGTCTTATATTTAAATCAATTCCTTAATATGGAAACCTAATAAGACTCTTGGTCTAGAATGATAACCCAAAGTATCTCAGTAATGCGGGAGAGAAAAAGAATAAAAACTATGTGTGGGAACCTCGAAGAGATCGTGGGAACTAAAAAAAAATGGCGGTCCGTGGGAAAATACCATGAGAATATAAACAAGCCTCAAAGGTTACTAGAAACTGGGTGGATCCTAAAGTTTTCCAGCCCCTCTCCGTCCGTAACTTCCAACACCACCCCTTTCCTGGAGCTGGGGGCGTTCCACAAATTTTGGAATTTGGAAAAGATGGCCCGCGTTAGCTGTAAGACACCTTTCACAGCCTTTCACCAAGCCCTGACCGCTCCAGTGGAGTTACCAACAACCTCCTCAACAACTCTGCGATTTAAAACCTTCTTATATTTGAAGAAATACATAAAATCCCAACACCATACTGGCAAGCTCACTCTTACACAAATACACAAACCTATCCACGTATAATACACTCCAAAATAAATAAAATCACCTACACAAACTAAATATTTTACATTCATACACTCTCTCCTTAATAGACGGCCTGAGGACTATTGGATGAACCTCACCTTAGGACCTTGCCTATCAAGCCTCCCGCAATCACGTGACCAAATCAATCTCTCCCCCCCCAAAAAAAATTCATATATATATATCACTGATAAGTTATAAAAAAAGTATTTAGATAAAACAAATACTACTAACAGAATATGCCTCTGCGTCCCTCTGGAGCAGTTCCCACTTAGCCTGGTCAGCTCTGGAGGCAGCAGGCTGCGGGGGCCAGCCTCCGGAATCCGGGAGACCAGAGGTCTGGCTCGTGGGTCCTTCCACAGGACTGCGGCAGTAGAGGCAGGCGGTGGAAGAAGGAGGCAGTCGCAGTTCTGGGTGAAATCTGGAAGGTTTATTGTGCCTCCTGACAGGAGACATCGCTCTCCGGGGTTGCCCAAAAATGAGCAACTTGGAGGGTCCGTGCAAGAGGTTTTATGGAGGGGTGGTGACAAGGGAGGGATCACAAGAACAACCAATTAAAGGAGGGGAGGGTGTGGTAGACAGGATAAAGGGCGCACAAGGGAGCCAATCATAGGAGAAGAAGGGAGGGACCCTTTCCCCATGGCAAATCACTTGACGCTTCTGCCAGGACTTCCTAGAGGCTTGGGAGGAGTGCCGGAGTGATTGGCAGGGTCCAGGGAGGAGACCAAGATGGCACATAGGGCAGTTAACATGAAACTGGGAGGGTACAAACTGGGTTGTCACAATAATACAAATCCAAGGGGAGACCCGGACTAAACCAAACAGAAACACACTCCCACAAGAATACACCCAAGTAGTCTTGGATTCCAAATTAAAAGATAAAATCACTTAGACATATATATAAAACAAAAATAAAACTTATCCCTATCTTGGCAGGTTCTAACACCCCCTCTCACTCCTATTGAGTGAGGGAGCTTCTCACAACTGGTGGCCTCTTGTCACCGTGCTGCGAGGAATTTTTCTCACTCCCTCAACAAATCCCCCACACACAGGATTCCCAGCTTGAGGCGCCGTGAGAAACTTCCCCCCCTTGCGAGTCCACACTCGGGATCCCTCACTTGGGGTCCTAATCCCCCTTGGGTTGGGTACCTTCCCCTTCCCCTGCCAGAGAAGGGGCAATCCCCTGTCTGGCGGTCACATGGTCCTGATGGTCTCTGGGCAGAAGTTATCAACCTCCAACCTCAAGGGTCCTAGTCCCCAGGTGCCAGATCTCCCCTTGATCTGCCCTGAGGAACTGCCCTCCAGGCAGCCGTGGCCAGTGAGACTACTGTGTTCCCCCCCCTCGTTGGGATTTTGGGATTTCACCGTGTGCTCCGACGTCCCACCCGAGAGTCCAGCAGCCCTCACACCCAGTGCCAAGCCAACCCTCGGAGCCTCCAACCGCGGAGGAACGGGAGCCTACGTGGGTAAGGGCGGTGAAAAGGAAGTACTCCCCCGTCTCCCCCTCCCTGGGGTCCCTAAGGGTACCACACTCTCTTGTCCACACTCGCTTCCCTCCTTTTACTTGGAGGTCCACACTCGCTCTGGGAGCCCGCTCCACACAGCCCCCGCTCCACACAGCCCCCGCTCCAACCAGCCGCCCTAACACACACTCTCGCACCCCCTTATGCCTCACCCCACTCGCAATACTGACCTGCGTATCTGCGAGCCCTGCTCCCTCTCAGAGGGCCCTCCCCCTTCTGGGTTGTCGTGGTCTCAGCCGTTACTCGGGAAAGCCAGCTGCCCCTCCACGGTCTCAAAGAAATCCAAAACTCCGGGTGGCAAAAATCTGCCAGACGCGTCTTCCCTGGACTCGTCCTTTCTCGGGACTGCCTGGGGGCGTGGCTTCTCCTGGATGAGCCCCCAGAATTGTTGTAAACGAGACTGAGACTTTTAAAGGAAAAGTCAACTCGTTTATTTGTTAACTGCTGAGAGCGGGAACCCAGGATAAGCCCAGGCTCTGCGCGACAAGCCGGAATAAAACAATACTCCAACAAGACAGTGAGACTCACTGGGTGCTCCCTTGGACCCCAAGTTCCGCAGGAGGACCCCTCCCCTGGGGGCAGGTAGCTTTTTAAAGTCTCTGGTGCCACCGGACTGGTGCATTTCTCAATCCTCGTGCTGATTGGCCCCTTTCTTGTTCGCTGGTTGGTCTAGACCTTTGTGCATTCTTCACCAATCATTTTCAAATAAGTCCACTTCAGTGGTTGGCTTGTTCTCCAATCACAGTCTAGGGCATCATCCTCATCCCTTGTACCCTACGAAGCAATGTGCTAGAAAGTTCCTTCTGTTAAACCCATTGGGTCCTTGTGGTTACATTCCAGCATTACACCCGTACAGTCTCGCAACTTCCCTTCAATTAACATGTCCATCTATTCCACCCTCAACTCCCTTCTTTTCTATCTCATTTAAACAGTAACAACCAACACCCTGAAGCCAATTCATTTATTACAAGGGAGGCCCCACATTGGGCGCTAGCTGTCGCAATGACCGCCACTGACCACTGCCCAGGCTAGCCCCTGCGGTGTGCGACAGGAGTGGGGAGCAGCTGGAGGCTCTTGGCTTTAAAGCTGCTCCTCTGGAGTTCAGCTCTGCCCAGGGGAGCTGAAGGCCCAGACACAGTAGCTGTCAGGAGTCCAGATGAAGGAGAGGATAAAAAGTAGCAAGGAGTCTTGCCACAGGAGGTAGTCCAAGTTTATGGAAGGGTCTCCTCAGAGAATAAGCCCAGAACAGATTGGCGAAACATCATATAAAGGGAGGTGTTACAACGGGGATGGCTTAACTGGGGACCAGTAAAAGTCTCTGGGGGAGGGATATGGACAGGGATAGACATTCACATAAACCAATGGTGTCGAGGGGTGGAGGGAAGGGGATCACATGCTCCAATGGGGCGTTGAGGTTTAGGGGATTTCCAGGAGGGGAGGTATCCAAAGGGGCAGGACCTTGGGGGATTAACGGAGACCGTATAGGGGTAATTATGGAGGGCTTTGGTGAGAGGCACAGAACTTTCGGGAAGGCTGGGAGGGTTTGGGTGATTGATGGGGAAAGAGCTAGAACAAGGGGAAGAGAACAACCATATAGGGAGCACTGGGGGAGCAGCTTGGGTCTGGGGCAAACCAACTGGGAGTAGGAGTGGGGAAGGTAGGGATGAACCATCGGGGTACAGAGAACATACAATAAAAAATCCCGCATCACCACACTGCGTCAGCAAGCGGTGGGATGCTCGGGCAGGAGAAGGCGGTAGAGCAGCAGGCAGGATCATGGTAGGATCGTGGCAGGCTGCAGCAGGATTGCAGGCAGACAGCTGTGGGATAAAAGAGGATAGGAGAAATCTGGATAGGAGATCAGAATCATGGACAGGGACGGTGGGGCAGGAGCGAAGGCTGGGCAAGAAGGGTCAGCAAAGAGTGGGTGAGAGAGGGCAGGGGCTAAGGCCAGGAGCAAGGCCTAGGCGCAGGGCTCAGAGGCAGTCAGTTGGGCCATCGGTAGGTGGCAGGGCACAGCTAGCCTCAAGCAAGCAGGGACTGGATTCAGCAGGCTCTGGCAGGCTATAGCAGGCTTGTGTGATGCACTCCATGATTGTTTATATACCATGTAGCTCCTCCCATGGTCTAGTCACTTGAGAAAGATTATTGTATAGTATGGAGAGTCTGCCCCCAGCAGCAAGGGTTTCCCCCCCCTCTAGGGGGAGTAGTTTAGAGTCTAATAGTGGAGGCTTTCTTTCCCCAATAGGCTGCTGGAAAATCTCCCCAGAGAGAGAACCCTTCTCTATTTCCATAAGGGGCTGCTCGCTCAGAGACAGTCCTCAGCAATCTCCTCCCCTTCATGAGGCCTTGCTGCCCATGCACATGCTTGCATGTCACAGCTCCTAGAGCGTGTGTCCTCCTGGTACTTTTCCATTCGACATCTGTCTTGCTTTGAAAGACAGGTGTCTGCCAAAGAAGGTGGGAACCTCCCTTGGAATGGAGAATATGACCCCTTCCCTCCGAATTATTGTAACTTTGAAATTAAGGGGCTTTCAAGCTACCTGTGGAAGAAAGTCTGCCACGTGGATGCCCGTGTCCCCAAGAGTCGGGCTAGTGAGGAACATCTACCCGAGTGGCAATATCTTTCCACTCCTCAGCAGCCCAGATTGGTTTTCCGTTATGCTGCCAGTTGGCCTTTTTCCACCTTTCCAGCCACCCCCACAGAGCGTTGGCTACTACCCACGAATTGGTGTAAAGGTAGACCTTTGGCCACTTTTGTCTCTCAGCAATGTCTAGAGCCAACTGGATGGCTCTGAATTTGGCAAGTTGGGCTTCTGCAGCCTGTCGTGTGGGGCTCCATACAGCTGCTTTCCACTTCCAGTTCATCCCTACGATGCGACAGGAACTGTCAGTGAAAAGAGCGTAGCATGTTTCTTCTGCTGGCAGTTGGTTGTATGGTGGAGTTTCCTCAGCATGCGTGACTTGTTCTTGTTCCTCTTCATCAGTGAGACCAAAGCTTTCATCTTCAGGCCAATTCGTGCTTATTTCTAAGTCCTCAGGGCGATTCGGGTTTCTGATACAGGCGCGTTGTGTTATGAGGGCAATCCACTTGCTCCATCTGGCATTGGTGGCATAGTGGGTAGAGGGAACCTTTGCTTTGACCATCCACACCAGCACCGGTAGTCGGGGTGCCAGGAGGAGTTGTCCTTCAGTGCCAATGACCTCCTAGGTGGCTTGGATTCCTTCATAGGCTGCCAGGTTTTTTTCTCTGTTGGAGTGTAGTCGTCTTCGGACCCTCTGTAGGTTCAGCTCCAGAATCCCAGTGGCCGACCCTGAGTCTCCCCAGGTACCTTCTGCCAAAGGCTCCAGGACAGACCTTTGTTCCCAGCTGCAGAGTAGGGCACATTTTTCACCTCTGGTCCTGTCCTGACTGGGACAAGGGCTACCGCATGAGTGATTTCCTGTTTGATCTGGGTGAAGGCTTGCTGCTGTTCAGGGCCCCAGAATAAATTGTTCTTCTTACGGGTCACCAGATAGAGAGGGCTCACAATTTGACTATATTTATGAATGTGCATTGTCCAAAAGCCTATGGCACCTAGGAGAGCTTGTGTTTCTTTTTTGTTGGTCGGTGGAGACATTGCTGTGTTTTTATTGATAACCTCAGTGGGAATCTGACGTCGTCTGTCTTGCCACTTCACCCCCAGGAATTGGATCTCTTGGACAGGTCCCTTGACTTTGTTCTTTCTGATGGCAAAGCCGGCTTCCAGGAGAATCTGGATGATCTTCTCTCCTTTCCCAAATACCTCCAATGCTGTGTTCCCCCACACAATGATGTCATCAATGTACTGGAGATGTTCTGGAGCCTCACCCTTTTCCAGTGCAGTCTGGATCAGTCCGTGACAACTGGCGGGACTGTGCTTGCACCCCTGGGGCAGTCGGTTCCAAGTGTACTGCACGCCCCTCCACATGAAAGCAAACTGCGGCCTGCGCTCTGCTGCCAGAGGAATGGAGAAGAATGCATTTGCGATGTCAATGGTGGCGTACCAGTTCGCTGCTTTGGGACTCCAGCTCGTACTGGAGCTCCAACATGTCTGGCACTGCAGTGCTCAGTGGTGGAGTTACTTCATTCAAGGCATGATAGTCCACTGTCAATCTCCATTCCCCTTCAGACTTGTGTACAGGGCAGATGGGGCTGTTGAAGGGTGAATGGGTCTTGCTGACCACCCCTTGGCTCTCTAGCTCACAAATCATTGTGTGGATGGGAATCACAGCATCTCTGTTTGTTCGGTACTGCCGGTGAGGCACTGTCGAGGTGGCAATTGGCACTCGCTGCTCTTCTACCTTCAGAAGCCCAACTGCAGAAGGATTTTCGGTCAGCCCAGGCAAGGTGTTCAATTGCCTAATGCCCTCTGCCTCCACAGCAGCTATTCCAAAGGCCCACCTGAGTCCCTTTGGGTCTTTGAAATACCCGCTCCGGAGGAAGTGTATGCCCAGAGTACACAGGGCCTCTGGGCCTGTCACAATAGGATGTTTCTTCATTTGGATGTTTTCCAGTTAGGCTCACATCAGCTTCAAGGAGTGCCAACTGCTGCGATCCTCCTGTGACTCCAGAAATAGAAACCGGTTCTGCCCCCACATGTCTTGATGGAATCAAGGTGCACTGTGTAACTGTGTCAACCAAAGCTTTGTATTTTTGTGGTTCTGATGTGCCAGGCCATCGAACCCACACTGTCCAAAAGATGCGATTTTCCCTGGCCTCTACCTGGCTAGAGGTGGGGCCCCTCTAGTCCTGGTTATCATTTGAAACTTGAGCTACTTCCCTTCTGGTGGAGCTCCCTCTCTCAGCATTACCATCCTTCAATTCACGCACCCGTGCTGCCAGGACAGAAGTCGGTTTTCCATCCCGCCTCCTCATGTCTTCCCCACTGTCACACAGGAAGAACCACAGTTCAGCTCTTGGGGTGTACCCTCTCTCCCTAGCTGTGGGACGTCTGCTTCTGGTAACAGGGCCTCTGGTCTGCACTGATGCAATTTGGAGAAAGCCCTCTTTCAGCTTCTTCCTGAGTTTCTGATGAGTCTTGTCCGTCCTATCTTCCATCTTCTGTATGGTCTCTGACAGACTCTTTTCCACAGCTGCAATTCTTGTTTGTGTTGAGCCGTGCACAATATCTGTATATGCCCAGAGCCTCCTCACCATAGAACTCACTGTCTTGTCCCTGTCATTCCATGTCATCATTGGCAAAGCAGGGGTGTATTCTGGTGGTGCGTGTCGGGCAAGTTTCAGCCACATCGCCAGTGTGCATTTTACCATGTCAGGGCTCCTAATTGCTTGGTCACCTGAGAATATGATCTTTATCACTGCCAGTTCTCTCAGGCATTGAATCCCTTGTTCCATGGTTTTCCAGGGGTTTAGCTGTAGCTGGAGATCTTCTCGGCACAGGTATCTTTACTTCACACTTCTTAAGAGCAGTGTCCAGAGACTGAGAGCTTCAGGACCCCTTGTCATCCCTTGGTCAATAGTTAAATCATGTGACAGGGATCCCAAATGCCTCACTTCAGTGCCATCCAGAATTGTACCATTGCCTGCAGCGTCCCAGATTTGGACCATCCAACTTAATATAGTTTCATCACGCTGTCAGGTGTAATCTTTCCTCAGGGTATGAAGGCTTTCTGTGGACAGGGACTCAGTAATGATCTCAGGTTCCAAATCCTCTGCTGGCTGTGAAGGTCCTGGCTGCCCATCATCATCCACTGGGTGAATGAATTTGGCTTTGTGTTTCTTTCTCTGGACAGGGGCAATTGTTATTTGTTTAGGCTCCCCATCTGCTTTAGCTGCGGCTGGGGTGATTGGGGTGCCCACTGGCTTATTCTCCTGCTCCTCTGTCTGTATCTTCTGCTCCACAGTATCTAACAGGGTGCGGTAAGCATTAGCCAGGACCCAGCACATGGCAATGAGCTTTTTCTTTTCATCGGCGTTGTTATTGCAGTTCTCCTTCAGATACTTTCTCACCTCAGCTGGATTCTGCATTTGTTCAGGGGGGAAGTTCCAGGCTACTGGGTCAGAAAACTGCTTCAGGGTCTGGCCTATGTCCTCCCATACCCCACATCACTTAGAACTTTCCGCAACTGGGGCAGGTGTCTGGGCAATCCCTCTGGAAATCTCAGCCCTTATTTTAGACAAGCTGGAGACCACATAGAGAAACCCTGCTAGATAACATAATAAGAAGGTGGTATCTTTGACTTCCAAGGGAAACTGGACACTTTCAAAAGGTGACGTGCCAGATCTGAAGGGGAAGAAGGAGATGAAGGGCTGGGAACTATCATCCCCTGCTTTACCCCTAACAAACTGGGTGTAATTACTAATACATTCCAAAAGGAAACTACCAAGGCCAGAATGGAAAAACAACATAACATACACATTCTCAATGGTTTCCATTATGTCATCCAAACTTCAAGAGATCACTAACACCAGGCATATCAAAATGGCAGTCCTGGTTCTTATTCCTGACTTATAAAAAGTATAAGCTAGGGACCCGACTGCCCATAGCTGTGGACATTTACTTATGGCTAAGTTCCACAGAAAAATTGTTAAATCAAACAGCATGGTCTTACTGCTGTACCTCAATACGAAATGCTTCAAACCAAAATGTTGGGGTTTTTTTCCACTTTCATGTGCCCCTTAAGTTGGGCGCCAAACTTATGTCTCGGTTTTTGAGACAAAACTTCAGGAGGAAACACTCCGGAGTGTCTCCTCTGAAGGGAAAAGGGCCTCCCCTTTTCCTCCATCAATGAGACAAATGGGTCACAAGAAGTGGAAGTGGGAAAAAGAAAACAAACTTTTTATTAACACACAAAACAGGGTAGAACAGGATTTAAAAAAACCCTCAAAATACAACAAATTCCCGGAGAGGGAACAGACACGCGGGCTTGGACCAGCTGCAGGCTCCCTGGACTGGCGAGGAGGGGAGGGAGGCAGGGAGGCAAGGGGAAGGAAAGGGAAAAAGAGCAAGAAAAAAACCGAAAGAACCTTTTCCAGCTAGCTGGAACACAAAGGAAACCAAAAAGCTGCACAGCACTCCCGGCGCACCCCCTCCCAAGCCCTGCTGAGCCACAGAGCCCCCGAGCCATTGGGTTCAGCCGTTAAACTGCCCCACACTCGGGTCCCGTGGTCCTCCCCGGGTCCATCTTAAAGAAACAGTGTCCTTGGGCATTGAGCGGACAGTTAAGGAATAAAGCAGCTTCATAACGTCACCCCAGGACAATATATAATAATGTAAACAAACAACAACAGTGGCAGCAACAACAAACAGAGCCAGAACCCAGTGCCAGCCTTCTCTCAGCCTCAGGCCCTTTCCCCTTTGGTGCAGTTCCGCCCACAGCCGGCAGGGGCGCTGGTGGCTCCCGGCCGGGCAGGGTGGGTGTGATGAGTCCCCCCCATGCCTGCAGGGGGCGCTGTGGCGTAAGCTCGGCCGCCTCTCTGCACGTGGGTAATGGTGAGTGCAGCCGGCGGAACGGATGGAAAAGGGGCTTGCTTTACAAACCCCCAGGGCAGTTGATCTCGGTGCTTCTCTGGATAACAAAATGAGCTGTAGCAGGAACTTTGGAAGCAGCAAGCTGGAACAGCAAAGGCAAGCAGAATAGTAAGTGAGATGTATCAGAAACTCCGCAGCTGTAGCAGGAGCCACAGGGTGTCCCGGCAGGCAGGGAGTGCGGGCCTACAGTGTAGTGAAAAACCCGGAGCAGTGGCAGAGAAGTGGTGGGGCTGGGCAGTGGCAGCCTGGCTCCTGAACACAAGTGGGAGAGGGTCCCTTGGGGGGGCTTGGGGTCCTGGGTTTTCCCTTGAGGCACCTGAATAGATGGTGAGGGTTCTTTCTAGTGAGGTAGGGTGTTATTAAGGTCCTAGTGCAATGGCTGCTCTTACGAGCAGAGCTCTACTCATGGTAGGAGAAGAAAGCAGAAGATGGAACCCCACAGTGGTGGCCAACTCTCCCCACAGCGACTGCAGCCTGTCTCCCCTCCAATGTCAAGAGCAAGAGAGAGCTGCAGGCTGCGCTCAGCCCCTTCCCCCCAGTCCAGAATCTCGTGGTAACTCTGTCCTTCCCAAGAGAAAAAACCCTCAGGTAGGGGAGGAGCAGCCAGATGTGCTCCTCCCCCTTCTCCGTGGCTACATCCTTTGTCTCTCTTAAGTACTGGTCATTATTGTTTCTTAGCAACAAATGAGAGAAAATTCCCTAAGAGAAAGAAAACAAAAGGAAAAAGTCCTAACCCCCAACAACATCAAATACCAGATTTATAACCACAGTTATAAATCACAGTTTATAACCACAGTTCAAGAAATAAAACAATACTGAGGCATTGTTATTTCAAAATTACGTTGTTATGTCATAGTGGTGGTGGTGGTAACAGCAGGAGTGGAGGAAGAAAATGGGAACTTTGGCAAGAGTTACGTATGTTAAATGTGGCCACTCAGGAGTTAAAAGATCTCTTCAGAGAAGCTGGGAGTCGAGGGATGCTAGTGACTTGTGAGCTGTGGAGTGCATGCCTTCATCACCACCCCCTTCAAGACCCCCCCTACTTCATCTGAAGCTAACAACATAGTAAATAGATTATGTAAGTCCTTTCAAGGAACCAGAAAGAAAACAACATGTGCTGGTTGGAGTGGAAGTAGTTTCAGGTCTTGTTGAGGCTGAAGCAGTAGCATGGCTTATTGGAGAAAGCATAGTAAAAGTGCTGAAGCTATGGCTCAGTAACTTGTCCAAACCCAAGTCTATCCAATATAACAACAATAGTCATTTTCCTGCCAGGGTGGTCTAAGAATGGGGTAATTTGTGGGCACAAATTTGTTGCAACCTAATGGAAGACAATAGTCCTTGAAAAGATCAAGGAAACTGTAACCAGGTATATAACAAGTTTCACTTAGGCTGTACTATGATTGATTGGTGGTACCCACCATGAGAGAGTAATGAATATTAAAAGAATCAGAGTCTTTTGAAACAGACTACAGTGGGATCCACAACGGTGGATTCCTTCTTCCTTTCATCCTCTCCAGAAAAGTTCAGAAATCGCTGTTCAGAAAGTTCCAGAAAAGTTCAGAAATCGCTGTTGCCATGTGCTGTTCAGAAATATTTAAACCATTGCTGCCACAGGCTGTTATAATAAGATTTAAATAATTGCTGCAGTAAATAAAAGTTTTTAATTGTTTGTTTTGCATTGTTTCACCATAGTTTAGCTCAAAGGTATCCCAAATGTACCTCTGAGTAGGCAGTCCATGACTGCCCTCTAGGGTCCAACATTTTGTGGCTATCCCAGACCAGGTGGCCCAGGATTGCTCTCTTGGGACCTGTCTTGGGGTGACTTCATGATGTTGTATCCCATATCACTGTTCTACGCCCAGAAATTAATTTTGTGCCTTTCTATGCCTTTAAACTGAGCCTGAGAGGGGGGAGAGAAAAGTGTACTTTTTCAAAGCAGTGTTTCAAGGACACACAGAGATAGAGACTCCTCTCTGTGTTCAGCAGTGGCAGGAGCGGGAGGAAGCAGCTTGCTTTAAAGCCAGCTTTTGGCTACTTTTTCTCAGGAGAGAGACAGAGAGTTGAACTTTTGTTTTCTTGGGACTTCAGTTTTTTCCCTTTTTCTCTGCTGGACTGTTTTCAACATCAGAAGACATCAGGACTTTTTCCACCAAGGTGGAGGCCCTGGAGGTGGGCCCACCACCCCGTCCCAACTCCGAGGAGGGGAGAGAGAGAGACTCTGGAAGGACTCAAATTCTCCCAGGTTTCTCTCAGCAGAGCAAGAGGTTTTATTATTATTTAGCATTATTGTCCTTTTCCTGTGTGTTTCTTAAATAAATAGTTTTATCTCTTTCACTATCCTTCGAGGAAATTTTTTTTTTTCCCCAAACCTGGTGGGGGAGGGGTGGTTGTAACCTGCCTTCTGTCAGAGGATATATCTCCAAATTTGTCTAAACTGGCACAGGACCTGACACCTTGCTTTCGTAAAAAAACACTGGGTATATTTTATGTAGTCTAATGTTTAGTGTTTCCTTCCACTGAGCATGAAAAAATACAGATATACAGCAGGCAGATGAAAACCAGCTTGTGTCTGCCCCTACCAGCTAACCTTTTCCTACAGATCTTGCTTACCTGTGGTTTTGGGATGGGAAAGGCACACAAGACAACAGGAAGTTATCTACATAGTCATTAACTACATGACCATTTGGTTAAATGTTATGCAAACTGAATCACATTGGAGACTACTCAGAAGGCTACCACATCATTTGGGCAATCCTCATACAATTGCAAATTATCGCTGCAGATAGCCCAGCAGCAGTCCCCAAAATTCCTTTTTTCACACTCTCTATAACACCACATCTGCACGTATCAGCCTTTTTTTCCACATACGTTTTTTAAGCACCAAGTACTGTGTTCCAAGGCTACTTAAAAGATGACAGCTGAAACCAAAGTTTCATGATGTGCATTTTCATCTCCATTTTCAAAGAGACCTGCGAGGGACTGTTGTTTAAACACTTAGCTTCCATGTCCTGACATCTCAACCTCCTGATAACTGAACCATTTTAAAATGAAGTAGTGTTTGCTCTTCAGAGTTTGTGTTTATAATCTGTGGCCTCCCTTTTGCCTAAGGCTTGCTTTATCTGATAAGATCCAGTCCCTGGATTCTCTTTGTCTTGAGTCTGAAATGTTGCAATTTGTTTTCTTTTCCAGCTGAACATAAAGTAGTAGTCTCTCCATTTTACATCCCAGCTTTCTTTCTCTTAGGCTTTTCTTAACTGTAAAAGTTGTGGGGTGAATTCAGCAGTTACTAGATTCTGGCAAAGTTGTACTGGTGGGCACTTAAAGTGAGTGACAGTTTGGATAGACATTTTCCCTTAATTTATGAAAAAAAATAAGTTGAAGAGAAAGCATGATTAAATAAGTTTGAAATGTGTAATGTGCTGAGAGTGACCTTGGGAAATAGCATACTTGTAGTCTGTAGATTAGCTTTCACATCTCATTACAAGAAAGTAAGGAGAACGTGTGATTTAATTGCAGTCACGTTTATTTGCAGTTTCTATACACACTTTCTAGGTAATCAAACTTTTCCAACACATTTTTTGAGAGGGGTTCACAATGAAACTGTCACCGTTTTTACTAAAAATAAATACAAGACTTAAAGTGTTGCACAGCTCTAAAATATACAAAGGCTTGGATTTAATGTAAACTTTGAAAACATTTTACAAAAGAAACCATATTTGCAACAATTTAAAAAGTTCATATTTACAAATATTACAAAAATACAAAATGGATGCAAGTCCATAAACCATTGTCTTTTCTGCCAGCATGAACTGGTGCTAGTACCAAAATAGTTACACTGTAACCTTCTTAATTTTTTTTTTTAAATTCTTTAAGTCATAACCTACAGTATTTCTCTATCTGCCACCATTGCAGCAAATGCACTCAATCACTGACCTTTGGCAAAAGCAAACATACGCTTTATTTGCTACAACTATCCCATGCCCTCTATGCTGCCACAACAACAACAACAGAAAGAAAAAAAAAAGAAAAAAAAAAGAAACAAGAAAAGGGGAAAATGTTATTTTTCAGAACACAGCTGTATAACTTAAGAAATCATTTTCTTAACATCAGTGCAAGCAACAGAACAGTAGGTTGAAATGACGGTCCAGCAGTTACCTGGTGCACGTACTGTACCCTGTCTCAAGAGGTGAGTGATGTTCCCTTCCCTCTATGGCTTGTCCTCTGGTGCCTTAATGGCACACCTGCAATGCTACAGGGATCCCCGCCATTTGTCTTCCTGTGACTCCCACGTTTGTTATGAACTCTCTTCTTCATAGAGAATCTCTCTATTTGGGTTTCAATCTGCTAAATGTAAACTAGAAAATTAAGCAAAAGAAGACTATACTGTAATGGGATTGTTCTGTGTTTGTTTTGCATTTAAAGTATTCCCTCACCATTCTGGTAAAAAAAAAAAAAATTAGTGTATATATATTTATTTAGGGTCTCTATGAAATTATTGATTGGTAATAAAAAGTGGTTCAATCAAAGTCAATTCAGCTGTATTCTCTTTACTGTTTTGAATGACTACTTAACTCAGGACTATTAGAATCTTGTAAAAGTGCTCCTGGTATAATTTTTGTGGAAAATGACTGAAGATGACAAACTAAGGATTTTTTGCCCAGTATTGAAACTTCCTTTCCTCATACTCCTCAGGAGGTGGTTTGTTCTATGCTAAACATTTCCTCTTAAAACATTCTCATTCATTCACTTCACATGTATTCAGACTTATTTTCCTAACTAAGCTACTGATGTGATTAGCCTTTTGTTTCCGAAACGTTTCTCCCTTTACCTTTTTAAAAACTATTTTAGACAATTTTGCAGCCCTTCAACTGATGGACCGGACCAACGCCCATCCCAACACACATATCACATGCACAGTGACTCTGCCTCATCAACTGAATGCAACCAGGCTACACAGGAGAACAGTAGGAAACCCTGAAAAATATATGTCTTGTGGTAAGCACTAAACAAAATCAGATGTGAACCTCATGGGGAATAACATTTCAGATCTGTTAAATTGTTCTGATTTGCTTTGACTCCTTAAAATTGTAACAGTTTTAGGTAGAACCTTCCTCTTTAAAACATGATCTGCCTTCTTTTAATAACTCTCAACTTTATGTGTTACATGATTAAAAGAAAAAAACCAGTAGAAACCGAATACACACATCCTGCCTCCCAGTCATTGACTTATGCTTAAAGCCAGCTTTTAGCTGATTTCTTTGTACCAAAGAACACTCTTTCTGCCATTCTTCTTGACCTGTCCTATTGCACACCCCATTCCTCCTTCACTATTTTCTCTGCACTAACTTTTCCTCTATTCCAAACCATATCCTACAGCAACCAACACCAACTGCATCAGTTTTGGATAAAGAGGGCCTTGTCCTCTAAGTAGCACAGATGGGGCTACATCTCAATGGAAGTTGTACCCAAAGGAGAATCAGGCCTGTTGGTTTTATTCTGTTGAAAAATTAAAAGTATATAGCAACTCACAGGCTCTTGCGATTTTAAGATGAGAATGTTCAAGTAACTTCAAGTAATTCAGCTTTAATCTCCCTGCCTTCATTTGTATCAAAGCAGCTACTTTGATTTGTCTCCTTTCCCACCCCACCCCAGTCCCCCACCCTGTTCTGTGTTTCTGGTAAACCCAGACAAGATCCCTACTGTACGTGGCTGGCACAATGAACTGGAGCTTTCCCCTTCCCAGCTCAGCAATGAATATAAATAATGCATACACATACCTATTTCCCAGCTACGTTTTCACAGTGTCATTTTTGTAAATATTTAGGTAGCATGAATCTCATCAGCACAAAGAGAAAGCTTCACTGAAAACTCATTGCGGATATTTACTGATAAATCGAAAGCTCTTCTTGCATGCTTATAATTTGTTTCCTTTACGAACCAGAAACTAATCGTGTTTAAAGTTTATAGTTACCAGGTTATGACTGTGTTATGTATCCCAATAGCCTAATAGGAATATGAAAGTTAAATATTGTTTCCTCTCACATCTATCCTCTCTGAAGCTATCCCTGCAAGAATAAAGGCCCAGGGGAGGCTGTGGGATGGGACCCTTTGGGGCTTTGCATCAGACCCAGCTTTGTTCTGTCAAAAACATGCTCATCTTCCCCACCGATCCTCACGGTAACCCTCCCAGCTGTGCTTTCCAGTTAGCTTCTTTGGAGCTGCCGTAGAAAGACAAATGGTTTCTTTAATCCCCTCACAGTCAGCCTTTCCATTTCCTAAACTAAGGCGGAAAATGCCCGCTTTCCACTGCTCAATGTCATCCTTCAGGCCTGTCACACTGAAAGTGGTTATTGGTGGCCATGTTTTATGTCTGATATGAAAATGGTATTCACAGAATACAGTTATTACAATTGAATTCATTTGTCTTCTATAAACAAAGTTGTTATGCAGTAAATCGTTTGCCACTTCCACTTTTTGATAATTCTATTTACAAATTTTTATCAAAAATATGATATTTACATATGTTTTGTTAATTTCTTCTAAATTTTGTTTCAGCTCATTTTAGTGTAGAAAAATACCAATTCTCAAGAGCATTTTCTTTTTTTTTTTTTTCTCCCTAGGGAAGCACTACAGTGAGGGATTTGTTTCTAGATGGGCAGCTTCTGGGAAAAAAACCCACCCAAAGTCAGCTTTAACTCTGTGGAAAGTGTATAGCCTTGAAATCTACAGTGACAATGGAAATGAGAGTGGGATAAAGCAAATGAAGCCAAAAGAAAACAGAACAGACATAGCATATCTTCATCCTTTTAGAAAATGTAATGTAATAAATAGCTACAGCTGTAGTCCTTTTGTTTCCCCAGCGTCTTCTGAATGCAAACACATCTAAGCATTGATATTGCCCTGCGATTGTTCTTTTTCTTCTTTTTTTTTTCCTTTTTTTTTTTTTTTTTGATTGCTACAGCGTTGGCCTCTTATGTTGACATCCTTACAGAGCTCGAGTGGTGTTGACAGCCTGGCCCTGGCACCCCACCCAGCCTATGTAGAGCTCTGAGAAGACCGATCGTCGTGGGGGCTGCCATCCGAGTTCTCGGTCTCCCCCTCGGAGATGGCCTGCATGGGGGTGTTGTACAGCCTGCAGCGCACGCTGTACCGGCTGCTGCTGGCTGCCGGCGGCGCCCGTGACCGCCCCACCCGCGAGGATGCCGACATGGGGAAGTTCTTGGAGGAGAATCCTTCCGTGTTGACCCTTGGGGAGCAGGGGGAGAGCGGGGATAATGCATCAGGGCTCGTTATGGGAGGAGACTCTTCCATGCTTTGAAGGGCGTCCACCATCAGCTCTCCAGGAGACTTGGGCAAAATAGGACTTTTCAGAATTTCTGTGGCAGACATTCTGTAGCTGGAATCAGATCGGCTGCCCTTTTTAAGAAGCAGTAGCTTAAACTCCTCATTGGATGTGTTGGACTTTTTGGCATTCCTGTATATGAGCCCGGGGGACCTCTGACTGCTAATGGGAGTGCCCACACTGCTGGCTGGTGGCATGTTGCTGGTGGGCAGTGTGCTGCTGGTGGGAGGCTGGCTGCTGGTCCCAGATGAAGCTCTCAATCTGTTTCTTACAGAAAGGTCTCCAGAATCCTTTCTCCCAAGAACTTTCCTTTTTGATCTGTAAAAACATAAAGGAAAACTCTTTCATATGTTATTTTTGTAGGATAATGCTTAGCGATGTTCTGGAAATTTACAGATGCTTTCATATTAGCCAGAGTTCTCTTAATCCCTCTGTCAAATATTGGAGGCTATCAGTGACTGATGGCACTGAGCTATGGAGTCCCTCTCAACATTACCCAGCTCTTCCAAAACAATGTATGCTCTTTTTAAAGACAACAATGCATACAGAATCTTAGGTAACAATAATAGAGTAATCTATTCAGTATCAGAAAACTTTAATTTCAGTTGTGATCCCAAATTTCAGTTGACTACAAAATACTCTAAAATTGAAGAGATGCCTCCTCATCTTTCTCGCTGCAACAACTTATTCACCAGAACAGCGCTGGTAGACTGGTAGGCAGAAGACAGGAACCACTGCAGGTAGTTTTTTTTGAAGACATGTATGTTAGAACAGCCTGATGTTTTTGTCTGTAAAGCATCCCACACATGAAGATACTCAGACTGCACTCCAGACCATAAATAAAGCATGTTTTAAAAGCTGCAGTTTAAAAAACTAAACTGAGTTAACTAAAGAAGGTAGTTTGAGGACAAGACTTAAACATGGAATAACCATCCTGCAGCTACTGTTAGTGGACAACTGTGCAGGGAAGCATGTTACCATTTCCCATTGCCGCAAGGTTAGGTCACCTGTGAATGACTGCAAACAGATCCTCAGTAGTGCGGGGTTTGTTTGGAGACACAAAGACATCCTCAGTGTCAGCCTGTGACTCCTCGCTCAGTGGAGACATGATGGACTCATCGCTTGGAGAAGACTCTTAAAAAGGAGAGAAGCCATGTTATGAGTCAGACTCCACTGTGCTTTGCAACAGCATCTCCAGCTGAAGCCATCAGCTCCACTCACAACCAAGTGGCCAATACCACCATACAGCCTTTACCCTCCAATCTAAAAGTGCCTGTTCCATGTTGGAGCCCATAAAAGGGGCACTGAACACAGATCTCCCATTTACAGCATAGCTGTGATAATAAGTCTCTTCTGTACCCAGGGCCAGTGCTCCTCCCTTTTATCCTTTCAGTTGAAGTGCAGCAAAAGGGAGGAAATAAATATCAGAAATACAGTCTGAATACTTTGGAAAAGTGTAAATAGCTTTGGGCTGGCTGGCCAGCTAAGAGACATGGGGGGCTCTATGCTTAAACACACAGAGGGAAGCTGATGTGCCATTCTGCTCTGTGGCTCCACTACCATCCCGTCCAAAGCCGCCTGATTGGGTATGACACAGAAAGAGTTCCCAACTGACCTTTCAGCGAAGGCTCGTCTGCACCGCCCACTGTCTCGTCTGCCCTGCTGTCATCAGAGGCACTTTTGGTTGGGATACCTGATGTGATATCGTTTTCCTGCTTGCAACCCTCTTCGCTGAGTGAATCCACTGCTGCCATCTCTGCTTCATAGCTGATATTCCCAGGCACATGGTGGCTTACATCGGGTTGGTGCTTTAACTGATAGGTGATGGTCGGTCCCTCAGCCTGAGCTGGGCTTTCACCCACAGACCCAGCTTCCACACTCCCCTCGCTGCCTGCAGAGAGCTCTTGCTGAGCCTGCACTTGCTGAAGATCGTGCACTGTTTCTGCTCCCTGGACAGGTTTCTTTGTTTCATCATCACCTGTGGGGACAGCTGAGCCCTTCTGAAAGCCATCCACGGGGACGGCACATGTCTGATTCAGAGAGCTTTCTGGTAAGTATTCAGTGGCCAGGTGTGTTTGGTCCTTCCCAGGTTTGATTTCAACCAGACCCATGCTTGCTGAAGTTACAGCTTCTCGCTCGCAGCTATTCTGCCCGCCAAAAGAGGAGCTTTTCTCTAAAGGTGGCTTTCCAGGGCCTGCTTCTGCTGGGGAGGTGTCAATGTACAGCATTATGGCCTCATCTGTAGAGTACTGGCGTGATACTGGTTTCTTAGCTAACAGTGGCCTCATTTTGCCTGGAGAGACATCAGTTGCCATCAAAGTGGTCTCCTGTATGCAGAGCAGGTCTGGGGTACTGCCTTTATGTTTCACTCCTTCAGGCTTGTTGACTGCCCGGAGGTGGACAGACTTGAGAACAGAGGGCGTGATGGCGAGGGCAGAGGGAGGGCTGGGCTGCAGGGCTTCCCCAACTGCGCTCTGCTTGCTGTGGCTAAAGGTATGCAGCTGGTGCCTGTGAGCGAAGGGCTTGCTCAAGACATTGTGAAGAGCACTTAGGTCGAGGTGAGTAGGAGGTATAATTGGAAGTTCGAGGTCTT
Organism: Corvus cornix cornix; assembly: GCF_000738735.6. Classification (NCBI taxonomy): domain Eukaryota; kingdom Metazoa; phylum Chordata; class Aves; order Passeriformes; family Corvidae; genus Corvus; species Corvus cornix. The sequence goes on along the minus strand of NC_046332.1, from coordinate 102,085,045 downwards.
TGCTCACTGAGGCGGTGCCATCTTTTGAGAGTGACTGCTGCAGCGATGACTTCCTCTCTGGTACTTTTGGCTTCCTCTTGCTCCCCCCTGGAGACAAGGGTCCTGAAAAGAAAGCTGTCGGAAAAGAAGAGGTGGGCGTCTCTGACTGGCTGGAGTACCCACTGGAGGGTGAGGCTAATCCCGCCAACTTCTCAGGGGAGGCCAGCTTAAACTCATTATCAACAGAGGGGAGGGATGGGGTTGTAGCTCGTGATCCAGACTGAGACGTCTGGGATTCAGAGCTCTCGGGTGACTTGATGCACTCTATGACTGTAGTACCCGTAGCAGTGCTTGAATTGGACAAGGACCTGTAAGGATCACTGGATTTCAAGTCATTCAGAAGCCAGAGATCTGCATAGTGAGGTTGTTCAGCACCTTCATCTTTAAAGGAAGGGATATCAGCGGTGTCAAATGGAGTGTCCTTTAATCCGCCATCACCCTGGTTTGTCCAGGGAAGCTCCTGCTTGGCTGGCAGGTTGGGGCCTTCCACTCGGGAAGGTGTGTTTGAAAACTCAAGGGGCAGCTTCATCTCCCTGGCAGTGTGAGAGACATGCTGCCCACCACCGATCTTTGGTTCTTTCTTGTCAGGAAGGTCGGTGCTGCCCTCTGATTTCCTCAAAGACGAGCTGCGTTTTGGTGGGGCTGGCTTTGCCTTTGGTTTCTTCAGTGAGATGCTCTGCCGTCCCTGCCTCCTGTGGCTCATGCACTCCTGCCAGGCACAGTCAGCTAGGCTGGAAGTCATGCTCTCGGTCTGGCCACTCTCAGAGCCTGGGGCTGCATAGTTGCAAATATAGCTTTTATTACCCTTCAGACCACAGTCAAAGTGCATGGAGGTATAGTATCCTTCAGTATCCACAGAAAAGTGTGAGCTAGTGTCTGCCTTGTCAGAGGGGGTCTTTTCGAGGAAGCTGTCATAGGTGGCCATGCTGGTAAAGCTGGGGCATCCCAGGCTGTCTGCCTTTGGGCGCTCAGGGCTGAAATCCTGGCGACAGGAGGCGTCATGGTGATGGTGCAGGTAGTTCCACTCGCTGTCACTCGTGTTGCTGTTGTTGGGGTCATCCAGTAAATCTGCCACAGTGGACGTGAAGGAGCTCGCCCTGTGGCCCCTGACCTTGTCTGTGTGGTCACCAAACTGCTCTGTGATGAAAACACTGGAGTCCTCATTGGCATTGGCAGCGGTATTGAGCGACAGCTCAGAGTCACAGTGTGAAGAGCCTGTCAGTGGAGGAGAGGCAGCAGGAGGAATGGTTTCAGATGTCTGGGAGGGACATGTGGAGCTGCTTCCACTCCAGTTGCCACTGGAGGACTGGTGGTCATCTTTCTGGTCCATGTGGCTGCTGAGCAGGACTCCTGCTGTGGAGATGGAGTGAATTGGGCTCCCGAAGGTGTCTGAGTTGGATGAAATTTCACAGCTGCCTGAATCGACCATCCTTGACAGCCGAGATCTCCCCCTCTCGCCAATGCTGTGTTCAGGGCTATGCAGGTGCTGAGGACAAGTTAAACCAATGGGCTGGCACTCCTGTGAACCCTGCTTGCTCAAGATCTCCTTCCCATTTTTTGGGATCCTCTCCTGACCAGCTAGGAAGTGCTCTGCTTCGTAGCCTGCACTCTTGGTGGTGGCATCCTGATGGCCCTCGCTGGCCCGGGCACCCTCGCGAGGAAGGCTTCGCGAGCGGATGCGGTTGCTCACAGCAGCAGCAAAGACCGCATCCCCATTGTCCGCCAGCACCAAGATGTTGCCAGCGGAGTGAGAGAGAGAGGCTACAACGCTCTGCCCCCGCTGGGCGCGGATCCGTCGCCGGGAGGGAGCAGCTATCAGGATTTCTTCTGTCTGGCACTCCGAGTCCCGGGTCCCCAACCTCCTGTTGTTGGAGCCAGAGAATTCCGGGTTTGTGTGCACAATCACATTGCGCTCTCTTGCCACTGGTGACTCGTCTGAATCTAGGACACACGGAAAGCTGGGTGAGTGGGAGAGAGCTCCACATTTCCTGGCACGAGACAACCCGCGGAGCAACCCAAGAAGCATTATCTGCTGTATTTTTTACTTTTTAATCTTGCTGAGCATTGGACCAAATTTAAGTTTGCTATAAAGAATTTATAAGGCAGACCTCCTGCCAGTGAGGTAGGGAAATTCTCCTAGTCCTGCAACATGACCTCTGCAATGCGTTCTCAATGTAGAGCTGAGTTTGCTGTGGTAAATATTAAGACAAATATTTTCAGTTTTTATGACTCTATTTCAGCTACTTAAAGACAGTTTTCAGGAGTGGCTGCTGGACAAAACACTCCATAAGCTTCTAAAAATAATTCTGTTTTGCCTACCTGTTTGTTCAGAATTTTCATTATCTGCTTCTTTACTATCAAGAATATTTGCAAGACAAAAGGACCTTTCTTTCATAGGTTCTCTGATTGTTTATTCCCTGTGATAAACACATTCCTTCTGCTTCCCATCAAGTTTCATGGCAATGGGCCGAAACACCAGAACCATCTTCAGGTGCAGATGAACATTACGAAATAATAATTCTGTTAGTTTTATTTAGAGTTCATAAGAATTTCACACTGAATTTGCCCCCAACAGAGTTGCTCCTAATTTACCTTGACAAAAAGTGAGGTAATTTGGTAGATTTAAGGCAAATATTCTTGGTGATAAAGAATAATAAGAAGGAATTGAGGAGTGTGATAAATAAAAGGAAGGTTTAGCAAAGCTCCCATAGGGTGCCAGCAGCTGTATCTATGGTGGATATTCAACGACGCATCTAAGTTATCCAGCTGTTGTGACAACTGATCATCACTTTGCTGAGTAACATCTGTCAGTTCTTTACCTTAAGCTCGCCTGATGCAAGAAAAAACTTTCACTTAATCTAGTTACTTTTTATGCACATAACTATGGGTTCATAACAGAAATAAAATGAAAAAGAAAACAAGAACTGATTAACATTTACACAATAAGAGCTGAACACGTACATCTATATTACTCAGTAAGGCTCCCGGTCCTTCAAGGCCATATGGAGTAATATAGCTTTACTTACTGTAATAAATCAAATGAACAAAACATGTCATTCCTAAACTCCACAAGCATTTACACTTTAAAGGTTTCATTTCTTTGGAAGGCTAGCTACCAGCTCATATCCCTGTAATTTAAGTTGGTTAGAAAGCTATCTACGGAAGATTTGTATTTATACTACACCTATTTCTTGTTGCACTCTTCTGGGGATGCCAGAGATGGTTTTCCTCCTCCTCAACTTTCGTCTCCGCTGTAGTACAGATTGTGAATGAACAAGAGAGCAGCGTATACTAGCCTCTCTGTCAAAACCAACTCCTGCAACCCATAAATAGGTCTCATTAGCCTTTAGAAATAGTAAACAAATTTTCATGGCTGGAACACAGTGGAGGTATGTGAGCTTGGATTAAGCCTGTGAATAAACATAAGGGAGCCCTTATGTAGCTCTTATGTAAATTATATCACAGTATATCACAGTTTTACATCTAATTCCAGCTCCCCCTCAGCAGCCTGGTCTGCCAAAAATAACAGAAGGCATGAAAAGAAAAAGAACGGAAAAAGGAAAGAAAATCAGAAAGGCAAATAGAGAGCTCTTGGTAGCAGGGCATCTTTCTTATAGCTATTTATCCATCTGTCATAGGGACAATGACAGTAACTTGTCTGCAAAGCATTATTTGTTCAGCTGTAGCCTGACTTATTTTAAGCAACTAAGTGTAAGAAAACATTTTAAGGTTATAATGCCATATTGCAGTAGTTGGGTGCTTCTTAGGAGACCAATATGCCAAGGGAGCTAACATTTTGAAAAGGAAGGAGACAGCTAAAATGGGGCCAAGTCACCATGCAAGTTTAGAGAGCATTCTCTGTGACAATGACACATGGCCAAGAGTGACATGAATGGGGAGCTGCTATTTATTTGCATACATCAGGAAGTGGCCTGATTTTCCCATGTGCGCAGCACACAGTGGGAGTCTGCTCAGGTCACACAATCAAGAACCCTCAGTTTAGATTTAGAAGCACAAGTTCTTGAGTACATTTATGATCACTTTCATACAGAATAGGTGAGAATTCTTTGTTTTCTTTATGTTTCCATGGCGTTAGCACAGGGAAGTGTTCCTTCAGTTTGATTTTACACTGTCTAGTCAAAACAGAGTTAAAAGGAGGCTGACCAGAAGGCCAGTGCCTATCTGCGCTGGCTTTTTGCACAACTGTACACTCACGCTCTCTAAAGTTGACATGGGACAGGTTGGAAAAAATGTGCCAGGTCCATAAAAACACTAACATAAGGATTGCTGGTACAGTGGTTTGTAATCTTAAGAAAAACGAACAAACTAAACCAAACAAAAGGAAAAAAAAAAATCCTGATAAGAAGCTCTATTTTAATAGCGTATAATTATAGAAAACATAATTATACACAGACATACACATACATATTACATTACATAACAATGTAAAACATTAAAAAGTAACTTTCTTGTAAAAGTTCTTCTTGAAATCTACTACAGTGAAATAGAGGCTTCAGACAGATGTCCTGTAATCACCAATGCCCCTGGAATAAGCAGAGGAAGAACTTTCTTTAATATGGAACAAAAGTGCTGTAAACTCCAACAACAATAATTTTCAAAAAAGTGAACATTTCTCAGGGTTGGGAGAAGCTTAAAAAACAGAAACAGAGAGAACTAAAAGCAAACTCTTTGAAACAAAAAAATCAATCAGCATCATTGCTGGTTTTCCAGCAACTGTGAGTTAGCCAAACATGCTCTGTGTGCCAGATGCACAGGGGTCATCTCCGAGAGGAAAGTGGAAGAGGGTATTTCTTCCCCGTGACGCATACAAATTATTCCCATTAGTGCTAATGAGAATGATACACATAAACATCCAGAAGATTACATACCATTCTTGATCTGTAAAACTGATCAGTGGAAATTTGGTTCCAATGTATGGCAGGTGGAGTCTAGGCAAAAATGGCTATTACTGGAAAAGTTAACATTGGTCCCAGACCTAACTGTCCTCTGGCTGCATTAGGTGACATTAGCCCTGTTAGAAAGCCTGCACCGGTCAGGGTCCTATATCAAAACTAGAAGGAGCATCATTTTATCACCAGCTTTACCTCGTGGAAATATGCCACATTATCTATTACTTTCTGTGGGGATTTCCAGCGGCAGTGCCCAACCTATGACCGTGACCGGCTGGCTCCCGACCTGCAGCCCAGCAGGGTGTATGCAGGCAGTTCTGCTGGCCAGCTGCCTGTCCTCCTGTGGCCAGAGCACTGTCCTGGGGAAAGGAACACCCACTCCTGGATGCCACCTCCACAGGCAGGCAGAACTGGTGGCACTGGGCAGTGTCACCTTCTCGGCCAGGACGGAGGGGAACTGGGACTATGTTTCTGTCACTGGGAGGATTCATGCAGCTGATGGTGGAGCAGATGGGGACTTGTCACCTTGATGCTGTAAGACAGACGTGCTGCAAGCCCAAGAGCCTTGGTTGTGAGCTGAAGCTGGACTCTGGGCATACAGCCCTCTCCAGCACCATGGTGAATCCTACAGCCTGTCTTCAGGAAGGTTTGTGCAACACTGATAAACATGGGGAAGAACAATGGGAGGTGAGGGGCTGTGACCTTACCCCAACCCCCCAGTTACTGGGAAAATAGAATTAAATACAAATATTTTCTCTGGAGAATGAAGGTTAACTGAAAGCCCCCTGCTTTTTTCCTGATTATTTACACTGAAGTCTATAACTGTAGAAGTTAGCCCACTTTATGCTCTTAAATTAATCAAAACTTGGTACTTGAAAATATTATTGAGGAAAACTCAGATCAACTTTATGTTTACCATAGCCCTCTGGAAGGAAAGAAAGAGAAAAAGAGAAAGAGAAAAACAGCCTGATTTTTGATTCTGGAAATAAGTCATCTATCACATTTAATAAGTGATATACCTGCTGCTTCTATAAACAAGTTCTTCTTCAAATAAATCTAGTCAAATATATCCAAATGTTATAAAAATAAAAGAAAATGCCATTACTATACCTTCAGCATAGCAGCATGTAAAGAGATCTCAGAGCGATGGTTTGCATGCTACACATTCATGCCTTGCATGTTTAAAGCACTGCAAATAGTAGCCTACATTCTCTAGTTTCTCTTCTCCTGCTACACATGATAATCATATGATTAATTTTGGTAGCTTTCTGCATTATTTCAGTCAGCTACATTCAAAAAGTTATTTGAGGTCTTTGTTAATACAGATTGTAGGTTATATACACAACAAAAGTACATTGTTTATACAGGGAACTAGGGTTATGTTACACCATATAACATGACTCTGAAAATATGGGCCAAATTAATCCTAGATGCAGCTTCGGTGACTCCAGCAGTCACGCATAAGGGATGAATTTAGCCCACTGTCTTTCAGAAACTAAATCTTCAAGCTAGGGTCTTTGCCCCCAGACTGCACAATCCCGTGACTTCAAATAAATTAAACAAAGTAAGTACTTGACCTCCCTTGAACCATGCAATAAATACAAAAAGAAATAGAAGAGATTTGTACCAGTGACATTGATGGGGATAATGCAAGAAGAAATCACTTGGGCATCTTGTTTCATTTTCTCCTCTGGAGTTGGGAGAGGTAGTGCTTTACTCCAATTGGTTTGTTTATCCAGTGTAGAAGGGATATTATGTATTGGATTTTTCGGCCTCTGCCCTAACATGACATCTGTATCTTCGTCCTCTGGTGGATGGGACTGCAAATGAATACATTCAAAATCAGTGTCTCCCATTCAGGCACACAAGGCTAATTTTGAAACAAAGCAGACACACAAATCAGAAATCAATTATAGGGATGCAGGAAGGAATCGTTCTAGCTAAGTCACATAGCACCAGCCATTCTCCAATGGAAACTTAACATCCTGCTAATAGGAGAAAAACACCTCAACGTACTGGAACTCAGCACATTTAGAGTGACATTTACAGGCCAGCTCCTCTGTCAGAAGGGGCACATCCTGCATTCGTGCATAGCCATGGCAAGCGTGTCCTCCGTTACCACAAGCATTAGACATGTGAGTTCTCATTTGCAACTGCAACTGGCCTCATACAACCATTCATTCAAGCATCAGAAGGTCCAAAGTTTTAAAGAAGACCCCTCCATACTTCAGAAAAACCATTTGCATTTCATTTGTACAAACGCAGACCAAGAGCAGACCATGGTACAGCCATCCAACAGCTGTGTGGTGGGAAGTGGCAGGTGTTGACAGTGCTGGGACAGGGGGATAACAACCAAAGAAAAGAGTAGCCACCACCAGAAGAAATTCAAAAGATTATTTAGAAACCATGCATACGTTTATAGCATAGTACAAGAAGTACTAGATGCTGAAGATGAAGAAACAGAGAGAAAAGTAAACAGCATGAAAGAAACCATGAAAGAAACAGAGATGGTTTGTTTTCTTTTGGAAGAAATGACAAATCCCCCAACACCCTGTATTGCAAAGAGAAATAAAGCAAGTGCGTTTTCATGTGGTGCTGGCTGCCAGCTTGGGTTTGGGGGTCTCTTTGTTTGCAAAAAAAAAAAAAGTTTCTGTTTTGTTTGGAAGGGACAGAGGGGAGAAACACTTACCTTTACCTTTTCCTGCCTAATTTCCCTCCCTTCTTCCATTAATACATTCTTCTGTAAGCTGTGACAACTGTTTGGCCAGCTCAGGACATCTGTCTGCCTCTCATTTTTTAAAAAAAAGTGCAATCCTTTTCAGATTGGCTTTCTCTTCAGTCTTGAATTCCCAGCTGCTTAACTGCCAGCCTTTTCTCCTTCATGCCTGCTGTTTACACTTTATTGGCCAGTTTTAGTTTCGGTAGCAAACAGGGCAAAGATAAAATGTTGCTCTCCATTGCCACGGCAGAGCATTGAGCAGGCGGGTGTTGAACACCGCAGGATCATGCCCTGTCTGCCATTGTATTTCTGCCATTCCTCCTCCCAGGCTCCTCACAAATCCTGGGGGAATTAACCATCTTAGGCTTGCCAAACAGCATTTATGTCCCAGCCCCAAAAGCATTAAAGATCTTAACTTGGCAGCTACTATTTAAACTGTTGGAGGGCACTTACTTACCTCGTCAGTGTCACCTCCTGCAGCACCCCCAGACCCAAGACAACGCACGTTTCCTCTTCTCCCGCCCGCAGAAAACCCCCTTTTCCCACGTAGGATTTCAGTCAAACATTGCAGCCTTCTTTCTGCCTGCAGCTTTTGTGCCAATTCCCGGCAGACGTGAATAGCTCATATAAACTTCAAGCACAAAAGACTTTGTTTCCTAGGTAACTCCCCCCCCAGCCCTAAGTTTGATGCATGCATGCAAAAAAACCCACCCTTGCACGCACACACAGGCATGTGGGGACAAACACACACACACACACACACAGAGGCTTCATTTGTTGCCGAATTCATCCTTCCCTGGATGACAATGAAGTGCTGGACAAAGCGGGCAAAGTGACTCTGGCTGCCAGAGCTCCTCCTCTCCAAACAGCAGCATCACCAAATGGCCAGAGAATAAATACCTGCTGTCCGTGTGGCATTGTCCAAACCATTTCTTACCATTTAGGAAAAAAAGAAGGGGCAGTTGCAAAACATGGCAAGAGAGTTAAATACAATTGCTAATGCTATCGAGTCTGTCCGAGTTCAGGCCTTTTAAAGGAGGTGATAGGGGAAGGCAGCTTTGTGGCCTTGGGGTCCTGAAACCCATCCAAAGTGAAGAATGAAAGAAGGGGGAAAAACATTATTATTGTATCTTAGTGACATGAGAAAAACAGAGATGGCTTCTTTTAGTGCAGTAAAGTTAGCAAGTGAAAAGCAAGCAAGAGGAAGGGTTAGGATCTGGAGAGGAGAAGAGTGAGACAGGGCTGTTAATTGAGGATTGCTTGTTTTTCCAGTACCTTTCTACTCCAGGGGGTCATGTGGCAACACTCAATTGGGGAGGGCGAACGGGTGCTGTAAAACTATAAATGTGAAATGTGGAAAAAAAAATTAAAATTAAAAACATACACAAAACGATTCTGGTAAAAGCACATCATTTGTGTCTGGATAAATTAGCATCAGAGCCAAAATGAGCAGAGATTTTCATCCTGTTTCCTACTGATGGGTTTATTCCCCACAACAGATTGGTCTGAACCCCTGTGAAATCTGTGCTGATTTTGCATACTTGGATTAGACACAACTGCAGTGAAATTGGTACAGCCTTCTTGTACAGACATGCTTAAATTGTCCCAAGAATGCCTTGTATTGATTTGGTAACTCAAAACTGTGTTCTGCCTGGAGCTGAATCAATGCAAGATACATATACAATTACGTTATAAATGAGAATTATTTCATAATATAAGGGAATTTTTTTCAATTTTTTTTTCAATTTTAAGGAAATGGATATAAATAATGATGCTGATGGTGATTAATAAAATTCATTGATTGCTGTGTGTTTCTGATGATATCACTACTTCTCTAAGGTTGCAATCATTGTGTCAGGGCGACAATGGCCAATTGGCTTTTTGTCACTTTTTGTAACACTTGAAAGGACAAACAGCGATGGCCACAGCATCCTGGGTCTTGCTGAATCCTTACACCTCCAAAATCCTCTTCTGTCAGAAACTCCAGTTTTTTTGTTATAATGTCCAGTTTTCAAAACCAAGGAGTGAAGGACAACTTACCTCTTTTGAAATAGGAAATCAAACAAAAAAAGAGAGAAGGGTAACAGGTCTCTTGAGCCCCCTGGAAATCTCCAGCACGTGTTTCTTGGTAGGGGTTATTATCTCTCCCTGCATTAGTTAGCAGATTAATAATGTCAAATAATTCTATGCATGTTTTTCCTCCCAGTCATTATCAATCATTATCAACACTGCTGGGACAGAGGAACTACAAACCTCAGTTTGAAAGACTTTGCATTATATGGTCTCCTCTCAAGAAAAAAAGCTGTAGTGACTCTCAAAAGGCCTAATCCTCCATCTCATCCTATTCTCTTCCTAGATATACAACATCTTTTCCTTGGTTCCTCTGTACCCATGGGAAGCCTCCAGATGAGCTGTCCATAATCCTTACAGGAGGGCAGAGTGGGGAAATTAAAATAGAGCTGTTCCCAGTGAACATTTCCAGCAGCTTAGTTTCTCCCCAGGCCAGTGAAAAACCAGTTCTCCCAAGCTGGGAAAAGTCCTTGTCTCAGGAGCAACACCTCTGTTAATGCAACAAAGGCTGTGGAGACACTGAATACATCAACCATTTCAATCTACTTACTCCTCAGATACCCAAGGATGATTTCATGCTTGGTCCTCTGACCAGGTTTCCAGTCATCTGCTCTAAGCAGACTGACTGCAGTTACCAGGATGCTTGAAATTCAACTTCCTCATGGAAGGTGCTAGAGGATCTCTGGGGAGGGTCAAGATGGAGGGAGACTAATGCTGCTGAGGTGACAAGAGTTCAGGATATGAAAATCTTTGCAATATTCCATGGCCTGTGATTGTCAGTGCACAAGGAGAAGAGGACAGGAGGGACCTCCTGCCCTGAGCTCCAAGCACAGCAACATGCACACTCAGGGGCAAACCTGTCCAGGAGAGAAACAACAGGACCTCAACTTCGGTCTCAGAGATAGCAGTGTGGGCTACAGTCAAGACAAGCAAGATCTGGTTACCCATCTGCCAGTCCAGTCAGTGCAGCACTTTCCTACCTCACCCATGTACCACTCTGCCAGGTGCCTCTGAGAAAACACTTGTCTGGTTCCATGTACCTACAGCCATCCTTTGATGTTCTAGGCTCAGGCCCCTGCTTAAGCATGGCAGGACAAACTTCCTAGGTAGGTTCCTATCATTAGAGAGAGGACAAAAATGAGGGTGACCGGCAAAATTTCATTTTCTGCTGTCACTGCTGTGCTCCTGAGAAAGCTGGTGCTACCACTGCGTCGCCAAGGGGTCCTGAGGTCACTTAGTGCCTGTTCCCACATGGTGCCCATCATTGGGGCAGCTGAGGCACAGAGCTGGTACAGAGCAGCAGCCTCAGCATTTCAACACCACCATGCTGGGGGAGGGAGTGAACTGCCTCTTTTCAAAAGTTCTCATTCACTCAGAAGACCAGAATATCTCTAAATGTCCTGAGTAAACACATAATTAAGCAAGAAATTATTAGTATAAACCAGACTGTTCTGGTCTGATGGGCAAGTCTGAAGTTAGGCAGTTTTAAAACTGAATTTCTTTTGTGTGGGTATGCTTGGGAAACAGAAATAGTGATAATCATTCTGTTAAATACAAAGCCAGAATACTTTAAATGTGCCTTTTTCTTTAATGGGCTAAGATTACTTTGAAACTAAACTGGTGCATAATTGCTTGAATAGGGATTTGTCACTGACATATGTGAACATTTTTATTTCCTGAGCTATCCCATCAACCTCACTTGCAGAGGTGCCACTGTGCTCGTGAAACTGCCTTGCAGTAAAAATCTTGTTGCATATGCAAGTGATCTGATTGATGTCTCAGTGCTCCGCATCACTTCAGTGTGAAAGTCTTTGGTTTCTGTGCACTACAACAAAATAGTCGGATGTCCAAGTCTGAACTAGTCAACAGAGCTTCCCCTATAGAGAAAGAGCGGCTCTGCTGAGGAGTAATTCAGCTCACTTTCCTTCAGCATTTAACTTGGGGTGAGATGAAGCACTCCTGAACACTCTCACCCTGACTTTAGGAAGAGCATTACTTGCACATATCTAAGTCAGAACTCATGATTAACCATTTTAATGTATTAAAACCTTAAAATATCATCAGGACAGTGACAAAGGAGCAAATCAGAAGTCGACAAACTTGCCGGCCTGGCAATTTATGAGTCTGTCCCATTTATTGTCCCAGACCTGGGATCTGGAGAAGGAAATTAATGGGTCAATAACAGGAAAAGAATGCCACTTTTGCCCCTCTTTTCCATTCCCCAAAGCTCTGAGATGTGACTGTTTTTCGACATCTTCAACATATAGGAAAGACTGGTCCAAGAAGCATAATTTGTGTTAAATCATGTACCTATCCTGCCTTACCTATAGTGATTGCCTTACAGGAGATTCTGGGATTTCAAAATTATTGCACAGGCCGTATGGAACACAGTGCAATGGTGATGGGAAAAACATAAACCCAAGAATAAAGAACCTATTTTTCCTCAGTTAATTAAAGATTGAGAATGCTAAAGACTCATCAGGAGCATTTATCCTCAACATGTTAGTTGAATTTAGAATGGCTGAGTTGATTCCTTCCCCCTCAGCTGTGTTTGATCAGACAGGCAAAGTGTTATCTCACAAGGGATTTCGGTGGCAGGGTCACAGTCCCCAGCAGCACTGGGCTGGCACAGCCCCGGTGAGGGCAGGAGGAGGCTGGTGCACACTGCTGCACAGTGCTGTTCTCCAGAGGATTATTTCTGACTCCTGCTGCCTAAAAGCTGCAGCTAACAAAAAGCATAAGGGATCAATATGATTTCTGACTTCAGGTTTCTATTGCAGTAGGTGGGGGAAATTTCCCTCCCAGGATAACCTGATGAATAAAGTGGGTGATAATCACCCAAGCAGAGCATCAGCACGTAGCTTCAGCATCTGCAAGCTTTATATATTCTGTAGTTTCCAGCAAACAGAACATGCATATAGTTTGCTTTCACCCTATGGGAGCACAGAAATAAGATGTACAGTACATCCTGACATCTCATTTGAGAACATTCATTCATGCACTGAAAAGGCAACATGTAGAGTAAGTGTGAACTAGTGTTCAATCCCATATTCACATGAGTACAGTACTGACTCCTGGGGCTCTGGTTGAAACCTCTCTCTGCCAGTGAAATGGAGCACCTGCTGCTTCCTTAACTCACAGGATTATTTACATGATAGAAAACCTAAAGGTCTAGAGAAAGGAGAAGAAATTCTAATAAAAGGTTACCAGCTTTCCAGTATTTTTGGAGCGCAGTTCACTACTTAATTAGATATTTGTAACTATACAGCAGCTTTCTTACACAGTCAACTGATGCTGAAGAGAAAATAATGGGAATATTTCTGACCATGTTATTTCTGCTCCAAATCACAATGCTGCTCACCTGCCTTCTCCCAATGTGTATATTTCTGTATGTTTCAGTCTCCTCAAGTTTTTATTTTATCTGCTTGTGGGTGTTTTCTTTTCTTTTGGAGCATCACAAATGCGATCAGCTAAAGTACTGACAATCCTTTAATGATTAATGTACTGCTCTTGTGTTTTGACAAGGTAAAGACAAAACTAAGACATGTTTTGTGACAGAAGTCATACCACACGTGGCATTTCAGCAGACAAAGGTACAAAATAAACATCCCACAATACAGGGTAGTAGGTATTAGGCTCATTGCACAAATAGTGCTATACAAGTTCAGTCTGATGAATAACGTCAGGTAGGTTTTATTTCTAACAGCTTCAGGCAGGATTTGCACACAAAGTGCAGAGCCCAGCTCATGCCTGTCCCTTAACTCAGTTGTTTCTTACTGAGGCTTCATCTGGCTTCAGCACAGAACTGTGTGAAAGTTAGTATATTCAGTTGTACTTCCTTCCCTTTGCTGTACAAAGCATCCTAAAGCAGACCATACAGAGTATTTTTGAAATGGCAAGGAGATGGAATAAAATTACCTGATGCATTATTTTCCCTTCACATTTGCTCTAGCTGAGGCCTCAGGGAGACAAAAACCCTGTCTGGAAAAAACCCTCCTGCTCCTTGTCCCTTAGATTCTGGCTCAGATTATAACTATGAATAAACTGACACTGAAATTTGTGCAATTGTGAGTGTAAATTTCCAAATATTGCGTTCCTCGCTCCGTTTCCTTGGTTTTATTATAATAGCTGCGCCACGTGGGGATTGAGAAAGTGTGGTCTCATAATGTTCTGAATTGAAATACTGAAATTTCAGAGCCTTGCTGGATGGACTTGGGGAAACCCAAGAAAAAAAAAGCAGAAAAAATTAAAGAGAAATCTGAAATGCAGTTGGAATGACACAGCATCTTCACACTCAGTGACTGGTCTCAGCAGTGCTACAGGCAGGGTTGTCATGGGAACATGTGTAAGAAATGTTTTCCTCATTTTTGCAAGTCCGTAACTTTCTCATACTCTCCTCAGATTATTTTCAGTTTGGTTTGGGTTTTTCTTCTTTTTCTTTATTGGCTAAAAGGCCTGAATGAATGAAACTTTTAAATGTGTTTGCTTGTATATTTCTTTAGTGTAGAGACAGACTAAGTATGCCAGTTTTTCAGCTTTAAAAATGAATGACTGGAATGGATAAGAAAGTTAAGTGAAGTCATGTCTGCAAAACCATGAGGAGCATGGAGAAAGGGAATGAGAAAGCAATGCTTACTGTTTTTCTCATAGTCTGAGAACCAGAAAGGATACGATGAAATTATGAGGTGTTGGGTTTGAAACAAACAAAAACGACATTTTCATACAGATTTTTAAAGTCATTGTCACAGGATGCTGCTGAGGCTGAAGGTGTAAGTTTGCTAAAAAAATTGGATTAAACAAATCAGAGAGTTCTTTGGTGGCTATTATTCTGTGTGTGATCTCTGGCTCAGGAACTCTGTAACCAGTTTCTGTATGAAACTGGAAGGATAAATCATGGGACTATACACAGAATAAACCATGCCCTGTTCTTATTCTCTTTCCCGAAGGATCCCCTTCTGGCCTTTGGGCTAAGTGGACCTTTCATCAGGCAAATCAGGGAATTTCCTGTAACAAGAGTAGACATGGAAGAGCCTATGCCGTTTTTAGTTCTCTATTCTTTCTCCATCACAAAATGATCTTGTGATGGAACAGTCCAAAATGTCTTTCCAAACCCATTTACACTGACACTACTTGCTTTGAACTTGAATTCATTTGTTCTTTCTTGGAATTTGTGGGACTTTGGCATCTTTTTCCCTGTAAACATAGTTGTGATTAAAAGTGAATCTTCATCTGATGTGATTGATTTTCTCTAGTTTTACCATACAACATGCAAGATCTTTGGAAGAGCTCATAGCTCATAGCCACCCAATTGGTAGGAGCAGCCAAAAGGTACACATGTAAGGAGCCTTGTCTCAGATATAGGTGACCTGTTTTCTCAGTAACTTTCAATAGTGGTAGTTCCCACAGGTCACACAGTGGTAATTTGAACAGTCCTCAAAAATAAGTTTCTTATTTGTGTATCTTAATACATGCATTTAACTTAGACAGTCAGTTTGGAAAAGACAGACCCTGTAACTTTCAAAAATTTCCCAACTTCTTGTTGATCCCTTTCCTAATTTAAAAGAAACACAAAAAAGGGCTTTTTTGGTTGTGTATTGCTCCCTTCAGCACCTTCCCAATGCATCAGAAGAGTGGAATACACAACATATTGCTATGCCATGAATAAAAATTCTTGTGGATTTAGCATCTTCACTTCATTGACGACTAGATGATACCATCAACTGGAATCAGATATCAAACATTACTGACAGTCCCTGAAGCAGATAAACTTTTGCAATGTCAAAAAGCTTATGCCAAAAAGACTGAGCTAGCCAATAACAGCATTCTCAACTTTCTCTTGTAATGGTATCATTAAATCATGAAGGCTGCTACAATATCAATTAGCTATTTACTGTCGCAGTGTCTTGTAAAAATCTCTGATTCGCCTCTGCCAGACTGAACATTCATGTGCAGCTTCATCTTGCCTTATTCTCTTTAATTTTTAAGTTGCCCTATTAACAAGGGGTTTTCTCAGAAATGGGTCAAGGCATTTTGAAGTACTCTGGCCATGGCACATTTGCAATTTCCAAAGCAGAACATTGTCAGATGCCTTGAAATCAAAAGAACAACAGCTCTCCAAGCAGCTCTTGTTTGCTTCTCCTTAGAGGAACACTCAACCCAGTCAGCTTCCAAAAGGAGGTCTGAAATGGGTGGGCACAAAGCTTAATATTTTCCATCTTGAAAAGAAAAAGGTAGGCTTTCAGATACAGCCAAGACATCTGCATTCAGCATGACTTAATTTTGTCAACTAATACAGGACTCAGAGAGTTGCTCACTATTTGTTATTATTTTGTGTTCCACAGATGGAAGTAATGTCTAAAATGCACTGGTTGTTTTCCAAACACAGCAAAGATTCAGGCCTTTAAGCACTGTGTATGCAATTTCAAAAGAGATGCCTTGTTCCCCATCTGATACTAAGAAAGCTTTATGTTCAATAGCCTGTCCAAACTATCATCTGTAACTAGTTCTGATCCTTAACATGCCATCACCTTCCCTTTACCTTTCAATGACCCTACAACAGCACTAGCTTTGATGATGATTTATAAAGAAGAAACAGGTCATCCTGTTTCTTCTTTCTGTCTTCAAACTCTTTTCATCCTTTAACATCAGGATATCTTCTTTAAGTTGAATCATAAGGCCTGCAAATTTAACCTGTTCAAAGCCTGCAGTGATGGTGATGCTGTCCTCAAAATTAGCCAGATAAGCAGCCAAAAAGCCAGAACAGTCAAATGAATCCAAATCTTATTATGTATTTCATGCTTTTTAAATGAGAAACAAAACTTTTCTTATGGACTGATTAGTTGATGTTTTGGTCCCTGGCCATGTGTGACTCATTTACATTGAGTCTTTTACACTGTGAGTGCTTTAGCATTATAGTATTTAAATATGGTTTATATAATGGTTAGGATGAATGCACTTGGATTTTTAAGCTAAGTGATGATTCAGTGTAGTTACTGAATCATCACCAAGTTTGTAATGTACTCACAGGTGTAGCATCTCTCGAGATGTCAGTGCCTCTGTACTGGCAGATGCAGAACAGATCTATTACCACCCCACTGAGGGCTGGCATTAGACAAATGCCTCACCTAAAAGTTAAGCCCAGAGCTGACCTATGGCTTTTAAATAATACAATGGTTCTTAGTACAGGGTAAAATGTAGCTACTATGACACTTTTGTGAGTAAAATACCCAGAGCCAAAGAAGTACCAAAGTCCATCTGAAGCTGGTGGGAATTATGGACCTGATCAGAGTTAAAGTTGTGAGTCTAGCACATTTCCTTTAACAATGATAAATATCATTTTGTCAGCACTAATTTGATTTCAAATTAATGCAGCAGTGGCAAGTCAGCACAGACATACAGGACCAGATTTTCAGCTGGGGTTCCTGCTTGGCTGGTTGCAAGGACATGTGTGAAATATGAAACATCTGAAAAAAACTGCATGGAGATGAACACTGCAAAACAGGACTATGGAAGGTGTAGTGCCCTGTAGCTGGGGACATGCTCCTGAACCTATCTGCACACACACAAGCCTCAAGCTGGCACTCAAAGCCCTGAGCTCTTGGCTTCTGGCAATGCTAATGCCAGGGCTGAATTTACAGCACTTTCTGTAATTACGGGAGGCTCCTCGAAGTGCTACCTCTACAGCCTGAGTGGCGAATGTGAAGGACTGTGGAGGACTGAGTGAAAGAGAGCACGTGTGTGCTGGCCACGGGTGAAAAATAAGAGGTTTCTGATTGAAACCAGCCACCCTGGGGCTGGCTTCTGGAAGCTGTGACCTGTGTTATGCTGCTGACAGTCTTTAAGGTCAGCTCGCTGTACTTGCACTGGCCTGGGACGGGAGCAGTTGTGAAGCGCTGTCACACTTGGGTCCCACCGTGCTAACAACGTGTTCGTGTGAGGTAGCTGTAGTGCAAGACTTACTGGTAGCAAGTGCCGGTCCTTTATTGCGTGCCTCTTTTGGCTGCAGGTTGCAGGGAAGGGAGGAAAGGGGGGAGCCACCACAGCAACGGGGCCTTGGACTTTTTGCTCTCTGTTATCACCTCGGCTTCGATGTTCTGTTTTGGATGAGAGAGAAGACACGAGTCTTTCAAAGTGTTAAAAACATACAGTATCTCTATTCACAGCACAACAGAGACAGGTACAGGAGAGTGGACTCCAAAGACAAAGGTTCTCCTCTTCCCCAGTGACTGATACAAATGATCCCTGTTGCAACTGAAGGGAGAAGCACTTACTGGGCATCCATGTACCCAAAAGAGCAATGCCCATACAACACACCCCAGCATATTCACTGAAGCTAAACTGTCCCCAAATGAGATTTATACCATTTATCCCAAGAGACAAAGGAGCTACCTTCTAGGCACTTGAGACCCAAGGCCTGATTTCCAACAGGAACCTGCAGCTCCTATTGCCTTGAAATATTGAGGTGCAGTAATGCCTGCATTCTACCCATATAAAATATATCGCTCTGAGGGGAAAAAAACAAATACAGCTCCAGGTAGGATTTTATTCCCTGGCTACATGGCAGCGCTAGGTCCTGAGCATTGGCTTGACATCATGAAGGTTGTTGCAGTGGTAATGCTCAGGTTCCAGAATGAAGGAGATCATCCTGGAAAAGTCAAGATCTTTATCTACCCTAGGCCCACAGGAATTTTCCTTCACTATGGGCTCACAATATTCAGTCCTCTTCCAGCATTAGTCCCAAGTCTCTGGAACCTTCCAAGTGAATGGGAGAATGCTCATGGACTTCCCATCTCTTATTTTAGGTGACAGGGTGACAGATAATTGCTGTTCACATGGAGTGCTGCTGGAAGGAGATAATATATTCACCTGCTCCACTAGCTATGGTCCAGTCAACAGTGTTTGCTGCTAGCATAGCTGATTTCTGACCTAACATTTAGTTTTAATTGCTCCTGGTTAAACAGATAAAGAGAGAATGAAATTCTGATAGAAGATAGCGTTGAGACACAATAAACATGTTTAGAGTAAATTTCAGATTAAAATTTCATCCCCATATATGCAGTTATTTGGAAAAAATGATAAAGCAGCACATGCCAAGTTGCCTGCTAAACTTGCACAGCTGCCATTAATTGTGGAGGATGGGAAATTGCCAAAACTGAGATTTGTAACTTTAAAATTATGAGACATTTCTGGAACTGCCTTCCCGTGCTGCTGTCAGGATTTCTCCTGCCCACAAGATGGCAGGCAAAGATCAGCCTGGTTCTGGGACAATTGCAAAGCAGAGCTGAGAACAGAAAAGAACTTCTGTTCTACTCCAGCACTACTGTGGTTGCAATTTGGCTGTTATCACTCTCTGCCATGCTATGAAGACATACTGCACCCGTAGTGTGTTCCTGACCTAAAACCTGCAGAGATGGTCAAATGTGGTAATTAATTGGAACATCTTATCCAGCTAACAGATGCTCTGCAGTTCTAAGTAATCGATTATTATTATAAGCTAATAACAATCATAAATGAGCAAGGCAATTAGAGCTGTTGGTGCAAAACGCTTCAAGACAGGAGGCTGCTGCTGAACCTTTTAAGTGTAACCTGCATGGATTTTCTCCTTCCTTATGGCACAGGAGAAAGACAGGCTTGTTTGCCTGCTTTGACTTGTGTCCTGGTAATAATTTTCCCTTGGTTAGGTTCCTGGTAAAAACTGACCTTTCCCTATCTTTTGCCTTCCCTTTAATGAGCTGTTGTAGGACCATCCAGCTGTTTGCATCTAGCAAATTCTCTCTATGGCAGGGATCCAGGAGCCTGGTTATGACCCTGATTGCTCCTGCTTCCTCTCTGTGTTGCTTTGAGGCTACAGGTCTGCAGTTTGTTAGGTGATGTCAGAAAATGTTCCCTAGCCTGGGAAAGGGACACCTGCCCAACTCTTCCAAGCTGTCCAGGACATCTGCCACCTGACTTTCAGCTGCCGCTCTTAAAGGACACAGGCATCCTGCAGTATCATGCTTGGAACCCCTGAGCAGACAGCTCAGTTTTTGTGGAGACTAACACCACTGGGCTCCAGTTTCAGCCCTTGTGAAGGGGGTTGGGACCAGATAACCTTTAAGGTCCCTTCAAACTCAAACCATTCTGTGATTCTACAGTTCTGTGATTTCTTCGCCTGAGTACCTAAGTCCCAGTGCCACAGTTCTGTGTGCTTGTGCCTGAGCATCCTTCTGCTGCCTGGAGTGGACTGTGGAGAGGTGTTACATGTGTGGAGCTGGAGCATGGGGGAGCACCTACCTCTGCGCAAGGCTCGCAGGTGCTGCTTGGCGTGGTGGTGCAGCTCCTCCACGCAGGGCGGTCTGGTGGAGGGGACAAAGATGTTTCTTTGCTGATGCCAAGGTGCTCGGTAATAGACACTCAGTTTGCTCTCTGCATCAAGGTTGGAGACAGCTGTAGGATCAAAACAGAGTACAAGATAAGACTTCTAGTCTCTCTTCCATCAGCCTAGCTGAAAAGCAAAGGCTCTTTCTTGGAACAGCATTGTCAAGAACAGGTACAGGGTTTGCTACAGCACCTTTACTCCCATCACACAGCAGCAAATAAGAGATTCTCTGGGTTTCCACATCATTTTATATACCAGTTAGCATTTAGACAATGCCCTTTTACCAGATTGCAAATGGCTCTATGGAGGCAAGCAGGTGAAATGATACTATATCAGTGTTTTATATAAATGGACCAAAGGGCTAATCATTTTGTAGATAGCAAAACAAAAATGCAAAGAAGCGACTCAGTCTTTCCACAGTGACATTTTGAGCAAAGGCAGTGGGAGGAATAGGTCTTCCCTTTACTTATTCTCCTGTCAACATGCTCTTTCACTACATCATGTTACACACAACTAGTTTCTGACGCAGGTTGCCAGTTCACTGCCTTCCAGGGCGTAACAACTGAGATTAACTGCTTGCCCTGCTGAGAGACTTTAACTGTCACCTATCAAAAGAGGTTCCTTTAATAAACAGGGACTTCTGAGGGACAGGAACACTTCAGTTCCTCTAAAGCAAAATCCCAGAAGTCTGCCTCTGAAAATTATATTAATCAAGTCCAGTAAAGGTTTGAGAGAATTTCTCAGGAGTGGTGGGACTCATGGGAGTCCCATAGACTATGCCCAGCCTCAGTGTACACGGTAGGTAGCTTTCCAAGGGCCAAAGCAGGAGTGGAGGGCCATAGGAGATGCCAGCACTCTGCCCCAGCCAGCAGCAGGGAGCAGGCTCATCCTCAGCCCACGTAATGCAGCAGAGCAGGTGGCACATCCTCAGGTATAGCACTGGGATTGATCCTTCTAGCACAGGCATCGATACAGACAGTCTCTGGTCTAACGCCACGGAGCTGCTGCAGCTGTTTTGCTCACAGGACAGCACAGTGTGACACAGGCAGGCACCCTCATGCACAGGAGGTACCTCCTGGGCTTCCCTTCCCAGTCAGCAGCCAAAGAGCCAGTGTGCCTCAGGCAGGTCCCTGCCCTGGCCATGTGCTCCTCTCCTCTGCACATTTCAGGGCTCTCACCTACATTCCTGCTTTTGTATTCTCTTACCCTCTTTTGAGGGATAGCCAGTGCATCATGGCGGAGAATGGCTCTCTGGTGGAGAGCCAGAGAGCTCTCTTTGGTCTTTCTGGTTTTTCATTAATGCAAAACAACATTCACTCAGCCTGAAGGCATACCAGTGCTTTGTACAGAGAAAGAATTGGGAAAGTACAGTTGGAGAAGAAGTGGGGAGCAGACAGAAGAGGAGAAACCTAGGAACCATCCTGCCATGTGTGGGATGATGAGAGACTATCCATTTCTTTGATTAGAAAAACACCCCAAGAGTTCACCAAAATTTGCAGGTGTCATGATGGAAGTGGTGGTATAATATGATGAACAGACCAGCTGATGTTCAGGTTCTCAGAGCTTCAGCAACAACGAAGGGACCCCAAACTCTGTCCGGTAAGGAGCCTTGCTTTGCTTCTCAGTGGATTTTTGCAGTGGGGTTTCACTCATTTTTCAGCACATTTGTAGTGCTGCTCCATGCAACTGGCACAGTGTCAGTGCAAGGAATGGCACCGGGGGAGAAAAAAATGATAGTGGAGGAAGGTAGTAGGATGAATGATGGCAACCTGTCAGTGCTTGTTCATCATGAGGATTTACTAATTAAATTTTTCACATTGCAAAAACATAATATTGCCAAATTGCAGGCGGAGCTTTTGATGGCCTGTCTGTCTGTTACCACTGCAGTAGGGAAATACCTCACTCGCACGAGTGGATTTTATATCTCCTTTAGCCCTTGAAGGTAACGCCTGTTTTACATACAAGGTACTGAGACACAAAGCAACTTGTCCCGATCCTGTTCTGAGCCACACTTCCTCCTTGGGAATCTCAGCTCAAGACAAAAATTTGTAAGCAACAGTAATGATACCCCACCCATTCTTCGTATTGCCGAGGGCATGTGATATTCATGATCACAAATTGTACCCTGGAGGCTAATGAAAAGGCAGGCACAAGCAGTTCCTTCCTATTCCCAGAAAAATCTGTCTAGACTGAAGCGCTAGTAGTTGTCTGTGATGAATATCAGTAAGTGGAAAGTTTTACCTACTTACGAAATTTTCAGACATTTCATAAGACTAGAATAGATTTTGCTGCAAAATTTAGCTTGCAGAAAGCTCTTTTGGCCTTGGCAACAGTGTTTTACAAGTAAGAGTAGGAGTTGGATTAATACACTTTGTGTGAGACTTAAAAATGAAACCAAGTTCATGCAAGCTCTGCTACACACCTACTGTTGTAGACACACATTGCTGTTGACAGATAAAATAGCATGACCTCTTAGCCACCCAGCAAGTCTCCCTTAGCCAGCAGACCTCACAGAGCTGTGCATGGTGCTGTCCTAGGAGAAAACCCACAAATACATTGCTTGTCTTCAAATGATAGGGCATTAAGAAGCTTACAGTACTCTGTGCCATGGCCCGAGCCAGCACCCATCCATGTCTTCTCACCTTTCCCTGCAGGATCTCTGGTTCATGGTAACAGGGAATATACTCCCCCTGATACCAAGAAAGCAGAAATATTGCAGAATACTCACTGAACTGACCAATCCTTTAAAATATTCCAAAGCTGGAGTGGATTTTCTAGGAGATCCAGAATAGAAACTAGAAGTGCTGGCAAAAAAAGCTGCAGGGGGATGAATGTTCTCAGCCTGCCGTGGGGAGGAAGCTCAGAGGGAGGGAGCAGTGCTGAGTAGGGTGGAGGACAATGCTGGCCCAAGGATAAGTAAGTATAAACCCACAATGAATGCAATTAGTCTGGATGTTTGAGGAACAGCATCCCAACCTCAGAGCAGCAAAGCTCTGAAAAAAACTCCTGGAAAGGAGAGAGAGGGAAAAAGCTAACCAGTGAATAAAAGCCTGCCACAAAAGAGGGACCTGCTTCCATTTCATTCCTTGCACACTGTCCTTTGCATGTCCTTCCCTGTCCTTTGCACATTGCCTGTTCTTCTGCAATGACATTTTGCCTGGCTCTTGCTGATGGCCTCTGGGAACTGGGCAGCATTGCTGGGAGCTGAAGCCAGAGGATGAAAACACAGGAGTGGACTGTGAGCTTTAAGGACTACTGAACATCTAATTTTCTTCACAGGACTGAATCTCTTACTTCCACTAAAAGAAAAAAGACAACCCTGTGGCAGGGTAATTCAGCATATAAAGACCACTGGGCTGAGATCTAGAAGAAATGTGCAGTCAAAGCTTCACCAAATGCTTCTGCTAGGAGCTGGCGTTAAATATTAAGACTCCCTATGCTTCCATTCTGTGCAATGAGGATAAGGTATCTCTTTCAGCCAGCACTTCCTTTACTCAGTGTTTTACACTGCAGGCTGTTTTTACAATGCCGAGCCTGCGTGTGGCTGTAGCCCCTCAGCATCATTGTAACATGCATAATAAATAAAGCAATATAGAAACTGTAAAGCCACAGCCTTTAAACGATTAACAGCTGGACATGAATGAGAAAAAACGCCTATACAGAGATAGCAAATGCTGCATTTCAGGCATCAGATATAGACTGTTAATATATTTTTAGTGTGCGCTTTAATCAGTTTAGACTGTACAAGTGAATCATATAAACTATCACTTCATTTCATTCCTGAGTTAAAGTAATTGGGTTTTTTTGTCTTGTGGGATGACAAAATGACAAGAGACCATTTAAATGGATTCTCCATTCCATTCTGTGGATCCATTAACACTGGCTGGTTTCCGAACAACCAATGTCAAACAGACATACACTAATGGCTCTTCTCATGAGAAGATTTTTGAAGATTTCTAAATGGCTGTTTTATTGAAGTTGATCATATTTATCATTTACAGATCCTTCTCATCTTCACATCCTCTCATCCTCTCCCTCCTTTAGCCAAGCAGAAAAAGGATCCTGCCACAGCAGAGCTGGATGTGGATGCTTGAAGGTTGTGCGGCTTTAGTGCACTCAGGCGTGGTTGTTCTAATAATAACACCACAAAGGCCAAGCAAGAAAGATTTCTGCTCTATTTATTTCATAGATCCAGGGGTTTCCCCCCCAACTCTGTCTGCTTCTCTAGATGCTTGCCTCCCCCCTTCCTAGCTCCTTCTGTTTCTCAACTTTCTATTATTTCTATCTGTATTATAGTTGCTATTAGCTGTCAGGGGAAGAAAGAAAAAAAGATAATTTCCTATGTTTCCTGGTTCAGAGAGAAAACGTGATTTGTTGTAAGGTGTGAAAAAGTGTGCAGCCTGGAGGGAATTGGAGCAGCGAGTGAGGAAGCTGCCTACATGTTAAGGGCCAGAGCCCAGAACTGTCAGCCCTGAATTCTGCACAGGCAAAGCTGAACCGGCAGCTGCCAAATCCTTATTAAAGTATCCAGGTTTCAAAAGACAAAACCCCAAATTAAAAAGGATCAGACTAGAAAATAAGCCTATTCCAGAGCCCAGTTAGGCTTAAGACATGCTGTAATGACCCAAGCCCTTTGCAGGTGGCAGAGGTGCTGTGGGCTGTGCACTTAGTGAAACTCCACCTCTTTACACACCCTGCTGCAGGGGTGTAGGATGCACCCAAAGGTTTCTGTGGCCAGCAGCACCATGCCAGGCTCTGCTTAGGAAAGCCCTTCTTCTCTAGTGTTAGGGTGGTTGACCTGTCATTTTAGCATATGCCATTTTTTCTAGCTATTTCATGTAAAAATTGTGACTTTTTTTTGTTGTGTGATCCAATGTCATAAGAAAGCTGGATGTTCATCCAGCTTTGCATAAATAGGCCTATGCCAGCAGCAGCAGAATTCAACGTGATCAGACTCTTCCTCAGCTGCTGCCCAGATCAGCAGTGAGTTACTGCCTGCTGTGTTTGTGTGCAACACATTGCAAGAAAATTAATTCTGAGGAAGACCAGATTATCTCAAAGACTAGGCAGCCTGGCAGCACATCCAACTTCATCGTGCAATTTAGTGCATAAATGTTTCATTGAGGCAAATGCTGACTCTGATGTGAATTTTATTTATAGTCCTGTATATCTTGAATGTACTCTTCCCCCAATGTACTTGTGTCTCCACTGGAGCACCCAGGGGCTTTAAGCCTACAACACTGGTAAAAATCTAGAGTTGCTTCTTTGCTGTTCATGTCCCACATCCATCAGCAAGCTCAGTCCTTTCAAAGCAGCTCCCTCTGTGGCTGCTGCTTCACAGTGATGTCAAAGAGGGTGCCGGGGCTTACCCAGCAGGGACACTGGAGCCTGGAGCTCCTCGAAGGTGGGACAATCACTCTGTTTTCAACAATTGTGCTTCCTCCCAACCATGCATGCACCCAGACATTTCCCTATTTGCCAATGGCAAACCCCACCAACAGGAACTGTGAGTAGCTGTTTGGATGAGCTACTTTCCTGTCCCATGTTTATTAACAATTGGAAAATGGTTTGTAATGGCCTTGTGCATCATTTTTTCTTATTGCTATTATCAGGGCAGAAATCCAAATTGTTTCTGAAGAGTTTTTGTGTTGTGCAACCTGAGTCCAGGATGGATATGAGTGAAAAGCTCCCGTGACACAGACCCCAAGAGATCGTTTGGGCAACTGGTCTGGACCTGAAGCCTGGATCACCACATCTGCCCTGCCACTGGCATTTGCACATGCAAATCAAAGCCAGCACAACTGTGTCTATGCAGGCTGCAGCTGCCCTCCAGTAAAACAGGAGGGGAGACATGACAAAACAAGTTAAGTCTTTAGCTACATGTGGGCAACAGCATGAGTACAATTATTATTCTGTTCTGCACTCATGGACAGACAATTTAGCAAATTTTTCAAACTCAAGCAAAAAGGCAGAAAACTAACTGACAGCAGAATCTGTTGAGAAAGACCACAATCTTTTATGCTCTTTGTATTGTTTTATTTCCTGTCAATACAGTGAAACCTCTCACGTTTCAATCACAGTTTCTTAGCACATCCCTGTGGCATTTCTCTGCCTTGCATTATGCTACACATGGAAATAACAGCTATTCAGGAGAAAAAAGGGCAAGTGGACAAAACCGCATCCATATTTGGCATTCAGGTAGCAGGAGAGATTAAGATACTGGAAAGCATGTGATTTGGATGTCATTTCCATGAGCAGATCCTTGAATTTTGCATTTACCTGATGTTTGGTTGACTGGCACAACAATAATTCAAGAGGGCTGGGAGGTGTGTGGTTCTTATACACGTAAGAAGATTAGGCTGTTAAGCAATATGCACTTACGTGAAGAGTACCACATACTAATCCCATTCTTGGCTTTGCTGCTTTCAATCACTGCTGGTGGTGTTTGAACATATTTTAAACTGCTTTTCCTAACTCTGTCAAATATGTTACAGTGGCCAGAATGGAACTTCATATTTCAAAGTATTTCAAAGCTGTCACTGCAGGACAGACAATAACCTCTTAGAAATACAGAGTACTTTATATGTTCAAGCCTTCATTCCTGTGAAGTTTCTATAGCCAGAAATTTCTTCCTTTTCTTTCATTCCTGTTCTCAGGTCTGTGCTTTACACAGCCTCCAAGAGTGCCCTGCAGGGTAATGGTAAAAAAGGCAGACAACATGGCAGTCCTGCCTGGCAAACTTAAGGCTGCTGTTAGGTCAACTATTCTGCAGGAATATTAATTTCATATTCAATTCAGATTGCTACCATGCTCAATGAGAAAACAAAGAGCTAACTAGCCAGTAAAATAGTGAAGGTATAAACAGTGGTGGAGAAAAACCCAAACCAGAACTATTTTAAGGTTACTGGACCTAATGGTAAGGATGGACTGTTACAGTAGGGACATCCCACATATGCACACGTCTATGTGTTTGTGTACATACACACTCCAGAGCATATAACTGAAATCAATGTCCCAAGAGAGCCCTTTCAGTCCTACATGCTTAATTAGTTGAAAACACTTCTTTCAATTTGACACACTTTCAGTGCTTGTCAACACAGATTTCTTCCCGTGTTGACCCTTCACATTACTCCCACTCTGGATACGCAGCAAGATAAAGTCTCTTATCTCCAGCAGTGTAGTGTATGGTCTTGATAACACACTTTGTAAGCATGCTTTCAGATATCCTTTGCAATTCTCTCTCACTGCTCTGCTATTTTTCCCCTGTACTTACTCAGCCCAAATCACTACTAAGCTTGCCCGAGTTGCTCCAGCAGGTCACCATAATGCTCTCCCTTTTATCACAGAGAAGTGTGCTGTTCACTGTGATGGTGCTCTCAGATCAGTCACCTTGATTTCACATGCCAGCACTCAAGAACAAAGCTTTACAAAATTCATTTACTATTCTACCTACCTTAGTTAATGCTTACCTTCACAATCTCGTGAAAAAGAAATCCCATCCTATAGACAATTTTAAGGTAGGTCAAACTGGTTTTTGGCAGCAGTTTTAGGGTATCCTGCCTATTCTTCTACTGAAAACATTCAATTCCCCCGCATATTTCTGTCTGAACATTTGCACCTAAAGTGGTCGTTTTCAAGTAATAGCCTTTTGAGTCTATGCTGAGCATTCTCTTTTCAAGAATAGCAGAGACTTGGTCATTGCAGCACCTATTTCCACATCAGCATCTGCAATATGAACAATCTCTCCACATTTGTGAACCTAGAGACCACCAGTAGAACACCATGAACCTTGAAAAAGCACACTGGAAGATGACACTCAACAAAGAATATGCTGTGCTTGCCATATTGGGAGATAAGATTCAGATCACTTATTCCAAGTACAGCAAATGTATTTCTGCTTTCTGTTTGAAATTTTCAAAAACTACAACCTTCCATCTAAGCTCTAAGACTTAGTCTCTGTACCTTCTCAGCAGGTAAACCCTGAGAAACAGCATTTAGCATCAAAGATGCCAGTTTGCACTGAAAACGAATGAGCAGGACCCTCCTTCCCTTCCACTGGCACTGCCTGTAGGCTGAGGAATCAAACTCCCAAGAGTCAGGAACAACAAGCCATGTGTTAGGAGCAGAGATGGTGGCTCATATTTCACACTTCTTCCTCCCCATCAGTCTTTTTCAGTTTGCTTGGCTAGATGCCTTGGATGCCACTTAACTGCAAGTGGAGGTAAGTAGCAACAGTTTCTTCCAATTCCATTTAGTAAATACTGTGCAATACTATGTATGTAAATACTACTACAACATGTCCCTTCAAATTACTCACAGCCCTTCAGGGGAAGACAGAAAATCAAGCATCTCAGGGGGACCAAAGGCAACTCTTTTTTTTCTTCCTCTGGAGATATATTCTTGCTGCTCTTGCAGCTCCGTAAGTCTGTTCTGCAGTGGCACTGAAAGACCTGGCTGTGTCTCTCTATCCCTATCTCTGAATAGCTTCCTCCCTGGAATGGTAAGGCAGTGTGTTTCTTGGGACAGGCAACAAAAATCCCACACACTCCTCTACAGGTTTTCTCTGGAGCCACCCTGATGGTGGCCCAGATCTGGCTGGGCACAGGGGTGCAGTTACAGATACAACCAGTTCATGGTGTAGCTCCTCTGGGTTCTTTCAGTAAAACTCTTCCCCAGTCTCAGTGAATACCCAAGCCCCCCATTACCAGCCCCCTCAGATGTTTGGTCTGGCTCTGGCCTCCCAAGCCGTTTCCTTGAAGCCCAGTTTCAGACAACCATCTGAATCAGCCCACAAATCACAGAACCACAGACTGGGCTGGGCTGGAAGTGACCTTAGAGATCACCTAGTTCCAACTCCCTTCCATGGGCAGGAACACCTTTTGGTAGACCAGATTGCTCTGGACCAGGAGGAGGCTCCTATTTCCACACTGTCCTTCTCCAGTCCCACTTCTGATGGGATGTTTGTGTAAAACATTACAGCTAACTGGGATGTTAAGAGTTCAGAGAAGCACACTGAGAGCAGGGCCAGCTGAACTGCAGAGTTTCATTTGTTGAGACAACAGTGAACACAGTTCTTTTTGTTTTGTAAGGGGAAGGAGAACTGCCTGCAAATAAGGATTCCTGCCCCTTCTATACTTTCTCAAAGGAATTGTTTTAAGTGAAGAAACCTGATTAGGATTTAGGCAACCTTTAGAATTCTTGTGACTGCCCTCTACCCACCCTGTGATGCCAAGGACATGTTCCAGCACCGCTCACTGCCAGAGCTCCAGCTCTTTCCCAGGAATTGCAGCCTCTCCTCTCCAGGCTTTTTGGGTTCGAAATTAGCCCTTAATCCATAAAACATGGACATGTTACAATATATGGAATGGCCTGTATTACTTACAGTACTTTCTATACACAGACAAAAAGACTTTCTAGACAAAGACACCAAGATACACTGGATTACTTTTTAAAGAAACCCATCCAGATAACATTTGGAAACTCTGTCAGTGATGTTGTGTATCTAGACTGCAGGATGAATAACTTACGTCAAGATAAATTATCTTCCCACTGTTGTTATTATTTGAATAACATGTTCTCAGCTTACTCACCTTAGGCACTAATATTTTTTCTGCAGACTTGCACTGTTTTTTTCTACTTCATTTCAAGCCCTTGCTTACATCAAATGGTCCACAAGCCTCAAATGGCAAATGCCAGATTGCAAATTTAACCAGGAGGTGAACATTGGTATCCCCTTGGATGTCCCTGCAGAGGTGCAAAGCTGTAACCATGCCAGCTGGGGAGCCCCCATGGCTCACGCTGACCCACTATCTCTCACTTTGAAGTGAGACATCACAGCCAATTGCAACTAGTACATAAAATGCAGCTTGAAGACATTTAAGCTAAAATAAATTTTAAAGCATTTACTTCTTTTAAAGTCTCATAGGATGTTCATAAAGATCATAACACACGCTAGGCTTCATTGTTATGGCTAATATGGTTTTATGAGTCCAAACCATATACTATTGTTTGTACTCACATTTATACTATTAAGCCACATATTCATGCACAAAACCTAATTGAGTTCTGATGGGGTTTCTGAAAAGCCACATGTGCTGAAGAGCTACAGGGTTTGTCAGATGCTGCAGGGGTGTGGACCACTCTCTGGTGAGAGCTGTCATCCAGAACATAGCTGCAAACAGCTAATTCTTGCACTCCTGTGTCTCCACTTCTTGTAACTCCTCTGTCTTTGTGCATGCATCAGACCCAGTACAAGGCAACTTTCAACACGTTGGCTTTAGCACTGCAAATACACAGAGTGGCAAACAATTGCTCCCTTAATGTACATATAAAACGATTACCTTTTAACTGTGGGCAGACATTTTATTATGACCATGTCCCAAGGACTGTACATGAAGAAGAAAGGCCAGAAGGCACGGCTGAAATGGCTACATTTCATTGCATCCAGTCAAAACCAGAGCAGAAATGTCAGGTGTCAACACCTACTGGCAACTATCAAATACCACTGTGGAATGACTGCACTGACAGCAACACTGGGCAGGAAGTCTTCAAACTCTCAGCTGTAAGGAGTGATGAAAATTAAATGAAACTAATCTGCAGGAAATAAGCTTCTTCAAAAAAAATCCACAGGAAAAGAAATTAAACTAGGAAATACTTTCAGGAAAGGAATAAGGCAAGGAACAAAGGAGAGCAGGGAGAAGGGCATTGGGAGAAGGAAGAATTGTCATTAAAGTTATCATGCAGAAAGTGTAAGTTAAAAATGGGGCCACTGAGTAGCAAACAGTGTTTGACCTTAATGTATCATGTATCAAGTGGAATGGTGAACCAGGGCGGAGGGCACTCCTGGGACACTCAGATTTATTCACGATGAGCAAAGATGACAATATTTCCAAGCATAAAGAAGCAGACAATGGAAAATAATCACAAAAGTAACTTTCCTCAGGGGAGATTTGTCTCCCTGGAGAATTTCTGTAGCTAACAGATAGGCTCCTCACTGATTTTGAGTACAAATGTGCCTCACAGAGATCTGAAGAGTTGTCTAGCAGCACCTATCCCCCTCTGTTCACTGTGGAAGGACCATGAGAAGACAGACTGTGAGGAGCTGACATGTTCTGTCACACCAGGCATCAAGACGGGAGACACCATCTTTATGTGGGAGCAGGGCTCCCTACTTGGAAACAGAAGGGAGTCTGCAAAGCTATGGATCAGTTCTCACATTTAGTCATTGAATACATTTAATGACAAAGTAAATAAAATTGGGTCACGGACAGGCAAGCTTCCAAGGCATAAGGTGAGTTTTAACTCAAAAGGTGAAGCATTGCCTGAGAAACTGAACAAAATATATTCATTTTTATGAAGGAAGGGATAAACACACTCATAAACGTGACCATAAGCTGGGCCAGGTGTGCAATTTTGCTGTCCTTACTCTGTCCTTCCTAAGTCATGGATCTGCCTGACTTCTCTGGACCCTCCAGCCATGTCAGGACATCAGGTCTCGCCCTAATTACCTTGCTCCCACTTCACTGCCTTCTCTTCTCTGCTTCTCTTCTCTATGGATTTTCCAAGTGGTGTTAATAAAAGGAAGTGCTGGAAGAGGTGCCAGACTGCTCTAGAGGCTGAGATGCTGTACATGCTGAACAGTAAAGGCAGACGACACCCACGGATACAGCACAGCCCTGATCTGGCAGGATCTGTGGAGGGGGGAGGTGGCAATTGGTCCTCACATCCTATCAACTCCCATAGCATCTGCCAGCACAGGCGGAGGGAGAGCCACCCCAGCCAAGTTTTTTTTTTTTTTGTAAAATGGATCTTGTTCATAAAGTCAGAGACATTTTATATACAAATACAGATCAGCTCCCTGCCATCTGCTTATTTCTATGTAGTGTTGAAAGTATCATAAGGGTGTTACACAGAATATGAAAACAAGGTCTTACCTCTGCTGCTGAGCTTAAAAAAAAAAGGAAAAAAAGAAAAGAGGAGAAAATATAAGAGTTGATATGCAGTGAAAAGCTAAGAACTGAGACAGCATTTTCAATCGTGGTTGCCCGGGCTGCTGTTGTTTGGGGATGGAGTTTGGCCTCATAGGTGGATATGCTGGCACATCCCTGCTCTGGGCCTGATCCAAGTTACCTCCTGGCCTTCAACAGCCATGTCTTGTCCTGCCAGGGACCTCCTAGCCTTTTCTGTGGTCTTTCTACTTGTGTGTCGTAAGAGCAGAAATCACCCTTTTATGCTAAGCATTCGCACATATAATTACAGGCCCTGCATTTCATGTGCTAGTCCAGGAATACCTCTCTGGTGGGTCTGTTTAGTGTTATACTCTTACAGATAAAAGTAGTCCTTATTCCCCACTAGGACATGCTCCAAACCTTTGAGACCAAGCCGTGGCTTGCACTGCAGTTTCGGACCCACAAAACTAGGGGGTCCTACAGCACAATCAACCTTCACCATTTACAAGCAGCTCCAAAGCACTGCACTGGATAAAAAACAGGTGGTTCATTACTCAGAATTAACCAGCCATGGTCAGTATAGAAAAAAGAGCCAGGTTGCCTGGTCCCACTAGAGCCCAGACCCACACAGCACAGGAAGACACAAGAATTCACCTATCATCTGCCAGATTCATTATCACTTGAGGGTTTTTAACTGCTGCATTTAAATATAGCTAATTCTGATAAATCAAGATTGTTTCCCTCACTTGCCAGTTTGATAATTTCATCTTCATGTTTATTCACATTAGTAAGTAATGATTTCCTCTGGGATGTAATACCTTTTCTCGCAGTAAGTGAGGGTGAGGTCTGCTTGGCAAGGTTTTTGTTACACAGGAATTTCTGAAGTTTGGGTACTGTAATACTTAACATACTTTTATTGCATCCAGAAAAATGGGATTCCGAGCAACAGCACGGAAGAAAAAACACCTAAAACTGCAATCACCACTTAGCTACGAAAATGGCGTTAGGCAAAGATTCATTTGAATGCTTTTCATTTGGGTTATCCTTTTATCCCATCTATTAACATCCTGATTCCTCGTGTCTTTGTAATATTGCACAACAGCAACACTTTAAAAATACCACAGTACTTCTTCACTCTACAAGGGCCAGAGC
The DNA here is from genome assembly GCF_000738735.6 of Corvus cornix cornix. Lineage (NCBI taxonomy): Eukaryota > Metazoa > Chordata > Aves > Passeriformes > Corvidae > Corvus > Corvus cornix. The sequence continues at coordinate 102,051,850 of NC_046332.1, read as the reverse complement.
AACCTCTGCACAGTTAGTACAACTCCCCTACTTTTGGCTAACTGTTACACATACTTCTGGTATGGGAAAGCTACAACAAAAATTCAGCCCAAGTCAAAGAACATATCTAAACTTAGAAGATTTTCATTTAGAGTCATACAACAACTTTTTTTACAGATACGTCTACAGGACAGTGGAATAATTTTCAAGGCTTTAAGAAATTTCAGTTCTATCACTACTGAAGTTACAGCCACATCTGCGATAACTTATGACTAAGGGAAGTATTTGCTAAAGGGGTGGCTCAAAGACACTCATCTTCCTTCCCCTTTGATGCCCTTCTGTGGACACTCAGTGAGCGTAGGATGATGTTGCTCCAGAAATACTGCAGCCAGAAGAAACCAATGATGACCAAAGTGCCAGGCATCCCTCACAGAAATAAGCCTTGAAAAAGGACTGTGGGCAGAAAAACCTTTCTCACCCCATTCATGAACCCTGAGACCACAGATATGTGCCCAAAGCTGAGCTTATTCACGTAATTCCCAAAGCAATTTTTGAATTCAGAAACTCTTTTATTTTGAGGGAAAAATGACATTAATTTGTTGCCTACTACAGAATGCACAACTTTGCAACAGCGCTGTCACTGCCTGGTTTGTGATGATTCATTCATTCCAACAGGAGAAAAATGTCTCGTCCTCCAGCCAACTCCATACTCACCCCAGACCCCCTGCCATGAGCTGAAGCCCCACTGAAGTACAGCTCTAAATTTTCCAGCCTTACAGGTGTCATCATGCCCAGCCATGCTGATGGGGGCTCAAATAATCAGGTAATTAATCCTCCTTTATCATCATGAAAACAGGGAGACTTGGGGCTAGCTGTCCATCAGATACATATCTCAGCAGTACCTAACATTTCTAGTCAGGTGCCTACCTAACACTGGTTTTAAGATTACAGCTGATGATGACCAGAGTTTCATTCTGCATTTCAGACTAGCAATCTTCCACTTGGACTACATGATCATGGTAGGCCCCTAACAATTGAAAATGTTCTATTCTAATTCTAATTCTAATTCTAATTCTAATTCTAATTCTAATTCTAATTCTGTCCTACCCTACCTTATTCTAACCTATTATTTCTACCAACATGACAAACACTGCTAATTTTATACCTAAGCTTCAAATTCATAATATCTCCCAGTCTGACAACTCACTGCATGCAGGACCTGTGCAGTACCGTGTCGGGAGGTCATGAACCAATACAAGGCAGTGTATTGTGCACATGAGGCAACAACCCTCTGGAAATAATACAGGGTCTAGCTAACTCCAGCTGTGTTATCTGGGGTCATTTCCCACTCTCAAACTATGGAAGTTCTTTGGGTTTTAATGCAACAAAATGACCTTTGTCTTTATACAGTACATTATACTGGCAAAGCAGCTGCAGCCATGCAGAACTGCATTTTAGCAGTCAGTCTACTCTTTGCACCCCTATATTCTTCAAAAATGTACAGGATGATGATAAATGGTAGCAATGGCTTTGGCTGGCACAGTTTTACTGGTCAAAGGTCACACTCTTTTCAGAGCTTTGTCCCGTACCTTTGCACAAACAGAAATGAATTGTGAAGAAAATCAGCTTCAGTATATTCATTCAGACTTGTTATGGGGAACAGAAGCTTTTAGATTCAGACCATATGAAAGGAATTTTAAAGTGTGGGGCACTACAGTTTATACTCCTAGCTTCATTGACTGCAATTTCCTCCCCTTGAGCTCCCACACTTGACCTACTGAGTAAATACTTCTTTCCAGGAAGTTAAAATTTCCACCCAGCAAAGCTGAAACCTTTCCATGGGGTCCAAGATCTTCAGGGTTGCTTTGTTTGCCAAATCCTATTCTGATAGCCCACAGACCACAATTCATAATATAAATAAAGTTTATTTCATCTCTTGGAGGTACCACCAACTGCACAGTGCCTCTGTTTAAACAGCTGCCAGAAGATCAAGGTAGGACTCTGCCTGACTCCAAGAAAGTTTCCAATAATCCCATGGAGACTTCACCATGATGCTGGTACCAGAAATAACCTGGGACTCACAAGCTGACTAGGTCATGTAATCACCTTCCTCTGGAGAGGATCAGAGACTGCAATAAAGCCAACCCAGAGCAGGATGACTGATATGGAAAACAAAGAAGGCTTACTGAAAGGATCAGGACAGAGAAGACGGATTCCTGAAAAGTTACCAGTAAGTGTAGGTGTTGTGAAGAGGCACTATAGAAAATGCAGAGGAAAAACTGCATGAACTGTAGTAAGTAGAAACCCAGTGCAAATTCAGAGCATGGGACTAGAGTAAACCAGGCTGACACATCAGCCAGCCTTTGAATAGGCTAAACACTTTCTGCTACATTTATGTACAATTTACAGGCTTTTTTATTAAATTTTGCCTCATATGAATAGACACCTGGCACTGCCAAGGCAGAAAGGGGCAGTCATATGTTGAGACAGAACAACTCAAGATGAAATATTTTATCAAATCTGGGAGAACCTCTTTCCTCTCAGGTATTTGCTGGACTTCTCTAACATTGAAAGAGGGAAAAATTATGAAAGGCAGGCTTAGGATGTAAGACAGGACAGGACAGGACTGTCCTGGACTGCTCCAAAGAACCAGTATTGAGCCTTCAATACATGCCAGAACTGGGGATCCCGAGGCATCCATTTAGAGGATGAACACCTTTTTCCCATGGCACTACTAGACCCAGGCTAGTGATACTGATCCAGTGACTGAGCCTCTGCTCTGGCAAGTCTTGAAACTTACAGAAAATCACAAGATTTGGACCAGACTATAACCTTGCAGTTTTGGAGTTGTCTAAGACTGGCATCACACTTCCATGCACATTATGGAAGAAAAAAGAAAGCACATTACTATTTGTGCAGGTTGAATTTGAGGAGACTACCATTTAAGCACTGCGCACCTTGTGTTTAAAAGGCTATTCAAGGTATTACAGTATTTTTTCTCATATTACAGCTCCAGCATCTCCAATGTACTCTGCCTTCCCAAAATGCTCATTAACCCAGGCCTCCTGGATCACATCTGCTCTTCCTGCCATTCAAACTGCCCTAGTGCAAGTCAAGTCCCTTTCTTACACATCATGAAAGAACATATTGAGAATAAAACTTAGTCACAAAAAACCTGGGAGGAATTCAGTTCAGCAAGGAAGTAGAACCATTTGTTTTGATGAAGCTGACATACCACCAAACCTTGGTTTTTCACATTTTTATATGACACATTCACTGTTTCCCAGTTAATTGAAAAAGCTGTTAAGTCAGAGAATTGTTCTGATCTGTAGTAAAAACACAACCATGAGCTACAATTAAGTTCCTAACCACTGATGGACAGGGTATAATAATTGTTGCATGCTCGTCTCAACATTTGGAGGTAGACATTGAAAATAAGAGCTTTGGTAGGGTGGTGCTGAGACAGGGTCTGGGACAAATTAAGTGCAAGGAAAAATTGATCCTTCCCTTACCAGCCTCCCCTTACCATGCCTACATTTGAAGCAGGCAGTCTGGAGCAGGGTTGTAGCAAGGTGAAAACACAAACCCTGCACTGGCCTTGCTGCTGGCCAGTTGCACAGCAGAAACTCTGGGATACAGGTGTGGGGTATCAGCTGGCTCAGGCTGCAGGGTGTCAGGAGCACAGCACGTGAAGCCCTCCAAGGTCTGCAAGTGCTACCACAGCACAGGCAGTGAATAACAGTTCGTCAGCAGGCCACATTATTGAATAGCAATAACTTTCCATAATAACTAATTAATGTCACATACAGACCAGACACTTAAAAGAGAGAAAGTGCTATAGCTCTTCCTTCATCAAATTGCAGTGCTGAGGTCAAGCTTTACTCATCTGCTGGATTGGCAGAAGAAGGTATCTGCATGAGAGCCAGAACCTTCCCTGTGGCAGCTGTGGGCTCAATCAAGCTGTTTGGCATCTCCCCAAGCTCTATGGTGCCATTACTTCTGTGGCCATCCTGCCTGGACAGCAAACTCTAGAGCATTTGGATATCCCCCACTCATCTCTGACATGTCCTCCAGCTCTTGCCCCCCAGTGAGAACCCAGCTCTGCCAAAGGAGGCTCCCAGCAGCCCCCATCTTGGGCAGGACTCACACCTCCCAGGAAAGCACTGCCTGGACCCACAAAGGGAACCTCAGGAAAAGCTTATTTTGGCAGGCTCAATAGTGCGGGAATGGTCAGCACTCTATCCCCTCACTTTTCCTGTGTACCAACAGGGGGACACATCTGTGTCACTCCATGTCAAGCATGTTGCCTTTTCATTCATAAAAGGCTGCCTGTATCTTTAATCACTTTGCCAGATAATAGCAAAGAAACAAGCACTTGATTGTGTTATCAGACACTATTGGAAAAGTCTAGATAAGGATGCTGAACAACCTTGGCTTATTAGTATTCCACATGCAAATGCTTCCCCATAATCCAGAGTCATCTGTATCCCGGCAACCCTTTAAATTTCATTCTCACTGAATTGCCAGATCTTTATCAAAATATAATTACAGTCTTAATTTGGATGATAAATTTTGATTGCTTGTGCTGTGCCAAAAAAAAATGTGTCAGGTACACAAAAAATGAGGTGCAACTGTGAGATGTGAATCTGCATATTCTGACATTGGTACACCACCCTTCTTCTTATCAAAAGTTTGGCTCTGATAGCTAGCAATGAGGTTCTGTAGGGGTAAATAGGCAGGGACATGAAAAACCAGTTTTCTGATGCCATCAAATGAAATTTGCACTAAAAACAGGGAGGAATTTGAAATCCACAGTTGCATATGAAGATTATCACCATTACGAAGATTATATACTATTATCATTACAAAGTAAATGATGTGCAGCACTGCTGTGCACAGTGGAAGAAAACACCAGTCCTTCCTGAAACAAGAAGAGATCATGCAGAACTCACCTTTTCTCCCACTACCTTTCCCCCCTCCTTCAATTACTGGCAGAAAACAGCACAGTGCTTTATAGTTATATCCAGATTACATGGATGATTACAAAGATTTTTCCAAAACAAGTAGCCTAAAAAAGTATCCCAGAGGAATATAACCACTGCCTACTCTACCAAGAGAGCCCAAAGGAGAGGAGGTGGCCCTGCTAGCAAGCCATGGAGGTTACCTAGTTTCTGACTTACCAGAGTGCAGCAGTCCAAACCCACTTCAGTTTTACCCTGCTGAAATACCAGGGGGGAAAGATAATTACTCAGATGACAATGGCATAAATGCAATTAGACGTTTGACCTTAGTGTTTCTTGGTCACATGCACAGAGTTGAACTAATTGCTAAATTTGGGTCTGGGAAGTTCTTCTTTTCCTTCTTTCCCACAAACACACTCACACTGAGTTCTTTGCACTTTTTCTGCATCCCTGAGAAGGATCCTTTCCTAGGACAGATGTGATTCCATCCCATGAAAATTATTTCCTTGCCTCCTGTGGGGGCTTTGGGTACCCAGCCTTGGTCCTCCTTGTTTTCTGCTTCTCTAACTTTGATCACCATTGCATGCACCATAAAATACCTCTCTGACACACCTGTTATCTTGAATTCATTCTCATGGAGTGTATGTTGTCCTCCCCTGAGAAGACCATGCAAGATGAGAACAGTAAGTAAATTCCACCACATAAACAAGCAGAAGGGTTACAGCGTGGATTGAATGTCATACTGTGTCACAGTTACAGGATGAAAAATGTGCTGCTTCCTTGTGAGCAGTGGTCAGCTACATCACTCAAGTGAGGTTTGTTTCCCTAATGCTCCACAGCCCCAGCACTCTCCAAGAGACCACTCCAAACCAAATGTGGTTTTGTCCAGAGCCTGATGTAAGCAAACACAGTTGCCAACTAATGGTAAAATTCAAAGCTCACTGAAATCCAGAAAGATACCTGCAACCTTTGCAGTCATGACTGTGCCCTGGCTCCCATTCCCTAACAATCATGTCCATCACTGACACATCAGTAACACTTTTGCTGACAATAGCAGTACAAAGTTTTACAGCTGAAAGGTCTGAGGCATTGAACCGTTCTCGTCCCATTGGTGGTAGGAGCTCAATGGGGCTAATACTGCAGTAGAAATAGAGGGCAGGAAGGAACCATGTGAGAATTGTCTAGTCCATGACTTTTCCAACTCTGAAACACAGCTAAAATTAACAGCAAATGAGGTACCCACCTCCTGACACAGAAAATGTTTCCTGTAGTGAATTTTGACTGATGTGTGACCAAACCTGTCCTAAAAATGCCAAAACGCAAAGCCAAGTTTAATTCCTCTAAAGTGGACTAAGTATTTTTAGTTCACCCCAATTTTATTATTCTTAAAAAGCCTAAAAGAAGGGCATCCTATAAGCTCCATAGGAGCCTGTCCCAGTGCTTTATTCTTCTTTGTGCTTGGAAAGGTCTTCCTAACCTTCCCTGCTGCAAAGTCAGCTGGCTCCTAAGGGGGAAGGCTGCAGAAGCAGGCATGCTGGCTGCAGTCACATGCAGCTCCCCTCTTCTTTGGATATCAGACTCTGTCTCTAGCGCCATAAATTTGCAACTTCTCACCTCAGCTGAACTGAGATGAGATGAAAATGCCAGAACTAGTGCCCTGGCCCAAAATCCAGAACTAGTTTTCATTCCAGGCAGTGGGGAAGTGGGCATGCCTGAGCCCTCAAAGGAGGATGATAAATCGCTGCTTACTCTGGATACACAGTTCTTTGCTCTCCTTTTAAAAAATGCATTTATTTCCTTCTGGTGAAGGGTGCCATGCTAAAATCACAGGAAAACAAAGTTGCCTATCCACAGCAGCAGATTCAGCCTGACACTAGCGAGAAGGAAAGCTTCCATACGCCATGGTGACTAGTTCAGTACAGCCTGTTAACCATTCCCTCCACCTCCCAGGCACACTGCCCTCCACATAAGTACTGTTAGTGAAGGCAAGCATACATCTGGATGAAAACCACACTGAGAAGAACATGCCATTTTTAAAGCCTGGCTTTTGTCTCTGTCATGTTCAAATACTAAGGCTAATGTTGAGAGGACTGGCAGAAGAGGTTACCAGATTTACTCTTCCTCTGCACCATGGCATGTTGCAGGGGGAGGAGTTCAAAATGGCCCCTGTGACAGCTGCCGGCATCTTCACAATAGCTGCTAAAAGAGAGGCTTATTCCTCCCAGCAACTCTTCCATTAGAGCTTTCTCAAGGGGAGCAATGGACTCCTCAAGCCTCCAGCCACAGCAGGAACTTCCTGAAGGAACATTTCATATTCAGAAGGAATCACAATGTTGCTATTTCTTTTCTGCCTCTTTCATTCTTGAGCCCAGATCTCCCATCTTTGAGCTTGTCATTACAGACTACAGCAGGAGGTCTGTGGCTATCACATGAACATCCCAAGTTCCTAGTAAGCAAAACTGGTCTGGCTTCCTCAGCTCTCTTGAGTGTTCTCCTGGGTGAAAAGACAAGCAAGTCTCACCACTGGGAAACGGGAGCCCAGAGAGGAATGTTACAAGCCTTCCATAGCCAAATGGACTCTTGGCATTACACCCTCTGCTTTGGACCAAGCATCATCACAACAACCACAAACCCAAACTGTATCAGGGATACCAGTAGCTGAATACTTGGATGTCTTTCACTGCCCACTGTTTGGGCTAAGACACTTTACCCTTGGCGGACCAGTCTTGACAAACTTATTTATCTAAAAATGGCTTGACTGATTCTGCCGATTCCAGGAACCACAGACAGAATAACCCTCTGTCCACGGCACAGCCTGGCATCCCACTGATTTCCATGGAAGACAGCAACAGGGCAAATGCAGTGGAGGGAGCAGCACTCAAGTGGTTAATGCATGCCATGAAAAACTATACATACATATACTGTCTCACATAGCCAGAATCTATTATGTTGACATTTTCCATTCAGTGCCACTAGAATTAAAATGCTCATAATAAAAACCTGCCAATTAGAACCACAGAAATTATCACCAAAGCAAAATTCATTTCTATCTATATGGTTGACCAGAAGTCTTTCTGCCTCTTACAAGCAACATTAATGCCATCCACTACAACAACAAATGCTAGTCAAATTCCTTTCTTTCCACCTGTGATTTTAAAAGTACATTTCCTGTGCAGAATGCTGTGTGCTTGGCAACCTCTGCATCTCCCCTCCTGATGAGTAGCAGAAACGCTGCATGCTAAACTCTCCTGTAATGACATGGATTCCCACATCAGAGAAAAATTCTCAAACTACCCAGGAAAAACTTCAAATAACCTGCAAGGTATTTAACAAACCAGAGGCAACAGCGAAAGTCAAACCCTCAAAACATACAGAAAGAGAGAGAGAGAGAGAGAGAAAGAAAATAAATGCCCTCTGCTTGACCCAAAATAACAGAACGGTTCTGCATAGAAAAGAAAATTAATTACCATTGTGGGAACCCTCAGTCATTTAGAGTCTCCAGTCAAGGCTGAGAGCCATTCTGAGACTGCAGGTTTTTCCTGTAACTTCACTTCCCAGCTCTGCGAGGAACCAGTTAAAAATGACATCACTGCTCATACTACCCTCCTCCCCCTCCCCATTCACTTGCTAAAAAAGCTGAGGCTGCTCCTCTCCCCCTGCATTGGCTCCAGATTTGGTCCTCACTCCTCTCTGACAAGTTCCCGGTCTGCAGTTGACTGTGTGAATCGGTGTCAGTGTGGGATGGAGGATGCATCTCTGCACTTTTCCAGCATCCCTGCTGGCACCCACTTGAGAAATAAAATAGCCTTTCCATTAAGAAATCAGAAGAGGTCTAACCTCACAATGCATAATGCATTACACAACCAGCTCCGTTTACAGAAGGCAGACAGTCTTACTCTTTGAAGTGGAAGGGAGAGAGAGACCCTCCAAGGGGCTCTGCCTTTCACCTCATCTTCCTTGGAGGAGAGGACCCTCTCTGTGGTTTTGCTGCATCCTCCTTGCATTAGGACTGCAATCTATCTTTTTTTTCTTTTTTTATTTCCCTCCTCCTGAGTGTGACATCATCAGACACCAACTCTACTTCTGTAATAAAAAAGGATCCCAAGCAGAGCTACCTGGGACGAGGTCATCTGGAGGACCTAGGTGATGCTGGCTCCTGAACAACTGTAGCTTCTTACAAAAATACTTTGCTCTTACACAGTGTCATCAGGATTTAATAAACCTGTGCTTGCTGCAGACCAGGAGACCCAGCTGCAGGGCTGAGATCAGTCTCATTTCTATCCCTGCAAGCTCCACTGGCATCACCACCAAGCAGGTACCTCCAGGGCACTCCCCTGGTACCCACCATTCACCTCTCAGCTCCTTTGCTCCCCCCCTGACTGCTGGGAAGGATGCTGCAGCAAAACCCCTCGGCCAGCACTCCTGTCTGCTACGGCTGCGAGCACCCAGCGCGCACGCTTCCAATACTCCTCCGCTCTCCGCAGCCTTTTAAGCATCACCGAGGGGGGCCTTTGGAAAACACGGTCACCCCTGACTGGCGGCAGCAGGAGCCAGCAGCTCTCGGCCAGCCGCAGCGCAGGGCCTGGTGGTTGCCAAGGGCAATTTTCCCTTACCTGCATTTTCTCTCCTGGAAGAGCGCAGGGAACTGTGCTGAGCCTGCCCACCCCCGGGGCAGCCAGTGGGTACCAGGGTGGCTGGGATGAGCCCCACCACTGCCGCTGGCGGGCAGAAGGGATGGCGGCTCCCAGATCGGCAGCCTTCCCTGCGTGCTCCCATGCTTGCAGCGGCAGCCAGCAGCGGCAGCCACGGCACTGCCAGGAGAGAGGAGTCCGTGTGCACATGCATATGTATAACATATGCCTCCGTGTACCTGTTATACAGACACAGAGCTAACATGCAGATATAAACACAGACTTGCATTCTGGATCTCTCACCGCTTCCGGCAAAGCTGCAGACGTATCAAATACTGCACAAGTAAAAGGGCTGATGGAATAAGTAATTTAAAAGATGTGCAGATGTGGCACTTAGGGACATGGTTTAGTGGTGGACCTCGCAGTGTTAGGTTAATGGTTGACTCCATGATCTTAGAGGTCTTTTCCAACTGAAATGATTCTATGATCTTATGATATGACTGCATTAGCAGACGTGCTCTGACTGGTTTGTGTGCTACCTGCCTATAGAGCCTGCACACAGGAATAACCCTCACCGCAGCGCTGATTACAGGTGAGTACCTGACACAGGGCTGTAAAAGCATCACAAAACTTACGCAAACTCCTCTAAAAGGGGTAGTGGTATGTCACACATGTCACATAATGGTGCTGCTTTGTAAGCTAGAAATGTCTCACATGGAGGGGCGCTGGAAAGGTCTTTCAACAATGAAACCCCCATCAACCCTCTGAATTAGGAACATGCTGGTGCATCAGGTCCCAGAGAAAATCTGTGCTAGAGACAGGGAGCCAGGGGGAAGTTGAAGGAAGAGTTTATTCATAACTCCCTCCCCCTTCTTTTTCAGAGGAGTGCTTTGCACGTGGGCTGGTAACACATTCTTATCAAACACCAGAGCACTTCTGAATGAGCCAGAATTAAAAACCTGACATCTCCTGTCAGCTGGGACAGAACAACATTACACACTCATCAAAAGCAGGATTTCCACTAGAGAATCTCCCACTCCATCTTTTAGCAAATATCTCTGCAAATTCTCTTTTCCACATCACAGCCCTACCAGACTGCATTCATCTTCTCCAGGCATTCAGCAGGAAGAGATCTCTGGCACAGGCAGTGTGAGCCCAAGACTGAGGAGTGATGACTATGGTGGATAGGGGTGTGGGACCATCTCAGAAGCTCTACCAGGGTGAATCTCCAGATAAATACAGAAGACCGTGTCCTCTGCCATCACTCATTAATCAAACTTCAGTTTTCTATCTTCTCTGGTAGGGATATCACAGTCATTAGCAAAGGGGGATCCTACATACATGTAGTTGCATCAATAACATCTCTGGACAAACATTGATTATACATCATATACTAGATCAAAAGACAAAAAAGAAGAAAGTGTGCCAATTCACCACATTCATATTTCAATTCTAAATGAAGTGTTTAACCCAGCTTCTTAAGGAAAAAATGCAAACCTGCTGTTGCCTGTCCCCTGCATCCAATCCCCATAATTTTTGAGTTCCCTCCCCAAATTTGCCAGAATAATTTGATTATGTTATATATACTTAAATACCTACAAATTTAAGATGAACAAAATAATTTTAAAAGTAAATCAGTGCCACTCCCATTTAGGATAGCCAGGTAAAATTTCCACTGGGAATCTACTGCCTGACTGGCTCTGTGCTAGTGGTGGTCCCTTTGCCCTGGGAAAGGGAAGAGTGTCCTCTGGATTTTCTGAAAAGGCAAAAAAGTACATCAGAGAGTAAAGGACAAGTCTACAAATCCACATGAAGTTCTTACTTCTTTGTTTTCTTTGGTTAATGTGACAATTTATTTAGTGTTTTTGTTTTCTCTTCCTAAATCTGCTTCTCATAGGTCAGCACTTTGGACCTCAAATGCCTATGGATTTTATTCCCTGAAGAAACCTTTGAACACAGCCTTCTCATTTTACTTTAGTTCTCCCAAGCAAGGGCATTGTTTCAATCTACAGATGGGAACGTTTGCAGACTGCTGGCTGGTTATAACAGCTCCCAGACCTGACAAGTTCCATGCTCATTCCTGGTTGTGAGATGTTTTTGCAGGAGAGCAAACAAACTCATTCCTGTAAGAAAGAACAGGCAAACAAAGTGTGGGATTCGGTGTAGAAAGATCACAACCGAAATAAATTAGGGCTGCAAGTTTATCCAGAGCTCTCAGAACTCTCAAAGAGGCAGAAAACCTTTCAGTCAGAAGAAAAAGAAGCTTACCCACCTCTCCCATCATTTCCCCTCCTATTATACTAATATTAACTAACTGTTTTACTTGGTGACTGCAGATTGTTTCAAGTTTTTGGGTGACTGAGTTGAAGATCAGTGCTCAAATAAATGATCATCAAGTAGCACTACTGCCCTAATATATGCATTTCAGTGTACCTTGGGGTACCTCCGAAGCAAATGGGGCAGAATATGTTCCGTATTACATGAATTCTTCACTTGTCTTAGCAAATGCACCTTGTTCGGGATTTGCACTATCTTCTTTCATCAGTATTATGCCTCCCACAAGCACAGTTTAACAAATGTATTTTATCATATAAATGGGTGTTTCTCATTTTGAGAATCCTTCCGAGGTAAGCTGAGAGTCCTGGACTACTTCCCTGCTCTGACCAGTCTTTAAATGCAATCAAGTCTGATAAGAGACATGAAGGAGTCAGCAGATGAATGTCACACATCCATTTCCTCTGCTATTTTTAGCAGCACAAAGCATACTGAAAGGAAGGATGGAAAGTCCTCCTCTTTAATGATGTCCCTGAAATTTTCAAAAAAATCTAAATTTCAATACTCTTTCATTTCAACCCAAACTGTTAAAAAGTAAATCAAGGTCACGGCTGTCTGTCACTTTCCCAAATTACTCTTGAGTAAAGACAGCCCTCAGCCAAATAATATCAGTCTAAATAGGAACTCAGCCTCTTCTGTTTCATTATCCCAGAGAGGTTTCAATTTCAAAGCTGACTTGGGCCACATAAAAGTCAGCTTTTAAGCAGGAGCAGTATGAATATTTCTGCCTCCCCTCTATTTTACCTTCTCAAGGAAAGAAAGAAGAAAGTAAGACCCAGTAGCAGTTCTGGTGACCTGACACAAGAGAAGGAAGCAGAACACAGTGATATTCCTTTGACAGGAAATCTCAGTGCCATAATTTCATCATCTATTTTCCTTCCTGCTCCACTTGACTGCATGTACCCCAAAACCAGGCTGCTCCAGCCTGCTGCTCCCATTTCAGAGGAGCTGGCCATCATTGGCAGGGGCATCGCCAAGCACCCCACCAATTGGCAACAAGAGGTGACAACTCAATCAACCCTGGAGATCCTTACTGGTGCTACCCTTCTTTTTCACAAGGTGCAACTGGAGCAGGTCCAGAGAATGGCCATGAAGATGATCAGAGAGCTGAAGCACCTCTCCTATGAAGATAGGCTGAGAGATCTGGGGTTGTTCAGTCTGGAGAAGAAAGAGAAGGCTCCAGGAAGATCTTCCAGCTGCCTTTCAGTGCCTACAAGAAAGCTGGAGAAGGACTTTTTCCAAGGGCATGTAGTGACCGGACAGGGAATGGCCTTAAGCTGAAAGAGGGTGGGTTCAGATTAGAATACTGTGAGGGTGGTGAGCCACTGGAACAGGTTGTCCAGAGAAGCTGGATGGTGGATGCCCCATACTTAGAAGTATTCAAGGCCAGGTTGAATGAGTCTTTGAGCAACCTGGTCTACAGGAAGGTGTCCCTGCCCATGGCAGGGAAATTGGAACAAGATGATCTTTAGGGCCTGTTCCAGCCCAGGCCATTCTTTGATTCTGTGATGATTCTATGGAGTGTGAGAAATGGAGACAAAAAGGAGGAAGAGAAGAGAAATTTGGATGGGAAAGACGCAAGAAAGGAAGGAGGGAGCTGTTGCTACTTTTACTTTCCATGTACCTGCCATAGAGTTCGAACGTCAGGCGTACACTGGGGACATGGTACAGCTCACGTGTTTATCACATCACCTTTGCTGCACTGAATTCACCACAGCTGGGTTTCATGCCCTCAGCAGGCAGTGGCTTCAGTGACAGTCATATGTGAAATTCCAGCCTCTTCATAACAGGCTCCTTGCAAAGGTTGGTGTTGGCTTTAACATTCATCTTTTATGCTTTTAAAACTCTTAAGGGAATGTCCTTAGCATAGCTATTCCCTTTTTGTTTTACTTTCATGCCTGAAAGACTGGGTTGCATTGCTGGTCTGTCCCTTTTTTAGCCTTGACAGACAGGCAAGGGCACTGCAGCCTCTGGTCGAAACCTGGAAACAGAAGCAGGGCAGGGGAGGGCCTGTCTTACACCTCCCAGTTTCTCTTAACCCCCACTTTTTCTGTCTGTTACTGCACATCCCCGTCTATGCTCTGTTGCACACTCTGGAGCTATGAAGTGAATTTTGTAAGTTTAGGTAGTTGTTGGCACCAAGAGAGGAGATGTAAATTGGAGAGAAAGAGTAGTAAAAAATAATTATGTAGTAAAAAATAATTGTACTGTAAGACAGAAAATGGAATATATTTTGGATGTGCTGGGCTGAACATTTTTGAGGAGTCAGGAGGGGAAGTGTCAGAGTTGGAGCAGTGGGGAGAGGGACTACAGAAGGCAACAAACACACTTCAGGGTAATAATATAATCTTGAAAGCCTTTCCTCTTTTGCAGTAACTGTACTCTGGGCTAGTCTTCTAGCTGCTACCCATGTGCAGTGGGCATTGCTTTGTCACAAGCAACATAAAACATACTGCAGATGCTCATAGCAATGGGAAATACAGAAAGTGAAGTTCAAAAACATGCAAATGGAAATAGCTAATAGCACATGCCTGGAAGTGAGATTGCCAAAGCCATTTGGAAGGGTTCAGGTATGCACTACCCATCAACACTTGGCTTTGTGAATCTTAACTTCCATCTTACAACACCAGGGTAGAGGAAGGTTTCTTGGCATTTGGGAGGCAAGTAAATTGTATTTCTAAGAAAGAAAGAAGGTCATGTTAATTAATTTAATAATTAAGAAGGCATTAATTATTAAAATAATTAAGAACTAGAAAACAACGCAATACAACAAAAAAAATCTTGAGGTTTTCGGGGGTAGCACTTGGAGAACATTGCCACCCAAAGGGACTGGATTCACTATCAGTTTTCAGACCATTTCCCACACCCATCCTCATACACAGGAACCTTCCCACGGCCAAGGACCCACATTCTCACCCTCACTGAATATGATGCATAAACCAAAAATTATCAGACTGATTGTCTTTTCATAGTGATACTGGTTCTTACAGGGCTGCCTCAAATAGCAGGCATTTTTCTCGCACTTCATAATAAATAATTTTTCAGTGCTAAAGCATCATTTGCAGGGCCCTTTTATAACATCAACTCATGAAACACAACAACTCTGCTTGCACAAGGCAGGTCTTTCTTATATTCAATTGCATGTCCTATATACTGTCATTTTTTCAAGCAGAATTAATGAGTTTCTGGTACCAGACAAGTGCTGTTCCTCCACAGTTTTGAAGTCTGCCTGTCATCATGGACAAGCTCTGCTGCTGGGAGGTAACTTTTGGCCAAAGCATCTGGGAGGTGTGTTGGAAGCCTTGAGAACAACTCCACAGCTGTCTGTCCTTGGTGTCTGCTCCTTTTCTGCCCCAACATCCTCCTATCCAGAAAGAGGGCCCTGGCACACAAACCAGACAGCAAGGCTGGTTTCAGCAACCATTCTTGTTTTCCCATACTTTTAGTATTGGTTCCATAGAAACACAGATTCAAAGAACCAAAGAATGGTTTGGGTTGGAAGGGACCTTAATGTTCATCTAGTTTCAACCCTCCTCCCATGAGCTCCACCTTTCACTCTACCAGGTTGCTCAAAACCCCATCCAATCCAGCCTTGAACATTCCCAGGGATGTGGAGTCTGCTTGCAACTTGTTTATAAAACACCAGGTCCTAAATGCAGTATGTAGTGGTAGCTACAAATTATCAAGGTACTTGCTGGTAAAGATTATTAGTTTTCTGCTCTTCTTCCTACTGTGATTACAGGGTGCTGCTCAACACATGCAACCCCATACAAGCACCTTTTAGCCTCATTTCCTACAGAAATGAGTGGGATGGACTCACACCAGCTGCTGCCTGCGTGGCTGCACCTTCCATCGCTGCCACGCACCATGGGCCCCCTGGCCAACCAGGGCCAGATCCACACAGGGTAGGTGTCACCAGGGTGCAAAACAGCAATTCAGAAAATTTATTTTTCTCACAGCTTGAAGAAAGGAAGGGATTTTCTGTGTCACCTCACCTAGGCAAAGCTGTATTCCCCAAGGTCTCCAGAAGTGCAGTGATGGTAACACTTAACCAAGAGCCAGAGACACACAGATGCAAACTTTCCTCTCCTCAGAGGGATATGAGGCTGTATTTCCTACCAATGAGAGCACTGTGCAATACAGTACTCTGGCACTGGTTTTCAATACTGATCCTGGATTGGTTTTTAGTGTCATAAACAAAGGAGAGGAAGCAAAATTTTCTCATCAGGACATTAGGATTCTTTCTTCTTGTTTAAATAATACATCAGGCTATGAAATGGAACTTGGTTTGCCATGGAACCAGTAAATAAAACCTTGAATCTCATCTTGGGTCCTGCCCTGGGTGACATGAAAACTTACCTGTTTACTCTTCCCCCATGCTGCTCTGGGGTGACAGGGTGTGCAACCCAAGCTTTGGGAGAATTATGATGTGGCTTACAAGTCTTTTAATGATAAAAAATGCTGGACAAGTAAAAATATATTTGTCTGGTCTTTAATCTCCAAAAGCAGAATTAAAATGTTTTTTAAATAGTAACAGGAATTGTACTAGTATAAATATTTTGGATTCATAATGTAACTTTCGCTCATAACCCAACAGTTAATTAAGAGATTTGTATATGTGGCTTGATCCATTTCTATGTAATCCAGTAATGCCTCAGCTGCAAAACAAGAATTCCAGAACAGGATCCTCTCATTGACCTTTCTTTTGCCCAACAGTGCATCACTCAATTTGTCTGAAGCCTTTGCTTAGCCACAGGTGACAGTGCTGGGGCTCTTAGAAGAAATTAGCCCTCAGTTACATGAGCTTTATATTGTAACTATATTTTTTTTATTGTTTTTCACTAGTGTTTCCATCCTTCCTGATCCTTTTTCACAAGAGTTCCTTCTTATTTATTTCAGAAGAACTACTGACTGTGTCATAAATATTGATGCTTTATTTAATGTATTTTGCTTTTAGCCTGGCAACCCTGTATTTCTGCTTGCCAGGGCTCTGCATTTCAAACAGCTAAAGACACAGTTGTTATAATACAGACTAATAAATGCTTGAAAAGACCACAAGGTTTTTTAATGCAAATAGAAATACAAGTCACATTCAAGTAACCCACTGCCTAAAATAGTAAACATGTCATTGTCCTAGCACAACTGGTATCTGAAAAGCCTGCATCCACAAGAACTGCCCTATTCTGCCCTGTTAAAACAGGGCAGAACTGCAATAATCCCATAGTATTTAATGTGCATTTTACAGCAAGCTCTACCCACAAGCCCACATAACAACCTAGGGAACTATCACTCTGTACTGACTGCATTGGCACAAATCATTATTACTTATCTAGTAATTACTATCACTTCATAGAAAATAGTTGAGGAGTGTAATTTTCACTGCTTTACTTTCAATGCTGCCTTCTCGCTTTGATATTGAGTTAAACCCTGAAGATATATCTACTGAATTTTACTGACAAATTACATTCATCATCTATGTGCCTGTCTTGTCAAGCGTCTGAGATGTAATACATATTAAAATACTACACATGAATTTCCTGTTAGAACGCTTAGCACATACTGTGCTTGATTTCCAAAAACCAAACCAATGCATTTAGTGACCCCCAGGGAGCAGCCAAGATACAGGATTAGTGACCTCTATAAGCAGTGGCCACAAATACAAGAATCCAATGGGTATTATCCCCCAGTGAGCTTGCCATCTGCTGCCCCAGGAGAACCACCCCAATTCCTTTCAACACACACAGAGTTTGAGACAATTGTGGAAATTCTATGTTTATTCCTCTATATCTGTGTGCTTTATCCATCAGCTATGAAGGAATAGATTATCATTTGCCCTGTGAGTGGAGTGCTATATTTGTGCTCCCACCAGAAAAACACCAGCACATGGTGGCAGGACTGAGCCATCCATCTGGAGCTTGTGGCTCTGCTGGAGAGGGTGGCCAAGGAGGTGGCAGCTGGAGCAAGGATGGACATGGTTGTGGCAAAGGCAGGGAGAAATTAACCTAGAAAGGGTACGCGTGACCCTGTATTTCTCCGTGTTACTGCACTTGGCTATGTGTCTCTAAAAGTTGTGTCTGCTACTGAAATTCCCCTTCAAAACTGAAAATGGGAAGAAGAAAGCACCTGAACATGTGCCTTTGATTGAGGGTCACAGCATCTCTTCCTAAAAGCTTTGACCATCTTCTGTTTTAGCTAAAAAATAGTTTATAAACTTGGTGTCTGTTCTTGCCTTGGTGACAGTGTAATGGGAGAACAGTTGTATTTATCCCTGTCCTCATTGCTACTGTGGGAAAATGAAGGGAGGGATGTGCATAACCAGATGGGAGAGAGAAATGAACTGATCCCACATGCTGCCTGTGTCAGCCACAAACAACTCAGAGAACGGAGGAAAAGCAGAAAACCCTGAGCCTTCATGTCCTGGAAATACATGGCCATTTATTTTAGAGATGAGCTGCCTTCATAGGAAAGGGAGTCCACAGTGGTCACTTCCAGATGGAAAGTGGTCAAATCCTGTCCCAGATGGAGCCCAAGATGACCACTTGCATCCCAGTGAGGACAAGGCTGTGAACACCCCAAATGCCTTCTGTGTGTCAAACATTTAAATGGATGGTAAAAATGCTTAGTCTGAAAGATGGGAGCCTATTTGGGCAGGCTGGTGACTGAGGTAGACGTGTGCAACAGCAGTGACAGGGCTGCAGTGAGCACTGATGGTAATCCTCTTTGTGGATCAATCTTTAGGAAGCAAAAAAAAAAAAAAATTCAGAGAGCTATGTGACACCATGACAACATGCAAGGGAATGTCATCTACAACTATTTTCCCTGAGTTTCACTAGACAGCCCTGAATTTTGTGAAAATATTGACAGGCCAAGGGAAAATCCCAAGTGCCATTTAATTTTGACAGATGGAAAAAATAATGCCTTGTACAAAGCATGGTAGCTTGATGGTCTGCTTTGTCCCTTTTTATCAAGGACCAGCTCCCAGAGGCAGAAGCCTGGATAAAGCACGTCAAATACAAGGAACCAGAGCAGCAGAGAGATTTTATGATTAAATAGGTACAAGGGAGAGTGGAAGTGGGGGAAGGGAAGGATGTACATACAGTATATGAAGTAAATGGTGCAGAAGAGACAGACACAGCAATACAGAACTGCCTGATGTGAAACTGAAACCCAGGCTGTCAGGGAGGCATGACCTACCTCATTTACTCACCACAGTCTACAACTGGAAGTCATCCCAACAAT
The DNA here is from genome assembly GCF_000738735.6 of Corvus cornix cornix. Taxonomy (NCBI): domain Eukaryota; kingdom Metazoa; phylum Chordata; class Aves; order Passeriformes; family Corvidae; genus Corvus; species Corvus cornix. The sequence continues at coordinate 102,032,706 of NC_046332.1, read as the reverse complement.
TAATCTCAATTCCTTACTCAACTACTTTGTTATTTGATAGGAAAACAGTTTTTTTCTGCTAGCATGTATGAAATCTGGCTACAGTCTATTCATAGTAAATCTGGGACTAATTTTAATAAAGCCCTTCCTTGGTTGTTTCACTCTTCTTGAAAAAATATTGTGAAACAGCTATACAGATAGTATTATCTCATAGAGACCTAGTGCCTTTTCATTTGGTACTGACAACAGTGACTGAAGTTGGTTAGATAAATGTGGTTGAGCACTGCTGTTGGTAAATGAGGAGTGCTGCAGTCTGCCTACTGGCTCTTCTGTTTCTACACTTCCTCCATTGCAAACACCCCTGTGTGCAGCTGCTTGGGTTGACTTAACATGGGCCAGTTGGTGTCCTGGGATGGAGCCCCACAGAGCCAAACCCGTCCTTGGCACGCTGCTCCAGCTGCCTTGCTCCACCTACTGTGCAAGGTTATTGCATGGTGCCCATGAGGTAGGAACACAAGGTGCCATGGATGGGAATTAGAAAAGGTAAAATCGTTTCTCTTTGACAGCATTTAAAATCTGCTTCCCCAGCCCTTTGAAATATGCTTCTCACCAAAGCTCCCTGTTCAAAAAAACTAGTGCATTGTACAGTGGATTGGTCACAGGCATCTTTGTTCTGCACCCACACAAAATTGGAAGTGACACTTTACTTCCATTGCAGGCCAGACATCAAGCAGAGTCATGTCCCCACTTATAGTTTATTTAAAGCCATAGATGGCTTTTTAGGGATCAAAGAGAAAGGGCTATAGGAGGGGGATGCTGCTAAGGGGAAGACTGGGAACAAACCAGTACAGTTTTCTTTGACAGCTCCATGTTTGCTTTTTAAATTGATGAAATGTAATGTGGCAATGAAGTTACCTAAAGCATGAGACACTGAGTAGTGGGCTGTGAAGCTGTTTCAGTTTGTTAGCACTTACAGCTCTCTGCAGTACCTGTCGCAAAGGTAAGGGATTAGACTGGTGTAAATCAGTGCTGTTCCATGAAGAGCAGCCACAGTGGGAAGCCAGGCTAAAGGCTCAGAGGACTTCACAAGCTGAGAGTACAAAGCACCATTAGGATACAAAGCACACTGTCAGCATCTGAGCCCTGGGACAGGATGTTTGGAAAGGGCACATAAATTTTTTTATCATGACTTGGACTCTTTTTCAAAGGAATCCCATTTAAACCAGAAACAGGGCTCTGTGCACAGTCAGGCTCTCCAGAGCCAGCAGCTCACCTCTTCCCAGACCAGTACATCTGTGTTACAAGCAGCTGGATGCCCCAGCCCTCTCCCTGCTCCCTGTAACTGGGTTTCAAGTTTACAAGTATCACAAATGAGTTCATTTCCCCTCATTAACTCTCGCTGCTCCCCTGAACTCTGTATTTCTCTGCCCCCAAATCCCTCAGGAGTCTCTGGGGCTGAAAAAGCCCTTCTCGATAGGGGAGGTTTCGGACGGCTGACCAAACAAGAAGAACGAAGGGGGCCTCATTAGACTGGACACAGCACTCACAGAACGGATGGGGAGCAGGATAAATCAGTGGAGAAACTTATAAAGCAGAAATATGAGCAGCTTCATTTTTTTCAGATAATTGTTTTCAGCAGGTTTCTTACTCGATACAAGCCTCACCCAAAGTGGTATGACAAACTACTGAGCTCAGGCTTCCCAGCTCAGTTTATTCCTCTCTATCCATTCCTCGCCTCTCATTTTCTTACTTCTCTCAGCAGCCCAGTAATTTCTCAAAATGACAGTTGAGATCCCAGGCTCTCCTGACTGTCAGTTATGCAGCATGGAAATGTTTTAAACGCCAAAAAGCCCCGCACTTAACAGCCAGTTTGAAAACCTTACTGCACCCACTGCATGCCGGAAGAATTTCTGGACTGTCTTATTGACACTTCCATCAAGTCTTCTGCCACACGTGGGGCTGCTTTCCTAAACCCCACCTCCCCATGGGATTTTATTTCCATATGGGATTTCTCTCCCTCATGTTCTGTCTCATATGATTTTTATGCTGAAGGCTCACACGGACTTTTTCTCAGCAGAACAAACAATTCAAAGCAGCCACACAGTTAGGGTAAAACTCAGCACAGGGATATTAAAACAGCATGTACATTTCCCCCCAAAACCCAGCACTGAAGACATGACATCGAAGGCTGAAACAACAATAAAGAAAGCATAATAAAGTTAGATGAAAAGACTTTGACTCTTTCCCTGTTCATAACATATACTGTGGAGAAATGTTTGTTACCCACTGCAAAACTTCCTTTAATCACCCTTGGCTAGTCCAATTATTTAAGAATGAGGAAAGCAGAAAATAAATCCAACCAAACCCACCATGTGGATATGTTCATTCTTGAGACAGGGCAAATTCCAGTCATCCAAATTCTGGATAGCCTGTGAAGAGGTCTGGGCTTGGGTCCCAGTTATCACAGAAGCTGATCTTGAGCATATGATCTTGAGCAAACAACTTCGGGTAGGATTCAATTGCTTAAGCAAAGGTGTCCAGTACCATTTGAGATGCCCTAGGGTACACAACACATCTGTACAGAGCTACATGGTTGACACAAAATAGAACCCTGGTATAGCATCTGGAGGCCAGGAAGGATTTAGACACCTGTAATGCATCCTGTGCTGCTTTTTGAACAGTCTGCCATAGATACCTCATGCAGCTTTCCAAGCCTAGTGGCTTCTAAGCTAAAGAACCCATAACCCAACTCTCCTGAACGCTCCAGCCAGGCTCTGCACTCCCTGGCCCAAGAAGCTACCCCTACCAGGCTGTGCTTTCACTGGAGGGCAGCTGGCAGGGCTGGGAACATCCTACATGCTGCAGCCCAAAGCCAGGGATTGCCGGCAGCAGGTCTCCCTTTCCCCAAGGGCAGTGCTGCCCACAGGGTTTGCCCAGGGTTTGCAGTAGGACTGGAGTCACTGCACTGGCAGATTTGCACTGGTCTCCCAGTCCATCCTGTACAATACCCCTGGAAAGCTCCATGGGCCAGTGTATCTTATCCAGTGCGTTAATCCCTCATGACAGAGCGAGCCTCCAGACTGTCCAACATGCTCACCAAAGCTTGGCATGTCTGTTCCTGTGTATATTTACTGAGTTGAGCATATCCCCTCCTAAAATAACAAGCCCTCCTTTCTTCAGCACCTTTCCAAACCCAGTGAGGCACATGTGTGTGCCACCAGCCCACCAGCTGTCGCACGTTGGGCATTAGTGCCTTTGCTTCTCTACATGGCCAGGACCTGCTATCATCTCCTCCAGCCATGGGCTGGCTCTTTGACTGTGTATGCTCCAAGCCAGCTTTACAGCACAATCACATTTCAAAATTCATCACCAAAGCCCAAACTGCCGGTGAGTCTGTCAGAGACAGAAAACTTTGGCAGCTGGGGTTGTTGGTGGCCAGAGGCCATTCCCAGTGAGTATAACACAGACAGGGCATGGGCTCTCACAGTGATTTACTGTGCACTCAAGACATAAATCACAGTTTCTTCCTGACTACTTGTGGATGTAATTATGTAAGAAGGGAAATAAAGCATTTCTACAGAGTCTTCCTTTCTCCCAGTTTGCAAAAACATTTATTTCCCCCATCTTATCAATGTCTGACATTTGCACTTGAGCTATTGAGAAATTGCAGCTGGGTTTTGGAGTCCGGCCCAAAGCCAGGGTGACTTCTGCACACCTCTCCATTTTTGTGCTTCTGCCTGACCATGAGATGCACATGGATACCATGTTCTTTCCTGAAAGCTTTGCAGGGGTAAAGAATGAGCACTCAGGACATCCATAGCTACCTCCTTCCGGGTTTGATGCCAGTACTGCCCATGCTACAGCCTCAGGTTTGTGCCATCCTGTGCATCCCCACTCTAAGTGGGTGGAAGCTCTCCCAATGTAGGGGCTGTAAGATGCACCCAAAGGCCAGACGTGAGATTTTTGACAGGGGAGAAGATGACTCTGTTCCTCACTTACTGCTCACTGATGAAAGTGAGCACAGATCTGCCAGGGGCGACACTGAGAGCATTTCTAGCACTCACTGGCTGAGATGCCCTGAGCCACCATCACCAGGACAGGCACCTGTATCCCTATTCTGCACCTAGCACTAAAAAAGCTCCAGAGGACACTGTATAGGGGATGAGGAACGTGCCCCAAAGCCCCAAGGAGTAAGAGGACTGCAGCTGGGGCTCCTCCAGCACAAGGAGGGTTATGAACTGGAGATCCTCCTTGATGCTGCCCTTTTTCTTGGACACCAGCAGAGCAAAGTGGTTGTCCCTTCATCCTGCCCATGCCCTGCCAGGAGTTGCACAGGCAGCACAACTGCTGCCCTGCTACCCTGACTGCGTTAATACAAAACCCAGCATTACAACAGCTGCTACTACCTCTCTGCTATCCAACAACAACCAGGGTAATTGGCAACAGCAGAGTAAAGTATCAAATTGACTGTGTTTTTGAGGGACTTCGTAAGAGGCCAACAAAAGCACGGATGTTCAAAGCTCTCAGCTAAGCATAGCAAGAGGTCTCAGTGGAGCGTCAGATGACGAGAAACAGATTTGCTGTATTACATAGTCATGTCAAGGGGCTGTGCCAGAGCTTTAGCTGAGAGCAGGCCTGAATTGCTTTGCACTTGCTGGCTTGAGCCAGACAGAGGCCTGAAGACTTGTGTTTCATATTGTGCCCATCTTCTTTCTGAATTTCATTGCTCAAAGCCTGATAGCTCTCTCACATATTTTATCTTACTCCACAAAGACCCCACCACTTTTGCCATGGGGATGACTTTAGCACAACTACTGGAGGAGTAAGGCATCTCTTATGATTTAGGGATGGTTCACAGATCAAATTGCACCAATTAACATGAAGATGCTTTATTAAATGGTACGTAGTCACAGTACAAACCCTTCATGTTTAACTGAGATGCAGTTCTTCCTTGTTCTTCCTTGGAGCAAACTGATTTCAAAGGCTTTTTTTAATATGGGGAATTTGACAAGCATATGGTATTTCTTTCTGATCATTTTGTGTAGATTCTCTATTCCATAGGAAAAGCAGATTTATTGAGGAAGCACCATGATAGTATTTTCTAAAATCCCTACTTGTTCTGGAAGACAGTTCACAACAGCAGGTACTCTGGAGGAGGTATTATCACAGTGTGGCTGTGTTTGCTATATCTCAGTTCCACTTCCTCAGAAGGACTGAATCTATCCCATTCCTGCAGAACCCAAAATGAGCTGCTAAAGAAAAATAGCCTGCTCTGTCTGTCCCTGGGTCTGCATCCCTTTTATTTAATAGTTTTATAATCACACATTTATTTAGCTGAGAATATATTTTTGACTTACACAAAGACTTAGAATTGAGCTCAGCTGAACCAAAAAAAGTCCCTATTATACAAAACAAAACCAGCTTCACAGACTGTTTCTAGTTAAGGGCACACCCACAATGGGCTTGTAATAACTTAGCAAGTAATATCTGCAGAGATGCTTCAGTGTGTGCACCACCAACCAAATGCTCAACCATGTGGTAAGCAGTAACATCTATAACTCAAGGAATTAATGCACAGTAAATTTTACCTGAATAGCAGGAAGAACTTTACTGTGCGGGTGACCATGCATTGGAACAGACTGCCCAGAGAGTTTGTGGCGTCTCCCTCACTGGAGATATTAAAAAACTGCCTGGACACAATCCTGTGCCATGTGCTCTGGGATGACCCTGCTGAGCAGGGAGGTTGGACCAGATGAGCTACTGTGGTCCCTTCCAGCCTTTCCCTTCTGTGACTCTGCAACAGCCAGTAAAAAAGGAAATTTTTAAGCTGAGGTAAATAGAGACCACTAAACACAGAGATGGGGGGAGGTAGCTTTGCTGATGGTGGGGAACCTAGTAATTTACCATAACTAGACTGTATCTCAATCTGTCCAAATCCTGTTTTTCCCTGGTCTAAGAGAGTGAGACATATTTAATTGTATATTCCAGGTCTGTGGAGTCCCTGGATATCGCTAGCAGGTGTTGCAGACTGTTACACAACAGAGAGTGCTCTAACAACATCAACCCATCAACAGCAGCAGGAACATCTAGAACAGGACGTTGCTTTCTTCAGCCACAGGATGTCATTATGTTTGGAGAAGTTGTACAATGATGCCAAATTTTTGAAGACATAACTAGAAAGTACTTCTTTACTTTTAATTCTTATTTAATAGGGGACTCAAATATTTGGGAGAGGGAGGAATGGGATGGTTCCTGTGAAGAAGGCACCCACAAAGCTCGGAGAATTTTATAAGGTGTCATTTGCACAAGCACAGCACTTGGTTTCATGAACCTATCAAGGAGCAGTTCTGTGTGGACTTCAGTGAAATGTTGCAGTATGCCACTGGGAGGTGTCACTATAAAGCAATAGCGTCAGGCCAAAGAAAAGAGCTGTGCTGAATACAGCAGAAGGCACATGCATTATTTTCAGGAGGACTATGAAAAGGTCTCTGTGTGTGTGTACTGGGGATTAAATCATTAACACTTGGATGCCTGACATTTTTGTCACTGGGTGCCATCCATCCACAGTGTTTTAAAGTGACCTGGCCTGAGAGATAAGTGGTATCTTTCACTGACCTCCCCTTTAATCTGTCAGCATTTGCTGTAACAGCCTCATGTGCGTGCACTCACACCAGCCTCCAAAGGCTTACACATTAGTGTAATCTTTACCAGGCATCGATAGATTTGACACTAACAAGGTTTAACAAAACCAAACCTTATCCTACCAACCCGTCAAGTCATGGAGAAAAGTGCTGAAAGAGCTAACTGCAGAGCTAAACACATCAAGCCTTACCCTGATACTTTCATGCTAACCCTCTCTTCTACTGTCTCCCTGCCTCTGAGCATTTAGTTGGATCTCCCTTATTAAACTGATCATGCATCTGATGCAAAAAAAGTTTGACTGAATCTGCATTTTGCCCGGGGTCTTATTCATTTATTTATTTAATTTGGTGTTTCATTTGGGGAAAAAGAAATCTTGCCCAGTCTGCATTTTTTTTCTGCAAGGAGCAGACAAATAGAGCTATTTCTCCCTAGTAGCAGAACCAAACAAATCAGAAAGCATTTACAGCAGATTTTATCACCAAACTAATTAAGCAATATCGGTACTGCCGTTTAAAAAAAAAAATGATGGAGACCCCTAGCAAAAATAGCACAAGTGCTATCATCTGCCTCTGAAGGCTGGCTAAATTTCAGATGATGTTACACGAAAACCAGTCTCATCTCTCTCCACCACCCCATGAAGCTCTCCATAATGGGTGAGTGGTGTTTGCAAAGGGCTCATACCCACCACTGACCACCAGCCCTGGGGAGGAGGCTCAAGGCCAGCACGAAGCCTGGAGCTGCCCAAGCTCCCTGCTCCTGCCCGGTGGGGTGCTCTGGGTGCTCATGGACTCTCCACTCAGATAAGTATCAAACAAAATGCTCCAACAAAAAAAATAAAATAATAAAAATTAAGTACTCGAGCAGGTTTGCCAGCTCGCAGAAGACAAACGATGAGAAGCCTGAGCACTCTGTAAATCAGATTTGATAAGAAGTACATGTTAGTGGAAGTTTTACAGCATGCTTTGGCTGCGGGAATGGAAAAAAGGAAAGGGAGGAGGCATCTTTAAAACAAGGTGCAACTCTGAGCAGGACGGCGAGCTCTGCAGATCTCGGCAGGGTTTGGGGAAAGCATCCTTCCCCTGCCCGCGGCCCCCCGACGAGAGCCGGCAGGGAAGGGCGGCTCCGCCTCTCCAAGCGTCCCCGTGCCCGGGAGGCTCCGGTGTCCCCGCGGCAGCCACCGAGCCCCGGCCCCGCCGGGACGATGCGGCTCCGCCGGGGGAGGAAGGGGCGCGGGGAGCAGCCGGCACGCAGATGGCCCGGCCCCGGGGCTCCGACCGCCTAATCCCCACTCGACCCCGTCCCCGCGGAGTGGGGAGCAGTAATCCCCCTCCCGCCCTCTGTGCAGGGTTAACGCTTTCCTGTCCTGGAGCAGCTCCGCTTTCTCGCTTGGCTGCGGCGAAGACACGGGGAAACATTCCTGCCATGGCTGGGAGAGGACGGAGAAAAAACCAGGAGAAAAACCACGACTGGTAAAATTTGCTAGGAAGGAAGAGGGGAAAAAACTCCAAAGATGTGATTAAAACCAGACATTTCTAGGCCGCATGCCCCCAGCATCTCCTGCCCGAGCCCTGTGACCTTGACTTCTTGGGCATTGGGCAGATCCCAGTGACAGCAGGGACCAGCCACTCTCCTGGCCGGTACAAGGCGAGCACAAGGCCGGCAGAACCTAATCACACCGTGCACTGCTCACAAGCCTTGGTGCTGCCATGCTAGAAAGACAAACTGCAGCAAAGAGAGACTACCAGCCAGTGCCCCTCTGCAATACTTCCTTAGGCTTCCTGAGAATTGCCAGCTGAGTACTTCCAGCCTCTTCAGTTCTGATTCCCATGTCTGGATGTGATGCTGTGCAGAACTGCAAGGAGGACAAAGTCGTTTTCAGCTAAGGAGCAGTCCCTACCCCAAACCCACTGGCTGCTCAATAGGCTGCTCCATCATGTAATAGCACCTCCAGTGTTGTTATCATCGTGCAGCAGAGAGATGTTCTCCAGCAGCATTCCTATTTTCATTTTCTGTGGGTCTCCATTTCTCCTCTTAAAAGTATTTTTTAAATTAAAAAAAAATCCTAACCGCCTCTTTTGGTACACTGCATGTGATCACTGATAATGGTAACTGGGTTATGAAACACTGAAACAAAAAAAAAAAAAAAGAGAAAAGGTGGGAAAACAGGTTTAGGGAGAGATTTCAAGGATTTAAAAATAACAACGGTGATGGTAAAATGAGAAATTTTCTTCTCCTCCTGGGGAACCAGAAAGACTGTGATTAATGCTCGAGCTCCCTGGTCAGGTTACCCACCTCAGCGATTACATGAAGAGCTGAGTGATGCAGCTTGAGTTCAGAAGGGGAGCTGAAGCATAGCAGAGCTCTTTGATGCATTAAGACAGCCCAAGTCAACAGCAGGTCTGGCTGTAAGGGAAGCAGCAGTCTTGGAGAACGTGACCTACATAGAGGCTTCAGCCTCCCAAGCAGCAGTGAGGGGAATCAGCAGCTTATACAGCCACGGACATTTCCTAAAATACTTATAATTGCGATACTTGCCGGCTGCTCTGTCCCCTCCCTTTGTGTGTAAGTCCTGGCACCAAGAGGGAGCAGACAGGAAAACAGATCAAGCGTTTCTACAGGGTTTTATTGAGATATGACTTATGAATGAGCATTTTCATTAATTAAAAAAAAAAGGACAAAAGGTAAATTAATCCATACATTTATTCAAATCCAGTGCTCTGATCCCAAGTCAGTCACAAAAGCAGAGCTTCCTTCCCAAAGCCAGCAATTTTTCTGTAAAAATAACCTCACAAATGGAAGGAAGAGGTGCTTTACATTTTATTTTCTCTAGGAAGTAATAATAATTTTTAAAGAGGTGATATACCTCCAGCCCTGTTTTTCCCTTAAAATGACCCCAAGCTGCACAAGAAAAATATTTGCTCTCAGTGCTTGAACAAACCTCAGTGAATTAAGTTTTTGTTGTTAATGGCAAGGCTGCTGTTTATCTGCAGAGAATCAAACCAGATGTGGAAAATAACTGAGGGTTTAGTGGCTCAGAAGCTCGCCCTTCAACCTCAAGGAGGAAGCCCAGTGCCCAAACCTGGTCAAGACTGTAAACAGCCCTAAAGCCTTGGAGATGTCTGTGTTTCCTGCCACAGCCATCAGTGGGGGTTTCCCAGTGAGGATCAGGGGGTGAGAAGCTGGAGCCTGGATGAGCTCCAGAGGCAGAGCTGGGTGCTCTGGCACATCTGTGACCTCTGCACAGTAACTTTCACATGGTGCAGCCAGCTTTGAGCTTGTGACATTATTGAGGGCTACTTAAATTTTTTAAAATCTGTCCTTTCTTTGCCATCCCAGAGTAAATCATGTGTTCAACACAATGAAATCAGTTGTGAAATCTTTTCTGCCATTGTAAAATTCCCCCAGTGAATTCAGTGGGGAAGATTCAGTGCTTGGAGAGCACTACCCCGGCAACGTGGTGTTGATCACAGCTGAGATCAGGGTGTCCCCTGCTCCTCACCACCTCCCTCCCCAGGGATTGACCCTTGGCCAGGCTCCTGTGGGGAGTGGGGCTCTCACTAACCAAGGGGGAAACACCAGTACCCTCAGTAAGATGCACAGCAATACGGTTCCCAACTGGCCCCACAGTGGCCATTCCAAATTTTATCTGGAGATGTGTGTCAGAAAAATGTTTGCTTTGTGGCTTTTACATTTGTGTTAGAAGTTTTGCCGGAAGAAAAAAAAAATTAAAGCTCATCACAATGTTTTCTGACCAATTCTATTAAAGCCTTTTGATTGCTTTTTTGACCACGGAAGCAGGAGAAAGCTGTATTTTGGAAGTGTTTTCCTTATTTTTCACATGATCTTTCCATCCTCTCCCAGTGAATAACCACAGTAATAACCACAGCCATTGACAGAGCCTCTGAAGCACAATGAGCAAGCAGGACAGGAGTCTGAAGAGGTGACCCTGGGCAGGGTGTGCTAAGGTGGGGTACACAAGTTCCTGTCTGAATTTCCACTCTACCATGACCTGCCTTGCTTTGCCTCGCCAGGGACTTGTACCCCCCTAAACCAAACTCAAGGCCTGTGAAGGAAGGACCTAAACGGTGGGGAAAGGTGGCTCTGTGGATCCATTAGCTCTTCATTTCAGTAGCCCTGCTCCCTGCAGGAGATCTGATTGATGTACCAAACCCCATCGGGTGGAAAGCTGTCTGCAGGCACACCCCACGGGTGCTGGGGAGGCAGAAGGCTCCTCAGTAGCTCCACCAGCTTATTTATATTTCTCACAACGCACACCTTTGAATGGAATGGTGAACTGCAAATTTAGCAAAGGGCTCACCCATCTGCTGTGTCTTTTTGTGGCTCTTTACCTATTAACATGTAATACAGCTCTTCATTTTCTTCACGGGACAGCCAATGGGTACTGATGGTTTAATTCCACTGTTCCTTTATCCTTAAATAACCAGGCTTGTACTAAAAATATATCATTTCTTGAAAGAAATTGTATGTTTTGAACAAACATCTAACATGCAGAAAATGGAGGGTGGTACTCCCATACGGTATCTCTGTGGCTGCTAAGCAGTTTCCACTGAAGTCAGCCTTGCTAGGCTTTCACATGGCTGAGATGTACATGTTCCAATAAGGCACCAATCCTGCCTGAGGAGGCAAAGGCAGCAAAGGCACGGGCTGTACTGATGGTCTTGCAAAACTGAACAAACACCCTGTTGATCTAGTCTTACTCATCAGAATATACAAGTTGGCAATAAGAAAAAGCAGTTGGGTTAAATGTTGCTACAACTTTGCATGAAAAGTGTCTGCAGCTGGTATGTGGATTTGCACAGGGTTGTCTCTGTGCATGTGGAAGAAGTGCTGACTTATAAAATCAGGTTGCCTTTGCAATGCCTCGCACAGACCTCCTTCTCTCCCCTCCCCGGAGAAATCCGGATGTGAAGAAGCAAAGCTTTCTTCCTTCTTGATGTTTCCTAACTAGGCCAGATCACTTTGGAAGATGGCCAAAAGTTAATTTAATATTCACCGCTGACCTGTTTTATTCCTCTGAGGTTTCAGTAAAAAGTTGGGTGAAAGCCTTTTCCTCTGTTTGTCTGCTAGCGCGCCACTGTTGATGCCAATCCCTGAAACACAGTCTGCAGTGCACACATAAATGATTTATTCAGAGCTGCTGCTACTTACTTGCTCCATCAACACACTCCTGCAGAAACTTGCTAGCTGCTGCTCAGGTAATATTCACTGCCAATCTCAGCAGTATCAGGAGAAAAAAAATTAAAAAAGAAACCGCTTCCTTTTTATTTTAATGCCTTTCTTCACATCTCTTCAAAGTCATGAAAGAGATTTGGAAAACAGGTAAGAAATACCAAACTCCCAGCTCTCCTCGAGCTGACTGCGTATCACTGTGCTTCTTGGGAGATTATGCAGCTGTGTAATCTGCAATGCAAAGCTGAATCCCTCCTGCTAACCATCAGTACCTGTCTGCAGTACAAAGGTGCTACCAGAAACAAGAGAGGATAAGGAGAGGAAACTGCAGAGGCAGAGAGACTTTTTTTCTATAATAGCACATGGAAATCCAAGACAAAGTGCAGTAACGAGTGCAAATAAATTTGAAGCGAGTGAAAATGGTGATTTTTTTTTACTTGCAGGCAGAAAGGATTGTGATTCAGTGTTGCCAGTCATACTGATCACACCCACCCCTACAGAAGTAATTGTTAAACTGAATTAGGAGTTTACAAATACTATTCTCACTTGCACATGTGTTCACATGCAGGATCACTGATTACCTATGCAGCAGATTCTGCTGGACAGACAGACAGACAGACAAACATAAGCTGATGGCTCTAAGTCCACAAAAACCCTGCTAACTTTGGAAATTGCCCTAAATATCAAGCATATGTTATGTGTCACTAATCCTCTTGGTTTCCATTTTCTACAATAGGAGTTGTGAGTGTTCAGCTCTTTCTCAGACTTGCCTATGGAGGAGAATATATTTCTGTGCTTGCTGCTACGTGCTCAGATACCTAATTTGAGTTACTGGTTGTGACAGGGACATTGAATTTAAACTAATGATTCTTCATTCAGTTTTTCTTCAGTGAAGGGATGAACTGCTGAAGTCCCAACCATAAATAAATGCTGATGTCCCAATCAGCAGTGGTCATTAAAGATTGTGATGATATATCTCACTAAATGAGTACTGTTCTTCTTCTTCATATCAAGCTGCCTTGGAACAACATGCCTTTTTCATTTTAATTGGAAAAATGAACTGCGGTAGTTCCTAAACTAAAACATTGTGCTTCCAATGAGCTCTGATACCTGTGCTAAACACCTGCACTGCTACTCCTGCCTTGATGGCTTTTCAGACATGGCAGTTTTAGGCAGCGGATCACACTGGATAAAAGCTGCTGCAGAAGGTGACGTGACATACATAATTTGATGCTTGCAGAACTGTATGAGAGGCAGATTTTCTAGTGGCTTGGAGGTGCATGCTGAAGGGTCCTGATGGATGATTTACAGGATAAAAATACGTATATGGGTATATTCCTCTTGAAGGACAGCTATTCAGCTACCCATGATTTCAGTGACGCTTAGGTGACACATTACAGCACCTCTGAAAAACACCTAAGAGGTGTTTAGTCCCATACCTCCATGGGACTAAACCCTGTTGAAAACCTTCTGCTGGGGTGTAATTCAGCTCATCTGACACCAGTTGTCTAAAAATGAAGTGCCTACTCTAATCCAGTTGTCCAGACTCCTCTGAGTCAAAAGAGACAGGCACCTTTGGATGGTAACTCCCGTGGTTCACCTTGGACACTTCCATCACATGGAGTGAATACCCACCTGGACACATGCACAGCTCTGTCCTGACGCTGGGCCAAGTCCAGAGAACCCTAGACCAGATAACTCACTTTCAGGGACCTCCTATTAGACAAGATGAATACCAGCCTTGGCAATTAGGTGGAGTCTTTTCCTCATTCTCCCAGTTTCCTGGCAAAGAACTCTGTTGAGTAGTCTCTTGAATTCCCAAGTTCCTCAGTTTAGGCTCCAGGTAGGGAAGTGTCTGTCCCAACACAACTAGCACTGTTCCTCCCCCTCCTCCTAAGTCCATCTTGCTCTTCAAAAGATGAATTCAAACAGAAACATTTAATACCCAGAAGAAGTAGCCAGGCAGCACCTTTCTGTATATACAGAAGTGTTTAACTTTCAGGGGGGTCTTTTTTCACAATAAATAAATAAATAAACAAACAAATAAATAAACATGCAAGGCAACTTTTACAGAATAATTGACACTGAAAACTGATGATTTGTCTGGTTGTTTTCCCTCTTATGATAAGACTATCCTTGTCTCTGGATGCCAAACAACACTTCCCAAACAGCTCCTCTGATACCTGCATGAGCTCTGGTGCTTGTGCGAGGGCTCCCAGCGAACACAGCCTCAGCAGATAACACAGAGCTCAGCTCTCCTTTGATTTACAACCTCCTTATGCTGCTGCGATGCAAACATCCTGCAGCCCAGTGTTATTGAGTAACTCATACAATCTGTCTCCTGTGATTTCCATCAAAAACTCTTGGCCTAAAATATTTTCATGGATCATAAATCCATGGTTTTATCAGGATTTCTCAAGTGATCGTGAGCAAGATGTTTGCACCTACGGGATTCTGTTGAAAACTTCTGTCAGCAAAAGATGGCTTTTGAAAGGAATAAAGATTTTCTTGTGATTTCAAAATCAATACCATCACTTTGGGGGCATACTAAAGGGAAGGTGTTTTGCTTCCACAGGAAAATCTCTTACTAATGAAGAGATTTTTCTTTTTTACAAATCTTCCATAGATTAGAAACAAATTAAAAATCTCCTATGTCATAATTACCTAATGTTTAATTAAGCAAACAATCCTGTTTTTCCAGAAAGGCAGCAATCTATGTGTTTGGGACAAAAAAAAAAGCAGACATTTCAACAATTATGAAGCAAAGCAAGAAATAGCAAACACAAAATAGCAGCTAGTGGGTTTTTTTCTGTCTGTGGTGGAAACATTTCCTTTCAAATATCAAACACTGAATTCACTTCTTAAGGTGAATAGTTCAAGTGATAAAGGCACATCAGATAAAAAACAGGACAGAGAATCATGCATGCCCACAACTGCAAATCATCTTACGTAGTGTGACTTATTTATACTGTACATCAATAAAATAACAACTTTCAACCCACTTAGTGACTTTTTGTGTAGGGAGAGAAAACAAGCACACCTAAGTAGGCAAGGAATATTCAGGTTAAATGTACAAATTATTTATACCTTGTAGTTATTTAGGAGGAAGAAGGATTGGGGGAGGAAAGGGGAAGAAACAGAATGTACTTCAAATAGCATTATTTATCATTTCCTGACTAAATATAGCATGCATCTCAGGAAAAGATTGATTTGGGCTTCCCAGTCAGTAGCGAAGGGAATTAACCCATGCTGGGTTTGGCATAAACTGGTAAATCCTTCAAATATGATCGCCACCTTAAATTAAAGTCCAAGATGAGCTGCTGGAACTGGATGTAAGGAGAAATCTTCCCCCTCCAATGACAATTTGCCTTGAGAAAAATATGGTTTTCCCTTAAAACTTGCTAACCTCCAAATGTGGTGGGATTTCTGTGGGATGGGGAAACGATCCACCCCCTCTTCAGTCATCAGCCAGCTGCAAGCAGGAAACCCACATCTCCATGTGCCAAGGAAGCTAGCCCCGGATGATCACTCAGGTGGTAAATCCAAACAAAAGTGAGCCTCCAGGTTCCAAGAGACCCAGACATGGAGCAGTATGAGGTCCAGGAAAGAAACCAACAATTTCTGAAGCTGTGAAGCCCTGCATTTGTGCAAATCCTGGATTTCCACATTTTTTTGGTGGTGTCTGACCTTTGCCTTGCCTGCTTCCACAGTCTGAGTGAACAAAGTTGGCAGCACAGTTCATGGGAAGGATTAAGCAGGAGCACTATTTCAGTATTATGTTCCAGCACTTACCTCAAAAGCCGTGCAAATGTGCAAAATAATATGTTCCGTTAAGTGATGAAAATTCACATGAAAATTGAAATAATGACCTCTTTGGAAAAGCAACAAATATTTCACCAAGCAAAAGCACACTCGCCTTTGCACTTCCAGCACCAGAGCTATTTTACAGCCCTCAGAATTGACTCCGTCATTTATATTTTATCAGCTATAGCACACTAGGGTACTATAAACATAATCCAAAAGAAGCTGCCAGCTCAGCTCCTAGAAAGCAAAAAAATCCTGCAAAACCCCCACCAAACCAAAGCCCTGTTCCAAAGGGAGACACAGAGCAATCACTGGGTCTCCTCCTAATATCAGGAGGGGTGAGTTCCTCCCTCCTGTTGGAGACAGCAGCCCTTTCCAGGCATTTAGGGATGGGCTGCTGGAAAGGTCACAGAATGGGATTGATGTCTCTGTGTTGAAAAGAGAGACAAGCAGACTTCTCAACTGCCTCAACCAAGGATACTTATCTCCCTTTAATCCCAAATTTATTCCTGGTCCCAGAAATCACTGCTGTTTTTCCACATGTTATTACGAGCTATATATGTCAAGCATGCTGAAATGAAAGCCTGTGGCTCCAGACAATGTTCTTGCCAGTACAGAAGTTGCTCCCATGTTATCTGAAATAATTTGTACATTTGGTTTTCTTTCTTCTTCCCGTTACCTCTTTGCCCGTCAGCACCATCCATGTTTGCATTGTTGTAACTTGACAAATACACAAACAAGTAGCAAAAAAAGGTCCTGAGTATTTATTTATAGTCTTCCTGTTGTTTTGGTGCTATATTATCTGGTCTGCCTGCCTGCATGGAGTAAAAGGAGGGAAGGAAGGCTGAATGCTTTGGCTAATCCTAAAGTGCTATCAAGCTTTTCCTCTAAATCACCAGTTCAAATGCAAAGTCAGCAGTGACCAACCATCCTTATGACTTGCTCCAGCTGCCTTGCAGAGCTCCTGAAATGCCGTTAACTCTCCCAAAACATATCTACCTCAGCAGAAATCCTGTTGCAGTGTGACTTGCAGCCATGGCCCAGAAGCTGGGCACTGAACTAGCATTTGCTTTTGCCTTGCTTCTAGATAAGGCAATGGCTGTCTTCTGTGTAGGGCATGTGGGTCCTCAGAGAACTTCCTTTTGGACTCTCTGTTAGCAAGTGATGCAGGGCAATGGGAGCTGGTCTGCAGAGCTGAATGTCACTGGGACCTCGTGTCCACAGGACTTGTAATTTGGTGCCAAAACTCAGAAGAGGACCATGGGGAACACACTCCTGGACCAACCTGTGACATGGGTCAGGGAGGACCGTGGCACCTCGTTGTCCTGCTGTGCAATCCACCCCACCAGCTCCTCCCAGGGCAGGTCATGCAGTCTCACTGCAGCCAAACACGGGCCAGGCGTGTGGCAGGCAAGGGCAGGCAGGTCTCACCACTGCCACCGCAACCACGGCCCTGCCTTGTCCACAGGAGCCAAGGCAGCCATCCCATACTTATCACCCAAATTTCACATGGAAACACGGTCATGTACACATGGATGCCACTGCTCTTTAACATCCAGCCATAAATAGCATGCAGGCTATGGCAGGTGTGGCAGGCTGTTTTGCCATAAATAGCAGAGAAAATGGGTCAAGCTGTGACTCACTCAGGGTTTTGTCCATTGAGCCTGGAGGTGCTCTAGCATTTTCAGTAGAGTAAACCAGATATGGTGTGGGCCTAAGAGGCTTTACACACACTGATTGCTGTCGTTTGATGTGAACTGCTCCAACAGCCCTGTCTTCACTATTCCTTTTGGAAATTACTGCACAGTACAGGAAAGATCAGAATGCTTTTCCCTTTGAAGAGTTGCTGGTTACTCCTGTGAGTAATTTTCTCCTGCCTTGACCTTTACATGTTCTGCAGGTGCAGACTATTGAGTCTCCTCTGCTGTGGCACTGCCAAGCAAGCCAGGTTTAATTCTTGCAAAGCACAACTAGCAGTCTAGCACCCTTCCAGCTCCATCTTTGTTGCCCTTTACTGAACTCTAATCAAATTACCTCTATTTTTCTGGCAACCGACAGATCAGAACTAACCCCAAACTTCCAGTTATAAATCAAGTTTCATGGAGACAGGAGTTACTTCTTTCCCTGGGTCCTGAAGTCTGTCCATACTGCTTTATGTTTTAAATCTTCTTTGAAGCCAGTCAGTGAAGTGCTGCCCAGCTTCTCACATGCTCCTTTAGCGCAACTGTGTTCCACTTCAAAACATCAAAACCATGTTTCATGTTTTTCCCTAGAGCTTAAACTTGTGCTTTAACAAGTCAAATCTCACTTTGTTATTTTCTGTGCATTTTTCCAACCTGGCAAGGCCTGCCTGTCTCCCTGTTCAGTACTGCTCATGGATCTCACTGCTTTTCCCAATTCTTTCCAAGACAGTGTCACCTCCAAATTCCTTGACTGGTGTTTGAGAAAGAAGACTTTCTAATAATAAAGAAAAAGAGAAGAGAAAGAGAAAGAGAAAGAGAGAGAAAGAGGAGAGAAGAGAAGAGAGAAGAGAGGAGACCAGATCAATAAGCCAGCATAGCAAGTTGCAGAGTCTGTCCAAAGTGGCAGACTTTGCCATCTCTGTGAGCACAAACCAGACAGAGAATAATGTGAGCATAAAATGATTATTTTTTGCCTAGAGAAATAAATTAGTTAAACATCTCAAAACAGTGGTGATGCTCTTTTCAATAGCAGGCATTATTCATGGATCTTTCAGGGAAATTAAGGCATGGAGATTTAAAGGGATTTGTCCAGTCAGCATGAAAAAAAAGTCATGGATAGATGTCCTGATTTTTGTTCTGTAAAAGTAAACCCACATTTAATATAAAGATGCATATAGTTTAATTCTAGACTCTGGTATCAGTGTTCTCAAGAGCATACTGCAGTTCGATGAATTTCAGCTAAATGTTCAGGAAAAATGAGCATCTCTATAACATCAGCAATAGGGAACCAACAATAAAACTCAATTTGGTTTTAGAGATAAGATTTCACTTGCAGTGTCTCATCTTATTTCAAGTTATTTAATTTCTCTTTCTAATTGCTCTCTAGTTACACAATCCCCTTTATGGTATTGAGTTCTTTGCAAGTGCTTAATTAAAAAAACCCAAAAATTATGATTTTTCTTCCTTCTCAGATTGTGAGTGAAATCGCTTCACTGACATAATTTCTAAAAATTATCTATTTCTGCTTGGCTGTGTTTGTGAGTAATGAAATGAGTGACTGCAAAGAACTTAAAGCAATCCTAAAGAAACAGAATGAGATTTGACTTTAATTTAAAAAAACCCAAAACAAACCCCAACATTTGTTTTCATGTATGGAACTAAGAGCCAATAATTTAGCTCTGGTTACTGGGGTCTGACTTAAGCTTAATCTATCAAAACAAGTACAGTGTATTTCAAAATAATGTAGCCAGTTTAAAAGAAAAAAAATTAAACACCCAGAGGAGGGTGGACTTCATTCTCTGTGGACAAAATAATCAAGAAAAATGACAGCACGAGATGATTAATATTCCAGATGGTAGCATGGTCTGTAATTAAAATATGATATGCCAAAAGATTACAGCCAAACAAGAAGCCTGCCCTCATCTGCTTCTTAGTATTATTAATTGTACAGTTATTAGGCCAAATAGTGGCTTTTCCTCATTATATTAATTCCTTTATTTGCTGTGGAGCTCCTGTCTTAAAGCCCCAGACACCAGAAAACCACTATGACACAAATAAGCCAGCAGAGGCAGAGAGAGGCCCTGGTGAGTGGTGGGGACAGAGATGCATGGATTGAGGAAGAGTGTGGCATCACAAGCCCCTCATCACTCTTCTGTTCAAATCTCTTTCTTACAGCCACCAAGATGGAAGAGAGATGCACACTTAGGTTTACAACATGCATGAGATGAAGGATTTGGGGCAGTTTGTCCTCGTGGGTAGCATGTTTAGTATTTGAATGCACAATAAAAACATTTCCCCACTGGAACTTAACATTTCTCAACTTCAAGCACATGCTGTATTTAATCTAAATGGAGCTAAAAGAGAATGTGAAGAATTGGATGTCTTTCAAAGTCCCAACAGCCTGGCTTTTCAAATCTCAGACCATCCTTCATCTGATTATCTGTGGGCCTAATGAAGCACTTGCAGAGCAGTGGCCTGATTTCCTTGAATCAAATGTCTACACTCACCAACCTCCAGGAGTATAGGGAGCCTAACACAATGACTCTGCTGCATGGGGACCCATACATGTTTTTCATATTAGGGAGCAGATGGAAGCTGTAATTCCCTCTAGAGCAGAGGGATGCCTTTCAGCAAACAGTAGCAGATGACATGTTCATTTCTGGAAATGTTTTCCACATCTATCCAATAGATCAATGGGTTGTGGTGAAGACAGAGCTGAAACAGGCAGACATGGCCAGAATAAATGTTGCAGAGGGGATGGGGAAATACATCTCATAACCTGTGAGTTCCTGTTTACCTGGTGCTCAGCATGGGGACTCACCACTCTGTGATGCCAAGAAATCCAGTTATGGCACCCAGGCAAAGAGCTCTGCAAAGCTGCTTGGCTTTCAGAAACAGAGACTGCATTAGCACTGACAGCATCACACTATTTCTCACAAAATACACCGTTTTTCACTAGGTGGGCTTTACAGATGATCCAACCTTTCTGTAGAGAAGACAGCATAGCAACCATGGTCTCTTTTCATGTTTGCCTTTTTGCATTTAGAAGGTCCAGAATTCTTTTTCTTGAAGTCAGAGTTTTGGCAGTCCTGCCTGCAGTAGAGTCAAGCAGCCTGTCAGCTGTCTGACTAAGGGAGATAAGCTGCAAAATACAAACCCTGGTTACTTCTTTAAAATGAAAATACCCAGGCTTGCTGTCTTTCAGCCCTCTTTCAGGCATGCATGTTTGTTCTGCCAGCAAGGCAGACACTTGGGAAGGCAAAGAGCACAGGGGACTTAGAGCATCTTCTGAGCTTGACAAGGAGACTCTCTCACAAAGAAAATTCTCAGGACTTTTTAATGCAGCCTTTGCAATGCAGTGCCTGCCAAGAGTATTTCCCTAACCCTCTATTCCTTACTCCTAGCAAGGAGAGACCAAAGCCTGCCCTCAGGAAAATACATGGCTAAAATTAAGAAGAACATGAACTAGCAAAGGGAGAATAACTGAAAGACTAAGAAAATACAGAACAATGTGGCTTACAGTGGGATCTACATCACTGTACTTTTTAAAAATGTGTACAGGTTTCTCTTTCATGATGCTGATTATGTATGTTCCCAAACTCCAAGGGGCTGTTTAAAAATCTCATCTACTGCATAACTTGGATACATCCACACTCCGAATTTTCTGGAGTATTAATTTCAGTGCTCGTGCACACCGACTTAGCCCATTCCTGAGCTATACAAGATCCCTCTGGCAAGCTCTATCACTGCCTTAGCTCTGACCTACATCTTCTCAGTTGCCCAATTCAAAGCTTCTCCTACCTGAAGATTGGCCATCAAGGCGTAGAGAAACTCCCTGTGACAGATAGAGCTCCTGTTCCCAGAGGTGAAAGGCCACCAGCTGTGAGAACTGTCTTTCTTTCCTGTCTCCTGACTAACAACCCTCAGCAACAGTCCTCTAATTCATGCTACACAGCAGGAACTAAATAAACAACTGCATTAGGCAATTACTGCAATAAATGCTTTCTTTATTCCCTCCTTTCTACTACCAATTTGTTGTTGGAGGGCTGGAGTGGCTTAATTTTTTTAATTGCAAAATAACCACCTCACTGACAGGTGGGTTATGGTACATGTTTAAAAATCCATTCAAATGAAGATAAAGTCAGATGGGCTGTAATGTAATGCAAATTTGAAAGTCTTTGCTCGTAACTCTGTTGAGTTTTTGCCAAGCTCAGGCATCCTCTACAGCAAATGATCCTCTCCCATGACACCAAAGTGTGGTTTTTTTTAATCCTACTTTTATCGTATTTTTATCCTCAAACATTTCAAATTTGAAATTCATCTTGCCCACTGTATTTAAGTGCCCAGGAATTTGCTCCTGAAGTCAGTCCAGCCTGCCCAGTGCTGAATGCAAGGAAGGGAACCTGTGATGGCAAATGTGCTATTCAGCTACAGCCAGCTATATGCTGCCCATTTAGACAGAGATTTGCCTTCTGTGTATAGCTAGTTCTTTTCCACGAATGGCATTATCTGATAATAAGGCCCAGACCCGACTTGCTTAAGGGAATTTCACTTGAAACTGGAGAATTAAATTCTCCTGGCAATCAAAGGGAAAATAACTCAGTAAGCTGACAACACATTTAAAATTAACTCTGATTTTTAGAAGAGATATCTTTGGGCAAGGTTGATTTTCCAATGACTCTGACTTTTTTTAAACATGCAGCTCACTATTTATGAAGCAATAATAATTTCAGAGGTTTGAAAACCTACTGAATGCTCTTGAAACAATTGAAACATTCAGACAATTGAGTAAAGTGTGATTTGGTACTGATTTATTTAGCATGAAAGATTTGTATCAAAATAGATGTCAACAGCTGAAAAGTCAAAAACATCTGCACCTTTACACTCATTTCTCTTCAGTCAGTCTCATTTCTCACAGTCTCTTTGTGTGCATTATAGGCACACTTAAAAATGGACTTGTGCTTGCACTTTACTTGTATACATGTGTAATCTGCCATTGGAGAAGTTTGTTTAGCTGTTTTCTCGTAGGTGCTGAGATACATGTGCCACCAAGGGTTGACAACCCCCTGTTTCACAACCCAATCCTATCCACACCTGCAGCCCTGAGCTGCAGAGCATCAGCATCAGCATCATCTCCCTTCTTGGCATGGTGAGGGCAGGGCAGCTCCAAAACGTGGTGCCTGAGCTGTGCAGTGCAGCAGGGCCAGAGAGGCATGGCCCCAGTGGGGTGCCATGGGCAGCCTCCACACCTCCTGCTCCTGCCATGGATGGCTGCTACCACGGCCAGGACAGTCAGGAAGAACAGATGTTTAAAAACTCATGTCATATGGCCATTGATCTGTAGGACTGTCAGTCACATCTGCAAAGTCTGCGTGGCCCCTCTCCAACGTACTGCCCTCAGCAAGTGTGTGGGTGAAGATTCAAGGCTTGTCTTTACCTCCCGTTGCAATCTTCTCTTAGTGTTTTCTACTGAGCTTGGAATATAATGTGTGCACACGTGGGAACACAGGGAAGTCATTCAATGGAAAAAGCAACCCCTGGAGCAGACAGAGGTTTAAAAGTCACTGATTTTGAAAAGCACTGCAGCAAGAGCAGGTGCTTCCACTCACACAGACAGGAGCTAATTGTAGGATTGGCTCTGGCCTACAGGCTCTCTTTTTTATGGTTATGTCCACAAAGTCTTTGACTGTTCTCTGTAGTTAGTGACCGCACACACAAAGAGGTCTTTCATTAGCAGTGCTCTATAGGAAGCCAGGGCACAGAGTAAATGACACCTTAATGTTCCCTTTCAAAGCTAGAGTGGTTTGACAATGACGCTTGTTAGTGAACTGCTGTATGTTCCTCCTGCCCTCCTTCCTCCAGCTTGCAATTAAGCTTACAGACATCTAAGATTTAGTTTGCCTCCAAAACTGTGGCAGTGATTGCTTCTAAGTTACTTTGGGAAGATGCAAGGGAAGATCTCTGTTTCATGAGCATGGCTCCAACATTACAGCAAGTAGTGATTAACACACCACCCGGGGAGAGGTGCCTGCACCCAGTGCCTCCAGGAGTGAAGCCCTGCGGCTGAGAGTGAGCAGCCAGGAAAACCCTGCAAGAATTCAGGGGGCCTGTTCATTTTTAGGACAAAGATTTACTTTTTTTGTTTCTAGAAAGTCCAGTGGGATTTTTAATGTCCAGTCCTAGGTATGTTACTAGTTTAAACCTGGGGCACAAGTCAGCTCTGGCTATAGATCTCAGTTCCCACCTGCAATATAAACATCTCTGACTTTGTGGCCCTATGGAGGTGGTGTTATCCTCTCTTATTTAATTGGCTACTGCAGCTTGCTACTTCTGTTTCAGAGGTTTCTGTGTCTTTGCTCATTAATGAGAAGCAAAGAGAGAAACACAAACAGCAGCTGTCACAAAACCCTATTTTTTCATTAACTGTGTGCTCTAAACTGAATTATCTTACTGACAGTTCATGGTGGTGAAGTTGAAGGGATTACAGCTGAAAGTATCCGTGAGTATGAAACTGAGCTTTGCCCAATTTTGAAAGCAGGGGTGGTTCTTCCCCGTGTGAGCTGCTGCTTCCTTCTAGAAAGGAATCTCTGTTTACCCGCATTAGTTAGGGGAGAGTTGTGTTTCAGTAAGTCAGTCCTATTTTTATAAGTAAGTCCTGTGTTTATAAGGCACCGTACTTTTCAGAGACTTCATATCAAAATCCATCTTCCTGGGGGAGTAGAAGCAATGGACTGCGTGAAAAACAGAAGGCAAGAATAACAAAAACCGCACTTGCTGAGTCATATGCAAGGCATGTTTACAACAGCAGACCAAATATATCTCAATATTTTCATCATTATTCAATTTGAGGCTCTACTGATAATTTTAAAAATGCTCTTAGTTTTGACAACTTAGATTATTAAGGAGGCTTTTATGTACCCAGCCTAGGTTGAATGATGTGACTAAAAGTGCTTGAAAAGAAAACATATACACACACACTCACACAAAGGGAAAAAGCTCACAAGTTCACAAGTGAATATTATATAAATATATTTAGGTGAATACTAATTAAACATATTTAGAACCATGGAAAAAGAAGGTAATTCTTCACCACTTCTTCCATGTATTTTAAGTTGCATTCTATATAACTGAAATACAGGCTGATGGAAATGTGATAGAAATATTTTTATTTTAGTTTTGGGGGAAACTCCTGGGGGTTTTCTGAGGGTTTTTTTGTTTGTTTGTTTGTTTGGGGGTTTTTTGTTTGATTTTTTGTTTTTTTTTTTAATTTGCAAAATTAGCATTCACAAAGCCAGACAGCCAGGTGTTCTGTCTGTAAGAGATAAGTATCTCATATCTCTCTCAGCTTTGTTTGATAGATGAGCTCTATCCCATCACTTTCAAGGCATATCAGCCAAATTGAGACCTTCCAGCTGCATCCTTTGGAGCAGATCAGTAAAATGATGCGTGGGAAGTATACATTAGTAAGGTAGTTGTCTGAAGCATTGTTGGAGATACTTGTATTTGGAAAAAGCTAGCAACAAATATATGATACAGATCATCCTAAATAAGAGCTGAACTGTAGTTACATGGCCTATTTTCTGCATCAGCAAAGTCAGCTTTCCTTTTGTCTTCTCCATGTTTTCAGCAAGATGCATTAGGATTCTTGACACCTTTGAAAGGCAATAGTCACCCAGATGACTAACCTGCACTAGGAGTCAAAGTGCCAGAGAGTTAAGGCGATTATTGGGGATAAACCCACAGAGGAGGGAGCAAGTGCTGAGGCCGTGCTCTGTTTGGCCATGCTTCTGGGTGGGTCCTTCCAGCTAGGCCAGTGTTGGATCCATCAGGTATTCAGCCCTTCACCTGAGCTTTAGCACTCCTAGCAGAAGCCAGCTGCCACCACCCCTGACTTCCTTGCAAAAGCTTTAGTACGTGCGGAGTAGGTGGGAAATCTGGTAAATCTATTAAGTTTCAATAGACAACAAACAGGAATGCTTCTGAAGTATTTGTGCTCCAAATCTACAAACCACAGGAAACAGTACTATCAAAGTCAGCATGACAGAGGACTGAGTGATTTAAGTCCATGAGAGATGGGCTTTTGATTTCACTAGGACCAAGTTTAACTGGGCTTCTGTAATGACATAACCAGACCCAATTATATTCCTTATAACTATCCAACTGGCTGTGCAACATTTATCTTGTTGAAGATATCCTGCCACCTCAGCCAGGAGAAAGCATTATGCTCTGGCTCTGTTCTTATTTGCACAGGTTCATTACTGCTCCCTAGGATGTCCCATTCCTCTGATTCACCCTTCATCACTGTCAGGATGTTCCTCAGACCCCTTTCTTCATCTTATCGTTGCCCCACAAGCCTTGCCTGAAATGTTTATCTTAACACCTCCTGACACATCTGAACCACCGTATTACTGTAAGACGTTCTGGTCATTCGGAACCCATCAACTTGTGCCACATTCCTGTGAAGTGACACATCTTTCATGTTTTGCTTTGACAACTCAGCACTGGGCAACTAAAGTCGATTTTTAAAAGCACTAAAAATAATTGTTCTTTTTGTGAAAATCAGGATTAAGCTGCGCTTCTATGCTAGGAATGTGTATGGCTTCCTGGAGGGAGCTGAAGACTTGCTCCTGCAGGGCTATTTTTAGAACATCTGAGACAAGTTTCATAAACACGTACTAAACAGGACTGTTTGCAAGTGGAAAGCAGTGCTTTATAGCACATTTGGTCTCTCTTTTTTCTGGGTTAGTGCTCCTTTGCTCTTAAAATTTTCTCCACAAAAAATGAAGAGCTGGTTGGTGGCAACGAGTTCTCCACTGCCTTTCCCTCTGCCTTTGATGGTAAATACCCTCGTCTTGCATTTGCCCAAGATATTCCAGGTCTGGGTATTATGAACTCAGCGCTACTTTCTTTTGGAAAGGCTGCTCCCCTCCAGGAACATGGGGCAAAAGACAGATGCAGAGAGGCTGCAGCAGAAGTGACCACACTGCTCTGCTAATAACCTGGCAAGCAAGAGGAGCTGTGAAGCACAGGACATTGAGCAGATGCATTTGACAGGATTGCAGGACTTTCTTTTCAAGTTCTCAGTGACTGTGAGAGGAATCTTCTCTCCTCTTCTTTCCCCACATCTGACTTGTACTAAAAAAATATCCTAGGAAAGAGCTAGGCCACAAACATAAGGGACCAGATGCTCCAAATCTCACTTTTTAGCAAGGTTGAATACAGAGCTCTTTCTTGAGGGGGATATTTTTAAATTATTCCCCAGGCAGTAGCGAAAGCAGTAGCAGGTTATGCTAGCTTCTGACTGGATGATTCCTGTAAAACAGCTAAGAGGCTTGTCTACAAAATATTTTGGAACTAGAAGCACCAGGCAGTATGTGAAGCTTAGAAAAGGACTGTTTTCCTAACAAGCTTTCCCACAGTGGCGATGTGAGCTCTCAGTGCCTTCGTATGCCCATGGATCTTCTTCAACAACTTTGGCTCCCTCAGACTGCCATTCTCCTCCTGATGCTGCAGGCTCCAACAGGGCATCCTTGAATACCTCAGAACTTGATGATACACAGGATAAAACACCTTCATGCCATTTCCTGGTAATTTTCTTCATTACACAAGCTGTTTGCCTGGCTAACTGGGTGTTTTTCCCTCCAACACCTGCAGTGAATTCTGCTGCTGGTTGCAGGGCACTGCATCACACATTTCTTAAGGGTGATTTCTGCTTTTGCAACTGGTCCAAACTCTTAGGGAGGATGATGATTACATCTGCAAAGACAAGCTATGTGGTGTGGAAAATCCCCTCCTATAAAACATGAACATTTCCCTTCTAAACGGACCTGCTAACATTAGAAGTGAAAGGTGAACTGCTGCTCCTAAGCAGAGACCTCGTGGGTGTGTCTGTGAAGAAGTGGTTTTGAAAGCTGGTGATCTTCATATTTATAGTTCCAGGTTAAACAGGTGATGACTGAAGCAGTGGAAGAGAGCAGTCAGTACATAGAAACAGAGACAGCAGGATATAAAGGAAGAACTTAGAAATATTCACTAAAAATTTAGTGGCATTAGGAATTGGGGGTACATGTAGGAATCAGCAAGTCAGAGGTGGTGGAATAATTTGTTATGGATATTTTGACTTTTTTTACTGACTTTTATATGAATACATCATCATGAGGAAATTCTGGTCAGTTTTCACATCTCCATGGTGCCAGGGGGAAGACCAGAGCTTTGATTGTGAGCCCAGCATTTCTGGAAGGCTCCTGCTCAAGATCTGACACAGGTAAGAAAGTTTTTCATATAGCTGCAAGGTATGTTTCAGAGTCTAGGGACATCAGAGCATGGGTTACTCTGCCTGGGCAGAAAAAGCAGTTGTGCAGTTCATGAAACAAGCACTGAACTCTCAGTCTCCTCCTGTTTATTGATAAGGAACAGCAAGCTCTACAGCAGTACTTTTGTTCATGTCAATAAAATGATACGCAGGACAGCTGTTCTTAATATCTCCATTGTTTGCTCTTGCAATTTTTTTTGTCCACTAGTTAAACACCTGATTCACAAATAAGGCAAGGCTTGGATTTTTTTTTTTTCATGCACCCCTTTCCTTTTTTTTTTTCCCATCCAGCTTTCTAAGCTTTTTCTTTTAACACTTCTGCCTCAACTCTTGGCAACACCTGGATCACATCCTTAACTTGCTTTTTATCTCAGCAGCTTGTAAGCTTTAAACAACTGACACACTCCATCAAAGGGAGAGGAAAACCAAAACAAGAACCCTATTAACCTCTGTTACCCATATAAACTAATTAACTCTAACCCCTCCCCAATTATCCCTGGAGAGGTGAACTGCTTTTATAAGCTTCCTGCTTTTTTTCACCCCTCCTCTTCATGGCTGCTTGCCTTGTTCCTGAGGAGCGAGGTACTGACGTGCCCCATCTGTGGCTGCCTTTGCAGCCCTGAGGGCTCTACAAACACTGGGCTGCTGTGAGATGCTGAGCCCCACATCGCTGCTTGGCCATGGTGCCCTTCAGGTGCCTGGGGGAAGGCGGAGAGGCTGCCTTTCACTAAAACTCTTGGTCACACCTGGTTGTTCAGTCCATGGTCAAGGGTGGTGACCCTTAGTTTCTGACCTTGGATTATATTTCAGGTTTTAAACAGGCTTCCCATCTGCTGATTAAAGCTTGTTTGTTCAAAGCAAAAGGATTAAAAAGAGTAATTATAATCCTGCTAATTTATGTGATTCTTCATGCTAAACCATGCCTGTGTGCATAGACATCTGTGAGCACACGTGCCTGGGATGGCTTTTGTGTGCATTTGTTTTAAACCTGTGCCAGCAGTGAGGGAGACAAAGATTATTAACTGGCTGCTGTTAGTCCTCGCTGTGCCGTATATATGTCAACACACATCATCGTTCTTCCTTTTTCATTAAGAACTAGCTAAAAGCAGTGAGTTAATTCAGGATGCAAAGCTCTTGCTTCTGAACTGTTATTCAACAAGCAACCTGAGACCTAAGGTAAGGGCAACTGTGGCTATCCTATCCAGCTCCACGTGGCTTTTTTGTCATCTCTCTTATCACAGTTACAGAGTCACAGTTACACATTTCCAATGTACTGCATACTGAAGACACATGCTTTGCATGGACTGATTATATGCAGGTGAAGGGGGAAGTCTCAGCAAGAGTCCAATAAAGCAGAAGGTAGCAAGTGGGGGGAAACCCTGTTCCGTGCTTGTAGAAGGGATATTAATAGCAGATTGTAACCATCTTGATCGACATCACTCAAAACAAGTGGATCAGTTCAGAGCTGTAAGCATGAGGGAGCTACAGGGCTGTCTCAGGTCTCTTGGCCACCCTGTCTCAGTTGTTTTGTGCCAAGGAAGGTGTCAGACTAGTACTAGAAATTGAGCTCCTCTCTGCAGCTAGATGGGGCAAACAGCCTGATGCAGGCCAAACGAAAACTCAAGGCATGATTCGTAGTTACACAGAGGGCTTTGGACTCAGTCCTAACTTAATCAACACTTGCTTGAGGGACTTCTCAATGCACTTTGTGACTTGGGCCAGGAGAGGTGTTTTGGACTAGGATTTAGCAAAACTCCAGGTGGGCTAGCAACTGGATCAGGGGCTTGTGGTCCCTCTCCAGGTGAATGCTTATGGAGCACCCAGTGCTGCAGGACACAGGGAGGGAGGGCCCAAATGGCTATGGCCAAAGAACAGGATCCGGTCAATCTCATCCTTACAGTGTTAATCATAAAAATATCAATTTTTCTAAAATATCCAGCTAGCACACTTTGAGGGCCAAACAAGTATTTGACTGTTTTTTCTCCTGACAAATACTACAGACTGGAACAGGCTTCTGGGCAGGCTCTGTGGAGCTCTACAGAGCCCACAAAGTTTTACTTTTGATATTGTTGCCTTCTCATTACCAGCTGAGCAGCAGGGCTGCAGAAACTGCTGCTTTGCCTTCCTCTCTATATGGATGAGTTTATTTTATCCCAGGGTGCATGACACTCGAGTATTGCCACTTAAGTAAAAAAATAAGAAAAGAATCTAACGTGGGGGCACTATAGAAGTGGCCTGCATTACAGGGAATCTAGCTTTGATGTGCCATCATGGCTACAGCAAGTCTCTCCCCAGTCCATCTGTGCTGGTGAATTTGAGTGCTTTTCTTCTGAGGATGAAGAATTGAACCAAACCCAGGTGGATCCACCCAGCCCACATGAGAGCATTCCTTCAAAAGATAGCTGCCAGCCTATCTTCCTTTTTTTTTTTTTCATTCTTTCCTGTTGGTGTTTCCCCTCTCCTGCCCCTGGGCCCAGCCCTGTGGTGCGCAGCCCACTGCTGGCTGGGGGTGCTGTGGGAGGGAGCAGCGTGGCCCTGGGGTGGTATTACCACAACTGGTGTGGCTGCCTGCACGGGGCTCAGCACACTAGGGTTGCTGGGTCTGGCCAAAGCAGCTCCCTTCCCTCCCCACGGTGGTCTCTCTTGCAGCATCCCCATCTGCTGCTCCTCTCTCTGACTCCATGAGAGAGTGCAGCAGCAGCAAAACTAAGGCAGCAGATTAGAAATTCTAAAAATTTTCATCACTTCTTCCCCATCCTCCTCTTTAGGAAGCTGCTTTCAATCACTTTATGTACTGAAAACAAACATGAAAGGAAAAACTCTCCTCTGCCTTCAGCTGTCAGAGCAAAAACCAGAATTCCCTGAGCTCTTTTCAGAAGTGCTAATATTCTCCCCTAGGCCTTCATTATATCGCACACAGATCTGCAGTCCTCTGCACAGGCAGGGAGGGAACAGCCTTAAAAAGTTGGGCTGCAGTATTTATTTATTTATTTATTAGAAATAAAAACAAAAAATTTGCCAGCACCAGTGAACAGCAGATCAGAGTGGAATGAAAAGGAACTTTATGGTTCCAGCACTAATCAAACATGTAATGTTGGGTCAGTGTGATGGGGACGCCCCTGACCTGGCTCAGAGTGAACATGGCCAATGTGTGGCTGGGTCCTCTTCCTCCAGCCTGGCACCTGCATGTCTCAAAGCAATTAAGTTATGTTTTTGTAGGTATCCAGTTCTCCTTCCCTTCTTTCCAGTGCAAATATCAAACTTTTTCTGCCTGCTGCAACTGAGAAAAATGGTGTGCTCCCTGTTCAAGATGCCCAACGCATAAATTTCCTTGCTGTTCTCCCTGCAAAACATTTTGATTTTGTCAATGGCACTTATGCTTCCAGCCTCAGGAATACTGCTTGTTTGAAATTTGAAACTGGAATTTGTTCAAAGGGAACAAAGAGTCTTAAAAATTTCAGTTGGGGGCCATTTATGATTGAGGAAACCTTCCTTTGGTAGTTAGGTACCCAAAACACAGGGTAATTCAGCCCAAACACCAACAAGGACCAGGCAATGGGATGAGCAGCCAGTGGGTGAAATTTCTCACTGTTCCTCATCTCCTGTCACCCGCTAATGAATGCCTGTATTATGTTTTAGCATATTACAATCATGGGTATTGACTAAGAGCGGGACTGCAATGGCAGGACCCTCACTACTGGAGTAATTCCAGCCCAGAAATGACATTTATAACCCACTGCCAGCAGCCATCGACATCAGCCCCCTCAATTTCTAGATCACTGTTCATGGCATACAAAGATTTTTCTGTCTCTCACTTTATTCACACTGTCTAAAGAAGAGGAAGAAAAAGGGAAAAAAAAGGGCCTAAAATGTTACTGTGTTCAGCCCTTTAAAAAAGCCCCACCATGGAGCATCATTCTAGTTGGGTTTTTCAAGCACTCTGGGAAGACATTAACCCTACCATATCATTGCAGGCTTAGTGTGTTTGGAAATAAAGATTCATTTGGATTTCACTTGCTAGCCCAGAGCATCTTTTGGCTTTCTGCAAAGCTGTGTGTGTTAGATGAGTCTAAAAAGTCAGTGTCAACACTACAGCACTGGGAACAGAGTCAGGAGTATGTGAATTGCTGGCCTGATTTGAGCTAACAAACAAGAGTTCACAAACGAGACACACCATGAGACATATGCCTCCACTCATAGCAAGGCACCTACATCAGGGCAACAGTAGATTTTTCTAAGCACAAAACATCTTTCACCTGCCTCTAAGAACCCTGTGGCTAAAAATTAAATCAACCGTCTTAATGTGCTATGTAAATGCTAGGACATCAAACTATAAGCCTATGTTTAGGATGAACCTTCCACTTTTAAAAGTTGAAAGTATTTTTAGTGTTGTGATTCTTGAGTCTGTTGGTTGTACCAGTGCTGGAAAGCACTGGGTAATTCTAACTCTGCCCAAAGATCTGATCCATTTGTCCACTGTCTGGGGCCCAGAATTTGAGTGGTTTAGCATGTGCTGGCATTGGTTCTTTTAGAACTCCTCCCATATTAGAAATGATAGAATAAACTGCTTTGAAAACTGGAATTTTGCATACAGTTTGCTGCTGGGTATCTAGTAAGAAAGCCAAGTTTGTTCATTTGCCTCACTGGAGTCATCCTGAGAAAATCAATAACATAGTCAAGATACAGCCATGCCATTCATATGGAAGCTGTAGTTCCCTCAGGCTGTTTTCCAAGGCCAAAGAATTTTTAACCATCTTTACAGCACTGCATGCATGCCATGCAACACATGTAATACACCCCCGCACTCCCCTCCCTTTTCTTTTGGATAGAGACAAAAATCTCTCTGAAGCTGAACAAATAACAAACTATATTGTTTTCTGATTTATATTATTCCCAGAATATTAATCCTTCATTCTCAGAATATGTTCAAGAGATGGGGCATCAATAAAATAACCTGTTTTTTTTAAAGACTACTCTTTGGCATGACCACCTACCTAGAGAATTTGCCTCAATAGATTGTAAAGTAGTGATTATCATTTTCTCGCTCTTCTGTTAGATCAATTCTGGCTGACAACTGCTCTCAGAGAGTCTCTTCAGAGTTGACTAAGTTTCCTCTTGCAGCTGAGATACAACAGAGGTAAGACCCACAAGCAGAAGTAATTTCTTTTTGTAGATGAAGGCCAACTGTGGGCTGAGGCAAAGTGGATGGTCTACTGCTTGCAGAAGTGAAATGGCCCCAGTCCTTCTACTGACCATATGGAGCCCTGGCCAGGCATAGAGGCTGCCACTTCACAAAAGCAATGGGAAAACAGGGAAGGTATTTCCAAAGAAAGGAGTGAGAAGCATCTTCTCCCCTGATGGAGCTGCTGCTCTCCGCCCTCCAGGCTCCACAGGGGTAGCAGATCTGCAGATCTCCCCATCTCAACTTTTCACTTGGCTTTGGCTCCATTTTTGCCAGAAGTCTTTACTTTTGAAGCAGCAAAAATAATTTTTGCCTGTGCTGCTGAGGAGCTTGAAACAGCAATGTTAATTAGTCCCACAGACCAGATTTAGCAAAAATGGACAAGCTTTCAGGCACTCAAGTGCTTCATATTTGATTAAGCTATTTTCTGCAAGTAGAACACAGTCAAAAAACAGAATACCCTTTAAAATGGGCAACAAATCCAACTAACTGACAGGATCTAAAGGGATAGGAAGAATAAGGGGAGATAAGGTAAAGTAATAAACTGGGGGAAAAAAAGCCCAGCATAAAATGAGATGGATTTTGGGGGTTTCTCAGTGTGAAAGGAGTAACACAGACAACCGGAATGGTTTCTCTAAATGTTATGACCTGCTCAGTAAAAAACCCCTACATGGTGTCTGTTTAACAGGTACCAGTGGCAAAGTATGTGTGTCCAGTGGGTTCCCCACTAGGCAGAACTCAAAATTAGAGGGGTCTACATCATCAAAGGTGGAAAAAGCTGAAGCTGGATCTCAGAGTCAGTCTAGTTTTATAGCTCATGCCAACCACCTGATGTGCCATCACATCCCTGCTCTGAGACGTGGGCAGCACTGCTGAGGACCTGCCAAAAGAAAGTTGTATAAACAATCCTTCAAATGCTGTTTTTGCAAGGTCAGCAGCACAGGGCAAGTTAGGGTGCAGCATGCACAGACAGCCTTGCTGGAATGAAGAAACAACTCACATTTTTATTGCACAGAGTACACAGCTTGCTACCCCATGAAAAGGCCAAAAGTCAAGATGTGATTAGTACTCTCCAAGGATGCCACAAAGGAAAAGAGGCCCTTCTCTTAACCACAGTATCACAGGCCCAGCAAGAAGGCTTTTTTATCCTGAGGTTGAGGGTAAGATAACTGTGATGTATCCAGCTGGCAAGGCTGTCAGAGAATTTCCCCAAGGCAGAGTCTGAGCCTACAAACTCCACTGGGCAAGATAAACAGATGTACCAAGCACTTACCAAGATCTCCATGAGTATACTAATAATGCTTTATACCATGTCCAGGAACAATCCCACTAAGGTTTTTGCATGGATGCAATGACCTAGATACTTGCCAGCAATGCAGTAGAAGGCAAGGAATTAGTCTGCTAAAGGTACCAGCAGGATGCCACAGCCCTATGAAATCACCAGATGCCAGGTATGATAAATGAGCACAGCTCTTTAGGTATAACCTTGGTCGGGCAAGAGAAGAGGTCCAGTGAGAGGGGACATACTTAAGAGAAATACTAAAGAAATAATCTCAGCAAATCTTCATGTTCTCCTTACGCCAAAATTTCCTTCACCCTTCAGCATCCTCCTTTTCCTCCCCATTGCCAGCCACCAGCAAGGATGAAATAATCAGGTTTATCAGATGGACACTATTGGCAAGAACATCTGTTTGCCAGTGTACCTTTTCAGTAATGCTAGTTGACTGTTTCTAGGATTGAGTGCTTTTTAAAATGAAGATGCAAATCTGACACTAAAACTGAAATGAAAATAATTCACCTTTTATCATCTCTTAGCATGACAGAAGATAGGAAAACAACAGGGTCAGCAACTGTCTTTATGCTGAAAAAATGTTTCCTGATCTGTCCTTTGCTTTTTACCTTTCACGTACCTGATAACTCTGCTCAAGGTCTCCTGAAGACAGAAGATTATTCATCTGAAAGTTGCAATCCCTTAATTAATGCTAATAGACACCCAAGTGGATCTCATCATAATTAGTGTGGCTCTGTTAAAGTACTGGAGAAAATAGACTGCTCCACTAGCAGGAGACTGCAGTACCAACAGATTGACAAGGAAACTGCAAAACTACTTGAAAGCAGCATAGGGCTGAATCCTGCTCCATTTCCATTTATGTCACTCTAGTGATGCTACATGAGACACAGTGGTGTAAGCCCCATTATTCAGGGATGAGACTGTTTTGGTTAAGATGCTGATTTAGCTAGATATGCTCATATTCTGCAGGGGATTCAGAACACCAGGAAAAAGGCCATCCAGCATCCCAAGAGGGCCAGCACATTCAGAATTCAGAAATATTAAATGCAGCAGTGATAGACAGCTCCAATGAGTATTTTTAAATGGCAGCTTGCCACACAGATGGTGAAGTGTGGATTTTATTAACTAACTTTTAGTTAATTTACTGTCCAGTGGGATTCAACAATCAAGAGACTGCTCTTTTTATATGACTTAAAATACTGCAGTGGCAAAGCCTAGGTAAGCATGTTCCTGTGTCTTCTAACAGTGTGAAACTGCTCGAGAAAATAAAAAAAAGGAAAAAAAGAAAATAAAAAAATAAAAATAAAGGACTCTTTAAGTTGTGTCAACCTTTGATGTTCCTGAATCCTCCTTAAATACTGTGGCTGAAATCCTCACTCCCATGACAGCAAGAGGAAGGGTCTTCAAGGGCTCCAGGACCCAGACTCCACTTGGAGTAGAATTCCAGTTTGCTACCCCATCCTTCCTGCTTTTCTTGTTTGCTCAGTCTGCCTTGTCCTCCCCCTTTAGCTCACACATTAGTGCAATCACTTCTAAATTAAGAATTAAAGACACTA
Source organism: Corvus cornix cornix (assembly GCF_000738735.6). NCBI lineage: Eukaryota > Metazoa > Chordata > Aves > Passeriformes > Corvidae > Corvus > Corvus cornix. The sequence continues at coordinate 101,997,068 of NC_046332.1, read as the reverse complement.
AATCAATACAAACCTCAGAACTAACAATCTCTGTATTCAAGCCTCATTGTTCATTCCTCTGCCTTGCTTCTGCCCCTCTGAGCTCTTGCTCTTAATGGCCAAACCTCCCATTTTTCCTAGCAAAAGAACACAAGCCATTGGTTCAGCATTTGGAGGACCTGAAATCAGAGAATCAAATAATGGCCTGGGTTGGAAGGGACCTTAAAGATCATCTTGTTCCAATCCCCCTGCCATGGACAGGGACATCTTCCAATACACCAGGTTGCTCAGATCACCATCCAACCTGGCCTTAAACAATTCCAGGGATGGGGCATCCACAGTTCTCTGGGCAACTTTTTCCAGTGCCTCATCACTCTCATAGGAAAAGAATTTTTTTCCTAATATCTAATCTAAACCTGCTTTCTTTCAGTTTCTAGCTTCAGTTCTTTACTAATTCCTTATGGCAAGCCACAAGTGCAACTGAAAACTCTTAGTTGACTACAGATTATATGATAGAACACACAGAAGGACCTAATCTAGAGAGAGAGAAAATTGCAAAGTGCTTTGTCAAACACAGACATCAAAGAGAACTTGAGGCAGCTTGACTTCTATTTACCACTTTAAAATGAGTCAATCTGTTCTATAGTAATCTATCTATCTATCTATCTATCTATCTATCTAATATGCATTATAGAAAAGATACATATATGTAAATATATATATGAGAAACTGTTCACTTGTTCTTAAAAAATTAAGAGTCAGCAACCCTACAATAATAAGCAGATCTAAACCTCAAACTTCTAAGTTTTTATTACCAAGAGTGAGAAATATTTTTTTAAAGAAATGAAAGTCACAAAGGGTGTGCCTGTCTCATTTTTCTTCCGCTCCAGTTATATACAATGCGCAGCATGTGGCGGTTATCTGACAGGGAGATTCTTCAAGTTCTATACACCACAGTGGTGAGTTTGAAGGATGCAAACAGCATGGCCTCAATTCATACTTGTTTTACTAATGCCTTGTGTCTATTTTTACAGCCTATTTGAGAATTCCTTGCTTTACAATGGTGACATAGTTTTAATTTACAGCAGCCAGATTCCTAGGAACATTGCTCCCAAGCAACCAGCATTTTGACCTCTGCACTTTCAGACACTCATAACCTCCTATAATGTAAACAAAAAACAAACCCCAAACCAAAAAACCCCAAAAGAATGATCATCCACAGAAGAGAAAACTTCAGCAATGCCTGTGTCTGCTCTTGTCTCCTAACACATCTAAAAGAGATGCTGCCCTCTCTGGGTGCATCTACATTATTGTTTTGGCTTAAATTAAGCGTATGTATGGTTTGGAAGTAAATCTACCTGTCATTTTCACTTGCCAGATTTTGGGTCACATCACAGAGTGGGAGATTTTGAACTGGATATCTTCTACCTTGAAGTTAATTTGGAAGACGTCTCCCAAGAGTGCACTCAGTGTTCTCTGACCACGAATGGACATGCAGCTCCTCAGCACCAAACTAGAGTTAGTTCATAGTAAACTGTCAGGGTGTATATGGTGATATTATCAATTCTCAGCACCAACTGGTCTTCTCCTTTTGCAGTGTGCTACCTGCTAATGTAGTCACAGTCTCTGAAACTAGTCTCTAACTTTCCCTGCAGCCTTCCTTGGGAAGCATCTGCTGTGCTACAACTGGACAATGACGCCCTTGCTCCAACTGCAGGACCAGAGTGCAAAGCTGATGGCATGTGGAAAGTGGCCCCTTCCTTCACCTTCCCTCACACCCCTTTCCTGGCAAATCGGCCTTTCAAAACATAGAATCACAGAATATGCTGAGTTGGAAGGGATCCAAAGGATCATTGAGTTCAACTCCTGGCCCTGCACAGAACACCCCAAGAGTCACACCAGGTACCTGAGAGCATTGTCCAAACACTTCTTGAACTCTGTCAGGCTTGGTGCTGTGACCAGTTCCCTGGGGAGCCTGTTCCAGTGCCCAACCACCCTCTGGGTGAAAAACTCTTCCCTCATAACTTACCTAAACCTCCCCTGACTCAGCTTCATGCAATAATATCATAGCCCTTAAATATGACTTGGTAGAAAAACAATCCCTGAAGTTTCCGTTCTTGGAGATACTCAAAAGCCATCTGGACACAGTCTTGGCAACTGGCTCTAGATGTCCCTGCTTGAGCAGGGAGGATTGGACAAGATGACTTCCAGAAGTCCTGTCTAACTTCAACTATTCTGTGATCCTATGACAACCATTTTTTTCTAACTATACCATAAAATCTGAAATGTATAGCTCACAGGACCAGAGGAACATGTCCCCAAGCTCCCCATGGAAAAGGTTCAAGGGTTCCCAGGGCTGGCAGAGTAACTCACCATAACCATCACAGAGGGATGCTGCTAATCCTAGGAGAAACACTACGGCTGAAAACATTTGTCCTTGACTGGAACATCTCCCAAGTCAAAGTGATGTTATTTCCATAGAGACATGGTGCCCAGGGATCTCTCCAGCAGAAAATCAAGTATTGCAGCCACTGGCAAGAGCGGTGACTGCCTGCCTGGAGCTGGGCAGAAGCCACCACCAGCTCATGCTTCAGCTTCTGCCCTGCCCAGGAGGGGAAGCCACAAGAGATGGTTGTACAGATCTTGCCTATCGCTAATGCTGCCAAGGGCATGGCAGGAAACAGCTCTGGAGAAGTACAGGCACAGCAGGATACTGAGGGGAAAATGCAGATCAATTAGATCACAGACAAAAAAAAAATAAATAAAAGAACGGTGAGCTATTTATTCAGGGTCAGCATTTTTGAGAAAAGGAAAACAAAACAGTTTTGCTTATGGTTCAGAAGAACACAATGTAAAACATATTTGAGGTTTGCAGCTAAATATCTTCTAAATTCACAACAGAATTTTTACAGAGGTCAAATAAATTTTTTAGAGATGAAAAGAAAACACAGGCTTAAACATTGCAGAAAAAAAATATCATTTCAACTAGTTACAGTAACAAGTGCTGGGCTGGCAACATCCTCCAGCCAACTCTTTTTGTCAGAATTGATCACAAAAAGCATTTGAGATGGCCCCTCTGCAGCTTTACAAAGCCTTTGACAGAACCTGCCTTTTGTGAACTGCATAACCCATAGGGCAGCACAGCCGCCTTCCATATAAGTCACACACTGAGACGTGGACATCACAAGAGAGAAAGTTCCAAATGGCTCAAAAGAAATATAGTGAAAATAAAAGTCCTTTAAATATATGGACAAGCAGTGGAGATGCTATCTAAGATGTGTTAAAATACAAGAAATGCAGAAATAAAGCACATCTTCCCATGCACTTTCAGATGATGACTTTTACCATCAGCTATAAAGTTTTGGTTGGGTTTACTGGATGTAGCCAAGAACTTTCAGATGGATTTCTAAGTGTGTCATGATATAGCCAAGGCCTTCAGAGTGTTTTATTTACTAATTAAATGGATGCTGGTAGGCTGAGTGCCAGTCTGTGCCATTACACAATTACATTAAAAGATCTGGATGATGTAGAACTTTCATCACCCATTTGGGGTTTTAACAGGCTATTTAGCTTTCTTTACTAGTATTGGCTTATTATAGTAGGTGCTGTCATTAGTGTTCAGTCAGCCAGAGCTGAATTTGCAGCCGGTTCGACGCGAGCATGTGCCGTTGTGTATTAATTAGGAAGTGCTGAGTGTACTGTGTGACCCGTTTTCCTCACCTCTGCAATTAGCAGCTTCACAAAAGCGTCTTCTGAGGACCCGAACACAAGTTAATCTTCTGGGGGGAAATGGTAAAAGAAACAATCAGCAAAACATTTCAAATGGGATTTGAGATAATGCTGCCTAAATCTGAAAGGTCTCACGTCTATGCAGTTGCTTTTAGCACACTGGCAAACTACCATGTGTTTGTTTCTGGAATAAAAATTCCAGTGGAGTACATTGCCCTTCACGTTTGCATCTTTCTTTCTACATTTTGGAAGCCGCAAACTCTGACCCAGCATGTCTGCATGCCTTATTATAGCATGACATAACCCTCCTGCCTATAATTTGGAAGAGAAAACTTGTCATTCCCAGTCAGATACCCACTGCACACAACATTTGCTCTATCAGTTGTTCAAAGACCTACCGAGAGCCAACTGTCTGAAGTTTCTCCAAAAGAAACTGTTTTCCCACTGTGTTTGTGCAGTATTCAAAGTGCATTTGCCACTCTGGTTAGCACTGGAGACAAGATGACTTCCAGGGATGTGCTTATTTCCCACCTCACTGAAGGACAGACTCAGCCAGTTCGCCATCCATTTTCCTCCTGCACTCAGTGTCTCCTGTGGCTGGTACCAACCCAGCTGATTGGAGACTGCACTCTCAGGGACTCCAGCTATGCTTGGTCTGCTTAGAATTTAACCTACAAACAACTACATTTCTCCTAACAAGCTCTTCTATGAAACTGGCTTTTTAAAGTAATTTTCTACCAATGGTGAAGGAAGATGGTGAGGATCCACTCAGGTAAGCATTACCATTTGGAATCTGTCCAATGAGATCAAACATTTTGAAGTTCTCCTCTTGCTGAAGTCTCTATCAGCTCTTGAAATTTCTGGCAGTTGCTTAATGCCCTCTGGCATGCTCTCCCCTCCAGCTGCAAACACACAATATCCTTGGGGGTTTCATGGGAATTGCTTCTTTCTAGTACACTCCCAGTGCTACTATCTTTTACCCAATGAGAAACACCATGTGATGAACTTCTCTATCAGTTTCAGCTGACATCATTGAGCAATGATTGAACATAAAACCAATGCTTAAATCCAAAAGTTAAATAATCTAGCTCAAGATTTCTGTAACAGTTTGGTACAAATTAGGTTGGCTCCCAAATTTACAATGGCTGGCTCAATTCCTAGATTTTACAGATACCTGTTAGCAGTCATTAGCCACATCTTTGGATTTTATAATGCAGCGGCATTATTCCAAAAAAATTTTTCCAGCAGGTAACACAGATGGGCAATCACCACCCACCAACCAGATCAGTGTGAATACTGTGTGTGATAACAGCTAGAATGAGGATTCGCTGTGTTTATCTGACATGATATTTAGCTGACGAATCAATTCAGTTAATCTGACACTTGGCTAACATTTCCTGCACAGGAGCTGTTTACAGCTCAAATGGCAGAAAACCCTCTCCAGACTCAAGTGGCAAGTGAATGTCATAGACTCATAGAACATTTTGGGTTGGACTTTGAAAGCTCATGCAAGGTCAATCCTGTGCCAGGAGACATGGCCAGGAGACATTCCCATGCCTCTACCCAGACATGGTAGAGGTAACACAATATTCCTCAAATTTATGCAGAAAACTCACATTTCTCACTCTCTCCTGCTCTCTGAGGAGTAGCTTAAGTCAGTCCCCATGACTCCAGCCATGAAAGTGGCACAAGCATGGGCAGAGCTAGAACCAGCACTCTGCTTCTCAGCCCCATCAGAATTAAACAGAGGACTTAAAAAATCAGCTGTTTTGGGATTAGACAGAGAATGGAGTGCCCTTGGTGAATAGCCACAGAGTGAAACCTAGGTCCCCTATTCCTTGAGAGGACCTTGTTGATGTCTAATGATATACAGGAACACACAAACTGGTTGTCCACCTGTGTAAAACTCTTCTTCAATCTCAGACTGTGTAATAGATGTTCAGTAAGACTCACTCCCCTTCACTGACATTGGCTGGATGCCCCTTTTGCAGATACCTTTTTGGTAACTGCCAGCTGGGGAGTAGCAAATCAGAGGTAGAATCATGGAATCATAGAATGTTAAGGGTTTGGAATGGACCTTAAAGATCACCTAATCCCAACCATATGACCCCCTCCCAGCATGGGCAGGATACCTCCCACAAAAGAGTCCTGATTTTGAATTACTCCAGTCACCGTGTGATATTCCTTTCCCTAGAAAACCTTTAAACCTGAGCCATACATACAGAGGACAGAAACATAAATTATCAGCCTTGTTATTACTTCTAGGCATAGCTCCCAAGAAAAGCAACAAGAAAAAATCCTGACATTCCTTTCCCCCTTCCTACCTACCCTGGTAACAACCATCAACATCCTACTGAAATTAACGAGAACAATAAGCTTTATTAATTATGACTGTCAAAGTTGTATTGTCAATAGTTACAGGAACTTTTCATGATATTCAGAAGTGTACCTAAGAAGAGGGACTTTTGCAAATCAATCTGTTCAAGCCCAAGACACTGATACTCTGTAGTCTCTTACATAGTCAAAAAAACAGATAATGACCAAATAATAAATTATCTAGATCAGAAGAAAAGCTGTGGCTGGGGAACAGGTCACCTACAAGCACTGTATTATGTGTCTGGCAAGGCGACTGTGTTTGTCTTGGGGCTACCTGATAATCTGAGCCCCTTGCTGCGAGCAGCCTGAAGCTGATGCCACCAGGTCTTCAGCAAAGGTGCAGGATGAATGTCTGTTCTCTTGCAATTGCTTTGATTGCCTTTAGTAATAACGTTCATTCTCCTCCAGCAAATGTTCATAGATCCATTCAATGTCTATGTCTTCAAGGCAATTTGCATTACCCTAAACTGCAGCCAACATCCTCATAAAGGCAGCAAATAAAGATACTAGATGCTCAAAGATGTCTCTTTGAACCTGAGCAATGACTATTGCCACACATGGACTTCTTCAACATGTTTTATCCATACTTCTCTTCCCTGGGTTTTCTTCCTACCCCTCTCTCCTTAATATATTTCCCTTTCCTTCTTGAGAAGCACTCTATTAGTTTAACTTTTAGAGATTTGGGTCACCCATAGTTATTGCAGACCAGGAATTTTTGATGTTGAGCCCTACACTGTAATAATGCATTGTAAGAATAAAGCTGAAGTCAGTCTACTAAACCTGTCCAGCTAACCAGTACCATGTCAGTGTTCCCACTAATAAATGGAAGAATGGTTCTCCTAATCCATTGAAGAACTGTTCTACAGAGACTCAAAAAGGCATCTAAATGTAGCATTTTAAATTCATGCACAGATAGTTTATTATTACATCATATCCTGAAAATTGTTGGATTTACCAACCAGTAACCAGCCTAGGTATCCACAAATCTGAAAACTGCATTCCCTGGTTTGGGCAGTAAGGGTTTTAAAAGGAGGTCTTTTCCCAGGATGAAAAATCTTTCTAATAGTTAGATTTAAAGTTTTTGAAGCAATGTACCTGACTACAAAAATAAGCTTGAATTCCCCACTGGTATCTCAACTCAAGTAACCAGAAATAACACCGTCAGTGTAGTAAAGCAAGCACATGTGCTGGCTGAAGGGCACATTTCCAAGGATGTTAGCAGCTGATATTCAAATGGAATGGTCTTTATTCCCATGGCAACCACAATTTTTCTCTTTTGAAGCAAGGAAGTTATCATCCTGAATGTTCTGCTTATGAAAAGATTCTTCTGAATTCATCCAAGGGCCACCAAGCCAACAGAAAGAATCTTCCATTGGGTAATTGGTTTTCTTATGTCTAGGGTTTTTCTAATATGCATTGATTTGTTTAGGAAAGATGGGGCTCAGCTTTGTGGGCCAGTCTGCAACCTATAAGAAACAGTCAATCAAAAGGAAGCCTCTTCATCACCCACCATTCTCTTACTTTAAACAAAAATTTGCCTGTGCATTTGCCTGGTTAAAATAATATTAATCTGTGGATAGGGATGCCCCATTTTGCAGAATAACTTGTTTCAGTGACAACATCTGACAGTGACCAAAAATTAAATGTTCCAGGATGAAGGCATTTACCTCAATGATCTTCTGTTTTAAATGACAAAAAATATGTTGTGTCTCATCCAGCTGCTAATTTGGGCTTCCCAGCAGGCCTTCAACAGAGAAAGCGAAAACCAGGAAGAGGTTCCTCAGCCACTGGATGTTGCTAAGAGCTCTGCTGAAGTCACTGAAGCTGTGACAATTTACACCAGCTAAAGATCTGCCTGCAGGGCTCAAAATGCAGTCAGCTGTTGTCCCTCCTTTCCCTCCACCATGCAAACAAAATTTTATTTAACTTGTATGGTAACTCACTCAATACTATTGGGAAGAGGAGAGAACAGAAAGGGAGTTCCTGAGATTAAATGTTTGTTATCTGAGGCTTGGATAGAAACCCGCAAAACTGTGAGCAATCAGAACACACCACATGGAAATGATGATGGAAAACCCCAATGAATAAACATGCCAGCAACAGCAAAGCCTGTCTCTAAAGAACATATTATTGTAGGTTTTCTTTTCTTTTTTTAATAAGAATTTTGTTGTTGCTTTTTCTGAATAAACATTTTCTTAGTTTCCTGTATTTGGCTTTTTCTCTTCTCTCCATAAATTTCTACCCCCTCTATAGGCCCCATATGTTCAAAGGGGAGATGGGACATTAGCAACCAGGCCAAATACAGCTGAAGAAGCATGCAGGTGCACAGAACAGGCTATGGGATGGCTAGGATGAGTGCCTCATTTTTTAATTTGTGGATCACCTGGTTTGCACTGAAATGGAGCTGATATGCTATAGCAAAAGTTCCTCTCACATCAGGACAGGTTATAAAGTCTGCAACCAGTGTAGCAAACTACAGTGCACTCAGTTATCTGTGGGCAGAGCAGCTGAGCTGCCTGTGCTGCTCCAGTGTGTATCCCATGAGAATTACGCGGCAGAGAGAGCACTGTGCAAACAAGCTCTCCCTCTGTGCAGTGTTGTGCCAACCCAAACCAGCTGCTGTCAGCAGTGGGACTCAGAGCAATTCCCAAACCCCTGGAAATGTTCTCACTGTGTCCTGGGGTGAAATAAATGCAAGCTCTACCTGACAAGGCAGGAAGGCAGGCAGGCAGGAAGGAAGGAATGAAGGAAGGCAGGAAGGAAGGCAGGCAGGCAGGCAGGAAGGCAGGAAGGAGGGAAGGAAGGCAGGCAGGCAGGAAGGCAGGAAGGCAGGCAGGAAGGAAGGAAGGAAGGAAACCCAGGTGTACATGGGTGACACTTTGCAATCTAAGTACATCATTCCTACTCTGGGTCATCAGAGACCAGGACCTTTGGGTGTACCACCAAAGGAATCCTTCCCATGTGGCAGCCAAGAGGATTCCTTGCCCCTATACAGGTGCTCATAAAGCAGCAGAAATGACAGCATGAGCAGAAATGACAGGATTTATTTCACCTGCCTAAAAGTTTGGCCTAGGTTCTTTCCGTAGTCAAAAGAAACAATCACCTCCCCAGCAGAGTTCATCTCACCTATTTTAGGATTGGCTGGCTCACTCTTCAGAGGTACTGGTCTTTCTCCACTGTCTCTAGAGGACATCTTACATACTTTTAGACAGCTAAGAAAAATGAAATTATTTCCACCCAGGTATCAAAACTGGCTCCTTTTGTTCCTGAAATTTGACTAATATGATTAATCAGAATGAACTGACTCATGATAATATTGAAAAAAATGAATTAATAGGAGTGAAGACAAGATAAAGGAATCCAAGTTCTCTCTGATCTAAAGGAATGAAATATATGGTTGCTATCTGTACTGTCATTAGCAGAACATTATATTTCTATAAAGAAAGCTTTGTATTCCAGTTCATGAGGTACAGAAAATGTGTCGATTGTGCCCAAAATGCCAGCCTAGTAATTTCCAGTCTGGTAGTTTTGACAGTCTTAATGAACGGGCTCAGCAAAAACAAGGACTGGAATGCAGAGATAGCTCTATTAGGTGGACTGACAAGCTCTTTGAGAAGGGCTGCATAGGACCTGCCCTAAATATTCTCAGCCATTATGTACTAGCACTTCTCACTTTCTTAAGCATGAAATTGACTTACATATTCTAAAGAAGAAAAAAGGGGGGGCTTGGAGGGCAAAGAAGAAATTGCCATTTTTAGTGTACAAGTGTATTTACATAATCAGGGCAAAAACCTGCATTTTAAAAATGCCCTAAATACATATTTACATGAGAGAATGCAATGATTCCAAAGAGGCTGATGAAATGCATTTTAAGTATAGCTAACTACATATTTACATGACCAAGACAATAATCCCCATTAAGGATTTATTTTTTTTCACATTGCCACATTAGAAAACTGAACAGTTATTAATCCATACAACTCCACATTAACTCCTAGATACTGCATGTCCTCAGGGCATTGCAGTACCAGCAAGCGTACACTGAAGCCTAGAAAATTCCTCATGAGGAAAGGAGAGGTTGCCTCTCTCTCTGGGTTTTGCTCAATTATCAGACATCTTCCAAGAGATGTCCCAGAACTGCGGTGTCTCTGCTGCAAGCAGAATCCTGCTCGAGTCACTGCTGAGCTGCACCAAGGATGGAAGTAAACCCTTTTTAAAAGTCATTATTCAGAACAATATTTCTGAATGAATTGTGCCTACAGAGACACACATCTATTGGGCGTGGTCATTTCTGAGTGCAAATGCACTTGAGGCAGGGAATTCCCTTTTTCCTTAAGGCAGGAAAACCTGGTCTCTTCCGAGGCTACAACAAACAGCATGCAGGAATGTAGCACTTTGGGCTTGACAAGGCAGGGGGATACATGGGGAGAACAAGAAAGGATCTCTGCTATCACCACCAAACACCTCTCCTAAACAATTTTATGTAGTGAATAGATTACTAACATGAAAATGAAGCTTGTATTCCCTCCTCCATACCCTCCATTCCCTCCTGTGAATTCTTCTCATCAGAAAATCCCATCTCATTAATACGTTGAACAGTATTTTTATATCTTTTCCCCCTTCCTTCTAGCTTCAATTTCAGTGACAATGAGTTTCAGGAAATAAGAGATACTAGATTTTGTTTTCTGGTAATTCACCATCTATGATCAATATAACAACTTCAGTGTATCTGTGGGAACAATATTTTTTTTAAAATAGACTAAAAATAATGAATTATGAAACATTTTAAAAATTAATGCATGCTCCACTTTAAGCAGCTGTCAAATTCATCTGCTCCTCGTCCCCAAAGGAAAACATCTCTTCCCCCAATATCAAAACCCTAAAGACAGTCAAATACAGAGCTTTTACTGGTGCAAAATACAACCATCCATCCTCAAAAATACTGGCTGTCTTTCATATCTTTTCTGCATTACCTCACTTGCCCACCACTCCTGGCCCTGTCCCATCAACAGAAAACCTGAACAAAACATCCAGCAGTGCACCTGCCATCTGGTACATGTGCTCCATCCTGCACCTTACCTGCTCTCACAAGGGAAAGCTGGGTAATGCAGTGAGGTGGTTTAGTAGGGCTTTGTTTTGGAGGATTATTCACGTTTTCAGATTTTCAGTCTCTACACAAAGCAGACCTCCCAGGTTAGATTAGGTTACACCTGGGCAGAGCTGGGATGAGCAGCTAGACGATTCACTGGCATGTGGGAACCAGCCCAGACAACTAGTTGTGACACTCTTCTTGGGAGCAGTCAACAACCTTGTCACATCCATGATGTTTTTACAGCACCTTTGCTTGCAGGTTGAACTTCCTTAAGCATTTATTTTGCCTTAGCTGACTTTCACTGCTGTTCTCAGATTCTGTGCTCTCATGTCACTGATGAAATTCTAGAAAAAAAATTTCCTTCTCTGATATGTGTCCATCTTGTTCTAATTCTCTTTATACTTCTTCCCACGTTCTGCTAATGTATGAGGTCCAGCTCAGCATGGCCTATCTCCACTGATACGAGCCTTAATGAGATGGGAGTCCAGTAACAAAGAAAGCCCAGACATGGGAGAAGTGATCATTTCAAGGGTATTGCCTCTTCAGCAGCTGCAGCCACTGACAGGGTACGGGAGGATACTGGAGACATAACACAAATTCACATGCCCTACCTGAAAGCAGTACCACACGATAATAAATAGCATCATAGGCCACTGGACCATGAAAAAAGAGAACACTGCTGAAAGATTTTAAAGGATTTTACCTACTTCTCAAAAGAAGTATGGAAAAAACAAGGAGTCTGACTCTCAGCATAATCTATGCTGCCTGTTAGGCATTTCCATAAACACTTGTGGTAATTTCTTAATCGAAGTAAACAAACAGTAGCATTGACACACAAAAAAGCATGCATACAAACACACCACCTGAAGAAAGCTCCAAGCTGTGGCAATCCCTGACCTTTGTTTGCAGACACAAAAGCTGTTGCACAGCCCTCTTCCATATATTTCTCTCTGCCACAGACCCCCTGGCCTGAGCACAACCAATGCACAGACATCAGAACGGAGACAGCACAGAAAATAACAAGCTTCAGAAGGGTCATCAAGGCAAGAGATTGATCAAGGAGAAAGTTTGGCAGCCAATACAAGTGGGCTGAGAAAGCTGTTGTGCTTTCTATAGCATAAGTTCCTTGGGCCATAAAGCTGACAGTGGGGCTGCACACTTGCATTCCAACCCGACACATTTATTGGAGAAGTAGAAAGCTAATGTTGGCCTATTAACAATTGCTGTCTGATGTAAATCACTGCAGGACCTCCCTTGAAGCATATTGCCTTCCATTTATCTCACTGGCATCAAGGAAACCTTTGCCCTCTTTAACTCATTTTTGCCTATTAAATCAAAACACTGCCTTTCGGGGAGAGGACTGGTTCACAAAAGCCAGAGCGTTTTCTATTCTATTTGCACCTCTATTCCAATATGAGGTGCAAAACGTCATTGGGGGATATACATGATTTGATCCAAACTTGCAGTAAGTTTGTTGCAAAGATTTGACTTAATTTTATTTCCTTCTCTGGAAAAAAATCAGTTCTCCTAAACTTGATCAGTGTTCTGGGAGAGAAACTGCTACAGAAACCAGCATCTCTTCAGGATATGATACATAAACAGATTTGCTACTCTTTGAAATGGAGATTAAGAGTTTAGTATTAGCTTTCTATAAGTTTCTTGGATACAATTTTTCCAACAGAGTTAATGTAGGACTGGAATGACAGAATTTAATGCTGTCATTATAATTTTCGTAAATCTGGCTTATGCTGAAAAATTGCAAGACTGAGCTTTTATTTTTTAACCCAAAAAAGCATCCTTTATAATTCCTTTACTATTCAGGGGTAGACCAACTGATAAATAATCGTTATGGGAAATAGGAAGCGTGGAGCTGAGATATTTCTATGAACTTTCTCATCATCTGGACTTCAAGGACTTGGTCAGATACATTCCCTGATAAACTCACTCCTTCTGTGGTCAGTGTTCTTTCCTACTCACAAGGAGCAAACATATTCTGCTTAGTCACACAGTAGGAAAGAGCAATAAGCAAAAAAAGCAGCAGTGAAGTTTAGGTGGGAGAATACTGTGTTCCCAGTTCATCCCACAGAGGTGGCCCCATGGCGAGAGCTCACACCACTGCCCACTCCATCAGACAGGGGCAGCCCAGGTTTGTGTGGGAAAGGAGGTGAGGTCCCGGCAGTGCCGAGCAGGTGAGAATCCTGTTCTGCAAACACCATGGGGGCGTGAGCTATCACACCCTCATCCATGTGAGAGAGGACAAAACCCTACAGCTCTAAGGACAAAACCCTACAGCTCGACGGACAAAACCCTACGAAAATGAGAAGATGACAAGAGCTGTGGTGCACATGTATGGTCTGAGGGCCCAGAGTCAGGTGTGCACTCAAGCATCTGTGCCAAGGTCCTGGGGCAGGACAGAGAGAGGTGGAGATGTGGATGCACCCAGGAGCAGCATGTGCTGGTGCCAGGGAGGGGATTGGGTACCCACAGATGTCGTCTTGATTTACTCACAGACTTCAAATATAAACCAGGTATTTCTATATTCTGTTATTAATGTGAACCACAAAACTATAAAGGCTCTGAGCAGCCCATAAAGATAGCAGTGTGAAATCCAGGAGGGCCAAGCCACTAAAGAAATGTCAAGCTGTAGAAAAAGTTAATAAATTCTGGAGGAATGTTTCAGTCTTACTCTGTTTCCAAGGGACCCAGAGATCTCTCTGTGCATAGCTCATAGGTCTGGCCAAAGGGGGCTTGGACAGACTTCAAGGGAAACCTGCAGCTATCTCTGTCTCTGCTGCCAGAAATTTAATGGTGCCGAGCAGCAAAGCACTGCTGTCAATTGACAGAGGGGTGGAAAAGCAGATCAGATGCATGCCTGCCTCCCAGAAAAGGCCCTGCAGTCCATGAGAGCCTTCCATCATTTTGATAAAGCAATCCTTTTGAAAAAAGCAGTTTCACATCTCTTTTATCCAAAGTGGACAGGCAATGACCTGGGCTCCCTGACCCTGTCATGCCATGGTGCTACAGAGCTTCCTGTAAAATCCAGACCTTCTCACAGAACCAATTTAAAAGAAAACAAAGAAGAATGCTGTTTCTACACCTTGAAATGATTTAGGAAACTGAGAACTTAAAAGGAGCAAGTTGATATAGTTGTGTTCTGCTGTGTCAGCAATATTGGCCTTGTGAAGTACACTTTTATTTCAATGGACCAAATAAGTCTGAAATCTAATGTGATGGTTGCCTGTGCCATCATTGATCATGTGGGGCCCTGCTTGCCTCATACTCTTCCCAAGGCAGCAGTTTCCAACTTCTCTTACATCAGGAAAGCATCACGTTGTACTGACAGGGAGGTACTTGGGGAAAGGGAAGAAGAAATGAACAGACCTGGTCACAGCTGGCCAGAGACAGGGTAGACCTGTATCTCCCTGCTCACACCTGGGTTCTGGTTAATCTTTTTATGGACATGCTTTGATACTGTGCACAGTAAACCCTGTTTTTTAAGACTAACACTTGCATGTGCCAATGGATCTGTAGGTCTGAAAAATGAATTATAAGTTTAGGAGCAGATGGACACAGCACAGAACTTCAGAAATAATATTAATGAAAAAAAAAGTCGTACACTTAATCTTAGCAAACAAAAAACAAGAAGGAGCCTGTGCTTTTGATATACCAAAAAGAGGAAAAGGCAATGATTAAAAAAGAGAAAATTATAAATAATTTTCCTTTATTCATGCAATACAGCTGGATAAAAAGTACTTTTTAAATGGTGTTTTAAATTCCTTACAATGTGCACAGCTAAAAGCTTTATTTTTACCTTTCTGGTTTTAGATAAGAGTTGTTTTGCTGATCAGAACAATTATCCTTATAATGGGGAATAAAAGGAATTGGTTACTTACAGACACACAAATTGGCGATGCCAAAGGTACAGTCACAATCTGCTACTTATATTGGTTTCATCTGTGCATTTTATTTGTCTGTAAAATGTATATACTTTTTCTTTTATTGGAAGCTTTCCATTGTCCTATGCAGTTAGTACTTTTACAAGCAGAAAAGCTTTCAGCTTGGGGGGAAAAAAAGGAAAAAAATAGGGAGTACAAGAAATACATGAGGCTACAATTTACAGCTAGAAAAACCTCAGAAAAACTAATATAAAACCTTTGGTTAAACAGTGACTTTACTCTTGCTACCAATGGGAAATGCTGTTGCATGCAATGATTTGTGCTGTGTTCATCTCATGCTCTGTGCTGTATTGAAAACCCACTGGTATCAGTTGTTGCCAGAAACAGGGAAGCAGACCACGTGCACTACTCACTGTCACAGTTCTTATATCCCTAGAAGGTATTATTCCACTGGTATGATAATGGAATGTTCTTACACACTGTCTATCCAGAAGGCCTGCATTTTAATTACCCCTTAGATGTCTGACTGGAAGTTGGCTGTCTCAGTAGTTTTGCTTTCTGTCTTAACATTGCCTTATTGCTAAAGGCTGTACAGATCCCATTGTGATAACTGAAAGCAACCAAAGAATGGAAACATCTCTTGGAAAAGTAAAAACAAATCAAGATTTGGGTTCAGGATGGCTTAGCAGAGTGAATTCCTATTCATAGTCTTCACGTTCTTGCCGAGGCTTCGCTTTATTGAATTCCTGACATTTTTCTGTTGCTCTTTGATTAGTAAAACTCACTCTAGGTTTCTAGGGCACTGTTGAAGCACATGTTCTTTCAGTATCCCTGCTCAGCGGTGTTAAAGCATGTGGAGAAGAAATGATGAATGAGTACAGTAGAAGAAAGAGGGGGCAGTACAGAGGCACCAAGTCTTCCCTGGCATCTAAAGGGAAGTGACCTCTCACAATGAGATTGTCAAAGAACTGATCACACAGGTTTATTCTGATTTCTATGTCAAACTAGAGTCCCAATTGCTCCTCAAGTAGCATGAATGTAGCAGAAAAAATGAGAAGGTAGTGAGGTAGGACCACCTGCCCTGGAGTCACCTTTGACTTGGCTTTAACACAGCGTGAGCTACAAGAGCACTTTCTCTTTTTACATCAAATTGGTTTCCAAAAAGAAAATATGACTATCCAACAGGTCTAAATAATTTATAGACTTGAGCAATTCTGGCCTTGTACGACTGTGAGGAGAACAGCAAGCAGTGTGTGGCAACTAGGATCAGAGTTTGCCGTGGTAATCACAGGGGCACGTCAAAAATCTAAGCTACTTCACTTGGTGAGATTGTAACCTTCATTTTGCAAGAAATATATTCCTATTCACCACTGTTATAAAGGAAATACTCACAAATGAGCCAAAGAACAGGTGTCTGCCTCCATCTGTAGGAAGCCTGCAAGAAAATGTTTCACCAGGTGTAAGCAGTTCCAGTTCATCTTAACCATACCTAAAGCGTGGAGTCAGGAAAGGAGCTGGGGCATAAAGGTTCCATGTGAGGTATGGGAAGAGTTCCCAGTGCTTTAATTAATCCATGACTTGTGATAGGAATTTAGGTGTGTCTTCTCTAGCTCAGCCTACAGCGTTTGGGCATTAATACAAGGGGGCAGTGTGTACTACCACAGCCATTGCTGTAACACCAAAAATGAGAAGACTTTAGTTTCTGTGCTGTCTGTAATTTGTATTAACCCTATATTCACTTCAAAATTAATATGAAAATGAACAGCCCAGGTAATGCTAACTTTGGTACATTACAGCTTTTTAGAGAAGACAGAGGAAACAACAGTGTGCCGTGCATAAATGGAGGTCCCACAGGAATCCTAAACAGGATCCCACCGTGTCTTTTAAAGTAAATTGTTAAATTATGACTATACAAGTCACTGCAGAGCTGGCAGACAATATTGTTCCCAGTTTTCAACGTTCTCTCTATCTTTTGCCCACAAGTACGTACACAAATACTCCCACAGATTCAACAGAGCTCCTGAATACACCTCTGCCAATTCCTTGCCTGCATATGTATGACTTCCACTAAAACTGGCATGAGTTCAGTGAGAAAAAGAATGTATTTCTCTCTGTGCCATAATGCATGAGGCAGTGCTTTCTTCCACTGCCATTTGTTGTTTATAAAAAATTCCGTTTATGTGAAACAATTAGAAATACTGAAAAATGAGAGGGGAGAGAGCATCAGGAACAAATATATTTGTCCATGACCTTTTGGAAAAGTACCATGTAGAATAAAGAACACCACCACTCTCCATATTTGAACTCAAATTAATCCATCAGTCATGTAAAATAACAGGCTATAATTAGTTAATAATACAAGGAATTAAATTATCATAAGCTTACACTAGAAAATTACTTAAACACAACCACAAAAAACAGAAGGGTGGGAAAAGGCTGAGGTACAGGCAAGCCAGGCTTCTTGGATGAAATTCCCTCCCCATTCAGCAGCCTCCCACCAGGTTCAAGGCCCTGATTTCTCTCCTGGATTCTCTACCAGATTTTCCTCTCAACTCACTGTTCGAGATCAGAAAAATTTTCAACACCTCAATTTCTGCCAAAAAGGGAAACCAATCACCAAATTCAGGCTATTGTTCAATCTGCTATGTTCTTGGTTCAGCACAAGGCACTGTGGCTATTTTTTAAAGCAAGAGTCATCCAAGGTATTTTTTTAGCCTCTTGGAAGGATGTAAAATGCCTTTCAATATATATGGTTGGAGAAAGGCTTGTCTTGCTGATGAGACGCTGCATGAAAAGACCTGTGAGCTGAGCTGAGTCCCTTGTCCCCCATCCTACAAGGATCACTATCAACCATTAAGGCAAATACACTTTTTCTCTCCATCTTGAGAAATAATGTAATTTCATACTCTGGAAAAAAAATCAAGTGATTATGGCATGCATCACCAAAAGACACTTCACATGAAACCCTGCCTTGATGTAAAAATATAGAATAATTTTTAAACCATTGTCATCTTCCCCTTAAACGACAAAGTCCATATGGATAAAATACTGCTCTATTACTGTGGGAAGCAGAATGACAATAGAGATGTAGATGAGGAAAATGACATCTGTACCCTGAACCATTTCTTGCCAAAACCATTTCTTGTTCCCCAGTCATGGGGGTGGGCCCCATCAAGTGGGGGCAGCAGGGAGTGGGACAAAACTCCTTTACTGCAATGAGTAAAGGACCCATGCAAGGCGCAGCGGCAGCAGGCAGGAACTCAGACAATACACAGGAAAAACAAACCCGGCACACTCTAGACAATCACTGCTTTTTGTTCTTATAACAGTTTCCTGAGGAGGTGAGATAATCTAGTATTTCTCATCTTTGAAGAAGGTTTCAGGCTGATGGGCAGTTAAGTGAAACTGTTCGAAATGGCATGGAGCCCAAACTAAGAGCATGAGGAGGCGTCACTTCAAGAGGTTTGCTCTGGATTTGTGCAGCCCAGCTGTCACGGCACAAGATAAGGAAAATCAAGAACACGTTTTCTCTCACCACAGAGACCTTGTAGGTTTCATTTCCCAATATCACTCCAGAAACAATTCTTCATCCTCACTCAGGTTTCCACAAATGTCTCCCCAAGTGGAGCAGT
The DNA here is from genome assembly GCF_000738735.6 of Corvus cornix cornix. Classification (NCBI taxonomy): domain Eukaryota; kingdom Metazoa; phylum Chordata; class Aves; order Passeriformes; family Corvidae; genus Corvus; species Corvus cornix. Next base: position 101,978,364 of record NC_046332.1, on the reverse strand, counting down.
GGGGGGACCTGATGGGTTGTGGCCAAAGTGATGGGGGTGACTGTGGCAGGGTGTGTTCAGAGCCTTGTTGTTACACACCAAATCCCATCAAAATACACTGGCCCACTGCAGAGGGGACCTTCAGTCTCTAAAAGAAATGACAGCCACTGGCATCTATGGCCACCCTGCACATTTGAAGAAACATTCAGCAACTGACTGAAGACCCAGTTTTGTGAGCTGGGGTTATATATTCAAATTCATCTGACCATCTACCTCCTGGGCTGAGTCAAGAAACACAGTCACATGGGCACTCCCCTTCCTTCAGAAGGCAGCTGATATCTTAAGCCAAGGGTGACTGCACTGCTCATTTGGGGCCTTGTGTGAGGTGGGAAGAATAGATCTCTTGGTGACATGTCTCTTTGTCTAGCAGTACCTTTTGAAGCTCAGAGGACTGGAAAATCCTAGAAGGGGATATTGCAACTCTGCACCCACCTAACATGAATGCCCAGGGTGCAAAAAGGCTACATTAAATCTCTGAATTTTTTGTCCCTTTATTTGATCTTCTTGGCTATGGTCTACATTTCTTAGAAAATTCCTCCATCTCTCTGTTGGCAGATCAATTCTGCACTTATCACACGTGTGCTGCTTTAGCAGATGAGTAACTTAATTTTCCCCCCAAAGCAGTAAAATGCTGTACAATGAACATTTCTGATTTTTCTAAGCAGTAAAATGTCTTTTATTCAACCTGTTTAATAGGCTAAATGGTCATTTTGTATTAAAGAAATATGAAGTATGCTTTTCTTCCCAATATCTCTCCCTCTTTTTTAATCTTATGTTTTAACAGTTTCAAGATAAGGGAAGTGGTTATTTTTGGCATAATATTTAGAAAGACAATCTTGCAATAGTACTCTCTACCAAGTAACTGCTCAAATGAACAGAGCTTTTAAATGATTAATATAACAGCAGTGAGATAACCCTGACAAGTACATCTGGTGTTTGTTAACTAAAGATTATTTCTTTTAAAGTTTTAATTGGGCCATGTTAATTGGACACTTTTGTTCAGCAGACATTTTTCCTATCACAAAGTTAAGCCAGTTTTTGTTCAGTAAAACTGTAAACATGCAATTAATCACAGAAAAACATGGACACCTCCTTATGCTTGGAACACACGGACCCTGAAAGTAATTTTCACAGGATTTTGCTCCCTAAAATCAAGTGAACTCATATGGCTGAGGTCTTGCATAAGGCTCTGAACACTTTCTGATGTCTCTGTAATTACCACAGCACTGGCAAACCTGTTAAGAACCCTTAGTGGTAGAAATACCCTGTGTACTTCAGCAGAAGTGTTTCCATGAGAAATGGCTGACAAGAACAGGACGGTGACAGCCATAGGCTTCCCATGCCCTCGGAGCAGAATAAACCTTTCCTGTGTAAAGGAAGGCCACAGCTCTGCTTCTGTGCCAAGGGCCATTCCGAAATGGCTCTCTCAGTGTTTGTGAGGAGTCTCTTACAGCACTCTGACCAAAGCCAGTAAGGTGTTAACACAGAGTGGGCAAGACAAAATGCACTGCCACATCCCCCAGATTATTCATAGTAAAATTGGAAACCACATTTGAAAAAACATTGCCACAAAGGCTACACAAGCCCTTTGTGCTTGGCAGCTGGGTTAGTTAATGGCACAGGGACTGTGGGAAGGGACTGGGTAAGTGCCAGTCCCATCCACCTTGGAAATGATGGTGAAATGTGAGAGCTTCCCATCCACCATTATATATTTTTAGGGTTTGAATTTCACTTTTTAGCTCCTTCCTTCCTTCCTTCCTGCCTTCCTGCCTGCCTTCCTTCCTGCCTGTCCGCCCACCTGCCCGCCTTCCTCCCTCCCTCCCTCCTTTCCTCTTTCCAAAATTAGGTAAAACTATTGTGTAAAAGACACATCCACAGGCCATCACTGTAGAACCCCTCACCAATCCTTACCTGTGGAGGCTTTCTGGAGTTTGGTACAAGTTTCTTTCACATTGAGAACACAGTGTTGTGAAAGAAGATAAGAAAACCACAAAATCCATCTTATTTATGGGAATAACTTCAACTTGTGGTTTAGAATAGGAAGAGGTTTTAATGTATAGCTATAATGGAGAACTACATAAAATATGGACATGTGGTACTGAGATACAGACACGCTGAGCACAAACCAGAGCACTGTCATTTTCTGGTTGCCTGAAATTATGACTGTATACAAGCACCTACTGCATTGTGTAGGCATGATGATGCTTTACATGAGAGTCTACACAGCTGTATGAAGAATAGCTATATAATGTCTGCTCTCATTACATGGTAGCTGTAAAGTTCATTTGCACTGAATTAATTAAGTTGTTTCTGTTACAGATTCATGCCAGCAGGAGTTATGATTGATTAAAAGTAGTTCCAGACATGATCTCCTTGAACATGTGTCAGGGGTCTGCAGCTGAGTGCCCATGTAAATTAGACTAATACAGTTCTCCTTTCATTAGCCATCAGGTCTTGGTTTGAAATGCCCCCAAGGAAACTATGACCTGCTCTGTGATCTGTAGAAAACACACTTTACTCCTATAGGCCCAGTCCAGGGCAGTGCTCAGCACAAGCCCGATTTTAAGTTAGCGGATACACTGACTTGTCTCAGCAGAACTACTCATGAACTTAAAGCTGTGTTCCTGCACATACTAGCTGAACCCAGAGCTAACAGCGGATCAGCATGAGAAACCAAATGCATGCTCCATGAACACTTTCAGACAGCCCAAGGCTTTTTCAAAATTTTAACATGGGAAAAAAGACAAATGACAGACATTTTCAGGGGACTAAAATCCAGGATAACTTCATTCCTGATGCACAACATCTCTCTTAAATTCCCAGCAACAGCCAAGCTAACTGCTTGAACACTAAGGATCCTAGAGAGTCACAGCTCTGGCAGCACCACAGTGGAAACCACACCAGGACCATGGACACAAGACTTCCAGACCATGAATTGGATGGGGGACTCAAACCAAGAAGGAAGCTCCAGAGCCCTTGGAGACCTGTTAGAAGGGCTAGGTCTGACAGCAAGTCTCCTTCCATAGTGACAATGAAGATGCCAGAGGAGCCAGCTGGCTTGGGAGTCTGGAAATGATAAAGTCCATTTCCTTAGGGTAGACTATTCAAGAGGGATTTTCTTGAGCTGAGGTCCCCAAAAGTCCCCGCAGTCTTTACTTTGATGCCATCTTTCAGGCAGTTTTCTAAGTGCCTGGGGAGCTAAGCTGGCAGTAAGCCTGTGAGGTTTCTGAGGAAACCTGGCTGGCCAGAAGGTTTTGAAACCTGCCTGACAGGCAAGGTCATGTTGGAGTGTGGGGTGATTGGCAGAAAATCAGCTGAAGGGAGCATGTTTCCATATGATGTTTTACATCTGAAAAAATCAGCATATTCTAAGATAAAATCACTCTTTTGGAAAATTCCCATAACCTCTACTTAAAGGCCATCATCTGCTACAGTCTTGCTTAGAGCCTCACAGAATTGGAACACCGTTTGCTTGCTGCAGAAAGTCCTAATTGGAGTGATTTCTACAGCAGATTGTTTCTCGGAGCAAGCTTCATTTGGCCATGGAAAATGATATAGTATTTAGCTCCACCACAGTGGAGTCATGCTATGTCAGATCAGGAGTATGATAAAAGGAAAATATTCCCATAACACAAAATACTCTCTTGAAAACAAAATCTGTGGGATATGTGGGTTACATATCAACATTACAACCAACAGCTATCAAATAACTGAGCGGCAGCAGACCTGAGACTCTGTTTCACTTACCTAGAGTTTCCTTTTTATCCATAAAGTTTTGCATGAAGAGCTCACCCGACCAGGTTGTAGCAGTTAAAAAACACCATTAGAAAGAAATCTGCCATCCAAATTTTAATAGGGTTTGAGTCACTTCAAAGCTGTTCGTTTCTAACAGTTTTAATCCTTTTCAGCCACTAGCTGTCTCCCCACCAAAGTCAAGTCAATTAGTTAAGAAGCCATTAGAAAAGCCCTCAGATATGAAATCCATGCCTTGAAGTCCAGGTCTTCTGCGACCTCTCTCAAAAGACAGGGCTGCTAATTTGGCATGGTTTCAGCCCCTTGGTCTACCTGAAATGCAAATATAAAATCAGCTTGACTCATCTGCTTTGTCTGATTGCATCCTCAACCACTGGAAGAGGCCTTTTCCCGGAAAGCAGATGAGCAAGTACCGGCAGAGCAGCTGCCACAGCTTTTGTGCTGGCAACTGAATAATGAACCCATCGCTTCAGCAGACCTGCTGCAACAAAGTTGTGCCAAATTTTTAACATCTTCAGTGATGCTGTTGTGCCCCGGCCTTGCGCAAAAGCCCTGGTGATCAGTGGCAAGTTCAGTCCTAGTCAATCCTCCATGCCATGAGTCAGCCCTGGCCCCAGGGCCAAATGATGTGTGCTGGTTCATGACTGCTCTCAATGTGGGGTCCAGAGATTTCTCCTCCAAGAGAAATATTTGGCTTGTTTCTGACTGGAGCTCTGAATGCAAGCACTCATACCTACAGCATGGGTGAAGAGCAGAGCCGTGCCCAAGGGCAAAACAGGGAGTGAACCAACCTGACAGCACAGAAACACCCAGTGAAATTTATTTTCATTTTTGGCCCATCTTCTCCAGGGAGCTTATCTTGTGTTGCCATACAAGCTCTAACTCATGCCAGGACTCCAATTTTTCACACTTCTATGCTTGCTCAGAGTCAGGCATCCTCATGGCAGCAAGGCCTGTCCTGGGGGTGTCACTATGTGCACCCTGCTCCCTGGATATTCCATGGCCATGATGTGCCAGCCCCAGCTGCACCAAGGACAGCTGGCACCCACACCACTGCCACACCCACGCTGCCAAGAAGAAAGGACCCCTCCCTCTGCAGGGTTGAAGTGTGGCATTTGCTGCGGATGGATCCCATCCTCTCACTGAGCCACACCTCAGTAAACAGCACAGGGGAGTGCAAAATAAATCCTGTCTATAACATGCAGCCCTACATGATGCAGAGATGGTGCATTGGAAACCAGGTCCTTTTACTAAGCCCATTTACATTCTAAGGCAGGCTGTCATCAAACTTGGCATTGCAAAACTGAAACTGGCAGGGACCAAAGGCAAGAAGCATGTGCTTACTGCAAGTATTTCCTCACACATGCCCACATTTTGCATTACGGCACAGCAGCAAACAATTTTATCAAGCAACCAAAAATCACTCAAATTACACATATTTGCCCCTACAGTAAGTCAGAATGGGCGTTGATTCACTCATCACTCCAAAGAAACTGGATGGAATGACTAATGTGGAAATGATCGTAATTCTCCCTGCCCTTAATTTTGAAACTGAATTCAAAAACATACAGTCTGATGATGGCAAAACATGGGTTGTAAATATTTTGATATGGCAGCATGAAAAAGGCGGCTGAGTGTTAAAAGGCATCCTAGCAAGAAGCAGGAAGGGATGCTCTTACAGTACTTGCAATTTTCACATGGGTTGTGCAATGCCAGAAAAATGTTGTCAAAATAGAAGAAATCTGGTAAATAGCAAAACGAGCCAGTGATAGTCTTAAGTGAAAAGACCAGGAGAAATACCATGTCTGCTGCAGAAACGGTGTAAAGATAAATCTTCAAATTGCAAGTGCTGTAATGTGCAAGTCCAAAAAATAGGCTGCACCACAAGGATCAGATGCAAAAATTCTTCTCTGCAGCCTTACTTTGAAGTTTGGACCATGCAAGAGCCAATGGCGACAAGTAAACAACTGCTTCTGAGGGAAAACACACAGGAGAAGTAGAGTTGGTGCAAATAATTTGTCGCCTGCCACCATGCCATGGCAGGGTGAAGGTCCCCTGCTCAGAGGGATGTGGGACAGCTCTAGCTGGGCAATGTGTGTCTGCTCTGGGGGACAGGGACAACACAGCCAGAGCACACACTTGTCCCTAATCTTCTGCAGGAGGAAAAGCTGGGGAGATGCAGGGAGAGGGAGCGTGGGGGGTCTGTCACTTGCTTCTTGCCTGCTCTGTTAATCATGATATTGGCTCCTCCAGCACAGTAACTGTGACCATTATGCCAGGAGTGATAAATCAGGGAGAGGAGAGCACACACGCTTGTCTACCCACACTGCCAGCCCCCAGCCAGGCCCTCCACACCTGTGGCAGTGCAGGGCCCTGCCAGGGTCCAACTAGCTGTGCTTCAGCTCCCTTCCCTTGCCTTGTACCACAATAACAACCCAGAGAGGGTGGCTTTGGAGGAAGCTGGGGCCCCTCAGGGCAGGGATGGGCAGAAGAATGTAGGGGCAGCTGGTCTCTGGGACTGCAACATGGCACTTTAGGGCAAGAAACATACTGCACAGAGGAGCAACCACAGGGAATGGAGAGGAGGCAGAAAGCATGGGGCTTGTGCCTGCCTTCTGGCAGTTCAATCACAAACTGCACAACAAGGATCCATCTTCCAGATTTTCAGGGTCCACTACTAGGCTCTTGGACGAGCTAAAACATCCTCCTCCCTCCCCCAAATATCCACATGATGGTATGGGAAGATTTGAAAGAGGTAAGTGGAAAATGTCCTGCGTGTGGAGGTAGAAGTACCCAGCATCACTCTGTGTGCAGGGGATGTTTTCTAGGAGTTCCTGATGTCCAGAAACACTAGGGACAGCTGCTCATGATGAGCAGTTTGCCCCACAGCCCAGGACAGTATTGCAACCCCAGTTCCAGACCAGGACACTGATTGTAGCTGATACAGGACTAATGAACATACACCAACAGTGTAACACCACGGGGATGGTGTGAAAGTCATCAGCCCCGTGCCCTGGCTCTGGATTATTGCACTCATGGGGAGGTGTCCTAGGAGATGACATAACATTTCTGTCTGTCAGATGACTCTTATTCCAAGCAATGCTGAGAAACAGCTATGGACAGCATGTAGCTGCGATGCCAGGTTTGCAGAACTCCTCAAAGTCTTCCCAATGTCATCTTGACCTGTAAAGACCCTGATATTTCAGTGCCAACTTCCTTAAGTGTACCTCTGTTTCAGATAAGCCCCCAAACAATCTATTTTGTGTGTGTTTTAATTTAAGGGGAAAACATCTGGCTGCTAATGATGCTGTTGTTATTGGCAGCATAATTAAGACTTTTGTTTTCATAAACTAAGAATAATGGTAAGCAGTATTCAGCAGCCTGAAATCTTTATGCTGTATATATAGGAGTCATGATTTTTCTAATGAGTTGGCTCATTGAAATGTGTTTATATGTCTATAAAGAGAGCTAAGTAGCATGTAGTGATGTTAATTGCAGAGCTGACAAGTTGTTCTACCCTGTTATTACATTGCCCCCTTCCACATGATTCTAATGCATAAGCAATCCAAAAAGTTGTTTTGTTTTGTTTTAAACAGACCTCCCTTGGTGCGGGCAAAGCTCACTGTGGCCTGCGACTAACCCTGAAACGGAGCTCACCCAAGTGCGATGCTTCATTGTGGTTCGTGTTTCAGCATGGCAGTGGCTCTGGCATCCTGGGAGTTAAGTAGATAAAATGCAACACCTCAAACCTGTTATCTACCCCGTGCAAAATCTTGTTTGGAATGCCATCCACTTCTGGGAAGGGTCAAACTCAGTTCTTTATCCAGGTCCCAGAGAAGGAAAGGAAAGGGTTGGGGAAGTCTGGGGTTTTTAGAGGTGCCATCACTGCCTGTAGAAGCAATACAAACAAGGGGCTCAGCCCAGGCTCTCTACAAAATAGTCTCTTGACACTGCAGCAACACCATGACTGGAAGAAGGCAGGTGACATCTATGGGCCTATTGGAAAAACAGTGAAGGTAACAACCAGGGCAATGCATGTACGTTTCTGGACCCACAAACAGGCTGGCATTAGTGAGGGACAGTTTGCTCGTGGCCAACTGCCTCTGTGGCTGTGAGTCAGATGAAAAGCATGGTCACACCCAAAAATCCATTCAAAGTCCACACTCATTAAACACTCAGTTTGTAACAGGGAGAGGACAAATGGTCCAGCAGAGAGGAATTGACAGTACTGTGAGCATCTTAACTACACTGCCAGAAAACCTGCAATTGGAAAGCACTGTAAGTTCTGCATTTTATCTGCATTCTGGAGGGCTGCAACATGCATGGTCCATATTTCCACATTAAAAGCTGGAAGTCTAACTTTATCACATAACTTTGTCATAAATGCATAAGCTAGAGCACACAGACATTTGTCAAATATCGCAAGATTTGCAACAGTATTCAACTGCAAGTGCTGAGCTCACAAGGTTCTTGGTCCATGCAAGAAAAGGGATTTATAGTTTATTTGTTGGTGGCTACAATAAGAACAGATGAAGTAGAAGAATAATTGTCAGGGAAAAAAACCAAAAAACAAACAGATGGCAAGAAGCCACAAGAAAAAGAGAAGGTTCCTACTGCTGAGGAAACAGGAAACTAAGACTTCCTGCTTCTTGCTGGACCAGAAATATCACAACCTCTGTCTCTCTCAAACCCTGGCATAACTTGGGCATTTTGTCTTGTGAGGAACATGGTGTTGACAAAAACAAGCACACAAGAGGAAAGAGCTACCCACCTGTTTTTCATGATCACAAGGGTCTCGGCTGGGGACCTGACATCTACGTGAGATGCTCCAGCAATGGTTTATTTGCTCCAGCCCATTGGAGCACACGTCAGGAAGACTAACCTGCTAATGCTGTAATGGTTATTTTCTCTGGCTGGCCTGCCCTAGTACACAATAACACACAGCCAATTATAACCACACTCTATATATAGCTGGTTCCATACAGTTAACGGATACAGACTGAGTGGGGTTTTCCTTTTCCTTCCCTCAGAGAGAATTTATTTCAAAGGAATGTTTTCTCCTTATTTCTCCTTACAGATGCCGCTGCCCGGGAACCGCAGCTCTGACACCAATACACATACACTTCAGGAAGGAGCATCCTCTCCCTCCATTTCTTTTCAGTCTCTGAGGAAACAGAGAAACATCTTTGCTTAACACAATCAAGACAGAGGCTAACATCCATCATGTGAGCCATCAAGGAAGCCTATCCATTTCATCTGTTCTCTAACACGAATGCAACAAAATAATGAAGAGAGTCAGGTTGAGCAGAAGAAACAGATTGCTGTGGTGTGGTACAGTTACAGTGGAGAAAACACTTCTGTTGTGTAGCCATATGTACAAAATCCTGTGTGACAAACCCTGTAAAAACAAATAACACACAAACCACTGAAGGGGCAAGGCATTCCTACCTGGTCTGAAGGAAATTGCTCTACTGATGATGAAGCACAGGGGAGCTGGGAGCTTACTCTACCATTCTGGAGACTCCCTTTCAAGCTAAGCAAACTTTAGCATGCTAGCAAGAGACCAGACTTTTTTTCCTTCTTTTCCCCTTTAGAAATGCTTAGGTTCTTTTTGGGCATTTGGGGAAAAAACTGGTGGTTTCCACTCATTAAAGGAGAAGATATATTCCTGCAAAGTGATGAGCATGTCCAATTCCTACTGACAGAACTGTTTTTTTAAATAATACACTATCTTTGCTGACTGATACAGGTGCTGACAGGTTATATTATTAGAGAATAACATGTGAGGAAGTTTATTTTACCATAATCCAAATGGACAGAGTTCAGGTTAAATGCTATTGTTTGGCTTTTGAGAGATTAAGCTAAGGAATTTACCATTCTCTTGATGTTTTTTATTTGTGTCAAGTGTCTAACTGTAGAGTGTGTCAGTACACGCAGTCAAACAAGATACTCAGTGTACACAAGAGGGTGATGTTACAGCCTCTGGAGATTCTGACAGTTTCTTTTTCGTATTCAACAGACATCCACCCAGGAGCACAGGATAGATCCTCCATTCATTCAGTCAACTTAGTTTACAGAAATATAGATGAACAGTGCTTAGCTACAACTAAACTCATGCTGTCTTCTGTAGCAGGATCCATAACAACCACTCCTGTACTGCCAAGGGTTTGGTTAAAAACACACATCTACACTCTGCAGCAGAGACCCACCAGTGGGAATCGATGTAATAACACCCCCTCTCACCGTCTAGGGAGACGCACATTCAAGAACATGACAGTGGCCAAAAACGTTGCTTGATGCTAAAAGTAGTTGACCATGGCCATGTCCCATTGAAAGGAAGGCTTTCCACAAGCTGTGAAAGTGATGCTGCTATACACACCCTCACCTTATGTACACATGCCCCCCTGGCAGGAGCAGGGATGATGGGGAATCATTTGATCAGGGCAACACAAAGGGCTCTCTGCCCTGTTTCTTCTAGGTCAGCAAGCAAGCACTGCTGTTAAATTGGGGTTTAATATATAAACTGCCACTCAGTTGTTTCTGATTGTCCAGAATGTGTCTTTGTTTAAACACATAAATCCCCATCTGGTACCCATTACCAGCCCACTTCTTTGCCTTGTGCATGGGTAACTAGACACAGAACCTTGTAGGGAGGTTGAGGCTTGTCCACATGGCCCCAAAGCTCCCTCAAAGAGCCAGCTGGGCAGCCACAACATCCACTCACTCTGTCAAGGAATCATCTCCACTGCTAAAAGGGGACAAAAGGCAGGCACTCCTTTGTCCAGAAAGCCAGATCTCTGAGACAGGATTAGCAGAGAGTGTGGTTCAGATAGGCATATTCCAGTAATGACAAGGCGTGATCAAAGGCAGAGTGACTGAAATAGGGTGAGCCCCACCCAAAAGGGTCCGGATCACAAGCAGAAGTCCTAAATGAGGACTGCAACACTTGTTTCACAGAAATCCACCTTTTCTTCTCTCTCACACACATCTGTAGGTATCTACAGCTTACATCATTGTTGTAATAGAAAGCTGCATACTGTATTTTGAGCTCACATTTGAGCTCACTTAGTCTGAACAGGGTAAAAAACTCCAGCCTCCAGTTCTGCCAGGTTCAGCAACCTTCCCTGTCCTATCAGATCTCGAGTTTAATGTACCCTCAGCAGTTACTTCTGAGTTGACATAAATCACTGTCATAGTTATCTTACTCAAAGAAGACTTTGTGGAACAAAACCCACCCCAGCCCTATGCTCACAAACCCATTTATTTTCCAACCAACACAGACTGCACATCAGTCCTGACTGCAGCTCCCAAAAATGTCTGTCTGTTGTAAAAGTGGCAAATGGAACAGGTCATCTCTTTGTCCAAACTGATGTCCACACTCTTGGTTTTTTTTAAACATTGCATTTTATATATTTGTAACTTATTGTATAAACACCTAACATTTGTGTCCCCCCGAACTTGAGTTGAAGATCATGCTGTCTGTCACATAAGGGGATGCTCCCATTTTTCTTCTGGCCACCAGTGCATGAGGAGAGCTTAGAAAAGCTGGCTACTCCAAGAGCACTGCACTGCTGTCCCAGGTTTTCAGATCCTGTCAGCTGATGAGGAAAAGCACCCTTCTCTTTTGGCTGTGCCCTCACCTCCATTCTCCCATACTGGGAGCTGACAGAGAACCACATAAAGGTTTTTGCACTCTAAGTCCACTTGCTACATTCAGAACTTCACAAGGTATCTTCACAGTGGGTCTGGTGAGCGGCAACTGCATTCACACTGACATGAAAAGAAGAATCAGCAAGAATAAAACTACTCAGAATTATGTGATTTTAAAGATAAATGACAAAGGGCAAACCCCACACTTTTGCTGTGACAACTGCTCTTCTTCTGAGATAAAGGATGACCCCCATGTTAATAAATCATGCTGGGTCGACTGTGCCTTTCTCTTAGGATGCATTCAGTCACTGAAACTCATTAATTTCTCAAGTCAACGGAATTTCACTAATCATCACAATATTTTTAGCTTTCTTGGTTGCAGGAAAAAGCTTACACCAAATAAAGCTAAGAAATTGCAAAGGAAATTGTTTTATGAAAAGTAGATAATAACCATGGTAAATTTCTAGTCCTTGACTGACAGTGTTGGCAAAAACACTGATGCAGCCAATCTGCTGAGAATAGGTGCAAGAATTCTGACTTCTATGATGACCTTCATGAAACACCTATGGCCATCAAAGGATGAAGTGATAAATTAGCCTGTCAATGCCCACCATTCATTTCCAATGAGATTCTGCTCTCCAGTTCTCCATTGGCAAAGAAAATCCACCTGCCATGATTAAAACACCACAGTGGGCGTAGGCACAGTGCTGAAAACAGCGCAGAAAAATCTCACAGATCAAACACTCAGTTCGTACAAAGCCATGTTTGACATCACAGTAGCTAGAGTCTGTCCTTCAAACACCCGTGTCCCCAGCTCAGCAAGGACCACACAGGAACAGGACTTTGTGTTTCTCTACCTGCCACGTACTTTAGGGCTGCCACTTGGATTCCCAGGAACTGAGGAGGTGATACACACACACACACACACACATTTCAGAAATGTTCGGCCTAGAAACAACCACTGCAGAAAGGACCTTGCTTTTTCCTAAGGGGCACACAAATGAATGCTGTTATCCAGAAACTGGTCAACAATAGCACTAGTTTTCAAGGCAACCCTTTGCCTTTCTGTGCAAAGCTGAAGCTGTTACACATTGTTCCCTCAGAGAAGAGCTTGCCAGAAAGCTTTTATGGACTGGCTGGTCATCAAAATGGTATGGGAAGAGGAGGGAGGAGCCACAGAAAATACTCATTTCAAATAAATTCGAGATGGTTTCACATCCCTGAGGCAGAGTCATGTTGGTTTTGGCAGGCACAACATAAAAAATAACACAGTGTGCAGCTCATGAGCAGTTTCCTGCACGGGCTGTGAATTTGCTTTGTTTTCTGTTGTTATTATTATTATTGTTATTAGATGGAGGTTGTGGAAAAGAGCATAGGTACATGCAGGAGGTGAAATAGGAAAAAATTAATCTGTTGTGTCATCACTCTTTTAATTCAAAGCATAGAAACTCAGTTTTTTATAGTGTGAGGTCCGATAATGATAATCCAGCACCACCTGAACAAACAGTCTGTGGGGCAGTCCATACCACAGCAAGTGGGAAGAGTGCGGTTCTCCGTCTGCTCCCTGCTCCTGCTCCAAGAACACTGGCCATGTGAGAAGGGGAACGGGGCACACATCCCAGTGCTTGTCCTGTCAGCTGGGCCAGAGCATTTAACTGAAAGGCTTACTCGCAGTGAAAAGCCTGCTTGAAAGTCTTGCCTGAGACCTTGCCCTCTGCCAGCCATGGGCTTCAGGACAGCCTCCTCTTTTGGAGACAAGCTCATGTGTGAAGAGGAATGAACCTGTTAAAAGTGTTTAATGTCTTCCTCGTATTAATGTTTACCAAAAAAAAGGTCAGTAGCAATAATGTTTCTGTAACAACTAGTACCTACCAAAGGGAATGACCTCAGCTTAGGTCATGGAAAGATCAGGTTAGAAAGTACTTAAATGGACAGATCCTCTTAAATTGCACAAGTCTGAGGAAATTAATCCAAAAGTACTTAGAGAACTAACAGAGGCAGTTATTAACAAGTTCATTAGTGGTCATCCCTGAGAACTTGTAGATGGTTGAAGAGGCTGGAAAAGGGTAAGAATGAATCTTTGCTTTAAAAGGGAGAGAAGCAAGATCTCTTGGTCATGCCACACCGGAGGAGGCTGCCCGTGCCCCAGAGGGCCGGAGTACAATTCAGGTTGGAAAAACAGTCTGAAAATAACATACTATAATTCAGTTTGGATACGGAAAGCTTCTACATGAAGACTGGGAGAATTAGCTGCACTAGTAGTTGACAGAGAACCATCTGGGCCAACAGCAGTTGTACAGGAGGGGAACCTGTGGTTATAGTAGAGCACAGGGGCTCTTGTATTGCCTGGCTTAGCCCCAGTCTGAGAGGTGATACAGTAAAGGAAACTTAGAACAGGAAGAGATGCTCTTCTATTCACATGGGGAAGCAACTATGGGCAGAGAACATCAGTGAAGGAAGGTGGCCAAACTCACCTGCCTGAGCACAAATGGCACCCAAAGATGGACAAGGAGCTTGGTGAAGAAATGAGACAATAAATTGAGGATGACAATCCTCTAATCAGTGTTGAGATGAAGTCTCCAGCTTGTCTTGTTTTGGGTCCTTTTTCAGTTCTCTCATGACCATATATCCTAAAGGACTATGTCATTTCATCTCTCTCCCTTTCCAGGCTTACAGAAGAAGTTGCGTGGAGAACCCATAGAAACTCTCCGGTATCTGAAGGGGGCCTACAGCAGAGCTGGAAAGGGACTCTTCATCAGGAACTGTAGTGATTGGACAAGGAGTAATGGGTACAAACTGAAAGAGGGGAAATTTACACTAGATTTTGGGAAGAAATTCTTTACTGTGAAGGTGGTGAGATACTACAACAAGTTGCCTAGAGAGGCTGTGGATGACCCAACCCTGACAGTGTACTAGGCCATTTGGATAAGGCTTTGAGCAACCTGGTCTAGGGGGAGGTGTCCCTGCCCATGGCAGTGGGGGTTGGGATGAGATGATCTTTAAGGTCCAGTCCAATCCTTAACATTCTGTGTTTCTGTGCTTGTACGAAAAAACATGGAAAATTCAGTAAGGTCTGTGTAAACTAAACCAGATTCATATTGACTTCATCCCTCCATCACCAGGTTGTTTAGGTTCAGTGTTTCTTTAATTGATACATCCTTTAGATGTGTCAATCTGCACAGCATACTCCCCAAGGCAACTGGCCAGAAAAGCATGCTTTATGCATTTATATGTCTGTGTTGTACCAGTGACATCACTAGTGACATAATTGCCCAGACATGTCATCAAGTCAATACATTCAGGGATTTGGGGTTTATTTGTTTGGGAAAGTGAGGAAGAAAAAGAACAACAGACCAGAAATTAAGAAAAAGCTGTGCCTTGAAGGCTTCCATGGATAGGTTTTGTCTGCAATGAAGGACGAAGAATTAGCAGCTGGAAGAGGACTCTCAGAGGAGTAGCTGTGGCATGTCATGGCAGCGTAGCTGCTGCAGACATCTCTGCAGTGCTGGCTGAGAAAGGGACAGCCGGCACTTCAGGACTCTACAGAAGGGCTCTGCACCATATTATCATTCATGATGATGTGTCCAGTGTGTGAACATGAACAGGAGCATGAATCTAGTCTTCATGAATGGGGACTACAGTATCCAGACTCTCCCCAGAAAATCACTAGCACTGTAAACTACCCCGCTATAAAAAGCGGGGGTTTTACAGGAGACACCAAACTGATCCCATTTTCTCTCTGACTGTTAACCTCCTTGGTGCTCATCTTAGTAAAGAGGGGAAGAGAGGCAATAATGAGCCAGTGTGAATGAAAAGAAGTGGTTCCTAGATAAAGAAAAAAACCAAGCCACTTCTTGTTCATTAACTCAGACATTCTACAAGTGAGGTGCTTCTTTCGCAAAGAGCTAAAGGCTCAAATACGTAATAGTCACCCTCTAGGTCACCCCACTGGTAGATCATTATACCTTGAAACAAAACCATTTGTAGAAAAGGGTCTGGACTTGTAGAAAAGCTCCATAGGAACTCTATAGTTTGAGTGTGAACCTCACAGGGCTGAGGAGATGGGCAAGCAGCATCACAGAAGTTGAAAAAACATATAGAAAAAAACCACATGATTTTAGTATGAAAACCAAAAATAATGGAAGAGATGGAAGTCCTGAAAGGTTTAATGGGATACAAGGAGAACATAAAGGCTCAGAAGTGTGAAAGCTCTCTAGAGAAATAATAAAGTTAGGTAACACAAAAAAAATCAGATGCTACCCACAGAAACCTGGGACAAAGGTTTCCTCAGCTCACAGATTGAATATCCCATTGGTGCAAACTCAGCTCAAGTGGTTTCAGTAACCCAGTGGAGATCCTTAGGTTTTTGTGTCTCATCTCCTGTTCACCACAGGACAAGGAAAGCCATGCAAGTGTCCATAGGCTGGGGTTGCCAAGTTACACCTCCAGTGAAACCACGTCAAACCCCTAACTGTGTAACTTTCCCTCTTCTATATGAAACACAAGAGCCCTTGATACTGTTGAAAATGCAGGAATGCTTTGCTCCCTGTTTTTTCACTGCTCTATGACACAACATGGAATCTGGTATTTGGAGTACCAAGCCAAAAGTCGTGAAATTGTTAATTTTTCTGTGACATTGCACCTGGATGACACTGCCTACCACACAATTTCTCTAACACACGTGACCGTGCCAGCAGCCATATTACTGCCCTCAAGTTAGTCTTTATCTTGTATTTTGCATATGAGTATGGATCTTCTTGAAGATATAAAATTATTTTTATTTGTCAGGAAAGAAGCTTTTCCTATCCCCTCTCCAAAAGCTGAGGAAAATCCCTTAGTTTTTTTTCCCCAATGTATTTTCCGTGCTAATGGTGAAACATTAGTCTTGTTTCAAGAAGGTATTCAAGAACATGACTAACTCTCAGAAAATTAGTATTTTGACCAACTCCATTGGAATGAATCATCTATACCTTGGTGAACCAGGGCTAAGAGGTTTATTTTGATGTGTAACAAGTACACACAGAGAAGAATAGATGTGTATGAATTCCCTACCACCAGAGACATAAAACAAGCCAGCCATTGTAAGGATTTGGTATCTGTTGGTCCATTCACTCCTGAATATTTATTTTTCTTCTCATATAGGAAAAAAATTGGCAAGACCTTGCAGACTGGTTATAGTGGAAAAGAATCAAAGTGTGTCTCTGTGGCACTTTTCTGTCTCATCCCAGACTTACTGAACCCAAGCATGGGTGAGCCAAAAGGCAACGATGCAATCCTCTTGAATACCACCTATGGACTCAAGATTTCTTCCCCTTAGTTTCTTGATGATTATGGAAGCTTATCTGTGCACAGTCCTGCTTCTCCCACAGAAACCATCAGCTATTTCAGTTGTGATAACAGATGCTCCTCACCTCCCTGCTTTCCCAGTCTTTTCTAAATTGCAGTAAGTTTCCTGTGGTTTACTGGTTCTTCCAGCTCATAAAATGCTTTCAGTGTCACTGAGTATCACGCCTAAAATCTATCCACAAAGAGGGAGAATAAGAAAACAAGGACTGGAAGAAAACAATGAAGGAACAAAAAATGCAGTTAGTAATGCTGCTTAATTTGATCCTCTCAGGAAGTGTGCTGTCCTAGAAAACAAACCTAAACAAACCAACCCAGCCCAGCAAAAGAAAACATTCAGAATTCCCCAGATAAGATCACAAAACCGTGCTGTTCCTCGGGGCACAAGCTGCAGTCAGCTGGGAGGGCAGCAAGAGATAGCAATAGACAGGCAGCAATGCAGGGTGTGGGATTCCCAGGAGCCAGGCCAGCCGCTGCTCCCTTTTGCTCCAAAAGCAGCGCTGGGGGCAGCTGTGGATGCCAGGCAGCTCCCTCTGTCCTCTGCACACAGGGTTTGCCCATGGGACCCCCCCCGCACCCCTCCAGCACATTCATCCCTGGCCACCAGCGACGGCTTCTGCATGAGTGGCCCCTCCATCTCCAAAGACACCAACTTTGTGGTTTATAGGTCTGTTTCAGGTTTGAGGGCAAATCTAAGGAGATGGCCTATTTTCTCCAGTTTTTCTTGTCTTTCTCCTCTGGCTTCTGGGGACTTGGAGAGGAAGTACCCCTCCTTTCAAGGGAAAGTCAGCAGAGAAAATGATACCATCTCAAGTGACAGGATTTGAAAGATTCAGTCTTGGCTAAGAGACAGCAGGAGACAGGAGAAGAAAATGGCTGTGCCCCTGGATTTTAGATTGTGCCAATCTGTGGATATTTCTGAGGGGCTCAGCAGTGAATTATAAACATCTTTCACATTGCATGCCTTCCAAGTCCCCCTGTGGGAATAATGGGTGAGGTGAGGAGGTGAGGAAACTGCCACCAGAAACCTAACTAAAACTGCCCTAGCCAAGTATGAAAATAAAGCTTTCCTCTCTGCTGTTTCCAACAAGATCTGGAAACATTATGGCCTTACAGTTTTAACAGAAATAGTTCCATTGTGGCCCAGAACACTCTGGGAGCAAGTTTAGTTGCTGGGTTCACATCTGCTGTTATCTGAGAGTCAGAAGATTATCCTCTCACTGAAAGTACATTTCTCAGAGTTTTAAGCACCCAACTCACAACCTTTTCCCTTCTTTTCCTAAAAAGACACAATAGTTTGTGAAGCACTGTAGTGTACTGGGAAGTGACACCCATATCCCATCCTGGCAATGGGCTAAATTTTATGAGTGAATTACCCTTGAACATGCAAGCAGCCGTGTCCTTTGCAAAATGAAAGAGGTTGCCTTGAAAAATAACATTAAACATTTAAATGTGCTGTTGTGTTTCCATTTATTCATTTCCCTGCTCTTCCTCTTATTCGTGCATGTCCATGCATGGAGTCGGCAAACCCCAGGATAGAATCTGTTGTAATAACAGAATCAGTGCTCGCCTTCCTCCCAGCTACAGAGGAGATGGCACCTCTTTTGCTATTTCTTACCCTAAAGCTACCAGAACAAACACACCCACTCATTGTCTCCAAACAGGGCCAAAAAAGTAGTATATAATCATACACACTAGAACTAAGTGCTCCAGGGGCAAATAAACAGACAATTTGGTGCATGGCAACCTGGAAAGCAATTGAAATGAAAAAGGACATTTGATGCTAACTTCTGCTTTTTTTTCCCTTATCAGGGCTGGTTTGTACTTCTGCTGCACCCTGGGAGAAGTAGCTGTATGCTGTGAAGATAAGCCTTCATGACAGACCAACCCATGGCACGTATTCCCAGGTCCTCACAACGCCACAGGAGTGCTGAGGATGAGCACTACATCTCTCTGCCTTTCCTTCAGCTTCTTTCTGAACAGCAGAGGAAAAGCCACTTGGAGAGAGAGTTATCAACTTGGTTTCTTGCAATATGAACATTTTTCCTAGTTCCCACAGAGTACCAGTGAGGAATTTGGTTTTCATCTAAAAACATTTTCCTCCAAGACATCTCAATGATGTCTTGTTCACAGGTCATCTGTCCTGAGAGTCCCACATGCTATTAAGTCACTGAAACATATACATAGCAAAGGCCCCTCTACCATACACCTTTCATGTCAACAGTCACCTGACTAATATGGCTGTCTCCTCAATTCCTACCACTAAGGGGAACCATCGCTTGTGGCTTCATCTCCCCAGGCTTTCAAGAGCTCTGCAAAGCCAGCATTCTGGTTCTGCTCTGATGCAGAGTCAGCCACACTCAAAAACCTCAATAAAATCCCAGCTTGGACCCGCACAAACACACATTCACAGATGAATACTCACAAGTGTGCCTCAAGTATTCAGTGTCTTAAAATTCAGTCTCATATAACAGCCAACCTAAAACAGGGCAGAGCATCTCCCCCCTCCAATTCATCAACAGCTGTGTGTACATCAAGAACATATAGAGGTAAGGGCAGAAATCAAAGTAGGGCATATTTCAAAGAGCCAGAGTCTGAACTTTATGTACGCTGCAGGTATCTAAACTCTGTAGGCTCTGAAGTGAGCAGGCACCTACAGAAAAGAGAACCAGCACATTTTTTGACAGCCGTGGCATTTGTTTTATACCTCACTGGATTTGGAGAGGGGGGAAAATGAAAAAAAGGGGATGTAGAGAGGTGGCAATAAAGTAAACTGTTGTTTCTCTCAGGACCATCCACAGACCCATTTGGCAGTGCTCACATTTGCTCAGCTGCTGTGCTGCAACATGCATGACCTACATACAATGCCAGGTGAGTGCCAGCGTTTTCTCCTCCATGGCAGGATGGAACATGCCACCCTGAGAGATCCAGGCCCTCCAATTCTGGATAAGCTGGGTGATTTAAGAGGGAAGCAGAGGCCATGCAAAATGCACGTGTGAATTTCTCTGATATCTTGTTTGCATTTTTAGGAAAATCTCTTCTTCTGTGTATTTCTGAAAACATCATGTGTGACCAAGAGGGGTTGCACCAATGTGTGAATCCATCTGTTTCACTGTAAGGGAAGAGTGTAACTGTCAGTAGCTCCACTCCACCTCCTACCTTCACTTTCCCAGTGCCAGGGAATGCCTGCTTTGGGTCTCACCACAGACAAAGGCAATGGCACCAGGTCGCTACTGGCAGGGACCCTTGCATTGGGATGGATTCACAGCATGGCACTCTTGGTAACAGAGTGCTTGCACACTATTTTTGTGCAACTGGTAAGGAACATGAGCAATGGTGAAAAGCAACATCTAAATGGGGGGAAAGATCCCGCACACAGAAACTCCTCTGCCAGGTGCTAACCAACCTACGTGCAGACTGATGCAGGATGTGGATCTGTTCACAGGTGAAGTTTTTAGCCAGGAAAAAATCAATGGCAACATCTATGAAAAGTATGGAAGGAAAATGATCCTATTTTGTTACAGGCATCCACTTGGAATAAAAGCTTTATTGTATTTACAAAGAAAGTGGAACTAAACTTAAGACTGTGAAGTCCATGGCTGAGTTGTGGCTGCCCATGTAGGTCATTCTTTGAGAAGAAAACCCAACATCCAGTAGCAACTGTGAAAATCACAGTATGAAAATAGTCGCAGGGCACAGCTAAATGCAGTGACACTCCTGGAAACTCCTGCTGTACAAGAGCAGAGAAAGCACAGTTATCTATATAAGCATATGTGGTCAAAATCTCTGCCACAAAACTAGGCAGAATTTCCCATATCATATCCTCTAGGGCTTTTAAATTATTTTTTTTTTCAGAAATGAAGATAGAAAATTATTGATAGAATTATGTAAAGCAAATCATCTTCTTGTCTGCAAAACTCACAGTTGCATTTTAAAGAGCTGAATAAACACCACATACAATTGTCAGGTGGTATGGATAGGAAATACATTCAATGATCAACCTAAACACCTTCTAGTCATCCAAAAATTCTTTCTTTACAGCCCCAGCCAAAAAAGAAGAAATATTTCATATACCACAAACAGATGCAAATTGTTGCGGTGGCTAAGTCCACTTTACACCCCTCAAGTTGCCTTAAAAGTGGTCTCTCCTTACAACACTGTGATAGAAAGTTCTCCCTTTGTCTAGATTCTGCTGGTCACTGGCCCGCTCCCCCTCCCATCCCTTTTCCCATTGCCCCCTGTTATGTCACTCAACCTTGCCTCTGCCCCCTAGCCCTCAGACTATTGGTTTTGGATGCTCTGCCCGCCCTTGGGAGCTCTCGGGATAAAACGGGCGCAAGCTTTCGAGTTGTTCGTTCTTGCCTCTGTTCCCTTCAGGTGTGTTGCCATTAAACACCTCGGAATTGCATGCAGAGAGCCTCTCTCGCCTCTCTGTCTCCGGTTTGTGCACAGACTGTGGGTGTGTGAGCGGCTGTTCACAACCACCTGGGAAGGTGGGATCGTGTGCACGCGTGGGTGCTGGCAGAGCGCCGCCTAAGCGGTGCATGAGGGACCTGTAGGGACAAACGCGGCATCGATCCACCAAAGCCCTCTCTTTAGCAAATTATATTAGACTAAAACCAAATCCTTGCTTCTGTTTTGATATACCTAGTACAGTTTAAAACCTTCTTCTATGATTTTCCAAAATTCAGATCATATATTTAAATGAGCACACTGTTTCAGAATTAAAGGTTGAAAAGCTTCATTTATCAAATCTGAAAATGACATATTTTTGTGTTCAGAAAATTGCTGCAATGAAATGTTTTGACTTTGTTAAGTTTTACTGTCTTCTCTTTTCTGTCAAAAATACTAATCAAATCTCATGCCTTTTCTTGAACAATTTCAGTACCTGTCAAAGTACATTTTAGGCAGAATGAACCATGTATTGACACTCCTGGAGGGCGGGATGTCCAAAGGAATGGACAAGAAGTAGGCACATGGGATCCTCATGTGGTTTGAGCAAATCAAGTGCAGGGTGCTGCACCTGGGTCAGGGCAACCCCTGGTATCAATCCAGGCTGGGAAATGAACAGATCAAGAGCAGCCCAGTCAAGAAGGACTTAGGGTGCTGGTGGGCGAGAGGCTGGACATGGCCTGGCAATGTGCACTGGCAGCTCAGAAAGTCAAATGTGTCTTGGGCTGCATCAAAAATGGTTGAGTGCTGCATCCAGCTCTGGGGTCCTCTGCACAAGAAGGACATCAACGTGTTGGAGCAAGTCCAGAGGAGGTCACCAAGATGATTAGAAGGATGGAGCACCTCTCCTATAAAAACAGGCTGAGAGTTGGGGCTGTTCAACCTGGAGAAGAGATGGCTCTGAGATGACCTTATTGTGACCTTTCAGTACATAAGGGACCTACAGGAGAGCTAGAAAGGGACCTTTGACAAGAGCATGTAGGGATAGGACAACAGGGAATAGCTTTAAACCAGAAAAGAGTAGGTTTAGATTAGATATTGGAAAGAAATTCTTTACTGTGAGGGTAGTAAGCCACTGGAACAGATTGCCCAAAGAAGCTGTGGCTGCCCCTTCCCTGGAAGTGTTCAAGGCCAGGCTGGATGGGTCTTTGAGCAGCCTAGTCTGTTGGAAGGTGTTCCAGCCTGTGGCAGCAGGGTTTGGAACCAGGTGATCTTTAAGGCCCAACTCAAACCATTCTGTAATTCTATGATTCTATGAGGTACTGATAAACTCATCCCCTACTGTATTATCACCTTTCTTAAGATGATTCATTTAATAATATAACAGCAATGCACTTTGTCCATTTTTGCTCTTTTTTAAATTTTAATTATTTTGATCTTTAACTTTCATGAGATATACTTGCATTTTTGTGACCTGATCAAACACGTGCTTTGAGAGTGAATTTCCTTCCTATTCTCACACACCATGCCTTGGTTAACATCACAGAGTGCTTTGGGAGCATGCAAACTGGATTACTTTCATACAAAACCAAACTGCAGGATGTGCTTGAGGAGCAAATCTAACATATTCCAGCTGCTGAAGGGTGTTCAGTCTGCAAGGCTGGATCTGGCAAGGCCCTGCAACCGGCGCAGTGTAGGGACAAGTTCTCAGCACTGACTTTTAATTTGTGTGCCTATTCCTGCTGCCCCTGAACTACTGCTGTGCAGACAGAGCCAGAGTCCCCCAGGGAATGTCTGTTCTCAGCTCTTGACATGCTTTACAAACCTGGCTCAGTGACACCATTCCCATTTTGCACAGGGAGAAAGTGCGGCTGGCACTGTGCATTTATGTTTGGTATTTTCCCAGATGCTTGCTAATTTTGCATACATCATAGCTGGGTAGGCACTGAGAGAAACTCATGGTAGGAATCACCCAGCTGGGGGAATCTAAAAGCTAGACCTCTATGTCTGAGGTGGTCAAGAAAGAGGAAGAGAGACCTTCACAAGATAGCACATATCTTGTCCACTTAAACACCCAGAAAACAGAAGAGGTGGCTCTTCCATAAACTGATACTGACCATAACAGAAGCCAGATAACCAGCTGAAATTTAAGTGTCTAACTTCTAAACATACAGCAGAAGCCAGAATGCTTTCAGATAGTCTCCCAGAAGAAATGTTTTCATGTACAGTGTTGACAACCTACCGGAGACAGAAACTCTCTAGATGAGGCTCAGACAGAGGCTGGAAAGCACATCTGGAGCACATCCAGGCCCACCGTTGTTCAGGGCAGGGGCAGCTGCAGCTGGTTTCTCAAAGTCATGTTCAGTTGGGTTTTGAGTATCTCCATGGATGGAGACTACACAACCTCACTGGGCAACCTGCTCCACTGTTTGATTACACTCACCATAGAAAAGCTTTTCTTATTTTCAGATGAAATTTCCTGTCATTTGAGTTTGTCCTGTCACAAGATACCAATGAGAAGAGTCTGGATCCATCTTCTTCTGATAGTCAGTACAGCAGTAGTCAGATTAAATCGAGCAATTCCTTTTTAAATGTAGGAATATACTCATTTGTTCTGGTGATCAGTAATTCCTAAATTCATACACCCCATCAGATTTTTCTTACTAGCCTATTTAATTCCATGAAACAGTCAAATAGCCATTTTCTCAAGCCTCACTATCAATCTCCAACTGCTTGTATTTAGAAACGTCACAATTACAATGTTTATTCATGTTTCATAACCTCAAATTCTGTGTTGAAAGACGCAGTGATGCACCAATAAACTTCTATGTACACAGTTAAATGTTTATTGCATAACCCATTCCAATTTTCATGAGATTTTTGCTCATAAATTTCTGCAATTCATTTCATCATTGATATGTGTGCACAGAGGGAGAGAGAAAGATGACAGATAGACAGTCATTTTTATGTTTAGTCCTGCGTAAACGAAACCTAACGTTCAAACAGACTTTGTAAATGCACACTGTGATATTCACATTGGCACTGAAAATGTGTATGCAGAGATACATGAGATGGTGCAGGTGTGGAACCACGGTGCACCACTGGGCACACATTTTTAATTTTTATTTTCTTACTTGAGTGTCATCAAAGTTTATGTCTATACCCATTCTTCCTTTGACAAATTATAATTCGATCAAATTGTGTGTGTGCATCTTCACCCCTGTTTCTCTCACATTGCAATCTAAAAGCCACTTTCTGAAGAGAAAGAAATCCAGAAGGTGCCTGAAAACAGCTTTCAACAAACAGGAATTTAAAATGCACATGAGGTCAAACTCTTGTATGGCTGTAAGTACGATGGATGTTGGGTGCTTGCCTCCTAATAGTGGTGATTTAAGAAAAGCCGAGGCAGGGCACCAAAGAAAAATCTATTCTAATGGTTATAAAAATGTTTCCTTTGCAACGTGGCAGCCACCTGCCACAATGCCCTCAATGGAACAAACTCCCTTCTCATCCACCTCCGGGAAATCCATTAAATTTCGACCCTGACCAGGTAGGAAATTCTTGTTTGCCGACTGCAAACTGCAAGCTGGATCAGTTCAACAATATATGGCAAAATGAAAGACCCTCTAATATGAACATTTTTTTAATGAATTAAAAGGTGCAATAAATCTTCTGGCTACAGTTTCTGGGAAGGGACTGAACCTGTCCCTTTTCCAGTGCCAGGGTAGATTTCATCCAGCCTCAGTTCCTGAGACTGTGACCCTTGCCCACACCATGACTGTGTCAAACAAATGGATGAATTATTGACCATGCATTGGTGACACAAGACAGGCTTCTCCAAGTGTTTTTCCTAAGGCTTGATGCTGAATTGAGGCCAGGCCCCTCTTTCAATGATGGAGTGTTAGTAAATGCAGCAAAGAAGTTGTGCATCTGAAGATGCTCCCCACTGCCTGTTTTCAGTCCATGTCTAGGCCAGACCAAAATGTCCTGCTCTCTCCCTGCTCCTGACACACAAAAACTTTCAGGGAAACCAATGGAGCTTCACTTGTTAAGTGAAACTATTTATGAAAATAAAAATTCGCACTATGAATGCTAGTCCTAGCTCTGAGCAAAAATGAAAGATTCTTCCACTTCTTCTTAATTCTCTCTTTTCTCCTTCTGTCTAAGAAAGCCCAGCCAGCTGTCAACAGCATTTCATTGGCAATTTTGTAGTGAGCTCATAACCAAAAAGACAGCTAAAAGCAGTCATGAACAGCTTAATGCTGGTCCTAATTTGCCAAGTCTTAGAGTGAGTGATAAGGCTGTGTTCAGTCTTCTTCCCATGCTGAGGCTGCCAAGATTCTCAGAAACAGCAATGGAAGTAGCATTTTTTAATAATTTCTATCTGCCTTTCTTTCTTTCTTTATCTTTCAAGCAAGAATACACTGTTCTCTAAAAAAAGCAGCAGTCACTACTCCAGCTTATCTTGGCTGACTTTGCCTTCCAACAAGATGATCTTTAATGCTATATTTAATGCTAATTCTAAGTTCCTAAACTGGATTTTCCTTGTAAACCTCCATAGCTAAAGCAAAACAGAATGTACTTCAGAAGCAAAATGAGATCTGTCCATAAAACATCTTTCAGATGCCTTCAGTTGCTCCCCTGCTTTTTCATCTGTATCTTTAACATTGTAGTATGGTAAAGTGAGTATTATGTGATAATGTGAAGTCTTTATAAGTCAGAGACTTTAATGGAAGTTGTTGGCAATATGCCCAAGCAGTCAGAGATTTCTGTGCTCAAACTCTGAAACCTCACTTGACCATTAAACACCACACCATGTCGAGGTCACATTAACACCTTTGGCTGTGGAGACCCGCCATAATCTGTTGAAATAAGCACATCAATATTAATCAGCTGGGATGCCCTCCTTCCCAATCTGAGAGCTATTGAACTTTCAGCAACATGACAGGCTTGGAAGTTTGCTGGAGAGTTCTAGGGAATCATATCACAGGAAAGTAGGAAGGTCTCTGAAGAGAGCTCCTTGTTTGGTATAATCATCAGGAGAATGATATTGGCATCTTACAAGCCTTCACTTTTGTTTTATAGAAGCAGATAGACCTTCCCCATGATGCGCAACTTTGCCTTACTGCTGAGATTAGTTATCTCAGATGACTATCATCCTGTTTATAGGAAGATTTGGGACTAGAGTCACTGATAAATAGTCTGGCAGTGCAAATATATTTGGGGAAACAGCACACAGCCCAAGCATCCTTCCACTTTGCAAAGTCCCCTTTCCTTGACGTAATTACCAATTGAACTTGCGGATAGACAGCAAATGGCAGAGTGGAACTGAGGCAAGACAAGCTAGGTCTTGGTCACCTCTAAGTCAGTACATAACAGGAACCCATATATTTTTCCAGTATCTCTCTGGGTGACTGAAGTGTGCCACAGGCTGGGTTCAGTATGCTTGCCACCAGTTAAACCATTGCATTGTAAAAAGAGATAGAAAACGCAGCATTTTCTACACATTAAATAACATTAGGCAACCCTGGAGACTAGTTTTGGAAGAAAATGGCCTTTGGAGTTCAGTGAGATAATATTCAGCTTCCAAATGGAGGCAGTATTAAGAAGAAGCATGTCTAATGCCCATGGAAACCAAGACAAAAGGATTCCCCCACTGGGCAGCGTGGCAGTAGTTCTGAGCACCACAGATCAGCTGGGAAGAGCTCACCTCACAGGGCCATGGCAGAAAACAGGGGCATTTCCAGCAGCTGCTACCCTTTGCTCATGAACATATTTCTATTCTATCTGGTCTCATTTTCCAACACTGCTTTAAAAAACCCATTTTTAAATGCCCCACCATTCAAGCCAGCAATACTCTCTGCAATTAAAAGAATAACCTTTTTTAATTCTTCTGAAACTCTGTATCTCTAAAATACCAACTTCCCTGGAAACACTTTCTTTCACTTGCTTCTCTGAGAGGGGTTAAATTACTTCAGCAAGTATTTCGTTCTAAGAGATGAAAACCAGAGATTAGCAGGATTTCCAAGGCTGTATTTAGTGCCTTTTCTATATGAACTGTGATATGTAATTTTGATTTGGGACTCTCCAAAATTATGAAGTCACTTGTGTTCTTTGATAGAGTAAGGAGTTAAAAATAAATCAAACTCTTGAAGAAGATATAGGTAAGTATAAAAATGTCATATGTATAACAATTCCCAGACACGACATCTGCAGTATGCACATGTGCATGCACTCTACATATTCATAAACACATTTATGTTAGCCCAGTAGAAGTGAGAAAATATACAGGGATGTATCACACAAAACCACACAGTCCTTTTGGGCTAAGATTTACAAGAATGTTCTTAAACTAAGCTCTGGAACAGAAAAGCTACCAGGAACTGGGGATTTGTGAACCTGTGTTACAAGAGAAGGCTAGAAGTCTTTAGCTTTAGTCCTCCAAAATGAAGGCTGAGGGATTATATCGGTACCTTCTCTAAATTCACTATGGAGATAAAGGCCAAAAACTATGGAAGTTGCAAGAACAAATGGTCAAAATCTGGCCAAAATTAACTAAGGCTAAAAATTAGAAGTCCGATAAGTTTTAGGGCAGTGAAATCCTGGAAATTCTTCAAAGCAACTCAGAAGACTGCCTACATCATTGCTGTTTCCCTTAAAGTCATCTCCTGGAAGGGTATTGGCCAACCCTTCCACTGTCAGAGTTAAAACTCTAGTGACACACATGACCTACTCCACCACCAGGGCAAAAGAAGACATTTTGGTGTCTTCTAAAGGAAGGATTTTTTTCCAAGAGCAAAAAAACCAATTCAGTCAAGGCCAGGTCAGATAAGGCTTTGAGTAACCTGGTCTAGCGGAAGGTGTTCCTGCTCATGGCAGGGGGTTGGAACTAAATGACCTTTCAGGTTCCTTCCAACCCCACACACTCTATGATTCTATGAAAAAGCATGTTTATGAATGACTGGGCTGGCCAGACAACAAGGCATCCCTCCATAGTGTTTGGTACCTTGCTCCTCCAAGCTGTGTCGGGGCCTTGCCCTGGCACCTGGCTCACATGACTCTGCCCCAGACCTGTGTGATTTGCCAACAAGAGGCACAGATTTGCTCCCCTCGTGCACTCAGTGCTTGGCTTGTAGTGGCTGTGGCCCTCACTAGGAGCAGCGAGAAACCAAACACTCTACCTGCAAAGATGCCTTCTTCAACTAACCCTGTGAATTTGTGATTCACAAATACCATTTTATCTTTGGGAAGAAAATCACAAATTTCTTGGAAGCCATAGCATGCCCACAGAGGCACAGGATTTGCTTCAGTGAAGGAGAGATCCTAGCAATCTCACTGGAACCCTGTAAGCAAAAACCTTCCAGAAGTGGCTGGGCAGGTATGAGGGCAATGCCAGTCCCCGCTGGGATTTGACATTTCTGAGGCTGAGAGTGAGCAGGCAGGCCTGCATTCATTTTCCCCATTTGAAATTTGTGTTCTTCCTCTCAGGGAACCAGTGTCACTGCAAAGCTCCCTGACTCCACAGCACCCACACAGGCAGCTCCCACGCCGGCCCAGGCACATTGTCCTGCCCCTCTCCTTTCAGCAATGTGCTGGCAGCAGCTTTACTTTTGTTTTGTTGGCTGATCCCTCCATCTGCACATCGGCTGGGCCCATTCAGTGGCCGTGTGCCTGTCTCTCACTGCTCCCAGCCCCGGCCCCAGAACAGCCATTGTCTCTGGAAAAGCAGTCAGTCTTTCCAAACAAAAGTCCCCAGAGCTGGGTAAATCCTTCTGACATCAGCCCCACAGCAAAGGCAGCTGAACTTGGAATTTCTCCCCAGCCACGCTCTTTATGACTTGTTCAACGTTGCTGACCTCATGTCAAATAAGCACTGAAACAAAGAGCATCCTCACCCCCATGTGCACTTAAATGTCCCTCCTGATCCAGGCTGGGACCCACCAAGAGGCTGGCAGAACTCAAAAGCTGCAGAGCCCTCCTGGGCTGTCTCAGCTTGAAAATCAACAAACAGCAATGCAGGAAAGGCAGCATTTCTGTGCAAGTGCATCCTTGCATTCTCGTAGTGATGGATCAGAGCACAGCCACGCAACCTCAGTATGCTCATCCTTCATTTCTTCTCGTCAATATGGAAGCATGGGATGGAAACTGAAGTTCTTATTTGCAGACTATGGTTCCTTTTTAAGGACAAAAATTGAAAAAAAATGTAGAGAAAGAAGAGATTAACATATATGACTGTCCAAATTGATCTGGTTTTTACTTGAGGAGATAAGAGAGCAGCACTAAAGGAAAGATGTAGGAAAGACTTGTTCTATATTATAGACATGTACTTAGACTTTTTCTGTTCTTGACTGGGAATTGTTGTTAACTTCCACTGTGATATTTCCCACCATAGTCACTGAGATTGTGATGATACTATTCAGCTGTATTTATGAAGCTGTGATGGAGAGCTAGGTAATATTCTCCAAATTAGGAGGAAAAAAATATTACAAAATCCCTTCACTAATCCTTCTCAGCCAAGTATGCCAATCAGAAAAACCTCTCCAAGTTGGTGACAGTAATAACTTGAGAATTCCAAGTACCTCATATTTACAAAGTGACAGCTTTCAAAAAAGAAACTTAGAGCCCTCCAGGGGTAGAGAATAGTCTGAAATATTTCCTCAATTACCTAATTTAGCTCTCCTCTGACTTCCTCCTGATGTGGCCAATGTAAACTTTCCCATTTTCTGATTTTTTTTTCTCTTGGAGATCACGTCTTACAACAGAAACATGAAATCCCACAATTCCAGTTGCCATTGTGCCAGGGGTACTTTTAGAAGCATAGAATCATTCAGGTTAGAAAAGACCTTTGAGATCATCCAGTCCAACTGTTAACCCAGAACTGTCGAGTCCACCACTAGACCATATCCCTAAGTGCTGTATCTACTCATCTTTCAAATACCTCCAGAGCTGGCGACTCCACCATTTTCCTGGTCAGCCTATTCCAGTGCTTGACAAACCTTTCGGTGTATGAAGATTCCCACAAAATGGTGAGTTTGGGTCATTAGTATGCCAAGCAGTTTTTTTGTTTACTTTTATAGACAGTTCACCTTCAGGTTTCAATGCTGCTCAAAGGCTTCAAAGAATATTAGCACTTTCAGCATTACTTGCGTGATTTGTTTTCATCCTCTGTGAAGACAAGAGAGGACTTAGAGTGTTTTTTCTCTGTGTCTGACAAATGTTAACAATTGGTATTTGCATAAGAAAGGCTCATGATTTATATTTTGATTTTCAATCTATGGTCAAGATAAGCCTAACCAGAGATCATTTGGGGAATATAAACATTTATTTCATATTTCCTTTGACAAGCTGGAAAATGCAAAAGTTCAGAATATATTAAAAGGGAGGATGCAGCCTTCCTACACTAAATTTATAGACCTATATTATCAGACCTGGCCTTCACATTTCCTTCCCTCTGCTCCTTTTCTGTGCAAAAAATCTGTAGAACAAGGACCTTGTGCTCTTTTTTTTCTTTAAGGCTCTTAGCACTTCCTAGTGGTGTCTGAATAATTAATCACACTAAATTTGTATATGGTTATGCATGCAGAATTATTTGTACCAGAAAATAACAACATGAACATGCACAGAAACTGAGCACATACTTTTGAGAGATTGCCTGGCCTATGTGTTCAGTATTGTCTTAGAAGGAATTAATATCTTAGCACTGAAAGCCTTTATGTGACAGTAGTATTGTATTACTGGTTCCACAAACCCTTACAAGAGTTCAGACCTCACAAGAATGAAAAGGTGTTATGGGTAGGATGATTTTTTTCTCCAACCTTCTCCCTGAGAAAAATTATTTTGCAAGTCTTTTCCACCTATTTCATTTAAGAGATGCTCTCAGCAGATAAGGTTAGCGCAGTACATATGTCCCTTTCCAAATCCTCACTCATTTTCTCAACCATGTCTGAGATTCAGATTGCTGGTCATGCTCAGCATTCATTCTGTGCATGGCTTACTGAATCTTTGAGGAAACCACAGCTTCAAAGTCATTTTTCCTACAGTGTTTTTTAGCTGCTGCAGCATTTTTCCTGTGCCCACATCCTTTAGCTGCAGGGCTTTTCTTAGCAATTATGATTTGCGTTGCTCTATTGCACAGCATTTTTAACTGTGGGACTTTGCCCTACCTCATTCCAATTGCTCAGTTCCTACCTTCATCAGTTATATCTGGTATGTTGGCATCTCACCCAGCTCTTCATCTGACAGACAAACTACTTGAGCTGGTACACACCAGTTCCAGATCCTGAAGTCTGTAGGATATAAACAGCCATTCATGAGAGCATCCCTTGT
The DNA here is from genome assembly GCF_000738735.6 of Corvus cornix cornix. NCBI lineage: Eukaryota > Metazoa > Chordata > Aves > Passeriformes > Corvidae > Corvus > Corvus cornix. The sequence goes on along the minus strand of NC_046332.1, from coordinate 101,946,861 downwards.
TCCTGCTCTCACCTTCATCTCTGCACCTCAGCATGAAGCTGATACATGAGCACTATTCCCTTGGGTACAGTGTTACAAATCCCATCTCCGTCACCTTCCCTATGTGCCATAGTGGTTATATTGAGGTTATCTGGTAGGGCAAGTCTCAAGGGACATGCTTGAGGTCTGCTAGAATGATGTGGTGCTCCCATCCAGCCTGTGCACTCCAACACCTTGGCACACCAGGAAATGGGAGAGAAAGGTGCATGCTCTGGTTGTGCCCCAGCATGGAGTCTGGACATGCCTGAGGCACACATCCAGGCACAGATGCTGGGAAACTCTGCTGGGTTCATCAGCATGGGCATTACATTGGACAAAGGTTGTTATTGCACTTCACAGCTACTCTGCTCAAAAAAGCGAGACATTGACGATTATTACATGCCTCTGAAATACGTGCCAGCAAGCGTGGCATTCCTTACTGCCTGCCAACAAACAAAACCAAGTCATTACATTAACATCTATATCCCCCAAGAGTGTTAGATATTGGCAAAGGGTGATGCTGGGGAAGGAGAGGAGGAGCTGCAGACACAGACAGGAGGGAGGGGAGAAGTCTTTCCTTACATACAGAAAAAAAAGTAGTCTCAATCAGAGCTCGTGATGTTCTTTCTGTGATCTTCTCCATCCTGCATTTACCAAAAGCACTGCAGAAGTCACTCCAATCATTATGCATGAGAGTAGAAGGTTCTCACTGGCACATAAGCACGTGTGTGCCAGAGATGTCCAGACTCATGTAGTTCTCGAATGTGCACATTGCTGCTGATAAGGGGATGACCAGCAAGGGAGGAAAAGCATGGGCTCTTGCAATGCAGCTCTTCAGTTTTTCAGCCTGAAAAAATGCAGTCTGTCTGTGGGGTACAGTCCAGTAGCTCAAATGTCTTTTCTCCTTGCCCCCAGTTTCCATTGCCCTCTCTTGCTGTGACTTTGAACGCTCTTGCTTGCCCTGCTTTTGATTGACTCGCTTCTCCCTTCACAGCCAGCGGAGCACAGCCCACCAGTGCCCCGTTGTTCTACAGCACCCACCAGCCTTTGGCTGTATCACACACTGGAGTAACAGCTGTCACCTACTCTCACCCTCTTGCCAAGCAATGCCTTTTGCTTTTCCTTTTGTTGAGTATTTGCAAGTCAGAGGACCCCCTGCAAGCCGCCTAAGTGTTGAATGAGGAGGGCCCTGGGATGCAAGATCCTGCAGAGCAGCAGGTATCCTGCTCTGTACCTGCTCTGACTACCATGGGGTGGGTGCATTCCTCCAGGACTCTCTAAAAGATTAGCAACTAACTTGGGAAGAGATAAGGGATCAAATTAAGTCCTTAAGTGTTTGGGTTACAACACAGGAGAAAAGAAAGCCAAAGGCAAACAAAAAACCAACTTTACTCTTCCCTGATGCTCCAGAATGGAAAAGAGATTTGGAAAATCTGCAAAAGTACAGTTATGTGAGAGGGAGTGAGGTCTTCTACCAGCATTCTAGACCCACTTTAATGTCTACTTATACTTATTGTTTGGCTACATAGCAAAAAAAAAAAAAAAAAGAAAAAAAGTCTCTTCAGTGCAATTTTACATTTTTATTTTTATAACAATAATTGTTACTAATACTGGAGAATTTCTTCATATGACGACTCTATCCTCAAGCAGAGGCATGTTTGAAAGAAAAGCCCCTCATCTATGAACATAGGATGAGATTCAGTTAAAAGCTATCAGATAGAGATAAACCTCTCAGGAAGCATAGCTGGCTATTTCTTTACTATTTAGGAGAAAAGCAGAATTAAAGAACTAAAAATTTATGATGTTTTTCTATAGGTGTCTGTGAACAAGTAACATCTTGCAAGCCTTAAAAATTCTTTCTCTGCCCAAACAAGTAAATTTCTAAAAATCAGCATGCAGTTATTCACTTGGAAATGAGGGACAGATTCAAACCATTCAATTTTAACAACCTATGGGAGGTATTTCACAGAATTCCAATAGAGACCTGAATCCCCGTCTCTGTCCCAGTGATGGTGTGAGGGGGAATCCAACAATGGAGCTCAGGGTGACCTCCTTCTTCCTCTGGGCTCTGCAGAGAAGCGTTACAAGTCAGGTCAGATCAATACCAGGTTCAAGTCTGCTGAGACCTATCCGAGTAATTGGTCTTGGCAAAGGTAGCAAATGCAACAGCTCCACTGAGAGCAACCAGCTGTCCTCCAGGTGAACATCCCACACAACCTGAGCAAGCACAGCGGGATCATGCTGAACCTGAGCAGCATTATTAAATCTTATTTACCTAAATATGAGATATTACTCACATAAAACTTTGCAACAACAGGCCTCTGGTTATTTTAACTTCTAAACCCTGCAATAACTTAGAGAATATTCATTTTAGTACAGTACAATATGAACAGCCTAGTCCTCCCCTCAGGAGGTACTTCGCATGTCAGAGCACTTCATATACTTGTTACCAACAAGTACAGGCCCTTTAAGTAAAAGAAAAATACTTTGGCAATAAAAAAGCAACAGCCAGCAGCTACAGACAGTATTATTTAAATAATAGTGACTTTAGGGTCACCTTTTGAAAGGTAAAATAAATAAATCCTTACTGCAAAGCCAACATAGCAAAGCATTCTGGACTTTCCTATCTCCAACACCACCACAAGTCTTGTGCAATTTTGGGTTCTGGAAAAGGAAGGTGCTGATAGAAACGAAAGTCCACCAGGCAAAAAATGAAAGTAGTTAGTGCATGAACTAACAACAGAGGGAAAATGTGGAGATTTATTTGACAATCCTTTCTACAACACTCCAGAAATCTGATAACTGGTTGGGACTTTTCTCTGGAAAAAGGAAGGAGCTGAATATGACTTATTTTTTAAGGATAACATGGAACTAAATCTCTTTCCCTTGATACTTCCAAAAGACCCGTTATGAAATAAAAGCACACAAGCAGCAGTTATCTGTGCAGTGCTGCAAAGACTCACTCACTCGGTAATTTAAAAACGCTGAACTTGTTTTCTTAAGGATCCTGCAGGGATTAGTCTATATGTTGTAGGAAAGGTGGTCACACTTTTCATTGGAAACCAACTGGTCAGCCACCCTTTTATGGCTATGGTTGCAGTGAGAGGAAAAACACATCATGGCCAAATATGGAGCCTGTCTGAAGTTGCTGAAGCCATTTCTTTTGTTGGACCTGAGCCACTAATTCTGCTTTTTTATTGCATGTTGTGTTCAGCTAGCCCAGATGTTATAGAGGCATCGAGATGCAGAAACACTGTGCCTTCCCTTCAAAATACTTCCCCTGAAAATAGTGCACAGCCTAATTAAATAACAACATTTGCAACAAGAGAGATAGTGCAAAAATTAGAGCAGCGTTTCAGCTTGCACCGCACCCCTCCTTGACAAGGAGCCCAGAGTGGCTGACAGTATGCAGAACATCATGCTGTGCTAGAAGACCTGATGTGCTCAGAAAAATAAAACCCATCCTCAGCTTGTGCTGCAATGGAGGAAACAGGCAAGGAGGTCTCCCAGGAGTCCTCATACAAAAGGCAGTCCATCAGCCAGACCTGCACGGCGTTGCCTTCCGAAGGCAAGAGCACATGGCAGTGCATGTATTTAAAGGCAATAGTGCTGCTGAGAAATAACTACAAAGAAGGGATTCTCAGAGACTCACAGATCACCACCAAGACATTATTCAGCTCCTGCGCAGCTCAGCACCAGGCCCTGGCTGCAGGCTGAGCGCTGGGGTTCAGGGGGAGCCCGTGGCACTGATGGGTGGCAGGTACGTACAGGGACTGCTGGAAACATGCTCAGCCAAACTTGCCAGGCGCACTGGGGAAGCCATTCAATAGTGAATTATATGAGGCCGTGGAAGCAAAATGTAGTGACTAAAAGCAGTTGGGCTCATTCAGAGATAAGTTGGCCTTTAGGTATAATACCTATCACCATTCCTCCATTTCTGTAATTAGGCTGAGGAAGGAAATTAAAAGCAAACAAGGAGACACAACAGCAATATCTCTTCATCAAACAAGAAGAAGCAAGCGAGAGCAAAAGGCAAAAAATTCACAATTGCTTTTCCCCAGCCCTGCTTCTTCAAGACATCCTTTTGTGCTCCTTCATCCCCACCTTTGCTCTGCCTTGTGCTGGCACAAGCATTTGCTCAGCTCTGTGGTGAGCCGAACCAGGGGAACTAATCCAGGCTGAAACTAATCTCGCAAAAACGAATTACAGCACAGGGGCAGGAATGCACGGCCAGGGCAATGGGAAGGGTAAAATCAGCTCCCTCAGCAGCAGTCCCCCTGGGGTCGTGTCATACCTGTGAGTGCAGATGCTATGACATAGCAGGGAAAACGGTTGGTGTGGCCGAAGGCACACAGGGACTTTAAGCTCAGCACCTCGGATGCTTGCTAGCAGTGGAGACAAGAAAGCACCCAGCCCAGCACATGCAGCAGAGCCTGCTTGACAAGGCAGCTAAATATTCAAGCAGTTAGCTCTGTGCTGATGCAGCTTCACAGTTAGCACTGATTTAATGCCAGCTCCAGTGCGTTTGCATCCATCATAGTCGCCGCAGAGAATTAAGCACTGCAAGTGTAGGTCAAGAACTAGAGCTGGTCCCATTTCTTCAAATTCAAACTGATGTTCCAAAAGCAAAAAGCAGCAGGAATTTTCACACTTTTTTTCTCATTTCTGCTATTTGTAAATAGCCTTTAAGAACACTGAGAGGAGCACTGCCTCCCCAGAATCAGTCACAAGAAATTTTTTTCCCTGTATTAGCCTTTGATCTCCCTCTCCAGACACCTCTGATTTAAGACAGCATTCATTTATGGTATAACCATGTTGGCTACCAAAGAATTACAGCAGAAATAAGGTAGACCCACCCCTAATTAAGACTGCAGTGTCTCCTTCACTCCAAACCCTCTCTGCTTGTACCCAGCCGAGCTCTAAGCCATTGTGTTGCTTTCACCAAACTCAGAGCTGAATCTGTTGCTGGCAGAAACCAGAGCAAACTGGGGACTGTTAATGAGTGCTGACTTGCAATGGTCTCTCAGAAGCCATTATGTTGTGAAGGCAGATCCAAGTGCTGTGCTCTTCAGCCACTGGAATGCAGTATCCCTCGCCTTGACATGCTTCCTGCAATGGGGAAAACCAAGTGGAACTTGCATCAAGCTGGGCTGGCTCCATACCAGCCAAAAATGCCCTGGAGCAAATATTTATTTGTCCTGATAACGGGGCATTTAAGACCCTTGTGTGCTCCTCTAGCAGTTCATGGTGACCTCTGCAAGAAGGTCACTGCAGTAAACTTCACGCTTAACAAAGGATGGGGGAAGAAGAGAGGGAAGAGCAAAAAAAGGAAGGAAGAAAGGAAGAAAGAAAGAGGATAGAAAAATGAATTTTTTGGTAATTAGTTTGCAACATAGTGTAAATAAATGATAGTTAATCCTAAATTAAATGCCATGGAGTAAAAAAAGAATAGAGGGTGAGGAAAGACAGATCAACACACGCAGACGTGTGACAAGTTAACTCTCAGAGTCTCTCTGCAGAGTCACTATGGCACTAATGAGCACTTCTGTGATGCGAGGGGTGGATGCCATGTTCCTGGTATCTCAGAGGAGGGTTCAATTCTGTTCTCAATTACACCACCAGAAACTTAGAGTAACTCCCTTTACATCTGTGAAAATGAGATCAAAACCAGACCCAAGGTCCCTGCTCCACAAAGCTTGCTGTGTACTGTTGACAGACAAAATGATGAGCAAAGACATCAAACCTCTGGGAAAGAGAGAAAAATAAAGGTGACCAAGCAGCAGGAAAAAGGGGTGGGGGAGAACTACTCTTAGAAAAGCAATTATAGCTTCTGTTTCATGTTTCCTTCTTTATGTTTAGTGGAGACCAAGGGTGTCTTGCTTTTAAAAGCCAGGTGTGGCTGTAGGAATGGAGAGAAGCTAAGAAGGGATTAATGGGAATTTCAGAGACAAAAAGAACTAATGACTCTACTCTAAAAGCTCCCTACAATATCCACTTGAGGCCAGTCTCCTGACTTACCAGGGTTGGTACCAGTCTTCAGCTGGCAGGAAAGTCTGTGGGTGCTGTCCTACCCTGCCACACAGAGGAGGCATGAGGCTCTTTTAGCAAAGGAGTGCACAAAAGATACTATGCAAAGGGAGCTGGTGTTGCCATAGCTTGTTCCTCAAAAAATCTAGGCCTGAAAACACAAACCTGGGGGTGATCTGTACTCCTGTTTTGAAGCGGACAGTCTCTTTCAGCAGGTATGAACTTCCTAATCCCAAGCAGCAGGGCTCTGCTCTGCCTATCAATAAAGATCAGAGCTTGTATGCAGCAATGACTCAGATACACGATGGAAAATGGTGCATGTGAACACGCACACACATTTCCATGCATGCACATGCAAGGGTTCAAATTTAATTTTGGGCAATACCTTAACACTTTAGGCTGAATGGCAAAATAGCCAAAATCAAAAACTGCCAATCACTGCCACTAACTTAGGAAAATAAAATATGCCTAACAGTGTAACTCCTGGCTTATGGTGCTGGGACTTCACTGGCTATCAGTAGTCTTGCATGAATGGGCCAGAAATCCTCTGAAATGCATAGGGAGTGGAGCCAGTGGGGAAGGCATCCATTTGCTTTTTCCAGTAGCCGGCATACTCTCCTTCCAGTCCATTTTTGGGCAACCAGGAACTCACCCATGAGGCCTCTTTCTAATGTGGCACTGCCTAAATGCAAACATGCTTTATCTATCTGCACTAGATAGGTCAGCAGAAAGAGTAAAAGCCCAGCTTCTCACCTGCCCCCACTGCTCGCCTGGGGCTCATCATCTGGGAGCCCAGGGCAGGCAGGGCTGAGCCAGCCTGGGGGTTCCTGGGCTGGAAGGAATCCCTCTGCATTGGCCCCAGGTAAAGAGCTCCCCATTCACAGGGAAGCTCCTTGAGACTGCTGGGACCTGGCAAAATGTTTCTGCCACATGGTGCTTTTGGAGGTGCAGTTGAAGTAAAACGAAGGCTCTTGGTGAATTTTTAATCAACTGAGACTGCCGCATAAGGAGGGCTGCAGAATTCAGCGTCCCTTTACCAATATGCTGACTAATAGCCTTGAATAAAATCCTAGGGCGCTTTTTGTAGCACACAGGAGCATTAATTCCAGTTCAGTTAATTACCTGTGCCTAAAGAAATGCCATTTGCAGCTTCAGCCAGGCCTGAAATTCTTTACCTCCCCTCTTAAAAAAATGGTGCTGTATTCACACACACAGCTGCCCCATCTCCCTGGGATCCCAGGTCCTCTGTGCCCCTTCCCACTTCACCCAGGAGGCAGGAGGCAGGATGATGCCTGCATGGTGACTCCAGATTCACAGACGAAAGATGCGATACCAGGGCAAAAGATACGCGCTGCCTCCATGACCTGATTTTGTCCTTTTCCATTTATCAGATGTTGGGTTTTGTAGCTTATGGCTGTTTCAGCTTCTTTTGTAAGCACTGCATTTTTAAATGGGAACTCTCAACTGTGCTGCAGTGGCAGCTGCCATTTTGCATTCATGCGCAGAGAGTGAGGCAGCGAAGGAGCTCTGAAGAAGAACTCATGTTACTTCTTTTTTTCTCCTTGTTTTGCTGTTGCATTTAAATATAAAATAAAGGTCATCCTGACTGAAAGGATAGAATTGTTCCATGGAAACACATAATGAGTGCACTGGATGTAAAAAGGGCAAATGTCCTTTAAGCAAAAACACAAATCAAATTACCTTTTTTTAAAAACCCAGCTTTTTCATCCTCAGACAGTTTCTTTGTGTGACTAGTGTGGGTCAAGGCTCAAGGAATTACAAGCTCGCATGAGCTGCCACAGTTGCAGCAGAGGAAATACTTCCACTGCACAGGAGCCATTTTCCTCTCTGAACTTTCCTAGTCACTGAGTGGAGAATTTTAGGAAATGATAAAGCTGAAAAATTTGGAGAGAAAAATTACTTTTTCATGTTTGACCTGTTTCATGTGCTGCTCAAACCTAAAATTATTAAGCATCTCCAGTAACACTATTAGGCTTACTGCTGTGAGGTTTATCCCTATTTGAAGGCTATGGAACTTATAGAAAGGAAATTAAACACAGCAGAAGGGAAGCCAGTGGCAGAAGGAGTTTCCAAGTGTACCTGCCTAGTGCCTGTTGCCCCACTGGTACAGAAAACATATAACCTGACCTAAAGAAGTAATTTCATGTTTTCTGCCAGGTAAGCTCTGCAAGAGGAATGTGCAGAAGGGGGCACAACGCTGCTCCTTGATGAGCAAATGACACCCTGCAGCCCTCTTCCAGCAGCTCTTCTTTGCACTGCCACACACAGAAAACAAAGACCTTATCTGGTGTAACACAACCCAAACCTACACCATAAATGCAGCAACACTGTGAGGGCAAAAATTCTGGGCTTGTAACAATGAAGCTGTTTGAAGTACAGTTTCCTTTCTAGCCTTCCCTATCTCATCCCTTCCAAAGATGTTCCCAGCTAAGCAGCAACTGCTTGTTATAAATCAGAAAAGTTTGGTGGGTCATAAATGGGGGAAATCAGAGCCCTGTTGGGTGCAAACACAGCGACACAATGTTGCAGGCCAGGGGCCACTTATATGTTGCAAAATATATTTAAAAACCTGGTCTATACATGCACTGAGTAGAAGAGCAAACGTGAAACTTCAACAGCCCAGCCAAGAATTAACCTGGAGTTTGGAGAAACACACTACAAAACCTATGAGAACAATGATATCTTAGCATTACTATGCAAAACTGAGTTTCCACCCAACACATTATGGCAGCCCTTTCAAATGGAGATGATCAATGACAGGAAAAGGAAGGAAATTAAAATAAATGGGAGTTTCCAATCATAGTAAGAGCCTTGGAGGAGAAAGAACGATCCCATCTAGAAAGAGGTTTTGAAGAAGGATAATAGTAACAGTTCAATCCCCAACTCTAACTACCACTTTGGGGGCAAATGATTTAAACCTGTCTTATCAGTTGCTTTACTCTGTTGGACTATTATAAGCCATATTTTACTTTTGTATTTCCCATAAATATAGTGCAATATATGTACACTCAGAATATAATCCAATTAATACAATCATGCACACACCTAGCAAATGATTGGAAATTTCAAACACATAGACTATGCAGCACTGTCTGCCCCAGGCAATGCAAAAACTGTGACTTACACTTCAAGCCAGAATGGGAGTAATTTTAAAATCTCAATTTTAAAAAAAAAGTTTGGAAAATTGTCTTGAGGAGATCTTAATTCATGTTCTTCCTTCTGAAACTTCAGGATTCCTATCTGCCAGATTTTCACACAGCCAGAAGGATTAACAGATGCAGCCAGAATCTGAGACTGAGAACTATGTCAGGAATTTGAAATAAACTATTAATCTCCGACAACTCTGGAAAAGGCTGAACTCAAGTGACATCCTCATTTATTTCATTTTAAATACATGTCACTCCCAGACCCTGACTGGGTTTTTGCAGACTCAGTAACCCTCCATAGGTGATTTTCCTAGTGAAAATGCAACCTACAGTGGATACTGGGCACAAGCTGTGAGGTCCAAACTGTTGTCAGTGGCAGTGAACTGCTGGCAAGCACTGAGTCTGGGGTTCCCAACCACCCCCACACCACTTCCTGCCCTGTTACTGCCTCACTACAATACTCATTTGAGCAAAGAGAGTACAGAAAAAGCAACCACATGAATTTCCTAAAACTGATTTCTAGAGGGGAAGAAGGGAAAAGTCCCTGCAGGTGCTGCCACAAGCTGGGATGCTCTCCTGCCACGGCTTTATAATCCAAATGGGTTTTTTCAGTGCACAGCGGCTTCAAGCTCGCGGGCGCTGGCCACAGGGCGGATGACCAGCAGGTTGCTCTGCCAGTGGCAGCTCTCTCCTCATGTGTCAGCACCAGCAATTTTGGCAAAGTGTCTCACTGTGCACAGGGGAAACATTAATTTTGCGGCAGCCTGGAGAAAGAAAACACTCGTGGAAGCTTTCAGCTTTTGAAGTTTTCAACTTTTTACCCCAAAAATCAGGACTGTGCTGCCGGCCAGGCTGCATGTGGGCAAGGGTGAGTCTGTCAGATGGGGCTCTGCTCTCATGCTGTGGTGCCTGGAAAGCTCGTGCCAGCACCCTGACTGGTGCCACCGGACGCCTGAGGTGAGTGGGGCTGTGAAAACATTCAGCAGCAGAAAATCCTCCCCATCTGTGTTTCTTATGCTGCCCCTGAAGAGCACTGTATTTATCATCTGCTTTGAATCCTTACAAGGAATTCTGCTCCCATCCTCCACCGAGTCAAAGCTGATGTGTACAATAAGCAACCAAACAAAAATAGGTAGGACCAGGTCTCAACTGCATGTGCTGCTAGCAGGGAAAGCAGTCTTTTCAGCAAAGCTATCTGTGAGTGGCATGGAGTAGGTAGGGAATTCCAGGCTGTGGAGAATGCACAGCCTGCACTCAGAGCTGCTCACGCCAACACAAAGTATGGTGTTACTACTTCATGAAAAGCTTGGGAGACAGTGCTCCTTTACCTCCACCTCTGCTACCAGAAACATGTTACTCAATGCTTCCTTCAGATGCAGTCACTACAAAGCAGTGCAAAACTCGCCTACCGACACACTGATAGGAATTTTAAATGCTTCAGCATCTTTGCAAGCCCTTAACTCTGCATCTGTCTGAAAGCAGGAAGATGCACTCCTTTGCCTTTTTTTTTTTCAAACTGTGCTTTTTTTTTCTGCCCAGAAATTCCCGCAATATCTCCATTTATCAAAGCTGAGGGGAGCTTTAGGAAACTACTGTTGCCACTATGAAACATGCAGGTTCTTTCACTGCTCCTCCTGCAGCTCCACGTTTCTTCTCCTGGAAGAACATCCTAATGGTTGGATTCAGTGATCCTAGAGATCTTTTCCAACCTTAATAATTCTATGATCTACAGAACTGTGTACTAGTTGTAATGTACTAGACACTGACCCTCACCATTTTAACTGTAGTGTCTGCTGGTTTGCCAGAAGCCTCAGGTCTTGGTATCACCTGATTGCCTGAAACCCTGTTTTGATATAAAACTAAATTTCTTCTAGCTAATCTCACTGCAGATTAATGAAGACTTGAAACACTTCAAAATGTTTCAAGACCTAGAATAATAATAACAATAATGACTTCCTTTCTTTTCTTTTTTGAGCAAATCACAGGTACCTTGGACATGACTTCTGCACACCTGGGGCTGCCAGCAAAGCAGAACTATCTGCACATTTTCTCTTTATCACAGCAAGAATTCCTGCAGGCCCAGGAGGCCAGAGAACTCAGCATCAAGACAATTACAACGACTACAACTTTCTTGTGAAATCGAGAACTCCGCAGAGGTACAAAGAGGTGTAAATAGTATCCAATGAATCATGTGAGAAAGGTAAAGCCAAGCTGCAAAACATCCTCTCTCTTCTTGGTTCCCAGCCTGGGGGCTCAATCTTACCATAAAAATCCTTCACAGATTATCTAGCAGCAGAGCATATAAATCTCCTTTTACTTCAAAGCAGTAGGTAATCAATACCCTAAATAAGACAAAACCACAACTCTCTTTAGAAGATTGTTTTCTTGATAGAAGACAGGAAATAAATATTCCTAATACGTACCTACTTACTTTTAAATAATAATGGCATCAGCTCAGTAATGTGTGATGCTTCAATTAGAGCCCCATTGTGCTCTGAGATGTACAAACAGGTCAAACTGGTTCAAGCTATTCTTGTGATAATTTCTGAAAATGAACAGAACATGGGAAACATCAAAATGCTGAAGGTAAAGCCTCCTGTAGTTCTGTCAGACATCTTGACTTGAGAAATCCCCAGGAAACAAATGAAGCAAACTACTGGGATAGGCAATCTTAGCAAGAGTAAATAAATAAATAAATGAAAAAAATGAAAGCACTGAAAACTGATTTTACATTAGTTCTTGTTTTCACAGATTGCAGGGATGAAAGGCAGCAAAGAAGTATGTCTGGTGAAGTAACTCTCTCTTCTGATAATGCATACAAATGCACACACACGCACACACACGTACATGCACTTGCCCTCTTCCTACATACAGTAAAAAAATCACTGTGCTTTGATTTTCATAAGTAATAAATGAGTCACATCTAGATATAAATTAACATGATTAATACTGAAGAGCAATTCACTACTTTAAAATTGCCCACTGGCAGTTGCACACACAGATATTTTCAGTGTTTTTTAAATTTGATTTTTCAAAAATGAAACTACCTGTCATCCTTCAGTATCTGAGATATGAATGAGAGGTGGTTTATCCCAGTAGGCTCCAACATTGAGAGATTGTATTTCCCAGATCACCTTAAAAATGGGTTAGAAATATGATGATGGAATGAATTTCCAAACTTCCCTTGATTTTGTTGCTAATTACAGTTACTCTGACCACCTTTATTTTCTTTAAATAGTGCTTTCCATCCCCACTATGTACAGTAAGAGATGTAGAGACTTCAATGCTGTTCAGCTATGTACAGCCTTCCACAACAGCTCCAAAGATCCTGGAGGTGTAAAATGCAGCAGATCAAAGTTCAGTTACTGTTATTATGAGAACTGATAGAAATTTTTCCTCTGGAAAACAATTATGCAGAAAACTGGGTTTCTGCTTAAGGAACGCTTTCTACTAAACTTCTGTTTTCTGTTGAAAAATGTCAGTACACTAAATCCTGTAGATCAGAGGTGTTAAATGCTGCTGCAGTGAACCTGGGGAACTATTTCCATGTGTTGCTCATGGTCTCGCCTTGGGGTCATATCCTGCATGCCTCAAAACCCCACATCAGGTGCCCATCTGGGATGGGCTGTGTCTCCTTACCTCATGGGAACCATTGGCTTGACCAGGCTAAAGGGGAGAGTGGAAACCTTAAGTATCTATAACTATAAAAGTCATGAAGTACCCTGGCAGTGTTTCAGAAGCAATATATTTAGGTGTTAGGGAATGTACTTCATTGAAACCTCACAAACTTTATGTGAGGAAAAAAATCCCTCCATTTTCAGTTTCAATTACCATCATGAGAAGCTGATGTGATAACAGTACCAGTGTCAAGTGAAAAGCAGATAGGAGGACCTGCTCTCTGCCTGGGGGAGTTTGTGATCTAAGTATTTCACCACTGTCTGCCAAAGTAATATGCAAAGGCATGGTAAGAAAGATATAAGCAAATACTCCAATTTGTATATCTAAAATATTACTAAGTGCTGACTCCTCTCATCCAGTGTCTCTCAGCTGCATAATTCTATGTAGAAAACAGAGTTAAGGAGTGTCTTCAGGGCCAGGAAATTACTTAAAGATCAACTGTAGATTTCATATCTAAAGTATGGTTGGTAAAAGAAAAAGAAAAATCTGCAGGCAAGGTTAGCAGCACTGGTGGGGCAAATGAGTCAGAGGACAGTGTGGAAGAGAAGCATGCAGAGGAGAAACCCTCTGAGGGGATAAGGGTGCTTGAGCATAAAGGGAGGAAACAGAGGTAGCTATTCAAAGCGGGTGGCAACACGGCTGTAGAGAGGGAGATGAAAGAAGTAAGGTTGTGGAAGAATAGGAGTGGTGTTTAGGGAGCTGGGTAAGTTCTGGGTGGAAGACGGGAGTCTGGCCAAAGCTTCTACTGCAGATGGTTTGGGACATGAGAGCAAGAGGACCCAAAGGTGACCAAGGGCCTTTGGCATGAGGGTCAGGGTGGAGAAGCAGGATGGTGAAGTACAGCCACATGTTTCCAAACCAGGTACCTTTGTGCAGTTCTCACTGCAAATCTACCTCATCTTTCCATAATGAGCTCAGGCAGCCTTGGCCTCTCTCCAGCCACCATCTGAGCTTCATTTTACAACACTGATGTTTGGGCAGTTGCAAGTGGATTGTAAGCGGATGGGAGATCATCACTGTATGCTCTCCATCGCTGTAGCCCTTGCAGTGCTAGGACTAACACCCGAGGTTTTTCCTTTCCCCCACGGAACTCTCACGTCTTACAATGGTGCTGCAGTCAGAAGGTCCTCTGGGTTACAGGGAGCAGACCTACAGATCCTATTCCTCCTGTCCTCCCATGGAAAAGCCATGTCCTAAGAGGTTTCCCACCCAAAGACTTATCCACCACAGGCACTTGTGACAGATGTGAACCACATGGCTGGGCAGGGGAGAACAATGCTGCTGGGACTCTGGAGAGTGATCACCACAGGCTGGTAGGCAAGAGGTACAGGAAAAAACTTCTGCATTCCAGTCTGAAGATGTGCCAGGAGCACATTCAGCAGCCCGGACCTCAAGTTGAGGAAAGAAAGAGAGAAACTTGCAGCAGCTTTGTTCAAAAAGAGGGTCATAAATACAGAATTTAGGAGAGACTCAGGTCTGTCCTAGCAATTGAAGGGTTTCACTTTTTGTCATCAGATGTGAAGAGAGCACAGCAAAACAGAAGCTGGTACTTTACAGAGATCTCCCAATTCCCATGTCAACCCATGGGTGCAGTTACATAGTTCAAAGGAGGAGAATAAATTCAGGCACCTTTGGAGAGGAACAAAGCAACACCACCACCTTGAAAAACTTTTCCTGTAAGTGACTTGGTCCTTTCCAGCTCACAGGCCTGGTCCCCAAGGAAAGAAGTGTTGAGCAGCTCTGTCAGAGCAACCAGAGTTTATCACAAGTTTTCTCATCCATGGCTGAATTCAGGTCACGCCTCCATGATCATTAGTCCTGGCTCTTTGCACTCAGTACACATTTGATCTGGATCAGCCCAGGGCACATAATCACATTTAAGATGAATTAGCTAGAACACATGATATGGAGTTTATGCTGGCCTGACGCCAGCTGTGGGAGGATGAACGACACCTGATCCTGCACAAAGCCTGCCAGCACAAAGTTACCCTGGTGCTGTTTTTGGAACAAACATGAACCAGCAGAGCCACATCAGTCCCCTGGAACCAGCCCTGCACACAAACTGGTTGCTGCATTTTTGATGCAGTTATACTTAGTCAGAGGCAGACTGACTAAGTCTCACTTAATTATGAAGTCAGGGCAATCAGACTTACTCTTAGTCAAATCACATTTCAGTCCTTACATCAGAGTTGTCCCACAGTTAGAAGGATCTACATTACACCTAGACTGGGTGTAAACAAACACATGATACCTTCTTAGCTTTGTCTCCTTCCTTGCTGGGTCTGCTCAGGGCACATCCCATGGTTCTCCAGTACTAGAGCAAGAAGAGCAACATTCTCACTCCTCCCTCTGCATTTTGGAAATGAATTGCCTTACCCTTTTGGGCACATAAAAGAAAATTAGAAGACTCTCTTGACAGACAGCTGATTTAGCCTGTGACTTTACTGTTGAGTTTCTGCACCATCAAACTAAATACTGGGAGGAGAAAGAGGCAGGATGAGAGACCCCCTGGCCAGTGCCCACTATTTTATTGCACCAAAGCTGTCCCTGTCAGCTGATATCTCTGCTTGAAAACATGTTCCCAAAACATCTGCTGTGCGTGCCACT
Organism: Corvus cornix cornix; assembly: GCF_000738735.6. NCBI lineage: Eukaryota > Metazoa > Chordata > Aves > Passeriformes > Corvidae > Corvus > Corvus cornix. The sequence continues at coordinate 101,931,364 of NC_046332.1, read as the reverse complement.
GCTAGCCATTTTAAAATACCATAGATTATATGACTTTAATGGAGTTCAACATAGTAGTTAGAAAGTATAGAAAACTGGCAAGTGTTCAAAATGGAGTGTGTACATAGGCAGACAACACAATGCACTGTTTCCCTGCTAGTGTCTGGGTGACAATATCTATACATGCCATTCCAACATGAGCTTGTAATCAAATATTTTCATATTCGGGTTAAAAATAGAATAAGTTTTCTGAAACAATTATTGTACCAGTTATCTTTTACTAGATGCAATTAAATGGTACTCAAACTTCTTGGATTGAATACCTAACAGATAACTTGGAGGAAAAACATAAGTTCTAGAAAATAAAAGCAATAGGTGCCTCACATGGGGATGCTCATAGAAGTAAGAGAGTTTGAGGAGGGCCCTGAACAGCAATTCCACCATTCTCCTCATGACAATGAAGGGAGCAAATGGAAGAGAAAGGCAAAGAGACAACCTGGTTCATCTCCTGGCCTCCCACTTTGCCTTGTCCTTTGTCTCAGTCTGCTTTTCCCTAGTAGGACAAATAATTTCTATCCTACATCATGAACCACATAATTCTTTTATTTCTAAGTGTGATAACATTTCCTTATTCCTGCCAGTTGTAAAAGAAAGCTTTCAAGGACCTTGGTGAAACATCTTCTGTTCTAGCCTAGCTGATTCATGAGATAATCTGTTCTTAACAAATACAGTCCTAAGCCTGTAGTTCCTAAGTTTTAGATCAGCACAATATTCATTCCTCGCTGTGACTCAGTGGAGGCTGCAAGAGATGGCGGAGGGGGAAAAGAAAAGTATTTTTATAGCAGGTTATTTTTATTAGAAAATAGTGTGTTGTATAAAAACGGCTTTATTGAATTGAGGTGTTCAAAGCAATTCCTGCAGAGTATGATTATAGTGAGCAGAGTGCAGGTGAGAAGGTCAGAACTGCAAACTAAATGCAATTTATTCCACTGGTGCAGAAACCTAGGAATGTAGTCCAAGGTAATCATAAACACATGTGATACAAGTATCTCACATGCATAGAGGTACATCCCACCACAGAAATCTTGAACTGTACTCAAAGGCACTAACAACCACAAAAAGTAAAAATAGTAAAAAGTACAAACTTTTAGTCTCCTCGCTAAATCATGTAATAGATTATGTTCAGCACAAGTTATGAGAACAAATACATGGCTAAAAAGACTACACTTGTCATAGGTTTAAATAAAGCATTTCTGGGAAAAAAGGTAAGAATGCAGAAAGAGGGATGTGTTTGGGTGTGTCCATATGAATCCATAGTAAAGCCCAAGGCACAAAGGAGATCAGCTTGAAAATAAAACCCAGGTGGTACATTAAGTGTACATAGGTAACCAAACAATACAATGCAGTGGAAGTAGACAGGATTCAAGCCAGTGAAATGGGGAGACAAGACATCTGTAAACTGCCCAGGGGACACAATGTATGAGATCATACTGATACTGCAGCTGTTTTGATGTATGAAAACCAGGACAGCCATTCTGCAGAATGATCTCACATTAAAGTTCATTAAAGACTGAGCTCTTACTGTCCAGCTGCTACCTGCTCCAAGCTCATCTGAGATGCCCTGTGTCCAGTACAGAAGTGGGCAAGGAAATGCACAGTGAGAGAGTCTCATAAAAAGCAGAGCTCATTTGCAGTGCCATGAAGATGGAGGGGATGGGGATGGGGAGAGCAAGAGCAGTACACAGTGAAGTCACCAAACCACCTACTGCAGTCTTGTATTTAGTCTGAAGACTAAACTGCTCTGAATGCAAAACCAAACTGTTCATCAGCAGTATTTTGACCAGTGGTTTAATGAAACTCAGCCAGCCAGAAAAAAACACATTTATACATATTGACTCCTCAATAATTGCCCAAGATGAAAGCAAATGAGGATGGAGGTGAGGGTGGGAAGGGTCACTGGGAAAGGAGGTTTTTCTCCGTTATTCTGCAGCTCATTCTATGTATTTTCTGAGTGGCATGTTCTTGCCCATACCAATCTCATGGCTTGTCACCTCTAGTCGTGCTTAAGCCTTCCAGTTTGCAGTGGAAATTAGATGTTTAAGTCTTGCAAGTATAGATGCCATGTCCAGCAGCAAAAGACCACACAGACCATATTTGCTCCACTGGCATTTTATTACGTTTAAATAACTGTGAGCCAAAAAAAGATTAGAGTTACGTTAATACAAATTTCTACTCACCTATATTCTCCTCTGCTTCAAAAAGAAAGACAAAATGTAGAAAAAGGCCCAAGGAAACCCAACACATGGAAACCCAGCACATGGTACATTTCTTGAAGGAACAATCCCTTTCTCTGAAGAGCATCTGCAGTATAGTATGTCAGTCAGAAAATAAATGGAATTTCCTGCAATTAATCAATTTAATAAAAAAATACGTGACAGCCTTCCTTCAAAAGCTGCACATGGTTTGGTTGTATTTCTGTTTCTGGATCTTTTGCTCAATCATGGAAGAAAAGTGACTGGCTAGGCTTGCTCTACTGAAAATGAAAGATGAACTGGGAAGCTCATTTATTTTACTTGGAGAAAGAAACAAAGACAGACAAACTGACTGAAAAGCCAAACCAGGCCACTTGCCAAACCAATTATTTGTGTCTTGCCAATCATTTCAGTCCACATTGGTTCCTCTAACAAAACTGAGCAGCCTGTTCATACAGTTATGTTCCTAACAATGAAGAAGCAATCCAAATTCTTCTGGACTGTTTCCAAACAAATGTTGAATATAAATTTACATTCTGGTAATTTTTAAAAAGAATGAGTGGAGGCTTTCAGGCCTCCGCACTTACTAATACCTATTAAGCAACCAGAATGAAGCTGACTCACAAGAGAAAATGTCTTGTCAGCTGATGGAGCCATAAAATTTGGCATTTCTGGCTTGTGTCTGGAGAGGAAAGTGATTTCCTCTATAAATTATGCTCAGATGTGCCACTATCCAAACCAGAACTACACAGCAAACACAGGTAGGGGAAGATTGAAGAACAGGACAAGGTCCTACTGGATACAACCAGGTTTGCACTTGATTTATGGTCTCACAGCCTGAACATACCTTACTAATGCTGCTGCTATTGTAACAAAACAGACTGGTATGCAGGTTTGTGGCAATAATGTTTGTTGAAAGAGTTTTCTCAGTTTTGTATTCATGCTTCTGCCTTTTTTTTGGCCTTCCTCTAAAGGAGGTTTGAAAAAACAAGAAATGTAAAACTAGAGAGAAAAAAAGGTCTGTAAAGGCTTTTTAAGAGAAACTCATAAAACCATGCAGTTACTTCACAGAGATATGGGACCAAAATGCTAATTATTATTTGGGACTCTCCTAAGCATTTCAGACACCCTTTGGGCTTTGAAGAGCCTGATCTGGAGGCACAGTCCTCCCACACTCTATAAATATTGGCAGCTTTCTAACTGAAGCAGCAGTGAATGGGAGCTGAGTGGAAGAGAGCAAGACTTGGTGTATTCAGGCCAAATTCATCCTATGGCACCAGTGACTCAATCCCTTACACACCTGCTTTTCTTTAAATGTCACAAACAGCCCCTGCTCATGCAGTGACAATCAACAGCAAAACTCTCGTCCCTGTAAGCATAAAATTACCTGTGAGCTTTTGCTCTTGTGTGGACAAAGACTAAACCCCATTTATCATACTGACCCATTGACTGAAAAGAGAGTCTGCTGTTTGGCCTTGATTCTACAAATCCCCTTATCCAGAGAAGATCTCCTGTAGTTGATCACAGTACATGCGCTGCTGATCTGAGATCTTAAATTCATCCCTTAATTATGACAACATTAAGGGCACGAAGGTTAATTAAAAAGCAAATGAGGGCACTCCATAAAGGTAATTCCAGTTACTCTGGCCTGCAGAGGCATGCAAGGCTTTTTCTCTGGGTATTTAAGAGACAGGGAAAGCGGTTTAGTTCAATATTATCATGGCCTCTTGAATATAGCATTTAGCATGGAAACCAGGAGTATGCTTTCATTTCTCATGGACGTAAAATGGGACTATTCTAATATTTCAAAAGGAGCCAAGAATTTGGAAATCAGTGAAGAATGGCATTTGTCTTTACTTACATGTTTTCTAATAAATATTGTCAGTATTTTTTATTATGATATAATTGATCTGTCACTTTATTCTTTCATTTCTACTCTCTGTTTCTGTAAAGCCACAAGGAAGAACAAGGGCCCTCCACACCTACTCACACTAATTATCTTTCTTACTGCTGATGTCTCATCCACACTGACAAGCTGAGAAATGTGAATCTTTGACTCACTGAAAAGGGGAATGGAGATCCATGCAGCTGGTCTGTGGTTCACTTCCTCCATTCAGGACACCAGCTTAAAACTAAACCAATGTGAAAAAAATATTTTCACAGATTATAGTCCATTAGCACATAAGAATAGAGGAGTCTTAACTTGGCTTCCTGGAGTAGGAAAAAATCTCCAGTCTGGCATACAGAAGGGGAAATGCTCATCACCTACAGGACAGCTCATCTCATTTAACAAGAACAGTTTCTATGCTGCAAGTTGTTTATCCAAGATCAAAACAAGGCACCAACACCATTCTTGCCATCATAACTACTGCAGTTCAAGGAAATAAACCATCCACCAACATATCTCTCTGAAAAAAACCCAAGTCCCTGCATGCCAGTGCAGGAGGTCTGAGCCATTTATTCAAGCTTTTTCACCTTTAGTAAATAAGGGCAGCTCCAACATTGTTCTTTTTGAGTATGTCAGTTTTGGCTTTTGGTTTTCTGGCAAAGCACCAAGGTATCATCCTCTCAGGTAAACCTGAGATCCCTGTGAGACACCAACTGGTTTGGAAAGCGGAATATGGGTTAAGTGGTCCTTAACTGTCAGCCCCCATTAATGAGACTGAGCAAGAACAATGACAAATGAAGGGTAAAGAAGATACTGTAATAAAGTACCCTGAGTCTGGTAGAAATTTTTAAACTCAAAGTGTCACTCTGGCTTCTTTACCCTACCCCCAAAAGAGCTCAAGAACCAAATCAGGAAATCACAGAGAGGTAGGATTGCCATCTGGCACAGGAAAACTTTCAGGGATGTGACATGAGAACACCTGGAAAGACAGTTTGATTAAGGACAGCCAGCATACATTTAGACACAGGAGGTCATGCTTAGCTAACCTGCTGGATATCTTTGAAGATAATGCTGCTGTGGCAGATAAGAAAAGCATGACAGATGCTGTATAGTACACTGAGGTTAGATTTTTCAAACAAAGTTTTGACAAGTTCCAGTATCAGAGAAGACTAATGGAGACAAACAGAAAGTTATGGATCGCAAAGTAAAAGGACAGAACAGTGGCTGTGGAGCAAGAGTTCAAATAAGATATAAAAAATATGTTGGGAAAAGGGTACTGAATTCAGGGGTCAGATTTACAAGCATTATCCCATCCCACTTGCCCCAAGCATTGTTTCTGTGTCAGATCAAAACACCAGCATGACCTACAGTACCTGTGATTAGGGCTCTTACATTATGGCAGCGATAAACTGTGGCCTTTAGAGTTGCTTTTGGTTCACATTACTGAGCTTGTACCTGTACACTGATGTCAATGCAGAAACGCTGAAGAGAATATCTTCACATGAAAAGGGGAATGGTGTTCTTTCACATGGTGTTCAGGCTCTAATCTAAGCATCAAATCTAGGCTGAACACACAGTACTGAAGAATTTGGTTCAGTCAGCAAATCACAGAATCATAGAATCTTTCAGGTTGGAAAAGACTTAGCACCACCATCATGTTCATCATTAAACATCATCCTTTTGTGCCATGTCCACACTTTTCTGAACACTTCTAGGGATGGTGACTCAACCACTTTCCTGGGCAGGCTGCTCCAATGTTTGACAACCCTTGCTGTGAAAAAACATTACCTAGTATCTAATCTAAAGCTCCCCTGGTACAACTTGAAGCCATTTCTTCTTGTCCTGTCACTTGTTACCTGGGAGAAGAGGCCAAACCCCACCTGTCTACAACTTCTTTTCAGGTAGTTGTAGAGTATGATAAGGTCTTCCCTGAACCTCCTGCTCTCTGCAGGCTAAACAATCCAGCTTCCTCAGCCACTCCTCATCAGACTTGTGCTCCAGGCCCTTCCCTAGCTCCTTCTCTCTCCTTCTCTGGACTTGCTCCAGCACCTCAATGTTGTCCTTGCAGTGAAGGGCCCAGAACTGGACACAGGATTTGAGATGTGAACTCACCAGTGCTGAGTACAGGGGACAATCACTGCCCTAGTCCTGCTGGCCACACTATTGCTGATCCAGGCCAGGATGCCATTGGCCTTTTTGGCCACCTGGGCACAGCTGGCTCATGTTCAGCCACTGTTGACCAGCACCCCCTTTTCTGCTGCTTTCCAGCCACTTCTTCCCCAGCACTGCCTGGGGTTGTTGTGACCCAAGAACAGGACTCGGAACTTGGCCTTATTGAACTTCATACCATTAATCCAGCCTGTGAAGACCCCTCTGCACAGCCTTCCTACCCTCCACTAGACCACACTCCCATCTAACTTGGTCTGCAAACTTGCTTAGGTGCACTTGGTCCCCTCACCCAGGTCATTGATGAAGATATTAAACAGGGTTGGCCCTCGTCCTGATCCCTGGGGAGCACCACTTGTGACTGATCACCAGTTAGATGTACATCCATTCACCACCACTAATTGTAGCTCAACACATAAAGCACAAAATAAATTAATCCCTGAGAAAGGAATCAGGCAAAGCTGTGCATGCTAAGTACTGTAACAACATGACACTTCGTTGAGGCAAGGGATTTTAAGGGTTGTAGTAGAAAAAAACATAATTAAAGCCACCAATATATGGCAGAACATCAGAGAAAATGACAAAAAAAAAAGAGAGATGGGTTACAACTTTTGTTAATAGACTTATGGCAATAACAACTAGAAATCAATGGCTTGTTCTGGAGATGGAGGCTTAACAGATGCTCTATATTAGTAACTGTATGACAGAGAGAATATTATTGCCTCAGAGGGTGCAAGAGCAGGGCAACAAAAAGTGAAAACAGATCTTGGCTCTTACTGGGTCCTAAATTATTAGGTGGGTGAAGTGAGGGCAAGTTATGCTTACTTTTATTGGAAAATATTGTGATGCGACCTAGTAGATGATTTTCAAAATCATGACGGGGGTGATCAAGGTAAGCTCTACCAAGCAAGGGTGGAGCAGCAGGGGAAAGGAAGGCAAGATATGTCTAAACAGGCTGCAAACATCTTAAATAATATAACTGGAGGAAAACAGGGAAGTTGTCAGGTAGATCTGCTCCAGCTTAAAGGCAATAAATGTGGAAGATGTTATCATGAGAGGCAGCTGAATAAAAGGCTGTGTGTGAGCTCAAAAGACACTTGGACTTATTTCAACAGAAGAATTTGAGGATTTCTGTGAAAACCAGAATCTTGGGATTAAGACGTAAAACAGTAGGCATGCCAAGGCAAGTCAGGATGCCTAAAATTGTTCATACTGTCACACACATGAAGCAGAATTCCCTGGTTTGCTACCACACCTTTACCCTGGAGCCACAGTTAAGAGAAATATCTCCACGTAGAAATCTTCCTTCCTGCAGCTTCTTTTGGTCAAACTACTTAAGCTGAGAAGAGCTCTTCTCCCAAATACCTCATGGCTACAAATAGCTGTAACAAAGGTAGAAATGAGCTGCAGGAGTGCCACCAAGTCCCACTTGCAGTGACCTCCTCAAGCACAGACGGTGCCTGCTTCTGCAGCATTTGCTGTATCCCCCCTCCCCAAATACTGGCTGAGGTCTAGGAGGAAAGGAGCAATCAGAAACAAAGTTGTGCTCACTTTTCAGGGACATCTTCCCATGTCCTCAGCCTTTCAAGCCCCAAAATGGTCATACAGTTTAAGAACCAGGCTCCTTGCAAGTCCAAAGGTGCCCCAACTCCACGCTACCACAGACACAGCCAAAGCCTCTGAAATGCAGTGGGGAGGGGGGTAGGAGTCTCCACTGCTGAGGGTCTATTTCAGGGACCCTTACAGCTGTCTACCAGTCTTCTTTATTGCATTTTGGTCTAAAATATGAAAGGAAAAAAATTGCTGGGCATGTGCACTCCAGAAGGAGATGCACTCATCCCTCCCAGCCTGAGGCCGGGAACTGATCCACTCCATGTTAACATCCCTGCTACACCAACAGCCATATGATGCAGTTTTGACCAGAATCATATCTAGGTAAGCAGGATAATTGAAAATAGGTATGAAGGAATCTTAAGTCTTTCTGTTTAAATTCCATTCTTATTTTACAATAGCCACCTCAGAATTAGCCTCAGTTTTCTTACAAGAAAAAAATAATCAGCTCCCTGATTTAGAAATTTACACCCACCAGTCTAGCTTCAAGCTCTTTCTTATGGATGAGCTGTAGCATGCAGAAATTAGGTGACTGTTTTGGAAATGTTCACATGCTTCTTTCTAATAGGGAATTCACCACCATGCAGTTTTATTTTTATGTTTGCTGTGCATTATAGAAATATGTAACCCTGAGATTGAAACAGGTTTTCTCTTCTAATATTTTTTCTATTACCTGATATCCTGATCTCTTACTCAAGCAGCATCATTAGTTCCTAGCATTTATTTCATTTTAATATGTCATAAGAAAAAGCAAACATCAGAGCTGTGCAGAAAAGCATAAATAGAAATATAAGTATTGCAACTGTATACAAGAGGAAGAATAAAGTAGAATGAAGAAACCATCCTGTCAAACATGAGCATCCTGTTCTAACTACAATGATAATAAGAGAGACAGGATTTAGAAGAAGGCACAAGATAAGTATTTTTCTTTTTAATTGTGTTACTCTTCCTTTAGACACAACTTAGCAAATGATGCTACCTTCAAATATTCCTTGGATGGGTGTGTTTATCTTGTTCAGCAAGCACTGAATCCAAACAAACACTAGTCAAAAGCCCAGTCAGTATTCTGCTTTCCCTTGCAAACCAGAGCTGTATCTCCCAGCTTGCTTTCCTCAGGGTATCCACAGTATTTCTCGCCAGGGGACCTGCTGTATAACCCATATCAAGTATAAATGTTCAAGTTTTTCTAGTTTGCAAATCTCAGGCAAAGGATTCCTTATCCCTCCTGATCACAACCAACTCCCCAGCAAAGGCTTTTAACTGGCCACAGTCATCACACCATCACTGACAGGGGTAACGAATGGAGACCTCTGGGGAAAATTAATATTATTAGGCAGAGTGTGAAAACAATTAACACTATTTGGGGTAATGACAGACCACATTCCCCACAGGTGTAAAGGGACCTTTATTTATTTATGGGAAGGCAGAATTTGGCTGTTGGAGAGCCTGCCAGATTCCTCTATACATGCTCCAGCATTCACTATGGAAACCTCAATGAAGACCACCCTTATTTAGAACTGTAGGCAAGTTCCTTCCAAATCTATCCATTTTTTCTTTTGAAAGTTCTATCTGAGTGATTTATTGAGATTAAATACTCAGGACTTCATTTGCCTACAGAAGACAACTGGCATTACTCAGGCAGAGACAATCACTAAGAAAACCAAGTGATGGGTTATGTGTCTTTTGCTCAAATATGTTGCTTTGGAGTAAGCAATTTCTAATAAAAATGTATATTTTACATTTGTTCCTTGTTTGTCACAAATTTTCTTCGTGTCCAAAATTTATTTAGGGTATGTCTTTTCAGTTCAAGGATTGAGAAAGGACTGTTTTTCCTGCTAAAAAATTGCAGTTTTCCTGTTTCAATTATATGCTGGTAAATTATATTGATAATTGTGATAACTATGCTGTGCTTTGCACAACTAGGTGGAGTTTGAGAAATACTCCTCCTGCCTTTCTAGAAGCTATTCTGGAAGAGAAACACAAAACACATCTCCAGTTAAAGCCACTGAGCAAACTGAAGGATACATAAGTGGCAGAAACATTGTAAAACAAGATGAGAAAGATTAATTATATCCGGGGCTGCTCTTAACAATCTCCAGATGACCTGAAAACCAGACACAGTTTGATAAATATTTCTGTGATACTTGTGTCCAGGCTGGAACCTAAAATAATCAGATAATGTCCTCAGCACTATTTCCAAATATATAGAAGTATAAATGTGTATTTGTGTGTATATAGATATAGATATATATCTCCAAACTATGAATCTGTTTTGAAAAAGAGGAGGAACAAAGTTTATTGTTCCATATTAGCACAGCAACAGACAAAGAAACACATCATCTCCTTCACACGGAAGGAGTGCATGGAGCCAACCCCTTTTGAAAGAAATAGGAAGAGCCAAGGAGCCCTCTGAACAGCAGCATGGGGCTGGGAGCCTCCCCTTTCCCACCAGTCTCCATATTATTTAGTCCCAGCACAGTGAAGTGCGTTACATGAGGATTTTTTACCTCTCCAGAGCAACCTCTACAGTTTTATCATAACGGAGCTTGGGTGAATTGGCATCACCTCGATGAACAGCAGTGCTTTGAGAAGGTGGGAAGAATTATGGTTATAATGAACTGTCTGCATCCAATTTTTTGCTTCCCTACGGTAAGCGTCTATAAAAAACTCTGATTTCCTTTTAAAGAAAATAAAAATGAAGAGTCTGGTTTTGCTTAGATGCATGTGCAGGCTCATGGCCAAAACCAGCAGTGAGAGCAAAAGCCTTATCAAAGTTCAAAAAAACCAGCTAAAAAACCCCAAACAAACAAACAAGCATATCCCAAGATAGACACTTAGCTGAACCCACTGTGACACAATATCCAAGTGCCTGTCCTTTCCCACTTCCTTCACTGCTTATTTGGGGCTTGACTATGCTACAGTCTTGCCAGTCCACCCAAGGAAGTCTCAAGGGATGCACTTTCCCAGTCCTCTGTGCAAAACTGGGAGAAAAGGTATGGGAAAAGGAAAGCTGAAGCCACTGAGCCACCCCATTCCCTTCCAAGTCAGCAGGCAGACAGGGCAGGAGCAGACAAGGTAGAGACATTCCCTCTTGCCCTCTCCAGCCCACCACCCCAAGAACTGTCTGGCCATGAGACAGTGAGCAGACACTGCGCTTGGCGGCACAACATTCTCTCCCTCCATCCTACCCACCATGGCACAGGGGGAGAAGGAACAGGAGGGCTGGGCATGCCTTCAGCTGCCAGTGCCCAGCTAGGGCTGTGTCTCCTGGAGCGAGAAACAGTCCCGTGTCCCCAGGGAACTGTCAGGGTTTCCAAGGCAGAAACCTTGCACAGCTATGAAGGCACAAGTGGTATAAATAATCAATGTCAACAGAGGAACAGCAAGGGAAACGTTCCACTACAGCAAATCAGCACCTACGTCCCTCACGACAAAGTATCTCCCCTCTTTCTTAATGGGAATAACGAAAAAGTACATTTAATATTGCCAGAGCAGTAAAAGAAGCGTAAGTATTCCCTTCCCATCTTCATAGTTAGCATTTTACAGAATGATCCATGCCAGCACAACCCCTTCTCCTGCACGTCCCAAGAGATAGTTAAAATGAGCATTTCTTCATTCATACACGGAATGCACATTCCAGTGCTGCTGTATAAATGCTGTGATGCCAAGGAACAATCACATGATTCTCCTATTCGGGCTGCTTTTTTAAATGGAAAACAAGAGTTTTACCCTGAACTATCTGCTTTTGGCTGACGTTTTTCAATTTTCATAGAAATCCACCAAAGAGATTCTGGCATCCAGAAAATGAAACAGTTCAGTTCTGAGCTCAAAAGTGAAGCTTTCCTTTTGGAAAGACTCGCAGATGCTGTTTTGCTGTTTTGATACAAAATAAACTTCCATCTTTCCTGCTACAAGACATTGTTTGGTCTTGACTCTTGCTTTAAACCAGTTTCCTCCCTTATTTCTCACAAGAGCAGCCCAAGACTGTCTGTCTAAATACTTCAGTCTCCTACTGTAGCCCATGCCCTTTGCTTAGGTGATGCAGCTCTGATCACACAGCAAGGTCATGCCATTTCCCTCATGCACATGCAGGGCCAGCTGGAGAGCCTGGGCAGCATCTGGAAGGCATGGGAGAACAGATAAGCCATTACCAGAAAAGGCAGCTAGATTTAATAAATGCAAGTAAATGTTCTGCTTTTCCTGATAAAAATTGATTTTATTCCTTTAGGGGAAAAAAAGGGAAGCTTTCTTTGCCCTATTCCCTCTCTCCAAATTACATCACTTCAGCCCCAAAAACAAATATACTTGGACACCTGATTAGTGGGAGTTGGACATGCAGGTATTTTCATGCAGCTGAGTCTATTCTCTTAAGCCCAGTTGCAGTGCTCTCCTTTATACACATCATATCATGTTGCACAGTAATGGGTGAGGGAAGGGATTTCCAGATCTCCCTGAGAAACCAATTTAGTCCTGAAGGCAAAGAAGCTGAATGAATTCACGTTACCTCAGACTACACTAATTGCATTAAAACCAAGGATATGGTTAAGAAACAGTAAAACACAATTCAGGTCTTCATGAGAAAGCTGCTTCTTGGTTTCTCTGTTGTTTGTACCCTTCTGTTCTTTCACCTCTCCCTGCTCCAATGGAGACCAGAAGCTGCTGAATCACCAAGAAGGACTTTAGTCCAGGAAACAAGAGCCAAATTCAGCTCCACAAAGTGTTCCAAGGAAGCTACTGCCCATACAGTCCATGCAAGGGGTCAGCTGTCATTAGATTCACTCACAGGGAAACCTGACAAGCAGAAATGACAATGTTTAGAGAACAAGGAAGGCTCAGTGTCCCTCTCCTCCTCATCCCCCACTTGTGTCAGGCCTGTGCCTTATGTCTAGTGGTGGCAATTGGTTTCACCAGCTGCAACATTCACACTCATAGACACAGGCACTGCACAAACACCGTGGGAGCAGCTCTCCCAGCCCTGTAGGGTACTGTGCCTTGGGATTGCTCAAATGGGTATGACAGAACCTGCTGGGGAAAAGTGCAGAGAGGTGAACCACCTTGCCCAAAATCACGGAGTAAACCCATGGCTTCACCAGTCTCCACCTCCTAATGCCCTAATGACCACAATGGGACAGTACTGCCAGCTGCAAGAGCGTGAGGATGGCAAGCGTTTCATGGAACAGTGCACTCCCTTCTCTCCCAAAGCACATACTGTCTTTGTTAGGCCATCTCCTGCCCCAGCTCGTAACTCAGCTGCGCCACGCACTCCAGACTGGCACCACAGAATCTGGCCTCCCGTGGGTAATGGTGGTGCGAGCACAGCAGTGCCCTGAAGGAGCTGTGGCAGGTCCCCAGACCAATCACAGACAGTTTCTGGCAGCCACTCCATGGTCAACAGAGAGCCACCTTCACATTTTGTTTCATTGGTCAGGTCTTCTGACACTTGCTTGAAACCCAGGCTCATTTGGAAGACATTAGGATTTTGGGTGGAGGTGCTGCTCAAGTCCTGGACCTGCACTCCGAGATTTATCTTTTCATTTCAAACCTCTCAAAGCAAGACAGATGGGATTTTCCCACCCCTTCACTTTCCCCATAAAAGTGCTTTCTATTGACTTTTGCAAAGCCAGCTTTGCCTGCAACGTGTAGTTCTCCTCCCTCGACTGTTTCAACACACTGAGAACTTCACCAGCTCCCCACTCTGCTGCCTGTGACATGCAGCAGCCACCAGTGCCCCTGCCCTGACACACACACCTCTGGGGAGAAATGAGCCAGTTGGGAGTGGGGCAGCTGGAGGTGAAGCTGTGAAGAGGCACATGGTGCTGCCTGCGCTGGGGGCTGTGAGAAGCAGGTCAAAACCTGGCCCTCATGCACAGCCCATCTGTGCCACACCAGGGACAGAGATGCACGTGGCTTTCAAGGCCAGTGGGTGTTGCCTTCTTAGCAGACCATGACATCAGTGCTCTGTACAGGCTTCATTTCACAACAGCATAGAAGAAGCAGAAGGTTGGGTTAGAAAGGAGAACAGAAAACCAGTATGCAATCTTTTATTTACACTGAAAAAAACCATGAGAAGACTGGAGGGGACGATCCAGCCTTCTTAACACAGTGTCTTAACTCTGGGGAGGGACACTGATGACCTTTCTTAAAAACACCCACCTCTTTCTAATGAATATGCAAGGAGCCCAGAGGACTGCTTCACTATCTTCGTAAAATAGACCTGGGTGGGTCAATGACACTGTCACACACTCCTTCCAAGTATAAAAGGTCTTCAGTCAGATTAATCCTCCTGCACCAAAGAGTGCAACATCTCATCATGTGAATGAAGACTGCAGTGTAACAAACATCTCTCTGGTGGTTGAAGTAAGGCTGTATGAACAACATCAGTTCTGGCATTTTCCACACACTTTTTTGGTAAACTTAATTGTATTCTTTCAATAAAGACGTTCATGAGTTTTGGAGCTTTAGGATTTTGGATTTTTTCATGCATAAGATATTTAATCATAGATACCAGACAGAAGCCTCTGTATAGTAAATCAATGGATTTTTTTTCATCCCATTCACAGAAAACCCCATCTCCAGAGCTGATCAAACCAGAAGAGGCAGAGAAAACTGAAGAGCTGTTTGGTTTTCAGAAGATCCCTCCACAATAGGAGACAGAAACTTCTCAACAGGCTTACTTGGAATCACTGCAAAAAGTAGATCTCATGTGAAAGCTGAAAGGTTAGTTGGAGAAGAGCTGACTTTGCTTTTAGGGAGTGGTGATGCAGGGCTGAAGTGGTGATACACAGTGAAACAACCAGGTGGAGAAGAGTGAGACTTGCCTGCAGGCTAGCACTGAATATTAGCAAGCTGGTGTAACAGAGGTTGTGCTGTTCAAATAGCCTGAAGAGGCACTCTGTGCATGAGATGAGTATCCTGTACTCTATCTCAAGACATATTTTCCTTTACAAAACAGTTGCTTGTACTGTTCTCAAGGATTTTTGTTTATCCTGTAGGATTTTTGGGGTGACAGAAGAGGGTTGGTTTACTTGTTTTTAACCACAGTGTCCTGTCTCTGAATAAAACTGGTGATGTTTATGACGCTCAGTGCTCTACAGGTATTTATCAGCTGTATACAGTGCAACAGGCCAGTGAATAATTCTCATATTACTACAATTAAGCCACTTCATCACTGGTTGAACTCCTGGTAAGACTTTTGCCTCTAAAGCAATATACTTTTAAAGCAAGTAATTACTTGTGCTGAAGGTTAAAAAAAAAAAAGGAGAAAAAAAACCCCAAATACATCCTCTTGCAGATATTGGCAACTCTGCTTCATTTCATAACCAGTATGTTTTCAAAAAGTAAAATAAATAAAGGAGAGTGGAGTGAATGCTGAGGTTTAAAAAAGATCAATATAAAGACTTGACTAGAACAGACTGTGCATTAAGACTACACAGAAATGTTTTTCTGACCTCTCTCTTGAACCCTGTGTTTTGGCAGCCACCTAACTTAACCTGTTTAGCATGAAAGAAAGCAGTGAGTCAGAGTCTTAAGCCTCCATAAATGCATGCTAGTAGAAGAAAACATCAACAATATTTATTTTTTACAGAAATCCTAATATCAGGAAGACACTATAGCAGTGGCACAAAGAAAACATATTGGAAGCAGAATTTCTCATTCTTTTATGTTATAAGACAGGCTTCCAGGTTACCCCAAGTACTGCCACTGGCCAGTGGGACAATTCCCCCTGTCCCTGAGGGCCCTGAACTTTTATTCACACACTGGTCCATCTCTGTCTCGCATGACATGAACGCTCCTCCAACAGGTCCTCAAAAGTGTTTCCAGACCATTGCTTCCAATAGGGTAGAGTCTAACTTAGAAGTTAAATTTGAGCATCCATGTGTCTTTGCTTACCACTCCCTGACAGAGAAGCAACATTTATTACTGACTGGCTAAAGCATGCATCCGGTCTGTGTGTGCTTTCAGACACAGCCCACTGCAAAATGGGGTACAGCTATTAGGGTGCCAAAGGTTCAACAGTGACATTTCTTGGATTTTTTTCTTCCCCCCAAATCATGCACATAAATCAAAACTGAAGAAGACAACAGGGTAACATTTGTACTGACTAGCATTTTAACCTTAAAGTGATAGCAAAGTAGAGAATATATTTGTCTTAAAAGACAAAAACTACCTAGTAAAAGATGGGAAAAGGACTGTAAGACAGTGAAAAGCATAGAAGAGATTCAGGCAGAGGGGAAAGAAGAAATAAGCTTTCTTTTCATCTCCCAAAAGGGCAACACTTTCTACAATTTCTACAATCCAGACCAAAGGTTCTCCTCCGCTTCACAGAGTTTGAAAGAAGGGAAGAGAGAGAAAAAGAAGGAATGGAGCTTCTCTAGCAATGTAGGTGTTACACCAGGGTGCCTTTCAAGTGCTGCAGCAGTAGTATCCAAGCCTTAATTCTTCTTTGCCACACTGCACAGAGCCAGTGGCATCTCAGCAGATTCCAACTTCACCTTAGCAATGCCCAGCAGAGCAGCTGCACTCCAGAGAGCAGCTCGCTTGCACGTCCCTGAGCTGTCAGTTTGCAGCACATCACTCCAGCCATCCAGATGGGAGGCCAGCAGAGTGGGGAAGGCTCACAGTGACCTGCCCAACAACATTTTCTGCAGATTGGAAATCCCAGTCAAAGCTCATCCAGTCCTAACATAACTTCCTGCAATCAAACCTGACAAGGAAAGCCAACTACAGAATGCATTTCAAGCCTCACCTGCTCTCCTAAGAGTAGTTCTACATGCTAGAAGCATTTTGATGGCCTTCCTGAAATGTCTGTCTGGCTAAAGTAACCTACAAATACCAAGGAGCAGCACATCCTTTATTCCACTTGCATCAGTTTTGGAAACCAAGTGATGTATTTATGCTGGGGGGGGGACCGCAAAACAAGTCAAGTCAGAACAAGGAGATGGGCAATGGAAGAACAGAGGAGCAAGGACTAGCTACCAAATTCTGGTAGAGGTAATTCTTACCATTTGAAGGGTATGTTGACAAATATGTTATGACAGGGACTATTAATCTTTATAATCAGCTATAAAGGTGCCTCCAGAGTAGAATTGTCTTTACTCATTACCTCTGTAAGTATGAACCTAAAAGAAGGAATGGGCAATGGCCAATTTGCAAAACTGTGCTGTCTGAGCAGGACTGCCACTCCCTGCTCCACTAGTGTCAAGCCCCACACATATGTGCCAACACAAAGAGCAGAGCCCTGTGTACACAGGTCTGATCCTTAGCACAGTATCTTCTGCTAATAATAAAGTAAGAGTCATTTGAAGACATTAAAACAGGTCAAGAAACCAAAAACCTGGACTCGGATTCACAGGCACAGGTAATCAGTGCAGCTTCAGTGATAATAGCCAAGCTACATCAATTTATTCCTACTAAAGTCTGGTCTACCTTCCTTGGGTTTTATTTTCTCTCACTGAATTTAGGAAAATAGGCTCTTTTATTTTTAAATAAAAACTTCCTTTTCAGCGTCAAGCATCTGTATTTGAATTCAGTGAAAAGGGAGCAGTAGAAATTATTCATTTTTCAAAAATACTTCCATCACTGCATGTGGAAAAAAAATTTTTAAAAGTAAGGCTGTGTATATATATGTATGGAGACATTAAAAAATCCCACATATGTGGCATATGACATATATGGCCTCCACCATACACATACCATATATATTTGCACATATACCATATATAGACACACATACAGTATGGACATGGGCCTGCATGTTTGTATGTAGACACCTGTGGCAGAGATGTCTGAAGAGAGGGCAAAGAGAAGTCTTCATGCAGTCCAGACCTTCAGGCATGGCCTCTCCAGGCACCAGGAAAATTGTTACTCAGTGACCTTGAGGAACAGAAAATTTTCCTTTCTGGAAGGTCCGCTGTTGTGGAGCATTCAAGCGGGCATTTCCAGCCCTTCCACACTCTCCAGTAAGGTTCTCAGACAGAGTGGTTCCTCATTAAATCCTCTGCATTTTCAGAGTTCCTTCAGCAAGGCCTGACAGGTCTCACCCATTTTAAACAAGGTACCTAAACTTATGTCCGCATTGGAATAGCCTTATCCTTCATGGCTAAGATTAAATGCTCTGTTCAATCAGTATTTCATAGAATGTTGGGTTTTTTTTTCCTTTTCCAGCAGTAAAGGAAAAGATCTGTTGCATCTTTCCTCCCAGCAGCCTTCTGCAAGCAACAGTGAAGGTGTTCTGGCTAGGGCAGGCCCAGGTTCCCAAGGATGCCCCTCTTACGCCACACGCAGCAAAGAGGCACGGGGCAGTGCCGAAAGGAATGCCAAAGTTTGCCATTCCCTTTGTGGAATGTCAATGCTCATTGATCACTAAATCACTTCAACAGTTTATTAAATAGATGTCATAGAGAGTTACTGCCAGTCTTCTGTTAATTTAAAAATACTAATGGAATTTTTTAGGGGTGTAATTTCTTTCTGAATGAAAAATGCTCCCTGTGTTAAATTATGAACATTTTGGACCTCACTAACTAGTGTGCAAGGCTGTTGATAACACAGAACACCGATTTAGTAGAAATTTTAACACTGCAATATCTTTTTAAGGTTGCTCCATAGCTTTGTTGTCTTATTTCTTTATCATTTCAAAGGATCCCCTCCACTTGGTTTTTCCATTTGCATACAAACTGACATTCTCTTGATATATATTATTCACAGGTTTATGTCAATACCAGCATAAGCAGAAGCTATCAATCACTTCTCTGATGATAACAGTAAATAAATAATGCACACTTTAAACCTTCAAAGCACTGCATAAATATCAGTTTGTTTTCACGACATCCCTTTAAGCGTTGAGGAAAGCAGTTTAACCATTTCACTAGACAAAAGCTCAGATTCAAGCACAGCTTAAGACCTGTATGAATCATTTCGTGTATTACCCACAGAAGAACATGCATTCTGATACATAACCTATACATAAAAGACTGGGAAATGCCTATTCCTCCCTTTCCCTCTCCCCCTCCCCCCCAAAAAATGAAACTGAAGCCAACTATTTCCTAATTTTAAAAGAAAGTAAGAAAGCATTTCCATAACAGAATTGCCATGCAGTATTACCAGATTCTGCTGCCTTTCCCTTTGGGTATTGAAAGCTTCTGCTTCCCCACAAACATGGGGGAAAGGGGAGACACCACTGTCTGCTACCTCCTAGTGCCCCCTTTCCCAAAGGGCATGAGGGCTGGAGCAGCAGCTACACATCTTCGTGGCACCTCCAGGCACTTCTTTGTGGCCACCTATACTGTGCCACTCTCCCATACACGGGACGGCACACATCTGCCACAGGCAGGTATGTGCCCTGGGCACGAAATGAAATACAGGGGGAAAAAGCTTTCTTGTGGTGAGGGTGGTCAAACCCTGGCACAGACTGACTGATGAGTTTGTGGAGTCTCCATCCTCTGAGAAACTGAAAACCCAGCTGGACACCGCTCTGAGCAACCTGCTGCAGCTGCCTCTGCCTTGAGCAGGGGTTGGGCTGGATACTCTCCAGAGATGCCTTCTTGCCTCAATTGGTCTGTGTCTTTTGCATAAAGAAGTTGGGAATCCCTCATTTGAACTGCTACTTGCCCATGAAAAATAAATACCAGTGTCTGAGGATACCAAAGCATTTCACTGCCTTTTACTTTTCTGTGGGTACAGCTAGAAATGTCATGCCCATGGCTAGAGAGGTCATCAACTACCCACTCCTGCAACAAATGATATAGGAACCAGACACATGAAACAAAAAAACATAGACAGAGGACCAAAACTAGACATCTGATTCCAATATTCAGTGCAAGGAGCAGACGGACGTTCTTTGTGTTTGGAAGCCTTTCAGCTCTAAAATAAAACTACTGTTCATTCTCCAACAAAAGACTGGGATCAAGTATCAAACTTTTTTCTTTTTCTTTTCTCTTCTTTTTGTTCAACAGCTATCAGCCAGACTTCGTAGCATTCTTCTCCCAGAGTTTTTCTTCACAGATTAAAAAAAATTCCTGCCCATTACATCTCTGGTTATTTGACATCCATTGATCATTCTGCCTGTCCACCTAGCAGAACAGGAGCAAAAAAGCAAGAAAACTAAGATAAGGCTAGATTTTTGTCCTGGAAAGCTGCAGCACTGTGCTGTCTTCCCTGTTTTCTCTCCCTTTCCCCCTCCTTACCATATCTGCTTTCATCCCTAGAGACATTTCCAATAGCAGATAAATCAGCACTTTGAATTCTTCTTCTGATGTTGTAACAAGCCGGCAACTGGCAATGACATGTTGTAGAGAGACACATGTGAATACCTAAGTCAGAAATAACGAGATTTCTCTCTCATATTCAGTGTGAAATGAGAGGCAAACAACATCACTACTGAAAACAGAGGAGTGCAAGAAGAGGTGTGGGGAAGGGAGGTAGAAAGAGTGGATGTCTAATGCACTTTGCTTACTACAGTGGCTTTCAGAAGAAAGACTCTCACAGGCAGCACCCTGGGAAACACAGACTCAGCAGGACGGGACAGTTGCAGAAGGCAGTGTCTCAAATCCAGGCAGCTCCACCCCATATCCCAAAGACACATCCCCCATGGCCAGGCACTGCTGTGTGATGTGGCCAAATGAACCAGCCCTTCAAATAAAAACATACTGGACAAAAGGAGGAGACAAAAGAGAAAGGGAATAAAAGGTCCCAGTAAATCAATTAATGCAACAGTCTGCTTCAGTTTATAGGCAGCACTGGTAATTGCTGTGTGTGTTGCCTGTGATGAATAGGGACTGGTTACCGTTGCACAACTCATCCTTCTCTGCACGGCTGGGAACCAGCAGAATGCTGATCTCCACTGAAAGTCTTTAATTATTGTTAAATTAATCAGGGCAGGGTGTCAGGTCTGGGTTCATGCTTAATTGTCCCAATTTCTTGCAGCCTCAGACTTCCACCTTTCTTCCTCATGCTCCCACCCCCTCCCCTGCCCATGCACCATTGTTATATTGGTGTTGTTTACACAGCAATGAGCCACACAAAGGTTTTTGAGATCCTGCACTTCCACTACCTCAGGACTCTGTGTCTTCGAAAGCCACAGCGTAATACAAAACTCTGGAAAGCAGAACTCCAGACAAACCACAAGACAGGGGGTAGAGTTTTTTGCCACCAGTGCAGAATTCAGACATGGTTGCTGTTGTTACTTCTTAACACTGGTCATGAAACCACTTTTCAGTCATGATCTCATTCTCTGGGGTGGTAGAGAACGAGGGGCATCACCATCTTAAGCTTTCTCATTCCCATTAGTGATCACTCCACTGAACAGCTTTTGTCTAAAATGAGCATAAGCAAGGGAAAAAATCTAGTCTAAACTGTTTTAGTGTTCAGAGCAGAAGAGGTCAAGAGACTGTCAGTGGTTAGACATGACTTCCATGTGTACTTGTGAAAAAGACTTTAGAAGTCTTCTTCACAAAGTCTTAAGCCCCTAGTTTCTCTCTTCTCTGTCTCCCCAAAACACCAAACGACTAGTGGGATTGGACTAGGATATTCCATGCAACTTCCAAAGAATTAAACCACAAGTACCTAAAAGATTACAGCAAGGAGAAAGAGGCTGTGCTCCATGAATAGAGAGGATAGGACAAGAAATAATGGGAGCAATTAAGGAATAATTAAGTTGTAGCAGAAGACATCTAGGTTAGGTGTAAGAAGAAAAAAGGCAGTAAGAGCAGGAAATTACTTGAATAAATTTCCTAGGGAGACTAGGGGATCTGTCACCAGGGGGGTATTAGGAAGCAGACAGACATAGCCTGAAGACATTGAGGTGGTCTGAATGACTTCTTCCAGACCTACAGTGAAGAATCAGACTGGTCTAAGGGGAGGGCAGTCACAGATGAGCAAAGCAGCAGCAAGGATCCTGAGGACCTGCTCAAAATAGATCTGCAGTGACAAATGCAGTACTCAAGGTTTGGCACTGTAGAATTCTGAAAATTACCCACACTTCAGTGCCAGTCCAGCCTTTACACACTACATAAACAAGATGGAATTTTCCATGATTCTTATAATGCAAACATATCATTTAGAGCAAAGTTTTGGAGAAAAAATAATAAGGTGCATTAAATTGGACAGTTTCTTTATTAATCAAAAAGCATAATCCTCCCAGCAGTCGGAGTTCACCATTTTCCATCACTTTGCAGAAAACGTTAGCTACTTTTATAATGAAACCTGCGTGACATAATCATACTTCTCCCCTTTCTCACCCAGCTGAAATGATCCATACAGCAAGGCACCAAGGGAAAGGCCTGAAAAATCAAACCTGTGCACAGCCAGCATAACCAATATTTTATTTTCTTTTTTAGTATAGGTTAAAGAAGACTTCATGGAGATTGTTCAGAAAGTTCCTTCATTATTTCTAGGACATCGACAGGAGCAAGTTTACTGTTTTGACGAATATATTATCAAGAGATGCCCAATCTAAGTGATCTAATGTATTTAACATTGTGGGGCTGCTCACAAAGAATTTGGCCATGAATCTGACAGGAGGAGAAAGACTTGAATTCTGAAATCTCAGGTAGGATCCCTAGTCATTCATTCCTTCACATTACTTACTATATGGCTTCTTTACTTCTGGCTTCTCACCGATAAAAAACCTTCAACCTGCTGAAGTTAGACTGTGCAAGAATACATCTTTGCAAAATTACATTTGATAAAGAAGCACTTTAGATAAAATGTGGTTGTTGTATCACTACAATGATTCTTTCTTACTTTCTAAAAATGGAACAAATTAGCAAGTCTTTACTATCCTAGAAAAGGCATCTAGCTTCTTACTGGCACTCCCATATTTGCTTGGCTCAGTTTTACATTCATCAGGGGTGATATCATTTATGTAGTTTTATTTGCACTAGAGTGGCAATTTAGGATCATTTGCAATCCCAGAAATATGTATCACACTGCACAGCTCTGATCTCCCCACTGTGCTGTGACTAGGGAGCCTAACACCAACATAAGTGATGTAATAGTTTCTTCTTACCTAATTGACTGCTTTCAGCTCTGAGACCTTATTTTGGGAGGGTTGAGGGAAGGGAAACTGTGGGAAAGAGAAGAACAAGAAGCAAGAATAGGGACCACAATGAGATTCACTCCCTAAGAAGAAAATGTCTTATGTTTTTATTCAGACACATGCAACAGCAAAGTTAATTAGATAAAACTGGTCTTCAAAAGATACATTTCAGTCAACCCATTTTTTTTCCACTGAAGGGCAGATATGGAATGATCTACTTCAAAGATGAATATGTTGGAGTCCCACTGTGGCAGATAGATGGACTATAGCAGGCACTTCCACAGCATTGGCCCATCTTTTTCTTCCCAAATCAAGACTCATGAATGCCTGTCTTCTCTTCGGTCCCCAAGCTGCTCTAGACTAAGCAGCCCAGACAACTCCTGGTCTTCAACTGCCTCGTTATCTTGGATTATTTTTGTTCAAAAGGTACTTCTTCTAAAGAAGATAGACTCCCATTCAAACAGTATTACTTATTCAATAACAAACATTCTCTCATACGTGTGCATTGCATGTACCACCTAATATTCTGAGGGTCACTACACGTCTTACCAAAAATGGCATTTCTGGGAGTGTTCTTATTTTCTTTTTACATATATTAGAAGATCTATTTCACAAGTACCTGTAGCTGAGGCATCATTTTTTTCTTTTTATCTGTGTGATACTTGCATAATAAAATCACTGTGTTTCATACTATCAGGAGAGAGTAAAAGGACAGAGTGGGTAAAACCAGTTCTAGGGACAGTGCAAACCAAATCAGGACATCGAGAGTTTGCTGGCACTTATTATCCTGCTTTTCTTGTCCATTGTAAGCATCATAGCATTTTTCCTGAAAAATGTTCTTAAAGTCTTTTTCTGAGTTTGTTTACCCCTGGGGCTAAGTATTTTGTACTGGAATTTTAGCTCTGCCAGCAGAAGAGTCAGTTAGGCAGAGTGTTAACCAATGCTTGGGCCTCCATACTTTATTCCCAGATGCCTCTTTACACTGTAGCAATTCCTATGTTATTGTTAAATAATTGGAGGTGGGGAAGATGTGAGAAGGGAGTTATGTGTATTGGCTTCTACAGATGAGAAAGAAAAAGATACTTAAAATTCTCTCAAATGGATAATTTCTTAATTATCTTTATAGATTTACTGTCTGTCTTGTTATTGCTACCACTGCATCTCATTAGGGCTTGTTTAGCCTCAGATGGTCTCACAATTGTTGTTTCACGATGCTTTTGAAAATTACTATAATTTGTTACTTGTGTTAAAAAAGGCTTGAATTATGAGCTTTTTCAACAAATATTTACCGAGTATTACAGAAACCATAATGAAATTTCACTCTGTAACACTTGGTGGTTTTATTTTTTACTATCACGATGTTCTTTATTTAATCATCTGAAGCATAACCAAATAGTTAAACCCTAAGTAGAGCTCTTAAGAGCTAAGTTATGGTTAGCTTAGAGTTCTAGAAGTAGGACTTCTTTCATTTGAGCAGCATGTTATTACAGCTTATACATAACAAATCATAGCCATTCGTAGCTGAAAATTACTACTTGAAGGCTAAGCAGAAACAAGATGACAGTCTTACTTGACCTTCCAGGACTGTGTGTCAATTCTCTGTGCCACAAACAAGTTCCACTGGATATACTCAGAAGAGAGGTCAAATAAAAAAAGAATAGGTTTTTTCCTCCTATGAGACAAAACATGCTTTGGCAGTCTTGAGTTTGGAGAGTGGAAAACAAGAAACATGAAAATACCCTCTCCTGGCACCACTTTTCTAAAGTGGAGACTCAAATGATGACCAGAGGGTTTCCACTGCCCTCTTTACAGCTGGCAGCGCTTGTTAGTGCACAAGGTAACAACAGGGAACATTTTAGATGGCCTCAACCTCCTTCTTGAGCACGAGATGGAAATGAACAGCCCTACTGTGAGGTGCCTGAAGGGCTATGACCCCAGACCTGTCAGCAGGGAGAACAGAGCTATTTGTCACGTTAGAATATTACTTTTCCTTCTCAGAGTACTGCGCTCAGTTTATCTACTAAAAAAAAAATCCTTAACATGCTAGAAGGATTTAGCAAAGGTACTGCTCTTCTCCATTTTCAGTCTGTTTTGCCTGTGGACTTGACAAGAAGAATCTGTGACCAGCCTTTTTCACTGCGTGATGGAAGGTGCGTGCTCTCTGCAGGCTCTACAACAGGACACTTTCCAGAAACAGCAGCAAATCTGAAAGCAAAAGGCCCTCAGGAAGATGAGTAATGCAGAGAGCAAAGGGAGAGATTTCTGTGGCACGAGGCCCAAACTGCAACTCTTTACGAAGATCAATGGGGTTTGGATGTTACTGAGCCTGAACGGAGAAGGCCCCTGTGTATGAAAAAAGTGTCTGCCCATCACTCATCGCTGTCCCGCGGGAGGCAACTCAGTCATTGGGCTGTCCACTGTCTCTGCTGTAGAATTTGGTGTCAAACCACATCAGCCTGAAAACTGTATTTCTCCAGGCTAGCACTGACATTCATAGCTCAGAAGAAAGACTACAGGCCTGATTCATCCTCATTTCATACCACAGCAGTTCCACAGAAGTCGATGAAGCTGCACCAGCACATACCTGGAACGGGTCTGGCTCAGCAGTCAGGAAGTGCTGGGGTCTCTCCTAGACAGCTTCTTGGGAAGAAAAGCTCCTGCAGGGAGTTCCCACCATGTGAGCAACAACGGTGCTTCTGAAAGTCTGTGCACAGGATTTTTGAAAGGGCTTATACTTCCCAGCTCTGTGGGAAGTATAAGCCCAGTATGAGCACTTCATGTGGATATCCCGTACAGAAAAAAATATGACCAGCAGGGCACTGATTTACTTTAGATCCTAACATTACTTCAAGGCAATTGCCACTGCATTTTGGTGATGTTGTAGTCTCTCCAAATGGCAGGTTCTGGAAATCATTTTCAGTGCTGCTTTTTATGTTAACATTTTGAATTATTAAGCTAAGTACTTCAAAATCAGCCCTGCTGTGAGCCTCTGTGAGGATTGACCAGATGACCTCCAAAGATCCTTTCCAACTTAGAGTTTTCCCTGAATTTAAGATTCAGAGATTATTTATTTCTGGTGATGCTTACTCTGCCAAGACCTGTTTCAAACCAGACTCTAGTCATGCACTCCCTTTTGTAACCCTTTTTTACTAACAGTACTAATTAGAGTTCATTACTGCAAGATCATTTCCAACTTATCTACACCAAATCTGCTTTTAACACTTACATTTATTTGTGCATGGGAGTTCATTGTAATTTCTCCTTACTTAAGACATTCTTTACACCTGAAAAGCAACATTTTCCAGACTGCCACCATCGGTTACCCCGGAGCTTCCATATGGCTTTGAGCATCTCACCATTTCAGTTATCCCATAGTAAATGAATAGAGCCTGATGGTAGCCAGAACAAGAAAGAAAATCTCTTTCTTTTTGTTTTTTAATTAAAAATAAATACACTTACACACTGATCAGATATGTGGTGATGTCTCCCTGTGCTCCGTTCTGTATGTCTATACACCACGTTTATGTAGAGTCTGTGTAAGCTATTTTCCCAGGAAAAGTCTGTCTAAGCCCCAGACTGACACACCCTGTTCCTCCCTGGATATACCACTCAAACGCAGACAAATTACAAATGTGAACATGCTACATCACTCATGTTTCTCTTGGCACTTCCCAAGATTTTTTACATGGTGTGCCAAAAGGGCTTCTGTCAGTCAGGATCCAGCTCCTCACCACAACGGCAAATGCCAAAGTATAGAGCAGGCACAGATTTATTGAGGGAGGATTGCAGGAGCAGGGAGATAGGATGGGCTGCCTGGCCCACACCTCTCCAGTTATTCTGCTGTCCTCTCACCTCTACCACCCATATTCTTTTCAGCACTGCAGATACCCTGGTGCTTACTAAAACAGCTGCCTCTGCCTGGTGGCACTGCTGGAGCAAACCAGTTCATTTGAGCTGGTAAGCCTGTCAGTCATTATATAAAAGATGTTCCAGTTTTGCAGTATATAAATTAAGCTTGACACTACTGCAGCAGGACCTTTACTTTTCCTGCAAATCCAGTTACACTTGATGGAAGTTAATAACTGCAGGCAGCAAGAGAAAGACACTGCTTTCAGGAAAAATAGTGAGGAATAGATTTCAGGGGACATGAAGATGTTCCTTGCACTGAAGGATTTTAAAATTAGCTGACAGTCAAATATCCCAAAACACCTACTTGTGTATTCCTTTGATCTTTGGTGCTCAGCCCTGTGGCCTGTTGGAAGTAGCATCTTTCCTTCTCCTGCTTGCTTTGTGCAGGAGTTATATTTCAAGGCATCAGAGTGCCAAAGGCTGTTAGTAGAAGGTATCATTTATGTGGCCCTTATCCTGATTAGCTGTGTTTCCACATGTCCTTTAATTCACCCAACTAATCCTACTGATATCATGACCTTTATCTTTTACCCCCTTTATCACTCTCAGCTAATGAACTAGTTCCCATAACCTAGGTCAAACATGACAAATAATCAGCCAGACTGAACTCTATAGCTTTTGTCTGCAAAACCAAAATACCTTTGCTTTGCCAAATTCAAAGCACAGCTACAAGCTAGAAATCAGATTATAATGTATTTGTAGCAAATATTTAATGCAAATTCTGGCACTGTTTTTTTTAAATTAAATATTCCATCAGATATTTGTCTGTTAGTCCAGACTTTAACTACCTTAACTATAAAATAATATTCTGCAGACATTTGCCACAAATCATTGCATTATGTTTGAATGCACTCTGATATAAAAGCAAGCAGGAAGAAAGCAGCCGTGTCACGGCTGGAGATTTGTGCAACCAAATCGAGACCATGGGAAAAAGATACACCATCATGTTGGGAGACTCCCTCCTTTTCTGCTTTGATGCACACACAGCTTAGGTGGTATCAGCAAACAAGCAGGCCAGTATTAAGCATGATAAATGAGGACTTATGTACTTAAGCCCTGAGCATATTTCCTGTGCGGAAAGAAAGCTAAGAAGGCAGAAAACTCAGCAATCTGCAAAACTGGGCATTATTTGGTTCACCTGGAAGAGTGGAAACCAGACCTCTCCTTGGAGGCAGTCGAAAGCCATCACAACAGCAATGTGAGATGCCAAGATATGCTACCAGACAACAGGCATCCCCTCACTGCACATGGGATATAGAGTCACCAGGAGCTGCCATGCACCTGAGCAGTGACTTCCTGGGCTCACCACCAGCAGGCTTCAGAAAGCAGCCACAGATGCAGGCTGTCTTCTCCCACAGGAGCTAATCCAGCCTGGAGAGTGGTCCCTTAGTGGGGAGCAGACCTCAGCCAGGCTCACCTTGTATATCTACCCCATTGGCTACATATATGCTAGACTGTTCCACATAACACCAGAAGTTTGTTTTACTGGCCTAAGCAAACAAAAAGAGCAAAATCAAAAACAAAACCAACCAAAAACTCAAAAGCATCCTACTCCTCCATATTTGCACAACAAACTCAGTGACTCATAGTGTCACTAAACGAGATGGCGTCGATAGGACCAAAGCACACAAAGACCAGTGACCCATGTCAGCAGCAACTATTCTGTCTGGCATGGTCCCCAAAAGAGGCATCCCCCCTCTCTGTGCAGCCCGGCCGCAAACAAGGTCCATTGTGTCTTTCCAGTGATCCATTCTGTTTGCTGAAAGCTGAAACAGGGCCAGTGGCTCTTCTGTTGGCATCCCAGTCCACTTTTCGGCTGTGTGCCTTGTTCTCTCCTTCTACCCTCAGCCAACCACCTCGCTTAACACAGCCGACAACATTCGTTTGGATTTATCGTGCAGTTATGGCCCAAGTCCAGACCCAAGCTGGCAGGATCAGTAGAGGACCAGCATCGTCCTATTCAGCTACACACAACCTACTTGTCATCCTTTTGGGAACCAGTGACTCAGACGTAACTTTATTGCGGCCTGGCAGCTGGTGGGACTGAGTGAGACGTACAGAGACAATAACTCTGGCACCCATCAGGCCCTGGAGTGCAGAGCAGAAAGCCTGACTGCAGCCCTCATTCAAGCCCTGGCATAATCAAAACAACATTACCATTCTTGGTGGCAGATTTTCACCTTCTGTAAGCCCAGACTTTCTGTGAGTGTTTTGTTTTACCAATTTACTATATCTGAAAGTCAATGGATTATAAAACAGAAGAGCAAGCTCTCTTTTTTCTTTTGTGCTACTGCTATTAGCAAAATCACTGCAGTCTGTATTTGGGGCTGTACATATGGTGGATGCTTGACTGCACCTTTGGCAGATACCTGGGAGACAGCAAATGAAAGTAAGGGTTTATTCTTTTGCAAAGCTGCAGACAAGATCTTTTTTTCAGGTGCTATTTCTAAAGGGGGCAAGTGAGAGAAATCTTATATTTATTATAGGCAACCTTTCCCTCTTAGGTTGTGGTTTCAGAGGAGAACTGGGCAGCCCCATAGGCTCCCTGTGCTGCCACATTCTTTCCTCCTTGCCCATTGCCTGCTAACACCTGCTGCAGTGCCCTTCCAGTCCTGCTGATAAAGCTGGTTCTGCAGGCTTGCTGAGCCCAGACCAAGGAACTCGTCTGGGTGGGTGAGGAGGAGAAAACAAAATATTAAGTCACCCTAAACTGAAAACTGTTGCAGCCTGCTTGCCTCCATGCAGTGTATTATTCAGAGTACCTGCTCCTAGTAGGTACCAGAGGGCCACAGCCCTGCCATAAGCACTACAACATCCCTGCAATGCCCAGCAGAGATCATGTCCTCCAGGTAGCTTTGCATATGCTCTAGCTAGAAATCCAGCTCCTTTCTATCTTCTCAGTTACCAAGGATCCAACCAGTACCAAACTACATCTGTGTCTTTCCATAAATACAGATTTTAGCCCTGCCTCAATAATGCCAACAGTGGACTGTAAGGCAAGAGGAAACATTTTCAGGGCAGTCACAGAGCAGAGACCAAACACATCTCCCTCCTTTTCCCTTCCCAGGACGCAAGAAGATGCTGTTATTACATCCTTGGAGCTATTTACACGCAGCCCATGCATGCCCCATTCACCTGAGGCAATGCTCACTCCTGGTCTAGGAAACTCCAGCAGCCGATCTCCCTCCTCCTCAAATCTCAGCTCAGTGTCCCATCCCCTCCCCCAGCTTCATTTTTTGTCTGGTCTTCTAGAGGGAATAACTCCTGCGGTTGCCTCAGCAGCTGCTCTTCCCTTTCCCAAGCAGCAGCAAGAGCTAAATTGACCTAATTCCTGCTTGTTTCCCTGCCACCCACAGAATCTGAAATAGCAGCAGTGAAAACTGCCAAGGCGCTCGTCAGCGGCCGCTCTGCCGCAGCGCGGGACCCGCTCACGTTCATCCATTTTCTGCAGGTCCCGCAAGGCTCAGAAACTTCTCAGACTGCAAGTTTTGAAACCTGCAAAAGTGGTGGACAATTACTGCAGACAGCTCCTTAGGCAGCCTCAAGGACAAGTGGATTTTTTGTACCCTATGGCACATCCTCAGCAGTGCTCTTTATACTGCAAACATCAGACATATCTATTCGTAAAAATCTGTGGATAAGTCTCGCAGCTGGTGTCTCACCTCCTTTTCAGCTGTAGTTTGGATTTGCAGCCAGGCTTCGACTATCGGGCTGATTTTTTTTTTTTTTTTTCTTTTAATGAAAGCTGGGACAGTCATGATCAAAACTTCAGCCAGAACAGTTGAATTTGTGTATGCAATTCTATAGTGAAATAAGCTGTCACATGCCAGGCAATGTGAGTGACCTGCTACAGCTTCATCAGAAGCAACGCCCCTTTGCTGAAGTCTACAGCCTCAGATACATTTAAAAAAAACTACATAAAAAATTATTCTTTCCCTCTGATGGCAACACACTGCCACAATCCAAGCTGCCCAACTGCCCCCAAAATTTACCAAGCTCCAAAGCAAGCAGGAGTGGGAGCATTTGTGTTAATTAGTGTGTGGAAAGGGAGCCAAAGATATGGTAAGATTTGATATGGCATATGGGATCCAATAACATGTCATTAGAGGTAGAAAGCAACCCGTCACAGAGTAGCTTTTCAGCTGCTTATAAAGGCGTTCAGTTCAAACTTCTGGCCGACATTTTCCATGCCATAATTGCTACTATTCTGGTAATTAAAGCTTGCTATAGTGCAAAAACAAAAGGGCATTTCCTAACTTCTGAGTGTGTGCCTCTGCAACTTTACTCATGTGGTTTCTAGTAACAGCTGAAAGAAGAAGGCTGAGGTCTCTCAACCTGAACATGAGAAATGTTGTCATTCAAGTTCTCCCATACTTGGTGGGCATCAGCCAGGGATGTAAATTTTACCAGAACATATTTTCTGTCCTTGCATCTGCACTGGGTTTTTATGGCTCTTGAGACTCAAAGCAATCTCAAATTTATGTGGAACTCCTGCATCAGTCAGACAAGAGATATCACAAAATATAACAGTGGCCAAGCACTCTCCAAATAATCCTCCTTCTTATACTTTTGGTAAGGGGAATGGTTACCAGCAGAAAAAGCTCATAAGTTATCATAACATGAAACATCAGATTTCAATATTTAACTGAAGTTTCTGTAGGTATCTTGGCCTCTTCCCTATCGCAGCCCTCATCAGCACAGTGACCAATGAATGTCATTCACTTAAAGCTCACCAAAGCTTCCACTAAGAATTTCTGGCACTGCTTATACTCCTAGGAAACCTCAGAGCCAAACAGTCTGTGTAACAACTATGAAAATTGTATTATTAGTTTCTAAACAGAAGCAGCATGACACTACAAAGGAAATATGCAGGCTGTCAGAGGCACTGAGAGAAGGTGTCAGCTACAAATTAATGGCTATTAAAACATATTATTTGTTCCAAAGTGTTAAAAATGAGATTTTTAGCTCCAACGGCAGAAAAGGTGGTGGTGTCAGGTCCCACATTGGCATGCCATCTCTCCCAGTTGCTGCTGCAAGCATTTCAAAGCTGTTGATTGGTACCATTTAGCTACTCCCATGGAAGCCTCAGGAGAAGCAAAAAGAGGCTTCGTTCAGCAAAGGTAGAGAAGTTCCTCTTTTGGCTCTGCTGACAAACATACATGATTCAAGAAATGAAGGCAGAGGAGCAGAGATCACCTCAAGTTAACACAGATGGATGACTTGGACACAAATCTAGCCGGTGGATCCCTCTTCATTGAGAAACTGAAAGTACAACCAGTTAACTAAGTTTGGGCTCAACTAAGTACAGTGTGGCTTCTACATCCCAACTCAGGGTACTGCAGGTTTCCAAAGAGTGGTGTGAAAGCAGAGAGGCTCTCACAAGCAGTTTAACTGCTCTTCCCATTTTGCCCATTTAAAATTTACCGCCTCAAAGCAGCAGTCTCTTACATGAAACAGCCTAGGAAAATTAATTGGGAAGGCTAAAAGCCAAGCCAGTGGCAGGCAGAAATCTCTATGCTGTCTGTAACAGGAAGTGTCTTAGCTACCATGCCAGCTCTTTTTTGTGGAGTAGGTATAGAGGGAGGTGTGCGTTAATCATTGCTATTGTAGATGGGATTAATTCCATACGTGCTGCCACACAAGACACTTGGGGACTACAGGCTTGTACTGCTAAGTGGAAATACTACTGAAGTATTTTCACTTGCAAGGAGAGGGAGCAAGTGTGGCACACACTAATACTGCACAGCCCACAGGTGAAGAAAGGACCATCGATTTTAATCTGTTTGAAAATGTTTTTGTTGAACCTACTGCAAACATGTTGATGGAGACATGTAAGTCCAAGTTAAATAACTGGCCACAGCCACAAGAGTGGGTCGGCAGAGTCAATGCTTGGCACAGCATGTAATACCTGTATTTCATGCCAGCACTTCTTCAAAAATCTTTCTATGGATCCCTGAGCCTTGGAAGGCAAGGGCAGGAATGCTCAAGGATATGAGATATGTAGAGCCTCAGGAAAGTTAGGCTGATTTCAGAGCATCCTACCACCTGGGTCTCATCACAGCCACAGCTCAGGTGCTGCAAGACCAGGCTGCCAAGGTCACAGACCTGAGACTTCTCTGCTCCTGGCTCCCACGTGACTGCTGGCTAGGTGGGGATACGGCAGAGAAAAAGGCAGGTTTCAGATCCTGCACTGCAAAGCAGGTTTTCTAGAAGCTGGCTGGTGCCAGTCAAAATTGCATTGTCACTAACTCAGTGTCACAGACTTGTCCAATTTCAAGGTGGCATTGTCTGATGGAAAAAGTTTTGTATCAGAATATGCCCAACCAAAACATCTGAATATAAAATTATGAAGCACCTAGTCCCTGAGTCCACTGTGTCTTGGGACAGGCTATCTGAAAATCTAGGGTACTTCACATATTGCTCAGTGATCTTTTGAGTCTAAAATACAATGGAGACTTCAAAACACCAGGTTTCTCTGTCTAGAGATCTAGCAACAACCTAAGGCACACTTCCTTTACCTGGTCAAAAGGACTAAAATATCACAGAATTAGTGCATCCATAATTACATTGACACTATCAGCTTTTGAAAACTAAAAAAATTTTCTAAAAAAGTACCATATGAACTCCATATGCTATCCAATGCCAGAGAGCAGCAATCCTAGCCTAGTTACTTACTCATTTCCCTTTTCAGTGAATTACATCTTTCTACAAAGT
Source organism: Corvus cornix cornix (assembly GCF_000738735.6). Classification (NCBI taxonomy): domain Eukaryota; kingdom Metazoa; phylum Chordata; class Aves; order Passeriformes; family Corvidae; genus Corvus; species Corvus cornix. The sequence goes on along the minus strand of NC_046332.1, from coordinate 101,897,811 downwards.
TGCACAAACTTCTGACATCAATCTCAGACTCTCACTAAAAGTCACTCCATGCAGAACTTGGGTGCTCGCAATAACTGAGCTGATGAAAGGATGTAAAAGTCTGAAGTGTAAAATAAGGGGACCCAGGGACACAAAGGGGAACAAATACAGGTAGCCTGCACTGGTAAACACTCCAGCAAGAACTCACACCGTGGAAGTCAGAAAGTGAGCTTAAATTAGAGGAGGTGCTGTTATTCTTAAGGTTTGTAATCAAAATGCTGTGGTTCCAATTAGGAAAGAAAAGATGCCTGGCCAACGTGCTATTACCAGCTTTTTGGCAGGAAAAGTCATTTACAACAACCAGGCTGGCTCTCTTGCACTCAAGTATTTGTTTTTACATTCAAGCCTTCCCAGACTCGACAGCTCTTGGAACAGCCACACTCGTATAGGGCAAAGTCCATATCAGATGGATCATCAAGCAGAACAAAGTGTTATTACTTTCTCAAAGCTGCTATTCAGTCACACCCCTTACATTATTTCTGTGAAAATGAGGGAGTGATTTCAATTATGGAAGTATGGAAATTTCAATTATTTGAGTATGGATAAAAAGAGACTGAAAATAGGAGATGAGTTGTAGGCTTTTTTTTTACCTTCAAGGCTGAAGTTCATAGTAAAGCTCCTTCCTTTCAATTGTGCTTTTCCACCTGTCAATCTTTGGAACGTGTCTGGGAGCACCCCAGTGCTGCGCAAGTTGCTGAGTGTTGGAGGTGTTTGGTTATACTGGAGCAGAAACAAGAAAAGGAAAGGATGTTCACTAAGACTAGCATTGCCTAGGGAGAGCTGGGGCTCCTAACGTCAGACTCCTGCTCTGCATCAGCCACAGGAACACCTCTTCTCTCTGTCTCTCTTTCCTTCTTTCTGTGTCTTGATCTTCAGTGACTTGAATCTCTTGGGAAACCTCCCTCTCAAGTTTCACTCTTCCACACAGTCTCAGCCCAGTGCAGAACTGCATGTATTCAGCAGAAAATGTCCTCCACTTTTTTATCCATGTTATTTAAAGCTCCACTTCATTATATTTACTGGTATTCTGATTTTAATAAATAATAATTGCATGCTTCTTGGAGGCTCTAGGCATCTTAACGCATAATTAATCATAGTACCAAACCCCATGAGCCTTCAAATCATCATTAGAAAGAAAATCTTTCAGCCAAACACCTTGGTAAAAAAATGAGATCCTTTCCCTTAATTGGTCTGGGAAGCACAGGCACAGCTCTCTTAAATGGATGTCTTCTACACAGTACCCACAGATCTGGGCTCAGACCAAACCAGGGAAATAAACTCCCCACAGACCCCACACAGGCACATCCTGCCAGCACCCCTCTCTGTCTGCAGCACAGTGTGTCAGGTTGAAATGACCATGAGGAGAAGGAAGGGGGAAAGAAAAAAAAGGGAGTACTCCTTCTCCTCAAGTAATGTAAGAAGAAATATGTAAAGTGATACTTCAGGGACAAAACACTACAACATGGACATGGGCAATTTCACAAAGCTGCCATTAAATGACAAGCACTCCTCTGAAAGGTGGAAGTGTAAGAGTAAGTCTTCAGAGGTGCTTTAGCTCTTTTTCCACCCAACACCTCCTTAAATCTGGAGAGCTAAACTCAATCTAATTTCCTTTACAGTAAACATCAGCCTTGATTACAGCTGGAGAGTCAGCACGTATGCCTAACAACAGCAGAAAGTTACTTCTGGTCTACACAATAATATTAATCATAGTCTAACCTAAATGAGCACCATGGCCACAGGCAGAGGGTTTCCTCTTGCCTGGACAGAGCTCCAGGTTAGCTCTGTCCCTGTGTTCTGTGCTTGCTCAGCACTTGTAGCCTTGGAGAATTTGACCCTCCCTGCTGGCCTCAATAAGCAATGAACAAGTACAGCTACCTGGGAGCAGCAGCACAAAGTCTCCAATGGCCTTGGAGCTTGTGGTCAGGCCACCCTCACTGCACCTCCCATATACACCACGGGCCCAGCCACAGCCATTGGTGGGTCCCTCCAACACAGATGTGGTGCAAAGCTCCAGTTTTCCCAGTTTGTAACCCAGCTCACTGCATTCACCTGTGGTGCTTGCTATTGGCATGACCCCATTACAGGGCTAACCCCTGAGCAATCCTAACAAGTAAGAGTGGAGGGCTTAAAAGACAGCTTATTTCCTTCTAATTATTTAAATTCCCCTTCAGTTTTCAAGTCTTCTACACAGTGAAGGAAGGTCTAATATGTAATGGATTACTGGCAGGGCAGAATGAGCAAATAGCTAACTTATTTGTTTTAGATGGAGTAATAAAATAAAAAGTGTGCAACCTACTGCATTGTGCCCATGAACTTTATCCTTCTGAATAACAGACAGTGTCCAAGAAAAGTTTCCTGCTCTGAGAGTCTGCAACCTGGGACTGGAGCCCAAAGACTCCCAAGAAGATCCAGCAGATGGTAAACAGCTGCGTGTCCTGAGGGAATGGCTAACCTGGCAGTGGTTTCCCATATACTAAATCCTTATTGCTTTAACAAGGTTGCCTGGAAGTGGCTTGAACAGAAGTAAAGGGAATGCTGCTCTGATCAAGTGACTCATAGAAAGAGGGAGGGAGGTCTTAAGATACTTTCTGGAAAGGATTTCAAAGCTGGGCATATTGTTCCAGGAAATGTTTACAGACTGGGAAAGAGGAAGTTTTGACTTTCATTGGCTTATTCTGTTGCAACACGGCATGCTTACCAAAAATACACAAAGAGAGTGAAAATAAAAGCTCCCTTCTGAAGAAGAGCTGGGCAGGAGGCAAAAGGAGTGCAGCTCTGCCCACTTTAAAGTGTCAGCCAGCAGAAGAAAATGAACTCTGTCCCGGCTCCACAAGGCACACTCAAACCTCAGCCCCACAAAGATTATCAAAAAGGAACAAATGCCAGAGTAAATCAGAGAGGTCAGAGCATGAGGAGCATACTCTCACTGCAGTTTTTGGGGCCATACCTGTCATATACTAGTCACTTTGCAGATGCCAAAGAAGACAGTGCTCCTCCCTGGAGATGTTAGCAATGTCTGGGAGATGGAGCAGTTACAGGGAGACTAGATTTGGGGTTGTGGTGGGTGAGGGGACTTTTTTGTTTTTACAGATTGAACAAGTTCACAACAACCAACAGAAAAAGCAGGACTTCATGGATGCTCCTGTGGAAGGGCTCAAGAAAATCATGTTACATTTTAGGTCAGTGGCTCTTAATTTTTTGCGCAGCTCAGATTTCTTTGATAAAATGTGCCTTCCAGTTTAGTCCTTCAGTTGCTGCACTATGTCCTGAGCCAGTGTAATTTCATTCCTCTAATCCACTTGGGATGTCTCTCCTCATCCCCTACCAAGAAGCTGCAGGATCCTCCTTTTGCTGCCACTGGGTTTTCTGGCAGCAGCATAAGCCCAGAGAAAGAGCTCATGCTCCTCTCTATGCTTGCAGAGGGGCCAGGTGCCAGGGTTGTGAGACAGCCACACTTCAGCTGCTCCTCACCCTGGCTGAGCTACTGACTCTCCAAAGAAATGTTGTCCTTCCAGCGAAAAGAGCTGCAAGAACAGAAGCCTCTGAAGGAACGATATGAGAGCAGCCCATCAGAAAGTAAGGGCTAAAATGACAGTGCAGGCGAACTGCACTGTGTCCTTCCTGTTCTGAAGCCTCAGAGCACCTCCTCTTTTCCTCCCCACCCTATAAACCTGACTCCAAAAAGGACGTGAGCACTTTCAAATAGGCCCCAGAGCCTGCAGGGAGGAAGAACAATGAAAACAAAGGGTCATCACAGGCCATGACAGCAGTGATCAATCCAATACCCATCAAAGGTGAAATTATGTTCATTTGGACTGACAAAAAGACAAGGAGCTTGATCTAGAAGGAGTGAAAGAAAGTTTGGCAAGAAGGTAAGCATTTCACTCCTGGAGATGTGTGCTGGAAAATGACAGGACATGCAGAAGTCATCCTCTTCATCCTTAGCTCTTTTTGCAAACCATTTATATCCATTTTCTTGAACTGAAGAAAGCTTAATGAGGGGAAAAACAAACAAACAAACAAACAAACAAACCCAAACCACAAAGGTTAGTTCATTCTGAAACCATTTTTTAAGAAACAGAAGTCCTTCAGATGTCAATACTATGCTAACCTGTCCCTAAGTGGACTAGCTTTTGCTTAGGAAATGAAGGGTCCGTGCAGTTCAGTGACTTAGACATTTTGAAATCCTAGCCTATTTGACAAGATATTAGTCAAAAAGCAGCCAGAATGTGTGAATTAATAGGACCCATATGTAACTGCCTAATAGTAACCACTTGCTTAATACTGTGTAGCTACATGGTATAACAGAAGAATTAGCTAGTGACATCCACTTAGGAAATATGATCCAATCGATACTATGATTTCTTTTTAAGTGCTGAACTGGTTTTGACACATATAAAAATGTGGTTTCAATCAGACCAAACTGCACCACAAAAAAGCCTTGTAAAGAAACCCAGACCTGTGGTCTTTAAACAATGCACTGAAGTAAAGAACATTCACAATGGGATTGAGACTGGGAGCATGGGGGGAAGAAATAAGTGGTCCCTCAGTCATTATTACCAGCCATGAAATCACACAGACCTTTCATCTTATATTATCAATCTCCCTTTGTGCCGGACGTACAATAAAATATGTAGTGTCAGGCAGAGCTGTAACAGGAGGAACAGTCAAATTCCCCTTGCTTTTCTCCTCCTGACTGCCCTCATTTACATTAACTTCTCAGCAAACAGTAATAGCTAATGGAGCAAGACTGTTACAGTCCTGGTTCAGTGACACTGGCTAACTGGGAACACTAAAAGGATGTTCAAAAACACCAACCAAAATTACAGCAACTGACACAGGGGAAAAAAAAAACCCAACTAAAAATTATATAAGAAAATAACCCCCCCAGACTAAAATATCCCCCACACTAGGGCCCACGACAGTGTAATATTTTTATGAAGAAACCCCACTGATCACAGCTGATCCAATTTTCTGTATGTCCAAACAGGAGCTGAATGAAGTTTCCTCCTGGTGATGGTCTCTATCCAAGCCCTCAACACACCAAGCACTTTTATTGTCTTGGATACAGCAAGACACAGCACCTGAACAATGTCCCACCTGCAGTTTTAAGATGGTGTTTCATTAAACTGAATTATCTTTGTGCAAAATGTACAGATTAGTTCCCCGGCTAGCTCATATTCATAAGTACACACAAGCACCAATGACGCCAGACGAGTTTGATCCCATGCAGGGATCAATGGCGAAGCTAATTGAGCCTTCACAGACCGACTGAGAGTAACACATGTCCTGTGCATATAAAGTCAGAGGGAAAGGGCCTGGAACAGCACACACCCTCAGCAGAATGTAGGAAGTGCGTGTGTGTCCATCCCCATAATTGTATGCCTACCCTCTGACTGTGTTTGGCAGGTGAGAGAAAGATGGCCATGAGCTCTGCAGGCATATGAACAGCCTAAAAATTTTAAGGGCTACGGCAGCCCATGGCAAACAGGGACACTTCAGTTTAAGAGCTGAATGTGTCATAAGGACCTCAAGAACTACACCTCCACACTTCCTCAAACAGGTTAGTACTTGCTTTACAGCTTCTGGCATTGCTGCTGTTCTCCCTGGAGCTGCCCCAATGGGTGCTGAGCCCAACACCTGCAGCCTTTGAGGGAAGCCAGCCCTACGCTGTCCTCAGGGTGCAGCTGCAATGCATTCACTGACTTGTCACGTGTGCCTCCGCAAGATTTGTGCTAACTGAGCTTGCATCCTTGTAGTACTCTGGTTGTAGCATCAAGGTGCTCCAGTGAAGCTGCCTGCAGCAGGATGTGGCCAGCCTTTGCAGGCTCTTTTGCAGGCTGCAAAACTGGGGTGGTGGCAGGCAGGCAACTATCGATACCAGCATGGCTAAAGACTTGGCTGCATTTCAGTACAGTCCCAGCAGGCTCTACAGAGCCTGGTGTGGGTCCTTCTCCTCCATTCAAGTTACAAAATGAAGAAGTCAGCATTCAAGTTACTCAGCCTACCAAACATTACTTTCCCAACTATGTCAGGATCTGAAAGAGATTTGTTAAAAAAATAACAACTTGCTGCTTTTTAAAAGCTTTGAGTTTCTTGGCTATTTCTTATCAAAGGTCACATGGAGTAGATTTTAAGAGTCAAAGAACTGTTTTCCTGTTTTGGAAATCTAGCTTCACAGCTGAGTGAGAATGGATAGACATGAGTGGGTTTCTTTGCTTTCTGAAACAAATATTCATTCCCACATATCTGAGTCAAACATTAACAGTAATGTCTTACTCTAGGAGCCCATAACAACATGAAAGGTGAATGTGCAGATTTAAAGCAGTCAGCTTTTAGAAAAAGACAATAAGGGTGATGCCAGCAGCATCTCAGAGAGGTCTTCATCCCCTTGTACCAAAGAAGCTCATGTCACCCGCGCTGTACTATCTAGGAGTAAAGAACAATTTTTTTTGTTGCTTTCATCTGTTTCTTTAGTTTTGTTGTTCTTTATTTATGATCTCACTGGCCATGTCAAGATGACAAGCTGTCCTGAACAGAAGGACATCATGCCAGTTAGGATAAGAAAACTTCCACCAGAGAAAGGATGATGAAAAAATCAGCACAGTCCAAATCAAGTCCCCCAGTTCAGGAAAAATTTAAAAAAAAAAAAAAAAAAAAAAAAAGGCAGTAAGCTCAATATTTCAACAAGCAATTTTTGCCCTAGCAATTAAATATTTCCTCCATGTTCATGAAGTGCCTAGCACAAATCTGAGGAATCCCCACAGCTCACATGTAAGGAAAGGAGGGGGTTGAGGCACATCCCCTCCTCTGCAGGTACAATCTCATACAAGGATGCAAGACGAAAGATTCTGCAGCTGGAGGTGCCACATGAGACTGAGCACACTGCACCATGTCAACTTCACAGAGCAAAGCCAACATATTAATAGCTACAGAGAAAAAAATACCAGACAAATGTTTGCCAAAGCTCTTGTAAGAAGAAGGACCAGTTCCAAAAAAAGGTTATTCCACAACTAGTTAATCTTAGGAGCAGACTGATAATCTGGTGAACTGCAAGGACAATCCCTCTGTTTCTGAGGATGGAGTTAGTAAAGCTTCTGAAATGGCACACTGGTGAACAGACACTGATGTTAACTCTGTAATAGCACCACAGCAATAAAAATAGAGAACCACTATGCACCAAGGAGTACAAAAGGGTGAAGAGCTGATGGATTTATTCATAATTATTTTGAAGTGAGCCAAAAGCAAATGTAAATTTCAAACACTGCCCCTCAGCTGCATCTCATCACTTTTAACCTTACTCATTACAAAAATCCAAATATAGTGTACTGATCTCAGGACTTGCACTTGCAATTCGCTGGTCACTGTGTTAAGATGCCAAGTGCTAGCAGAAGTCAGGCATGTTTTTATTTATCAATTTACACATTTCAGTCATAGACTAAGGCCTGGAGGAAATATTTTCTTTTTTGCAGAGTGGGCCACAAACAATATAGGGGACATCTTCCCTCTGCTCAAGAGAGAGCAATATATCGCCATCAAATCCTGCAACAGTTTCCTTGAGAAAAGGAAAGCAATACCTGCTTGGTACACACTTAAATGCTTGTTGACATGACTCAGTCGTTGAACAGTAGTCTTCCTGTGGCTATACCTGCTTATGGGAGAGCCCTTCTCCCATTGTATTCAGCCACCTGTCACTCTACTGCAGATACCAGACACTCTTCTTCTTCATCCCTACTGCATATTGAAATCAAGGATCTCCCTCAACTGCTTCAGGCAAAACTCAGCTGCATTAGTTTAAATAACTTGGTGGTTCAAGCCAAGCCAGTCCCTCTGGATTTTAATTCTTCTAAGACTTGTTCTATCCAAAGTTTCCATAACAGTTTGACTACTTCAGCTAGGGGTGCGATGTTTTACCTGTAAAATTAAAGTGGTAGCTACAGATGTACTTACACTGATAAAAAATATTTCGCAACACAGAAGTTCATTTCTCCTTTGTGCGGCGAATTCCTGCAGCAGTGGAAACACCTTTGCACTGCCACTAGAACATCCATGTAAACTTCATGAAGGCTCAATGAGGTCAAGTGCCAGGTGCTGCACCTGGGTCAGGGTAGACCCCTATATCAATAACAGGCTGGGGGATTAACAGATCGAGAGCAGCCCTGCTGGTCCGGGGTGCTGGTGGATGAGTGGCTGGACATGATCCAGCAATGTGCTCTTGCAACCCCGGGAGCCAACCATGCCCTAGGCTGCATCCAAAGCAGTGTGGCCAGCAGGTCGAGAGAGGGGATTCTGCCCCTCTGCTCTGGTGAGACCCCACCTGCAGTGCTGCATCCAGCTCTGGGGTCCTCAACATAGAAAAGACATGGACTTGTTGGAGCATGTCCAGAGGAAGCCACAAAGATGATCTGAGGGCCGGAGAACCTCTCCTATGAAGACAGATTATGAAGAACAGAGAGAGTTGGGGCTGTTTAGCCTGGAGAAGTGAAGGGTCTAGACAGACCTTATAGCGCCTTTCAGTACTTAAAACAGGCCTAAAAGAAAGTTGGGGAGGGGCTCTTTACGAGTGTAGTGATAGGACAAGAGCTTATGCTTTTAAACTAAAAGGAAGGAATTTTTTACAGTGAGGGTTGTGAAACTCTGGAATGGGTTGCCCAGAGAGGTGGTAGACATCCCACCCCTGGAAACATTCCAGGTCAGGTTGGACAGGGCTCTGAGCATCCTGATCTAGTGGAAGATGTCCCTGTTCATTGGAGGAGGGTTGGACTAGGTGAGCTTTAAAGGTCCCTTCCAACCCAAACCATTCTATGATTCTATACCAAAGAGATGATGCCATTTTTAGAGTTCTGCTTTCAAACCAACATAATGAAAGCACTTTGTAAAAAACTACACCCTTCAAGCAATCTTGTTCAACTGTGTTCTGTCTCCTGCTTCATCCATTTGTACTGGTCCCCACTCCATATTCCAGTCCTTGCGTAACTAAGCAGCTTCTTAGATGCTCTCCCACGAGCATCTGCAGGTTTCACAATGCTGGGAAGGCAAGGGTGGGGATGTGCCCAGGTGACAGGAGCCCTCACTTTGATGGCCCCCACAAAGCAGTGGGACCACATCCCTGGTGAGTTTTATTCAATGCAGCCTGCCTTTCCCCCTCTCCCCGGTGCTGAGCAGGTGCATTTTCCATCATTCAGCACAAATGTGGGCAGTGTAAATATGAAGGGGCAGAGAGCAAGGTTCTAGGTATCTATCTGAGTCCTAGGTTCTCAGTATCACTTATTAATAGGTGATTTTTTAAGGGAGACATGTGAGCATATGCTGTTTGAACCAAAGAGAAGCTGGCTGCTGTAAGCAGGATGTGTGCATGTTCAGTAAGATGAAAGCAAACCCCTCTGTCAAGAGCAGTGCCAGATACATTTCCCTACCAGCAGGCACAAGAGTGGCTCAGAAGGATGCATTTTAACAGGGTGAGAAGATATCAATTCACCATTTCAGTCCTGGCATCCCCATCACAGCTGCCGGAAAGGAGCTGCCAGAGGGGGCTGTGGGGAATGAATACAAATTTTTCTGCTGATTTTCCAGACAAGACCACCATCCATTTCATTGGAGGTTTTGCAGTCATAGCTAGTGACTTGGAAAGTGAGGTTGTACATCCTAAGCCATCCAGCCTGGCTTTTAGATTTTATAGTTTTTAATTTAGATTCTCTTGATTAATCCTTCCATTTTTCTTTCCTGCTATGCTGGAAACTGTAATATATCATGGGCAGAAAACAGAACTGAGGGGGAGAGCAGGAAGGGAAAAAGAACAACAAATCTACAAAAGTGATCAGGTCAGCCAAAGCAGACAACAAGAAGAAGAATATAAAATGTCAGCAGTAAAAGTAGAGGCTGAAGGGACTGGCAGGGCAGCAAAGCTAGCCGTGGGATGTAGGGGTTTTCAGTAGAAGATAATCTTTAAAACAACAAATCAATTCAGGGCATTGTCATAAAACACTCCCTGTACAGAGGGCAACACAACCCTCCAAACATGGCTGGAGAATGACCTCTTCACTCAAGCTACAGCTATAGTCACCCCCTAAGCTTTTCCACAAAGGACAGAAAGGGAGACAGAAGTGAACTGGCCAAACACTGGCAATCAGTCGTAACTCCACCCTGCCTTTTAGCTATTGGCAAGGAAGTGTTCATCCAGCAGAATAACGTGGATTTTTATCAGAACTGTTTTTTCAACACATTTGTAACATTAAAGAAAAAAAAACAACAACTACTTAAATTTTACACTGGCACCTCCTTACTAATAAAGCTGACACTCCTCAAGAAAACCCAGTAATCACATCCAGCAACTTTATTAATTGCATATAGTGGTTTTCTTACAACCCAAACTCCTGACATCAGGTGATTGACTGGAAGCTGAGATTATCATTTTAATGAGAGGAAAGGAAGAAAAATATAAAAATTAAACCTTATAATTGTGGAGAAGCGCCTACAGATGACCAAAAGTTTCAAAATAGAGAAAAGTTTAAAATAAACCAAAAGCATTATTATATTCAAAATTTAGTAGTTTTTTTTGTTTTAATAAACATCACTGGTTTAAGACTAGATAGATTTTGACTATCTATATGTTGCAACTCACTTCAAATAGACTAGTAAGTTCTAACACAATGAATCTGTTTCTCTGCAATTTTTGACTACTTGACATTTCAGAACAGCCTACATTAATCTTCAGTTTCAGTATTTGGAGCCCCTGAACTAAAAGGAAACAGCAAGAACCTACACTTTGTCCACCACCCCCCCTCCTTACCAACTCTCACATAAGGGACCACTTTGAAAAAAATATTTTCTGTGAATAGTACAAAGAAGGGAAATGAGAAAGATGGGATGTCTAAAAAATTTATCTGAGGGTACAAAGAGAACTGGCATTGTCTAGTCTGAGGAAAAAGAGGGGATGTAGGACAACAGCCTTCAAATTCATAAAGTCTGTCATGGAGAAAAGTAAATTTTCTATATTAATGATCAACAGAGAAGTAACCAGCTTAGATCACAGAGAGTACAATTCCAGTTGGGTATCTGGGGACACCTTCTAATGATAAAAATAGAAAAGGCCTGGAACATGCTGACCACGAAGACTTCAGTATCAGAGGCTTTTCAACATAGGTTAAGCAAACACCTTGTGAGAATGACATTGGTACAGTTGATCCACCTCAGGGTAAGGAGATGGACTGCATGATCCTCCGAGGTCCCCTCCAGCCTGAGCTGCCTACAACTGCATGAACTTTAACAGCTGGACTTGATGATGAGCTTGAATGTCTTTTTCAACATAAATGACTCTATGTTTCTATAAATTATTAAACTAAAAATACTTGCCCTTTTAAAATGCTCTGCCATATAATATGAAATAACCTCTGAAAACAAGCTAGTTTGTGGGGGAAATATCCTTTGCAAATAATTTTTCTTCATTAAAAGAAAAAAGGAAGAATTTTCTGGTTTTCTTCTTTATTGTACCAACAATATTTACTCATTGGTCTCATTCCTGAAGCAAAGTAAAAGGCGTACAGAGCATTCCTTTTAATGAAAACAAAAGCTTAAAATGACTACTCTCTCCTTCTCTAATATTTTGGCTGGTTTTCAGATCACTTGTGGGTGTCTTACCTGCTCTCCCCTCAGACCATCTCTGTCCTCACAACAGCTATACTACAAGGTAACTCTTCCCTTAGTTTCATTTTCAGCTCTCTGCTACACTGTGATAGAACATATATGTCCCAATTGCATTGTACTGACTTTCCCCCACCTGAGGATTGATGACAACTCTCCCTAAAACACTCTCTCTTGATTTTGCCTGCATGGACGTAGAAGAATCAAATAGAAACAGGCCATCCACGCAGTGGTAAATGAGATTTCAGAATGGGAATATGCCAGAAACTCATCCCAGTTCCAAGAAGACAGGCAGGAAATGCCAGAATACTCAAGCCCAGGCAGTGATCTGCAATCGTGATTTGGTCGAGTACGTGGAAGCATTCATCAACAGTAATATGAACTGATGGCACGTCATAGCAAAACCCATGAAAGGTGGACAAGTCTCCCTTTACAGGATTACCTCTGTCATCCCCAAAACCTGACAGATGAATCTGAAAACTTCTCTCAGTCCTAAGCCCAGCCCAGCTCTGAAGTATCACAGGGACTGTACCAGAGTCTTTCTCTCTCTTCCACTGAGAAAGAAATGGAGGACTCAGTGAATTCTCTCCCTCACAACACATTGGTAGAGGCAACTTTTGTTTCCAAAAGTGCCAACTTTCTTTTAAACACACTTGTGATGAGCAGTAAGGGAGAAGATGCTACTTAACAATGTGTCAGACCCAGCTCCACCCTCCCAGGAGAAGTTCTCAGGGGAGAGGGTAGTCAACAGGACTGCCATCCAAATGTGGGGGGCAAAAAGGGCCAAGGGATAAAAAAGAACGGACATTTGGAGAAAAATAGTTTAAGATAAGTAAGATGAGATGATGAGAAGCAAAACGGTGAAGCTGTTGTGTTCACCACCAGAGATGGTAAATGCTAGCACCTTTGCAAGTTCAAAACAAATCTTAGTCCGGGAGCAAATAGTTTGAAAGAGAGTACTTAGAGGTTAGATGCACAAGGGATTATAATAGCACAAGACCTTCCAGGCATCCACGCTACCTCCCAACCAGTCAGGATTATTTCCCACCATTCATTAGTAATGTGTTGCACTTACCAAAAAAAAAAAAGTTTCAATTCCATTATCTTTATTGCAGGGCTCCTGAATAGCTAGGTTCAAAAGAAGAGTGAAGATATTTAAATAAAGTGAACAGAAACTATTATTGTGGTTTCTAATTGTTCTTAAAGACTTCTGCATCTACTGTAATGAGCACATCTGACACTCAGGAGGTAGCTGCTGCTCTTCAGAGGACAGTACATTTTGGACAATTGCCCTCTGAGGAAATATTGAAACAACTAGTCCTGAAATAGCTCTATTGTGTCAAAGGCATCACACTGACCAGATAAACCTTAATGTTGTCAGAGAAATCACTGTGTTCGTAGGTTGCTGAAGCATGTACTTGCAGTTTTCTGAACAGGACATGCCCTTTTTGGTTCTAACAGCTTCAGAGAGCCCAGAGGAAGGTCTCATGCCTTTCATTTATATTGCTGTAGCTTTTTGACTAAAATACATAGAATCATAGAACTGGTTAGTTTGGAAAATACCTTTAAAAACACTGAGTCCAACTGTTACCTCATGTCTTATTTTAGGAATGGTACTCCCCAATTTAGTGTTCCCACTGAGACTCTCCAAGACACGTGCCGCTCATGGGTGGCTGGAGAGGAGAACTGGAGGCACAGAAGGTAAATATCACCAGTTGAGAAAACAACAATTTACTGGAAACGGCAAAGAGACAAGAAAACAAAGAGTAACAGCAAGAATATTAATAACAAAAGTGTACAAAAGAGTGGCATAGAATAACCTCCGGGTCCTGGCCATGCCCCCTCCTAGCTACTGCAAAAATTAATCCTGTCCTCACCAGAATCAGGACAACCCAGCACTGCCCAGTCCATGTCTCTAAGTACCACAACTACATGTCTTTTAAATACCTCCAGGGATGGTGACTCAACCACTTCCCTGGGCAGCCTGTTCCAATGCTTAACAACCCTTTCCATAAATAATTTTTTTCTTAATGTCCAATCTGAACCTGCCTTGGCACAACTTGAGGCCATTTCCTCTTGTCCTGTCTCTTGTCACCAACCCCCACCTGGCTAGAACCTCCTTTCAGGTAGTTGTAGAGAGTGATAAGGTCTCCCTTGAGCTTTTTTTCTCCAGGATAAACAACCCCAGCTCCCTCAACTGCTCCACGTAAGACTGCTCCTCATCAAACTCATTCTCCAGACCCTTCACCAGCTCCACTGCCCTTCCCCAGACGCACTCCAGCACCTCAATGTCCTTCTCGTAGTGAGGAGCTAAAAACTGAACACTGGATTTGAGATGTGGCCTCACCAGTGCCAAGTACAGGGGGACAATCACTGCCCTGGTCCTGCTGGCCACACTACTGCTGATCCAGGCCAGGATGCCATTGGCCTTCTTGGCCACCTGGGCACACACTGCCTCATGTTCAGCTGCTGTTGATCAACAACCCCAGGTCCTTTTCTGGCGGGCAGCTTTCCAGCCATTCTTCCCCAAGACTGTAGCATTGCATGGGGCTGTTAGGACCCAAGTGCAGGACCTGGCACTTGCCTTTATTAAACCTCACACAATTTGCCTCAACCCATCAATCCAGCCCGTCCAGATCCCCCTGCAGAGCCTTCCTACCCTCCAGCAGACCAACACAAAAAATCAACTTGGTGTCATCTGCAAACTGACTGAGGATGCCCTCATCCAGATAACTGATAAAGATTTTCAAGAGGACTGGCCCCAACACTGAGCCCTGTGACTCAACCCCAACACTGGTTGTCGACCTAAGGAAGTAACTGAAAAAACTTTCCCAATTAATGTCACCTGGTGGATAAGCAGCCATTACAGATTATCAAGCATTAAAACCAGCATTCTAGAAATGCAGTTGGCCTCATCGGCCCTAGAGAACAGAGGTATCTGTGGGTGAAAATACGATTTCAATGAAATAACAAAAGTTTGGTTTGAGTGATTTTCCATGAAGCATTTCACCTCAGCATCTTTCCTCCAATGGCCAGGTAGAGCACTGGCAAAGATCACTGCTCTACCTCCTGAACAGTCTCAGCCTTTTTCTTTGGAAGCAATCCCTCTTGCAATGAGCCTGATTAGAGACAGACAATGCAGATGGGTGCCGCCGAGCTAAACTCTAACTTCAGGGACAGTCGGAGCAGTCGCATAGGAAGGAGAAATGCAGATTCAGGGTCTGTTTTGCCGTTCGCCCATGTCCCTAGATCTAGCTTATTAACAATCCCTCTGAGTTCTCTCTCTATAAAAACTTCAAGCAGTTTTTCATGTCATCCTCACGCACAATAACAAAATGCTATAAGTTGCACAACATGGCAAAGTCAAAACAAGCTCCCTCTCCTCCTTATGCTTTCCAGCAGCTTTTCTATCTGCGGGAAGGGGTGGAGAGCTGGAGGGCTGCTCCCCCTCCTTGCTCTTGTTTTGCCCTCAACCTCCCATAAGCTACTGACAAATATCAGATTGCTGGCTCAGCTGGAGCATTCACTAAACAAGAGATAAGGATTACTTACATAGGAACTCTAAACCCATCATCAAAATGTCTATAATTGCAGGAGAAACCAGCTGTCCAAAATGTGGAGGTCTCAGCTGAGTTTTGCCCACAGCCTGGGGCTTTTGCTTTCACCTCCCCCTTGTACTTGTTCAAAGAGAAGAAAAAATCCTCTTTTAGCTCAATTACTAGGGGCCATTTCCACTGGTAGTCTATGTCTTCAAGTACGAGAACAAGCATCTGCCAATTAACTACATAAAGACAAGTACAAAATCCCAGATTTTGAAAGGCTTTCAAAGGTGATGCCTCTGCTACAAGACCTGCCTCCCTACCTACTTCTGCAGATAGTGCAAAGAACTTCATCTTTCTCCCTTTGCTCTCTAGCTTGGCTTATCTAAGGTCTACCAGACACACACACTTACAAGGAACTTTTCACCAGAAGCAGGGCTTTTGCCAGGATACACAAATACAAGAACAGGCATAAGCTACCTGTCCCCCAATATTGCCTCATTGCAATATCCCTCTCTTCAAGATCTACTTTGCTTTCTTTGCACCCAACAGTGACCTAAACTGCTCAGCTACGAGATCTGAACTAGTATTTCCAGCAACTCATAAAAGCCAAAGTCAGGCAATAGCCCCTGTGCTTTGATATGTCAGAAGTGCTTGATCTCAGTAGCACGCCAGCCCACCTATGAGTAACAAGGAGTCATTTTTCATACACTTTCACAGAAAAGAGTATAAATGGAGGTTCACACCTGATAAAGCAGCCATCTCAGCCTGTGATTGAGTCATGACGGCTTCTTCAACCATGATAGCATGGTATTAAGGAATTCTATTTCTATGTCCCTCTATATTTCCTCTGCAGTTTCATTTTACGTTTTAAGCTCAGTTTTATTGGGTTTTATTTCTTCAGCTCTTATAAAAACTATGGATCATTTGTACCTCTTGAAATTCCCAATGACCAGTACAGTCTGTCCTGATTGATGTTGATTTTGTTTTGCAGAAACTAAGTAAATGACAGACTATGAACAGAAAGGAGTAATTAAAGAGGACAGAGAGCCTGAAGGCTGCAAAGGTGGCCACTAATCAGATGAAAACTAAATCTCCAGGTTAAAAAACATGGATGGAAGCTTGTCATAAACAGCTGGTTTATGCACAATGCAGGTAAGGGGTTAACAGACCACCAGTGCTATTAGTGAATTAATTATCCATTAACTATTTCATTAATTATCATTAATTAGTGAAACTTATTTCACCCCAACTCATCTGAAGAAAAGAAGATGTAATTTCTGGCCAACATTTCAGTCCTTGTGCCACTCAAAGCAGCGACTGACACAGCTGCAGTGAAGGTAAATGAAGAGCAGAAAGCCAACCAGAAACAGCCAGTGTTCTCACACTGTATTGTATGCATCCATCATATGGCAAGATAAGAAATGAAAAAGCAACTTCCTGTTCTTGTGAACAAAAATAGACATTTGAGTTTGGGTGTTACAGCTGTAGTTCCCCCACTCTCAGCTCTGTGCCTTTTTTTCCATACCACCCACAACACTCAGAGCAGCTTCCAATTTCCTTTTTACCTAATGACCTAAATCTCCACAGAACCTATTTTCCCCTTGAATCTTTCTTACATCTGCCAGATTTGGCCTAGTGTCTTTGCACTATTTCATGGCCAAAAACATCATTCTGGCACTGGTAAACTACCTGAAAGAGTAGTATTTCCTCACATAATCCTCTGTGTGCATTTATGCAGTGCTGTATGCAGTGGGAATCTTAAGGATGACTTCCCACATTACTTCCAGCATTCCCATAGCATGCACTCTCTAGATTTCATTACAAAGAGCCCTAATCCTCACACAGTCATGCCTAAATCTGTCTGCTGCTACAGCTATGACACCAGCACGGTGATGAAGCAGCTGTACGGGGAGAGTCCAAAAAAGTGCAGCAAGCTTCTTTTCTGCTCAACATGCATTTTGTCTCCCTCACACTTACGTTACTTGCAGAAAAGCAAATAATTCATGGTCTCAAATATATATATATGTTAATTTTGCTGTTAATGTTATTATTAATGTTTAATTAGTCTTTGCTCTGAAGATGAAAAACAGTGAAGCACATAAGTTAGGCTCCTGCAATTACTGTGATTGCACTCACAAAACCAGCTAATTGCACTTGCAAATTACAACTTAGCTATTTGCACATGTACTTCTGCAGTCTGCCGGCACCACCACGATAACTGTGGAGAGAGCCTGGAAAAAAAATAGGGTGAATTATAGTAATTTTGCGGACGGTTATTGGGGCTTTGTTTCCCTTCATACACACTAGGATTTTCTGATTCTGTTGGAATGGCACAAGGGTTTTCAGATGATTGCACCCCTTGATGCATGTGAGACCTGGAGCTGTTCCAGGGGCTGTGGGCCCCAGAAGGTGCTGTTGTGGTGTCCCTCAGCCAAAATAAGCAGAGATCTCCAGGTGAGGTGGTGATCATCGGCCTTCTCTCTCCACTGTGTCAGCCCTTGCTGAAGGGGAACTACTTCTCCCCCTCCAGATGTGAAGTCCAGCAGGCTCATCTCCTCTGTGGTGCATCCACACCCATGAAAGGCTGCTGGCCCTCAACCTCTGCCTTCAGTGTTCAGCTGTTTCCTAGCACTGTGGTGGCCGAAAAGCTGGGTGTGGGGTGAATGAGCTTGGTGAAGCACAAAACAAAGCTCTCAGGCATGACTTCTGCAGAACTTGTATCTTGGGCTAAATGGCTGTTGTAAAATGGTCTTTTCGGGATACTTGTACATGCTTTTCAATCTGATACAGCATGCTCAGAAACTCCACCATGTCCTTTAGGAAGGTGGTGACAGCAAGGTAGCACTGGCCCTTTACCTCTTTCATCTCACCATGCCCTCAGGAGAAACTGAGCATTTGTATAGTGCAAGGGTAGCACACCTAATTGCTCAGAGCTCCCTGGTGTCTCCATCTGGCAACACCTGAACCCTTCACAGCAATGCAAAAAGGACTGGACTCATCAGTCACCTGAAGAAGCAATGAAGAGAGTCTGTAGCGTCCCTCTGGCACAGTTCATTCATATTTGACCGCCTACTTGATGGAATATTAACAAAAGTGTCAATGATTGTTAATTTTTTGCTGATGATTCCTTATGAAATGCACATTATCTGGATGTCTGAAGGTAGCAGGAACTAAATGGTTGATCAAAACCCTTTTTTCTGAGCAGAGGATTTCAGTATGTCTGCTTGCAGCAGCCATGTTCTTTAACAGCAGCAGGGCCTTTGAATCCTTTCCCCTCCCCCTTACAAAATTAAACATTTGCTTGTTTTTCTAATCTTGCTATAGACAGCCGCCACAGGTCACGCACAGAATTGAGGACATGATATTAAAATCAATCTGTCCCGCATACTCATTTGAATGGAGGGGAAAAAACAAAGCCACAGAGCAGAACTGCAGGACTGGAATAAAAACCAATAAAGTGCCTCCTCTCTAATTTCTCTGAAGGTCTTTCTAGAGTTTTATTCCCAACAGTGCTCCATAGATGCCTCGGTTTGCCTGCAGAAACACTTGATATTTCTGTAGTGCAAATCAAAGTGAATTAAACATTAAAGCACTGTGATAGCATAGCAGGTCTGCTATAGGAGAGAAACTGGTAAATGTGGCACTGAAGTTTATGAAGCAGTGGACTGGACTTTCCCTCCCCTCCTTCTCCTTCTTCAGATGTATTTACTTATTTATTAGTTTCATTCATGCATCATTCACTGCAAAGCAGAGAAATCTTTTTCCAGTATAACACTCTAGTTATATTGGTATGGCACTTCGAATGTTCTGCATATTGCATGACACAGTTACATACACACAAGCTGTGGGACGCTGCATTCTGATATGTCCTCGGAAATGGTGCTTTCCAATACTCCCTCATTAAAAGGCAGCACGTTAACTGAAGGATCCCAAACACTGCTCAGAAGAGGAATCCCTCTTCCTTTAATGGAAGGCTAAGGGAAGCATAAACACCCACTACTTGAACATCATTACTACCAATCGTCTTCCATTCCAGGGTATAAAAAAGCATCAAAGTGATGTTTTATTCTCAGGTAAGACCCTGGAGCACCTTGTACTGACTCCCATTCTCTCATCAGACTCACAATGGAGCTGGCAAGCTGAACAGAGATCACAAGTTGTTTTCTGCAGTCAGCTTTCTGTCTGGCTCCTTCTCCCTCTTTCTTGACCATAGACACTCCCTGATTGCTTTCCCTTGGCCTCTTGGCCAACCCTGCAAGATTCTAAAATGAGAGAGAAGCAAGGACTTGTACATATCAAGGGAGCCAGCACTCACACAGGTACCAAAGGGTCTGCAGTGGATCCACACTCAGGTGTAGTGAAGAAGACTTTGGCATCTGCACAGACACAACCACAATCTGCACAACCACAGCAAAAGCTGGAGCTTCCAGAAAGAAATAAAAGAAGTAATTCAGAGGAGCACACTGGAGAGCTAGTAAAGAGAAATAATTCTTAAAGCCAACTAAAGGGAGAGACTCTAGCCAGGGCCTTGACTTCTATATAGTAGAAATCTGCACCTCAATTAAGCCCAGAGGAAGTTTATCCACTGGAGCTGAATAATGAAACCATCATTCAAAATGATTTCATGTAACTTTTGCGGTTGGTTGTGGTTTTTTCTTTTCAAGAGAGAAGCTGCAAGGCAGTTTAAAGCCCAACTGCATTAAGGTTCATGGGGGCTAGGTCATCTAGAGAAGCTCTGATTCCCTCTGGGCATTTTGATGATTCTGACTCCCCTCCCACACATTTCTCTCTCTCTCTCTCAGCGTGACACATCCATGGCTATCAAACCCTGACCAGCAAAGGCTGGGCATGTGAACATCATTCACACTCCATCCCTATTTTATTTAGAAATATTTAACAGGTTATCTAAAGATGCTTTTGATTAACTGTTATGTTGGACAAAAAGTTCAAAGCCTCCTTCAGCACTGGTGATCCCATTCCTGGCCCTGTTTTCAAACCGCAGACCTTAATTTCACAGCTACCTTTACTTCAGAAGGATGATTTTGCATCATCAGAGAGATTGCTCTACATCTGTTATGGACTTCCCTTCAATGCAAAGAGGAGATGCAACATGTATATGTATCTGAATATGTGTATATATACATATCTGGGTCATCACCTGTCAAACACCTCAGCCAAGTAACATTCAGCCATGTTCCTCCAGAGAGGGCAGAGTACTCATACATAGGTTCCCATTGGCACTAGGAACAGACCTAATACTCTTTTTGGAAATAATATTTCCACATTGGAAAGGAGAGGTGGGAAGGACATGGAAACATCCCAGGTGAGTGTTTCTTTTTATTTCAAGAGATAAACGTACAGAACTCCTCTGGAAGCAAGCCAAAAAGCTCATAAATAATCTTGATCAGAAACTGGCAGATCAGGTTCCTTTTTTCCCGTTATTATTATTTTGAGGATAAAGTCTTGTGGAGAATTGAGGAAAACAAGCATCAAATGTGTTGTAGTGATACTGATGTGAAGACAGGATGAAATTTTATATCTTCAGTTCATCTGCTCTCTTTCAAATATGGTGTATGCATTGTCCCTCCATCTTCACTTTCTTTGAGAGCACAGCCACAGCAAGTACATGCTATCAATTATTTATTAAAATCCTTAGCTTCTTCTGCTCTGATTTCTGACTATAAATATGACTGTGCCTAGGCAAGATGAATGGGTACATCATTGATTCAAACAAGTGCTTCTTTGATTGATAAGCAGCTTAAATGGCCTTCACTGCCTACGTATTTTGATTTACATTAAGTGCCCAAACTCCTCACTAACATCAGAGCCTCTTTGACCAAGGTATTAGCCAATATCTATGAAAAGACTACGCCTCCCCTAAGAGTTTTATGATCTAAACACTCATGAAAAGTTGAGATACAAAGGAGTGAACCAGCCTGCTTGCCACCCAGAGCAGGCTACTAGCCAGGCACAGAATATATTCCATATCTCCTGTCTCTCAGCAGGGATGGTGGCATCTTGCCACATTGCTGCAAGCTCTGCAATAGCTTTCACCAATACTGCTCAAGACTCAGGCTGACCCAGTGAAGTTGGCTCTTCTCCACTACATTATGAGAAGCTGGAGGTCTGTTAAAAACGTAATGTTTCTTTCTCCCTTTCACTGGTTGGCATTATCCCTCAAGAGAGGTCCTGCAACTAACCAAGGAAACATATTACTTGCTTAAACAGAAGATACAAAAATATAGAAAAGTGTAGGTATAGAGATTTGAGGAGAGCTTGTTTAAGCTTACCAATCTAGGTATTTAAGTTTGGTTTTGAAGTGTTCTCTCTGAATGAAAGTTTTTATTGACAGGAAATGTTTGGCTTTTTTCCCCTGAAAATCAATTCTGAGAAAAGCTTGTATACTCCTCTGGCAAACTGCTGATTTAGAGAGTAACAAGGGGATAATAATGATCTGACACCACCCTCTCTCAAGAAAAAACAATAAAAAAGTAAGTAACTTGATCCCCCAAGACACTGATGTGTGTAGTCTGGCTAGTCCCCTTTTTTCACCTCTGTAATCACTGCACTTCCCTACAGAGTCAAGGACATGAATTTTTACTAAGAACATTTCAAAAGGCCTCCTGATGTCCTACCCTCCTGAAGGGCAGCAGCTCCCTGCACACATAAAATTTCTGCTGAAGCTCAATTCCAGCTAAAGGTTTACATGCCATTTATATCCCTGCACTGAACCTACCTCTTTTTTTCCCCTCAAGCAGCACCCCAGGTTTCATCCTCTTTCCTTACTGTATTCCTCTTCCCTTCCATCGTTAGCATCCTAACCTGTCACACTAGGACCAAATAACACCCAGCTGTGTTCATTTGCAGCCGTGATGCTTCGTGACATGTTAGAGCACATGCAGTAGAACAGAACTAGATGGAACTATACTTTCGCTATAATATCCCGTAGGTGACTTCCATAGACCAAAGCACTCCATATGTAAATTGTGGAAAGGCACCAAGAACAACTTAGGCCCACCTTTATCTTAGGCCCACCTTTATCTCAGACAGGATCTGTTTTGCAGTGTAGTTGCAGCATGAGTTTAAGATTTCTTACCCTGTTTATCTTCAGGAATTACCCAGCTATAAGAAATTTTATACTGGGAAAATCTGCTTTAATAATGGTTCATATGAAAGCACCTGGTTAATACAGCAAAGGCCGTATTTTGTCATCAGTAGTTCAGAACTCAGTGCAGAGGGACAGAAGCACCAGAAGCTTTATTTAAACTGCCCTCTAGATAGAGCTCCCCAGACTTATTTAGCATGAGCATAACTGTGACACATAAACGAAGCATGTTCCATATTACAGTATTACATGAGCTAAAGAAAATTACTTTAGAACCACAGCCGATAGAATGGTTTGGACTGGATGGGACCCTTAAAGAACATCGAGTTTTAACCTCTAATTGAGCAGGTTGCTCAAAGCCTCATCCATTCTGGCCTTCAACACTTCCAGGTTGATGGGGCATCCACAGCCTCTCTGGACAACCTGTTGCAGTAAATCACCACCCACACAGTAATAGCTAATCTACATCTACCCTTTGTCCTATCACTACACACCATTGTAAAAAGTCCCTCTCCAGCTCCCTTGTAGACCTCTCCTAGGTACTAGAAAGTGCTATAAGGCTCCTCAGAGCCTTCTCCTCTTCTCTTCTCTTCTCTTCTCTTCTCTTCTCTTCTCTTCTCTTCTCTTCTCTTCTCTTCGTTCATCTTCATAGAAGTGCTCCAGCACTGATCATTTTTGCGGTCCTCCTCTGGACTCATTTCAACAGGTCCATGTACTTTGCAGGAGTGATGATGGAACTGTTTGTTCTATTGATAAGGTCTTTGTCAGCATGAGTTTCAAATGCCACAACTTGCATTTAAAAATACAAACAAAACCATAAAAGGCACTAGAACCACAGGGACCACTATGACAGGGTTTTATGATTATAATGGGAAACAGGAAATACTTTCACAGGCACAAATCTGGGAGACACTGAAGGGAGAACTTTAGACTATATGCACATACTTTTCAGGGATACAGACCTTTTTAAAGCACATTTCCAGCATTCCATTATCGAAAACCTTTTAAAATATTCAGACATGATTAGATCAAACATTTCCCTACAAAGCCCAATGAATGAGGTATGGCATTTCAGCTGTCTGAAAGACATGACTGCAGAGTGAAGCCTAGGGGAGGAGAAGAGACTTTAAGCTTCACTGACATATACTCCATATAAAAGGCATGCTAGGCAGACTTTTTGGGTCAGTGGTAATCAGCAAGAACATTAAAGACTACATGTACTGTAACCATGGAAAAAATCTATTTATTCTCTAATAGCAGAAGCAGTCACAATGGTTGTGGTGAGCAGCCAAGTGAGGGGCCACTTACTCTCCAGCCATGTCCTACTGAAGCCAATGGTGCTACAACAACTGCACCAGTGGTGAAGTCAGCTTGTCAGAGCCCCAAGACAGCACTGTGCTCCTAAGCTGCATAGGCACACTCTGGTTTGGCACCACCTGGTTAGGAGACAGCTTCAGCAGACAGATCTAATGAAAATGTTCCTCCCCACCAAAAGCATGTTAGGGAATGTAAAAGGGCACTGATGATCAGTATTGAACAAATGTGTCACCAGCCCCCTGACTCACACACTAAGGAAAGCTGTTGCACTTTATGAAGTGCTTGGTGTTGCTAAAATCAGGTGTCCAGAGGCTCAAATCCCTTGCTCAGGTTTATATTCTTTTCTTGTTGCTCTGTTTGAAATTCTTGAGCTGTTAAAAGCAAGACAGTCTTTCTGACTGTCAAGTCATTCAAATCCCAGATTTCATTCCCCATTAAAACAGTACACAGTGACAAGAAACAGATCCTTATTTTACTCCAGCAGAGTTTTCCCCTCAAATTAATCATTCACACTATGAGCAATTAAAGAAAATGAAATCTATACACAGCACTTGGATAGATACTGCACTTGACTATATGTAAACAGGCTCCAGCTTGTTTGAATGAGATTTTAATTACCTTATGTTCAACTGGAAATCTTATGTGGACGACATAGGGCCCTTTCCCAAACTTAAAACATACAACTTTAAAATAAGACCCATTCCTTCAAAGTAGATCCCCAAATACCCAAACAGTCTCTTCAGAGGTTGTTCTTAGGTGTGGCTGGTTTAAAGGTTTATATCTCTGTTAAATGCACATTAAGGAAAAATATGAGGACTTTAACATGAGTAAGATAGGACAGAGGCTATCAAAAATCTTTCAGCAAAGAAAGATCCTTGAAATTGGTTTGAATCCTTCTGCTTAGTCCTCTCTAATGTCTGTCTGCCTCATCACTCAGTGCTACCTTAGTCAAGAGGCACAAGGGGCCCAAAGCAAGTTTGATTTTAAGTATGATTGACAGCAACAGGAGGAGAATCAGGAGAAAACTTCATGAAGAGGCCATTTGAGGAAAATCCATAAAACCTTCCACCACATGGTAAAGACTTGCTCCCACCAAGGACCCAAAGGGTCTGGCTACAAACTCTGCAAAGACCTTTCAAGACCACCTTGTACAGAGTCACAACTTGTGTCTCCTGCAAAGCCATCTGACAGGAGGATGCTACAAGTGTCAATATTCGCCTGCTTGTCCCAGAGTCTTCAGGATGGGCACAGCCACTTTTAAGAGGAAAGCAAGGAAGCAGTCACTTGGCACTCAGTGTATGGGGAAATATCCAGCCAGACAAACAGAGCTAGGGAATGCAGCAAATAATTCAATACAAAAACCAGAAGCCTGGGTTTTAGCAGGTACCTGGAGCTGCCACAATTCAAATCCTAACAGCACAGGCTCAAATAGAGAAAAGGATCATGGAAAATTAACAGGAGAGAAATCCAAAGCTTTGCCACAATGAAACCATTTCCTAACTTTTAAGCAATGGCAAAATTACCTACATGCACTGCAATTACTGACCACCTTTCCTTTCCTCTGCTCCTGGAGCCAGAGCACCTGCACACCATCACAACATTACAGGTCTCATTTAGTGTGTGTTGTGAGAATTGTTATGTAAGACTGAGTTTAAGTGCTCTGTGTTTTGGGAAGCTACCGGCTGGTGTTTGTTACCCATCAGAACCAAGGTGTCAAGCATATGATGCTGCTTTTTCAGCAAATAAAGAGCCTCTTTCTGGCATAGGAGCAAGTGAGCAGCTTTCCCAGGAGTGTTTTTGCAGGACACCAGCTCAATATTTTAAAAAAATTTAAAAAGTCAAGGATTATGTATGATGAACAGCTGGAGAATGTTAAACATATTTTACTTTAGGTTTGGCAGGGTTTAGTAAATCATGATTTAATCACGCTCCCAGGCCATCACTGCAAGTGAACTCTGGAAATGCTCAGTAAGACATAAAGAAAGGATAAACAGAAGAATGGAAAAGACATTTTACCAGAAAGGACAGAGTCATTTGTTATTCAGCTTTGGAGTGAAACAAATGTGAAGATGTCTCAGAAATGAGAGATGAGAACAGCTATGGAAGAACACCATGTCACCTTCCTCCCTCGATTATGGGCACGCTTCAGCTGCAAACCTGGGCTGGACCTCTGGCTGGGTGTCCCCACTCCACACACACAGGCACACACAGAGCTGTAGGCTCCAGAATGAGAACTGCCTGTTCTTTATTCTAATAAGACTTCAATGTCTGGAAACACTGCCAGCTTTTTCAATCAGCTAGGCAGCTCATAAGCCCAGATAAAATAAAATTAGTTCCATGCAAGTTTTGAGGAGTACTGTCATATGCTTTACAGAAAATTAAGGGACAAGTCAGTGAAAGCTGTGAAACTGACTTCAGTGGCAGAGTATTTAGCTGTCTGAGCTCTGCATCTACCTTCTTTGAGCAATATTAGTAGCTGTAATACCTAAGCCAATGCTCTGATTGATTCTTTATTAACACCACTTGTTCATTTTTTGTGGTTTCATTACCTTCTAGAAGCCAAACTTTATAGATTCTGGGCCAAATTCAGAAGCAAGGCTTGTAAAACTGATATAAACTATACTCGCATAAATTATATTCTACAAGATCTTCTTACATCCAAAAGAAATGGGAAAACAAACTGTCAAACTGAAGGTCAAACTGATTACGTGTGATTCATTGCACAAGCCACACCATCTTCTGCCCTACTAACTGCTTGTGTGAACCAAAGAATACAAGACCCCTACTAGGTCAGACCAACATTCTGTGTAGCTCAGCAGCCTAATTTCAGTCCTTTGACTGGGCTTTTAGGTTACAGGACACTGTATTACATGGGTGAGACAGTGCAGGAGCTGGCTGCATCCACTCTACACAAATCTGATGTGGCAGCACCTCCCAAAAAATAAACAACGCCAGCAAAAGTTAACCAAGCCAAAAGAACATGCAATGACTTTTCTCCAGAGCACCCTGTTTCCAGCAATGTCTCCCTCTGGAATTTCTTGAAACAGAGCAGATGACCCTGTACTCATCAGCACTCAGCAGATCTCCCTTTCAGTAGTGGCCCAAAAGTTTAGGTGAGAAGCTCCCCATCTGGCCAAGGATCCACCTCCCATAGCCTTGAACTTGTCACTTGCTAATTTGTTTTTATGTTTCCAACAGCCTTCTACAGCAACCAACTCTTCTGGTTTCCTCGGTGACAAACTACAGCAATCCAGGCTTCTGGTCAGCAGCCTAATAGTGTAAACTTTACATGGCTTTATTTTAACATTTCCACCTTTTATTTAAAGGATTATTTTACAGGAAACTAGCATAAAAATTAAGAATTCATTTTCTAGATTTCTTTTTTCACAGACTTGTGACTTTTTATATTATAAAAAATGTTTATATCACAATGCAAACATCTTAAAAACATTACTGTTTTCTGTTTTTCATGTCTCAGGTTTTTAAAGGACTGTACAAAAATCTTGGCCTTTTTAGTAAAAAAACTTCCATTCTAATTGTCCAATTTTTTTCCCCACTTACTACATCTCTCCATGTTCTTTGTGAAATCGCTGTGTTGATAAAAGTGAAGAAAACCCTACCCAGTGTCTTTAATTTTCTCCTCTGCCCTGAAACAAACTCCTCTGCCTTTCTTAATCATGTGGAAGTTACAAAGAAGGATAAAATTATGCAAAATTTTACAATACAAAGAAGTTTGCCAAGCATTCTCTTTTACAGGATAGCATGGGACAAAGTGGCAAACATCCCTTCTTATCAACATAGCTAAAACTCCTAGCAAGTAGCTAGATTGTCTTTAAATAGTTTTTTAAAGCATTCAGCTTCTTGATAACTTCTAATGGTTTGGCCAGAAAGATTGTTCTGAAAATCCACAGAAGTTGAGGCTTGAGGGCTTTCTTATCTATGTGAGAATGGTATTTTTTCAAGCTTACTCTTGCTGAACATCCACACTTCCCAAGTTTTGAAGCAGGATGGTACGGTTGGCAGAATACAATGAAACCACTCAAGAAGGTCTGTGTGAGCAGCTTATCACTAACAGTTTACCACTAACAAGGACTGCAGATGGGCCATGCTTTGAAAGTCAGACACTTGAAACTCGGCTGTGATGGACTTGCACCTTAGCACTGTTACAAAAATGGCACATTTGCAAAATATTATCCATTCTACCCCATGGAAACACAGGTTTACAAAAATGAGCAACCAAATGAACAACTTTAACATGCTTTCAACTTGTCCTGTCTTGGGACTACTAGTGCTGAGTCAGATTCCTGCTAGAAACTGGCTGGATTTCTGGAAGGAAGGTATTAAAGACTGTGGTGTAAGTTAATCCTTTCCATTTAAGCACATTTTAAAGGCTGCTGCGAGACACTAAGATATAAGACAACCCATACCATCCTTCCAAAAGGGAAAACTAGAAAAAAAAAATGGGATGGGATGGGATGGGATGGGATGGGATGGGATGGGATGGGATGGGATGGGATAGGAAGGGGAAGGGGAAGGGGAAGAGGAGGGGGAAGGGGAAGGGGAAGGGAAAGGGAAAGGGAAGGGCACAGATTCCAGCCTCTTTTTTAATCATTCTTTGGACAACAATGGCAAGAGGGTGAAACACGAACAGTGCCCATGCAGAATTAAGTCCATTTTTCACTTCAGAATCCACGCTATAAAAATCAGTGTGCTTACATACAGTCAGGACCTCAATATGATACTTCCTGCCATTGTAAGCATGGAACAAATGGCTTCAGTTCAGATACATAAGCTGAGACAGTGTGTACTGAAGCCTTTCCTCCCAGCCCTGTGGCTTGTGGTAGCTGCCGGAGCCCCAGGATAGAGAAGCTGACCTCAGTGGGCAGCTCTATCCTCACCACACCCAAAGCCAGGTAGCAGAGACCCATGTCAGCCAAAAGTAACAGCAGCTCTTGTGGGCCCATGTGTCAGTTCTTTATGTGCAGACAATGGCCAAGAGGGCATCCCCACTGAAATCAATGACAAAACTCACATGGCCAGGACATTATATGGGGTGCCTGGTGGGATCTGGGACAACAGTGCCATTGCTTCAGCCACCTCAGAGAGAATGGGAGACACCAAAAAAAATTAGAAATTAAACCAAATGGGGGATTTTGCTCTGAAGTCTTAAATTCAAAGAAAATAAAACCCCTTCAGAGAGTGATAAATATCATTCTCAGCTTTTATCTAAGCATCAGTTCAAAGTATTTCCTTCTTCTCTAATTAAAATAGGGATTTGAGTGCCAGAACAATGATCTCTAGTCAAAGACTCTCACAGATGGAGGGATCACACCAACTCATTTCCTACTGGAACAATAAAATCAAACCAAGGTTTGGGAGACCGGCATTTGTTGCTATTATTCGAGCTGGCATCATGCACGCTCTGCAGTACTTTGATGTGGCTGCCTTAGGCAGCTCATAACAGGAGTAATAATACTGTAAAATATAAACAATCCCAGTCAGCAGCTTGGGAGATGATAAAAAAACACAAAAAAAACCAACCCAGAGCCCCTGCTTTTGGAGCAAGAACCAGCATACTGTCTTTCCTGTTTGCAGGGCCTGCTAAAACTAACCCCAAATTTTAACAGTGCTAAGACCGTGCTCCTAAACCTGCTGAAATGGGAGATGGGTGCCAGCACAGAAACTCCCCTGAGCCAAGATGAACAATGCAGTCATACCCCAGAGTTACCCCAAGTGTCCCCCTGACTACCAGTGAAAGGGCTCTCCTGATGACACGGGGGCTACAAAAACTTTAAATTGCCATTGAAAGAGGTAATCATGGAAATAAATTTAAGTGCCGAGAAAATACTGCTCACATTCCAATGCACCCCTGACACATAGGAGTAGATAATTTTTTAAATCGTTAACTGCTTTTCAAGCGCACATGGCAATGAAAGTGAAAAAAATGGGCACTGGAAAGAGCCATGGAGCATATCCACACATCCCATGCCGTGTGACCAGCCAGGAATCCATCCTTTCAAAGGGGTGGAAAACAACACAGACATGCTGACCACTTAGGGGTAACAATATTTTCCTGATTCTGCACCAGGTCCCTGTTCCCGCCTGCCATCTTCTCTCCTCTTCCCTTTCCACTGCCATCCTGATCCTATGCCTCTTGAAACCAGCAGACTTCCTGATACTGCTTCTAATGGCTGTCAGTCAGACTCAACAACACTTGAGGCTCTGCCTTTATGAGCAAACCCCACCAAGTGAGGAATTTCCATCATGAGATGTGATATGCATGGGAAGGCATGGCCAGCAATGCTTGGAGAAAGGGCCTGCCATAGTGGAGTTGAACCAGGAGGTTGAATAGAATGACTAAGATCACAGAAATCGCAGTTTAGCAAGGGAAGACATAGCCTAGTCTTGAGATGGGAGGGCAAACTGACTTTGCTTCAATAACTGCAGTTCTGCAGGAGACAAAAAAAAAAAGGCAGCACATGTCACAAAATTAGAATAAAATTAATGGTAATAATGCTAAGAAAGAGAGGGCTCCAAGTAAATCCAAAACGGTTATTGTCCTTCTACTATCAATTGCTGTGCTAAAAGCCTTTGTACTTCAGAGCCTGGAGCCAAGATCACAAGCCTCAAGATTCATTAGATCAAAAGAAATAGAAAAACAGACAGATTTAAGGACATAACCAAACATATCTATTTACAGGTTTAATCCTTAAGGCACTGGCTGTTCCACTCAGTCTGTACATGGATGATGGTATTGATGGTGGTGCTGTTCCAACTCTCTTATTAAAATACATTCAGATGGAGACACAAACACTGAGTTGTGTTTTCTAGAAGTAAACTTATAGCTATCAAAACCAGACAGTATTCCTCACTTCCTTTATCACATTATTTCCAGATAGATGGAATGCATAATATGAAACGCTGGTCATAGAATATGCAGCCTCTGAATCACAAAATGAAGACAGGTTTTAAGTAAGTCTATTCAGTAGCCTAAGAGATTACAAGCATTAAAGAAGAGTGTTTTGGAGAAAAAAAATTAAAAATATGGCAACTCCTTAGCATTTACCCAGATTCCTGTAATTTAGAAATGAGTTAACAAGAAATGCCAAGAGAAAAAGTTCTAAGCACTGTCATATGTATTGGCCAATTTTGAAAGAAAAGTATCTCAAGTCAACCAATTTTAACTGTTATTCTTCTATCATTTTAAATTTTCTTTGCAAAAATAGAAGGTACTATCACTGCCAGGTAAAACTACCACCTCCAGATTAAACAACAAAAGCTACCAAGACCTCCTCTGCGAAAATTGGAGGGGAAAAATCCCTATGGAAGTACATAGTGAATGCAACAGTAAAGTTCCTTTAACTAGGATGGAAAATTGCCTCTTACTGCACTTACAGAAAACATACCAACATGCCTATCAGGAAGTCCTCTAGACAGACAACCCACCATTTATTTGTGTTTTGGATTTAAGATGGTTAGATCAGTTCCAAGTAAAATCACCTTATAAAGGAGGTCATATGCCAATCTCTGTCCACTATTGCCAAGTTCAATATTCAGACTTCAGTAGTCAAATGCCATTGGCTCCTAAAACAGAGTCTGCATACATAATAGCTAGGCAGAAGTACCAGGGCTCTGTGGGTTGTTTTATAAATGGTAGTTTAGTGCTCTTCATTCACCTTTACAGCTGTGAACCTCTAGAGTTCAAAATACTAATGTTTACAACCAGACTAGCTAGCAACTTGTTTCTTTTTAAACTTGGAGAGCTAATGCTCAAATGAACATATGACTCTAGTTTTTGGCAGTCCAAGATGGTCAATAAAATCCCAGAAGTTGTCAACACTATCCAGAGTGTCAGCAAGCCTTGAACCAAGAGCAACAGTTCATCTACCATTTTACAAGGTGCTCTTCCATCAGTGTTTTTCCAAACACCTACTAATACCATCTCTGGAATAGTACAGCCTATGCACAAAATGAATAAGATTAATAAAATAGCTGTTAATTGCATTCAGGAACAAAGTTGTAACAAGGTAAGAACAGAATGCCTTAGCTTCCACTTAGCCAAGTGTGCTCGCCACAGTGCATTTTTCTCATGCACAATTTACACTCAAAGGCAATGAAGACCTTATAGAGTACTCTCAGCTTCACTTTCACTCACTCTCATCTTTCGTAGGCCACAACCTACTCCTAGGCCATCCACCCTTTCCTCATGTCATGCAGTGACAAAGGGTCTGAAAACAATCAAACTGATTTCCACAGAGATGAGGACAGCAGCACAATTACACACTTTTGTTTTTTTCCTGCAAAGCAATCTCTCTTAATGCTTCAGTGTTTTTAGCACAAAACTCTGCTTGCAAAAGAAAACAAACAGTCCTAGCCTGACTTTAGGCTTGCACAAGGATGCTGCCCCACTCCCCACGCTTGAAACCATATTCCAAAACCAGCCATCAGCCTCCCACCCCTATGAAAATTTGCAGAGATTATCCTCCCTCCCTCATCACTGCTGCATGCAGCCTAACAATCTCCCAAGCAAAGTGACTCTTTGAGGGCAAACATCTCCTTCTGAAAGGCGCTCCCACGTGTCTCCTGTCGTCAGAATGAGAAATCCACATGCGCTGGTGACAGCTACTTGGTGGCTATTCTGCCATGGGACATGGGATCTCATAAAGGAGTTCAGGCCATTCAGGCTCTAGACAATCAATTCCTAGCTGCATACCGCAGCAAGTTGCCATGATAACATCACTAACATCACTTCTGCCTCCATGTCACAACAGGACAGACACTTTCTCCCTGCAGTATCTCCCAAAATGTTTCAAAGGACAGGTCACACTTACGGAGATCCCCAGCAGGGCTAGAACACTTCTTTATCCAGCTCTACATCAACATAGGGACAAGAACACAACTGTGAAAGAGTTAATTCTCCCAGTGTGGTGTTTTTCTTTATTTTACCTTAGTTTAAGTGAATGTAATTTTGCAGCACAGGTATATGCTAACCCAGGTCTACAAGGACTAAAGCCTTTTTATCTTCAAATCATCCATTCTACTAAATTCTTTTTTCCACACACTTACAGTTAAGGTGATTTGTTTGAGCTTAGGTATTTTGGTTTGTTCTTGACATGAGAAATGAAAAATCATAGAGCTGAATATTTAGGAAGTCATTTATATGAAACAAAGTATCCCACACTGTTTTAGTTTTCTTGCTCATACTCACATGAGTTAGTCACAGCACGTTTGTCAAACATTGCCCTTTACATTAAGGCTTTGGCAAGTATGATAAAATATAAGCACAAGCTCTGTAAAATCATACTCACAACACAAATTTACCTTTATAGCACTTAATTATAGAGGACAGCAACCGTAGGGTGTGTATATTTGATGCTTTCTTAAGCTGCCAAATTATAGCAGAACACGATTTTGAACATCTGAGGACAAAGATATAAACATCAGCCCCTTTTATACAGATAGGAGGAGGCTTGTACCTACTAACTGAGCTCCTATTCAATAAGAAAACATGTAAAATGAAGCAAGTAGCTCATTTTCTCAAGAAAAGAAAGATAACACTGTTCCCAAGCTTAGTACCACTGATTAGTAGAATATACCCTCATTTACTGCTACTGTATAGCCTAGACATACATTGGCCCTAAGTTCCATAATTAGTGTCCTCTGTTAAAAGGATAGAGTATTACATTCATGTCAGAAAGGAGGGGAGAAGGAGAGGGGTGGGGAAAGATACTGTTCCATATAAAAGAAGCTACTGTGTTTCACTGGCTCTCTGCAGACGGGTTCTGTAGGTGGTCATTTAAACAACAAAGTAAGTTCAAGGGTTCAAAACAGATTTCTGCTCCTTAATACACAGAAATCTGCATTTTTAAACTCAGTCTCCCTGCTGTGCAATTATGTATGAGTTTAAGACTAGTCGTTTTCTTACAAGAGGCTGTGTTGTGCAAGTGGGAGACAAAATCAGGTCATTCAATCACAAGAAGTAAATTTCCCCCCACCAGCCACTGCACTCCTGAGAGAGACAAAGAGGAAAAGGCAGATTTTGTTACCTGCTCAGACTAGGGCAATTTCTAATCATATCCTTTGGAATTTTGAATACCTCTTCCATTTCCCTTCAGACCTAGGGACTAAGATGGGAACCTAATTAAACTGTAAGTAGTGCTGGGTAAAAATCAACACTTGCTAAGATTTGAGATAAAGAAAAGATCAGCCAAGATTGCTGCTGTAAAATATACATCCCCTGTTTAAAACAAGGCACCTGTCCTTTCTGAGACTCCTGTGTCTATTCCAGTATCATTCTCTTTCTCTTACTTGCCTTTGAACACTTAATTTAAAGTTGCTTCTTTCCTCAGAGACATTTTATATATCCGCTCAGCGTGTTCACAATGGTCCATATGCACTGAAGGTCATTCCCTTCCAGATCAAAAAACCTAGAGAAGAACAGATTAGTCCCAATCACTCTGCTTCACCCCACTGCTCACCTTAGAACCTCTCAAACTGTCAGCAGAAATTCCCCCAATTTCACAGCAGCTTTGCACAGGCAAGAGAAGCCACAGCAGCAAAGCCTGACCCATGAAGAAGCCTCCCTCACCCACCACCATGTGATTAATGTTCACACACAAAGAACATGAATATTTTACAACTCTCCAGAGGGGGAAAAATAAAAAAAACCAACAAAACACAAACAAACAAAACACTATCCCTTGGTGTTGGACCAGAATTCATTATTAGTGAATATCTCTGAGACAAAATTTCTATTGCTAAAACCACCTGATTTCTTGTATGCTTTCACAGAGAAACCAGTACTTAGGGCTAAGGTTTTTTCCAGAAAGACATGGCAAAGGAAGCACATCAAGCCAAAACCATAGGACTATGTCTGTGTCATTTGCTCCCAAACATTACCTTCTGCATGATCATGAATGCACAGATGTGTTTGGAAGAGCCAGCCTGGGAAGAAATTACCTCCCTGACTACTTTGGAGGAGATTACTCTCAAACCATCCAGCAACAACTGCTTCTATAGGAAAGATGTAACCCAAGTCCATCAGCTTCATTTATTTATGGTAGTTCTGCTCTGCCAACAGTTCTGTTACACAGCACAAATTCAGGGTGTGCTGCACTGTCTCACACAGGGTGCCAGTTCCAGGACTCCCAAATACTGTCTTATTTCCCTTAGGAGCAGTCATTCTTTAGTTTCTGCATCAAAAAATGAGTACTATCAGACATTTCTATTTATTAGGTATTTAAAAAAAAAATTTGTTGACCGAATGTCAACAGTAAATATATCCTGTTACTCAAAGCTTATTTGAAAAAGAAATTGATGCTTTACACTAGAGATTACAAAGTTAATTCTGTTTAGTTTCAACACAGGCAATATACTACACTAGATCAAAAAGGAAAAACAAATCAGATACTGCTCTGATTCTCCAATATAGCCCATAGATCTAACCATGACCCAGTGTAGTTCAGTGCTGAAGAGCTGTGGATTAATTCGTGGTTAGTGAGTCAAGAAACAAAATCAGTCACTGGATCACAGTAGTACCCTTTATCTGTAAATAAGAAAAAGCCTGGGTTTTGTCCTTCCTTTCCCTATACAATGAACTACAAATGGCTACAAAGAATGTTGAAAAGGAATTTAAAATGTGTGAATAAATCTAATAATTGAAGATATCACAGTTTAAATATATGGGTAGATAGATATTTAACCTGCATGTATGTATCTGTGGATGTTAGAATCTACAGATAAGGTTGCCATGCTCAAACTGTGTTAAGGACCACAGTCAGACGAGCTGCATGCTTTCCCTTGCTGGGGTCACAAGACTACTTTTTGTGACAGTGGCAGAAGTAAAGGGAAAGACAATTTTGAAAACAATCTTTTTTTCAGCCTGATTTACCACTTTTCTGTCTGAAAGAGGCACCAGTGCATGGTCTACTGAAAACAACCTTTTTTTGTCTATAATTTTCCTCCTAATTTACGGAGCAAATTTTTTTCTGCCTGCACAGGCAAGGTATCATAGATTATGTTCAGAGGGAAGAGAGACCTCAGGTAGCCCCAAATGAGCTAATAAACATCTCTTTGTGACTTGTACTGAAGAGTTTTCCTGAAATGAGAGTGAACTTCAACAGTACAAGCCTAACTGCTGCTTCTCCAGCAAATGCCCCTCCAATGTTAATTGAGGGACAACTTCTCTCTACAACCTTCATCCTCCAAGCACTTAGAAAGACTCATTTTTCTTTGAATGCATTTTCACAAGTCAGATGCAGAGATGGCACAAAGGAGGGGACTAAAAAATTAAGTTCTCCCAAACCTGCACTAGCTTTGGGAGTGCAGCACAACGTCCATCTCCAGACAGAACTGGCAACATCTAGCTGTGTGTATTAATGCTGTGGTGGAGCCAGCACTGCAAAAGCCAGAGGTAGGGACAGCCTGAAGGATAAGGAAAGCTTCAGCTGTACTAGAGGCAGCTCATGGAAGGAAATGGTAAAGCGAGGTGAGAAGCTGGACCCAGCCAACTCCAGGACCCACTCAAAGCTGTTTCACGTGAGGCATATAAGTGCATGAAGATTAGATGGGGAAAAAAAAGCAAGCCCAGCATTAAGAGTTCAGATGATAAATCCCTCCAGATGGGACCCATGCACCACTGTTCTTTCTGTCCGATCTCGCATTACAAAGGACTGAAGCCACAAAACTGCTCTCAGATCACACACATCCAGAGTGAACTAGATCCTCTTTGAATTCAATTTCAGCAGGTATTAAAAGGAAGGGATTTCTCTTTCAGCTCTTGTTAGCATTTTCATCCCATTCTGGAATTTGTCTATCATTTTTATCTTTTGATTTAGAAATTTTAATAAAGATTGATGGTCTCCCTGAGGAAAAACAGGTGAGGAGATAGCACAAGTCGGATTATATCATCCCAATAAATCTTCCTTTCAAAACAAACACAGCTTTCTCTTCTTGCAAAATACTGCTCTTTAAAGACTATACTTTGTTTTTTAATAAAGAAAGAAGTCTTTCAACTGTGTTAATGATTAGCAAATGATATGGCAGCTCACCAAGATGCTTAGGCCTGTAGCTTTAGTCACTTATCAGATTAATACACATAAATGAAGGATTCTGTATTCTTCATTTACAATGGCTGAAGTCATCGGGTTTAGTGAGGGAAGGCTACAGCACTGAGCCTGGAAAAATGGGGAGGATGGAGAGAGAAACTGAGGAGAAAGGAGCTCCCAGAACACACTCATAAGGATACTGCTGTCTGCAGCCTCCTTTGAGTTGTGAATGATACCAAGAAATAAAAGAGCTCCAGAAGCAGCTTATAAAAATAATTAGTGGCATGAAAAGATCTACAGATGGAAAGACACTGGAGAGGTCTAATGTATTTAATTTAGATATAAGGGCACAAGAAAGAGGTACACAAAGGAATGAATAGTACAGAGCGAGAATTCCAGGATTCTTTAATTATCCAGCTTTGTAATGCAAGAACAAGTGGGTATTCAGAGAAATTAAACTAATTGCAGAGCGTTCCCAGGCAATACACAGGTAACCAGCAGAGCTGCTGACCATGTTTCATCACTGAGGCCAAGAATTTAGGAAGAATTAGAAAAAAAACCAAACCACACACCCAGTTCAGTTAATAGTAGCATGTGCAATGACAACATACAGAGCGAACAAACAACACATAAGAAGCTCATGCTTCAAAGGACCTGTCAAAGCCAAGCCTTCCTTCTCTAGGATAAAGCTTCATGTGTGGGCAGTTGTTACTACTTTTTACTACAGTAGTTCTTACACTTTGCTTGAACCATCTGGTACCAGCCATGATTTTCTGATCAAAACTATTTTTCTGCATATTTCAGGACTGCCATTAGGCTCATGGTAGAAAGAATATTCTTTTCCTGCCCTGAGCCCTCGCTCCATGCTACCTCAGCCTGCAGCAGCCCATGACTGGGATGGGAGGGACCCTGCGCTGCTCCCTCCACTGTTACAGCAGAACATTAACATTGACATGTGTTTGTTTCCATGGCCCTGGAACACCTCTCAGAAGCACTTCATTTCCTCTCTAGCAGCAGAAAGGCTCAATATAACTTCCCAAACTGGCTGTCATCCTCAGGTATTTTCACCGCTATTGAAGGGGATGTGTATGGACACTGCTCCACAGCTTTTCTTATCAGCTGATAAAAAGGGGACACTAATGTAATTCTCCTGCCACTGGCCATAGCTACAGAGTCCTCCTTAAGATGTGGAAGTTGTTAAAAATGAGTCTGTGCGCACCCAGGACCAGTGGTCTGGGCTCGTTTCCAGAGCTGAAAAGAAAACCATGTTCTCCCCTGGGAAATGGGCAGAGGAGTCAATCCTGCACCACACCAGCACCTGGGGAGCATGGGGCAGAAGGGGCACCCTCAGTACCCCTCAGGCCACAAGCATGGGACAATTTTTGCCTCCAGAGGGCAGAGAAACGTAAATGGAAACGATCCAGCTTGCTGTGACTGATCTGTATGCCCGGTCTTTTTACTGAGTTCCCTCGGAGAGGGAGGGAAAGAAGGAGGAAAAAAAAAAAAAAAAAAGCCGACGTGATTCATGAGGGCGGGAAGCTTTGTCTGCCTGAATAATGAACCAACGGCTGGCCCCGCCACAGCCCCGCGTCCCCGCACAATCGCATCCGTCTGCGCTTTGTTGCCGGCCCGCTCAGCCATCAGCTGAGAAGTTCATCTGTCTCAGCAGTACGCGGTAATGATGGCAAGGGTTAAATACCACTTACATGGAGGTACAAAAGGCCAGTATAATTTTATATGAGGCCAGACAGCTGGTTTGTATAATTCCAGTTTTCACAGAGCGTTTTCTTTCCACTGCGTCCCCTTAAAAAAGCTTTTCCTCGTGAGTTAATTCTCTCACTGGAGAATGCCAGTGCAGCTCCAATTAGCTCTGAGATAATCCAAAGTTAAATTCGCTGTCAAACTCAGACCTGGGATAAGGCTTCAAGAGAAAACCTCTTATAAAAGTCCTCACCATGAAATCATTTAAAGACAAGGTAGAGAGTTTGTTTTGTGTCTATCCTGTTCCGGTTTTTTTCCCTTAAAAAAACCCTAACCACTGTATGTTTCTAGGAATTTCCAGATAAGAACATCTGTTTTTAAATAATCTCAGTGCTACTTCGGAGTTTCTACAGCTTACAGTGACACAATCAGCTGCTTTGTATTAACTTATTTGTTTGTGCAACAGCATTGGTGAATGTTCATCCATTCATCGCTGCACATCAAGCAACTGGGGCAGATCCAGTAGTAGGAGTGTTCAGTGCTTGCCAATTCTGGTATATCAGCACTAACTAGTAGCTGAATCATGCTTGCCTTGCCTGAGCAGGCACTCACTGAAGGCAAACACATACACAGTTGCTTACTGAATCCTCTTTCCTCCACATTTTAACAGCTAGAAAGCGAACTAAAAGCATAAGGCAACAACAAGGCACTCAAGGTGCAGATGAATCCTCCGTCCTCTAACTCCCTGTCTCCAAGACTCTTTCAAATCATGAAAGAAATGCCCTTTTCCAGGGATATCCCTGCAACCATGGGTATAGGAAGGAACTGATCCATGAAGACTCTTGTAAATTTTTTTTTAAGATTTTACACTATCATGCACAGCTTTGCAAGGCTTTGGAATACCGTCCTAGAAGCTCTTGGAATTTCTCACAGTGTGAGCTAACAGTCTCTGACTGCCAAAGAGCTGAGGGGAGGGGGCAGAGCAAAGCAGTCTCCTAATTTGATAACATGCTGTATGACCTTCACCTCAGCCCACTACTTGCAGCCTTTGGCACATGACTCGCCTGTCGAGAACGGATGGAGGATACTGGGCATCACTCTTCAATTCACCAGACAAAGAGCAGGAGCAATAGTGGGACTCACAGGTGCAGGGTGTGCCACAGCAGCCCTCAGGAACCAAAAATGAACAGTTTCACTTCAACAATGTGTTACCACAAAAGGGAGAAAGCCCCTTTACTGCACTCAGTCTGACTGGCAAGCTATCTTCCCTGCAAGTCTTCCTAATGGCTCAGAGCAGTGGACTTGATGCCTGTCCTGTTAGAGGGTAAAAAGCATGGTCCTTGAAGCTTTTAATCATGGCACCTCAAGCTCTTAAATGCTTCAAAGACTGGATTATAGAGAGGCACACAGAAGAACCAGAAAATCCCATGGAGTCCAGTCCGTTTTCTGCAACTATATATATTCTGTAACTACCCCTTTGACAGAACTGTTCTATCCGATCTGATTTTGACTTTTTGCAATGAGTGGAAGTGGACAAGCTGCTTGGCAGCTCTGAAGATGCTGTGCATGATGGAGCGAGGGGGTGTTTCACTGAAAGGCAGGTCTCAATTTGTCCTGCAGTGCCCAATGATCTTACAAGAACAAACTGCAAGCAGTTTTGAAATGTCTTGACCAAAGCACTATTGCTGTCCCTGCTGGAAACAAAAGCACCTTGTAATCATGCCATAAACCAAGAAGTTTTATAACAAGCCCTCTCCTCTACCAAACTGCCACTGTAAATCGAAGAATGGAGATCTCCACCTCCACTAAAATGAACAAAGCTGTAGATCTGGGTTTAAAAGGTGAGGGGGATCTGATTACACTTTACAAGCCACCTGCAGATCTTGAGTAAACTACTATTAATTGAATCACTCTTCTGAAATTTCCTTTAAAGAAAAAGAAAGATACCGACTCATTATGGTTTCTTTGATCCTTTCGAACACAAGCAGCTATATGAAGCAAGTAATTTTCCTTCCTTGGGTCCTCCCCTATTTGCTCCCTGAAGTGTCAGCCTGCTCCAGAAGACAGTCCCTGCTTGTGCCATAACACTGCTTATCCTGCCCATCATCTCTGTTAAAGACGCAGCAGTTCTGTTTAAACTACTGACAAGGTAGGTCCACTGCCATGGGTGGGTAAAACAAAATTATTTCTGATGTTTACCAAGGCACAGCAAAGAACGATCACATCAGGACACTGCTTGTGATTTTCCTGGCCTCTACCACATTTTGGGAAAGGGCTGACTCCTAAGACATCCTGCTCTGTCCATACCCCCTCAGGAATGCCAGTCAAACCCAATGTTCCCCAAAATCCTTTTATGTTAGAGCATCTCTTTCTTGAGAGCCTTCATACTTAAATGATCATTTAAATATTCTTCTGCATGTGCATGATACCTACACTCACTCTATGCTTGCCAACTACAGAAGAAAACCTAATAGTAGTTTAATAACACACTAAGGTGATGGTAACAAAAGCAAAGCTACAGCTCTCCATAACATTAGATTTACTATATTAGGCTTTTAATACTGCAAGAGATTAACAGTGACAGATTCTCTTGTAGACTAGCAAAAGCTATTGCAATTCTTGCAACTTGCACATTAATCACATTTAAACATGCTGCTAACAGATGGGCATCATGGAGTGCTAGGTCTCTCACAAGCCAGTACTAACAAAAAGCATGTCTAGGAGATCTTGCTACAGTTCAGGGGGATTGTATATCCAGGCACTTTGTTATTGTTTTTGTTGCATATTATCTAGGATTATTAGAAAAGCTCAAGTTAAATAGATGACAGACTTCAGCATACGTGAGTGGGAAGGGAAAGGAAGGGGGGCAGAAAGAGTCAAAACAAGACCACCCACACAAAGTTCCTCTAAGTCCACATTTCACATGCATGATCATGATTTTTCCACTACACAGGGAAAGCATTAGGTTCTGCACTGCAACTTTTCCTCTGACACTACTACCTGCAAAAACCTTTCCCCAAAGCCCAGACACAAGCCCAAGCTCTGAAAAATGAGCTGCCAGGCTCAAACCTGGCTGGACAGAGAATGACAGCCTGTCCTCCCTCCCCTTTCATTAGTGCAGATGTCACATTCAGGTGGCCCTTTTTGACTGAAGCTGGGAGAGCACCTGAAGAAAACCAGCATTAGTACTTGGCACCCAGATAGAATAAAGATGTTTAATAAACTTCCCAGCACCGTTTTTTAATTAAACCAAGTCCCAAGGTAAAACCTCATCTTTACATGACTGTAATTAACCAGGACATGTTGTCTGTAATGTAAGAAAGCTCAATCTCCTCTATGAGCCAAGCTTCAAAAGAAAGACTGGCAATTGCAAACTCAGCCCAACCTAAGGTTAGTCCTCACAGAGCAAGGCCTGCAGATCTCCTCAGCTCCAGCCTGCAAGGACTCCTGGCTTGCAAAAAGTAAGACTGGAGAATCCCACCTGGGGGTACTGTCTTCACACAGCACCTGAAAACATTTGCCCATAAAGGACAGAAGCACTCCTGATGTGGAAGGGTCTCAGCCTTGCAGATTGCCTGTCATTTACAGAACAGTGTGTCGTGGATCTATCACCCCACAACCCAACTCAGTCTCACTGCTTGTGTGGTAACTCCTCTGAGACGGAGGATGTGCTGTCACTCTGCCACAGACTGAGAACAGAGTGCCAGAAAGTCTGTGGCAGTACCCACTTCACACTGTGACATTCACAGAACTTAAGGGATTCATGTGAACTAGAAACTTTCACTGCTCAAGAGTGAAAGACAGGCTCATCTTTGAACAGGATGGATGGCCAGAAGTTTAGAGTGCTAAAACTTGGTGATCTGAATGCCACTAACAACCTTCCCTGGAAGTTCTCATGAAAAGTCAGTGGATGAATCCAGGTCTCCTAAGCAATAGTATTTTAGCCACTGGGTCCTCCTCCTCGGTTCCAGCCTGCAAAACTAAACATTCTCAGCTCACTCAGGAGGAGTTCAGCACCTGGATGGGTCCGAGTCTGCTCTACACACCTACCAGCCATTGACAGATAGCAGCTGAGTCCACCTAAAAGCTACCTGCTATGTTTCCTCGTAAACCCCATTCCAGTGTCCAAAATGTGCTTGGCCAGGACCACACTGGCATGGGGCTTCCACGGAGCAGGGTTCACATGATACTCACAGCTGACCACTATGACTCCAAAACACAGCAGAGAAAAGGCTGTACAGACATGAAAGGAAAATTCAGGCGAGCTTCCACAAGCTCTACAAACCTGTAAAATGTTCCCGTAGTGCTATCAGGGCACAAAGCAGTAGAGAGAACTCTATTATGCCAACGTAATAGAATAATATTGGTATATAATGAAAATAATATTGGCATATAATTTAGCATCCTCATACCCAAGGAGTATGATCCGAAAGAAAAAAACAAGAATTACTTTGACACTGGAGATGTAACTTGGACAAAGAAATATTGTAGTATCAGCCAAAGTTTGTCTCAGTCAGCTCCAGCCTTCAATACCAGAGCAATTAATTATGCTATCCAGCATTTAGCTCTAGGGCTCTGTCCATCTGCCTCATGCCACTAGAATCAAGAAGCTGCAGAAGAGCAGACTGCAGCAAACAAGGTCAGTATGTGCCAACTTCTGTAGGGACATATTTAACAAGCCCAAGGTTGGACTGTCTCAAAAGGGAACAAAGGCACGGGAGACATCTCTTTGCGAAAACAAATACAACACGTTCCTTCAGTGTATCTGCAAATGACACGGTAGACTTGCGCACTTTACCTTTCACTTACCCATCTGTTTTCCTGGAAGATTTTATTTCATTAACTTGGCTTTTCTACATTACCGTTTTATTTTTCAACCCTTGCTGTAATATAGCTGGGGCAGTTCATTCAAAAGCAAAGTCTTTACTCTTGTAAGTATGCAAGTACCAAAGAGCAGAATTCCCACATCCCTGAGCAAGATGTACCTCACTTCTGATCACCCATTATATCCAGTAGAAGAGTTTCCATCAACACCATCACAGTCTCTGAGTACAAACTAATCTTCCATTGTGAGAGGGAGGGGATGGGAAGGAAGTGAACTCAATCATGAGATGCTTTTGAATGAAGATACAAAGTCAAAACAAGGAAAAAACAAGATACATCAATTACCTTCAGTTTTTACCTCTGTCATGAGAGCTGGAGTACTAAATATTTTCTCTCACTTGACCAGTTTGCTGCTGATGTGGCTGTAAATTTCTTCTCCCATTTATCAAGCTTTTCTAATCTCAGTGACCAATAATATGTTGTCCAGTCTTTCCACTGGTCTTCTTCTGTTATCTAGATAAGTGTTTCTGTGTGTGTATATACATATGTGTGTGTGTGTGTGTATGTGTATAAACAAGGGTGTTCCTCCTCTAGTGACACACAGAATTTTGAGGAACAACCTCTTCTTGTTTTTCTTCCTCTTTGAGGAAAACCTATTTCCATTGTCGTTTTATAAGGTCTGCACAAAAATGGGCACACTTACTTATTTTATGGTGACAGAACCTTTTAGTCTCACAGTCCAAGATGCTGCTTTATCAAGACAGTTTAAAGCCAAACAGGATTCAGAAAGGAAATAAATAATCAGCCTGAGCTGTGATATTTTGCAGTTCCCTCTTATTTTCTTTAATTGCCATTCTACTGGGTTCTTAGGAACAAGCAGATAAATGAAACATACTTTTAATCTACACTAATAATTTGTGTTAAGTTCCACTTGGAGAATTTTATAAATGAATAGTCACATTATAGCTGCTGAATGTAGCTGTAACCCATTCACTCATCTACAGACACAGCACCTCTCAAATACGGGTGCTCATTTCCGTATGTACCTGTAGGCAGATGATTTTATTGTTGGATCTGAGAGAGAATTGCACTCTAAATTTTGCATGTGTTGACAGAGGTCCCTAAAAACATTTACAGCATAAACTGGGTAAATACCCTGGGTCATACGTCATTCTGGACACTGATTCACATCAGCTAACAGCAACAGATAATTAATGATAAACCTTCAGGTGAGTCTCCTAGTCTCCCTTAGGAGAGTTTTGTCTAGAGCACAGCTTATCCAACCTCTGTCTGGGCACCAAGGCTATAACAAGCCTGCAGCAGCTGTAACAGAGGACTAAAAATACTACTGAAGTAATGAAGTAGTGATACTTATTTTAAGCTATTAGCAGAGTAATGATTGCCACAAAATACACTTCAGCTAGAGTGCAATTTGAAAGTACAGGAACTTAAACCAGTGCTTTTAATGTGCCAGGCACAATGAGTGCATTTACAACATCTATTAAAAGCAGGTTATGTTTGGGGGAGGGGGATAATTACATCTTAGCAGGTAGTTTATTTACTGAACAAGACAGCATCACATTAAAGATAATCAATGGAGAATAAACCACAGCTGTAAAAATTAATACTGTTCATTCACACCATGAAGGGAGTGAGGGGGGGTTATCTTTGCTATTAAGACAGAAGTAAAAGTATAGGCCCTGTGAAACCACCATGAGAAGAGGAGTAAAGGATAGGATGGCACAAAATGAAAGTCATTCGAGGCAT
Organism: Corvus cornix cornix; assembly: GCF_000738735.6. Lineage (NCBI taxonomy): Eukaryota > Metazoa > Chordata > Aves > Passeriformes > Corvidae > Corvus > Corvus cornix. Next base: position 101,852,827 of record NC_046332.1, on the reverse strand, counting down.
AAGTTTCAAAAAAACAATATTGAAAAGAAATAATCAGTAATTCTAGAGGGGAAAGAGGAATACGAACAACCAGTTTTGCAAGCAGCGGAACTAATGAAGCCTGGTTTTCTCCGGCTTTTATGTCATGCAAAGACTGACTTTCACATTGATGTAAATGTGAGCTCCAACTGGAGCACTTTTTTTTATTAGGTTGGAACATTTATTTGGGATTCTTTCCCCAGTGGATTTTCTAGTTTCTAATAAAGAACAAGACCTTTCTCCAAATGCAGCAGGAAGAATCTGTCCTCTCCTTTACTTCGCAGCCTCTTTTATGATTTCTACATTGTGGCAATGTAGTTGAAATTGTAGATGAGTAACAAATATAAAACTTCTGAATGGCTGGTGTGAGATACCCAGGCATACCCACCCCCTTCCCTGCTATACACACAGTGTGCGCTATTCCTTAATACATGTTTTGATAAGAAACAAGGCTAAAAACAGTGCTGCCAGGATAATCCAACTTATGGGGAAAATTTGTCTTTGGCATGCTAACCATGTGCAAGGCTTCAGGCAATTTTCTGCAGAGACCAAGACCTCAGGTTCCTGCAGCAACACTTGTTGCAGGGAACAGTCAATACAGGAGGGGAGGTGAGATCTCCTCAGTGTGCTGAGATAGGAGCCTCTGTGATGATTTTAACTGCTGGGGTACGGGAAGGCCAGGGGAGCTGTGTTTAACACAGTCTGAAGCAGTAGAACCAGCCAGAAGGGGTTTCAGATGAGAAAGTCATCCTCCCAAAAAAAACAGGAAAAAAAATTTGCATTCAAAATCTGGGCTTCGCAGAGCTATGTAGCTTCCAGGGGTAAGGCTGGGCATGTGAAAGTCACTGGTCAATACATGATATATGATTTCTTTTTTTAGAAATTAATTAAGATACATATCTTGACTCTATTCCTGCACACAACACTTCACCAAAGAGAAGACCCTGCCTATGACAAGAACTGGCCCTCTTTTTCCTGCAAGTAAATAAACCTTACAGTGAGAAAAATGGAGCTGCATAGTGTCCATTCTTTTGGACCCAGTCTGATTTGCATGGTAAGCATTAAATCATAATTAATCCCTTGTTTCACTTATTAAATTGCCCCTTATCATATCTCACTAAGTACTGGATGCAGTGAAACATGTATAACATCTTTAAAAAGTTTGCCTCTGAGCATCACAGGGAGTTACTGCTGCCTATCTTGAATTTCATTCATCATGAAGATCTGATTTCTGCGATCATGGACAGTCTGAAGAGAACAATGCTTGGTAGGCAATGCCTTTTTGGAGGGAAGAAAAAAAAAATCAAAAAATCAGGCAAAATTGAGCACGCACAGAGAGCCCAGTTTTGTCTTTAAAGCAATCCAAAGCTTCTGGACACACCGGAATTTTTCAAAGCACCTTGCATATTCTGCTCCTAAAAATGACCCAGTTCTGTAGCCACTGAGACACACATCTTCAAGAAGAAGGATTAGCACCTTTTCCTCCCCAACGCACCCTCTGTCAACTTAAAAGTCAGGTCAACTTAAAAGCCTGTTCAAACATTGTCAAGATGACAAAAAATGCTTTGGGAAGGCAGGGGGAAAAGCTGCGGAGGCCTGGAGACTCTGTGCATATTTATAGCACAAACACACCGCCCCATGCTCATTCCCCATAATCACATGCACACACTCGCAAGACGTCTCCTCCGGACTTTCTCAGGGACTCAGTCTGAGTGGCTGTAGTTCAAAGTCCAACTGCCTTGGCAGCTCAAAAGAAAGAGAAAACCATGGTGGCTTTGTAAGAATTACAGTGATCCTATTAAAAAAAAATATGTCACTCTGCTGGGACTTAACATGGCAGTGCCACGCAGCACTCATTGAATTGAGCAGCATTTCAAGCATACAGCTCCTGGTGTAATAAGACTACAGGCTTAATTAGGTTCCTATCAGTATTGCTTTTCTCCTGCCTTCAGACAAGAAGGTATAAGAAAAGATTGTCCAATACAGATACGGCAATTTAAAGTCTCAAGTTAAGAACACAGTGGGTGTATATCTACTATAAAATCTACCCTAAAAACATGCCAGTTGTTAAGCTAAGCAGTGCATTAGAAGCAGTTAGATATAATGAGAATGTAAATGGAAAGTATTCTAGGGAGATATTTCAGCTAAAAACAGCATACACTGTATGCTATCTTTTATTTTAATCATGCTCTAAGCCCTGCCTTTTTGAACTTTTTATAAATTCTGCTATCTCCCTTTGCAGTTACTTACATATTGGTATATAAATTCAAAGATGAGAAGCAATTAGGACTGAAGCAAAGACTCCCTCTCTTGATGCTAATACATCAAAGGAAGTGAAAAAAACCTTCTCCCCCTCATACACACTGCGTAACACAGAGAGTTTCTGCTCTTCACAGCCTAATAGCTCAAGTAGTTCCAATCGAGAGTCTGATGTCAGCCTCTGATTACATGGAGATGCCAAGCAATTGGAAAGAGCAGCTTTTGAAAATCCCAGCTCTCTGACTGCGGCGACCACACAACCCTGCAACAATGCTTTTAAAACACATATGTGTATTACTCACATCAGCTGGTCCTATTTTTTTCCCCACTTTGGACATGGTAACATTGCTATTAAGAGTTTCCTGGGGCTCTCTGCTTGATTTAGGTACAATATGTGTGAAGGAAATGTGTCAGATGAGGGGCTTTTTTAAACAGCCATTGCTCCCCTGCACCCAATCTCTTTTGCTCTCCAGTTAGGAGAGAGGAAGAGCCAGGTGCTGCCTTTAAACAGGCACACTTGAGAAGTCTGCTTTTGCCTGAATGGAGAAGAAGAGGTTGGGACCGGCTCATGGCAGGGATCAGAAAGGACTGTCTCCCATTCTTTTTCTGGACCTTTGCTCATCTCTGCCAGACCAGCCTAATCTGGTCCTTGGAACTGAAGCCTCAGAACAGGTAAACCTGTGTACGAAATGCCAACAAAACCTGATTCTGATGATCCAGAACAGCATCTGAGTGGCACCCTTAAATTGGGTATTTATATTTCCTTCCTGCAAGTCCTTCCCTCAGTCCAAGGATATCTGAGAACTGTGCAAGAGTTTTTGGAAACACTCCAGGCCCTTCATCGTTCATAAAGGAAAACTAACATCTCTTATGCATCTGAATCAACAGGTGAATGACCTCCCCATGCCCTCAATATGTTATCAGAGTCCGTTTATTTATTAATCACCATATCTCTCCTGTATGAGCAGGGGAAGTAAACCAAAAGTAGGAATGACTCCATTTATTTCACTGGAATATTAATCTTTTTTTTCTGTATGAACACACACATTACGCTATTAAGGCTTTTAAATACAAGCATGGAGTTTTAAAGAGGTTGTAGAAATAATTTCTGTTAAACCACTAGATCCACAGTAAGTCTATGTCTCTTATGGGTCTGGTTCTATCTTCTCTGCAGTTTTGCTCCTGTGTAAAAAGGAGCTAAAACATTCCCAGCAGAATTTCTAATAAACCCACTGGAGACTTTTGCTTGGCTCTTGAGCATGAGGCAGAAAGAAGTTCCACTAACTACTATGATATTACACAGCTGTGTAGCTGCAGTGAGGTGGAAATCAAGCACTGAATGTTTTTTGATATCATGCTTTTTAACTGGCAGGCTCTCCATCTAGCAACACAATCCCCAAACACTCAAACCTGGTACATTAGCTTAAGTACTATTTGTGGAATGACAAGCAAGGAGCTATAGAACAGACATAGGCTTTCTGAGCTACACCAATGGAAGACCAAGTAAATGACATTCAGCAAAACTCTAGAAGATTTCCACCTTTATCAGGGAATGGCTTCAGAGGAAAACCTCTGCTGTCTGCTCTTCATCTGTTACCAGGCTGTGCCAGATAAAGTCTAGTGAATCTACCTGAGCACTGAGCCCTTAGAGCCTTTTCACTGAGCCTCTCACTGGCCTTGGCAGGACAAAGAATTTTACGTTATGCTTTTATCTGCAAAGAGACCAGAGTCTGCATTCCACAAGCTAACACGACCACAGGTGACAACCCCAGCTTTCAAAAAGTTACATCCCTGCCAAAGCCACCTGACAAATTCTATCCCATTACCTTCTATCACATACTAAATGCATGAGAAAAAAATACCTCAAGCCAAGCCTCTGAATGGTCATGTTCCTGTGTTAAAGGTCTTCTATTGCTGTTCTGTAAACAAAGATAAGGCATTTTTCTCCTAAATGACAGTAGTCTAGCTAATGGTGCTCTAGCGAATGTTCCGGTAAAGTGGAGATGGCATCCTTAAGTGAGCAGGTTTTTCTTCCTCTGTCCCTTTGTTGTTCTGACAGCAGTAAAGGTAAGAAGGAAAACCCATACTTTGGCCTCCCTCTCCTTTCCACTCTGGTAAAGTGCCATCAAGCCTCTGCATTTAGAAGAAACCATGCACTGAGGAAATTCTCCAGCTTTCCCACACTCACAACTTGGGTTATTTACATTCATGGGCAAACTACAGGCAAGTGCACCAGAGAGGTGAGCTCTCTGACACAAATGAGTACACAGTGACCAGCACAACACCGAGAAATCAAACCTAGCAAATAAAGCCAAAAGCCCTTCTCCTTTTCCAAAAGGACAAGTGAAGAGGTTGTGTCATTCCATTCAGGCAAGTAGAGAACACAAAGCTGAAGGTGATGGATTAGTACATCCAGTGTACAGCTGCTTTTCTTTGGAGGTTTTATTCTGCACCCAACAAGGACTTGCCAATTAATACAATTTTAGTGTACAAAGGGAGCTCTGAATACATCCTCTCGCTTCATGTCCCCCAGGTTACATTAGTGTGTACCTCTAAAAGTGTAACTATCCTCACACTTAGATAGGCTCATTAATTATAAAGGGCTATAATACAAAGTTAAAGGAATCTTTTCTGGTTTGTCTCCAGCAGCATCTGAGATATTTTTCGTAAATATATCCAACCCATGGAGACCTAAAGCTGTGCCCCAGTACCACAGAAAATTCATACAATGAAAATTGCACTTTAAATCTCAAGAATCTTGAGAAGCTGAGATAAAGTGCAACAACTTGGACTTTTTTTTTCTTTCAAGATGCATCTACTCTTAAGGTCTTATGTACCTCCCTGAAGATCCCTGCAAGGATGCTCAATGACCCTAAGCCTGTGATGGCCTTACGATGCAACTGAATTCTGAGATGGAAGCATGAAAGTTTCTTGATTCCATTTCAACAGCAATTGAAATGGACTTCAGCACATTAAGTTAAGAAGGAGGAGGTGCATTATCTGATGAGCTTTGGGTCTAATATATGTTTTGTAAAAATGGTAGGATTGTGGCAGAAAACACATGAAAACCTTATAATGGATTGAACGTTTCCCTGCAGAGCTCAAAACACAAACAGAAAAGCATTATATCAGTGTGGTTAAAAGCCACACTAACAAAAACCCCAAATCAAACAAAATCAAAACAAAACCACCTAAAAAGCAGAAGGAAAGAGACTAAAAGCAAGAGTGAAACTCGCCAGGCTGTTCTCAGTAATCAACTTCAATCAAACAGAATAAATTAATGCAGAGACTAAAATTATAAAGAATCAGTTCACAGCTGTCTTTTTTATCTCAATACTGACACTTCGAAAGAAGAAAATCCTATAGGGGAGCTCACTGTAGAGATCCAGAGGCCTCTGAAGAGCAGAGTAGAGATCCCCACACTCGTAAGAGGCTGCATCACTAAGTGTTAGCACATAGCAAAATCAGGAATGGAAAAGTGGAGCAATGAAGATACAGCAGGCAACTTCTGGAAACGATACAGCTTTTAGAAAGACTCGCTACTGGTAACACATTGATGCTTTCAAAAAAAAGCCTGGAATGCGTGGAATTCTCTGGGATGCCAGGGTGCAAAAAGGATCTCATTAGCTAGGGCTTTCAAAATCTGCTGCCCGGTTGTTACCGATTATTCAGAAAGCAAGATGGCTTACATCATCAGTTTCTGTAAAGTACTATATTCCACTTAAACTGCCAGATCTCCAGACCCCTAGTCTGAGAAATCACCTTTCCAAATAAACCATGGAGGCACTGAGTCCCTACACAATAGTCCAGCACTTCTCCTACATTTCCCTATTACCAAGATAATCAAGCATCTAATAATAAAACTGGGCAGTACCACACTGCTCAGTTCTCTTGCTGGCAACAAGAAAACTCTAAGCAACAGCCAGACTCACAACAATAATGTTATTCCCACCTGGTTCTGCTTTAGAAGCAGACCCTGGAGCTGCTCATGATGAAAAGCAGTAAAGTACTTGGAGTGGCAGATGGGCAAAGTAGTTAGTTCAGGAGCTGAACAGAAAAACATTTCTCACCCTTGCTTCTCTTACAGTCAGAGGATGGGAAAGGAGTCATATTTGCAAGATGCTGGCTGGCCAGAGGCTTAAAAGGAAGATGAAAGGACAAGCAGCATCTGGGGAGGCAGAGGCGAGGGACCTTGAGTTTTTGAAGATGACCTGCTTGTGACTGCCCAGAATCAGTCCTTTATTGTGCCTAACAGGGTTTTCCAATCACACTGAACAGTGACAAAAACAAAGGGCAACACATAGGTAAATACCTTTACCAGTAGCTTAGCACAGGAGTTTAAGTACTTTTCTTAAAGCAAAGTATACACATACTTGCAAATGCTCACCATTGCAAGAGCTGAGAATGTTAAGGCCTTGTGAAAATGGCAGCAGTAGTGATAAGCATTACTGGAAAAATGCCAGTTTTAATTTTAATTCTTTGTTAATATTTCCTGAATCCAACATAGATGTTTTAATAAAATAATATGTAATTTTCAATATAATATACATTATTAGGCAAAACTGTATTATATGCTATTTTCAAGAGAACTCCTTTCCTGCTCCCCTTCCCTTTGGTATTATCTCTACAACTGCCAAGGAATGGCATTCTGGGCAAGGAATGCCCCTCTAACCACTGGCTCCAACAGCTCTTGAGATGGCATTAGCCCATCATTTCCTTTTCCTAATGCAGCCTGTGCGTCCACAGGGGGAATCTCAGAATCCAGCTGGTTTATGAGGCATGGAGAAAAAGGCCTTCCACTGCCACAGCTCAGTATCTAGGGCTGTCCAGTAGTATTAGTCTCAAATCACTGTGCTGCACTTTAAGTTGGAACATGAAGAATGTCTCACTGTGGCAAGATAGGCTAGTAGTTTTAAACTGACTCCTTGAAAAACATGTGGTTGGGCTGTACTGTCCTGGTGTTAACATCTCAGTACATGGTCAATGCACCAAGAAGCCCAGCCCCTCCAGATTCATAATATGCAATAAATTCAATGCAGCCATTACAGTCATGCCATGGGTGGGGTGGCTGCATGCCTGTCACCAACTTGCTCCTTGTGGTTGTGAGTCCAAACCTCCAGCCAGTTCTGAATTATTCTTAGATGTGTCATTTGGGCTGGACAGCCAAAACACAGCCCTGAGGCCATCCCATCATTTCCATGCTCACCACAGGAGATAGAAGTCAGTATGCTTTAATGCTAAACTGGTTAGGTCCTGGGCAGATCTGTGACCACCTGCGATATATCTCTTGGTTTCAAAAAAACAACTGGGTGTAGTAACTTGAGTGTAATACTTTCAGGAGTGAATTATGTAGGCACTTCATGCATAAAACAAACATTAGCATAGTCTTGCTGAAAGTAATAATGAAGGAGGAGGCGTCAGCCCAGAGAGGAGAAAGCACACTATCATTATACACTACAGGGAAGATGGGCAGCTTCCTGATAGGCAGTTTTATCTGTCCCTTGGAAACAGTGAGTGGTCTGGAGGCCAAAGGGAGGTATTGCTGTGGGTGTGTATGGATTTTGGGGGGAATGTGAGGAGATGATGTGTAGAGTGGTGCTGTTCAGCTCTGGGTCTCAGCTGAGATGTTCAGATGCAGCACTATGTACATGCAGCTCCGCTGATCCAGCACTGGAGGGGGAGTAAAAGCAACCAGAGCAGGCAAAGAAGTTGACTGCTCATGTATGTTGGATCGGTACTGAGACTTTCACCTTTAGGGAACATGTGGCACAGTGCTGCATGGAGAAAAGTGATGAGGACTGAGAGGTGTGCTTTGAGCAGCTGCACAGCTGCAGGCAGGACACAAACCTACTGGAGGATGGGTGGTGGCAAAGCCCAGCTCTGTGGAGGATCCCTTGGCTGACCAGACCTAGGGTCATCTTACAGCTCTATCAGTGGCATTGTGCCATATACAAGGGGAAGGAGGAACAACTGGCAAACACAGGGAAGACCATGACCAAAATTTTCTCCCCTCTTAAAGAGAGAAGGATTTAAAAGAAAACAGAGCACAAAAAAAAAAAAAAATGGATTCTGCATTTATCATCACAGGGATAAAGCCAGACTCTCTAATTAAGCAGATGACATAACTGTGCTGTAATATCAAGATTTTGCTCTGTGATTTGCAAACAAGCTGCACTTGCACAATCCAGAAAGAAAAAAGCCGTACAGATTAGAACAGCTAAGCTCTGCTCTCACTTACATTAGTATATACCCACAGTTATTCAGCTCAAAAGACCTACAGATGAGAATGTGATACGAGGAGTTTCATTTCCTCAGACAGTTCCCTCACTAGCTCAGCCAAGCCTCCTTCTCATTGCAGTTTCCAATCACAGCCCAGCACTCTGCTCTGATTACACACTCATCCTGAAACCACAAAAAACCTCCCTCAGTCTCATCTACGGCTGATGTATATTAATACATCACCAGCAAAGTCACTGTACAGCTGCTGAGTATGTAGCTTAAATACCGTTGAATACTTAAGGCTTGATTCTGTTAATCAGGACAGCTTCACTGATCCTAGAAGAGTCATGTATATTCTACAGTGCTTGAAAGGGGAGGAAATCCAGAGTACAATTTTTTAAATGGCATATTCATTAAAAACACCTAGAAGAGGGCATGGTCTTGTTAACCCTGGTGTAAACTCACTTTGCTATACTTAGTGGAAGTACTCAGGATTTAGCGGAGTACAGCAGAAGGCAAAAACTAAACCAAATTCTCCTTTCAAGCCATTGCTTTTCCTAAAACAGATACTAAAAGGTCAGAACCAACACCAATCTCTGCTACTCCAGACTTCCAATCCACAGCCCTATGTATCAAAAAAATACATATCCACAAGTGCTTGGGAAGCATATGCACCAGTGAGAGCACAAAATCATTACACTGCTGTGAACACGAGCCATATTCAGCAGAAATCAGCAGCTGTTAGGACTACAGAGCTTGTCACTGCTTTTATAGTTTGGGTGGAGAAGAAACAGGATTCAAGCACTGCTCATTACACAAGTTCCATATTGCCTTGATCTTTATCCTTCTCCCTCCCCCCCCCCCCCCCGCCCGGCTCTTCAGGGCCACTCTTTAAACAGAAAGAAGTCATTAGCCAAACTTCCTTATTTTATGGCCCCGAAAGTTAGGCAACGACGAAGCAGTTTTATGATTTCTACTTAAGAGCGTAACATTTCGATCGGGAATTCAGAGACACTTCCAAGGGGAAGAGGGACAGGCCGGCAAAGGGAGAAAACCCAAAGATGCCCGAGTGAGGCGGATCATCGCCATCAGCCCCGGTGCCCCGCTGACAGACCTCGTCCCCCTCCCTGGCCAAACCCTTGGCTGCAGAAGATGCGTCCCGAGAGCCCCGCCAGCCAGCTCCTTACGTAAGGCACAAACCACTGACATCATCCCTCCCGCCGGCATCGCCGCGGCGCCCAGCGGCGCCCACAGACCCGACCCGACCCGCGCTCGCCCGTTCCCTTCCCACTCTGCTGCCCCGCCAGGGCTCCTTTCCCACCGACTCTGGCCCCAAACTTTGCACGGCAGATTACCAGGGGACGGCTTTACCCGCCGGGCGCCCCGAGCTGCGGTGCGCTCCATCCATCCCGCGGTGCTCCCCATCCATCCCGCATTCCGTGGTACTTACGCACTGCCTCCTGCTTGGGGTCGAGGCCGCGCACGGCTCCCTGGAGGCCAGCGATGCGGCCGTGCAGCGCCCGTACGCGGCGGTGGGTGCCCTGGATGTCAGCCTCGACCTCCTGGAAAAGGGTGCAGGCGTGCCGGGCCACGTCGGAGAGCTGTCGGAGAATCCGCGACAGGGCTACGTTGCTGACCGAGCAGAGGTCCAGCACCATCAGCACCGCCGCCGCCTGCCTCTCCCCGCCGCCGGCCGCCTCGGCGCCCTCGCTCGCCGTCCCCGGCTCCTCCGGCGGCGGGTCCCGCGGCGGCGGTGGCGGCTCCGCGCCCCAGCTCTCCTCCAGCACGGAGGCGGCGGGCTGCCGCCGGCACAGCCGCTGCGGCTCCACGGTCCGCTTGGCGAAGGGCATGGCCGAGCCCTCGGCCGGAGCTTTCCCGGGCTCCCGCGGGCACTGGCGGGGATCGCTGCCCTCCTCCTCCTCCTCCTGCTCTTCGTCCTTCTCCTCCTAGCCGCCGCCGCTCCTTGCCCGCCGCCGTCACTCGCGGACGGCCGCCGGCGGGCGGCTCATCGCCTCGCTCCCTCCCTGCGCGGGGCTCCTGGGCTGCGGAGCAGCCGCCGCGCCGCCGAGCATCCGCCGCCGCCGCTGCCGCTGCCGCCGCGGGGAGCCGGGGCGCATCCGCGCCGCCTCGCTCGCTCGCCCGCTCGCTCTCACGCCGTCCCGCTCCGGTGTGAAGGGGCGGCCCGAAAACCCGGAGAGAGGAATCCCGCGGCCGCGAGGAGGAGCGAGCCGCCGAGCCTCCCGCCCGGGAGCGCGGCGGGGCGGGGGCGGCGGGGGGACCGGGGCGGTGCCGAGCTGCCGCCGCCGCGGGGAGGCGCTGCGGGGCGGGCGCGGCGGCGCGGGCCCGGTGCGAGGGTGGCGGAGGCACCGGCGGCCCCTGTCGGGCGGGGACCGCTGCTTCGGGCGGACTCTGCCTCCTCGGCTCCGGCCCAGCCCGTCTCCCCTCCGGCGGGAGCACTGCTCAGGTGCGCAGAAGAAGAAAGAGAAGCCGTCTCGAGGGGCAGAAGGGAACCCAACTCAGCAAGGCCCGACTGCTGCGGGAGGGTGGTGCCCGCCCACTGGTGTCACCTCTTCGGGCACCGCGGAGGTTGTTGCACTCCCTGAAGTCAGGTGCAGGCACTTGGGCACCGGCTTCTTAGGAGGGGTCAGGGAAAGCTGGGTTCCCGTCAGACAAGGAGCACTGCTTCTGACGCAACACAGCTCAGCTTGCGTACATACACTCCTGAAAGGTGAACGTGCCTAATAAGCAGGCATGAAATCTGAACAGAGACTCTAAATTATTGGTGGTAAATACCACTGAAAGAAGTACTGTAAAAGGAGAGCCGGGCAGATGCAAATGCAGGCATTCCAGTTTGGAAACAGCAGCTTGTTTGCCCATTTGACCTTAACTTGTCATCCTTGCACTTGTGTGTTGTTGTACAGCCTGTCATTACATGACCACATAGAGGCTGCTTTTAATTACCTCTGGTCAAATAGCCTGAGTTGCAGAGAGCATCACTGCCAGCCTGGTGATACACATACCCCACACTCTGCAGATGCAATGACTCTCTCCTGGGACAAGCTTAGGTTCACAGGGGGGATACAGCTGCTTTCACAGAGATCAGAGTCTGAGCTGATGAACGTTGCTGGCCCTAGTGCTGGCTTTTGACATGGACTGTTCATGTGCCTTCATGCTTTGCCTCTGGAAAGGGGAACACACCATGACACAAAGTCAGCTCAGGTCTTTAGCTCAGGTTTCTGACTTGGCTTGAAATGTGTCCCAGCCCTATGCTTGGGCAAGGAGGAAGACACAGAGCCTATCCCAATCTCAGCATCACTTCCCCACGCTTCCTGGAGGGCTTGATGTTCAGGTGTGAACCAGTGGGAGAAAGCAGGGATGTGAGAGCTGCCACAGGTCCAGGGACAATGCTCAGTCAGTACTAAAAATATTTCTTGGACCCAAGATGAGCCACTACTAAAATCACTGAGGTATTTGTACCCCATACTCCTGAGTTTCTTCTGCAGTGGGGAGGCTTTTATCTCTTGTAATGGAGTGTGTACTGCTCTTCCTACCTGGCGGAGTCATGATACATTTTTTATAAGCCACTGAAAGTTATTTTAATATTTCACTTGAGATTCATAAAGCAGGAGGGCACTGTTAAGTCTTAAAGCTTCAGAAAGAGCAGCAGCCACCCAAACTGGTGTGGGATCACAAGAAAAGGACCAAGAAACAGAAGTATAGCATTCACCAGGCAGGGGCAGGAGATACCTCTGAGGAAATCAGCTCGGGCACTCATTCAGCCTCTCTCTCAGGCACATGATAAGCCAGTGAATTGAGCCATAGGTAACAGGTAAAAGTTGCAAGGGGCAGGATTTTAGATTGCACCTTACCACAGCTTCCCAATAGCACCTACTCTCTGATCAGCTCAGATAGGACAAGAGCTGTGCGGCTCTCTTCCTTCCCTTGTAAACTTGATTCCAGCAGTATATCTCTACTAAACCTCAACAAAGCTACTAGAACCCAGTGCTTGCTCTTCATTTACTTCCTCCGGTCTGTTATTACTACTTCACATTTACATAGACTCCATGGTCTCTCTTTTTATCCTATGCTTGGAAAGGTACAGCTTACTTAGAGACACTACTAGTCCCATGACAATTGTGTGGCTTGAGTACAGGACATACAGCACCTAACTACACAGGAATGAACTTGTTCAAAGAAGGTTCTGCCAAGTCTGTCCATCTCCACCATAGCTAGCATATTGTCATTTTGCAGGTTTGTAGCATTACTGTCCTTCCCTCTACAAGTCTAGATGTTGCATTTTTCTTAATTTTTCCTTGCAAGCAGAACAGACTCCACATGCAGCTTGGGTGAGGGGCACTGTCACTTTCTACCAGGCAAGTGGAAATACAATTTCATTTTCCTCTGGTCAGAACACAGCTCCTATCTTTGCAGGTGCTGGGGAGTCAGCCCCAGTCATGCACTTACTATGTGTTTTTTATCACTAATATTGTGTGGTGCAAATCCAAATTAAGTAGCTTCTCAGCTGCCCCCAGGATTGCTCTTGGTATGTCTGTTCAACAGCAGATGTGGTAAGAGGGGAGCAGTCCCAAAGGTTAGCCTCATTTTCACCCAATGGGTCTTTGAAGTCTCTTATAGCAAAAGGAGAGGAAAAATACCTTCCATGGGGGATTTTGAATGTTGTCTCAGTTGTGAAGTGCCCCTCAGAGGGGCCAATCCCTCTGCACTGACTGGAGGCTTCTCTTGGCTGGAGTTAAACCTCAAGACCCAGAGTATTAATTTGTGAACATATCAGCCTGGACCAACCAACCACATTGCTAGATTTCAAGAAGCGCTTGCTGACCTTAGAGATTGAGACATGTCAGAAAGAATATGAGTCATGAACAGAGATAAATAGGTGAAATGATTCCTTGTGTATTTATTTATGGCAGGAAAAATGTCATGTTGAACTGTACTGCTGTCTTGCATGTGCATGAGCTGGATTCACTGTGTTAGTTGCTATAAATTTAGGTTGGGATGCTGCTGTCGATGGCATTGGCTTTCACCCATGTTGGTGAAAGGCAATGGTTTGCTTTCAAGACACATACAATGTGGGAGTGGAAGAGTGGGCTAACAGAGTAAAAGAAAGGTCCTGCTTGATCTCCCACTGGTGCTGCTGGTGGTAGCAGGCGCCTGGTCATAGCCCACAGTAACTCTTGTGTAGCTTCCCACCCCCTTCCCACCGCCGGACTTATTCCCTGGCTCCCACTGGCTGCTGATAGCCTGGCTGAGGTGGGACTTTACAGCAACACCAGCTAGGGAATACTCCTGCCGATGGAGACAGAGGGCAGAGCCATTGGCAGATAAGAAGTGATCTGGTTTCCTGCTGCAGCAAGCTGCAGGAAGCAGGGAGGTGGGATTAGGCAATCTCACCCGGTTTGGCAGGGCTGCTATGGCCTGCTGCAGTATCTCTTGTTTTGCAGTGCCAGAAAGGGAGGAGAGGCTGATGAGTGCTGTAGGCTATTGTCATTTCCTCCTCTTTCCACAGCTGTCAGGAAGGTGCCTTTAGGTGTCTTATTAATGAAGTTGTGGCCTTTTGGCCATAATGTGGAATCTGTCATCACTGATGTTAGCCCACCCTAAATATATCACTTATTTATTCTCAGCAAAGATGTCACAGACAAAACATTCCCAAACCTGTACCTACTTAGGCTAGAAAAATTGTCATTTTTTTGGAAAGTTCCTTCAATATTCAGCTGCCATTCTGCACTTAGACCCGACAGCGACATTCCTTGATCACAATAAGGCCACAGAAATTGTAAAAGCCCATAAGGCAGGAAAATAGCAGTCAGGGCAGTTCCCTATGAGTTTGGACCTACTCATTTATGACTCTCAGTCCTGCCAGTTTGTTTCAGCAGATAAATGTTAAAATCATTTCCAAAACATGGGACATTAAGATTTTACTGGGAAATACTTTTCCTGAAGAGGGTCCCTAATTTTGAGGGATTTAGTGAGGCAAAAGGCTGGTAATTCAAATTTTGATGGTGTGTCCAGGACACAGAGATTACTTTCTCTGTCAGTGAAGGCCACACTGCTGATGTACTGAGACATACATCTTCTTACTTTTGGTTTCTGTTTCCCTGAAACTTTATTGGCACAAACAGCTCTACAAATGTATACAGCATGCAAGAGACCACAGATCTCTTCTAGGCGTTGCTGTATGAATATGACTAGGTATTGGTATTCTATGGGTAGGAGTATTCCCTGTTCATCCTTGTTTCTCTCACAACACTCACAAAATCATTGTTGCTGCCAGTTTGCCATCACCACTAACGCTGTGCAGTCTGATTTTTCTCTTGTCCTGTGGGCCTGGGCACCCTTTTTCCTCATTTTTTCCTTCTTCTTTGAGAAAAAGAATTTTACTGTCCTCAGTAGAGCTGTTCCCTAACCTTCCTCACACCTCCAGCTGAGGACGCATACAGGCATTAGAATAGTGACTGTTTCTCTGCATTAATCTCTTTCCTGTTCGACTGCATTTCCCCAGGCACTTGTGTGCTGTCACCAGCTTACACTGATCCAGCTCACTACTGCTCTTTCTGGTAGTTGTTAATATTTATATTGCCACACACCTTTTCACCCTTGAACTATGAGCCCACTGATTTAGTCATTGCTTTAAGTGGGGAAAATACAGGGCCTGCAGGAGTCCTTGTACCTGTAGCAAAAGGAATTACTGGACTCCACATGGTGCTGAAAAACAGAATTACATACATTCAAGCTAACTTCCTTTCTCCAAAGTCTCCTAATTATGGTTGTTAAAGAGTTTACTTGTAATCAGTGTAGGGATGACATTTCAAGCTGAAGAGTGATTATTAAATTGACACTTCCTTTAAAATGTGCCTGAAGTCAAGACTGACATGCTAATTGAATTTTATTAGCAAGAGATGTCTGTTTTAATAGGGAAACTTCCTAATCTCTCTATCAAGTTCATGTTACGTGCATACCTACTCAGTGTTTTCCGTCATTACTATCTGGTATTGCTAGTCAGAAAAAAAGCCTCATTGGAGCATCCCCCTGAGCAGCAAATGCTGTAATTTCCTTTGATATCAATATTAGTTTCACATTCGTATATCCCATTGACTGGTAGCACTGGGAGATGTCAAGGAAGAAAGAAACCAAAGCTGTTTAAGCCTTTAAAAATAATAGTGGTTAAGAATGTGCAATAAATCCAAGACCAAATCAAAATGAAGTTGGGTATTGCTGGCAAATTTCAGGGTCCCCTGAAACATATTAAACATTTCCAACAGCTCTAGTATGACAGGTATAAATATCTACACCATTATCCTAGAGAATACTGATGCTCATTTTGTCATCTCAGAAGAAAGGAGCTGTGTAGAGGACAGCTGGGATACCTTTCCCAGACTCCATACCAGAACACAACACAGCAGAGTGGCATCCAGCTCCAAGCTGGACTTCAGGGAAACTAGATTCTGCCATGTGGGCTGTGCCACTCTGTGTTGGGAAAGGGCAAGTGGGTGCTTCTTCAGAAGACAGAGCTCTCAAACTAAAGTCAGGCTCTGTTCTATACAGGAAGGCTCTGTTGAGGCAACACCACCAGCAACCTCAGCTGAAGGGCCATGACACCTGACTCCAGACTGTGCAGAGAACTGGTTAATTCAGTCTCTACAGTTCAAAGTAGGAACATTCATAATGACAAAAAGTTAACACAGAGAGTTATATCTTAATAAAACACAATAAAAGGAGAAGCAGAAAATAATAAACTGTGTTCTTTACAAAGAAATATAATCACTTCTAGGGAAACAGAAGGGAAAAAGATGTTTTACTTCCAGTGTGAGCTCCATCCACCCTCTTTGTTGCTCTGACTTCTTAATTGCACTTGATTTGATAGCAGTGGGGGTTTAACCTACGTTGTGGGTATTTTCACTGTTCTCTTTAATTTTGCCTGCTGGCATCAGGCAGTTTGTGCACATCAAGCCAAGTCTGCCGTCTTGAGTCAGGACTTATATGACCTCAGCTGACATTTTGCCTGTATCAGGACAGTGGGAGTACAGTAATGTAGAGAAAGGAAGATTTATTTGGAACAGAATGTGAAAACCCCATCATCCACAGATGAGCTTTTATCCACTATTAACAACACACGTTTTTACACATTCCAAAATAATTTGGCATGTGCAGATTGCATGCTGAACAAGTCCTAACTCTCTGTCATACAGTCTGAAGGTGAAAGTAATTTCAAGTTTCTGTATTCTGGAGCCAATCCAGCTTGAGGTTCATGTCACCAAGTCAGGGGCAGTAAAATGTCACTTCCCCTTTTGCTCATGATGAAGAGCTGAAGAAGGAGATACTCTGGGAAAGGCTAGATCAGGTCAGTGCCTCCACACTTTCTGTTGCTTCTCCAAGGGGCAAGGAATTTTAGTTTGGTTGGGTGGTTGTTTGCCTGGCCTGTACCTTTCTTTCTTGTGGCATGACCTTAACTCCCTCAGCACTGGGTGCTGCTTGGAGAGCCAAGCACGCCGAGCTCGCTCACTTTGCAGTGCTGAGAGGGGAGGCTCAGTCCACATCACAGGTTTCCTAGCAGTGCCTCATGCCAGCCATTCCCCCAGGGGTTTAGCCAAGCTCCTGCCTTGTGCTCACTGTGGTGGATTCCAGCAGAGGAAGAGCAAGAGTGAGTCAGGTTGGTTTCATCAAACTGATGAGTTTCCAAACTCATGAGGGAGAGTGCATTAGGGTATTGCAAGCTCTGGCCTACAGTGTACGGGCCATATTCCAGCTCAGGGTGTCAGAAGTTTAATTTATTGGAAAACCTGTGTTCCAGGAGTCCAAAATAGCAAAAAATGGAGCAAATTAGGATTGAATACCACTGGGGTAAGTAAATGCAAAAGCTCATGCTACCCTGCACGTACTCTTTCCAGCTGTATGATTTCCATTATGAATAAACTTTCTCTGCCGGGAGTAACTCTTTGATTTTGAAAGAAATCAAAATAACAAAAGCTATATAATTACTTTGTAGGTGGGCTAATTCTTTCTTCCATGTCTTTGTCCACAATGAGGCAAGAGGAGTAGTTTTATGCTCAGTGGCTTGGCGGTACTTCCAGTTCTCCACTAGCAGAAGGGAAAGGTACCCTAAACACTAATATTTTAAATCTTACCATAAAGCACTGAAGGCTGGTTCATACCCTTGAGCAGGCTGAATAGTTCCTCCATGTGGCAGTACTAGTGCTGGAAGTATGGCCAGCAGCCCAGCTTTTAAGAAAAATCTTCATCTGATATAAATCATTTTTAGTTGGAGACCACTTGTGGTCTCATCTTGGCCAGTCAAATTAGCTTCCTGTTTTGTTTAACAACAATTAGTACTCTAAGTACTCTGAAAATGCACCATAATAGGAAAAGTCTGACAAAGTAAGTGATTACTATTTCAAAGGAAGGCAAGGTTTATAGAAGCATAATTAGTCATCTGCTCTTAAACCAGAAAAATATGGTGGAGAAAATACATCTTTGGGGTTTTAAAAAGAGATACAGAAATACGTTAAATGATGGAATGTCATTAGGGTGTGCATTTATTTTAAGGATAAACAGAGCTGTTATACAGTTGCCCACCTTTATGTCTGCTCTTTCTGTTTTCTGCCTAATGGGCTTTCTTCGTTGCATACAGAAAAAAACCCCAGTCCTATCCTGTTTATAGTTGAGGTGCAATATGCCGAAAATTATTACTTCAGATTTTGTACATTAAGTCTGTCTGCTGGCAAGAGGAAAACCCTCTCATATTATCTAATTATGGCTTCAAGCAACACTAATGAAGAAGTTGCACAGGCTGGGGCCTGTTCACTCTTCTCTGGAGGCGTCAACAGAGAGTCTGTGGTTGTAGTCACACAGAACTGCGGAGGGAGGCTGGGGCTGCCAGGCACAGCAGCCTGCAGAGGGAAGGTTAGGTCTCAAGAGTGCAAGAGTAGAGTCAAGTCCACAGCCCCAGTATAGGAATGCAGCCTCAACTTGTGAGGCTGAAATCCCCCACCAATGCCTTCTTCCCCTGCCACCCTGGGAGCCTCAGCTGGGATGTGTCTCGGAGGGGATGGAGCCCTCCATGCCTTGGGAAGGAGATGTGCACAGCTGTGCCAGCACAACTGCAGCACGTGTCTACAAGTGTATTCCTGGCAGTGGGCTGCAAGCCAGCATGAGAGGCAGCTGTCCAGCTTTGGGGAAGTTGTGTCTGGTTGATGGAGAGACCCAGGTATATATTTCTTGGGATCAAATCAATGTAAAATAAGGCAGCCTCAGTGGAGACTCATGCTGGACAAGCCAGGCTATGTACTCAGAGCAAGGACTGAGGCATGGCAATGGAGATCAGGGAACTTGCTATTTTAGTATCAACTGCAGTTTAGCTGTAAAACCCACTGTAAAAGTTGAACGTAGAAGTCACATCTGAGTTCCCTGCTGCTATTGCTTACCTTTTACAGATTCCAAAGCTAACTAGTTTAGCATTAGCTGTGCTAATTTTGTAAACACAGTTGAAACCATAGCACAGACATACATGTAGTCATTTAGAGTACTGCAGAGAATAGTATAGATACCAAAGAGAATCAGAAGAAGCTCCACTGATAGCTGGCCTACATGAAGAAAAAGAGACTCAGATATGAGTTAATTGGGAATTTCTTCTACATCTCATTAACCTCTTGGATGGAGAATCCAGCAAAGCTGTGATTTATTTACCATAGATGCACTCAAAGGATACCACATAACTTAGTGTTTTGGCACTGTGAAAGTTATTTGCAATAATGAATTTTTTAAATTCTTTGGAGAAAAGTGAGTGCATATTCCCTTCCCCCACCAAATTAAAAAAAAAAAAAAAAAGAAGTTGCAGAGTAACATTCAAAGGCTCATTAAAAGCAACCAGGGAAAATAGATTACGGAGACTTCAAAGACTGACGATACTGGTTAAGAATCAGCTCTCTTTTTCAAAGAAAATGTTATTAGCTAATCCTTGAAATTTGGGTTTTGGCACATGACACAGTATTTCCTGCAGGTGCAGGAACTAGAAGTATTAAAAGAGTTTTGGTAGTGCACAAAAAACTTCTCTACTAGACCTACAGTTCCCTTTGCTCAAGTCAGCTTGAGTGCACTCCCTGATCCCTCATACATGTACTGAAATCTAACCACATTAGCCTATATATCTTCTTCAAGAAAGCAAGTTCTATTAAGATAATGTTTTTTGGGTTTCTTTAGTAGGAAAAATAATGCCTTAATTATTGCTATTATTAGTAATATTTGAGGGAATAACAGAAAAGCCAATGCAGTGAATAATGGAAATAGTATCTACACATGGGTCAACAAGCACACAAATGAAACACTATATACATGCAAACAAACATCATTCCACACCACATTCCTGCTTAGATCAGTATGGATATGCTTTGGCATATTGTCTCTTTTAAGATCTTTTTTACAAGGTCCTGTGTGTTTTTGTCTGCTCTATCCATGGCTAATCCCAACTCCTCCATGAGTTAGAAGTCCCTGTTTATCAAAAGAGACAAGTCCAGCCAGATCTGTCTAAAGTCCTTTGTTAAGCTGTGATCCTTTGGCTTTGATTTGAAGCTTGACTGTCTCACAATGACAATTTTCCCACTGAGACTTTCACCTAAAATTTGGCCCAGAAGATGCCCAAAGCTATGTCTTACTGTTTCCATGGCAACGAATTGATTGAAGTCAAATAACTGAGCTTAAGATGCCCTTAGTAGGTAGCAACCTGAAAACAAGCACCTGAATAAATAAAGGATGATGGAATAGTGGAAACATTGGCAAACTTATTCCCATTTTCTAGAAATTTAAAGAGATTTTTTGCAGGTATTAATTTTCAGATAGAATCTGAACACCACTGCTTATAAATTCAATTAAGTCTTTCAGGTGAAATTTAAACTACAACAAAACTGAAGTTCATAACTTGTAGAGAAGAGATGATGGGAGGGCATTAATTCTAGCATTAACGGTAAAGACCCATGTCTGCGTGTATTAGGATGTCAGAGGGACACAGTAAAGCTCACCACTTTACTGAGTGCTTTGCACATGTCTTGTCAAAAGTATTTTGAAGTGTTTTGAGATCTTGGATATGTTATATAGGCACTTGCATTTGCTTGTAAGAGACAGCTACTCCTATTACTCACAAGTTCATTCTCTGACATGTATTTTGTCCCCATACACAGTATCAGGTATACAGTGCTGACAACTAATACCAGAAAACTTGACACAGTTACAATTGTTATAGCCATGTGTGTATGCACTGCAAAACAGACACAAGATACCACCCTGAAAAGTTAAGCTAGTTCAAAAATGAATATTTGACTTGCTTGATTTGATTCGGCACCTAGAGTAACTACATGTTTTCCAGCACATATTTTTAATTAGAGGTCTCTGAACTGTCTGGGAGAGCTGGGACAGGCAGTAGAGTATGACTGATGACACCAAATGGAATTAATACAGCATTATTAAACAGGCATCACAAACATACATCTATATGTCCAATCCTTCCCCCACCCCCAAAAAACACAAATGCAGGCACAAAATCTACCTTGGTCCATGTTTAAACTATTGCAGAAGTGTTCAAATTTTCAAAAGCATCTCTTGTTGGCCCTTATATCTCTAGTTTTATTGACATTTGTGCAGATGTGTGAAAATGCCTGCTGAAAAGTTTGATGCAGTGTAATACTGTTCAGAGAACAAGAGGGCTCAGAAAATTTAAATTTTTTGTTAGAAAAGATGTTTAAAACAACTTGGGTGCTATAGAATACTTATTGCTCAAAGAAAAATAACCTAGAAATTAGCAAGTGAAATAAATGTGTTTGGAAATAAAAAGATTGCATTGTGAGTTCTCATTTCTTTTGCACAGGTTTATTTTCCTGCAGATGACAGTAAATTTTGGGTGTACTGCAGGATCTTGGCACCCAATGTGGCGCCTGAGGGCATTAAGAGAAAGGGGTGAAAAAGGAATAACAGTTCCTGAGTAACTTAATTTTGTGTGCCAGATATAGGAACCTTGTTAGGCAGCACTATGTGGTCTAGTTTATCCTGGTTCGGGTGGCAGGTGGCCGTGGCTATATTCTTCCCCTTTGCAGCTCCTTACCTAAACATGGGTCCTCTGACTAAGGCTACCGTTGCTGTTATCCAGTTTGCGCTATGGGTCGAGAAGGTGAGGAATTCATAGGTTTTTAACTTCCTCCGGAATGTGGGCACATGGATAAACGGCTGTCACACACTAAGTGCATGTTTTTGGGGTTATGTTAAAAATGGTACCTTTTGTGAGGAAATGACATCAGGGGAAGTTTTCTCCCAACCCCTCAACAAGTTCTTTGGACCCACCCCACCAATTTTCGAAGGGTTTAGATTTCCTCTGGGTACTAACCGACTGGTGCTGGTAGGCCTACTCTATTTAGCCCTCAGGGATAAGCTGAGATTGGCCTGGATAACTACCCAGATACCAGCCCCAGACACTAGAGATGCTACCCCAGAGCCTGATCCTGCCCCAGAACCTGACATGGCCCCAGACACTAGAGATCCAGCCCCAGAGCCTGACACAGCCCCAGACACTAGAGACCCTGCCCCACAGCCTGATACTGCCCAACAGCCCACCTCAGAAATGGCCTAGCCAAACTGGGTGGGAGTACTGGTGAAGGGGATGCAGGAGATGTGCCAGGAGATATGCCAGGTGCTAAGGGAATATACCTCCTCAGCTAGTGAAAAACCCTCTCCCTGCCGCAAAGAGGGTGAGTCCAATGGTGCAGCAGTGGAACCCACGGATGTTACAACCATCCAGGTTTCAGCTGAACCACAAGGACAATCACAGCCAGCAGCAGTCGCCCCTGTGCAAAGGAGGAAGTGTAAGACCAAATCAGTATGACCAGTTAATGATGATGGGCAACCAGGGCCCTCATAACCAGCAGGAGAGCCAGAGCCAGAAGTCATCACTGAGTCCCTGTCATACGACAGTCTCCGTGCTATGCGAAACGACATTGTGCGAAGGGGGCGTGAGCCTTATACCACCTGGCTGCTTCGGGTTTGGGACCTTATGGGCACAAGTGTGCAACCAGATAGTGGTGAGGCAAGGTATCTGGGATCGTTGACCCAGGACCCAGGTGTGGACCAGATATTTGTGAGGGAGCCAGGGCCCCTGTCTCTCTGGGAGCGGCTCCATAGCTCAGTGGTTAGAGAACATGGCATTGAGTGGGTGTACCACATCCCTTACCATGCACCAGCAGCTGGGAAGGTTGAGCGGTGTAATGGACTGCTTAAAACCACCTTGAAGGCACTGATTAGGGGGAATTTCAAAAACTGGGAGGTGCATTTAGCAAGAGCCATCTGATTAGTTAACACCCGAGGCTCCACCAGCCAAGCAGGCCCTGCCCAATCCGAACCCCTACAAACAACAGACGGAGATAAGGTTCCAGTGGTGCACATGAGAGGTATGCTTGGAAAAACTGGGTTAATTCTACCTCGAGCAAAGACAGACCCATCTGTGGGCTTGTCTTCGCTCAGGGACCAGGTTTCACCTGGTGGGTGATGCAAAAGGATGGAGAGACCCGATGCATACCTCAAGGGGACCTTGTTTTAGGGTGAACTACCCATGGCTCTGTACTTTTATCAGTATCAGCATGTATATATGTGCATAATTCGGGTGATGCATGTATGTATATGGTTAAAAAGGTTAAGTTTCATGTAACATGTTAGTATGGGAAAAATTCAGGGTGGATGATGGTGGGGTTTTATTTCTTGTCCTGTTTTCTTTTTTCTCTTAAAGGATTTTTCCCCATACATGTTGCCAGGGGGACAAATTACTGGGTGCTTCAGAAAATCAAGGGACCTGGCCACAGGGCGAAGGGTGCATCTCTTTCACCTAGGTTTGTGGGCAGTCAGTTCCCGGCGTTTGGACGGAGAGAGAGGCTGCTTCTTCAGCTTCCTTCCTTCTACCGGAGAGACCCCAGAATTCCTAAGCCCACCTTTCCCAAGGCCTCCCTGCTCCCGCCGTTGCTTCGAGCCTTCACTACTCTGTAGCCCCGCTCACCCTGCCTGCCGAGACCTCTGGGGGTTTTCCACCACCGCTCCGGAATTTTGATACATCTGGTCTGCCACCCAGCATTTGTGCTCGTCCCTGCTGTTCCAGCCTGCTGTTCCTGACGGTCCGGCCGGACACTGGGATCGGCTGCCCAGGGGTTTGTGAAGTTTTTTTTTGGTCCCATCCCTTCCCGGGATCCCAGGGCACCAGTGCCGCGTGCTCCCCGAGCTCGCTCCGGAGCGCCCCCTGCAGCCGCGGGGGAACCATCGCACCTGCCCTGCTCACCGGGAGCCGCCAGCGCCCCTGCCGGCTGCGAGCGGAACTGCACCCGAGGGGAAAGGGCCTGACAGCCGAGAAGGCTGGCACTGGGTTTGTGATTGTTTGCTGTTACTGCCATAGTCACTGTTGTTTGTTTGACTTGCTGTACACATATAGATATATAACAGTAAAGAACTGTTATTCCTATTTCCCATATCTTTGCCTAAAAGCCCTTCATTTCAAAATTATAATAACTCGGAGGGAAGGGGGTTGCACCTGCCATTCCAAGGGAGGCTCCTGCCTTCCTTAGCAGACACCTGTCTTTCAAACCAAGAGACAGGATCTCTCCCCTACCCCAACACAGAGTCTTCCCTGTGGGCCGAGGCCATTGAGGGCAGGTGGGGTAAGGAGTAGGAAGAGAGTGTGCAGAAAAAGGACATTTTTGGGGATACTCTGACCCTAACATGAGTCTCCTGACTGTAATTATAAACATAAGAAAGGTGTCTATGACCCTTGTACTTGCTCTTTACTTAATGTCATGGTACAATGAGTTGTTCATCTTGCTAAGATCAGAATCGTGCTCTAAAATTGTCCTTATCTGCCCCTGATTTATAGAGGCGTTGTCTTCCTAGTTTGGTCATCTCAGTGATAAACTCAGTATCAATAGTTAGGGGAATAAATCTGGGTCCCAATATCTCCCTTTTAGAGGAGGATATGCTCACAATATATCTCAACATCTTCTGTGTTAGATTAGTGATATCAGGGTTTCCAGTAAGTTTTCTGGAGTCTCTTGCTCCTCACGTCTAGAAGGCAGAGAAACAACGATTCATGAATGATTTTGAGTGAGGATGAGCTATAAAAAGGGAAACATCGAAAAAGGAGAGTGGCCACAGTAAATTATAAAAGCCACAGTGATTTTAAAGTACTGTCTTTCCCCAGTCTAAGTAGGTAGGAACTTTAGTAGTAGGGCAACCAGTTTAGAGGAGGTGGTCTGAATCCTGAT
Source organism: Corvus cornix cornix (assembly GCF_000738735.6). Lineage (NCBI taxonomy): Eukaryota > Metazoa > Chordata > Aves > Passeriformes > Corvidae > Corvus > Corvus cornix. Next base: position 101,828,039 of record NC_046332.1, on the reverse strand, counting down.
GCATGACTTTTGCTGCACTGAATGTTTTTTGAAGGCAGTGTAACATCCGCTTATCAGCCATTATGTTCAACCAGAGAACATTTCCCTGGTCATTCACTAGAATGACAGTAAGAACTACATCAAGACCCTTGTCCTGGCTCATTGTAATTGTCCTGGCTATGTATTTTATGGGGATTTCTCCATGACTGCCATAGTGTCTGCTATCAATTTTGGTTTCCAAATGATATGTGTTTATTGCTACTTTAATAAGAACATTTGTTTAGTTAAGAATATTTACTATTTTAATATTTTTACATATCTTGACAGCAGCCATGGCTGTACAGGCAAATAAAAATGTGCTGAGTATCTGAATAAGAACTGAGAGCACTCTCTCTGGTTCCTTACAATACACCCTACCCACACTAGGCCCCGCTCTGTGCAGGGACAATGGTGTTGCAGTGAGGCTGTTGACTGGAGAATGTGTCAGGATGCTCTTCAAATGAGTGATGTGGCACCGAGAATAATTAGGACTATAACATTACCTGCATTTGTTACTATTTTAACATTTGTCACAATACTTAAAATCTTACCCCAGGCAAAATGTCTCAACAATATTGTTTTCGCTTCAAAACTAGACACAGAATTCCAGTCCTGCGAGTCTGCCTTGACAAGCATACAACACCGAGCATTGTAAAGTAAAATGAAATTGAAATGGCAATTCAGAAAAATCTGTGTGCAAAACACATTAAAAATTCACTGCAACATCACTGATCAAGTATAAGGTCTTAGGTTACATGAAATGAGTTACTAAAGCACAGATTGTTCTTGAGAACTACTTATCTTGCTCTTCATAATTAATTTAATACCTTAGATGAGGAGAACAAAGGTTAAGACTTACTCTCCAGTGGGGGTCACTGTTGAAGAACAGCCTCTAATTTTTCTTCTACAGAAGTTCAAACATATCCTAAAAATGCTAGACGAAGTCTATACAGCTCATGCAAAGGTATTGGAATTTGATTAGAGTCGTTCACATCAACTGTCAAAGTGAATCCTATGTAAAGGCAAAGCATGTGGACTGTAGAAAGTAAATTATCAGGTAATTAACACTAGAGGCATAACAAAGAAGTGAAACTAAAGATGGGAGGGTGGGTACAGTGTTTGCCCTCAGTCAAGGCTTGGCCAGAATGCTGAGCTTTTGTACCAGCTGATTTACCAGCCCATTGACTCTGTTTTGATAACTTTAGTGCAGGTCTGTATCCTCACAAGTAGCACTTGAGTTCTGAATTTCACCCCTTTAAAGATATTCACTACTCTTCACTGTTGATATTAGATTTCTTACTGAGCTTGCTATAGTGCTTCCATTCTAGACCAAAACCTCCCATAAAATGGAAAATACCCCCTTAGAGCAGCATCAGTGTTATGTGATATGTTGTTTCTGAACAGTGTGATATTTATACCTGGTTGTATTCAGATTAAAAAGCTCTTATTACTCCTTGTTTTCAGAGTACAGCAACAGCAGGCCTCAGACCACAGGAGACAGACAGAGTTGCAGGCAGCCCTTATATACTCTTAGAGGAATGGTTTTAATAGAATAGAATAACCATGTGTTCTAAGTCAGATCTTTTGCTCTCGTAAGTCGGAGTTATGCCACCAAAGTTCTGTCATTTGTAGTGGCCAACATCCAGCTCAGAAACGTTCAGTCTGTAGAAAGGGGAGCAGGCAGCTCACCTGGCATCAAGAACAAAGAAGGGAGGAGATATTCTAGTAGTTCCAAACATAAAGATGTTAATACCTGCCTGAAGGGATTATAAACTTGAGCTTTTTACAGTTCAAGGAGCAGTCCCCATACTGTTAATCATCCCAAATAACTCTTCACTGGTAGTAGGTTAAAAGGTCTGTTGCAGGGAGTACATTCTCAGTGCTTCAAATAGTCCTGGCGAAGTTGAACAGCGTTGGGAGACATCTGAAATGCAGGCATGATATTTCCTACCTACTACAAATGCTTTGTCTATGTTTTAACCATTAGTATTTGTCAGGGTCAGCAACTCCTTGGTACACAGGGGAAACCAGAGAGCAGGAGAAATACTGTTCATTTGTTCCTGAGCTGGGACTGAGCTCTGCCTTCCTCACCATGCTGGTTCAGACATGTCTGCACATGCAGCATGCTCCCATCTGGTACCTGAAGATGCGACTCTTGGCCACAAGCACAAAAGAAATCAGGATTTCAGGAAAACACTGAGAGATCTTTAAGAAATATCATTAAATTAACACTATGAAGAATCAGATTTAAACTGTTAATTTTAGATAAAGAATTTCTGTTTAAGAGGAAAATTGCTGGCAAAGATCATTCAAAAAGCGTGTTCATATAGCTGTAAGCCTCATTCTTTGTTTAATGCTTGCAATCTCAGCATCTTTGCAAATGCAAAATACCAGTTCTTTCACTTCTGTGCATACCTGTGTCCTTTCATGTCCTTGAACCTTCTTTCTCCATTGCATCTGACACGCTGAAGTGTGTCAGCCAATGTGGGTAACCTGTGGTTAATGCTTGCTACAAAATGCAAGATTGATTGTAGCATGAAGTATTTATCTAGAGAATTTGGATGTGGTGTAAGGAGATGTATATGGCAAAGACAAAAGAAAATGCTTCTTCTCAGCTGAACAGATGTAGACCGGTGACTTCAAGATCTGTTTCTGTTGCACTCCATTATAAAATGAAAGTTGAATATTTAGTTCTGCTCCAATTTTAGCATCATTTCCACAGATAACACAGAGCACTTCACAGACTTTTCGAGAACATTTTTTCCCCATCATGTTTATGGAAAAAGAAATTTGTCATGCTACCTTGCGAAAGGCGGTTGCTTTGTTGACCAGATGCCAAAATGAAATTCAGACATGGATGGCCAGAAATAAGATTTACTTTAATCCCACTAATCCTGAGCTGTTGATTAGTACAAGGCACCATTATAGCTGGGTAAGCTTCCCAGGCTTATCGTCTGATTCTCTTCGGAGTCATGAGATCACTTTTGATTCTCAATCTTTCCCTTGTAAAGGGCAATGTTCCTGTCTCATGTTCCATTTTCTGCTATAAACAATAATGAGCAAAAGAAATCATGTACTTTTGCCAGAAGAAGTACAGAAGTACAAAAGAAAAAGCAGAAAACTCAGGGCAGATGTCATATTGAGCCTGGTGATATGCATTACCAGGGAGAGTGGAATGAGGAGATGTGGGATGTCCTTGAGGAGATTAGCAGCTTGTCCAGGTAATTACAGAGCCTTCTTGTACTGACTTCAGTGAAGCCCCAGGGCATCTTCAGAAGCTGAAATTGTACTTACAGAATCATAGAATCATTTATGCTGGAAAGCACCTGTAAAATCACCAATTCCAACTGTTATGCCAACACTGCCAAGTCCACCACTAAACCATGTTCCCAAGTGCCACCTCTACATGTCTTCTAAATAGCTCACAGGTCCTTTTCCATTCGACACTTTTCAGACACTCTTCCCCAAGCCTGCGGAGTCACATGAGGTTGCTGTGATCCAAGTGTGGGACCTGGCACTTCACCTGGTTGAACCTCATACAACTGGTCTCATCCCATCAATCCAGCCTGTCCAGATACCTCTGTAGAACCTTCCTACCCTCCAGTAGATCAACGCACATGACCAACTTGGTGTCATCTGCAAACTGACTGAGGGTGCCCTTGACCCTGATCTTCAGTAAAGATATTAAACAGGACTGGCCCCAGTACTGAGCCTTGGGGAGTATAACAGGTGCCCGGCCACCAGCTGGATGTAATTCCATCCACCATCACTCTCTGGACCCAGCCATTCAGCCATGTTTTTACCTTTCATCCAAACCAAAAGCAGCCAGTTGCTCCAGCAGAATGTTGTGGGAAATGGTGTCAATGTTGTCAGGTAGACAATATCCACAGCCTTTCCCTCATGCACTAAGCAGATCACCCTGACATAGGGGGAGGTTTGTCAAGCAGGACCTGCCTTTCCTAAATGCGTGTTGACTGGGCCCCAGTCCCCTTGTTGTCCTGTATGTGCCATCTGATGGCGCTGAAGGTGATCTACTCCATGACCTTCCCTGGCACTAATGTCAGGCCTGTAGTTCCCTGGATCCTCCTTCTGGCCCTTCTTGTAGATGGGCCGACTTCTGTCAGGAAGGTTTAGCTTTTTATGCCAGTGGGAAGAAGGAGAGAAACAGAACTACCAAACCATTTTCAGCTGGATTTGAGAACCACCCGAGATCTGGTGGGATCCTATTGATGTTTCTCTTCCATCTGAAAGTAGCCTATAGACTTTCATGGGTTTGTGAATTACAAGGTGGAAAGCCGCTCTAGACATGAAGCACTGATCCAGTCCCATTAGCAATTGTACCCAAACCCTGAAAGCTCACACTACCTGGCTGAAGAACGAGTAAGGCCTTTAGAGTAAGGCTGTCTCTTGACAACAATCTGCTTAGTTTACTTTTTTTTAATGTACTGATTGCATTATGTGTTCCAACTTGACAGAGCTGCCTCACAGTCCAGAACACCACATTTGGTGTGCTTTTTACCTCACTGGAACATTATCTGTAAATCTGCTGTCTGCATTCAAGATCCTCTGGAAAAATTCCTGCCCTTGAAGCTTATCTAGTTGCAGGGTAGTTAGAAGGACACAGATTCCAGTACATCTGATGTACCTTATGTTGCAATGTTATCAAGGTAACACCATCACATCAACAACACAATTGGAGTTGAAATAAAAAGACACATATTCAGTTTTAGGCTTAACTTTATCTAGGGACTTGTAGATAAAACTTTAAAGGACAGTAGATAAGTAACAAAAAGCTTCTGAGTCATAGTTTCACCTAGAAAGAAAAGGTGAAAGTTTTAGAGACGAGAATGGCTGAGTTATGTTGATTTTTCCTTTAAGGTGTCTTTGGGGATTTACACCTCAGAACAGTTTTTGAAACTGTGACTGTCTTTTTAGTGTGTTTGTGGTATTACTGCAATGGAGCCTGCTCTATTTCTGAGGCTTATCGGTGCTATGGTAATACAGACAATAGCTGGTAGTAAACAGCATAACCTCCCACACACAGTATCTGTATAAGGCAGATGATTGAGAACACTTCTTATGATCCCTTTTAGCAGTGGATGAAATTAATTTGTTAACATTTCCCTGTAGTCTCACAAAGAAGCTGAACAACATGGAAATATAAACCAGATAATAAATGTAAGCGTTGATTCATCTCAGCCCTAAGAAGTTATTCATCATTTGTACTAAATGTCTTCAAACACACTAAAGGGGAGTCTCTTCTTCTGCCAGCGCACAATGCATTCTTGGGACCATGAAGTCCTTCCAAACATGATAAAACTTTCCATGCCACTGCTGTTAGGGTAGAAGTTAAGAAGTGCATAACTGAGGTCAGTTATGCTGTAGTGGTGAGATGGGTCACACTGATCAACATCGCTAGTTACTGGTCTGCAGCCTACCCAACTCGTCACTTTCCTGAAAGATTTGTAAGGGTTATTGGTTTACAGAAGTACTATTTGAAAATAACATCATGAATATATGATTTGCAAAACTAGCAGCTGAGGGATTGAAAAATGGCTGTCTGTCCTCTCCCAAATCCTGCCTTCCAGAGGTAGGATGTGAAAAAAACCCACCTTTGGATAGTGCTACCTGACAGAAATGTCAAATGGAAGGAAATATGTGAGAAGCAGCAGGTCCAAGCTATGCCAGGGTTTGGGATGCAGCAGGAGGTAGAAATGCTGGCATCTGTGAGAAGCTGCTTGAGGGGAACAGAAGAAAGTGGTATCCTGTCCAATATATCTTATCTCCCCCAAATGTGGTACATAGGCCTGACTTGTAGGCCCTACTCTGTGCTGCTGAAGTCAGTGGAAATCTCTGCATTGGCAAGGGCATAGTTGATTCCAGTGGTAGGAAACACTGGACAGTGTTGAAAAGACCCTTTTAGCTGCTGTCATTAATACAGCAACAACAATTTTTGCTGTTAAGGGATTGCCTTATACTGGAGGAGAATCTCTGAACACCCTTTTGTAAGAGTACTGTGCTTGCTAGGAATTATTACAGTGAGGTCAGGCGATTACTCCAGCAAGTTGACTGAACTTCTCCTAAAACTTCTGTCCTAGCAATTCTAGTGGTGATCTCATTCTCCAGTTGGATAATGGGCATTTCTCCATCTGTTCTCATAAGAATTGGGCAGCTCAGAAATGCCTCTGACTGTCCTAGCTTCTTGATTTCTGATTATATACAGCTTATGGTTCTGACAGTTCACATAAATAGTCTTATTTAATGCAGACCTGATGATCTCTTAATGCTTTTCTAGGCTAAGGTTTCAAAAGCGTTTTCTCTTTAATTTAGTTTATGGCAGCACTGTATTTCACAGCTGGTTTTAATGTATTTTTGGAGACTATATGGAATCAGTACTTGAGTTACAAGGTATGTATATCAGATGGAGACATAGCCACCATTCCTTGGCAAACTGTTAGATCAAATGAGCTGAATCTCCTCTACTTTATTGCCTAATTAATTCTTGAACGATTGCTGAATTGCTGAAGTGGGAAACCTTCCAACTTTGGTCACACTCTGTATTGGGTTATGTCAGAAAGGATTGGAAAGTGAGGGTTTTCTTTAATCTGGGTTCACAGAGGGAAAATTCTAGGTAGGTGGGCAGAGATTGCTTTTGCCTGTTCTTACAGTTGAATAGCAAGAGGAAGCGGCTCTTCAGCCAAGGGTCAAAATCTCCAGGGAGGAGCAGATCTGCCTGGGGAACAGGACCATGAAAGTGCTCATACTTCTCAATTGCCAGGTTGCTGATAAACAGGATGAGCTTGGTTGTCTGCAGAAAAGTCTTCCTTGGATGAGTAGATCTTTTGTGAGTTCTGCAAGCACTACCAGTAGTGGGACAGCAGATTAGTTGGAGAGGTAAGTTACGGGCTGCTGAAGATGGAGTCACAGCACAGAAAAATTTTTCTGAGAACTGACCCTGAAGAGTTAAAGGAACAATGACTTAGGAAGAACATTGTTTCTGGCAGGATGATGTTAGACATAGGATTGTCAGTGAAAAACTTCTTATTTTTCTGGAGCAGCAGTTTCCTGTTTCTGTGGCTTTATCCTGGTTTTGAGCATAGGAAGACTCTTTGGTATTGGGCGACATGACAGGCTTACACTCCCTCCTGAAAATTACAAAATATTTCTTCTACAGCCATGGGCTTCAGGAGCACTTGACACACTTACTGCCTCAGGTACAGGAGGGACAAGTCCTTATCTCCTTTGGGTACCTCTGCACAGAGCTGCCCTATGTCTGCTAGCTGCACCTTGGACATTCCAGCAGGAGAGAAATAAGAGCATGTGCAAGAACCAGTACCCTACCACTTGCCTATCCCAGTGTTGCCTCCAACAGTGACAGTAATTAGAAATACCAGTCAGAAAGAGCATAGAAACCTACTCACTTCCCTTTTGTACTTCCAGCATCCACAGTTCATATATTTAGGATGCTGGAGGGCACTTCCCAGTCTCCTGCCTTTAACACTTGTATATATAACTGCTGTCAATTAATTTGCCCAGTTTGTCTAAAGTAATAGGGTGGAAATGTTGTTGGCAAGGGTACTGGTTTATAAGATATTGTGGGTGTTGTGGCTATGCTTATTCCTGGAATGAAGAATGCAGTTGAAACCTTACGAATGAATGACACTGGTTATCCTTACTGTGTCAGCTCAGGCCAGTTCTCACTGTGTGTGTAACACAGGTTACACAGAAGTCAGTGACACATTGCATTTGTTTTAATGAATGGAATAAAATGGCCAAAGGCTAATAGAAAATTCAAGATATGAAACTTAGTGGCTGTTTTATATTTGGATGACAGGCAATCAGCTTTGAACTCCTACCTTGGCTGGGCATTAGGAAGCTCTTCTTTTCAGGCAGACTCCTAGATAGCAGTCAGCTGGAGGAGTGGGAGCTCAGCATTGCAGTGAACACCAGCAAAGTTAAAGGCAAAGTCCTGTAAGAGTACTCAGTCAGGCTTTGTTTTTCTAACAGCTTGTTGGGATGCTCTTCTTTTCCCCCATATGATCTCTCTCCAAATATCACCATCCTTTTCCCTGGCACTTGGCTTACGTTCTCATAGAGTCATAGAATCACAGAATATCCTGAGTTGGAAGGGACCCACAAGGATTACTGAGTTAAGTTCCTGACCCAGAACCTCTTCTATGCTATGCAGTCCTCTGAGGATTTGATGGTGATGTCCTCAGAAGTAATGTGGAGTTTCTTGGCAATTGAAGTATTCCACGTGGAAGACTGGTGCTCAGATGGTGTGCAAGCAATGCCTTCCTTCCAGTGCCTTGGCTCACATCTGCAGTAATTCCCTGGGAGCAATTTTCTCTGAAAAGCTGACTCTGATGGCCCACAAGAGCAAGTAAACTTTTGCAACTAATGAAACTTCTGCAACAAGACCCACTGTCTTTTTTGGAGCAAAAACCTTCATAAAAAAATATGGAGTATAACAACACACGCTAGCTGAGTTAGACCCCAAACAAATAAGTGAAAAAGATAATGCAGAACAGCACCACCTCATGCTGCCTATCACTACTGCAACAACAAACACCTCCTTTACATTTTCACTACTCTTACTCCTATCAAACTTCCATGGTCCTGGAAAAGCCATTGAGAAAAACAAGCCTGTTTCTAAATAAATGTCTGTTGGCCACATATGGGCTTGTATCTCCACTGGTCACACTACCCAGGGATCACAAATCAAAAAGATGTTGAAAACAGTCCTATTTAAACTGTATTAAACTTGTACAAAACCAGAGCTGTTCCAAAAGTCCCTCTGTCATTCAGGGGTAGTTATAGAGGGGGAAGACTATCTCAGTGATGTGCTTCTATTTTGGTCTCTCCAAGGGCTGGAGGGAGGAGGAGACTGAGCTCCCAGTGTGACAGGGAACACACAGGAAGGTAGATGCTCTCCCAGGTATTTTTGCCTGCAAGAGTGTTGTCTATAGGAGCTCATGGTAAGAGCATGAATAGAAATGTGCTTGTTCTTTCACTGGCATCGTAAGAGAACTGCATTGTACACTGGATCTAGGCAACACTGGAGACACCCATTTCCCTGCACTGTTTAATGTGTAAAATGAAGGGGGATGACTTGTTCTTGTTGAAATACTGACTCATCAAAATTTGCAAAAGACTAACTCTTCTTGCATTTTTGAGTGCAGTTGTGAAGTCTTTGCACAGAACTAATGCAGACAAGGACAACATTCTATTCACTCTACAAAATCGCCTGTTTTCTTTTCTTACCACATATATAGGAAAGTCTTAGGGAAATCACCATGCCTCTTCAAAGAGAAATTAAATGAACGTAAGAATATTCATATGAATAATGTAAATCATATTACTTTTCATTCTGATATGATTTGTCCGTATTTCCAGAACACTCAATAGCTTATCTTTTTGTTTTTCACTGCAAGATATTATTTACACTGTCAAGTTAGTTGTGGATGATTTAACCTTAGGGCAAGTCAGAACCAGTGTCCAGAAGGTGAGGAAGAAGTGGCCAGAGATGGTGGACAAGAGCTGCAAAATGAGGCAGCGCTAATGCGCCCACTTGGGTGCAAGGGACCCTGCTCTGCCGTGGTCCCCTCACACTGTCTGCAGAAAAGCAGGATGAAGAGGGGCAGGCATGTTGTGTTGTGGCAGAACAAGGAGGCAGGGGCTGCTGACCTTGCTGAAGACCCATGCCTGTGTCTCCTGCAAGAAATTCAAGACACCCTTCATGCTGCACAGCTAGGGGCACTGGCACAGCTGGTCTCATGCCAGCATCACTGGTGGAGTTGCCCAGGATTTCTTGCCTGCCCAGTAAGCTCAGTCAGCTGTGGTCTGCGTTGTGATAAGCCTCCTTGGACAGAACCACATGAGAGTGCTGTAAGTGAGTTGGCCCACAAGGAACGCTTTCATTCTGGGAGCATTTATTTGTTTTGGCTGCTCTCTCATATGCCTGCAACACTATAGCATTCATCAATAGATACAGATCAGTGTTTGTATGCTCAGCACCTTTCTTGCATCTGAATTTTTTCCAAACCAACCAAGTTACACAGATCTGGCTGATATGTCTGAAACCTCCAAACTTCCTTTTTTCCTCTCCAGCCTGTAATAGCTGGCTGCTGGGGATTAGTCTGCTAATTAGCAAGGGTGGACCAAAAAGAAAGAAAAAAAAAAGAGCATATAATTCAAAGATATATCCCCTAGGCATGTAATTGAGGGATCACCGTCTCCTAAGAGAAGCTGCTTGCCCTGCAATACGTGTGTTTATATTTCACATTGCATGCCATATCCTGCACTTTCTTTCAGAAGAATTAAATACAGCAGAAAATTATACTTAATATTTTAATAACCTTTAACGTGAACCCCCAGCCTCACTACCCTGTAAAGGAAGAGACCTAGGAAAAAAACACTTATTGGGGAAACTTAAATTAGTTATGCAACTTGCTCAAAATTATTGCAGACTTTCAGCACTTTCATGAAGATGGGCTTGGTTCCTCAGGCTTGTTCATAAGGAATGACCTGGAGTTATAACAGTCCACCAGATGCAAACCCAGCAGCATCTTTTCCACGGGACACAACTCTGCAGTTTCACCACAGCCTCCCTGCACGGTCATTGCGGTGCTCCGATGTGAGAGCTTTGTTTTGTTTGCACCTACATTTCCCCACATTAATGAGCAGCCTCAAGAATTAAAATTCAAGTGAAAGGACCATCATATACTATGAAAAAATTTCACACCCCTTAATTCCCTGCTGAGAAGAAGCCCAGACCACACATGTAAGGTCCTCCTCTTCTTGCATGTTCTAGCAAGCAGGAAATCCAGCCAGAGCTTCCTGGCCCCATGGAGACCATGCGAACAGAGAAGTAGAAGGCACAGAAGCAGCAGCCACCAGCCCTGGAGGACAGCTTTGGACCCCTGGTAGGAAGGAGTTTCTTTTTTCAGAGTCCTGGAGACGCTGGGAAGGCCCACCCTGTGCTTCTCCAGGGTACAACAGCTCTCTATGCCAACTTCTCCTTAAGAGCTGTCCAGCAGGAAGAAGATAAATTTGCTTTCCAGAAAGAAAATACTCACTTCTCACTCTGGATAAGAGGTAAAATATAATGTGAGATGAACGGGAAGCAGAAGCTGTGTGGAGCAAAGGCAGTGAGCCCTCCTCTGGTGTCTCGCAAATCTGACAGGTGTTTCAGGACCTTACACATCCATATCTATATCTTCAGGCTCTGCAGATGGCCACACTGACATCTCTGAGATCAGAGAACCACATCCACAAGGCTGCAGACAACTGAGCACAGGGCTGGTTGTTGGCTCAGCCCTGCCATTAGCATTACTGTTTTGTGCCATTACAAGGCCTGAGGATCCTCACAGGGAGGTTGCTAAGCATGAGAAGAAAAAAATATTTTTTAAAAAATTCACAGCAACATAACATGCAGCTCCATTTGTCTGAGAGCTGATGGTGTTCCGAAGGCATGTATGCAGTGCCCATCTCTAGCTCCAGGTGCTCTCCCTGCTTGAGGCAGAAACGATGCAAATACAGCTCCCATTGGTGGGGTACTCCTGGAGGACCACACAAGTGCATTCCTCTCCATCCCCTCGAGTAAAAAGCGGCCTCCAGCCTTTCACTGTGTCAGCACAAAGAGTAATTCACATGCATATGAATGCATTTGGCTAATCATAGTGTAGGGATAATTCTCTGTATATAATTACATGCAGTACTAGGCAGTTAACACTGCAGGGATGTTAAGGTCTACTTACATGTAAGAAGGGGGATGGAAGGTTATTATACAATGGGCAAATAGGCAGTTTCAGGCCTATTGGTATATTGTGCATAGACATTGAGCCAAAATCTATATGTAACTCAGTGCAGGCCTGATTAAAAACAAAAATAGCTGTTGCTGGTGAGGTTCAATTTAAACTCTATCCCCTTTTCTTTGTCAAAAACTTATGTCTTTGCATGAGGATCTCCATCATAGTGATAGCTGAAGTTGTCTGGCTTGCTGCATGATTATTAAGCCTGGTCCTATGCACTGTGCTCACTGTCTCACTTTCAGAAGTTCTGAGCAGCTCTATATCTCATAGACAGCAAGGGATTAGCAAGTACTTAGTATCCCTGAATGCCATGACAGCTTTGTCTAGGGTTGAGGCTTTTCTGAAATCAGTGAGTGAAAGAGCAATATGGAACCTTTTGAGTAGAAAAAATTAATACAAACCTGAAAGCAGGATGTCCTTTCCCCTATTTTTTAAAATATCAAGTATAATTCAAAACTGAAGAATAATTATGAAAGAAAAGTAAAACACATCCTTGAATTAGGTGTCAAGAAGGTGCAGAAAGCAATTCACACTGGTGGGGACACAAGAGACAGGGAAACTCAGAAATATGAGCAACTCAGCAGCAAGAGAGATCCAAGCAGTCACAGTATATGAGGCTATTTTCCAAAGCTCAGGAGTCAGGGTAAAAAATTACGAGGTATTAAAAGAATAGAAATTTCTATTCCAGTTTCTAAGAATGGAGAAGATACACCAATCTGCTTTTGTCCAAAGCTATTTTTTGCTCTGCTGTCACCACAACTAGAAGCTAATTCATACACGCCAAGTTTGAAATTATTGAACAATTAGCCAGCTTTCTAAGAAACAGCAAATATTAATAGACTCGTGAGAATGTCTTATGAACTGGCAAAGCTGAATTAGGAACCCCTGGTGTCAGAACAAACCCAAACAGAGACAACAAGAATTGCTGACTGAAGCCAGGGCAAATCTCCCTATAAATCCTGTGTGAGCCAGTGATTCTCTGCATGACCTTTGGCAAATTGTTTGGTCTTGGTTTGTTCCTCTGTCTACTCAGCTGGAAAACTGGGTTAAAAAAAAAATGCAGGAGCCGACTGAAAACCAGATGCTGAGCATGAGCTAAGTCTTTCCAGGTAAATAAATTATTTAAAAATAATTATGATAACAAAATGTCAAGTATATCTCATGTTTTTACTCTGTGTATTTACTACTGGACCCAAGCCCATTTCCCCCAGAGGATGTACATGGCCACAGTTGAGAGGAGGGATCTGGTGCCAAATCAACAGGGAGAGCCATCAATCCTTGCAGGGTATATCGGACTGCCAAAGACAACACTGTGATAACAGCTAATCCCACCCAGATTTCCAACCCAGCTCACAGCGGAGGCCAAGGCCAAGGCCGAATGATTTTCTATGCAGAAAGGGGCAAGGAAGCTACTGGGAGCCCTAAGAAAGTCCTTGAGTTGGTCTCTGTGGAGCTGGGGAAACCCCACAGGAGCAAGGGCTCCCATTGGGTTGGTTTGGATCCAGGGAAGTGTCCCTGTAGTTTCTGTCAAAAGGCTACTTCCCCTAAATCCCACATCCCCCTTTCAAAATAAGTCAGGCTCAACAACCTTTCAGAGATACACTGCAGAAGCCATTTGCTAGAGCTAGTTTTGTGGAGAGGCTGGGGACATATTACAGAAGCAAGGGGGAAGAGGCTGTTGGATTGGGGTTTGGGGTTAAGTTTGTGGTTGTTTTGTTTGGACTTTTTTTTCCCCCAGCTTTGATTTATTGCCAAAGTTCACTTCCTAGCATTTATTTACTGCTGCTGGCAGGCTGAGCGTGCACGCTGCCTAACAGATTTATCTGTTAGACTGCTGGGTGGTCACCATTCTTGTGTTGTAAGATTAATTGTAAAGACTCCTAGGGCAACTGGTACTGGGAAGTTTAGGCCATTTAAGTAAAATAATGATGCCTTTTTCTCCATGGCCCCATCCATCTGCAGTAGGGAAGTCAGGAACTGTAGCAGACCAGTGGTGCAACTCCTCAAGCCTGGGGAGGGGTGGTGGCTATCTCAGCGCAGAGAAGGCTTGTGTACCTTATCAGCTCATTCTCCAGACCCAGCTAGGCAACACAGTGCTGAAAACACTGAAACTTGCCTTGCTGTCCCCTTTGTTCCTATGGGAATGCCACAGCTATGGGCTGTAAATTTTTCACTCTCGTGGATTTCCAGACCTATGGGCTCAATTTAGCCACCAGTGAATGTGGTATAAGTTCCTGGCTTGTAAACTCATGTCTGAGTCTTCAAAAGGATTTCATTCTCTTTTGACACCTAAATACTATTGATTTCTCTTAGTTTGTCTTGGAGGTCAGCACAGAAATCCCTTTTGGGGCCTGTGCTTAAAAGCCAATAATCACTGAGAAAAATATAGTTAACTCTAATTGCTGTGGTCTGAACTGAGCTTTTCTTATTGTCCTGCAACTGTGGTGAGTTCAGGAGATGTTCACAGAAAGCACTGATTTGGCACTAATCCAACACATGTCTCCATTTGGGTGTCTGAGGTCAGTGATTTGGGCTGAGAGGGAAATTGCTGGCTTCCACCCCTTAGGGCTAGACAGTGATCACCAACAGCAATGATGTGGAAGTACAAGACTCTCAGTGCTGATGACTTCTCTTATTTGAGCCATGAGCTACACCTGCAAAGCCAACAGGGACTATTTTCATAGAGGGAACTCTACTGGCTTCACAGCCTTGTATGACCCTGACAGCCATAGTTGCACCTGGGAGCTATTGGGATGCCATGTGTACTCATATCCATGCTGCCAGAGGTGTTTCACCAGTGAGGAGGGGTTAATGGGAGTCCCATTGCCTTGCAGCACCAGTAATTATTGTATAGTTCTTAGAGTGAGGGGACAACTCTGCTGTAGAAAATATTTTTAGACTGATACCTTTTATGGGTTTGCACTGAGTGAGAGTGAACTTACTTGCCAGTTCAAATATCAGTTTTAATAAAGCTTAAAGGACTTTGCCAGTTTGGGAACATAGGGTGCCACTTCTCTGGGGTGTAGAGATTGCTGGCTGGGTTTTTTTTCTTTTTATACTTCAGTGACCATTATTTTTCCATTAGCATTAGCTTCTCATTTCCTTACAACTGAGTGGGCAATAACAAGACCTTAGACACACAGGGACTGCTGCTAAACTCACAGGCACACACAGCAAGCAGAAGCTTCACAGCAGATCGACCAGACTTCAGGCAGCAAATAACCCCCTTCTGGCTTTCTGATGTTCCAGCCACAGTATGAAAGGTCAAGTGCCAACTAAAAGCAGCAGAAATGTCCCCTTTCACTTTTTGTTCCTGGTCCGACCCTGTGTCACACAGTGCTTGCACAGGAGACCATCAAGGAGAGAGAGCAGCTGGCTTGCATCTGGTGGCTCCCAAATCAGCCAGTGCTTGAACAGCACAGGCTCCCCAGGAGCTGTGAGCTCTGGTGTGTGACTGAGAAGAAAGAGTTTCCCACTCTTGATCAAGCTGGTGGAAATGCATGGGCCTGTTTGCTCCTGTGTTGAACAAGCAATCCAGCATTGTTCTTTCGTATATTTTTTCCATAATTCCCCTTTCCAGAGGCTTCTCCATGTTGCTTTGCTCCTGCTCCCCTAAATAAGCCATATCTCTGCAAATTTTCCTCTCTTCTGCAGTGGTTTCATCGCACAGCCCTCTCAAAGGAGAAGAGAACTTCCCTGCTGGTTTCTTCTTCCATCTGGAAGACACACTTGCCACCTCTGAGCAGGTTTGGCAGGCTAACCTGTTTCCTCTGCAGCTGCCAGGCCAAGACCAGGGTGATTACATGAAGGTTATCAGACATGTACACACCTTTTTCTTTCCAAATACCTAAAATCTTTACTAGGTTTCCACATCTAGGAAATCATCCATCAAAGGCACAACATGGGCAGGAGGTGGGAAGGAAGCAAAGAACTGAAATAAATGTTCTTAAACCAGCTTTAGATCTCTACTTTTTTCAGGCTGGAGCAGTTGTGGATCAAAAGAACATTTGAAGGTACCTGAGAAAGAAAGTGAGGTGACACCTTCAGAGGGCAGGCAAAGCCCCTCAGCAAATACCTGTACTTGGTAGCTTTTGACTTGTTGGTCCATTAAAGGATTTGCCTTGTCCATTCCAGGGTCTCTGCAAGCAAATCTTTTCTCTCGCTCTGACAAACTAATCATGCAAATGTTCTGCAGTGGGACAAGTTTACAAGTGTTTCTTCTTAGGGGTCAGAAAGACTTACTAAGCCCTATGAAAACTTGGGGGCTGAACTAGGTGACCTTTAAAGGTGCCTTCCAAACGAACTATCCTGGGATTCTATGAAAGCCTTGAGAGCCCACCCACAATTACGAAATGTTAATTAATGGCCATAAACTAGCTCACTCCAGGCTGTCAGAGAAGTATGTCCAAGAGCATCCTGCGGCAGCCTCTTCTTTACCACATTACCATGATCATGTCCTTACACTCTTCTATCCCATAGGGAGCTCAGTCAAGAAAATAGGCTGGCAATGAGCACTTCGTTCTCTCTGATGATCAATCCCATGCAATAAGACCCATAAATCCCCTTCTCCTTTGGCAACTTTGGGCATAAAGGTTCAGGTGACTGTACCACGTTAGGGAGAGTGAATAATCAATTATAGAAATGGAAAAAAGCTTACAGAATGCACTAGACTTTCATTTTCTTCCTCTCTTAATTATGAAATTACATGATTTGATATATTCTTTCATGTTTATATCTTGCATCCATTTTAGTGGAAGTTTTTGAATGAATGAGAGTTGCAGTACTTAATTCATGATAACCATTGACTATATAACAATATTAGTACCAGAAAAGATGACACTTTAATGGCAAAGTTACCAGTTCTCAACAGAAAATGAAGTCTTTTTTCTGAAGTGCATTGGTAAATTCAGTGCATGGTTAAATTTCACTCTCTGCCTTTGAGCACAGTGGTTAGTCATAAAAGCAGATCAGAAGGTGGGGAATACAGAACACAGCTCTGCACACAGCTCAACTCCATTTTCCTTTTCTTCTTTTTTTTCAGTAAAAGGGATAGATATTTTTCATAAGCAGAAAGCTGCTGTTGCCATTTTTTTAACAGAAAGGCCTTCTTGCCTCTCTCAGCAAAACTGGAGCATTCTTGTCTGTAAAAATGTCACATCTTAACCTGGGGCAAATTCATGGAAATTTACAAAGATTTACAACAAGAAGCAAAGTTTTAATTTTCATGAATATGCCCCAGGTGAAAATGTGTATTTTTTATAGAGAGGAATGTACCATTCTTCTTAACAAAAGAGTATTTTCCTAAAGAAATAGCAGTTCAATTTTAAAAGCTGCCTTCTGTTACATTTTTTAGATCTACAAAGGGAAAGTTTAATGCACCCATAAACTCCTCTCCCTTCCCTTTTTGCCGCAAACCGGATCTTCTCAGTTAGAGAGACAGTATTATTTTTATTGTCATTATACTTAGGATTCTTAATCATGGATCAAGATGCCGTCATGCCAGGCACTGTATAAAGAGAGAACATAAGGCTGGTTCTTGCTTCAAAGAGCCAAGCCCCCATGGCAAGAGGCAGCAGCATGGGGGAGCGTAAGGAAACGAGACAACGGATTATCGGCAGAAGAGGTTTAGAAGTTGATGTACTGCACCACTTTGCCTCGTGCTGTGAAAACGGAGGCACCACCTATCAAATCACAAAATGTTTGAATTTGAGCTGAGGATTAGGGACAGACTTTGAAGGATCTTGCTCGTCTGCAGTAGCCAGAAATAGATGAGGCGCAATGCCATTAATGCGAAATTCTCCATTTGTCCTGCTGTCACTCAGATAACAAGTTGCTTATGTATGAAGACAGGACTGATATAAAACACCAGAAAGTAGAGAAGGATTTAGGGGTAACTGTGGCATGAGAAACCAGCTATGTTCTGCTACTGCAGAAACTGAAAGTATTGTACTGGGGTACAGTGTCAGGATCACCATTTATAAAACTCTCTGACATACCTCTTGTCAATTTAGCTCCGCCAAGGCCCTGCCTAGGGTATTTCATTCAGTTCTAAGCACATCTTAATTTTTTTTTTAAGAGGACAAAAAAACCCCTATGTCCTAAGTACAGTTCTTCAAAGTAGCAAAATCAATTAGAGATCTAGAAAATACAATTTATGAAGTAAGACTGAAGGAAATTACATGGTTTAGTCTAGAAAAGACAAGACTGAAGGGAGATAATAGGAGTCGTTAAATACATCCAAGTTATCTGCAAATACGGGGGAATACTTTTGATGAGAGGATGGGAAATAATGGACTTTGATAGTTGCAAAAAAGATTCAGGATGAACATGAAAAAAAATTCTAATAGTAAGGATGATTAAACACTAGATAGATTGGCTGGGGAAACTGTTACATCTCTATCATTTTTTGTTTGTTTTTGAATAAGAGCTTAGGCAAACATCTGTTGTGAACAGCTTAGGTACAAGCTGATCCTGCTGTTGGGCAGAGAAGGGATCAGATCTGTGGTAAGCCATCAAGGTGCTCTGAACCACACCAACTGCCCAGCTGGAAGTGCATGTGCCTGAGGGGTACAAAAACGCCCAACCAGACTGAGTGGAGACACATGTGAGAAACCCTGAAATGTGCTGGGCAGGACCATCTCTCACAATTCTTTCAAAAGTAGTTGGAAAATTTATGGCATGTAGAGCGTAATATTTCCTGTGACATGTATTATAGCTAGGGGCTTTCAGTGTGTCCGTGTGCTTGAGCACTTTGAAGTTTTATGCAGCTTTTTGAGAAGGTGATGGACACCAGTGCTCTGGAAGCCAAAGAAAAAGCTCTCCGACTTTTTAAAAGCTTGCTCCTCAGTCACTCATGTCCTCCACTAATTCAAGGGCGCCTCTGCTCTGCAGTCTTTTCCAGACCAGTTTGGGCAAGACTTAATCAGCATTCATAAAAAGAGATGATTGCTCTTAGAGAGCATAGAGAAATTGGAAGCAGGAAACGTGGTTACATTGATGAGAAGTACAACCAGTGAGGCTTGAGTACAGCGCTGAATCAAACCACAAAAGTGCACAAAAAATGGCTTCTGGAGACATGCAGAAAGGCCAGGAACTTGTGCTCTCCCAAAATTTGTTCTGTGGTTTGGAGATTTGGGTCAGACCACACATATCAGAGGGAGTTGCAGTGACAAGGGTGGGAAGCAGAGAGACCCGCACTACAGCAAATGAAACCCTAGAAGCGATTTATAGGAAGTGCCTCAGTCTTACCCGCCTAAAATCCCTTTCAAGTGGAGCAGAAGGGAGAGACTATGGCTGCCACAGCATCCCGCTGCTTCCGCAGTGGTAGGTGCTGCTGCACAGCTTTGAAACAGGCATGTCGGGTTCTGAAGGCATGAGCATATGAAAAAGATTACACAGTCACTCTGCAGCCTTATTCTGTGATAGGTAGCTTGTCCTGAAAATGGGGAAGAAGCTGTTCCACTGTTATTGGGGCAGGAGCAAACATGTGAAGAAGTACCAGGGTGAAAGACGTCATAAGATACAGTCATTAAACTTGCTGACTCCTCTTCTTCTCCTTACAGTATGGTGGAGTATTTAGGAGTATTTAGCTCTACAGTGTTTGTTTTTCTTTGAGCATTATGATTTGATACTTGAACACTTTGCTCCTTGGAAAGACAAACACCTTATGATCCACCACAGAGAAGGGATGGTCAAGAGACAGGTTGTGGCACAAAAACCACTTTGGTTCTTGCCCTTCCATCCTGCTGCTATCTGCAGCTGCAGCTTGCTGTGTAGTCAGTTAAAAGCAATAGTTTGTCAGCATCACAATTCTGCAGGAGCACCTACTCACCCATCCTGGCATCACAGATGCATGTGTGTATTCACACCTCTCCTGCTAACACCACGGGATTTACCCAAGACTGGTCATGGAAAGTGAAAACAATGATACCCCATTGCCTCCATGAGGAAATAAAACATCTGGAGAACATGCACTCAACACCTCAGCCCCTCATCTGCAATGCAACTCCTTACCACGTTTCTGCCCAAAGAAACAAATCATAAGGGGGAGTGATACAGACAGAAAAACATAGTAATAAAAAATTCCTAACCCGTCTCAGACCTGTCCCACATTGGGAAGGTGCTGCACATAGAAGCTTTCCTTGAAGGTGCTGTCTTCCTGCCTAGCACCAGCGCAGCTCTGGTGACAGACAGGACAACCAGAGAAACATGAATGTTGACAACATTAGGAGAGTTTCAGCAAGTGCACCCACATAGGGACCAAGTTTCAAACAAACAAGGCAAGGGGGGGTGTGCTGCATGTGAAGCTGCACTGTGGGTGCTGTCAAGTGGATTAGAAGCAGGTGGAAGATTTATCTCTGCCTACATAGACTGTCTGAGTTTACTTCCAAAATTTGCAGGGAAAATGTAGCTCCCTACTGCTGAGGAAAATTAACAATTTCTACAAGATGTGTGCTTTTGTCCTTTCACATAAAGGAAAATTGTTTTTTTCTTTTTAAAGAAAATAATATCTTTTTTTTTCCTCCCTTTTTTTTTTTCCCCTCCCTTTTTTTTTTTTTTTTTCCCTCCCTTTTTTTTTTTTTTTCCCGGGGGTGTGGTAGAGCAGTGCAGACCAGAAGTGACCAGAAGGGTCCTTGTCCAGTGGAGAGGAGAGGTCCCAATAGAAAATATTTTTCCTGCCAGGTGGTCTCCTGCTTCTCAACTTTATGAAATGCCACAAAGACCTGGATAGATGTACCAAAGGTGCTCATATGCACATGGGAGAGGGGGGTGAATGGAAAGAAGACAACAGATAACAAATTACTTTTGAGACAGATTTTGACAGGAAAACACTCTGGAAGTCAGGTCGCCTACAGAGACTGATTCATTTCAGCTTGAAGCACAAATGCGGTTGCTAGCCTAATCCCCTCAAAGCCACAGAGAACTTCCACTAAAGAGTTCATCAGACTTTGACAAACTATATGCACTGAGCTGTGTGTGCTTGCTGGGCTTTCCTGCAACAGTGGAAAGTGTTTACTACACTGGCAAACATCTTAGAAGGGAAGGTATATTTTCTCATGTATTTCCACGTAAAACATTTTTGAAATATTTATTCAGTGTGACTCCAAAGCTGCCATGTAGCTCTCAGGAACAGCTCTGACCTTGGTAACGGATGAGAAATCAAGCAGCTCAGCTCTGAAAACAGTCTTCCCAAGATGCTCTCAAGTTTAGTGTTGTAGTTATAAGCAGGAACTTCCCAGTTCAGTGCCCATGTGGAGGGGAAAAAAAGGAAAATAAAAGGATGTTTCTATTCACCAGCTCAGCCCTCACAAAGTACTGCTGTGTTTCCTTCCCAGGGAAGTGCCTTGGGATTTAAGACATTATTTCCTTAAGGACTACCTGCTTCAGTTGTTTCCAGTGATCGATTTTCGTGTCCCTTTTAGGCAGTCTAATTCACTTTATGTAGTCAATGTTAAAAAACAGGAATCTAATTAGATCATATTATCAGCGTAAGATAAAATAGTAGTGGTTTTCTTTTTTCAAGCATTTTTATTTCAGTAGCAGTTTGGAGCAAGTCCAAACACTCAGAAATTCTGTAGATTTGCTTTTAAGAGCCCAGCAGGGGGTTTTCAAGGAAAACACTCCAGTATATGAAAGAATTTTTGAATAGCCAAGCCCGTGTACTACAAGATTTAATGTGGGGTTTTTTCAGTGTGATTTGGTGAAGTCTATGTTTCTGGTTGCTACTTCCTACCATTATGTTTTCCCCTTAAAATGCAGGAAAGTTTTCCTTTTTAAAAAAGTTATTACACTAAATAGCAAAACAAGCAAGCGCTTAATAGGATTATTACTCTAGCTGTAATGTTTTGAAGTTTGTGGGAAGTGAAACATCTTTTGTTAGAGCTACTGACAGGCCTTGGAAAAACAGACAAGTCATTTTTTCCATGCCTGAAGCTCCTATAGCCAAGGCCCAATTCTGTTTGGCCTCAGAGAGAATGATAAACTCTCATTTTGATGGAAAGTCTATTATCCCAAGCACAGCCATGAGCTCCTGTGCACTCCCATTACTGAGCTGTGCTCTTAAAAGCTAATGAATCTTCAATTTTTAGGCTCTGATACAACCCAGCAAGCTTGTTTAAGTTGATGACGTATCCTCAGCCACTGATGTCAATTTGAGACTGAAGGAGCACCACGGTGCTGAGGAGGAGGAGCTTTTGCAGCGATTGACCACCAGGCAAAAGCCATGTTGGCCCCCATGATGCAGGGCCATGTTCTTCCTTTGGTTTCCCACAGCTTCCCAGCATTCCATGAGGGTTGGATCCAACCCAGAGACACGGACATCTCAGAAATCTAGTCCAACTCATGCCATGAAACCAGGCATTCAGGTGATGGAGATATCATGCCAATGCCCCACTGAAGACAGGGCTTTGCAGTCTCTGCCCAGCACAACCACAGGTGCCCCATTCCCATCCATGAGGTGGTTCAGTCCCCATAAGGCACCAAAGGATTCGCAGCTTAGACCTGCAGGAAAGGGTCCCTCAGGAGCACAGTGCCTTCCTCTGCCTATCCCATGGGACTCTAATTAGGAGTGAGTCCATTACAAACTGCTCCCTGCACTGTAAAACAGTTCTCAGTTCTCAAATCTGCTGTTCACACCACCATCCAAGCACCAAGGTCCTTTATATTGGCCCTGCCACTGCACCCCTGCAGGAGAGCACTGCACAGGATGTGGCCTCTGCAGTTTTCAAGCGCTTTTTGGCTGGAAACCAGTGGTTCATCACTCTCTTGTTGAGATACATAGGGATGGTGTAGTCTCCCTTACAGACAATAGGAATTAATGCCTTTTGATAATCTCCAGGCATTGCAGAAAGATGGCAACAACCACCACAGGCTTGCCTCAGCCTCTAGAATCAAGTCTTTCCAGCTGTCACCAGGAAGGGCTTGGAAAGAAATAATCTGTCACTTGAAACCTTTTTTTAACTCTGGAAAATATAGATCAGTATTAGTGTCCTCACCTATCAAAACAAAAATCCATCTAATCAATATCTTACCTTAAACTCATTTACCACAAATATAAAAAAAAATTTAAAATAATTTATTTTGCCTTCGTGAGGCTCTAGCTGTGTATTTTTCCCTATCTTTGCACACAGCTGTGAAGGAGCTGGGCTACCCACTCACTTTCATGGCTGAGAAGATTGCCAAAGTGGTAACTTACCCTGCGGAAGTTTGTAAGAAAAAGAAAATTGCCCCCAGCTTCCTCCCTTGTTGCTGTGCAAAGAGCATCCTTCGGAAACCATCCAGCACTCGTGGCCTGGTCTGCAGCCCCTCAAAGACTGTGCTGACAATGCATAGGGTTTTTTGGGTCAAGAGGGAAAGGGAGAACTTTCACTCAGTTCTCCCAGCCAGGGAGCTGGGAGCTCCCTCCTACCGCTCACTGGCATGGGCTTGTTTTGCGTCTTGAGAGAGTTTAGGATGCAGCTGAGGAGTTTTCAGCAACATATTCTGGGGTATAGATGGCCCAAGGGCAGCATGGTTGCCAAGGGCAATAGCCAGCTCTGCCATGCCAAGGGCCAGCTTGGCCGTTTGTCAGGATCATAAGCAAAGAAATTAATTTGCATATGAATTACTTAGGATTTTAACCAGAGATTAATAAAGAAAGGTTATGGTAATTATCTATACACATATATCTATATTATCACAGTAATAGTTCTTCACACAACACAGTAGCCAGCATCACTTGCTCTTGGGGCTTCAGAGAAATATGGCTGGAAAAGAGAAACCCACTGCTCTGCTGGGTCAAACTTCTCCACACATGGCTCTTGCTTCAGCAGTGACTGGACCCCCACTAGAGCACGAGGGACAGGGAGCTGCCCCGGGGACAGGGAGCTCTGCAGCTGGGTATCTCTGCTGTGCCCCTGGCAGACAGGAAGCCACCACTGCCTGCAAGCAAGGCTCAGGCCTGAATCCTCTCCTCCTTCTCTTCCTCCTTATTCTCCTCACCAGGAGCCACCTTCCTTCAGCACAGCTCCAGCAGACTTGGGCTGCCATCCAGACTCCCTGAATTGTTGCACCTCACAGCACCGGGTGACCTTGCTAAAAAGCCACCCATCAAGAAAAAATACCCATCTTCACTGGCAGAGGATCATCTGCCTCCACCATGCCTGTGACAGGTGGAAAGACACTGGCACAGGGTGTGCACAGACCAGTGCCCAGGAGGGAGGGTGAAAGAGGGGAAAACAGCTCTCCCCCAAAAACTCTTCACACTGAAATAATACAAAAGCTCAGGGAGATTTATACTTCTCCATATTAGCCTTAAATCACAGATTTGTCTACTAGTTGGTCCTGTTGATTCCCCTCTAACACACTCCGGGGCTTTTGTCTTCAGGCATGCATATGCTGCAGTTCAGTTAAGAAAATGGAGATTGGACTTCAAGTTCTCACAATAATCTCAACTGTTTAGCTTTACAAATGATTAGCTGCTATAGTTAGTCATACAAAAATAGAGGATTTTAAGTCAGTACTGCCTAGAAACTGCTGTTGCAAGCAAGAGAAAGGAAAAGAGATCTCTGTCCTTAAAGAAATGCAGGACCAAAACCATTCCCTGAGCACAGAGGTGGTCTGTTCAGCATGGCCACATCAATGGCCCAGCAGAGTAAGGTCAAAGAGA
This sequence comes from Corvus cornix cornix, assembly GCF_000738735.6. Lineage (NCBI taxonomy): Eukaryota > Metazoa > Chordata > Aves > Passeriformes > Corvidae > Corvus > Corvus cornix. The sequence goes on along the minus strand of NC_046332.1, from coordinate 101,803,562 downwards.
ATCTGTAATACAATAAAGTAGCAGCTTACTTGTCCCTGTTTAAGGATTCACATCCATAGACACTGCTAAACAAAAAATCTTCTCTAGCAGGAAGGTACTGGAACACATCACCAATATGCTGGACTTGGGTGTTTTTCCAAGAAACGTGAAATGATCTGGGCTTTAAGTTTCATTTTCCTCAGCAACGCTAGGCAAGAGCAGGCACAGCAAGACTATTTTAGCTTACTTTTTGTTAGTGGTTTGCAAACAGAAACTCAACAGCTTAACAGTTTAACACAGCTGGGGATATTCAGCTTCAATGGCTAAATATGCCTGAAATATGTCATAGCTGACTTGGAGGATTTTATATTTATTCTGCCCAAAAACTTGCTGTAACACTATTTGTCACTGCAGGTAATTGGCTCTGCTCAGTCTCTGCATTCAACAAAGGAAAGCTCCAGATTTTCCTGTCCATGGGTGAAGGAGACAGTGTTCTTCAGTCCATCTTGGTAGTAGCTTTCAAGATTTCTTTTTTAAGGAGTTATCCAGAAAGGACTGATTGCTACTCAGGGATGGGCTGGGTACAAGTCAGCGGGTGGTGAGCAATTGTATTGTGCATCAGGGTTTTAGTTCTCTCTTTTTTTTCTTTATTTTTTCCAAATACTTTTTATTTTTCTGATTTTCTTTCCCATCCCACTGGGAAGAAAAAGAAAAAGAAAAAGAAAAAGAAAGATAGAAAGAAGGCAAATAAGTCTGCAGCTATTTCTAAGAAGGCCTTCCATCCAGGCACAGATTCACAGGGTTGAGCAGAATTGTGGACAGAAAGGGAGAAAAACTTAAGAGATTTGCAGTTGCTCTCTCCTATTAGTAAGTCCTGTGCCTCTCTGGCTGCACAATTTTTCTCCCCTCCTCACTTCTCCTGATCTGTTGAAATTGGACCTGTCCTCATCTTTAAAAAACACCTGCCACCAGCACTGCCTTCTGAGATGTCTTTGTCCAAGCAAGCACCTTCCCCACCTCCTCCCAACCTCCTTATCCTCCTGGGGCACTAGAGGGGCTGATGGCCCTCCCTCATCAGCACTCATTGCCCCAAACTGAGCATGTGATGGGTCCTGGCTCCAGTGCAGGTGAGGATCATTCCTAGCTCATATTAATCCGCTCAGGGAAAATCTCATTTGTCTTTCTCGTTTCAATGTGCTCAAGATACTGTACAAGCACCTTCCCAAAACCATCCTCCAGATAATACTTTGCAGCCTGGTGGGGTGCTTGGTGAGGAGGGTGGAAATTCATTGATTAGATGAGTGGAAAGGGGCAGCTGTGACCTCTAGAGGAGCTGACAGAGGTGCTGCTGCTTGGTGCAGTTGTGCGTAAGGACCCAAACTTGTGTCTCTTTCTCACCACTGAAGACAGAATTCAATGAAAACATCCCTACTCTCTGCCTTCTGAAGAACTTTCCGGGTTATAAAATCCTCCCAAAAATCAGTGTGGAGGGGGCTTTAGGACATCCCCTGCTCAGAGCAACTGCAGTTAGAAGTTGCTCAGGGTTCTGTCCAGCTCCGTTTTGAGTGTGCCCAAGAACGGAGAAACCACAACGCCTCTGGGCAGTCTGTTCCAGTGTGGTGGTCTAGTCCAGCAGAAGCAGGTGTCACCATTTCCCACAATATGTGCCCACCCTGGGCCTGACACCACTGGAAGGCCTAAGAGAAGGAAAGACTCCAGCTCCCACTGGGACTCCTTTTACACATGCTGGCATTAAGTGTTGTCACTTGTTTTTCTTTTTTAACAGGGGAGTGGGGGGCATTAGGATCCTTATGTCCAGAGAGAGGAGAGAGCAGCCCCTGCCTTCTCATGCAATGAATGACACCGTGGGCATTGAGGAGTCTGTGAGCTTTAGCATCACCCTCTAGTCATCCATGACTGTCAGCCAGGGGTGCTGGTGTGATGAGGGTGCTCAGTGCACAACCATGGTTGGTCTCATCCTCAGCTCCAGGATGAGCCATGCAAGCTCCTCTTTGGTTATCCAGAGGAACATGATTTTCATGAGAGTGGGTCCTGAAGAGGGGGCAGCAGGAACAATCTACAGCAAGCTCCTGGGCATATGAACACAGGATGGCCCCCACTGGCATCTTGTGTGGCCTACAGTTCTCTTGTCCAGGTCCATCATGGAGAGGAGTGACACACCAGAAAATTTCCTGCATTCTGCCTGTAAAAATAGAGTCAAAGTAGGACATTTCCTTTGCTGCTTCAGAGCTCATTCTTTGTTACTGAAGTACATCATGTAACAGTTTGCAATTAAAACCATCAACAGCATGGAAGACCATACCACAATAGCTTTGTAGTCAATTATTTGATTTATAATTAAACATGCTGAATTTCAGCTTACTGACTAGAAAGTAGGACAAGTACTTTGTGTTTGCCTGGTTCTAAAAAAAAAATCCAGGGATCCAGGCTGCAGTTTCAACAGCATGGATAATTTCTCTCCTCCAGTGTGGGCTGTCTAGGCAATTGAGTAGGTTAGGACAAACTAAGTTTTGGAATGCAAATTTTAAGTATTACCATAACAACAATTAGAAGCCCCAAGATAAACAAACAGCTGGTGTCTGTGAAAGCCCCTTAACCATGTGGGAAAGCAATCTGGGTAAGACAGGGTGCACTGCAGCTCGTGGGTCAGGTTGGCATGCTCCCTCCTTGGGGTGTTGTCCTCCTGGATTCAGCAATGCTGCCTTCAGCTGACACAGCACAGCAGTTTTGAGTCAGCTTTGAGTCAACCCTGGGCATAGCCATTTCCAGCTACTTTTTCACTCACACAGGACATGTCATCCATCCCTTCATTCCCTCTCTACCTGCCCCTCAGATGGCAAGGAAGATTTGAAGGTGGTTTTCATGTCAGAGTCCTCCAAAGGACACAGAGGAGTCCTTTCTGTTTGTCGGCTCTAAAATAAAAGACAGAATAAAGAAAAGGCCAGGTCTGTGACTAGTCTTAGTCTGACTGGCACACAGAACTTTGCTTTGCTAAAACCTAGAAATCCTTGTGGTTCTGGGGCTAATCAAACACACATTAGGCTGGACCACATCCGCTAGGTACATCAGAACCTGACACCTGTGATCACGTCTTGCAGTTCTTCGTCTTGCTTCCAGTTTTTATGCACATGAAGTGATATACATTCTATTCCATGGGCATCCTGTGCACAGTATGCAATGTGCTAGGGCTAAAACCATAGGTTTTACTCAGCTGAAGGACAGAGCACTACACTGGATTTAGCCAATTCATACTCATTCTTCTCTGAGAAGTGGTGAGAGTGTCTTAAAGGCTGTTACGCTTTTCTAACCACTTCATACAATTAGTCTTGAGGACCTTTTTAGAAAATTTCTGTAAAATGTACTTTCTCCACTACTCTCTTGTATGCATTAGATTTTGTTTTTCTCTTCCACAGCTTTGTAAGAGGCCACTAGAAACTCACAGACTCTCCGCCTCCACTGGACATGCCACAAAGCTTATGATGACTGCCAGCTCCTCTGGGATTTCCATGCTCATGTAATGAGAATGAATGCTGAGACACAGCTCATTGTTCAAGATCCCAAACATCTGTTTGTGGGATAGACATTCTGTGTATCCATACAACTTATTCTAAAAGTGACTTTCATGTGAACACATTGTGACTTGTGCTCAAGACTTGGATGTTTTTTTCTACCCACTGCATCGCTGGAGCAGCAGAAAGACTTCAAGCTGTGAGTGGTCAAATGTGCATTTATCTGATATGTTTTCATACCTGGAGAGAAGACTTAGTTTCCTATGTAGACAAAACTATCATTACCTTTCCCATACTCTGGCTTTTGAACATTTCCATTACTTACCCTTGAAAAAAATTTACCTTTAGGGTCAAGACATGGCAGTGAAATAAGGCCTGAGTAGTCAATATCTGCCTATTCCACCTCTTGACAGTAGAAAAAGGGCTTTACTTGCTGATTTGTACATTGGGACATTTGTATGCCTGCTTGCCAGTCTGCTTTTCTACAGTGGTGCCAAACTGTTCTTTGTAGATAAGACTACCCATTGTGTCATCAGAAGAACCTACCTACTTGCATGTGATATTTTAGGAAAGTGGAACGGTAATGTTTCCCTGTTTCAGGGATTGTTTCAGGAGTCAGTTTTCAGCTTGATCAGTAACAAGTATGCCTTAGTGCAGGAGTGGTTCCTCTCCTCTCATGAGCCTAGCCCAAGCATAGTTTCCAAAGGCTTGGATTGTTTTGGTATCACAGTGTTTGCACATGCAGAAGAGGTAGACTCCTATATTGAGAAGGTTGCAGTAATTGGTCTAATACCTTGCAAGAGCTCAGAGGAACTCAGAGGTGTTCAGCTGATGGGTCAGGTTGCAAGACTGGAAAACCAGTGAAATTTAATAAATGCCAAAAAAGGAATATTCTTTTTGTGTGTCAGATGCAATAAGCACAATGCTAAAAATACATGGTTACAGTTACTCAGAAAAGCAGTAATGCGCAGAGTAGAAATGACTGGATTTCAATGCAAGAAAACAAAAAAGAAGAAATTTCCATGTATAAAAACATGTATTTCACTTCATGCATTCTTCTTGCTCATGTCCCATTCCTGAGCAGACAGCCAGCAGTAGATTTTTTCCCCCTATTTTCAACTTCAGTACACAGAAACACATGTTTTGTAACCATGAAGATCAAATAGTAGAGTACTAAATAAGGGTTATGTCCAGTATTACTTCAACAGCGACATCAATTGTTAAAAATAAAATTAAGACCATTTTACCATATTTTCCTTGCTTTGTCATCCAGTCATTTTTCCCAAATTAACTTTCCAACTGCAGAGGGCAGTGGTTTAAGCATGAAGGAACCAACTGGGATTTTTGTATGACTAAATGTTATTCCCTGCAGTCTGGGAAATGTTTGCATCAGCTGTTGCCAAATCCTGCCTGCCTCCCAGTGAGCACAAGGCCATGGCCTCTTGCTGGGGAGGGGAAGATGTTCCTCTGAGCCCGCTATGTGGGGCATGAGGTGACTCAGAGTGACACAGAAAAATCTTCTTCCTCCCAAATCATGGCTCAGGCATAACACTGTAATAAGTATAGTTATTTACCTCTCCACAGTGTAAAACAGAAGCATCCTTTTATCTTTCAGCCAACTCTCCAGAACACCAGCAGAGAACAGGAGCCCCTGGCTGGCTTTCAGTCTCTGGAAGGAGACTGCTGGCACATCTGAGCTCCTGGGAAGGCTGGCATGCTTAGAGAGGCATTTCAACCAGGCAGTTAAACTTCTGCCTGGCACCACAGTGTCACCAGTGCACTGTGGGGACCATCTATCCAAGCAGCAGCCATGTGGGTTTTACAGATATACATTTAGTATGACAAAAAAGTCAACATTAGCTTGGGATTCAGCTCCCAGAAGTGTGAGCCTTCCACAGTGCATCCTCTAGTGCTTCATCCAGTCATGGTTAAACTGTATGGTCAGTGGTGTGGGACCCTGTTGGCGTGACAGAGCAGGGGTGCCCACAGGTGCTGACTGTCGCCAGTGATTCTGAATGCCTCTGGCCACTGCCACAGTGCTGTTCTTTACCTTCCCCACACACCGCCGTGCTTCTCCCTTGCTGGCTTTCGGCTATTTTCTTTGATAGACAGAAGTATTTTCTGCTTCTCTTCCTCTTTAACATCCCAGCCCTCCAGTGAAACACTTACTTTCATCACACTTGCCATTTCACCAGCTGTAACCTGCATCTGTGACTGCTGGCAAGTACAGAATGTTTCAGGTTTGCCCATTCACTTCCCTGTGGCCTGTAAATTTTCATTTTAGGTTGCCACCTTCTTGGCTTCCCAAATGTATCTCTATAGAAGAGCTGATTGCAGACAACCTCTATCTGGGACACTCCAAGAAGGCAGCAAGTGGTGGCTGATTCTTACCCAAAGCTAGCTGTGTATTTTCTTTTCTGTATCTAGCATACATGAATCCCTTCCCATACCCAGATGTCTGAGTCTTACTCAGCATGACCTGGCTCTCTCCCAAAAAGCCAGTGTTCTCATTTCAAATCTGAGGAGTGATTTGTTTCTGAAAGTGTGCAAAAAGCCCAAGTAGCTCTCATCAGTTACTGGCACTGAAAGATGGCTGTCCTTATTCCATGAAGTTTGTTAGATCTCATTACTGGAACTTAATTTCTAATAGCCACGCTGCCAAATGTTGATTAGCACACTAAGAAGTATTAGAAAAATGCAGCAAGTGTCAAAATTCAGTCTATGTCTCCAAGCCTCACACCTTGCTTTTTCATTATGTTCATTCACTTGCAAAATTTGTTTGCTTGTTTTTGGAGAGTGATAGAGCCATTAAGAGGAATTAAAGAGGATCTGCTGAAACTGAGGAAGAAAAGCTTAAACATCTGCACAGATGGGAGGGAGGGAGGGAGGGGCACTTCTTCAGATTGGCTTAAGGCTGCATGACTAGGACTGTATGTACTCCTGGGAAAACAGAAATTGTCTGGAATACAGGTCTGCAATCCAGAATCAACCTCATCCTGGAAACGTTGGTTTCTGCAGTGGCATTTCTCAGCCACAGCTGGGATAATTACACCCACAGACTCATGAGTACACAAAAGTGGGGAAGAATTTGTGGAAAGGAGAAAGCTGCTTGTTATCGCTCGGTGGAGGTAGTGCAGGATTTAGCCTGATTACAGGAGCTGCACCTAATCTTTCATTCCCCAGCACCTGCCTCATACACGGACTCTCATCAGATAATGAGGAGTGACACATGGTGTGAAGTGCCAGCCCTATCTAATCGACGCTGTCATCGCCACTGTCACAAGGAAGCACTACGGGAGATAAATTTAAGCCTGACTAGTGTTTAGAATTTGGATGTTGTTTGTTGCTATTTTAATGCAACCACTCTTCAACTCAGTTCTCTAACAGAGGCAGAAAGAGAACTGATGAGTTAGTGATCATGAGAAACAATTCCAGCTAATTAGTGTTTTTGACCCATATTGGAAAAACATGGTTGGTTTTTTTCCCTTGGGCGATTCTAAAATGCATCTTACAGTTTCGAGTCTGATGTAGAGGACTCACTGTAACTGCTGGATTTAGCATCTCAGTACCTGCTTTAGGGTACACTCTGTGAGACCATTTTAACTATTTTGTATGCAATTTCCCCAAACTAGTTTTGACTTTTCAAAGGTCAGATATAAACTTCATTTCATAGCACCATCTTGAGCCCACATGAGCAACTGTACATAACAAAACAAATGCATGAGTCAGCAAATTTTCCCTGTGAGGACTGAAGTTTTAGTTTGATTCTTCCAAGAGATTATTATAAATGACTATGGGAAAATTATGAAAAATGCATGTAGAGTCCTTTCATAATTCTTGCACTGAGAAATATAATAAAAGAAAAATAATTCCCCTTTTGTCTCTATTTTGTTGTATAATCCTTGGTGTTAGAGCTGTGATTCTATCTCTAAGCCCTTTCCTTAACAATTGCTAATTACAATGCGTCAGCCACATTTCACAGATGGTAACTTCAGACCTGGTCATGCAGAAGTTTACACCCATGTTTAAACTCCTGTACTGTGAACAGCCTCCTTGGCTTAGAGGAATTGCTCCCTGTACGGAAAAGTAGAGCCTGTGTTTGAAAGCCTACAGGAGGACTGGAAGTTGTGACCTCTCAAATGGTTTCATCCAGCTCAGCATCTGTGCAGAAACCTCCTTGCTGCCTGACATTTGCAGAAGTCTACCCACACAAAAACAAATGGCAAAATTTTTGTCTCAATCTGTGGCAATTTAAGATAAAAAGTTCAAAAATATTTTCACATTTATTTTTCCTGAGTCAATGAAAGGAGCATTTGACCGGCTCCAGTGCTAACATCCATTAGCATTTCGGAGCATGCACAGTCTTTGCTTTGTTGGCAATGAGTGCAATTATTGTTTGAAGGACTGAGAAGTGAAATCCCTGGAAGCTGAACTCTGTGGGCTCTCTCCAGACCACAGCATCCTCCCCCATGTGTCCATAGGACACAGTGTCACAGTGTCTGCCCAAGGCCTATGGTGTGTGTTGCAGTGGAATTAGCCTGTAAACAGCAGGGCTACCCATGGGGTGCCCACAGCTGGAGGGATATTGTATACATCTCTACCCTCTTGGGAATACTGTGACTTGCAAGGAAGGGCACTTTCCTTGGTAGGTGGTGCTAGGTAAGTGAGGTGCTTACTGTGGGATAAATGTTACACCAAAGAGTAGCAAAAAATCCTGCCTTTGAGCCTAACAGGCTTTCCTATGGCATCCTGCCAAGGCTCCTGGTGAACCTCAGATCTGAACTGCAGTTTTTCCTGTAAGCAAATGAAGCACATGCTGACCACAGTGGCTGTGGACCAAATGGGCCGATCTACTCCAAGGCCAACAACCACATGGCTTCTGCAGTTGCAAGTCTGAAAATCCAACAACATTTACATTCTTGGAGTAATGAACTCTGTTGGCTGACTACAGAGGGGGTTGAAGACCTTTTTGTCATCCCCACTCTCACCAGCAGGAACAGGACTATGATTCTGGTTGATGAAACCCTGTTGCTGAGCAGCAGGTTTCTCTTTAACTGAGAAAATGTTTCAAGAGTTATTATCATATTTTGTTTCAGAAGAGGAAAACATAGAACAATTTGTGTTTTCTGGTTGTGTGTTTTCTGTTGTTGCATAATATTTGTAAAGAAATATTTATATATAGTAATTTTGTGTAAATCTATTGCTACAGCAATTTTGCATAAAAACATGCAAGCTCTGCTCCCGCTCACCCCAATCAGTGACCTCACTGACTGAAGACTTAACACTGATCACTAGGTCAAGATCTGTGGATTTTGGTGTACTTCTTCAAAGAAATAAATTAAAATTAGATTAAAATGAACAGACCCTCTAAGGCCCATAAACAGCTTCCCAGCCTCTTCCTCAAGAAAAAAAGAAAAAACAGAGTTCTCAGCAGACTTAAATTCCCCCTGCAGGGATCCCTACCCCCACAGAAAAATCCTATAGGTTCCAGAAGCCAAAAATACTTCTAAAAACCCAGTTTTATAAGGTAGGCTTCCTCTTCTCCCTTGTGTCTCCCTTTATGTCTGGGGTATGAGAAGTAATTATAATGTCATAAAGAACCCTTCTGCGTGCAGCAGAGAGGTGGATGACACCACATACACTGCCACTGCTCTTCTCCCATCATCTGGGAGTCAAGACACGTGTCACACCCCACTGGGAATACAGCACCATGGGCTGCTCGCTGGCAGCAACACAGAGGTCCCTGGTGAACGTTATGCAAATGATCCCAGTGATAAATGAGGGAGGGGGAAAAAACAATAGATCCAGATTAATATTAAATTAAATAAACTCATTTTCAAAGTTCAGCATAATTTATCTCTTGGTCTCTCAGTCATCTTTATTCAAGACCTTCTTAAAGTTCAAGCACCTTATTTGCTATTTGTTTCATATCTTTTTACTGCACGAGAACCTGAACTACAGCCATAGATGGGATTGCTTAACTACAACAACATAAGTATATCCTAACATACTCCTAAGGTTTAGATAAATCCAGGTTTCTCTGCATCCCTGGCTTCAGACTCAGCTACGTTGTTCTTGTCCTTTTTTATTTTTCCAGCATGACTTGACATAACCATAGATGTCTGATTATTTTTTTATTTCAACCAAGGTGTCCCAGTTATCTCCACTTTTTGGTTAGGAGGTAGTTAATGCCAGTTTAACAAAGGAGACCATATACAAATGTTCATAAAAAATCGCTCTGTACTTTTCTGAGTTTATCCTCCAAATCAGACTTGACAATTAGGTCAGCACAAAGAAATGCATTTGTGATGTTGTGTGAATTGGGAGCTATGTTTTGATCCATGTCCATGTCTCTACAGGTGGAATTGCATTTGGGAAAAGTGTAGTCTTTAGTATACCATTTACCCCTCACAGAGGAAGAAAAGTCATTTCAGATGGAATCCATGTTTCTTTGTAAATGCAGAGCTCACCAGCTGAGGAAGACAGCCCATGGCTAGGACTAGGACAAGGACTTAGCAAGCACTCTCCTCAAATACTCACAGAGCAAAGAAATCCTCCCAGCAGGCCCTGGTTAGGAACCCACAAGCTGAAATCTATGTATAAGATCCCTTCACAAGACATTTTAGAAGCAGCACTGGTTACAGCTGGTCCTCCCCTCTGCCTCCCCCCCACCCCCCTTTTTATTTTCCCGGTTTTTCCAAACAAGAGACTTGAGTGGGCAAAGAATATGAGCACTTGCTTTGGAAAGGAGGAGATCTCTATGGTTGCCTTCTAGCTATGGGGTGGAAACAGTCACTTTTTGAAGACCACCCCCAAAAAAAATAGAGATCTGCATTCAATTCATCCTCAGACAGCCTGAGGCAACCAAATTCAATCCTGCTTTGATGGGCTATACTGGGGAGAATAGCTTCTTCTCATCACAGAGAATTCGACATTTATTTGGTGAGAAGAAAGAGGATCCAGGCACTGCTTAAAAAAATTATCTGGAAATTTCATTAAAAAATCTCCATGGTGAGGGGGTTATTTTTACCTCTCTTCCTTGCCTAATTAATATTTACTGATTACATGTGAAGTGAGACAGCTTCAAGCTTGAGAGATCTTTTCTTGGAAGAACTTTCTCATTTTGAGTGATTGACGAAGCCTACATCTCTGAGAGGAGCGAGAGTAAGACCTGCCTCCTCCATCAGTTTTCCCAGTGGCAAAACGTGTGTCCTTTTGCTCATAAGAATCTGAGGCTGGAAACCAAGGGGATGGGTGTCTGTCAGCTGTATCAACTCCCTGGAGAAGACCTCTGTGTGCTAAGCCTGCAATGGTCTTCTGTATCTCTGCAGTGCTGTGGGTCAAGGAGCTCCTGCTGGTGCACCTCACTACTAAGTCACAGCTTTGTGCAGTGCGGTTGCCTTCCCAAGCACCCTGGCAATGGGGTTTGCACTTGAAGAGATGAAGGCATCCTTCTCAATGCTCAGAGGTGCTCCCTGAGCTGAGCTCAGGGGTGACACACACTCATTGACACTTTGTCAGTGTCAGTCACCCCATCAGTTGTCCCTTGGCCACTGTGGCACATGATGGATGCCAGCTTGGTAAATGGCCTCTCCAGTGCCCTGCTTTGCTTCACTTCAATATTCACTACAGCTAGGTGGCTCTTCAGGCCACATCCGCCTTGTTGTCCACAGGCTGAAGCTGCCACAGGAAATAGGGTGGCCGCTTGACCCTCCAGCTCCTGGTTTGAAGACCCACTTGTAGAGATAGAGACTCCTGGCCAGGAGCGAGGCAATCTTCTAGGATCTCTTCTCAGTGAAGAAAACAAAAAGACACAGAAGCCTTGCAGTCCCAAGGTGCAATGTCCCACCATAGGTCTTATCTTAATATGAAGGTTTTGGTCTTCCTTATGTAAGTGTCCCCACAGTGCAGCTGGGCTCACAACTTAAATTGCGCTAGAAATGCCAGTGGAAAAAGGATCATGAGGAAAATGTGCATAAATACACAAGGTACCAATCAGTGCAAATGCTGGTTTACATATTTACTAATTCAGCAGTAACAACTGGACCAACTACATGCTGCCAGATTATTTAGCAATATTGTAATTTAAAATCCTTGTCTAATCTTGTTAACATGGTGGCTTTTGAGAAGTACATCTGAGGTACTGACCCTCCTTATAGATGTTGTAGAAAATGCTGCAGAGAATACATCAAGACCCAGAAGGAAATTCATGTAAGTCAGTGGGATCCATCTCCTGCAGTGGTTTGGCTTCACACATGCTCCTCAATGCCTTGGCATTTTAGTTTGTGTGCTGGGCTTGGGAGGGATGGCCTGTGCCCACTAAGTACTGATTTCCTCCATTAACTGGAGCCAAGTGATTCTCACACTGCTGGCTTTAGTCTTTATTCATCTCTAAGCAGATGAGTTATATCTGTGCCATCTCAGTTAGATATCCAGACACTGAGCTCTGCACACACACCAACAGAGCCACCATGAAGTCACTTTAACTCCAGCTGAAGTACCACATACACTGAACTGGACAAGTGAAGAAATTCTTGCAGGATTAAGACTTGGGGAGCTAAAGAAATGTGGCCTGATTTCCCAGAGAGTCAGCTGCGTGCTCAGATCTCCTGTTGAATTCAAAGGATCTGTAGGTTCTCAGCACTTCAGAAAATCAGTTTGTACCAGATTTTTATAACAGAATGATGCCATGCTGCACTTAAAAATAAACATTTCCCCCTCATGCCCCCTCTCTGTGTCCCATTTTAACTTACTTTATTTCATTTGACTTTCTCCATAACTTTCTTGGTATGAGTAAAGGAAAAAAATTGCTAAGTTTTAATTAGAAAGTAATCTTTCAACCTACAATGTAAGCAAGGATTTAAAGCCAAGCAAAAAAAAATGTTGCAAAGCCTGTTATCCTTAGTTACAAAATAAATAAGTAAACGATGTCACCATACTCTTAATAAATATCTTTCAGCCGTTCTTTTTAATAAAGAAAAAGATGAATTTTTCTGTATTACTCTGAGTTTAAAGTAGCTCAAATGTTTGGTCTACCAACTTTGACAATGTCCCTTTAAGTTTTCTGATTTTAGTGGAGGATCTAGCCCTGGGGTTTTTTGGCTTAGACACAGTACTTGTCAAAACCCTTCAGACTCTCTTACTGAAGTGGCTGATGCTGTTCTGGAGGGTTTTTTTCTTAATATTATTCTTTTTCTTTTCTCCTCAGAATGACCTTATTTCCAGCTGCAATTTCATGAGAAAATATGATCGTGTCAGATTTTTTCTTTGGAGAGAATTTTCATTTTATGGATCTGACAGATTTTCAATTTCATGCTTTGATTTGAAGTTTCTGTGATTCTTTTCCTCTTTCATTTTAATCTGACAGTCTGTGAGGCTAGGGGGATCTATTCTTGAATGGTTAAAGCGAAAGGTTTTGCATCAAGAGATCTGGATTCTACTTCTGGTCTAATCTCCCAACTTGTTATGCAATTTCAGCAATATGAGTATATGAGTTTGTATGTTTGTGTGTCTGTGTGTATTTTGCTGGGTCTTGTCCTATAAATACATAAATAGGCATTTAATTAGACAACTATAGGCATAAAAGCAGTAATGATTACCCACCCTATTTCAATTAATGCTTTTGAGTATTTTAAACTTCTTGGCTGTGAAAGGAAAAAAAGGAATAATTCATGTGAGCATTATGGTATCAGTGTTCTCTTCAGCAGTTGAATTTTGACGTATTTAAAACTAACATTGATTTGCCAAAGTTTTTCATGCCCACACATTCATGCAATATCCTAAACATACTTTTATTTCAGCAAACAGGTAGGGAGGGCTGCAGACTGCAGAGCTGAGGTGGTTGCTAAAACTAGTTTAGGTTTCCTGGTCAGTAACTGAGAGGCATCTTCCACGGAGGCTCCAGCCACTGACAAAGAGGTGTCTTGAGAGCAGACAAATATTGCCAGAGTTTCCTACTCATCTGAAGGAGAGAAATTTAGGTGCTTCTGTTCCATGGAGTGTATCTCCTTGGGAGACCTTCAAAGGCAGGTACTTCTCAATAGGGAAATTAGGTGGTTACTTTAAAAAGACTATTTCATTAGGTGCCAAAAATGTAGATGCAAATTACATGCTTATGTTGGCTAGATCCCTGTACAGAGATGTGAATATTTGGCTTCAAGAGTCCTTCATCTGTTTCTCATCTTGTGGTCATTAATATTTTTATATTTGTGTACTCATAGGTGAGGAATTCCTCATTTATAGAGGTTATCTGAAAATATTAAAAAAAAAAAAAAATTATGCCAGTCCAAAGTGGACAAAAGGTCAAACTCTTGAGCACTGAAAATACTGCTCCATGAAAATTGACAGTATTCCCATCCAGGCTCAGAAACTCTGTGCTGTTCTTGCAGACTGTATTTTTTATCAAGCCCAATGCTTTCCCCTTCTAGCTGTCAAGCATAACTGGGAAGGGAATGTGAAAACCCACAACTTTGCTTGCACAGTTCAACTGTTTTCTCATTCATGAATTAGATGGGAACTATGGGACTATTTACAATTTGGTTATTATCTGAAATGTGATCCGTGTAATTGGTCATATAATTCATATCTATTCTCTCAGACCAAACAATTCCAAGACCATAAAAAAGGTTTCAGTCTTGTGCCACCAGCCTTGCCAGTGAGAGTCCCCAGGTGATGATTCTCAGATGAGTTTTCACATGTTTTTCATTTTACAGGCATATTTTCTGGTAAAAAAAAACCAAACCCAAAACCAAAAAACACAAACAATAAAAAGATAAGAAAATTCATCTACTTGAATGTTGGTGGAAAGCACATAAAAGGAGATCTGATACTATAAAAGAGAATTTGCTAGTGTCTTCAAATACTGGTATTTTATCGGCTACTGCTCATTCAGACGCGATCTGTATCACAGAGCTTATCAGATCTGATGACTGATCTGATTCATTTTCATTCATATTAATTTCGAGGGGAATAATAAGCATGTAAGACGAAATGTGGCTCTTCCATCTTTGGCTATGTACCCATAATTTTGGGCTATGGAAGAGACTGGTTCGAATGCCGTCAAGACCTGAAATCCTGAAAGGATTTCATTCTTGGTCTTGTGGAGGCACTGTAAGTTCTTTTTGACATGTTTACACAGTGTCTGCTACAAGTGGCTGGAGCATAAAGGCAAATGGTGCACCATGACAGCCATATTCTTCAGTGAAAGGCACTGCATCTAGAAAGGAATATAAGCTGAGAGGGAAATAAACTTCAGAGGAAATATCAATTCACAGAAAAATGCTATTTTTAGCTAAGATCACATGCATTGTTTCAATAATAGTCTTCTTTAAAAGCAGATATTAAAAATGGCTGCAACACTGATAACCTGTTGCTAATACTGGTCTCTCCATCTCCTAGGGAGGGAGCAGATCCAGCAGCATCCACGGCTCTTGGCAGGCCCACAGAGCTATGGCAGAAGGAGCACAGTGACATAAGCATAGCCCTAGGGGGAAACTTCTTAATCCTCCATTAAGATGAGGAAGTTTACCTTCAGCTGGGAAGGGGACGCTATATTGCTTTTGCCAAATTTGGCACAGGATAAGGGTACAAATATGGGTAGTCATTGAGAGCACATGTATCTCATGTTTTTACAGTAACTTACTGCACTGTAATTTCCTGAATAGTGTTCTGTGTATGGTAACCTACTTAATTATGCCACTTTATTTTTCTTGAAATACAGTCTCTTTTTGGTTTTGGTTGGTTTAGCAGAAGTATGAGGAAGTAGTGAGCAGGGATGGGTTTGCAGTGGGAGAGAGTTATATATGTGTCTATTATTTTTAGGAATTTATGTCATATTACAACCTTTTTCTCAACCAGCTATTCTCACTTCTCACTGGACTGTGTTCAAAAGGCCAGGTAAATTGTGTGAAGGAACTCCCTCAGAAACACTGTTTCTCCCCAGCCTTGACATGCCCCACATGTTTGAAGGCCTGGGTGTTCAGTGTTTGAGCAGCATAGCTTCCTGCAACCCCTCCCCTCCCATCGGCACGACCTATTTAGTCCCATCTGGTACAGGAAACACTTAGAGAGCCTTCTTTCCTCCTGGCAGTACAACTGAAATTTATTGGTGTCTAGTAAAACCATCACAGAGTAAAATCCAGCAGCTTTCCAATTAGAGGAATGGCAGATCAACCAGCCGTCTTTCATATCCCCTCCAGTTCATTCCCTGTGTTTCCTCATCATCATTTAAGCCTTGATGCCGTTGCTTGTGGAAGGAGTTTATCGGGTTGGCTTCATGAAAAATCCACCTCTTCCAGGAAGATCTGAAACCCCAGCCATACTCATTCCTCTTCAGCAGGAACTTCCGTGGATGAAGCACGGGGTTTTTGCAATACCAAGGACAGACGCCGTCTAGGTGCTATTAGCGTCAGGGACAGTTATTTTAAGCACCACAGAAATGCTGCTCCATTAAAGAGCACTGCAATGCTGCTGGAATGGCTGCCCCTTGACAACTTCTAAACCTTTTGGGTAGGAGCAAGCAGGGTGTTTGCTCTGAGGGAGCCATGTGGCCTCTCTCTATGGTCTCTATGGGAAGATGTTCATATGAAAGGACAAGATCCCCTTCTTGCTCCACAGAGGATGAGCGTCAGGGTCACACCAGTGTTTGGTGATGGGATGGTAAGGCTTGGTACTGTGAGCCTAGGATGTGCATAGGGATATGAGAGAGTATTAGGTCTGCCACAGCAGTACTGGGGGACAGCCCCTGAAGGTGTGGGGCAACCTGTCCTGTTAGCTGTGGCCAGCTTTCCTCTTGAAATTTATTTTAGATGGTGTCTGGGGGGGTCTCAGCATGAATTACTATGTTGGCACTGTGGGTGACGGATTTGACAGCACAAAGGCACCTCAAGCTGCTGGGATGAATCATCCTGTGGAGGTATTTGTGGCTCCAGGTCCAATAAAGAGAGCTGAGGCAGCCTGGCAGCCTGTACCCCACTTTCCGACTGCTAAAGGAAGAGAGGAGCCCCACTGGTGTCTCGACCCCTTCCAGCCTCCACAGGTTTGATTTCTCCCCTATTTTACTGTGTCTGCTGGGACACAAGCCAAAGCCACACAGAGCTGGATCTGCTCCTGATGTTCTTCAAGTTCCCACTGTTCATCTCTAAGACTTTGGGTTGGCCCTTCAGAGGAGCTGAGGCCAGCAGGGAAATTTGGAGCTTGATCAGCTTCCTGAAGGGGGGGAGCTTAGATTCAGTGGGTTGTTTCAATCACATCCCCACCAATATTTGCTAGAATAATAAAAACTCATTTCTTTCCATTAGCTCAACTTGGATTCGCTGTGTTGGTGGTCTCTTTCTCTCTATTTTCTTTAAGTCTTTCTGTATAAACTTAATCAAAACAAGTTTCCTAGATTTGCTGAGTGATTCCATGACATTTCCTGACCACCAGCTTTCATGTCTGCTTTGCCTGTTCCTCCCTGTCCTGCAAGGATCTTTAACACAACCCTCTGAATCCACGCAATCCCAGCCCTCTGGTCTTCCCTTCATAAGGCACTGAAACAGACTGAAGTAGGCTTGATTATTTGACAGAGTAAAGCTAAAGGGTGTCTCTCTGCTGCTCCAAGGGAAAAATCCCTTTCCCTGACACTCAGCTCTGATTTACAGCTCATGTCCTACGTGACCAGCAGCTCCCCATCACCTCTCCCTTCTCGTTAGTTGGCTGTTTTCCAGACAGTGGCTCATCGTGTCTGTCCTGAGGTGTCTTACAGACTAGGAAACTCATTGTGTCATGCTGATGGATGGCATTAGAGGTGGGAAATGATGGCTTCCCCCTGCCCCAAGCCCAGGTGGAGGGATGCCTGCCGTTCAGAGGTCAGAGATCTGCAGATCCCTCCAGCACCCAGGGCTTGCTTCCCAGAAAAGTCCATGCCACCTCTTCTCCCATCCTCGATAACCATGACCTACCTTTATGCATGCTTTTACTTCTCTCTGATGGGATGAATGCCCTTTCTTAACCTTGCAGGAATGTGAGTGCATACTGACCAGAGGGGATGTTTAAAACATGTCAGCCTCTACATAATACCATGTGAAAGTGCTTACCTGGAAACACTGGGGCATGAAGACTACAGTATGCTGCTGGGGAGCATGAATATTTATTGGTGGCTTTAGGCCTGACAACCTTTGCTGGCTGTCAGAGTGGCAGGGAATAGAGGCAGAGACAGATCTGTGCTTCACCCCTGCTTTATCTACCAGGAATTTATTGTTCAATCATTAACATCTTACGTAGAACCTCCTTCCTCCAAAGCTGCAGTTATTAGAGGGGAAGGAAAGCCCTTTATGCCCTTTCCTTGTTTCCTCTAAAAGAACCCAAAAAACCCAAGCTACATATCCTGTGGAGTGTTTGTTTTGTTTTAGAAGTCTTTGCAACAAGATGGTAAAAAGTGTCAGAAAAAAAAACAGCGGTTGCTTTGTGGTTTTCCTTGATTCATTGTGTTCCAGCTGACCAGCTGCAAATCTTTTTTCATGCCTTCATTGTTGTTTTTACTGACAGTGGTTTTATTGCTTGATTTCTAGTCGGGCGTTTCTTGCAGGTGTACCTCCAGTGGTAAATCAAGGCCGCCCTTGGTTCTTTGATCCGGGTCTTCAAATAACGAAACCGAGCACTCGTCTCTCCCTTTTATCCAGGTGGCTGTGTGCCTTGCCAGTGCTAATGAGTCCGGTCTCACGGCACCGAGGAGACAAGCTGTAGGTAACTATTGTCCCCATTTAAACAGAGGTACAGAAGGCTCTGCCTGCACAGCAAGGGAAGGCAGTGGTGCAGCCAGAGCAGCACACCCAGCTCCAGCTGCCAGCACAGCCTCTCTAAACTGACTCCCCCTACTTTGATAGCGACACAGGGAGAGCAATAGCAAGCCCCGGCAGGTGCCATTGCTCCTTTGTGGATAGAAAGACTGGCCATAATAATGAGAACACATCACGAAGAAGCATGCTTCATCTTTAAAGCCCTTTTCAAAAGTAGTTCCATAACTTCCCAGGTACACACTTTGGCCTATGATCCCTGCTCAGCTTACTGAAACTGCTTATCTGCTGTGCTCTTAATAATTTCTGCCAGAGCTCAGGAGATTTTTCTCCTGGGAACTAAGGGTGTGCATGAGACAATGGGAGCAAGTCAAAAAGAGAGAAAGGACTACAACATCTCACTCTTAAAAATTTGCCACCTGTGTTGTTCCTAGCCTGCTGTAGAGACTATAGAGCATCCTGGTGCAAAGCAGCTTCACAGCTGGAGACACAGATGGCCTGAAAGGGATCCCATCTGAAGCTGCAGGGCAAACCAACAGGAGAAGTAGCTGTGTTGCTGACAGGGGTGGGTAATTTTGGTGTAGCTGCCCAAGCTGGCCCACTGAAATGTCACCTCATGAGAAATGACACAGAAGTTGGCTCTTAGTGATCATATAATCTAGTAGCTGTTTCAGATCCACTGCTGACATGTTTTTCCATACCCTCCAGAACTTATAGTTCCAATTTTAAGAAATGAAAGGTTGTACACTCCTTCTTGTTATGGTGCAAACTGTGTCCAGATATGACTTAATGCCCAGCTGTGCTTTTAGCTGGAGGGTATGGTTTCACAAGGCACCTCAAGTTGAATGAATGACTCACAGGTTTGCTGTTTTGCTGGTCCAAATTGGCTTATCTTACAATCAGATGAGTGCCAGAGCTGGTGCAAGGAGAATCTGTGAGGTGAGGAGTGTGCAGTGCAGACTGGAGTCTGGAGGAGGGCGTGGAGGGGATCCAGGGTGGAGGAGAGCAGGCTTTCCCCTCCTGTAGCAGCGAGTAGCTTCTAGTTCAGCTCATCCATAGCCAAGCCATTACTGACCAGAGAGAGAGATCAGATCACAGCAGTGTCTGGACAACTGAGTCACTTCTACAGGTGCAGGGGGAAAGCTTCTGAAGGATCTCATGGCAAGCTCATTGCTCCAGGCCACCATGGTGAGGACTCAAAGAGAACTGCAAGAGAGGTGTCAGCTTGGAAGCCTCATTACTCAGGAGAAAACAAAGGCAAGATCTTGCAACAGCAATTAGTATTATAGGCTGCTGTTGTACTCCCACAACAAGGGATGCAAGTTTTAATGGATACACTATAAAAAGTAGGGAAAAACAAGGGAAAGAAAATATGCATTCTTGAGCCAAGCTGGTTCAATAAAGCAATAAATACTTAATGGATAATGATTCCAAAACAAAACCAAACTAAACAGGATTGCAGAAAGGTGGGAGAAAATGCAAGTGCAACTGAAACGAACTGGAAGACTGTGAAAATCTTAATGAGGTCTGAAGAGGGGAAGGTAAAGGGAGGAGATGGTCAGAAATTTCTGCAGACTTCTCTCTCTCGAGTGTCTCATAAAATCCCACATAGCTCAAATTATTTTACTCCAAGACACACATTATAAAGACAAACCTATTATTAATGGGAAATTTTCCTGATATGAAATGCAATATGAATTTGATCTTGTTCTTGCCATATGTCTTCTGAAATGACAGCTAAAGACGGCTGAATTGCCTCTAAGTGCTAGGCAGTAGTTGCTGACTAAGGAGCTTTTTTTATTGAGAAAATTATTATATTCCTTTCCATGATAATAAAATTCTTCATAACCCTCATTAAAAATGCTAAGACTTCCCAGGTAGCCTCTGTGCCCTTCAAGGAATATTATGCTCTCCTGGAGTTCAGGCAAACCCAAGTAATGTGTAGAGCTGTCTGTGTATTTTCAACATCTTTGCAATCCCCCTGTAAGAACTTGTGATTTGAATAAGCCCAGGAGTGTCCTGATGCTTCTGAGCTGATTCTTGTGCTGCTAATCTTTGCTCCACTATTTTTAGATAATTTTCCAATCTGCTTCCTTTTCAGTTACATACTCGATCAAAGTGACGGCTTATTTATGTGGTCCGGGAGCGTTTGCTGTTTGCCTCGGTATGTCAGTCTGAGCTCTGCAAACACTTCCTGACAGAAGCAAGCTCCAGTTCCCCTTATCATTGGCTCCCTGCTGTAGGAGAGGTCTCCATGGGGCACCTGACCATGGGGTGCTGGAGGAGAAGGGCAGAGTCCAAACCCCCTCTCTCACCCTCACTATGTGCCCCTGCTGCCTGCCAATATAAGGTAATGATCAATAAAAAGCAGTCTTCACA
Source organism: Corvus cornix cornix (assembly GCF_000738735.6). Lineage (NCBI taxonomy): Eukaryota > Metazoa > Chordata > Aves > Passeriformes > Corvidae > Corvus > Corvus cornix. The sequence continues at coordinate 101,782,900 of NC_046332.1, read as the reverse complement.
GTTTCAAATATTCAGAAAGAGTGAATGATCCTGCAGAATGTGAATGCTTTGTCAGCATACAGCAGTGCCCCCAGCCACGGCTGCAGGAGAGCCCTGTGGCACCTGACAGAGGCCAGGAAAGGTCCCCTGGAACACTTACAGTCTTGGTTTTGCCATGTGTCACCCAAAGATAGGCACACAAGTGAGGCCAGAGGGTCTCTGTGGGCCCAGACCCACTCAAGCCCATGTTGGTGCAGATGTGCAATGAGCTGCAGCAAGGAACAGGGTAAAAAATGATAACTTGTTTCCAAATCTGTTTTACTCCTGTCTGCCCTTAAATAGCTGCAAGCCAAAGACTGATGATTGGAACCTGGTGGGTGCAGGACCCAGGCTGCTGCATCCTGGCCACCTGGTCCCATGGATAGGTTGGTGACTGCATAGAACCCAACTCTGCTCCCACATGAAATAAAAACTGCCTCGAGACCAGTGAGATACCCTGCTGCTACAGCCTTAAGGAGCAGAGAGTGGGCTTGAGCCATGAGGGGGGATGTCTGTGTGTCTGTTGCCCTTTATACCATCTGAAGTGCTCCCAGGCCAAGAAATGAAGCTTTATGACATTCAAAGCTTTATTACAATAAATAGTTGGATGGATTCAGAGCTGCCTTCTGTGTCTGAAGAATGGGCTCCTCGGCCTGCAGCCACTCAGTGTGAGCTGCCAGTGGTGAGTGACAGCTGTGTTGGCACTGCAAAGCAAGACTGCCATTCTGCAAAAAAAAGCAACATTTCTTTATACAGGCAGGCAAGTTTCACCTTGACTTAAACTAGGACAACTCATGCAATATTTGCTGGAGGAAATACAGTGAAAACAAACCTGAGATGGCAGAGAGATGGGCTGGACGGTTTTTGCCCTCATCTCTGAGTCTATAAAAGTGAGGAAATCTCACTTAGGGTCATATCTGAGCTTTTCTGTGGATATTCACAAATCTGTCAGGTTTTGCTCAAAAAACAGCCCCGAGCTGTTCAGATGAGACAGTTCAAGCCCACCCTCCTTCTCTGCTGAAGGAGCTGAGAAGCAGCGAAGGGTCAGGGTAACGTGTCCTAGCTACAGTGCAGCAGTTTGTGTTTCACGCTCCCATGCAAACTGTGGGGGTTTGCACTTTTAGGAAATGGGGCTGCCCTCAAGGAAGAAAGAGAGGTTTATCTGAGCTGACGCTGTGAACAGCACTTGGCTGCTATAGCTGCCACTTTTACTTAAGGCCAACACAAACTCACATGCTTTACACAACTGCAGATGCTGTGGGTGTTGCAAAAAACCAACAATTGCTGACAATACATCTACAGATGAGCCCAAACCCAAGCTATTCCTTGAATTTTGAACAGTGAACTTCACTGGAGTGCCAAATGCAATTTACACAGGATACAGGCAGAATCTTAAAGCTCGAGATTCTTACAGCTAAAGTCTTGCTTAAAAATAGATCCAAAGTAGCCAGCTCAAGGCCCTCAGTAATTTGTTTATTTTGAGTTTCTTCCTTTCACATTTGTGACTCAACAACCTGGCAGCAAAAGGCCTCAGTTATTCTCATTATACAGGGCAGCGTGTTTAAAGAAATTGGACCCAATTATGTCGGTTATGTTTATCTTGCCCGACTACCTCTTCTAGCAAGGAATTACATAGCCAAGATAGTTTCTGTGTGATAAGTGTCTCTCATTTCCTTCCAAACCACAAGTGCTTTTTGCCCAGAGAAGACTGGCCAGAGCAGCAGGTAGGTGGGGCCATCTCCATCCTCTGAGCCAGCAGCCACCCGTGTCCCTTGGCAGACTGCCTTGGGCACCTGCCTCCATCGAGGGTGCTCAGGCCACCTGTTGCTTGGGGTCCCTGGTGCTGAGAGGGTTATGCAGCAAGGGCTCACCACCCACTGACACCTTACCTGCACTTGGCTGGTGCAGCCCCTGGGAGTCTCATTTTCACAGCTGGTGAAACAGAGGGGATAGAGCTTGGTTCACCTTCAGGACTGCTGCATATTCAGGTACTACAGGGAAAGAAGTCCCAGAGCAGATCATGTGTTGAGAAAAATTTGTCTGTCTGTGGCATAATCACCTGTGCCATATGCAGGTATGCCCTAAGAACAGGAGCCAGCAAGGATGTGAAAAACTCAGCGTGGTAAAAGTACAAGCCGGTGCTAAATTTACCATAACAGGTCAAGGCAATGCAGCAAACCCCTTCAAACAAACACAACAGGTTTAACAGCAAAACAACTGTTTTTTGGTGCATCCTCAATGTTTCCATGTGCTTATACCAGGGCTTAACCTTCACATATGAAGCCGCTCACTGGAGAACACAGACTTGCAAGAAAGTTTACTGCAGTCTCCCTTTGTTCCCATCTCCCCTGTGTTCAGACCATAAAGCCTCCTTGCTCTGTCCCTGGTACCCCCTTTGCCACCTCAGCAGTCTGCTCTCCCTGCTCAAGTACCTGCTGCTATCTACTCCCACCTGCATGGCATGGAGTCTGCCTTAGGGCTTTATTCCAGCAGTAATGCTTCTGGAAAAGTGTGGTGGATCTGGGAAGTGCACATGGAAATATCTTCCAGAGAGCAGAATTTTTTGGTTTCAGACCATAGACTTGGCTTTAGAGAAGCTGGGTGACCCCTGATAAGATGGAAATGTGTAGAAATGGGTATGTATTTTTAAAGACCACAGAAGCTGTTGGCATAGTTTTTTTCCTAACCCTATTTTAGGGTTCATTCCTCTCTTTGGGAAGGGAGTCTCACGAGAGAAAGGCTGTGAGCTATTGAAAAAGCAAATTAGAAGAGGCCAGCTTAGCTTTGCTTCCCAAGCACCCAAAATACTCAACCAGTTTGCAGGAGGTGATTAATGTTGAGAAGGTTAGTCTTTGATGGGAAGAAGAAATAAGGACCATGAGCAATGATGACATCAAACAGGGTCATTAAAGAATCGGTCAAAGAAAAAAACAGGAATGTAGAGGACTGCAGAGGACCACTGCTGTCAGCTGTCAGTGGCTTCTTCCCTTCCCTTCCCTTCCCATATTTTTTTGAGCATGTGCTATTCATAGGCTTCAAGGCTTCCTAAGTTTTCAGTTAAAACAAGTTCTAGTTCAAAAAGCAAACTCTCCCTATGGATTTATTACTCTAATAAGGAAAAATAATGGAATGCCTTGAGCCAGCAAACCCTGCCCTGTGTACATACAACCCACACAGGTAACTACTGACAGTTCATGCAGGAAATATGCAGGGGAACTGGGAGGTGGCAGTGGCCCACTTAATTGTGCAAGCTGAGGAAAATTGAAAATAATGTCAGAGAAAAGCATCAGGAATGAGAGGAAAACAAAACTTGAGCACCCTTTCAATAGGTATGACTGGTAAAAAAGAGCTTTTTAAAACCTCTAGTGACCCTCAGAGATATCCAAATCAAAAGCAACAAGGGGCTGGGGGCAGGTGGAGGGGCAAGATAGGGGACAGGCTGAGGAAAAATAAATCGCCATGAGCTTGATGAAGATCATAAAGCCCTGACTTCACCCTCCATATCTGTCATGCAGACAAAGCAAAAGCCTTCAATTTTCAAAGCCTCTCACATTCAAGTCCCCTTAAGGCACCTCATAGTGAAAAGGCAAAATGTAAAGAGCTAAAGTTACAGGCCACTCTGGGAATGACCAAATATATCTACTTTTAGAAAATCTTATTTTGAAATTACAACTAGTTTTATCTACTGAGTATTTTTTTAATGTTTTAAATCAGTAATGATTTGCATATATTGGAAAAAACTGCATCAATTGTCTTTTATTTAAATGTGGAAACAAAATGGAGCTTTCCTGGTCCTCCAGTCAGTACTAAATCAAGGAGGATTAACCAGCATGCAGCATATTTCTCATTCATGCTCATTCGGCCTCTCTCTTTTTTTTTCCCTGGAGAGTTTTGGCCTCTTATCTTCAGCTGACATTACACACCAATCACACCATCGGTGCTGAAAGCCAGGCTAACATTTGTGGCAGCAGCTACTTCTCAACTAAATCCCCGTGTTTACCTTGAGAAATGCCAATCATTCTCCACTCCCAGGACCCAAACCTTGCAGTGGTGGTTAATGGCAGCATTTACCAGCTGCAGCTAAAGCCTCATCTGAGCAACCTTTACCTGGAGAGGCAACTGGAACAGCAATGGCAACCCATGGACCACCTTTCCCTATGGGAGCCAGAACACCCAGAAGCTCAGCATTGGGAGGTGGAATTATTTTAGGTCAGGAGACACCTGACCCCCTGGAGCCTTGCTGAAAAGGGGAAGTTAGTGGAGGTGATAACAGTCTGATCGAGGTTCCTGCTGAAGTCTCCTGTCATCTAGAGTTCACCATTGAAAGGGAATTTAGCCCTCTGTCTCAAGAGGTTTGTAAGTTCATACTAAATTTTCCAATAAATCCCCTAAGTTGTGCAAAGATTAAGTGTAAGAGCTGGGGAATTTGTCAGCTAGCTCACTGAAGTGAAAAAAAAAAGGAAAAAAAAGAAGGGCATTTTAAAAAATAAAATGCAACCAGAGTAATAAAATAAGCATGGTAGATTCAGTGTTATTTGTTTTTATACTAATTTTATGCTGCCCCCACAAACTCAGTATACCACAGCTTTGTATATTAAGAAAATATGTGCAATATGGAAAGTATTAAGGATGTGTTGCAGAGGTTGCTTTAGAGGAGGGTCGTTACTTTTGGCTGTCTGAGGAGCTGTCTGGAGTTGAGGAATGTGTGTGTCAGCTGATTAAAGACCACAGAAGTGATTAGTGAGGGAACCCTTAACAACGCTGCATGTCAATGCACATCTTGAGGTTAAGGAGTTAATTGCCTCTCTCAAAACTGCGGTTTCAAGACTTCTGTAGACCTGGGAAGCAAACCCAATGGCAGTTTAAACTTGATCCACAGTTTTCAAAATTCATTTCACAAATAAAAAGGCAAGATAGGTCTCCTTTTAATTCCTGCAGAACATTTTAATGCTGAGGTAAACAGTTAATTCTGTTTAGGCATGAGGGAGCCATGAACTACACAAGTGTTTACCCATCACCTCCCCTGTTTGCTCCAACTTTCTATTTTCAGGAAAGCTTTTCCTTGATTTATGAAGCACACTACTCCAAGAGTTCAAGTGTGTGTACCTTCCACAAAAGCGCTGATGTGCAGCATGTCCTTCAAAATGCCCTTCCTGCCCCTGGGAACAAGCACCGGCCATTCTTCCCACCAAACCATCCTCTTCCCACCCACATAAGCCTGAAGGAATAAATATTGTCCAAAAATTAACAGATCAAGATTTTATAGACTGCAGGAACAGAAAGACTTCTTGTTGAAAATGCTCTGGTGTCTTAACTGCATATACATGAGAAGCTGGAGCACTTCTATGTGGCAGCTCTGCCTGGACCCACCCTGGTGGGCACTGGATACCCTCCAGCCTGTCAGGTGCTGCCTGGAGAGCTGTCCTGGGGGTGCTGGGTGCCCCCAGCAGCCTGATCTCTCACCTGGACCCCAGACTGCTCACACTGCTCACACCTAGAACCCTGCTTTTCAGCTGAAACACTGAAATGTCACAATTGAGAAAATGAGGTACTCTTCCACGAGAGGAGTCCCAGGCCATTTCCAGCTTTTAGAGCTGTCCCCAGACAGACCATGGAAATCAGAGATAAGACACACATATTTTTTAGACAATATGTACTCACTCATGGCAAGTGCTGCTTATGTCCCCCACTGCCACTGATGGGAGGACTGCACTGTGCTAGCCCAGTCTCGGGTATTGCTCACTGTACTGCAGTCTGTGAGCAAATTAAACCCAGAAAAAGACCCAGCTGAATAGAGGAAAAATAAACATTTGTTCAGGTCAGCTGTTCTGATCTGCTCATGTTTTGCTCAGCTCCCCATGCAAGCCATAGAGATACATGACAGACATCATCTATAATCAAGTGCGTCTTTTCTTACCACTAACATGCAGGCACCGTAAATCCTACCTTGGCTGCAGCCAGCTGGCTCTAGGTGAAGCCCTACCCTCAGCCAGCCTTGAGTAAATAACCTCTCCCTCTAGCTCTGGGCCTGCAAACCCTGATCCATGCCCCTGCACTGGCTGGCAGGCTGGGAAGGTACAGGGCGAGCTAACAAGCTCAGGCAGCGCCTGCAGAGAATCCATGCTTTCAAGCAATAGATGTTGGGAGTGATGCCTTTGGCTGTGGACACTTTGTGTCCCTGCCAATAGCTGCTTAACACAACTATGAGTTTATGCACCAGCAGCTTTAAACAATAGGCGAGGTCCTTCATGACCTCAGCTAAATCTTTAACCTGAGAAGGGGAGAGCAGCTTTAATTTGCACAGGCACCTGCAGATTCAGATGTTTATTTCAGTTGTTTTGGTTTTTTTTTTAACAGCTGGGCTTGTCTTCTCTAGATATGGGTTTTTCTTGAGATATTCTGCATTTAATTATCAGCTGGGATAGGAGGCTTGCAAGCACAGCTGTTATTGCAACATTTCAGTGCTTTGACTTTCAGGCCCAGATGGAGTGAGCTGTGCAAAAATGGGGAATCAGGAGTAAAGCAAACTTTCTCAAACTTTCAAAGCAACTCGATGTGAGAAACAGGCTGGGATGGATTAAGAGCACACACAGCCCAGCTGAGCCGATGAGTCATGGTGCTGCACTGCCGTGACACCACGCTGTGGTACCCTGCCTCTGCACAAACGCCGAGAGGAAGGGCTCCTCCACAGCGTGCTGCTGTAAATCTCTGCAGTGCTGGGCAAGGATTTGGCTCTGCCTTTACCTGGTCAAGTACCCTTAATTCTTTTCCAGGAGCCCATCACAGATAATGGCCTTGATTGCAGAAGAAGATATTTGGCTTTTGAGTGTAGACATGGGGATGGCATGGGCTCCTCGGCTTGGTTGATGATCCTTTCATCAGCCCTGGCTGCACGAATGGCCTCACAGCAAGCCAAAGGAAGCAATCAGTTTGGGGTAAGACAGTACATTTTTTGCCAGGCTGGTGTTAGCTCGTTTTTCTCCCCCCGTCGGGGCGGCAGCAGGGCTCACGGGGCATTGCCATGGCGGGAAGGAGCAGCTGCAGGGCTGGGAAGGCAGGAGAGCAGTGCTGGTTTAAGACACAAGAGAGACAGGCCAAGGTGAGGTGCTGGCAGCCCTCCCGTGCTCACCAACAAGGCGGCATTGCAAGCGTTGCCCTCCAAAAGTGCTCTCCTCTCCCTCTTATTGCAGAGGGAGCCCAGGCAACTAGATGACACCAGAACTTTAATTCCTAACCAGGAGGAATCAAGAAAGGTTAACTCGACCTCCAATGGCTTCCCCAGACCACAGAAAAGGATCTGAATCCAGATTTCCGTGGCTCATGCCCTAATGCCTGAACAATCTTTCCTTTCTGGATGCAGGCATCTGGGAGCCAGACTCTTGTCTGCAGTGTCAGTGGCAAAGAATCAAACATCATGACAGCAAAGACAGCCTCAAGCACTTTTCCCTCCCAGAATTAAACAGATTATTTCCTCAGGGTAATATTTTATGAATGTAACTGGAACCCACCCCATTAATACCTACATTTACTAGCGGCTTCCTGTCAGGGGCTCCTGCTGCTGTGCACTGTGCGGGACATTGGCTGGCAATGCTCAGCACCTGCCCCCAGCCAGTCCCATCAATTTAGGTTTTCCAGTTGTCTTCATGCTAGTGCTGAATAAAATCCAGGTCTCTATTTCCTTGTCAGCCGGTTACAGATAAGGGGAAAGGCATCCTGTCTCACTTTGGAGGCCAATGAATCCGGTCCACAAGCTTAAAGGAGTGGATTTCTAGGAAGGCAGGATTTCAGACAGCTTTGTGGAGCTCTCCCTATTGCCTGTGCAAGAAAATAATCTCTTTGGATGGCTCATCCCATATTAGCTTCCCAATTCATCCCCTCTACTCTGGAGCCAGGGCCATCCATACTTCATTAGTTCACTGAGCCCTGTTGCACCTGCCACATACATGTTATTAGGTCACTGCTGATTAAATAATTCAGTCTCCCTGAAAAATTACAGTCCTCAAAAAAGTGGGTTATGTGCTGAGGCCAATCCTGTTTGCCTCAAGGAAGATCACTGCTCTCCTGCCTCTCCAGGGCACAGAAAGAAGAATTCAGTTTCATTAATTTTCCCTGGAGAAACACTCAGCTAAATAATTATGATCAGCTGCTGCCTAAACATAAGATACATGCAGGCTACAAATCATAAGCAAAATACAGCAATGAATGTCTTCTAATTTCTTTTATAAAGCTAGATATGGTGGTCAATGTGGATGGGATGTTCCCATTTCTAATGGGACAATATCTACCTTATTTTATCAGAGAATCACAGACTGGTTGAGGTCGGAAGGGATCTCTGGGAATCACTTCAAGCAGGGCCACCTAGACCTGGTTGCCCAGACCCATGTCCAAATGGCTTTTGAATATTTTTAAGAAGGGAATCTCTACAAATCTCTCTGGGCAACCTGTGTCACCCTCATAGTGAGAAAGTGTTTCCTGATGTTCAGAGGGAACCTCCTGTGCTTCAGTTTGTGCCCATTGCCTCTCATCCTGCCACTGGGCACCTAATGGTCCCAAACATTCTGGGAGTCTCCTCTGAGAAGGTAAGCCTTGGTCCTAGAGCAAAGTACAGGACACACAGGTTTAGCCCTTTGCAATAGGTCTTTGGAAGTCACAGTTACTGAACCCTCCACCAGCAGAAGGACCTCTAGGTTATTACGCATTGAACATGATGCTTTAGGATGGGAGCAATGCTGTTGCATGAGTATTGACAGCTGAACAGCACTGCTGCCTATTTGCTCTCTCCCAGTATTGACTGTATTTCTTAAAGCTCCAGCTGTTGGGAAGTAAGGCATTAAAAAAAGAGTAAGCTTAGCTTTAATTCAGAAAAATCTGTGGTCAAGAATATAAAAGGGGCCCCAAGTAAAAATTCAGGGGCCAGAAGTCACATTAAGCAAACTTAAACAAATTTTTAGATCTCACTGTTTTTAAGCTCACCTCATGGTTTTGAAAGCTGGATTGATAAATATTGGTCACTGAGATTTGTAACACCTTGGCCAACATGACACAGAGAAAGTGAAAATTAAACCTCTTTTACGTAAAATTGTTTTTCCTGCTAATTTCTTAAGGTCCTAAAGAACTTCTAGAATTTAATCTAATTTTGCCACTTTGTGATGTGTATTGACTTTTGCAATTTAGTCAACCCAGACAATGAAAGAGGACCAGTCCCTCTGAGTACTGTGGCTACCCTTGACCTGCACAGTTACTGCTTCAAACCTAAAGCACTTGCCTACAGCAAACTTACACATCCAGCAAACAAGTTCACATTTCCCTTGTGTATCACCCACTTCTGATTGCAGTAAAAGCTGCACAATGAAACTACTGTCAGAAAGTAGCAGCTACACACATATACATCTAGGTTGAGGATTAACATAAATAACTTGTGCCCTTCTAACAGATGAGGGGATTATATGGTATCCAATTGTGTAGGCAGTGCATATATCAACCTCATTTCTTTTAGACAAAAGCTAAATTTGAGGCCTGAATTACTACTTCTTCCCTAATGATAAAAGACAGCTGCATAAGGCAAAATGTGCAGTGATGTCTGAGCACAAAAATGAGTGCAACTCCCAAAAGGCTTTGCAAAATTCAAAGAGGAGCAATAAATACTCCTGTTCAAGGGAAGTGAAAATTGAGACATCCATTACTTTTATTAGAACTGATTTTGTTATCTCACTCCTCTTCTGCCTTTGATCTCACTTCTTCTTCCTGAGACTAAATAGATTAGTCTGTTAATGAGACACTTCAGGATGTAAAATTACCTGCAAGATGGTTCTTTTCCTTGGGAGCTTCCCAAGCCCACACTCAGTCACCATTACCGTAAATTCCAGAGCAACTCATGAGCTTGGGATTTGCCTTCTCAGGAGATGCACACAGAGATGCTGTTATCTGAGGGACTGGAAATCAAAGAGCACAAGGCCAGAGGACAGTTTTTAGCCATCTGAAGAGACACCTTTTATTAGCACTGTTTTCAGGAAGATACAGGCTTTTAGTCAGCTAAGGCCTGCCTCTCCAGCTCTCGCAGAAACTTTTCAATGCAGTTCTCTGAAAAATGCAGTTACAGAATGTCCCTGCTATGGGGCAGGGTGGCTCACACATGCATCTGATGGTTTACAAAAATATTATTACTTTAAAATGATGCCTCAGGTTTGATGCAAACATCGCAAAAAGAGTGAGAGACAGAGATTAACACTGTCTCTTACAGACTTGTACAGTGTTATTTACAAATTCTCAATTCATTAGTATGATCCCACCATTCCAGGATGCCAGCTGATGTTTGCAGGGCTGCCAGATAGAGGGAAGAAAGAAAATAGGTGTCAACTCCTGGGTGTCATGATGCTGTATTTTACAGAGTCACCGCTTTAGAAATGAGATGACAACAAACTGGCTTCAATTTTGGCTACCATACTATTACTACAAAAAAAAAAAAAAAAAAAAAAAAGCAGAAAAATGCCCCAGAGAGAAGCAACAGAACCAACTAGAGACAAAGAAATGTCTGGAAGAAGACAGGCTGAACAGATGGGAATTCCTCTGTCTATACTGGAGAAAAATAACACCGGAAAAGATAAAAAAACCCCATATCAAATAATGAACTGCAAAAGGCAAAGTAAAGCAGAAACTTCTGTATCTATGTCTGTATAGGGGTTATACTGCTGAGTGTGCAGTACAGGTATTTCAACTCAAGGCTGACAGAAATGGCTGTGGTCAGAAGTGAAGCAGAGGCTGGCCTTGAGCACACGCTTCAGGTTCCAGGGATGCCAGAAGAAACACCAGCATGTCAGCCAAGGCAGTGGTCACCCAAACTCTATTTACTGAATTGTTTTTGACAACTTTATGGCTCTTCCTTTTCCCCCTAACACTTTTTAGCACTGCATAATGTCAGAGTGACATCTTGAATGAGATGGTCCTCCCCCAAGCTGGAGCTGCAGCCCTGTGTGTCCTGCATCAGTGTTGCTATTAGTCTCAGATATTATTATTTCTGTAACTTCTCCCAAACTGTGTCATGCACTCTCAGGTTTCTGTGCTCAGTTTGAGCTGAGTGCAGGTTTCCACTGACCATTGCAATATTCAGCTTGCAGAGAGCTATGAGTCTACAATAAGACCATGTCCATCCAGACAATGTGTCATAGAGGCCCCTTGCTCCATCACCTGCAGCCAAAGCCACTTCCAGAGACAACTAAATCAGAGCGAAGTCGTAAACCCAACCATACAATTTTATCGGAGAACAAAAGCAAGATGAGTCCCCCAGGCTATGGGCTGAAAGCAGGACCAGCCAGTAAGCACCTGTGTTTTGCCCAGCTTTCCCAGTTTCTGCTACACCAAGCACGTGCCAAATCTAGAAAATAAGGCAATGAATCAAACTAGAGAGAAGAGTAATAAAGTACAGCTGAGGATCCAACTCATTAAAATATTAATTAGGCTAAGTTAGATTTATAATTAAGGTGGGGGAAATTAAACTGCATTTTTCTTCCTCAAATTAGAGCTTACCTATGGTGGTAAAATTCAGAGCAGGAGGAAGATGCTGCTGGCCTGCCTCCACCTCAGCCCCTGCAGTCCAGCACTAGCTCTGGAGTCTGCCACACTTGACCCAAACACCCATAACTTGTTTGCTCTCACTCTGACATTGCTCCAAGTGCACTTAATGGCCAGCTCTAATTGGAGCATGACATACGTGCAGCAGCAGTTTGAAAGGCTGTAAGAATAAATGCGTATGTGTTACTATTTCCTCTAATGTGAGTGATTGGGTGAGTGATTGGAGTGAATAGACTGGAGTGAAACAGGAAGGTCAGTGCCAAATCAGAGCCCCTAAAAGTCCCGGGATGTCAAAAGTCCTGGGATGCCTGGATCAAAGTTCCTGAGGATTTTTGCATCAAAAAATTCAAAAAGTACAGCCCTGAAGAGGCACCCTCTGAGTAATACAACCAGATATTTGGAGAGCCATCAAAGTGACAGCTTTTTTCCCCCCATGTGTTGTGGTACTACACGCTGGAAACATACCTTTCTCAAGGAGGGTTTTTTAATCCCAGGAGACATTTTGACTGATAGATTCAGGTGACTGATGACTCTGGCAGCACTGGTTTCTTTAGCATCCAAACTGAGACACCCAAAAGGGAGTGGTTTTTCTGCTGGCAGAGAATGGTGCCCCCAGTATGACCCACTGGGAGGGCCAATTGCTTTTGGAAGCACACACCTCCTTCACCCAAGGTGATCACTCTGAAGGGAAATAGCTGTAAGAACTCATTAATGAAACAGGAAGCCATTATTTCTGACCAAGTATACAGTGTCCTTTACAAACAGCACAGGGCTGGAAAACAAACCCAGGTGAAATTATGTGCTGGCCTTTTCCCCTCAGTGTGAAAACTGCAGTAAACAATGCGGGCTCTGTATTGGTCTGCTCAGCACCGGTATCGCCTTAATGCAACCTGAACCTGTGACAGGCAGCACAAACTCCTGAATTCCTTAAGTGACCTTGGAAGGGAATAGCTCATGTATCACGTGGCAGCCCTACTCCAAGCGTCCTGCTAGCAAGGTGTCCAGTGGAGCGTTTTTAAGCATGGAGCAAAGTGGCAGAGGCACACTGACTTCCCTGCCACCTTAGAGGCATGATTACTTTCTGGACTCACATTTTCTCTCCATCATGGTCCTACCAGAGCTGACACTGCCTCCTTCTCCTCCTTCCTCCTTGCTGGGCTCTGGATGCCATTTGCTGTCACAGGGCTGTCACGCTATTGCTGCTCTGCTCCTGCTCATCTCTGGAGGGCACTGAGGTCCTGGTGGAGGGCCTGTGGCAGTGAGGCATTACCTGCACATTTCCCAGCTGTTGTACCCATGTTTTATTGAAAACCACAGCACACTGATGAGCTCCCTACATGAACCAAGGATGGCATGTAAAAAGACAACATTTCTTGTGGGATCAGCCTAGGCTAAGGAAGCAATCTCCCCCTCTCCCTCCCGTCCTCTCTCCCTCCCACAAAAACCAGACTAGATGCAATATATAGCCTTAGTCTTGTCTAGCCCATCACATTTCTGATGCATAAAGCATCCTCAAAACGTCCTCAGGTAAGATATTTTTCCTACCTCGTGCAATTTAAGTTAACAATCAATAAACATAAACCAACCCAGGACTTAACTGGAAATACTGATTAGGCATGTAGCTGGGGGACTACTGGGCTAACACATCTGGGACACAGCTAATGGCACTGCTTCCAGATGTGTGCCCAAAATGGTGGGTACTGAGGCGATATTGAGGACATGAGAGCTTGCTGCAAGCTGAGCTCACGTCCCCAAGGCCTCCTGCTCCAAGATGCATTTGAAGGCACTGTAAAACAGGAGGAGCGATCAGACCATGAGGTGAAGGAGCTCTGATCTGGCTACGGGCTACAGATACCCAGGGATTCCATTTCTTTGTTAATTTTCCTTTATTCTGCTTTACTGCAGAATCCATGTAAACATCCCACCGAAGGAGGCACGCTTGTAAAGCAGCACTACCTTAAAAAACAGATAAAAAAGGACTTTTGAAGCTTCTCCTACTTCTTTTCTTTCCCACTTCAACTAAGAACTTTTCTCTGGAGCAGGAAGATGCATTTTTAATTTTTAAGAAAGATTACTGGGAACATGAATTTAAATACGGAGAGCCAATCTAGATTTGCATGAAGGCACCCCAAAGTACCATCTAATTGTAAAAACTAAGAATGGAGGAGCCATCTAAATCCATCCCACTGCTGATGGAGAATAGCTCCCCACAGGATATTTACAAGTTTTTAACGCCTTGGCCTTGTGCCTCACGTGCACCAGAGACATACTTTTAGGCCAATAAAACATCCCTTGTCATGGCTTAATGCTGGAAGAATTAATTTATCACTCATTATTTCCTCTTTTAAAGCCCTGCTCTTTGGATAGCTGTGACATAATTCTTAAAAATCACACTAGTTAAAGAGCAGAATACTCTGTCGCCTCTGGCTCCCTGCCACAAAGGCAGCTATTCAAATGGTTTCCTTTTCCCAGCTTAATTTCAACTCTTGCAGCTGACAAGGGGCCAAAGCCACTGATCACAAGGATGCTGGGTGGAACACCTGGAGTTCTCTTGCAGGTCCTGCCTGGGCACCCTCCGACTAAGGCTCTGTTGGAGGCTGGGAACGGTTCTTCCTTCATGGTGGTGAAAGGGTGTCCCTCTTCGGGCTAAATCAGGGCATTAACGTCTGAATTCTGACAAAGCAAGGCCTGACAAAGCAAAGATGAAGTTTTGACTTAACTGGAGCCTAAGGAAATATGATTTCACTTCAAATAAATCTCTGTTTCTATCATGTACACACAATCCCAATGTAAGTGATTTCATCTTTCAAAGCTGAAGGTCAGCCATTTCAACATGGTATTTTTTCCACTGAGTGTCACAGCTTCTGGTCTCCTGGCAGATCTGCACCATCAACATCCTAAATAAAACACAAAATCAAGGCAATTTGAACTCATTGGACACTTTTATTTTAACGTAGCACCCAGCTTTATATCACATACATTTTCCAAAATTAGATGGGCATAGTATAGAACACTATACGTTTTGCAGCTTACCACGGGGACAGTCTGCAGCTGTGAAAACAAATTACTTAAATCTGGCTATCTAATTTATAAGTTAAAATTCAAATATATAATAATCTTGGGGTATTTTTTTTTAGATTAACAACAATAATGCTTGCAATACAACTTTTTTATATCAAAAAATCAGTAACAGAGCAAAACAATGCATATGGTCATAGCACATATCAAGATAGCTGAAAAAAGCTTCAAAATACGTCATCTCTTTTCAAAGATACTAAATCACTAAGATTTTTTTCTTGAAAAAAGTATTTTACTCTTTAGTCAGTAAAATATGTGGCATCATGAACCAATGTATTTCCTTGTCAAGGACTGTGTATGCTGAAGACAGAAAGGCTGATGGTACTGGAAAGTGGACATCCCTCATTTCCCAGCTAGCAACTTTTACAGGATCTCTTCCTCCTGATTTGGAAGCTCAGCTGGGAGGAAAGCAACCTATGCATCACCAACAGGCAATTTTCACATTATGCCCATCCTAAATGCTTCCTGTGAAGGGTTCCAAATCTCAGCCATCCCTTTGTGGTCATTTTACCATGCAAAGCCTCATCACCCTATGCTGGCTAGCCTTGGCAGTGTTTTCCAACCAGAGACTGGTTTGGATTGGAAGGGACCTTGAAGATCATCTAGTTCCAATCCCCCTGTTGTGGACAGGGACACCTTTCATTAGATCAGGTTGCTCAAAGCCCCATCCAACCTGGCCCTGAACACTTCCCAGGGATGGGGCAGCCACATTTTCTCTGGCAACCTCTTCCAGCATCTCACCACCTTCACAGTAAGAGTTTCTTCCTTGTATCTAATCCAAACCTGCCTTCTTTCAGTTTGAAGCCATTCCCTCTTGTCCTATCACTACATGTCCTCGTAAAAAGTCCCTCCCCAGCTCTCTTGTAGCCCCTTTAGGTACCCAAAGGTGCTATAAGGTCTCCCCAGAGCCTTCTCCAGGCTGAACAACCTGAACTCAGCCTGTCCTCACAGGAGAGGTGCTCTAGCCCTCTGATCATCTGTCAAGCTGGAACTGTCTGGATGATAGCAAACAAATTCCTCTCCCTGATGTGGATACAGAATTCCCAGCAGCAAAACTACTGCCATGCAGTCTGAAGATAATATTTTGACTTTAACAGGATATCCAACAATTTCTGCATTGACTAAACATTTACATTTTTGTTACATCACCAAAACTCTCTGGAAGAGCGAACTGAGGACTTTCTGGAAAGAGTTGGTAATGTTTCCACTGCATCCTAGTATAAAATTAATAACTAGGAGAAGGACATTGATCCTTAAGGATTAATGTGTGTTCACAGGTAGTTTGTTTAATAAAGGAATGCCTCAGAAATGGAAACTGTTTTCCTTGCTTAATTACCAGGTCATTATTTATTTTCAAAGGCTCATATAAAAATGGCTTATCTTCAAAGGCAACCAGTCACTACACTTAGCTGGGCATTTTTCTTTTTTCACTATGGAATTACTGTAGATTGAAATAAATATAGGTATCAGGTGATAGGAGTGTTAACAGACCCATAAAGAAATGCATGAACAAAAGGAAGACGTGAGTGCACACTTACACCCACACTGAGGAAGATCCTTATCTGCTCTGCCTAGCCCTGTTCTGCAGACAAAAAATATTTAATTGCCCACTGAAGACTTGAGAAGGGGCACCAGGCTCATGGTCAGCATATCCTCTCAGATGCAAGGATGCCGTGCTCCAGCTCCTGTTCCCATTCATCCTCTTCTTGCTGGGCATGTTGTGCTCTGCCCAAGTACCTACAGAAACTATGAACTGAGGACAGTGAGAGCTCATGCATGGGAACATGATCTTGCTCCCTGGTCAGGCTGACAGCTGGGGCAGGCAGACCTTAGTTGCTGTTCTGGGTCAGGCATGCCAGAGGCTTAAAGCTAATCACTCACCTGTAGCTCAAGAAAGTACCCTGAACATTAAGCCTGTGAGGTCTCCCTCTCTGACTAAATGGTTTTGGATGCAGGAGCATCTCCCATCCAAGGTTTGAGAATGTAAAGGTTTTTGCAAGAAATTATGATTTTGCTACATCCACATTTTTCTAAAGGAAAAATAATTTTGAAGAAAATCTGTAATACTGGATTTAGACGTGAAGTTGGGCCAGCCAGGGCTTGTTAACAGTAGCCATGAGCACGGCTGCACGGAACAACTGCCAGAAGCACTGTCATAGTTTCATGATGCCACCTCCACCCCTCAAAATGCTAACAGCTTCCCAAGAACAGACACACTTTTTCATTTTGTGTGGGCTATCATAAATGCTTAACCATTGGGACATACAGAAGAGTAACCTCCTGCATCATATGTATAACACATTGACACCTCTCCTTGAACATTTCGCTTTACTGATGTGTGAAGCAGTCTATCGTCATCATAGCTGACGTTTCACCAGAAAGAATACAAATCTACTCACATTCCAGTCATTGAAGCTGAGTGCGGTATTTGATTGCAACACTAAAAGTGCAGGGATTATTAAATACTTTTATTTATTAATCCAATGGTAAAGTAACAGCCAAGCAAATACTTCATTGTTGGCTAAGAAAGTATCATAATTTCCAGTGAATGAAAAAACCTCCTGGATTTTAGAAGAGAGACCTTTGAAACCGACAGTATAAAGCAGACTCTTTCACTCTTCCCTTGAACAGCATCTATTCCATTAATAACTCAGGTGAAATAAATGGGAGATTATTTCAAAGGAAGCTCCTTTCAAACATGAAAAAGTCCTCCACTGCCTTAAAAATGCAATGTGCACACTTCTTTGTAATCATTTAAAAGCTTTCCTTAAAAACTCACCCATAAAAGAAAAAACAAGTGTGCCATATGATTATTTCCCATGAAATAGTAAGGGCTTATTAACCAAATTACAATGTATGAACTAAAAAGCAGACAGGGCAAGCACTTAACCTCATTAAATCTCAGGAATGACTCAGTAGTATTATGAACAAATGAAATAAATGATGATAAACTCTCAACAATACCACTATTAGCAAGAGGGCAGTGGCTCTTTTGCAGCTTCCCAGAAAAGCTTGCATTCCTCACATTTTGTCGCTGACCAGGAATGACCATCTGACCCCAGCTATGCAACAGTCACATGAGAGAAGTCTCAAATCCAGAAGAACAGTTGTTGCTTGTTGACATAGCGATCTTTAGTTGAATCAACACTAGTGTATCACAAAAACAGACTTTCAGTAACAATTCTGCAAATGCTGATTTTCACCTGCAGACTTCTGGATTCGTGTCCCCCATCCACATTCCTTTCAGAAAGAGTAGACTGTTTCCTTATCACTTTAAACACTCCCAGTGATGCCTTTCTTATCTCTCAACAAAACTTTTGGCTGCTCTGGTGCCCTCTGATATGCCACGGCAGCCATTCCATGACACACCCCAAGGAGAGGTTACCCAGCTGCTTCAAACCTGCTTCTCCTTCCTCTTCAGCCCCAGGGCCATCCTACAGCTAAAGGGAGGAAGCACCACACCCACAAGGGTGACAGAATTGCTGCACTGTTTCTGCAAGGTGAACACACACACTTAGGTCAGTGAAACATGTGCAGTGTCATGTTTAAGGTGGACAACAGTAGGCAACATGCCCTTGCAGTAAAGCACATCATACCCATGGTGGGAGCAGGGCTGACATTATGTCTGAAGTCACCCAGTCCAACAGTATTGCTCCAAGAAATAAAGTGACATTAGTTAGCCAGCTTCCACTGCAAGAACTGAGACCAAAGCCACCAACCACTGCATCCATGGAAAAATCCCCACAGGAGTCAGCTGGTCCTGGATCAAACGCAGGTTAAACATTAATCTTTGCTTCTTCTCTTAGAAAACAGACGGGCATTAGCAGCTTTCTCCTATCAGTAGCATCTCCACTGATGTGCAAAGGAATCTTAACAAAAGCCTGCTGTAAAAGGCAATTACTTCCATCTCACATTTTACAGCCTCATACATAGCACTTTTGCTATCTTTCCTCTTCTGGAAGTACAGTTCTTGTACACATCCTTAAAACAAATCAGCAGCTATTAAGACAACAAAGCAGACTAATACAAATGTACATAGAATAGCTTTTATAAAAATGCCCTGAATGCATTTTTAACCTCTTGTTAGAAATATACTGTTGGTTAAAGAAAAAGAAGAAAAGAAAAAAAGCTATACACCAGCCATCTCAAACATGCTAAAGGAATGCAGAGACACTGGTAGTTGCAAGCAAGTGCTCAAATACTGGTGATTAGAAACAGCTGTAGCTCAAAAAGATTTTTTTTTTCTTAATTTCCAAAATAATTATATTTTAGTATTTTTTACTGTTCTCTTATATGATTTGAACTAATAAAATACAAGTTCTCTAACATTAAAATACATCCGTGATTGCATAATAAACAGTACTAAGAAAATAATTATTTGACATGTGATTGAGGATAAAGATTCTGTACATCTTGTAAGTTCCATTCCTATGGTATGTTAAATCCACAGGTACTCTACAATGATACAATCCTACAGGAATCAGTAACATCCAGATGCACAACTCAGAGGATGAGTTTTCAATTTAAGCAAGAATTCAGGAATGCTGTACCTCTTAATGATCAGGGCAGGAGGTGCTGCCAAAACACATATAAATCAGGAATTCTTTACATAAATAAAATACTCCCAGTTATTCATTTCAGTGATAAACCACATTTACACATTAGGCTGGGAAGGGGGAGGAAAGAAGGCAAAGCATCCCCCATGCAGAAATATTCCCCAGTCAGGTATTTGTTTTCTGTACCTTCCTCACCTGCAAAGGCAAAATGTGCATAATAGGGTGAAGAGAGACCCAGCAAGGCCAGTCCTCCCCATTGCCCTGGAAGAGACCCTGCTCAGCTGCACAGAACTCCTCTCCTTGCAAAGCTGCTGAGCACTGCTCTGCTCCTGCTCATGCACAGCCGTGCGTGTCACAAGACGGTGACAGGACGTAGCTGCTCCAGCTGTGTTTCCAAGGCAATTCGCTCCTTGTGAACCTCCTGCAGGAGGAGAGGTGCATTAGAACTTTCAGGATGCTTGCATGGCACCACCCTGCTCCAGTAAAGGGCAGCCAGGCAGGCTCTTGCTGACTCCCATGAAAGGGCTCCCTGCAGGTGTGGGAGCTGGGCTGGACTACAACTCCTCCAGTGTCTGCTTCCTCATTTGGGCAGGCTCAGAGCCCCAGCATGGGAGTGCACTTGAACCCCTCTAAGCCTCAGTGCAAGATGTGCCTGAGGAGTACCCATCAAGTCTTCTGGTCTCCATAAAAACAGCAGAGCTCTGCTCTATCAGAAAGCTTCCAAAACAGCAATGTAACTTGAAGGACAAGTTCAATTTTCTTCTCGTGTGAACTTAGGCAAAGTGCTCTGTCTTTTCCTGCTGTAAAACACAGGTAACAGCACTGGCCTGCTGAAGATGGAAGCAAGTAAGACCTGACCCAAGGAATGATGGCAATGTGCTGTCACTGAAAGCTTTCATCTCTGTGCTTATTTCAATTACTGTCCTGTCTTTTGCTCTGATTTCAATACTGCTGGAGGTAACACATAACTGATTGTAGGGAGCTTTGTCACTGATTTTAAATGCATTCCTTACCTTCAGCTGCTGCTGGAGCTCACTGTTCAACCTGGCAAGCACAGCATTGGCTTCTTTGTTTTTTCGTATAGCAGTCTGAATAGCCCTTTTCTGCTTGGAAGACTGTCTGCCAGACAGATAAATACAAAACATTTCAGTTAAGAGCCTTGACACTGGCTGATGCCAGAAGAGCACCCACCCATTTTGCATAATTCTCTGCACCCTGGACAAGGCTTCAAAGACAAGGTACAAACTAGAGATTTAAGAGAAGAAGAATGTAACACTGAAATGAGATGGCTGAATCAGGTGGAGTGTTTGAAACTTGTTAACCTGAATGACAGAAATACTTCAGGCTGTCTCAATTTCAAAATCACTGCATTCTCATGGAGCTTAAGAATGATCCCTGCATAGCTGTGCTTATTGCAGCATCTTTGCATTAGCTGTTTTCAGACATTTGTAGAGTTTAGAGTCAGGAGTGGTTAACAGAAAATACAAAAATCATTCTATACAGAAAGAAAGGACATTGGCATGAAAATGCTGTCTCAGATTTTTGCTGCTTCTGATGTTTCTTTACTTCAAAATTTAATACTTCTTTTATTCAAAGCAGTCATTTCCACCAAAACCATCTGACATCACAGACAGGAAGATGACTGATGGACTTCCCTCATGTCTTTTGCTGATAAAATAAAGGATGTATCTTTTTTATTTTAAGAACTTATTTTATTAATTAAGAATTTTTATTACTTTATAGCCTGTAGTAACTGGTCTGGAGGAAATGACATCTATGCCAACAGGTATAAAAAGAGACAGCTGTACATAAGGACCAACCTATTCAAAGCAAGAGAGATAACAGCAAAAAAGAAAGAAAATACAAAAAATACTGACTGAATATCCAAGCCCCTTTCCAAATAGATTATTTTAAAGTTTTACATGAGTAAACAAGAGCTCTTTAATGCCAGATGTGATCTAAAACAGATACCCTATTTAAATATGGTCCAGTGGCACACAGTCCCCATTAGCTCTTCTCTCTTAACAGAGCTGATGGCACTGATTTTTGCAATAGACTCTTTCTCACAGCACAGCAACAGGACTTATGCTGTTATCTTCCAGTGAACTATCAGTTTTCTGCTTCACTATTTGGCTGCAAACTACTATCCATAGGCTATAAAGTAATAAATGATAGGAAAAAAAATAAAAGCAGGGCTATATAGCTCTGTGGTCATTTTAACATTTTAGGAAAGATATAGACAAGACAGGATTGAGATGTTAACAAACATCTTTGAACCACTACAGAATATGCACTCCCAAAGCACAAAATAGTACTTTAAGAGCATCCTAGGAGTCTTATTACTTATTCTAATCTCCAATTATGCAGCACCGATTCAGTTTACTGATAAGCAGTTTGCCAAGAAACACTCAATTGATTTGGGCAGCTTGATTTTGTTTCAGACAATCAGATGTCTTTGCAAGGCCCTAGGTGATGGTGGGGTATGATGTTTGCACAGTGCTTCAACTGAGGGAGAGGCACAGACCCAATAGGGTTTCAAGTGCCTTCACTTACCATTTCTACAGCCCCTTCTCCACCACTATTAAATACACATAGAGTGAAATTCCTACAAGTCTTTGTTGCTGACAGCTTCAACAGCTGTGTTTATGAGAGCAAGTAACACGTTGGGTTAGGCCATTATCGGATGGACCACAAGTGGTCTGTGGCTCAACTCACACCAGTGGCAAGCCCGTTTCCAACATGCCTTGCAATGAAGAAATATCACAAGGACATGACCAACATCAAGCATTTCATGACTCAGCTTCCTGGGCATTTATTTGGTCATATCTGTCCACGTGAAGGAGCAAAATTCCAGAAGATACATGCAAGGCAGAAACATACGCCTTCACATATAAAAGGAGTTGTGTTAGAGAAGTTGGTGTTGGAGATGGTTGAACAGCTAGGCTTGCTCTTCAGCTGTGTCTACCAGGTAGAGAGGTAGGACACCTTTGAAGAGGTTATCTACCTCTATCTACCTCTAAATACTACTGATAGTCACTACAGGCTTAGTCTGCCTTTGAGAAGACTGATGAAGATTTCAGAGACCTGTATCTTGTGAAGCATTCTCAGAAACAGAACTATTAAGCACAGAGCTACGCAAAGAGCAAACCCTGCTACATCAGATCTCATGTTGCAGTTTGGCATGCTTGGGTCAGGTTTTTACTTTTGGACTGGGAGGTGAGGCTTGACTGCTGGCAGGGAAGAAGTCACATTTATAGTGGGAGAAAGCTCGGGGGTCTCCAGCCCTTGCACCTCCGTCCGGAGCTTCCTGCGGGCAGGTTTGGAGGGTGGCTGAGCAAGAACAACCTCCTGAAAGGAAAAAGCACAGCAATGTTAAGTCAGGCCATATGCGTCCCATCATTAGGCTGGAGAATACTTGTGACACATAAATTGCTGACAGCTAGTTAAGATTTCATAATTTAAAGAGTTACAGAGCACAATTCAAATTTGGTAATAGCCTCTAAGGTTTCTGACTTTGAAAAAGGAACAACAACTCCTGCAATCCCTTCATGAATGAAAGGGTGTTTTGCCTTCATCTGGATGACAGGCTCATCAGAACTGGGTTGTATAACTTAGTGTGCATTGGGTGGAGGGAGGGGGTATAAATACATGTACTAGCCCCCAGATGACCCAAAAGCATTAAAAACAAAGCAAGATTTATTTTTGACTATGCTCAGTCAGAAAGAATCAATAATCAATCACTTGCATCCCAACTTACTGCCTCACGTCTGGCATGGAGCCCCTCCCTTCTCTCCTCCTCTCTTACATGAAGCAACAATGAATATAGTTTTGAAATAAAAATACATGAAATTATCCATGCAAAATTAACATGCTGGAAGTATAGAAGGCCAGCTATTTCTCTTGATAAGTTACATCAAAGAAATAGTCCAGGTTTTCCAGGCAAAGCAGAGCCTTGGATTTTTATGATTTCCGTGATGTTTTCATTATTATAAATTAAGACAGCCTTTCTTTTGCAATGAGAAGTAGTTTTACCACCTTACAGCTGATTGAAATTATAAATATAAATGTATCCTCCTCAGTGTACTTTATTATTAGGTTTGTTTTACAAGGGATGTAACTACTACTGCCTCATTTCATAAATGAGAAAGTTAGGACTCAAAAAGTTGAATTGACTTGAGAAAGGTTTTTTCAGCATCACAGACAAAACCAAAGACCAAATTTCACTATCACACATTTTACTGGGCTAGATTATCTTCACTACTGTGTTTTGGCCAAATGTTAATAAAATAAGAAAAAAATTAATGGGGAAACATTTAATGACAAAGGAATTACAAGGATAAAACTCAATGCTGTAGTAAGCAGCCTGACTCACAAGAAGAGACTAGTACAAGTGATACAAAATGTAACTGATATAAGACCATCAATCTTTCACATTAGAAGGGTTGCAATTTTTAAAAGAATTTTAATTATAAGGAAAAAGGTTTAAACATTAAAAAACAGTTCTGTAATTACTGCAAAAAAAATCTAAAAATACTATCAGGTATTCTGGTCAGGATGTCAGCACATCATGACTGCACAGATCTCTGGTAATGCCATGCTCTGAAATCCTCTGCACAGGCACAGCTCCCTGCAAACACACCATGTACAGCAAGGGAGGAACCTGCATATGCCTTCCACAACTATAATGCCAAACACACAATCCCAGTCTACCTTAAACTGCCCAAACCCTACCAAATCCACAGGATAAACCCCTCTTCCCTTTCAAACACAATGCTATAAGCAATGGTCCAATACCTAAAAGCAGATCCCTCTGCAGGGGCTCTTTGGCTGGCTGCTCCTGCACCAGGCTTTGGAAGGTGGGTCAGCACTGCATCAACCACCTGCCTCCCACACCCCACAGCCTGAGGCTTTGCTGCTTTTTAGGGAACCAGGTGGGATGAGGGTGAGCATGAAGTAGGTGAACCACAAGGATTTCATTTCCCCAGAAGGGCTACAAAGCAGAGCAAAGAAGAAGCAGGGCCAGGCTAGAAGTAGCATATCATGAGCACAAGCAGAGCAAGGCCACTGCCCAGAAAGCCCTGTCACATACAGAAAATGATGACACTGGATGTTTGTCTGTGCCCCGTTACAGTAAGAAGTGTGATGATGCTCCCGGGGCAAGGTACCTACTCCATTCAGCACCTGCCAAAAGTTCTTGGCTGGGCTGAGTAAATGTCTTGCAGGTGCTCTCTGGCTGCAGGAGGGGCCAGAGTGGGGAGGATCTGTATTTGCCCCCTATCCAAACCTGTTCTGGTTGGGTCTGGTGGAAGGAGGTGGTCATAGCATGACCAGGAGAGGAAAAATGCTCACAGCCACTGCTAAGGCCACTCCATCCCTAAGCACGGCCCTTTCAAGTGTGCCATTTTAATTTCAGTGCTTACTTTATACAACTGGTAGGTTTGTACAAAAACATATTAGAAACTGCACATCTTGAGCAAATCTCTCCCAGTCTATGGACATTTAGTGGCAGATCCTGATCTCTAGCAAACAGGTGTGTATACATCAAAATCAAATCCTCAGCAACTGAGACCAAGAAGTGCATCACAATTTGGAGGAACTCCACCGAGACAGGGGTTGAGTACAGTAAAACCCTTTTTTGTTTTCTCTATGGCTCCACAAGCCCCTACTGATTTGAAATAAATGGCAAGCTGCCTCTCTCAAAGCATCAACGTGTATGTTCTAAGAGGTTTCTTAACGATTTATCTCAGCTGATGTCACACAACTGATGTCACAGTTCTCTTCAGCATCTTGACCTCCAGAGCAGGTAAACATGTAAAAACATAATCCTAACCCTCTGTTTAATTGCTTTTAAACTTTAAACAACCGCATTTGTTGATGAAGGCAAGTCACTCCATAATGGTACAACGTGTGCAGATCTCACCTTTTTTGCTGAACTGTTTTCTTCTGCCTGGGATGGGGGTCTGTTCATCTGAGGATGTAATTCAACCTCAGATGGTTGCTCTGTCTGCAACAACAAATCAGTCATTGCTACACCCTGAAAATGACTAGCAGTCACATACAATAAAGTCAATGAAAGGAAATGTTACGCACAAAAGGAAAGTTACTTTAACAATTCAACAGTAGGGAAAATGGAGATATAGAGTGACAGCTGAGTGGATGACATATGTCTTTTGCAGATTTTTAATGAAACCATATTCTTGCATTTTATTGTGCTGGGAAAACAGGAGAAAAGTTTTTTAATGAAGCATTAGGAACCATGTCTCTGAATGTAAACAATCTAGTACCCAGAATTTCTTCTAGAATTACCATTATGGCCTAAATACTCAGATAAAAACTAAGAGTGTGGAAAAAAGCTAGAAAGATCTTGGATATGCCCTGTCACCTTATTACCACCTGAAACTGATGAAAATTCATAGGAGTGAGCTTCTGTCTTTGAAGTTTGCGAGGCTGGAGTGACAAAGCCTAAATCATATCAAAAATTCCAGCAAAGTTGCTGAAAACACAAGTCATAAAAAAGCAGACAAGTCTTCCCTCCTCCCTTCTCACATTTCAAACAGAAACCCAGCTGAACACTCACCACCCAGATCTACACATCTGTGAAACAAAACACCTGATTCCCAACATATCTGACCGAGAAGCAAATTAAAATAGAGGGTTAATCCCTTGCTATGCCTCTCATGAAAGCTTTCTGTACCTTTTGATTTCCTCCACCAGGACAGGGCACAGCACTGGGGAGGGCAGCAGGATTCAGAGCTGCCTGTCCCCAGGTGCACAGCAGCAAACATGGTTATTATAAACATGGTGTGGCTGTTGTCTGTCCAGAAGGTAAGGACTGGCTCTCCAAGATGGGGAAGGCAGGCAGGAGCAGGAGGCTGAGGGCATTTGGCACTGACAGACAGCCTCTTCTCCTCTTTCCCAGCTTCTGCCAAGTTGGAGCCAGGCTGGCAATGGTCCACAGGCAGGAAGGGCCATCTGCCATCCTGCTCCTTCCTCAAACAGGCTTGTTTCTACACAGGTGAAAGCCTGTGCTTAAAACCAAGTCCAAAGCAAACCTCAAACTTTTAAGGGGCCAGGATTTTAGCCATAATAATAATAATTTGTTGCACACCGAAGAACCTAACTCACTGTTGCCAAGAGGCTTCTGCATAGGCCCACCAAGCTCTGCAGCAGTCACAAGTTTCCAAGGGCTTAACTCTAAGTTAAATAAAAACAACAGAAAGCACAGAATTTGGTATCTTTAAAAAGGAGGAACTTTTCCATACCATTTTCATTTTTTCCGCAATAGACACAATAAGAGCTGTAGAGAAAGGTGCAGGGGAAATGTGGTTCTGTGGTACTGCTCTTCTCCAACCATACTGTATCAAACATGTGCACAGAGGAGGAAGTCTTGAAATAAATTTTTTTTAAATGCATGTGAAATTCCTCAGGAGGGAGGAAAAACTGACAAGATTTCTCTCCCACCCTTTTTTAAGTGTGCTACATCTGTACTATTACCTGATGGCTAAAAACCCCCAAAAGAACCCCTCACACTGTAATCTTTCCAGTATTTGAATATTAATATCTTAATTTTTTTTTTAATTTTAATAACTATTGGATGCTAACATTTGAATTTTGAAAAGCTTTTTGTATATTGAAGGGCTTCCTCTGTAAATGTAGATTTCTGGTCAAATAGAGTGAAATGGAAAAAAGCAATCTTTTTTTGTGTGTCTATAAAAATCAAAGACCTTTAAAAGTCCATTGAATGCAACAGAACATTTCTTTATCAGCAAGCTGAATAGCCCATAACCTCCCTGATTTCTAGAACCACTTTTTATATATTTGAAAGAAATGAAGACTCTAAAGAGAGCTAACAGTAGCCTGGCAAAATCCACAAGGGTTTCATGAATGACTGGGGGACGGCAAAACTCAAATATTGAACAGAACCACACAGTAAGTTTGGGCCACATCAATTTGACAACCCATTCATTCATTTAGGGACAGCAAGAATAAACCCAGCCCTTCAGAGAGACATGTAATACACACACTAGGAAGTCCTCATGGCACAGCTTTGCTGCACAACACAGAGCAGTGCCAGGATACAGGAGAGAAAGGTCTTAATGACGTTTCCTGGACAGGGAGCACTAGATACCTGCCTTAACCTGGCCAGGCAGGCAGTTTCTGGGGCTCACACTCTTTTTTGAGCCTACGCGAAACCTTGCATCAAAAGCAAAAATATATTCACTTATTCCACAGAATGGAGAGGAAAAAAAAACCCTGACCAACTCCATGTTATTTTTGTATAGATAAAAAAATGCAGCTTTTGAAGAACCAGTGTGTTCAAACAGTGTAGAAGTAACTGAACGGATTGGTATTCTATGATGTCAGTTTCAAAAAATCAGAAAAATTGAAATCACGGTCAGATAAGGGGTCTAGAGTAGAAAGAAAAAATTTTTTTTTAAATGGAACCCAAACTTTTGCAGAACCACCCTCTCTTTTCTCCTTCCTTTCTTTCTTTCTTTTTTTTTAAATTGGTCTCATTGCAGGAGAATACTGTTTTAAACCAAAGGGAACTGAAAAGGGAAAAAAAGGGTAAACCTTGTGTTCTGGTGAAAGCAAATATAAATTGTGGTGGTAATGTCAAAAAGGGTGAGATTTCACAATCTGTGAGAGCAAGACACATTTTTTGCAAGCTGAGTGTTGTGATGTGTCTGTCAGGCACAGCCTGCAGCCCATGCTCAGGGCTGTGGTACCCGCTGGCTGAGGCTGGGTCACTGGGCTGGCCACGTCTCCCTGCTGCCAGGACATGAGGATGGCAAAATTCGGCAGCCAGCAGTGCAGGGGCTGGTAAAAATAAAGAAATAGCTACATCTGCCCCCCCCCCCCCCCCCAAAAAAAACAACAACAACAACAAAAAAAAAAAAAAAAAAAAAAAAAAAAAAAAAAAAAACAAACCCGAAAAACAGAAACAAAACAAAAAAAACCCAACAACCAAACACCCTAGTTCTGGTGTTGCAGCTCCTGCACGACCAATAAAACCAAGTGACTGCCATGTCCCTAAGCTGCCACCTAGTGGCACGTGGGACAGGCCATTTCTGAGTGCTTGGCATATGCATCATGCATCCATGCAAAGGTTTGCTGGTGCAGCCAACCAACAAAGTCCTCTCCGAGAGGCTTTACGAACACATCTGCAAGTTGATGTCTCCCCACATAGCTTTTAAAGGAAAAATAACTCCTGCTTTTTCTTTTGGCAGAGGGATTCTTTGCAGATTTCCTTCCCTTCACTGATTTGGACGTGGGGTGGAAGTCAGTATAGCCTTCTGGTATTGGGCAGAGAGAGCCTGGCTCAACAGTCCTCTGGTCCTATAGTGGAGTACAAGGAAAAGGAGATCCTTCAGGAGCAGCTGAGGTGAGTTCCCTTTAGTTCTTCATCATTTTAATGCCATGCTTAGCATAGTCTGCAGGCAACTCATTCAGAAACGTGGCAATAAACTA
This sequence comes from Corvus cornix cornix, assembly GCF_000738735.6. Classification (NCBI taxonomy): domain Eukaryota; kingdom Metazoa; phylum Chordata; class Aves; order Passeriformes; family Corvidae; genus Corvus; species Corvus cornix. Next base: position 101,754,209 of record NC_046332.1, on the reverse strand, counting down.
CCTCCCTCCAACCACAGAAATGTCTTAAAATTTTCACATATCTTGGCACAATTATATTTGCATTTAAATTCTTCACCATTGGTTTATTAATTATACATTATGCAGTATGGTCTTCCAAAGGAAACTCTATTTATGGTAGTGTAGAAGTGCTTTGCTGGAGGTGTCTCACATCCTCAGAACAGAGTAAACTACTGACATTGGGAATGCTGCTGTGCTGCCTGGTATGGCTGCTAACACACCCAGGATTACAGGAGATGGGCAAAGAATACCCTGGTCATCTGCACTATCAGCAGCGCAGAGTCTGCAGACCAGGCCTAATGGTATCTTGATTTTGGGAAGCAGGGTAAGTGACCACAGAAAAGAGCATGAGAGTGTCCTATTCCAAATCTTCTGAAGAGATTCTCTTTGCAGAGAACCGCTTTAGAACTGTCTAACCAGTCCAATTATTAACAGACAGTATCTCCTGTTTTGTCAGCACAGCCTCAAATTTTCTAGGAATACCCATACCCTTCTCATTCTTCCTGGCAGAAGGTCAAACTGGCCCACAAAGTTTCTGTGCAATGGCCACAGACAGAGCCCAACCTGCAGCCTATGGCCAACACTGAGCATTAGGACAAAAAGTTCCTCATCATTAAGGAGAGTATTAGGAGTTGCAAATGCTCATTATTTCATCACATGATCCCTAACCAGCCATTGATAATCTCCTCACTGCTCCATGTGACGATACTTACCAGTACCTTTCTAAAAGAATATGTAACTCTTACTTGAGCACTGAGTGCTTCGACAGCCTCGGATGGAAGATTTTCATAACCATAAGAGAACACAATATCTTAACTGGTTCTTCACTTACATTTCCAGTTCTTTTGCTTTGCAATGCTGGATTATATGTAAATTTCACGCCCACTTTTCAAGACAATCCATAACTGATCTTCCATTCTGGAAGATCTACACCAAGCTTTCATATTTCTGTTACCTGATAGCCTTTTTGCAAGAGGTGAAGTATATATATTCAATCATTCCCACAATTCAATTTCGCCCACACTTATGCTCCAGGCTAACTTTACACATGGAAATAGACCCATTGTAGTCACTGGTACTACTCACAGAAATGAAATTATCTCTGTGCATTCACTGGAGTAGCCCATAATAATTACCTGTATAGTGCCACTGCTTAGCTTTGCAAAAAAAAAGTATTGAGAACAGCTTATCTGTAAGGAAAAGTAGGATATTAAATATGCTTAACACTCTGCATGTGCCCATTGCAATCTTCTATCATCTTTACGTAAGTTCATTTAAGAGGTATTTTGCTCCCTTCTAAACACTCATATTTCTGTGCTTAAAGCAAATTTCTGGGAAGTCGAGACATCTCAATTCCAGTTTCTGTGAGTCTCCTCCATCCCACCCAGAATCATCAATTCTTTTTATTGCTTATTAGAAAAACTGAAAATGGTAAGACAGAAAAAAACCCCACAGGGTTGCAAATGCAACAAGCTGCCAGGGTCTTAGTGTGCTGCCTGCTTTCTCAGCACTGTGCAGCCCTGAAGTTTTGATAAGCTTTTTCTTTCCCGGAGTTATCTGAGGGCTGGTGATAAGGTTGAGGAGAAAGGCAGTAAATACAAACAAATTGCTGCAATGTTCAGCTCATTCACAAGGAAAGAATAGGACCCAGATGGAAGCATTAACAATCTGTTTTAATACTTCAACTTCCACAAAACCAGATTAATGTAAGCTAGAAAGGCATATGTGCATTCCACTAGAGATACAGGCATTGGGCTCTTAGCTTCTTATTTTGTTGTTATGATAAATGTGAAGCCAAATTAAAAATTTGTTACAACACATTTTAATTAAGATACTCGCCTTCTTCCACTCTTCCAGAAACCTCTTTAGAAAGGATTTTACAGCATCCATCAACTACTCCTCAAATTCAATTTTAACTGTGCTACTTTCCACCACTTCTTAAACTGTAATTTATTTTGTCTGGGTGTCTTAGATTTAATATATAATTTTCATGAGAGGAAGATAATCCATTTGTATTATATTAAAGTGGCAGATGGCAAAATCTTTCATGTTATAGAAGACTTTCAGTTTCATTACTGTTACAGGCTTCTTCAGTACCTATTGCACAGCTTATACAACATAAGTTATTCTGCAGCCAAAACTGTGGAGATGATCAAAAAACCCTCAACCCTTCCTTGCACAGTAGTTGTAAATGCAAGCTAAAAAAGTGTTGCTTTCATTTAATGTAAAATAGTTGTTTGATAGAGTACCATCATGTATAAAATTGCAGGGTACCAAAAGCAAAATCTTCACTTTCTGGAGGGGGAGGTAAAAGGGGGGTAATTTTTATTTATGTAACATAAAACTTCCTTCCTGTAAAATTCCAGGTATCCTGCCAGCACTTGAAATTCCTCATGTAATTTTACAGAATAAAGGAATATCTGAGTATTTTCTCCAAACAACCTTGTAAGCAAGCCCAACCTCATCCTCCACGTATCTCTGCTTTAGCCAAAGATGCTGGTGTGGGGGAGATGCCTGGACCACCTCCCAACACGGAGCCTGCACATGGCTATGCTGCTCTGGAGGCCCAGAGGTCTCAGCAGGACAGATGGACGTCCTTCCCCACCTCCTGGCCTCAGCATGGCCGCGTGTAATTGATGGTTACAAACGCAGCCTGAGCATACCCCACATTCGTGGCTCTCCATGGATTTGGCAGGACATGGAGACATGTTAATAGAGACAACTTCTTGAGCTGGGTCCCAGTTTTCCCTTGCAATTCTGCATGATGAATGGCCAAAAAGCTTCAAGGAGTTATGAAGTATCAAGTAACATTTGGAGAGCAGAACATTCAATATGCTAAAAAGAATAACATCTTTGCTTTCCAACACCACCAGGTGCTGTAACTGGGCAGGGTGACCCACCCATCATCCCTGAGAGTGCTTCATTTTCAGCATTTCACCAAATCAGTAACATCTAATGGTAACAATGGTTACTAAACTGACAGCCAAATTCTGAGCTCATATAACCCAGTGAGATTTTAATCTTCAGAGTTGCACTGGACTCAGGGTACTTCAATTTGATAATGTTAACAGCTGCCTACCTACTCTACTTCACTTGAATGCTTTGCCTTCACTCAATTTTTTCAGTGCCAGCCAAAACTGCCGGCATGGAATCAGTGGGAAAAACCCATCCCAAGGTTTCCAGAAAGAAAAGTGCAGCACAAACCAGTGTGAATTTACAAAACCAACAGGCTTAAAGTTGTGACTCTGGGAAAAGAGATCAGGAACATCAGTTTTTTCAGCCAAGATACACAGAGTTTTCTTCCAGGCCCACTGTTTTCAAATTCCCTTATACAGCACAAGCAGGATTGAAGATACATCTTCACTACTGGACAGGAAGGTACTGAAATGCAGTAATTTAAATAAAGGGATGTTGATATAATTGGGCAATGTTGCAGATAATTAGCTGATGTTGGATAAAATCCTAAAGTTATATTTGTTCTTCAGTGTTCATCCATAATTCCTATTACCATAAATGTTACTAAATCTCCCAGAGAAAGCAGCTGTGGTAAATGACTTCCGTAGGCTTAAAAGCCAACAGTAATAAAGTATTATTTTGTTTTCCATTAAAAAAATAACAACAGGGGCTTATACAAGACATGCATACATGTTTGGCTCCAGTGGAACGTTATTCATGAGTACCCAAAGTTATTTTCTATCTGAAATCTGTGTCACCGCAAATCAGCTGCATAGCTATTGCCTTCCTGCTGTGATTCTTGCACCTCCATGTTACACAAATTTTCTCTGTACAGCCTTGGATCCATGAAGAAGTTTTGGGGCCACCTTAATGCCATTCCTCCTTGATGACTCAAGTTTACTGTCAAGTTAGGAACACAGGATGAGGAAGACCTACCCAAGCCACTGCATCCCATTCTCTAAAAGCCCAGAAAAAAAACACAGTAGGTATTTCCAAAAGCTACAGGTTATCTGTTCTATATACTACAGCATGCCATGGGAAATAAGCAGAGGTAAGGCACTGCTAGTATCCTAAGTCTACAACAGCTTGTAGTATATTAAATATTTATGGTCAAAAAAGTTGGGAAACTGATACGGAGAAAATTATCCTTAAATCCAAGAAGCTACTGCAGACTTGCTAGATGTGAAATGTGCTACTAGAGATCACAGAAGGTGTCAGTGAAGTTACACACAGGCTTATGCACAAAAGGAAAACACTTTGAAATAACATATCCAGAAAAAACCCTCTCATCTATGTATAAGAGTTTTTCCATACATAATCTTTCAAAGCACTCATTATGGAATTTAGGCAAAACTTGAATTACTTATTTTTTTAAGAGGAAAGCAATATGAATTGATGAATCTAATAAAAGATTTCATACTGCAATTCACAATGTCTTACTGTAAATATAAATTCAAAATGGCTTGCAGTGCAGAGAGGTATGGGCTGGAATTTGGGTTGAAAGATCACAAATTGAAGATAATGGTGTGTCCACACAATTTAAACTGACATTTCATCCATCTTTCTTTATTAAGTTTACTAACAGTCACCATAGGGACCTCAGATAAAAGCATCACTGCATCAGAAAAGTGTCTGGTGAAAGCTCTGAGGAAATCTCAAGTACAGCTTATGGACTGATACAAAGTCAATAAAATGCTGACTTTGGCAATGGAGACATCCTGAGAAGGAGCTACCATAGCCTTTTAGAGGCCATCAAGAAAAAAGAGCTAAATCCACCAACTCCAAAAGCTGTTGTAGAAGTAAAAGGAGATGCAGCCACCATCTGCAAAGGTGTCTGCCCAGCAGAGGTGTGGAACAGCATGGGCTGGCAGCAGCAAGCTGAGCAGAGAAGCCAGCTCTGCTGCTATTTGTCATAAACTGGCCAGGTCCTCACAGCATCCCAAGATCTGAGCCTGCCACAGTAAGCCTGTGCATCGCCTGAGCTGTGAAGTCAAGGCCACAACAGTATCAGCTCTAAGTATCACCTTGTGCTCTGCTCAGCCAGTGATACAGTCCTTGTCCCTTGAAATTCAACTGCCTGGACTATGGAAGCAGAGTTGAACGTGGACATAATTTAGAAAGTCTGCGATATGAGCAGAGATGTTTGGCATGCTCTGAATAACCAGTGATTCAATAACCACCAAGGTTGATTACCTTGGAGATTCTGACAGGAAAAATAACATTTTCCGAAAGGCTGAACTACATTCTACTAAAAAACACTGCAACACAGAACCAAAGTCAAGGTGCCATTTCTATACTCCTATTGATTAAGCTCATAGGAGGACTTCTGCTCCACTGAAATGTAACACCTACCCCTTGGTACCTCTCTGTTATGCACTTTGGTCTTTACATCCCATGAGCCCTTTAATCTCATTCTAAAGAGCAGGCTGATTCAAGCTGCTTCTCAGTCATCCACAGAAAACCATAGTCCTCAGAAAGAAATTATTTCCTTCTCCTCCATCAACTAATTTCCAAAGCTGAGCCAAAATAAGCATATCATGAGAATACTTATAAGGTGCACAGCCACCTGAAATATGCAGGGTTTGCTTCATTTCCAAGCTACATTTGTCATTAACAGTGCTTCACTGCAGGCATACAGCAAAATGAACCAAAGAATGATTTTCAATAACATTGTCGAAAAATAAGTTAAAACAGAAATTTAAGACGAGTTTGGTAAATCTTGAAACAAGAAAAAGCTGAATATGCAATTTCAGCCTCATGACTTTTCTTCAGTTCTTGATCCTGTCTCAGCTTTGAAAGCAGATCCCTTCTTCCAGCTTCTCTGTGCTCTTTAAATCAAGGGCCCCACTGGACTACCATAATCCATATGCTCACTATTGCTTACATGCTATTTGCAAAGGTCAGCTCAGCTGAATTATGACCCCATCACACGTACTTCCCTACTGTCTGTTACCTTTATCACAGAAAGGCATGCTTGGATAAAAAATAAACAGTGTGATGAGCATAAACTTTATTATGTTTTTAAGAACTGGTTTTATATACAGTTTTGAGAGACATGAGAACAATAGTATTTTAACATTTGATTCAATATCTTTAAATATAATCAGAAATAAATTAAGTAAACGTAAGTGATGCATGTTAGCAAAGCATCACCTGCATATTCATTACTGAGCAGACACAGAAACCACTTTTTTTTTTTTTTTTGCTTTTAGAAACCAGACCTTTGTAATTGAGAGGACTGGATCAAAAATTTCACATGAGAATCTTCTTGTGTTTATCATTTTAGAAATGCCCTGTATTCTGCATGTCCCAGTGTAGGGTGAGCACTTGGTTCAGTATTTGGTTAGGAAGCTGCTGGACATGCATAAACAAATCAAGTTGTCACTCCCCTGCTAAGGAGATACAACTTGATGACAGGACAAGAGAACGGACAATTAACAGAACCTTGCTTGAAACCAATGGTTTTGTTCTCTGAGAGCAGGATTTGTTGCAGTTAGTGCTTTTCCCAATGGCAGCAAGAAGGCTTGCACTGTGGGAAGCTGGAGCAGCAGCAGGAGGGCTGGCGTGGGTTGCAGCAGCAACTGCTGCAGGCACACGGCTGGGAAGTAGGGAGCTGTGCTGTGGGATCTGGGATTGGGAGGTAGGGGGCTGTGCTGTGGCATCTGGGGAAGCCAGAGGGAAGTGCTGCTCTCTGGGGAGTGTCAGAAAAAGCACGAACATGATGGATGCACTAAGGGGTGTGTGCTGTTAGCAGCATGGTTAATGGCATCCTGACTGGGGAAACATGCCAGCTCAAACCAGTGTTTTACAGTCCTCAAGGCAGAAACTGCACTCAGTGCTAACAAGGGCTGGGGAGAGGAAGAGCACAACAAGCTGCTGGTGGAGCTGGGGGTAGCAACAGGCCTCTAAACATTTCTATCATAAGCACTGTGCAGTAAGACATGTTCAACAGCACACTCTTAAGGGTAGATCCAAAACTCAAGTGATGACCATTCTGGCCCAAGGAAGGTATCTCACCAGCTTTTTGTATGTAAGGGCTGTCAGCTCCCCTGTGGATTTGTTCCTATTATACACTTCATCTAAAGGAGTATTATATGAAGCATATTGCTGCCTAAGACTTAACACAGCCAACAACACAGAAAGAAAAAGATGACGATCCTCCATCATTTCCTGAAACATGAACAAGTATCTGGATGCAGACATGCATGATTTTGTCAATTTGTGCTGTGCTGCAGTTGTGTGATGCTCTAAAAAACAAAACCCAAAAACTTACCTAAAATGCAAAATAAAAGCACACCACTAATGGTCTGAAACTTTAAAACATAACTGACATGGCATTCTCTTCCTTTCAGCATTATTTTTTTTAAACCCATGGTGCAATGGGTTTAAAATGGGTGCAATGCACTCTTCTATGCCGTGGCTCCCTTAGCAGATGCCCTCAGTGCATTTGAAGCCCAAGAAGCAAACAGCAATAGCAGGTATCAAGCCCATGCCTTCAGGCATGAAACCCTTTTTAACAGACTAGCTTTGCTAGCCTTTAATTTACAGTTAGGTCTAGTGGATGCATGTCAGCTCCACTGCAAAGAGGTTTAATTAGTCTGTAATTTGACACTGCAACACGCTGGCCAGACAGACCAATGAAGGAGGACATGGAACTGCAAACTGCCGATTTTTTGAACTTGGAAGCAAGAACAGCTGCTGTGTCCAAGCCAACTTGTGCTAACCACTGTGATGGTAACATAAATAAACAAATAACACACAGCAAAGAACTAAAGCTTTGTCCATACCTGAGATACAGATGGTCGAGGGGGCAGTGCAGGTGGTGGCGGGGGCAGCCAGCCAGACCTCACAGCTGAACAGTGGGAAAAGAAGAAGATGTTGATAAAAAACCCCAACCAAACAAATCCACTGTAATTTAATTCCAAATAAACCCAGAATTAATTCCCAGGATAAGAGGAAATTCCTCCTAATGAAGAGGCAGTATTCAACATTTAATAACAAAACCCAAACCTGATCTTTACTGAGCAAAAGCTGGTTTGAAATAACTTCATGAGTAGTGAATGAGTAGTGACCTAATTGCTGTAAACCCCCAATGTTATGATAAAAAGCAGAGAAAGAAGCCAGTCAGCCAAAAAACCTGTAGGTAAAGCAATCCAATTCCAGTTAAAGAAACCCAGAAACAGGGTCCACTTGTTCTTGGACTTTGCTCTTTGTCATCAAAAATACCGCCCTTCTTAAAAGTGACACCTTAGCTCCCAACGTAGACACTAGCAGTCACTCTGGGTAAAACACATTCTGTGATGGAGTATAGCCTTAAAAAGAAAACATCTGTCATGGAATTAAAGCACAAAAGCCTAAATGAACCAAAAAGAAACCCATTTCTTTGGTTTTATATTTTGTATTTGCATGCTATTACTCAGTGGAGGTATTTCAGAGGGAGGAGGAAGACAAACCCTAACAGTTAGTTCAAGCCCTTATAAGACAATATAATGTCAGCTTTGAGTTTGAGCCAGCAAAAGGGAGGGTAATAATCACGTAGGTCCAATGCTGTAATTCTCAGTTTTCTTAAAATACCTAAAACCCATTTGGGACAAAACTACAGGATAGATGACAGCTTCCAAAGGCAACTGAGAGGAGACAGAGAGCACTAGGCTGGCACAGAGACATCAACCAGGACTAACTGGGTTACCCTTCCCAAGCTCCTGTTGCACTGACTGCTCAGCACTTGCTCTGGCAAAAACACCAGACAGTCCATCTTGCACTGGTGTATTTTTGTGTAACAAAATACCCCCAACAGTATTAAACTTAGAAATGCCCTTTACCACAATAATGCTAAGCAATCAATTACATTTATACACTTTTTATTTCCATGCATATTTTAAAAAGACCACAAAGACCATTAAGAGCCTTGTTATAGCTTAGCCATTTATATATTTTATACACCAAATCTAAAAATGTCTACATGGCTGAAAATATGAAGAAAAAAGATACTAACCATTACAGATAATTATGGCATGAAAGTAAAACTGTGTGTGAAAACATTGAGAACAGTCAAATTGACTATTTACAGCTCCAAAGAGACTTGTAATACACTGGGAGGTTCTTTCCATCATCTGTTTCATCATCTCTTGTAAAATGAAGCCTAATATTGCACACAATACCAAAGAGAGAGCTAGAACAACTAAAACAGAACTGAAGTTATGCAAGGAAGTCACTAACACACCTACAGGTGTTAGAGAGATTTGAAAAAACAGTCATCAGGATCCTTTCTCTTGCATTTCATTAGTTCTGTTTGTAAGACCATTGCAATAACAGCATGATGTGGTAAATACATTCTCCATCTCTCCCATACAACTGATCTTTACAAAGGAAGAAACCTTCCTTTCCTTTAATCTGAGCTTCAGGTTATTACTTCATTTATCTGGGCACTGGCAGTGGTTTTGGCAGTTACAGCTTGTGACAATATTTGAAAACAACAATTCAGACACCACATGCTGGAAAAGCATCTCCTGAAGTCGGCGGACACACTGTGAAACTCCATGAGTCTTCTGGGATTTGGCCCACAAAATTCCAAAGGGAAAAGTAATTGTTCCATAAAATAGCCAAATGAAAAAAACCACACCACCACACAAAAAAAGCCACCACAAAATGCAGCTTTCAAAATGCAACATATATGAATCTAGCATTAAAGAAGTTAGATGCTTACAACATGTGCATTTGACCCAGTTTCCTCTTTTTAATCCTAAAAATTCTAACTTAAGCTACTCATGAAATATTCATAGAATTCCTGCTGTTGCAGAAGATCTTTGGCCTGTTGTTAGAAGGAAATCATGCTTATGTGAGCACAATTACTAGCGAAAGTTAGCTGACTTCGGAGGACTCACAACAACTTATAAAAAAAAACCCCAGGCTTCAGCCTTCTCTAGTGTCCCTACCCTAAAAGAGGACAACATAAACAGATACCTGTAGGTTTTCATGTGCATTGGCAGGTGACTCTTACCATTCCAGAATACTCTCCTTCCTGGGAGTGCCCTGCACAGTTCGGCTCTTGCTGTTAGAGATGGCAGCACTACTTAGTCCTCAGAGCAAAGTACCCTGGGGCCGAGCAGCAAACAGACAAATAGACAAATGTCATGCTTCCAGGTGCACGGCTCAGAGCTTGGATAAGTTGATGTCCCTGATCTTGAAAAGAAGTCTTCAACACCCTGTGCAGAAGCCCAGGGAGCTGGATGGGCCTTGCACAGGTCCTCTTGCTATTGAGCAACTTGCTGCACTCAAACCAGGCTGAGCCACAGAATCACGGAACAGTTTGGGCTGGAAGGGACCTTAAAGACCAGCGCAGTCCAACCCCCCCTGTCACGAGCAGGGACATCTTCCCCTAGACCAGATTGCTTAAAGCCCCATCATGGAAGGCAAATCCCACAGAGAGCAGTGTAGAAAGCCCATACAGGTACCAGTAAAACAGATTTAAGTATCCATATCTCGTGTATTCCAGTAAATGACAGCCCTTTCATGCACTAGTTACTCCCACAAAGATAGGGTTTTCAGTTCAAAAATCATGGCTCTTTACTTAGCATGTTTACACTTTAAGACGGATTATCCACATGGAAACCTTCCAAGACCATTTTTCTGCCCTATTTTGGCAACCACAAAGGTCTGATAGTACTAACATGACACCACAATAGATAAAAAAACAGGTTTTCCAATCTGAGGGTAGATTAATATTTTAAAACAAACACCAGGCTGCAATTGTACACTCTGAGAACTGGTTATGCCGTCTTATCTGACCACTCTGCCTCCAGCCTCCCTAGCAGACAACAACAGTCAGCACTTAATCATTACTTGTGGTAGTGAAAAATAACAATCCTAGGAACCACTCAGATAGCTCTTTTACTTATTTGATGTAGGAAGAGGAGATGGAGGAAAAATAAAAGTTGTAACAGCCCACACAAACCTATGGAAGTAGATCTTTAAGTCACTAGGCACAGCAGCAGTGGAGATTCGCAAAACTAGGATGAGCAAGTCTGGGTGCATGGGATTCTTCAGTGCAATATAAGAGCAAGGTGCTGTACTTCTCTTACCCAATGACAGTCACTTATGCTCTTGGTTTTCACTACTGAAGAAAAAACTACCATAATACACTGAGCTTCTGGATGCCTGCTATTTTTGAAAATTAATAGTGAAACAGCAGCATACAAAACTACATTTCCTGAAATATTTCCATGTCAGATATTTAATATTAATTCCCTACATGTGGATGACGTCTTGGTTTTAGATGTCTATCACCTTAGCTTGAGTATCACCTCAGACAGGTTAAACTTTGGGTGGAAAAAACGTATACCCTCCTCCCCATCTGAACTGAATACATACGTAAGCAGTGTCCTGAAAGAAGGGTGCTTTTCCTGGGTCAAGGGCCGTTTTGTACCTTGCTGGCCAAGGTGAAACTAGATCTTGCCTCCCAAAGGGGACTGACCTAATCTCAAGTCAAAAGAGAGAGTCTGGCTGATGTATTTGGTATTTTTCAAGTGGATGCTACAGCACAGATGGATCAAAGGAGAGGCTGGTTGCATGGTAGATTTCCATCAGTTTATGCTGCTTCCGAGTCTTGAGCTCCCAGATCAGGTTTAACAAAACACCAACCAATTAATTTTATCAGGAAGCAAAGGGAGTTAGATACTGCAATCAGTTCAAAATAGATAAGCTAACAGAATGAATTATTCTTCAGTTCCCCCAACTACCTAAGGCTTTGGTTCCTCAGGGAAGCCAGCATTTTCACCACTCTGACACTATTCCAGAGAGCTTTTTGAAACACTTTTCCTGCTTCTGTTGCCAAAGGCAGAGCACAGAAAAGTCCTGTGTCTAAGCTGGTTTCTGTTTACCTCCTTCTTACTAAACTTCTATTCTTGTTCAGTGAAATTGGTACTTGGTTATCCCCTAACACTGACACCATTCTTTGCACAACTTCATTTATTTACATTCCTGACAGCAGCATTAGTAAGTGATTGTGAAATAACCATTTCTTAAGAGATCTGATTTATTAATTCTCACTACTACATCTAAAAAAAAAAAAAACCAACAACAACAACAACAACAACAACAAAAAAAAAAAAAACCCAAACCAAAAAAATTGTAAAGCTGTAGCCAGGAATATAAATTTAATAAAGGATTCTAGTAAGGTAGTTGTGAAATCCCTACTGATCCAGGGATCTGTTTCAATAATTCTTCCTAATGTCTCCTCGGAAGGTAACAGCATTGCAAAAAAACTGGTTTAGACTCCTGACATTAACTTTGTTACCAGGTTTGTAGAAATGCTGTAGAAAGCATTGCCAGTGGCAGAATGACCTCTCTTCCCACAGTTAGTTTTAGGAACCCACTCAGCAGGCAGTTTCATGTGTCACAGCAGATAATACACACACCTGATGTCACAGACACACAGTCATGCTACAGGTCTGTTTCATGCGCTCATCATACAGAACATCATTTGTACCTTAAGTGAGTGGAGAATTATCCACATACTTTCCAAGTAATTAGGAAGAGATTTAGTCAGACCTTAAGTAATTAATGTTTCTCTGCTATGAACTCACAGGTGTGACCATTTAGGACACTGTGTGCTAACATATCTGATGGGTCACTTCCAAATCAAACAAGCAAAATATCACTAGAGGTTTTCTTATTATGTCTGTTTTTAATGTCCTATCCATGAACTTCAGCATGTGTTAAGAAAACCTGTAAAATAGATTTTTTTTTTAAACATCTATTTTCTGGTTTACATCACATATTCACAACATCTGTATTTTTACCTCCCTGTCCCTCATTTTCCTTAAACCATTGCATTTTCTAGTTACTGTTTTCTCTACCCTCTCCTCTTCTGCATGTTTCTATTTGGGGACTGTTTCTCCCTCCTCCCTTCACCCTTAAACAAAACTATCCAAGATTTTGTTCTGTCTCACTTCACGTTTAGCTTCATTCTCCACCCACAGGGAGGCACAGTCCCTCCACCTACTTCCCACAGATCCATGTTACCAGAGCTTCTCCCCTCTGGAGATCTGGGTGGTAGTGGTGGAGGTTCCAGCACTGGCCACCTGTGACCACTTCCAACATGGATACACTTGGAACAGGCACGTGGGAGCCAGGACGAGCAGGGGGCTACCAGCCATCACCCCTCTGGTCCCACCTGTGGCTCACACACTTCTTGGGGACATCTGCATCTCCAGGGTCTTCCCCACAAGGGAGGCAGCTTGACCCCTGTTCCACATGAAACATAGCAGATCCTATCTTGTTTAACTTACAAAGCTGTTCCATGATGGATGAACATCTTTTTCACAGAACAGAGTAACCCACATGGGATCACAAAAAAGTTCAGTGGGGCTGGTAGTGCTAGTCAAGTACATTTCAACCTTCACAATTTTCTGTAGAAGAGTTTTTGGATTAAAATTTAATTTTTAACAACCTGCAACAGGATCAAAACAGACTGCAAATCATTCCTCAACTCCTGAAAGAGCTAAGATTAGATAAATGGGAAAATACAATTTTTTAAAAGTTCAATTTATTGACACAACTTGTAAAAAAACAGCTACACTTGAAAGGCTGATAAGATTTACCCCAGTAAAGTACTCTCTGGACTCAGCCCTTAGAGATATACATAAAAATCTAAAAATGCAAAAATAAGTTATCCCATCAGGTTCCTATCACTTAATAACTATTCATCCACTTATATCATTACTATTTTCTCCATCTTATTTAACCTTAATTGTGTTCCTGTCCAGTTGGGCAAAGAAGTAAGTTACACAGTTGTAAACACATAAATCCTTCATATAAAATTCTAAAAGGCTGAGAGGCACAAAACTCCTCCATTCAAATCAGAAGGAGGACACGAATATTTCATTCAGAATAAGTTCAGTTCAGTCATGAAATATATTCTGAAGGGGAACAAGACTAGAAAAAAACAGCAGTTCCAGTAACAGATCAGGGGCTGGGCTAGTCCCAAAAGAAAAAAAAATACTTTCTGATTTTAAAAAGTATTTTTTCAGCAATTATTTTAAAAATGTATTTCATAGCCTGAGAAAAATATGAATAGCAGCTCAATTTTGTGTTCTCTGTGCTCTATGCATAAGACATTTTTAATTTTATCACAACCCTTACAACCAGTCACTAACTTAACTCTACACTCCTCACTTGATGAGGCTTGCAATATTAGAGCTCTTGTACACCATGCAAACAATAATTCAGGAAGTGGCATATTTGGTGAGGGTATTTGCCATTATCTCTTCTCTAAAATAAAGGTCCTTCAGAATTCTCAGCTTCCTAATTTAATGTTTAATGGTCTGATTAATAAACACAACACAGTAACATGCAAGACAGTACAGTATTACAGCATGAACAAAATCCCAAGAAAGTAGCTGAATTTTACTAAATCAAGACTAATGTAAGAGCAATGAGAGGAATGAGTCCTGAAAATTAACTACTTAATTAAATTCATCCTTAAAAAAAAGAACATAACTATTCTAAGTTTCCCCTTGTCACTTTGGCTTTCCAATAAAATTTTAGTTAAGAAATCTGCACTTATGGTAATACAAAAACATAACTGCACCACCCATTAAAAGCTTGTCTTTAGCAACTACATCTTTCAGACAGCTAACCTCAATGGGCACAGACATTTCCTAACAAATACAATTAAGCATAAAAGAATACAGAAGATAATACTACAGTAATCATGCTTATCTAGGTTAAGTTTTGCAGGTTTTTTTGCACTCAGTTTCACGTGCACAAAAGGGGAAGTCACTTCCATTTGGCTCACTAAGCGAAAAAGACAATCTAATTGGAAAGATATTGCTGAAAACAACTGGAAAAACAGTATTATGGTTACTGTTTGGACCTGTTTGTATCAAAACATCTATGACATCAGAGTAACAATCATTTTAATTCTCAAAATTTTCTTTCCTATACAATTATGAACTGTTTCATTTTACATGTAGACTTAAAAACATTCAGAAATACAACAAATTTGATTTAGGCAAATATGAAAAAACTAAGATATCTCAAAACACATTTAACTATTCACAAATCTCTACATTTGGCAAACAAAACCCACCAAGCCTGTAAGCTCAAGGAAAGGATGTGCTAATTGAATGAAGTAATGGAAGTTTGATGAAGTAAAGAAGTAATGACAAGTCTTCTTCAAAGTTATGAAAAAGAGGGTAAAATGTGATGCTGAACAGTCTTCCTTTAGCAGTAATGAAAATGGAGGGTGCAGAAAGACAGTTGTACTAATTCAGTCTTAATGATAAAAGTACCACTTTAAACTGCTTGGGAAACACATGTATGAAGGAATACAGAAGTGATGTGGGGACACACTTACATCACTGATGGGAATGCTGATGCACACCAGTAAAATCTGTTCCCTTGTTCCTTTCCTGTGAACAACAGATTTAGAACAAACAGGACGTTTTCTTGTCTGGCAGCCATCACTACCCAGCAATGCTAAGTAGAGGTTACAGATCTGACTGTAGTCAGGAAAACATCATCTGTAACAGAAAATACTGCACTTGCAATAAAATGCTTGTTGTGTTTCCACCTGACCGAGTGTGGAACTTAACACCTCACATTTTACAAGGGAGAAAACCTCCAAAATACTAGCCCCTTGTTGCTGGCTGAAACCAGTGGCCCAGAAGCAGAGAATCCAGGTTACAGTGAGTGCTTCCTTAGAAGCCAACGTAAAAAATGGTGCCTGCATTCCACACGTTCTTCACCACAGGGACAGCCACAGCAGGAGGTGAGTTTCAAAAGCAAATGAGTGCTGAAAACCTCCAGTAAAAAATTCATTTGTAAATAGTTATATGGCTGTTTTGTTCAATCTGCTTCCAGATAACACAAAACTACACTGTTCATAACAATTTTGTTGTTTCATCAAAGCAAATTCTCTTTTCCCAACAAGTATCCTTTGTTCAACAGAAGTGTTAATTAAAAGTAGTTATGTGACTCAGAAATGAAACTAAATGGGAAATAAAATGTATTTCAGGGGCAATATAAACCTAACAACACTCAGACTGCTGTCACTGCCCAGAAGTGATTCTTTAACAACTGTCATGGGCAGCAAACAGAACTGAACAAAACATCAGAAGACAATGGATGCATTTTCAGGTTTTAATACTTAAACTGAGACTTGCCCCAGCCCCAGAGTCACCCCAAGGCAGACTCAAGCTTACTGCTGCTGTTGAGGCTAGAAGGTGGCTGGGGCTCTGCTGCAGGATCTCTGGACTCTGAGCTGCCCCAATTTTGGCCCCATCAATACCCAGGTCTTACTCTGGGAGCTGTTGTCTTGTATCTGACTAGAGACTAGGCTAGGGGAGAAATAAAGAAGTAAACTAGGTCATGTATGCATTTAAAGTGACATTTCTGTTTCTACTTAAAACCTGCTGTTGTCCTTCCAGGAATGCATAAACTCTAGCCAAGTATTTTCTTAATATGAACACAGGCCAAATACCAGAGATTACATATTCAACAAAAAGAAATACATTGAGAATTTAGCAGCACAGAATTTTTCTCAGATGCTAACATAAAGACTACATAAATAAAAACAAAATAGAAGAGATTTCTGTCTCTTAACAGAAATTCACTTGGATATTTCAGAAAGTGGCGCCTTTCTATAAGTTCCCATGCTTTTTTATGTTTTTCCTGGGTAACACTCATTACAGCATCCCAGAGGAGTGCAGCTATAAAGTATGAATGAAGGTGCCTTCTTCAAGTCCAGTTACCTTCCAATTCAACAATTTTAAAGCCCATTTCTGTGGCTAATGCATTGCTGGACATCCCAGCCATCACAGATAAATATTCTGTGTGTACACTGGTCAGGAGAAAGGCATAATATGATGGTGACAAACATGATATAGCAGCAGTAAATGAATCACAAAAAATAAACAAAAAATCCCAGTGCCCACAACAGGGATTCGCCAGTCTATAACTGAATTTACTTGGAGAAAAGATATTTTTCTTTTTCTGCCCTTTAAAAAAGGAAATAAACAAAACAAATGCTTCAAAGCACAGATGGTTTTACAATTAAAGAAATGATACCTATACATCAACATGACCCATGTGGAACTGAAAACAAAACTCAATACTACCGAGCATTCCTTTGTGGGTCTGGAAGCAGATTATCCACCAATCTCCCCAAACTAAAATTATTTCTCAACTAGAATTAGTAGGACAAAAATTAATGTACCAAAATAGGATTATTCTAGTCATGCTGGATATACACAGAAGCGTAGAATATCCTGAGTTGGAAGGGACCCACCAGGATCATCAAATCGAACTTCTGGCCCTGCACAGGACACCCCAACAGTCACATCATGTGCCTGAAAGTGTTGTCCAAATGCTTCTCAAACTCTGACTTGGTGCTGTGATCACTTCCCTGGGGGCCCTGTTCCAGTGCTCAACCACCCTCTGAGTGAAGAAAATTTTCCTGATATCCAACCTAAACCTCCCCTGACACAACTTCAGGCCATTGCCTTGGGTCCTGTCACTGTCACCACAGAGCAGAGATCAGTGCCTGCCCCTCCTCTTTCCCTCATGGGGAAGTTGTAGACCACAATGAGGCCTCCCCTCAGTCTCCTCTCCTCCAGGCTGAACAGACCCAGTGCCCTCAGCTGCTCCTTATATGGCTTCACCTCAAGGCTCTTTGTTGCCCTCCTTTGGACACTCTCTAATGGCTTAATGTCTTTTTTATATTGTGGTACCCAAAACTGCACAGTTTGCTAAGTTCCCCAAAAGAAACGACTTTGTGACTTTCAAAATGATCCATAGGAAAAGCAAAATGTTAATTTTCATTCACAGAATTTACATTCTTCTTTCATTTGTGTTCCAAGTGAAATTTAATCCAAGTTTATTTCCTTCCAGTTTCCTTCCAGTTGCATTTGTTATCTGGATTCCAAGAAGACCTGCTGCAGTAGAAAATGTATACTTGGCTCTGTTTGGGGGTTTTATTTTGATATATAACAAAATCAAAATTGGAGGCATCAAATCCCTCAACAGGAACAAAGATAAAGAATTACTCCTCTGTGTAAGGCAAAAAAAAAGTTTATTCCTATTGAGTTTCAGGGTGCAGCACACATAGCAGGGCTCTCGAATTCTCTCTGTTGTTTGCACAAAAAAAGGTCCATATAGCAAGAGGTAAAACTCTTTTCTACTCCAAGAACCACATTAGAGAGCCCAGTTAAACATTCCTTGACACAGTCAAACCTTGGCTTTCTTCTGAAGCATAAGCATGACCGTGTTTAAGCTAGTCCTTGAGTCAGATGATTGGTGTGCAGCATACAAACCTCTGATCTGGTTCAAGGACCCTGCTGAAGCACAGTCATGCTGGATGACTGCTGCCCTGAACAAACAGCTCCTCTTCCCACTTGAAGGCAAGAGGCACACTCGAAGGGTAACATGCTGAAAAGCCATTTTCTTTCAGTTCACCCCAGCTGCTATTCTACATTTTCTTTCTCTCCCCTCAATGTGCACCCGTGTCAAAAAAAATTACCCCTTGTTTTTACTCAGAGTGGCTTCTGATTGTTCCCACACATATGTTCGACTTTAACATCAAAAATGTTTGCTTTCTTTCTCCCAGTTTAAACATTAAGGGTTTTCTTCCTGTTTCTGAACTACAAAAACTAAATAGTAATAAAAATCAATTATATTGCAGCTACTGATGAGAGTTGTCTAAACAGCCAGACTAGTTATAAACAGTCAGTGATGACAGACTACCATATGTTAAGCTTCCCATTACTGTGCCAGAAAACATTATAATCACCTTAATTATAGAAACACTGATTTTTCCCCTCAGTGGCAATGTAACACAAGCAAGTGCACAAGCAGAACTCCTGCTCTGCAGTGCATTACTGTCTGCAGCAAAGGCCAGCATATGCACATACTGCCAAGCATTTCTGCAAACAGATCAAACTGCCAAGCACACAGCTAACCTGAATGGTCTCAGAAGGAGCAGAGAAAGGAAACTTTACCTTGTGTGTTTTGCTGAAATATTTTGTTCAGATCCAAAGAGGAAGCTCTGGAATGTGATTTTTGTGGCCTTGGAGGTGGAGTAGGGGGCTCTTCTCCCTTTTTCATGGCATCTTCTATTGATGTGCTAGAGTAAGACCTAAGGTAAAGCACGTCAGGGAAAAGCAGAAAATATTTTATTTCAAAAATTAATTTTAAACAACTATAGTGAATAGTACCTAAAAATACACTGACCAGAACTCAGGTTCATGGTGGAAATTCCTTGCCCTAATGACTAAGAGTTCCCTCTTATAACAACACAGATTTTTTTGGCAACAGAAGGACCTAAGCATGTAGAGAAAGGAACGAGTCATGCTTACAGCGCTAGTATTTTTTTAAGGCTTTTAGTAACACAGCTTGAGGCCTTCTTATGTAACCTTGCCAGCAGGATAATTGTAGCAACTATTTTGAATAAACCAAAGTAGAATTCCCCACATACACCCCTTGGAGTTTCTGTTGCCTTTCCCAACTGCACGGGTAGTGTTTATACAGGTATAGATTCAACCTACCTCTTGCAAATTCACATTTCATAATTTGCAATTTTCTCACTAGTAGAATAAATTTTTAACTATTAGAATAAATTTTCCATAGGAAATGGTCACCAAATTCCACTAAATCCAGCAAAACAGTATGGCTCCAAAGTGACTGCAACTGGTCAAATACATGGCTCAGTACCGCTTTCCAGGCCCTCCCACAGCACATTTATCCCAATGTGGTGCATTTGCTAAGAATTTTGATTTTGCTAAATACTGTCCAATATTTTTCAGCTGTTGTAGTTATCAGTTTAGAAAAACCAAGACCAAGCAAGACCAAGACTGTTCAAAACGAGCACAGACAACGTGAGATGTTACACTTAATGGAACTCATTCTGCGTGCCAGGACAAGACCAAAAGCACATTTGAGTAGAACAGAAATAACTCCCACTAATGGCAAACGGATTTTTCTTTGCCAAACAGGTGCGTAATGTCCAGTGCCAGCTGTCCAATTAAAAGTATATTGAGCAATATCTTATTACCCTCACTCTCCAGGTCCAAGTTTGTCCATTTATGAGCCACTTCACACAACCACTCACAAAAAGCTAATGGACGTTCTCTGTCTCCCTGCTTTATGTCACACAACTTCACAAAACTCCTAGGTTTTTCCACTCCATTATGAATTCCATATAAAATCAACGTTTTTACTCCTTATAATCCAACATCTTTATTCAAATCTCATTCAAGATCTTCTTTAGGCAGAAGATCATCAAGACTTGGTATTCCTACTCCCCCAATTTTCTGATCTAGCCCCTCAACTTTTCTCCTACTCAGTCCTTCCTCTGCTTTTTCTAGAACTGCTCTTTTTTTCGTCATAAATAAACAAATTTCTAGCAAAACTTATGTATCTCCCCAGCTGGGGTTGTGTGTCATCAGCACAGATTTAATAATACTATGCATATCATTTGGATTGTTACAATGAGATGCTACATCCTGTTTCCAAGTCAATAAATCACAGTGAATAAACAGTACATGCACATACACGGCTTTCCCAGCAGTCCCACTTGTTTGTCTTAAAGGAGCCCGAATCACTGGTTTACTCCATCCTCTTGCCCTAGTTCTGCTAGAGACAAGACTTCCTGATTTACTTCTTTCTCTAATAGAACTATCAGAGTCCTCCTCACCCTCTGAATCAGTTTTTAGGACCAGAGGAGGCACCAGCAATTCTACTTGTTCATTACTACCACCAATGAGATTTACTTTTAATACCGCCAATTCTTTCACCATTTTGTTTTCTCATTACTGAATACATTCCAATTCGATTTTGAAGTCCATTAATACACATTTTTCCCTAATATGCCAATCATTCTTTAAAGAGAAAAATAAATCTCCCTATGGTATTTCATCCCATTTCCAACAAGCACAGCAGGCCTGAGTTCAAGGATGTGCTCAAGCACCTTTAGTCTCAACTTCTGCATTGAAGCAGTGACATACAGTCAGATGTGAGACAGCCACATGTGACACAGTAGTCACATTCAAGTGACTTTTTTTGAGCTTGTTTAAGCATTTGGTATTCTATGTATTTGTGCACATTTTTTGCATATTTGCAATTTAGTAACACAGCAAGAAAATATAAAACTCTGCAGAAACTAAAAAGCTTTGGCTAGCAGCAGAAAAACAGCACACAAGGCAGTTCAGCCTTCCCGAATATAGGTCCTAGGAACAGAGGACTTCAATCCTCAATCATCATGCTTACAGCTGATCCTCTCTTACTAGCAGGCTTTGACAAGCTTGTAAGCAGACAGCTTCTGATTATACTCTCATTACCCAAGCAAAAAAATCCCAAGCAGATTCCTCTAACTAGCACTAAAAATGAAAAGTTTAAGGTGAATTAAGAATATGGCTATACACCAGTAGGTGACAACCAACCCAAGATGTAATCTATTTATACACAGTATCTTCTGGCACAGGTTTCCCTTTCCTTTCGAACATCCGAATTCAGCAGGTGTCACTTCTAGCACACAACAGTCTGTAAGTCCTTCCATCACACACCAACCACCCATAGCCAAGCACATGCATGCCAACAAAAGGATTCACTCACCCACACCTGAGAGCTGAGCTACTGCTGCTGTTTCTGTGGGACTGTGCAGTGCCTCCCTCCATATGAAATCACCATGCAGGTTGCAAGAGCACGGAACCGCTGAGGATGTTCCCTGCAATGGGGTGGTCCCAGCTGTCCTGCCACAACACCCCTGGGGCTGGGCTGGAGGCAGTCACCACCCTGACAAAGCAGCAGGGCTGGGCAGACAGGCAAAACCTCCAGCACCTTATGACCAGAGATCATGGGGCCCTAGCACAGTATTTATGTAGGGTCTATAGCTTACAGATTCCTCCTGCTAAATCTGTCTGATCTGAGCTGTACTTCCAGCACAACACCAATTAAAAAAAAAAAAAAATCCAACACCAGTTCTGACACCTTGTATCTAACACCAGAGGAACATATGCCTTTTCCTGAAATAGGAATGAAAGCCGTACCTGGATCGTGGTCTGGCTCTGAGTGCATTAGGTTCTTGAGCAGCTGGAACAGAAAAGAAAAAAGAACCGCTAAAACATCACATTTTAAATAAATGTCTTTAGCTTCGGAATCAGCATCCGTTAAATGTGAGTGTTGCAAATGTGGATGCGAGAGTATGCTCATCTCACATAAGCAATGGGGATTGATTTTCACTTCTCCTTCCCCTTTGCTTTTGTAGTGTGTGAATGTCCCAAGAACTCAAAAGCCACCATGTAGTGAGAGCTTCACCTTTTTAATTTGGTTACCAGAACACAGGAAGAGCAATAGGTCTGGTAGCTCTGACCTGTAGTCATGGATGTAGTTGTGATAAAGCAACATAAGGAACAGCATAAAATTTTTACAGAAAACATCTTGCTCTTAGTCTAGGTATCTATTAGTTGTCCTGCTTCCAAAAGCACAAAGGTTTATGTCCTTCCTAAATACTTTACTAATTAGTATAAATGTACATCACCCATTACAAAAAATTAACATGTCATGTTAAGACTGTTTTGACCTTGGGAAGTAAAGATATTTGAAGGTAGAAAGCTTTAAAGTCTAAATGTTGATCAAACACATTTCCATCAATGTAAAAATGAGTTTCTTTTATTTGCATGAATTCCAAATATCCTGCCACATGCAGGTTTTATGTGATAGGAAAACAACAGTGCTGAATTATCCTCTCTGGGTAATTCCTCGAGGCTATTCCTTGGTTTGCATTGTCTTCTCTGTTACTCTTTTTACTAGTATCAGATAATTTTGAGAAAACATATCTGCATGATTGCTTTCAAATTCAACCTACTGAGATATCCTCAAGGTATAACAGCAGCATCAGTGATCCCAGTGCATACACGAAGTGAATCCTTGTCTTTTTCCCAGTCTGCTAATCAAGGTACAACACTCAAGAGAAACAAGTAGGTTGGGGAAAAAAAAAAATTGTCAGAATTTCTTGCTTCCTTCAGATATATGCCTGCTTTCACCTCAGACATTTATTATCAGCTAAAACAGAGCATTTCCTGAGAATACAACAGATCCTCCAAACCACAGAGCAGGAGCTGCCTGTGGCAGCAGCTGGCAAATACTGAGTTTTTAATGGCTTGCACTGTACTACTGCACAGACCCTCCATAGGAGGCTTTAGGCTCACAGAAAACAAGTAGCAGCATATGGCACATGTACAGCCACACACCAGCTCTCCATAAAAGAAACTGCTTTCAGGATTGTGCAGAGCTAGTTGGTGTTTCGAATGGAATAAACCCCACTGCAGCTGGCAGTAACAAGAATGACCACTTATAAACCAAGTTCTAGTAGATTGTCATCACCAAACTGGTTCACAGTCATTCCAGATTTCTCTGCAACAAACTCTTCCTAGCAACTAAAGCAGGGAGAGCGAATTAATATTAAAATATGCAGTGGTGATAATCCTCCTCCGTCTCTCTGTGTCAAACTCCCAGAGAATACAACTTCAGACACTGCTTCCCTACAGCCATATGACCCAATTTTCCAATGCTGAAATTGCTGATTATTAAATTACATGCACAGTTATTAAATATGCCACTTAGAAAGTATAAATCCTTTCCAAGCTAAACCATGTTTAAGAATCTTCAAATTTTCCTTTTCCTATGGAGACTGTAATTCTATTCATACTTCTTTCAGAAAGTCTTTCATATAAAAACCCATAGGTAAAACTGACATTCAAACTCTCCAAGGACATCCTGTGGAGGTAAACAGGAAAGCACATAAGGAAGAGAGAATTCCGAAATGACTACTAATAAAAAATGACAGCAACAGAATACCACTGCCAAGGATTTTCTTTTAAGCTTTTGAAAAACTAGGGAATTCAAGGCTACAATTACAGAATACCCAGACTTAGCTTTCCTCTCAAAAGAAGTAGTATAATACAAAAAATAGTGTAAAGCAGGTAGTTCATTACTGAATAATTGTGGCAGGATTTCCAAGAAATGTGCAGCTCTTTGGTACATTCAGTCTGTGCACACTTCATATCTGAGGTGCAGGTTTATACACATACATGACAAAATCATTCAAGATGATACAAAACTATTTATCCAGTTCCTGAGTTTCCATATTTCTACTGCTATGGTTACACAAGCCTAACTTTCATGAAATAGGTAAGTTGAAGCTGTTGAGTAAATCATTTACATTGATTCTTCAAAAGTTTGTACGATTCCTGGAGTAGTAGAGCCTGATGGACTGAGCAGCTTGGTCTGCAGTAATTAGAGAGAGTGTGAAGGTTCCTGGTTTGGGTGTTGAGCTGCTCCTACAGCCCTCTTTCAGGACAACTTCATTTTAACATTTCAAAGGATGCTGATTTGGTAACTTTTGACTGTAGCCTAACATCTTGCACTCAACAGCTGCCTCCTTGCTTTACAGGCTTAAGATCAGGTGGGAAAATGTGCTATAAAAGGTGAAAGACTAAAGAAAAAAACCAAAGCATTCCTTGCTGGTCAAAATCAACCTCAGTGACTCATCTGTTATTGGTCATCTAGGGAGAAATGTACAATTTAAAAGCTTGGAAATTTGGCCCTCAATCCTTTAAAAGGTTAAGGTCAACAATGATCCTGCACTTAGGAGTCTAAATAAACTGGCCAGATATTCAGAGATGCTGAGCATATAAAGTTCTCACTGATTGCAAATTTCTAGACCTTCTGATGGCAAAGAAAACTTTCACACACTATCATCTTTCCCGAGTTTACATAAACAGCCCACATGAATAACCAATGAAGCATGTAAAATTTCTCCCACTTTATCCCAAATGAGTTTTCATGCTGGAGGTTAATGATTACAATAACCTTTCAGAATGGTGAGTGATTCTGGAATAACCACTCAATTACTGTGCTGCATCTATTCCACTGGATAGATAAACATTTCTGCTTTTCACATCAGTTGTAGCATGCAACCTGAGAACATGCTGGCTCAAATCCTCAATGTGCAGCACAGCAAGAGTGGAACCCCTACAGGGGCCATGCTGATGGAGAGAAATTCTGCCACTGTCCCCCTTGATATGCAACTCCACTGGAGGAGCACAGCAGCATTGGGAAGACCTCCCTGACTAGGAAATGAAAGACATGGAGGAAAAGAGGTTGGTGGCAAAGGAGATGTGCAGGTGACGAAAAGTTTTTTTCCTAAATGTACAGAAGATGGAACTGCTGAACTGAAAGTAAAACTCCCCTGTGCTCCTGGGCAAAACCAGGGGGAATGAGAACAGAACTGAAAGTCATGCAACCACCCTCCCCTTTCCCTGAGAGGGATGTGCAAGAGTGTGTGTGTGTGTGTGTGTGTGTGTGTGTGAAGGATAAGCAGCAATCTTTTGAGAATAGGAGCTGAAGATAGCAAATCTGGCAGCTGCCAAGTGTTTGGGAAGAAGCCAGGAAAAAAAGAGCTGGAAAATGAGGCATGCAGCTGTTGAGCAGCCACAAATAAATCAAGCTATAAGACAAAACTGCTGTGACAGACATGTGGGGTCCATTTTCTTAATCAAGGATATCTTCATGAGTAAAAACATTCATGCTAAAGGAAAAGAAAGCAAGAGTTTAGCTTGACTGGGACCAGGGAGGGCTTACAAACATTCTTAGCACTGTAGGACAGAGATTAACAAAGAAGAAGGCAAGGGAGGTCTGATGAACTGAACTGAATGCAGGGGAAGTTTCTGGAGCAACTAAGTAATTTTGACATACGCTGTTCCAAAAATAACATTTTCCAGAATGATAGGAACAAGGAGTGTATGTTAGAGCTGAAGAGAGAAAGATCAGGAGTGGTTTCAACAAAGAAACAAGCCCTGAGTCAAAAGCTTGCGTCAGTATCTTAAGTGCCTCAATGTCTGTGTTTCCAAAAGGCTCTCTGTCCTGTAACTCCTTGACACAAAATAGGAAAGCTGGGCTTTCACAAGGAAACAGGGCATTTCAGAATAGTTACCACAACATTACATAGTTGTTTGATACTTTCAATGAGGTTTTACCAAGAGGTACAACATTCACGCTCTTGCATTTTGCTTGTAGCACAGAAAAACTTCAGATTCTTTAAAACGGCTGGGTTAAAATATTTCCCACACAGGAAGAACACATACACTAACAATGAGGGAAAGAAAGCAAGAAAACCTTTTAACAACCTGAAGTAGTAAGTAATATTTATTTTACAAATAGTAGTCATGATGAGGTAAAAGCTAATTTCAGTAGGAAAATAGTACAACAGCAAGAAGTTCTTTCAAAAATTAATCAAGATACGTTAATTTAGGCTTACTGTGATATACAAATACTTGATCAAAATTCTCATGCAAGTAACACATAGACTTTTTTTTTTTTCTTACCTGCTTTCACAGTCAAGTGCTGAAATTCCTTTGGTATAGTTTTGAGAGTAGTGCTTACTTTAAGAGCTTAAGAAAAAAAAAGAAATGATAATTACTTTAAGTATGTGTGGGTAAAATCTACAAGTATCACCCCTGAGAAAGGAACACCTAAACTGGTATTAGACATCTTATAACACCAAACATACTTGAAAAGTAGCCAAATACCCTCAGAAAAACAAAGCACTCAAACAAATAACAATTTCTAAGAGCACAAAAGTCAAGAACAGAAAGACCTATGCTCAAATTGCCAAGTAATCTCAAATTTTGAGAATTTGTGGGATTGAGTGCTTATTCCCGTTCCACATTCCCCTACACATCCTTTCTAGTGTCTTTCTGAAGGAGTTCTTAATGCACCATAGTGTATTTTGATATACTGTAATACTCTGTGTTAAATGACCACTTGGAATGAAACCTCTCCTGCTCTAGGATGACCCTGTTTTAGCAGGGAGGTTGAACCAGATGTCCCTTCCAACCTTACCTGCTCTATGATTCTGTCATCTGTCTTTCTCAAACAAAACGTGCAAAAAGTTCTGGGTCTTGTAACCCAGTTCAGTTTAGGTTATCTTCCAAATTCAACTACATTATAACCTAAGTGAAGTTAATTTACTTCTATACTTTTGAAAATGCAAGAAAATTTGCTTCTACTGTCCTGAACTGCAGGTACTTGACTTCTGGGGAGATCCCCTCACTCAGGAGAGTGATCTGCTCTCATGTTTGTCAGAATAGTAATAAAAGGTACAACAAAAGTATTTGTTCTTTGGCTGGAAAGGTAGCAATCTGTGTCATAAATACAGCATATCCTCAGCCCTGTAGGAGGACTGCATGTCTCAAAACAGGTTCCCATGTGACTTAACATGTCAGCTACAAAAATCAAAGCACGACTTCATCATCTAAACAGGGAAAAAATATTCCCTTAGTAAAAGGTAAATGTTCCCTAGACATTTCAGAGCAATCACCTTCAAGGTTCAAGTCCTTCTCTGGTTCATTATACATTTTACAACAAAACAAACCTTGTCAACAAAGCACTGATTTCTTGGCATATGCTGACGTGTCAAAATGTTTTACTAACGAATGTCAACTCTTGACAAAATTTCTTTGAAATAGGGACACTGGGAATCTGTCAAACTCTGTCACACCTGAGTGTTGAAGGTGAATCAGGAATGTGGACTACCTGGTCTAACAGCTCTGATGCAACCTTAGCATGTGGACATCTGGGAGGCAAAAATATTTCTTATTTTAATTAATACATAATCTGCAGCTCTGAGAATCAGGCAACAAAATACCCACAACTCTTTTGTTTCTACAGCGGAGGGACAGCAAGTAAAAACTGAGAAAAGGGAGCATAAAAGGCAATGAATGGCTGTGTGATGATCCAGTGCCAATTCTGGAAGCCATAGAAGCTACTGCATGTAAAAAGGGAAAGATCACTTCAATTTCACATGGCTTGCTGCTGATGGATTTCAAGTGAAATGAATGAATCAAGTCTTTTCAGTCCAATTTGACTAAAACTTTTGTTTTGCAAGAAAGTACAGGGATTATTTTTTTCAAATAGCAACAAAACCTAATTTTGAGTGTTGATGCAAAAATGGAAATTCAAAATTTGTCACAGTGTAATCTTTACTCTTAAAAAATTCCTGATAATTGGAATTTTGTTTAAGTAAGAAGTGCAACACTAGTTGCCTTAGGGCTAGACATATTTTAGAAGGTACATTTCATATCACTCACATATGATAGAACTAATTTTGAAGCATACCCCTCCATTTATTTTTCTTCAACTCAGCTGTTGTGAGTTGCCTCTTTAAATCTACAGCAACACATAGCCAGCTTAGAAATTAAACATACCATTGCTTCTGTCAGCAAACACCGTGGCTTACTGAAAACACACAATTTAATCCCCAATGGGAAAAAGAAAGTTATTTACTTGAATACCTTGTTTGTCATCTTTCTTTCCATCTTGTAACAGGGCAGAGTTATCAGGTACCTCTTCAGCTGATGACTTCTTAAAAGAAGAAAGATTTGTTAATTACACTCATTGTTATAGCTCATACTTGTGTCTTTCCACAGTCAAATATTTAAGAATACAGATCAACACAAATAATGGCGACATTTGCTCTTGCACCACAATTTCTTTGTTAGGTAAAGAAGCATAAAGGACCTACAGAAAGACAATATAGCTCTGCTTTTCAAGGTACAGCAATTCCACACCTGAAATCAGTTAGAGGAACACTTCAACAGTGAATCACTGAAGAAGATAAGGACTATGTGTAAAGAAAGACTTCTCGCAGCAGAGCCACATGTAACACTTGTGTTAGGATGGATGAAACCTTCTCCGGTGTCCATGAGGAAAGCCTCTGACAAAAACTCCAGCTGTACTGCAGAGCCTGATGGTCATGCTTTAAAGGCTCCTGGCTGATGTGGCTGATCCTTGAACTACTCCTTTCTTCCAACATGCAGTCATCAAGATGGGAAAATCAAATTTCATTAGCAAGTCTGTTGGAGGCTCATTCAGGCCTTTGATAGGAAAACAGGGAATTTCTCCCCAGTCTTATTCCTTAATTTTCTATTATTTCAGCAGCAACTTATAGGAATTTATTGTTCCTGGAGCTTCTGCTGTGTAGCCCACAAGATGGAACCTGGAACAAATTCTACCTCCATTATCTGTAAGAACAAGGATACACTCTGCAACCAAATAAAACATTAAAGCCAATTCCAGAAACCCTAAACTTCTCTAAATATTAAGTGAGGCTGTTTTTTTTCCCAGGGAGCATGGAAGAGGTTTGACCTAAAAATGTCCTGAAATAAATTGGGCCTAAGCAAATGAGTCGAGAAACCTAGATTCCATAGACATTTTTAAAAGACCACAAAAATCTCAAGTCAGTAGTTCAAAAAGGAAAACTCCACAGTAAAGGTCTGTGAGAGGTGTTTTATAAAGTTTCTGAGGAATGGGATACCCTAATACTTCTGAGAAAGCAACACAGCAAAAATATGGCTTGAGGACTCTGAAAATGTATGAACAAAACATTTCACACCCATAGCTAGCCCTGACACTCAAGTGAAGAACATGAGACCACAGACCTAACTCAGTGCACGCTTTAATCGATAGAACAGCTTTCAGAAATTTCAATGAACTGTGAGCATGACATTTCAGAGGGAGCTCAGAGGAACCCCAGCCAGTCATTTTATGCATGTTTTAACTTTAAGATTTTGGTAGTGAGAAGGCTTGTCGAAAAGAACCAAAGGAGAGTGGGAGACAAAAACTACCTGTGAAAGACAAAACTTCCTTGGTAAACAAAAATCAGCCACCCATGTCATTCTCAAAGCACAATATAAGCCTTGGTGTGTTTTGCAAGTTTAACAAAGCCTAGCATGCAGGTGACGTGTCTCCTGCCATTATTTTCTTTATGAATGCATTCAGGAACTGTTTCCATTTTATTGCAGTATTGTAGTTCAGCAGTCACAGTAAAAACAGGCATCTCAAATGAAATTAAATAACCTGAATGGATGATAGATGGAAATTATAAAAGACATGGAGGTAATGCATAACAGATTGCATTGACAATATAATATTTTTAAAGTAGTGATCAAGTATCTAAAGTATAATTCCTCAACTAGCCAAGATACAAATGAAATGGCAGCAGTGAATTGCTGCACTTCCCATTGAGGGAGATGAATGGAAGACGAATTACTGACCTTCCAAAATATACTCATTCGGTGTATTAATTCTGAATGTAAAAACACAAGTTGAACAAAACAAAAATCAAGTCAAAATTATTCTCAAATCACTTTTGAGGAGATTTAAAGTCCATTAATCTTGGACAATTTAAACTGAAGCTTTTTAATTATGCAAATGAAAGATACAAAATTATATATTTGTTTACATTTCAAATATAATTTAATTCTATATTATATCTGTATCTTCTTTTATAGTTTATGTTGCAAGCCACCCAAAATAAGGTCATAAGCAAGGGATTAGGCTGTTCTGGTAACAGACCTGCTTACACTGCCAGCATACCAGAACCCTGCACTACCAGATCTGCAGTGCTGCTTCCAAAGCCCAGTGTGACTGCTGTGCTTTGGCCAAGCTGCTGTAGGATGAGCAACACCTCCTAGGGATACCACATATACTTTAACAGTTCCAGAAGATACACTGGGTGCTCAACGCACTGGCTGCAGCATTGCCCAAAGTGAACACTGTACTCCATAGAAGCTTAGGAGATTCTGTTTGGTGGTACCACTGCCAAGAAGGATTTGATGAGGGAGCAGCTAGGTTCTGACCCAGGGACTCCCCAGAGCAAGGCATTGGGAGGAAATAACTGGAGAACAGCCTTGCTGAGCTGCCATAACATACCATAATTTTTAAACTTGGAAGCAGTGTCAGAAGGGCTGGTTCCTGAAGTCTGCCATTTCATTAACTACCTTAACACTAAACCTTTAAATTCCTCAGCACATATACTGAGAGTTGCAATATTCAGGCACAACTCAGTGGCCATCATTCATTCAGTTCTATAGGGTCTTTAAATATTTTGGATTTTAACCTCAGTGTTAAATTCTTCTCCTCAATTCAGTTTTTCTTGCAGCAGTCTTCACAGAATCATACAACAGTTGGGTTTGGAAGGGGCCTCTGGAGATCTAGTCCAAAACCCCTGTTCCATCCAACCAAACCTACCGTGTTCAGTTCTGGGTCCCTCACTACAAGAAAGGACATTGGCATGTGTTCAAAGAAGGGCAGTGGAGCTGGTGGAGGGTCCGGAGCACAAAAGGAGCAGCTGAGGGAGCTGGGGTTGTTTATCCTGGAAAAAAGGATGCTCAGGGGTGACCTTATTGCTCTCTACAGCTATCTGAAAGAAGGCAGTGCTGGCCTAACAGTTGGAATTGATGATCTTGGAAGTCTTTTCCAAACGATAGGATTTTATCGTTCTAGGTCTGTGCTGAAGCTTCCTATTTTCAACCAATTCAGACTCAGGAGATACTTCACCTAAACACAGTCTGTGTGCCGCTCTGCCCCTCCTGCAGCAGCCCTGCAGGACACCAACAGGTAGAGTCCATTTCTCTGCAGATTCCAGCATCTCACAAGTCCCTCAATGACTACTGTGAACTCTGTTACGTGGGAATATCTCTTGAAAAGCCTGTCAGGCCTTTCCACACACAGAAGAAATGGCTGAGATGGGGGTTTGAGATGGCTTAATGGGGAGCTTAGAGACTCCTAAGG
This sequence comes from Corvus cornix cornix, assembly GCF_000738735.6. Lineage (NCBI taxonomy): Eukaryota > Metazoa > Chordata > Aves > Passeriformes > Corvidae > Corvus > Corvus cornix. The sequence goes on along the minus strand of NC_046332.1, from coordinate 101,722,607 downwards.
TCCTCTTAGAGACTCACACTCCTGCTGCTCACATAGCACAGTCTCTATGAAGCTGGTCCAGCCTCCTCCCCTCTGCAAGGTAAGGACCCAGATTACACCTTCTCACCTCCGTTCGACTGAAGTCCCGAGACTGCTGACTGCTTGGCAATGGCTCAGAATAAGAATCAAACAACGCACAGTCACGCATGGGCTTCAAACAAGCTGCAGGGGAAAGAAAAAAAAAGTTTAAAAAACAACCCACAAAAAAACAAGCTAACAAACCAAACTAATAAAAACCCACAAAAAAACCCCAAACAAAAAACAAAACAAAAAAAAGGTCACCCCCCCCCCCCAAGAAAAACCCAACAATAAAAAAAACCAACCCATCCACCCTCAAAAAAACACCAAAAAACCAACCCAAAACCAAACACAGAGACACACCAAGTCTTTGGTTAATACACACTTCTTAGAAGCCTGTTCTTGCATAATTTTGCCCTTCATTTCTACATCTCAGACACGATCCATAAGACATGGATGACAAACACCATGAAGAAAATCTTTCTATCTTGCATCGTAGGTCCGTGTCATGAAAGGGACAGCATGTATAATTTCTGTTACAGAAATAATCGTGAAATTTGGAAGAAATTTTTCCTTCTTGCAGTCCAGTATCAACTGAGTTGATCTGATAGTTTACACCTTGTTCTCTTAACAATGTTAAAGGTACTCACATTATCTTCAGCTGCAATTTTGACTTTTTGAATACTGAAAAGTGTAGAATCTAAATTATACACTAAAATTGAAGGCCAGCAAAATCAAAGCACTAAATACAGTGGATGCTGTAGCATATACTATCTTCAACTAAACAACATTGAGAACACGGGGGAAAAAAAGGAAAAAAATCAAATCTAACTTCTCAAAGGAATATTCCCAACAAACTAATTTCTATCTTCTGCTGGTATCACTCTGGGATTAGTTCCTCTGAGATAAATCTGTTTTATGAGCTGGAAAACATTTTTTTTAAGGATCAATACATCAAAAGGCAGAATAACCACAGTTCTAGTTTTTGGCTATCTATTTTATCTCAATAAATTAACCTCTTGGAAATCAGTCTTAATTTACAGTACAGTGGGTTGTGCACAGGGCAAATAGCTTTTGAGATTCTGCAAATTAGTTTTAATAAAAAGTTTCCAAAAAGAAGGTGGTGGGTCAAATTGTCAATGGACCTGTGCCAGGAGAGCATGTGGACCAGTTGTGCTCCTAGTTTATGGTACAAGTCATAAAACTAGCAAGATTAATGCATTCTTAAATGCTTTTTTTCTCCAAGTCATTTTACTTCAAGCTTTAACAACACCCTTATTGATGCAAATACTTCAATTGAACCAAATTATGCTTCATTCTGAAACTAATACAACAATCTAATGAAAAAGTTTCAGTAATCTTCATTGGGGTCCTAAGAAGCCAAAAATATTTGAAAAGAATTTATAAATCTCACATGAAACAAATTACAAAAATATGAAAACATAAGATTTCTCTTGAAAATTGCTTTTTACATTTCAGGTAAATGTATGAGGCACTTGCATACTTATCAATGCTTTTATTTCAGAAGTAATAAAACCAGGGCTCTATGCTTTTCTGTGATTCACAGGCTTACAGCGCGTTGAGATGTTCTGCTTCTTATTAATGCAAGTCTTTCAAAAGATGGATTTATGAATCCTGACCAGATAGCAGAATGAGCATGAGATATTTTCAGACCCTCAAATTAACCAGAATTAGGTCATTAGCTGGGGTATTTAAAGCAACCACAAGAAACAATTAGTCCTTTCACCTCTTCCACGTAGATTTGCTTGAAATGGTTGGTTTCATGCAATAGCATGAAACAATAATCGTCTAAGAAAATGGTAGAACTAAGTGCTGAAAGGGACAAATAGGGAAAAAGACAACTCCCAGGGAACAACTGCAGCTTACCATGCTGTTTCTCCCATTGACATAATGATTCCCTGCTACTAGAGATAGTTATTTCCATTGCGGTTTTACCCAAAAGAGCTTAATGTGAAGACACGCCAAGAAGAACCTGCATGGATGAGCTTACAAGCCAATTTATCATGAGACCAGGCATGAAAGAAGTGAACAAAGTGGTGGTCCTGGGGGGGAAAAGAGTAGCTGTAATTATGACAGGGGAATGTAATTAGAGAGACTAAAAATGATGAAGATTTGGAAATGCAGGTTTTCCAGGAGCTTATTGCTTTGGATATGAATATAGTGGATTACAGGGAACATGACTCCATCAGAAATTATTTCACAAATCTGATACAGGGTCAACATTTAATTTTTCCTAACTGCAGCTTGATTTGTTCTTTTCCTGCCTTTTAATATATTCAGTGTCATCGAATTTAATGGAGATTTTATTAGGTCTTAAATATTATCCCTGAGCACTGTAATTATCATCTGTGATTAATCCTTCTTGCCCTCGAGAGTCATGCACATTTTTTAGATGTAACAGTATATATTTCAACGTTCATTTATAATTAAAATAGACATAACTGAAGAGAACAAATGAAAGGGCAGGTCTTTCACAGCACATTGTTACTGAAGTATATTATATTTTGGATTAATTCCTCCTGGTGCTACACAAATTGTTGTAATCCTCCTGTCATTAATGCAAACTACCCATAGAAGAATCTGTGGATTACATAAAATAAATTACAAAAAAATACAACCATCTGACAAAATACATTAGTATATTAAGTTCTAATGCAGTCCAGTATCATTTTTAACAAATCTTAAAGAGACAAGATACTTTCAGGAAAGATCATCAAAAGAATTAAAAGCTACATCATAGATTCATAGAATGGTTTGGATTGGATGAGACTTTACAGATCATCTTGTTCCAACCTCCCTTGCCATGGGGAGGGACACTTCCACTAGACCAGGTTTCTCTAGGCCTTATCCAACCTGGCCTTGAACACTTTCAGGGGTGAGGCAACCACAGCTGCTCTGGGCAATCTATTCCAGTGACTCAGTGCCCTCACAATAAACAATTTCTTCCTAAAATCTAACTTAAACCTGTCCTCTTTCAGTTTAAAGCCATTGCCTTTGTTTTACAGGTACTCATCTGCCTCTTTACCTGTCCTGACACCTGAAGCACAATGGAGAAAGAGGCAGACATTAAGAGGCAGGTAACTGCTGCACTTTGCATCTCTATCTCTGTGCTTTGATATATTACTTCTTGAGCAATCACCTCATAAGCACAATTAAAAACACATGCCTTAAATGCAGCTGGAGAATCATTACATGACATAGAAGCCCATTCCAAGATGGAAAGTGAACCTATCTAACACACGCTGGATTTCTGAGATGGCTACAGGGACATGACTTGCTGCAGAAACTTTACCTGCTTGAAGGTACTCGGGCAGCAGTGTCTCTGGCAGTGTCTCAGGCAGCTGGTAACCATTCTTCCTCGCAACCACAAGGTGGAAAGCAGCACAAAACTCTGGGAGTGTCAGCGCCCCATCACAATCCACGTCACTCAGCTCCCTGTGGATAAAACAGGCACACATTTTCCAAGGTGTTACCTCAGGGAAACACATGCGTGCCATCACAAGGGAGACAAAAATGCAACCCCAAGAAGGGGTATTTTAACCCAAGACAAGCACCTCTGTCATGTACACTTGATCCTGACTTGCACAGTTGTCTCAGGAAAGATGCAGGAAGCTGATTTTCTAGTACTGACTTGCCACTTTTTTCCTTTTCAGTAGATTTCTTCAATACATCATGCCAATGAATATGATGGTATGTGTGTATTAGAATGTGAAATACATAACCTATTCTTACAGAATCATAGGGTGGCTGGGGTTAGAAGGGACATCACAGATAATCTGGGTCCAGCTCCCCTACCATGGGCAGGGAACCTTTCACTAGACCAGGTTACTCAAAGCCCCATTCAGCCTGGCCATGAACACCTACGGGGATGGGGAGTCCACAACCTCTCTAGGCAATGTGTTCTAAGGCCTCATGACCCTTAAAGTAAAGAATTCCTTCCTAATATCTAATCTAAACCTGCCCTAGTTTAGCTTACACCCAATCCCCCTTGTCCTATCACTACATGCCCTTGTGAAAAGTCCCTCTCCAGCTCTCTTGTGGACCCTGCTAGGTACTGGAAAGCTGGTAGAAGATCTCCCAGACCCTTCTCTTCTTCAGGCTGAACAGCCCCAAGTCTCTCAGCCTGTTTCCATAGGAGAGATGCTCCAGCCCTGTGATCAACTTAGTGGACCTGCTCTAGACTCATTCCAACAGGTCCGCATTCTTCTTATGCTGAGGACCCCAGAGCTGGATGCAGCACTCCAGGTGGGGTCTCACCAGAGCAGAGTAGAGGTGCAGAATCCCTTCCCTTGCCCTGCTGGCCACACCTCTTTTGATGCCGCCCAGGACACAGTTGGCCTTCTGAGCTGCAAGTGCACATTGTTCCAAGGGTGAAATTAACCTTCCAATATTTGGAAGCACTTTTGGCTAATCCATGCACGATCTTAAAACAATTCAAGAAGAAAAAGTTAAATATGGACTTTAGCACCACTGACTAACGTTAAAAAAAGAGCAAAATTAATGCTCTTAGCAAGTTTAAATATTGTTGTTAACTTCTCACTAAGCAGTTCCCTCTAATTCTAGCACACTTCACAAACACTAAAACTGAATTCAATAATTCAATTCTGTGAATTAATTCTGCAAAAATTGAGTAATATTTTATCTTTGGCACATGGTCTAAAATAAACATATAATTTCTTGCTCTTTGAAAGTAACCAGCATTTCTCAAGTTGTTGAGGTTATAGTGACAAGGACTGAAACATCCCATGTGTTTAACAGAGCAACACAACCTGATAAATCACACTGCCACAAAATTACAACTATCTACTAGAAGGTAATACTTTTCTTGAAATTCTGGACAGAGAACAAGTTGCATCACCAATAAAATCTGTTTTGCCACCATATTAGGTTAAGCCGTTCTTTTTAAGTAATCTTAAATTTAAATTCCAAAATTCACTTCCCCCACCACCACGTTTCTTGAGTTGTTGTTTTTTTTTTTATTTTCACAACTGACAATCCGCTTTGAAAAGATTCCAGACATATCCTTTGACCCTGACAGATGTTTAGGCTCTTGCAAGCTTTTCGTCTCATCTCTCTTCATAAAAGCATATATAAAAATAAAATCACTATCAGCATTTCTGATCCATGTTTAAAACTGTTTGTTCCCCCTAACAGAGATGCAAGGATGACAACAAGTTACAAAGCACCATGTTGTTTATGAAAATATAAAAGAATTCTTGTCAAATTTTATCACGTACAGTTCCATCTGCAATTGTTTCTCAATAAGCTCATTAAAAGTAAATGCACTGGTTCATTAGAAAAGCACTAATGAATTATGTAGTTGTTTAATTAGGCCTCCTTTGACAGAACAGAGACAGAAACATAAAACCAACAACACATCTAAAACATTCCAGAGGTGCTTCTCCTCTGTGTCATTTCATGAAAAATACCAGTTCTTTGAGCTAATGATGCTGCTTACAATACACTTAAGAACAGCTCTCAGCTACGTCACCGTTCAAACCTTCCCAGTCCTGCTGAGTAGGCAAACATCTCTCCAGAAAACAAGTGTGTCAGGAAGATCAATGAGCACCCTGCTGCTTGGGCCTCAAAGTGATTCTGGAGATAAGAGCAGTAATTGTAATTGAAGACACTTTTAAAATTTAACAAGAACTGTTGAATTAAGTGTATTTAAAAAAAACAAACATGATATGCATCCCCAACACTATTACAGTACTCACCAGATGTGAGAAAGTTCTGGGATGGGCAGCTTTGATTTTGTGAAGAAATTCTTTGCTACGGAACCTGTTGGGAAAGCATGCCTCATCAACCATTGGAAATTAATTCTCCAAATTCTTCCCTTTTACCAGGTCTGACGTGCCAGAAGCAGACAGTTAATTTACATGTGAGAGATGCTCAGATTAATCAGATGCTACTAGAGATGTTGGACCATTTGTCTCCTTCTGAGTAAATGATAGAGAAAGCCCGACAAAGCTGTTGACCTCAATTCTCTATTCCCTCCATATGGGAAAAATAAATAAAGGGAAACCCACTTTAGTACTAGTAACTCTAACCTGCATAATAAGTATGTCACCAATGATGAAATAACAGGCACAAACAGCCCTGCTTCACCAGAAGCCATGTGTATGGCAGTACAGTGCTTTGACAATTGCACTGCTCTCCCAAGATGCTGTTTTAACTATGACTTTTCCCTGCAGTGAAAATTTTATGAGAGAAAAAAAAAGAAAAAAGAAACTGCAGAAGATTCAGATTGCACACAGCTCCTGTCCTACTGCAGGCATCCTCACTCACCCTGCCATAGCAGCCCTTCTCATACTTCTAGTTAACAAATCCACTTCTTCACCATCTCATATGCACAGGCTGTTAGGGGTACCCTGGAAGCCCTTCCTGGGTACAGGCTTACAAATCAAAAGGAAGCAAAGCACAGACTTCTGGGATGATAATCCTCTTCCCCTAGGGCAACCACTGGGGAAAGAACCAACACTGAAGAACCATTTGTTCTTTGAAGCAAACTGCATAAAGGAGACTTAAGGGAGGTGAAGAACTGCTGAAGCACTAACTTCAGTTAGCAGCAGAGCATTTCTGTAAACTTCTGGCTGGATCCAAGCCCCGGTGATACAGCAGGGCTCATTACAATTTCCTCAATTTAAAACTTGTGACATATTCCTTGCCAGACCAACTGTCTGTACACGGCAAAGTCTCCTCTCACAACCAGCCTGGACCTTCTATTCAGGATGGAAATCTGACTATGATCAGAGCCATCTAAGTATGCTCTTAACAATACTTCTACGATGTGTGTGCTCTCCAGGATTGTTTTATAATTACCTAAACGTCAAAATCTCAGTCCCCCAGAACCATAAACCCTCAGGCTTGACTGCACAGGGCAGTTTTGCATGCTTCACTGTCACCAGATGGACACTGCCACAGTTCTGCTGGATAAGCCAGCACAGCCCTCAGGGGTTTTTCAACTCAATATACACTGCAGGTGTGATCCACAAATACAGCACATCAAATACAGAGAGCTCATTTTAATTTTTACCAAATTGCCAACACTTCTTTCTTAGATGTAATTATTTCTCTAAAATCAGGATATTTAAGAGGAAATGTAAGGGTCACAGTATTGGTTTGAATAGTCTGCCTTTTAAAAGAAGATACAATCAACTCTTAAAAATGCACTGCCAGAGAAAAAAGCATTTATTTACTTAACATTCTCACCTCCCAGCCTGGTCCCCCTACTTGATGTGCACAGTATTTGGTAAAAATTACCTGAAATAAAGGCGTTGAGGTCGGGCTGCAGGGACCTGAACTGGTTAATGTAGTAATCTCGCTGCTCCTCCGTTATCCTCCAAGGGTCATCTGAGTACTGGGTGCTGCTGTCCTGCTGCTCCCGCTCCACTGAAAGAGACTGATGGGAGGGACACTGGCATCAGCCACAGGGAGGGCACCAGAAGGGCATTGGAAACCTCAAGAAACCAGATTTACACTCTTCTATTTAGCAGAGACAAATTTTCAGAAGACAAGAAGCAGAAATGGCCACACTGATGACCATCCCACTACTTACCTGTTGAAAAACTGAGGCTATTATTATGTATCTTTACCCAGGCAATTAAAGGAAGTTTTATATGACCAAAGCTCAAAGGAAATCTTGGTACTGCTGACCACTAGAAGTCCAAGTCATACTTTATTACCTCTAGATTCATTTTGGGGGTCCACTTTGGCTGCCATGCATTACGACCTTGAACTGCACACTGTACACCTCAAATGGATGGAGCCAGTAAAGGACCTAAAGCTGCATTTATGCAGCTTTGTGCAAGAAAATTTATCTTTGCTGTGAAACTACATATTTAATCTAGGAATGGTGCTGTAACTATGGAGATATTCCACTTTTTCTGGACCCTCTGCTCACCCCAGTAACTCAGCACTCATTATGCCAACTCAGGGAGACATACAAGCCCCTACAGACCCCCTCAGACTTCTGTCACTTCCCAAGGTTCAAGTAAAAATCCTCCTTTGGGTAAAGGAATATTCTGGAGGAGAAGGGTATTTAATTCAATTACATCTTTGCTCTGTCTTTGCTCTCTGATTAACTTGCTTAAGGGGAGCCCAGTAACTTTTGCAAGGTTGGATGGAGGTATCTACAAGAGGGCTGCCCATACAGCTGGTGACTTTGCTAAAATGGAATAAATTAGTATTCAATATTTAAGCAGGGATGATAACAGTCTTAAAAAGGGAGGGCAAGAATGAACAACAATCAGCTGTGAAACCATTTCTCTGACATACCTGTCTATTTCCCAAGAATCAAATGCAAAACACCAGTTCTGAAATACATCAAAAGATCCCTGAAACAGGCAACATCATGAAGCCGTAAATTAATTTTCATTTCAAAGTGCTACACAAATGCACCCAATTTCATTTCAAGTTAGCACAAATTATGTGACACTACCTGTAGATCTCTTTTGGAAGCTCAGGTGACATTTTATTGTGGGTGTGAGGTGCTAAGCACACAGGAAAATGTAGAGTCTCTGAGTCTTACTTATTCAGAAAAATCTCTTGCTTAAGAGAGTTTTGCCCTTCCTTAGGGCAAACTACTTGTTTGCATAATAAATGCACAGCAGGCATACTGGAACACAGGAAAGATCTGCTTTTGCAACCAGCAGGAAGATATAAGACCCATTTTCATAAAAACAAACAAATGCCCAGAAATTAATTTATTTTAAGGTGCAATTTAACCATTTGGGGTAAAAAACCAAAATATGCAGAATGTTAGCCATAAATACTACGCACGTGTTACAGATGGGAATCTAAATCAAGAAGGAATCTCTGTGAAATCACATGTACTTTATATGAAAAGGGTTTACTTCTACTTACCGTTAGCAATTTAATTAATTTAATTATTTATTTTAATTTCTCCATCCCATCAGCTTTTTTTCCTCATATACTAAAAAAGCACGCTTCAGTCTCCAGTCTAAAAACACCATTAAGAACACTTTTCACTTTCAAAGCGAGAATTTTTCTGCCTTTTTAAAGAACTTCTCTATTATTTTGTTAGCAGTACTACTAAAGAAAAATATGCAATTCATTACCCGGTTAGGAGTTGAACAGGTGGGTGCAGATTTGGCTCCATAATTCCCTGATGATGGTCCATCTTGCTGGTGAGCAGAGTGTCTGACTTCATAAGGAGCTACATTAGACATTTAAAATTAAATATATAAATTATGGGATAATAAAAAATTAGGGCTAGGCTAAAGGAAGTAGATAAATACCACAAGATCAAGAGTGTAGCTTGTGAACATTGTATCAGAGCATCAAAGTCCGTGTTGTCAAGCATCTACCAAGTGAACCTGGTATCACAGTATCAAAGTCCATTTTGTCTTATGCAACAAAATTCCAGCCACATACTTGTCTTTCCCATTGCATCATTCTTCAGACATTACTGAGACATTGCCAGTTATATACTCTAGATAACAGAAATCAGTGTTCATCATGTTTAAATATACATTTATATAGCCTGTCCATGCATTTATACGTTTTATATATGTATAGCCCCATATAGCACAAGATATATTTTAAATAAGAAGAAGTAATTCAAGTGAGCTGCAAAAAAATTTGTTTTGACAATGTTATCAAGTAGCATATCATTACTTTTCCATATACTCTTCCTCTCCCTTCCCTAATTTCTGTTGAAAATCAAAATACATGACACACCACTTGGCACTGTTTGGAATAAAGTTAGTGAAGGAAAGTAACAATTTCTTTTTCTTTTGCTAAAATAAGTCACCTAGGCTCCACTGCAGCAAATACAGTAAGCAGTGACACAACAGCACATTTAGGAACAATGTTTTAAAAATAGGGCAAGTATGTAAACAAAAAGGCAACTCACTTTCAAACTTTTACAGAGCTGAGAACTGCTGCCAGCCTATTTAAAATTTACCATTACAAAGTCTGCATTAGACAGTCAGAACCTTAATGACTCATGATGAAAAAGGAGACCAAGAAATCTTAAAAATTTTGAGCTCAGGAAGACCTTAAAAATTATACCCCTAACCCCCTTGTTTTCCTAAGGGTTCCTATCCTGTATACGTATCTATTTTTATTCCTGCACAAGTAACTACTAATTTCAGATTAAAAAAAGAAAAGGAAGGAAGGTGGAATGTGGAATACATTTAGATGCCCTCAGAGGGGACATTTAAGCATGAAGCCACATTGCTGTGTGCTTGCTAGCACGAAAAACCTCCAAAACTATAAAGAAAAATGTACACAGTCACGTACAGGAAGAACCAGCAGGTCTTGCATTAGGCCTGGCACTTGGTACAGCACAGGCCATAAAATGTTAACTGCTCACTGCCATTGAGAACATGTTTGGCTGAAGTATTCCCAGCAGGATTAAAATAGGACAGATCACTGTTCTGGAAAACAGGAAGAAATCCTCTCCGAAAAATAACCATTGTTCTATACCTCTAAGATTTTATTACCTTGAAAATTTGAGCAATGAAATGAAAATTTGAGCAATTTTATTACCTTGAAAATTTGAGCTATGCAAAGTGAGCAGGGACAGCAGTGTCCAGTCCAGCTGCTCACTTTGCATAGCTGCTGAGTCCATGAGAAATTTCACGGAAGTTATATTTGCAACCAAATTCAGAAGGAAAAAAAAAAACCCAACACCCAAAATACTCCCTCATAGCACTGACAGATCTGGGACAGAGTCCCAGAAACCAGCAGAGCACCTGACAGGTACCTGGTCAGCCGATCCCGACAGACGCCCCCTGCCCGGCTCACCACAGTGTGGCCTCTTTGCCACGTATCCTCTTCACTGGGGCAGAACATGCATTGTACCAGAAAACAACCACACTAGTGTGCTTGTTTCAGAATTAATCCTGCCTCTGAACAAGCTGCAGTTTACCTAAGCAGCAGGGGAATGCCTGTGACTCAGTATTGGTACAATTTTCAGGTGGAGGCCACTTTATAGCGTCAAACACATTCTTATCACAGGTGTACTGAGTTTCAACATGTTGAATAGCTCTTTTTTCACTCATTTATAAATAAGGACAAAAGCTGAATTACTAGCATACTTCACTCTTCACTCACTGCAAACACACTAATGTAAAGCAAGAGGGATGATGGCATACACCAGTGCCTACTATGGCCACCAACTTGGTCACCACATGTTGCAATTATGAGAGCACAGGTGCTTTACTGTTAAAATGAACTCGTAAAGCCATAGTTAAACTGTATTCTGCCCCATTAGCCTCTTATTAAAATCTGAATGTTTTGCCTCCTACTCTAATGGCATCAAAATGAAGGAGAGAACATCTATGCAGTGCCTCGTATTTGTCTGAATTGCCTAAGTTACACTGTGGGGCTGCTTTTATACTCTCCTACCATTATTTCTGTTACAAAACCAGAGATATTATTATCCTTTCCTGCAAAGGAAGGTTTGCTTCCAATCTGAAAATTAATATGCGGCTACTGAAATTGGGAGCAGGCTTTTCTCCCCCTCTAATGAAACCAAAACCATGATGCACTCTGACAATATTTGCAGGTTCTCTGACACTGGGGTATATTGCATATAGTCTTGTCAGAGATTAGGTATTAGCATTTGTGAGCAGTCACACATAAATCTAATTTAATAGAAAGTGAAGAGGAAGACAGGATTGAACAATCAAAATAAATTGATCAAATAATTTTCCAAAACACAAGTCTAATTGAATTTTAAAATCATTAGGCTGATTGTCACTTGCATTTAGAATTTGGATACTTCTGATAAGGGAAAAAAAAAAGAAAAAATATATTAATACAATGTGTATTGCCATTTTTATCCTACCTCCATGCTGCTGCTCCAGCCCACTTCTTGCTTTACCATATCCATAACTTAGGGGTATTCTCTGGTAGGTAGATGGAGAAGCAGGAGGTGAGCAAATTGGAGACATCGGAGGAGACTTGGGTTCCTATTTCAAAAACATACCAACATAAAACACACTTCTGAGACAAAAATTGTAAGAAATAACCAAGTAATGCTGCAAAGTGGTCCAAGTGCATACAATACGATGGACAAACAAGAAACCAACACTGCAGCGTCCTTAGGCCCTTTATTTCCAAGAAAAGGCTTAAAACAGACAAGACAGGATTTGGTACTGAGCCTTTAAGGGGTAAAGCATGGCAGTACTATAGCAAAGCTTTACAATGATCCACTCAATATATTTTACTTCCAAAGGTGCCAGAAGTAGTATATGTAGAAGGCTCAATGTGAGTGGATAGCTTTAAATTTGCATAGTGTGAGTGCATTCTTTGTGGGAGATCATTTTTCGTACAAAAAAAATGTACAAAAAAATTAAACTATATCTCTGAATCAGTATTTTAAACACTGTGGATCTGTAGGGTTACTGGGTAAGCTTTCTCTTTCCTTTGACTTACTGAGATTGCTTGAGAAAAGGATAGAAGCCTGAAAGGTTTTACCGAATAAAGAGGAAAATATAACACAACACAGATAACCCAGATGGAGCCAGGGGTTTGAGGGCAGTGTTCTGCCCTGGTGTCAGTACACAGAGAGACAGGCATACATGCTCATCTTCCTCATCCTGTTATTCCACCTGTGTATCTTGTCATCAGCTTGCTCCTGCTGGCTGACCTCAGGCTGGGAATGCTGTTACTGATGCCAACGCACCGTGTGATAAACGTGAGCACGTGTTTTGGGAAGATAAAAGTGCTTCCATCAGGCACTTACAACATGACCTGATACAGTACCAGAGGAGAAGGTGTCAAGCCTGGGGAAAATTATGCAAATCAGTCTTTACGAAAATTATGTGGCACTGTGAAGCTTCTTGTATCTGAACAAGTGCTCTCTACTGTCCTAAATACAGGTAATACGAATGTCCCTTGGATGCTTTATGAAACTGGCATCTCAGAACAACAGATGCTGGGACAATGTTTCACTCAGGACAAAAGAAGAGCAGATTTCTTCTGGACTATTCCTTGGGCAGAGAGAAATGAAAGAAAACTTGGGGGCCTTACCCCACCCAAAAATAGCGGCTCATGATTCAATACCTCATCTCCAATTGAGTATTTCTAGAGTGACTAAGAACCATATTGGCCATGGGAAATCACTCACTTTCCTGTTCTGTTTCACAGACAGATTTCTCTTTGCTGCTTTTGCTTATTCCTCTCCAAGAAACAGTGCTGGATTAAGTAGGAGGACAACACTGAAAGAACTTACACAGAATATTACAGGGCTGACAGCTTTATACTAGCTCATACAGAGAATTTTCTTCAGGGAAGCAACTGGGATGCATCAAAACCAGAATACAAGCGTGATGGGGATTATTTGCACATCAGGAGTTCATCTCCTGCCTAGTATTGGAAAATTGAATAAGCCCCTGTGAGTTTAATCATTTACAGGACTGGACCCAAAAGGAGGATGCATAATGACATGTTGGCCTGAAGGAGACAAGCCTGTTACCTGTTTGTCCCCTTCATCTGTTCTTTTGTAAGAATTTTTTTCCAAAATTGCATGTGGAACCTGAAATTTAACTCCGTGGAATTCTGCTGGAGTCCCATATCGTACTTCAGTGTCATTTTTCAGCGCCATAAATCGCGGCAGAGGCAACTCTTTATGAAGAGAGAGAAAAATTCAATTTAGACTACAGACATAAGAAGACTACAGAACATTTAAGCAGTATCGTCTTGTAAAACCAATGAAAAGTTTATCTATAAAAGACTGCTACTTATATTTTGTAACATTTTTAAGTGTGGGACTCCTTTGATTATTTTATGTCTTAATAAAAATGTGAATGTTACACAAAGCTACATTCACTAGCTTAATATATAATCTCTTCATGCAAAGAGAAAGACAAAGAAATAAGCCTTGTGCATGTTATTAAAGCAAGCAGCAAACTCATTTCCTGCCTTCAAAACCTTGCCTGTAATGAAAAGAATAGTTTCCCACAGAAACTGCGGGACGGATGAATTAATCAGTCAGGATCACAGTACGCTTAATGCTGCCATCATAAAAGGAACAAATCAAAAATGGTAGGGTTCAGGGATCACACCAAGGCCTAGAGAGACAGCTGTGTCAAAAGGTCCCATGTTGCATCTGCTGTGCAGAGCAAGAGAGTGACACTTTGTCACTCTTTAAGACAATTCTCAATTATTTTGCAGAAACACCATTTATTTTTGAGCACAGTCACCCTACAAGATCAATACAATTAAAATTAACAGAATGCTCAAAACCAAGCAAAGCCATTCATCCATAACCACGAAGAAAAAGAATCAATTGCAGTTTGGTACACTACTCACCCCATTCTAAAGGCACTCATATATTTTCTAGAAAAAAAGTAATTAGCACTGGAAGCAGTTGTACAGAAATTGTACTGAAACAGTAAGTAAGCAGGATATCAATACAAGGACTGCAAGAACCTGTTTTCACTTAGATTTGTGGATTATTTGCATATGCTGAACTTGTAAAACCGAGTAAATCTCAGTTCAGATTTCTAATTTAGTTTGTTGAGAGTTTTTTGTTGGTTTGTTTTTTTTTTTCTTTTTAATTAACATCTTTAAAAAGGACAGCAATGCAAGAGAGAGTGCACAAACTGTCTGTAAGGAAAACTGACAGACAAATCCACTCCTCTTCACCCTTGATTCAAAGTCCTGTTCCAGCAAGGCAATGAACCAAACTGTGCCAGCTGCATCTGATCCCCTCCACTTGGTCAGGAGCTCTGCACCGTGGGAGCTCAGCGTACACAGGTCAGCATGTGCTTGTCATTCTGGCCTTCCCTCCCTGGGATGGGGCAGAGCTGGGAACCATCTCCCTGTGCCTTGCAACACACATGAATTTGACATTTCGTTGCCCTTACCAGGGACAGCTATGCTGGGAGCAGTGACCTGATTGCAGGACTGTGAGTAGGTCCTGCCTTTCCGGCCTTCTCTCTGATCTAGCAGCCGGTTGCATTGCTCCTCCATCCAGTGAGATGGTGCAAGCACAGCCTCAGGACATGGCTTGAATGCCCACCTGGGATATGGGAGCTAAGGGTTCAAACCTGTTCAAGCTCAAGCAAAAAGCCCTGTGTTTTGAAGCCCAAGCTCTGCTGAGGCAGAGTGTGCATCACCAGGGCAAGAACACAGAGTTCCCTCCAAGGTACTATCAAGGTTTCACAGCTGAAGGGACCTGCTTCCTCTCTTCATCGCTTGAGTTAGATAAGACTCTTTCAAAAAGCCTTCTTCTCCACAAAAAATGGTACATTTAATATTACTGTCAATTCATCGGGAAGAATAAAGCTGTTTTAAAATACATCTAATACACATTTTCATACCTATTCACAGTAAGCACTATGATTTTATCAGCATTACCCGTTTATTTCAGTGGGATTATTTGCTGAAGCAGACAAGTGTTACAATCTGCCCTGCAAAGAGAGACTTCTTGACCTGCCCATGTCCCCCACCATGTGCCTCCACCCAAAGCACCTATCAGCTCTTACTCTGGACAGCTGTCAAGACTAGAGGCTGAAGGCGAGAGAGAAATACCTCTCCCACACTGATCATCTGTCATTCCTGCCGTTCCTTTGTAATGCCTTTTCCAGAGGTGGATGTCATCACAGATCTGCCATATGTGTAATTCACTGCAATTTTCTACCACTCACTTAGTGCATGTAACATTACCTTCCACTCTTTCTCTGCTCCTTAAAATTGTTGATAGAAACATAAGAAGAAAGAGTTTACCACCATGGAGAGCTGACAAGCATTAAAGAAAGTGAGAAACAAGTGCATAGCACTGCAAGCAAAATTTGCTACTTACCATTCTTAATGCTCTCAATCCGTACTGGGAACCCTGACTGTGCTGCCGCAATTAACTTCAAAGCAATATAAAATTGAGCAGGACCAAAATAACCCACGCGCTTGGCTCCACAAACTTCTGTAATCTAAGAGAGAAGAGACACATTGTCGGTTAAATGCATTTCACTCTTCCAGGAGATGTCAACATCTCTACACAAACAAAGAAAAAACTCTTAAAAAACCCCCACAAAACGCTTGTTGTATTTGAAGTTTTCTACTACGCATATTTGTTTCAACTCAGAACATTAGTACACCAGAGACAGATTGGTAGTTGCTATGCTTTTCAGAAGCACTGCTAGTTAACATTGCCATCCTTAAGCAAGTTAGGGGTTTTCATACTATGTAAGATTTTAACCGCAGGTGAAACAGGAATTTCTGAAGTACCCTGTCTAGTAAAACATTTCCACCACAGAAGCTGTGATATCTTTAGAAAATTGTACTTAATGTTAGCCCTAACAACAACAGTTCAGGTAACTACCATTATTGGAACATAAACAAAATAAAAGACCCCAGCACACCACTTGAGCAAACACTATTTCTTGTGTGAAAAATTACCATGGTCTCAGCACTGAAATTTAACTTTGTTATTTGCTTCACTCTGTGTAGTGGTTTGGTCCAAAATACTCATTACTGTTTATCTGCTGTGAGATAAGAATTAGGAGAAATGCAAAGCAGGCACCAAACTTGAAAGAATATAAAGAAGTTTATTAACAGACCTAAAAGAAGAAAAAAAAATTATACCACCTTCAGAACTCTCCTCCTCCCCCCACCTTCCTCCCTTCTCCCACTGACAATGTGAAAAGACAACCCTTAAGATGTTCAGTCTGTTTACCACTTCCATAATAACCTTGTTCAGTCCATTTAGAAAGAGAAGTCTCTTCTTGCTCATGCTATGAAAACATTATCACAACGAGACAGCCGCCCACTTCCAAATATTGTTCAGTCCATTTAGGAAGAGGAGTCTCTCTGCCTGCGTGTGAGTCCTTTCCCCCGACTTGCAGCTTTTCCCGCAACTGCTTTCGAGGGTCCACTCTTGAAGTTTTTTGGGGTACAATTTTAAGGTTGAGCTGTTCAGAAACAAAAACAGAGGCCCTTCTCCTTCCCTGGGAGCAAAGGGTCTTCATCATCTTCATCTTTAGGACTATCTCTGGGAGCATCTCTAGGAACTGAGGTTTTCTCCTTTCCCATTTGGAGCAAAAGTCCTCATCTGGTTCATCTCTAGGGACTGAGGTTTTCTCCTTTCCCGTTTGGAGCAAAAGTCCTCATCTGGTTCATCTCTCCCTGTCCAAACTTCTCATGAAATTACAGCTGCGTCAGCATCTGCCTATCTCAGCGCAGGTGCTTCTGCTCACGAGTTGAACACTCCACCCCCCATATCTTCATGAAATTACAACAGGATACTCTGATATATCATAGCTTCACAACAGAATTTCAGCTTTAAGCATCTCCTCTCTCTCTTCCCTCAGGTTTTCAGCTCTTCACAGCAATAAAAAGGGTTAATCTCACCTCGGCCTTGCAGCTTTGCAGCTGGAATGTTGAATTTTCTTATCGCAGTGGAGAGGGGGGAGAGCCGAGCCGCTCCGGCTGCCCACGGCAAGGCAGTGGGGGGCGGGTTCCATGGCTGGAACAGGTCCATGGCTTCAGGATGGCCGTGGCCCGGCCCGGCCTGGCCCAAGCAGGGCCTGGCCGGGCCCACTGGGCCCTGCTCGGGCCCCGCAGCCACCTGTCCCAGCGCCGGAAACGAGAGAGAGCTTGGAGGGGGAGTTTGCCTATTCTTAAATGTGGATCACAGAGGTGATCACAACTTTAAGTGGCTTAGAGAATTGTCCATATTCAAACTGGCCAGCTGATAGGTTCTATCAGTTCCCAGAGGAAACTGTAAGCACCCCTTAGCAAGGACGTCCCTTCCGGGACTATGCTTGCTAACCTATGACATTCTGCCACTTTTATGAAGCAAAGAGCACCATGTTCACACACTCAGACAACGCCCAAACAAACAACAGGTATCAGAAGGTTTTAAGCACGAGCGCCAGTTCTCCCGTGGCTGGAGCTCCCAGACGTTCACAAACAAACCTCAGACAGGCACTGGGGTTAGAACAAAGCCTATTTGCCCCAGACATAAAAGGAAATCTCAAATTGTTTTCCTGAAAATACACCTAGATTAGCAATGTCTCCTGGCTGGCAAGGTGCAGTCTCTGTGACAGTTCTCCATGGGCAAGGGCTGCTTCAGGAAAGCCACGTTCGTGGATTGGCTCCCAAGCTACAACAGCATGACAGAAAGTATTATGTTGCATATAAGCAAACAGCACAACTGAATAGTCTATTTTTTCTGATTTATTTTTATATGTATATATACACGTACATACACAGTGGGAAAATGTCAGGTCAAACAATTACTGAAAAAATCAAATGTTTTGGAATGGTAATTCTTTCTAATCAAAGACAAATGTCTTCAAGCAAGCCCTTTATTCTCTGGATGTGGCCTCTGCTTTGAGCTGAATGAGCTCTCGCTACTTTCTCTTCCTACAGGTTTCAGACTTGGTCACAAGATACATCAAATAGTTTTTTTATCTTACTGCTTGATGAAAAGCAAGATTGAGTCTCTGTATAAGGACAGCTTCAATTAACCAGCAGCATTTGCCATTCTCTTTCCTCTGCTGTTTTCTTTAGTTACTCTGGCCTTTTTTATTCTGCCCTTCCCTCTATCACTGGCCTTGCTTATTTTATTTTCCGGCGGGAAAGCAAGGCACTTGGGATGCGCCCCAGATAGATGGATGTCTGGGCACACTACTGGTACCCTTTCTGAGCTTCAAAGCAGCATTCTTCCCCTTGTCCCTGGATGCTCCCAATTCACTCAGTCTCACTGCCCATACCACCCGCTCCTGCATGGTCCTTCCCCAGCAAGCAGCCCTGGCTCTGCCTGGTGCAGTGATGTGGAGCACAGGCGACTGCACTGGACCCCAGACACAGAACATGCACAGCAGCTGCACTTCAGACTGCTCCCCATGGGCACAACCTCCCAGGCACACCAGGCTCTGGCAGCTCTGGGGACAACGCTGCTATGGCAGGTATGTGAGAAGCCATCAGCTTATCCAACAGCCTAGGGAGAAGCAGATGGAGAAGAGGCACAACCAAGCTGAAATTCAATCTGAGTTCACAGCTCTGGTCTGTTATGGGAGACATTTGTTAAAAAAATGCCAGCGCTGAACCAAGCAGTTGGCAAAAGCTGGGCACCCACCGGCAGCCAGGCCCTCCCGTGGAGGCCATGGGTGCTCAGCTCCTGTGTGACCCATGGGCAGTGCCTGGGATGGCCCCTGCTGTGAGGCAGAAATGGCACACAAAGCCCCTGGGTGTCCCGGGATGTACCCCATAGGGATTTTTCTCCTCTTGGGCTCTTTTCCTGTCATGGCTACGCTTCCTGTTGTGCCTATGCTTGCTGACACCGAGCAACACCATTTCCATGATGTGTTTCCTCTCGCTGGCTGCTGGAAAAAGGCAATATTGAGCAGCTTGGACTTTCACATAGATGCTACTATCTTCCCGAAGAGTTAACTTTCCATATATTTTCTATACTTTGAAATATTAAGGCTGTTTAATGCTGCAAATGCTCTGCTTGCTCCTCATATGGAAACATGAACATTTTATTCTGAACAAGCAGACTAAAAATTTTTAGCAAGGATATACCATCCCTCAAAATACAGTGATGTTTCTCAAGCACACATACAGCCAACCAACCTGAAACTGCCTCTCTGTAATTTTGCTTTTTGATGATAACAATAGAAATAAATTTTGTAGACACAAGCTTCTCTGTTATTTGCGCAACCAGACTCTGAGTTCTTTGTTAATGGTTCCAAGCAAAAGATGGAAGCTGACAGAGTAGTCAAATTTATTACACAATTAATTAAGGGTATTTATATAGATTAATTGCAGGTACAGGTATTTACTCTCATCAGGTTCCTTCTCCAGTTAAAGGAGATGGTCTTGGGTTCCTTCCAGCCAGCATTTCACACTGTCTGCATCAGGACCCTGCTCAGAAGTGCCAACAGAACAGTCCCTCTCTCCAGCAACCACAGAGGTTAGTGGCAGATTAGCCTTTATCCAAAAGTAAATCCTCAGAACACGCTGCCTACTCAAATTTCCCCAGCAGCTTAAACTGAACACTGTACTATTTTTTTGTTTCCTGGTTTTACCTTTCACAGGGTCAGTGCACATAGCTTTTTGATGGGCAGATTACACTTAGTGATATGCAATTCTGAAATTAAGCTACTTTGTATGAGACACTATTAGGAGTCTCCAAGATCCATCCAAATTAAAGACACTGCATATGAATGTGATATGGTAATTTTTCATTTAAATCCTTAAAACTGTTGTCAGTTTGGGCTGCATGCTTTTCAGCAAGCCAGCAAGGAAAGAACTGGTATTTTCTGCTTGTGCACTGCTGAACAGGCACACATATAAATCAAAACAACTTGCATGCCTTGATATTTCAAGGCATTTTAAGGCTGTCAAATTACATTACAATTTTTCTTTTAATTCTCCAGCAGAAAACTGTAATCCTCCAGTGACAGCAAAATTTTTAAGGAAAGTGTAATGAAGAGTGTATTGGAAATAATTTTTTCATGGTGGTAGGTTACAGATGTTGCTTGCCAAATCTAACCTCAGGATGATAAACAGAATTAGTCCAAAAATCACACAGAATCACAGAATGGCTGGGGTTGGAAGTGACTGACCTCTGGAGATCCTCTAGGTCCAATCTCCTTGCTAACACAGGATCACCTAGAGCTGTTTGTACAGGATTGTGCCCAGGAATGTTTCAAACATGTCCAGAGAAGGAGATGTTCCAGTTCTCTGCCATTCTCACAGTAAAGAGGTTTTCCTCATATTCAGATGGAACTTCCTGTGTTTTCCTTTGTCCCTGTTGCCCCTTGTCCTGTTATGAGGCACAACCAAGAAGCCTGGCTCCATCCTCTTGACACCTCCCTTCAGATACTTACCTACATTGATAAAATGCCCTCTCCATCTTCTTCAGGCTAAACAGGTCCAGGTGCCTCAGTCCCCTCCTAAGAGATGCTCCAGTCTCCTGGTCATCTTTGGAGCAGTGATGCTTGAACTTTAACCACTTGGACCCACCCCATACCTTCTAGAGCCCTAACCCATGGGATTCCTCCCTGAAGAGGCCAAAGTCAGCTCTCCTGAAATCCAGGGCTGGGACCCTACTTTTCGCCCTGCTTCCTCCACACAGGATCCTGAAATCCACCATGTCATGGTCACTGCCCCCAACCTTCACATCCCAAACCAGTCCTTCTTTGTTTGTTAGTACAAGATCTAGCATCACACCTCTCCATGCTGGCTTCTCCATCACTTTTGTCAAAAACTATCACCAGGATAGTTTTTGATAGCTCTGCAGGACTCTCCTGGCCGGTGTGCCCAGCTATGCTGTCTTCCCAGAAGATACCAGAGTGGTTGAAGAAAGTGGTGAAGGCTTGTGATCATGAGGGTACTTCCAGCTGTCTGTAGAAGGCCTCATCGACTCCTTCTCCTGATCAGGTGGCCTGCAGCAGTATTCCAGTCATGGAAAATTGCCCTGTTCAATGGTTTGTGAGGCAAGAACACTATGCTGAGTGGAAAATGCATTTTCAGCAGGTAGCCTTAACACACTTGTTCTGTAGAGGAATTGCACCACGTTCCCTACCAAACATCCATAAGAAGGAGAGAAAGAGCAAAATCTGTAAGCCTGCACGCCTTCTGACAGGTCAGAAGTTTTTCTATGGTTGTAAAAATATATACTTTTTAGCAATTATTAAAAAACAAATCTCTGATTCATAAATCTTAAAATCTGAAATGTTCTGTTCAGAAGAGTTGCTGTTTTAAACTACTGTGTTCCATGCAAACTTCTAATAGAAAAGCCCTACATCTTCAGATACTAGAACACAGAGCAGATTTTTGTACTTTTTAACCACTCACTCTCTGCTCTATTGGCTGACAGCAAGTGTTATTTTTATAATTGCTCCTTGAAGACATCCCACATGAAGCAGCTTTTCCCAGCACAATCTGACATTGTTCCAGCTCTCCCCAGCTCTCTCCAGACAAGTTTCCACTGCAGTCTCCAAGAGCACTGACCTCGCAAACACACTGGGCAGGTCTAATTCAGATTGCAAGAACTAAACTTCAAAAACTGAATATGAGCTGCTTTCCGTAAGTAGAAAAAGATTGTTTTCCGTAAGTAGAAAAAGAAGTATAATCAGAAATAATTATACCCTAATCCTGTGGACAGGCTGAAATGGCCATTCTGCAGCCTCAAGGGAAAGGTTTTCACCTGTAAGGCAAAGGTAGACCTGGGACTTCTGCTTTTTCATTCAGCCATTAACACTGCTGTGGCAGCCTCTGTATCAGGCTAGCACACAGTTTTGTCCATTCTCTGTCACCCTGCTGCTACCTGCCACATAGATGGTCACTGCTGGTCATTCATGTGCAAACCCAGCTCAAAGGTGCTCACACCTCCATGCGGGACCCTGTGAGAGCACGTGTGAGTTCAGTGCAGTCACCTCATTCAGAGAGAAAAAGAAGATGAACATCACTGGCTCCTATGTTAAAGGAAATTTTCTTGCTACAGTTTCCATCTCAGCCCAACCCCAGAATGCACAGCTATTTTACTTGTCCTTGCTCAATCTATGATGACACAGAAATATTTTCCAGTTTATCAACTGCCTCTGAATTTTAGGGAAGGTGTTGAAAAGCTTTTGCCGCTACCCATGCACGCCTCACCCAGCGCTCTCCCGAGGACGACCAACTCTGATGCCACTGTTCAGACCTCAACCACAGAGTGACCTAAGGCTCCCTTCAACCAGCTGCTTATAATAGTTTCAAAAACAAATACTTGTAGCAGTGGCTTATCAACAGCTTATCTCAAAATTGTGTCATGCATCTGACCCACTTTACCCTTTCTTTTTTTTTTAATTTGTGTTTACAGACTCTTTGATCTGCTTGTTACAGACAAGTTTTGCTACATTCTTAAACAGGTATTTCTCTCTCAATGGATCATTGTTCAGACATTTGTAAAATGACTTGGAGCCCAGGGCTACACATCTATTTCTTCAATATTTAAAGCAAAGTAAGAAACAACACATCAAGGATTACTGACTGGGAAGACAACAGGAACATGCTGGGGTGTTACATACCCAGATGTACATAGGAAGAGGCTTTGCCATGGATTAGGTTCTTTACCTCTGCTCCTTCCTATCAGTGTAACTATTTATTTTATTCCATCATCTTGTCTTTTAAAAACAGATGTTTCATCTATTTTAGACTTTTTTTAAACATCACATGAAATGCTTACTAAAAATCAAGCCATTTTGAACAAGCAGGGTTCCAATGTCTAAAACAAAATTTAAAACAGCTTAGTTTATGCACAAAAGACAATGCGTACATAGTATATTTTTAAAGACCTAACTATAATACATTCTCATAGTTTAAGCGCTGCATGATCATCACTTTACATTTAAGAACACCAGCTTGCTAACCTATGACAACCGTTAATTTTAAATTGCAAGGCAAGCAACAGATAAACTGCCAAAGCTTCACAACTTCACATAACAAAGACAGTGCTAAAAGCAGCAGAGAGCAACCCCCCCTGAGTTAGGCAAAAGCCTGCCGACAGCACCATCAGGGTTTCCCTAAACTCCCTCCTCCTGCCACAACCCAGAACCATTCACATCTGCCTGCACTGGTGCTCCATCTCACCTTTGCATATCTGGGGGGAAAGCACTTCACTTCGGGAACAGGGAGACACTTTTCTGTCAGCTCCAAGCAGGGCATTTTATGCCAACACCGAGAACTACCAGGCTCATGATTCAGGGCCCGCTGTGCGTGCACACATGTGCAGCCACTGACCACTGACAGAACTGCATCAGACAAACACAAAACCAGGTTCAAACAACTCTAACAATTAAGCTTAACAGTAAAACCATTTTATATACTAGAAGATGTTGATTCCTTAGCAGAGGTTAAAAGTAACGCCAACCTGTAACACAAGTGGTTTCAATCAGTAAAGAGCCTGTGAGCAGGAGCAGGGCTGGAACAGGGCTGTCACACTTGGTCAGTGCAAGGGTCTGTCCAGTCCTCTCTCTTGTAGAACAGTGAGCTGTGGATGCCTGAGGAAACCCAAGCATGTGAATCATCCAGTACTTCTCTTCAAGTGGGAAGCCTGGTAATGCCAGCATACCACGAGTCACAAAAACATTGATCTGAATTACGCAGCTATGAGGACATGTGAGTCAGCACTGATAATCAAAAGATTCCAATTATTAAGGAGTGTTGGCAAGAAAAAGTCTGCCAGGGAATAAAGGCTGCTGATACATGCTAGTATTTACAACCGTTGAAATATACCTGAAAGAAATGCTATCCCCTATGCTCAACCTTTTGTTTTTTAATATACAAAGGCTACTCAATCATTTACTTGCATGTGACGTGGAAAAGCTACACTTTGATCTCATGTCAGTCTCACAGGGGAGTTTAAGAAGCCCCATTCCTGAGAAATATCTGGTAATTGCCACACCAAGTAAATTATTTTCATTATAACAGTGCCTACAGCATTAGGTCAGAGGTTGTTACATACATTTGCTAAATCCACTTATTCACTGAACTGCTTCACATTCTTTGTACATAATCAGTTTGCATCTGGATATGGCAAGACAGATACTCAGCAGGTCACTCTCTGAAATGCTGCATGCACAGCCTTGCCAAATATCACTGTTAAAACCTGAAAACCCACAGAAATTTTCAAAGTACACAGAACTGAGTTATAGATGCTTTATCTGCTTTTCAAATCTTGACTGTGGAAGCAAGGGAGTAAGAGCAAGTAAAATGGCAAGCACGGAGCTGTCACACTGCCCCATTCAAACAAGTAAATAGCAGAAAATTCCCACAAGGGCTATCCAAATTTCTTCTGATGCATGTCACTGCCAAGAGCATTTCATTCTCTTGGCCATGAGTTTCATAAAGCCCATCCTACAGATGGTTAGCACTATATGTGCTATACATTGCAAGTATAGTTCTTTAAAGGCACTAGTCATCCCAGGATTTCTGTTCGTTTTCCTGCTCACCTCATCTCTTTCAAGAGCACACCTAGGGACATAACACAGAGAAGGTCCAGGACACGAGAGAATAGAACCCAGACTCTCTAATTCTTGTCCACTCAGCAGAGACATTGTCCTGAACTCCCCTAACCTACAAGCAACTGATATTGCAAGAGCTTGATGGAGGCAGGATATCCACACTGAAATGTGGCCGGGGCTGGAACCAGGCCAACCAAAATACTCATCTATTCCTAAAACTTTCATTTTCTGGTGGTTGAACTGAAAATAATATCTAAATCTTACTCCTAGTGAGAGTGAATGAGGAGCTGCTTTTTAGCTCAAGTGGAAATGCCATGTTTTGCACAGGAGCTGCACCAGTATCCCGTGGGAATGAAAATACAGGATGATCATGGAATATTAAAGGCCAACACTACTTTTATCGTGCAAAATCCTTGTGGTTTGGGCATTTTAGACTACTTCAGCAATGAAGTTGTTAATTATTTCAAATAATACTTTACACAAGCAGCGTATCCATTAGCATATCTTGATCCTGAGAGTACATTTTCACTGACTTAAAATAAGGTACTCATTTATAAGCTTGAGTTCATTATTAGTCCAATGTATTTCAAAATGCATGTTTTTTTTAAATCTATTCAAAATGCTATGTGTATATACACAGGCAAAATTGAAATTAAATGTAACTTGAAACTCAGCCTTAAAAATCAAACCTTTGAAGGAAAGGTTTCTGCAATCTGTCCAAGCCTTTTTTTATAAAACAAAAAATTGTCTCTCCATTGCTGCAGTTTACATATGGATTAAAACATGAGGGTTTTTTAAAAAAAACCCTGAAAAACACTGACATTTTATAATGGAACTTGAAGCCATTTAAAATGCTGGACTCTCCAAGTCTGCACAGAAGCATGAATCTTGTAGTTTGCAATTCATACAGAGAATCCTTATCCTACCTTTGTTAAATTTCAGTCTCTTAACAGCATATCACAGACTGAGAAATTAAAGATTTTTCTGAAGAAAAAAATAAATCCCCACTGGTTGGGTTGGTGTCCTTTTTTTCTTGGACTAAAAATTCAGTTTGGGTATTATTCATACCAAACAAATGTGTATTACAGAAAATTCCACAAGGTGTTGCTAGACAGGATTTAATTTACTCTTTGAAGAAGCAAACATCAATTCTTTGCTGCTACTTACTCTTCAGTAAATGAGTAATTTATGAAGCTCTGCAATACAACTCTGTTTTGTTCTCATGTTAAAACATCATCATAAAAAGCTTCAGTATAAGTAACAATCTGTGAAATCATTGCCCAAACACCCATAAAGAAGCTTGCCAAACTCACCCAAAGTGCAAAGGCTACCTTGAAAAAGGCTGAAAAAGCTTAGCATTAAGGAGATAACATCTCCTGTGGACACACGGACAATTCGTTACGAACAATCAAAAGATCTTGTCAAAATCAGAGACCCTTTCAACACCTAAGGAAAAACAATGGAAACTACTGCTAGATAAATGCTGAAGTCAAGTATAGTGAGGAAAACGGGCAGAAAGGCTTGTAAGCTTTTTTGCAAAAGTATAAAAATTAACTGTTTTCAGAAATTTCTTTCAACAGTTCCACTGTTAAACTCAAGCCAAGGCTACCCAAAATATGTGTCTTTACAGTCAAAAAATCTTTCTTTTCCCATTCTGTCCAAGTAACTGCATTGCTAGGTGTGAACCCCAGAAAACAAGCTGTTTTAACTCACCACTGAGAGGTCTAGAGGACTGCCTACAGATGGTAGTACTGCAGTATGCTCCTGCTGCCTCTACAACAGCTGCCTTATTATTTCCACATTTCTTTGTAACTACATGGAAATACTTCAGGAGTTTCACTCTCAGATGCTATGCCAGGATAACTTTATGATCTGTTCCATTTGTAGCCGTTCTCACAGCTGAAAGCATACCAAGAGCGACCAACAGCAAACCTCATGACAATTGCTGTTATCTTTACATATCCAGGCAAAAACATTTCTCTACTTATCTTGAAAGGCGTGCAGCCTTTTCTTCTTAGCAAGCGTGCTCCTATTTGTTGATGGGACACAACCCCTCCAGCCACCACTGCAGTCCTGATGTACCCAGTCACAAACTAGATGTAAATAAATTCTTCACCTCTGATCGTACTCAAATAAGGCACCTCACTCAATTTCCCTCTGCACAGGGACAAAATATTTGGATGCTGAGCCACGTGGGTCATGGTTTAATTGTGCAGGATAAATTTGTGCGGGTTGTAGATGACAAAAGATCAAACACAGAGGACACCTAATGTAGTCTGGAAAGATTACAGAAAAACACCCAATGTTTAGCTTTTTACATTTTAGTGACATCTTGCATCATTGCAGTACAAGGCCTGTAAGGAAATTCAAAATCTTTTGAAGTTTCAGCACAAACATGAGTTTCTGCTGTTTGAGTTCTAATACACAGGATATTACCCAAATAACGAGGTAGTGTGAAAAACTAAAAAGACACAGGCAGAGGTCACTGGCAGAGGCAGTAATCAAAACTCCACTTTCAGCAGTCATCACTACTTTACTCATTTTGCCAAGCTCTTTTGGCCGGAAGCATCAGTAGCACTGCTGACTACAAGCTCATTGATCCACTCTTCAGGTTTCCTCCCACACACTCTTACAAAATCCTAGCCCAAAGCTCAAGAGACTTCCACTTCTTCTCACATTGCCAGCACTGAGCCCCTTCCAGAATGCCCCAGCAGTCCAGGGGACAGATGGCCAGGCTGTACCCAGAAGCGCCCGCACAGCTACAGACCTTCCACCTCCGTGAGCTCACATCCCTGAGTGAGGGCTTGCAGAGGAGACTGGAAAACCCCTCCCTTGGAAGATGTGCTGACAAAGGCTTAGACCTAAATCACTTTGCTCAAAATAATATGCAATTGAGTCAGCTTTCCCATGACTTTTGGGATAAACCCTTAAAAATGCAGGAGAAGTAACTAGCTTCAACTATTATTGAAAGAAATAAAAGCAGAAGTAGTCACCCTAAACTGAGCTGAGACTTGAATTTTGTGCACCCGCGCTGAACTGTGGATCGGCTGCACAACTGCTGGTGGCTGTGGCTGCCCATGGGATCCACAGGCTGCCCTGCCAAAAGCCTACAGCAGGGGGACAGGCAGGCTCCTAGAGCACCTCTCACTACTTCCATGCATAAGGCATTCCCAGGACATGAATCTGGGAAATATTCCCAAAATACAATGACCCAAACCCAACCAGCGATGATACACAGAAGAGCTGGCCAAAAAAAATACAGCAGCAAAGTTATCAGCTCCAGGTTTCTGGATTGAACTTCAGAAAGACTTGCACATGGATCAAAACTGGATGGCCTCTCCCACGCAAGACTCTTTAATAGCAAGATTTTTCTACAAGACAAAACTCTCGTTGATCCGTCTGGATCTATTTGTTTTCAGTGGGCCTTGGTTCCAGTAAAAAAATAGAATAAGGCTTTTCTTACACATTTTTGTCTAACATATGATTTATAACACCAGATTTTTTCACTCTGGCCAGTGCAACACAGATGAGTGCTGAAACATTCAGTTCAGCAACACCTTTATGCTTGTTTTCATTAAATTTCCTCCCTAATCTTTAATGGCTTAAAACAACTCTAAGACCCAAACATCACAATATCCAAAAATAAATAATATATCACCTAAGAACACCAACTGTCTTGCAAAATCTTCCTTAGCATTACAGAAAGAGGTAATGGTCCAGAATTAAACTTTAGCAATATGGTTTTAAAGATTCAGCACACTATTTAGAAAAGCTATTCTTTTTTTAACCACTCACAAAAATTAAATTCTGTACATTAAAAAAGGAGACCAAAAGTCCTACAAACTGTTCTAAATTATGCCTTTTCCAAAACCCCAGAGGGAGCAACTGATGAAGCGTGTTTTCCAAGTCGTGGTAGCAGAGTGAAGATTTGTGCAGTTTAAAATTAATTGACATGTTAGTAGGAGCATTGCACTCAATTGAAATGGGCATAACTCACTGACAAAGAGGTAAGTCAGGGGTGAAATTCTGTAAAAGGATTTTCTAACCACCAGGTCAGTGGCAATTTGTGTGGAACAGCCTAGGCTGGTTCACTCTGGAAAGGCAAAAGTCACTTAATGGTGCAGCCCATTTCTCAGCTATCAGAGATGCTGCGTGATCCATCACACATCACTGCTGCAGCCATTTCTGCTCAACTTTTCTCTCACATTCTGATAAAGATAATGATGGCCTAACTTGCACTTGCAAGAGACTATCAAAAATTGCTTTGGACTTCTAAGACACCAATAATTCTCCACACAGGGTATCTGTGCACCAAACCAAGGAACTTGCACACTTGCACAGCCAAGGGGAGCAACCCAATGGCCAAGATTTGCTATAGATACACAAATCCCAGTTTCATTTCTCCATTCTTGGCACAACTTTCAACAAACATTTATGGCTCAAAATAGCAAATAAATAAGGGAGAAATTAAAATATTGCACAGAAAAAAGACTGCTGATTTATTTGATTCTGAAGAGATGGGTAAAATGGAGAGTGATCTGTGACCAGTGTTGCATGCTGATTTCAGATCTCCAAAGGCACTGATGATCACTTCAGGAAACATACTACTATCTGCAAATCAAGAAACAAAGGTCCAGTCAAATCTTAGTGATTCTATAAGGATATGAGTATAGCTGTTTGTGATCCAGGTCTCATTTGATACAGAATTCAAAACACTCTGTGAATTCTGTATCAAATGAGACCTGGATCACAAATAGCTATGCTCATATCTGTTTGTGATTGACACAAAGTACATGACCTAGCACTTATCTTTAACCCTGCAAGAAATCCTTCTGCAATCAAATGGGACAATTCACAAATGGAGCATAACCCAAAAACAGGACAGTAAGTCCGCATTTGCCTTAGGAAGACAGCTACATGCTTGTCTTCTGTTGTGCTGCATACTCAGTATTTACAATCTGCTCTAATAACTACTATATTAAACAATTATTTTGCATTGCCCCATCATTCAAGAAAAAGGAGCTCAGCAGAGATGCACTGGCAAAGAGCAACCACGTACCACTTCCACTCATGGCTGTTGCTGAAACACCTTCTCCAGCTCTCGGCACAGTTGTGTGTGCAAGAGGAGCTCACAAGGTACTTGAAATGCAAAATTATTCAGTTTCTCATTTCTTTGCTCTTAATGCAACAATTAACAACATGCTTATTTTGATGCACCTCCATTATTGAGGAGAAAACACAGCAGGCAAAGTATTTAAGAATATTAGCTGTAAGGCTTTTATGACTTTCACAGGACTTTCTCAATTAATCTAGAAAAACAAAAGGACATCTGTATACATTACTACATATCAGAATAAAAAATTATTTGCAAAAGCTTGTCACATGCAGCTTTTCTAAATATCTGCTCATTTTTAGCATTATTTTGCTTCAATATTGAAAATTAAGCCTATGCACCAGGAGAGTGAATGAACTAGTTAGCAATCATTTTTCCTTTCAATTGCTTTATTTTCTTTCTTGTTCTTTAATACTGGGAAGTTTTATATTTAGGCAGAAGTCGCTAGGCAAATTATTGCTTAAAGTAAATGAAAGCTAAATACCAGAACCCAAGTCTGTGTTGCATGCCAATTCATGTCTTAAAGGCAGCAGCCTCTCTTCCTTCTCCAAACCCTCTGCCTTATACTCTGCACAATTTCTGCACTAAATGAAACAAGAGTCCTGCAGTGCAAATAGTTTATCATGCAATTAAACCCCACAACACGCTCACAAAAGGAGCCAAAGTGCAGCAGCTTTAAAAAATAACCCAAACTGCAGAAGACAGAAATTATATTTTACTAAGCACATATTCTTTGAATGCCTGAGCTAGAAATTCTTTTCTTCTAAATTTCTCTCTCAGATTCACATTAAAACAACCCCATGTGAATTCACTAGGAAAGCTCAAGGGTTGAAAACCCCTGAGTTTCTTAACTACTATGTAAGTTTGAAGCCTAACTGAGAACAAGCAAAAGTGCTTAGCAAATATATATTCTTTCCCCTATTTTCCTTGACTAAACCATTTAAACTCCTCAGAGTGCAGAAACTGCTTAAGCTTTTAATTCCCTTGGTGCTTTTGCACAGGAATCTGTTGGCTTAGTAGACTTACAACAACCACTTTGTTAGGCACGACAAGCAAGATAACAAGGAAAGTCCTATTCCCAACATTCCCCTTCACTCCAGTCCCACCTAACAAATATTGCTCTACCACCCCAGCTGCTGCCCAGCAAGACTGCCACAGAAAGTGCTGTCAGTTTGGGATTATCTCAAGTTTTATTTTACACTGGGAAATTAAATTTCAGATGCTCTTATTACTGACAACTTACTGAAAGCAAGTTTAAATGGAACAGGAAAATATCTGAATACAACAGAAGACACATTATTGCCACATTTCTTCACTTGGAATTTTTCAACTATGGCTTAGTTTTATTTTGCTGTTGAAACTGGGTCTACAGTCAGAAAGCAAGAGTGATTTTTCCATGTGTAATATTTACAAAATCTTATAATAGATTTAGATTATATTTCATCATTAGATTTGAGGGTAGGGAAAGAAGGGCTGATGCAAGATACTGGAGGTTTTTGGGGGGAGAGGGAGGCCTTATAAGTTGCTGGGGCTTGCATAGGGGAGGGAGAGCGGTTTTACATTTGCTCTCCTGGTGACCCATCCACCAAGAAACCAAAAAAGCACCTCCACTGATGATCTGCTTCTCCCCACAGTTGTGGGCTCATTGCTGACAAGCATGACTGGCAGTTTTTTCTTTCTTCAAGTCCTTTGACATACTAACTTTCTAAGTTCTTCTACAGCATCTGTACAGAGGAGTTTCAACCTCTAGAAAAAATTCTTTCAAGTAGGAAAAAAGATCAAACTATTTGCCCACAAGAACTTTCTCTCTAGAAACAAATCAGTGTATACATATTTTGCAATGCTATCTGAAAGACTCTCAGATTTTATTAAAAAGTGAAACATCAAGATAAAATGATTTTTTAAAAAATCTATGCTATGACACCAGTTCTGAATTAAAACAACTTGCCTACTCTAACTAGCAACAAGAAATTAAAAGCAGCACTGTCCATTATACATTTTTAAAAATGTAAACTTCCTAACTCTCAGATAAAATTCTGGTGAGTACAGATTCTTAAAATATTTGGGAGAAAAATTAAAAAAAATAAAAGCCTTTTCTCAACATGTATGGCAGATACACTGTATTTACTACATTTCAAAACCCTGTTGGGATTGATGTCACAAATAATTCTGACTCTCAGCATTGTATGTATCTTACTAGCACAAAGAGGGTATTTAATACTGAAACATAAAATACAGCTGTGAGGAGTCCTATGCCTACAGATTCAGGTGATCTTGAGGTACATGCAAAACCAGGATGATTTTAACTCCAACAAATGACAAACTGTGCTACCTTTTCCTCACGAATAAACCCTAAGAACTACATAAACCTACTGAGAATTGGTATGTTCCTATGCAAACAATCACAAAAACATTGTGACAATCACAAATGTCACAATGCATTAAGAAGCAAAAAGTATTCAAAATGCCACATAAATAATACAGTTTATGAACACCAATTAAAAAATATTTTTGAGAAAGATAACCTTATTCCTAAAATAGACATGCCCTTTTAGAAACCTATTTGCTTACCTGTATGTTTCATCCTTCCAGATGCAGAAATATAGAAAACCTTTCGTTCACAATGAACAAGTCACACAAAAATGACTCAACTGAACTACAGTTTATAATAGAATTTATTTGTATTCTGTACCTTTCTTTTTAATGTCACAATATTTGGGCAGCATACCCAGGCTCTTACTGTTTTAAATCCCTCAGAACTGCTTTCACAATAATAATTCCCACAACACTGAAAATCTTTGGCACTATACTTTAATGTCAAAAGGAATTAATTCAAACTCAAAGAATACAAAACCTTTTGTCCTTTTTAACAAGACATTTTAATGAGGTATATAATTGTACTTATTGCACATCAAGAGCACAAATTTAACCCAGATTGCATAAGAATACCAGAATTATTTTTTCCTGCTTGCTAAAAAAGCTGGAGGCATTTCCATGTAGTATTAACCTTAAAAACCTTGACATCCCCACAGGAAACTGATTTTCTACAAAAACTTTGGGAAGGGTTCAGCTTGGATTCCTGAGCAAGACATTTACAATCCATTTGGGTCCCAACCTACAACACAGCCCACAGATGAGAGCACAGCATATGGAAACCCAACACATTGAACAAGCCCACATCAGATGAAACTTTGAGAATAGGAGGAGCTGAATGGAAGGTAACAAAACAAACAATTCTAGAGTTTAACATTTTTGCTAAGTCTCCTTATTAAACATTCTGTAATGAAATTGTTTTCACAGTAATTGCTGATCTTCTGTAAGTCTTGAAAGACATTGAGATGGCAATCATCCAACTTGTTTTGCCCCCAAGAATTTATTACATGACTTGTTTTTAAAGGAATTAATAAGAAACATTTCCTACTCAGAAAGGAATTTACTATGAATTTATTCCCTTACAGAGGGAATTTTAATTTTAATTTTGGGGTTGTTTTTTTCAGTTTGGTGCCATTAGTTCCAGCTGAGGGCCCTTTGAACACTGGGCACTGTTATGAGGCTTTTATTTTCTGGTCCACAACTGATGCTGGTTTCAGGGACAAAAAGTGTCTGTGACCACACGAGGAAGCCACTAGCAGTTGTATGTTTTTAAAACTAGAATTTAAAGGAAAGAAAACAGACACAGGTGAACACACCATGCAACACAATACACCATTTCAACATCTCTGTAGGAGCTCTAACTTCAACCCTGCCTTGCTGGAAACTAACGTGCTTTTATGAACCTCAAAATCTTCATGAACTCTTTATGCATTAGCCCACTGGGGCAAAGAGACAGTTTTGGGGCAGGCACAATTCACTGACGGACAGCAAAGATCCTGCAGTTGGTTGATGCATTTTGGCTGTCTTCAGAGTCGTGATCTGTGGTTGTGATCACCAGAATGGGTAGTACAGCCCTATCCATAGGGAGGACCTCTCCTGGCACTGCAGCTCCCCAGGGCCTTTGAAAACATACCAGTGTGCCTCAGACACAAGGGAGTCCCCCTGAGAACTCAGAGGAAAGCCACAGTGAAATTCCCACTTCTCTGAAGAATCACTCCCATATGGGCTTTATTCTTCTGTCCATGTGACCATTTGTACTGTTTTCTGTCTTATTAGCAAATGCTACCTCAGGATTCTTGACCAAAAACTTTATTTACTTGCACCTTCCCAAGACTTCCTGGAGAAATGTCCAAATGTAAATTCCTGTTTGCAGCACTAAACTAAAAGGAGGCATGGTAACAGTTGGCTTAAAAAAGGAGAGGAATAATCTGTTCTTTATATCCTCTGTACACAGGATATAAACAACATAAGGCTTAAAAACAACCTTAAACCCAAAGGTAAGGCAGCAGTAGAGTCCATTACCTATAAAAGTTTTAGAGTTAGCACAAGGATTAACAAATTGCTCAACACATGGAAATGGGATTTTGCTATGGACAGGAAAGGGTATTTAGGGATCATCCAAGGTTC
Organism: Corvus cornix cornix; assembly: GCF_000738735.6. NCBI lineage: Eukaryota > Metazoa > Chordata > Aves > Passeriformes > Corvidae > Corvus > Corvus cornix. The sequence continues at coordinate 101,687,984 of NC_046332.1, read as the reverse complement.
TTTCCATGCTTGTAGATTATTCAGCCTCCTTTAAAGATGTGGCTAATGTGATCACACCACACAATACTCTCACCAATACACTTCATAACTCATTAGCTTTGGTGCCCACTTGGTTTGAAAGAAGGGCAGAGGTGTCAAGAAAAGCATCTCCCAGACCATGATTTTCACAGGTCTTATCAGTACCACTGACACAGCTCAGCCCCTTCCCTATGCTGACACAGCCATCAGATGTCATGAGTTGTTTCTGAACCAGTTAATGTTTCTGCTACCACTGGCCCATGAAAAGTGCTGTGCTGTGCTCACGCTGCCACTTGCCTTTTTCCTATGAAAAGGCAGTGTGGAAAACCAGGAGCAAGGGATGGCAGCCCAGTGGCAACTCTTAGGACACAAGTCCTAAGTCCTGAAAGATAAGATTGTGTCCACTGGTCCCTACCTCAGCAGCCATTTCAAGAAAAAACTACAGAAAGATTGCTAATTTTCAATAACACCTAACATTGACAAAAACCTCAGACATGCTCTTACTGATTATCCTTTCTTTTATTTCCTGTCACACCTTGAACAGTGAAAATTACAAAGTCCTGTCTTACTGGGCAGCCTTCTTACTAATGATCAAACCTTCTTCCTTTTATACACTAAAGGGATCCACGATCACTCCAGATTCACGGGTCTTCCTCCCTACTGGCTTCTTGCTCTAAAAGCAGCAGAGCCAGTAATAAGAGCAGAGAAATATTCAGACCCAGCTGAGCAGGGCTACAGGGACAAAGGTGTGCATTGCCCATAGCTGTATCCTGCTTCTCAGAGGAAGTTCAGCCCTGGCATTTTCAGAACATGCACAAACATCTCTCTAGACTGGGGAAGCTGGTTAAACACAAGCATACATCCTCTGAAATTATTTTCCATTCCAAACAGTCTTTCAAACAAACCACGTTGCAAGCATTTTATACAGCTTAAGACCTGGAACACATTTACAAAGTCAAAAGGTACACGGTAAAGGAAAGTTTGGCTCATAATTAGATAACCTTACATAATTTTTTCCAAGATTTGGTATCAGCAAAAACATTTCTGCCATGAAATGAATAGTGGAGTTTGTTATTTTTAAATTCCACTGGATGTAGTTGTGCAGGTTTTGTACAAGAAAGTATTTTCCTGCAATGTTTATACTTAAACATTTCTATAAGAAAAATTTAAAGGTAAGACAAATGTTCCTTCCAAGTTAAGAACAACAGCAGAGAAATAGTGAGAAATTAAGCAAAGTCATTTTTACTCATAGTAAAAACCACTTGTTTTTTTAAAGATTAAAAAAATAATAATCTGTAAATACTTTCCGAATGTTCCACAATCCTCTTAATTAAGAATGAAATAGATATGGAGATAATTAATGAGATAGATATATCACAAAAGAAATGTTTTGTATAAGACAATCTTGCTGCTGAGGAGACTTAAGCAAGCAGAAGAATCTCCTGCACACCAGCACAACTAGGGCAGTTTCCTCACCACAGGCAGTGGAACTTCCTGCAGGGAAACCACTGCTAAATGATCTAGACTTCTTAGACACAGCTGAAGAAATTAATGCCTCCTCACACAAGTGAGTGAGGAATGAGAAAATGGCAATGACGTTGGGTATTTAATTTAGAAGCAGCCATGAGCTGCAACATGCTGAGCTGGCCCACTGTGTGAGGGGCTCATCTCCTTATTGTGCCAAGGATAACCCACCTGTTCATCTGAATCCCCAATATGATACATCATTTGGGGTCACAGGGAACCTGGGCCTAAGTACAATTTAAAAGAAAAAACAGGGAGGGGGAAGGAGCAGGCATGTTCTCTCCAGCTCCCAGGCAGATGGCAGTCACAAAGGCTGGAAACACTAGCAGAAAGAACTGGCACAAAAGGAACAAGAATAGTGCTGGGGCACATTGTCTCCAGCTTCACGGGGAGTTAGAGGGAATTTATAGAACAGACAGCTCCCAAAGCCCTGCAGTGATCAGCTGGGGGTGCAGGTGATCCTGCAAAGCACTCCGTGGGCAAGGGGTACCTGCAAACAGAACTCCTGGCAAGCCCTTAGGGGACAACATTAAACCTCTCAGTGGCTGTGGCCTATTAAATAGCAGAATATATGAGAATCCATCTCCACCAGTGTCCAAGTACTTGCATTTTTCTTAATGCCAGAAAACTAAGGAAACCAAGGAGGCGACAGGATTCAGCTCTAGTTTCAAGGAAACCTTCTCAAAGTAATACATTTTAGTAAGACATACAATTAAAAAAAAGCCCTAAGTAAAGCTGACAAAAAGAACAAGAACACATCCCTTCCGTTTCTCATCCCACTATTTATTTATTTCCTGGCAGATGCAGAGAAGTGTTGAAGCAGCAGCTCTCTTGGCTGGTGGAAGTCGCCAGCTGGAAACTAGGGGAACAAAGAGCAGTGCAGGTGGAGCCGCGTGGGAAGAGACAGGGGGAGCAAAGACGGGCACAAAAACAGCGGCACAGAGCAGATACGGAGACACCCGCCTGTCCCTTCTGCTCTTCTCCACTCACTACTACAGTGATTTTTAAAATGCTATTTTACAGCCATCTTTTATCTCATCCCCACACCACTCTTTGGAATCACAGAATCATTTAGGTTGAAAAAGACCCTAATTGAGTCCAACTGTTAGCCCAACACTGCTCCACAGATGGTGACTTGACCACTTCCCTGGGCAGCCTACATCAGTCAAGGAGTTGTCATTGAGCAGCAAAACCAATAAACCCCAGCTTTCTCTAGACCCTTGTCTTGAGGTGACATTCCTTTAATGTTTAACATGGGCTGATTTCCTTTTGGAACCTTCCTCTCAGCAGCAAAATTAATAGGGTTTTCTTTTACCAAATGACTTAGTCTTCCACATAACTCTCAGGAACTCTTCAAAGTCTCTCAATTTTCTTGAAATTTTGTTGAGATAGTTAACAAATTCAGAAGTTACTACTGGGCTGAATTAATAGCATCATTGCACAAGCCGCACCTCTTTCGAAAATCGGACCAAAGAAACCTCAGCCCATGACATAGGAAATTGACAAATTTTACATTACAGTAAGAAAGGTGAAGTAGAGTAAGTAGCAATAAAGGAGACCATCTCTTTTTTTTAGCTGAAAGCATACAGCTATATAGGAAATGGCAAAACCTTTCAGGAATATAGGTTTGTGTTTAGTCATATAGTGATAACAAAAAGACCATTAGTTGATAGGTCATTCCTAGCAGGAGATAAAATCTTGAATTGAATAAAGAACAGGGTGACACATCAAGCCAACCCCTAATGTGGTACCAGATGAGGGATGCCTTTCCTTCAGTATACATTACACATTCAGAAACCCAAAGGTGTCTTCAGCCATTTGACCATTTAATGGTTAATGAGACTGATGGGTGTTCACATAAGGATAAAAATAGCCTTCATATTATCCTTGTAACCTTGGCAATAAATGAGCTATTGCTGCTACAGAGGGGTAAACTGAATGTTCTATTGCAAATTAGTACTTCTAGCATTGTGCTTGCAGCATTTCTAGACAGACCACAAGAAAAGGGGAACTCTAACAGAGAGTGAGACTATCATTATTAAAAGCATTGACAGAAAATTCTAACAGAACAGAAACATCAGGAGCAGAGCAAAAGAAACATTTTATATTACATAGTACTAAAAATCCATTTGAGGTTAAAAAATTTTTAAGTGTAAAGTTTGGGAAGTGGTTCACTATGGCAATGTATATTAGCTTATGATTCAAACACCTTTCCTTGGAACAACACAACTCCATTAAGCTCTTTCATTAAGAAACTATAGCACTGGCCATCTTACAGCAGTGGTGAACTGTTTTTGAAATGGCTTAATGTTCTCCTACAAAGGAAAATTTCTGTACAATGTTTCTTGCAAGACATATTGTCTTGAAAGTGTCATCAGGAAGCAAAGCAAACTTTCAGGTATTTAAAGTTGGCCCAAATAATATCACTGCTCCAAAAGAAGTTTTTCTCCACAGAGTCACGTATCACCCAAGCCCCTCAACGAGACAGTGCTGTGGAAAATGTAGAAATGCTGTTCTGGGCCAATGCCAATTTGACCATAGGATGGTCCTGCAACTCTAGATTTAGGGCCCTATATATTACCAGAATTCTCCATATGGAAGGGAATAGGAACACATAAAGCTAGACAGCACTACTCATCCACTCATTTAAATGTATTTCCCATCTGCAGCCCTTGACACATCATTCCTCTTTCTCTTCATTAAAATGTCAAACACTCATAATTTGAAACTTAACTTGACCAACTTACTAGAAGGACTATAAAAGTATTATGGTGCTCAACTATTAATTAGATGGTTACTAATATTTGCACTTATATGTTGCCAAATAATTTAAACTATAAAATTTAAACTGCGCAGTAAGGGAAAAAAAAGAAAGTAAAAAGATTCACAAATGTCTCTTTTACTTTCGCCCTTCTGGATGTTTCACTCCCTCAGAGATGTTTACTTTAAGGTCTGTCCTTCAGTACCTGAACAGAAGACCTTCATTCCACTTCCAGAGTAACCTCTTTTGTTGCAGGGCTTTAATTCAGTAGTTATACTGAAACTAAGTGCCTTGCCAGACTTTAGTAAACTAAAGCTTTACCTCTTGCACACTTCCCCTGCAATCAAATATATGCATAGTAAGTAATGCAATCTAAAAACAGCTAATGAGTATTTCCTATGGAAAAATACTCCTTTGGAGAGTATACTCCTCAAGGACAGTCCTGATTTAGACTAGATCAAATAAAAGATATAATTACTATAATACAGCTGTGGGTGGAGGAGGGGGTGGAGAGAGTGAGAAAGAAAATGAGGGACTGATAACTTGATGTAAATAACACTAAGAATTATTTTCCTGCTGACATCAGCACTGCCCAGTGCTGTTCTTTCTTGTTCTGAAACATTTGCTCTGGCCAGTGAACCTGGGACCTGTCATGCTGTGAGGTAGCAGGTGCTGTAATATCGTCAACCCCAGGCTCCCCATCCTGGTTCCTTCCTCTCACAACACTTAAAAGATGTTTTGACAGACACGACTTCACAGCTGTACTATTATAGAGGTATACTGTATCTCCAGAATAACAATACAGTGCTGTTTTTAAAAAGAAGTCCATGGTTTAGCGAGGGTAGCAACAGGAAACAATACAATTGCAAAAAAACCCCAAGCATACTATTTGATACAGGGGTACATCTCCACCATATATCAGGCATAGAAAACAGAAAGCTGAGGCTCTCTTCATTTCTAACCTTGGCAGCACCTCGTGAAAAACTCAACCTAAAAATTGGGTAAGATTTTGGCTCCAAATTTTGTTTTGGGGCATTTTGGGGGGTTGGTTATTTGTTTTGCATTTGGTCCTTCTATTGCTATTGCCAGGCTTTCCTTGAGATTACCCAAAGACTTTGCAGGAAGCTTCAGATCTCAGCAGAGTTTTAAACCTCACGTTATCCCTCTTTAAAGGTTACTGGGTTCTAGCCTGTTTCATCTTCCATCTGCAGCAGCCATTTATATTTATAACCTGCTCATCACCATGATACCTACAGCATCTAACAAAAACCAGAAACAAGCAGCTTCCTGGACCCTGCCTTTTATTACTCAACAACAGACAACAGCTCTTAACAACATAATTGGGATTTATTTATTTTTGCCTTCTGATCTCCTCCCAAACCAGACAAGCCCCAATAAACACTGGCCACCTCAATGACTCCTTCAGGCTTCTCCTCTTTCACATCCACTGCTTCCAATGACATTCACTGCTGTCCTGCTTCTACTTAACCTCCCTCAACCTCAGGTAAGGTCTCCGCTTATACATTCTTATAAGAGAAAACTAGTTTCAGCCTATCTATTCTTCATGCTTCCAACCAGCACCATAAGGGATCTCCTGTAAGTACCAGGAGCACAAAAAGCTGCTGGGAGGCATGAACTTTGCAGGTACCAAACACAGAAAGGAACCTGGCCTGTAACCCAGACATCAGCCCACCATGACCTGCAGAAATGTGCTACCTACTTTGGAATAGGTTTGTTTCTCCTTCTCACGCTTCTTTAAAAGGGTATTACTGTCTATTAGGTACAAAGGAAAATTTGTTTCCACTAATACTGAAGTCAGAGTTTACAGAAGAGACAGCTTGAACATATGGGACAAGTCCAGGTAGCTAAATACGAGAACACTTATAGCAGTTACAATTATATAGGTCTTCCACAAATTTCAGCAATAATAGAGAAAAAGGTCGTTCTTCAGAGATTAAAACATTTGATTCTTGCTTATCAGAATGAGTTATGGACAACTCTGCATGGCAGATCTGACAGCTGGTGTCCATCATTCTGAAAGCAGTGGCAGAAAGCATTTAAAGTTTTTAAAAACCACTGGAGTTAACATCCAGAAGTGGCGAACACTTCGAAAAAGTGAGGAATCCTCCCCAGCTAGATGGCAGCCATGAGATCCAGTCACCTTGACCTAGACTAAATGAAAATACTGCAACATCTTGAAGCACTTCCCAAAAAAAAAAAAACACCAAAAAAAAACCAAACCCAAACCAACAATCCACTACAATTCCAATGAACCTTCCAAATTTCTACCACAAAATGAAAAGGGTTTTTTCCAGGTCACCTAAATACAAAGGTACCATAGAGCCCCATGGAAGCTGTTGTTTTGATGTTTCACAGCTTTGTGGTTCCTCAGCAGATGACATCCAAGGCACCACAGTCTCCCTTCTGAACAGGCTGCCTGGCCACCATCACTTCTATCTGTAATGGCAGAATTAGTGTAAGGAACAGAAAGCAACTAGAAATGATGCACACAAACAATCTCTTGCCCAAAATACATGTGTTTAAGATGTCACAGTGCTTCAACATCCAAGCACTTCAAAACAGAAGTGTTTTTCTTTAATTCAACAAATTACAAGTTTTTAAACATTTCCAAAGCAACTTCTCTTGCAAACATTGTTAAATTTGCCCTAGAAGACCAGAAGACATTCTGGCATTTCCCATAATAATGCAGTTCTGGGTTTTGTTCTGCTTTCAGACAAAATGAGACTTAACTAATAAAAGAAAACAGAAATTCTGTGACATATGATGCATTTTTGCCACAAACAAATCTCTTACAGATATATCTCCTACTCCATCAAAATATTTTTTTTCCTAAAATGAGCATCTTTCTTCCACAGTTACTGTTATGTGATTTTTTTAGACTGGCTACCCCAAAAAACCTTGATGCTTCCTGTACCCCTCCTGTTTTATCACATTTGGCATGTTTCCTGAGTTCACTTCCCTAGCACTTACAACTACAGAGGTCCTCTTAAAGGCAATGCAGCAAACAGACAAAACATTATCTCCTACAGTTGTGCAGTTATCTTAATCAAAATCATTAAAACCCTTCCTTAGTTGAGAGTTATGGACTATTTTTATAAGACTGAAGAGTTGTCAAAAGTTTTCTTAACTGAAGGTATACCCTAATAGCTAATTCCATTGCACGTGGTATATGCAGAAGACACTTCCTGTCCTTCCTTGATCTTATATCACATTTACCTGTAGTTGGAATCAACACATCTTTTGGAAAAGCAGGTTAAATTTTTTCTCTTCCACACCACTAAACAAAACACTAAAATTATCACTATTTCATCCAACATGCTGGCACCTTATGCGCAGAAATGCATCATTCAGTCGGTGAGAATCTACTTGTTTGTCCAAACCAAGAGTTCTCCCTCGATTCAGCTAAAGAGCACAGGATTTCAAAGCAGCAACACTGGAGTCAAAGACAACACTGTCTCCAGAGCCCATGCACAGTCTGCCAGCATTTACAGCACATCTTCTATCATGATTTGTATTTGCATTTCTATCTGTACACAGTAAAGGAAAAGCGGCCTATGGCTACTAAAACATACAGATGCTCTTATAAAGACAGCAATTATTCAGAGGAGGGAAAGCAAAAAAAAAAAAGTTTTAAATACATACAGAATCACAGGATTGAGTTTTGGCCTCCCTCCCCTTTTATTCTTATTTTTGGCATTTGGAACCTCAAAGTACTTCACCTTTTACTTCTCCACTGCTGTTACTGTTCGCAACAAAATAATTCTGACTCTATTTGTTAGCCCACAGCAGTCACCCTGTTTTGCAAACGATTAGACACATTGTTTTGTTCCGAATACCATCATCTTGGCTTCCATAGGACATCATTGTGTAAATTATGCCAGAAGTAAATAATGCATGAAATGTGAAATGTTGCCTATGCCAAAGCTGATCTAATGTTTCTTGGTGTGGAAAGAGACTTTAAGAAAAAGAAAAGATTAAAAAAAAAGGTAAATTGATTTGAAAGGCTGACACCAAAAAACCACTTGAAATTTATAATCATAATAATAAAGTAATGCTACAGAAATTTGCTATTGAAAGTAGAATTCAGCTCCATGAGTCATACCGGAGTGAGCAAGCAGACACCATGGACCATGTTCAGACAGTTTGAATTCAAGCTCAGCCAAGTGTTTCCCATTAGCCAACTCTAAAATTTTACTGACACCAAGACAGTGGGAATTATGAGTCTCAAATCCAGCATTTTATTATGGCTCGGCCCAAAGGAGCATCTCCCCACCACTTCCTGATAACGAAGGGGACCGACCCAGTCCTGCATTATTTAGACTGTAGGACTACACAGGTGCAGGGGTAAAATACTAAAACCAACATTTGCAGCTTTTTTGGAGGGGGGAAAGACTGCAGGGCAGAAAAAATATCCTACAGACATAAAAAATAAAGCAGAAGAAAACACCGAAGATGTGCTCTGGTAGTCAAGCTATCGAAAGTTTCTCAAGACCCCCCTTTTTTTGTGGGCTTCACGGTGATGTATGTGGGGCACTCCTGTAGCTCTGCTCAGCACCGTGTGCTCGGTGCAAAGGCCTGCATGGCTCAAACAGGCACAAGAGATGATTTAACAGACAGCCACTGTGTAACCTTGGGGTAGTTTTAAGCAGCCTGTTCCTGACCAGAGAGTGCCCAGGGCACATATCAGAGGAGCATCTTCAACACCCCTCTGCAAACGTACCACCCCGTCTGAAACAACTGGCAGCACCAAGTGTCTGAACTTCAGTGTTTGCAGGGCAGATTTTTGGAAAAAATAAGCTATTAAAAACATTATTTAAGTCCAAAGAGATAAGACCCTAATTTCATAATTATCTAGATAAAGACATGTCTTGTCAGTTGGTCATCATTAAAACAAGATTCTTACTTTTTAAAAATAAATATGGTAGCATTTTTGTTCTTAAAACAAAGTAATAATTTAAAACATATTTGAGCAACCACATCACCTAATATACATCTTAATTCTTATTTTATAAGAAATTTGCTCCACTATAATCTTTAACCTACTTGTGTGGGTATGTATGACATATGCAAAGTTAAATTTAGCTGAAAACTGGAATTCATTTAAAAATACATAGTCTTCATCTGCTAAAAAACCAAAAGCTACACATTTCTTATATATACAAAGATTTGGAACTTTATAAACACATGTTTTGTCTTTTAAACACCTTGATAAATGAAGTAAATATAATTTGCAGTTAATGATTTCTCTGATTATTTCTGGTCACTGTGTCCTACCAGATCACATCCCACCATATCCTTCCACCTCATCATCATATCTAAATGGCAGGAGTAAAAAAAAAAAAAAAAATTTAAAAAATAATGATAAACAAAAAAATGTTATTCCCAACAGAGTTCTCTATTTTATGCAGTGTCACCTAATAATGCTGCTGAATACAATAGATAAAGAAAATACTCCCTCTGTTCAGGAAGAGGGGATTACTATTTGTCCACAGTTGATTTTCTACTCCAGCAACCTTTTCAAGTTAATTATCCACTAACTCGCTGTTAAACTGACTGTCTCAAAAGTTGAACTAGTACATATGGCTCATTAATGTTTTATTTTACCATACTGTTGGTATGTTTAGGTGTCAATACATCAAAGAATCTTGCTTTACAGATATTATATCAGATGTATTTCTCAAATCGTAGTATTTTAAATTTAAATAGGTCATTTATCCTGATTCCTTGCCAGAGAAATGCTTGTTCCATCTTTCATGAATCTATCTTGGCTAAGTTTTTCAGCTCAGCTAAATTCATGTTTTCAGACTTTATACCATCCCTCTTTCACAGGGGCTGTTTGAGCCAGATTCAGCCACTGAAGTGAATTGTATTCAACATCTCCTTTGCAAAACAGACTGCGGCAACATCATCAATCTGTGTATAAACATCACAATACTGACAGCAGATTGCTGTAGATACACATATGACTAAGGAGGGGTTATACTCAACTTTTTGGTTGCACTTATGTAAGTACCATGACAAAACCACTTACTGAAAACATAAAAACCATTCATCATTGTCCTTGCTTCATACTGCATCAACGTCTCATGAAGAAAGTTAACTCTTTCTAATCCCAATGGATCTTTTTCCTCCATACCTTTTGTAGCATCATTTTAAACCACTGGCACAGCAAAGCATTATTTTCTTGGGAAATTACATAATTAATTGACACTTGGCTATTATGAAGGTTAATTACTGAAGGCTGCAGGCCCTGACCAGGCTAATTCTGACCATCCCACTGAATGTCTGTGGCAAGCAGGTCTAAGAGTCTATTTTACAGCGTGATTTGAAACACACTTGGAAGGAATGGCTTCTACAAATCATCTACTGTGTATCTCAGCATTGAGGTACTCAAAACTACTAATCTTGTAAGGAATGACTATGAAGTGATAGTTTACATCATAAAAAAACATTTAAAGATGTACTAAGACATCAATTTCATTTTTTTTACAGAGCACATCAGCAAGATCGCTCCATGTGAAGTTTTACCCTTTCCCTCATTACAATTTAGAAATTTTTTTAATAACAATACTACCCTGACTTTTACATCGGAGTTTTTCATTTTCCTACTTACATAAACACAAGTTTTCTTGTGACTCTAGAAAGGCAACGACAGTTTAGGAGATTGTGGTCAGAAGTACTGATACTGAAATGTCAGTTTTCCTTTCCTCTTCTTGCTGCACTGCTTACATGAAGTTATACCACACTTTTGTTCCTTCCTGACTCAAAGGCATCAGTAGGATGCAACTTCTCTCTAACACCACTTTTTGATGGACCTACTGTTCAGTCAGCAAAATCACACTGCCAGCACAAGTATAATGCCACATTCTGTCAACAGCTGCAACAGAGTGAACTTTATTTTTGTAAAGTAACATAAAGTAACATTGAGTTACTTCCCTCACTCAAACAGCTAGCATTGCAACTGCTACAGTTCCTTTTCATTTGAGGCAGACAGTTAGTTCCACCCCAGCTATCACACAGGTATTAATTTATCCTTACGGAATTAAGAAAAATAAATTTCAGAAAGCCAATCCTTACTGGCATTTTTCCAAAGAAATATCAACTTAACCTTTTTTATTATTATTATTCTATTCACACTTCTGCTTTTTGAATGCATAATACAGTTAAAATGTAGAATTGTAACTATAGAGACAAGGCACAATAAACACAAGTTAACTCACGAAGTCTGCGGAAGAAAAGCACGACCGTTTGTCTGTGTTCCCTATTCACACAGTACTGGAAGGAGAGTCCCAGCTAAAAATGCAGTGCCTGTACAGCTCCAGCATCACACAATTAGTACTTGTCATCTTGGAGCTCATAATAACACAGTGTGTTCATTTGCAGAGGAAAGAATGCGTTTTCTTAGGAAATTGGATCTCTGTGCTGATAGTGCCAAGTCCACAAATAAGATTAAGGTTTATAAAAGTGAGAATTAAAAATACTGCCAGAAAACCAAGTGAGAATTAATCAAGTAAGTTAGAAACTAATGAAAAGAAATAAGCATTTTAGTGTAAATCTGAAGTCCAATTCTGCTCCTCAATTTCTTAAGACAAAATATTCAGTGACAACGGTAATGTCAACAAACAGCAGAACTAGCACAAGGTACCTCTCCTTTGCTGATCAGGGGGCAGTGATCCTGTAAAGCATTATTTTATCTGAAATGCTTGCAGACATCAGCCCATTGGTAGTTGGCACCCACAACAAACACACTTGGGGTCCCAGACTCAAGCAGCAGAGGCTGTATGTACTTGCTGGTGACCAGCTTCAAAAGAGGGTCACAAGTCAACTGCCCCAAATGAGACAAGGCAAACCAGGCATTGTCAGCACCTAGCACAGCCGTCCGTGTGCAGCACGGACATCCCAATGCACTCAGGGAGCATAATCCAACAGATCTTCCAAGGAATAGGCCCAAAACCCCAGACAGCTTGCCCACATGGGCACGCAAACCTGTTTTTGTCATCCACTGATGGCCAACAGTGGTACCTCCTGCCTTCCTCCCTCACCTCTGCCTGCTGTTTCCCCTTGTTAGAAGGGTTACTGATATTGATCTATGTAACAAAGCATGCTGTGAGATCACCTTCACTTCAGCAGTATTTTTGTGGCCCCAGTAAGTCAAAAACATTTACTTTTTTCAAAATTTGGTTTTTCTTTGCACAAATTCAGTTCTTTCCCCCTTTGTTAGGAGCCTAAAGCATAGATAACACCATTTTCAATCTCATCAACACAGATGTATATATATAAATCCAGCTGATGCTGCTGAATTTCTTCTAATTCTGACAGTGTACATAAGTGCATGGTGCATGACTAGTCTGCTCCTTCTCCTTCAACATAAATACTGTAAAAAAATAAAAACAAAAACAACCCCAGCACAGATCTTTCAGGCAAATAATTACATTTTGCGGAGTTACTTTAAAAGCCCCTGGTAAAAGATCTGCCACAAGCTTTGTGCAATTCTAAATAAAATCTTAATGGTTCTGTCTTTAACCACACAATATGTCTAGCCAAAGACTTTCAGTACACGGGGGAGGTATGATTATACAGTCCGAAAAACCCATGCTGTTCTGTCCCTGTCATGGCTGCCTCTGTCCCGTGAAGTGTCTGACATTTTTCATTTTAGTGCTAACTTCAACCTTTTCCAGAACTGAAATAACTCTTGCTGAGTTCATTGTTCAATTCCTGTCTGTAAGTAAAGCGAAATCAGAATAACCTCTGCTGTACCCTACTGCCCAGCAGAATTGCTGGCTTTAATGAGCCTGGGTGTAATGAATCTGTGTTCAATCACTTCATTCTTAGCAAGACCCCGGACTCTCGGGTGCACGCCATCTGCTCCGACTGACCCGGCTGCTTTTGGATTTTTTCCATTTATTCCAGCATTTCCTCTTCTGGCACATGCTCTCGCATTCCCTACCTGCTCTCTTGTTAGCTAGCATCTTTCATCCATGTAACTTCTTGGATTAAGCCAACTAACCTTTAAACCAAACCAAACCCTTGCCTGTTTGCTGTCTGACAGCACACACCACTGCTTTTCCCACAGGAACTGACATCAGCAGCACTACTCCATCTAGGGTGCACCCACTGATATTTGTCTAGACAGCAAACCCTGCCATTACAGGTAAAGAAGTGGAAGGAGATTTCCTGTAATGCTTGTGAGCACCATCCTGATGAGTAATAAATCTCAATCAAAGAATGTATAAGGAAAAGCTCCTTCTTTCTCAAAGATTTATCCCACTTATTACACTGAAGACAACAGCACAGGTTTGAAACTGCCACAGCACTAGATGTCAGTTCCGGAAGCATCCTGATTTGTAAAACTACTCCTCAGTGAATGCCTTGAGAATAAAAAGCTGCAAATTGCACATTGCTTACAAAACCATCTATAACTGTCTCTTGCTATAGCCCATGCAAGGGCCAGAGAATGGCGTTAAGTACCTTCTGGACTGGGCAGACTCTGCTTAGTAAAAATCCAGAATTGCTTTCCAAACCAAATCTCCCCATTTCTGACATGAATAAGCTCAGCATGACCATTTCTCAGTTGGTCAGTAGGGATGCTGCCTATATATGAAGCACTAATAGTGACAGATGGGGATTTTTAAAAGCATTAAAAAAACCCCAAAAAACATTTATAGTCAAAAATTATTTCAAAGAAAACATGTTATCTTAACCCAAATGAGCTCTCTTACCCTAAAATAGGTGTCCCCTGTACTAACAGAAAACATATACCATGAATCTGTGTGTCTTGCTCCTCTAACTGTTAGAATGGTCGGATTTTCTAAAGTGAAAATATTAAATTGAATTTTTGAAATACAGTAAGACAAAACATCAGAAAAATATCTTAAACAACATTGTGGGATTTTCCCTATCAAAAAAATCCCCATTTGCAATTTATTTTCTTTAACTCATTATTTTAATTCATTTTTTCCTGAAGTCTGAGTAAATGTAAGAATACCTGACAGCGGTGGGTTCTGAGGACAGACACACCAGCAGTAGAGCAGAATGCCACTGTGATTAGTACCCTGTAAACAAGAGGAGGAAGGAAGGAAGGAAAAAGAGAAGCAGACCCAGATCCCACAGGCCTTATTATCTGAATATTCCTGAAGACAATTACACGCTTGTTTGCTAGTAATGTTCTCCTCACCATATAAATATACCTGGAAATAATCTAAAATAGTAAAAACCTCCAGAACATTAAAAGCAACCAACAAACAAATCCAAAAACAAAGCCAAAATCGGTACCTCACCATTTCCGGGCTTAAATCACACATTACTATCAAAACGACCCTGAAAACAAACTGTGATAATAACATGATCATAAATTTCACTTAAGTGATAGAATAAGAAAAATCGTGAAAATAAGAGGTTTTTTCCATACTTCTTTGAAAAATTAAGTGACTATTCTGATAAGCCTTCTTACTTTAAATTAAATGTCCCATGCTTCCTCTTTGCAAAAAGAGGAAAGAGGAAGAACACTCTTAGTGCTGTATCTATGTGAAATCTCTACTTTCACCACTTGATTCACCTGCAAGACCAAGGTCACAGTGAGGCTCAATACAAGGTAGTAATACAGTGCTTGGTAATGTTTTTGTTTTATTGATCTGGTAAGGAGCACAAGTAGGAAGAAAAATATTCTTGAAACGCCACAATTTTCGTTCAGAATCCCCTGTACAATATGAATTTATATAACCCATTAAGAAATGATCCACCAGCTATCAGGACAGCAGTAGAGTTGAATACTCTCAGGCAGTGCCAAGGTACATGAGCTCGATTTCAACTTAACTTTTTTCTGCTTGATAAGTAAAAGCTCTTGAAGAAAAAAATTCCTGAAAATAAAAGTTAAATAAATAAATAAACAAACAAACAGAAATATCCTATCTCTGTTCAGGAAGTATTAGGAAACTATAGTGTGTTAGCTAAATTACTAATCTGCAGGTGGAGAAGACCACTTCTTCCCTCTTCTTGGAAACTGGCTGGCACAAGCCTTCTCCCACGCCGGAGAAGGTTTTCCTCAAACAGCAGGAGGGCTCCGCCACACAGCCTCTGTTGGGGACCACTTCTGGGGCTCTGCTGCTCTGACGGGTGAGACCCTCGCACTTCGCACCTTGATGTATTCGCGCTCAAGAACTGACAAACACCGCAACATCATTTTACCTACGGATTTTTTTTCCACTGAAACAACATTTAGGGAAAAACCCTCAGTGGTAAACCAGGAATCTAGCACATGGCACGTCCTTTCATACAACTGCCTTTATGACTTTCGGGACCCTTTCGAGAAAGGCGACGGCACTACCGACCTGACAGGGAGAGCCCGCCCAGAGCTCGCGGGGTGCGCAGCGCTCTCGGGTGCCCAGCCCGGCACCGGGCGGCACA
Organism: Corvus cornix cornix; assembly: GCF_000738735.6. Taxonomy (NCBI): domain Eukaryota; kingdom Metazoa; phylum Chordata; class Aves; order Passeriformes; family Corvidae; genus Corvus; species Corvus cornix. The sequence continues at coordinate 101,672,257 of NC_046332.1, read as the reverse complement.
GAGGGGCACGGGCGGCCCCTCAAGCACCCACACCCGGAGGGCAGAACCCCTGAGAGCTGCGCGCCGACCCTGGCAGCGCCTGTCTGGAGCAGGCAAGCGGGCACGGAGCAGCTCCAGCACCGCCGCTGCGGGGCGGGACCGGCCCCGCTCCGCTCTGCCCCGCTGCGAACAGGGCTGTGCCCGGTCCCGGCCCCGCGGGCACCGCAGGGGCACCGGCCCGCCCGCAGCCCCCAACTTCCAGGCGGAGGCAGCGCCAGCCCCTCTCCCGAAGGGCTGCGGGAGCAGATCCCGTCCCGCACCCCCCCAAACCGCCCGCACCCCGCAGCTCCGGGGGGAGCTGGAGCCGGACACCCCCGGACCCACCTGGTGCAGCGTGTCCGGGGGCAGCTGGGAGGCCCGGAACAGCTCGCCCACGCTGCTGCCCCCGGCGGCCGCCTCGGGGGGCGGACAGCACCGCGAGAAGAGCTCGGAGTAGCGCTGCTGCTCGGTCTCGCTCAGGGGCAGGAGCAGACCCCCGGTGCCGGCGGCAGCGGCAGCGGCGGCGGCAGCAGCAGCAGCGGGGCCGGACCCCCCCGCCGGCCCCTGCTCCATGGCGGGGCGGCGCAGGCAGAGCCGCTCGGCAGGGCAGCGGGTACCGCGCCGCCGGGGAGCGGGGGGACGGCCGGGGGGACGGGAGGTGTGGCGGGGGACGGGAGGTGGGGCGGGAGGTGTGGCGGGGGCCGGGGGCGGTGCCGCGCTGCGGCGGGGAAGGTGCAGTCCCCGCCCGGTGAGCGCCGCGCCGGCTCCGCAGTGCCCCGGCCGCTGCCGCCGGCCCCGCCTCTGCCCTCCCCGCGGCCGCTCCGGCTGGCAGCGCCTGCCTGCGCTCCCGGGCCTCCCGCTCCTGCCCCGCCGCGGGACGGCGCCCACCGCTCAGCAGCACGCGGGTTTCTCCCCAGATCGTAGAATGGCTTGGATTGGAAGGGACCTTAAAGAATGTCTCGTTCCCACCTGCCTGCCATGGGCAGGGACACCTCCCGCTTGACCAGGTTGCTTAATGCCCCATCCAACCTGGCCTTGAACACTGCCGGGGACGGGGCATCGCTCACCAGTAGCGTTTTCGAAGTACCACCTACTGCCCACCCACGTGGGCACCGCAGAAAAGAAATGCCATAATTCGATACCCTGCAGTGAGACCTAATCAATTGGCCATGACGGTTTGAGAGAGAAGCATCTCACTGTGTTCTCTATAGTCTTTGCTTTAAGGTGAAGGGCAAAGAGCCCCTTATTCATGGAGACAAGATTCCTCTTTATTACTCCTCTGTCAGCAGTGACACTGTAAATGTTCCCTTTACAGGTTGAGCAACACCTTAAAAGCCAGGCAGGTCACGACCGAGCTGGGAGGGCTGGGTACATCTCAGCCAGGAGGTTGGTTGTGTGTCGTACTGGTTTTTGCAGCCTTTCTTCCCAGCAGCTCTTTGGGGAATTTCAAAGAATAGGCTAATCAGCCTGAAGGCGATCCTTGTAAATATCGGTGACCCACAGAGGAGTCAACAAGTTCTCTTCACAGCAGCTTTGGTGCAGAGACATGGCCTGGCCCAGGAGAAATCAGACCACCTGCTGTTTGCTTTCAGTCCTGTACCGTTAGCAATGTCGGGCTAGCGTTGTTACCTGTGTTACTGAATGCAAAATACTTGGGAAGTCAGTGTGGTTTAATTTTTATATGCTTCTTTACTATTAACTCTTAAAAATAAATGAAATCCAAATGTAATAATTTTACATAACATTTATACTAGAAAATAGTTCATTTATGGTCTGTAAGGCCAAACAAAAATTATAAACTTGTCACCTCTGTTCTTGTTAACTGAACACCGTTACCTCCTTTTAAAATCTTTTTTAAGCTACTTTATCATCTTCACACCACACATCTGTGCCTCCTTCTCACTTGCACAAAACATGCAAAGTCTTAATTCCTCTAATTCGAAATGAAGATCTGTTCCTGCCTTCTCAATGTGTGGAATGCTGAATGGGTTGTTAGATGCAGCTATTAGCAGGTGAATAATTGATACTTGTGTTTAAGGATGGAGTGTTGTGGAGAAATCTTTTTTCTTTTAGGGACAGAAGATTGTCATGGTATTTTTTCATTTTAAAGCATATTGTTATGAAGGAGGGTAAGACTATTTCAGCAACTGAATCTTGTAGCCACACTTAAAGTGGCAAATATCCATAGTAGCTCAAAAAAATTAAGCAAGTCTTCTTGAGAAGGCTCTGCAGAGCAAAGAATGAATGACCCCTCAACTGCAACTCTCAACCTGGAGAGTCCTGTCACTGGCCTTTTTCTGTATCTTCATCCAGGTACAAGGTACTGCTCTGAGGAAATGGTGCCAGCCATGTGGAGAGGATGTAGGGCCATACCTAACTGTTGCCATATTTAACTATATGACTCTCGTGATAAAATATCTTCAAAGTAGCTTATGGAAGAACAGCTGGCTTCCAGCTGAACTTGAACAGGAGAGATGTTATTCTGACACACAAAAGAAAACACTGTGAATAATTTGTGTTAACTGTGCATTTTCATGTGCCTGAAGATGCTCACTGATATGAGACCAGCTCAATACTTGTGATGCTAATGTCTCATCACGACAAATATGCCCTTTGCCAACACTCCAGCAAACACCATTGGATCTTTGCTGATGTGTCAGCCAGTTCTTCAAAGTTTTTCTAAGGTGGACCCTGGCAGGAAGATTTTGGAAACACACACTGTCCAGAACACAATAGTCTGTCTCACCAGCCACACCTCTTACTGCCAACACACACAGCTGCTTTTTTTTTTCTCCTTTGGACAATTTTCTCTTCTTCCTTGACCTTTAAAACTTGCATTCCTCTCTCCATACAGCCCACTCTCATCAGAAATGACACAGTGGCTGTGTTCACAACCAGTCTACCCCAGTATTGTAATCTCCAACATGTTGTCTCCAAGACATGAAAGAAGTGAACCACCACAAGCTGAGGGAGGAGGCAGAGAAATCCATGTCTCTTATGTCTGCAAAGTAAGTGTGAGCCTAGAGGTGTACCAGGTGTGAGCTGACCACCCCTGTTTGCCTTTGGGGTGCTCAGGTGTCTGCCTGCTCCCTGCAGGTGTTCTGCACTCAGCAGTGCCAACCACACTGCCTTATTCTGTTGCACCCACTGCTTATGGGGAGCTTTAATCCGCCCCATGTGCCAGAGCCACTTTCTGTACAGTCCAGTGTGCCTTGTGCAATGACATTTACAGCCTTTAAAAAGTTAAAGTTCCTGTGAGGGTACATTAGCTCAGACTAAGAAGCACTTAATGATAACAAAAGCCATACAAATATCGTAGGAAGAGAGATTCAACCTTCCTGTTTACATGGAAGTTGTGATGTCATTAAAGGTTACAAAGCTTCCCTACAACTAAGAAATGCTACATATCAGTATCAGAGTCCGAACAATTAAAGTATTTATTTTTTGCTGGAAAAAATAGTCAGTAATGTAAACTGAATTGAAATCTGACTTATCAAAGTATGGCTTAGATCTGTGTGTGGTCCTCCTTCCCTCCCCACCCAACTAGTAATGCAATTACTTACTCTGAAGTCAGCCAGCAGCAGTCCTGCAAACAATTGTGTGATCACGTGTGGGAGGGAGACCGAGGCCACAGAAAAAAAAATAAAACCAAAATAAATACTACTTCCAAAGATGTGCTAATGGAAATAAATAGTAATGTCTCTGACAGGTATATTTTTGTTCAGGATATAAACTGGAATAATTTATATATATTGATATATATATTGTCATGTATAATATGACATAATGTATAACCTCCAGTAAAAGATTTCTCCCAATACTTTAGTATTTAGGAGATCCTGGGAATTTTTATTTGAGCAGTACAACCAAACACTAGTCACTCAAATTCATGTGTTATTTCACTAGTCTTAGGGTTGAGATCATGTCGGACTTGTCCTGGTCCAAAAGGCATGAGATCTGGATGGCAGCTGCTTTCCATTGACAGTGGAAAAATTCCATATATCGCCAAGCAAAGCTTTGGAAACTCATGCAAATGGTTGGCTGGAAAACTGTGATTTAGCTTTTCCCAAACCAGCTCAAGTGAATCTCACCCATTGTTCCTCATAACAATTTTTATTTACTTTCTTTGCAAAATCAAAGAAGACTTTGATGACAAGCAACTGGTGGGGCATGTTTCCTGGCCATGGTATCAGACATGCTTGGAATATACTTGACAAGCTTGCTGTTTAGTGTATAGATTCAGCATGCAAATACTCATACTCTTCTTTGCATTGTTGCTTACATGAAGAGATCCCATTTCTAAGAAAACCAGGAGAAATGCTTAATGTACTGTAAAATTTGATTCCCTGTTGTCCAGGTTGTTAACACCTTTAATGCATGAAAAAACCTAAGAAATAGTAACTGTTTTCTACTCTGACCAATTAATTGTTTTCAAAATCTAGATGGCATCATAAACTGCACATTGTGGAAGATGCAATTCGTGGCAGGTCGTTTGTTTTCTGTAAGCAACTGAATACATAATCGAGAATTAGATGGACAAATATCCATATATTAGTTAGTTGGGAGGAGAGGGGAGGGAAAGGGAGGCAAGAAGAGGAGGGAAGGAGGGAAAGAGGACCACACACAGATCTAAGCCATACTTTCATAAGTAAAATTTCAATCCAGTTTACATAACTGACATGATTTTTTCTAGCAAACAATAAATACTTGAATTGTTTTGATTTACTGGTATGTGCAGTTTCTTGGTTCCAGGAAAGCTTTGTAACCTAAAATGATGTCACAACCAGTTGTGTTTAGAGAGCCTTTTTATAAAGTCCTTTTATGAAGATTTATGCATGTAGTATGAGCTTTAGTGGCAGAAGGCAAAGCCCATGCACACATCTTTGTAAGAGCAAGGACAAAAAAAGTACACTGCTTTTTAGGTAACTTTCCAGGGAGGTACAGCCACATTTCCATTGATTTGCATCACAGTGCCTCCAGTTTATTTCTTTTAAAATAAAGACTTCATGTGAAATTGAAAAACAATTTAGGTGCATGTTTGTTTTACTTTTAGTTTTAGTTCTGGAATATTATCCACTTACTTTCGTATTCTGCAGAAGCAAAAGGTCACTCAACAAACCAAGCACTAGAACATGTTGTTCCTCTATCATTTGTCCTTTAACTTAGGAAATTCACAAAGCCTTCAGCAACTATTCAAACACCAGGTTTCAACCAGAACACAACAAACCTTACTGTATTGCAGGGTGATGGTTCCTAAAGGTCGTATCATCAGACACCTGAAATCCTGAACAAAGAAATGATGCTAAGGGAAAATCTACATGATCCTGGAAGTCCCACACAGAAAAATTTTAAAATAAATAAATAAATAAAATAAAAGAGGGACTTATGAATGTCTTCCTCCACAGACACAAGATAAAATGTAGAACTTTCAATATATCCTGAAAGTTAACTCTATTCTCATGGACAAAGAGAGAAACACATGTTAGGAAGAAGGGGCTATTATAAGAGCTCAGATAATAATTAAAGAAAATTTCTTAGTGCTTTGTGTGGCAGCTGATGTACCATAGCTTGTTTCTTTTATCTGTTACTGGTAACCACACTCTTAAGTGAAAAATAATCACAGAGAGGCACAGAGACATTAATCACTACAATTAAACCATTAATGCAAAGTAAAATGGGTATTTTACATTTGAAGAAATAACAAGTAAAAAAAATCACTGTACATTTACTCATATGTGTGTCCTGCAGCTAATTTGCCTCCCAAAATTTTGCCTTTAGACTTGGAAACAAGTTCTAATAAGTGTTCACTTATGAGATAACCTATTGACCATAAAGGGCTTTCAGCGCTGCTACTGCAGTCTCAAGTTTCCTGTGTAGTTTTGACCTAAGTAAGTTGTCTTTGCGGCAAATAGTATATGCCCGTATGCCGTTTTCCTGGTTACATTTTAACATAGCAAGTGGTCCACCTTGTCCTCCAGTTCATTCATGAACTCAACCACAAACAAATCAGCTGCAATTCACTCTGGCTTCTGCTGTTAGTACAGACAGTGGACATATACCAACAATAATTTCTACTTATGACTCATTTTCCCAGACTAAAACCAGCTTCAACAACACCACTGCAGCTGCAGAAAGTATCGTGGCAGGCACTTTCAGCAGGAGCATGCACTGTGCTGTAAAGCTTGTAACCTGCACATGACAAAGCTTTTCATTCAGCATGAGCCTGAGAGGGCCTGTACTGTCACTGTGTGGCTTTTTATACAAAAGGCACTGTAACAGCAGCCAGTCCTGCAATGTGATAGCAACCTCCAACTCTCAAATCCCACATGCAAAGATGGAGAAAGACACAGCCAGTTCATATTTCCCAGCAGCACCATGCCCCAGCCTCGCTACCTCTTCACAACCTCTCACAAAGTGGGGTTTGTCGGAGCTGGGCAGCTGTGCCTGGTGCAGGGCGGCAGGGCAGGGCTCAGGAGCATGGATGGGCTGGTGGAACAGCTCCAAGATGTGCCAGCCACAGCCTGGCTGCACAGCCACTCTAACACTGTCATATGGGAACCTCCTTTCCCTTCTACCACCACTCTAAGTTCACAACAGATACTTGGGATATTGTTTTCAAAGACAAGAAACCTGAGAGACCTGAGTGGTGTTAGCTTGGATCAGGCTTTGTTTCTCAGCAGCACAGGAGAATGTCTTCTTGTTTTCTAGTAAAGCCCTCCTATATCAGGGACAGCCTCGGACAGTCAGAGCCCCTGAGGCCACAAACAGGAGATACACAGGAAAAATAACATAGACCACAGCTGGCCTCTCAATGTCACTGCCAGCCCAGACATCACCAGCCTGTTCATGGTCAGCAGCCAGCAAGCAGGGGAAGGTACCACAGAGGTAATTCATTGCCTCTGTCTCATGTAGAAGGCAGAGCTGCAGAGTTGAACACAAGAGGTCCCACATGGATTACACACCTTGACCTGGGCCACAGTGAAGACAGAACACAAATGGTTTATGGCATGGTCCCAGGAACGGCTTTCCCCTGGGAGCCTCTTGCAGCATTGAACAAGACGGTCTCCCCAAATCCCACTTCAGGCTATGTCTCCTGCTTGCAGACTCCAGGAGGGAATAGAGGTGGCTGACCCACTCCTCACAGAGTACTGCCAGCTTGCTTCCTCACTCTGGCCCAGCTTCACCAAAGGTATTCTTAATTTATAGCAATGTGAGAACAGAAATGGCTTCTGTTCTTTGCAATATATTTAAAGTCCTTCAAAGATTTGATATTGAGGTATCTAAAGCCAGAATTTAAAACAGGAATAGAATCAGACCTAAAATAAAGGCTAGTCTGTGCATATATACTTTTTGTTATTGAGCCAATATCATGTCAATTATTATAAAAAATCTTATCTTTTTAGTTACATGTGTTCTTATTGCCAGTATTTGACTGGGAAAGACTAAATACTGTTAGAGTACTATTTGCTTTGTCATTTATATACATTCACCATTTTTTCAGTGTAAGAATTCCAGGCAGTTGGCAGCTGACATATTATTATTCAGTACAGAGATGAGATATTAGATCTCATCATGGTGAAGAAATGTGTGTGCAAGAAAGATAAATTAGTCTTATGACTGAGGAGTGTATCTTAGTGAGACTCAGAAGAGTGTGGTACTGCTCCAACATTTGCTACATTTGCTGTGCAACCCTGTAGACATTATTTAATAGTAGTAAAGGAAAATATTTTCCAATCATACTCCAGTCTTGTAAGATACAGGAAATCTCCTGTGAGATACATGCAATCTCTTGTGAGGTTGTTGGGCATTGAGGTGTTCTGAAAGGGTGAAGGGGAGCAAATAAAAAGAAAAAAAAAGGAAAAAAAGAATGAAAGACATCTCTGCATAGGGAGAGTTTAAGCTCTCTCCACTGGTGCAACCTGTCTCCTGTCTGAGCACAGCACTGAAGAGCTCAGGTTTGCACGCATGGATCTGCCTGGACATATCCTGTGTCTGCCCTTGTCACACAGCACAGCAGGACAAAGCAATAGATGCAGCCTTTCCTGTTTACTGCTCTGGGTGTGGTACATCAGCTGCTCCTGGCCCTAATATTAGAAAAACAGTTGGAATTGGGCCACAGGATGTGTAGCTACTCTCTCATGCTTGGTCAGTTAGAAGTTTACAAATATTTCCTACAATACCACTCCAGTTCTGCTCATAACCGATATTTCAATCCCTCCTGTTCAGGTGCAGGAACACTGCAGTGAAATTCAGGATTAGTCTGTCCTGAAAAATCACAGCTAGTGACAAAAGGTTTTACAAAAGATTCCCATTCTACATTAAAACTTCCAGGGATGTCTGGTGGTTTTGCTTTTACATATCAAGGTATTAAAAGTGTCCATATCTTGTAGCCTTGTGGAAACCTCAAAGGCATCTGCTGAAGTACAGGTGAAGCATTTCAAACTAGGATGGCTCAAAAGCAAAGCCCCTGCTCCTGAAATCCCTGGGTTTCTAGTGAATATGTACCCTCTTTCCTAGCAAGCAGACAAGCATTTTTGAACAGTTGTATTTCTGAACACTGTTGTACTTTGCACTTAGTTTAAATAATAAACATTTGGCAAGACTTGCCTTCTCTAAAACTGTGGATATTTTATGGGAGGAACATTTCCAACATGTTAGTTATAATTTAATGAATGTATTTGCAGTGTAGTTGATTTGAAGGAGTAAGAATTGTTCAGATACCCTGGTTTGGGTTTTTTTGGTTGTGTTTTTTGGGGGGTTTAGTTGGTTGGTTGGTTAGTTGGTTGGTTGGCTGGTTGGTTGGTTAGTTGGTTGGTTGGCTGGTTGGTTGGTTGGTTGGTTGATTGTTTCTTTTGGTAGGGGATTTTTGGGGGGTTTTGCTAATTTTTTTTTTTTGTCTTTCAAGGTAAATAAGATACAGTTTTATGAAATGTATGTCCTAATATAGTTACAGAAGAGTCTACTTATTTCTAGAAAAGAGTGACTGTCATATTTATGCTGTCAATGTTGTATTAACTAGCCATAGTGGAATAAAATATGAATAATTTCATAAAGTATGAATATCTACAGTCAAAACTAGAGTATCGGATGGGGGGGGTGCAGAGGGGAGGGAAATTTTACTGTGCTTTGTAGAATAACTGAGTCTTTCTTGTGTTAGCTCTTGGTACTTAAACACAGTCAGGTAATCCTGTTCCCTGAGAGCAAGATCTTTTTGTACTTGCTTACCTTTAAAATCCATGAAGGAATACTGAATTTACACAGGGCTACACACAGCTGCTAGGTTAAACATGTGCTGGTTAATAGTCTAAAAATTTGCTAAAAGATAGATAGCACTGTAATAGATTCATAATAAATGAGCATGCCAGATGAGGCTTGATCTCAATATGATTTTCTATTTTAGTGAATTGTCATTGAGGCTTTCATGGAACAGTGCATCTTGAGCAGGCATCTAAATGAAAAGTCCTCATCTAAAAAGTGGAACAACTTTTCCAGTTATAAGAAATGCCATGGAAAGAAAATTAAATACAAACAAAAGGGAAAGCTAAAAAGAATAGCTAAGCAGGATGACTGAGTATGAGTTCTGCAAAATCCTTCAATATTTAAAAAATGTGTAGGAATTTAAAAAATATATGGGCAATTATCAGCTTTCAGACAAGTATATTTCTTCTAAGATATCCACATTAAAAAAATTCAGCAAGGAGAGCAAAGATGATGGTATTGCAGGGTAATATCAGATGTGCTTGAAATTTGCATTAGAAAACCAGTCTTTCTGGGACATTCAGAGAACAGATGTTCAGAGAGTCTGCTGCTTGGAGTAGTTACAAATCAAAACTGTGCAAGAAATATTATAGCTGCTGAAGTCTGCAAGAAGGACAGATTCTCCTTTCTGGATTTTTTTTTAATGTCAGCTGTAGTAATCTTTGATCCTATAGATTCAGAAAAATCCTATTATCCTGAGAAAACTCAGCAGTGATATGGAAATGGAAAGTAATTTACTTATCATCATTCCTAATGTAAAAAAAAAAGAAAATCAAACCAAACCAGACCAACCAACCAATCCCGCAAAACCCCAAGAATTTTGGGAAGCAAAATTTCTGAACTGTGTCTTTCCCACATTTTTATCTGTTCTGGATACTTGGGTGCCCCCAGACTTTCCCCAGTAGGAACACTAATTTTGATCTGTCTCTACCTTCACAACAGTGGCAGAAAGCTTTAGTCAAAAAGCTTCTTCTCTTCTGAAGGCTTGAAGATGTCAGCATTAGGTTTTATTTGCAGCAGTCACTCAAGCCGGTGCACGGCAATCTCATAACATTGAAACATTTTCTTCTTCCTTTGTAGAACTTTCAGGGGTTTTTTCTTGCTTTCTGCAGTCCAGTGGTTGCTGATGGAAAAGAATCAGCTTGTTGATCCCTCTTTCCTTTCCTGAAGTTCTGTCCTGGGCAGATGTATATTGCTTGGATTCAAAAAGCACTTGCTTGTAGCTTCTCTGGATCATCTGTGAAATTCAGCATTCTATGCTACAGGAAGAGAAAGCACTATAGCTGCCACAGCAGCAATTAGCCAAATCCTATACTATCAGTTAAATTAAAACTGAGAAAAATCTTCATGCTCAGGAGGAAGAAACTAGCATGCAGTTGGCATATATTAAACCAGATACCAATCTCGGCAGAACCAGAATTAATTAGGAGTAATTGAAATATACTTCCACACTGAAGAGAGTAATTTTTTTATGAATATATATTTTCTTATCTTTATGTTTGAACCTTTACGATTATGATCACATTTTTAAATGTTACTTTGGTTTGATAACTGAAAATTATATGTGATGATAGATGTCATTGTATTAGGATTGTTTTAGATAAAACATCTTCCAAAAAATAAATATTGAGATTAAGAAATAAAGTGCCTCACAATTAGGAAATGTCACAAGCAAGAAGCCTACACAATGTTATTTCTGGCCTTTTATGGGCACAGAGGCTGAAAAGTGAAAGGTAAAATAAATTCCTTAATTTTCAGCCGTATTTGCTAAATAGTGATGGCATTTACCAGATTATCTGCAATTTGGTAGATGTGGCCTTACTCTGTAGAAATATGCATAGGCACAGATATCTGCAGTCTGGTCTGACTTCTAAAGGTATGGTAATTTTTTTAACCATATTTCTAAATACAGCTTACTTCTACTTCCACAGTACTAAAATATCACCAAGAAAAAAAATTATCTTTTCTTTTGCAACACTTTTGCACATCTGTGCAAATTTAAGTAACTATGTAGCCAGTGCAGCAAGAATAAGGACCATGGTTGCTGCTGGGAATTCTACTCTGTAATTGAATCAGCCCATGTGGATCTCAGCTCTCGAATCAGATGAAATGCAGACTGTTGTGTTTACGTACAGCCGTGCTGACTATATTGGTTTTCTCACGAGTAAAGATACCTATCAACGTACTGCACTAATGACAGGTCTGTAACAACATTCCTCACAGTAAAGCACAGTCATATGTTAAAAGAAAGGGGAATACAGAAGGGAAAAAAGCTCAGCTGCTTCCTTTTTTTTCAATACTGCTCAAGATATTAATTGCAGAACATGAAGCACCTAAAAATATCTGAATATTGATTGCCTCACAGCGCTGATGCTATCAGTTATGCTTGTTTTTCTCCAGTGTATCTGTTTGCCCAGTTCTGTTGGTCTTTTACTTCTGCTACTTAACAGCAAAAGCTGAGGATGTTACTGCCTCTCAGTAATAGTTGGTAAACAGATGCTTTTCAAAGCAACAGCTGCACTTTCACAAAAAACTTTAATTTTCTTTTACAATTTTACAATGAGATGAAGCAGCTGGAATGCTTTGGAGACAAAGGAGCTCATGAATAATTCACTTGACACCTTTATACTGAAGTATGGGTGTCTTCATTAAATAAAATTGCCTCCTGTCAAGGGCAGTGAGAGGATTTCGGGAGGAAGGCTATGTTGGTTCCCTTTGAGACCCCAGAGAATTATGGTTGGTGGCAAGGTGGGATTTAATGTCAGTATAATTTTTTTAACTTTTTGTTTATAAGTACCCCTTAAGTAATTTCAATATAAAAATCACTTGAGTTCAGTACTCTGGAAAATAATGCAAAGTAAAAAAATTCAGCAGGTATATAGATTACAAATGCTTGTGGCCAGTGAAAAAGAACAGATTATGCCTGTTTACACATATGGCTGAAGTTGCATACTGCAGAATACAAGGTGTTTTAGCCATTTTTTAGTATGAGGTGGTGCTGGACACCCTCCTGAGTGTTCCTGAGGGGTGTCTGGGGTTCCCCCCAGAGCTGGCTCAGCAGGGCCAGTGTTCCGGGGTGGTTCTGCACCTTATCTGTGGGTTGCAAACACCTGCTGGAGCATGGTTTTGCTAGAATCCAGCCAGATCCTTGGCATACTTACACACACACACACACACCCGAGGCAGAGCATAAACTGCAGGCACTTAATATCCTTGTGCTGTCTCACTGGCAGCATCATAAGAGATGCCACTTTGGTTAATTGCTGCAGAGCAGGAGTGCCAATTTGGCTCTGGCTAGTACAGGATGTGGATGGAAGCACAGAGTTTTCCTTGACAGTAGAGAAGGCTGCAGGGATCTGAAGCAAGGTAAGAGCCTGTAGCTCTCCTCTCAAAATACCTGCCTGCTCAGATCCAGTAACATCTCAGCTTTCAAGCAAGCCCCTAAAGCTCACATAGCATGTAAATGTTACTATTGGCAGGTGTGAGGAAGCAGGCAAACGTCTTAATCAGGTAGTAAAAGTTGTATTTAATAAATTGCACAGACAGAAAAGCTGGGACGGGACTTACAGCAAAGAAGATCCTGAATTACCAGCAGAAGAGCCACAGGCCTTCAGTCGGGGTCTCTCAAGAGGGAGATATGTGGAGGAAGCCATATCAAAGTTATTTAAAATGTTTTGGGGAGTTGTTCTAGAAATAACAGTGAACTACCTCCTTCTGGCCAGGGAACCTGTAAATGAGTCTGGAGTAAAACACTGAGAATTTGCAGGCTAGTTCTTCAGAGGGATTCCATGTGTGCACAACTACTGCTACAGAATTAGGAATGTTTGTTAATATTGTATTACTCACTAGCAAAGTTGAATATACTAATGCAGGAAAAGGCACTGTTATTCCACATATCATTTGAGAATAATCTTGTGTCGGTAGAGTCCCCTAGGCAGACAATGTAAAATTCCTTTTAACAAATACCCTCTGATTTCCAGTCACCCCTGATGAACAGGTAGAGAGCTTGACCACTAAAAGTACTGAGGATGTGTCCATACTGCAATCAGTGTGTGACTACAGCCTGCAGAGACACTCCAGAGTGAACTTAGGGGCAGATGGTTTGGAGAAAGATGCTGCAGCATCTCGGTGTGGCCAGCCACAAATGTTTACCTGAATTTTTAAACAGGATTTGGAACCTTTATTGACCTATGTGTATCATCTCCTAAAGTCTCTAGCTAGTCTCGAGCTACCTTCAGTACACCTACTTAGGTTATACCTCTGTCTTTGCCTTAGGGTAGAGATGCAGTGAGCTCTGTGACCTGACCACGATCCCACAGCTGGTGAAGGAAAGGTGAATACTCTGACTATAGCATCACTAAAAATATCCCACTAAGTATTTTTTCATGTTTCCACCCTCAATGGTGTGTACTTACTTGTGAGTATTGCAAATAGCTGCAGCCTTCTAGACAAAACTACTGTATAAAAAGAGAAATTTTCTCTCTACCCCTACTAGATACAAGAAGCAGAGCTAATCCCACTGGGAAGCTTTTGACCAGCTTTAATGAGAGCTCTTCTACTTGCAGATACTTTTTGATGACAGTGCATCACTGCTATTTTGAGTCAGCCTGAGTTTGGTGCACTGTAAAGAATCTTGCTCACAGTGATTCAGCTGCAGTGCTGTTAGCAGCATTAGCATGGACAGTGCTGCCAGCAGAAACCTCAGGAGCAAGGAAAGCTGGCATGATACTGAGAGCAATACAAAGCTGTTGACAAATACAACTCTTAGTACCACTGGCTGTGCTAAGGAAGGATGGAAAGCCTCCTGCAGCTTGCTTGGTACAAGCACAAGTGCAAAGTCATTCCTTGGGCTTTCAGATTGTCTGGCTGAACCAAGGAACACCATGGGAAGCTGCTGAGTGATGCTGTCTGGCTATGATCCCACGCTAAAAATACAGTGGAAGATAACTGCTAGTCTTTTCAGAGTTTTCCTCCTCAGTTTTCTGTGGCTTTTATGCTGTGCATATACAGTGCTGAATGGGAAACAGCACCTCATTTTTTCAATGAACCTCAAAGCTTCTTTGGTCTGGTACCTTTTTTGCTCCTAGATGCGTTTCTGTGAAGATGTTTCATGGCCCTAGCATGCTATCAATTACAATTTATTAAATCCTAGGGAGGACTTTACTCATTTTTTTACCTCTTATTGAGGACAACTGACAATTTATGGCACAAAAACGTAACACCTGTTAAATTTTAGAATCAGTGAACTTCTAGCCTTTTGTTCGTCATGCAGACTTTCTAATTCAATATTTTGAAAGTTGCATTTCAAGGCAAAAATCAAATAGTATCTCCTTTTCCAGATGGTGGAAAAGAGAAACTTTTCCCTAAACTATCTCCTGAGTGACTAATGGCCATACTTCTGGAACAGATGTAAGCGAGCATCATATCTATTCTGAACGCTCCTATCAGCATTTCCAAGGGGTTTGTAAAGGATGACAAAAAGCTGTGGTACAGAAATTACTGTGATGGCAGATTAGAATTCCAAGGCTTGTGTGCTTTTTCATTTCAGAAACAGTTGCAGTGATTAAGATGATGCCAATCCTTACTCTCCTCACTGCCCAGACCCAGTTACATTTTCCAAATCCCTTACAAGTAATGTTTATGTGATTCTAAGCCAGTATCATATGAAATCTAGAAGCTCAGCATCAACTGCCTCTCACAGTAATTTGGGTTTTGTTACTAAACTTTTAGATTTCACAACAAAGTGGCTGAAGGACCATTTTGTTCTACTGATTCCACCAGGGAGGACATTGAAATTGTGGTTGTGTTCACCTCTGGCAGGAGGACAACAAAGTGTTGGTCAATAACAATTTATGTTGTTGCAGATATTTCTTTACTGAATGTGTTTCTAAGACCTAAGCTACAATTTTGCAAAACCAAAGGGAATAAATGCAGCGTTAAACTCTACAGCTGATCACCAAGTTAGTTACTGCACAAACATTTTTTAAGTGCTGTGTAATTTTAGTGACTACTAACTGCTTGCAAGCCACTTAAATAAATCTAATCAAATAAACCAAACCTTTCTAAGAGCCATAAAAGAAAAACTACTCCTTTGGCTCCACAGTCCTTCATTACTTGGCTAGATGCATTTGTTGAGACAGAGCTCCACTAGACTGATTCAAGCCAGGATAAAAATCCCGTATCCCAGATGACAAAACATTTTCCATCAGGCTATCTTTCAGAGGTAAATCTCTTTCATTGGCAATTCCTGTCTTGTGACTAAAATTTATTGCAATTTGAACTGAATACTCTTTATTTTCAGAGACAATGAATGTCAGTTTGAAATAGTCAATAACCTGTAATAACTGAATGTCCTGGGTTGCAGTGTATTCTATTACCATCCCCATCAGCTGTTGAAATCAGGTGGGGCAGTGTTTCCTTGCCTCCTCCCCCCAGACTATCTTTCTGTTAATGGCCCATCATTGTCCTGCCGCATGACTCAGAGATAACTCCCTCTGGACTATCTTCTGTTAATGAGCCTAATCAACACCTGGCCGCATGACTCATTACCCCATTGTGAGATGCTCCACCCAGAGGGAGGAACCAAGCATCCCATCGTGGATATAATCTGAGGCTGAACACCAGAGACACTGGCTTCCCACTGGATTTCCAGAGGACAGGAGCTACACAGCCACCACTGGACTTCCTGAGGAAGAGCAGACTGTTTTACTACAGGATCACTGCTTCAGAGGACTGCAGCCACCATTCTACCAGACTGCTACCACTACCCTGACTAACAGGGTGTCAGGTTGTACCTTGACTCTGTCAGTTGGACAGTGTTTTCTTTTACCTTTTTTTCCCCTTTTCTTTAATTTCCATTAAATTGTTATTCTGACTTGGTGCCTCCCACTGGTTTGTTTTCAAACTAGTACACTGAAATAGTGCCAAACCCTAGTGTGCCTAATGTTAGGAGAAAATAATGAAGTATGGATTTTAAAAGGTCATTATCAAAATTTCTTCATGTGCACTAAAAATGTAGAACTTGGGAAAATGTGTGAAAGGTTCCCTTTTATTCTGCAACTGACCTGACACAACACATCTGCATCCCTGAATATATGCAGCAAGAAGAAATAGCTTGAAATATGTATTTTCAAGGCTTACATTAGTCATCACTAACATGTTTTTGTACTCTGAGTGACCTGCTGAAAGAACTGAGTTTGAATGCTTGGTTTGGGGGGGGGGGGAGGAGGAGGAGGGGTGGAAGTTTCAGTTTTGACAAGAAAAAGTATTACTTCTTCATATAATCTTTGTATCTTCATGTAAGCTGTGAGACATTCACCCACCTTCCTCTTTGGGATATTGGGAGGAACACTGGTTAGAAAGCAGTAGTAGCCTTGGGTCAAAGGCAGGTATCCAGGCATGTAAGAAGACGTTCAGTTGACTTCACTGCAGAGTGATAATTAGTTACACTCAAATGATGTCCCTTGAGGTAATGCACTTGAGAGAAAATCTGGCATGCAGCTCAAAGTTTTCTGGGGCCATAGCCTCGGATCCTTAGCCAAGTATGCTCAGATGTATTGCAAGCTTCTTTACAACAAAAAGTGGAAAAACTTTTTTTGCCATTAGAGTGTATGAAGCTACATAACAGAAATACTAGAATTGGTCTGGATGGAAATCTACAACAGCACCGGAAGAAACAAGAGAGCAAAGCAGCAAAGCTGCAGCACAGTGGAAGAGCCATTCCTCTCCCTGTTAGCTCAGCATTGAGACAGATCATAGTCATAAAGATACGTGAAATGAAGAAGCAAACACAACAGGCAGCAATCTTGTTGAATATTTATGGAGGATAAAATACACAAGGTTGTTCAGCAAAAATATTGTCCCATAATAATGGTTGATGCCTAGAGAGTTTAAAAACCTGTCCAAACCCATTTGTTGTCACCAATGAAGAGGAACCCAAGAGATGTAGTGAGGACCTGAAAGCTATTTGCTGCTGCCTTCCATGACATACAGGTGATCCTGGCAAAACTGGTCAGGCACACACGTCTTAGAGCTTGCAAGTATGTGCGCATGAGAGTGTGAGTGGGTAGAATCAACTTACTTAGGGAATTGTAAATTAAAATCATGTTCTGCCTGCCTAAGGTCTTGTACTTTCTTTTGTTACACTTGCAGCCTATGAGGACTATATATCTCCAGTTGTGTAATACTTTGCTGTGGACTTGTTGTTGTCTTGAGCTGAATGGATCAGAAATTCTGATTCTGTTCTCACAACACTTCCTTCAGCAATTTCAAGTTTGAGTAATTGTGGGCAAATGGAGTTTTCCAATATATATAGCAAGTCAAACTTATTTAATGGTTTTGAAAGTGAAATTGGTCAAATTTGGATGGAAATATATGGCATGATTGCTTATGCAGAGAAAGAGCTGGCTCTGGTAACTCTGTTAAACTCTTGCAAATCAATATCCTGAATTGGTGTTATCAGTGCAGATGCTATTATCATACAGCTGTGTAGAGCAAAATGGCCCAGAAATTATCTCACAGTTCACCCTTCAGCAAAGAAACAGGACATCACAAGAAACAGCATGTTTTAGCTATGAGAGATGTGTTTTTTCCACATTCCTTTGCTTGTTCTTTCCATATCTGCTTCATTTTGGGGAAAAAAGGATAATTTTGGTTGAAAGCAATGGGTACACACACACACAAACCCAGATATTTCCTATCTTCAAAAACATCTAGAAATATAGCCAATTGCCCACTTGCACAGAACTCCACAGCACTTGCTGGTGTAAAGCTCAGTTAGACATAGCTTCACCCAGCTGATGGCACAGATGTATAGTGCTTCTAGCCCTCACTTTCCCATGAGAACATTAGTTTGCAGAATGCTGTAAGCCCTCTGTGTATTTCAGCATTACTCTATGCAATAAACCAAATATTAGTTGCTATGCAGTATATTCATTAATTTTCATGGAGTCACTTCTTTTGCTCTTCTCTTAGCTTGGCAGCAATACCTGTGCCAAAAAAGGTTTAGGCTTTATACTCTTTTAACACAAGTTCTCTCTGCTAGTAAGAATTTCTGAAGGGATCAAACATGATCCTGTTAGCAGAAAGGGTCAAAGACCCATTGGTAGTCTGTGTCTTAGGCTGAAAGGTCACCTAGTAGGCATTACCAAGGTCCTGCTGCATTCTAAACACAAATAAATGAGAATGCTGAATAATACTTTGGCCT
Organism: Corvus cornix cornix; assembly: GCF_000738735.6. Classification (NCBI taxonomy): domain Eukaryota; kingdom Metazoa; phylum Chordata; class Aves; order Passeriformes; family Corvidae; genus Corvus; species Corvus cornix. Next base: position 101,653,776 of record NC_046332.1, on the reverse strand, counting down.
CCTGTACGGCACCAACTCCCAAATCAGCTCTGTTGCCCAACACTTGCAAGCTTTCAGAGGCAGCAGCGGATTGCTCACTTTTTTCTGAGACAGTAGCTACTTTGGCACTTCTTCAGGCTTCCTGTAAGCTGCTGTTATCCCAGAAAAAAGAGGGGCAAGCTGATGTCTGAAAAAACCCAGGCATCATGGCATATTATTACATGCTGCCCTACCCCACTCAGAACAGGTCTTTACACAGACTTAATTTTGTGTTGTTATGTAAACAACACACAAACACTATTATCAGTTACTTAGAAAAATACTACTTAAATACAATGTATTTGGGGAATTCTATTCTATTAAAATAGCTTTATTGTCTTCATGGCACACTTTTGAGTCTTAAGAATGAATTACAAGTGTGACCTGGCTCTTATAACCTGGGGTTTAGTATCCTTTTATCCCTTCTTAGGAGGTGGGTTCTGTGCTTTCAATTTTGGCATTACTTTTTTCCCCCCTTGCTACTAAATTCCCATGTTGCTACTTATTTGTATTGTATCACAAAAGCTTTGTTAAATAAATGTGTCGGGGATTTGTGGTGAAAGGGGGGGAAATTTATTGTCCTTCATTCTTGTAGTTCAGTCCCAATGAAACTGGGATTCTTCTGTGACCACCCTCTCTGACCACCATCTCCTACATATATGAGCCTTAAGAGACACAAATGCCTCACTATAAGAGAGGCTGTGGGTAGCTGTACCAGTCCAAGGAAAAGTCTGAGGGAAGAACCAGATTTCACTTCTCTGGGGCCCTCCTCTTCCCTGTGGTTGATTGTGAGAATGTGCTACATTACCCCTTAACAACCTGCAGTAAATTCTTCCCTTTCTTTAAGCGTATGGAGACCAGGGAGTGTTTCCACATTTCAGCCCACCACCTCAACTTCTTGTGTTCCACATGTTACCAGAATATTTCTCTTCTGAACTCTTCTGTGGGATCTGAAGGCGTGCTAGGCCTTAATAAAATACATACAAGATCAACAGTATACTGCCCCTAGATATTTCCACTGCTGAGCCAAGTAAGTGGAGAGAAGAGACTGATGAATGACTCCATGGCCACACATGGGAAAGAAGGAAAAGTGTTTCCAAATGTTCTGCTAAAATCTGTAACATATTTTTTTAAACTCTCACATTTCAAGTCAAAATCCCCTGAGACATAATTTCTGACCTTCAGTATCTTTAACTGTGTGTTTCCATATGTGCCACTGCCAAAATGCTGAGTAGGCATTTGAGATTTACCTTCAGTACATCATTTTAGCTTACAAGATGTTTACTGCGAATCCAGAAACTTTGTTCTGAAATAGGTGCCATTTCACTGCAAATACTAAGCAGAACATATAATGCTACCTAAGCAAATGCCACTGAGGCATTACAGATGATCAGATATCAACATGCTTAAGAAATATAAGCAAAGAGCACTTGAAAGTCTACCAAAAAGCTATATTCCTTTCAACAAAAAATATCAAAGAAACAAGGTACTTTATGTCTAACACTGGCAAGTAGTACCATGGAATAGGAGTGGATCTGTAGAGTAAAACAATTGTTTTTGCGGCCCTTGACTCCATGCTAAATATATTTGATGGGGTTGTTAATGATTTAGATTCTCTTTTGTCTGATTCTGTACATCTGATGCCCTCATTGGCAGGTGGAATATATTTCTGATTTTGTTTCTCTCGAGAAGGATTCAGTGACCAGTGCTCTGTGACCAGCCTGCAGTGTAAACCAAAGTGCACTAAGTGGGGGCAGTCACAAGGTTTGCTTCAAAGTTCACTCCTGGTCCAAACTGAAGTGTTGATGTTAACCCCAGAAGACTTGCAGTCAGGGTTCCGGAACAAGTCCTTTGAGAGGCAACCAAATTTAAAAAAAGAAACAACCCGGTCTTACCTGAAAAGTTATCTATCCCTTTTTCCTACTTGCTTGTTTCACCCAGGCACAGCTCTCCCGTAAGTATTCAGAAAGCCACATTGTGTCTCTTTCAAATTCAAATTTCAATTCTCTTTCTATATTTTCTTTGCTGCCAGGGAGGTTGCAACCATGAGAACTGCTTATTTTGCTCACCAATAATTGCCACCTTGCACAGTCCCGTCTTCCTGTATCCAACTGTCTTGTTCCCAGAATCCAAGAGAAAGACAGATCTTCAGGTCAATAACCGGCATCTCCCTTTCGTGTCAGCAGAGTGCTGACAGAATGAGGTGCTGCCCTGTGCCTGTGGCATGGAGATGCTACAGTAACACATAACTAATAACAGAGCTATTCTGACATCCAACCCACTGCATCTGCGTCACTCCTCCAAACAAGAAAGGAGATTATTCACGCCCTCCTTAACCTCCCATGTGCAATGGTTTTTAAAGGAAGAGCCAAAAATGACTTTTCACACAGAAATATGTTATCATGTAGTCTATACTTATCTCCCTAAGCTTCAGCAAAAAACAGGTACTTCCTAAGAAACAGGGCAGAGGTGTTATGTTAACAGTTATCACTGCTCTACTCTTCCCCCACTGCACCTCACAGCAGAGAATAATGGAAAAACGAAACAATAAAGCCAAACGTTAGCATTCTGGGCATGGGGCTAGAAACCTGAGCTAGTATTAGCAGTCAGCAGTTCTGATTTCCTAAATTACTTTGGCCAAGTTGCTTAGGCCCTGTTTACACTAGATTTCCAGCTGTATGGAGAAATAGTTCAAATATGAAAGCTTAAATTTTTCTAAAGCCCCTAGTGCTAGGGATTTCCTCAGTTGATGGATGCTTAGTCTCAGATACCTTTTAAAGAGGATCTCTGCAGTATCTCAAATCACAAGATGCTTTTAAAATTCAGCTTTTATTTAATTTGATCCAGTTGTGCTGCCTCTCAGCAAAGCAGCAATTTTGTTAAACCCTTTTCCTTTAAAAAACCTCTTTGAAGAATATTTTAATGCATGTCAAATAAGGTCCCAACGGTGTCCCATGACAATGCGAGTTCCTGTACTTGTATTTTGCTCAGTTGTCTCCTACTGAAGTCCTAATTATATACCCTGCTTATACCAGTAACTAAGTAGGAATATTAAAGCTTTCCCCCCGTGTCAGCAAATGACAGCATGTGAATGGAGTTTTCACCTTTTTGAGGTACTACATCTGCAGAAGACAGACAAGTGGTAGAGAGACAATACTTCTACCTGGCAGTTCACAGGACTGAACACTCCAGACTTGGCAGTGAACCAGCAGTAGAGTGCTACAACTATTGACTTGCACGGCCAGTGGTGCAGTCTCACAACTGGTGCAAACGAATCTGAAACCAGAACCTGAATGAACCATCCCTGCTCTTGCCCATGGCTATGTCCTCCCCTTGGTGCCAGGTTTTAAACCAGGAAGACTTGCAATGAGTATGCTCAGCCTGATCATCTGGCTGAAAATCAACTCTGCTAAAGAAAAAAAAAGTCAGCTCCTTTGGGGACCTGGTTCAGCTCCACACTGACCTTGTGAATGTTAGCACTGGGCAGAGCAGAAGAGTGGTGAGCAAGAGGGGAGACCAGCTAACATTATTATGGTCTTATACTGGCTTAAATTGTTCATACAAACATTCTCTGAAATGTTTAGCAAAACAGCATTAGCAGCATTGGACTGGTGTGCAGGGAATGTAAGAATGTGTTAAGTACTGGCACAACAGGGCAGTGACACTGTCCCTTTTTCTCCCATTTCTGAACCCGTGGCTATACCACTTCAGCTGAGTCACCACTGGAAGCAACTAGCAGAAACAGCAGCAAAGTTTATTTGCTTGGGTACCCACCCATTTTAGAACTGACTGCAGAAATGTAAACGGGCACCAACCTGGTCTAAGCAGATTTGTCTGCCTGTTCCTTTTTCCCTTACATGATATCCATAACACACTGTGAATCCATAGTCCTCTGGCCACAGCCTCTGCCTCCCAAAGTAAAAAGCAGCACAGACATCTGATGTAACACCTGTCCATTAATGCACACTCTGTGCAGGACTGTGGTTCTTGGTATTTAAAACACTTGGAAAGAAGACAGAACATAAAAATCAAGATCTCAGAGCTTCCAAAGACTGCACGTGAGGGTGTTCTGCCATAATGTAAATGAGTAAATCAAACAGCATAAAGAAAAATCTTCATTACCACAGAAACAGGATCAGTGAGCTGAAACAGCTTGGCATGGTTCCTGTCTCAGTGGATTCACCTCTGAGATATCCAGAACCTTGAAGATAATGCCGTTATTAATTGCTTCAAGTCTCAAAAGAGTAAGAGTGAAGAACACAGAAAGAAACCATATGGTGACCTCAGAGAAGTCTCTGAAAAAGAAGGCCAGGCAGCTCAGGTGGGGAGAGACATTCCTGAAGATTAAAAGGCAAGAGCAGAGATCACTTTCCTTCACTGAATACTTGCAGAGGCTTTTAAGCCCTAGAGTGGAAGTTGAAGAGGAAATGGATTATAATAAACAACTCCCTTTCACCTTCTTTGGCATGAAAGGCTGAGACTTTCCTGTGCTTCAGCACATCATTGAGAGCAGCAGTTTGCCTCGACTCCTTTCCATATAACTGAAAACAGCAGTGTCTGGATTACAGTCTCCTCTGATTCCTGTGACCCAGACACAGGCTTGGAACTACCCAAGTCCTGCTCCCCAAGTTCCTCCAAGATCACAAAGAGGAAGGCCAAGGCAACAAGCAACAAAGAATTCCATTAAGCCAAGTGCTGGAAGCTTCAGAAGTCAGAATTCTCCTTCCATTTTATTGAAAATCTCCCTGTTGGTATTAAGTGTTTGTACTTCTAGGAAAATAGATTGTTTGTTGTATAAATTTGCATATCTGCTACATCTTTCAAAAGGCCAAAGTATTTTCTGCCAAGCAAAATATTCTCTGCCATTTCTTTTAATATCCCTTCAGATCTGCAACTCCACATATGGGCAATAACCTGTCCAGACCAGAGGCTGCGGAGCTACAGCAGACTATACAAAGAAAACACATATTGGAAATATATAGCATGCAAAATAACACATATTGCAGCAACTGTTTCATAAGATGACCTGTTAAAAACTACTCATATTTCCCTGCTCTTTTGTAATTCAGCCAGTTCCAGTACTCTGTGCAAAATTAATAAAAGTGTACCAAGCCAGTTATGTAAACGTTGATATCTATTTCTCAAATACTTTACCTGCTATTCTACATGGAATTATTTAAAAAACCCCAAAAAACATACAAAATGCTAAACAAATATCACAGAGCACAGAAATAGCCCAGCAAGCCTAGTTGTTGAGGGAATATTGCCATGTCCATGCAAACAACAAAAAAGTGTTCAGCACAATTGAATTAGTCTTAGCTCAGTGCAGTGCTACTTTGGGAGGTGAAGGAGGGACTTGTTATATGAGAACAAGTTTGGTTTGTACCTTACAGAATAAACATGCTCTACTTCAAAGGTAAAACACTGTATATTCCTGAATGCTGAGGGAATCCACAAGACTGCCTCTTTCCTCTCATTTGTGGCCTGAATTTCAATACAATCTACAGCAGTTAGCTGAAAGTGTGACAAACAGTGCTAGTTATCCCAACCCTGCAGCTCATGAGTTCCCAGTACAGCATCCCAATAGTGGGAACAATGCCATCTAGAAGGTGCAAGAGGAGTATTTGTCTACAATGCTGGATATAATCCCAGTGAGTCATTCTTTCCCCTAAGAACTGACACTCCCATAAATGCACTTTATTCAATGCAAAGCAAAAGTTGCCATTTGTACATGGCTGTGCAGCACACAGATGTTGCACATCAGGATAAAACACAGCCATGGCTGTTTAGAAGTGAACTATCGAAGATGTGCTGTCATTAGACAAATCCCAACCTGCAAGTCACAGAGAACATGTCCAAGACACGGCTGCAGCTCAAGATTTTTTGTGACAGCAGGGTATTGGTTAGGCTTGATTGATACAGGGGAGATAATAATTGCTGGGTAAATTTAAAAAAAATATTGGATGAGCAGTGGAGAAAATAAACATGGTCACATTTCAAGAAACTCTGAGGGAATGTGCGGGAGCTTGGGTGGGTGTGGGTCGGACGGTCGGGACAGACGGAGACGAGAGATCTCTGAAGTCAGATCTTGGAACATGCAGTTTATTGCAAAGGGCGTGGGTACAGGGGCACTGCTTAGAGCTGCCAGACTCAGCTCGGAGCAGGCCCGGGAGAGCAAGAGAGTGAACGGGTAAGTAAAGAGAGAGAGAGAGAGGAATGAGAGTGAAGAAGAAGTGAGAGAGAGTGTAGTAAGAGTGTCTGAAGTCCTGGTTACAATACAATAAATCATCTTCTGTACTGAATATTCTAATTGTTACTAACCAATCTAATACAAGATACAAATCCTATAGCATTTACATACAGCCTATAAGAGTTCCTATATTACCATAGAGTGTTACATCTTAACTTCTAAAAACTACTCTTTGGACCCCTTCTGCTGAGCTAGTAGGGTCTGCTCTGACCCTTGGACCTGCCTGCAAGCAGAGGGTATTGTTCAATCAAGAGGGGATTACCTTCAGTCGGCCATACCATTGTTTTCCGAGTGTTCAGTAACTAAGACTTGGTATCTCAAAAGGTGGCTTTCATTTCGATGTTGCTTATAGTTTTCATATTCTCAAAATCTTTTGTCAGGGAATCATATTTATAAGGCTTTCCTGTTTCATCTTCCCCAACAGGAATGCTTGCACCAATTAAAATGAAGTGTGCTTTTCTTATCTACATGTTTGAAGAAAATGATACTTTGTTCCAAACAGGCTACTGAGACTATGCAATGACAGCAAATATGTTACAGAATAGTACCTGTTGAGGCTGCCATTTTACTTTTCCAGTGGACAATTTTGAGGTTTTGTGCTTGTTTTACCTTACACAATTTTCTGACTCAGATGGTCATTCACAGTAATACCTGCATCTACTTGCTGAGTTATGCTAAGAACATCCATCACCTCTGCATAATGTATAAGAGAAAGAAGCAACAGCAAGCCAGCTAATTCTTTGCAGAATAATAAATCAGCATACATGTCTTCAATCTAAAATTAACAAGTGCATATAATTTTTCATAAATATACCTGCAATTTGAAGCATGATGCAGCACATACAATTGAGGATGCAGGAGATGGTGGGTTTTTACTGAAATGAAGATGCAGTATTTCATGCTTAGGTTTGAAAGAAATATAGCTTAATAAAAATAAAGCTTATGATTCAAGTCACTCTTTCACTTCAGAACTCATTTATGGTACATTTTACACATACTGCAAATGATGAACAACAGCCTTGGGTAATTGCTTTCCTTACAAAGTGTGGGAATCAAAGGATACATTTTAGATGTGTGGTCACAGATATGACCATGCCAATGAATTGCAAATAAGCAACATAAGAGTCGATGATGTGCTGTCTTTGATAGATGTAGTGTTATAAATTGTCTCTTCCATGATAATCTCAATGGGAGAAGAGCACTTAATAACAGGATTTTTGGTGCACAGATTTAAATGAAAAGAAAATTTGGTTGTGTGCAAGTGTAATTGTTAACAAGGAGAACTGTGCTGGTCCCTTACTAACTATTTTGACATCTAGACATGACGGGCTTTGTTCACCAAAGCTAGTACTAGTTCTGGAACGTATTACAATCCAACTTGATTTCCAGATCCTAAACAGAGTCAGCAAAAATTTGTGGAGGGTTGGGGAGCAATTCTTCACTTATAGTTTATCCAAGCCCTACAAGACATCACTGAAGAACAATTTTGTCCATAACTTTTCAAAACTAATTCACATTTTCCCTATCACTTTCCAGGTAAGCAGTGGCCACAAATACTGCTGTTTGCAGCACAATCACAAAGAGCATCCTACCCAAATGCTCATACACACTTCATCTTTCAAGGGGCCATGTAATCACCCCTCAGTGAGAGCTAACAGAGGTCACTTAAAGCCAGGAAGCCTGACAGAGATTTCCTTTATCCATTATCTGAGGTTTAAGTGACCAACGCTCTGTAACAACACACAGGCTCTGAAAGGTTCAGTCTTCACTCTGAAAACATTTTAGGAAGGCCTCAGCACCTCGTAGGAGTAGACACATACTTGGCAGCCACCACCAAAGCACTGAGTAAGCAGTGCCAAAGGGAAGCTGGTGCCACATCTGGTAGGACAAGGCCCTGTGTCTGTGTTAACTCATGCACTCCTATGGAGCCTGCTACTGTACAGCTTCCATGCAATTTAACAGGATTCTCATTTCGAATAAGTAAGGCATGCATAGGTATAAATCCAATTTGTGCGGATTAAGGAGAAGATGAATATATACTCATTTAACTTCACCAAAAGATTTCTGCTTTTTAACACTCTGGTCAGAAAAGCAGTGGTTTATTAGGGAAAGCTTCCAGTTAGAGGAGCTGGCTGCCTTCCTCAGTCTTTTTCCCTGATTCCCATGCTACAACCTTTGGCTGCTGTTACCAGCCTTGGAGTCTCCTGCCTTTGCTAGACATAAACATTTTCCATAACTGGATTCCTTGTTTGAAAAACTGGTGTCCAGACCCTAGAAGGTTCAGTCCATGAAGAGTGTCCTCACAGAGGGGAAATTAAAGTTAAATGCCAGCTATTATTTGGCTGTTTCTCTCTCCTGCGACCATCTCTAGCTGAGCACAATGAGCTCCACTTCAGAGTTGATTTCCTCCCCTTCTGGAACTCCAAGCATGTGAGCCTCAGTGATACAGGATTCATCTCTGTGATTTTAACTCTGAAGCAAGAATTCATCTTAAGACTGTAAGTCACAACATGGCAAGAAAACACATGCTATTTGGAGACCAAAAGTTCCTTTGAATCTTTAGGGGCATTTGGGAGAATCTAACCTGATTCTTAACTGCCTCTATTTCCATTATTGTGCTGGAAAGTGTTATTAGCTGCCAGAAAGATCTACCCTGGTTAAGGGAAGCTCTGTTCATTTAAGCTGAATTGAAAGCAGTTAAATTAAATCACAGAATCATAGAATGGTTTGAGTTGGAAGGGACCTTAAAGATCGTGTAGTTACAATACCCCTTCCATGGGCAGGGACACCTTCCACTAGACCAGGTTGCTCAGAGCTCCATCCAGCTGGCCTTGAACAATCTTTCGTCTACTGGCAGGTGAAAGGAGAGATCAGCAAGGCTGGGCAGGCATGGTGGTAAGGCTGTATGTTTGATTTGGAGGGTGGTAGGGCCGGATGTTTGATTTGTACGTGGCTGCTCAAACAAAGCCATGTCACTTGCCAGAGTATGAGACGCTACCACTGACCCCATTAGAGAGCAATAGAATTTAAGTCTCTGGGAACACTGACTGATCCTGTGTGTGTGACAGTTCAGTAATGCAGTTCAGTGCCTTCTATGCTAAAACTGCAGCTAAAAAATAGTTCAAACATACATTTCTTCTAGAAAATTACAAAAGATTCAGCACCATTGCTGAAAAAACAGTAACTATTCAGCTGTGGCCACTGTAACCATTTTTACTTAAGAGATTTACTTACCTGGCCTAGTGGAAGGCGTCCCTGCCCAACAAGGGAGTTGGAATGAGCTCATCTTTAAGGTCCCTTCCAACCCAAACCACTCTACGATTCAATGATTCTATCATTTCTAGTTGCGAAGGGGGATTAATACCAAGTTTTTATTGTGATTTAGGGCTCATTAGACAAGACATATCGATAGAGGCGTCCTCTGTGGCGCTGCTTTACCTATAGCCCCACCTCGTGGCCACAGCGCGGCCCAGCCGCCTTCGCTTTCCCCTGGCCCCTCCTCGCCCTCCCTCGGCCCCTCCTCGCCTTCCCCTGGCCCCTCCTCGCCCTCCCTCGGCCCCTCCTCGCCTTCCCCTGGCCCCTCCTCGCCCTCCCTCGGCCCCTCCTCGCCCTCCCCTGGCCCTCCTGGCCTTCCCTCGGCCCCTCCTCGCCCTCCCCTGGCCCCTCCTGGCCTTCCCCTCGCCCGCCCCGCCCCAGCCCCAGCCCTTTCGGGGCTGGGGGTCCTCAGAGCCGGGGTCTCCCCGCGCCACCGGAGGCTCTCTCCCGCCTTTCCAGTGGCTCCTGTGCGCGCTCCCTCCCTCCTTTCCCGCCTCCTCTGCTTCTTCCCGCCCTCTCCGCTCGCTGCCGCCTTCTCCTCGGCTCCCTCCCGGCGCCCCGTCTCGCCCGCCATGGCGAGCAAGGACGGTAGGAGCCCCCGCTCCGCTCTCCCCGGCCGGGCGCTGGGGTGTGAGGGTGCGTGTGCCCGGGATGGCGCAGCGGAGCTGGGGCGCTCCGGGATTCCTCCCCGAGGAGCTTCCGCGGGAGCTGGGAGCGGGGCTGGAGCGGCTGCAGTTTTCGTCCCGCCGGCCGCCCCCGAGGGCCCTGCGGGACCCCCGCTCCTGCCCCGTCCCGGTAGAGCCCCGGCCGGGGCTGCGCCCCCTTTCACCCCCCTCCACGCTCTGTTCATGCCTTCCCTTACTGCAGTGCTGGAGGACACGGTGGAGGAGCGTGTCATCAGCGAGGAGTACAAGATCTGGAAGAGGAACACCCCCTTCTTGTACGACCTGGTGATGACACACGCCCTGGAGTGGCCCAGCCTCACGGTGCAGTGGCTGCCTGATGTGACCAGGTGAGAGACGGGCAGAGAGGCCGAGAAGGCACCGGGAAGGCTTCTTTTCTATTAACCTGGTGTGCTGAGTAACTTGGGGATAAAAACCACGCAAGACGAGAATAATTTGCGTTAAACTTCTCTTTGTGAGCTTGTAGCTCTTTATTTTGCTTACAGCTTTAAAAACCCCGCGGGTGTGCAGAAGCATCGAGGAAAAAGGTCACAAGTTGATACTTCACAGAAGTCTAGATTAGCCTATCAGAAGGTGTTGTGAGGTGTGAACACAGAAGTCTTTCTCAATTTATTTCTAAATAAGAGATCTAGTGCTCATTTGTAGTTAATTCTGATTGAGAAATCTATCTACTAAATTAGCTCATTCTTAAAGACTGTTTTTCCTCACGTGCACTATATATACTCTTCTGTCCAAGCTATAGGATCTGTAGTATATGCCTGATAATCTTTTAAGTCTGGGCTTACTTAAGAGAACATTCTAAAACTGGTTCTTCACATTCTGGTTTTGTCCCTGGTTCATTGTTGACTTCACATATTTAAATTTCCCATTCTTCCCCATTTCCCTGAAAAAATTGTGGGCTGAGTTTCTTTTTCTTAAAGAATCATGAAGGTGGGGATAGAATCTCTTCATGTGCCAGCTACTACAGAACTTAAATTGTTGCAGTAACCACTCGGGGCTCCACTGAGGTAGTGATGTAACATGGATTTAGGTAGATTTTAAAAAAACTTATGTGTAAGCTTCATGCAATTATCAGAGGATGGTCTCTTTCTTCTGTAAAGTTCCTTTTCACATATGGGATTGTAACATATGTGTTGGTTAGGTGATGACTTCATTTGGTGTACCAGAATGTTTGGGGATGATGTTGAGAGATGTGAGCTAACCAGTCATGGCATGGAGAAAATGAAGTGGGGACTTGAGGGTGTGGAGCCCTTATGAGGAACACTTCTGCTTGCCTCGTATTTTGCAGATTGACTTAATATTCAGTTTAAAAACTGGTGTTTCCAATTATCCAGTGTCAAAATATGTAAGCCATTTAAGGCAAGGACTGCCTCTTTGTATGGCACCTGACATGATGGGACACCTGTTCCTGATGCAAGTAAGTGCATGTGCATTGTGTGTTTCTTGTTTGGTTTTGTATTTTTTTTTCCCTCTTTACACTTGGAAGTGGTGTAGTAATACCTCTGGTTGTTTGTGATTATCCAAATGATTCCGGATTGCTTGGATTCAGGCAACATAATTAATTTGTTGCATTCAAGAATGCAAAGGTTGCTTGGTTTTGACTGCTCAAATTTGTCCTTTCAGAGATAAATGGCACCATCCATCCAGCTGTTCACTTTTAACTAAATGTTACATTCAACCACCAGAAGAGAAATTTGATTCTAGTTAAGGTAACTGGTAAAAGCTTCTAGGAGAAGTAACTAAAACAGGTTGCCACTTGCCCCCTCAGGATTTACGTTTTATGGAAAGGATTATTGCTTGTTTCCTAAATCAATACTGTGAGACTCCAGGGAAATTAGACAGAAGTAGGTATTGGTGTCACCTCTAACTGCTGTGCAAACTGTAACTGTCCCTTTCAAGCCACAGTGGCTATATTCACTGGCCTGTATTGTCACTCGAGCCTTGCTGGTTGTGTCTTTGGCTTGCTCATGGCAGAGTCCAGTTTGCTTTATTGCACAAGTCTTTGCAACAAAGGGGAGGATCTCTTACAGAGTCTCTCTTTTCTAGTTCCCTGAAGAGGTTTGGATCTTGAGGGTTATTGATGCAAGCTATGGAACTTCTGGAACTGAGCACATACTTTTATTCCAACATTTATTATTCTAAACAGGCCAGAAGGAAAGGATTATGCTCTGCACTGGCTGGTTTTGGGAACACACACGTCTGATGAACAGAACCACCTGGTTGTTGCCGGAGTCCAGATTCCCAGCAATGATCAGTTTGGTGCTTTGCAGTATGACAGTGAGAAAGGAGGTGGGCATGCAGCATTCTTAGGTTCTGATTGAGCAGTATCATTACTGCTTTCACTTGTTCTGATAATGATGTTCTAACTTGCTGTTAAATACTAAAGTGGACATATACTTACCAGTCTACACTAATTCTAGATTACTAAAAAGAGGAAACTTTTTTTCAGAAGAGCTTAGGTAACATTATGGTATATAATCCCTACTAGGCTTTCTACCAGCTCTCTCAGTTGTCGTGAAAACAGGTATACATCTACCTCAAATAAAGACTGAAGGTCTGAAAGAGGATTCCAAATATCAAAAGTGTTAATGCTATCGTGTTGCATGGTGTGAGTCTTTCCTAGTCTTTGCTTGTGTTTAATGAGGTGCTACCACTGTATCTTGGAGTAGGGAAGATGCTGTTTCAGTAGTCTAAAATAATTGGTGTGATAAACTGAAATTTTTCTGACAACTGTAGAATTTGGTGGCTTTGGATCTGTGACTGGCAAAATTGAGATGGAGATTAAAATTAACCATGAGGGTGAAGTGAACCGTGCCCGATACATGCCGCAGAACCCCTGCATCATTGCAACAAAAACACCCTCTGCTGATGTGCTGGTGTTTGACTACACTAAACATCCTTCAAAACCAGGTGGGTCATACTCCTTGGAGCTGAGCAAAATGCCTCTTGTCATCGAAGGGTAAACTTGTGTTTGACTGTGATGGGGAGAGACTTGCTGGGCTCTGGAATCCAAAGGAGGAGGCCCATATCTTCAGGGACTTCCTGCCTGGTTATGCTCACTTTTGTAAGAGAATCTTGATAGAAGCAGCACTCTCTGGAGAGGTTCATGTATAAAATACAATTACTGCAACAGAAGCAAAGTTCTTGGGTGGTAATGATGCTCCTATGGATTGATGTGCAAGGAGACGCTAAAGGGAAGGAATTTTCTGTCTTTCAGACCCGAGTGGAGAGTGTAATCCTGACCTTAGATTAAGAGGACACCAGAAGGAAGGCTATGGCTTATCATGGAACTCAAATTTGAGTGGACATCTTCTCAGTGCATCAGATGATCATGTAAAAACCACATCTTTTCCCCTACTTAAAAAACCCAACTCCTCCTAATTTATGCTGTAGTAGAAAATTGGAGAAAACCTGTCCTAGTGCAGCTGTGTATTGTTATGTGGGGAAGCTCTCACATATTGTAATTACATTTCTAAGGGCTGTCAGTTGGCTTTAGGCTGTAATCAGCAACGAGTTCTTTTTAAGGTTCTTGATGTAAGAATATTTTTATAGTTTACTGCTGGAAGAAACCCTTTAAATTGGCTTGGGTCAAGACCATAATTTAATAAGACTCTCAAAGATCAGTTGAACTAATAGCTTATACATTTCTTTGTGGACTTTAAAAGTGTAAATTGCTTTTGTGGCCTTCTAAATAATCCTTGGGCCTTGAACTTGCAGAAAACTGATTGATAACTTAGCTCTCATTTGTGGCATACTAAGTGTTCTTTTTCAAAAGCAGGAACTGCTTCAGGAGTGTCGTCTCTGTCGAGTGTGATTGATTATTTATTTGAAAGATAGTACAATCAGAGTCTGCATTTCAGTAGAATGTGGCTTATTTACAGATGGTGTGTTTATGGGATATAAGTGCTGGACCCAAAGAAGGCAAGATTGTTGAGGCAAAAGCCATCTTTACCGGGCACTCTGCAGTAGTGGAAGACGTGGCATGGCACCTGCTCCATGAGTCTCTGTTTGGATCCGTGGCGGATGATCAGAAGCTTATGATGTAAGTTAGGAGGTTTCTGGGTAGTGCATGCTGTGTGCTGCCAGTGGACCTAGTCCACAGCACTTGGATAAAAAACAAAGTCTGAATTTTGACATGATTTCATGTAGCTCTTTATGGCAATCAGCTACAGTGATGGTGCAGAATCACTTAAATCTACATGCCATTTAATGTGTTCCCATCACTTGAAAAGAAGATGTAACTAATATGTATGTCAGCTTCCTGGTGCAAGCTGTTCATGTACAACAGACAAAATACTGAAGGTTTTGGAATGAAAACTGTAGCTTCAGAGTTGGGTTTAGTAATAAAAGCTATTGTGAAAAAGAACCTCCTGTAAAAACTGAAGTTTGTTTGCTTTCCCTCTTTCCTCCCTGCCCCTGACCCCTTCCCCAAACCCTTCACTGCCACAGTTGGGACACAAGATCTAATGCCACGTCCAAGCCGAGTCACTCAGTAGATGCTCACACAGCCGAGGTCAACTGTCTGTCCTTCAATCCTTACAGCGAGTTCATTCTGGCAACTGGCTCTGCTGACAAGGTTTTTACTTGTGTATATTTTACATTCCCAAGCAGTGCAGATGAAGGCCATTATAGTATAACCAATTTCTTGTTACTTGTGTCTCCCAGACGGTGGCTCTATGGGATCTTCGAAACTTAAAGCTGAAACTCCATTCTTTTGAGTCTCAAAAGGATGAGATTTTTCAGGTGGGTAAACTACTCACAACCTGTAGAAAAAACCCACGAAGAGTACTGAGTTGGACAAGAACATGTAGATTTGTGTTCTTGCAACACAAATATATCTGTTGAACCAAAACTCACTATGTTGTGTTTGACAATTACAGACAGTACCATGTAGTTTATTTCTGCCTTTCCCCACTTGCCTTTAAAGCAAGTAGTCAACAACTTGCTGCTAAAAAGATACTGGGTGTTCACAAGTACCTTTAGTACAGGTAGAAGGTTTCTCTAAAATGATGTGCTATACAGAGGATTTGGGTTCAAACCTAATTTTGTGAACTCTGCCTAATTAATTGGGTGCAAGTAACAGTGATTTTTAGACAAATTTCATAAAATATGGTAGATCTGTAACACTGAAATAATGTTGTTTGTTCAGGTTGAGAAACCTTAAGACTTTAAAGCAGTCTATTTGAGCTACTAGATACCCTCTGTGCTGGAAGAAATTGATTTGCAGAGTACAGTTAAAAATTAGTGGCCGGGGTGCTGGTTATACAGGATATGCTTTAGAAATCAGTTAACTGCTCCACTGAAGTTGTTTTCTTTTAATAGGTTCACTGGTCTCCTCATAATGAAACCATTCTTGCTTCAAGTGGTACCGATCGTCGGCTTAACGTATGGGATCTAAGGTGAGGAGCAATTCCTTTCTGTTAGCATATATGAACAGATGGTTAAAAAAAGGCTGCTGGCCTGCATTATTTGGCAGGTTTGATTTGTGCTGTTCTCAAGCCTTCCTTGCTTACCTCAGGCCTGGTCTTTTGGGTATAAATAGAAACAGCGCAGTACATCTAAAGTTACTTCTCCATCAGGATTTCTTGCTAATAGTGTTGTTTTCTGTTGTCCATTTGTTGCCTAGATTCAAAAGAAAAAACTTGCAACAGTGTTAAAGTGGTAGGATAAAAAGCAGTTCTTTAATGAAAGCTTTCAGGTGCACAAACACAGCTGTATGTGCATGCGTGGTAAAGGATTTCTACAGTTTTTAAAAGGTTAATTAATTAGTGTATCTTGCAGGTATATTCAGTAGGAGGTCAGTTGGCCCGGTAACCCACTCTTGGGTCTGCCCCTTTGGAGTTGGTCCAGGGGTTTCTTTCCCCTATTTCTTGTTATGTCTCTCAAGTTCTGGTGGAAAACAAGATGTCCTTGTCAGAAATTGTGGTCTTAAGAATAAGACTAAACAGAATTTCAGGAATGTGTTAGAAAGGGTTAGCTCATTATTCTAAAATGTGAGAGAGGGCAGGAAAAGTACTAGAAATCATACAACTATATTTTAAAAATCTACAAAGCTACACATATGAAAAAGGGTAAAAATCTTTAGGCATCACATCAGTAAGTGATTTTTGCTTCCATGTGCTTCACAAGTTAAGATTCTATTTCAGTAATGACAGTGCCATACAGCTGATGTTTTATACCTGATGATTATAGTTATTTCACAGTGAGGAAAACAATTTGCAAATATGGGAAACAAAGGCCAGGAACTGTTAAGTTGATATAGAATACAATTGTAATTTTAATAAAAAGTATAAACTACTTTCTTACAGTAAAATTGGAGAAGAGCAGTCTGCAGAGGATGCAGAAGATGGGCCTCCTGAGCTGCTGGTACCCTTTTGTTCAGGTTTCAGTGTGCTGACATGCTGTGTGGCAGTGATGTCTTGTCACTGTGCTGCTAAAACTGCAGCTGTTCGTAAATCTTTTCACCTCCCTGGTTTCCAGTCCTTTGCTCTCCTTTGCTGTAGGCTTCCTCTGTTCAGTTCTGAAGGTTTCCCCATTTCGTGTGTGACTCTGTAAGTGCTCTTAGATGTAATCAGAATGAAAAATGTCTGGATTTCACAGCCCAGCCCTGTGTGAAGAGAGACCATTTTGAGGATGTCAGTTGTTGCTGTAATAATAGGAACTGTTACCTCAAATGCTGTCTCAGCAGCTGCATCTGTGTCCAGTGAATGGGAAGCAGTTGAACACACACCTTCCTTATGTCTGTTGTGAATCTCTAGTAGCAAGTTTTTCTTTGTGTAGTCATTAGCATGATGAATTTAACTTAAGAATCCCAGGTTTTAACAGATTTATCTAGAGTTGAAATGGCTTACTGAAGCTTGTGGGGTTTTTTTTAACAGTTTATTCATGGAGGACACACTGCCAAAATTTCAGACTTCAGCTGGAATCCTAATGAGCCTTGGGTAATCTGTTCTGTATCAGAGGACAATATAATGCAGATATGGCAAATGGTGAGTGTCACAACAGCTCTTGAGTTGCTCTGAAGCTTAGTGTATAAATGAAACTGAAAAGGCTTGTTCTTCTTAGGGCAGCTTGTGCCTTCGAGGACTGAAAGTTGTCTGTGCCATATACTTCTTGCTCTAATCAAACAGTGTAAGACTTTAAAAAGAAAACCCAAGACTCAAACAACTTGAATAAAAGCAACTGCTAGTTAATTCTTGATTCCAAGTCCTAGGTACTAGTTAAGATTTATTCTTAATTAAAGCAGTTAAAAACTTATATCCAGTATTAGCCAAGACTTATTCTTCCCCCTGTATGTTGGCTGTAAAGCAGGATGCTTTTTAACTCCCCAGTTAGTTCATATTACATTACAGGAAATGGAACAGCTATCTTAGAAATGTGGAATAAAGTAATTTGGGAATAAATTAAATTAAAAAACTGTAACGGACTTAAGTGTGTTCCACAGGTCAGGCTTCTTTTTTTTTAATATGTGTTCTTGTTTTGTGTGTTTAGACTAAGATTGAAATAATTCCAGATAAAATGTTCATAATAAGGCTAGTGGTTAAATGGCTACGGCTTTTGCTGTTGAAATGGAGCAATTCAAGAAGGCAACTGCCAAAATGTAGCCACTGTGTGCCCATTCCTAAATTTGGCTGCCCTTTAAGAAAGGGCAGGGAGAAAGTCCCTTCAAGGAGGGGATGATAGCTGTGTCACCTTGGTATTATCAAGCTCTTTTTCTATATGAAGTGTAGAAGATTGTTTAAAAACAGTTGTGTGTATCACTTGTAATGTAATGTCTTGTGTCTTCAGGCAGAAAACATTTACAATGATGAAGAACCAGATATAACAGCAGCCGAACTGGAAGCTCAAGGAATGTAACTTTTCTTCTTTAAGGAACTACTGGGAATGACATAGTAACATAATTCAACTACGCATACAAAAAATAAAGCCCCAAAAATAAAAAATGGCAACTAAAAAACAAAACCAAAAGCCCTCACAATCACTGGGCAGAAGTATTACATCAAAACAAGAATATTCTTAATGAGGCACAAAAAGCTTGTATAATCACGTTGTCGTGGGCTACCCTTGGTTGTGTAGGCACTTTGAGGTGTTGTATACGGTACAGCAATTAGCTTTAGAGAAAATAAGAATGACTTGATACCTATGTCTATATTTTTAAACAAACTTACTGGATTCCTGTAAATAAAATTGTCAAATCCTCACTCTGCACACATAGAAACTATATTAAAAAAACCCCTTTTTATTAATATGTAAAAAGAGCTTTCCACTTTTACACACCACGTTTGGATTGTCTTTGCATAAATAAAATCTATTTAAAAGAAGTTTGGTGTGTTTAATGTCCACTGGCATAAGTTGAATGCTTTCTTGCCTGAATATAATTTAATTGCTGCCTGGTGATAAAGGTATGTATTTTTTAGTTTATAACTTAGCCCACACTTAAAGGTCTGGGAAGATTAGAGTTGTCTTCATGCCAAAAAAATTGGAATAGAGAACTTGACTCCTTCACAAAGGAAATGGGTATAGGAGGAGGTTTAGGGAATCCATGGGGCGAGCCGGTAGATCTCTTGTAAAGTTCAAGTATAAATCTTGAGCAGACTCAAGTAACTTCTTTGTATTTGGGTGGTTAGTGGTTGGATTTTGTTTTGATGTGGTTTATGTGTGTGTGTTATGGGGGTTTTTTGGGTGGTGGTAAAAGCACTATCCTTTATCATTTTCTTAAGTGCCAAGGTGCCAGTGCCCTCTCAGTGAATTGGTGACACCTGTATTAGGGCATTTTTTACTTAAGTGAGGCAACTGGGCAGTTGTCTGAAATACATTAGTGTCTGAACAAATAGAAGACAAACAACAGTTTGCTTCTAAACCTCGCACTGACTGAAAAGCTCAAGAATTTTTACTCTATAGAAACAAAATTTCTCCATATTTATGGATCTACAGACAGGTAATGGATTACGTTGGGAGCTGTCAGACAAATGTCAGTGTCTGCCTGGAGTTTATAGCTCTTACCTACTTAAGACCTTAACGAAATGAACTGCTGGCTGTCCTGATCTTTCTGCTCAAGCTGAAAAAAAGAAGACTGTGGTGACTGATACTGAAAATGTGATACCTTGCTCTCCTCTCCACTGGGACTGTAACAAGTTATAGACTGCTGGGCTCAAGCTGCATATTTGAAGCTGCCTGTGCTGGCTCTGGCTGGGATGGAGTGCATGTCCATCTGAGAGTGATGTGGTGCTGGGAGCTGTGGTTTGGATTTATGGCTGGAATGGTGCTGATAAGGTGCCTGTACTTTGACTCTTGCTGGGCAGTGCTTGCACACTGTGTAGGCTGGGGCAAGGGACATGAGCTGCGGGGGAGACAGCTGGGATAGCTGACCCCAACTGGCCAAAGGGATATTCCTTACTTTGGGCCATGCTCAGCAATAAAACGGATGGAGGAAAGTGAAGAGGGCCTTTGGTAGTGGCCCTCTTGGATGGTGGCAGGGCATTGACCTGTGTCAGGGAGGGGGCAAGTGGTTTCATTCCCTCCTCACCCAGCTCTAAACCTCCTCCAGCTGTACCCAGGAGATTTTCTTCCTGTTCTCTCCACCGCCCTGCTGGGGAAATGCAAGTGACAGCACATGATAAGCATTAAACACTGAATTCAGAGATGGTTTCTGGTCAGGCCCTACATTCTTTTGGCAGTCATTATAACACACACAGCTCTTGAAAAGTAGGAAATGAACATGTTGATGCCTTTTTCTCTGGTCCTAGAACTATGATCCAGAAATGATTAAGGGAATAAAAGGGGTTTTACCTCATTTAATAAGGATCCTTATGGTGCACAACTTGATAAGGTGGAAAATGCCGGAGAATGCACACGGCGCTTGACGCGTATACAATTTTTACGTATTTTGCAAATTAGCATATCTGACAAAGGTTCCCCAATGAGAAGCTTAATAGATAAAGTAGTGTCCCCCTATTCTGGCAACTTCTAGTCTCCCCCCTCAGATGAGGCTTGTATCCTGTTTACAAAAATATGTCCTAGAGAACTGGTTCCAGCCTTGGTTCCTATGGAGAACCAAGATAGCATGAAGGCTTCAGACCTTCAGCTGGGAGACTTTTAGAACGTTTTGTCCTCCTGCCTAGAAAAATACTGGAACTAAGTTGCAATATTAGGCTTCAAATACGTATACTAAGAATACAGAAAATATATAAAAGGTATATAAAAGAAAAGGCAAAAAATCACCACAGCATAATGTCAATGGCCCAACTTTCTGGAAAAACAGAAATACTTCCCTGAGAGAATGGTGGTGGTTCCTCCTGGCGAAGATAGAGCAGTGCTCTCTGACATGACCCCTCCCTGCTGCTGGTCCTCTTCAGTGCTCACTTCAAGGAGACCTCCTGGCTGCTTGGCACTAGCATGTAGAGAACAGCTCATCTCTAGAATTGGTGATTCCAGCTTTGTGTGTGAAATATGGTTGGGGTTATTCACTAAAGTCTTTTTACTGCCTCACTAACTGAATGGGAGGGAGGAAGTGGAGTGTAGTAACTGCACTGCTCTTGTCATTGCTTTTCTTATGCTACTTATTTTTAATTCCCCGCCTGCTCTTACAGGGGCCACCCCCTGCTTTGTAGTCACTAAGTCACCATGCACAGACTTGTCTCTCTCCACACCTTTTTCAAGAATGGTTTCTATTAAAGTGATGGAGGTAGGTGCAAAAGAGCTTGAATATTCCTCTGGAAGGCTGAGATGCTGTTGGAGTTCAGCAGGCAGGTGACAACTGGACAGGACATGCTAAACAGCATGAAAGGTCAAACCTGCCAAAGGACATCTTGGCCACCGCTTGATTAACTGTGCTTTGGTCCAGCTGGTGTTCTGGGTGTACAAACACTAAAATGCCATGCACAGGAAATGGAAATGAATGCATTCTCTGATTATGGGTTTTGCCACCCCCCCTCCCATGGGCAGGGACATCTTACACTAGACTGGTTGCTCCAAGCCCCATTGAACCTGTCCTTTAACACTTCTGTGGATGGGGCTTTGAGATAAGGCATTCACAGCTTCTCTGGGCAACTTGTTCCAGTACCTCACCACCCTCACAGTAAAGAATTTCTTCCTAATATCTAATCAAAATCTACCTTTTGGGAGTTAAAGTAATTACCCAGCATCACTCCCTGCACTTGTGAAAAGTCCCTCTTTGACACTGACTGTCAAATTTTGTCAGGGTTCTAGATTTTATTTACTGAAACACCAAGAGCTCAGATCTGGAGGTGTAGGGATCACTGGTGGCACCCTAAATGTCCGACAAAGCCCTACTTCCCTCTAGAGCACAGAGGAGCACGCACCTGGGGGGCCTAGGGATGCAGCCAATGCCTGCTCTTACAGCTGAAAGGATGGGATAATTTATTAGGGACCAAAATTATCTTTAACTATACCTGCAGTTCAAAGCACAGCAGTAAATGAAACCTCTACTCTGCTTTCTTTCTCCCAAGTCTGGATTGTCCTGCTCCATACCTGTGTACACACAGCATCCTTCAGTAGCAGCAACTTCATACCAATCTTTTTTAGGCAGCTCTAAGTTAATTAGGAGAGTCTACAACTTAGTGGCTGAAAGTGTTTTATTACTGAGAATGTGGTGCTGGAACCAATATGGCTTTTAATTTGCAAGTAGTTTTTTCAAAGTATTTTTTTAATGCCTGAGTAGCATGTTTGTGAAACAGTGGAAGATCATCATAGTGAAGTCTATGTAGCTGAATGCCTAAGATTTTGATTTTAAAAACTGTTGCCTCCCACAGGAAGTAGATAACTGCTTATGCACTGCTATTTGGTAGTAGTAAATACAATGGGAGTTTGAAGTTTAAAAAAAAGAAAAGTAATAGAACATTCAACCTGAACAATGGCTCCAGCAAGGTATTTATTTATTGCATTAGACAAGAGTTACTTTAGGTGTGCTCACACGGTACTTACAGAGTACACTTAGTTCAATGTGTTATTCCTGGAGGTTCATATGTGCTGGGAAAAGGACACACTATCAGGCTTTTCATACACTGGCCCTTCTTTTCAAGGGAACTGTATACAGTTTTGAGACCTACCTTTTTTGTATTGGCTGTTCTCAGAAGACCAGGTATAACAAAAATTACAGAAGGTAATTTAAAGTGAAAAACGGCCAGTTTAGGGTGACTTCCTCACTTGTTCTCAACACCTATGTATTTGATGCAATTTTTCAGTATTTTTTCTCTCCAAGGTTTTCAGCCTACACCAAGGAAATCTAAATTCATTCCTCTTTGAACTGAAGTACAACATGAATGACAGTGAAACTATATACTGTATTTTAAACCAGCCATTTTATTTCAACAGACCTGTTTTTCTGGAGTTGAATGACAAAAATCTTCAGCCAGGCTCTCATCAGACCACACCAGTACTTTGGGAGAGCAGCAGCACTGTGGCAGAGAGATCTTTTATTGCTAATAAAGCCAAGAGCCATTATTAGTGTCCATCAGAAATTTTTGCTCCCACTCTTCCCTAAGAATGGGATGGTTTGCCTCACCAACTCCTCTGAAGATAAACTTGACAGAAGTACTCGTGAGGAGCTAAGGGTTTAAGAGTAACTGATACTGAAGTATTTTGGAAGATTAATACCTATACAACAACAAACCTGAAAGTGCATGTAACATTCCTGCATTTTGCTTCAGTGTGGCAAAAAGCAAGTTTGGGGTTTTCCTTTACTGTCTACAAAGATCTGTATTTGCTTTTATTGTAAAATGCAAGACCCTTGAGAATACTGTTGGACACCAGGTCATTTTTGCTATGTAGCTACACAGTTGATGCCATTTTCCATACTATACTTTGTTTTCTTCCATGTGTATGCGATGCCTCTTCAGCACTGAAACAGCTGAACAAAGCTGTGTAAACTCTCTACAGGGAACAAGTAGTTAAGTCAACACCGAGTTTGACTTGTTCCTTTACAGCCACTGAGATGTTTGGTGGAGTAGATTCTTCATAATTCTTTCAACATCAACTTCTGTCCTGTGAATGTCAAACCCAAAGCTTCCCCCAGTTCGAGCAGAGTCAAACACGGATAACAGGTTTTGAGAGTTTGACTGTTCTTCCCCTTTAAAAGGCAATGGATCTCTCTTTTAAGACATCAAGAGTGCATAAAATCCATATTCTGGAGAAAAGGGTTAGGAGGAGAGTCAGCAACCACCCAGCAGGAAACAGCAGAGGCACAAAGCCAGCAAAAGCTTTGATGAGCAGGATTTGTAAAACAGGCAGCATGACCAAGATCAAATGGTTTTATATGAATACAAGTGTAAAGGGTAGAAACCAACCAAACAAACAACTCCCAACAAATTACATGAATTAAATATCAGTATCATATCATGGACTTGGCAGAACTGAGGTAGGTATTTTGACCCTTAACACCAGGACATAAATTGGTGGAAGTGATAGCGAACTACAGCAATATGGAGTATCTGTCACATGGCTGTATTAGATTAAGTTTAAAAATGAGTGACTTAAATTCATTTCCTCAGCTTGAAATATCATGAGATGTAACAGGGTATTTCAATTTGTAAAGGCTCTAAGAGGTTACTTTCTTGAAGTAGAGCTGTAGGAGCAGTGTCCTTGGCATAGTTTGGAATTACACAAAGGCCTGCTTCAAGTGCTCCCGTCCATGAGACAGGCACAGCCCAGATCCCTGTTTGAACAAGAAATTCAAAACAACATGCAAGCTCAAAGCTAAAAGATAACAAACAGTTTTAAAGGAAATTAAAATAAAGTCTTCAGGGGCAGCATAGTATTCTTAAATCACTTAAAAGTTCAGGCTAGATGGGTGCCAGAGTCAGCAAGATCTGTAAAAGCTAGCACAATTTGATGAGGCTGAGTTCAGCTCTTAGAAGGAAATACAACCCTCCTTCAAGAAGAAATGTCTAAACAAGAAGAAAAAGGTGGAATTATCAAAATTTAAATGTAAAACATAAAATTAAAAAAGACAAACAAAACAAAACAAACAAAATCAAACCAGAAAGGAACAAAAAGTATCTGTGAGGAGTAACTTTCTAAAGGCCTAAAACCAAGTATCTCTGACTATATCAAACACGTGTGCCTGGAGGGCTCAGAATGCAGCTGGTGAAAGAGGTTCTCCCCTCAGACCTACTCTTCACAAGAGAAGTACAGCTCAAATGTATGTGTACATGTTTGCACGTGCATTAGCAGGAGAGACTTAGCACTTGATTAAGAAAAGGAAAAAGCCAAAATCCCCAGCTATTAACTGTGACCAAACTTCCCTCTAGCAAAAGCTTGCAAATCTGACCAGTTTTGATAAGGAACTTAGGAAGACTGGCAAGATCCAAGGAAATAATAACAGATTTGACTTCTGTATCAGCATGCACTGGAAGAAAAGAGAGAAAGAGGTGTTTACACAGGAGCAGAGGCAGCACCTTTGAGGAGACAAGTCTCAGATATAAAGGAATACTCTGAAGTACAAGGAAAGCACTAAGACCAGACAGTATAGCTGGATTTCAAAATACCTGGCACAGCTCTAAAAATGGCTCAGGGCTAGGAACTCTGCTGCTCACCTTTTATACAATGGGTATCTTCAAACAAGTTAATAAACTTTTTAAAATTAAAAAATTAGTACTATCTTTAAAGAGTCATAGAGCACATCAGAGTATGTTGTTGTAGAGCAGTTCCAAATGCTACCTAGAAAAAATAGACACAAAGGAAAACTGAACTCAAAACGAGTTCCAAAACAAAACCCAATTTAGGGAAGTTGCCAAATGTTAGAGAATATGCCAAAAAAAGGCAAACAGAACACTTTTCAGTATTAGGAAACTAGGAGGGAGTGTACGTCAGGAACAAATGATCCCACATAGTATGACACAGTGTGGAGCACCTGATAAACTCACTAGGAAACATTTTTTAGCCTAAGTCCCGGTACTTTTTTACAGTGCACCCAAGTGAACTATGATGGATAGGTTTTTAGAGAGAGAAGGCACGAGCAGAATTCAAAGCAGGCAGGTGCAGGTTCAGCCAGAGCTCCAGCTCTCCATCATTCAAGTGACCCTCACCTTAAGACACTCCAGGTCAGGTGAGCAGAGTGCAGCACCCACTCACCCATTGCCCCAGGCTGCTCCCACCAGACACCACCAGGAACGTGCAAGTCACAGCCACGACCCCAGAACAGCCCCTTCCCAGGGCAGCTCACTCCAACAATACGCCTGAAATCAAATTTCACATCTTTTAATTCTCACTCTTGACTTTTCAAATAAATACAGTTTCAGCAGATTCAGTCAGAAGACATGAGTATGATGTGAAAGAAAAACTCTGAGTCCAATATATTAAGCATACTTATTTACTTAATCTATACAGAATTGAGTAGATAAAATTTCAGATTCACATTAGTGAAAAATCTCTACAAAATGTTTTTGAAAAGCAAAACAAAGACTGCCTGTTCATTTATCACTTTTCCTCATGAAAGCAGACATGGGTTGTAAAAATAAAGCAGTGTGTTTAGCACAAACTAGATTTCTGCATCACTTTTTTCACAGTTATTTCCATCTACAGTCCAAAGAGGTAGATTTTCTGCAACACCTGAGAATTGAACTGTAACATAACCAGGTGTAATGAAAGGAAGGACAAAACAATAGAGATACAGCCCTAACTTACGTGTGTATTTATACACGTATTTGGGTCTTGAATCACATACAATTTAGCTTCTTGCAGCTTAATCGTGGTGAAACTGTTGACCAGGCCCCAGTTTTGACAATCAGACACACTCATCTCAGGCTGCATCACTTTACATCCCGAGTTAAATGGTTTGTAGTAGTGGGAGAAAGGCAGTAATACAAGTTTACTTAAAAACCCTACTGGAGCCCGTTCGGCTGCAGCCTGGCAGTGCAATAGCCTGCAGTATGGCAGATCAGTGACAGTGCTGAGCTTATCCCTTACATCAATTTGTATTTTTTTTTAAAACAACACTTTTTAAGCAATGCATGAAACTCTGTTGACTGGTTCCAGGAAGCGAAGTACAGCTTGCCTTGGCCAGATAAGTTGCTATGATAAGGGTATGTTGATGGTAGAAAAGAGAGAAGCTATCCCCGTTTTAAAAGCCTTTCAGCTGGGGCATTCTGCTTCATTTACATATTTAGCCAGTGACAAAGATACTTGTATTGCTGTTCTATACATCTGTCGTGTCTCTAAAAGCCCTTTATTTTATTCTTGCAGCAGGGTCCAAAAACTCTCTTGCCTCCATGTAGAACAAGTACTACCGAAAGAATTGTTCAGAATACAAATGTCCAAATAACAAATTGTAAAAATAGAAAACTGCATGTCCTACCTTGCCAAGGGTATGATGCACCAGATACAAAGTTTCGCACTTTTCCTCAGGAAAATTACATCATACTTAGTGTTAGCTGAAAACCAGTTCTCACACCACCTGTTTTTTTCAAGCTTGGTTCTATAAAGCAAGTAATTTGAACAGCAAGTCTGAAATATTTCTTTCCAGTTATTTTTATGCTACAGGGTTTGCACGATCAACATTTCAAAGCTCTGAATCTAACCTGACTGCTCACTGCTACCTTCTTTTCATTCCTGCATTGTGCTTGGACGACAAACACCAAACCCACAAAAATTTAGGAGAAAGATGGCCAGCTTCCCATTTACTCCATTTCAGAAATGTCAGTTTTGCACAGTTCCTCTTAGTGGTATGAGCTAACACATGTGTTAGGCCTTACATAACCATTCTCTCTGAGACAGCTAAGTTATTTCAACATACATCACTACAGGAAAAGGACTGGGAGCTCAGTGCAGCCTGAACATTTAAGTAACTTAGCCACTGAACTGCCAAGGGCAATGGGGGTGGGAAGCTCGTTGAGATGTGCTTGATTCAGAAATCCCCTCCCAAGTAAGTGCAAAAAACTTTAAGTACCAGAAAAGGCTACACATGTTCATATTTCTTATAATGACAGTAACCAAAACTAGAAAGTAAATGCATGGGAATTAAAGTTCGGGGTAGCTTGTAGTTAGATCACATTGCCTTGCTAAAAAATAAACGTTGGTCCTAGTTCCTTTCAAGAAAAGAAGTCATAATGTGGATATCAAATTTTCTAGGAAAATACAATATGGTTTAAGGTTAACAAGGGGGCTTTGCTTGTGGTATGTTAGCCTAAGAATGTGAAGTACCATCTTTAATAGATAACCTGACTGGGAAGGCACTCTGCCAACTGGTGCAGCTTTGAGGTTGAACATGCAGGAAATTCCATGTTGTACTTCAGGAAAAGTATCTGAATCTTCATGTTCAATTATAACCACTATAATCTTAACTAACACTTAAATACATTGCATACCTGGCCGTTAGAGGAAGTCTGTATGCCAGACTCCCGTCTTCCACACCTCCAGCAGGAAGTGTCTTATTTGCCAGCTCTTCAGGTAATCCAGAGGTTTGCTCAGACATGAATGGATTTCTCTAGTCAGGATAATCATGTGGTGGACACACTGCAGCTAAGAAGGAAGCATGTGACCAACACCTGTGCAACAAGCTCCACAGCTCCAAATCCCACTCGGTAGCATCACTGTACATTTTCCAACACATATTTAACATGTTCACAGGTAGGGCAAATAGTCCAAACTAACCTTTACAACACAACCCTGAGACATCTGCAAAAAGCTGTACACCCTGTTTCACCAGCTGCAAATTAATGTATTTCAAAGCTGTTTTTTCATACCACGAAGTACATAAAACCCTTTAAACGTATCTTTTAGTATATTCTGGACCTTTACTTTTCCATTCATATATATGAAAACATATATAGGAGGAAAGCTGACTTTTTTACTGGCCGTTAGACATCCTTATGTAGATAAATTTACTGGAAAAATTGATCATCTTTAGTATAGTGAGTGGCAAATCAATGAACAAAACCAGAGTGCTGTTCTTTAAAACAAAAGAGTGACTTGCTGTCACCATTTTCCCCAAACGATATTAGATCTGTACACAGTCTTCCATGACAGTGATTTGTGTAGTGGGGAGGAAACGCACATGCATCCTTTTATGGAAAAATATTTTCTTTTAAAAAATGAGGCAGATGTGCAACACAGTTGTGGAAAATTTATAGTTTAAGCTATTTAAAGCTGCTATGCAGCTTCCTGTACCACATAAGTCCAGTAGTTCTAAGAAAATACAGATATGGTAGAAAAAGTAAGAAAATTTTCACCACAAAACCAAATAGTTACCACCAACAGAGAAAGTTTTACACAAAATATATCTCTCAATACAGTGTTTACACTTCATTTTAGTCTACAGATTCAGTGCCAGGAACAGGACTTGTTGAGACAGTCTTTTCGGAGCTATTGGCCGCACACGATTCCGCATCGGGTTGGATTCCTGGTTCCGTGTCAATGGGAGTTCCCAGCTCCTCATGGGAATTGAGTGTGCAGGACTGCAACACCTGCACAGCCAGATCCACATCTGCTTCTCTAAGAGAAACCTGTTCCTTGAGCACTTCCACCTTCTCATTCAGCTCATTCCTTTCTGTCTGAAGGGCCCTGCATAGCTTCTCCAAACGCTCCAGTTTTATTTGAAAGCCTTTGTATTCTTTATCTCTTACTGTTTTCTGAAGGACAAAGGAAATAAAAATTCTGTGATACAACCATTTTCCCCCCCTAAATTAATGAAAAGAATCACCACTATTTAATCTTGAATATTAAGTCTTAAATAATCCAGTAGGCCAAATTCCAGCTGAACTAGAGCCAATTCCTCAGAATATTTCACCTAACCGTGAGCTGGAGTGGAAATGGATGCCTTTAAAAACAAGCAATGAGAACTACATAACCACTTAATGCTAACTGTAAGTAAGGGCTGGGCATCAACCAAGACCCTAACTATGAAATCCCATAACACTGTCAATCAACTACAACCCAAATAATGGCAACTATAGGGAGGAGAAGGGCACGGAAGTAAGAAATCCCCAATCCATCAGCAGAATCCAAGCCAGAATGTACCATACTCGTGGCTCTCCTAATTAGCTCCTTATAACAAGGGAGGGAAAGGTAAACAGCAGTACAGCAGAACCTACTCAAATCAAGTACAGTTTGCCAAGGCCAGACCTCACATACCTGAACCAGGCCTTGGACAGCGCAGGCACAGCTGCACTGGGCAGCTCCTGCCAGACTACAAGTAAGTAATGGCATTTCATGACCTCAAAAGCAGCAGCAATGCAAGAAAGCAATCGATCCTTCACACAGGGGCTACTTCCTTCATGTCAATCGCATGTATTTCAAACAGATTTCTATCACAGCACTGGTTGAACTTTGCTCAGCATATTGGAATACAGTCAATTCCTTCAGCTAGTATGATTTCATACACATTATCCCACCAATTACACAGTAAGCAAAGACGAGGTTCAATTTTTCTTGTGCCATCAGCTTAGATTTACGTAACAGCCTTCCATTTCCCATGCCTGAAATGCCTGACAATACCTTACATAATAAGAAATATAACGCAGACAACCCAAGAAGAGGCTACAGTGTATTATTTCCAGTTCTCTAAAACTGAAAAAATGTATGAAGTTCTCTAGGACTCAGACTCTAGCTGAGCCATACTGCTGCTTAAAACATGATTACCTCTTCAGCCATTTGCAGAAGAGCCTTGTTGTTGTTTTCCCATTTTGTACGCCACACAATGGTTTCCTTTTCCAGTTTCTTAATCTTCTTTGTCATCTACAAAAGATAAATAAAAGATTTAATTCTGTGGCTTGTGTTGCAACACAACATGAGTATATTACATGAGTAATTTGACTTCTTAGCATTACTTTCCAAGTCCAGTTTGAACAAGTTATTTTGGAGACGTGCTTCTGAACAAAATCAACCCAAAAAATATAGATTCTGCATTCAAAGAAAACAAGATTGAGTCTTAAAAGAAACAGACTATCAACTTTCAAGTACAAGTAATAAAAAGCTCCAGGAAAAGTCTTAAAACGTAAGCACAGCCAAAGAGAATGAGAAGCAATATTTGGTAAAATACTGAAATTACAATTTAGGTATTATTTAAGTGTGTCAAAAAACAGAAAAAAAAGTGACATAATTCTCTTCCATAATTCTTATACCCTATCTTCTGATCCAAATGAAATTGTGAAATTGTAAGAATACTCCTTCTATTTTCAGAAGGCAAATGCTTATAAAATCTAAAATGCAACCCACTAACAGCATGCATTTCTGTATTACTTTTTATGAAACTAGGTAATACTATAAATACCTTCTCCATTTCTTGTCTGAAAGTTGTAAAAAGCTCATTACTTTTTGCCATGGTGGTCTGGAATTCTTCAAACTTATCCATGTAAAGAGAAAGCTATTGGAAAAGAGGCAGGAACATTAATCTGAACAGTGTATACAAATACAAAAATATGTAGGTACAAGACAAAATGAAATTAGAAATAGTAAAACATGAACTTCCTATTTTTTTTTTTAAACTACAGTACAATTTCCATTTGAGGAACATGCAGACCTAGTCTGAAAATGTGCTGTTCAAATTATATGTGAACTAGAGGTCTGTGTTTATAGAACAGCAGTGTATTCTGAAGTAAAGAGAGCATTATGTTTAACTAAATGTTGGAAGACATCACAGTTCATCACTACCTCATTTTTACTTCCCCACTGGGGAAAAAAAAAAAATCTGTGGACATACACATATACAGGAAATTCAGCACTTGGTTAGTGAAATTAAAACTTAGGAATTACCTACCTTTCCACCTTGACCAGCCAAAGCTAATAACCAAGGCTGGGACAAAATAAACAGGATTGATTTCAGAAATCAAAATACACATTCACAACCAATGTAATCTACCCCGTGAGCAAAAATCATGGAAAGTGAATATTGAAAAGAAATTAACGTAACAGTGAAAAGCACTACACTTTGAAAAGTGAAGAGCATTAATATTCAATGACAGAAAATCATCTTGCCCTGCACTGCAAGATAAATCACCAAGAAAGAATTGCAAAATATGTTTAATAACATCGTTTTTAAAAATAATTCTTAATCAGTGTGGGATTTGATGTTCTAAGAATACATTACCATTTAGCAGTAACTTCTTACTCCCAGTGAAGAACAGTAGGTTTTCTCAATTCTTACACTGGGGGTTGCAGGACAATACAATTCAGAGCATAGAAATATTGTGTTTTGCTCTATTAGTAAAGGGAATTTTTTAACAGGAATCGGCCTAGTTTGTCAGCAGTACATCATGGCTCTTTGCCATTATTGTCACTGAACCTTCTAGTTCATCATATTCCATAAAAAAAGATCTGTTGTCCCCAAGAAACCACTAATTATACCCATTGTAACTATTAAAAACAACAGAAAAGGCAGTGAGATTTTAAATAAAGGGTAATCAACTTGGAAAAAAAATCATAAAAGACTAAGCATGGCAAAAAAAATATTTGGAAGTATCTGGATATTCCTGTGTTCAAGTCCAATAGAGATGTGTATGATTACATCTAACTACACACATTCTTTAAACCTAACTCCTGGAAAGCCTCAGAAAGAACTGGGTCCAGTAAGTGTGAAAAAAGGGCATGGAACAGCTTTCAAAGACACTGGCATGGTTTAAGCCCAGCTGGCAACTAAGCACCACACAGCTGCTCACTCATCCCCACTCCCCACCCCAGTGGGATGGGGAGGAGAATCAAAACTGTAGGTTGAGGTAAGAACAGTTTAATAATTGAAACAAAGTATAACACAATAATAATAGATGATGATGATAATTATTACAAAAAAGAAAAAACAAGTAATGCACAACACAGTTGCTCACCACCTATTGCCCAATCATGCCAGACCCCATTCCCAAGCCCACATCAACTCCCTTTCTGGGTAGCTCCCCCAGTTTATATTATATTATATACTGGGCGTGTTTTCTGGTCTAGAATATCCCTTTGGCCTTTTGGACAGGGTCATCTGTCCCAGCTATGCTCCCAGTTTTTTGGGTTTTCTTGTGTCCTTCCTCGGTAGCAGAGCATAAGACATAAAAGAGCCCTTGACTCAAGGTAATCACAATTTAGCAACAGCCAAAACATCCGTGTGCTGTCAATGCTATTCTTATGATGAATCCAAAACACAGCTACAGAAGAGAAATTTACTCTATTCCAGCTGAAACCAGGACAGAGACTTCATACAAAACCTCAAATGAAGCAGTGACACACAGTGAACACACACAGTGAACAGAATGGCTACTGCTTCCCACTGCTCTGGTGTTGGCTGGAGCTACCATTTCCCTGTGCCTCGTGCTGAGCTCACGTGTGGTCAATGACTGCAGGTGATCCAGAACCAAAGCACAAAAACTGGAGACCATCTCTCCTCTCTCAGAGGGGATTTTGCTGTAGCATTTACATTACAACAAGAAAATAATTTGAAGACAGCAGGGTCTGTGGACAGAGATAGTCAGGTTACTAAGTCTGAATAACTACAGGGATAAATGTGACATTGCTTGCTCCCAATCCTCCACAACAGGTGGTGATGGAAACAGATTCTAAAACTTGCCTGAGTAAAAATCCCCACACAACTCTTTACAGCCACAAGAGAACAATATTTTCAGAGAAGCCATGCTTTCCTAAGCTTTACTTCTTAAGCTTTCCTACATTCTAGTCTTTGTAGTATTAACACTATTAATTTAAAAGAGCACTAAACTCCAGAAATTCAATGTTTAGCACCTTCCAGGAACAGTACTCTCCAGATGTATTAAACAGCAAGTACAAAACATTGATTCTTTACAATTTATATTTCATGCTTTGCTACTGAAAAGTTACCTATTGGAAATTAAATTTAAGACTCAATTTAAAAAATACAAAGTACTCTTCACAAGAATCTGATGAATATTAAGTTTTTTCAGATGTTGCATTATGTTCACTACAGTCACAAATCTCTTGGTATTTTCTTTTTGGAACTGTTACTGAAGATCTCTCCATTAAAAAAAAGATACCTGCTGCTTCAGCTGAGCTTCCTGTTGCTTCATCTGTTCACATTTGTGTCTGGACTCTGTAGCTTCTTTTAGCAGCTAAAAAATAATGCAAAAAGCCACATAATGAACAAAAGTACTCCCAAAAATGGCTTAACTTGATCTATGATTAAAAATGAACAAACATTAACATCACCTAAGGGCTATTCAACCATGTTTTCTCACATAGGCTTTTTTTATTACTACACTGTATTTTCATATACACAGTTTAAAGCATGTGACGGCATGCAGAGATTTTTATTGAGACATTTTTCTAACTGGTAACATGAGTCAGCGTTTCTATTTCTCTAGAAAGTTAGAACTGCTAAATTATGAATAGTTAATTAACAAACTGTATGTAATTTATAACTGGCTTGTAACCGCTCGAATTTATTTTCCACTTTCATTTCTTCAGTCAAAATATTATCTTTGCAGATTAGCTCAAAACAATTTTACTTCAACTTGACACCATTTTGTAGGTTCATATTTGAAGAGATTTTCATCTGCTTATGACTCAGAAATTACATTAAAAAAAATAAAAGAATCCAACACTGCATGGTCATTTTAAGATCATCCAGAAAAAACAAGGTTTTTTGTCTAGAAGTTACAGATTCATTGGAAGAAAACTTCTGAGAAGACTGCAAGTACATTGCTGATTATCAACATGGAAATAAAACAACACACACAATTTGGGGGGCAAACAGAGTAGAAAAAACAGGTGCTTTATTCTGTATTTGTTATTTCTTATAGCATAAAAACAAAGGTTACAACTCTTGACCACAGAAAGTACTTTTGGTGTTTCACAGCATGTTCCCCAGTCTAAGAGAAATTTAATTGATATTCAGCATATTTCCTGAGAAAATGCAAACAGGTAACATTACTTGCCTGTTAGCATAGACATCAATATTAAAGGCATCATATACAAAACTTAAATCTCAGTCTCCTTGTTGAAATCTATCTGAACTTTTAAAAGAAAATCCTCTCAATTTGCTGTATTTGCTTTAAATCAGGCAAAGTCTGGTTTGGTGGGTTTTATTTCTTTTAACATATATAGAGTTCACTTACAAACTCCCGTTCTCGCTGATGTTTTTCCTCTGCTTCTTTAATAAGTTGGGTAGTTTGCTGAAGTTTGGCATCCACAAGTTGCTGCTGCAGTTCCTTATGTTTGAACACTTGATCAATATGCTAAAGGAAAAAAGAAAATCATAGTAGTCAAACATAGATAGTCTGCTGGTCAATGAAGGCAAGTGTAGTGTTTGGAGAGATGCACATTGTTTAAAAGTTTCATGCAAAAGAGAAAGTGGTAAAAGACTGATTTACATGCTTTTCCCCCCCTTTATCTCCATATGCTGTAATTACCCTTTTTTGTCTTTCATGGAAGCAAGATGCCTGTTTCACTAAGTTGGTACAATACTGTCAGTCACTTCACATCAGACATTGCAAAAATCCTGTGGCAAGTAGTCTACATCCTTGCTTCTGAAGTTGGTTTATCTACTTCTAACCCTTACTGTGTTACTTCTGAAAGCTCTAGTCTTCATAATTAAAAAAGCTCAAAATGAGCAAAGTTTGCAACAACAGTTTATTTAGCTGATGAAATCCCACAGATCATTGCATTTTGCAGTATTACTTCCATCCATAAAGTAACACAAGGCAGCTTCCTGTCTTTTCTCTTCCCCACATAGTCTCATGGTAGATACAAATATTCCATGACTGCACAAGGTATGGAATTAGCCTACAGAGAGCTTTCCAACTAACTGATTCAGATTAAAAACAAAACAAAAAAACAACCTCCCAGAAACAGTTGAGAAATTATACTCCAAACCTCCTGTGCCAGCTAAGCAGCAGCCAACTAATGTTAGTTGTAGAACTCCATGCAGCTCAGTTCTTTCTTGGACAAGGAGAACTGGCTGTTTGCCATCATGCTAGCTCACAGCAGCTAGCTCACATCCTGGTGCCAATTAGAGACAGCTCAGTTAGCCCTAGAGTAGAGACACTTCTATGACACCAGGTCAAATATGTTCTTACAGCATGATATCTTACTTCAGTTCTGTGCCAACAAGAGCAGCTATGTACACAAAGGAGCTTCCCAGAAAGACCCCAACCTTAATGAAGTAGAAGAAATGAGACAGAATAAGTCTTACATGCCCTCCCATTATAATGTGAAATTATAACTCTGAAGAACTTCAACTATTAATACATATTTATGTTGGAAGTAACCTTTGGAGGCCATTTAATCCACTCAAATTAGGGTCAACTTCAAAGCTTGATCAGGTTACTCACACCTTGCCCAGCTGCGTTCTGA
Organism: Corvus cornix cornix; assembly: GCF_000738735.6. Taxonomy (NCBI): domain Eukaryota; kingdom Metazoa; phylum Chordata; class Aves; order Passeriformes; family Corvidae; genus Corvus; species Corvus cornix. The sequence goes on along the minus strand of NC_046332.1, from coordinate 101,618,256 downwards.
ATACCTCTAATGGCCGAGGTTCCACAATCTCTGGACAACTTAATTCTATTTGATTACTTTTATCGTGAAAGACCTTCTCCAATGCTTCCTGAACTTAGATATTCAAAACCAGTCAGAAAAGGCAGACAGTGAGCCAAACAGCTCCTAAATTTTCCTCAGTAGTGAAGTAAAAAGAATAATTTAAAAAATTACAAATACAAAATGGCTATGAAACATGAGGGGGTTTTGCTCCCCTTTCAATAATTATCTGATCCTTACAGTCGAGGAACTAATAAAATCCCATTACAAGAGTACTGTAAGCACCTCTTCTCTCAATGCATACTGTTCAATGAGTTTCTTCAGTTTTTCCCCCAGTTCAATATTTTCCTGACGGAGCTTGGCATTATGTATATCATGCTGTTCCAGTTGGGCCTGAATTTCGTTCAGTGTGATCTGGAAGTGTGCAGTTGCTTCTTTCCGTCTTTCTTCTTCTTCACGCGCTTGTTGCATGTTTTCTTCCTTTTATGAATAAATATTCATTAAATATTTAAATATAAAATATTAGAAGTGTTCAGGTCAAACCATGCACTTTTTGAGTCAGAAACAATGGCAGTAATTCATTTCTGTACAGTTTCCATTTCTAGAGTGCTAGAACTAATATAAACCATGACTGTAATAGGCCAATGCTACCCATGTGAAGCGTGTGGAACAAAGAATCTAGAAATTGCAAAACTTTTAGAAACTTTTGTCTTTACCACTACCAACATTACTCAAAGGCTGGTATTAAGGTGCTACATAAATACCTTTGCAAATGTCTGCATTATCCAGATGCAAAAAACAGCATTGCTACTATAATGCAATTTCATACAGCAATCACAGATTCTTGGCTCTCTTCCATTTCACTCCCATCGATTATATTCTGACAGAATTAAGCTTTTTGGTTACCCTGCTATTTCATGCTGCTGTTATTTCACTTGTACTATGTTTTCCAGCAGTCATCAGCACTGCTCCCAGAAACAAATATGACAAGATCAAATACTGCAAGTAATATGAACTCGTTTCAGGGTGAAAGGGAGAAGATCAGCAAGTTAACTATCCCTGTACTCTTTACATTAAAATCAGCTATGCTTACATTACATGCCACTCATCTCCTACATATACAGGTAATGGGCAAAGTGACAAGGAAAAAAGCAGCAGTCCCGATTTTAAGCAGTGATGGGTAAGATTTCAGTCACCAGCAGCACAGTCATTTATGTAAGTAAACTAACCTTCAAAGTTTTGTTATGACGCTGAAGTTCCCGACAGAGAGATTCCAGTTTGCTACGTGCCAAAATGGCCTTGCTATGCTCACTCTGCAAGTGGACTTTCTCCTTCACAACTTGTGCTTGCTTCTTCTGCAGTATCTTCATTTGCTTTTGAACATTCCGGCTCTCCTCCAACTATAGTTAGAGAGTAAATTTGTTAAATAAACATAGGTGAAACCATCTTTATGCATCTAGATGAGCACACTGAAGAAACTTTTGAGCATTTTGGATGAAAACAAGGAAGTAAAATTTTATTAAGGCCCCAAGTTGATCTTAAAGAGAAACTACCATCATCCTACAGACAATTCTAAATGTGTAAGGACAGAGGATGAAAATACACAAATTCCAACTTAACATTTGCCTTTGAGGAACAGGCAGCATGGACCTGTCGTTGACCACAAGCTATCAGCCTGCTTTCATCTCCGGGGTAAGAGTAGCCCTCTGAAAGGAAAATGTGGCAGATACAATTAAAAGCCAGCTGAGACTGGCTTTTCAACAAGTCACAACTTTTCCCACTCTTATCTTGAAAGCACATGCAACTGTTTATCCAACAGGTCTTGTTTTTGCTATCAAGAAGAAAAACCACAGAGCTCCTTGTCAGCAGGAGCTCCTACGAAGGGAAGCAGTAATTGATACAAGTTCGTAAAATGCTAAGGTATTTCAGAAAAGAACAGACAAAACCAGCAGCCCTGACAAATCAGGTCAGTTACTATTAAAACTACATAGTCCAGACTTGGATGACTTAAAGAGATCTGCAGTCTCAACCATTTGACGCAATTTTTTTGTTCTATTTCCTTTAGGCTGTCTACATGGTAGATGACACAGTTAAACTGCATACATACTTAAAAATCTATTCTGTGAATATCCAGTGAACAGAAGTTTCTTGCATTAGTATCTCACAGAGTATGTTCCATTATACATGATTTTTGGGCTCCCTGAGAAACGGTATTATTTAGAGTCTGTTTCTTTGCAAAGAAGGCAACAATGTTAAGTGTTACACTGTTTCTTATTAGATAGTGCCTCAGCCATGGGACACCACAGGAAAAGAGGGCTGGCAATGAGGAACATAACCATGACAGAAAAATAATACAGTGCTGGTTTTCTGAAAGAGCTCAAAATAATGCTGAAGCACAGAAGAAAGAATAAAGTCAAGGATTCCACAACAACAGTAAATTAAATGTGTCTTTAATCTAGTTTAGGGAAAAGGAATATTAGGGGAGTATTTTCACATCCAAACATAAAAAGCCCTTTTCTTGCATGGCCAGAAAACACCACTTCAAGTGGCTGTGCTGTCTTCACACCTATGAAACGTCAGGCCTGTAAAAGTGTGCCAGTGTGAGACATATCATCAAGGATGCAAACCTTCCTGCATCACAGGCTGATCTCCTGATAGATTCCAAATTACGGAAAAAAAAATTGTGGAAGATCTTTTGCCAGGAGAGAGGCATTCCTACCTTCATTGTACAGTCCTTTTCATGAGACACCACTGAAAAACCTGACAGTGAGCTTTAAAGATGATGAATCTTTAAAAAAAGAAAAAAAGCATTGTAGGTGCACTGTCATAAACAGTTCAAACCTCTGCTGGCATTAAAGCCGACACGTATGCCAGTGGTTCCCACCACTAGCATGAAGAAAAGAATGCATCTTAAAAGGAACACAATCAGATCCAACCTAAACATTCTAAGTGGAACAGGAGCATCTCTCAAACTCATTTAGCTGAAACAGAGCTATTCTTACAGCCAGACAAGCTCCCACCCAGCTCCTCAGCCATTCTGAGCATCATGGGGAAAGCAAGTGGTTTTCCAGGATGGTGACTGTGAATGCTTTCTCCGCCTGTGGTCTATTGATCCTCTCCTGCGAGGGCAAAAAACGAGAACACATCTCTTCTGACTGCCAAGCTTCTTGAAGGAAATGACAATTTATTTGGTCTAGCTGTTTCCTAATCGTTTTGAGATCTTTCCTTCAATAATAAAACTTGAAGTGAAAATAGGGCCGACTCTTTTCTTTCTGCAGAATCAAGAGATTCATGCTGGCCTAGCTCCTCATGCAGGTCCTCATGACCACTGTGAGGTGACATGGGAGCAGTTTGCTTAAATAGAAAAGGCATCGCATGCACGAGCAATTGCTCATAAGAAACAACTAACTTACGGCATTTTTTTCCTCTCACAATATCAAAGCTCATTTTTTAGGTGGGTTCTCCATCCTTGAGTTACAACACAGAACTATTATTGTTTCTCATTTAAATGAAAGTGACTTCTTAGAGAAGCTACTAATTTTAAAGGAAATGCACTCACGTGAACCAAGAGCTTGTGAGAGAGAGCAAGGAAAACAAAGCAAAAATGTAACACCTCCACGGAGGACTCAATCTCCTCAACAAAACTAATCTAAGTCTGTTCTTAAGTAATCAATATTGCCTCTGTGAGTAAAAAGACTACCTCCTAGATCATCCTCAAACTTTTGGAGATAGTATAAATCTCAAAGGAAAAAAAATTATTTCAGAAGAGTTATGCCATGTTGTGCAGCCATTATGTCATTTTCAGAAATATTTGCATATAATACACTTGACAGCTTGAGAAAACTTATGCTTTTGTAATCTCTTTAGTTCACATTCAGTTTATAGCTACAAATATGGTGGGAAAACATATACACACAGGACTTCCAGTCTTTCCATTCCTGTCTGTCCCTGTCTAAAGACAAACGAGTCAAGTGTTGCTATCTCCAAGAACATTCTGGAAATTAAGCTTATGAACCCTCTCCTCTAACTCCCCAACTTTGTGATCAATTTAGAGAATAAATTATCATTTAGCATACTTGAGGCGGGAACTTTATGAACTGCTTCTTTTTGGTTTGTTACTGAAGAAATGCAACCCATTCTTTCCGTTCCTTTACATGATCAGAAAGCACAAAACCAAATAAAACCTAGATCTTTCCAACATCCCACATTCCCCAAAAATCACTAAAGAGTTAAATATAACTGAACATTCCGCCCCCCAAATCTCTGTATGATAGTATGTTCTTTCTCTTTATCCTACAATGATAAAACACTAGCACAGAAGCATTATCAACAACTAGGAAAATAATTACTCCCAAAAGAATACAACTTTTCTGTTAATCCTAGTATTATGCTTCAACACCAAGTTATCAAAACCTATTTTTTCTTTGGGTTTGGGCAGTCATGTGGAAGTGAAATGACTACATGAAAGTTTGGCTGAAGCAATACTCAGTCAGCCTGAGGGTCTTTTTTATCAACACTGTAAAATACTCAAAATCATTAACTGTCCTGCATTAGTTGTTCTTGCATTCCATAGTTAATATTAACACATTAATAACTTCTGCTATCTTTACAAATTACTTACCAGATCAGCATACTTCTTGCACAAAGCTGCCAGCTTTTCTTCTGGAGTAGAAAGTGTGTTCAAGGCTTGCATTAATAATAACACTTCTTTTCCTATGAAATGGATGAAAGACAATGATACTGAGGAAGAAAAACCACATACCAGAAAAGCAGCCTGTCTTTAGAAGTAAAATATAGATCCATGAGAAATTAGTGTGATTTAAGTTGTTCCCTAGTTTGACAGCTGCATAATCCTAACTGATGACAAATGGGAAGTCATCACAGCAAGAATAAATTTGTCTTGCCCTACGTGCCATTCAACAACTAGGATAGCAAAAATTACTTTAATATAAAAACACAAAAATATTTTTGTTTTATAATTGCACAGATAAAAAGAAAAATCTGAAAAAAAATGACATCTAGAAGGTTAAGTTTCACTAATAAAGGATATTGGCACATATGTTCTTAATAAGCATTTAGAATTTAATTATCAGCTGTGCTTTGGCAGCATTGAACACTGCAACCCCAGATTTAAATCAGAAAGTTAAAAAAGTTGATTAGCAATTACCACGTTATTATTATTAACATTCCTGTAAAAATAGCACTGCCAGCTGAAGGAGTCTTACATATGCATTAAGAACTGTCTTTCCCAAGTAGAAGTGCACACAGAGTTTCTCAAAATAGCCTGTTACGGGTGACAAGTTTTTGGCTACAGAGTAAATTTGAGACAAAGAGCAAATCCATAGCTATTTTACAAAAACATTAAAGCCATTTAAAAATCAAAATGCCAAAGAGAACACACCCAAAGTCTTCTCTTTGTGCTTTTCACTCTCAGGATCTTGTTGGCCGTCAGGCGGATCAGTACGGGCCTCTTCTCTCCCAGGAGTCTCCTCACGGGACTCTTGGGAGCAGCACGTGGACCCTGGGTGCTTTCTATTCTTTGTGATATATTCTGCTTCTTCCAATGTGCCTGTGTTTTCCAGGCTGTAACAGTTGGACTGTGGATACTGCAACACTGTATCAGACAACTCAGTGCACTTGCTCTTCACCAGCTGATCCTGGTTATTCATCCCCATCTCCTGAGATCCAGCTTCTTCTTCCATGGCACCACCAACCACCTTCAGAAGGGAAAGCAGGAAGTGGATGTAAACAGTCAAGCAAACATGTTTAAAATGACAACCTCCACCCTTCTTTTGCATGGACAAATAAGGGTAAAATGCAAAAAAGAAACTCTGATAAGTTTAGGGAACTCTACATAAATACATTGTTTCAAGGGCATAGGGCAGAAGCTTGAGCTACTTCAATCGCGATGCCCAATACAACTGTATTAACTGGAGAAATTAACTGTATAAACTTAACTGGAGAAAGCTGGTTGTTATAACAAGAATGATAAACAGGACCAGAAGGACATCTGCTTTTAAAAAATTCACATCAATGAAATTATCAAAAAAAGAGAGTATTAACTGGCTTCAGGCTTGGACTCCTACTAGCTATGATTTTTAACAATACATTCTTTCTGCTCAATTAAACAGATCTTTCTCGAAAGATTTCCTAAAATGCTAAATGCTTAATCACTTAACCAAAAAGTTAAATATCACCAGTTGTTTTATAACACTGCTGTGATATGGTCATATTTTAGAGCAGAATTCTCTATGTAACACTATAGTTTATTAAGCATCTCCAGACTTCTCTCTCCACCACCTGAACAACATTCTCAATTTCTAGAAACATTTCAGGCTGATGAGAATTGCAAGAGTGTTTGGTTGGGCATGTTTTTGTTTTGTTTATTTGGCTACACTGCAGAGGCTGGGACTCAGGACAATACTTGAAGGTGGCTGGGTGTTTTTCTGCAGTCCATTTGCAATCCCACTCTACAATGTGCACAGATAGTTAAAAGCATGATAAGCAGAACTGAACTCATTGCCAAAGTAAAGGGATCATTCTTGTTGATTTATTTTTAGTGAATTGAAGGTAAATGTTCTTAAAATCACAAGGAATTGTAAAACAGAGCTTGTTTGTACACAGTTATGCTGTTTAAGCACAAATTAATTTCAGATTACCTTCCTTTTTTTATTAAAAAATGTGCTAATTCTTAAAGCCAGGAGTTTGCACTGGATTTTATGTTCTGCATAGGACTGTTTTCCTCTTCAAAAGGAATTAGCCAACATCAAAGGAACGCAGCCAGTGAGATGTATTTTAACTTCAAATTTGTTGAGCATGCTTGAAAAAGTTTTTTAAAAATCATTAAACAAATTTTTTTTTCAATATTCATGCGTAACAGCTTTGTTGTTCTCTATTTCTCTATTCTTAAAGTAAGCCCCTTTCTTTAGACCTTATCTCAAGGTAGATTCATTCTTGAGTAGATGGAATTCACACAGTGTCTTTCTCAAAAGACAAGAAGCTTTTTAACTGCAAATAATCTGTATAGACACTAGAAACAACTTCTGACTTACCAAGGAAGACTCACATTGCACAGCTCTTTACAAGTGTGGAAATGATGCACGTGTTTTATGGACAAATATAAATGCAATGCAGTTTTATTCTCCAACCATGTCAGACAGCATACTGATAAATGCCTACAAAGGTCAAGCAGTAATTGAACTGCTGGAACTAATAACCAATTACAACATTTTACACCTCTAAAAAGTCATCTGTAAAATGCGTATTTCTTTCCCCTTGGCTTGTCTTGAACTGTGGGTCTTCCAGGAAAGGCCTACCCTCCTAGGGTAAGCCAAATAAACACAAAAGAAGAAGAAATGTGAAAACAACATAGCTCACTTCACCTCTCTGTATGTACCAATGGCTGAAACCATGGTACAGATGTTGTCTAAAACCCATGATTCATACAGAAGCTGAAGACACTGTGTCACAGTAAGTTGACAAGACAAGAAAGATCAGCATATTCTACCACAACATGATACCAAGAGTACCTGCAGTACCAACAGAACAGCTGAAACAAGCAGATTTTCCTTTGCACAGAACACAAACTTCTGATTCATATACTTGTACCCAAGAAGTCTGGCAAAACAAAAGGAAAGTCTGCTTTAAACTCAAAGTTTCGGGTTTGGCACAGCATTTCCAGACTTTCTGATATCCATAAAGAGACTTTGGAGTTTCTTTTTGAAACGAGAGCACAAAACTGCCAGCAGCTCCAACAAGAGCTGAGGAGGTCTGAGTGGCTGCAGTCACACATCGAACAGCAGCAGTGCCCAAGCAGCTCTTACTATCATTTCATTCTCCTTTTTCATACCCGCCTTCCCTGGGATAGCAATAACATTCATGCAACTTGTTCTAACACAGCTTATAGCCAGATCAGTTCCTCAGCCCAGTTCACTGCACAGCAATAGGCAATCCTGCCAACAGAAGTGTAAAGCAGGATGATTGGAAAGGAGCCAAAGCACAAGAGCCTCTAAAAAATAAGTCAATCTAATCACAGTCAGAGCACAAGGAACTAAACACACAATACCTTATCCTCAGCACAGTTACGCAGTTAACACTGGCTACTGAAGGACTGGAACGTCAACCAGACCACGTTTGTGAGCAGCACAGCTTCAAACCTAGTCAACTGAAAGATGTTCACTGGTTTTTATCTGAGAAAATTCTGTTGTTTCCAGTGAAAAAAAGAACAACTATTAGCAGGGGCATACATGTGACCAGTAAGTCATGAAACGCCCATCTCTTTTTTAGCAAACCATCATAGTAACCTAAACGTCAATTCAGAGCTGGCAATTCACATGCATATTCTAAAGCATCTGGAAGTTTCACAAAGTGAACACCACCACCTCATTAATTCAGCAGAGCTTTTTGTTGAAGTCAAATTAGGTGTCAGTTCAATTTTTTACTGACAATAATAATTTCTAAACTCTGAGTATTCTCTTTTCTTTGTCAAAAAAGCCACAAGGACTTTTAGAATTTCAGACTCATTCTCCGAAGTCTAACAGCAAAGGCAGAAACAACCTATCAGAATACTGAACTGAAGAAAAAGGTTTGTGTACAAGTGTCCTGTGTATCTCCAACACATTTGAAAATTAAAAAGATGGTGAAAATATACAGAACGTGTCAACCTTCTTTTGGTTTTCCAGTGAACATGGAACAAATCCAAGCTTACTGACAAGCAAGTATGCTCCCTGCAAAACCAAAGCTCAGTGTAGCAGTAGACAGGTTTTGTAAAAATATCCAGTTTTCTTATCTTAAATACAATTACAAATTGTTGACCACAGGCTAAAATACTGTGTTCAAAAAGTGGATCTACCAGCAGCTAGAACAAAATGACAGCATACACGAAAAAACCCCAAAAAACCACAATAAAAAACCCTTCTTAGTTAAAACTTTATCTGACAAGTTGTAGCCTGTAAGTTCTAGCAAATCTGACATATTAAAATTCTAACTTATTTAACCTAAATTAGAAAGTTTTTTAACTTCAAAACCCAGAAGTCTGCTATTGCCTGACAGGGGCCACAGACACAAATATCTAAATGATTTCCTGATCATGACTAACAAAGAATTTTCTACATTAGCTGTAACTTTAGATATTAAAAAACATTAGCCAGAAGTCTAAAGAGCCTTCTTACACTCAATGCTATTCTTAAAACACTTTAACTACAGGTAGTTTCAGATTTGGTCTGTATCAAGCTTCAAGCTGGGAGTATAGCAATAATAAGCAACACAATTGAGAATGTTAAGTACTAACCCATATTAAACACTGAAGTTGCTCCCTCGTTACTGAGGCAATGGTGAGAACAACCCTAACTCTTACCTCTTATCTTTTCAAATGTGTGCTCATCAGACTAGTGAACTTCTCAGTTTAACATTCCAGCCAGAACAGAGCACTTCCCACAGCACATTGTATAATAGTGCTGACTCAGTACTGACTGAATAAAACCAAAACAAAACTACCCCAGCAAAGACCTTCTACTGAAATCGCCGCTACCTTTTCTAGTTGCTACCATGCTCCCTCAGCTTCCAGCCATCTTCAACTACAGGTGGCTCATGATCTGACAACCCAGAGTCAGACTATTATATGCCTAGAAAGACTTACAGAGCAGCAAAAAGAGTACGTTGCACAGGTAATGTGCAATTTCGTAAGACCACAAATTTATCAAAATTCTAAGATATTTGCTACCTACCTAACTGTGAAACCAGCTATTACAAGATGCTGATATTTCTGAATAAGCACATCATCTTCAAGCTATTTAAGAGTTACAGGACAAACCACTTGAGGATGACTGTAAAAAAATTACTGGCAACATTGCTCCTGCTCACCCCAAAGTTTTCACTACTGCTCTGTACCTTCAGCTTATACCTTGATCAAAAAAGATTAACATCAAGAAAACTCGACCTTACTTCATACCTAAAAGATCAGCATACAAGACAGATATCCCTATTTGTGAAAATAGCTATGATCATAAGAGCCTAAGCCAGCTCTCCTTCAAGCAGTATTGCTTCAGAAACATGTGCTGCACATAAGGATAAAACAGACACTTGTCCTACAGAACTTGTCCTACCACCACACCAAAACGTATCACAAACCCACTTTTTTTTTTTGTTCTACTACCTATACAGGTCTATAGCACACAATGCTACCTAAAATATACCGTGCTTATTATCAGTACCGTGTTTACCTGTATTCCATACTCCTGTGCATACACATACTCAATCTTTCCCTAAACCACCTGAAAACAGTTCTCTGTACCTTTTAATAAAAGAAACCATAATTAGCAGCTGCACCAGAATACATTTTCTCCTGTATGTTAGCTAATTATCCTAAAAAACATAAGCACTAGCATTAATCTATGAAAACAACTCCTACATACCCCACAGCAGCAGTTGGACTGTGCTGTGAAAAGACTCTTCCACTCCTAGCCTTTGGAATTGCTAATACTTTCAAGAAATATCCTGGAAGCTTTGATATGTACATAAACCAGATTTTCACAACTGTAAAAAACAACCTAACTATGTAAGTGAATATATAACCAATTCCTCAACATCTGTTGAGGACTGTTCAGCTGACTACATTTTCAAACTTACTGCACATGCAGCTGGTCACTAAAGCCTTATACCCCTTATCCTGACCCACTGCAGTAAAAAAAAATATTGTGGCAAAAAACTTAAGTTTTTATCACAAATATTTATGGTTCATAACAAATACAAGGCTTCCTGCATACCAGCAATTTATTTTTTCCAGCTAACACAGAAAAGTTTATTTTGAAAACATGTATGTAATATACTTTTCCTCAGTGCCAATACTCAAGATTGTAAATAAAATTATTACCAAAAATGATGACTTTATTTATCATAGCTGTTTGTTGAAAAATCAATTTCTGTGTGAAAACCACCATTTTAGGATGACATAAAATTTGTGTTTGAATTTTATAGCAGGCGCACCTTCATCCACTGGTCTAGACACAATTATTCAGATGCTTGTGACCACAAGACTAGCTTATTAAGGTTATTTCTCCATGCAATATTTCTCTATACTGTGCTCGCTGACCTGAATGATCATGCAGTCTAATTATACCTTTCTCAAAACCTAATGGCCTCTGAGGTGGCTTCCCCACTGAACAAGGATCTTAGCTGTGAGATCTGAAAGTCATTTCAAACAAACATTTCACCATGTTCTGTCATTATATTAAAAACTATGTTCTATGCACTCATTTGTCTACTTTCAAAACATGGGCCTGAGGCACCTGCAATATTGCTCATCACTAGTTTCAAAGCACTGCAAGGTTAGAAGTCCCAACAAAGCAGAAGGACTATTAAGAAATAGTCCTAAATTTGTATTTTATCTTCATAAAAGTCAAGACAGACTCTTTGCTACTCGAACTGCACCATTAAGATTCCTCTTATAATTCAAGACCTCGTCTTCAATATTGGTTCAGAAACATTCTCACATGACCTCTGCTTATGGTCCTTACTTTTTACTGTTACACTTAACCACACTGGGTTTTTTTGCTCTTTCAGTGGCCTCCTGACACAGATGACATGCCTGATTTTAAGAAAAGCTTTTAAATTTACCTCAAACACAACCACAAAGGGGAAAAAAAACCCCATCTCTTCCCTCATTTCGCTTAAGACATTAAAACAGTGTTGGTGCATCTCTCACACTCCCACCCCAGGCCACACCATGATCTCAAGGCCTACTTGTTAGGCCTTGGCCTTGACAAACAGCACCCTGGAATAAATTCATCTGGAGCTTATCAAAAACACTGTCTGCTCCCAGGAACTAGTGATGTCTAACAAGCCCATGGCTTTTAAAAAACATCCTTGAAAATTTATTTTTCTTAAATGAATAACAACCCAAGTGGAACAATATTTTTGTTACTGAACTTTCAGAGAAAATTACCAACCCAAACTGCCGCCAGGATGAAAAATTATTATGACTAAAGCCCTCTGTTGCAACCCTATAAACAGTGGTCTTAAGTGAGATCCTTTGAGCTCTCCTGGACTGCAGCAGGCTGTGGCCAGCATTTCCCTCTCGGGGGGGCATCTCCCAGACCCAGCCAACTCCCAAGTTTGCTATTCTTGGAGGACCACTGCCAAACGCTGGTGATGGAGCCTGGGCTGATACCACTCCTCAAGGCTCAACTCTGTACCCCTTGAGAAGACTGACAGGCATCCAACGTGAGTACTTCCTTGGATCTGAGGGGAATTTTTCACAGATATGTACTTGGTACTAGTCTTCAAGTCTGAGTCTGTCCGAGTGTGATTATACTATAGCACATGTACTGTGAATGCTGCTCTCTGAGATTCTTAAGTGCTTTACCTTTTTAAGTAAGCAAGGCCCGTAAGTGACTTACTGTTGTACTGATAGTAAATTCTGCAGAAACTTTCGTCAAATTCGTTAACTTGAGGCATCGATTAAGTGCTGTTAAGCTTAAGTGCTTCTAAAACCTTTGTGCCTAAACCATCAGTCAAGCCTGGGGCTAAGTTTGGCAGGGGGGATTCACTCTGAGCCTTGTGACTCAATAGGAGGGTCCCCCTTATTTCTTTTTATCCTTACCCTTTCCTGTCCTTACCCTTTTCCCATCCCCAACCTCCACATGGATCATTTTGGTTGATTTTAGTTTTAAACTGACTGATTTTATTGCGTTTTTTTCTCTGCATGCTTTAACCACACAGTAAGTAGCAGAGTGAACCCTGCCAAGGAACTCTGTCGTGCTTTTGCTTTTATATTAAATCTGTTTTTGCTGGTGATTCTTCGAGCAACCTAAAAAATTAACAACAAACACCTCCTGTAATTCTAGCAAAAAATTCACTGCAGGAACCCAAAGCTTACATGGAAGCTTTCAGCGCATTTACACACAGGACAAAGTGCTGCCCATCTAACAAGACTTTTTTTTAATGTAAGCATCTGAGACAGGTGCTAATTAAGAAAACATTTAATATAGCATGAATCACTTCCACCAATGGGGTTTCACTTCCTCTTTACTATAAACTTAATAGTTTTGTAGTCAACCACAGTATGATTCTGGAAAAAGCAGGGTAGACAAGTTCTGAATTTCCAACGCAAACAGGTCACAAGGAACCTAAAAATAGTATCAAGGCAGGGGAAGGGAAATCTGCAAGAGAGTGCTGAACAATTTTTAATTCACAAAAAAAAGTTCAAACTAAAATTTGCTTAACATTGCCTCCCACATTTCATTTCTTTAAAATAACTGAATCCCTTTTGACTGTATTTGAAATAATATGGAACGCAGGTTTGTTTTTTTTTAACATCATCATCTGCTTTCATAATAGACACTGAAGTTACTTACAAGTTACTTCTTAGTAAAGAAACACATCTTAGAAAAAACACATTGCAGAAGATTGTGCTTTTCAGTGAAGAAAACTAGCTCCGTAGCTTCCTAGATCTCTTTAACAGCCAACATAACCCTCCACCACCACCAAGTCACTATTTCTGAGATGCTGCCCTCTGTACCATGGAAAAAAGTTACCACTAAAAAGCCATTTGAATTTACGTAAGGGCACAGGATGAGATACTTCAGCAGCACGTGAGATTAGCAAGGCAATTCTGTCACATAAAACACCGAGCTGGTGATATTACACACAGCAGCTGAATTACAGCATATTTTAAGTCTTTGCCGTTGGGTGACCAAGCACAGGTATTTTAAGCTTTTCCTACACGGATCTGCAAACCGAAATTACTGTAAAATCACAGGGGACAGCCCTGCTTTCAGTGTGGTTTCGGTAGAAAATGGAAAAAGAAAAAAAAAAGGCCTTTTGTCTTTTTTACTAATTCGGAGAATAAGAAAACGCTCCCGCCACCCGCGCGGGCAGAGCCCCCGTCCGCTCCCGCCTCGCACCTCGGCCGTGTCGAGAGGGTACGGGGGGGCCGCCGGCGAGACCCCGGGGAGGCGGCAAACCTCCCCCCGCCCTGCGGCTCCCGCCCCCCGCACACCGGGCCCGCCACGTGCTGCCGCCCCCGGCGGCCCGCGCTCGGCAGGGACCGCCCCGCGACCCTCGGACAGCGCGGAGGAGCCGCTCCCGACCCCTCGGGGCGACCACGGCTCACTGGGGGCCACGCCGGGACCTTCCCGACACATGCCCGTGGGTGCCTCGGAGGGTCCGGCCTCGGTGGCAGCCCGAGATTCAGGCTCCCGGGAGCGGCGGAGGCGGCGCGGGCACTGTCCGCCCCTGCCCGTGCGCCCGGGCCGGGCGGCCGCGTGGGGACGGGGCAGGCGGGGAACGCGGCGTCGCGAGCCGGCGGGGCGGGGAAGGTGGAGCTCCCTCCCGCCAGGCCTGACCGCGCCGCCGCCTCACCTCGGGGTTGCCGCTCGGGGCCGCCGCTGCCTCGTCCCCGCCGCCGCTGAGACTCGGGCTCCGCCGGGTCGGTCCCGCCGCGCCGCCGCCCCCGCGCGTCGCCATGATGTGACGGCAGCATCCAAACAAGTGCCGAGCGCGGGGCACCGGAAGTGCTCCCCGGGGACCCGCCTCCCTCCCGGCCGCAGCCAATCGCCGCGCAGCCCTGCGGCCCACGTGGGAGGCCTGTGTCCTCCCTGCCGCGGGGCGTGCCGGGAGTTGTAGTCTCGCCGTCGAGGAGTGGTGGCACGGCATGGCCCCGGGCGAAGAGGGTCAGTGACGGACGGTCCCCTCCCTGCCCGCGCTGCATCCTGCCTCCCTTGTCTCTGTTCCTGCCTTGGTCATGGCTTTGAAGTCGGGGCCGACTCAGCGGCGTGTCCGTGACGGGACAGGAGGCGGGGCGGCCAGGGTCAGCAGAATCAAAGGGTGCGTCAGGTTGGAGGAGACCTCAGTGGGGCATCTGGTCCAACCTGCTCGAGCAGGGCCATCCCAGAGCACAGGCTTGCGTCCACGCGGTTCTGGAATATCTCTAGTCAGGGAGGCTCACTGGAGGTACTCAGTGATACTCGGCTGCTGCTTCTGCAGGAAAACTGGGGCGTGTGTGCGGGGAGAGCGAGTTGCGCAAGGAAGTTGTGCCAGGAATTGCTGCGGGTGTAGCCGAGGCCGGGACTGCAGGCAGCGCTTCCCCTGGAGATGCCCGTGTGAGCCATCGTCCGCCCCGCCACGGGGCTTCTGCTCGAGGGCGGCGGCGCCGGGATACAGGATCGCCTCTGTGGAAACAAGGATTCAGCACAGGAAGCGGGGAATTAAGCTGCCAAGGCGCACCTGCGCTCCCGTGAATCACCGTCCGTGCCATGAGCACACGTGGGCCTCGGGTGTCGGGGACTGCAGGGGGATGACTTAGAACTGGTGGAAACAAACATCCTAGAAATATGTATGTTCCTGCTTTCCGGGAAAACAAATGTACCCACTTCATGTCTGACGGGAACTTTAGAGTTACTGAGCCTAAGCACTTACTACTTCAGAGAATAGGTCTAGAGTTAGTGTTGACTAAAGTAGCTGCAGTGGGGCAGTAACTGCTTAAAATATCTTGTCCTTACATCTTAAACCTATATTTACCAGAAGTATTCAACTTTTAATTTCAAGATGAAAAACAATTTTACATTTTTTGGTACCATCCTAATCTTTAGATGGAAGTTTTGTCCCCCCAAAACACTTGTTCTTTTACAAACATGCCTAATACTGCTAAAAATTCTTGGAGAAAGAAAGAAGGCCCACTCCTCTTCCGCAGCAGAATTTTGTTGTTTTAGTATTTTTCCCATGCACCCCTTCCATTTGAGAGTGGCAAGAGATCCATTCATCAGACATGCTCTGTTTGATCCCTGGATAGTTCATGCAATCCTTAAATAGGGCTTTAAGATTATTTTTAATTTCTCCCAAGCATTATATGAAAGTATATATATATATATATATATATCAAACATAAATTACTTTTGCACCTTCCCCCTCTCAGACACTTTTTGAATGGAAGGAAGATTAATTTCAAGTATGAGCTACTTGGAGAGAATGGGATAAAGAATCACAGAGCTCTTGCTGTCTGTAATAAAATTAATTGTGAGGCCTGTTTTGGTGAATTTCGGTGCCAGGGAGGTTAGCATACATTGTGCAGCAGAAGCAGGCACAAGGCTGCTCTGTCAAGGAGAATAAAGTTTTCTTCAAAAATTATCAGATGTCAGAGAATATATTTCCAGCAAAAGTTCTTTTCACACATGAACTGCCTGTTCTTTTGGGTTTTTTTCTGCTGATAAAGTGATGCAGATGAATTATAATTGTTTTGTGAAGAAAGATGGTCTCCCTAATAACTCAGTTTACTAAAGTTCAGGTTTTTTTGAGGATAGCTGATGCAGGTGTAGTAGGAGAGGTGCCATCAGCTTCAGGACTCAGGTCTCCGGTGCACTGTTTGCCTGCTGTGCTGTTGTCCTCTGGAGAACACAAATGAGAAATTGAATGACAAGAATTACTTTTAGTATTTTAAATTACATTTAACATTCTCTCCCTGTGTCTCTTGTGTTCCTGTGAACTGCTTTCCCTCAAAAATGCACGTACCAACAAAGCGCATGTCAACAGTATGGGAAATTTATATTCCATTCCTGCAAATAAATACATGTACTGAGAACATATTTTCAGTTGTGCCCTGTAAATGACCTTGCTGGAGATTGCTCGTGCAATCTTATGCACCAGGAGCAGCCAAGTAGCTGTTCCACCCAATTGGCATTGCCAAGAAGGTGTAGTGGTCTCAAGTTTTTACAGGCAAGAAGCTGAAATTCTAGGAAAATTAGTTCTTTTAAATTATTATTTAGGATATAACTAAGTATCCCTTGGTAGAAATCTTTAGTCATCAACTTTTTACAAATTTTTGGAGCACTCTGTTTTTATGAACTATAGCCAAGTTATGTGGTTATCACCCTGATAAGAGTAGTCTGTCTTCATGAGCCCTCTACTCTTATCAGCCAGATTGACACATCTCTTAGCTACTTCACTGCCCTCATTGCAGAGGGGCTCCCAGGCAACTGGGTGAAAAATTAGTTCCTTCATTATGTTTAAACACATCAGCAAGGTGACAACTAGAACAAGACGTTCAAATCTTTAACCAAGACAATTGAGAAACTGGGAAATAAAAATAAAATTTCTTTTCTTGCAGCATTGTAACAACATACAGTGCAGTCAGGAAACTATTTAGTTTTGTCCCTTTCTCTTGATGATTATGATAATTGCTTCCATTGGACCTTGGAAGAAGGTCGGGACTATCAGAATTTTTATTGGAACATTTCCCTCCTCGTTAATCCATGACACTGAGTAGGAGCAGTAATTCTTCCAGTGTTATTTTTCACAGAGTAACTAATCAAATATGAAAATGAAGGCAGGAGGGAAACAGAAAAATACAGACAAAAAAAAACCCCCAACCCAAACCATCACACTTTACAGGATCCTAAAATTGAGTGATGGCTACTAGGGAAGTTGCCTGGGGTCCATTGTGGACAACATGGCAAACATGTACTGGCTGAACATACTATATAGTTATAGATAAAAACAAACAAGATGCCAGCATACATGTGGAATGAGACGAGGAGAAATACAGAAAATGGAACCAGCATGCGTCAGCTTGGTGGTGCTTTCTTGTATGTGCTTGTTGCATGTCGCACCTCCCTCCCAGAAAATGACCTCTGAAGGAGAATAAGTTTTAAAGAAAGCTCCCACACACTATTTGGTATATGGAAAAATGCCCCCATTAAAATTTGAAAAGAGTGAAGTTTGAAATGTCTTGCTTGGCTCAGGAAAGTAACTTGTGGGACATAAATTACCTTGCAAAGAAGGCAAAGTCAAGTTCTTCTGTTTTCCTATGTTACACATTGCTCAGGTAAATTAAAACCCAGCATATTCAAAACCAATAAAAAGATTTTCCCCCTTCACACATCAATAATACCCCACAATACCAGGGACACAATGAATTTGTTTTAAAAAGGAGCTGTACTTTTTAATGAATAAAACCAAAATCTATTTGCATATTTGTGCAAACATACTTTGCAATAGAATTCAGATTTCAGCCACGGGGGTAGGAAGGGGAGCCTTGGCCCATGGTGAGGAGGCAGGTGGTTGGTCTGGGGCTCTGGTGAACCTGGCATTGCTCACTCTAACACTGCTCCTCTCCTGTGTTAACAGCACCCAGGACTGGGGGCCTGACACCCAAGCCAGAAGCAACTCTTGCACTTGTGACTTAAATGTGCTGGTGATTTTCTTCCTTCTTTTTTTCTTCCCCAGGCCAAAGGGATGCAGACCATTCCCTACTACACCCCTTGGCACGTGACCTCCAAAGCTGGGTTGCTTGCCAGCTCCACTGGGAACAGTGCAGTGGCCAGGATGGAGAGATTGCTAGCTTACTCAGGGCAAACATTATTAGTGGTCTTTCTAATTGCTTATAGCCATTCTGTTTTCAACATGTGGTCAGACATGTCAGCTGACTAGTAAGTATATCCATAGCCAGAGAAACCCCAAGTGGGTTGGATAACAACATTCCTCCACCTGAAAGATCCTTTGCACCAGTATTTTCGCCTGCTTAGGCAATGGTTCCTGCTTTTTCATGTACATGCCCACTAATTTTTTTGACACTACATCCCACCAAGGGATTGTTGTTTCCACATCCACAACAAATATCTGTGGAGGCTCCTCTCCACCCCAGTAATGTCCTTACAGCAGGACCTTTCATCCACCCAACACATGATGGGCCTGAAAGTCCTGTTACACATGATACAAGATGAAAGGTGGTGATGATACAGCACAACCAAAACTGTTTGATGTTTAAATTGCTGGCATCAAAGTCATGAAAGGGCACAAGGCCAGCATTAAAACGTTTCTGAAGTAAGTGGGACAAGAAGCTAGGTGTAATCAACCCATTCTCTGACCATTATTTGATTGTGAGGTTAAATGGGTTTACTTTGGAAGGAGAGGAAATACAGGAAAGCTGCAGTTTTATCTGGCTCTGAAGCCTTCACATTTGCATATGGAAACCATAGCCATGAGAACAAGGAAATACAAACTACCCCGGAATTAAGGTTTTATGCAGGCATACAAGTAAAAAGACCCCCACTAAGCATGGTTTTCTTTAGAGCATCATATATCAGAGCAGGCATCAAATATTTACTCTTTTAATTTTATATAAAGCCCTTAACTAAAGGCGTTTTCCCTACTTTGCCAGAATCACACGGAGACAACCTATCTGCCCATGTAGTTTTGTGTTAAGTATACCTCCCAAGTTTATCTGGAGAGGTTTGTCATAGATTCATGAATTCCTGAATTAGCAAAGGAAAATGTCACCAACCTGTCCATAATGAAAACCAGACTTTTAGGAAATGAAGCAAGTGGTTTCATTCTTAATAGCTACAGAGAGCCATCTCATTACAAATGATAGTGTGACAAACTAATGCTAATTATTTTGGTTGCCCCTTGTCTCTCAATGGTATCTAGTTAAAAGTTAACAATGGAAAAGTACATTATAATTTCTTTAATATATTTAGACACTTTGATACATGTGGTTTTGCATTTATATGTATGCATGGTCTCTATCTCTCTATCTATCTATAGCAAATGCTGGGCTATACTGAGAATAAAACAAAGCCATGCATGTCTTTTGATATTTCTGTAGAAATTGTTGTTTTCTCCAATAGTTAACTGTAATACATACAAAGAAAATATAGCAAGAAATTAATTGGTTTACTTGCCATTTTGTTAAAATATTAGAACTATGATCTAACACACACAAACACTCCAAAAGAGAAAAGCATTGAAAATTAGTATTTTGGAAGAAAGATCTACTAATGGATAATGTTATTTAAGGCTAGGTTACTGTACTGCTGCTACAGATCTAGCAGTCAGCACTTAGTGAGACATAAGAGTATCAGGGCAGACAATACATCTTGTAGACTTCTGCTGAATTGAAACCCAGCCCTTTATCAGGGTGATGCTGTTTCAGTTTTTACTTTCTTTCTTTTATATATTCTCTGTGTTCTTTACACATATATTTGCAGCTTTGTAGCTTCTTATTGTAGCTTAGCTTCAGCATTTTCCTAGGCAGGAAGACAAAACAAATTCCAGGACCCCTGTGCTATCTTGGTTCTCCTTTGAAACCACGGTTGAAACCAGCTTTTTGAGACGTATTTTTTTAAACAGGGCCTAGTCCCCCCTGGAGGGGGGGAGAATTTAGACGATACTAGAACTGGGGGGGATTACTCCACAGGGCATGTTGTTAATTGGGGGACTCTTGTCAAATATGCTAATGCGCGGGATCTATAAAAATTGTACATGCGCCACACGGGGTATGTATCTTCATCATTTTCCACCTAACAAGCTGTGCACCTGAGGATCCTTATATAAAGGTACCCCTTTTTATCACCCTAACTGTGTCTGGCTCATATTTTTAGGACCAGAGAAAAAGGCATCAGTTCTGGTGACTCTTCGGTGGGACAGGAGGGACTTCTGCATCCAGCTTCTCGGATTGAGAACCATCCCGCTCCCCCACCCCTCCCACAAGGACTTTTGTTGGCATTTTACAACGGGGGTTTTGCGGCGGTCCGGGGAACCGCGAAACTGTCGGTGTTCCAAAAGAATCCTGCACAGAAGGAAGGTACGATAAAAGGGGTATTTCATTGCTAGCATCTGGGGGTTCTGTATTTAGAGATCTCTGGTGGTCCTGGTAGGGCGGGGGAGCAGCCAGGGGGGTTGCAGCGGGGGATCCCATTCCCGCAAGGAAGCTGTGGGGGGGAGGGGGATGCCCTTTTCCTCTTCACAGGGCATGAAGACTGCAGGTGCACAGCTCGGCCTGCGGTGTGGGGGTAAAGCTCCGGTGGCTGAAGGGTCAGTGGGGCAGCTGGAATCCCAGCCAGGGAGCTTTTTGCGCGCGCTCCTCCTGCTTTCTCTGTAGGCTCCAGGGGTAGTATAGAGATCAGTTTGTAAGCTCTGTGAGGGGGGAATATAAGTTCGAATCCTGGGCTGGACTCTGGGACTAGCAGCTCTTTTCTCAGCGGTTTTTCTGTTTATAAATAAGGACATGGGGTGTGCATTTTCCAAGGAAGGCATGCAGATACCCCGTGACTGCCCCTTAGATCTAATATTAAAACATTGGCATTTGCTAACCAGGGAAAGAACACCTCTTATCATGGAAGAATTGATTCGCCTCTCGACACAGATCTGGCCATTGCAGAGGTTACGAGGGGGAAGGAGCTGGCCTCGCTTTGGCAGCCTAGAAGATGAATTAATTACAGAATTGTTGTTAGATCTTAGGTCTCAGAGGAGATGGGATGAATTAAGATATGCAGAATTATTTGCAATATTCATAAACAGACCGGAGGCAAATAAACCTGAGAAAAACTGCTTTGACATGGCCGTAAGAGAGAAAAGAAAGGATGAAAAAGGGGAGCCTCTTCCTAGCCCAGTCTGTGCTGATAAATCCAACATGCCCGATGTGGATATGGTGGCACCGGCTTTGCGGGGGGAGAGGGGAACCCCCCCCTTGCCACCCCCACCGCCACCCCCACTGGTGGGGGTGGGAGGGAGACCCGACACGGCCACCTCCACCTGCCGCGGGGGCGGAGCCGGGGCCGGAGACAGGGACGGGTCTGCCACGGTGCCCGACTGCCCCAGAGGTGGGGACAGGGCCGGAGACAGAGGCGGGTCTGCCACGGTCCCCGACTGCCCCAGAGGTGGGGACAGGGCCGGGGCCCGGGCGCTGCCCCCGGCCCGCTGCACGGTCCCCGCCAGAGCTGAGGGAGCTGTCCCCAGCTGGCGTTCAGCCGATGTGACACCCAGTACCGGCGGGACAGCCCCGATTACAAGCGAGCAGGGTGGTTCTGACACAGGTAGCTCTTCAGAAGATGAAACTGAGGACAAAGCTGCTGCAGCCACTGTAGCCAGAAAGAAGAGGGGAAAAGCAGCCCGAGTGCTTCTTCTGGCCACAGAAGCACCAGATCCAGTGGCAGAACAAACCAGATCTAAAAAAGGGGAATCAGAAAGGGAGGAGCCTACCATACAAACATCTTCAAAGCAGGCTGTGGGGAATCAAGGTGTGATTTACATAACAATACCGTTTTTACTGGTAGAAGTGCAGCAGTGGAAAGCCTTGGTTGGACAATATAGAGACAATCCAGAGAAGGTAGCTAATCTTGTGAGAAGGGCTATTAAGATATATAACCCAGACTGGAAAGATCTGAATGTAGTGCTAGACACATTACTAGATGAAACAGAAAAAGAAATGGTTAATAAGGCTGTTATATCTACTATAGAGATTCTAATTACAGCTGGAAGTCTTCAAGGGTCAGTTAATGATATTTTCCCTTTAAATGACCCAGGATGGGACCCTAATGTGGCAGAACAAATGGCAAAGTTAAAACGTTATCAGGATTGGATAGTATTTGGCCTAAAACATACCATCCCTAAAGCAGTGAATTGGTCCAAATTATATGAAGTCAGACAAGACAGAAAAGAAAACCCTACAGACTTCTTGAATAGGCTTAAAGAAGCTGCACAAAAATATACATATTTAGACCTTGAAGCACCTGCAGAACAGACCTACCTGGCTTATTTGTTTATATGCCAATCTGCAGGTGACATAAGAAAAAAGCTGAAAAAGATGGATGCGACACAGGACATATGTAAATTGTTGAATGCAGCCTGGGAAGTGTATCAGAATAGAGATTCAGCAGATAGGGATAGACACCAGCACAAGAAAAGGGGTGATCAGGGAACGTCATCTTGCCCACGAAGAAGGGGCCCTCCTCCTCCTTTTCCTCTAGACAAAGATAAATGTGCTATTTGTAAGAAGAAGGGACACTGGAAGAACGAGTGTCTGATGCAGGTGAAAAAGATGCCCCCAGCTCCTGAATTAGCTGTGAATGGGAACTGATGGGGACTGAAGGCGTCACCCCCAGCGGAGCCTTCAGTTGTAGCTAAGCTGGGGAAAGATGATGCCAAATTTCTGGTGGATATGGGGGTAACATATTCTGCTTTAAATACTTTAAAAGGGAAACTGAGTCAAGATACTGTACATGTGATCAGTGCCACAGGGGTAAGCAAATCAAGGCCTTTCTTCCAACCTTTAAAATTGAAGTTAGGAAAACACTGGGTGACTCATCAACTCCTTTATATGCCAGATTCCTCAAAGCCATTATTGCGTAGGGATTTATTAGAGAAATTAGAAGCAGAAATCAAATTTTCCAAAGAAGGGGGAGTGAAAGTTATAATTCCTGAAACTAAATTTGTCGAAGCAGCTGCTATTTTCATACAGAAGAATTATGGAGAAATTCCCAAAGAAGTTGAAGATGCTGTCATTCTGGTAGTGTGGGCCAATGATTTCCCTGGGAGATCCTAAAGAACTGAGCCTGTGAGTATCACACTCAAAGTAGGGGCTACACTGGTAAGGCAGAAACAACACCCTTTGAAGTTAGGAGGCCGTAGAGGATTAGCAACTATTATTGAGAAGTTCCTTAAATTTTGGTTATTAGTGGAATGTGAATCCAAATATAACATACCATCCTGCCAGTAAAGAAGGCTCATGGTAAGAGTTATCGATTAGTGCAGGATTTAAGGGAAATTAACAAAATAACAGAGGATATACACCAAATTGTAGCAAACCCCTACGCTCTTTTCACCACACTGACAGATGAATTAGGGTGGTTCACCATTTTAGATCTTAAGGATGCCTTCTTCTGTATTCCTGTGCATAAGAACAGCCAAGAACTGTTTGCTTTTGAGTGGGATAGTCCTGAGACAGGGAGGAAAACCCAGCTCACCTGGACAGTTCTACCCCAGGGATTCAAAAACAGCCCAACAATATTTGAAAACCAGCTGGCAAAGGAAGTGGAGGAGTGGAGAAGACAAGAACCAGGAGTGGTTATTCTTCAGTATGTTGATGATATCCTAATAACAGCTAAAATGCGAGATGACTGCATCCAGCTCACTGTAAGTCTGTTGAACTTTTTGGGACTAAGTGGGTGTAGAGCCTTGAGAGAGAAAGCACAGGTTGCCAGAAAAACTGCTTGGGGCTAGAAATCTTCTGTGGACATTGACAACTCAGGAGGGAATGGAAGGAAGCCATCTGCCATCTTCCAGAGCCCCACACCATGAGAGAGATGCAAGCCTTCCTGGGAATGGTAGATTGGTGTTGCTTATAGATCTCAAATTATGGGCTACTGGTAAAACCTCTGTATGGAGCCCTTAAAGCAGCCAAAAAAGGAACCATCATGTGGACAGAGAGCACATGGGCTACATTTAAACAGCTGAAATGTTCCTTGATGTCAGCCCCAGCTGTGGGGCATCTGGACTTACCTTAGCCTTTTGAACTCTTTACACATGAGCGACTGAATGTTGCTCTGGGGGTACTGGCGCAGCACCTTGGAGACCAGCGAAGGGCTGTGGCCTATTTTTCAAAACAGCTAGACAATGTTAGCCAAGGGTGGCCTGGATGTTTGAAAGCTGTGGTGGCTACTGTCATCCTGATACAAGAGGCCCGTGAATTCACCCTTGGGCAGCACATTGTCGTGTATGTACCCCATGCAGTGATAACTGTGCTGGAACAAAAGGGGGGGGACACTGGCTATCTCTGAGCAGAAAGCTTAAATATCAATCTGTGTTGTTGGAACAAGATGATGTTACCCTAAAAACAACATATGTTGTAAACCCTGCAATGTTTTTGTCATCTACATTAACTGACAACATGGCCTGAGCATGATTGTTTACAGACAACAGAAGAGGCCTATTCCAGCAGACCAGACCTGAAGGATGTGCCTCTGGAGAATCCAGACTGGAACTGCATACCAATGGAAGCAGCTTCATGAGAAATGGTAAGCGAGTGACAGGCTATGCAGTGACAACCACGGATAAGGTGATTGAGGCAGAGGCCTTGCCATCAGATGTATCATCACAGAAAGCTGAACTCCTTGCACTAGCAAGAGCTCTAGAACTGACCGAGGGAAAGAAGGTGAATATATGGACTGACTCTAAATATGCCTTTAGTGTTGCCCATGCTCATGGAGCCATCTGGAAGGAGAGGGGGCTACTAACTGCTCAAGGTGATGAAATTAAGCATGCTGAACAGATCCTTGCGCTCCTGCAGAGTATTTGGAAGCCTTCAGAGGTAGCCATTATGCATTGCAGAAAAGGGGAAAACACCTCCTGAACTGGGAAATCACTTTGTTGATGAAACAGCAAAAAGGGCTGCAGAAAAAGGCATTCTTGCAGTGATATCACAGAAAGAAATAGATTTGTCAGAGTTTACCCCCAAATACGTTCAGGACGACCACAAGTTAATTAAGTTTCTTAAGGCTGAGGTTAAAGAAAGTGGGTGGGCTGTCACCCCAGGGGGACAGGTTGTAGTTCCACCCCTGCTCCTTAAAGAAGTAGTGCAGCAAGAGCATGGAAGTACCCACTGGGAAGCAGAAAATCTTTTAAAATCTGAGGAAGGTAGTAATAGGGAGAGGAATGGCTGATACTGTACACTCTATAACAAGCAAGTGTGAAATCTATTGTAGGAACAACCCTGACATGAACAAAAGAGTTGTGTTAGGAATAATGAAAACAGGAGATCTCCTGGGAGATTATTGGCAAATAGATTTTGCTGAGATGCCACGTAAGGAGGGATACAGGTATGTATTGGTATTGGTTGACACCTTCAGTGGATGGCCTGAGGCTTACCCGTGTTGCACCAACACAGCAAGGGAGGTGGTAAGTTTTGCTCAAACATGTAATTCCAAGGTTTGGGGTTCCTTTGGGGAT
This sequence comes from Corvus cornix cornix, assembly GCF_000738735.6. Classification (NCBI taxonomy): domain Eukaryota; kingdom Metazoa; phylum Chordata; class Aves; order Passeriformes; family Corvidae; genus Corvus; species Corvus cornix. The sequence continues at coordinate 101,592,522 of NC_046332.1, read as the reverse complement.
GTCATCAGATAGGGGACCACACTTTGTTGCAACAGTGGTCAGGGAAGTTACCAGGATTCTGGGAATTACTTGGGACCTACACACACCATACAGGCCCCAAGTAAGTGGCAAACGTATGAATGGAATACTTAAAACCCAGATCAGTAAGATCTGTCAAGAAACATGGGATCAGGCCTTGTCTACAGCCTTACTGAGATTCCACATACAACCAAGGCAGAGAGACAACATAAGTCCCAATGAATTATATGGCAGGCCGTATCAGGTTCCACATACCCACGGGGAAATTCACATGAAGGGTAGAAATGATTTACGGAAGTACTTAGCAGCTTTAAGTTAAACTTTGCAGAAGCTCCAGAGACTTATCGTGTTATCTAGATTGGTAGGACTGGACACACCTGCTCATCCATTCCAGCCTGGAGACTGGGTCTATATTAAATGGTGGGACAGTGACCCTCATAAGCCAAGTGGAAAGGACCATTCCAAGTTTTGCTAACCACTCTTACTGCGGTCAAGGTTGCTGGCAAAGGACTGTGGATCCACTACTCCAGAGTGAAGAAGGCTTCTGCTCCCGAAACCATCAGAAAAACAGAGACTGATACAAATCAGGATGATATGGTTTAAACTGTTCTTTACATGTCTGTCATCCGCCCAGTTGGTAACCATGACTCAGGGTTGGCCCATGATCTGCGTGGGACTTTAGTCCAAAATGTATCCAAAGCTCTTAATAACAACAATTGCTGGATTTGTACCCAAGTGCCACCTCTCGATGGGAGTAGTAACTGGCCACTGATTGGCATTTTAATGGAAGTGAACTGTACCAAACGGTGGGAATGAATCAATGAGATCCTTCTGTTTCCTATACCCCTGAGCAGCTTAATAGATTGTGGGAACAATACTGTTCCCTGCACACTTGTAAATGCCACAGGAAAGGTCATTCTTCCTTCATATTGCTGCAAGACCAGATTCAGGAAAAGAACAAACCCAAGAACTGAAAGAAAGAGGGAACTGACATCATGGAGACCAGGTCTACCACTTGGGACAGGATGGTATTGGGTATGTGACAATAAGGCCTGGAAAATCCTGCCCATAGATAAAGATCAGGCTTGTGCCCTTGATCATATTGAAAATCCAAACAGAAGGAGGAAAAGATCTATTAATCCCCTTATTGCATGTCCCACACTCTTCCATAGTATAGTCAGAGCTCTGCTTCCCTCTTTCGGAGTAGTTGAACTGGAGAGGGCAGTTGTAAACATCTCAGCCATTATTGAACATATTGAACAGCATACTACAGCTGCAATTTTGGCCTTACAGGAAGAAGTTCATGGTCTGTTGTTGCAGTGGGGATCCTGCAACACGCATATATCAAACCAGGAGTCCTGTGGAAAGGAAATATATATGGACAGACAGATTCTTGCTAGATGTTTCAGAGATGTTTATTTCTCCAGCCGCATGGCTGGGGCTCTGCTGAGGAACTGTTCCAGTCACGGGACCAAGGGGTCCTTCTGCCCGCGCAGGGAACACAAACCAACCAATGGGAACGAGGCTGAGCAGGGGCAGGGAAACCCCGTGTCTGTGCCCTCAGGGCCCCTCTCCCAGGGCTACACGGTGGGGGAGGGACCCCAACACCTCACCCGTTTTATTTTAATAAAAGGAGAATGAAAACAACTGGATAAACATAACAAGAACAGTTTTAAGACCAAACAAGCCACCCTCCTGAGTCTTTAAATGTCCAATCAGATTCTGTGGAACATCTTAGGGCTGACAGAAGGGAGACAGGACTCTCTGAGCATGCTTTGTGGGGAAACTGAGGCAGGAGAGGGTTTAACTTCTTCCCTCCCCCTTTTCATCCCCCACTCGGCATTGGAAAGGGATTTTTGGGGAAACAATTGGCAAAAGCATGGTTTTGTGAGGGAAACCATGGATGAAAAAACGGATTGGGAATACACTGGGGGTAATAGGACATAGGGTAAAAGGGAAAGGTGGGATTAGGAAAAGGAGACTGTAGGGGGAACTTACAATAGAGATATTGTCTAACATGACTACGATTTTTTGCATATATACTGCCTTTTACAGGAACACCATCAGGCCCAGTGACCTGCGATGCTTGTAACCCTTTTCTCCCTAGAACAATTTTGAATTCCACGACTTCTCCATCTCCCAAGCTTGGGATGCATTTTTCAGGGTTATTCTTTTTAATAGCAGTTCTATGCACGAATATGTCTTGCTGGTTGTCACACCTTGTTATAAAACCATAATTTTGCTTAACATTATACCATTTTACTATCCCTAAGGTCTTAGTTACTATGATCTTTTCCTTTTTCCGAGTGGCTGCTGTTTTCTGTCTCGCTGCGTCTTTGCTCTCTCCTTCGGTCGCTCCCGTGTTGGAATTGTCGGGGCTGCTGGTGCCTGCACGCTCTTCCCGGGGTCGCGTTCGGGGCCGCGCGGGCCGGGCCGGGCCGTGCCGCTCAGTTCTCTGTGCGTCGCCTCCTCTGGTCGCAGCTTCGCTGCCGCTGCCGGGCGCTGCACCCACGTCTCGGCCGGGCCCCCGAGCGATGACCCCCCCGCGCTCAGCTCCAGCGCGCCTTTCGGCTGGGCGCGGCTCCGCTCCACCGCCACCGCCGCCCGCGCGCCGCCCCTCTCGGTCGGGCGTTCATGGGGCTCGCTCCACCACGCGCTGCGCGGGGCCATGCGGGCACCGCCGGGTCCCGCCGCTCCCGCCGCTCCTCGCTCCGCCACCGACACTGCGGCTCGCGTGGCTCCGCCCGCGCACGGGAACTGCCTCGCTGCTGCTCGCAGAGCGCTCGGCGCACGTGGCCTGGGCCGCACGGTCCCTGCGCCAGGCTTCCCTTTGCCAGGACACAGCTGACATTGCTCAACAGTCTCGGTAACTAAATAATATTCACGAAAATATTCTTCCATCGGCATATATTTTGATTCCAATATTAACTGTGTCCAAACGGTTTTCCAAAAGCCCTTGGTAAGAATTAAATCCCAAGAAACATAGAAAAAGTTCTTAAACAACCATGCCAGGAAGTGTTTCAGTTCTTTTTGAGCTTGAATCAAGCTAAAATTTACAAATCGTTGTTCAAGAATCATTTTAAGATAAATGTCCATATGCGGCTCTGAGAGCCAAGAGTCTTCCCACCGTTCCTCCATAGTTTAGATACGGAATAGCAAAGCAAAACCAAGAAGAGGAATCCAAAGTTTCCAGGGTTTACTCACACAAATCAGTCGCTTAGGGATCGGGGATCGTTCTGCTCACAAATCTCCACCATTTGTTGCAGTGGGGATCCTGCAACACGCATATATCAAACCAGGAGTCCCGTGGAAAGGAAATATATATGGACAGACAGATTCTTGCTAGATGTTTCAGAGATGTTTATTTCTCCAGCCGCATGGCCGGAGCTCTGCCCAGGAACTGTTCCAGTCACGGGACCAAGGGTCCTTCTGCCCGCGCAGGGAACACAAACCAACCAATGGGAACGAGGCTGAGCAGGGGCAGGGAAGCCCCGTGTCTGTGCCCTCAGGGCCCCTCTCCCAGGGCTACACGGTGGGGGAGGGACCCCAACAGTCTGTCTCCCGTGGTTATGCAGAACAGAATAGCTCTCAGTTTCCTATTTGCTGCACATGGACATGTATGTGCTATTATTAATACCACCTGTTGTTCTTATGTGGACCAGAGTGGAAGAATTAGGAAGGATTTGGCTGAAATTTGGAAGGGAACTCAAATTTTACATGAAGTAGCTTCCAGAAATAACACCTTGAATTTCGACCGTATCTTCCATACCCTCACCTCATGGTTACCAAACTGGGCCTGGATAAAAGAAGCGTTCATAATAGCTGTATAGTTGGCATCTTTGTGATAGCTGGTGGGATAGCTGGTTGTGTAAACTGGTGCTGGGGTTAAATGTGGAAATAGAGACTAGACAAGGTAGAGTCTTGTTAGTCTCTTAAAAAGAGGAAAATGATGCTGTTTTGGTTTTTACCTATATTTTTTTTATATATTCTCTGTATTGTTTACACATATATTTGCAGCTTTTTAGTTTGCTGTAGCATTTTCCTAGGCAGAAAGACAAAAATTCCAGGACCCCTGTGCTATCTTGGTTCTCCTTTGAAACCACGGTTGAAACCAGCTTTTTGAGACATATTTTTGTTAACAGGGCCTGGTCTCCCCTGAATGGGGGGAGAATTTAGATGATACTAGTACTGGGAGGGATTACTTCACAGGGCATGTTGCTAACTGGGGGACTCTTGTCAAATATGCTAATGCGCGGGATCTATAAAAATTGTACATGCGCCACACGGGGTATGTATCTTCATCATTTTCCACCTAACAAGCTGTGCACCTGAGGATCCTTATATAAAGGTACCCCTTTTTATCACCCTAACTGTGTCTGCCTCATATTTTTAGGACCAGAGAAAAGGCATCAATGGTACACCCACACTCTTGACACAGCCCTGGGACTGAGGGCCTGATGCGGCTGCTAATGCTTGGCAGTGCACAGAGAAGTAACCAGACACACGTTGCTCCTTTCTATGCAATAGATATTGCAAAGTAAAAGTCAATAATATGTGAGTGGCCAACAGTTTAAGGATGCATCTCACAGTCCTGCAACAGGCTCCTGCACATAAGGTTATTCTTTAAATGCATGAGGTTAAAATTGACATCCTGCACTTCAGTACTACATACATCACCCCACTGAACACCAAGATCACCAAACAGCAAGGAAAAATAAAATACTGAGGCAACAAACTAAAAAAATTCAAAGTTTACTGAAACAATTCAGGAAACTGAAAGCTTTGATTAACTTTGATAAGAGATCACCTGTAATTGATTGAATAAACGGAACTTTTCACTACACTTTTCTTATTCCAGAATTTTACAATCTTTCCTCCTCCTCCAGACAGATTATTAAACAAAATGTTCCATACAGGTATTAACTAATACCAGTTGGAATTATAAATGAATAGCTGAAGGTGATTCTTCAGCACATAGAATAACTGGAGACGTTGGTATCTCAGAGCTATTCTAAGCTAACCTACATGATTCCTGGGTGATCTTTGCCCTGCTTCTCAAAGGTTAATTAAAAAAATCTGCAAGTTTATCTTCTAAGAAAATTTGTTAACAATCTTTTGATTGGTTGTTTGCTTCTTCTCAATGTTTTGAACAACTGTACTTTCTGTCACACTGTATCCACAGGATGATGGTATTTACATTCATTTTTGGTTTCATTGGTCACTGATTTCACAGTGTTGTTCTTCTGGATTTTAGCATCTGCACCATTCCAGCGCTTGGAACAATGTTGTTAAAAAAAGACCAGCACACCTGCTCATGTAATATACTATTATGACACATTTGGGTACAAAGGCATGCAAAATTCACCATGAATGTGAAAAGGTCTACCTGTGTTCATCTCATGTAGCAAGTGGAATGCAGAAACTTTCCCTCTTCCCATGTACAGTAAGAACTGCTAGGCACTTGTAGCACCTACCTAAATGAAAGGCATAGGCCAGGCCTGAAAACTGCAGGATTATGGAGAATTTACTTCAGTTTTCCAGCTTAAAACCAGATCCCCAGATCTGAAAATATTAATATGACTTTTGATAAGAGACTTTAAATATCAGAGCTAAAGTCAGATTCAGCCTTGTTACATTATTGTCTTTTTAAATGCAAATTTAAACAGTGGGTTGGTTTCTTTTATTTTATAGATGTACTTGCTTTTCACAAGACTTGAAAAATGACAATTTTATATGAAGGAACCATCTTTTATGAGAAATGGAGTTTAATATCTATGACCACTATATAGGTTATGCATACATGAAAAGAAAGATGAAGCTTGAGGCCCCATGCAAATAAGGTCATCATACAACTGAAAATGCTAGGAATGATCAGGCTTGTTTTTTAAGAAAGTGGACTTTTGGAGCAGTTATTTTGGAGCTCTCAGTCATCCAGGGAAGATTTGCCACAATCAGAATAGAACTGCCCATCTTTTTAGAAGGTGTCATGTCAAACTGTACAGTAGACAGATCCTAACACCTCCAGCTTAAATCTACAGCAGTTGTATTTGTCAAGAGTAACCATTGAGCTGTGAATAGTCTTATTTTTATGAGCATAACAGATTTAACTTTTGTGGTCTTTAATTAATCCCAGATATAAAAAGCTCCTTAAGTACCTCTTATTTACCATGACTTACCTTGCATCTGTTAACTAAGTGAAAAACACTATAAAAACACAAATTGTGCTCAAAATGGTTTGCAGTTGAGAAAGTGTATGGCAATAAACTAATTTGAGAAGCCAAATGTATGCAGGTTTAAAACAATTCCTTTTTCGTAGTGAGAAATAGAGGAGAACTTTCTGTCCAAGTTGCTAATGGAGACAATTTTAAATAGTCCTTTCTTACAATAACAGCAGTTGAAACTACTTAGCTCTTTTCATTTCCCACAGATGAATATTGACTGAGTAATTACAGCTATAATCTCTTCAGTCTCTTTACAAAAGTTTTCTGCAGAATTATGTCATTAAGACAGAGCTTACTGTACGTAGCATGCCTATAATTCAATTGTGCTTAATGGCTCTGACCTACTTAATTTTACCTATTTTCCTTTGTATCTGGAATTTCATGAATGCTTTGTCATAGAAGTTTATGAAAGAGGTGACAAACAGAACATAAAATTTTCGTTTATCTATTTAAAGATACTGACTTACTGGTATAACCACAGGAAACATCCAGATGCCTATGAAGAATCAAAAACCTTTTAGAGAAAACCCCCCTATTTTTAAACTTAAATTCTATGTTTTAAGCACTGTGAAAAACTGTATTTTTAAAATCTATGTCTGAAGTATATTTGCTCCTCACTGTCCTCCCTCCAAATAAATGAGCCAATTTTATACATATTTACAGTATTTAATAAAGATGTCCAAATCAGCAAAAGTTTTTACATAAATGTTTCAGCACTTAAAATAAGGAGAAGCATTTAATTTGCTCTCAGCTCAGACAGTAAAATTAAATGGAAACATAATAGCCTTCTGCAGAAAGAATGCATTAAACCATTCCTCTCTGTGGGGAAAGGCAGTATCTCAGTATGATTAACAAAACCAAATTTAATTCAAGCAGTTATTAACTCTATCCCAATTTAAATGCTTAAATGTTTGCTGCCTGACTGATAAATAATCAGCTTCTTTTGGAGTCTGCATTAGTATGTTTTACCAAATCCTTGAAAGTTATTTGATAAGGTTTTCTATAAATTCTTTGGCTACATACATTAAGGAAGTTAAATACATGTGAAATCTACCAGCTACAAGTACCTTAAAAATAGTACACATTTACAGATTATACAGGGATCAGAGTGCAAATGTCAAGAGAGAATTGTTTTCAAGGACTAAGTTACTTACAACATCCATTTTTACATCCCAAACAGAAGGCTGTAGACAAAAAAAATTGCGATTCTTAGATTTAGAAATCTCTTTGAAGAGCTTCTTGATCACCTAAAAATGCCTCAAACTGAACCATTGCTTCATCTATTAATGTTATCACTTTTAATTATGAGATATAACCTGCAGTGTCTGCCTCTCTTTTTTTCTTTTGAAGAATATAGAAGTTCAGAAACTGCTCATATAAAGAACAGAAATACTGGTTGTATTCCCATATGGAATTATAACGACTTTAGATTCTTTTATGTCTTCTGAAGATATTTTTGTAAGCAAAATATGAAAGCAGAAATCCATGTCAGTCCTCCGAAAAAGCTCTGGGTTACAGTGATTTTGTGAAAATGTTTAGTTTTCTTCTTGCAGCATTTCTTCTATTTCTTTATCCCAGTTTTCATCACGCTTTTCTGATTCTGTCACCACCTCATACTCTTGAAGCTCTTGTTGTAATTCCTTTTCCCAATCAGCAGTTTCTTCTACAAGAGATAAATGATATGTAAGAATTTAACTGATAATACTGAATGTTGCTTATTTATATAAAACTAGATAAATTTGCACTGAATCGCTCTTATATCCCCTAAACTTCATGGGCTAATCTCCTTAAAAATGAAAGAAACTTCAAGATCAGAAATTTCACCTTCTTATTGATCACAAGTAGGAATTAATTAATATACAAGGCTATATTCCTATATGCATACTATAATAAAGATATAAAGAGCAAATACACAGCTAAGTCATTATGCATGTCTCTTTGCAAGATAATTTTCTACTCTACTATCAACTGAATCTCCTTTTCCAGTTCTAAATCTCCATAAAAAAAAGAAGTTTGTAGAAGTGTTGAAGTGTGAAAATCAAGATCAAATACTGTGGCTAGTTTAAAACAAAGAAGAAGGTACTCTCCTCACTGACTTTTGTAGCTAGGCAAGGTCATTTAATCAGGGTTAAAGGTAACCATATTTCATACTTCACGGAAAAAAATTAGTCAGAAGGCATTCCTGTGTTGTTAAGCTCTGTTTTAATTAGCTCTACCTATCATAGGCAAGAGTGTGGGGGAGGAGATGGGTGTTTGACGTGTTCCATGTTGGTTGGTACTTCAGCCTAGATAGGAAGGTACGCAATTCCAGAGTCCAAGTCAGTACGGCCAGCTGAGATTTCTCTGAACAAGTAACACATTCATGACCTACTGAAACACTTCCATCAAAGAACTAGATGCAAGAAAGTGATATTACTCATTACAATTCCTCAAGCTTGGCTATGTATTGAACAGAAGAAAAAAAAAATCAGAAAACAATGATTCAGCAAAATCCAAAGCACATTTTAATTAAGTTCTGCAAATGTTGTGATAAGCATCTACATATACAAGTGTTGACATAGTAAATTGTGTATGGCCAGAGCCACATCATCACAGACTCTTTTTATGCTCTTTATACTGATTTTATAAAATCTGAACTATTTTAAATATTAAGCTCCATTTAATCTCTTCTCATGATTCTCAGAACTATTTGTTACATTTTAACTGTAAACCTTTATAGGCAGAGGCCTCTTCAGGCTCATAGTCTGGTGCAAATGTTGCCTTTTTAGCTGGTGCCAAAACAAAAAAAACAGAGTCTGACTTCCAAATACTGTACTTTACCTACAAGGATGTCAATTAAAGAAAAAAAAATTAATATGCAGAAGAACCTATGGAAGAGAAGGCAAGGAAAGGAGGAGATAAACAGAAAAAATACCCCACACTCCCTTTCATAGAAGAGCAATCTAAAATTCTTAGGTACTTTGGATTTAAACCACTCACAGTTAACATTCTGTGTAAGATGTGGTTTGACCATGGGGAAGATTATAATTAATTTCTGCAATATCTCACTGATGGTCATTTCATACACTTTGGAAAAAACTGTCACAGATCTACTTTCCTAAATTGAATTGCAACTTTTTTTTTTCTTTTAAATCAACCTGTCTTAGAATTGCTTTATGTAAGAAACAGAGGTAATAGTAGCTTTACCTTCTACTACTGAAGTCTCTTCTTTCTTTTTGTCTAGCACTAGTTGTTCCATTTCTTTTCTGAGATCTTCCTGATTCAGATTACAGGCATCAAAAGCATCACTCACAAATTCTGATACACCTGGACTTGTGGAAATCTCTTCCTCATCCTGCAACAAGACATTTTAGTATAAACTTACCCAGACAGGGTGAAAAAAGGCACCAATACATACTTCTACTCGTGACTGCTTTTAAATAGAGCTGGCAAAACCCAAACTTATGGCATTACTCTCACAACTATTTTTCTTTATTGGCTATTTGTCCTTAAGAGTATTTTTGTACAAACAAAAATGGTAAGACAGCTGTACTGAAAATGTTCTGCTTTACATTCTAGGTTGTCTTTTTGTGTTCTCTTAACAACTTTAATTCTGATTTTGTAATCTTCAGAAACAATAATAAACTCCTGAGTAGTTTAGAACAGGACCTAAATATTAAAAATTTGACCACAATTCAGTAACAGTTTTCTAGACCAAAGTGAGATTAAGAGAGGACTGTTCTTTGGAAATCTTTGCCTGCTGGCAAGTGAATGCACAGCTCTGCTTCTGCCAAGAGTGTTCTCTGGCACCAACTTTACAATCCAGAAATGAACAAGGGTCATTATGTGTCTAAAGTAAAGGTTTTTGCAGTACCAAGCAAAAGTGAAATAAAGCAGTGTTGCTATTGCAATGCATCATTTAGATTTCCAATACTTCAGCCTGACCACTGCTTGAAGAGTTGGACAGAACATGGCACACAAATATATTTTTATGAAGGTACTGCTAGTGTCTCAGTGCAATGCTAACCTTCTATTCCAAACATTTTGGGAATTTCACTCTTGAGAGTAAAATCACATCTTATCATAATGTGCAGGATACTAAGGAAAGCATTCTTCAGATAAACTACTGTTTCTGCTACTGAAAATGAGTTTCAAGCCTATATGCTAAAAATTAGTAATACAGCAAAACAGCAGCAGGTTAGGACTGTCAGATACTATATTATTATGGTTTCATAGCAGAACTTACTCAAGAAGATGCATAATTACTTATTAAGGAACAGCTTCCCATACTAAACACCAGATAAAATATAACAGCATTTTTACCTCTTGTGATTTTATTTGAGGCTTGATTGTAATAGGTGGTGTTTTTGGCCGTACTGTTTCTGTCAAGGGAGGGAAAAAAAAGGTAGATTACATTTAAATATATAAAAATCTCATTTAATTTGCATAGCTATTAAATATACAAGGAAATACTGTATTTTAAGGAATCCTTGTGGTTAAAGGCTGAATTTAGCCACAGGTGAACCATTTTCAAAAACAAAGAGAAGCAATTTTCTATTCTTAATTAAGACAAATTTAGCAAGCCATTTCCTCATTATGACTCCACTTAAAGAACAGGACCTCTCTGAACCTCAAAATGACATCCCAAGATCTTTAAAGTTACAAATGCATAGACTTGGTCATGAAATCCAGTCACTGTCTATCACAGTTCTCCCACTCCCCTGGCTGGGTACTACTACTGACATGGGCACTGGTTAGCTCTCGGGCACACCAGACTGCACATGTACTATGCACAACGCTAAGTGCACAGGAGAACAGTGTTCTGCAAAGGCCTGTTTCACACAGCCAAAGGAAGTCACTGACAAACAAACCCTAGAAGCTGGTCCCAATTTCCTAAGAAAACTCACTGTGCATTCCGTATTTAGAGCATGGTGCTAGGAAGACAACGATTGTTTACAAGCAAGGTTAGATCTTTTCCCTGGCAGGTAAAGGAACACCCCAGCTTTCTTCCTCATGTTAACTCTCACGAGAGAGGACTTACAATGAAGACCCAGGTGGCTGCAAGAACAATTAACATACAGGGGAGGCTGTGGTAGTGGTGGAGTGCTTGCTTAGCAGTTCTCTTTGCTCAAACATGCAAAGCAGCTCTCAGCTTGCAGCTCTGCTTCCTCCAGGGTACCCAGGTGGACTCTTCCTGATAACTCAGCAATTTCTGAATGGGGAATTTTTTTGTGTTTAATTTTTAAAATTAAGACCAGTTTTAATTAAAATCATTCCCTAATTGGTAGCTGTCACTGCTTGTATAGCTCTTCTACTCAATGCCCACTCTTCTGTCCCATCTTCTCTCTTCCTTCCACTTCCCCATCTCCAGAGGATCTCCCACCATACCCAAAGAGGCTCTAGCACTCCCTGCTTGGAGAAGCTGCGGGACATGGCAGTAACTCTTTGCTGTTCAAGAGGGGTGCCTCAGGCCCCACCTGCTGCTCTCATGCAGATGGGACACGGCTGCTCTGCACTGGCCCATGCCCCAGTCAGGTGTGACTGATGCACCATTAGCATTATTCTGGACATACTGGCCTGGCATCATTTTCTCCACTGCTGGTGTGCTCTCATCCCAAGGTAACTCAGTTTACATCTACAGAGCTACCTAATACCTAGAGAAGGGCTAGAACTTGGCATTTTGTTATAGATCTTACATAGCCTTTACACTAGAACGTGGAATATCTTCCATTTGTCTCTTCTCTCTTCCTTTCACATCAACCACGTTAATTTAACTTTCTGAAAAGAGCAGCTAAGGCAGAGACAGAGAAACGGAAGGCTAATTCTGTTTTATAGACACTCAGCTTTGAGAAGAAACCCTGAACATTATGAAGAACTACCAAAAGGCAATTACTTCCAGTTTTAGCCTCCAATTAGGGAATCCAACCCTCAAAAAGGTTACTTAAACCAAAAATAACATGTAATATTCAGAGCTTCCCAAATTGATGCAATTTCTGAGTCAAACAAAACATGCATTTACTACAGTCTGGTACATGTATCTTTGCCATTACAGCACATACAGTCACTAGGACAGAAAATCTATCTGCATATCCCACACTGGTGGTTTGAACTGTAGAAAAGCTGCAACAGGCCAAAAGGCAGTGTTGGTGGGGTTTTTTTGTTTTTTTGTTTTTTTTAAATGAAGATATGTTTTGCTTTAGTCTCAAAGGGAATTTTACTAGAATCCAGCAACTTTCACTTTGAATGGTACTTTCCAAGGGTTTGAATGCCTCAAACATAACATTTTTATTGTTCAATAGGGTCAGATGCCATATCTCCTGTAAAGTTGAGACACTTCAGTTAAAACAGCCATAGTTTTGGGACAATAAACAACTGTCCTGAATAAAAGTAGTGGGAATGGGTGCCTCTTGGTCTGCAGTAGATTCTGGAGTAGTCTGTCCTGTCAGCATTGCATGGATATTAACTCAAGAAACTACTTTTTAGAAAACTACTTTTTTCACTCTACATGGGGACCTTGCCTAAGCTGACACAGGCACATTCCAAACAAAATCCTTGAGAAACACGAGACAAACTGACAACAAAGGCACATATGCAACATGGAAGCCCAGCTTTGTAATGCCATCTGTAGCCTCCCCTTCACCCCACAGTTCAGCTGCCTGTCCAAGGAGCCAAGGCCCACCTGAGTAACCTTCGCTCAGAGTGTGCAAAACAAGTTGTGCAAAAGACCTGTGAAAAAGTCTGTAAAAAGAATAAGAAAGGCAACTCAAGAGGAAAAATACCTATATAGAAAGATATTATATTCAAAAAGAAGGAAAAAGAAGTTAACTTGGCAGTGATCAGCTGGCTGTCAGTCAGGCGAGCAGTGTCAACAGGACATAAGTATTAGCGGATTTCATGGATGACAATTCATTGATACTGGGGATATGAGAACAGTTCCAAGGTGAAGCAAAGGCTTTCTCCTCCTGCCCAATGCCTACCCAGCCTGCCAAGATCCTTCAGGTGTCTTACCAAGGGTGGTGAGTGTACCTAGGTTAAGCCTAGATTTAATGAGCTACTGGTTATCTTTTGCATTTCTGTCAGTAACTGCTTTGTACTCTTTAAGCTGCAAATATTCCTGCTTGCAGAATTTGTTAACATGCAAAGAGGTCCAGTGGTTCATAAGAGGGTCAGTAAGAATCACCTGTAGAAACTGATCAATGTAACTGAAGATACCTTTGTTGAAAAAGCTTTTTCATTTCAAGGCTGTATCCCAGGTAGCCTCCTGGTCCCCATTTTTTCTGTTTCCACATCCTGCATGTGTCTCTGCCTCCAGCATCACAGTCATTCTACTCCTGTATCACTCGCTAACTTCTGTTTGGCACGAGGGATGAGCAAAAGCCAAGAGCAAGCCACATGCCAGCTGGCTGGGTTGGCTAGTACTTGCTGTCTGATCAACTGAACCAAAGGTATCTCCTACTTCTTTTTGACAAGTCAAAAATCACACCTGGGACCAATAACGGTCATGAGCTGTCACAAGCTAAGTACAACATTTCTCCTCTTGAGATTTCCACTCTTCTGACAAAATTGGCTGAAACTGGAGAACAGCTTAAAAGCACCAGGAGCCTCCTCTTCCCCAGTCTACACAAAGACACCAAGTATGGTGAGAGAAGCCCTGATTTAATAGGCAATCCAGGATAAAAATGTGATGGCACCTGATGTATACAATGAGCATTTGTTGATGTCTAAAAATTTTTAGCTTTTTAAAAATATTTGTAGCTTTGTAGATTTCTTAATATATAGTTGTACAGTTTCTAGCACTTCCTCACACTTTAGGACAGTAGTTACCCTTTCTCATACATTATGCCACAGTATTGAAATTCTGTTTGGTCTTATTTTCAAGACAAAGGGTTTCTAACAAGGAGATCCTGTTTTGCACCAGCACCTGGGCTGAAGTAATAAGATACTTTGTAGATATAACAAGATATAGGGCTAAGAACCCTTGGAGGGGCTCCAGTGCAGCAGATCCAAAGGTGGGTTACCAGGGCAACTGTTCTCCTACTGAATGTACTTGCTAGATATGCTAATTAATTAAACTTATAAAAATTGTGAAAATTTGATGCTGCACATGCAGATATGTATTATATGAGCAACTGAAAGCTTTCATTAAAAGCTTTCTTTATCTTTTATCTTTATGTTGCCAATTTTAATATTGTTTGAAAATTTTTTTTCTGATTTTAGGCAACAGCGTGACACTAAGTTAATGAACTGTGCTAAAACAAATGTTTCCCATACCTTTCAGTTCACTATCCTCTTTGCCTTTGCTCTCTTCCTTTCCTACTGCTTGCTGTTGAGCTGCAAGCGCGGTGAGTTGTGCAGACTGTTTAATTAGGGACACCCTGTAGAAATAATTTCTCCAGAACACCTCCTCCTTTACACTAGAGAGAACAAACAGATTTTGATTATTACATTTGGAATATCGTTCCTTTTACCATCTAGCAGTGAAATAAAATTAAATATGCAGAGAGGAGGAGTAGACACAGCTGTTATTTAAGTAAAAACTTAAAAAAGAAATCTGTGACATTAACACATCTTATAAAGTCCATCATTTTAGAAGTTCTTGATCTTTCACAAGGCATTTGCAGTTGACTTGAACATATAATAGTAATGTTATAACTTTAGGAAAAGCTTAACAGCATGCAGCAATACATGGTATGGAAAAATATTATACTGTTCCATCTCTCCTGACAAATTATGTAAACAAACCCAACAAGCCAAACAACCCCATTCTCTTCCCCTCTAAGCCAAACACTCTATTATTGTCAAACTATAATTGTCTACATCTTCCCTAGACATCAGGTGGAACTGGAACATCTGTGGTGGCAGAAGCCATTCCTAGATTGCAGCAGTACTATTTCACTACCTGCATGTCTTTCAGCACGTCCACAGAACCTTTAGTAACTAGGAACTGCCATTGTGGAAATGACCAGCTCTGATAGGTGGGACACTATCCCCTGCCTCAGGTAACATTTCCCTCGAAATCCCTCCAGCAAGAAAAAAAGACCCAACTTTAACCGAGAGGCAACAGAAGGCAGAAATGACAACATCTGTGGGGAGGAACTTGCGCAGGTTAAGAACGAGTGAAGTCACCTTTGCAGCTATTCAGGCAAACAGTGACCACTGAGACTAAGAACAGACAAAAAAAAAAAATTAAGCAATGTGGTAGAAAAGGCAAGGATAGCATGACCAGAGGCTGAAGACAGAGCATCAAATAATAGGGAAAGATCTTCAGAACTGACAATAGAGAAGAAGGTAAATAGAATGAAGAGCTGGGAAGGTTTACAAAAGGAGGAGATTTAAGACAGAACATGTAACAAGGGAAGATTTTCTTTCCTTAAAGAAAGAGACTAATGTTGGGAACTCCCACTTAAATAGGAAGCTGACTTGTGAAACAACCTTTGGGAGGAGAGTCTGGGACTGGACAAGGAAAAACCGCTCTGGAATAAAGCTCTGCAACACAGAGCTTTTCCCATTTCCTATCCAAATCCAGTTTCTCTTGCTTGCATTGCTGCTTTTTTGGTGACACATTCTATTACCATTTCTTGGAGAGGGAGGGGGGCGGGTCTCTGACTATCTGTAATCACTTTTTTGGGATGTCAGTTACACCAAGAGATCTGAACATTTTTATTGTTGCTTTATGGGTCTTTAGGGGAAAAAAAAAATCATTTAATTTAGCACAGTGGGCAATGAAATACTGAAGGCCTCTCCCACATTGAAGTCAACAGGTCCTTATTAGTTCTGTCTCACAGATATACTTCTTTTCTTACCTCCAACTGCTAAACTGCAATGCACATGCAATATCCCATGTGTTAGGCACTAGCAGATAAAAGTATACGTACACATCGTAAGAACATAAAAAGTTGAAGGAAGTGAAAAGAACAGGGAGTAATTTATGAGTATTTACAGACACATTGAAAGCATGATGATACAGTTACCAGCAGAAATTACTTACTGTTTGGGAACAAGGTCAAACCTCATCCTATTAAGAAGCTCATCTTCTTGCAACATCACCAGTGCAACAGGGTACATTTGATCAAAGTCAAAATGAAACTGCACACCTGCTGGAGGATCCCGCAGAAAATTCCGTTTATCCTTTGAATAACATATTAAATGTCATTAAATGATATCAGAAAAAGGACACTTATTTCACACACAAGAGCAGCAAAGCAATCTGTAAAGCCTTTATAAAAACAAAAACTATATTGAGGATCTGCTTTGGTTCAAGCTGAAACTGATAGAACTATTTACTCTTGCACATGATCAGTGCAGTGACAGACATATTAAAAGTATCTTGAAAACATGCAATTTAATAGACTTACTTAAAAAACCCCAGTAGTTTTAATTTCTCCAAGAGAAAATTTCAAAGCTTAGAGGAAATTAAATACTTACTGCTGATAAGGCCAGTATTTGTTGTTGAATTGTCTCTTCTTCATTGCTGTCTACCCAGGGAGGCACTGCTGCTTCTAGTGTTGAAAGGAGGAAGATAATTGCATATGTATCACTAGAAAAAAACCCACTCCAAATAACAGACCTTACATAAGGTAACATATAGTGTCCCAAAAGTAAGCAGAGTTACACCAGTAGGCCACGTTACTGTGCCTTTTCCTAAACTAAGTCCATGGCATAAGAGAGAAACCCTAGGAATGGATCTTTGCTTATCAGAGATAAAGAAGTAGTAACTAAATAGTTGCTGATCTCTGTTATTGTAAAAATAAAACTGTGGGGATTTCTTTGCACCAGTCAGAACTTGGTGCCTCTTAGTTTAGCTACTGAGGTAGTGCTGTACAACTGGTTAACTTGCCTGCAAATAGTATACCCAGATTCACTTTAAATGTGTAAACTTTATCTAAATTAAGCTTGCAAAGTAACTTACACCCAGAAGACACCAATTCTTTAACAATGGAGAAGAATGTTATAAATCTGTTACGAATTACAACCCATTATACACTGAGGAAGCCTACTTGAGTTCAGCTGGTTTGTATCTTTATGCAGATACTTTCAAAATAGTTCTTTAGGCTGTACAGAGAGGAAAATAAATTAACATAGATGAATAGATATTTATTAATCTCTTCACTGTCAATGCAAATTCAGCCTACAGAGACAATATGATGCATCTGTAGCAGTTAAGTAATTCTTGTGCCCTTAAACTAACAATGCTTATTTGCCCGTGCAGCTGGTATCAGCAAGATCTTTCACCCACATGGATTCATATCTGATGCTAATGCTCCTTTCATCTGTTACTCCTCCTTTGGCCAATCTAGCTACCTATTTTCATGAAGCTTTCAGAAATATATTAAGAGAAGCCCAAGTTTACTAACAGACAAAAAGACAGAAATACAGACAACACAATCCCAAAAGCAATCTTGCAAGAACAAACCAGACTAACATACTAAGTACAGACACCATGAAAAATTTTATCACAATCCATTTAAAACCAGCTCATTTTCAAGATTAGCAGTCACTAGATATTCAAACTGTCAGAAATTACTGCATTCAGGTAACACATTAAAAAAGATAAAAGTCAACGATGAAACACAATGTGAGAAAACAACTTTGCTAGCATGGTGATCTTTGAGTTTATTTCATAAAGCAGAATTTACTTAAAAAAGCAAATCTAAGCCAACTAGATAACATAATAGCCTCACTTAAAAATACGATCTTTCTATTCCACCATATGCATTAAATTCTGCCACAATGGGTTTCGTTAAATCGTGTTTCGATAGATTAGTTTCAGATATAGCTCAATTATCCAGCTTTCTGGAAGGTCTCACTTATGTGATGTCAGGCATCACCAATAAAAGCATACATTACCTGATTTTTTGGTTTGTTGCTCCTGGACAAATTTCTTCTGTTCTTTCTGAAAATCTCCAATAATTGTCTAAAATAAACATTAGGGAATCACAATTAAAAAAAAAATAAGAAGAGTGAATTTTTATTTTATGTTCAGTCAGTGCTTTCAAATACAGTGCATATTCTTATATCCATAGTGGCTCTTCTTGTAAGTTAAAGGTCTTTCATGTCAATCATACATTTCCTTTTACTGAAGCATTTAATTTTACATTTAAAACTATTGTGTATGCTTCAAAATTATATTTATAGTTTTATCAAGTTCAGGGGACAGGGAAAAAAGATGGAAAATCTTAGCTGATAACTTGAACATTGGCATACTATGCATATCCCCTTACTGTTTTACCATATCAAATACAGACAACACAGACTGTTCAGACTTATTTAAAAGTATTTTTAAAGCACTAAACACTGAAAGATACCATTGGCCTTACAGAAGTTTCAAGAGTTGCCTAAGAAATATATCCATTTCAAGAAACTGGACTTCCAAAACTGTAAAGTTGGATTTCAGAATCAAACTGCTTAGTTGAAACAAAATACTTCCCCATTTATGTTGTTGACAAATTTTCATTAAAGAAATCATATTTAGAAATATCCTACATTGAATTTAGAATTTTAAAAAGTGGAGAATGGTCTCAGAATTTGGCATGCCACAATCTAGAAGTAAGAATGCAAATGTTCTGTGGTTGAAAGCAGAGGCAAAAAAGATGAAGCTAGAAATGAATACTTAAACCACTCACAAAATACAAATTTTATGCAGTGAGGTCTGTGGACCAACAAGCTGCCAAAATGCACAGAAGTGTTCAAGCTAAATCCTGATAAAATTCCTATACTTTTTTTTTCCCTTCAGTATCCCAGTATTTCAGTTTAAGATTACTACCAGTGAGAGAACTACAATAGTGTCAGTTATACAACAGATCATTGTGGTTCCTTCTGGTTTTAAGTTATGTGAATTCTTTCTATTTATGCAATAAAACAATTTATATGGTATAAGAAGAAAGCTTTATTATAATACAACTATGATCTTGTTTCTCCTATATGTAATACTTATTAATTGAAACAGGGAATTCATATTACTCTAAGACATTCACAGAAAAAAGAAAATGGTATTTTAGGCATAAAATACGCTGTAGGTACTTAGCTACAGTTTCTTAGGAGCATTCTTGATAGTGTATTAAATTAACAAATAACCTTGTTACTTGATTTTTCCTCTTTGACGTGGATCAAAATTACATTAGACTCTGCTATGCTGCAGAAAGAAATAAATCTCTGCTATTATCATACAGACAGTTGTCAATGAAATCTGAAGACAAAATGTAAAATGTGATCATAATAGAGTTTCATTTGATGTCATTCGATGATTTGTTTGGAAGACAAGATGAACAGTAATTATATCAAGAAACAGAATTCTACTGTATTAAAAAAACCAGGCAATGCTGTAGTTTCCCTGAAGGGCTGTCTGAGAGATGGGAGCAGGAAAAGGGGTTTGCCTATGTGAGACATTCCTGGATGCACAACCCTACTACAGCTGGGATGGTTTTGGCCAGTTCCCTTTCCTTTCCCTTCCAAGCTACTCTCAATAGCAAACACAGAACACTACATGGCACTTACTGCTGCCTTTTTCTTTTTTTCTTTGCCTTCTGCCAAGTTTGTGGCTTAAAGCACTGGAAGAACACTTGCTGGCACAAGTTAAGCAACTGGAGCTGACAGAAAGGACCAGAGAGGGCAAGAAGTACGTGACAGGGTCAGGGTGGGGAAAAGAACAGGACAGTAACAAGGTGTTCCATTAGCTCACTGGTTCTGGGGAAACTGTACCTGTATACCCCTAGGGTCTTAGGATACAACATCCACAATGCCGAGCTAATTCTGACTTTTGCTGCAGAGATGCATTTAAGATGCAAGCTACCTCATCCCTTTTTCCAACTAAATAAGCTGTGGAGCAAAAAGAAACCAGTCCACACATCTTGAGACAGGTATTCCCCAACTGCCTGTCTCAAATTCTTCCAGCCCTTCCACCTACATCAGCATTTTTCATCATCTCTTCTGGTCTTTCTCCAGCGTATCAGCGTCCTGATGGAACTGAACAAACACAGGTGCAGCACTGAGAAAAGCAAGGTGACGATTTTTTGACAAGTCTACCATGAATAAACATTTCAGTCACATCATCATGACAGGAGATACATAATATCTCTTGAAAGGCAATATCTAAAGAGAGCTTAAAGAAATGTTACCAAATGTCAGATTTGCCACATGTAACAATGGTAAGCAAACAGATCTTTCAGATCCGGTATCTAGAAATAAATTACCTTATCGATGATACTGTCAATTTTTCCTTCTTCTACAGACTTCTTTATTGTCTGTGCTGTTTCAGCAACGGATTCAGATATCTTTTTTGTAGCAGCAGAGGCAAAATTGAAGAGGTAACCTTTCACAGACAAAAAAAGAAAGACCCGAGAATAGATTTCTTTACATCCAGTTCCCTTTTTACATTTATTTTTCCTTCTCTTTAGACATTTGGATACCTACTTAGAAGTTTCTTTCAAAATAACACAGCTTCTGGCCTACAAAAAACTCCTAAAATTCTATTTATCCATTTCTAGTTTACAATCTTTAACGATGTTGATGATGATCACAACTTTCTGTAAATCAAGTATTTATACATGAACCTTGTTTACTAAATCAAATATTCTTAATGGTCCTTGAAATACTCCTTTCCAATGAGTTTTCTGAAGCAATGTGTCTTTCCTGATTTCATGTAAGTATTTTGGAGACATTACGCTATAAAGTAACTTAGCCACAGTATTAAAACAGAATTATATTATTTTTTAAGAAAATTGACATGCACAATAAAGTCTCATAAACTGAGGCAGCAAATCCATGAAAAATTTCAGGAAGGTAACACTTCCTTTGAAAGTCTTAGTACAGAAGCTTGCTCTTGATGTTTGCCCTTATCTATTTTGCATTGTCTTCTTCTCTTTATCTCCATGAAAAGCACTGTGGCCCTGTTGGCTCATTTTTCTGAATATATTCAGTGTCAGAAGAACAATGACAAATATTCTGAAAGACTCACTTTTCTTATATTAGCAGTGCTGAAGTGATGAGAGGTGGCAGGGAAAGAACTACGTATACGTAGCACGGCCATCTGCACTGTGTTATTCTGTTTTAATTAAGGAGAACAAACTTGCAAGAAGCAAGATGTGTATCATAAACCTTCAGAAACATTAAAGATCAGCTTATAGACAAGTGATTTTAAAACACTGGTACTATTTCTCAGATGACATGATGTCACAAGCACTTTATCCTATCTGAATGGTTCATTACGACTGCAGTACCTCAGTTACAGTACACACATTATGTCAGTGCTGCAGTAAATAAAATAATTGCAGAGGCATCTAGATAGATTGGAACATTTGGGCAAACATCAATGGAATGAAATTTAACAAGAATGAATGCTGGATTCTGCACGTGGGATGAATATAAATTGGCACAGGAGTGTCTGGAGAACAGCCCTGCAGAAAGGGATCAAGGGGGTGCTACCTGCTGGTCAGCTCAATAAGAGTCACATATTTCAGTTATTCCAGAAAATCACCTTTGACTTTTATACAGGGGGTTATCAAACAAAAAACAAAACAAAACAAAAAAACCAAAAAACCAAACAAACCAAGCACTTCTGTTTCAAACAAAAAACCACCTTCCTTCTCAAGAACTCTCAAAAAATCCAGCTTCCCTATGGGTTAGAAATGGAAAAAATAATCTTATAATGCAAAAAAGAATTAAAAAAAAAAGTTCCTTTAACACATGTGGTTGTTAGCCACTGGTAGAATGAGTTACTTTGGAACACTGATGTCACCTTTTGGAAAGCTGAGTATTCTTTGTAGTGGATAAAATGTTCTCTTGTTATGATATCACAAAATCAATACCAAAATATGCAGAGGTCTAGCCAATCCTTAAGCAAGACAATTTTTTACATGTAACTTTCACTTACAAGTCACAGAATGGGGATAACCAAACATCCTTCAAGTACTGACTAGCATCTTTTATGCCTGTTATCAGGGTTTACAACCCATCACATGATTCAAGTATAAAAAAAAAGGTTAACTTCTATACTTTAGATATAGACATGTATTATTCCCCTTATGAGAACAGAGGAAGCAGCAGCCTACTGGACTGCTTACTTCATACCAGCTTTTATTGGTTGTTTCATGTAGCCCTGGAAACTCTCTCATATACAATTGTTTTAGGTGCAAAATATGTAGAGATATTTGCTGTGATATTCTGGCATTATTGCATGAAGTGGTTTTGGCCAGTCCTGGAAGCAGGCTGAAGAGCAAAATGCTTTTTATTTTCACTAAGTGCAAATATTCTTTTGAACTAAGGTACTCATAAGGCTGCTGAAGGGGTGGTACTTAGTCTTAAAAAAATAGGATTAGTGGGGGAAAATAACACTTTCAAATGACTAAGAAACTCACCCTCCATCTTACAAGCCTATGCCTGTATTAAGAATGTGTATCTAGCAAGATTTCTATTATTAGTTCACATTGGCAAAACAGTCATAATTTCTATAATGGCATGATAATGACTGAAAAATAATGTCTATAAGGCTTCGGTTTTACCAGTAAAGTTCTTTATCTGCCAGGGGATTCTTTTCATACAGCTACCCAGGTTGTAGGCCATGCAGATTTCTAGGATTTCTAGGATTATGTGGTAAAACAGCAAGAAAGCCTTTCCACCACAATCTACCCTGGTGTCACAGACAATGAACCCATGGACCACTAAATCAAATTTTCACTTACAGAGAAAATTATGGGATGGATCTTTATATAGATAATAGTCAATATTTATTCTTCCCCTGAAATTCAAAGCCCTTTTTCCTTCCTGAACAATCAGAGCAATTAGCAGATTAGAATCACTTTACCACAACTAGAGGCATATTTGACCAAACTACACAGACTAAACTGCTGCCGTTCAGACTGCCCAAGACAAAGCACAGTAAGAACCAGCTCAGACTAACGTCCCAGAAATATATTGATTGAGAATTTCAGAGCATCAATTAAAAAAACCCCAAAACCTTTAGATCTGTACTTCGGATTAATTTTATCCAAGAATCCACTACGGTAAAGCAGGAATTTTACTTATAGCAAATTACAGCTTTGCGCCATCCCTGGCAGCGTTCAAGGCCAGGCTGGATGGGGCTTTAAGCAGGCTGGTCTAGCAGAAGGTGTCCCTGCCCATAGCAGTGGGGTCGGAACGAGATAATCTTGAAGGTCTTTTCCAACCTAAAGCATTCTATGATTCTAAGAGTGCACACATGTTCAACAAAATCATCAACCCCCATTATTTTCATATGAAAAAATCACAAAACCCCACAGCAATCAATGAAGTATATTATTCTACGTAGACAGACCTATTCTCTCTACAGACAGACCTCCTCCCATAGTGCCAACAGAGCAGATACTTAAAGAAGTGCTGCTCCTTTAATAACAGCTCTGAAAGAGGCGATAACCGAACGACACATTTGCAGCCTTGTTTCCTAAGTTCGTATCTGAAAGCCGGCAGCCCCGGGACACTCACTGCCGATTCCCTTGGCCTGGCTGAGCAGCGCCTCCGACTCCCCCTGCAGCTCGCCCTGCTCCTGGCCGGCCGGCCCTGCCTCCTCCTCCTCCTGGTCCTGCTCCTGCTCCGCGGGGCTGCCCCTCTTGCCGGCGGGCAGCAGCTGCTCCTCGCCCGCCCGCTCCAGCCCAGCCAGCTGCCCAGGCCGCGCAACATGGCTCAGGGGCGGCGGCCGCGCTCGGGCCGTGCCGGCGCTGCTGCGGAAACCCGGGCGGCCGCTCCGCGCTCCTTCCGCGTGCGCCACTTCCGCCGGGAGCGGCCGCGGGAAGGGGCGGGCCCGGCCGGAGCGGGGCGCGCGGCACCTGTCCGCCGGGAGCGGCCCGGTCCCCGCGCGTGTCCGCGCCCGCGCGGCTGCCGGGCCTGCGCTCCGAGGCGCGGTACCTGCAGGGCGCTGCCGCGGGGCTGCGCCCCCCGGGCGGGTGCCGCCCCCTCCCCCGCGGCGGTGCGCTCGGGCTCGGCTCCCCCGCGGTGGGCAGCGGCCGCTCCTCGTCTGCGCTGCCGGGCTCTGGTCGGAGCAGCCGCCTCTAACCCCTACGTAAGTCGGAGGCCTGTTCCTGCTCGGCCGCAGCGCCCCGAGCGCTCCCGTGGTGCGGCACGTTTGGGGTGCAGCGCCCACAAATCCCTGCTGGAGGCGGCAGCTCCTGTAGATAAGGCTGGAGAGAGTAATTCGTGTGCCACTTCCCAGCAAAATGATTTCTTCCAGTATTCGCTTTCAGCTCTCCCTCTCCTAACTCTGTTTCCTTCATCTTTTACAAGTGGCTTGTCAGACCACCTGGAGTTCTCTGTATCTATTTCAAGTAAACGCGTTTCCTGAAGCTGCTGCGAAATCGCTGTTTTTGCTAAAATCAGAGCGAGCTTTTCATTTTGGTTCCTGTAAGCAAGGTTTAAGAGTTCTAAAGTGGCATGTACTCAAGATTTATACCCTTGTTGAAATTGTACCCCCAGTTTTCCTGAAAAGAGCTTTGAAAATGGCTTAGAGGTTTATGATGTAAATGTTGACAACTAAGTTGTCTGAGGTCTGAAGGAATAGCCTGAAACAAAGGTAGTAGACTGGGCATACCCCACAGTATTAGGGTCCAAGTCTTAAAATCTTTGCTATTAAAAAAAAATACATATTAAAATTAAATGGCAGGGAAAAGTTAATCCCTGATGTTCCTTTTTCTCCTGATTTAAATACATTTGCTGGTTATGGTCATCCTTTTGACCATATTGACAAGCAAAGAGTTTGTTAATTCCTATTACCAGAAATGTAAGAGCATTGATAACAACCATTGTTACCTTCCTGACCTCAGTCTGCTGGAGATCCAGGCCTTATTTATTTTACTTCAGTATAGTAAAGGGGAGCATTAAAATGGTACTGACTAGCTACTGCTTGATACCAGCAGCTGAAGAGCCACATTGCTTTGATTTACACTACATATTTATATGAGGGCCATTAAATCATGTGCTGTTGCATGTTGTTTTGGATCAATTGGGTGTTTAAGTAGGGAAAGATTTTCTTGACTCTAGAGTTCTTGCTCTGTGTTGAGCCATTGTTCGAAAATTGTTCAGTGATTAGCCTCCGCAGCCACCTGAATGGAATGTGAATTCATTTACAGATGAGATACACATCATCCTGTTTCAGATGGGTGGAAAAATGCATGCCTTTGTTTGCTAAAATGTATAAATAGTAAAAAGTTTTGGTAGTCCTTTTGTGCATTTCACACCCAGCAGCCCTTTCTGTATAGAACTGTAAATTAATACCTCAACTCTGTGTGTTGATCAGCCTCATCAGAACCTGTTTAGGGACAACATAGGTGTTTATCTTACATATTAGTATTTAAGCTGGGACAGGTGAATCCTGCTCCCAGATTCCAAAATGGTCATTTTTATTGTATATTGCTGAAGGTCATTTCAATTTAGATTCTTTGCAGATTGAGTTGTAATCTTCCCAGACATGAATTTATGTTCATCAGATGTACATCTTCGTTGTTTTAGATTTCCAGCTCAAGGTCTGTGCGTGTGTGCTGATATTCCAATGAAGTACATCCTGGTAACTGGTGGTGTCATCTCGGGCATTGGCAAAGGGATCATTGCAAGCAGCATTGGCACCATTCTGAAATCATGTGGTCTACGTGTCACTGCAATCAAAATTGATCCTTACATAAACATAGATGCTGGAACCTTTTCACCATATGAACATGGTATGAAGATTAGTGCTGTTCCCTGTCACAAAAATATTGGTATTTACAATAACGTGTTTTGGTTTGGTTTTTTTTAGAAACCAATAGTATGGTGTTGACTAGTTGTTTTATCATTATTTTGAAAGTTTATTGCTTACTGTGTGTTCTCAAGGACACTGCTCTAAGTTAAGAAACACAGGCCTGTTTTTTTTGAAGATACTGTTATGAGCAGATGCTTCCTTTCTCTAAAATACCACTTTACTGGGAAAATCCTAGCTGTAAGCCTTTTTCAGTTAGTGCTATCTTCAGTTCAACTTTATTGAAAACCCCTTTAAACAGTGCTATAAAACTTACTTGAAACTTGAGTCCTTAACAGTTACTCGAGAATGCTGTTCTCTGGGTATCAGTGCTTTCTAATGTAAGTGCCTTCATGAGTTAGCTTAAGTTCTCATTTTAGGAAAAAAGAATCTAGTCAAAAACATCAGTGAAGCTTAGAGCGCCTACTAGTGATATGATTTTAAAGTAGCTGCCGAGTTTGGTTGGTTGGCTCTCTAAGCCATGTCGGTTGTATTGACTATTGCTGATGGTTACAAGACATTGCATTTATAATATTGAATTTTCCTTCTGCTGTGTGGCTTGTTACTTGTACATTTATTAAAAGTAATGGTTTTGAAAGTGCCTTCAGCCAGAAGACATTTCTAATTATTTTTATGTATTGGATTTTATTTGCTTACTTTTAGTCCACACCACAGTTTTTGGTACTGAAGATAAATATGTGTATCTCCTTAACTGAAAAAACACTACTTTGCTTTTTAAGTAGACCAAGCAGAGCACATCAGACCTCTCTTAAAAAGCAAAATTTAATGCACTTTAAGGAGCACATCTGCTGCTACTTAGGCAGTTGAGTGGGCTGTAAGACTCCTGTGATGACTCGAGATTGGGAGGATGTATTCCTTCCCTAGACCTGGTACAGGGAGGAGGGAACACTGTGGCATGTAATTCTTTTTTTCACTGAAAATTTTCTTACTACTTGTGAAGAAACACTCGCTTGCTGGGTAGTACATGGAAGTTACATGACCCAGAATGGCAAGCCTCCTTCATTAACATTTTGACAGAAATACGACTGATATGATTAATTTAGTGGTTTCCAGTTAACTGTAGAGGCTTTTTAATAATATTTTTTTTTATTCTTCTCTTCCAAGGCCTGCTTAAGAGAAATGTTGATTCCACTCTGTTTCTGTTGGCTTAAGTGATGATTTAGTGTAGAGGATGTATCAAGTGCCTCACAGAGTCAGGCATAATTCTTCCACTCTGTTGCACACACTGGGGTGATTCGTTACACAGTTCATTGAAGTGTAGTGTTGTACTTTGGTGGGATATATATTTCTGTAGTCCACTTTTTTTTTTATGCATCAGTCACATAACTTGTTTAGCCATTGATTTATTGGGTCATGGCAAAATATTTACAGTTTTTCTGAAGAGCTTTCCAGCCTTACCTCAAGATCTAGCAACTTTAGTTCTGTCAGAAATTGACTACATTCAGAATTTAGAGACTCTTTAGAGGGCTAAGAAAAGTCAGAACCTGAAGGGTATTTTAAGTAGATTTTTCAGGGTCAGCAGTAATCCTTGCTGTGGACATAGTGAACCAAATATACTGGATGGAACAGCCAACTCAGAAACGGTGATCATGTTTGAAGAAGCATTTATGTTCATCATAACTTTACTCCTGATGCAAGCCTTAATCATTAAAATAGATCCAAACAACAAGAATTTATAGTGAAACACTTTGTACATGCATAATAATTCATGCTTATAAAAGCATAGTTTTTGTCTCCTGCAAGTGAGTTAATATTTTATTTGTTTCCGATTTATGATTCCTAGAGATTGTTTTCTTCCTATGAAGGATTATTCTGCTGTTGAAATGCTGATTAAATATTTATGTTGATTAAATATTTTGGCAATATAATTTACATTTACTTGCAAAACTAGATATGTCTGAGGGATAGACATTAGATGTAAAACTAATGACTTGGATATTAAATCATATAGAATGACAGTGCAGATTGAGTTTCAGTATGGGCTTTATTGATGTGTTGTTGTCATATATAATTTAAAATTTTTTTCTTCTATTTTAAGATGTCTGTGATATTCCTGCTGTGTGTTTAATAATTTCTGATTATTTTATTGTTTTTCTGTCTGTTTTCACTGTTTTCACTTTCTTTTTTCAGGTGAAGTTTTTGTATTGAATGATGGTGGAGAAGTTGACTTAGATTTAGGAAATTATGAGAGATTTTTGGACATCAATCTCTATAAAGATAACAATATCACCACTGGAAAGATATATCAGCATGTCATTAATAAAGAAAGACATGGCGATTATTTGGGAAAAACCGTTCAAGGTAATATTTTTAATTTTGTGGGCTACTAGTCTATTCAGTTTTCACAAAAGATGGGATCAGCTAAAACAGGCTGCTCTGTGCTGCACCACCTTACTCCTTTCTCTCTTCCAAAAGATATGGGCATATTCCTGTAATGTTTGGCTTCTGGGCTCAAGGAAAGAAGAGCTAGAGAAAGCACTTAGTAGTTTCGTGTTGGCTTTCTGTTCTCTTTACCCCTTTTGTATGCAAAAGTTAGTGTATGGGCCTAAAGTAAGCTATGCTTGCCTGCTCTGGTTTTGTTTTGTAGTTGTTCCACACATTACTGATGCAGTTCAGGAATGGGTAATGAATCAGGCAAAAGTTCCAGTGGATGATGACAAAAAAGAGCCACAAATTTGTGTAATTGAGGTAAGTATGGAACCTTCTAGGTTGTATATCTGCAGTGAACACGACGAGCTTGTTTGCTTTCTCTTTGCTCCTTACTGTGAAAAGGTCAGACTCAAGTTTTATGGAGAGCAGAAATTCAAGACACATTTTATATTCTTTGGTTTGTTCTGAAAGGGATAGGCATAGTCTTATCTCTACAGCTTCCATTTACTTGACTAAATCCACTCTAGAATACGGCTGAAATTGAGCTGCTTAAGAGTTTATTAACTTAGAGAATTAAAGCAGACAGTTACTGTAATGTGAACTGTCTATTCCAAGATCCAGATGTTTGACTGAAGCTTTATAATGTTAATAGTATTGAGAAAACTTGTGTAGTACCTGAAATCTCCTATGGTCAGTAGGACAGCCTTTCACATTCTAGCTTTCCATAGAACTTCAAATATTCATCTTGTTGCTTGTAGTCATGCTTAAAGGAATGCATTTGAACAATGTGTAAGTTAGTTTCCCACTTTCTAATGTTATCTTTAAGATCTTTGGAGGCAACTTCGTTAATCACCTAACCTGCTGATGTTTTGCACAGTGGAAACAATGAGTTTTACCCACCCTTTGTAGGGCACTGAGACAACTGGATGAAAGCCAGTAATTGCTAGTATTACTACTACAGCAGAAAATCACAGAATCACAGAATAATGGAATAATAATGGAAAAATAATGGAAAAAGATGATACTTAAGGATTTGACAGAAGAATATGTCACAGATTTAATGCCAGGAGTGACCACTGTAATCAATAGTGCCATAAACTTTGTGACCCAGCAGCAGAATTGCTCAGTGTTTCTTATGCGGAAGAATCTGCCTTTATTGAAGTACACTTACCAGTATAGCTATAGATCTTTTTATGATGTGCACAGTGAGAGTCAACTATTTCATTTAAAACAAATATGAAAAAGTAAATACAAAAGTCACACAAGAACATTAATAAGTGATGGCCATATCAGTCCTTTAACTTCAGCTTTTTTGTTTTGTTTTGGGTTTTTTTTGTTACACACTTATACTTCCAGCCTGATAAAATTATTTTTCTTCAGTACTCTAAAAATAATTGTAACATTTTTCCATTATAAAATCCTGAAGGAGTTAGACTAAACATGTGGGTGATGTACAAATGCAGTTGTCAGTTTTTCTGGTACTGGATGAACAGGAATATGTAATTCTGTCAAAAACCACTTGGTGGCATAAAAAGATCATTCTGCAATAAAACTATTTCATCAGACTTGTGTGCAAAACTGCTTTATTTAGTGCTTAGTCTAGTATAGCTCACTGTGTCTTCGAAAGGCATCTGATTTCTGTCTTTGTAATAAATTTCAGCATGGACTTAGTCTTGCATTTTGGTTTGGTAATAAACAATTATTGATGTTGGAAAGCCGTGATAATACTGAGAAATGTCTGTCTCTTGTTAATCACAAACGTTTGTGAATCTGACAGGAAATAAAGTTTTTCCATATGAAAATCTCCACATCAGCTTAACTGTTGGTTACTGGTTCACCACTTTGAAGGCAGTGTGAAGCATGTATTATTCAGCAGCACCACACATATTCCCATGGGAAGCTTATGTATCTGGTGTAAAGTGAACATAACAAAACTGGAAAGTTGTTTAATGTTTTCCACAAGAAACAAAATGTGCAGAGTAGATGAAAACACTTTGTAGAGTATGCTTGCAAATTTCAACTGTCAGGGGTTTGAGATAAAAGTTTCAGAAAACATCTTGAAACAGATAAGAGATATTTTTTCTTTTGTTTTTGCTTTCGGCCACTCTGACATATCCATTTCCTTTTCAGCTGGGTGGAACCATTGGAGATATTGAAGGAATGCCATTTGTTGAAGCATTTAGACAGTTTCAGTTCAAAGCAAAAAGAGAGAACTTCTGTAATATCCATGTTAGCCTAGTGCCACAGGTAAGTTATTATAATAAATAAATTTTGCTCCATATTGGCTTTATGTTTGTTTACTTGTCTCATTAACCCTTTCATGCTGGAGCCAAGTCAAGACCACTATAACTCTTTGTACAGGGCTAAAAGTACTTTTTCATTTGAACTCTAAATTTTACTTTACTACTCACTGGGGAGATTTTGGTAAGCAAAGGTTTGTAATGATGATAGATTTCACCCTCTAGATAAAAAGATACCAACTACAGCTGTGGATTAGAGGATTGAACAGCAATTGGTACGATTAATTCTATGTAATTGAGAACAGAATTATTTATTACATCTGACTATTCCAAGGACAGTCACTGAAGGCTTTGTGCTGTGTTGGACAGTCTCCTTTTATTAGCCAAATCCAACTTTTGGAATATTGTTCTTCTTCTACCTGAGCCAATTATATGGAAATTTTTCTGTGAAAACAAAAACAACAAAATAAACTTGACCTGAATTGGGACCCTGTGATTTCTTCACAGTATTTCATGTACGAGTAATAACAGTGGTGCCATTTCTGTTTCTGGCATACTATGGCTCTCTCTGGATATGTTTATTTCTTGCAAATATTGTTACTTGCAATGATTTTCTCTTTTAATCTGTAGCTGCTTTCTTTGTTAGTAGATGTTAGTTGATATTTGAGCTTTCAAAATGTGCCTTTCCAGCCTAATGCTACTGGTGAACAGAAGACAAAACCAACACAGAACAGTGTTCGAGCACTGAGGGGTCTAGGCTTGTCTCCAGATTTGGTGAGTCAATTTTATTTAATTTTATTTATTATATATAAATATATTATATATATATATATATATATATATATATATATAATATGTATATAATATATATAAATATATAAATATATTTATTATATATAAATATTTATAAAAATATATATAATATAATATATTTATTATTTGGTGAGTCAATTTTATTTATAGGTCATCTAGAAATGTCCTGGCATAACCTGTGTTCATAGAACAAGCCGTAGTCTCTCAGGAGATACTTCTATAAAAAATGCAAAATATGTGCTGCATAGCTCCATTAAAGCCACAGGAAATCATATTACTCAAAATCAGTCTAAGCTAACTTAATTCAACTAATTTCTTGTAATATCTTGGGACTGTAGCTATGTTCTTTTTAAGGCATCTTTTTACAAAAATAGTTCTTCACTGCTAAAAGTAATTGAAATCTCAGTTCACTTTGTAGGAAGACCTAGAATGTTTCTGTCTTCTAACATTCAGAATTTTTTTAATGCATTATTAAGAAGAAGCAATGTGTATATCCTCAAAACAGAAAAATGATTCTTAAGAAGATAGTCACAGAACTAAATTTTGTGTTCTTCTTTCTGGGGTTTTTTTTTTTTGAGTTCTTGCATTTTACATTTATGAATGAGTGTGTTTTTAACTAAAAACGAATGGATTTGTAAACAGGATATGTGAAAGATGTGTTTGGTGTCAGATGGTTGTGACATGGTAATTGTAACCAGCTTGTGGAAGGAGAGACCTTTATTAATGTAATGCTGTACTGTATTCCAAGTTTCAGGGCCTAATTTCCAAAATCCCTCTTGAAGTGCTAATTGCATAGGGAAAGTTGCAAGTGCTTTTTGAAGGCCTTTAAGGCCTGACTTCTCCCTCCCCTCCAAAAAACAATTTTTTAAAAAAAAGCCTGCTAAGTGGGTGTGTATAATAAAAGGAGAATAGACAAACATAGTCACTGTGTTGCATCTTGGGTCCTTGCACAGGCCAGTTCTGGGACTGCCAGGAGCACAGTATCATTTTTGGCTTTTGACTGCTGCTGTTGACACCTGAAGCAGGGACAGATCTCACTCGAGGTGCAGCCTCTGGGCGCCCTCATAAAGGTCCTTGAGCTCTGCTTCAGGACAATATTTAAATCCTTGCTGCCAGGGCAGCACATGGGGCAGCTCCTACAGCAGCAGCCAGGAAAGCTTCCTTGGTGAGCTGTGCTGCCAAGCTGAGCCTGGCTCATCCTGTTCTGTGGGGTGTTGTGAGTGCCAAATGAACACGCTGGAGCTGCAGAGATCGTGTGCTCTGATGCAGCACTTAGAGTATGTGCTTGTCAGTGCTGCCTGGTTGGATTCAGTTGTTCCTCGTCTTCTGTGTGTTACGTTCCTTTGTGGTGCATCTCTGCCACTGTTACTGTAGTTTTGTTATTTTCATGCTGATTGTGATGTTTTTGATTTCTGTGTCTGCATTAACTTTAAATTTGTCTCCACAAGATGGACGATAGATTTCAAAGTGGGTTTAGTCATGTGCTCATACTATCAAGGTTTATGAATTACACCTTCAGCTTCAAACTGTACAAAATTTTTAAGTATGACTTGTGCTTAAGTGAATAGGATGTACGAATTGTTTCCTAATTACATTTTGATTTGAATGTGTGCTAATTTTCCCATATACTTAGCATTTTTCTTCTGTTTCTGGAATTACTTGTGAGGGTAGGGTAAGTTAATTAGACTCCATCAGTAGCAGTGTAGTAAAGCTGCATTAACAAGGTGATCAAAGGTCAGCTGCAAGTTTCTGAACAAAAGGGCTTAATGCGTTGAGTAGTTGAATTTGCTAGAGGGATGGGGAAAGTAATGAACTAATCTTGTAACAGGATCATCCTACTTTCTGTTATACTTTCAGGTTTCAAAATAACTTAAGGGAGTAGACTGAGTAATCAATAGACACTTTGATAGAGCAGTCCTGCATTTTGATTTAGTTGCCTGGAGGTACATAGTGTAAAAAATGACCCCTTCCAAGAAACACCAAAACATATAATTACTTTCTTTGTTGGTTAAAAATTATCAGTATTTTCTAAAATTACTGGGGTTTAAATGTATCAGCAAAATACTAGCAGAATAATTGCACCAGTAAAAACTCCATACAATTATGAATTAGTTTTCTCTTCTTTGGCTTCCTTTTTGTCATGATGTGTAAATTAAAAAGATGCTGAAATACTTATGCATGTAAGCTAAGTATTATTGCTTTCAATTTAAATCTGATCCCAATAAGATTACAGTATTCCTTTTGATTCATCATATTAGTACTTACAGAGCTGCTAGACTTGAGGCAAAGAGTATTACAATAGTAGCTGCAAGAAAGGAGAACACGAGGAAGCAGTATGACAGAGAATGTCAGTGAAAGATGAATGAAAATGGGTCCGTATGGGCAAGTGACTGATGTACTTCTGCCTGGCTAGGTAGATATTTATGAGCTATGATATATCATAGAGCTCCAAAAGAGGGGAAAGAGTAGAAAAAGGCACATTTGTTTGTGCTCTGCTTCCAAAGGAGATTACTTTCTCTGTGAAGTATTGAGGATGTTCTAGTGGTTTGCCTAGTAAATATTTGAAGTTTTTCCTTCTGTTACGACAGATAGTCTGCAGAAGTGCAAAACCTATAGAGATGGCCGTGAAGGAGAAGATTTCCATGTTTTGTCATGTGGAGCCTGAGCAGGTCTGTACTTCAATACTACATGTGGGAAAGTATACAAATATTTCTGTGCATTTCCGTTTTCAGACTGCTTCATAACTATGTAATTGTTGTTATAATTCTTGTCTTGCTATTATGGATGTTACAGCATTTTCAAAATATCTGGAGTATCTATGTTAAGTTTTATGTCAAACGGTCATTTATGATTTAAATGCATATTGTGTAAAAGCTAATAAAAGGAATAGATTTTGAGTGCATGGTTAGTTGTTATACATAGCATGAAACTGCATAGTTTTCACAACTGTGGTTGGTTATTGCCCATAAATCATCTCAGGTGATCATAATGGATGAACAAAGTGTGGTTAAAGCTAACTGATTTGCTTATGTCTGCGGATGGTCACAGTCACATGGGCACTCTTACTGTGATAACATGTAGTAGGCTATTTATGCCCTTAAGCATGCATCCAATGTGTAGGTAGATGTCCTTTTGTAATTCATGTGTGATTTTTTCCCTTAATAATTCACAGTTAATTGCTATTCAAATATTAATTTTGATTAATTGACTGCTCTTTAATATTTTTGCAAGTGAGAGCATTTTACTCTTCAATATAATGAGTAATAGTAAAGGTAGGACAGATGCAAGTGGTTATGTGGCATTTCAAATTGAATGGGCACATAGGGAGGCATGGGGCAGCATGCACATGTTCAAAGTTATGTGATGAACAGAAGCAGCTCAAGGGTAACAAAGCGAGTGTCCTCTACTGCTCATATCTGTCAGGGAAGAGAACACTTGTGCTCAGGATTCTGAGCTCTGTGATCTCAGGTAAGCCAAGCACAATCACCTTAATTGCTGGCAGCTTGGATGCAGTTTATAAATGTGTTCTTAACAAAAAGGTCCTTAAATGGGCTGTACTCAGTAATTACATAGCCTACTTCACTAACAAAATATATTTAGGAGATTTTATCACAATCAAATTGGGTCTGTTTTGTTAGATTTAATTTGTTTTCTTGCTTTCATGGTTAATAACTGTTCAAGTTTGTGAGGGGGGAGGAAGTGCTAGCAAGCATGAGTGCTTGTGGGGCCAGATGTTTGCATTGAAACTGATGCATTGATAGGCTTGACAAGCCTGTATGATGTTATGAAGGAGAAATAAAACACATTTTTGCCTTTCGAGTAACTTTGTTCTTGTAGATTTAATGGAGCCTAGAATATTAGCTGTGCTGTCCGGCTCATTCAGAAAGAAGGTATTTAGAAATCAGAATGTGTGTAGAATAAAAAAATGCATGTAATATCCAAAAATAGAATGAACGTTTCCTATGAAAAATTTACGTAAGTTTTTTATGTTCTGCTTTTTTTTCTCAGGTGATATTTATTCATGATGTTTCTTCTACTTACCGAGTACCAATCCTATTGGAGGAGCAAGGCATCATTAAGTATTTTAAACAGAGGCTAAATTTACCTATTGATGACCAGCCAAGCGATCTTCTAATGAAGTGGAAGAAAATGGCTTGCAGGTATTCTACATCCTGCTGCCTTCTCTAGAAGTGCTTTAATTTAGTTTTTAGCTACTATGAAGTCACCAAACTGGACAGGGGATAGTGCTGATCAACACATGTGAATGGCCTGGGCTTAAAACCATTGGCAGTTCAGAAATCTTAGGAGATGTTTTGTTGAGTTAAAGAAAAAGCAAACACTGTTAAAATGGTTTTCTTTGGTGAAATTTGGTGTAGTAACTGAAGAACTTGTTTTTGTCAGATACGAAAGGTTGCTGAAGGTGTGTTCCATAGCTCTCGTTGGCAAGTACACAAAACTAAGTGACTGCTATGCATCTGTTTTCAAAGCTCTGGAACACTCTGCGCTGGCAATTAATTACAAACTGGATTTAATGGTGAGGATATTTCTGGTTTCTGCTTTCAAGGATACTTTGAATCTACTATTGTATCACTCTTTGGTAACCTACTAGTTCCCATTGTGTGAGGCAGTTTTAATTCATGTGAAAATTAGAAAATGGATCATGCAGATAAATAGACTGGCCAAGCATCTAATTTTTAAAAAGACATGTTTACAGGTTTAATTATTTTATTTGTAACTAAACTTATCTGAAAGGAACACTGAAGTTACCCAAAACTGGATCTGATGAAAAAGCAGACTTCGTCTGCAAATTTGTATTTACTATCAAAGTTAGATTTCACTTGTTTTCATGACACATGGTTTTATGGTAAACTTGTCAATCCTGGGTTAACAGTTGGATTCAATGATCTTAGAGATCCTTTCCAGTCTAATTACTCTATGACTAGAGAAGGGCAAATGTACCAATCTTAAAATAGCGCAAAAATTGGGATTTGGGGAAGTGGCAGGTGGTCAGCCTTTCCTTGTTCCCTAAAAGATTAGTACCAAATACTCCAAAAAGTTGTTTCTTTGTGCATGAAAAAACAAGAAAGTGGGAACAGCCAGAATTGATCCATGGAGATTTTTAGAGCCTGACTGGAAATGACCCTAAGCAGCCTGCTCTAATTTGACTTGCTTTGATCAGGGAGGGGGGCTTGAGTGTTCCTAAGGTCCTTTCTGAGCTATTGTGTCACTGTAGTGTGTTGTACTGACAGCTGCAGAGTGGGAAATTTTTATGATAGGAAAAATAGCTTTGCTTATAGCAAAAAAGGTGAAAGATGCCCTGTCTGCAAATGCATGGCAAGCTTCATGTGCAGCTGGTCTTAAGTTTGGTGGGGCTTCTGCATTAACAAGCATGAGATCTGATGGTTGCTGAGCTCCAGTGCAGTGTTGAAATGTTAACAGACACAACTCCCACTGTACTTACCTGCGTGTCCAAACCTCATTTTAGTGTTTATGCCCAAAGGCTCTCAGTATAATCCCTTGCTCTGAAGGAACTGCTTAATCTGAATGATGAAATGTTGATACTTCTTGAACTGATAAATATGCTTTCTCAGTATGTTTGGCAAAGAAAATACAATTAACTCCAACTGTCATTAGTTTCTCTTTCCAACCTTGCAGTATCATATTGTCCTTTTATCCTGTAATATCCTTCTAGTATAGAATAGCAACATTCAAAAGTAGTTATTTTTCTGTTGTATTTTTGATGCCTTCTGGAATGTGGAAAAAGTAGAAAATATTTGCTAGAAAGCAGTCCTGTCTGGGAAACTTTCAGCAATCTCCTTGTCAGTTGCATTTCTCTGCACACAGGTGAGTTCTGCCATTTCAGATGATGTCATTTTTATAGAGGATGGACTCTACATCAGGATGTGGTTAATTATGTTAATCTGAGAAAAAGACTGGCAAAACCCAGAATCAGACTCTGATCTTTTGTGTTCCCAGTGCAGTGCATTATCCCCTCACTTCACTCTAGGCATGCCTCAGGAGCTGTGCTTTTTAATGGCACTGGGGATTCTAATGCAGTATTTCTAGTAGGGCATAGATAATGAGTTTGTCTCCCTTTCTCCCGAAGAGGCCTCAGGAACTCCTTTCTCACAGAAAATACAGATTTTTCCAGTCTCATAATAAGATGGGATAAGCTGTGGCACCCAAAAGCCAGGAAAGAAACGTCCTGGCCACATCCCATTGGGGTAACAGGATAAGTTAGGTCAGCGCCACTCCTTGTTTGGCCCTGGTTGCCATAGGAAGATAACCTGGGTTCACAGTTACAAAGCATTCTAGTAAGTCTGCCTGCCTGGAGGGTGCCAGACAGAGCTGAAGGCAGGCAGAACTCTTAAGGTATGTGCAAAGAAAGGGGCACAGCTTGCTGCAATTAGAGCAAACACTCGGTCTTAAAAGCAAATACTGGGTCTTCAGTGAAGTCGTTACAGCTTTATTGGCCAATTCACTTGAAACTCTTAATAATTTCTCTTAATGCTTGATTATATACTGTCTGCTGCTCTTTCTGTGGAAGAAGAAACCATTTCATTGCGTATTTTTCTTTTGTTAGTACATAGATTCAACAGAACTTGAACGTTCTACGGAAGCAGAGAACTCAGTGAAATATCACCAGGCATGGCACAAACTATGCAAAGCAGAGTAAGTGACGTTGGGCATTCTGTATCCCAGGTGCAGACCATGATATTTCTTTCATGTGATGAAAATGCTTCAATAAATCAAATAATTTCTCAATGCATCCAAACTTCTATTACTTACACTAAAGGGTAGATTTCATGGTTGGTGACAAGCTTCAGCAAATTAAAGTATCAACCCATATCCTCAAACTCTGCCTAATATCGTTGGAAAAGTAGTTTTTAGTTTGTTGGTTAAGGATTTTGGGGGTTTTTGTTGTTGTTTTGCTTTTTGAGATATCTGGACTTTCTTTACAGTGCAGGTCAGTTGACAAAGGTTTTGTTGTCAACGTTCAGCATATTGAGAGGTGCTTGTAAATGCTAGTGACACTCTGCAAATGTCTCTGTTAAGAATCATTGCCAGGATTTCAATTTGTATTTTTAAAGGGATGTTGTTTCTTGGGTAGATGCATTCAGTTTTTTTGGTATTAGAAGATCTAAACTTTGGGTGTTAAGATTCTAAGTAGTGAATATGTAGCTAGTTTATTTGAGCAGTATTTATTTAAGCAGCGGGAATTTCACTGTGAAGTGTGGTATTGGTCAGAT
Source organism: Corvus cornix cornix (assembly GCF_000738735.6). Taxonomy (NCBI): domain Eukaryota; kingdom Metazoa; phylum Chordata; class Aves; order Passeriformes; family Corvidae; genus Corvus; species Corvus cornix. The sequence goes on along the minus strand of NC_046332.1, from coordinate 101,553,878 downwards.
GAGAATCAGGGTGGGTAGATGAAACAAATCTCCAAATTTAGAGTTAATTTTGTATTCTGAGTGGTCATATAAAACATGCCTTTCATGCATTTTGCCTGCTTAGTTATAATCTCAAAAGCCTTCAAGTTGTATGGATTACTCTGCTGGCTTTATTCTACATGTTGGTTCTTTTATATATGGCTGTCATTACAGTGGCATTCTGGTCCCAGGAGGTTTTGGAATTAGGGGAACAGAAGGCAAACTCCAAGCTATCTCCTGGGCAAGAACAAAGAAAAAACCTTTTCTTGGTAAGATCATTAGTGTGAGAAATGACTGTGTTTAGGAGATGTATAGCAAACTAATTGATTTGACAAAAAAGCCCCCCAAATCCCCACATTAGGGAGGGATCCTGTCTTTGGGAAGTGTGTGTGCTGTTGTGACTATCTGCCATGTAAGGAATCCCCAAGATCATAGTTGTGTACCACGTCTGCTGTTTAAGGAAGGAAAAAAGACAATCCCTACTGCAAAGGTTTAATTTGCTACGTACAAAAATGGAGAGTCTTTGCTTCTCATTGTAATTAAATCAGTATCATTCCCTTTATTAAACAGTGTGCAGAAATCACAGGTATCTTTGGACCACTTTTGCTATATTAAGTGATTTTTTTTTTAATTTACTGGTTTATGTTATGGGAAAGTCTAAAGGCGTCATCTGGCCTATAAGCTAAGTGCTGTTTGTGTAAGTGCTGCTGAGGCTTTGCTTCCTACTCCACATTTCTTACTTATTTTTAAGTGTCTGAGTAGTTGCCAAAGCAAAGTTTGAATCTGGATATACCCAGGCTTTCAGCTTCTGTTTGTCTTTGCAGTAATTATTGGTAAAATAGATGAGAGGAAAAAAATACCTTTGAAAGGGCTTAAAGCACATAATTGTATCACATGTATTTATAGTGTGCCAAGTTTGAAGTGTGAGTTTTACATTGAGCAGCCACTTTTGGTTTAACTTTTTGTAAGTCTGTGTATATGCAATGAATACCAAGATTTCAAAGCAGTCAAGTTTAAGACAGAACAGCAAGTACTTAGTCCTACTCTTTGTCCTGGTAAGTTCTGGAGTTTTTGTTTTCTCTTCTAGGAGTTTGCCTGGGAATGCAGTTAGCAGTTGTGGAATTTGCAAGAAACTGTTTGAACTGGGAAGGTGAGCTTAGTATGCTAGTGTGGATATGATTTATTTAGAAGAATTTTTATTCTCTATGTGAAATGTATCTCTATTATTAGAACCATTTACAGATCCTGTGGTTGTTAGATACTTAGCTCTTGCAGCAAGATGATTTTCAGCTAAGTACCCTGTGCTACCTCTCTGTGCAAGGGAGTAAGAACTCTTTGTTATGCAGTTTGCTTGAAACCTGCTTCTTGATCTAAAGAGTGTAGAAGAAAGTGTGCTTAGAGTTACCTCTGTAGTCTCTTTCTGAAGTGGGCAGGCGGTGAGGAGTAAAATGTGAGAAGTGGTTTTCTCACTTGCCTTCATTTCCCAGAGTAGCCAAACAAGAGCAATTGCAGTAGTAGTATGAAGAGATTTAACTTATCAATGAATTTCTAATAGTAAGAGCTGAGAGGAAAGTGTTTTGTAAAGCAGGAAAGGGAACGTATGTGTCTGAGGTCATATGCTTCCTGTGGTTGCTTCAAACGTGGCGCAGGATGCGTTTCAGCACATGACATTGTAACATAGATGTGGACAAGCCTTGAAATGCCACAGAGCTGTTACGAGTTTGTAGTGCATGTAGAGCAAATGTACTGTGTTTACTTTGAACTTCTATTCCAGATGCAAATTCTACAGAATTTGACCCAGACACAAAAAACCCCGTTGTAAGTACTGTTTTTTTCCTGCATGTGTTTTGTGAACATACATCTTTGTTAAAAAGGGAGTTACCTCTGTGTTAGTTAAAATCTATCTATATTTTTATGTGGTAGGACATGAGGTGGTATCTCATGGTGCCAGTCCTTACTCAATATTATTTAAAAAGCTATTTTCTTTTGATAGTCTCTTGCTATTGTTTGTTCGCTTCTGTGAATTGCCTTAGCTTTATTGTTGTTATTTTTCTAATAGTTTCCTTGTCTGTAAACTCATGCTGGGAGTAGACAATAATGATTAGGTTGTCTTTACTAGGGAATAAAATATAAAAGGGAACTGAAAAGTGTAGCACAAAGCTATTACCAAAATAAAAATTGATATGACAAGATAAGGATTAAATGGAATGGGTTAAAAAAATTCTTATATTTCCTTTACATTTATAGTATAAATAACCACTACACCCCTCCTCCCCATGCATCTTATTTTTTGACAAAAATTTCAATGCCCCAGATATGGCAGGGCTCTCTGCATCATAGGCTGATGGTAGGATTTTAGAGTGGATTTCGTCACACTATTAATGTAGTAAAACTTAAAAGTGATCCGTGAAAGAGGGTTTTTAAGAAGATGAACAGAAATAAATATGTGAAATAAAGCAATTATCTTGGTGTGAGACGTAAACATCTGCTCTAGAGACAAATTAGGTGGGTTGCTCACAGTGACCTACTATTTCTGTATGAATTTCCTTCAAAAGAATTTTGTTGGGATTTGCAAGTAAAACATACTTTTTTTCATGTCTGCTTAGTCTGAAATTTGCAAATAGGAGGGTTTTCAGAGCGTTTGCCCTGTCTGTCAAAGTTGCTTGTTTGCACAGAAAAGAGAATCTAGTCTGAACTTTTGAAGGTAAATTAAAGACCTTCAGAGTTTCAATGTGAGACTTGCTGCTAAAACTTGGTGGAGTTTGGAGAAATCCTCAGGTGTGTGAAGGTAAACTTTGCTTTTGGCATCAAATCTGTGGCCTTGCCATAGTTAGAGCTTTCTTCCTTCCTCCTTGAATGTGTACAAACATGTACTCTTTCACTGCAGGGGTCAATTTCATAACAGCACTATGTTGTAAAATGTGGAAGATGTTGAAAGCTTACTGTAAAATTCTAGCTTGTAAGAAGAGACAAAATAGAAAACTGATTCTGGGGCATCCTTGTTTCTAGAGCATTTTGAGTGCCAGTTTTATTTAACTGTGTTTGGGTGATTTGCAGTTTGCATTCAAGGGCAAGTAAGGTAGATATGTTAAAGAGAAAATTATGTGGACATAAAGTTAAGAAAATAATGGAGTGAAGGTATGTGTTGTAGAAGAGTAAAACATTGTTTACAATGGAAGTGTCATCATTGCAGTATGTATAATGGATATTCTGTTTTTCTGAGCTACAGTAAGGTTCTGAAATTGGTTATCGACAGTCATATTTCAGCATCTTAATCTGATCTTTGACACCTCAGTTCTGGACAAGAAACAGATGTAAATCATTCCAAGTGGGAGATTTGCACTACCAGTAATTAGAGCTGCTAAATAATCTGCCTTAGCAGAGTCCATCTTGTGCGAAAGCTGTTTGGATATTCTATATAATCAATAAAAACAGTTGGGAGAGAAGCAGATTACTGAAGCTTGTGAGCTACCAAACTGATGTAGATGTTTCATTATCCAAGAAAGTTAATTGGAATATATCAGCATTGATAATATCTTGTGATGCCACTGTGTGCTAACTTAGGACTGAAGCAGTGTACTTTTCTTTTGGTTTCCCCTCCTTTGGAAACTGAAGAGGGAGCAGAAAGGTACTGGTGAGGCAGTAGTTACATTCCCTTTTATTTTTTAAAAAGAGACAAAACTTGAAACGTAGTTTGGCAGGGGAACTGAGGAGCATCATAAACTATGCAGCTGCTTACATTGCTTCTTAATTTGCTAAGCATTCAGGTACTCAGAACTGTACTACTGAAGTTGATCTTTTCCTCTAAAGGGCTTAGAAAATATTTCGGTCTCCTTTGTTTTCCTTTGTTGTCTGCATCTATGGAAATTTGAACCTTTTTGTTGCAAATAAAAACTACAAGTTATGAAGTACTCACGTAACTCAGTATTACACAGAATCACAGAATCATTTAGATAGGAAAAGACCTCCAAGATCATTAAGTCCAACCTTAAACCAAATACGACCTTGTTGACTAGACCATGGCCCTAAGTACCACGTACAGTCATGTCTTGAACACCTCCAGAGAGGATGGCCCCACCATGTCCCTGGGCAGCCCATTCCAATGCTTAACAACCCTTTCAATGAATAAATTATTCCCGATTTCCAACCTGAACCTCCTGTGGCACAGCTTGAGGCCATTTCCTCTCATCCTGTCACTGGCTGCCTGAGAGAAGAGCCCGATCCCGTCTGGCTACAACATCCTGTCAGGCACTTGTGGGAGAGTGATAAGGTCACCCCTGAGCCTCCTTTTCTCCAGGATAAGCACCAGCTCCCTCAGCAGCTCCACATCAGACTTGTGCTCCAGACCCTTCATCAGCTCTGTTGCCCTTTTCTGGACATGCTGCAGCACCTCAGTGTCCTTTTCCCCAGGGCAGCTTTCCAGCCACTCTTTCCCAAGCCTGGAGTGTTGCCCTAGATCGGTAGGGAAGATGAGGGAAGTACATGAGCTCTGAGCACAGCCCAAGTTCTTGTTCTCATCCTGGTTGGTTATTTGCAGGTGATGTTCCCATTATGTATTTTTAAGCTTTCTGCTTTGCTTTCTAGCCTTTTTAAAATTTTTAGTATTCTTTGCAGGAGAGGATGGCTGTTCAGAAAAGTAATGCATTTGCTTGAGCATAGAGCTTGGTATGAATTTTCTCATGCAAATGGTAATTTCAAAAAGAGCTCCTTTAAAAGGGAAACTGTATAGTCTGAACTGCTAGTGAAGTGGATTCTCTGGATGGATGAAGAGTTATTTGTTTTGTTCCATTTCCCTCATCTTCCTCTACTATTAAACTTGTTTTTTTTTTTTTTTAATGATCCTTTTAATTATGTTCTTTTTCAATTTTTTTGCAACTGCATCTAATACTGTTCTGAAATAAAAAAAGACTCTTCCTGGAAATAATTTTCCTTTTTTTTTTTCTTTGATTAAAAAACTAATTTTAATTGTGACTGTTGTTCTTCATGACCACCTTGTATAGGATCATGAACCTGGACTTAAGTGCACTGGGTAAAATAACTGCATTTTCTGTATGTTCAAGAAATTGTGCAGAAGTATATTTTGCCAGTAGGTGACACTCTTAAAACATGTTAGTTTCCTGGTGCCCATGTTTCTTATTCAGGGTGTCAGTAACCTGATTGAATTCCAAAATTTCTAAGGTTGTCTAAGAGATGAAAAGGTATGTATGTCTCACACATGCAAAAGCACCTCTTAAAATTCTGTTACTGTACTTAGGTGTGTGTGTAAAGTCCCTAGTGGAGCTTAGTCAACATAATGTGCATGTAGTGTATTTAATTTTGAAATCATAGCATATTCTTAATTTAGAGTATTTTCATAAACCAGAAAAAAAGTAATAAATATGATTTTCTTTCTTCCAAGAAATAATACATTTCATGAATTAAAGGGCTTTTGTAAAAGAATGGCCTGGGAGCATGTTAGGACATTCATAGCATATTTAAAGATCATATTTTTAGGGCTTCTATTCATGCATCACTGGTGTGGAGTACTATATTTCTCATTTAATGGGGGAGAAATTCAGGGTTAGGAACCACAGTAGTATGGGATATTGAATGCACTTGACAGGCTTTGTAATTAAGCTGAGTCTTTAAGTCCTTAAGTAACTCTGAGATCTAAGTGATTTATCAAGATAATGGATGATGTTGGTGTTAAAATTCAGTCCAAAATTCGTTATCTAGTAGGATTAGTGCCTAATCCACTGATTACTTGTCTTCAAAATGTCTGTTCTTCATATTTCTCTTTCACTAATTTCTTCTTGAAGTAAATAATAATGCCCATGAATCACATGTGTGAAAACACATCTGTTACAGGCATCATGCAATGAAAAGGTTAAGACTGCACCAAATAAAGCTAATGAATTTTAACTACAACAACAGTTTATAAATAAATACTCGTGTTCCCATTTACAGAGTCATAACAAAAAAAGTACATACTTGGGTAAATATAATTTAAAATGAGCATCTAATGTTGCAGTTATCATACTTGGCCTTGTTACATTGCTATTGAAGATAAGTACTTCATTTTCTAAAAATCTGAACTGCTTGTTGTATGAAGTGTCATCTTTTGTGAATGATGAAACTGAACTGGGAGGACAATTGAATAGTATACACTAGGAAACACTCCTGAAATGGAATGCTGCACCTTTCTTACTGTTTTTTAGAAACTGTGTGCTTTGAATTTCTCTAGAGGTCCAAATAATAGCCCAGGTGAAGCAGGATTTGTTAAATAATGTCTCAAATGTAGCGTGAAATAGAAACAGTAGTTCTGAGCTAGTTGGAAGGCATTTCATCTGGAATGTGTGGCTGGTGACTGTGGAGGAAACACAATACAGACATACTGTGTTATCTGTTAAATCTTTATTCCATATGCTTCAAAATAATAACAAATCTGTGGGTTTAGATGTACACACAATGTAAACAAATGCCAGGCTCTTCTTCAAAGCAGTGATACTTGTTCTTGCAGATGCTCACTGTCCTGTGCTAGTTATCCTTTTTACAATCATCATAAACTCATCAAAGCTGACAGATCCATCCTTATTTTTGTCCAACGATTTAATTATGTTATCAAGTGAGAATTGATCCTGTTTTTATGGGAAGAGAATTAAAAAAAAGAAAGAATGAAATAATTAGATCTCCATGAGCATTTTTTATGAAGAGTGTTGCCAAGAAGTGACTCAGTCAATAACAGTGTTACTTGAAGGTGTTACTGGTGGTGTTGTGTTTACTAGTTTGACTGGTTAAACTAGTAGGACAGTGTCTGCTATTGCCTGCCAAAAATGTTAACAAAGATAAATAACCATTTGAGAAATATGAAGTGTTACTCAGATGGGTTACTTCAGTCTTCTGGGTAAATTTGGAATATGGGAAACAGAGCAGGTGAAATAGCTGCAGCAGGTACATAATCACCAGTAAAAATTAATATGCATGCCACCTAATCCTTTGTTAGGTATTAAATTGGGCCCTGCATGCACTATTTGAAAAACATACTGCTACTGTCTTTATGCTTTGGGCCAGGATCTGAGGGTCTCTTTCCCTCCCTTTCCCCCCTCTTTAGTAGGAATACTGTATTCACTGTTGAAAAAAATCTTGCTGATGTATTAAATCTAGTTTAGATTAGTAGCTTCTTTTATTTGTTGTGTCTGGTAAGAGTGCATGTAGCACTTATGTATGCAGTGAATATTCTGATAACAACCCTGATCAGGCTAATTAAATAATATCAACCAAATCTGGAGTTATAATTTAAATTCTTAAAATGTTTTCTTTTTTTCATACCATGAATCTCTGCATGTTTTGTAACATCCTGTTATGTTTTGATATTGATTTATTATGGTGCCATAAATGTCTGCAAACAGACTGGTTGCTTGAAAATGTCTGAGGTCCAGATAGAAAACATCAGTATTGCTTTTTCTGAACAGTTCCATTTCCACATATCTGGGAAAATGGGTATGATGCTGAATTGTCTTCAGCTAACACAAAAAGCATTATTTTTCTGAATTTGCCATCACATTTCTATTAATTTTTGGCAGTTAATTTCTAAGCTGTCTTTTAAGGGAAAGAAAAAACCCTTTGTGTTTTATTACAGTTTTTTGGGAAGTCTGTTGTTAATAAGCCATTTCACGTTAATTGAAATGACTAAATTGGATTATTGTAGTTCTCAAAATACATATTTTTCTATGGGAGTGCCACTTATTTCAGATCTTCAGCAAAAATTGCTTTTGTGAGATATCCAAACCACAGTATTTAGAGATTTGTCTAGCAAAAGAATCTAAATTGAGTCCTAATGCAGTTCAGGAAAGATTTGGCAGAGGATATATTTAAAATCAGAACATATATTTTTTTTCAAGCTAAAGGAAGTGAGTATTTCTCTCTCTAGCTTGGTGGCATCTCATTACTTTACTTGGCATCATTCTGGAATGGCAAAACTTTTTTTATTTTGTGATGGTGGTAATTTAACCTAGATAGAAATTGGCTGAGGTCTCTTGCTTTTAAATGTGTTCTACTGTTTTACTTGATTTATAGATATTTTTCCTATATATTTTATAGATTCAAGATTAGTTAATTAGACTGAAATGAAAAATACTTTATAAGATTCAGCTACAATATTTCAGGTGAAATTTGGCTTGCATTAAAAAAAACACCAAAAAACCAAACCCAAACAGAACATCTTCTTAGATTTTTTCCATTTTGTTTCATAGGACTTTGTTAAAACTCTGTGCTCAAATATCTGTTTGGAGCTACTGTTCATCACTGTAAATGAAGTTTTATAAGCCAAACCTTATTTAAGAATTAGGGATTTAGTGAAACCATTTGGGCACAGTAATCTGCCCTGAACATCATTGCCTGTATTTCCTTTTTCTATGCATTTCATGGAAGCACAGTGAATACAGTGAGAGCAAAACTTACCTTCAGGTACTGTGCAAACTGATTCTGAAGGAGATTCTTCAGCCCATCAATGGACAGTGCACTGGTGCTGCCCTCCTGTAAAGCATACTGGGTAAAATACTTCAGAAGGTTTTCGTTGAGTAGATGTTCCATGTTTTCTCAGATGTTGTCTTGAAGAATAACTGCAAACAAAGCAGACAGTAACAATCAGAATTTGAAATATATCTGACACTCTTTCCATTGTTTAGTTAACCGTTTAATGAATAATACTTAACCTAGATGAAAAGAGTTGGGGTTTTTCTTCTGTAAAATTGATCAACTTTCCCAAGAAAGGAAATGATCTAAGTTAGGTTTAAGGATTTGAAAGACCCAATATATTTAGGTTATGCTTACCTCACTCAGAGTCTGGAGCTTTCAGATGTATCCAGCAGTGAGAGTCTCAGACTGGGGCAACCTTTATAGTTGCTTGCATGCTCCACCCTAATTATGAAACTAGCATGTGTCATTGAGTCAGTGCACTAGTTATTGTGTTTTCAGTAGTCAAAGGAATTGGATACTTTAGCAGTAGAAATGAGTAATATTTTTTTTATCTCTGAAATGTGTCATCATCCTCCACTGCACTTGATGTATATTTACTTGGTCTTTATAGGTGATGCTGGAGAGGTTTTCTTGCTTGAATTTGTGTATTCTTCACTTCAAGATGAACTACACTCAAAGAGTTGTGAAGAAGACTCCTATGGGGATATGTATAGCATTTGTTATTACAGTGGCCTTTTGGAAAATTGCAAATATAAGGGGTTTTTTAAAAATATCCAGATATGTAAATAAAATATTAAGAAGCTACTCACTCTTTGTATGAGTAGATAATCACACCCAAATTTTGTACTATTTCTTAGCACTGGAAAGAGATGAATTTCCTCTGGAATAAAATTCTGGTTGCTAGTGTTAAGAATCAAAATATTCCATGATGTTAATGGAAAAAACCAGAAGCGTTCTAAAGGAGAGAGTTGAATGTAAGGTTCAGAAAAACAGTCCCTTCTCAGGAACACCTTTATAACTGAGTATTGTGTTCTGCAGGTTCTGAATGTGCCATTCCAAATGCTCCAGTGGTTTTATCGTGTTCCATTGATTCTCTGTGGAACATCCTGGAGTTGATAATCAGCCTGTGGTTGATGCTTCATGACCCAACACTGTTAATTTTGCAACTACTGAGTTGCTGGCTCTGGCTGTGGTTTCTCCTTGTGGTTTGTAATCTGCCTGCTGTCTGTTGTAATTTTTTTTATGGTTGGCTCCAGACCCACTGACTAGATTTTTCACCCTGTTCATCACTTCTTGAGAATCAGTTGTCATTGCATCACTTACACCTCTAAACCAAGAGCTTTGTGGGTCTGTAGGAGATGGATAGGATAGAAGGGTTGTTTCTGGAACTGCAGGTGCATGGATGTAGGATTCCATAATAGTAAGAGTCTTCCTGAGAAGACCAGGCAAACGTTGGTAGATGAATTACATAGATACCTTGCATTAGCTGCCCATTTGAATGTACTTGTACTGACTTCCAAGTGTCAGAAGAGTATTAGAAGAGTCCCTAGAGATCATATAATTAATGCTTTCCTTTTACCTGGAGTGGGATCACCAATATTTGTGCTGGATGTCTGCTGAACTTAAGTACCTTAAATAATGGGGAATCCACAACCTCCTTATCTGGTCTATTCCTTGTGGGTTTTTTATTTCCACAAGCCTTGCTGCACTTAAGCCCTTTGATTCTCCTTGTCTCCACAGATAGGCAGAACAGACCTATCATCTTCCTTCTTAAAATGGCCTTTGACATCAGCAAAATTCCCTGTCCTCCTTTTTTTTTGATTCAGAAATCCTTGCTGGTTTGGGCTTCCTTTGTGAGTTCTGCTTCTTAGATCTGGTAATTTCTTCCTGACTTTATTCCGTTGGTTCCTATTCTGCCTGAGATGCCATGTCCAAAGTTGTACCACTTGTTTACCACTCTGGGTGCAGATGGTGTTGCAGATTTAAATAGTTCAGAGGCATTTGGTTGATAAGAACAATCTCTATGTTATTTTACACAGAGGTGTCCAGCTACAGGTTTTTAACAGTGGAAGACTTTGTCAAGTTTCTTGACACTTAATTTCAAGATTGTGGAGAGAACAAATACACTGATTACATATTCGTTGCAAAAGCTTGGCATTAGCTTGAGGTTCGCAGAACTGAGGCAAGGCATCCCCCAGTATCTGTCCAGTCCTGTTGAGGGACAAAGCTGGAAATACACTTTCTCCAGTGTTTGCTTTTTGGCTCTACAGAAATTCAGGAGCTTCTGCTGTCTATACTTGCAGAACCTCTCCTGCTGCTGTGGGATATGGGAGTAGCAGTGCAAGCAGGTGTGGGACTCATGGCCTGGAATGCATTGTATGGGTTAGGGTGAGTCCCATACATCAAACTGGGGCATGAACTCTGTGGTCATTCATGACAATAAGATAACCATAAGTCCTTTTGTCTTCTTTTTCTTTCTGCTGACAAAATGAAAAAGAAATATCTGTCTCTTTCTCCTTTCATCCTCTTTTCCACCTTTGGTAGGTGGTGAAATTTTAGTAGTACTGCATGACCAGGTGATGTGCTAATTCCTCCTTGCAGCTCCAGTCTTGTAGCCTCACCATCCTTACTGCTTTATCCCTTTTGGAAGCAGTGCTGGCAAGCTGGTGTGCCTGCTCTGTATTGTTGACATTACAGTATTTGCAAGATTTGTTTTAAGTATTCAAATGACTTCTCTTTGTACCTAAGGCACCTCCCTGAGTATAAAATGTAGTAGTAAGATGCTTAGTAGTATGGAAAAAGCTGCATTTCGAGGGATCACAACTCGGGAAATTCAGCACATTAGCCTTGTTAATTTGCTAAGGGTTGATTAAAGAACACCACCTAATTGCAAAATAGCGTAACCGGTTTGACTGAAACATCTTCCCATGAAAGTGAGAGACTAGCGTCTGGAAATTTGGGTGATTTCCTCAAGAGTTGTGTGCGAAATCTGGGGATGAATCCAGTATCCTCAAATCAGCTTTATTCACAAGGCACTGTAATCTATGAGGCTATTTGAGTGAAAGACTGGTGGAACTGGGATTTAGAGTTTGATCTCCTGACTCTTTGTTCTCTTCATTCTCATTTAGCCTGCAGTGCCCTCCTCCAATAGTTTGTGGCATCTCTGAACTCTGTATTGGAATCAGCCACAGAACTCAGTTTGACAGGCCCCAGTACATTGTCTTTTCCAGAAGACCTCTTTGTAGGACTTAAGTGCTGTTCTGAAATACGTCCGTCTTACTCAGCACAGCCCAGCAATGGCAGAATGATATCCAGGTGTAAGGAATTCTGGTTGCTCACTAAGAATTTGAACAAAAGTAGAGGAAGATAGTATGTTACTGTTGCTGCTGTTAGATGATGTGTGACTAGCAGACAGCAGCATTTATCTGTGCTAAAGAACAGCACTTGGAGCTTTTAAGTCTGTGCAAGCTGACTTCCAGCATAGAAGCAGCAATCCAGTTTTGGTTACAGTGCCTTGCTGCTCTTTCTCACTTGTATGAAAATATATTATTCCTGCATGTATGAAAATACATCATTCCATGACATAATTCAATTGGGTTTGCCCTGGGCTAGAGAAGTCATATTAGTAAGCACAGTATCCTTTTGGAATTGACATTTTTATTTTAGTTTAGACACAAAGCCATTAGCAAAAAGAGGACTAAGTGGGTGATGTCTTCTAAGTTTGTTTAGGGATGCACATCACATGTCCCTGTGATGGTTGTGTGTAATTTTCTTTCAGTGATGGTGTGTGCAGATTCAGTATTCACTCAAAACTGGCCACTGGTGAATATTTCTCTAGTAAACTGGTTTGTTGGCATATTTGGAGTAAACAATTCCAGTCACATTGGAGACTTAAGAGAACACAAGCTGCAAGGATGACTGAAGTTTGGGCAACACCACTAGTGGTAGGAGGGGTGAAGTTTATGGCATCACAGTCATGTGCATTTAACGATAGATTAAATGGGATGGTAATTCAGGTGCTGTCTCTTTTGCCCTTGTCACATCCTTCCTGCCACCACTGATGGCTGAATGTTATGTGGATCTGTGCTTGTTGTTTACCTTAATGTACTGGACTATAAATTGGGTTGGTCTGCAAGTGGTTTTCTATGCCATTCATTGACACTGTTGGAAGGGACAGGGCACTGTCCACAGGGGTGGGGCCGTCACCTGAGGGCAGCAACTATCTCACATTATCTTGTTTAATCCCCTGGTGATGGGTTAACGCCCTAACCCTCCAGTATTTTTCCACCTTCTTTGGTATATTTTATTGTAGCAGCACCAGGCTTACTCGTATGTGACCCCAGCAGCTTTAAAGCTAGTTGAGGAATCTCTGTGAGGTTTATGTTACAGCCTGGCCACTGTACTGAAATACCTGCTGTCAAGGTGAAGTTTGCTGTAATGGAGAACATACCTTTGTGGATGCTGAGCACTTGAAAGAGCAGGAAGCAGCTTTGTGCTTAGTGTTCACTTATTTCTACTTATGTAGTGCTTGTGCATCATCTCAAGCTTGCAGACATCCATCGCTAGATCAAAGCCCTTTGTTGACTTTGCTTGTTTTCTGTAGTGGGAGAAAGATGATGGGACAATTAAAGTAAATTGGGTTGGATCAGGGACTCTGTGGAACATACGAGTCCTATCTGATTTGCAAAGAAATCTTGCACAGGTGTCAAGTAAGTTTGGTTCTTATTGAGTGAAAAAGCAGAGCAGAATTTGTATAGAACTAGGGCTAGTATAAACAATGTACATGTGTCTGTGCCTGTGTAAATTACCGATCCCCACGCTGCATCTGAAGTTAAATATGGGATGCACTGTACTGTAGATAATTTGCAAATAATGAAAAGCATGGAAATGCAGATGTCTGCTACTATCACGGGATGTATTCATTTCAGCTCTAAGGGCTTTGGTGAGTTTTGCGGAGAATCAGTCCTGCAACTGCAGGCAGTCATCTTCAGACATTCTTGACCTGTCTGCAAAAAGGAAAAGGCTTTAAAGTTGGGATACTGAGAGCCAGTCTAACACATGGGTAACTTTTTCAAGATGTGTGGTGGCTGGCAGATGTGGGAACTAGCTCTGTAGTGGAAATAGGGGAGTTGTGATAGAACTTCTCAGTGTTGTCAGTTGGTTCTTACTGTTAGTCTAGGAGGAGACAAAGGACTGACTGAGAGAAAAAGAATATCCAGTGAACAAACTTTCTGAAAAAGATGAAATAATTATGGGTGAGAAGTTCAGCAAACTGCACCACAGCCATTGTAGAGAACATGGCATTGCTTTGAGGGATGGAACTGTTAGATGGAAGTTGGGATGAGTTGTAAAATCCTTTATGTGTCACAGGTGATGCATTCCCTATGTTAAAATTGTCATTGTTTGTAAAACCTGTAGTGGCGACGTGTAAAAGGGTTGTCTCATCTCACAAATTAAACTTGAGCTATATGGGTTATCCTGACAAGAGTCTCTTGCAGACCCTCCCTTGTGACATATACCTAATGAGCTGTTGAAGGTGTCTCCCTAACCAGGACTGGGTGCGACTGCTACGGGGATGAATGATTTAATAAGATGCATTGTTTGTAGTCAGCTTTAAATTGGTGATGTGTTATTCATTGTAGCTATATGTGTCAGCTGTTGCTGCCATACATACACATCTGGCAGACTAATTTATTGCTGAAACTCCCTGTGAGGTAGGTATTCTATATTGCACAAGATAGTTTTGAGGGAGAATGTGTTTCAATAACAGATTTTATCCTTCCGTTTTGTGAACCTTGACTTGTGCAGCAGTGCAATATGGTTGTTACTGCCACAGCTGAAATTTACAGTTATGTAGTTGCTAAAACCCTAAACCTTTTTGTTCCATACTAAACTTGGATTTGTTTCTCGAAATTCTTTAGAGTGTTCAAAAATGTGTAAATCTCCATTCCGGCAAAACATACATGGATTTATGGAGGAGTGACTGTGGTTGAGTTTTCAGGTAGGGCAAAGTTAAGGTAATGCTGTACAAGAGGCACTAGTGAGTTTGTTATTTCTGGTGAGATTAGGTCTTTTCTCAGCTCTCCTTTGACACTGGAGATGCCTGGAGTCTCTAGATGTCACAGCTTTATCTGAAAACCTTTCTTCATCCTGAAGAAAGAATCGATGAGGAGAGTTGGAATCAAGTTTGTAATTCATTTTCAGAGCATGTTGTTGCTCTGAACAATGCAAACCTGATGGATTATTTAAAAGAGGTCTAGAGGTGCATCTAATAAGGCACATGGGCACATAATTTAGGGATTACATGACACTGAGATGCCTCTTCTCAAAAGGGGAAATGTACTGCTAAGAAACTCCCCTGCCCAACATACTTTTTAGCTAGAAATAGTTATAATCTGTTTTCATGTGAATCCAGGACTACTGTCTGTTAATGTAATAATCCTACTAGTGAGTCAGAAATGTTGTATCTGGTTGTCTTGATCCTGGAAGGGTATAATCCATTTTGTATTCTTAGGATTTATTTAAAGTGATTTGACAGACAGGAATCTGATACCATTTGAGTTTGTGTAACTTTTTTGTAAAGCCTACAGTTTGAGATGATGGTATGGTGACATGATAGGATGCTCTTGATTCGCTTTGTGTGCATGTGGGAAAGATGAGGAATCCTGGATTCTGGGTTCTCTAAAACAATTTTGGCTTTTCTATTAAACAGCAGAAGCTAGGAGAATGAGTATTCTGGTGTTTTGACCCCATGGACCAGTGTGCACTCCTCTGTGGGTGTAAACCGGGTAGGGACAGGGGGCTCTCAGCACATTTAACAATGTTCAAGCCCCTAGAAATCAGAGATTGAGGTCTTTTATCAGAGTTGTGCTGCAGTGACCCTTTAGTCCCTGTGACCCTGCTGGAGCTGTGCTGACTTTGCTGCTGAAGTGGAAGGGAATTACTGAGATAGTGCCACAACACTGAGCTAAAGGCGCTTGTGCTAGATAATGACCGCCTGCGTTCCTCCGCGAACAGGTACGTCTGGGAAAACAGCAGCAACCGTGAGAGGTGCCCTTAGGGAGAAAGAAATGGAGGTCATTTTTGGCTAGAAACATCTGAATCTCTGTTCAATTTCTTCACCTTCAGCGCTGTGTACCTGCATGGTCACCCTTGCTGGCCTGATCAGACTCAGCAGCACAAAATGCAAAGGCAGGGGAATAAATAGGACAGTGGTAAGAACTGTGGAGCTCTCTCTTTGATTCAAAGAAAGAGGTACTTACATGCACCAGTAGAGCTCCAGAAGTTACTAATTCTCAGTCAGTAGTCTACAAGTAAGCCATGCCACGTAAAATCAGATTATTAGTGGTATTCTGGGGTATGTTTCATTACCAATGGGAAACATAACAAAAATGATGCTACAAACTAATGGCTTTACCTTTGGCATAGAAATCCCTCATCTATTAGCATTTTGATGTATCAATATCTAGATATAATAGATGTTTGCTAAATTACTTCCAAAGGAAAACTGTCAAAATTACCATTAATAACTTTCAGATCTCTCTGATAAGGGAATTTAGGACAATGGAAGCAAGAAGCTGCTAGAAAAGTCTCCCCCCATCCTCTGTTTTGACCAATTAAGAGTGGGATATGAGGGAAAATTGAAGAAATTAGAGAGACTAGTGAGGCTTATGAGAAGAGTAGCAGTTGTCTAACTAACAGTATAGAGCAATCAGTTTTCTAACTATTTTATAAGTGATTATGGCCTATTGAAAGAAATTAAGTTATTGCTACTTACAGTAATTGTAGTCAAGAAAGGATAATGCTTGTATACCTATCTTAATTTTAGATTTTCTAATTACCCAATTTGATTATTAAATCAAAATCAAATTATGCTAAGTTCAATAAGTAACAGCAGTAGCAGTTTGGAATTTCTCAGTTTACACAACTGCATCAAGTGAGGAATTTATAAACATCTGTAAACTAGAACTTCTGAAGAAGTAAATTTGCATTTTGTTGTAAACTGAAATTAACAAATTATCCACCTCAGCCATAAGTCACTTCTCGGCTGTGCTGGTGGGGAAACCAACTATCAATTAAGTTGAGTTTACCTTAAAGCCAGTTTAGTGACTAGTCTTCACTTCAACACAAAAGGATTTTGCTTTTTTTTTTTTTTTCCTTCCTGTAATACACAGGAGTTCAGAGCTAAGCTGTAACAAATTGGAGCCTTAAGTAATTTATTAGGATTCAAAATCAAGAGTGGAGAGAATGTTATAAGGAAGTTTTAAGTGTCTGTAGCTTGTAAGGCTGTGCACCAGATGCCATGTGGAGCTCAGCCTTAAGGCTGGCATCAGTTTGGAACTGATGTGTAACCCCAAGATACCTGTGCATGCTATGCCAAAATGTCAAAAAAGGAGAAACATTGGTTTTCCTCTGAGGCATTACTAAAGTCTGTTTTTCCCAGCACCTCTGCACAGTCACCTTCCATTGCCCACTGGATCCTAGTATTAAAAAGCCCTAATATCTAGCTGTGAAGAGTCTGGAATTATAAATTTGAAAATAAGGAAAATATATGTCTAAAACCACTTGGTGATTATTGCATTTCAGCTGAAAGATAATAGGATTTATTAGCCGTGGCTTCTACTGACATTGTCATTTGGCCTGGCTAATTAGGGAGAGCCTGTGTAGGCATCAGAGACGTAACCTTGCCATGAAACTGTTAACTTTGGTCTTCACTGATGAGAAGGAAGCCCAATAGTTGCCCAAGAGCCTGGGAAAAACACCAAAACCTCAGTATTGCTCAATCTGTAAAATGAGAAATTAATTTTGACAAATCACAGCAGACATGCTGTGTCTGCAATCAACACAGATCAGTGACAGTGCTTTCTTGCACAGCTTGACTTTGTGCACAACTTTTTTGTCTTGTGGCAAAGAAATATTCTAATCTTTCTCAGAATAATCCATTCTAAGTAGAGATAATTAGAGTTCTTGCAAGGTTTGTGTTGTCTTGCTGTTTCTCTCACTGTGAATGTGGAATTGTAAGTGATACTATAAAGAAAATACATGAATTCACTATTACAAAGTAAATTACCATTTTTGAGATTTAGTATCATTAACGCCGTTATGTGGTGAATATATTTATATTATCACCTTCTCATACAACTTAACTCATTTTTACCTGCATTTTCTGAGCTGAAACTTAAGTAATGAGACATTTAATAAAATCTGTCTTCTTGGAGGCATTAAGAGAGCCAATACTTAAGCAAACAACTGAAAAAGTTTCTAAAAATCCTTTTGTCAGTGAACTTATTTTCTTCATTCCACCACATACTTGCAAACTCAGCAAAACCTGAACGTCAAGTGACAAACAGCACTTGGGAGGACCTTTATTTGGGATAAGGAATTAAAAGGAGAGAACCCTGCTTTTCTCTTAGAACCCAAACTGAGCTGATGAAATACATTTGTGAGCTAAGCACACCTATGATTATATCACAGAAAGGCAATGCGTGTGTTCTACAGGGCATATTATGGTATCCCCTTTACTTTAAGAAGAGCACACTGGGTAAGACCACAGCTCCATCTAGACCAAAGGCCCACTTGGCCCATGACCTGTCTCTCCCTTTACAAAATCTATGTTGGCAGTGTCCCAAACTGTTATAGCTGCCCAGGTGCCCTGTACTTCTACATTTCTGTTAAAGCATCAGCTACATTGCCTGGCATGGCCATCAGGTAGTTCAGACTGTGGGTCTCTGTGTCTCCACTGAGGCATTTGCCACTTGGGCAGCTCTGGGTGACAAGGCCAATGGGCAGTTAACTCACCACAGGTACTGGATCAGCTGTTTCACCCTTCCACTGCCTCAAAATTGAATGAGTACCATCTGTTTCCAGTGATTCTTTACTGTCTGTTTTGGAACCACTTCTTTTAACACTCCAATTTGAGATGGGCACATCCAAGTTTCCCCTGAGGATGGGTTTTAGCTTGGGAATGTCTTTCAACTCCTTGACACTGCACACAAGCAGAATGCTCATGTTTTTTATGCCATGGTCATAGTTCTGAGTATGAGTTTGATCTTTTAGTCCTGATAATTGATTAACTTCACAATGCCATTTTTGTCCTTAAATGAAAACAAATGAAAATAATTAAAAATCTCAGTTATTGATGCCTTTTACAAGTTTCTTCTTAAATATTTGGGGGATGAGATTAATGATTTGGTATTTGTATCTTTAACTTAAAGGTATTTGCATTTCTTCATTTAGACATTTAGTTTCTGTGAAAAATGCCTTCTTCCTGTTAATAACCTCCCACCTTTTTCCTTTCTTAAGATTTTCTTCATAAAAAAGCATTTTTCTAAGAAGAATTGCATGTCGAATTATCAAAAAAGCTTTGCCCTTTCCAGTACTTACAAAACGAATTATGTGTAGCTAATTGTAAAACAAATAGGGAAATTTATGTTACGTACAAAACATTTTTCTGGATGAAGTGGACATAGGTGAGTGTCTCTCAGTGTTTGATTTAACAAGCAGAGAACATTGTATTTAATGTAGAGCTGTATGCCCAAGTCTGCATTGGTAATGCTGCAATATATTGTGTGTCACTTCAGAATGAACTAAGGATGCTCTGGGATGGTATATATAGTGTTGACAAAGAATGGATGTTGAAGGGACATTCACAAATCTGTTTTTGTGCAAGCGTGTAGTACATGTTAGGGCAGAACAGCACTCCTTACCACATGGCTTAGATGAGCATTTCAAGCTGCCACATGTTTTGGTGTGATTTGGAATGTATTGGCCCCTGTCTGTGTTCTGGTCCCTACAGAGAGAAGCACTCAGGTGGTTCCCTTAAATTATTTATCTAAAGGTTATGCAGCTGAAGTTATGTGAGATGATTCCCATACACAGGGGAAGCAGTCTAACTAGTGACAACTTCCTCACCATTGTCCTGTTTGACAAGTTAATAATGTAAAGAAAGGAAGTTTGGAAAGGGATTGTCCAGATCCCTTAATGATGGGATTATATTGATGAATGTAACACCTCCAAAACATCTCCTCCACCCACTGGCCTTAAAACAAGCTTGCAGAAATTATGTATTACTGAAAAATTTAAAAATTAAGGAACATGAACTAGGTTGCCTGTTCACAGATTTCTGCATAATTCAATACGTTACTGGAGTTCATATGTTGAAAACTGCGTGAAGTCTTCTCCAATTTTATGAATGCCATTTCTGTAGAAGCTTCCCTAACCTAGATAAGGGATGAAGTTAAATTAAGGCACTGGCCTTGTTAGAAGCTCACTGGGGAATGTGTGGTTTCTGTATTCTTAGCTGCCTTGTTTCTAAAGTGTAGGAACAAGATTAGATATCACAGAAGTCCTGATTCTGCTAGGTTAAAAAAATCTGTTTTATCTACCTTATTTTTCCCATACCAAATGGAGGAAATGAAACACACTTGCTTTTGTAAAGTGGCTTGGTAGCTGCAGAGGAAGGTCTGTGCAGCAGCTGAGGACTTCCACCCTTTTCCTAATAGCCTTGTAGACACCTGGGAGTGAGTACTGGAATTGAACATGTGCCTGGAAGTGCATGGGCAATAAAAACCAAGGGATTCAAATCAGTTGAATGGTTGTTTTGGAGGGTGTATTTTATGAGATGCGAAGAGCTTGTACATTATGTTGTGAAGTATTTAATTTTTATTAAAAATGAATGAGAAGCTAGTAGCTAAAGTTTTATTTTTAATAAATACTCTGCCCTCTCCCATTCCCCCCCCCCCTCGGAATTAATCTGATGGAAGAAAATTAACGTGAAATAGAATAAAAGTATGAAAGTTCCCCGAAAGGAGGACCTTCTTGTTAGTGAGGTTTTCTGTTTTCTTAATTCTGTATTTATTTGCCTTCCATCCTTCATGGTATGTGATAATATGATGTTCCATACTGGAGAGTTAGGCACTAAACAACAGAACTGCATTTGCAATGGGTTTGACAGTGATTCACTGTAGATCTGTGCTTTTAAAGTAAGTTTTTTCTCACGCTCTCTGACTCTTCATTCCGCTGTTGGAGACTATGTGGGGTGCAGGTGAAGGATAAAAATGATTTTTGTATGGGCACCATTGAAAAACTTCGTCTTTGTGAGATTGGCTGTGCTAGGTGCCTGCTGTGTGCCACTGTGGTTACACAGCCTGGAACTTTGGCTGTGTGGCAATGTCTTTTGGTTGCTTAGTAAACATTTGTAGCATTTGAGTAGATCACTGCGTTATCTGTTGAATTAATCTGTACCTGGCCACCCACACTTTTCACAGAGGGTGTCTGGAATTCTGCTGGGTGTGTTGGGCTGATGTCATGCTAATTAAATGCCTGCTTGATCTGCATTAGTATAAGTTGATTCTATAGTTGTTACTTTATTGGAAACAATATTGGTAAAATTTTTCCTATAGGCTTTCACCATCTCGTTGGTAAATAAGTGATCTGAAGATCCATTTCTCCTCCTCTCTGACCTTTTTGCCATATGCATGCACATATCCTCTCTGCTTCTCTCTTCTTACTTCCTCACATGTAGCTCTTCCTATTGGTTTATATTTTAAAAGCGTGTACCATGTTAATCCCTAAAAATGAATATGAAGATTTGCAATTCTGGTTTTATGCTCTGTTGGCAAACAAGAACTGCAAAGGCATGTCAGTACTGTCGTGTTAACTCTGGACCTCGTTACATGAATCCAGGCATCCCAGTGGTGCTGACTGGTGCCCTTTTGGGGGAGGAAGCGATTAGTGTTTGATCTAGGTGGCATGGGTGCAACTGGTCCTTTTAAATGCTGTCTGAACTTGACCCCCTGATGTACCCTATAAACACAGTTAAGGAAAGCAAATTCCAAAGAATTCTTGTCATTTCATGGTGAAGGAAATAGAGTTAATGTGCTGGTGGAAAAGATCACAGGAAGTGCAGAATTAAATTGTGATCTGAACAGTGATGTTTATCAGGTTTTTGGAGGAAGTAGGACAGACAAAGTGAGACAGGAGGGATCCTGCTCAGAAGGAAAACATCATGGTTTCTACTTGAAATAAAAAAAAATTGGATTGTAGGTCATAAATGGTTTTTTTCAGAATTTTATAAAAATTAGTGTATTTTACCAGAATTAAGATTCTTTCAGACACAATGGTCTTTGGCCAACTGAAGCTTTTCCGAAGTGGAAGCAGGAAGCTATTAATTGTAAAGTAGAGCATGTGTCTCAAAGCATCCCTGAAATGCTTGGCAGAGGTAATCAAGGTAATTAATCTCTGCTATGATATTAAGCTATATCATTACTTTTGGTTTTCTGAAGCTGATGTTTACTGTTACTGGATAGACAGTAAGGAAAATGCCAAAGTACTTACTTGCAAGATAATCTGTTTAAAATTGTGGCATTGTAATTATCCCCCTATGCTATCTTTTTTTCCTAATATAGTTTACAATAGGAAACGATAGGATTTAGAAAATCCTAGAATTACAAGTCAGCACCTTGACTGCCATTATATGATATCCAGCTCTTCCTTTAGTTCTCCCAGTTCTTCAGCTGGAATGAGAGACATGATGATGTATATGTGGGAGGGAGGGTAAGGACTCATGGAAGTAATCTGCTATTGAATTCATAGGGGAAAGAAAATCCCATTCATTGTTGCTGGAGAGCTTTCCAGAAGAATAAATGTCAGTACTGTATGCCTAACAAGACACCCAGCATTCATGTTCTCTGTAATTTAGGAAAAGTTACAGACATGAAGGAGCCGATAGGTCAAAGTACATTTATTGTTCTGGGCATGCAATGGAAGACAAGAATAGTAATTAAAATTAGAGTGATTGTGCCAGAGTGATGTTTTCCTAGAAATTCCCTGTTATAATATGTCTGTTCTGCTCTTAATCCATAAGATTAACATTACTAGAACTTCTCAAATTAGTAAATTGAGTGGGAGGACCTAAATAATGGAGTGGTCAGGTTCAGTTCTAGAGGGCCTTTCATTTTGTATGCTTTGTTATGGGGAGTAGGTAGCAGAGGGAACTGGCATGACATCTGGCATGACACAGGATTTAAACCAAACCAGGGGGGTTCAAAGAGGAAGAGAGAAGGATGACAATACAAAAATGCATGTAAAATATTTCAAGATATCTACATGGTAGATATGAATTGGTTTAAACAGTTGAAGTGATCCTGCATGCCTTTCCACACCAGTTACTTTAGCTTGCACAGTATTCTTCCTGGTTGTGATCCTTAGTGAGATGCTGTTTCAAAATGCAAAGATGTAAATGAAGAAAAGAATGGGGTGGAAGGTAGGAAGAGGCATGACTATACTGTAAATTAGTATGAGAACTACTCCAGCCTTCATTATCTACATTGCTTCGTTATCTACATCTATTTTCACTTCTAAAAAGTTGCAGCTTAAATGTAAAAGAACAGTTTGAAGAGAAAATAGACGTGTGTATGAGAACAAATTGCTTCAATTAAAGGTTACAGTGGTTGGCATGAGCTGGCTGCTTTGTGTGGTTTTCCAGAGTGGACTCAGCTGAGCTGCTTGTTAAAGCAATCAGATTGGTGCAAGATTTTGGCACTGGGTGTAGATCAAGATTTACTTTCACAACTGTCTGAAGTTATCTTTAGTGGGATTTTTTTCCCAAAGACATACAGCCTGCAAAATACCTTGTAGCAGTTTAGCATGCTTGCTCAGTGGTGTCTTTAACACATTTCAAGATATTTTCTCACTACTTTGCTTTTCCCTGGGATCTTGAATTGTATTATGGGTATTTTGTTCTTAAAAGAGTTAAAAATTAGCATTTTTTTCTGCATAAATGTATTGTTTATCCTTCTATTCATCTGATTTTCATAGAATGTTCATCAGAGATACCAATTTAGTCCAACTAGTAGAAAATTCTTTTTAATATGGAAATGTCAGATTTTAAATTCTGATGTCTGTTTCAAAAGGTGATCAATCAGCCATTAAGCTGACGGTCAGCCACTGATCTTTGGGCATAATATGAAGCAAGATATCCTAATTAGGAGTGGTGCTGGGCTGCTTCCTACGTATCTGTAGCAGAGAAATCCTTATGGAGCTAGAATCCTTTCTTTCTGTTTCATTAATTTACTCCAAATTTTAAGTAAGGCAATTTATTTTGTCAGTACCAACCAGTGTGATTGTGTATTTTTTTCTTTCAGTTCAAAACCTCAATTTAATGATATATTAATCAGATGCAAGTAAACCTAGTTGGTGAAATCACTTTAGCTGCTAGAAGTTGTTTAATCTTCAATCAAGCATGTGTTGTCTGATAATGTAAAAATAATTTATCAGGCTGAAACATAAAAAGTAATTTCTCTTAAAACTGAAGCAAAACCACAAAAAGTACAGATGTTCATGTTTGTGTTCTTAAAACTGACATGGATTTCACGCTCTAGATAGCATTTGCACTTTTTTCTTGTGTGAGTAGAGCTCTTACTTGAAAACTTCCAGTCTGTTTCTCAACTTTTCAACTAAGGTACCTTATATATATTTTTTTTTCCTATTCAAATAGGAATTTTGTGCTTTTGAGAGGATGTTTTTCCATATCCAGTAAATAAAATAAATAGTCCATGGATGTCTTTCAGCTGATCCAGGACTTCCTTCACGGATTTGTTCTCAGCTCTACATTTATCTGGGAAGTTTTACACTGCAACAAAAGTACTTTCCAACTAGAATAAGAATTAAAATGGGTCAATCTGTAATTTTCTACTTGCTGCCCATTCACTTGCTTTCTAAAAGAAATGCCTCAGTTTCTGTGTCCCTGGTTATCAAGTACCAAATCATCACTGAGCACATTTGTAAGGTGGACAGAATATCAGAATGATTGGTGACACCATTCTGTGAGGGGGATCAGTGGTTGGAATCCAGGCAGTCTTTCTTAAAAGTCTGATGGTGGTGTCATTACTTTAGGGAAATGGGATGAAGAACAGTTGCTAGTTCTTCTCATCTTCCCTGTGAGGATAGTCGTTTTTACGACAGATGAACAGAATTTCTTCAAGAAGTACTAGGATAGTGTAGGACATGGCACTGAGCATTTCCTGAAAGCTGATCTCAGTAATTCTCCTCAGTGAAGGTCTGGAGCAGTGACACTTGAAATAATCTGTTTTCCTGCTTACTTTCCTTCAAGTAAGCAATTTTCCTTCTGTCTTGCTTGCAGAAGGCAGAGATAACTGATAATGAAGTTGTTCTAACTAGCACAGCTCTATTAGTGAACGAGAAACAAGTGGAATGGATGCTTGCTCAGGCATGATAACTCGGGGAAGGGCAAGCATAGAACACTGGACAGTTTTGAGGGTAAAACACGTGCTGTTCTTTGTCTCTACCAGGGACAATCTCGTGCTTGTGTGGCTACTTTTTGTGGTTTAGGTAATGGGGCTTGTCCGTGGCGCTGTCTTCCATGGCAGTTGCCTGCAGGATATAATAATTCTCTTGAGTCAGAGACCATCCAAGCACAGTACTGTTCAAACAGGCTGTGTTTGATTGTTCCTGTCTCACCACTGTGGCTGGGATGTTTGATGACGAGAGCACCAGGCTCTATCTCACTCTCTAGGATGCTTTAGGATGCTCAGAGACACAGACTTGCTTCATGCTTTCCTCTTTCTGATATACCTGATGTAGATTTAAGGGTAAGGGTAAAATTTGGTAAGGGCAAAATTTCACCTACTAGGAATTGCAGCTGGTTAAGTCCCCTTCAAAAACAGTAACAGAGTTCTAATTTTTTAAAGATGTATGTGATAGGATGAAGGATTTTTCCTAGCTACAGATTTGCTGATCTTTCTGAAATTAAATTAGTATTCAGTGATTAATGATAATGTGAGATGGGCCAGTCTGAAGTCTGAGAACATTCTTCCACATTCTTTTTAGTTATTCAAGTCTGTGGCAAATCCTGCCCTTCGTGGCATGGCGTGACTGACACTCCAGTGTGTTTCTATAGCCAGCACTATCCAGTCCTGTGCCTTTCACTAATGCTAACAGTCTGAAGCTTTCTGCTTGATTAAGTCTTTCAGCTGACTCTGTGACATACATTTGGAATAACTTGAATGAGTTCTCAAAATGCTGTTAAGCAATATCTGTATGGGCTTTGCATATCAACATCTCCATTAACTTCCTCAGTTCGCTGCACTCTGCTTACAAGTGAGTAAGCACTGTTTGAAAAGAAGCCACACCCTTTATGAATTCTTCTAGAGAAAATGTTACAAAACATTCTGTAGCAGAATTTCTGCTTTTTCAGAGAGAATCCTTAGAGAGCTTTTAGACTTTTATAAATAAATGGTCCATGGCAGTTACTTAATTCTAAAATAGGAAACAGCAAATCTGTGGAGAAGATGATCACCCAAACTGGAAAATAATTGACAGTAGTAATCTATGGGATTTTAGGAGTTTTAAGAAATTTAAACTGGTATTTGCTGGAATGTTTGGATACTGTGCTGTAGTTTAGTAAAGAGAGTAGAGAACAGGACTTTTCAAGCTGGTTACTCATATCAGTATGTAACTGCACGGATCAGCTGTTGATGATTTCTGCTTTGATCTTATACATGATGGTGGTCATCTTTTTAAAAACAGAATTATGTCAGTCAGAGTAATGGAGCACTGAGTAGTCTGAAATCTGCAAGTGGCTTTGTTGGCAGCTGATTCAGTCCTAGTGGGCTGAGTGCTTTAGATAGGTGGGCAGTGATGGGGTTTGCTTGGAGCTAGGATATCTCTGGGGGAAAAGGCAGATGTAATATTTGCACATTCTTTCAGTAACTGAAAATGTAACCCTCTTTTTTAATGAACAGGGAAAGTCTGTCTTTTTGGTTTCCTTGCCAAGTTGAAAGCTCTCAGTGCCACTGGTAGTAGTGTTGCAGTTGTCAGCTTTTTCTTTAAAATGTTTGTACTAAGTTGGTTTCTAAAACAGAGTAGATGTTAATACAAACATCCCGTTTGTAGGTGTCTGGGTTTGTTTACTGATGAACTTGTGATTGATTGATCAGATCAAATCTAGCAAGTCCTGACAAATCCTGCAGAGAAATGATGGAAGAGTCAATAAAACGATTAGTTCCTTAAGTTTGGGTTGAGTCCTTGTCAGTTTGTGCTGCTGCATTTTTTTTCACAGCTGTATTCAGCAGGGATTAGTATTCATCAGTACCTGTCACTGTATTCCCTGCTCCTGTCAACTTTCTCTCTACACATCTCTTGTGTGCTGAGTGTTTAGAGCCTCTTTTCAGGGTTCAGTTAATCTCCAGGGTCGTGGCATCTCCGGATGCTTTGATCAGCACTTACATGTGTAGTAATTTATTTCAGCATTGATAAATCTTTTGCTCACCAGTCAAGGGCAGGGTAAAAAGACAAAAAAACCCAGACCCCAAACTTGTAAAAACATGCTTCCAAAGCTGTTCAGCAATGAGTTGTTCAAATCAAGTAATGTTCGTCTCCCTCCCCAACTCCTGAAAAACCAGGCCTGCAAACAAAACCCAACCAGACACCCCCCACACCCTCTCTTCCCCTGCCAAGGTAACCAGAGTAGATGTATTTCTCAAAATGGCATTGCAAGACATGAGGCAAAACAAAGATAAAATGTAATGGTCCTGGGGTGATTACTAAAATGATAGGTGTGGGGCTTTCAGGGCCTTGGCTGCTCTATGTTGTGTGTCAGGGCTTGAAAGGTTTTCTCATTAGCTTTTATATGTTTTCTAACAGCAATGAAACAATCCAAGCAGTAGATATCTGAAAGAAGATTTCTATTCATGAATAGTTGAAGTCACTATTCATTAGTAACATGATTTAATACTGATCAAATTGCTTTATATCTAGAATGTGCTTTGTATGGTGTTACAGTGATTCATTCTTAATTTCATGTTTGCTGGCTGGTATAATACATGTTCTCTGTAAAATCCCTGTAGTGTTGTCAGTTGAGGTTTGGGTAAAAAAGACCTAATTGATGCCATGTTTATTCTTACATCCTCCCTACTGATATTTTTTGTTGCTTGTGGTGCCTGTTCTGTGTTGTTCTCTACCCTTCAAAGAATTAATGCATAGGAAGAGCTGATTTATTCTGTGCCAGGAAGCATAAGCTCTTTGAAGAATCTATTCAGTTGCACAGTTATTCAAAATGACCACTATTTGAAAGCTCACCTTTTTCTGATCAAATAAATTCTGTATAATATGGCAAAATATTTCATTAATAGGAGTTGCTTTTCTGATTCTCGTTACTTCCTTTGGGCTGTAGAGCAGCAGTGCCACTTTGGTTTCAAAAGCTTCTTCCACAGACTTTGTTGCAGAGAAACTCAAGTAATACGTAAACATTGAGGGCTGTGCTGTTGTAGTTGCTGGAGTTCATCTGAGCCACACAGCCAAAGTAGTTCCAAGGTGTTACTTCATAAGTAGCTCCTTTTGTCACCTGACTACAAAAGTTAATATGTCAAACCTTGTCCATTTTTTGCTGTAAATCTAAAAGTATTGGGAAAGATGGAGAGCTGAAAACACATACACACACACACACACACACACACTTGGTGTTGAAACTCACCTGAATCTTCCTTATGAGGCCATTTTGCAGGGCTTGCAGCCCCACATTGGTGTCTGACCCAGAGGATGACAGAAGGCTTCAGCAGAACAGATGCTCTGTTTCTGATACCCTCTTTTTTTGGTGGCCATTACTTCAGGAAAAAAGTGAAATTAAATGAAAGGAAATAAAATAAATTCAGTAAATTTCATACTTTTAAAATAATAAGGATTCAATTAACGGGTTTTCTTATATTTTTTGAATTTGTGGAAGGGTGGGTAGCTCAGTGTCTTGCCACAGTCCTCACCTTTGTGATTTGAGTGGTAATTGAAGGATTTGTAATATCCCATTGGTTTGATCACAACTCCTGCTCATAGCATTTTATAATGAGTATATAGCTTATAAATAACATTTTGAAGGAATAAGCTTGTACAGAGATAATTACACAGCTGAAATGCTTTGGCACAAGGCCAAAGGTTAAGCACTTTCCACCATCCCTCCTATATTGAATAACTTCACTTTATGAAGTGTATCATCAGAAATTGTTTTCATTACTCACAGAGGGCAAATTAAGGTTAATAAAAATCTATTCTAGATTACCCATATATGTGAATATTTGTATTTTTAGAACTTTTCTTTGTCAATTACATTCCTCACTGACCGTGTATATGTGAATACAAGTATGTAGGTCAAAGCTTTGGCTCATTTTTCTACAAGTTTGAATTGTTTTACCTCTCTTGGACGGGTTTCCTCTAAACTGGGTTGTGAGACCCTGCAGGATTTTTCAAACTGAGCAAAACTAAGTGCACTTCTTCCACTAAGCTGTGGTTTCTCATGTACCCTGAATCCCACCAGCCTGGGTTTCACTTGACCCACGTAGCAGCCATTTGACCCATCTGCTTCAGTCCTCAAACCCAGTATTTGTATATCCTTGTCTTTAAGTTTTATGTTAAAAGCATATTCTTCATACAAGGCAACCCAGTATTCTGTGAACTCTTCAGCAAGCTGAGAAACCCTTTAGTAGAGGTGAATGCAGGGGGGGAATGGTTTTCCATTTCCTGTGATAAATTAGTTACATCTCTAATCTGAAATAGCACACACATACTGGAGTCACCTCTTCTCATACTCTGCTTTTACAACATTACAGTCTCTCTACAAGTGTCCTCTTTCCTCTTCGCTCTGCTGCTGCCTGTCCTTTCCCTCTTCCCACTTCCCAAGAAGGAGATTGTCTTCTCACCTGATAACACAGCTGTTTGGGCCTCTTAGCATAAGAAAGAGCAATATAAGAAATGGCAGAATTTACAGGAATATTTGCTCAGGATAATCTTTCAGCGTCTAACACTGTGAGGTTCAGGGACTTTGTTTTTCCAGAGATGGTGTCTTTATCACTTGGAGGATTTTTTTGGTCTGTGAATTTGAATTTTTAAAAATCTGTGGACTCCTAGCACAAAGAATAGCTTTGGGCAGAGTTATCCTACTGGTAACATTTGGGTATTATATTTAAAAGGAAGGGGTTTTTTTCTACCCCAAAAATTAAAATAAGAAATTAGTAAGTTGCTTTTGTTAACCTTAACATTAATTGAAAAAGTTTGTCACCAACTGGTTAACAATGTCAGTCTATTACACTGCCAGTACTGAAGAACAAAGCATTAGAAAAACCAAAGAGAAATAATAATTGGGAATTGGAGGTAAAATACATAAAGTTCCACTTACACATCTGTGCAGCTTGCAAGGCAAGCTTGTTTTAGGGATTTTTTATTTGTTGAATGAAACAGTGTCTATACAACTTTTCTCTACAGGTTATTGACATGCCAGAACACAATCCTGGAGATATGGGAGGAACAATGAGACTGGGGAAGAGGAGGACAGTTTTCAAAACTGAAAATTCTGTTTTAAGTAAGTTATTTTTCTGCTCTTATGACTTGCCTTTTGGATAGGAACTTTGTAACCTGGAAAATCAAAAATGCTATAACCTAAAGCAAACAGTTGAGTGACAGCTTCCCTGAGCTCATTCATTCTGATCCTGTTATTTACATTTATTGAGAATTGGAATGTAAAAAAGAAATGAGAGACATCCGTAACTCCCAGTGAAACTGTCAGTTAGGGTCTAATGCTTTTTTAAAAACAATGAGTAAAATGTTGAGAAAACTGAAATTAATTTCATGGCAGTTTAATTCATTATATTCTTGGGAAGGTCAGAGCACTTTCTTCCTATTTGCTAGCCTGGCCTTGGAAGCAGTCTTGTTTCGGGAAAGCAAAGTATCTGTTGCAGGAAAGGCACATGATTTGCTGTAACAGGATGCTTCAGATAACAAAATAAAAAAACCCCAGAATATGGAACAAATTGTTTAATTTGATCTATGTGTATTTTAAAATTGAAGTAATACTTGTCTCCTATTAATCAGCCCTTTATACAGTAGTAATACAGGTGATGCTGCAATTGTGTCAAATGTAGTTTCTTGTCTATTGATTAAATATGTGCATATTTCTTTTATTGCCCTGCCCCTGATACTGAGCTGAACTGTTCTCTATTAAGCTATGTTGAACTTAAGGAATATATCCTTCTGAGTGTGTAAAAATGACATCTACTTCAGCAGGAGACCAAAGTGTAATAAATACGCACATTTAATGAAAAATCTGTGTTTCTAGAGATGGCCATAGTAGTGATCTAACGAACCTGGGTGATGCTTTGCCTACATGTGATACAGATATATATATATATCACAATGTCCAAGTTGTTCTGTGGCCTAAGCACTTCTTGGAAAAGTTAATAAAAATTAACATGTGTTGTAACTCTTGACCAATGTTATGAGCTGTTTAGGTCTGTTTAGATCTTTCTTTAGAAAGAGTCAAAAAGTTCTGGTAGTTTAATCAGGAAATCTGATTTCTTTTTGTTATGCTCTACAACTTGAATGGAAATAATACTTTTGAAAAAAAGTATTATCCCATAAGTAATTTGTCTTAAAATTAAGACATACACCATTTTTTTTAAAAATGGCAGTACTATTATTCTGCAATTTTTGAAGATGTTCCTGGCAGTCTAGTTCTTGTACCAACCCCCTAGCAAGGTAGTAATCCTAATGATCTTAGGATAAATTGAGAGCAAAGTTTGAGCCATGATGATAAGTGAGAGATATGATTAAGATCTGGTTTACTGCCTACCTCTGACTTGCTCCTTGTTGCTGTGAAATTTGGAGTGTTCAAGATTACACACAGAGGACTGCAAGAGTCATTTGGGTAATGAGATCAGGAAAACAGAGAAAAGCAATATTCTCTGTTTGTTCTTTGGAGGTATTATGCCAGGTGCCATGCATAATCTATTAAAATGGAACAGATGCTAAGGCTTCCTTCCCTGAATCTTTTGTGCGCAACTGTTGTAAAACCCTAAAGGGATTTTACACTGCTGGTTCACTCAGACATTTTTTTATTTCTTTGAGCTTTACAATTTAAATTAGTTAAAGCCTATTTAGATTCTAGTCTGCCTAAGATATTTTGAGTCAAGGAATGTTGAATATGAATCCTGAATAAACTCAGGTAACAGTAAATGAAAAGAAACTGGTCATCAGTCAGGAAAAACTGAAAAGTGCAGTGAGATGAATAATGTCTTGTTATGTTTAACATGTGCTAAATGTGACTTTTTTGAGGTTTAAATTACAAGAAATAATTGTAGTAACTATTAAAGCAACACATTGGCATTAATTTCTCTTTTGTATATTCAGAGAAACTTTATGGTGATGAAATGTTTGTAGAGGAGCGACACAGGCATCGATATGAGGTAAGCACTGCTAATGTACTTTGTGCTCAAAAGTAAAGCTTGACATATTGTGTTTCCCTTGGTAGGCAGAAAAAAAGCTAGTGGGAGATTTCTTACATAAACATAAACCAAAATTTAGTAGTGGTTAGATAGTATAATTTAGATTGAAAGAAACCTCTCTCAATAAGTCTTTTGGTCCAACTCCTTGTTTGGAGCTGAGCCATCTGTAAAATTAGATCACTCAGGATTTTGTTCCATCTAATTTTGAATCTCTTTGAAGAGAGAATCCACAGCATCTTTTGACAATTCGTTCCGACGCTTAACCACTTCATTGTGAACCTTTTCCCTTGTATCTAATAGGAGATTTCCTTGAGTGTTTCTCTTTTGGTCTCAGTCACATGCTAT
Source organism: Corvus cornix cornix (assembly GCF_000738735.6). Lineage (NCBI taxonomy): Eukaryota > Metazoa > Chordata > Aves > Passeriformes > Corvidae > Corvus > Corvus cornix. The sequence continues at coordinate 101,521,776 of NC_046332.1, read as the reverse complement.
GCATTTTTGAGCAGAGTTTCTTTATACCATAGATAGCTGAAGTCAGCCATGAGATCCACTCGTTGCTTTCCCTTTCCCAGGCTGAACAAATCCAGCTCATCCAGTCTCCTCTTATGTTGCATGTGGTCCAGCCCCTAACCATTGTGGTTGGGCCTCCTATGGACTCATGTCAATCTCTTTCTTGTGCTGAGGGGCCTGGCACCACCCAAGCTATTGCTGAGGTGTTCTTGCAGTTGTTCAGTAGAGGGGAATAATGTTGTATGCAGTTTTTGTGGGAGAGAAGATGCAGTATCTAGAAAAATGGTCTTGGAAAGCAGTGTTAGAGATTACCTGGCTTGGCCTTCTGGGAAATATTTGAAAAGTAAAGGCTTGTAATGCTTAAATGTGCTGGCCAGTTTGGCTTATTTAAAGGCACAGATTATGTTTGGGTAGTGCACATTCTTTTGTGGTCTAAATGTGGGGAGACTTCAGGCATCTGCAGCTCAGAGGCTGGTTCAGATCACTTGCTTCCTGCCATCCAACTCCTTTGTATGGGACCACTCCTCTGTGTGCAAATATCTGAGAAAAGGCGCCTGAATACTTTCAAAATATTGTCATTCAAGGAGGCAGGCAAGAGGTGGACTTCTGGAGTTATCTCTGAGGTAGTTCAAAAGGGGTCTGACTCCATCAGTGTCTCCAAAGGGGTGAACTATCAGATAGGTGCATGCTATAACTGATTCAGACAGTATTAACCTTCCTTAAAAGGGAGGAAAGTGTGATGGTGGTAAACCTGCGCAAAGTTTGGCTGTTAACTGAGTGGGTAGAACATCATCAAGGAAATGAGACAGCTCACTGCAGAGCTCCTCAGTTTGAAGGAAGAGCTGAATCACAGCTTTTGTCATAACCACTGAAATGCAGTGTTTGAAGGGGAGGTCAGTCTATACCTACATCTAGTGGGCCATTTAAAAAAGGGGGAATGCAGGCTGCTTGGATTCAGGTGGGCAGCAAGCAGAAGGGACCCTGGCTTTAATTTTTGAATGTTGCATAGTAACTTTTACTGATTAATATCTTTATTTAATAAACATGCCCACTTTTACAAATTTATGCCAGAGTTGTTAAAACAGGAAAGGAAAATTTCCCAACCCTTACCCAATTCTTTTCATTCTTGTATGCATGTAAAAAAACATTACAATTAACTGCTACTGTTTGTTAAATCCAAAAATAAACAGAACGACAATTATTATTGCTTTCAATGTTTCAGGTGAACCCTGAGTTGACTCACTGCTTTGAAGAGAAAGGTTTGAAATTTGTTGGCCATGATACAGAAGGGAACAGGATGGAAATTATTGAACTGGAGAGTGAGTGTCTTACTTGTTTGTAATACTTATTCATCTGTTAAAACTGTATAAACTATAGGTTGTTAAACAACATGTAGGCACAATATTTAGCTGTCATAACAGAGTATATTACCTAGAGAGTCTGTGAAATCTTCATCCTTGCAGTAGAGACCTTCAAAACTTGACTAGACAAAGCTGTCAGCAACCTGATTTAACTTTGAATTTGTCCCTGCTTTGAGCTGGAGGTAGGGAATAGAGACCTCCCAACGTGCCATCCAATCATTTTGTCTCTTTCAGTTACCCTGTGGTTAGAATCATATAAATGAAAGTATGAAAGTCAGATAGAAAGCAAGCTCCTTTCTTTCACAGAAGTGAAAGAAGAAGAAGATTCAGAGAGATGAGTATTTGATACTTTGGAAATACTCCTTCACCAAGTAAGACTTGATGTCTTCTCTAAAAGGTTCTGAAATAAAAAAAGAGTTACACTGCATATGTTCGTTGAATGGTACACAGAGTAGCTTTTCAAAACTATCTTTTTGATTTTAATTGGATGTTTGATTAACTCCTTAGTGTTAAGTCACTGTTGGCTAGATAATTATCAGGCACCTGAAGATGCAGACTACAAGTTTTTTTTATTCCCCTTTCTTATGTGACCCCTAATTGCCATTGGTCAAGATAAATTCCATGCACAGAAACATAAAATCATAATCAGAATACATTATTAGCCTATGGAGTGCTACTTGTGGCATGATGCACCTGAGAATTCATTTAGTACATTCCATGGTATGTTGAAGAACAGTGCTGTGATTTTGAACCAGGGTTGGAATATGGACACTGACATATAATGTCAAGCAACTGTGCCACAGAGAGTAATCTGAGAGCAAAGGATAGATGTGAATTCGTGAACTACTAATTGTCATGGATGTTCTTGGATTAGTTTGTTCCTGACAGATTATCTCTGTTACACGTGCTGGTGTTGGGAGGTTATTTTGTCTGCCCTGCATGAAAAAACTTCTGTAGAGAGCACTGAGAAATCAATCAGGCAGAAATTTTAAATTGCACGTTACTGTGGAAGAAAGAAAAGCAGCAGTAAAATCTGAAATTATTTCACAATGGGCTGCAAGGAGATGGGTTACTAAAGAAAAACAATCATCATAGGGAGTAGAGTGGGTTGGAGTAGAAGCATAGAAATAACAGTACACCAGCTAGCTTAGGCCATACTTTTAAGCAAAATATCCCCACAGGAAATATTTGGTGCTTTGTTGTTGAAGTTATGGGATAAATTTAGGATCCAGGTTCTCTTTAATATACAGCAGCAGAGAGAACAGTATACTAGACCATATAGCTTACCTTCCTAGAAGAAAACCCCTGATTTCTTCTCATCACTTACTCTGTACTGCAGAGTATTTCCTTGAATGTTGGGAATTATTTTGGAAACTGTTGAACAAGAATCTGCAGTTAGTGCCAGGGCATTGGACAAAACTAGAAGTGGTTAATGTTAGCTCCTTTAAAACAGAGAAAGAACAGGTTCCCAGCATGAAAGAGTACAAAAACTTTCTTCCTCCTCTATTCTTTTGAAGAAGACAGAAAGGAAGCAGAAGCAGTAGTAAAAAGGTGCTTTGCATGAGAAACAGGTGAAGATGTAAGAGTGGATGAAGCAGCATATTGTTCTGAATAGACATGCCTAAATAGATACTGGGAATTGAAATAAATAAATGTAAACTTTGTGACTTTTCCACTTGTGCCCCCCTCCTCCCACCCTTACATGTTGGTACAGGTTTATTTTTCAGTTTTTATGAATCACAGGATGATTTTTCCTTAGTTTGACCTACTAACCTTCTGCCTCTATTGTCAGTTGCTTTTTGTGGAAAGAAGGTTGCTGCTGCCTCACCCTTAAATTGACATGTGCTGCTCTGGCTTCTGGACACCTGCCTGAAATCTTCAATAAGGTTTTTTCCTGAAAGTTTTTTTACTATCTTCTTCCTAAATTGTGTAATTTTCCTTGATGTCTGTCTTGTAGATCACCCATATTTTGTGGGAGTTCAGTTCCACCCAGAATTTTCCTCAAGACCTATGAAGCCTTCACCTCCGTACCTTGGACTGTTGCTAGCAGCAACTGGGACACTGAATGCATACCTGCAGCGTGGATGTAAATTGTCTCCAAGGTAATCTTTCTTTGTTGCTTGCCTGCAGTTTGACAGTCACATTTTTGGAGGGACTATCCCATCCTTCAGTTCAGAAGCCCAGAAGAGGAAAAGGATGTATTGATTTGCTTGCTGCTGTGTGTGCCTGTCATAAACCCAGGTGTAAAGTAACCTGTAAGCAGGAAGTACAGTTCCTCACTTCTTCCTTTTCAGAGGTTATTAGGGCTAAAGCCAGAACCCCACATTACAATCAGAAAAAAAGTAAAAAACCTTTAGTAAATTCAAATGAAGATAGCAGCCTCCTGTGTTAACTTCCATGGCTTCATAGGGAAAGAGATTTGCTAGAGGATCAAGCAATGAAGTGAAATTCTTACCTAGTTGTACTTGAATGATGATAGCAATAACAAAGAAAACACTGATTTTATTTTGCAGTAGCTAAATAATAAATACTGTCTTTCAGAGACAGGCCTTAAATAAAACAGTTGGGATACCTTTAGACTTACAGGGTTTGGATCTCAGTCAGAACTGGATGGTTCAGCCAAAACTCTGTCCTTGGTCTCTTGGACACAGAGGCTTTGGTTTATTGAATGTGGCAATGGTTTTTTTTTTAGCCAGGGTTAACTAATTCTTGTTTATTTCAATGATATTAATAGCAGTTACTATTTCATTATAATAGCAATAATAAGTCAGAGGGAAGCCTTGGGCACAATAACAAAAAATGAAAAAAAATCATAAAATGACTGAATAATAACATTGAACAGATCCAACTTTGGCATGTTGGCTTTTCCTCTAAACAAGACACCAAACTTATTAATGCTGTGGATTGGGCTTTTTTCTTTTTTTTTCCTGAGTCTTGTGTTTTATTAAAATGAGGTCCATTTGTTAAGAGAGAAATAGAAACTTTATTCAAGTTTGAGTAGTAATGGGAAAATAGCCAGGCCAGACCAATCTGTTTTGGTTCCTTACTCCTTTATTCACTCTGCCCAGTTGTGGAATGATGTACATACAAAGAGAATGAATTTCTGATCTGTGAACTACAGCTGGATTGAAACACTCCTGTTACCTTAGCCTGCCATTGTTAGTAGTGGTCAGAATGTTAGCTACCTTTTAAAATCTTTGCTGGTGCAATACACAGATCAAATTTTTGTGGTGCTTGGCAAGGTAGAGTCTTCCATCACAGTTATCTTCAGTCTTACCCTCTTGGTGGGCACTCTGGCTCACAATTCATCTTGCTTCATAGCTCCCAGTATACTTCCTTACACTGCTTTGTCTCATAAGTAAACCTATTTATTTCTCTGAGATATAGAAAAATTACTTTTTTTTAATGAGTGATCTGCATGTGTCCTGCTAATTTATATCCCTTAGCATTATAGCAGCTATGCTATCTAACCTTGACCTAAAGTTTCAGCCATTACTGAATGTGCCCCACTCAGACCTACTTGAATTAACCATTCAAAATGTATACCCATCTCTTTTTTCTTCGTATTCGTAGAATAAACTTCTACCAAATCTTAAAACATTTAGCAAAGACAAAAATCCACACCCCAAAACTTAGTATCTAAAATGACAGATTTTGCTATTTACCTAGTTACACAGCAATCAAGCAAAACCCCTCTGGCTTGAGAAAGAGCACTGGAATAGGAAAGCATTTTGAGGCCAAAAGGGGAACATTTTGTAGGGAAGAATGTTCAGGAGGGAGTCAGTGCTAGTTACAGCACACCCAGTCATACTAACATACCCACCTGCTGAGTGGAAAGATTGCCAGTGTAAACCCTTAAACCCCGGAATGCTGATGATTTCATTGAGTTGTAAAGCTAAGGCATGTCATAACAAGGCTGAAAGAAATCTGAGGAGAGGATTTTCTGCACACCTCAGCCAGCACTGCCCACATGAGTTGTGGTTGTGCTGTTGACTAGAGCAAAGGAAGCTGCAAGAGAATTTGTGGAGACCAGCAAGTTGAGCAGATTACCTATGCAAGGCTACCATAAACACTAAAAAGAGAGTGAATGATGAAGTCCTGAGACAAAAGGAAATATGTATTTCAGCATGAGTGTCTTAACAGGAAACTATTACTCCAGAACATTTAACAGCCCCATAATTAGGGTGCAATTTTAGAATATTTGACACCTGGACAGAAGCCCTAGCTTGTAAGCAAAGCTAATAATAAATTTAAAGATGCATTACAACTTCCAGGAGAGTGCCCTAAATAAATGAAAGTGAATAAACCTTCTCTTAAATTTTTGTGAGGCCTAGTCTGGTACAGACATAGGCCTACATAGGCATGAGCATACCTAGTTTGAGACTGGAATGCATTCTCTGGGGTAAATTTAGTTCCCAGAAACTTGGGTGTATATAGAGGCAGTCAAGAACTGACCAAAAGGATCAGAGTAACTTGATGATTAATTGTTAATTATTTACCTGAAGTGGTAGTTGGGCACCCAAGTTGTCTTTGTGGTTTCAGCCTCTTGTGCTTTATGGCACGAGTGCCCAACCATCAAACAATGCTGCGCACTTCATTTCCTTGTGAATGGTTTTAGATCATGACCTTTTCCAAACCTTTCCATGGAAATACTGAAGTTTCCATTTCATAGAGAAGTGAGTAAGATGGTGGGAGGCTGCTAGTTTACATTTGCATTTTCAAGGACAGAGAAAAAAACACATGAGACTTGAAGTGTACAATACCCAAAAATACACTGCTTTATAAGAGAAAACAAAAGGTTTTAACAGGAAACTAGTGGATGAAGAGGAGAACTTCACATGTAATGTTGTTGGCTTTTACTGAGACTTACATAGTTTCATTTGAAAAAATCAATAAAAACTGACTTATCTTTGGGAACAGTGTAATGTGGGTTGCAAAACCACTGGTGTACAATAAAGCCATGTTGCTTGTTTTGGTTTGGTTTGTTTTTTTTTCCTTATCCAGTTTAGCATCAGCAGGCTTTGTTTCTTCTTTGTCTAAAACCAGCACCTTTATTAATGGCCTGCAAGAGTAAGTCAGAGTGCATTAATTATATTTTCAAATAATGTCATTTGAATTAGAGCTGAAAGCGCTATTCAGAACAAAGAAATAACAAAAAAATATGTAGGGAATTTAGTCATCTCTGCTGAATATAATGACATCTTTGGAGGAAGAGGATAAGCTAAAGATAAATAATTTCAACACAAATGTCCAGTACATGGGAGGAAATGTAGGAAGTGAGAGGTGTTCCTAGGCAAGTAAGCGTGGGCAGCTCTGACTGCTGCCAGAAGAAACTTTGGCAAAGCATTAGTGAATATGCTAATGTGAGGCACCAATCCAATGCCATCTAGTCACAGAGGACTCTTGAGTTCTGGGCAGGTTATTAATGAAAGATGACATATGAGCTGTGTTCAGAGACAAGGAACAAAAGTGGCCAGAGGACAGAAGGAGTGGTGCATTAAATAAAACACCAAAAAACTCAGAAAATTTGCCCATATGGTGCTTACTGCATTATCATGGTCCAGCTAATCTCCCAGATCAGCTGTGGAGGAAAGCACCTATGAACAGAACAGAAAACAACCCGTGTGAAATGTTCTGGTGCCTGATGTCCCCTGTATGTTGTCCCCAGTCAAGAACACATTTGGCACAGCATCATGCTTCTGGCATTGGCCAAATCCAGACATATGATTGAAGGAAATGTGATTTGAAGATTGTCAAGAGAGCAGCAAGGGAAGGGCTGCTCCACAAAAGAAGGCAATCCAGGAGCCGGGGGTGGGAGCTGTCCTGGTAGGGATGGCATCCTCACCAGCAGGAGTCAGTAACACAATCACCACAGAAGGCAAGTGCTCTGGCTCCAGTGACCTTCCAGTGGTGCAGGTCCCAGGTGAGGGCACCAAGGACCCTGTTGGGGCAACGAAGACCCTGTTACTCTCCGAGCTCTTACAGAAAACTGTGGAAAAGTTTTAAAGGAAATCCTTTCTGAGCCATACCGGTACTTAGTAATGGTTAGTTATGTCAGCTAACTTTGTCATTTAAATGTTAGATGTTTACAGTGAAAACCCTTCTGAGCTACTCACCTCAAGTCTTTTTCTGTAGTTGTTAAGTGAAAATGCACTTTAAAGAAGCAAATAGCTCATTATAACTGTTCTGTGGGTCAGTTATGCATTACATGCTGCAAGTGCCTGTTTCTCTCCAGTGATTGTAGGGAGCTGCTGGTGCCTATCCCAGATGAAGATGTTATCCTAAGTCCAGTTATGTGAGTGCAGGTGGCTGGCAGGTCAGAACTGGGGAGTCTTGGGTATGTGGTGAGGGACTCCAAAATGAAATGATGTTTTATGGAAGCATATGATTGTATCATGATGACCATCATAATAAATGATATATATTATTTTTATGACCATAAATTATATCTATGATTTTTATGACCACATAATGATCATAAAAATACACACCAAGGATATGGGTGACTGCAGTTGTAACAATTGCACAATCAAGTATGCATTTATTCAAAATAATGTTTTAACGATTTAATAATTCAGCTTTTGGGGAGAAATAAATGATAGTAATTTACAGATTTCCTTTCAGTGAGTCCTCAAAAGCTAAACAACTTAAACAACTGCAGCCTGCACTAAATTTATCTGTACTTCATGTATTTTTAATTTGCACTGAGGAAGAAATGCACTTTGCTTGGCTCCTTGCAGGGCATAGCATTACTGAATAATTGTTTAGATTCCTTATGTTTCTGGAAAAGGAGTTATTTGTCAATTTTACATTAAAAATGAATGAAAGAAAAGCTCCCCTGAAACTGCCAAATGCTTTGTTTCTAAAGAATATTGATCTGGATTTTCCAAGTGAAAAACAGAATGTTCAAAGAGTACCCATTTTACAGGAGCAAAGTGACCAAAATTCTTTATCTTAAAAACTAAAGTGACTGATTAGATGCAGTGACACTGCATAGAGTTTTGTTATTTTTTTTTATCCTTGGCCACTTCTTTATACTCCAGATCCCACCAAAAAAACCCCCCCCCCCCCCCCAAAAAAAAAAAACCAAACAAAAAAAAACAAACCACCAAAAAAACCAACCCATTTGGGTTAGGTTTTAGGACTGGTGGCCTCAAATATGCTCAGCAGCTTCTTTTTGTTGGAGTCCACTGTTGTAAGAATTGTCACAAATAAAATGAAGTGGGTGTCAGGCTCCTGCCAAAGATAATTTATTTGAACACAAACTGAGAGAAAACTTGCTGAAGCAAATGTAAGTATATTTCTTCAGTAGTTGGCTCAGTGTGAAAAAGAATTTCATAAAGGGAAGCTGGGTCTATTTGATTTCTCACCCCTACCACTTTCACAGCAAGCAGATTTAAAGGTAACTTAATATTACCAACTGTGAGCACGAAGCATCGATTTGGGTTTTGTGTTTAGTATCTGTATACAACTCATTGTAATTTGGAACAAAGTACACATTTTTATTCCAAAGAGAAAAGATGGCTTGTTTATGGTTAATGCCACCTGCCGTTTTCCTTCAGATTACGTGAGTTTAATATGTTTGACATCAGAATAAATCTTAGAAACTTGACACCAGTGCTGGTTTGAAGCTGTAACACACAGATGTAGGTATGCCAAGTTTCACAAGTCCCTCTTTGATTTCAAGTCCACTGGCAGCTTAACTCTTGAAGTTCTGGTTTCCTTGGGGTCCAAGTTGTTATTTTTAAGATGATGCCACAGGTTCTGGGTGTGCTTAGAGATATCATTCAAGCAGCTGAAACTGAGAGACTGACAGCTACCTGATTCTGAAGCCCAAGGGCTGATCCTAACCTGGGTATTTCCCCTACCTTTCTTGCCCTGTGGCCTGCTTGTGAGACTTACACCCCATAGAGCAGCCCTAAAGTAGGGGAGACTGTGAGGTACTACTGCAGAAGTCAAGAATGTGATGATGACAGCTCTTCTCTGGGATGTGGTGTCAGATCTTGTACAGAAATTGGGCAGTGTAGGAACAGGAGCAAAATTGTCACCAGCTGAGTAAGTGTTTCAGCCTCTGTGCTAGTGGCCAAGTGAGCCTCAGCTTCGGCAAACTGAAAACAGGCTTAGGAAGTTGGGGTGGTAAGTCAGTGAAATCACAGAGGAATCCAGGCTGTATGACTGCTTCTGTGGGCAAATTCTCTAAAACCTGTGTCATTGAGTGGGGGAGGACGTGTGATGAGAGTGCTGGGTGGGGATCAGCGCCTTACTGCCTCCAGGAGATGAAGCTTGGCAGTTCTCCACTCACCTCACTGGTCCATGGGCACTTTTACTTGAACATCTGATTCCCATACTGTGTTGTATACAGAGCTCTGGCATGTTTTTGGGCTGCTATTGCCAGTGGACAGCAGAGCTAATTAAAAAAGAGAAGTTCTCTGAAGACTTTGGACTTAAATCAGGGCTGTCATAAGATTATGCAGTTCTCTACAATTGGTTTTACTGTCTGTTCTGTGGACAGTATTTGCTATTTTGCTGTGATGTGAAAATGCAAAACTGTTTTAATAATACTGAATTTTTGTTCCCTGTTTCCATGGATACTTTCAGAAAAAAGTAAGTAGAACATTGGTGATGTTGTGTTTGTCTGTGTGCATCTGGCCTGCTTGATCATACTGTTAACAACACTTTCCTCACTTGAACTGTGTAATTGATCACCAGCTGGTGAAATGATCAAATTGAGCATTTCACACTAGCCTGATATGACACACTCTTTATAAGAACCACATCAACAGTGTGTGTGGCATGCAGAGAAAGGGCAGAGTGCTGTAGACAAAGTCTTAATGTTAGGACAGCCAGAATATCTGTGTTGTTTTACACAAATTTGGTACAGTGACTTGCTGTAACTGTGGGAGACTTTCCTAACAGAAGTAGAAATTAAACAAGGTGACTGTTGGTGCCATTTCTCCTGTCCCACTCTGTTTAAGTGTCTGGTTTTTTACCTATTCTTTCTTTGGTTTTCCTTTTCTCTCAAAGAAGAGGGGGTGAAATTCAGGCTACCAAGCAGTGCTCAGTAACAAGCACCAGAGTAGCTGAGTGCAGTTTGTTCACTGTTCCACAGTGCAGTCTCGATCAAAGATCTCCAGCTGTGGGGCTGCATGGCTCCTTTGAAGCACTACCCAGCAGGCAGTCACTGGGATCCAATGATAAGGCTCTGTCTGCGTGGGTCATGTGCTTGATGTCTCAGTAGGAGATCCCCAGAGATGGAGAACTCGACATGAGTGGGCTCCTGTTGTCTGGAGGATGAAGGGGTGTGTGGTGAAAGGGAGATGTGACAAGACAGATGTGCAGTAGAGTTGGTACCCAAGGCTGTCACAATGTTCCCACACAAATGAGGTCTGAGATCCCCACCTGTACTGTGCTGATAACCATGTGCTCTGAAGGGTCACAGGACTGACCAGAATTACTGCTGCTCAAATGTACTTGTCAGTTTCCTGGGCTCCCTTTGCTGGCTTCTCATCTGGGGAAATTCAAGTATCTGGGAAGCAGACTGTAGAAGTTTAGTATAGTAGGAAGGGGTTGAGGCTGGAGGCACTTCTGAAGTGCACTTGGGTTTAAGATAAACTTGGAGATCCAATAAACATCATACTGACTGAAAATGTGGTTTGTGGGCACTTCTTTCTCTCAGTCACTGTGGTGTTCCTGTTCTTCACAGTTTCCTTGTTCTCGCTGCTTACAAAACAATCACTTGCATGGCAGTTTGGTCTGTGAAAACCAGTCTGCTTCTTGCAGGACACAGCGAAAAGGAATAAAACCTCTAGAAAAGCTGTCAGGATATTGCTTGGTGCAATGAAAATTATTTGAATTCTGACTAGAAGATCAAGAATTATAATTTAAGTGTAAATTGAAGAATTCTGAGCTAATAAAGTTGTCTTAACTTTTTTTTTGTTAAAACAATGATTTTCTTTACCATAAGGGAGAAATTCCTTTTATTTTAGCTCTGAATACCTGTTATTCTCTATGTTGTTAACCATAATCATAGACACACAGTACCAGAAAAATGGAGAACGAAAGTACAGGAGCCAAGCAAAAAGAAATTGAACATACTATTTATTAGGTAGAACATTCTTTCGCATCAGGTCTTAAACTCCAAACTTCACCCCATTCCTTTAGAGGAAGGTGTTCTAAAATACCGTACTTCAAGCATGAGCTTAAAAAAGTTTTCTGGAAATGGGTTGCATTTGAGGAAAGTGTTTTTCATATGCATAATGGGTTGGAGGGCTTGTAATAAAATATTTGGTTTAGATCCTTCTGAATTCTTATTGGTTCCAACAGTGACAGCTACAGTGACCTAAGCGATGACAGCTCTCCAGAAAAAGAGTTTCCTTATTCTGACACAAGCTGAAATGATTGTATGAGAGCACAGAAATGGATGATGCTATTGAGGTAAGCTGAAATGTTTTGGTACTCCTTTATGACACTGATTTATTCTAGACTTAAAACAGGAGATAAAGTTGACTTAATTCTTGTAATTTTGTTTAAAGTCCCATCTGAGAGCTTATGTCTTCTTTCTTGTCTGTAGCATTTAATTGTTTTTGTTTCTGCTGCTTAAATCTGCAATTGAGGTGCTAAAATCTGCTAAGTGTTTTGGGTACATCTTATATGTAGGATGCTGTACAAAACCAAGATGTGTTAGAGTTTGAAAATACATTAAAAATACATTTTTAAATTATGGGGGGGGGAACGGGGACAGTTCATGTCTTCAGTTTACAAGTTGGATTCACTTCAAGTACACTATATAGAGATGACTTTGAATTTTGCATTAATATTCACCTGTAATTACATCTGATGCATTGATACCACAAAGACATCCCAACATAAATGCTTGGTTTTAATCTGCAGTGATAGAGATACAAACAAGTTTTATAAAATTGTAGCTTTGTTTGCCATAGGCTTTGCCAGAGTGGTGTTGGATTGGTTGTTTATTCACCTGTAAGCATGGTAGTAATACATTTCCTTTCAATTTGGAGGTTGTATTTCCTGTGAGACACCTGATCTCTGCAGGATCTGGACTTGAAACTTAGTCTTACTTTATTTTTCCTATGCAGATTCGTCAGAGCTGGGGCTGGTATGGCACTCATTCAGCTTCTCAGTATTTCTGAGCACTTCTGTAAGGAGGGCACAGCTTTCCCCTCTGATTATGTTTCACATGGTGTAGATGCTAAGCAGCTGTGCCAAGCAGACAATTAAGGCTACATATGAATGATGCATTTCTGCCTGATGGTCTCCTGATCAAAGTAGTGGCATGAGATACTAGAAATTGGAGTTCAGTCCTTAGATGCAGCATGGGTTTCTTCTGTGATTTTCAATTGAATTTTTTCGCTCTCTTGTACCATGTGTTACAGATAATTATCCATCCCCAAACTATGAGAGTGAAGAACAGAATGTTGAATGAGTTAATGACCTGGTACATGTACATACAGTACTGATGCCTGTCCCAAAATAACCAATAAATAAGTAGACAAAATGTTCCTTTTCACTCTTTCCTGGATCCTTCCCATGTCCAAATATCACAATGGTTCTGTTTCTTGAGAGCAACACAAGGTACAGAATAGTCCCTCTGGAAAAGCCCTTGCTTCCCTCAATGGAATTTATGAATGGTAGTTCTCTGTTTACAGTCTCAGAGTGACTTGCTCAGTGCTTGGATGAATGTACTGTTGTGATGCTTTTAAATGGTTATCCGTAGCCAAGCTGATTTTGTTGGAACATGTCACTAGTGGATACCAATTGTATTCAACAGAATTACTCTAGAAAGGATTAAATAACTAAATCCAGATATAAAAGAATGAGAGAAGCATTGTCTCATTTATTTTTATCTCGTGATTAATTCTACCCATTAATCAGAGCTGGATACACATGTAGACTGCATTTAGCTTCATGGTTTTGCTTTTTGCTGTTTGATCCAGATGAAATGCAACTACTTGTGCTATTTACATAGGACTACTTTGAAATCAGTCAACAAATTTGAGTGAAAATTACAAAGGCATGAAATAAACTGAGTTACAGATGAAATAGTTTTAATAATTGATTTTTTTTTTGCATTGATTTTTCCTTCCTCTCCCTCTTTTTATGTTACAGAAACTTGGGAACAGGACAATGTTGAATAGACAAAAGTAGAAGAGTAAGATGCTTGCAGTCCTCATACTGTTTCTTCGTCTACTGTTTTCAATAATTCTCATTACAGATGACAGTTTTACTGTTCTGTAGCAAAAACTGTTCTGTATAAATGCTGTTTCTCTTCAAAAGTTACCAAACAGTTGTGCACCTTAGCTGTTAATCATCATTCATCTTGTCCTGTATTTCAGAGTGATCTCAGGTGAATATGTATCAATTCTCTGGTTCACAGCTGTTCTTGATTTGAAGGAAAATTTGACTGGTTTCAGTTTGCCTTAGAACAGGAAGACAAAATGCATTAGTTCTTGGGAATGAGGGGGAATGCACTAAAACATTTAAGGGAAGATTGTCGTATTCTTGAGCAGTAGAAAACTGTTTCAGGTTTTTTTCCCTATTAAGCTTGTATATATATTGTTTACTTTATTTGCTGTTCAATATGTACAAATGAAAAATGGTTGCTGTATTTCAGCTCTTTGTGATTATAATAATTAATGTTGGATACGAAATTTTTCACTTTGTTTTGATAAGCAATTTAATTTCATATAAATTCATTTGCTCTATTTCTCCTGGAAGCCTGATAATACTGAACGTAATTCTGACCTACAAAAATTACAGAAGTGATATTAGAAGGTGGTTTTGTATTTGTGTTTTGTAAGAGAGAAAGTAAATATGTTCATATGTTAAACTCTAGTTTGAACACTTGTGTGAAAGTCGTAGAAAAACCAATCATAACCCTGGGGTGTTATCTGGGCTCCAGCTGTGCCACACTTAGTTAATTGCAGTAAATATGTATGAAGCAAATTAAGTAAGGTTCACCCTTGTTTTCCTGCATCCTGTGACCACTCCATCGTCGTGGCACTTATTCCCCTGTAGATTGGAACGATGTATTTTAATTTAGAAATCACAGGTTATTCCACTGCATCACAACTGCAGGCAGCCCTGCAAACCAGGGCTGGAGCCTGAGCCACTGGGACAGAAGAGTAAGGTGAGAGGTGCTGTTCTAGGTGTAAGGCTGGATCCCATCAGCAGTGGGGCATCATCAAACGTGTCACATCAGCTGAACTGATGGGCTCCAGATGCTTGGAACATACTTTACAGAAAAATTCTGAATTTTGACCATTGTGTTTCATTTTGGTTTTGGGCAAAGTGGCTTCTTTAATTCATCAAAAGTCAGTATCTGCACAAAAATAAAAAGCACCATGTTCATTATTACAGCTTTGTAAAACAGCGAGTTTGAGGGCTGTGCATTGCTCTCGAAAATCTCAGGTTACACAGTAAATTTGTCTCTTCACTAAAAGAAGCTTTAATGGTAATGAAACAAAATGTATTTTTATGGCAGCACTTTCCTCAAGTAGTTCGTGAATATGTGCCTTAGAAGTACTGACAGCAGAATTGGTGTCACTGTATGTCTTCCCCCATGAGAGACACTGGCCACTGCTTTGTGAAAAGTGAAGGATTTCCTAAGATTGTCTGTAATGTGCAAATGTATTTTCAAAACATTTTCAATAAATGGTGTTATTCGGAAGTGTTTGGGTATCTACTAAAGAATCATGGTGCCATTTGTGAACTGTGGTGTTAAGGAGAGAATTCATCATTTAATCATGTCCCAGTTTTATTGTCTGTGAGAAAGTGAGTATCTCCAGTCAAGTATTGCATCTCAGCAGCATGGGTTCCTGTTTCACTGTCAGCTTTACAGGTGGGGTCCTTTAACACCTGCCTAACGTACTTATCATGTCCTACCCTGGAGCTGAGGTTTCTTTTTGTTTGAATATCGCTTTTGCTACCTTTGGAACATGTTGCTTGTTGCCTGCGTATAGATTTGCAATTTGGAGAAATAGTGCAGTTTTGGAGCAACCTGTCTTACTACATGTGATTGATTTCCCACAACAACTGTTGTGCACCAGACCTCAGGTCCTTTTGGATCTTTTGTATGCGTCCACTCCTCCTTCCCTTATTTACCTGCTCAGAGATAACCTTCATGTGCTAGGGTTTAATGCCTGCAGAGGTTGGATCTATTGAGGAGGATTTGCTTGACCAAACAGACTATTCCTCACCAGGCAGTTCTTGTGGGAGGGTGGGCCAGATGCTGCATTAGGTTGCTGTTTTTCTGAAGCTGTATTAATATCAGTGTGACTGTTGATTCAGAGTAGTACCAAAGAAGACTTTCTGTGACCCAAGATTCATGGGACTCTGGCATACTTCTCCTGAAATCCTCTAGAGGCATCTAAGCCCTGGCTTGCCAGGAAGACACTGGAGGTTTTTAGCAATGCCTTAAAAGTAGAGGTTGAGATCTCTGCAAGAACCTGTGTAAGCAGGAATTGCAGCCCCAAGCTAAAGGAAGGTTTTGGGAAAGAAAAGGCAGATTGTCAACAATCACAAGGGCAGGGGCTTGCTGCCCAAAAGGATGTGGAAGAGATAAGGGAGAGTCAAGTGTAAAAGCAACAAATGACTTACCAACCTGAGCTAACCTCCTCATGAGAGCTGTGTTACAGCTGCCATGGCAATACAAATGAAAGTTTGAAACCCTGTGTGTATCAATGACAGTAGGGAGTGTTGATTCCAGCCTAGAGGACTTCTGAGCTGGCAGCAAAGCCAGATCAGCACAGAAGTGAACAGGAGCTATGCAAACCTATGTGGGACTGGCTGAAGCTCATTTCCCACAACTTCACTGTTTGCATACATGAGGTGACCAAAATCTGCTGAGAAAGGGAGCGAGGTGGAGCAAGGGGGAAGCAGAATAATATTGCCCTTGGGAGAACATGTGGCCTCTTCCAGCATCCTGCAGAAACTCACTGCAACATGACAGGGAAAGTAAACAAATGATACAATTGTTTATGTACCTAGGGCTGAATAACACCTCATCCTTGCACACAAGTAGGACGCTTCTTCTCTGGGATGTCTGCATGGGAGTTGTGGTGTATTTCTGTGCCTCGGCATCTTATCCCATACAGTGCTTAGTTTTTCCCTGCTAGCAAAGTGAATTGGTAGCTGTTAGCTCTGTGATAACTTCCAGACAAACTCTTCCTCTTACCACTTCACCCTGTCCCCCACTGGTTGGGACTTTGTTCAAGGATTTCTCACAGTTTCCCAGGTAGTAGCCTTTGTATTTTTGATGACAGTGAACTTAGTATCTCAGATATTTCTCCCTTTATTGGGTACTGTCTAGATTTTTCAGGTGTTCAGTTGTGTCTGAATTGGTAACTACCATGTTCTAACAGGGTGAAATGAATTAAGAACTCATCTAAAATAATTCTATTAAAAGAGTCTACATGTGTTTTACTATGTAGAAGGCTCATATTTGTATAGCTCCCCTAAAATGATTCAGAATCTTTATATCAGTGACTATTAGATGTCCAAAGAAAATGTCTGTGTTGCCTCAGTTGGACATTCCCTCTGAATAGCAATTCCAGAAATGCTGATTTTCCAGTCTCTGGTTGATTGTCTTGATTTTATCTGTAAACATTTTTTTAACCTTTTTTTTTTTTAATGTGAATTAACTTTTCATTAAAACACAAAAGTGGACCAGTTCTATTGTTTTTTATTCGTATAAAAGTAAGTAATCTTCAGCACTGTTTGGTTTCTTGCTCTTTAAAATACCTCATGGATTGCAGGATTTGACATCCTGCTGTGATCTAGCTGACCTACTGCTAGAATAAAGTCTATTCAAATGTCTTTCATCTTGTAAAAATTGTGTACTTTAGTCTTTACACTTTGATGATTTGTTTGTATATGGAATATTTTCTCTGCTTGTAACATCCTAATTCATTTAGAGAAATTGGTTGCTTTATTGGACTCCTGGTAACATGCTCTCACAAATTTGGATCAGAGTCTAGAAAACCAGCTATTCCTGAAGTGTGGACAACATTCTGTGTTTCAGGAATTTTCCTGGAAAGGTAAGGCTATCTTTTCTAGTCCTATGGACCCTAAGTTAATAATTTAAGAAAGTTAACAGTTGGAAGAATCTAGAGAAGTTAACAATAGCATAGTTTGGATAACCTAATGTTGGGGCTTTAAGAGTTCTAGTTTTTTTCTGTTAAAGGAATTTCCCCCCCCCCCCACATACTGTTGCTAAGAGGACAAATCGCTGGGTACTTAAGGAAAACAAAGAGCTACCCACTGGGGGTGGGGTGCGCCTGGCTACTCTTTCGTTTCACGTGGGTGTGGGGGCAGTTGGTTTCTTCGTTCGAGAGAGAGAAGGAGTCTGCTTCTTCGGCTGCTTTTCCTCACTACTGGAGAAGCCCAGGATCCCAAGCCCGCCTTCCCTGCCCTGCTGGGAGCCGGGCTGTGGCCGCCCTGCCCCGCTGCTGCTTCGAGCCTTCGCTGCGCTGTAGCCGTGCTCACCCTGCCTGCCCAGACCTCCGGGGGTTCCCCGTTTGGATACATCTCGTCTGCCACCCGGGATTTGTGCTCGTCCCTGCCGTTCCAGCCTGCTGTTCCCGAGGCTCCGGCCGGACACCGGGATCGGCTGCCCAGGGGTTTGTGAAGCCTTTGTCCCATCCCTTCCCGGGATCCCAGGGCACCGGTGCCGCGTGCTCCCCGAGCTCGCTCCGGAGCGCCCCCTGCAGCCGCGGGGGAACCATCGCACCTGCCCTGCTCACCGGGAGCCGCCAGCGCCCCTGCCGGCTGCGAGCGGAACTGCACCCAAGGGGAAAGGGCCTGACAGCCGAGAAGGCTGGGACTGGGTTTGTGATTGTTCGCTGTTACTGCCAGAGTTATTGCTGCTTGTTTGACTGGTTATACACATATAGATATATAATAGCAAAGAACTGTTATTCCTATTTCCCACATCTTTGCCTAAAAGCCCTTCATTTCAAAATTATAATAATTCGGAGGGAAGGGGGTTGCATCTCCCATTCCAAGGGAGGCTTCTGCCTTCCTTAGCAGACACCTGTCTTTCAAACCAAGACACCTAAGTACTGACCCAAGTCTTGGATTAAAGCATAATCCAAGACTCCATATGTTTAAAGGAGTAGTTAGGATAGTTTGCTCTGAGCTTCTGAATAACATGTCCTCATCCAACAGCAGCTTCAATAAACCCCTGATATCACAGAGTCAATCAGAGCAATAAAACCACGACTTTAGGCGTCTTTTTGTTTGAATAACACTTTTGCTACCTTTAGAACATGCTCCTCATTGCCTCAGTATAGATTTGCAATTTGGAGAAATAGTGCAGTATTGGAGCAAACTGTCTTACTTCATGTGATTGATTTCCCACAGCAGTTGTTGTGCACCAGACCTCAGATCTTTTCAGAGGAAATAAAATTCGAAGATTCGTTCAAAAACCTGGTGTGATTCGGTTCTGAACCCACCCAAGGAAAGAACACTGCCACAGATGCCTCTGACGTGCATCCAGTGAGTGTGTGCCAATAGAAAGCTTTCAAACCATGGCATGTTCCTGTGATACCCAAAAATGTTTTCTATCCTGTATGGGTGTTGTATTCACCTTCCTATCAGCTTTGTTTTGTTTTGTTTTGTTTTGATTTGTTTTGTTTTGTCGTTCTTGTTGAAAGCTTCCTCAAGCTTCCACACAGGCACTATGCTCTGAGTTGCTGGGGACGTGTTCTCACTAAGACCAGAAACCAGGCAGCACAATCCTGGAGTCCCCTGACCTGAGTCCTCTTTGAGCTTGGTAAGTGTCCTACTTGAGTGATGAGACACTGCAAAATGCAGCATCACAGACAGTCCTTGTGGGCCTTGTGGGCCAGGCTTACATAAGCACCTAAATATTGATGCCTATATATGAGCTCCTCACCACAGGCTCCTTTTGTACTCGGCAGACAAACCAGGAACTTTTCAGTCATCCTTAGCAGATCAGATCAATCACCTGTGGGTATTGTTTTTTTCTTGGCATGAACCTTACTAAAGAGCCTGGCCTAAATGTCTGAGATACATACGTTTGGTGAGATGATTCTATTTCTGATGTATAGGTGCTGAACTGGGAATCAGTCATTACCATCAGCTCATTGTTACTAATCAGCTAGATATATCTGTCTCCCTTGTTTTTGGGGGCTCAGTTGAGCAGTCTTGTGGTGGGCCAGTGAACATACATTACAAGGGACAGAGAGTTCTCAGTAAGACAAGTCCCCAGTACCACAAGAACCACTTTATGTTAGGGTGACCAGAAAGGCTTCTCCCAGGATGCTTGTTCTGTTATGTTAATCTGTCCCAGTTTGGATTCCCCGGTTGCCTGTCAGCCTCTACCCCTTGTCACTCCCCCAGAGCTTCCCCATTGGTCCCTGTTCCCCAGTCCCGCCTTTTCCCCACCCCCAGATAAAACTGAGTTTTGGGATCATGTTTGGATTTGCCTCTGCACCCTTTGACAGTGTAGCAGCAATAAATGCTCCTGGCAGAACGCACACAAATGCCCTTCTCGACTCTTTGCTGCCGACTGTAGCACTGAACCCACCCGTGCATCTGTGGGGGCACGCGGGACCCCACGGAGCCAGGCAGGGACAGTATTACAGTCTCACCCCTGAAGAGCCTGAACTTCCCCAGAGTACAAAATTCATTCTTCTCTTGGGCCTCAAACCCATTTTCGTGCTAGTCAAAGTCTGGAATTTAGCAACCCTTTCTTGCTGAAGCCCAGCCAGGGGCCTGTCCCTGTGTGTCCCCAGTGTGGGTGCTTGGGTAAACGTTCTGACCGCCCTTGCTGGGACCAGCTCCACACAAGACACAGCAGCAGCAGAGTCTGTTGTCATGAGTTATTGTGCAGTGCCTTCCTCCCTCGACAAATAATAATCCTTTTCCCAGAGCACTCCCCCAGGATGTAGGAGACATGACCAATTTCTTCCTGAGTTTCAGAAGCAGCCAGGCCCCCTCTCCTCTGGGGGCTGCCCACTCCACAAGGTTAAAGCCAGTTCTCAGTACCAGCATTCATAGCTCTCATAGTATCAGGACCATCTGCCAAATTCCTCACTGGTCCTGTGTTGGAGAAACAGCCAGCATATGGTGAGGCAACAAGAGGTTCCTTGGGAGGGAGGGAGAGCACCTGAGCCCATGTCTTTAGACTGTGTATGAATTTTAAGTAGATACTGAACAAAAGACAGAAACTGTGATTGGAAAAGGAGCCAGAGCACAGAACTCTCATTTGTTAAACCAGTGCCATAACAAAGTCTTTCTGGTTTTGGGCAAGTAAGTCTTCAACCCTGTTCTCTGGGGTGGCACAGACTGAACAGGAAGGAGTGATAGCACCTCACCTCTTTTTTCTCTCCTATGGATGGAAGTTGCTGCATCATTGCTTTGTCCATCCAGTTATTGTTCCTGCTGGCTTGTGAGAGCCTGTGCCAGCTTGTACTTCTGCTAGTGCCAGCCTCAGGCACTAGCTTATTATCTTTGCTGGATATGCTACTCATCATCTGTCCTACCCAGGATTTTAATTTAGTTTATTCCAAAAAGGGATAGAAGGAAGCCTGTACACATAAAAGAAAACTATTCTCAGTGTCGTTCCAATGCCTGGAAGAGCTTGAACTCTTCTTGACATAGCTGCCTAATAATATGCCTTGGTTGAGTCTCTAGGTTTGAGAAATTGAGAAAGCATCCAAAATTTTGAACATTGACTTCTAGGGCTTGTGGCTGGCTAATGTGCTTTCCCTGTGTTTAGTCTTGGGAGCATAATGTGCCATCTTTTACAAAGTTTGGTCAGTGCTAGTGTATAGTGGAATATAAAGCAGGTTCAAAATCTAAAGGTCTTTCTGTGTATGTTATCTTACTGCCAGACATTTGTTTACAAATTTACAGGGATATCACTCTTGAGAGTCTCTCCTCAGTTTTACACAAGCTTTAAGAAAGAAAGGTTTTGACCAACAAAGGTTTCTCTCCAACTCATTGAAGATACAGAGCTCTCCTCTAACTACATGAAGTTAGAGAGCAGTGTAATACTGTGAGCTAGAGAGAATCAGACCTCCTGAGGGGCATGAAGTAGGAGGTTTGCTACTCACATAACTAATTGAATTAGGGATGAGATTATACATGTAATGATTTGCTCTTTACTCTGAGTTTGCTGGGGAACAAAGACATGATTGCTTGTTAATTGGAGAAGTGTGTAGAAGAACGGCGATTGTGTTATTTGAGACTTTTGACAGAAAGCTTACTAGGGCGGGTCAGAGGAATCACACAAAGTTCATGCTTATGTACTTTTTATGTACATAAAAATGTAAAAGTTCAGCCAAGATCATAGCTTAAAATATGACTGCAAAGTAAAAATCTAGGTACAAAATGTGCCAGTGGCAGTCCTCTGAAACTGCTTTTTCCAAGATGATTTGTTCAACATCTGTTGGTCGTCTCATTGTGTGAGAAGAATATGTGAGCGTGAAAAAGATAAAAGACTCAGTCTGTTTGTTTTGTTCTTTAACAATAAGGAGCCCTAATTTACAAGGCTGCTAATTTATGTCATTTTTGTTCCTACTGCACAGGCTTAAAAAATTCTGGTAATATTTGCTGTAGTGTTCAGGAACATAAATCTGATAAAAGAATGAGTGTCTGCTGCTGTCTGAACCAATACCCTCTGCTGTGCTGACTCTGCACATGGGTTAACACTTTGACTGTGAAGTTAGAGGAGAAGCAAACTTGATAGCAGATATAACTGTCTTCATGAAATGGAAATATTTATGTAGAAGTGTTTTGACAAGCTTTTGGGTCATCTGAAGGAGAGCCTGTGTACCTGAAATTTAGGTTTTTTTCCCCAGCAATATGTCTTGATATAATAAAAACACTACTTCACCCCAAAAATCCAGATCCCTCTGCAGAGCCTTCCTACACTCCAGCAGATAAACACTCCCTCCTGCACAACTTGGTATCATCTACAAACTGACTGAGGGTGCACTTGATTTCCTTGTCCAGAGCATTGATAAGGGTGTTAAATAGGACTGGCCCCAATAATGAGCCTTGAGGGACCCCACTGGTGACCGGGCACCAGCTGGATGTTTCTCCATTCACCACCACTCCCTGGGCCCAGCCATCAGCCTGTTCTTAACCCAGTGAGGAGTCCACCTGTCCAAACCATGGGCTGCCAGCTTCTCCAGAAAAATGCTGTGGGAGACCTATAAAGGCTTTACTGATGTCTGGGTAGACACATCCACTGCCTTTCCCTCTCCTGCCAGGCAGGTCACCTTGTCATAAAAGGAGGTCAGGTTGGTCAAGCAGGAGCTGCCTTTCCTAAATCCGTGCTGGCTGGCCTGATCCCCTGGTTGACCTGTATGATGGCACTCAAGGTGAGCTGTTCCATGACCTTCCCCAGCACTGAGGACAAGCTGACAGGCCTGTAGTTCCTCAGATCCCATCTGTCCCCACAGACCTGTGAGCATCTAAGTAGCACAGCAGGTCACTAGCTACTTCCTCTGGATTGAAGGGGGTCTATTCTACTCCCCATCCTTGTCCTCCAGCTAACTCAGTTGCCCTGGGGCTAATAAATGTTTATGTTGAAGACTGAAGCAAAGAAGGCATTTTCCAGCCTTTCCATCTCAGCCTTTTTCTCGCCCTTGGTTACAGTGTTTGCCTCCACATCCAACCAAAGATGCAGATTTTCCTTAGCCCTCCTTTTGGTGTTAATGTATTTATGAAACCACTTTTTATTATCTTTCACAGCAGTGGCCAGATTGAGTTCTAGCTGAGCTTTTGCCTTTCTGATTTTCTCTCTACATGACCTGACGACGTCTTTGTACTCTGCCTGAATTGCCTGCCCCTTCTTCCAAATACCGTAAACTCTCTTTTCCCCCCCTGAGTCCAAGAGAAAGCTTCCTGTTTAGCCAGACTAGTCTTCCCCACTGGCTTATTTTTCAGCACATCGGGATGAGCTGCTCCTGTGCCTTTAAGATTTCCTTATTTAAAGTATGTCCAGCCTTCATGGACCCCTAAGGGCTATTTCCCAAGGAACTCTCTGAACCAGTGTCCTGAACAGGCCACCCTCTGGAAGTCCAAGGCAGAGGTTTTTTAAACCCCGTTCCTTACTTCCACCTTCAGGTGCCCAAAGGCAAAATTTGGCCTTCTCCTTTCAGCTAAGCTGAAAATGGTAGGGAAAATATATGTTACAGTGGCATTAAGAACTTAATTGATTTAAAGCTAAGTTACCACAAAGGACCTTTTACTGCCAACTTACAATTGAAGATTTGTATATTATGGTGAATCTGTAATACAAGACTAAGGTGCTACCACAGGATAACCATTTTAGTTGCCTGAATTAATAATTATTTAATAATCCATTTGTTTATTAAGAACTGAATTCCAGAATATAATCCAGATTTTCCACTCCCCTTGTGAGATGAAATACCACTATTTTCTTCCTAATTTTAATTTCTTCTATTAAATAAAAATACCTTATTGCAAGTGAGCTTTTAAAGAAATGATGTGTGCTGGTCATGTTCTTTGTAGAGCAATTTCTTATTAGGGGGAACCTGGAACATTTTTGCTTTCACACAGTCTGGTTGTCCTTACTACCAACAGGACTTTTAGCTATTTATTTGTAAGAGAATCCAGTCTGGAAGTAAAAGATATGATTCTGCTCTTTTATATGCTGTTTTCTTTAGTCATCTAGAAATGGGCAATATAATGATGCATTCTTCTGAATTTCCATTTGATTTCAGTTACTGCCTCTAAGCAATATATTTTGGCTTTGGTTTACTTCCCACAGCCAAGGAGACCAGAATCTCATTTTGGCTTAATTGAAATAAAAATGCCATGGAAACTGTGAAAAGGCATTCCCTAGATGTAAAATCCTAGCCTTGTTGAATTCAAATACTGGCTAAACCTACCTCACTGTTGCCTTGGTCTACTTCTAGTGTAGTCTTCATTACAGTGTCTATACTGAGTGTCTTTCCCATGCTGCCAATGGCGATTCTGCAGCTGAGGTGTTTTTTTATTTGTCCCCAGTGTTCTAGACTGTGGAACAGTGGGTTCTAGCTGTGGAAGATGTGGGTTTTGGAGCACATTAAATGCCCTGTTTAAGCATTCTTGTTGCCATCAGAGATGAGGGGAAAGCCCAGAGCAGTTGCCTGTGACTTCAGGCCAGAAGTGCTCCTACCAAGGCTTGCTTTGGTAGCAGTGGAGCCAATGCACTTCCCTGACTCTCTGGTTTCTTTTGGCAGTAATAACTGCCTGTTACCTAGGCATTTCTAGCCTATTTCCACAAGATTTTGAGGAATTTAGCATTTATGACACTCAGGTTTCTGTGTTGCGCTTGTTTGAAAACTTCCTGGAAGTTGTGAGAACTGACAAACTGAGAAGGGATAGGGAAAAATGCTGCAGTCACAGAAATAATTTTTTTCTTATGAAAACAGGACAAAAATTATTATAATAATTGTAATTTTTTAACATCCCAAATCTCTTACTACAATCACAGCCTTATGGCATGTCAATGTGACAGAGCTCTTATCATAAAGACCCTATAATCTGTTTTAAAAAGATAGACAGTAGAGATGAGCAATTCTGAAGTGTTTAATATATCACTTTAGAAACAATTATGTTTTCTGAATTGGAGTCCAGAAGCAGCCTACTGTCATGTATGCTCATAGTCATTTCCACTTAGTGCAGATTTGAAAATCCAAATATTGAATTTGGTTATGTGTAACATATTTGGGGGAAAAGAATATTTTAAAAAATTTGCAAGTGCTAGTCTACCCTATGTAAAACTATATCCCAAAGGCCAAATTACACTATAATGTTACTTAACAATGCAATGAGCTGTAAAATAGGCAATTTTTATGCAGCTGAGCCCTCAAGCTTATTCTTCCTTCTAAGGCACTGCTTTCTTACTGTGGAAAGAAACAAGTGAATAATATACATTGCTTTTTTTAATGTTCATTATGCTGCTATCATTTTTGAACAGGGAGGACAATGAGGTAATCTAAATGATATAGATCACTTGTTTTCTTCCCTAATAGGAAAGATAATGAATGGCTTTGTTTTGATGGCTTTATTGCCTGCAAGATAATGAAATATCCCAGCATGGATTTCATTAGACTTTCTCTAGTCTCACTATGATACACCCATTAAGAGGCCAGATCTCCTCTTCGATATAATTGGATCCAGATATTACAAAGATTTTAGCACACTGTGAAAATCTGGGCATAAGTGTCACCAAAAGAATTACTGAGTCTTTAGATCAAGGCTGGCTTTGGTCATGAGAGACACAGAAGCACTAATACAGTTTATCAAAGTGAAATAACTCATGATGACAAAGGTATGAGGCTGTGAGAGCTTTGGTATTTAAACTTCGTCATTATTCACAGGGCTCAGGGCTAGAGAGTGTGTGCTGCTTAAATATCTAAATCCTTGCTCTGGTTCATTTGGTGGCTTTCAGGGGCTGGGGCACAGAGCACACAGGTCTGTCCTGAAACCAGCAAACCAGTCCTGTGGAGAGAGTCAAGCATCTGTGCATCAAGACAGCTGCAAGGAAGGACACCTTATGGCCTTAATCAGGGAGCAGTGTAGCCACCTGGGGTTTGAAAAGATAAGGTCATAGTGTCCTTCAAACAGCCATATTGTCTGTAGCCTCACCCCAAGGATCATAGGGAGTGACTAGGACTAGAGGGAACAGAGATATATGAGCCCCATGAGGCTTTTTTCTCCTAAAGCTTCATGTTTTTATAATGAACAGCTGCACTTTTTATTTCTACAAGGATGACAACAAATGCGTGTTGCAATAAGACCAGGAAGATACATTGTATGAAAACAAAAGATATTCCCTATTTGATTCTTAAATGAATAAGAGATGTTTGGAGCTGGAAGTAAGATAAGCCAGAGGGTAAGGTTATGCAGTGACTTAAAAAAGTTGTTGATTTGTCATATTTTTCTCTTCTTTTTTTTTGACAATTGTTCATTGGGAAAAAGCCTGACACAGTTCTGAGGTTTAATATATGCCTTTTGGATGGAAGGGATCAGGAACCATAGGAGGCCACACAGAGATGAGTTGCAGAACATATGAAAAAAAAATGAGATGAAGGCTGAGGAGAATTTGAAGGCATCAAGGTAATGGGCTACGACACAGCCGATGTTTTATCATTTCTTTCTTTTCTCCTTGTGATCTCTGCAATAGATAATTACTAGCTCCCATCAGTGATTATTTTCTTGTATCAAAGTGTTATAGCAATGCTCCAAATAAAAAAAATGGCAGCAAATCTAAAATGAACTAGTGCACGGAAAAACTTATTCACACTGCTTGCTGTAGTTTCCTTAAGATGACCCCTACACTCTCTAGAGCCAGAAGTGCCTGCCAAGGGAAGAGAATCACAGGTGTGATGCCTGCCTGGGCTTTCATCTCCTGAACTTCTTTCTTTTCCATGGAACAATTTACGTGAGGGGCTCTCAGCCAGACTTGACCACTGCAGTGCTTACACCATTAAATGCTGCATTTTGAGATGAAGAAAGGAAAGTGGGTTTCTGTTCTCCCCTCCCTCTCCTTATACTTGCCTGAAATGGGATTAGTCCTTTGCTATGTCTGAAACCACAGTTTTCTAAATGTGGCTGTGGAACACTCCTTGCACCATGGCTTTTCTCCAAGATGTGAGACAGCTAAAAACCTGCCCTGAAAAACATCAGGTTATCTGATAGCTACCATAGATTGAAACAAGATTCCAGGTTTTCAACCTATTTTGTGAAGAATGATTTGAGATTCTAAGAATTTAAGTGTGTCTCCAGTTGCTTCATGGCTCCTTTCCCACCAGTGCAGATAGGGAAGCTGAAGGGAGATGGTGTGGTACTTACACTGCTGTTTTCATGACTGCTATAGACAAGTAGCAGACACATCAGGGGCTCTGTCTGATGAAGCAAAATAGCAGGAATGCCAGGTTGGACTGCTGTTTGAGCTTCTCATCAGCCACAGCTCTGCATGTCTGATTCAGTATTCTACAGTGACACTTGCTTTTTAAGAACACTAAAGCTAAATTATTTTGAGATTAAACTAAAAGAGAGAATTGCCTGTGTGCTGCATTCTAATGTTTTCTCTGTGTGTGGCCTTTTTGGTCCATGCAAATTTGTCACTTTTTTTACAAAGCATGATTTAATTCATGTTTGAATTGCTTTTGCTGGATTTTTTTCATACGTTTTCAGAATTCAGATTCACAGGAGAGGAGAAACAGGCAATAAGCTGGCTTTCTCCCATAACAGACAGGTATGACAGGGAACCCTAATGTGAATAAAGACCGGAGTTTACTTTGTTTATCTCTTGGTGTTTGTATGCCACCCAACATCTCCAGCCCAAATGTTTGACAACTACTCAACTACTGAAACACAGCAGCACCTGTTTTGTTTTGTTTTCTTTTTTTTTCTTTTTTTTTTTTTTTTTTTTTTTGGTATTACTAGGACTAAATTTTGGCAGCAAACAGATGCTCTGGGACATAAACTTGTGCTAAACATTTGCACAACATAAGCTGAAGCTGGAGATAGATCAGTCCTGCTGGAATACCTGTGATGATTTCAGATGGGATTGCTCCCCCAGGTGGAGCAAATACAAGGTCTTTTTGTCCACCTCAGGGTAAAGTAAGCCAGAGCAGGTAAAATTCTCTTCTAGTGAATATTAAATCAACATAGCAGCTGGTACAGGACTGATTAAAAAGAACTCCAATCAGTTCTCCTCATTTGGATGGAGAAGTGTTCCTCTCAGCAGGGAAGGGATAAAAAATGGTTCAACAGTCATTTCTGTAGAGCATGTATGACCATGGTTATATTTCCCTTTGAAGGCCCCACCCAAGGAAATGAGTAGAAACATTTTGAAGACAGTCCTTGAAAGGCTGAATTTCTCAAGCAAGAAATGAAAAAACACCAAGCCCAAACCCACAGCAAGCCAGATAATAAAATGTTCAGTTTTATTTCTTCCCCAGTGGCCTGAAAAGATTATTAGAAAGATCATCAAGGTCTGCTCTGACAGCTACTCCTAAGCTCGCTGGGACTTAAATGGGTTAGGAGAGAATTCCCTTAGGCATTGTGGCAACAGAGTTATTGATGGCTTCTTTGCCTGGTTGGATAAAGATTGGTTGCCTCTTCTGTTGTGGGCCAGGAATAGTCAGCACACATGCTAGAAGAGAAGAGGATTAATAACAATTAATGTGTTTATTTTGCCTTACTGACATTTTAATATGTATTGATTGGAATTTTGCTTTTATAAGAAATATTAATCTTTTTTCTGTCACTCACAGCAGTATTTTCTCCTGCCTAGTGATGTGCCATATCCTCTGCTTCCTTCAAGTCCCCATTCTTCCCCTTGTCCTGGCATTCCTCATTGCCCTGAGGAACCTCTTGGACTGCACTGAAGTTTCTGTCTGGCTTGCACCCAGGGAACTTTGTCCACACGGAAACCACCTTGGAGAGGACACTGATATGTGTGAGAGCCTCCACAGAATATGGACTTGAGCCACCACTCGGGTAGTTGTCTCAACATAAAATCATAGAATGGTTTGAGTTGAGAGGGACCTTTAAAGGTCATCTAGACCAAACCCCTCTGCAGTGAGCAGGGACATCTTCAACTAAATCAGGTTGCTCAGAGCCCCATTCAGCCTGACCTTGAATGTTTCCAGGGATGGGGCATCCACTGTCTCTCTGGGCAACCTGTTCCAGTGCCTCACCACCTTCACAGTCAAGAATTTCGTCCTAATATCTAATCAAAACCTTTCCTCATTCAGTTTAAAGCCATTACGCCTTGTCCTATCTCTACATGTCCTTGTAAAAAGTTTGTCCCCAGCTCTCTTGTAGCTCCCTTTAGGTGCTTTTCCCTTTAGGAAGATCCTATGATGTCACCCCATAACTTTCTCTCAAGGCCTAACAACCCTAGCTCTCTCAGCCCGTCTTCATGGGAGAGGTGCTCCAGCCCTCTGATCATTTTCATGGCCTCCTCTGGACTCTCTCTGGCAAGCTGATGTCGTTCCTGGGTCAGGGACCCCAGAGCTGGATGCAGTATTCCATGTAGGGTCTCATGACAGCAGAGTAGAGGGCCAGAAGCCTCTCCCTCGCCCTGCTGGTCACACAGTGTTTGATATAGCCTGGGATACAGGTGGCTTTCTGGGCTGCAAGTGCACTTTGCCAGCTCATGTCCAGCTTTCCTTTGGATACTGGTGATTGCCCTCACCCAGGTGCAGCACCTTGCACTTGGCCCTGTGGAACCTCATGAGGTTTCCATGGCCCCAGCTCTTGAGCGTCTGGTCCTTTGGCTCCTCTGCCCCAGCCTCCTCTTCTTCCTGTCCCAGACCTAGGTCTGACTCTGCTGTACCTGGACAATCTTTTTATTTCTTGTTGTTTTGATTTGCATCCTTATTCATAAAGAGCTGGTCCCTCCCTTGGGTTGCTTGAGTGCCACTGAAGGTACAATTAAGTACAAATTCTTTGTTTATCCCAGGTAGGTCCCAAATGACTTACAGCAGCTGTTCAGGGGATTTTCCCAGTGCTTCTGCACATTGAGAGGTTTTCTGGGTTGTGTCAGTGAGGGAAATGGGTGCACTGTCCTCAGGGAGGGCTGCACTTCTGGGCATTTCAGCTGCCAAACTCTCCAGAGCATCTGTGGAGTGTCTGAGGACTGTGAAGCTTAGCTGAGTTTATCTAGACCCTATGGGAAGGATAGTTCTAGTTTCTGATGCTAGCTTCCACTTTCTACTGCATTTTAAGTCCCTCCTCTGAAGCAAAGGGTAAGAAGGTAGAAATAAAGGCTCTGGAAGGTTACATGGCTAAGCAGTATCCTGTTCACTGCTTTGATTCTTGGAAATGGTTGTACTCTTCTTGATAAAATTTTCTGGAAGAATTAGTCAAAATTAGATATCACATATGGACAATTTCAGTTCAGACAGATGAAATTGTGTAAGGAATAATTAGCTCAAAAGCAGGTCTTCTAATATGAAATGTCCAGCCACTTTCCTAACAGGCCTCACTACTAAATTTGCTATGACAAATCCTTGGTATTGATTTTGTTGGCTGGTTGTAGAAAGACAGTTTCTCTGACTCCAGCAATTAAATTTAGTTAATTAGAATAAATGGCTATGCAATTTGTCAGGATCACCGATTACTTGCCTGTTTCCTTGTTCTGTGAACAGGTTCTCTTATGCTGCCCCAAAGACCATCAGACCATGGAATAAAGTTCCCACAAACTGATACTATCTTTTTATATCTGAAGTTGTCTCTTTGCAGTAGCCAAGCCAAGCGTTTAAATAACCATATTGCATGATTTTCAAGACTTCCAAGAGGAACTGCTTGCAAAAATATATTTATTGCCTAGCAGCCGTGTATTGTCTCTATCCAACTAGGGTATTTTAGCTATGGTTCTACTAGTGCTGAGTGTCACACAGTACTAGACCCTCATTTTAAGAAGACAATCTGTGTTCACTGAGTGTTTGCAGTTACTTAGTGAGTCCAAGACTATGGAGATAAACTTCAGAACAAATGAGATGAAGTGGCCTAGGTTTTGTAAACTTGTCACACTGCGTCTTAAGTCATTCTCTGCCTGGACATGCCTCTGTTCTGATGCTTGGTTTAAGAGCTGTCTGTTAAAGGGCACTTTAAAGCAGTGACAGCATAGATTTTATGCTATTCCCGATTGTCCTGTTTTTCAGCTCTGAAGGCAGTGAGCTAGATATTTTTCTGAGTATTTTTTATAAGGCTGCACTAAAGGGCTCTTAGTATGGGGACAGAGAGGGAAGAAGGTCTTTCTCCCTCTGCTTCTCTACAGGGAGGAGATTCAATCAAGGCATTATTTTGATGTATCTAGAAAATGTGAAACTTTCTGTGTTGCTCACAAAGGATGATGCTGATTAGGAGAGAATTGGAACATTGAGTGCTCAGCTGGAACAGGAACAAAGGAGAGGTGGTGAGCCTGTGATGTGTCTCCACAGTGAACACTGCAATTCCAGGTCGTACAATGAGTTCTCTTGCCGAGCTCTTCACTCCAGCATAATCTTTCACCTCATCTCCTCCTCCTCCTCCAGGGATTCAGAAACCCTCCTCTGTGCCCTACAGGAACCCTGCTCTGTAATAAGGCTGGGCTGAGAATCAGGAAAGCTGCCTTTAGGGGCAAATGCACAGCTCGAGTTCTGCCCTTCTGCTCTGCTGCTGAGCACTAGGAGTTGTTGTGGAGTCAGGAATTCAGAGGCTCTGGGGCCAGGTTGCGCAAAAGGCATCTGGGCTGGGCTGTGTGCTGTGATGCAAGGCAAGGCGTAATGCCTCTGTTCTGAACACTGCATTTCATTTGTATGTCCATGCCTGAACAGCACTGGGGCTGTTGGGATTACACTTGTGTAACACCACAATTCAGTCACAATGGCAGGGTGCCTGCAGCAGGCTGAACCTGTTTCTGTTCCCTTTCTGTGTGAGTCCTTCAAAGCTTAAGGTGTGCTGGGTAGTGCACTAAGTGCTCTCACAAAAACCTGGGTAAGACATGCTCAAGTAATGTTAACCCTCTGCTGAGGTGCATTTTCTTAATGACAATACAGAACATGACATCATTCTTCTCTCAACCTTACTAGGGGGTCTAACAGGTCTTTTGGTTCTGTCCGTATGGGCCTCAGACAAACCTCATCTCCGGCTTTCCTTAATGCAAGTTCTTTTTTTTAAAAGTTGCTTGATGCCAAAAGCAACCTGTCCTCACAGCCTTCTGCATCAACCAATTGGATAGTTAGTGACTGGCCATGAAAAACAAAGCAAAGACTAGAAGAACAATCTGAGGAAAGGGATGCTTTATGGGGCACCCATGGAAACTGAAGTTAGTTTCTTACACCCCGTAGTGTGATAAGAATCTGTAGCAATCAGCATCCAGAGACCTTCTTGGATATTTCTGAGATGAAATCAAGCTTCACATACTGCTGGATTCTCCTGGGCCCTGTGGATGCCCAGGGAAGCTCGGAGGCAGTATTGGTAGCTGCTATGGTGTGGTGGTTGTAATACAGCAAGAGATGCACCTTCCCAGGCAGAAGAAACCTCTCCACTGGCTTGCA
Organism: Corvus cornix cornix; assembly: GCF_000738735.6. Classification (NCBI taxonomy): domain Eukaryota; kingdom Metazoa; phylum Chordata; class Aves; order Passeriformes; family Corvidae; genus Corvus; species Corvus cornix. Next base: position 101,489,336 of record NC_046332.1, on the reverse strand, counting down.
AGGCTAACTACTGCATATGCTACCATAATTCTTCTTGCTCAAAGGACAGTTCAACAGAAGAGCTGTACCAGGCAGGCTTCAGACAGGCTGTGCCCAGTTGAACTGATCCCCAACCTGGAAAATCAGAGGTGTCTAGAAGAATCAAATGGAGAGGAAGACTCATTCTCATCTTAATTCCCACAGGACTTGAGCTTTCTTTGCACAGAGTTGTCGATTGTCAGTTTTTTGTTGGTGCCTTTGGAGCTCAGGTTTAGTTTTCCCACTGCAATGGGCACTATCCCACAGGGTCTGAGCAGGGGTGGGTTGGTGACAGTGGCAGGATCCACCAACAGTCCCAGAGGAAGCAAGGTAGTGACTCATGTCCAGAATCCATCTGGCAGCAGCAGAGACACTGCTGCAATGTGAGTTTGAGGTTCACACAAGATGCAGGGCCAGGCAGGACTGGGACTTGACAATGACCAGAATGCCAAAGTAGCAAGGGGTGCCACAGGGGACAGGGACCTGTGGTGTTAGCCCAGGCAGGGCCAGGGAAGCTCCTGGTTCGCATGGTTCAAATCTTAACATTTGTCTTTCTCTAAAGGAGTTTTACAGTGAACTGTTTTGTAACAAGTATTTTGTTTTGATTGGATGCTGATAAGGCGAATCAATACACACCTAAAAAGTAGGTTTATTTTCCTGAAACTCTTCAGTACTACCATGAAGTCCAGTATGAACTATTAAGACTCTGCTCAAATTATGTCATTCTGGAAATAGTACCAAAATATCATAACCACCCAATTAGCTTCCTCAAACCAAGATCACCTCATTCATTTTTTTTTTTTTTTGACATAGAATATTTGCTTTGATAAGGTATAAGGAACAAAATGAGCTGAAAACAGCACTGAACACAGCCTCTTGTATTTCTCCTCTTCTATAAATGACATTCTCAAGATCTTGGTGTGTGCACTTATTTCAGTGTGCAGGCACATGAAACAGTTCTGGAATAGTTCAAGTGTGGTGGAGAGGACTGCATGAGAAAATTCCTGTAACCCTGGCAACATCTTGTCTTGAAAACCACTAGCTTCTTCCTTTGTATGTCTTGCTTTTCTTAAACCTAGCAACTAGGTCAAATCCTCTAGTTCTCTGACATGTGAAGCTAAACACTTCAGGTGATTATAGACACACTTGTTAGAATGGCAATGAGAAAGGCTTTTTGTGTTAGTATTAACAAAGGTACTATTGTACTATGTGATTTGCAATTAATTCACACACATTTTTGGCTTGTTTTTTTTCCCTAGTGTTTATATCTGTGCTTGCTTGTGTGAATGCATTTGAGTAGATTAATATTTGAGTACTTCTCCAAATTAAAAACATTTTAAGAACTGCAATATGAATGAGGAAATTCCCTTCTCAGATGAAGAATGAAGAACTATGGAAAAAACAGTGAGGAACAATTTTTCTGGATTTTCTCTGTATATTGCTCTGTATAGAGAAACAGGCATTCTTTAGACTGATCAGACAAAAATGAAAGAGTAGATCAACAACAAAAAAAGACAATGTGAAAATCAAGATTATGACTGCAGAAAAATGGCGTTCATTTATACTTTGTAATGTACTTTAAAGCAAATAAGAAGTTTATTCAACAGAATAGGTGCCCAAATGGACATATTACATCACAGAAAGCCTTACAAATAATTAAACATTATTATGTTTCCAGCTGAATCCAGTAATTCTTAACTTGATGATAAAATATGCCAATTCCCATAAACAAATTTGAATTCAAAATGCTGAATGCAGTCAAACTAAGGCAATATTCATCCCCTAATTCTAAAAGAATAATTAAAGGGAAAGAATTAGATGGGGAATAGTATAAAACACAACATAGATTTGCCATCTCCTGACAGTAGACTATGTCAGTCTAACCTAATGTGTATCCCTCATGATTCAATTAAGTTTTATGTGTTAATTTGTATGTGATAACTAAGGAAATGTCTGATAAGCAGATTGCAAGGGGTGAGGGGAGCTAATCAGTAGTAGAAAAAACAAGAACTGAATTCCTTAGGTACTGGATATGGGACTCAGAAATACCTCAGAGTTTGGCCGAAAAAGTAGAAACATGCTGATGAGTTCTTGGTGGTAACAGCTGGGAGGTAGGAACAGTACAGGAACAAAAGGATGACCTTAAATCTTGACATAAGAAAGAAATAACGACCTTATAGAAGTCAAAATTACAAGGTCGCTAAGTAGCTAAAATTCCTGCTGTAAGCTGGAGCTCATCAGCTGGAAACAAAGGAAGAAGGAACAAGACTTTGTTATTCTAAGCAGCTGCAGGGCAAGCAGGTTGAGATGCAACTGTGGGAAGGCCAACAAGGGGCCTGTGGCTGGATCAGGAAGAGTACTTTCAGCAGACACTGGAAAAGTCTTATTTACCCTCTGGGAATCACTGGTAAGGTCCCACCCAAAACACAGCACATGGTTGTGATGATCTGTCCTTTCTGAAGAGGAGTAAGAACAAGGGTAAGAAGGAGAGGAGAATCAGAAGAAAGGAAAACCCATTTTCTGGCAGCTAACCAAAGGACCTCACTGCATTTAACTGACCTAAATGCTGATACAGGAACAACTGGAAATAAACAAGGACAAGAATAATTTCCCAGTGGAAATGAGCCCAATGTTCCTAACCAGTAGATGATCACTGATATGAGTAAAAAATAAACTTAGATACTTGTCTCTTTATGGAAAAATGTGTGTGACATGGCTAATAGAGATAACAGAAAACTAGATCTGGTGATCCAAGAAGATTCTTTCTCTGCTAATCAATCTCTTCACATGGTCTTATCCTTAGTAGAGGAGAAGAATTTGGGCAAAAACCCACCAAATTCTCTTATCTTTCAAATGGGCATGAAATGGGAAAAGGGGACATAGTGTCTGTCTGAATATTGATCTATTTAGCTATGCAGTAGAGTGCTTTATTCTGAAATACTTTCCTATTGGAATAAACCAGAACAATCTGCTCAAAATACAGTTTCTCAGTACCGAGTAGTAAGTACTGAAGAGATATTCTTACTTATTTAATCACCCTTATCAATGCATTTACTAATACTCATCTAAAAATAGAACCTGCAAAACATTGAAGGGGCTATACAGAGGTGTGTTATAATGTATAGACATGTGCAGAGGAATTAAATTACAGAACAGGAACAGGCTGTATAAACGCAGTAATTATTTAGATAATTCCAACTACGAGTGCTAGACAAAGGGAGAGTCTATAAATGTCTCTTACTTGTTGACTCCCTTCCAAGACATCCTATACTCTGTATCAAATACAGGATATCCAATACAGAGCATACAAGTTGACAGGGCCAAACAAGATGGATGATGATGCCAACAGAAAATTTTACCTAATGGAAGGGGTCTGCTGAAAAAATGCTGCAGGAGAGGGATATGAGGTTTGCATTTAGCAAACTTATCCCTGAAATCCAGCTTGTTTATAAATATGCTGCTTGTATTTTAAAAGGTGCCTCATGAATAGCTGTATAGTTTGCAAAGTGAGATACTGGTAGGATGAAAAGAAAGGACATTTATTTTATTGAGATTTACAAGTAGCACAAACTTCATTGCTTGCTTTGGCTGCAGTTCTCAGAGACTAAGCAGAGACTCAGTTTTCAGAGAGTCTGCTTTTAGGTATTTTTTTCCATGCGTTTGGAAACCAAACCAAAAGCTGCCTTATATGACTGCACATAAGAAATTACTATCTTTTTGTATTTCTTTCTTTCTCTTTTATGTAGAAAATATTGCTAAATCACTGGTGCAATTATTTAATTCCTTTGTCTCTATGTAATGTCTTCCACTTGACTATCAGGGTGTCATTATGGTAAAGGCTTTTCTTTTACAAGAAAAAAACAAAAGTACTGATGTTACTTCTGGGAATGATGATAAAATTGTTCAGTTGTGGGGGGTCATATGTGCTGGTAATTACTTTTATATTTAGAATTGGAAATGACAATCTGAAATCAGAATATCTCAGTAGTAGTAATGCATTTTAATTTCTGACAAGTGAAGTATTCCCAAGGAAATGACAGATGTTAGAACTACAGTGAATTACATACGGCTTAAGATACTTCAAAAAGTGGCAAAACATTATAAAAATTCCTTAATTGCCTACAGTAACAGTGTGAATCAGTCTTTGCTAATATCCCAAATTTTTACTAGGTGAAAAAAATTTGAAGGCTCTGGCAGACTGCTAAAGAAATTCTGTTTTAACACATTTTTATCTCTTCTTGCCTAACAGCAGCTATCAATAAACCCTTTTTTCCATCGTTTTTAAGTTCAAGAAGTAAAAAATATGTTTTAGATTCAAGAGATTAGTGATCATTTCAGTTCATATCAAGGCAGATGCAGTGACACGGTTCTGTATCTAAACAAGACTTTTTCTTACTGGAAAGTTCAAAACCAGCCTTACAAAGAGCTTACATGTAACTTGAGTTGGTCTGAGGTCCATACTCAGGACAAAAGCTAAGCTTGGCTTAATCTGAAACCACAATTATTTTTAAACACCTCAGATGGAACCAAATCTAAGCTACTATAGTGGCTACGCCTTCTGGGCCATTATCTGTATATGAACATGAAGGAATGATGCATTGCCTGTTCTAGATGATGGAAATGGAATCTGGAGTGGCAAGAGGGAAGCTGGATCACCAGACAAATGCTGGACAAGAAGAACTTTGATGGCACCTCCAGTCATGTTTTATGTGAAGGCCTTTGAACCTCTGGGGATGAAACTTCCCTCGGGCTCTCTGCTTTTATTCCAGATGTGGAGCAATGAGTAAGCAATTTTCAGGACAAAGCCTCCCCACAGAACTGACTGCCATCTGGTCAGTGGTCAGGTGATGTTTGATGCTCAGGGTTATGGTGTACCACATGTTCTGGAGACCCTTTCACTGATCACACTTCTTGCTGGCAGGGTGGCTGTCCCATCTGGTCCTCTTGCTTCATTATCCATGCTGCATTTTACCCCATTTCTCCTTCCTTTCAGGGAATTTGGATTGTTATATCCCTACATAAAGGATTTTGAGTACTTTTCTCAAGAATTAAGAGGCATATGCTATAGTTTGCCATGTGTGTAACCACCAGTGGTTTTCTGGGAAACAGTTTGTGGATGCCAATTCCAGATTTGAGTGAGAAGTGTCTCTGAGGGCCTCAGCAGTGACAACTGCTGAATCCTTCTTTCCACACCAAGAAATAGCACAAGTGGTCTGTCACGCCATGCTTGAACCATCACACCCCAGATTATTTTCTCCTGCCTTGTTTCAGAAAGTTTAATGCACTATGTTTCCCCAACCCTGATATCAATGGCTTATCCTGAAAGAGATGGAGTAAGGTGACGCAGATTTAAAGAGCTGGGGAGTAAACACTCTCCACTCTCTCATGAGGGAAAATACATCTTTATTGCCAGAAAGACACCTAAAAATAAGAAACAGCAAATCAAATCACTATGAAATGCATTAACAAAACTCTTCAAGAAAATCAAGGAGGAGATGTTACTATTATGTCTGCATTCAAAACATAGGAGGAGTGCACTTGAAACTCTTGAAATTACCCAGAACCCCCTGAGTGTGCTGTGAAAGACATGTGGTGAAGGCAGTGTATAGAGAGAGATCAAACTCCTCACAATAACAGAGAGGGGAAAGGAGCTCTTGAGAGTGTTTGTGGCAGAATCCTGTTTCTATTTCAAGTACTGTTTTGTCAATATGTTTGTGTTGCTGTTGTGCTCAGAAGTGCTTGCGCAGAGAAAGATCCCTGCATGCTGGGTGCTGACCAAAGGCCATCCTTGCCCCCCACTGGACAATATAATAAGCTGACAAGCTTCTCTGGGTAGGGGTGGTAGACAGCGATTGCAGAAACAGCAGGTGCCCTTTTCCATGCCAAAGTTTCAGCTGCCACTCAGCAAAAGCTGACTTGAAAAGGAGAGTGAAGTAGGCATAGAATGGAGAAGCTGAAGAGAGTTTTTGTAGAAATAATTATGTGCAAAAGCACTTAGGGGTGCTTTAAAAACTCCAACAAAAGGGTGTTACCTGGCGTCTGTGGAGTGACAGGCGATGAAACATTCAGTGGTGTTAGCTCAGGTATGGTAGAGAACAGGGAGAAAGAAGACTCCATACAGGCTGACTCCTGGGATCTGGGGCTCCGAAGCCATCAAGCAGGTGCTGAGCAGAAACTCCTGGACTTCCGTGCCATGTAACACTGTAGAAAAATTCTTCCTACTTAAAATCCAGTAAAAAGTGTAAAGGCTACAGTTATATCACATGTTCCTGTTCAGCCTTTCCCATTCAGATACCTGTTTTTCTAGGCACACAGGCAGTCAGGAAACACATCTCTATTTCAAACAGGATTCAGTCTCTAGGTATGATCAGCAACAGAAACACACAGGGTGAATAAACCATTCCCTGTCATTGCTCCCTGAATACTACCAGTATTTGGGAAGCTATCGGCAGTGGTACAAAAGTATTTTTTCCAGTAAGAAAAGACTATTTCAAATCAGGAGAAAAGTGGCAAATCCAGCAAGCTGACAGACTCAGTGTGTGTGTGTGCATGTGTGTAGGAAAAATGCAATCAGTGCACAAGGGAAAAAGATAATACTTTAACCTTGCAGCAACATTCTGAGGGCTGTAGAGAGCATGGTATTTAATTATGCTTTGCCTGCGCAAAAGCTTTATCCCCATATAATTGAATAAACCCTTTAATTTTTTCTTAAGATGTCTAGCCACTCCACCAGCAATGCCATTTATCATCAAATATATTGGTGCAGATGGAGAACAAAGTATTTTTCAAAAGCAGATCACAGTTAATTGTGAGATCATTTTCTGGCCATGTGCCCCTGCTTCTCTTTCTGACCTGCAGACCACCTTCCTTCTCCTGATTGCCTTTATTTGCTCTCTAAAATCTAGAACAACTGCTTATTTGGAAAATAGTTTATGGTTTATTTTCATGTGGTTTGGCAAGTTAGCAGTGCCAGGTGCCGTCCGCTCTGAAGGCAGATTGACAGCTGTCATTGGGTTAGTCTGTGATCTGCTGGGATCAGCCTAATGCACAATGTTCATCTCTTGTGCAATAAACCAAGTATTTTCACCTCTTAGGCATGGACAGAAGCTACCACAGGTGCAGGTGGGCAAGGCAGGGGAAAGGCATTTAATGACCCTGCTTTCTTGCTAGATCTTGTGCTGGCACTTTTTCATCCATTCCCAGGGTGCTGTGCCTTGACTGCTGTCCCTTATGCATGCAGCTTTGCATTCACCTTCTGTAAACTTACACTGTAAAAAAGCCCCTTTCCCTCCCTGTTCACAAGAAGCAAATACAAAAAATACTGCGGAAAAATAGTAAAATTTTAAAAAATCCATTCTCCCACTGCTGCAGGCAACAGCATCTCACAGTCCTTTTCAGAAACACACCAGGCTCCAGCTTAAGGATGACTTATTTTGTTGTTCCCACAACTCTAACAAGAAGGTTGTTTTAAAACCTCATTGCTTTGATGTCTTGAAGCCTTTATCAGACACTGATTACACAGTTACATGCCATCAAGAATGTGATGATCTATATATACCCTGTGGTCAATTCATTCTCAAGTGTATACTGTGAAAGTCTTATCATTCTGTGATTGCCCCCAGCTCAGGCTTCTTCTATCATCTATCATTTGAGCTGTAAGCTTGTTAGAGGAAAGACTATTGTTGCATTTGTTGGAAGTATTGTGTGTACCTCAAGAATTAAATGAATAATGTGTTGCACTAGTAGAGACTGAATATGGACTTGGAAAGGCAAAGCAAAATAAAATTTTAAAGTAGTACAACTGGTGAATTAAAAGGAAACAAGTAAGTAACTAAAGCTTAATAAAAACATGGGTGATCATATAGTTACATAAGAAACACCTCAGCAGAAGAGAGAGAAAATAAGGGCTATTGGATATGGAGACTGTGAGAGTAAATAGTCAGAGAAGGTCTTTTGAAACAGAGTAAACATAAAAGTGATTGTGTTACCTTGGTTGACTGCCAGGTGCCCACCAACCCCCTCCATCAACAGGACAGGGTGACAAAATGTGAAGAAAACTTGATATGAAAGGTGACAATAATGAAAGTGTATCTCTTTATTAGCCTGGTTCCTGACGAATCTAAGCTCAATCTCTTGTGCTGCAGAGACATGTCAACCATCAGATCCCTTCTCAATAATTTTCAAACTTGCTGTTTCGTTTTAAACAGATTTGCCAGACTCCTGAAGGCCTCAAAGACACTGCATTTCCACTCATTTTCTTACTCCAGCTTGAGCTCAGATTGTATCATTTGCCAGAGGATCCATGTGAAGAACCAAGGGATGCTCTGTCTGCCTTCAAGGCCTCTGGTGAATTGTGTTTCATGGCTGACTTTCAGCTGCACAATGCACAGGGTCAAGTGAAGAGTCCTCACCTCTGTCAAAGGTTGTCTCCTAAGGAGATTATCTGACATTTACTACTACTAATAAAAAAACCCCAACTGGCTTATAGCAGTTTTTCTCAAAATTAATATTATTTCTTTATCCCTGGAGTATTCTGTCATGTTTGCTGACATGGTGACTTCATGCTGCAACCTTCATGCAATTCAACAGCCTACAAGACAGAAATCCATTGGAAACTGGGCTCTGCAACTTCTGGAACTAATTCTTGAATATTTTTTTGTCAAAGTAATACTTTCTCTGCAGCTGTTAGCAAGCACAATTTTAGTGTGTCACTAGACATCACAGCTCTTACTCTCACTGCCGCTGTTTTATCTGATGGGAAATTTATCCATTGCAACCCAGCAGAAATGTCCCCTTCTTAATCTTCTATGGCACAATTTGCTTATGAAAGGGAAAAACAAACAAACAAAAAAACCCCAAACCCAAACCTGACAGCAGAATTCATTGCTATAATTTAGGGAGGTTTCAGCAAAATTAATGAGGTGCCATTACCAAGAGAACATGGGCTGATTTCTGCATAATTACTACTATTTGTATAACCATCAGATCCAATGTATTATTTCCACAGGCTTGAAGCAAGAACGAGGCTCCTTTGAGCTGGTGTGCATGCATAATACATTTTGGTGTCCAAGCACACCCCAGTAGGAAATGAATAGGGACCAGTTCAAAGTCACAGCGCAGCTGCCTGTTGGTTTTCTCAAGAGTGAGGCATGAAAATAAACCAGGATGTGAACTAACAGGCTGTTCATTTTACTATAATATCCCGTTGTTATTAATTGACAACAGCTGTGTGGCAAGTTGTGTGACAACCACTGTGGGAATAAAACAGCTCCAAGTGAAATGAATGTATAGGATCCTAAAATGAGGCAGATACCACATAGAAAGAAAAATCACATCCCTGTCTGCTCCTACAAGGGGAGTGAGCTTCTTGCTCTGCTGTTTACACTATCAGTGCCTGTTCTTGTGTAATGCCAGCACAGTTCCCTGTGCTGGGAGAGTTCACCAAGCTACTTTCAGTCCTCTATCAGGAGGATAGTCCTGGCTAACTGGGGAGGTGCCAGTTGACTGGGGGTTGGCAGATGTGACACCTATCTACAAGAAGGGCCAAAAGGAGGATCCAGGGAATGAGAGGCCTGTCGGCCTGACTTCTGTGCTAGGGAAGGTCATGGAGCAGATCACCTTGAGTGTCATCACACGGCAATCAGGGCATCAAGCTGAGCCAGCACAGCTTTAGGAAAGGCAGGTCCTGCTAGACCAACCTGATCCTTCCTTCCTTCCTTCCTTCTTGCCTGCCTGCCTGCCTTCCTGCCTTCTGTCCTTCTCCACAATTCTGTAATTCTAATATATTTTGACTATTCGGAATAAATCTCACTGCAGATGAAAATGAAAACATCTGCTCTCATTGATACCATCATCAGCAACCCTCTCCACTGAATCAAAGCCAAGTCATTGTTGGAGTTTGTTCCTATGGTTTTGAAAAAAGGTATTCACATTTTTGTCACTGTTATTAGTGCAAACAACTCCCAGATGTTTTTTCTTGCCAGTGGGAATGAGAAAAATGTAACACCATCTTAAAGATGGGTAATGACAGGAGGCTTTCTACCAACTTCGAGCGTTAGGGGCCTGGGTGAGAGCAAACATTGCTTGGAAAGGTCGAGTAAGTGGAGACCACTGAAGCTTAATGAACGTGGATCTGATCCATGACACTGTGAAATCATCAGTTCCCTGTGACCTTAATGGATTTTCCCTTGGCTAATACAGAGCTGTTGCTTCAAACTACACTAGTCAGGCCAAACTGAGCCAAGAGGGGTAAGGTACAGCTTTCTCATCCCGTTGATGTCCTCTTTGCCTGACCCAAGAAAAGTGACCAACTCTTAAGTGGTGTGGAGTGTCTTACATGACTTTGCCTCACCCCATTTGATTCAACTTGAATCTGTTTCTCTATGAAAGGACTGCTGTTTAAAGCCTGCATCACACCCAGCAGTGCACCCTGTGCATAGAAAAGGTGTCTTTTTCCCTGTATGACTACTGATAATAGTGCCACAGTATAAACAAATACAAACCCTGATTTGTGAGGGAGAATTTCTGTGTTGCCCTGTAGTAGCTAAATTTCAGTGTCCCTAGGAGAGGAGCTGTCAGAGGAATTGAAAAGGGGGTTGCTGATGTTAGGAAAATGTTTCTAATGTACTATCTAAAGGTCTTTCCAGTGAAATTTGAATCCACAGTCATGGCCTTGATTTCCACAGAAGATACCTTGCAGTACAGTCAGTCAGAGCGTGGTGCTAACAACGCCAACTGGGTTGTGGGTTTGGTCCCTGCATGGGCATTCACTTCAGATTTGGACTTAATGATCCTTGTGGGTCCCTTCTAACTCAGAATATTCTGTGATTCTGTGAAATTTCACTTTATTTTTCCTTCTAGGCCATCCTTCTGTGCCATGCTACATAAAACCAAATCCAGACAGGATTTGCCAGTTGAAAAATACTTTCCTTTATGGTTTTGGCCAGTGGCATTGGAAATGTCTCAGGTCACTCAGTTCTCTCTTCCTACTCTAAGAGATATGAAAGACGGGGAATTTTTGACTGCAACCATCCCTAGAAAAGCCCCTGAACTTCTCTTTTCATGTGAAGCCAAGCATGCTGGCAACTCTGAGCATCCTTGCCCTGTCCTGCTGCCTCAGGGCCAATGTGGACAGGCAATAGCTCTGCAAATGCTTTTGTGACATTTCACTAAAAACCGCTTCAGTCAGGCTGGTCCAGCTATTTAACTCAAAAGCGTCTGCAATACAGAGCTCATCAATTATATATCAACGTATTATGTAAATCCATTCCCTTTTGGTTGCTTGAAAATTAATAAATTATTTAGTATGAGGTGGCAGGAGCTGACACTAATGAATCATATTTTGAAGATGTAGAAAATAAGTAGATTTCTACATTTATTTAGAGCAAATTATGTTTATTAATATGCTCACTTTTTATTTGTCAAAAGAAATGAAAATAAAAGCATTTTGTAGAGAAAATAACTTCTTCACTCCCTCCAATGGATTGTTTGACTTGGGAAGCCTGCATAATATAAATTATTACACTTGAATTCACACCTGTAAAATATCCATATCTGGTGTTTATATAATTGACATTTCTGTCCATGTTAATTTTCCAGGTTGTTGCTCAATAATCTGCATAGAAAATCAGAATATTTGAAAAGAATTTTTGAACCAATTTTTCCCTTTAGAAGACAAAATGTAACTATAGAATTCTGGGAGTTATGTTTTAAAACTACAGGGAACATAAAGTTCAACAAGAACTGGGATAAAGCATACAGAATTTAAAAAAGCACAAAACCACCTTCCCTAGGCCTCTTTTAGCTTCCTTCCAGTGAAAGGCCTTCAGACTTTTCCAGAGCATGGATATTTTATCAAGATGATACCAGTTATCACTGTGATTTTTCGTATCTGGAAACCCATTGGCTCTCAGATGTTCTTGTTGCTGCACTTCTCCTCTCCCTTGGGGCAAAGCAGTGTGCTAGTGCTCCCTCCACACCCCAGTGCTGTGGACAGTCCTTTCCCACAGGCTGCTCCTCTTTCTCCCCACAAGTCTGTCATGTATAAAGCAATACTCTCTTTCCTATGGTCAGGTCTTTATAAAACAGCTAAGTGATTTTTCTGACCCAGATTCCTCACGTGGGGATTCTTGGTCATCTTTGCTGAGGCAGCATCGCATTTCTGTGAGGTTGCCCCAAGCCCATCTCTTCCCACATCGCCAGCTCAGGGGCTGCTCCTCCACTGTCCAGGGGCCTTGCTCTGCTTCTCAAGCAGCATTCAGAGATTGGTTTTGGGTATCTGTTTTTGTTGCTTGAAATAATTTGAAAACAGAAAAGAGGAGGCACTTGCCCATCTGCCAGCAACAAGCAGACACTCCAGTGATTGATTGCCTGTGGACCTCAGCATGAGAGCAAGCAAGGGTTGTCTTTGCCAGCTCATCCAGCCACTGCCTGGGAAAATGGGTTGTTTCAGGGGAACAGAGACTGAGGAGTGATAAAGGGGAAATTTAGCCTGAAGCAGGAAGCATGGAGGAGAAAGCCTGGAAACCTGTCTTTAGCTCAAGCTGCAAGAAGGGCAACTTCCCCTTGCTCCACTGATGGAGGATCTGTGACTGTGGGGTTCAGTGGACCAGGGCAAGAAACACCAGCACAGGGCTATGCTGGTTTGGTGGGGAGAGCTATGGGAATAGCTGCAGCTTGATGAAGGCACTGTTACTTCTCACACTGAACTCATTTGGGGTAACGCCTTAGTCCCTCCAGACTAGTCTTGGCAGGGAAGCAGCCCCAGCACATGTTGTGCCTGTGGTCCAGGTTTCTAGTGGTTGTTGCAAGGAAAACTGTTCTGGTTCAGAAGGGAAATGGCACTGGGACAACCTGTGCTGCTGAGGAGACAAGGGCTCAGCTGGGCTGGTAACATCACTGCTCAGTGTGTTGTGATCTCAGAGGCTGGTCCCATTTCACAACAGTTCTGCTCAAAGTTCATGGGGGCCCACAGCAGCCCTCCTTGGGATTACAGTCCTGCACAGCACCTAGACTCCTTGGCTGGAAAAGACCTCTGAGATCATCTTGTCTAACCATTAACCCAGCACTGCCAAGTCCAACACTAAACCATGACCCTCAGCACCATTTCCACACATCTTTTAAATATCTCCAGGGGTGGCAACTCAGCCACTTCCCTGGGCAGCCTGTTCCAATTTTGAAAGAAGTCCAATCATTTTACATTAAGACCATCTTCATATCTGAAAGTTAATATGGAAAGGATTCCACATATTTTCTTACTGGTTATGTGCTGCTTTGTTTGTCATCACTCCTTGCAGCATTTTCTCTAGAAGCAGTCCTGAGACTTGGAGAGGAAGCAAGATGAAACATAGCAGAGCAGTTGGATAACTTTACCCAGGAGGAAAGGAAACTCCTCAAGAGCAAACTCCCTTTGTCCAGTATCTCTTTTCCACGCTGAAAAAATATTTTCACTGTGCAACTGTGGTAGATAAACAGGCAAACCTGCAAGAAGGCCAGCCTTCCCCAGAATTTTGTTTAGGAGTGTCTTTACAGAAGGCATTTAGAAAGCTCCCTTGCCTTCCTTTTCATGCTGTTTGTATTCGAATCCATAAACATGCAGCAATAACTTGAGTTTAAAAAGCAGGCAAGAACGTCCCAGTAAGTAGAGCTAGCAAGTAGCAGAGTTTATTTTCAGCATGTATTTTTGTTTGGACTTTGGAAGAGTACATGAGACATAATATTCTGCTGATAAAACTTGGAACACTGTGAACTAAAAATCAGGTTATTTATATCTGTTAAAAGGGATTTAGAAAACTTTATGTGTACCATCTGCTTGAGCATAGGACCCATATACTCAGAAAAGAAAACTGAACATGTTTGAATCCATAGGCATACAATCCTTTTCTTTCATAGACATGCTGTATAAGTTTAAACCTGTAAAGAGCCAAACTCCTTTATTGAACTCTACACCAAATACTAATTCATTTAGCACTGTGAGGACTTAGCATGTCTTCTGGGGGAGACCAAGTTTCATTGTTGAAACCAATGAAGTAGACCATGGAGAACTTCACTTTGTGAACATTTATACTCTTACTGTGTTGCTGTATAGGGCAGAAAAAATTGCTAGCAAAAATGCGGCTCAGTCCTTATTTCCAGCTCAAGAGAAAGTGATGATGAGTTGCTTGAAGAACCAACTAATTTCCTGATACCAGGGTTCTGCGTTGGCAGCTCCTTGTGAGCAGCTGTTCATGGAGCTCTGGTCAGCAGACAGAGGACATGGGCTGCAGTGCTGATGGCCGCACTCGGGGTGCCTGTGCTGCTGTGGAGAAGGTGATTTGTTTCTAGCCACAGTCCTGTGACTCTGCAGAGGCAGGTGAACACCTGGGAGGTCCTGGCAGCCTCTGGCACTGTTGGGCAGATGTGCAGGCTCGGTTTAGCTGCAAAACTGGAGTATTTTTCCCCTTTCTTTTTGGAATTTCTGAAATTAAGGTGCAGTAGCTTTTAACTGACTATTCATTAGTGTCTGCAACCTCCATCGGGACTGAGCTCAGCTGTGGTAGGTGCTGTGCACCCTCAGAAGCACACAGACCTGTGCCAGAGACCTTGATAGTTCGTATTTTCTTTTTGAGGTTCAAGAGGCAGAAACATCACCTATTGAAAAATAAATGTGGTTTGACCCCCAAGGTTTTCCTAGAAGATTTCTTGATGGACAGGCAGTCTGATAGGGTTTGATATCAGTTCACAAGATGACTGTTTTTATGGCTCCCTAGTAATTAGTGCGACTAGTTAGCTATATTTATGTAACTACAGAGAGCAACACTCCAGCATTAAAGAATTCTTAGTAGAATTTATTTACTCTGTGTTTATTTTCTTAGTGACTTCGCCTTTTCTTGATTTGGCTGCTTCACACTCTGTATGTACGTGAGTTTAGTGTACATATATAAGAAAGTCAGAAAAATGGCTCTGCAGTCAGTGGGGTGAGGGAAGAAATTACTGGGTTTCTGCCCTCACAAAATCTAATTTTCATGTTTTTGTGGTAGTCCCAACACAGCGAAAAATAGGGCCCTGCCTCTAAAGAGGGATAAAAGTAAACTGAGTTCCCATCTAGAAATGAGAAGAAATAAGAAGAATAGAAATCACATCATGCCTTAAGCATATTGTTCTAGTTTATTATCTGATAATGCTGGTTACTTCAACCAACACATCTGCAATTCCAGATGCCAAGATAATTAGATGGGAAAAAATTTACCAGGACTCATACTCATCTGACAAGTCTTTAGCCCTCCTACCCTATATAATAGGTCCAAAAATTTGAACCTGTTCCATATCATTTTTTAAATCTGTTCTAGACTTGCTGGCTTTTGTGTCATTTTGCACAGTCCACTCCTGTAATGTGGACTTTCTTTTTGAGAGCCTGCCCTCCCATTCCATTCAGGTTGTTAATGTTCATACCACCTGTTGCCATAGCACTTATAAACAGAGGTATTGGGAAGATGCCCTAATTAGAGAAACACATACTCCCTGCAGAAAGGGTTGGCTTTTAGGTGCTTTGTTTTGCTGGTCAGTGATGGGTTTTGTTTTCACACAGTGAGTTGGTGTGGAGGAAAGGACATCCAGAACTGCCGCATGGCTGGGCTGCACGAGCATCTCTGGATGGCTGCTGAGTCAGAATGACAGTGCCTCTTCCTTAGGCATGGAGGGGCAACTTGACCTCCCACTGCTCCACTGCGTGCTCAAAGACACCAGGAAGAGGGGATTACCCTCTCCCCATTTTCAGGCCTGGACTTTGCAGGGGGCAGGTGGGAGTCTACAGGGTGCAGGCATCCCTGGCAGGGAATGTGAATGAACACAGCTGAGCCCTGAGCTTTTTTCCAGTCTTTTTTTCACTGCTGTGAGCCTCTTCAGCCTCGCCCCGAGTCCAGGGCTTGCCTAGAGCAGATTGCACCCAGCCCAAGGCGACAGGCTCTGCTTTACTTTCTGTCTCTGTTACACAGCATTTTGGGTGCTGTTATCTGAGTGGGGAGGAAACCTGCTGAACTGGGTGTTAGTGAAGTGCTACTAGATTTGAAGGAACAGTAAAGATACAATGTTTGAAATTTTGTGGTAAATCACAGCTCTGGCTGAACTGGTGGTGGAAATGCATAGCAGAAATAGGAAAGTTCTGTAAAATGACCTACTTTGCTGCATTTACCTCAGTGGTTAAACATCAGTTGGGACCTGGCCAGCTGCTCTGGGCAGCAGGTACAGCACTAGTGACAGAAAAAAACGTCCTTGAGGGACCTGTGGGCACTGACTGGCAGGAGGGAAAAAAAGAAATGAAACTGAAACATGATGCAAACTGTCACAATAGTAGCTGAAAAAAGGAATACTGGAGAGATGGAACAGATTTTGAAGGTTCATAAATATTTTGAGATTTTTTCCTTTTAAGAAAGCATGGAAACGGGGGACTGTGATCAGAGGAAGAGGCAGGATCTGCAAAATAACACTCTGATGGGTATTTGCGTGTGAGAACTTATCAATAGCAGCAACATCTGCAAACATGCAAACAGCTCCTGACAGAGCAGATGAGGACAGAGGAATACTCTAAATGCTTTAATAATTAGTTCTTCTTTTTTCTTCTTTGTAACTTTGTTCCCAATTCCATAAATAAAGTACATTACTCCTGTCTTCTTTGACCATAAATATGGTTTTGCTTTTCCCTTAAGATGGGTCTAGCACTAAATAGGATTACAAGGTGAGCTGACAATGGGGGGATCCTGTGCCTACCAGAACAACGAATCTGGTTAAAGGCTGGGCTGCAGGAGGGAAAGATGGGCTGTTCATGGATCACAGCATCGTGGTGGGGGCATGATCTTCATTCCTCAGCCATGGACTTGTGATGCATCAAAACGATGTCAACCTTTTGACACACTGACTTGCCCAGGGTTTCCTTTAGGGTAAACCAAAATGCAAATGTCCTGTGCTGTGCACAGACCTGCAGTGAAGATGTACAGTGAAGGTTTTACATAGACACACTGACTTCAAGACCTGAGGCAAACTCTGCTCCCTGTTTAACTCATCAGGACCACTACAGTGGACTTCAGTGAGGCAGCTCTTTTTGTGCCGTGCTCCCCCACTGCATGCATGTTTGTACTATGAAGATGATCTGAAGGCAGTGAGCAGAGATGCATCAGGCTTTTTGTACAAAGCAGTCAGCAGCTCTGCATGCGAATTCACATCACATTAGCAGGGGGCTTGTGGCTTTTCTTAGCTCTCTGAGTCATGCTGGAGGGTTTTGTCCCTGCTGTTATTTTGGAGAAAGGCAAATCATATAAAGAAGGCTCATTTTTTCACACATAAGCATAAGCTCTCTGTATGCCTGAGTGCAGATGAGAAGAGCCTGTACTCACTCAGCTGCAATAATTGTTAACTACATTTGTACCCTACTTATTTAGTGACGTGGCTTGCTAATGGGTGTATGCTTTGTATGTATAAAAACATTAGCAAATAACAGCCCACTACGGAGTTCAGCACTGCCAGTATCAAAATCCATATTTCCCTTCTCAGCAACATACTTGTATCAGTGCCAGTTTTCAATTAAAACTAATTTTATACATTGCAATTTCTTCATGTTAATAAATTCAGATCCAGAGCTCCCCAAAAAAGGACAGAACTGTTGGAGTGAGTTCAGAGGAGTCCATGAAGATAGGTGAGAAAGCTGGAGCTCCTCCCTCTTCTCCTTAAAATTTACATTGAGATTTTTCAAATGGTTAGTCAGTCCTCACCCTTGACCTACCTGCAGAAATTCCCTGTGACTGTTTAATGAGGATAGGAGCAGAAAAGAAAAAATCCATGTGGTCAGTAACTTCCCTTTAACCTCTTTGGATGGGATCCACAAATATGTGCTACAGCCACTATCACCCAGCAACATATGGCTTTCAATTGGCTTTTTTGGGGTACACAGTGACTCCTAAAATAAAGGCTTTGTTGTCCTAAGCTGTCTCTATCAGGAAAGACGATAACTTTTCAATTATGAGGCCAGGTAAATGATTTCCCTGGCTGATATCTGGATTGCTCCCACTGTTAGTGCAGGTTGGTGCTGTCTAAGCTGCACAGCACTTGGCCCTAGGTTTCTGCTGGACCCATGTGGATGCTTCTCTGCCCTGAAGCTGGATTTATTCTTTTGTGTGTTATTTCAGTTTCTGTGCCTAAGACAGCTGGAAGGCTGTGTTTTAGACCATCTGAGTTCTGTTTCTATAGAGTGAGATAAAAGATCTGTGTCCTGAAGTGGGACACCTGTTTAAGAAAAAAATTCCGCTATCATCCAGACTGGGCATAGGTGAATAATATTAGAGTGAATTAGTTGAAACAATCAAAACCATATCAAGGGATAAATAAAATTATAGATGCTCAAAGATTCAGTGTGTAAACTTGCTTCCAGGTCCTTTGCATTTTCTGTAATGACAATCCTGGAGTCTGGAGGGTCTGTCTTTTTTTGTTAACTGCAAAAGGAGGTTAGGAAGGCCATATATACATCCTTACATAGTTATGTAGATGGCAAGAAAGATGGTTAGAAGCATAACTGGAAGAAGAGAGGCTCAGTCAAATGAAGAGCAAAGTCTCAATTTTACACCCACTTCCTCCAGTAAAACTTTCATGAAAGTCTGTTTTGGGGTTGGATACCAGTCTTTGATATAATTAACAATATTTAGAGCTTATGGAATGAGTCATACAACAAAAAGGTACTTAGGCATATGTGAATGTATATATTGAGTTAAAAGTGAAGTTCATTATCGGAGAAGAGCAGGAAATCATACTTCTTGCACTCACAGATCCTCAGGAAGCATAAACCTGCATTACATGAGGCAGTAGAAATCTGTCTGGCCTGCAAAGGCACAAGGATTTCTAAAATGAATGAAGTAAACTGTTGCTGACTTGTATCTTGGCTCTGTAAGCAGACATAGAGAAATCGATTGAGTTATCTGAACATGGTGTCACTTCTGCTGGGTTTGATGCCTGAGACATCTCTGTGGGAGTAGGGAATATACAGCCATGGGAGAGCTGTGTCCTGTGGAGCAGCATCTGTCAGCTGGGGAGATCTGTAGGACAGTTCAAATGACAGTAGATGCCTCTGTGCTGGTGACTGAACTGTGTCTCCTGCCTTGAGGGGGATCCTTTCGGAAAAAAAAAAATAGCAACCAGACAGTAAGTTTCTGTTTCACTCTGGTGTTTTCCCATCTGGACCCTTCAATCCCTTTGAAAGGTGTGGGTGAGCCAGAAAATGCCAAAAGCTGAAAGGTAGCATTAATAAAAATGATGACTTAAAGATGTCACTGCTGAGGGATGTGTTGAAAGTACTGCCTTTGTTTAGTCTTAGGCAGAGAGGGTAAATGTAGTGAAGATCAAAACAAATTTCTAATACACATTTCTAAAGGTAAAATAAAAAAAGCACAGCCATTAATTGCTTTCCATGTCCAGTTGTTTTCCACAGATGGCAAGAAGTGTTCAGTTTAATTAGAAAAGAAGATGTAAGTCTGATTTTGGGGGAAAAAAAAATAAACTCTACAGGTATATAGTGACAGAGATATGGGAGACTTTGGCATACCCCTCATCAGAAAATTTCAAGAAGTGACAGGACACTGATCTGACAGTGTTGTCTCTCTGTCAGTGTGGGGCAGGCACCAAACAGCCTCTTGAATTTCTCTTTTGCAGGTGATTTCCTCCCCAGCTGATCACAGCAGTATTCACAAGTGGTTTCCTAAGAGAGCAGCCCAATCCATTACAATAGCAAAGCAAATAGGAAAAACAAATTGAAGACAATGGTGCTCTGAGTTAAAAATAAATAAGCTCTTAGCTCCTGGGCTGTATATAGACTCTGCACAACCTTGAACAGTTTTGACTTGTTATTCTGTTAAAATGTTTAATAAGCAATTTGAAATGCTGTCCTTCATATCATTCCAGAGGAGAGGCAAGGGACTGAACACACAGGGTTGTGTATGTGCCACTGTGCTCAGTGCTTCAGAGAACACTCTCATTCTCTTTGATACAATATCATGTTTTGCAAGTGTTAATATGTCATTTTAGCTTTTGGAGAAGGTGGTTTTCTTGCTAGCTTTTCATGTGAAGCTGAATGGCTCATTACAGCATGGGCTATGAATTTCTGTGCAGGGACTGCTGAAAAGTTTCATACCAATTATTAGGAGTGGGAGAATCTCATCAATTTAGGTTGACATCTGTGTCTAAAGAAAAATGCTCATCTTGTATAAGCAGGGTTCAATAGTGAGACAGAGTTCCATGAATGCTAATATAATACTCTGCCTGAACATAAATTGGGACCTGGTATTTATTAGATAATAAAGCCTGAAAATGGATTTCAAATGGGAAAAAAATACAATTGGGCAAAGGAATTCTTTGTATTTGAATGGACAGCTTATTCTTCATACAATACTAGTTTCTAAAGGCCAGATTTGTTGCTGTAGGGGAAAAGGAATTGCTGAATCTAATAAATAATTTTAATATATATATGTGTTTGAAATTTCTTTGGTAAGTAGTTTTGGTATGTTTGGGAGACCAGGTATACCCTAGAACTACAGCAGAATGAAGATAATAACATTTTCCTACTGCCAGTAAAACTTAACCACCCAAGGAGAAGGGAATCAAACATTACCAATTGCTTAGTGAGAATGATATGAAATTAATTCCCTTTCTCCATCACCATACTGTAAATGAAGGAGATGTAATGGAATGTGAGTTGAATGCACCAGAAGCTGTTCCTATTGTCGTGAGAATACTTTTTGATGATTTAACTGGCATTGGTTGTTGAGCCTACATGAATCCTTTGCAGTGTCTAGAAAAAAATGTTTTCTGAATAATAATAAAAATGGAAAAGTGAAGCCACATGGGCTTTCTTATCAGTGCTTCCCAAAGAAAAGAAAAACAAGAGTAATTTGAAGAATGAGATGATTATATTATTTGTGAAAGTTATACCTGTGTAACATTGTGGCTAGTGAAAATACTGTTCAAAATTTATGAAACATAAAGGTTTACTAGTGAACCTTGACATACATCAGAAATACTGGGGGATTCTGTCATAAACAAGGTATTAACTACTATTTTCACCAAAACAATATGTTCTGTACTCACCTTTTGCTTATTGACTGTGGCTTTTCTAGATATATTTATTTTGTTATTCTATCATGAGAAAAAATATGCCAAACACTACTCCTAATCTTCTTGGACACTAGCTTTGTGTCCAAGATGCTAGAACTGCATCTTCTCAGAGGAAGATGGATTGCAGCATGATTACAGAGCTCTGACTACTCTGAATGTGATGCCAGTTTAGTCACTCCCTGCTGCAAGCCATGGAGAGCATCCCATGCTTCTGAAATTCTCTGTCTGGATTGGCCGCTGCAGTGAGGAGAGTGTCCTTAGCCAGTCTGTGTCATCTCAGCTTGGTCAGCCATTAGCCAAACCTCATGCAGCTGCTCACTCATGGCCCCACCAGTGGGATCAGGAGAGAATGGAAGGGTAAAAGCTGGAAAAATCATGTATTGAAATAAAGACATTTTAACCAGGAAATCAAAAGCCAGGCCCACAAGCAAAGCAAACCCAGGAATTAATTCACTACTTCCCATGGGCAGGCAGGTGTTCAGCCATCTCCAGGAGGGCAGGGCTCCACCATTTATAACAGTGACTTGGGAAGACAAATGCCATCACTCCAAATATCCCCCTCTTCGTCCTTCTTCCCCCCACTTTATGTATTGAGCATGATATCAATGGTCTGGAATATCCCTTTGGTCAGTTGGGGTCACCTGTCCTGGCAGTGTCTCCTCCCAATCTCCCGTGTACCCCCAACTTCCTCACCAGTGTGGCAGTAAGAAAGGCACAAAAAGCTTTGGCTCTGTGTAAGCCCTCTGAGCAATAACAAAAACATCTCCATACCATCAACCCTGTGTTCAGCACAAATCCAAAACAGCCCCGTAGCACCAACTGTGAAGGAAATTAACTCTGCCCCAGCTGAAACCAGCACAGCATCCTCAGAAAGCCTGGACTGCCCAGAGGAGCTCTTGGTACTCATGTGAGAGGCTGCTCTGTGTGTGTAGCTCCTGCCCTTGACTCCTGTGGGATACATGAGATTGGTAAGTCTCTCAGGTGGGCAGTTCCCATTGTCCCAAGATAAGGTGGCACTGCCCATGGTGGGGATCCTAACTTGGTCACCTCCATGAAGTACCTGAAGTTAATGGCATAGACTGACCTATCGATCCCAATCTTATATCAAGAGTTTTGGACTTTGACTATTTTTTAAAAATCTGCGGTATTGTAATTGAAGATTTTTGTTTCTCTCCAGCACTTCTTCCAGAGCACTGGCACTGTTTCTGGGTGATGACTTTCAAACACCAACCTACTTAAAGAAAGAGTTGAGACTGGGGAATATGTTCTTGGTTCAAGAGAAACAAGTTTGGAGAAACAAGCAAGAAACAAACATTTCTAACAGATCACAGTGAAACATTCTGAAAACTTCACGGTTTAAATAAGGAGAGCATCCAAACAGAAGCTTGTATAAGATATAATAATAAATTCCTTTTTTCCAAATGCTGCTACGTCTGGATAAAGAAAGTTTTTGTTGACATAATTTGTGCTTAATTTTATTTCTTAGATATTGGATTAAATTTTTCTTTGTCACTTAAGCGTATCTGTGCTTTGATCTCTTCCCTGATGCAACAGGCATCAAGCTGAATTTTCAAGAAATACCTATTTCATCATTTACATCTGATAGAAAAAAAATACATTCTCCACTTACACATTTTCTCACAAATGTGAGAAAGGAAAAATTTCAATGCACGCATTTTCAGCAGAGATTAAAGAGCAGAGGATCAGTCCAAAGTGTCCTGGCCATTCCAATATTACAGGTACTTGAAAGGAATCTAGCAGATGAAAGAAGACTCTTTTTGGAAACCCAGTTCTTCCTTCCTCCAGCTTTTGCAATGCAATTAATTCCTCTTTATTTGAATTTTCCTTCACGTGAACAGATGTCTTCAGTTAAATTGAGATGGCCGCAGTAGAAAGAAGACAACATCATCAGGGTTTGCTTCTGCTTTGCCATATGACATCCCAATGAAGAGGTCCTGCAGATTAGAGTTATCTCTAGCACACAATAGCATCACTTACCTTGTCTCTTCTACACTTGTATTCCCAGGGGAAGAAAGCCACAGACTGAGAGCAGCATGAGGATTCCCAGGAGTGACTATCAAGGCTGGGCAGGAGATGAAAGAAAGATAGTGCCAGTTTTCTCTTTGTACTATGCTGGGTGGCACACAGGCTGACGAACTGAAATCCTCTGCAGCTGCTGAAGTGAAACTTTTCATGCTGCCGTGAAAAAAGCTGTTGTTATTCAAAGGCTAACTACCTTTGTCGGTAAGACCAGCAAGACATCATCCTACAGGCTTCAAGCTCTATTCCAAACATTAGTCATATTGGCTGGAGGAGCAGTGGAAGCATGATTGCTCTGTTCATCAGGGTGCGTGCTCATGTGTGGCATCTCCCATGAGCCCTTCTTGATTCACAAAAGGCAAGTCCAGGAGGGCACCTTTCTTAGCTGGCTCGCTGATTAATTGTGAAAAGAAATTATATCAAACAAATTTTAAGAATTCCCAGCTTAGTTGTCCACACAGTGACAGTAGGGTATTTCCAGCTGAGGTGTGGGACATTGAAATGTCCCATACAGATTAGGGTTTTGAATCAAGAGATTTCTCCTAAAGGCCTGTAGAATAACTAACTCATCAATGCTACTGTCCTGGCTGGGTGATGGATAAAGAACACCAATAACAATATTTTCTTTCTTTTGCCTCTATCTAATTTAACCCATAGCCTCTAAAATACAACATTCCTAAGGAAACCCTGAAGTGATCTAAAGTAAAACCTTTACCCTAAGTATGGTCATCTTGCTTCACCTCTCCAGCCCTGCTTGACCCTCCTGAAAAGTCTGTTCCTGATTTTCCTGTAATAATTATATAATTTGGACAATAAGTATCATCAGAACTGGACTAGTAATGACTTTGATTAGATTTTTGCAACTTCAATTAATATGGCTTTGCATATGAGGTGCACTGCTTTAGCCCACTGAAGTTGTGTGGGGTATTTTGTCTTGAGGCTTAGTTTCAATTTGGATTCACTCTATCCATACCTTCTGTGTGCTACAGCCAATATTTGCTGTCAGAAATTGGGCACTCCCTGCTTGTTTAGGATTTGCATTAGCAGTTGGTGGACATCAATATTCAACAGCCCTTTCACTGTAGTTTCTAGCTAGCAGAAATTTTCTGTCATGTCTCAGATCTGATGTTAACGTATCACCTGTGGTGTTGTGGAAAAAGGGTTGCCTTTTCCTCTTGGGAGAGAGAACATGTCACTGCTCCCTTACCTCCTGCAGGCTGGTAGTCACTTTGAAAATGAAAATATGTTTCCTGATGATTTGAGTCTGTTGGGGTGAATTATTTTTCTCACAGTGTTATACTTTTTCTGCTTCCCCATACTTGTTATCAGTCAGTAGAACACCAAAGTGAAAAATGCCCTTCTGTATTTTGTTTGAAGGCCATACAGTCCCTTGTAAATGAAAGAGGAAAAAAAAGAAAAAGCATTTGAGCTTTGCAAACTTTCAGTCATATATAGAGACTTCTGCAAAGAAAAGCAAAGAAATTTAATCCAGAGGAGACTAGATTGTAAAGTTTAGGCATATTGGGCAAGAGACTTCTGCAAAGAAAAGCAAAGAAATTTAATCCAGAGGAGACTAGATTGTAAAGCTTAGGCATATTGGGCAAATTACTACTCTGTCTGTTCAGAGGATATGAAAGACACCAACTGGAAGACAAGACAAGAAAGAGCTTCTATAAACAGCTGTTCAAAATCTTATCAGTGTAGAGGCAGGAGCAGGGTGATACTACAATAGGAAGGATGCTGCCACCTCCAGCTGTGGGAGGCAGGGCACTGGGTGAAATCCTCTCCTGGCCTGCAGGCAGCAGCAGGATGATGGAAGTGGGAGCTGCAGGTCTGCAGCCGAGGTTTTTGCCTGAGCTTGAGACCTGCCCAGCGCTGCTTTTTCTTGCCAGTCACTGCACATTTTGAGAGTTGTTCACACAGATTACTACCATTCCAGAGGGAGCCTGTAAAATCTGTGCCAAGAGAAATGCTGGAAATTTGCATCGTGCTCTTTCTTGTCTAGTTAAAAGTTGAAATTGTGGATTTTCCTTATGAAGAAAAATAATCAATAGCATTTTACTGAAGCTTTTTAACCTTTGTATAATAAAAGTTATGTGTATTATGAGAAAATAAAACAGAAAAGGGCAAAACAAATTTTCTTTCAAGTTAATGTGTTTCCACTGGATATCTTTTGCCCTTTCAGATCTTCTTCAAGAAAAATCATTCTGTGAGAAAAATACCAACAACCTCATTCATGGTAAAGGCAGCAGAATGTTGAACTGCATTCCTTAAGTCATATGAATTCAAATTTTCCTGCCTTTCCTCTAGCTTAGCAGAGCTAAGGAATTCTGACAAGGTTTTGTGTTCACATCATGTAAATTACAAGACTATGTTTTCTTTCCCTCTGCTGCTCACATACATTTTAAAGTGCCTGGAATTTGGGTCTTAATGACTATTTCATAGGAGAAAACTGAAAACAGAAAAGGAGTGTAGATTTATGTAGGAATAAGGGGGGAAATTGTCAACAAGTTTCTTTATTATTGCTCTCCAAAAGTCAAGATAAGAGTCCTCACTCCATTTGCAAGTGTTGGTGACAATTATTATGTTTCAATCCTTATGTCTGCAAACCAGTAAAGGCAGGAAAATGTCTTTGTCATGCGTCTGTAAAAACATGAGCGTGGAGAAGATGTTAAAAGGGAGCCTCCCTGCCTATTGAGATGTGGTTCCTTTTTTGTGGTTCCACTCCTTGTTAGTAGATTAAAGAAAGAGACCTGGGAAATAGTATTTCCCTCCTGTTGATCTGCTGTTGCTCATTAGGATGGTGCAAGCATGTGGCAATCCAATCTTCAGTTGAATTGTTGCTGTGCAAGTATTCTGTTATTTGATCTCTGCAGATTAAAAGATTTCTCTCACTGAGAAATGTATTCAATTAGCTGTTACTTAGGGTAAATCTCAGGCCTTATGGAGCCTGGATGAGAGGCAAAGTGGATAATGAAGGGCAAGTTTGCCAAATAATGAAAATGTCAGCACTGTTTGAAAGTTTAGATGGCCTCAGTAGCAAATTAATTGACAGTAGTCTATTGAAAAGATGGCAAAGGTTTTTATCTTAAGCAGCATAAAACAAAGATAAATTTGAGTACTCAACATGTCACTGACAGTGTTCTCAGATCCCTAAAGGACTTCTGACAGGCTGCTGGTACCGCAGATGATAGGGATGCACAGAGATGTCCTCTCAGGGCTGAGCTCCTGATTTGCAAAGGCAGTGGCACGCTGCTCCCTCACATGCAGCGTCCCCCAGGTTTGTAGCTTAATCCCCTGGAATTGTAATGATCAGTTAAAAGATCTGACAAACAGGATGAAAGCTGTTCAGATAAGTGCAGTTTCTAAATACTTGCACTTAGAGTATTTGTTGGAGTGTGATCAGAAATTTCATGAGCACTCATCTCATTAGTGCAGACAATGGATTTAATGAGTCATCTTTCTTCTGCTTAGTGGAAAATGGAGAGTCTGGACATATGTGAATTTGTTTTTGATCACAAAAGAGGCTGTAAATGCAAGCAGTCAGTGGTATACTGCACAACTGGGGTTGAACAGAGGTACCAGATTTCTTTCCTTACTACATGGGATTATTGCAATGATTTATACAGTTTTGCAACAAGCTAATCACAGCATGCATGGGGAATCTGCACACTGAGGCTTGTTGGTACTTCAACAATTAAAATCCACTGGCTACAGGCAGGAGCTCCTGCAAATTTAGAAGGTGAGGCTGGCTCAGACACCCACAGGTGGCCCATGACTCTCTAAGGAGAGAAAAAACTGCTCTTGGACAAACACCAGCGCTCCTGGAGTGATTCAGCTACCTGGTGCAGCCCTATCTTAACCCATTTATGCAAACAGAATTGGGCATCACCAGAGGTTTTCTCTCATGCTTGCCACAGGGGTCCAATAGGGAGGCCCTGGGGCTGCAGGATCTGGGAGGCTTGGATGCTGTTTTTTGTGGGTACAAGGACACAAGGGTCACCCTTTTCCTCTTGATCTGAGAAGGCTGTAGGAGATAGCTTCTGGGAGCCATATTCTCTCACCTGGGCACATCCCATAGGAAACAGCAGATCCTCACTCTGGAAGATGTGAGATCTTTTCTTCCTTATGGTAAGGACAAGGTTTTAAGCTTTAATGTCATCTTGCAGTCCATTTCTCTTTGTACACCACAGCTGCTGTCACTGAAGTTTCCATATTTCCACATAAATAAAAACTATTGTTTCAGAAAAAAAGATGTTCAAAACCATCATTTATGTCTTTCTCACTCTGTTTCACATGCTTGGATATGAAAGGAGGTCTCTCCTCTCTGGATGGCTGTGTCTGGAGAACTGGCTCAGGCCAAAGCACAGGAGGATCTTCAGACTAAGGGCGCCTGCCCTGACAGAGCTATGGGTGTGGCCACCAGCAAACTGGCAGTGCCTTGCTTTGGGGAGAGCCTTGCATTCCAAATTCCCCAGGCATTCTGAGGGACACCATCACCCTGAAACACAGGCTGCAGCTTTTAGTGATGTAGAAACTGTGGCTACACAATGAGCTGCTCCATGGTCTTCTGCTTCCAAAGGTGTCTTCATGCCCTTCCTGTGGGTCCCACCTTGGGAATTGTTGTGAAAGGTGAGCTGAACAATTTATTGATTCACATCAGAGGAAAGTCAAAACCTACAACCTGCTTTAGAGGTTAAAACTACTGGTTGAAAGTAATGGAGGATTTAGGGAATTTCTAATTTTCAAGGCAAGCACATCTATATATCTGTCCTCAATTCTCTAGAACTTATTTTTAAATAAGACATTTTTGGGTTTCAGAGAAAATATTTTTATTATCTCTCTCTGTGCTGTGTAGACCTCAGAAATATGGTTCACAATCAAACATCAGTTTTTCTAATGGAAAACTCAAATTATGAATTTGTCTTTGATAAAGTATCTATATTATTTCTCATTGATTTTCCCAAATGTCCTGAAGTATAAATGTTAGTTTCTAAAATGTATAGTTATCACAAATACAGATCTCTTCCTCTTTTCATTCCCACTTGTTTCACCAGCAATGATATTTTCTTCCATATTTTTTCAGAAATGTGCATTTTTCTCAAGCTGTAAATGAAACATTTCTTATCCTGCAAAATCTCTTTTCGTATGTTTCTCAAATCCCTCATATAATCAAATTGTTCTTGTGCCTCAGAGAAAAGAAAGGACACTCATTTTATATTACTATACTTCTAGTTTTGTGGAACTTGCTGTTTCTTGATGTCTGTAGTGCAGTTTATTCCCATTTCCCATTCCTTCCTATTCTTTCTTTGTCTTCCTTGGCTTCCTTGGTGTTCAGGGGCAAAACTCTAGCTTTTTTTTTTTTTTAATTTATTTTGTCTATTTTTCTCAGGTCTTTCTTTCTTCCTTCCTTCCTTCCTTTCTTCCTTCCTTCCTTCCTTCCTTCCTTCCTTCCTTCCTTCCTTCCTTCCTTCCTTCCTTCCTTCCTTCCTTCTGAATTCCTTCCGAATTCCTTCCTTCCTTCTGAATTCCTTCCTTCCGAATTCCTTCTGAATTCCTTCCTTCCGAATTCCTTCCTTCCGAATTCCTTCCTCCCTCCCTCCCTCCCTCCCTTCCTTCCTTCCTTCCTCTTTTTCCTTCTCATAGCCAAGTTAGCAAATGACAAAACTCTTTTAACTTTTTCTCTTGCTATTGTCTACCATCCCATTGACCTTGGCCCTGTCATTCAGCTTCTCAGCTCACAGGTGTAATTCACTCTTTTGTCGCTGTTTCAAAATACGTCTTTCTTTTGTCATCTCCCTTTTTTTGGAGGTCTTTCTTCATCAAGCCATTTTTTTTCTATGATTGTCTAAATGTCCTCCCAGAACACTCTTATTCATGTTTTGTCTTTTCCTTTTCTTACAGGTCCAATAAGTTATTTTCATCTGTAACCTCCACAGATTGCTATTATTATTATTTTTAATGGAATTGCTGTGTCCATTTCTACCATCTGTGTAGCTGTTGGATCTGAGGTGCTTTAGAGGTGGTTGCTACTACTCCAGCTAAACATAATTGCGAAAGTTGTGGTTCAGATAATAGAGAGCAGACTTTTCTAACAGCACACACATGTAGGAACTGCTGTGTAATGTCTGTGGAGACTGGGATTTTCTTGACATTTTTCTGTTAGTAAATCATCTAATAGAAGATCCTCTCCTACAAAAGAGTTTCTGTACTATAACCTTAGGTGCCACATAGAGTTAAAGAGATATGTGGTCTTCAGCAAGGGAAGAATTTGTGATACCTAATATATGTCTTGGTAAATCATGTTAACTATGCCCATCTGTAATGTAAAAAAAAAAAAGGTAAAGTGACATTTAGGCTCATGGACATTGCTGGGATCACATTTCTGGAAAATGAGTTACCCACCAAACAGAAAGAGCAGCCAAAGCTGGCAGATGAACAGCCCTGACACTACATGTACAGCAAGAGAACTGAGAAGAGGGCACACAGCACCAGTCACAGTCGGACCAGCTGTACTACAATGTCCTCACCTGCACTTTCAGCCGTGCCATGCCCCAGGGCCAGCCCAGCCTGTTTGAGAGGGCCACAAAGCTCCTGGGGAAAAGAGGGACACCAGGGCTTGGTCAGCAGCATGGCAGGACAGGCATGGCTTGGGGAAGGTGAAGGAGGGGAACTCTGGAGGGGAGGTCTTGGGGAGAATATGGGGCATTTAACCTCTGCTCCCACTTCCTGGTGAGTGCTCCAGATGCTTGATCTCCTCAGGCGTTAGTATTTCTGTCTCAGAGCAGATGGACTGCATAAACAGCAGTCCCAGCGATTACTGAAAGCACTACCCACTGCCCTCACACACTCCACACCCCTCACTGCTGCCCTTGCTGCTAACTCCCAGAGAGCTCCCAGGGAAAAGGAGGATCAGGAGTGGCTGGCTACCATAGGAGAGCACGGTGTTTGATCGTGAGGTGAGCTCAGGAGCCAGGGAAGGAGGACATGTCTGGCAGAAATGGTCCTGGGAGTCAGCAGCTGAGCTCCAGCCCTCTGTTACAACCCACCACCCTCATGTCTTGGCTGTTTAGTAACACATGCCAAAACAAAAGCAAAATGAGGGAAAAAAAAGAAAAGGAAAACAAACCCCAAACCTCACTGTCAAAAAATTAATGTATTTATCCAAAAAGAAAAATGAATTAGAAGAGATTTAGGTAAGCTCATGGAGAAAAGAGCTATTACATACAGTCATGATTATGTAACCTCAGGAACTTCTTAAAATATTGGTTTCTAGAGGCTTGGAGGAATTGTAAGGGCAGAGGACTGTCTTTTACACTCTATTCCTAAGAATCTTTCAGAAATCTGCTGTTGGATTAAAAGACCCTTGCTCTGAGTCTGGGTATGTTTACATTCTTAAGAGCCCTCTTAGAAGTAGCCTGTAGCCCAGTGACGTACCTCAAATCCCAAGTTTATAACTCCCTTGAGCCACGAATCTGGAGCAGAGAATGTCTAGGGACTTCCCCATGGGTGATTTATGGAAACTTCACCCACATACAGGATTCTCCAGGGTTAGAAGTGTGCAGGGTGACAGCTCTGTGCAGATGTTGTCTCCTGCCTTGGAGCAGAGATGGGGGGAGGTAATGCAGAGCCTCTTGAGAGATGATTCCCAAAGAGGAGAAAGGCAATGAGCAATCAGGCAGGGAATGTTTGGAAACCTGCACATGCACAGCAGATACAGCTGACATGAAGCAGTCAGCCGTGGCTGACCTCTCCCAGAGGCAGGATGCTATTTCTGGAGTGCAGGAGCTGCAGTTTGGGTCACAGCATGCTGCAGCCACAAGATGAATGGCAGTGTTGCCCTGTGGGGAAACACAGCTCCCAGGAGAGGTACAAAGGGTGTCCACAAGCCAGCAGTGCACAGTACAGCATGGGAAGGAAAGGGCCATGCAAGTGTAGATGTGCATTTTTTTTTGCTGCTCAGAGCCTGCCTTGCCCAGAATGCTGCAGCACTGATTCAGAAATGAGCATTTAGGGGATTTCTTAGCTTTGTAAAACACTGCAAACTGGGATAATTCTCAGGGGTGCCAAAAGGAAATGTTGGCAGTAGATTTCCTTCTGAAACCAGTCCTAGATTCCTTACCCAGCAAAGCAGCCTCTTGACAGGAATGCACAGACACCCATGCCAGGTACTTTGTCAGGCAGACATAATTTGTGGAGGAACAATTCATCAAACCTGTTCATAATGGGCTCAAAGCTGATTACATTTCACAGCCCACCTGCCAGTTGCCTGTTGTGAGGGTGTGATACACTGTTTAATGAGAACAACTAGCTAACTTTCTTACCTGGCATATTTCACTATAGGACAAAGCAAAAGTGAACAGAAACACCATCCCCTGCATCATTAGGAAAGGTGTAGTCAGGAAATACGTGCATCATTCATTCTACATTATAGGGAAGTCACTTTAATTTTGGAGAAGGCAGCATAATAGAATCAGTTAATGATTAGCTCACCTGCCTTACAGTTGTTCAATAATATGCTGTTTTCCTGCTCTATAAACTACATTTTAATTGCTGCCTAATGAAAGAGCTTGGATTTTTCTTACCTCCTGCAATGAGGCAAGAAGGATGTGTTTTTACTCCATATATCTCAATTTCATGTCTCCCTTACACTGAACATTTTGCTGGTTTTGGTTTTGAACTATATCAGAGTGGACTGGAATACATTGAAAGTGATAAAGGGATGTCATTGCATTATATGTGACACCACATAAGCTGTACTGATCAGTTATACAGGGTTCAGCTGTGTTGTCAGTGTTCAGTTCTGAGTCAGAGGTAGAGAAAATCTTCCCCCAGCTCTGAGAAGTGTGGAGGTATCACTTGCTGAAGTGTCACCATGACCTTGCCCACTGTGTTGCCTCTAGATTGGGTGCCCTTGTCATTTACATCCCCCCTCAGCTCAGACCCATGGCAGTCACTGTACTCCAGCTGTCTTTGGCCAGGCTAGAACTGTACTGATGACATGTATCAAAGGGTTTATAGGTCCCATGTGGCCCAGAATCGTCTGTGCCTCACTGCAGCCACCATCTGGCAAAATGAAAAGCACTCAGGCAGCAACTGGGTGCATAGAGTAAGTTTGCACTCATGCTGCCCTGGTAGGATCTCCTATCCACAGCCTGCTGTTAGCAGCTTCTTCAGTCAGAAGGTGTGGGTTTTTATTATGAAGCCTCTTCCTTCTATGAATTTGTCTAATAGTTTTTACGTATGGTTTCTATACTTTTATGCAGGAATGAGCTCAGTAATTTAATTATATGGGATAATTTGACCTTGTGACAGTTTCAAATCTGTCTGCTATGCGATGCTTTCATTGGAGGGCTCTCAGGTCTCAATTATTCCTTTATCACTCATTTCTCCCATTCCTTTTAAAATTTCTCTCTACTGTATATTTACCTACTTGAAGGCTATTGGTCTCTTTCCATATGGTCCTGTTTTCTTTCCAGAGCAATGATCAACCTTGCTGCTCCTCTCGGCATCTTTCCTAGTTCTTCAATGGCCTTTTTGAGACATTCTGGCCTTCATGAGCAGTGATAAAGAAGAATATGATGCCAGATATGTGACATGATGTGGTTCTTCAGAAAATCTACACAGCCACTGACCACAGGGAACTGTTTGGCTATGAGGTGTGACAAAGAGCAGAGGACAAAGACTTCATGGCACCAGCTGAAACGATGGTCATATCTGTCAGTAAAGTTTTGTCAGATGCGTTCCCATGTCACTTATTTTATATTTGTTTCTGTTCCTTACCTTATTACTCCTTAAAACCCATGCTATATCCAGATGGCAGATGTCATGAAACTATCTCTGAAACAGTGCATGCGCGTAGTCTTTAGTGGAGGCCCTGGGATTTACAGCAGAAAAACTGATGACAATTTGATTTCCTGGTTGAATATTAATTCTTTCTTGAAGACAAAAAAGGACCAGGAGTTGGCTACTGAGCTCCTTGCTGAGGGCCCCTGCTCCTGTGGTACTGAGCAGTGTCCCCAGGAGGGGATCTGACCACCACCACGCTTGACAGCCCAGATGATGCTCCAGTCCATCAGCAGCTCCTGGATGTGCTCTGAGTGGGACAGAAAGCAACTCCAGTGGGAAAGCAGCTCCTCCTGTTCTCACTGACTCCCACAAGAGCTACCCTTTTGCCAGAGGTAACTTGGCACAGCCTTTTTGGAAGCCTGACCAGAGAGGTCAGAAAGTGGGTAGATGTGAATTATGGGGATGACTGCCGTGGGAATGATGGGAGCAGTGTCCAGTGGCACCCGAGCTGTTGTGGAGGATTCACTCTTGCAGGCTGATGTGCCAGCAAGGGCTGAGCAGCACCCAGAGGTGCAGATCATCAGATGGCATCACCCAGGGCAGAGCTGCTTGCACAGTGTCATCCCAGTGTGGACAGCTTTGGGGCAGGGCTTGCCAGCTCCCTACTGCATGCAGGAGCCAAAGCACAGGCACAGTGGGTTCCTTTCTGTCCCTGCCAAGGTGAGACAGGCTTAGAAGCAGAAAATTGTCTCAATACTTTTTGGGCCATTACCACAGCTTCTGGGAACTAACTGGCTTCCCAAGAAGGCTTTAGATAGCTTAATAGTCTTAAATGCAGAAGCACAGTGAGGCCATCACCAGCTGTTGTCTGTGGGAACCTGCTCCCATCACTGGACATCTGCTCTGCACATGAGCCCTCCCGCTGGAGAAGGTGGGTGCTCCACGTGCAGGGAGGAGTGGACCAAGCAGGGGTGGTTTAGAGAATACTGTCCAATATCTGAACGTTAAATTATACCAGTACCTCAGTGCCATTAAAAACTGAATTAACTCTCATTACTGAATTGTACATTCTGTTAATATTATTTGACAAATATGGTCATAGGCAGTTATCTTTTATTGTTACTGTAAAGGCTAAAGGTATCTATCCTGTTCATTGTAATCATACTCTCAGATCAGTGATGGTAATGAAAGAGATTTTAATTATGTCAGGCTTTAAGGAATAACTGTCCTAAAACTGTGTCTGTGCCCAGCACTTTCTTGAGAGGAGGAAGAAAATAAGAGGCTGAGGGCACAGGTGGAGGTAAAGGAACAGACACAGAGAAAAGTACTTGACCGTGGAGCACCTCCCTCTCCCATCTGCTCTCCCAGCAGAAACAAAGACAACTCATTTTACTCCAGAAATGGTGGGTGGAGGGATAAATAAGGGTGAAGGCACAGTGATGTTGTAAGCTGTATGCTCAGCAGAGGCAGGAGCCTTCAACAGACACTCAGCTTCTCTGCTGCTCTGCAAGGCACTGTTCAGTCACTTTTTCCAGCGGGTACAACCTCACTGCATAGGGTGGGCAAGTTAGGGAAAGGTACTCTGGTCACAGGGGTGGGAAGGGCTGGCCAGAGGAGTAGGACTGATGGGCTGGACAGAGGGAAGTGATTTGCGAATTAAAATCAGCAGATGGAATCAATAATTGATGCATGTTTGGCCTACTAATGTATGACTCCTTGCTGGCTGTCTGGCAGCAGATCCAAGAAAAGAGATGTCTGTACTCCTGCAAGCTGCAGGCTCCTAATTAATCTGCCTGCAGGATCTGGGACCTCTCCCACTTGCTTTCCCTGGCTCTCACCACAATGCTGCACTGGGACTTACTGCTTTGTAAAAGTGACACAACAAATCCTCACCTTCTGATGTCCCACTAACCCTGCAGCTCTTCTAATGCACTGGCCCACAGAAAAGGCAATGATGCTTCACTTTGGACATTGAGCTGCTAGCCTTTGTAGCTCAAATACTTGAAAAAAGAATCAGGCATTTGAGAAGTTGAACATAAATCTAACATTTCCAAAAGAAGTGACTGCCTTAAAGGTCATTCCTGTAGCAACAATGCCTTGGAAAGACTGTAATTTGATAAAATGTGGGGAAAGTAAGTTTCATGCACCACTTGCTAAATTTCTTATGTGTTCACTTTCTTCAGCTAATCACTCCCATATAGTGAATGATTAATGTGTTGAGTTTTGTTTTCTTGGAAGAAAAGCTTCTTGCTGTTGTTCTGACCTTTGTGACCTAGAAATGTGAACAGGTCATATGATTCTCCTCACTGAAATTTGCTCAAAATGCCTCTCAAAGCTGTCTGTATGTTGTAAGGCCTCTTTTCTGCCTGTGCCTCCTGGTCCTCCTTGCATCCTTGTCTTTATACAGCCACTACACTGCTATTAGCTTTTTGTCCTTTCCTTTGAGAAAAAAATGCGAATATTCAAACAAAACTTTCTGAGAAATGAAAAATGGAAGTGAAAAAAAATGACCTTGTCAGGAGGAAAAAACAACCTTGCATTGAAAAATAAAATGAGGTTAATAGATGGAGATGTGAAGACTTTAGAGTAACTTTTGGAAATTTGCACATACAGGAGGAGCCTGTATTAGGCTTTAAGCAAAAATACATTAGTGTGATGCATATGAAATAGATCCCACACATGACACTTCTGATGCAGGCAAAGACTAACTTCTGTTTGGATTTTCTTTTTCTTTGTGGACTCTTTTTTTTCTTAGAAAGTGTAGGACTATGTAAGTAGATACAATAATTTGTTCCTATCCTACTGATTTATCTTTGTTTTGCTCCTCCATTCTGTTGGGATTATATGGGGGATCTGCCCAATGTTGTTTTGGATTGCTCAGTCATACATGTGATTGCCCTCACAAATCAATTATGGTTGCCATTTATCTTGTACCTTGGTTCCAAAATAATTATTTTTAGCAGCAAATAGCAAATCATTTTTATTTCCCTTCTTTTCAGCAGCCTAGTTTGTTTCTTCAAATGACTTTTTTTTTTTTGAGAAACTAGGAGCCTATTAGGTAAGTTTGTCTCTATTGATGTAAAAATCAAATTCTGAAGAGAAGTCTGAGGAAGATCTTTCAGTGGCCCTTCTTTCCTCTAGAGCTGTGTGGTGGTGGCTCACACTTGCTTGACACACAATCCAAGCCGTGTGAGCTGGAAAGGGCTATCTTTGTGCTTAAATGCTTCTCCCAGGTCCACAAAGACTGCAATTGATTGTATCAGTATGTAGCTGGAAAACCATGCCTTTCACCACTGTTTTCCTTGCACTATTACTTAGGAATGAACATCCATCCACAGCTGAGCAGGAAAGCATCCTGGAAGTACCCAGAGGGCTGATGGAAGGAAGAATGTAGACCTGCCTCAGAAAAGGAGCAAACCCCCCTTTCTTCTATTTCTACTGAGTGAAGGTACAAGCAAAGAGAATTCAACCCTCTGGCAGCTACACAAGGTCCTTGACCAAAAAGCATGGGGACCACACTGGAATACCATAAAGGTGCTCCAGGGCTGCTTTAGTGTGTGGTGATGATCCTGTAGGAAGCCTCGTATCATCATGTACTGCCTAGAGAAAATGTACACCATCTAACCACTGAGCAATTTGTGCTTTCCTGTCTAAGTCATCCCCCAAACAAATACATTGAGACAAATTAATTATTCTAAGTATGAAAGATTAGCCTTAATACTGTGTAATTCTAACTCCGGAATGAATCAGTAAAAGGAATTAAATTATTCTTGCACATAATTGCATGGATTCAATGCAATTACATGGTAAAGTTGGCAGTTTTCACTTAATTTATTGTTCTTTAAAATGATTGTGTGTGTTTCTCTAATTCTTTGGAGGGCATGAAAGAGAGAAGTACTTGGAAATGGAGACTACTTGGCAATGTGTTTTTGGAAGAGAGTTGCTGGAGTTACTGCAAATTCAGGAAATGTTTTGTGTATTGGACAGAAGGATCTATAGGACATTTAAAGGAAAGAGTCCTTCATTCCAGTTCTGTTAAACTTGGCTTCAAGTTTGGACTCTTGGTCTGATTCTTTACTTTTCTGTTTTCTTCTTTGATCATGAGCCACAGACAGATGTGCCTGCACTTGTTGTAAAAGCCCAGTCAGCCCAATTTTAAATATTGTTGCAGAAAGTTGAGGTAACAGGCACTGCTGGCAAAGCTGCTCTAGCCAGCTAGTGTCATGTGAGGCACCTTTGAATCATACTTTGCATCTAAAACCAACTGATTGTGTTGGCAAATAGAAAAAAATTAGTTATTTGAGTGCCAAAACATGCAATTTTTCCAGGTTCCTGGGTAGCAACTCTCCTCAGTGTTCCAGTGGCAGGTCATTTACATTGGATACCTGCCCTTACTGCTGCTCTTCAGTTCCTGGAGAGAGGGCAACACTTGGGACTGATGCTTTGGACTTGATTCTCATGCTTGCTGGGAGACTGGCACCAAAAGAAACTGACATCAGCCCTGAAAAAACTCCAACACCTTTCCACCTTTCCTTGGCGTCTAGTCAAGCTGCAGTTTTAGGCTCCATCTTCAGTGCCAGAAATCTGACATAACCAAAATCGGTGCTGTCAAATCCCAGGATATCTCTTACTATCCATATAAAATGCAAGTAAAAAAAGGAAATATTTAAGCCTGGGAAAAAGATCTATGTGTCCAAAATAAAATTAAATGCATCATGTTGATGCTGTGCTGCAATAATCTGCAACCATATTGAATTAAGTGGTCTAAATGCTGTTTCCTTGTTAAAACACCAGACAAAACTTTCATTGGTCTCACTGATATGAAAGCAAGAAGTTTTAGATGCCCAGGAAGTAGCTGGGGGCAAGTTCATCCTTGAGAAAGAGCCTCTAAAGCCAATGATCTAATTTGGTGATAAGTAGGTTCTGCTCTGTCTTTAATGCAAGGACAGAGTGGAAAGCCTGTTTATGACTTTAATATCAGTCTCAGAGTTTTAAAGATCTCAGCCAAATTTTCTTGTTCTCTAGCCATTAAAATAATTATTTTAGCATTTTCCTTCTATTATTTCTCTTGCCCTCGGAGCTCCACTGAGAATGGCAGGGAACTGGAGAGTGGGGAAAGTGGGCATGCACAATGTTTTGTGCAATATAACAGCACAAGGAAGACAGCTCTTGTCCGTGTTCCACGTGTATGCACAAAGGATTGAAAGGCAGCTATTTCAGCATCCTTTAAAATGTAGATTGAATTATTGGGATGATCTCTGTGTGTAAGAAATTTACGACCTACCTTGGCACTCTTTTGCTGGAAATCAGTGATAAGAAGGATTTGGTGGATTAACAAGAAGTTCAGAAAGATTGTTCTTGCTTATAATATGCCATAGTTTATAATACTTCAACATTTTTTCATCTTTTAACTTAGCCTCTCCTATGTATATTGTTTATGCTCATGAAGAATTTAATTTTAATTCTAGGTCAGACAAGTCTATTGGATGTTGACTCAACTTTACAGAATTAATCAATTCTCTGATTTTCTACAGTACATTGGCTTGCAATTTGCTTAGGCATTTTTGATTGCCTAGATAATCTTGATAGAGGTTTCTGCCTTATGATAGTGATGAAATGGCAAGAAATGTTATGTTTCAATAGGAAACATTTTTCTGTTGTCCTTTCAACAGGTAATTTGCAAAGTCGTGCAAAGTAAGGACCAACTGTGCTTCATTGCTAACTACATGGTATGTTATGTATAGAGATGGTATAGAGGTGCTCATGCATCTTAGTGGAATGGAAAGACAGGTGTGTTTTAAGTGTGCCTGCTTATTGACAGCATCTGTTTAAAGCTGTGTGCATTGGTGCTAATATGCTTTCTCTTTTTTTTTTCTGGTAGTCTGTTTACTTAATTACCACTTCAATATCTACTGCATCCAAAGTGAAAATACCCTTCAAGAGGACGGGATGGATCAGAGTTAATTTCATTTAGGAAGTAATTTGTTCATTCTCTGTGCAGAATCAGAATTACTTTTTTTTTTTTTTTTAATGTATAGGATTTTACTTTTAGCGTTGGATAAAGCTCTCACTATTATTGACAATCATCAGTCACCCTACTGGAAAAGACACAATGGGCTGCATCCTTATGTGAAATCAAAATGCACATGGGTGTAAGGATGCCCTTCAGTTTGATTTGGACCAGTACCTGTCATTTAGAAAAAACAATCAATCAAAATCAAATCTCTGTTTCCCACATCTTTCCAACATGTAAAGAACGAATTTTGAAATCTTTTATATGAAATTATAGTAGCACATCATGTTTGATAGCCACTGCCAATACAAAGAGAGTCTCCTAAGCACATACCTACTAAATTCAGCACACTTTTCTTTCTGTTTAAAATGGGTAAAAATCCCAGAGCAAAATAAAACATCTTTAGTTGACATTGAAACGGGGTTGAAGAGACGACAGAGGTTTGGCAAGTGTCTGAGAATAAGGAGCAGTTCTAGATATTCTGGCCTAGATCCAGCAGAGCGCATCCTCCTGCACAATGTATGGCTTAGGCTGCAGGAAGGGCAGGTGTTGGTAGGTTTTCAGATGTCTAAAGACTTGGATAGGGAAGCCAGTGCTTTAAATTCTGTTTAGTTCCTGCAAAGATGTAGGCAGCCAGCCACCTTCTCAGAGGTCCATACCTACTTCAGTTGGTGTCAGTGGACAGTCACTTTCCACATATCTCTGAAATTCATTTGGATGATTCTCAGCCTCTTTGAGGACTAATATTCTTAAGAAAATGCTCTCTTGAATGCTTAGTTAGAGATGCTTAAAAGTGACCTATCTAGGAGTCTGTGTTTTACCAGCTGTTCCTGTAATATGACAGATATACTTTAGTGCACTTATACTTCAGAAATTACTGTGGTTTGTGCAATTAGCTTCTTCCTTTTTGTATCTAAACCTCCTTTCCTTTCTGGTCTTCAGAGGGTACTAAGTGGCAAGTTGAACCCAACTTACCAGCAAAAAGCTCAGTCACCGTGAGACTGCCTGCTTTCTGCAGGTGCTGATTACCTATCTCAGTCCCACAGAGACCTGTGACTTTATACCTTGTTTCTTTTCCCTTAATCTACCTCTGCACCACTGGAATAACTGCTCTTTTCCTCCAAACTGTTGAATGGATTAATACAATCATGTGAAACTCCAGCAGTTGTGCTTCGCCCAGACTGAGCTTCAAATTTCATATGTTGGAAAAAAAACCCCAACCCCAAACTCCTAACCAACCAACAAAGCAGAACACAAACCAAACCAAAAAAACAACAACAAAAAAACCCAGACGAGATTTCTGGGCACATCAGCTGTTCAAAAGTGTGACAGTTAAGCAACAAAAAGCATTGCAGCTTCTACTACACTTGCTTTCTTTTCCCTTTACACTGTTGTGAAAGCAGCAAATACTAAGCCTTGTGTTACATGCTATGTAACTCTTGACTCAAACTCCCTGTTTCGAGCTCGATTCCACTTAGACTTTTGATTTGTTAGAAAGATTGAAAACTTATTACTAGCTTTTTAAAGAGTATGTTCTGAGCTTTTATTAAGAGCATGTCTTTCCTTTTATCTTGTGCATACTTACTACAATATAGCACTTTCCAGTTCCTGTGACAGATATTCACCATTCATACCATTATGCTCTTTGAGGATGGGTATTTTCTCCTCCTTTTTTCTTGTTTTCCTATTGTTGACAGACATCTTACCTTCCAGTCTTTCAAAAGCTGTTTTGCTGATGCCTTAGGTTTTAACCTTTATATTTTTCAAATTCTGTACTGCTTGGTGTGTGACTCTGAAGTTTCTTGTAGCCTGTTAATTTCTGCTCTCTCACGCTAGGTAGACATAACAAAGCCTCTCCAGCCCTGCTTTCCAAGGACACCAAGACTGTCCTAGGCCAAAAGTATGAACCAAAGAGCCACTAAGGGGGGGGGGGGGGGTGTAAGCTGTGAGCTGTGGGGAAAACTGAAGCTTTAATTGGAGAATTAACCCTGCTATGCAAATGAACCAAACCTATAAAAGAGTGAAGATCTCGTGACCTGGGGTCCATCTTGGGGTCCATTTAAAGAATAGCTTCAGGCTCCCCAGGGTGTACCTTTGAGGGCCTTTCAAATAAATGCCTCTTTTAATCCTTTACTCCTGTCTAGTCTCTGTTTCTAGGAGGCCTCTCAAGGCATCATTGCGGGTGCTAGGCTGATCATATATAATATGCAGACAGTTTCTGCTTTTCCTTTTCTGGTATTTTCTGGAACTATTTAGCTGTATAACAATGGGGTTCACTGTTTTGTTCCTGTTGTGCTGAACTGATGCAAGTCCTTACATTGTCTCAGAGCACCTTCTAGAAAATTAGAAATATGAGTGTCACATACAAATTAAAGAGTAGGTGAGACAAGTAAACAGGGAATACAGAAGGAAGGCTTGCACTTAGTGATTTTTCAGAGCACTGCAAATGACTGTATCTGAGCTGTGCTGCTGCATTATAATGATCATCTTCTAAGATATGTGCCTCAGTAAAAAAAGGTTAAAATTACATAAAATTTTACCAGCAGAGTAAGCTAAAGATTTTACCTCTCAGTTTTGTGGATCTGAGTTCCTGGTAAGACCCCAAACCAAGACCACTTTCTGCCTGTGCTGCAGTGGCCCCTGCACCCAGTCATGGGCTGTGCAGCCACCCCAGGAGTGAGCAGGTAGCAGCTGCTCTCAGGAGTGGGGTGACTAAAAGTCAAGATCAGGAAGGAGCCACCCACGCTTTTCTTCTTGGCTGAATACAGAGGGAAAACAACAACCTGGGTGATTATGGCCCACAACTCTTTTGTGTCGCTTCTGACTCACCCATGTATTGGCCACCAGGGAAAAAAAAACACTACAATTTTCTTTCAGATACAGATTATACTTCCTGCTGTCAGTGGCATCATATCAAGATAAAAGCAGTTTTTAGGGAATCAATATTTTTGTGCGTGTTTGAAATACAGGACCATAATAATGAGGAGATAATAGTGAGTGCTGCTGATGTTGTGGTGGAGGGCTGATTTCTGGTTATGCCTAAAAACAAAACGGACAGAGAACAAAAATGGGAACACAAGTCCTTGTTAGGACTTTGATTTTTCTGCAAGTTAGTAATTACTATATCCATTCTTTGTAGAAATGGGTGAGAAGTTTTGCTGGCCAACTGAAGTTAGCAAGAATTTATTTACTGGGTCCAGCAAAATCAGCATCAGGACCCCTGTGTGCATCTACACCATGCAGTGTGAGCTGGGCTATACTCAGTACTCTGCCTCCTAGAGCACAATGATATCATGGCTGATTTGGCCAGAGGAGTATTAAAGGAATTGTAGTTATTGCTTCCTGTGGCTTCAGTCCCTTTTCTTCACACACACAGCCTTCTTGTCCACACACAGACACTTCC
The DNA here is from genome assembly GCF_000738735.6 of Corvus cornix cornix. Lineage (NCBI taxonomy): Eukaryota > Metazoa > Chordata > Aves > Passeriformes > Corvidae > Corvus > Corvus cornix. The sequence continues at coordinate 101,446,947 of NC_046332.1, read as the reverse complement.
AGGTAGAGTTCATCACTGCAACAATCCCTAATGCTCTCAACAGCTCCATATTTCTGAAATGAAAATGTTCTCAGTTCATCAACATCATAAAGTCTCCTGCCAGAGACTTTGCTTGCTTATCTGTAGCCTTTCACACTTCCATAGCAGGGACACATGGTTAGCAAGGAAAATTAGCAGTGCTCTAGTTCAGTGACAGTGAGAGGCTGTAAAGCACCTGAAAGCTTTAAACCACCAGAAAAAATCTTTTTGCACGATAATCTTTAGGCTGTGGTTCTGCAGACAGACCAAAAGGGTGTATAAACACCCTGACTATTTGAGCAACTAGGGATACATCACCTTAACAATATTAAGGAATCAGTTAATCTCTTTTTTAAAAGGCGTGTGTGTTTAAGAAGCGAATGCTCCATGGAATTAAAAACACAGGTCTCACTGTGCTCCTTGCCAATTCTGTAAATTATGTAGCACCAGCTGTGTCAAAGGTCTGAGGAACACTGGCATTAATGAATGCACAGTGGAGTTTTACACTAATTAATTTATCTTGTCAGATTGTGACAAAGTACTTTCCAATAAAAGTTGCCAAGTCACAACCCCCAAACAGCCACGAGACAGCAATTAACAAGATGCTTCAATGATTTTACTGTAATTCCTCATTGCAACTTCAAAGGAAATCCTGGAGTATCAGAATACGCCAGCAAAAGTAGAAGAAAAATGGACTTGAGAACAGTGAGGAATATCTGAACAACTCTTAAATTTAAAAAAAATCTTACAGAAAATTAAAAAATTTTGTAAAATACCTTTCTTTTCAAGTAGTGACTATACTGATGCCAGTCTGGCAAATGGATTTGGAACTCCAAACACTAAGGATTGAAAAAAGAAATGTACCTTTCTTCACTGCCTACTTCATCACCTGTTTATTTCACTTGGCAATACTGAGAAATCACAGGTGTTATTTGACAGAACACTTTCATATAAATGTAAAATATTTTCTGTCTCATTATTTTCCTTCCAGAACTCATGGTCTGGAAAGGTGGTGACACACATCTCATGCTTTTATCTGGAAAAATATTCTTGGAGGATGAAATAAGATTATTCTGAAGATTCAGGACCATGCAACTCTGCCTTCATTTCCTTATCCCATTCTCCACCATTCACGCTATTTTCCTCTTTTGTGTACAATGCCTTTTTTTTTTCCTAAAGAAAATCTGCATCTTATTTTTCAGGGAAGCACAAAAGATTTGCCTCTTATCAGCTTCTGGCAGAGACCAGAGAGAACTGATCTGCAGAAGCTGCTGCTGACCTTGTACATCCAAATAACACAGAGTTCAGTAACCATAGGGAGCTCATCATAATGCTGGCACATAAATCAGTATGTTAAATTTAAAGATTGATAAGATGTCAAAAACATATATTAAGATACGAGCCCCCAAGCCTGCCCTCACTGATGCAGTTCAGCATCAGCCTGATATTCTGCAGTATCCAATTGGTAATAAAAAGTCAAAGAGTAAAGCAGGATATTATCACAAATGCTTTGAGAACAAACCACTCAGGCTAATGAGAATAATTTCCCTGCATCATCTACATTTTATTTGATGAGAGGTAGAAGGAAGTTGTAGTTGAAAGGAAACTTGTTTTTTCCCCTTTTAATTAAAACATCCCCCCAGAGACAATTACATGTACTGTGTCAGAGTAATAATATTAGCTCAAACCAGAGTCATCTCAGTCTTTACAGCCCCTTCACTGTACTGTTACTGATGTGATCTCAGTTGTTTTCAGGATGCCATGACAGACAAGCTTCTTATCCTCCAAAAAATGAGAAAGTGTTCCCCAGGGATGTGTTATTCAAGGAAGCCTTTGTAAATATGCTTAACTTTCAGTCTTGTTTGGGTTTAAAAATGAGCTTAAAATGCAAAACATGCTCAAGATAGGGAATGACGCAAGTATGTTTTCCCTGAGACCTAAAAAGATAGAGTGAGGAAAAATTTCAGTTTGCCTGAATAAAGGACCAGTTATACCCAGACCTTTTGGGAATGTGACACGTGGTTATGGGAAGGTGTCTCCAGCTCTGTGCCAAATCTCATTCTCTGACTGGGCCCACTCAGTTGTCACTGAACTCTGGGCTGGATGTGCCTGATGTGCAAGTGCTTGTGAAATGCACCCACAGGCTACACCTCTGCAGCTTGGCACCTTTAAAAGATGTGCAGGCAGCTTATGGCTGCCTAACTGGTAAGCTGCTACCGTGGTTCACCTGCATTGTGCTGTGCTGCCTCTTGTGGGCTCAAAACATTTCAAAGGGGACATGGTCAGGAGACAGCTCCCACAGTGCTTGTTGTGAGAGTGCCCACAGCATGAAAAGATAAAAAAAAAAAGCTTTTAAGAGTGAGCATTCAAATTATTGTACTCTTTGAATAACATCTGCATGACTTCTTTATTAGGGACCAAGAACATCTGTCAAATGAGCTTCAACACAAGACTTTGTTCTGACAGGGCTTTTGCATATTTATGTAGTATAAAGATAGATACTTATGCACTGGGCATGCTTTTCTGCTTGTATTAGTTTCAGATTTGGAAAAAAATATTTTATAATGAGATAGTGCTGTGGTCTTCCTTCAAATATATCTATATATCTATATCTATATCTATATCAATATCATCTATCTTTATCTTTGTGTGCATGTGTTTATCATACCGAGCTGACATCTCCAGAAAGGCTTTATTGGAACTGATTTTCTATCCCTAACTTAACACCTTGAAACCAGTGGATGCCTGTGATGGCTTTCACCATTTGACAGACTTACATGCACACCGTCTGTAATTCTTTTGTGACTTGAAGTACCCAGAGGCTTCCCCTGTGCCAAGTAGACAGCAACAGTGCATAGATGGGGGTGTACTAAAGGAGAATAGGATGAGAAAATAATTTAGGAGGGTGCAGATGCCCATTTTCATTTTCCTCCTATGTTAAGAGATCTTGTCTAATGTGTTGTTATTTTCAGCAACACAGTGGACACAGTCTGCTCTGAAAGGTGTTCTTAATTTGCTGCCAGTTTTCCTGGCACATTTTGTCAACCAGACACTGGGCTCCATGTTTTGCAGGTACTTGGTAAATAGCTCAGAGCATCAAAGGCAGCTCTGGACACAGAGCTTCCCTGGCAGTCTCAGGTGGTTCATCGTGTTTCCCCCTCTGGTGACCTCTGGCAGCAGCCCCTTGCTGGCTCCTGCAGGGTGAGGGTAAATGCTGCAGTGGGTCCACACATCCATGGTGGGAGATTCCCCTCCTGAGGGCAGGGCACAGTGACCTCAGCTCTTGCACAGTGACCCTGAGCTGACACAGTGCCATGGGGCTCTCTCAGCAGCTGGAGAAGGGGATACTTCCTCCTCTAGCCAAGGTGATGGAGGGACAGGAGAGACACTAGACACACAATTAATTCATGTGTTTGAAATCCCGTTTGTCCCTGGTCACCTTACTTTTCAGTCATGCCTCCAAATAGACTGGATGATGATGCCCAGCATGCCAAAGGAAAAGATCAGTCGCAAAAAAAAGAAGAAAGTAATCATCTAAAGACTGAATCAAAAGAAAATAAAAATGGGTTAACAACACGATTGTTAGAAAAAAAAAATCTCTCCCAAAGCTACTGCCAGATCTATTTTACTCATGAGACAGAGTCCACTACCCTATGGAGGCTGATACTGCTTATCTCCAAGATGCCAGAGGCTGTCAGTTATTTTCCAGTCTGGGTTATGTACAGCAATATGTCATGGCACCAAAAATAATCTCAAAACTTCCACTCATCAACAAAGCATTTCAGACATTGCTTAAGCTGGCAGCAACTGCAATTAATTTATCAGGTTATTTCTTTTCAGGCATGAGCTAGTCTATGAAATGAAAGGTAAATTGAGTGTATTCAAAGCATTGTCCAAACCAAGGAATCTAACACACACAGCTGTTCTACGTAAGAGGTTTAGATCTTTGCTGGTTTGAGAAAACAGATATGTACTAACCAGAGCCACATTTCAAATGGTTTTGTTGGGTAAAACTTCTAGATTTATATTAGCAAAAGGAACCAAGTAATGACTGTGGAAACAGGAGTAAATATATAGAAATATATTTATAAATACAGTCAGATAAAGGGGAGAAAAGGCATAACAGAAGCTAATGATAGGCATCAGAATAAAAGGGCTTCGTGTGCTGAAGGGCAAACAAACGCCCAAAGCTATCACACCAGTTGAATTTCATGGATGGGCAAAGTCTGCATTTCTCTGCCAAAATAACACAGCAAAGAGATCTTATGCTTTAAGCTTCAATGCTGTCATGGTCACAGACCTCAGAAAAGGATTTTTGGAGGCTCATGCTTTTAAAGTAAATGTTCAAGATCCAGTAGTGGATTCCAAAGCAACATTTCACATTGGAGAGCAGGTCTCGTACCTCCACCAAAGACCTCAGTCAAAATCAATCCTGAACACTGATTTTCCTTTTTTCTTCCTTTTACTTACCATGTCTACTTACTATGTCACACTCTTTTTTTTTTTTTTTTTTTTTTTTTTTTTTTTGATTCTCCTGTTGCCACCAATGTATATTCTTTTCTTCAGAGGATATTCTTTCTTCTCCATCTCACTTTGATGAGCTCCATTGAAACAAGTGCAAAATATGATAATGTAGTTATCACTTCAGGTTGGTTCTAAGCTTTTGCTCCCTGTATCCTGACCTTGCTGTCTCAACCAGGTTCTCTAAGGAGCTTCTGTGAGTCCTTTTTGGAGGAGATGAAAGGCTGTCACAGGGGCATGAGGGATGCTTCGAGAGGCTCTTAAAAATGAATGGAGAGCACAAACATGCTTAAGAAAGTTCTGCTTCCTTAAGTAAATTCTTAATTTACTTAAAATTCTCATTTCATTTACCAAAGCAACTGTAATATCTATTATGCAGTTGGGTAAAAAATGGCAAGTGATGTATCTCTTGTTGTTTATCTGCTCTCAGGGTGTTTTAGGGACATTAACATTCAGTAGAACAAGTGCTCTGTGGACTCTTAGCCTTTGAAGACTTGTTTAGTGGGTATTCCACAAAACCTACGTGAGATATTTCTCACAGCTTGTTTGTAAGGCATATCACTAAAGCTTATTTCTTATGTATTTTCTTTTCTCTAAGATTACAACAGAATAACTTTGTCAGTGTTTGCTCACAGTATGCTGATAGAACTTACACTGGGACCTCAGACAGCAATTTTTCACAAGTACTTTAACTTTAGATCAGAGTAAATTTATGGGCATATTTTCTCAGCAGCAGATCTTTCATTATGTGTACACAGAAGGATGCCCTGTGGATAGGCTGTGAGATTGGATGTCAGCAGAGTTGGTCAGTTCATGCATGTCTAGTCCTTGAGAGAACGTTGTTTCCAGGCTACCCACTCCACAGACATCTAACCAGCTGGTTTATTCCCATCTCAGCTTCTTATGTGGTACTGTGACAACACACTTGATTTGCCCATGGTACAAATCCCTTCTGAAGCCTCACAAGTAGAGATCCTGAGATCGCTATCAGCTGGAATGTCTGTCCATCTGTGTGTGCTCTCCCCTGGCTGTAACCCCTGCAGAATGCTGCTCCTGCCCTGCTCTCTGTGTGACTCTTCCCCAGTCTGTAGCAACCCTGTCTCTGACTGGAGGCCTCTCTTGTCAGCCCATTTACTCTGCAGCAGAGGCTCCATGCTCATGAAATCAGATGTGCATCTTGGCAGGGCTCTCTAGATGGCCTCTGGTCCCCTTTCCTGCTTGGGATGGGACTATCCCCAGGGCTGGATTGGACTTTATCTCACATTGTGTAGATAGGCATGAGAAAAGTGTACATTGATTATATTTTGGGTACTACTAGATGGTCATGACGAGCACTCATCACCCAGCTGATGACATCTACTTCTGGCTGAGCCAGCACTGTTGCTGGCAAGAGCAGTTCTGGTTTGAAATTAATTTTGCAAGTGCCAAGTAGTGCCAGTGGATTTGAAAGCAGCTTGAGCAGAGTGAAATCCAGGAAGCAGTGAGTCTCACTGGGTGTGAGATGAGAGACCCTGGACTTAGCATCAAGTCCTGTTGCATTTGTGAGTTGTTGGACCAAACAGTGCCATTCAGCAAGAGCAGATGACCCAGGTGAGATCTCAGCAGACAACATCTGTCCTTCTGGCTCTGCCTGCAAGAGTGAGGGCCAGCACATCCATCTCAGTGGTCCCTCAGCAGGCTATCAGGGACACAGCCTGAAAGCTGATCATCCTGTCCTAGTGCTCTGTTTACTTCTTCACCAGACCTTCCACTACTTCTGCCTCAGTGTTCACAGCCGTGGGGCTGGGACTCCCAGTACACTGGCCTGAAACCTGTGTGCCACCCACCTTCTGATGTGGTGACATCTCTCCCCTGTGACATGCTGCTCAGGCTCTGCAGTTCTCCCTTGTCCCCTGTGCCTCCAGGCTTTCCTGGTCAGGCCAATCCGGCCAGGTCACCCTGCTGTTGTCTGCACCTGACTGTGGAGATGAGGGCAAGGCCGTGGCATGTGAATAGCTGCTCTGAAAAACCCCAGTACCGTCCTGGTTTAATTTTTCACCTATTTGCAGAGAGAGATTTTAAAAAAATAGCAAAACAAATGAGAAAGAAGCAAAAAAGTGATGAGATAATGAAATTGTTTAGCATAAAACCAAATTTAAACCTATGACTACAGGTTAGGCAAGCAGCTCTGGCAGGCCTGACCAGAGGATTTTGCTGAGAAAGAAAAGGGATGGATCCTCCACACTGGCTGCCCTTATGTGGCTCTGAGGAAGTGTTTGCTTTCTTGTCTTCTTGTTTTGGTGCATCTATGGAGCAATCAACCCCTGATGGTTGTGCTTCTGCTCTGCACACCCTGTTAGCCAGGTGCCTTTTGCAGTGCCTTTTGTAAACCTGGAGTAAAACCTCATTTGACATTTGTCATTCACATCTGGAGGTTCTCCAAGGTCTGTTACCATTTTAGTGTGAAGCCCACCTCACCTCTGCAGTAATGTTTTACTACTTTGTAGATGGAAAACCTGATTGCATTCAGGTGTCTGCCTGGGCAAATCAAAATTTAGTGATGTACCATGACTAGTGAATCCACCCTTCAGTGCAACTGCTTATTTTGTGTAAATGGGCAGAAATATCCCCTCCCTCCTTGACCAGCTCTTCCTCTTTTGCTTTGGCTGCTGAAGTGTTCCTGTGATGAAAGAAGTGCTCTGCCCCATCTCTTTCCATTGATGTTTTGGCTCCATCTCACCCTGAAAACTAGGATTTTTACTGAGAGGGAGAAAACGGACATTTCTGCGGTCAAAACTGTAAGCAATATTTTCATCTCAGAGTGGGAAAACTCAGATTTTCTGTCAGAATAGGAATGTGTTAAAAACACAAACCTAGTAAGTCTGCAAGTAGCATTTGGATTTCTGCAGCTTGCCAGAGTTATGAAGAGGAGGTTCTTTAGTGAAAAAGCCATCACTGTTTATGTAGCAAGTGGTTCTAATCTTCTTATTCTTGGGATTTTTTGAAAGCATTTCTTTAAAACCTGACAAATTCTACTAAATAGCCCTTGCATGATGCATAATGTTGACTGTGCCAGATTTAATAAAGCCAGCAGGCTAAATGAGCCAAACCACAGAGCCTTAATATGGCTGTTGCTGTTTATTGATATTGTTCAGTTCCAGTAAATGCCAGCCTATTCCTGCAGCGTAAAGTTATGAGTCAGATCTTATTTGATCAAAATCACCATAATGCATGGCAGCAAGAGAAGACATTGCAACAAATCCTACCTACTGAAAGCAGAACTCTTCGGGAATGTTCTGCAAAGTACCATAAAATAAGCATGAAATGCAGTGGGCAGAGCTGGATCCAGCACTGCTCTCAGTGCTGGGTTTGCCTCTTAAGCTGTGCAAAGGTTCAGCTGCTTTGGTTCTGTGGGTGGTCACTGTAAAATGTCCACGTCTGTGCAGCGAGGTTGCAAACAGACATTGCTGAGATGGAGAAACATCTTGAAGTGATCCACTCCCTAGACTTTGATCTTCCACTAAAAGCCACCTCTTCTAACTGCTCCAGCCCACCCAGTCTCATTCTTTACACTGGGCTTTTCAGTTTGTACTGGCAAGGACGATTTTCCTCATTATCTGCTACAGAATAATTGCACTTAACTTAGACTTGCTTTTTTCTGATGAAACACTGGGGTGTCTTCCAAAAGACACAGAGGGATATTTCTTTTTAGAATCACAATGTACTTCTTAACAGTCCAGGAATACTTTGGATGCTTTATTGCCATCTTTGCTGAAATACAGCAGGTGATTTCTATCTCACAAATCCCAGCTAAACTGGAAGAGTGGTCTCAGGGAGAAATGTTTCAGGTGTTGCAAGGTGCAAGTTTTAGGAGTGTTTTGGCCTCACAGTGGCAATTTTCTCCCTGTCGTTTTAAGTTCACACTTTTCATCCTGTTAACTTTGGATGTTATATTTGAAGGTGAAGTATAGATCAAATGAGGTAAGTTTAAGGGTAGAATACCCTTCTGTGACCCAGACATTGCTAGGGCTTGAGACAATCTCATGTTCAGCAGAGTAATGGCTGAGACTATTTGAAACCCTTGAACCCCCTGTACATATGAGCCCCTTTGGTGGACTTAGGATGAGAGCCCAGGTTCTCCCTCCATCTTGTTAACTCCATTGTTGACCCAGTTGACCTCAGAGGTGAAGATGGACAAATCCTGAGGACTTCTCACAGCAAAATATTTCTCAAATGCAAGATGTCCTTAGCCAGAACAGCCTTCTCATTCCCTTTTGGGGTTCTACAGGGTCCTGCTGACCCAAATCCCTGGCAGCTCTGCTCTGATGGCTTGGGGAGAGGGAGGAGTGCTGCTGGGGAGACTACAGCACACACATGAATGCTGGGAATATTATTCAGATGATATTGACTCTCCCCTCAATTCTCACTTGCGATAATATTTGGCATAAAAAGAAGGCAGTGAGGTACAGGCAAAGCAAACTTGCAAGGGTTCTTTGAGTCAGCTTTTGTCCTCTTACTGCAGATTATGGACAGACAATTGCTGTGGATGGCAACAGTTTGCTCACAGCTGTGTTAATCAGGATGAGACACTTAGGACTTCACATGATGAGAGAAAGCAGAGAGGAGGAAACACATTATACATAAACAAATTTTTTGCCTTAGGACCTGTTTTACTCTAGAGCTTAATCACTTCTGAAGGAGGAAAGCCTGTCTTTATCATGCACTACAAAAAGAATAATCCTTACAGAGAAAAGAAAAAGAGGAAACAGAACCACAGTAAGAGTTCTGCACCTTAGAAATGGCTTATCCAAAGTGCAAAGGGAGACTGTGCTGTGCATGTGTGCAGAAGCACTGAAGAAATCAATCATAAGGCCTGTAACAAAGTCATAGCAGGAAATAAGCACCTGGAGGGATGACATCTCGTTTCTCTGCTATGAGGTCCTGCAGTGTTCTGGTCTTGTGGGAGTTAATAAATTAAACAGTTACTATTCAAAAAGTGTCCATTGCTTTCCTAAAGAAAAGAAATGGAGAAGAAAGGGGCACAATATTTCTGAAGGCAGCTGAAATCTTCCCTGAATTAAAATGAAGATAATATAGTCATAATATTTACAGTCAACAATTGGCCTTGCTGATGAATAAGGAGTATGTAAGGATATATAGATGAGTTCAAATAATTCAAAGATTTACAAAAATCTTGTTCCAAAACAAATGGTTTAGTGAGTCCCAGTCTGTGCAGGTGATCTGGATCCTTATGCATTCTTATGGAACCATAAATGATAATAAGCTGTAAATCCATGCTTCTAGCCAAGTGTGGATGCTTGTGGAACAGCTGGTCTTAGTTCAGTGAAAAATGAAGATGTTTCTTAGACATCAGAAAGCATCAGCTGGGTTCAGAGTTAGTGTGTCCAGGGCTAAATTTGGCACTTAAACACCTGGAACTCTGCCATGTGCTCTTTAACTAGAGGCTCACAGAGCGGAGAGCCTCTCAAAAATTTTTCCTTCTTTGCTCTCTAAGAAGTTGTGAAGGCTCTGGGACATTTTGACTAACCTTTCTGAAGTGCTCTGGCTTTCTTGCAGCTGGCTTCTGATAAATGGAAGCCTTGTTCCTCGTCACACATCATACGAAGTTTAATGAGTGTAATGAGCTTTCTGCTCCCAAATTACTTATTGATTCTCCTAGACAACAGACTAATTTGTTAACGAAATAGAAATACACACCAGACATTCAGTTGGCTGAGGGACTTTAACTCATGTGCTTTATATAAATTATACAAAACGTGTCGTATTTATATAATTTGGACTCCGCATCAAGTTGGCTCACCAGGAGGGTTTTCTCAGTAGGACAATTGTTTTCTTGTGAAAATGAAGTGATTCTTGGGACATTCAAGTGATTTACTCAGCGGTTTATGGTCACGGTATTGTTTTTCATATTCAGTTTCTCAAGAAGTTGGAACTAAAATGCTGACAGTCCAGAGAGCTTCTGGAGCATGGAGAGGAAACAGCTTGTGATCACTCACAGATAGTAGTGATCAGCAGTGGAGAGAGACCCACTTGAGGAAATGGGATAGAGAGAGAGAGCCTTGCTCAAAAAGCAGTACTTGGGAAGAGGTGAGGGCATGATTGCTGTCTGCCACAAGCACCGGTTTGCTCTGCTAACTCTCTCTGTTTTGCCTACGGTTTGGCTTTAAGGCTGCCCACTGCCGCTGCTGGTGGGGGAGCGCAAGGGAATTACTTATGCAAGACATGATCAAATGTTTCCATCAAATTAATTACCAAACTTCCCCACAAAGCAGTGTGGAAGCACAGCTCCCACACACGGCCCTCTGCTCTGCCAGAGCAGAGTGTGTGGGACACTGTGCCCCGGCTGCTTCGGGGACATCTGATGCTGTCCTGTGCTCCCTCTCCATCCCTCTGCACTGAAGGCTCCTGCAGGAGTTGTAGCGTGGCGATGCAGTGGCTGTTACCTCTGTCTCCAGAAGTGCCTGCTGGCTGCTGCTTCTTTTTTCTGCCAGCCACTGAGAGGAGCAGGAGTTTTTCCTACCAGTGCTGCTCAGTGAGCAAGAGCAGTCACTGCTCTGTACTTTCTCACCCCATGCATTTCAGTCACCCTTCAGGGAATGGGACTGGTACTACTCAGGTGCATGTAATCAGTAACAACCCACAAAAAGGAGGTTCCTGAAGCAAGTGGTTTGGGAATAGCCATTAGCTGGAAAACTGTTCTAAATTTTTTGCTTACTCTTCAGGACAATTTCTCTGACAAATCAGGATCCATTTATGGCTGATTCACAAAAGGAAGATTAAATTCATCAGACCGTGTATTTAAAATGAATAGTTCAACATGCTCCTGGCTGAAAATATATCACTCTGCAAAATAAGTTTAAAGAAAAGATTAATACAGGCTGACTCTCATATGTAAAGCTCAGCAAGCTCATGAATATTTTCATGATAATGGCTTTCATTTCCCTGTGAGATAGCCTGCAAATTCACAACACTCTTTCAGCTTGTGGTTTCTTTTCTCAAGATCATTGTGTCCCGAGGAATGTATTACTATTTCTTAGATTGAAGTTGGCTCTCTCATGAGCCGCTGTATTACAGTCACACGAGTGTTCACTGTATTTTCATATCTTATCTCTGCAGGTAAAGTAATGTAATTCCATAATTTTTCATTTTTAACTAATTCCCAATTTCATGTTGCATAGTAGCAGTTCCTCCGTTTGCCAGCACACTGACAACTGTGGCTGTTGCAGGAAAGCAGCTCTCACCGTGCTCCACCACAGAAATTAATATATTTACACAGCAAGTGGCTGTTACTTTTAGACCTCAGAATTACATGGGATAATTTTAGACCTTGGGCCAGAAATGTTTTTGTTAGCCTTATTTTATTTTTAAATGTAACTTAAGGTCAGGAGTTTTTCTTCTCCTCCCTCTCATGTGTCACTCCCTGGGAGCCTTTACCTCCTGGCAGATTAAGACAGCGAGAGAGACACTTCCTTCACCTCGCCTTTCCCCATGGCAAGAACAGAAAATACGTGCTGCATCCTGCAGTGGGGCCATGCATAACCTAGAGCCTAACTTGGTTGCCTTCAGTTCCCAACACTTTCCCTTGGCTGATTTGTCCCCTGCCTTTTTTATTAGTGTCCTCTCAGTCACTTTGAAACTCGTGTGGGAATGCTCATATCCAATTCAAAGTGAATTTGGAACACAATATTTATGTGCTATAAAATGCCTTGCAGCAATTTAAGCCACTTTTTGCCAGCTACTAATATTTTTAATCCATACCAAAAGCAATCAAGGTGGTATAACAAGCAGTATCATGGGCTGCTCATCACTCACAGTTTCATTACCTAGTGAAGGTCTAGTGATTTTTTGTTGTCACATTTATTCTAATCATTTACAAGGAATAGAAGTTTAGAGTTGATCATGAGTGTAAGTTAGACCCAGGCTTTACAGTATGTGAAAACATTGCTGTCATTCACTGTTTGTAATAGCAGTGATAATGTTAATTGGAAGAGAACTCTTCACTGATAATTTTCTGTCACCTCCAAAGTAAATATTGAAATACAGTTCTCTTTGCTTGGCCTTGACTTTGTGTTCTCAGTGTTTGATCATGGCATGAGAATAAACACACCTGTCATTAATATTTCACCAAGAATGTCAATTCAAATAAATCAAAAAGTGATTAATATAAGAGTTTCCAGTTGGGGATGAAGGGACACCTGGATCTCTTAATAAAGTGTATTTAGTTTTCTTTTAATGGTAATAGGTCCCGTTTGGCCCTGTGAAGAAGCAGGGCAGTCAAGATACCATTTGGACCCTCAGATGGTTCCAGAGAAAAGGTTTATGGGCATAAAGAGTCACACCAAGGTGGGGAGATGTGCAGAGGGACTTGCACATGAGCCCTTAAGAACCAAACAGATGGAGAAAATTGGGATATGTGAGTAGCATATTTTTTCCCCCTGACAACCCCACAATAGAGAGCTGGTAATGCAGGAAGATGGAGAATGGAAATCAGTAAGGAAACTTTGCGAGTGTTCTCTGAACTGCCCTGCCCACTGGGTCACAAAGACTTCTGCACTTCCAATGACTTGGAATTCTCCACATGGGAATGGTCTGGCAGCTGGCTGGGCTGAAGAGGACTGGCATGGTGATTTGCTCTGGGCTATAGAGGAAGCTGCTGAGGATGTTTATTAGTGGCAGATGTGGGGTTAATGGATGCAGGGACTTCAAGGCCAGCTTTTTGCTCTCTGAGATAGTTGTGACTGTAGCAAACTCAGTCTCCTGAAAACCTTCAGCATTATGCCTCAAGGGACTGATGAGATGCATAACAGATGTGGCTCCTCTGACTCCTGGCACACCTCCTCATGGTTAGAGATGGGCAGGTGTGACTCACTGCTTTACTACATGATTTGTTTGCTTTTTAATGAATGCACAATTAAAAAAAAAAAATCCTCTAACACTTGTGTGGACATGGATCACTACAGCCTCCTTGATTTTTGAAACATCATACCACGTGCATACTTTTTTACTGTCCCTCCCTGCCTTTCTTAAAATCATCCATTCCCCCTGGATGAGAAGCATGTGGTGTGTGGTCTGTTAGCTTTGCTGCTCAGAAAGCTCCGCCTCCCCAGTACAGATGTTTTCAACTTCTTGCTCCATTTTCCGACCCAAACAGAAGGACTGGTGTACAAGCCACAGACTGATTTTGGGTTTGTTTCCACAACAGTTCTTATTGTGTTGGGTTCCTACTAAAGCTCTGAAGCTTTAGCCTCCTACCTTGCTGTACATGTGGCTCCAGGTTCATCACTCCTTTGTGTTGTATCTGACTTTTGATGACTAAGTGCTCACTTTGCTTCAGAATGAAGGTTTCCCAAGTTAGTGTAGCTCTGCCTGTGAGGAGTTCCTCTGAATCAGCCCCACTGCCTGTTTGCAACCCTTCTTGTGCACTCTTGGTGCAGTCTGGTGTCTGAGGGCTTTTATTATTTTTTTTCGAATGCTGGGAATTGCTTCACCATGTGATACCTGCCTCAGTGTGTGCATGGTACCCTGGGGACTAGAGTACCTCTGCTATGAGCCTTTTAAATAATTAATTTTTTTTCATCTCTGTATCATCATGAGGATATTCATTGTTCAAGTATCCCCTGCATGGTCATTCTCTGTTGGTGTGTCATGGGTGAGTTCTGGGTCATCTCTTCAGGGCAGGTTATTCAGCCCCCATCCAGCCTCTGAACAAGGCGGTTTTGTTTTCTGCTTTGTCCTCTCATCAGAAGCATTTCCCACGTATTTTCTCTGTTACACAGAAGTCAGTACCTCAGCTCTGCACCACGGTTCCAATTTGCCTCTCAAGGCTATTAACATATCCAGCACTTCAGTGTTCCCTGTTGTCACATATGTGACTGCTTTCCTCTTTTGCTGGAAGTCACTGCTTGTGGATGCAGAGCAAAAAACCTGCTTTGTTTTCACTTCTTGCAGTTGCTGTCTGGTTTCCAGTCCCAGCTGTAAGAGCTGCTCTGTGTCCCCACTCAGCATGTGCTTGTCATTTGTTCAGTGATGGCTTGGGGATGGGCTCTGGGCTCTGCCAAGGACCTGCCTCCGCTGGTGCCTGGTCTCCAGGTGCTGTGCCCCAAGTTACACATCCTTGCACAGCACTGGCTCTCCTCAGTTTGTGCCAATCCCTGTGTTTGGAAATGGAAGTGAAGTGCTGGTGGGGGACTGTGAAACTCATGCTTAAGATCCCAGGGCCTCCAGGCTTCCAGCTTTCTCTTCACAGGAAAGGTCTGATCAGAAACATCCAAGAATTGTTCCTCTTAGAGGCCTTCAAGCTATTTAAGCTCTGCCAAATGAGTCATCTGAGATGAAGGATGTCTTGGCATGTCACTACCTTCTGTGTTGCTTCCATGAGCACTAACTGTGCCTGTGCCAGTGCCAGTGCCAGAGCTGCCTCTTCTCACCTTTCCTAAACTTCTGGGTATATGGCTTTACAACAGTTGCTGATTTTGCAGAGTGTCCCCAAACTAGGAAACAAGAATGTAGTAATATTTCCTCTGGATGTGAATTGCTATGACTGAGGAATAGAATCATAGAATAAGAAAACAGTATGTATGATACCTAATTAAAGTCAGAGCTGAAAACAGTTACTGGTTCTTCCTGAATTTACTGCCTCAAAGGTTTCATAAGGGCTGAGATTAAAAGGCAATGGTTCAATACAAGCAGGCCTAGATGTGGTATGTGTGGAGAAGAGTAGGATAGTACGAAAAAAAAGGCATTTCTTGCCCTGGTGTCTCCTGAGCCTGTGGTGTCACTTTCTTCCACCTGAAACATCCTAGTCTTTTTAATTTGAACTGTCCTTTCCATCCAGCCATATGGAATTACTCTTTCCTTAACTTGTGGTGTGTGGGGCTCTGTTTCTAGTGTAGTTCCAACCTGCATGCTTTGCGAAGGTATTTAGCCTTCCTGGAAGGATTTAGGTGCCAAACAGATCAGAAGGGTCAAATTCAAAATAAATATAGGTTTTAGCCTTCAAATGTAGCCTGAAAACAAACATTCCTTTTTAAAGTAACTACAAAACTTACTGAAAATGGTGCCTGGTATTTCATCCAGAGTAAAACCCAGCCAGACTTCAAGCCTGATCAGAGCTTTTACCTTGAGATCTTACAAGTGAACTAAGACCAAATAAAGGACTATAATAGCCAGTAGACACAGTGGGTGGGTGAGGCTTCAGAGTAATGGACATACATTTTTAAAGGCCATGGAGTGGCACAGGTTTGTAGCCATAGCCATGCCAGTACATTTAAGCCTGTAAAACAATATATCAGTGCTGTTCATCTTGACATTTTACCAATCTTCCAGCCACTCTCAGGTCTCAGGCTGTTTTTCTTCCAACCTTTTTTTACCTGCTGTCACACAGAGTTTTTCAGTGAGATGTCCAAAAGGATGCTTACAATTTGTATGCTCTTACTATGTGTCAAAGCGTTTCTTCCAATTTTCTTGCTTTTATCCCTGCTTGAAGTAATTTGCCACTGCTGAAAAATCATTACTGCCACTGCTCATTCACCTATATTTTTTGGCTTCTGCCAAAGTCCCTGGCCTATTCCAGTTCTCATAAAATCCACTTTTAAATAAAAATGAGCCATGGGAATCTGGTAACAGAAATGGCCAAAAGAGCAGATCCTCTGAGATCCCTCATTAATGCTTGCCACCACGTGATGTGAAGGAAGCTAGATTTCATCTGTCTCTCTGTCACTGAATTTGTGCCTTGTGGTGTTTTATTTCTGCTGTGTGCCCCATCAGACAGGGGCAAGTGACAGAGAGGGAAGTTAAAGCCAGCAATGAACTGCTTGTGCTCGGTGCTCAGTTTAAGGGTGACCTTTCCTTACTCACACATTCAGCTCTCAACCAGACAGCAAAGCAGCTGTGCTCCCTTTCAGCAAAGGCTATGTCTGTCTGCCTGTGGTCTGCACTGTGCTGGCTGTCACGAGGCTGTGCCTGCACTGGGGCTTCACACACCACCGTGGCAGAAAGCATTCCACCTCTCCCAGACCTCACACTGGCACATCCTGGCGTATGGGACTGTGCTCAGCTGAGGAAACTCAGCCATCATAGGGGCCCAGGCTGGAACCCGCAGCCACCACCTTTGATACAGGGGGAAAACCCCATGGCCCACAGACACACTCCTTGCAAAGCAGCCACTTCACCTCTGATCTCTCAGCCCTGCTCCTCCAGGGAAAACTACATGTAATTTTGAAATATTGGTCTAGGAATGAAAATTTATAGTAGTAATGAAAAAAAGGTGGTTATAGCTGAGGTATTGGATTTGTGGCCAGTTCTGTAACCTTTCTTCATAGGTTATAAATTATTTTTCTAGCTGTTTCCCCTAGGAGATAGCTAGTTGTTCATCTCTCACCCCCTGCCTTTGCTGCACAAATGCCAGCTACCAGCTTTTGGTTGTTCCAGCTTGTATACGTGCAGTTAAACTTTGAATAATTTTCTCAGCTTGTGTTTAGCTTTGGAAAGTCAATAGCTTTTCCAGTTTTTCAGTTAATCTAGTAAAATATATGCCTACAGATGCAACACTTCTCTGGTCTTTATATTTTTAAGGAGCTTCTCTTGAATATGAAATAAAGCTATTCTGCAGTTCTAACATCATGCAATGTAATATGTGCAGTCACATTACAAAGTGACTGCCCTGTCACAAACCAGAAGTCATCAGAAAGCCTGTAGCTTTTTGTGGAACTAGTTAGTTATGGAAGTGTGGTAAAGCAAGAGAAAGTCATACTGTATGTAAAAGCAGCATGAATTCAAATAACAGGTGAAAAAAAATTAGTGTGAGATAAGTTGACGGTAGTTGGATAATGATTTACACTAATTCAAGGCATTCTCTTACAGTTCTTCCTTTGGTTATTACAGTTACACATAAGTCACACACACACAAAACCAAAAAATCCCCCACCACCCAGGAAAAGTCTCAAGTGTCTTCAGAGTGTTTAAATTTAATTTCCAAAATTACTGTAGTCAAAATCTCATTGAAGTTCTGGTGAGAATCTGATTTTAAAAGCCCGAATGCAAAAGGAATTTAGGCCTCTAAGATGAAAACATGAAAATAAGAATTCTCAAAATAGTTGCTACACCTCAAATCTATTTAAAAATGCAAAAATGAGATCTATAGGGGTTTGTGTCTTTATTGCCAATATTGCCCTTTAAAAAAACCCCAAATCCCCCCAAAATGTATTGATCTTCTTAAACTACAGAATGTTTTCAGATACATTATTTTAAAAATATATGAATTTAATACATGATTTTATTTTGTTGAGTTCCTACCTGAAGTGCTGGAAGGTTCACTTATGATGATGTATCATTTTTCTTTTATGTTAGATGTATCATTCAGTTAAATCTATTTCTGATTGAACTTTGAAAAATACAGGTGTTTTTAGCACTCTTGATTTATTACAAAACTGAAGAACAAATGTCAATTTCTAGGTATTCACAAAAAAGCTTCTTTAGTAGTGGACCCTTGCTGATAAAGTTTGACATCCCCCTATTTGGAAAACTATATTTAACTAAAGCTATTTTGAACAACGTTGAGGAAGATGAAAGCTGCATCTATTAAATCATGCCATATTTTATAATGCTTTTATAGCTGCTGTCAATTGGTCTAAAAGTCAGAAAAACTGCCTGGCAGATGAGAACATTAAGTTCCTGGTTTCTAGTTCATTACTGAGTGCAAGCAATCACCCTATTACCGGAATGGATAATTGAAATGTAGAGCTATAGATTAGCTGAAATGTGAGGAGTGGCATTTTTTTTTCCATAAGCACCACCGCTATGCCCTTTCCACCTCCCCTGTCAGGGTTGCACTGGATTGCAGGCCGGCCAATTAGCGACATTAACAGTTCATCTGGGCTGGAATGAGTCAGGGGAGAAAACCAACATTTTTGTGATGTTTGTTTCAAATGCTCTGTCTCTGTGGGTTTAATGTGATAGTCCAATTAACACAGAAACAGGCTTATTTGGCAATCATCTTGTTCTGCTTTATAGCAATGATTTTGAGCAAAAAATGTACCCGTGTAGATGTACCTTCATGTTAACAGCTAGGGTAGGCTGACTCTCCAGCTGGAAAAACAGGAGCGGTGAATCAGACCTGTACTTCACTGTGAAGGATGGCTTGAAGTACTCTCAGTAGAAAACAGGAGCACTGTTTCCTATTCCATTACAAACACAACTAGGAACAAAAATAGGTTTGTTATAAAATGAATTATTCCGTTCTCCCTAGATGGGTACTAACAGTTTGCAATTTATCTTAGACTTAGCACAGCAGAAATAGGCTTTTTAAAAATAGGAGGTATTGTTAGAAAGAACAAATTTCATCACTGATTAAAGAAGAACCACACACAGGAGCACCTTTTCATCCAACACAAAGGAACTTCAGAGACTCAATCTGTAAAGCTATTAAAATAATTGAAATCAGATGCTGAATTTAAGCAGAAAAAAATATTTTCCTTTGCCTGTTTTCAAATCATATGCTACTGTCTAGTACAACTCTGAGTGAACAAGAGAGAGCTAAATGTAAGCATTATTTCATTGCACTAGGGAAACTAAGCAAAAACTGTCCTACTGCAAACTCAGATTCATTTTTTGTCTTTTCTTCATAGGATGAGCTTTTGTTCTGCACTGTCTGAACAAATTTTTCACCCACAACCATGTTTGTGCTGTCACACTGACAATATGGACTTTGTTTTGAAAAAGAGATTGAAATTCACCTCCTAGTCCTCAAACTTAATCAAGGCTCTATAAAAAGATTAATAAAGTGTTGCTCAAATGACAGAATGAGGAAATCCCAAAAGTTTTCTAAATGTTTTATTTAAAATGCTAAAAAAAAAAAAAAAAGAAAAATTATCATCTCCACTTTGTTTGTTTAACAACAGGCTGCTCACAACACTGGTTCAATATGATGTAATGTGTTGGGTTCTCACTCCTGCAACACAGTCCTCCAGAAATCCAGCCAGCCGCTGCAGAAGCACTTCCACCCTAGCGGCAATCGCGGTGGCATCAGCTGAGCAGCGGGCTCTGCTCCGGCTCCTTGATGGCGATCTCTGGGAGAGGCTGATGCTGGTGACAGCAGTATTCTGCTTGCTGTGCCCCGGAGGTGCGGTCAGATTTGCACTACAAGAGGTCTAGTGAGAGGCTTGGTTTGCCAGATCACGTCTTGTGTTGTTTCTCTCTTCTGACACCTTTGTTTGCAAAATTTCATTAGGATTTGTGATTCCCCTAATGCTGTTTGACATCAGTGTAAAAACATCACGTTTGTTATTAATACAGAGACATGGGCTGAAATTCTGATTGCTGGTATATTTGATATTTTTTTCTCTTCTGGATGCTTTAATAAGACCTAAATGACCAGTAGCCTAGATACCAGCTAAGGTCCTGCTCAGTTTTGGCCGGCGGGATAGCAAGCTTTTCACTTCAAAAGTGCAGGCTCGGGGCACCGTAATCATGACATGGTTGACTTTCCACTGGCTTTTAAAAATGTTTTGTGCCCTTGACTATTTTGTAAGAGGGTCATTAAGGATTTCTTCCATTAGCAAAAGTGCATGCAGGTGTTTGAGGCTCACTGCAGCTCCTCTTGGGACATAACCCCTTCTCTGAAAGGCGCGGCTACAAATGATAACGCGACCCTGGTAGCCCCTGTGTGATTTTAGCGAGCAGCAGGCGGAGGGGAGCTCCGAGCAAAGCCTTGTTATTCCTCACCGAGCGCCCTCGCAGAGCCTCACACGCCTGACCAAAGGGACCAGACTTTCCTCCGTGAGCGGCACCGTTCACTTGATTGTAAATCAGCGAGCGATTTATGCCCAAGAGCAGAATTAGCGGGTGCCGCGGTGAGCCCATCCACCCCCCGCCGCTGCCTGATTGCGCGGCTGCTCCCCTCCAGCGCCAGCTGCGCGCTCCCCTGGCACTTGTGCTCCTCCCTCGCACGGCTCTCAGTGGGGCTCTGCTGTGCTTTCCTCCCCCCAACCCAGCTCAGAAGTTTGTGCTGCTTTTCTCCATCATTCATCCTCATCTGAAGTTTAAATACATCCCTCTTCACAGAAAAGCAAAATAACTGCTGAGTAGCTTCATTTGCAACTCCAACTCTCTTACATCTCCTCCCATTTCTACTGTGGACACAAAATGACAACATTCTTTCCAGTTATTCACGTATTTTGCTAATCTAACTGTGCCTGGTAAGTCGTGATGATAGGTGGAAGTGGAGATGGGAGCAGCATTTGCGGCAGCTGAGCTTATCTCTCTCTGGGTTTGGATACACACAAACACAGAGCAGAGCTTTGAGAAGGGTTCATATTGTTAAATCTCTAACTTTCTTGTTGCTCCTGCAGGGTGGTGCACTTACGCTGAAAACCAGGGTTGTCAGTGGAAACAGAAACTCTCAGAACCACCCTGACCCCCTTAAATTCAAGGGCAGGATTTGTTATGATTCTGGTCTGATTCTCTAATATGAACCAAAGCTATTCAGGGTGCATTTCTGACAAACAACATTCCCTACAATTATTTCTTTTTAATTTTCCTTTTTTCCCTGGCAGCCTTATTTGTCAAGCTTTTTCTTTTTTTTTTTTTTTTCCTTTTCCTTTTCCTTTTTCTTTCAAAAACTGTAACTGTACTTTCTAGGCATCTTCTCCTGCAAATTTGTTTCTTTCTTGCAACCCTGGTTCCATTTCTGGCTGTTGTTATGTGTCTAGTCTGTGTGGCTGCTGCAGAAGAGATGCTCTGAGTAGTTTTTGTTTCAATCTATTTAATGGGGAGCTAAGCTTTCCTTGTTCTTTTAAACTTTATAGACTGTGTAATAGTTCCTTCAAGCTAGGCTGGCAGTGAGAAGACTAAAAGATTAATGCCAGCAGAATGTGTGTCTTCGGCACACAGTGAAACAATTCACTGGAGGAGGTGCTGCATCCTCGTGTCCGAAACCAGGCGGGCACAGGAAGGGAAGGCTCAATGCTCACCAGCCCTGGGGTAGGCTCCTGGCCACTGCCTTTCCCTGGGGCTCCCCAGTGTTCCCACAGGCAGTTTGGCTCTTTCAGCATCAACCTTCTGGTGCCTGGCCTGAAAACCCAGACCCCTTTCCCATCTGGGCAGTGAGGTGGGGTTTCCTTGGTATGGCAGTCTGGTCAGGTTCATTTTGCTCTGAAGAGGTGTCAGTATGTCACTGGGAGGTTTTCTCAGGTTCAAAGGGAGCCTGAAAGCCTTTCCACTACATTCAATAGCGTTTTGGTTTGGTTGGAGACACAGAGATGAAAATTCAAGCCTCCTTGCAGAAAGTGTCACCTCTTTTTGCTCCATTACATATTCTCTCCCTTGGGTGGTAAACTTGCAAGTGGCCAGGACAGGCTGCATTGCTGTCTCAGACAGGCAGGGGTCCTTCCAGGGCATTTGCTGAGTAACTTCTTACTTTTCCACTTGTATAATTTCCATGGCATGTTCCTTACCCAGCTTTACACTTCTTGGAGAAGGCTGCCCCTGCCAAGTCCTGAGGCTGCTGTGAACCAGGGCTGTGGGGCTCATGGAAGGGAGCCCTCTGTCTAGAAGCTTGTATCCTGGGTCTCTTAAACTTTGGAGCTTCCTTGAAGGACCTTTACTTCCTATTTAAAAATACTTCTTAGAGCAGGGCCATCTCTGACACTTACCTGAGGAGCCTGCCTGGCTGCCATGATGATCTTAGCTTTCAGTGTCCCTCTGATACTGAGGGATGAGCCAGAGTGGCACATAACAGGAATGATGGCTGCAGACAAGAGCGATGGGTCTGAAAGGAGAATTTGAGCCTTTTTAAAATTTTCTACATAGAATTCTGTACTATATTTTTTTTAGCAACATGAAAGGCATGATCTCACCTGCCCTTCACCAGGGCAACATAAAATGTTATCCTCAGCCAGACAAGAGCCCAAACTATGAAATGAGTTTCCCCATTTTGATTATTTCCAACATTATTATGACAGTAGATTAAATGTCAAGGACCCTGGGTGTTTTTATTAGTATCTATAATGAGTTGAAAGACATACAGTCACTTTATAGCATGGGATTGGGTTGTCTGTAGATAGCATAAGCCTGAATTGCTTTCATGATGGAAACCAGAGGCAAACTCAGAGGTACAGAAGCTGAGGTTGAATTGGGGACTTTTGAAGGCACTAGAGTTTTCCTGATTTAGTGCAACCATACATAGATTCGTCCTTGGGGAGGAGGGTCATTTTAAGTTATAATCTGCTGCCAGTGCTTAAGGATCCCACAAGCAGCTGTTTCTTTCTTGAATTTGGGTGATTTAATGAAATACAGCACATGTTCTTCTGCTAGTAAAAGGAATACTTGTCTACTGCTGATTTTGTTTGCTGTGGTTACCACCTCTTTCAATCCCGTTTGCAGACGACTTATGTCATTTAACTTGTTTCCCATAGCTGGTTCAGTCACCAAGGCAGGTTTGTTAGTCTCTCATCCATCCGTGTTGACCTCCAAGAGCATCTGTTCTCTCACTGTGCCTCAGTCTCACTTTGGACTTGCAGATCTCAGTTTGCCACCCTAAGCTTGCTTCCCTTATGGTCACTGGAGAGCAGGAGGCACAGTCAGGATCAGAACCAAGTTAGATGTCTGTTGCAGGAGGAGGTGAACAGAGGGAATGTGTATTTCACACAGTAATTAAGGATGGTTTGAAATAAAGAGAAAGCACGGGCTTTTCTTTGGTGCTTAATTAAATTACTGCATTTGATCACAGTCTTCAGGAACCCAGGATGGACAAGAGTCAGCTCATGCTCTTGGCTCTTTGGTACCTGTGGTGCCCAAGAATAAACTGCTCAGCAGACAGAGTGCCCCAGGGCCAGGCTGCCAGGACTTTCTCTTTGCAGAGTAGAATTGTGTCTGTATTTCTAACCAGGAGAGGCAAATTTTGAGCTATCGGAACCTAGGAAATGGAATTTTGTTTTTTCCTGGCTGTGTCTTTGCTAGGCTAGCTCTATCCTACATAATTGCTTTGGCCAGATGCACCTGCTTCATTGTTGTTGTATCCATGATAGTGCTGTCAGCCCCTGGACATCACTCAGAAGATGGCAATGGACAGCTGAGATCCCACCAAGAACAGCAACCTGAAGTGCAATGTCAGGGTGGCCAGCGCTTGCCTGCTTGCCCTCCCCTGCTCCCCAGCTTGGTGCTGTAGGGAAGTGATGCTGGGAACTGTTCCTCATGGAAAGCACTCAGCTGTCCCCACTCCACCCATGCTGTGTGCAAGAAGGTGACCCAAAGGATGAGCCAGGAAGCTCTGTCTCTGGGCTGAGTGGGAGAAGGGGGCACAAGTAGCTAAAGCTCAACAGCCTGGGCTGAGGTGTAGGATAAACTTACTATGTGGGTAAAGCCTTAGGCACATTCTTAGCTGCTAAATGATTATTTTGACAGCCACCCTTAAGACAGTCAGTCTCCTTCAGTGAGCTGTATCCCTGCTTTCCAGAACAGCCAAGGTTTGAGGCCAAATTTGCCATTTTTTCACTTAACAGGGAGTGCTCTGCATAGCCTGGGAAAAAATACTGTCTGCAGCCTGTGCTTTTGGAAGGACAGTGTTCTGGGGTCACTCCTAAGGCCTGGCTACCTCCACCATAACATGCAACAACATCATGATGTTGATACTAGGCAGACAATATGCTTCAGTGACTTTCTAAGAAGGCTGAAATGTCACTTTTTTTGCAAGGGCAGGCTAGGTTTGCATGCTGCCTGAACACTGACAATCATCAAGACAGTTCAGACCAGCTGCAGAACAGCTGGGAAATGCCTGGACCTCACAGTGCAAGGATAGAGCATTGATAGATTGCCCCGCGTAGGATGATACCAGGATACTCTCTCAAGCTAACTGCTGCAGGAAAGCTCTTCCTCATGAGCAGGAGAAACATGAGACAATGAAGTTAAGAAGAGTAATGTGGAAATGGAAACAGAACAAAGGAGTATAACAACAGCATGTAAAGAGAAAAATGTGTCTAGGTGGTCTGGCAGACTGATGTGACATGATCCAGACTTGGACTCTGCCAGATGGCTGAAGAGAGCCAGCATTATTAGTCTGTGTGAAGAAGAACCATATTTTCAAATCTGACTCAGGGTCCTGGCAGCTCTAGGCGGAGTTAGAGATCATTTCTAGTCCTAGAGAGGAAAACTTGAGGAACACGCTAAGGACAAGTTTCTTCTGAGTTTCTATTCTATCTGGTTCTCCCTGGCTTTTTGCCCATTTCAGCCTGCTTCCCCTGCAATTTTCATAGGTTCTTTTAAAAAACGTTCTCTTTCTATGCACCAAATCAAGACTCAAGTGAAAAATAACATATGGCACAACCAGGTAACCCATCCTCAGGGAACTCAGTGTAGAATGAGGTTAAATAGGCACTGAAAGTGGTTTTCTAGATGGAAATTTTACTTCCTTTCACCTAATCCCACAAGAATCTCTATTCCAAATAATCTCGGGGTCTTCCTCATACCCTGGCCCAGGTTCTATCTGAGCCCTCCTTGTCTGACACGAGTGGCCAAAGCCCTCACACACCTTAATCCAAGGTGAAGGGAGCTTTAAGAGGGCACTAATGTAGTTCTGTTGTTTGACCAGTGGGAGGCCCTCAAAGACCATCAAGTTGTCGGAGTCTATAAAAATTACACTTGGGATTCATGCAGCCCTCTTTGTCTGCAGACCTGCAAGTTCTTCAGAGATTTCTGATGAACAGCTCTGGTCTCAACTTTACTTGAGATATAGACAGAGGGGTGAGAGGACTTTGGAGTAACTGTAAAATAAGTAAATGACAATAACTTGAGAGATTTTATAGAATATAGAAAAGGGTAATGTCTCTTCCCTCATAAATAGTAACATCATGTTCATACACTTTCACTGTTGCTTTCTTAAACATTTGGTTTGCCCTCAGAGTTGCTTAAGAAAATTAAACTTTACAGCAACTTCTTTCATTTGTCCCCATCTTCTGTTAAAAAAGAAGAAACTGTGATTAATCTCATTATTTTCCAGCTGGAGACAACCAGATATTCAACAGAAGTATTTTGTCCTTTTCCTTTGAACAATTGCTTCAAACACTGAGCTATCGTTGTAACTTTCTGGATCACCTCCTCTGTTTTCTATTTGTTTTACTGATACAGGTTTAAAGCACAAACCCTTCTGTTCAAGGTAGTCCTCTTAGCAGCTATGTTTTAACCTGGAAATGTCACTGCAGCCTTTTGAACTAACTTATCTCCTAGTAAGAAATGAAAACCTGTTGGGAGTTACCATCTTCCCTAGATGGACTGAACTTTGGTCTCAGCTGCATCCAAAAAAACCTTCCTGTGATCGTATCAGCCTCTCCAAGATCTACAAGCTGCAGAGTATGTCAAACAAGGAAGACACCTTAGGATGAATGCCAGATTTCCTGCTAGACAAAACATCCATATTTCAACTCTCACAGAAATATCTGTTTATCAAGGTGATGGTAACATCCACATTAGTCTGTTTGCCAAGCTTCAAATGGTACGTTTTTATATTATTAGATAAATGGAAAATGCACAGGAACAGCATTACACACTATGAAAAAATATAACCTGAGTGGAATA
The DNA here is from genome assembly GCF_000738735.6 of Corvus cornix cornix. Taxonomy (NCBI): domain Eukaryota; kingdom Metazoa; phylum Chordata; class Aves; order Passeriformes; family Corvidae; genus Corvus; species Corvus cornix. Next base: position 101,420,844 of record NC_046332.1, on the reverse strand, counting down.
ACAAAAAAGGATTGTAATTTTCCAAGTCTCCCTCTGAAGGTATGTGAAATGATTTATGTTAGGAAAGAATATTTTTCTTTACATGTTCAGGTTATGACATAAGAATTCAAACTGGTTGTAAATGTACAGAAATTGATTGATCCTTTAATTCCTTTCAGTCCCTACAGTCTATGTTTGTGGAAACAGCCCTTAACTATTGGACTGTAATACTTACTGCTCCTGATGGCAGCCTCAGTTTGACCCTGATTTGATGGAATGTTGAATCCCCAAAATTCATTATCAGAAGGGAAGTGAGTGTTGCATTCATATTAGCTGAAGTGAGTAGTCTGTAATGATCTCTCTGGAAAAAAAAGATCTGTTTTTATTATGGTTTTAACCAATCACATTTCACTGCTCCCCTACTTTTCCCATTCTGGGGCTAGTGACATCCAGGCTTTTGTACATGGCTGGCAATTGCAGTCTTACGTTTTTGTTGTTACATCCTTGTTTTATTGAATAAGAGGCTAACCAAGAGAGTTACATGAGACTTCTGTTTTCTATTGTCCCCAATCAAGCTTCAAGAGTCAAAAAGAGAATATCCTACTATGTTTCTTTAGCTTCCTACCTTCTAGTTCGCTTTACCACCTTGCTTTTATAAGCTTCTCTTGGGAAATGTAAGTCTTTGCAAGTAATATTTTAACATAAAACCCAAGAGTTGTTCTGGGGTTTTCCTGGTGTAATTCTTTGTCAAAAATCTTGTCAAATTCGATGCTTTTGTATCACAGAGACCTTGTCTTGGGTCCCCCATGTATGTAAGGTCACAGATTACTCAGGAAGTCCCAACTATGCTGTTTTATCTGGTTCCACTGCTGATAGAAAGATGGAGTGATCTTGGTTTCACTTGAATCCACTTGGTCCACCTCACATAGAGCTTACTGACCAAAAACCTAACCAAACAAAAAACCAGGTCCTTATATATAAGAATTCAGATCAGCCATACAATAAAAATAAGGTCATTAAAAGAGGTCATTAAAAAGAAATCACAATAATAAAAAGCCTGTGTAATAACTTGCTCTATTCTCCTTGGAAGTACTCAGGATGTGCCCAGAATTTTGAGCTGTGATTAGTCTTGCAGGAGCATTGCCCTCTTCTCAGTTCTGCCTTTGCTTCTGACAAGTGCTCATCTCTGCCCTCCCTTCCTCTCAGTAATTTACAAATATGATTTGAGGATATGAGCACCCAAACCCTATCCAGAATCATCTTCTGCAGTGAATATAGGTAATTTCTCCTATAGCTTCTAGTGAGCTGATCATGTAAGTGCTGTTAATTGCTCTTGCTAGGCCTGAGAACTTGGGATGCCTTATGGCTGGTGTGCCTTCATCCTCAGCCAGTGTGCCTGTCTGCTGTTTCCTTACTTTCTGCACCAGCCCCCTCACCAAGACTACTTGTGTTTCAAATCTGCCAATATATAAATTCTGCTTAAACATGCAAACTCGTGATTTAGATACATTACCAGATTTCTACAGGTGTGCTCAGTGCACATTAACAATTGTTTTGCCTGTGGAGTTGCCGTTTTTGTCCCATCTCCTCCTGAGTGTGCCTGGGTTGCCAAGATGCTGTACACTGCAGGCTGGCTGCTGTGGCAGAGAATCAGCTGCCTTCTAAAATATCAAACAGGCAGCAGCCACCTTACAGGGATGGACACCTTTTCTTAAATAGATAAGACATCATCGCAGCAATGGATGAAATTTTATCCCAAGAAAAAAAGTATCACTTGGCTGCAAAAACAAATTGACAGCAAAAAAATACATTATGCTGTTTTACTTTTTAACAGAGGGAAAAGTTGAGAAGGCTTTAAAACCAGTATAAACTATGGTTTAAAAATGGATCTTCATCACCTCTTTTCTGTTTATCTTCTGCTTAAAGAAATCCAGCCTTTACTTTAAAGAGCTTTTCAGTATATATTTTCTCGAAAGCATTCAAATCCTAAAGATTGGAAAATATTCTAAATTAAATGTTAAGTCTCTATCTAACTCCTGTTTCATGTCAATGAGATAAATGTTTGGGTTCTTGAAATACTTGAAATATATTTCAATCAGTAGATTTATATTAGGTATCTTTAAGCAATGTTTCATTTCATTACCTCCTGATACCTTTTTTTATGTGATTGTAATATACAAAGAAATCACCTGAATTCTCCAGTCAATATAACTGTTAATTGACAATACATTAGCAAATACCTCACTGAACTCAGCTGCAACAACTGCTTCCCTGAGGTTTTAAAGAAGAAAGTCTATTGACTGGGACAGAGAATGGGCTATTAGGTACTATAGATTCTGTTCAAGAACTAATCTGATGCTGAGTTTCTATTCAAATGCTGGAGCATAAAATCACTTCTCAGAAAATAATTGAATAAAAGAAAGTTATAGCTCTAAATCTATCAGATAATTTCCTGAGATCTCTGGGCAATTTCCAGATTTACATCCTGCAGGCTGTGTAAGTAGTGGCTAGTGGTATGACTCACATCAGCCCATAACTCTGCCACTTGAATGAGAAGAGAGTGGCTTCAGCCACATCAGAAGGAGGCCCCAGGAACCCCCTCTCCATGGAAAAAGCAGTGCTGACAGGTTCCTCCAAACCAAGCAAAAAACATTTTCTTCATCTCCTGCCTCATACTGACAGAGCTCCTCCAGTTTCCTCGTCCACCTCTGCAAGGAAGGAAAAGAGGGACTCTTCAAGAGAGGAGAACAAGAGCAGCCTCTGTGCCTGTGATGACACCTGGGTTTTTCCTGTGGGGGTGAGGTGGAGGGGACCAGTGTTTCCATGGGAAAGAGGGTGTTTGGAGTATGTGGCACTGGAGACAGAGGGGGGTATAGGTGCATGAGCAGAAATAACTAGATTTAGGAGCTTCCAGTATTTGCTGTGCGGCATCACAACAGGTGAATGGCTTGTGATAACTGTATTCTTTTTAGAGTTTCATAAGGTTTGTCTATACACAGACATGTTCAGCTTATTTCAAAATCAAGCAGATTACAAGAAGGAGAGCTTGCACCTTTTAAATTAATTTTGCCCTTATATAGGCTGTTGGATCTATGATAATCTGAAGAAGAGCTCAATAGTAGTTTGGGAGATAAGGGACTTCAGTCCCTTTTGAAGGCCAATCTTCTCTCAAAAACCTATTCCCTCTTAGAAGTAGGTCAAAATGAGGCATATAAAAAGGGCAGAGATTGAAATAATTATTATTTCCTGCTTGTGTTCTGTTTGGCTTTTTCTTTGGTTTCTTGATTGATCCTTCTTTGGTAGAAAGTATATTTAACTTGTCTAATTTTCATGGATGTGGTGGAAAGCCCAATACAACAACAACAACAAAAAAGGCAAAACTTTCTATAATTTAGGATTGAAACCTTCAATTTACTTACTTTACTTTTTTTTTTCAGCAGTGTTACGTGTTTACTAAGGAAATTATCTGGCACTCAGAACAGAAAGACCCATTTTAGGCTGTCACAGAAAGGTAGAAGTAAGTCAACAATTGATTTTTTTGGAACAGATTAAGATTCACTTATCACAATATGAGAGAATAACAGAAATATTGAAAAAAATGTAATTTGTGACTCCCACATTTTATGAGTCAAAGTTGTTTAAGCAGTTTCATGCTTGGGTCTTAAAATAAAGTCTCTTTACATTAAGTCTGTGTTTTTTTCAATGTATTTCTGTGTATATACAAGGTCAGTATATATCCTTACATATACTGATATATACTGTTTTTGCACATGTCACATTTAGTTCATAATCAGCATGCTGACATAACACATTTATAATCTAACCACCGAGACAAATAGTCTGTGCAACAGCCAAAACCAGATAAAGGCTTTCTGTATAAATACAGGACTTATTTCTCCACATAACAATTTTTTCACCTTTATGTTTTCACTTTTTCCATTTTTTTTCAGGTTGTGTTTCAAGTACACTTATTTGTGCTGTAATTCTTCTTGCAAATTCAATCTTTTCCATGCTAGTATTTTCAGAGAATGTTCAAATCCTTAAATCCCTGAATCAAATTCCTGTGGCAATTTCAAGTGGTTCCAAACAAATCAGAAGCAAGTGCTTATTACCTGCATAGAAAAAGGGTGTTAGTACTGGGATAGCTGCTACCCCAAGGTGCAAGTCATATGATTAAAATAAGCTATATACATGTTTCAAAGGACTCTTATTTGGAAAACCTGCTAGCTTGTGTCCTGATATTCCTTTTATGTGCCACAGATGAGGAACACTTTCAACAGAGAAAGAAAACACACAGCAGAAATAAAATATTCTGTAGCTGGGTTACAGAAATGGTCAGAAAAACTAAAACAAACAGTTCTTCACAAGTTAAACTGTTATTTGAATACACAGTTTTTGCTCCTTTCCTTTCCTTTCCTTTCCTTTCCTTTCCTTTCCTTTCCTTTCCTTTCCTTTCCTTTCCTTTCCTTTCCTTTCCTTTCCTTTCCTTTCCTTTCCTTTCCTTTCCTTTCCTTTCCTTTCCTTTCCTTTCCTTTCCTTTCCTTTCCTTCCTTTCCTTTCCTTCCCTTCCCTTTCCTTCCCTTCCCTTCCCTTCCCTTCCCTTCCCTTCCCTTCCCTTCCCTTCCCTTCCCTTCCCTTCCTTCCCTTCCCTTCCCTTCCCTTCCCTTCCCTTCCCTTCCCTTCCCTTCCCTTCCCTTCCCTTCCCTTCCCTTCCCTTCCCTTCCCTTCCTTCCCTTCCCTTCCCTTCCCTTCCCTTCCCTTCCCTTCCCTTCCCTTCCCTTCCCTTCCCTTCCCTTCCCTTCCCTTCCCTTCCCTTCCCTTCCCTTCCCTTCCCTTCCCTTCCCTTCCCTTCCCCCTGTATTTGTCTAACCTGTAATTGCATATGCAATTTCCAGACTTGAAAGTGGTATAACTGTCTCGTGTCTTAAAAAATAACCAGGAAATAGTGGCTGTAGGTTGTGCTACTGCATAATTCTGAAAATATTTCTTAAAAATAGGCTTAATCAGATTTCTACAGCTGAGTATGCCAGACATTCATCTACCAACATATGCAGATTTGATTATCTCAGGTGAGATCCCCTACTGGTGTGGAATTTACATTGCAGAGTATTTCTGCATTCCATGGCTGGCATGTTTAATTGTCAGATGGAAATTAGTGTGCACAGTTTACTGAGGCTAGCCCTACTACCCCCTACTACAAAAGGGTGTTTATGTAAAACTGAAGGTGTCTTATTATATCAGTCCTACACCAAAGTACTGTCTGCATCATATTGCAATTTCAGATTATTTTTTTGATCTTCCATTATGCCTAAATAAAAATATTCTAGTCTGTTCTTTTCTGAAGCAAAAGATTGTTGGTTATTAATCTGATGCATTCATTTTCTGCTTATCAAGAAAAATGTTGCTATACCACCAATGTTGTTCTCAAATCAGTAAGGCTGAAAAATAGCTGATGGCTGTCAGCTACTTTATCTAAATTACTCATTACTTTTTACTTCTTCTTGTGGCGTAAAAATTTTCTTGGGGGTAAGTATGACCCTTATTTCCAGAGTCTGTGCCTATGTGCCAAGATTCAGTGTGTGACCAAGATAGCTCTTGTAGCCTCTAGAAACCTGCCCAGCTTTGGACCTGCCACCAGCCCCACAGCAGATACAGTTTTTTTCCATAGTGGCAGAACACTATTCTTAGTTCTGTCAAGGCTTCACCTTGGAGGCTGATCATAGGTTGACACAGCAGGTGCTTCTCACACAGACATCTCTGAGCACAGAGCTCCAGGTGGGACATTTTGCAGCAGCATCTGGAGATGTGCTCATCCTCTGGGGGTTATACCACTGATAAAATGCTGCTTCCCATGGTTCCCACTGCTTTGAATGGGGACCCCTGTCAAGCACCCTCCTCTGCCACTGTCTCCAGGGGGTTTTGGTCTTTCTGCTCTGGGTGAAGGAAAGTCCTTCCTCTTCCCTGCCAGTGCCCCAGCTCATACTGCTCCACCCCCAAAGGGGTTCCCAAGCCCTGGGATCCCTTGGGTGCCCATCCTTGTCACCCAACTGCCAATAAAATGCAGAGACAGGGGACAGCATGTATTAGGGGCTCCTGGAGGAGATGCTGAGTACCTCTGGGGACAGGAGTGTGAAATGTGTGAAGCACCCAGTCTGGAGGAGAGAAGCTTGCTGGCCATGGGGCCAGGTCAGGGAAAGTGGTTTCCTGTAGGTGAGCAGGCATGAGGCTTCTGCTGGCCCAGCATTATCCTATCCTCACAGAGAAAGGGGTAATTCAGATAAGTATTTATTTATACAACAATGGTGCAGATTAGGATGATGTTTGGCTTCCCAGGGGGTGAGTAGAATCGAATCACAAGATGAAACACTGTGTGGAAAACATTGTGCTCATGGCGTTCCCACCTGCTGCTGTTGCTCAGTTTACAGCCATAACCTCTGCCAGTATTTCTGCCACTTCAAATTGCAGCCTATGATGCAGGAAGCCAAGTGGTTTTGCCTTCCCAAAACTGTACCTCTTCAGAATCACCCTCAGCAGCCTCAGCTGGCTCTTTCCTTTAGTGCTGGCTCACTGATGAAAATGCATCTCCGCATCCAGTCACACCCTCCTTTGCGGCTCATGCTGGTTTTGCCCTACCCCTTCCTCTGTGTTACAATCCTTACGGACATATTTGGCAGATATTTGCCCTGAAACTTAATCACACCTACCATATATCATGTCTCTTATCAGCCTGCAATTTGCTGCTGTCTGGCTGTGTCCCAACAGATGATTTATGCCCCAGAAGTGTCATTACCCTTGCTGAAAACTGACATTTCGTACTGTTTTAGCATCAGCTCATTGAGCTGAATTTCACATGTGCTTTAACTCATCACCTCAGGCTGAGCTGAACAGCGGAGAAGGTATAGAGCTGTATTAGGCACAAGCCTGGAAACACCTCAGTGGGGTCACCTCCGGTCCCACAGCTGCAGGGCCCTCCTATTGCAGGCTGCTCCCTCCTTCCTGCTTCTTCTGTTTGAGCTCAAATACTAATTTGCACTTTGGAGCCACACAGAGCTCCCCTGCTGGGCTGGCTGTGGCTGGAGTAATTTTCTTCATAGTAGCTAGTATGGGGCTGTGTTTTAGATCTGCACTGAAAATAGGGTTGGTAATACAGAGATGGTTTTGTTATTGCTGAGCAGCATTTGCACAGTCATGGCTTTTTCTGCTCCTCACCCCAACCCAGCAGTGAGAGTGCTGGGGGTGCACGAGGATTTGGGAGGGCACACAACCAGGGCAGCTGACCCCAGCTGACCACAGGAATATCTCACACCACGTGGCATCATGCTCAGGCTACAGAGCTGGGGGAGAAGAAGGAAGGAGAGGACATGCAGAGATCCAGCATTTGTCTTCCCAAGGCACCCTTACATGTGATGGAGCTCAGCTTTCCTGGAGGTGGCTGAGCACCTGCTTGCCCATGGGAACCAGTGAATGAATTCCTTCTTTTGCTTTGCTTGTGCAAAGCTTTTGCTGTACCTATTAAACTGTCTTTATCTCAACCTACAAGTTTTCTCACTTTCACCCCTCTGATTTGGTCCCCATCCCACTGCAGTGAAGTGAGCGGCTGTGTGGGGCTGAGTTGGGGTTAAACCACAGCACCTGCTCCATTTCTAATTTCTGTGAAAGAGTTCAGATGTTGGCCTAATACCAAAAGTTAGCTATCAGAAGTATTATTGCAGTGCACTGTACATCAGAAGGTGAATTTATGGAGCACCTGTGTCTCATATGCTAATCCACACCATGAACTGACCTCTCAGAGAATTCTCTCCATTAAACATACTATGATGAATCTGATAACCACATATTCTTCTAATCCATGGATGCTCAAACCCTTCCACCATGCCACTGACATTGCTCTAAGGTGCACTTGTTTTGGGCTTCAGGTTTGAAGGTAGGACACTGCTCCAAAGTTACGAAGTTGTTTCAAGACCTCTCCAAAAGTCCTTGGTTTCAGTGAAGGTTGGGTTTGCACATACATCCAAGGAATCTCCTTCGGAATAGTTGCAAAGCCTGGATAACCTGAACATATTACAATCTGGAAGATACACCTTGGAAAGCACATTGTCCTGGTAACTGTCAGGCACCCTGAACAATTCAGAGTGCCTCAGCTGGCTTTTCTTGAAATTGAACAGGACATATTTTTATCCCAAGCCTGTAAAATTTCAGACTAGAAACACAAACAATGTAAGAATTGATTATTCTCTAAAACAGAGAGAAAATACAAATTATGATACTTCTCAAGAACAGATAATCCATCCTTTTAACCAAAATGTTCAAGTGATTCATCACCTATATAATTTGATATCAGAGACTTTGCTTCTGATTTAGAATAGTAAATTCACCTTTAAATCCAAAACTTTTGAATTAAATTAAAAGTCTTTATTGAGAGATTGATGAAATGAGGTATGTGGGCAGTTTCATAATTCTGTAATGTTGTCCAAATGGGAAATTCCACCTTCCTGCAGAAAAGCTTGTCTTCATGACAGCATTTTTCTCTGAAAAAATATTATGCACAAATTCAAAAAGGTTTAATCTATGGTATTTTTTTATATAAGGTTAAGATAGAGAAGAGGAACCAACTGCATTTATATTGAAGCAAATTATCATGTCTAATCATTGGGTATATTTATGTTTGTATTCTATTTCATTATGTCCAAGTATCATATCTATAAATATACTTGATTACTTTTCTGTCAGAGGGACATGCTACCCTGCAAACCAACATAAAAAACCAAACCAAACCCCACCATTATTAAAGATATTACTAGGGCTACAGCTATGGAAACATTCTTTCCTCATAAATCTGCTAAATAACAAATATGATGCTCAACAAAATGTGTCATAAAATTTATTTTCTGGTATCATCTGATGTCTACTCAACAAATCTACACTTCTGTAGGACTCTGTGAAATTGTATTCTGGTTTTCATGTACTTTCCCAGACCAAAAATGTATCAACATAAAACAGATGACAGCAGAAGAGTGATTTTCCCAGATATGAGTTATTAGGTCTTGATCTTCGTAACACAGTAAATCTGATGCCAAAGGAGAATGGGTTTATTTGACATGTTAATTCCTTTTTATCGGTAAGTCAATCCATAGACTGGGCTAGAACATCTTTGTCATGAGCATGGAATATCTTAGAATGGTAATGGATATGTCCCTTCTTATTTCTTTATAGGTCATAAGCCAATAGAAACACAGACCTGTTGAGGGTTTCACCTGGTCTGTTCCTTGGTCCCTTAAAGGTAGCAGGACAATAAGTTTTGGCTCCTCTCCTTTTGTCAGTGTTTCCCCAGAAACCTCAGAAAAAAACCCCAAACATTTATTTGCATGCACATCCATTTCATTGCCCCATCTCCCTTTGGTCAAAATAGAGTCAAGTGTCTGATGTTGTCAATCCACAAACTTCACAAATTTTATGACATCTATTGCATAAACCATTTTCCATTGTTTTCACTCTCTTGTTTTCTTGCAATTACACTTATTGTACCAGTATTCTGTTGTCAGGGTTCTTATATACTGAAAGAAGAGACGTTAAAAAATCAAAAGTAATATCTTAAGGCACATGGTCACATTTTGTCTGGACAAAACCTATAGCAAAGCCTCTTGTGCTCTTTACAGGCAAGGAGACTTGGTATCACTGCTTCACCCCTGCCTAGGAAGCAGGTGTTGTTTGTTGCTGCTGGTTGCAGAGAGTCTCAAGATTAAAATACGACCCAATCTGCTGAGAGTGTCAGACTAGTCACTGTTCTGGGGCTGAGAGAAAAGTCTGTCCTGGTGACCAGACCAGCCTAGGAAACTTTTTTCTTCCTGACATCAACCCTGAGATCCCAGTGTTGTAATTTTAGTAGTCATATAATATGTTGTATATAAAAAATACTAAAATAAATATTATACCATACCTAGTTATAGACATATTTAGTTATAATGGATTCAATGTTGTCCAGTGGCAAAATTCAACCTTTGATTTTTACATTTGTGGTTGAGCCTTTTCGAATCAGCTGGTGATGTGGAGGTAATTTTCCCCTTTTTCTTCCTTCATTCTCTACTGGAAGAGAATATGTAAACTGCCGGTCTTGTACTCAACCATATGAGAAACAGAGGCAGAAAATGAAGCTGGGGGTCCCCAGAACAAGCTCAGTGAGGTAATTCCTGTGCCTCTGATATATGTAAGACAGCTGTCAAAAATAAGCAATTTGATTCAGTTCTCCTGGACATAACTCACATGCATAAAAACATTACGCCATTGGAAGACACTAACTTCACAGTTAAGAGCAAAATTAAGACAAATGTAACTAAAATAATATTTAAAAAGATTATGTTGAAATAAATGTGAAGATTGTTTTGTTTTTTCCTCTTGTCCTTGCTAATTTCCTGAGTCACACTGGGAACAGGGACTAGGATATAGTGACAGAAACCTACCAAAGATAGAATTTGGTTTGGTTTTATGTATTTCCTATAATAATATGACAATTGTTTAAAGTTACTAACAAGGCATCAGTAAAAACCCATGGAGAGATGAGGTTAAACTTTACAACTGTTGTGAGAAAATCCAAACAGAACTCTCTGAAGTGAGTCAAAATATTGCCTGCCTATGTGATATGCAAAAAAAATCCCTTGCTCAAGAGAAAAAGCAAGAAGCGCCCTCCCAAGCTCTCCAGCTCTGACAGCGGGGTTCCCGATGAACACTTTCCAGCTGATCCTGTAAATGTCCTGGGAAAGAGGAGATGTTCTGCCAAAGTCACAGTCTTCATAATGTATTTAAGAACACGCTAATTTCCTCTAGCAGGTGTGATCTCTCTTTCCTCTTTCTCTGCTTTGTGTTTGAGGTGGCAGACTGCTTTCAAAGGCAGATAGAATCCCAGTCTTCCCACTTGCTACTTGTCTCAGGCCCTGTGCCATATTTTCTTTGAAATACAGTTGTCTTCCTTTAAACCAATTGGGTGGAGGCAAAACTCAACTCCAAACATGTTCCCCTGGTGCTGTTACTCTTGTTTACGCCTGGTGTGAACTGTGATCCTCCCAGGAATTCACTGTGCAGCATTCAAGCTTTTCTAAGTTTAGGTAAAAGCAGCACATCTTTTCCTCACAGCAGTGAAAAAACATAAAAGGAGATGAAGCAGGTAAACTCATCTGCTCCCAATACGTGCTTCTAAACTCCAGACTTTCTCCTTGATCCAGTGTTCCAGACACCTCTCCAAGAAAGACTGGTATTTGCATCTGCCCTTGGGCAGGCATATTGTACCTTTGACAAGGAACTGAGAAACCAAGGGATACCTGTGATAGGGCTTTTGTGGGACGAAAAAGTCCCACATAGAGGAAACTCTGTTTTTCAATCTCAAACCCAGCTGTTCCACACACATTTTTACCAGATCACTTTTTTATCTCAATGTTTTTCTCCAGTTCAACTGTTTTCATGTACTTAAACAACTTGTAAAACAAGCAAAGAGAAAAAAGTCTTGCCCATGGCAGTGATCTGTGTTAAACTGAAAAAGAATATGCTGTCTAAAATGAAAATGGCTGGTTAGTGGTCATGGCTCAAATACTTCTTAGTGGGGAGCATTTGGCATCCTTGTTTAGCTCAGCTGTATGTAAACACAAATGGTCTCCTTTCTGCCTTCATATTCCCTGCAGTGCAGTCAATAACCCATATCATTCTCCCACATGACTTTTGTTTTCACATCAATCTGATGCTCAAAAGCAATATGGACCCCAGTTACAAAACCTTCACTGAGAAAAATGGGCAGTGCTGTCATATACTTTAGGTTCGCTCAATTAGACAGATCTCAAACTGTTACGAGCTAGTTAAATCTGGGGAGCTGTCACCCTGCTCAAGTCACTTAAGCTTCTGGGATGAAGTATGAATTTGATAAAACTGAGACAGTTATTGCTCTTCAATTGCTCTGCTATTTTTTTTAAATCTTCCTAGGGAATGACTCTGTTGCAGTCGAAGAGATTCAAATATTTAATTGGCAAACAATAAAATGTATAATGTATTATCACAATGACATAAAAAAGCATATGTTAAACTTTTAAATTACTTGCAAGATGAGTAGAAAAGAAATTTTTAGGATCAGAAGAGATATCTCAAAGTGGAGTAGCTCAATATGTCTTACAAAAAATTATAGAGAGCAAACAGGACTAGGTATCCTTCTTCCCTTTATTCTCAGTGAACTCAGATCTGAACATCCTAAACTAATTCTTCTAGGTGTGTACCTCTCTTAAACCAGTCTTATTACAATGAGAACAGAAGGTTCCAAACATGATGGTAAATTTTAAGAAACACCAAGAGAAGCAAATTGTTGTGGATTGCAGCTTTGATGCTTTCTTTGCCAAGAATGCTGGAATCATAGAATTATAGAATATCCTGAGATGAAAGGGACCCACAAGGATCATTGAGTTCAACTCCTGACCCTGAGCAGGACAGCTCCAAGGATCATGCCATGTGCCTGAAAGCATTGTCCAAATGATTCTGTAAAGCCCTGGCCCACTGGGTGGGTTTAGGGGAAGGTAATTTAGGGGAATTTAGGGGAAGGGTGGTGCATGGGAGAAACAACAAAAATCTCAGGAGGCTCAATAACAAACAACTTTTACCATCAAACTTTAGAACATCCAGATGGAATAAGGCACTTTGCAAACTTTTACTTAGCAAACTTTAAAGCATCCAGACAGAACAAGGCACTTAACAAGGCACTTAACAAAGCATTGAGTGGACCTTTTGGTCAGGTTTACAAAATATTTCGAGGAGAAGGTGGTAGGAAAAGAAAGAGAAAGAAAAAGGAGAGAGAGGAGTAAATTGTCACCACCCTAGATCCACCATGGTCGCAGCAGCTGTTAAATCTGGGGTAGCATCTCGCTGTCCTTTTATGGGATCTGGTGGCCTGGGCATTCCCCCCAGGTGCAACTATACTAATTTCAGCACCAGTCTGGCACCTGCACTTTACACAGAGCAGAATGTTCAGGGTTTGTGGTGTTCTCATGCAGTCAGCCACCCCAAGGATATTATGGACCTAAACATCCCCTGGCACATATTAATGGCTACAAAATTAGTAGACTCTCAGATAAATGCAATGAAATTGGGGAGAGTCAGAATTTTCCAAATTTCAAAATTTTCCACAGTGAAAAAATTCTTTCCTTACAACAATAGTGTGTAAGGAGTCAGTAAAAAGATATGTTGATTTCTGGATAGGTTTTAGCAAGTTGGACCCTGAGATTAGCTAGGCTGCTCAGAGCATGGTGCCAATAACCCCAAGGTCATAGGTTCAATCCCTGTACAGACCATTCGGTTAAGAGCTGGACTTGATGATCCTTCTGTGTCCCTTCCAGCTCAGAATATTCTTTGAAATCAGAAACAGTTCTGTGAAATTTTCCTCACAAAAGATTCTGCAAATGGTTGTAATAGGAAAGTTTCTTTCCAGATTAAAAGATTGTTAAAGGACAGGAATAAAAGATTAAAAATAAAAATGTGACAATGGCAACTTCCTTATGTAAGTGTTTGAGGAGCCAACAAGGAGAGGTTCACCAGCAGCTGGTGGGGAATGTCGTGCTCAAAGGCAGCCTTGGCAGCAGTGACCACGAGATGGTGGAGTTTGAGATCTTCAGGGCAATGAGAAGGGCACGCAGCAAGCTCAGGGCCCTGGACTTCAGGATAGCAGACCCTGGCCTCTTCAGGGACCCACTCAGTAGAGTTCCATGGGATAAAGCCCTGGAGGGCAGAGTGGCCCAAGAATGCTCACTGATATACAAGGATCACCTCCTCCAAGCTCAGAAGCAATGCATCTGACAGGAAATCAGGTAAATATGCCAGGAGGTCTCTGTGGATGGATAAGGACCTGCTGAGGAAACTCAGAGTGAAAGAATTGTGGTACAGTTGCCAGGCTGGAGAGAAGGGATCCAGAGGGATCTTGACATGCTTGAGGGGAGGGGCAATGGAAACCTCATGGAGTTCAACAAAGTGAAGTGCAAGGTCCTCTTTTGCAGCAATGCCAGACACACCTACAGGTTGGGTGGAGAAGTGATCGAGAGCAGCCCTGTGGAGAGGGACTGGGGGTCAATGGTTGACAAAAAGCCCAATATGAGCTGGCAGTGTGCACTTGCAGCCCAGAAAGTCAAATGTGTCCTGGGTTGCATCAAAAGGAGTGTGGCCAGCAGGTCATGCTGGAAGGAGGTTATTCACTCCTTCTGCTACCGGTCATGAAGGACGTGATTCTGCCCCCCTACTTTGTTCTTGTGAGATCCCACCTGCAGCACTGTGTACAGTTCAGGTGTCCCCAACGTAAGGAGAACATGGAACTGTGGGAACAAATCCAGAGGAATGCCACAAAGAGGACTGAAGCACCTTCCCTATAAAGATGGACTGAAAATGTTGAGGTTGTTCAGCCTGGAGAAGAGAAGGTTATGTGGAGGCCTCATAGCAACCTTCCAGTATCTGAAGGTTGTCAGAAGGAAGTCAGAGGGATTCTTCATCAGGAACTGGTTATAGGACAAGGAATAATGGGTACAAACTGGAAGTGGGGAAATTCAGGTTAGATATTAGGAAGAAATTAATTTCACTCTCTACCATGAGGGTGGTGAGATACTCAAAAACGTTGCCCAGGGAGGTTGTGGATGCCCCAAACCTGGCAGTATTCCAGGACATACTGGATAAGGCCTTGATCAACCTGGTCTAGTGGGAGGTGTTGCTGTCCATGGCAGGGGATTGGGACTAGATGGTTTTTAAAGTTCCCTCCAAACTGTAACATTCTATGATTCTATTATTATTGAGATAATTGGGTAATAAAATAGCAAATTGAAATTCATTGTTGATAGGTTGCAAAGTAGGACACATAAGGAAAACCGGCTTTCACTATATTTACAAAGTCATGAGCTCAAAATTAGCTGTTACCATTCTGATAGGTGGAAGCAGAAGCTATAAAAAGGCTAAAAGAAGTTTATACAAGGTGTGAAAATCCACCAGTTCCAATTAAACACACAAATAGCCATGAGCTCAGGGCATCCTTAAGTCATGGGTTATTGAAAAGATGCATGAGTAGGAAAGCACAATACATCTCCCCTCTTTCTTACATAGTTTGCTAAAGCTTTTGATATTAGTTTGCTGTACTGACAGGACAATGGAGTAGCTGGACCTGTAAAAATGCTCTTATGCCCATAAATAAATATATTACTAACTGAAATAAAAAACCCCTCCAAAACACAGAAAAAACCAAAACCAACAAGAAAAAGAGTATGTGGTGTATTGATCTGTACAACATTGCCAACAAATTTCTGGTGTGCTCTGAAGAGGTTACATATGCTGCCACCACTTATTAAAATAAATAACCTTATTAATACATGCAATCTGACAAATGTCAAGAAATGGTTGCTCCACTAACACTTACAGTTCTGCATCAGCTGGCTATCAGGATGCTTGGCAGAGAGTTTCTGTGATAATTTTTTCCTATAGTGCAGTAATGAATTGGATGCTCAGAATCAATTCATTCAAAGAGAGGCCAGATGACTTCCAGTGGGGCCAAAAGACAAAGTTAATGTTGCAGAAAAGAATAAAAATGGGAACCTTTTAAGTAGATATTCAATGCAATGAAGTTCAGAGGGGGCTTTAAATCCAGTCTGACATTCACTTTGCATCCATGAATTGCCAGTTTCGGTACAGTGACAGTTGCTCTGCTGCTGGGAAGACTGGAGTTCAGAAGCAGATTTGTGTGACTTGTATGGTCCCGCAGTCAGTTATGTGTTCAAAGGCTGTGACGTTACTCACAGAAAGCTGAATCCCAACGTGCCCCCTCCAGCCAGTTTCTTCCTCACTCCCTATGTAAGAAGATTTTAAGAAACCCCTTTGCAGACAACGTTAGAGACATGGAGGGCAGGGAAACCACTGGGCCAGTTCAGCAGTGGGGACAAGAGAGGTGTGGATACTGCGTGTGAGATGAGCTGTCTGCCAGGATGGAACAGCAGATGAGCAGCTCGGCACCAGCCAGCCCTCCTGAGCAGAGGTTTTCTTGGAGGCTTTGTTCACAGGTAACAGTCAGGCATTATGGTTTTGATTAGGCACTCTCTGATCTGCTCAAATCCACTGGAAGGTCAGGGTCAAGTTTCAATAAGGATTTCAACCCCTCCTACTGTTGAAACATCTTGGAAAGACTGATGTGATGAGCTGAAAGGCAGCAGAAGTTTGAGACAGACAAATGTTGTGCGCTAGGGTTCCTTGAGCACAGGCTAAAAGAGATGGAGGCTGGCCCTGATAAAGTAAAGCAAACTCATGGTGCTTGAAGCAGATCAAACTAATCACAGAAGAAACACAGCTGCCAATGCAGTGCTTCATTACAACAAATGGACACATTTTAGAAGCATGTCTGGGTAGAAGAGGTTGAAAACAACAGCTGTATTATTGTGTGGGTGTTATTTTTGATCATCAAGAAGTAAATGTTCATTATGCTGAATGTCACTTAATTCTAATTAAATCAGTATCTTAAAAGAAACTGCTGCATCTTATGGTGCATCAGTTGCTAAGTACTCCCCAAGAGGGCTTCTGGGTCCAAAACCCAGACTGAAGTCTCTGTCAGTGGTAAGATATTTCAAATTACCAGACTGACTCATAAATGGCACAAATGACACTGAAGTAATTTTATTAAATATGAAGTGAATGTTTTTTTTCACAGACCCCAAATAAATACCCATCATTATGGCTGCAAAGTGCTGGATGGAATTGCAGTCTGATGGAAGGTTGTGGGTGGAGTGGGTGCTTCAGACAAAGTTTGCTAAAGAAGCCCTCTCTCTCTGAGTCTGAGGTGCAGAAAGGACTCCTTGGTGTATATAAACTCCTTCCTAGAAAGGGGTTTAAATGAAGGTGAATCCTTCCTTAGCCTTAGATTTTGTTAACAGTTTAGGTTTTGCAATTTTGTCCCACAAGTTTAATGATGGCAAATCAGATGTATTTCTAAAAGATGAGTTATTTATTAAGACAAATGAACAGACAGAAGATCTTCATTAGAATGACTTACTACACAGTATAAAAGCTAAAAACACTAGTTGATATAACATAAAGTGCACTATATCAAAGCAATTACATTAAAACAATTATATATTAAAGCTATCAAAAACCCCATAAGTAGAGGTTGATGTATCTTATCACACTCCAGCCATGGAATATTTCTTCTTTCTTTCAGTCCCTGGGATGTAACCGTGGAGAGATGTCCCACATCCACAGGAGAAAGCCCATATACTTCAAGTATGTGGAAGAATCTGACTGTATGGAAAGTGGCCAAGCAGATAAACATTATCAGGGCAAAGCATCCTGCTACATGGAATGGCCATATGTCCCAGTGGTTTGGGAAACACAGGTGTAGCCTGGCTTCTGCCACTGCCTTGGCGATGGATCTGGAACATGACAAAAGGCATGACTTCCCTTTTCCATGACCTTATCCCTTCAGAGAAAGGGCCCTTGGACTGGGATTTGCCTCACCTTGCTGAAAAAATATACACCTCAGTTGCTCATCCCTAACGTCTCTTGAAGTAATAGAGGGAAAATTGCTCATTTGGACTTTGAATTCGCTGCTCTATTTCAGCTGTGCATGATAGCGTGGGATTATTGTCACAAGAGCTTGCTTCTCTCTGGTGATAAGGGAACTGGAGGGTGGATAATTCAGTATCTTTTCCATCGATATGTTAGTCTGAGCAAATGAGTCCCACCCTCACTCTTTGTCCGGCGACATCCCAACGTTACCAGTTCTCAATGTCTGTAACACAAATCATGGAGTGGCTCAGGAGCTGAGTTATATTTTTTTTCACTGTGTTGAAAAGAATGAATTTCTCAGTCATGAAACTTTCAGAAGGAATGTACCAGTTGTGGAAACTTGCTTTGGGGATGTTCTTCATGTCCAAGATGACATTCTAGGTCAAAATACGTGTGATTAACATAAGCACATAATGAGCTGACCCATAGCCCTGGGATCAGCACACTTTTATTTAGGAGTTGGGTGGTTCAAATGAAATTCAGGCCTCAGCTCTGCTGGACCTTCCACAACATGCAGAGTGCCCTGGCCACTAGACTGCTTGATAAACTCTGGCGTGTGTGTGTGTGTAAAAGCATCAATGAACAAAGTCAGCTTTCCTTTGATGTCTGGCTGCGCTTCAGTGGGAAAATTACTTCAATAAATATAGAACTGAGAACTGAACACAAATTTCAGGATTTGACCTTATATGCATGTGGTTAATTCATATACACTTTCTACAGTAGGATAAAAAATAATGAGATGCAGGCTGTTTTATAGGAATCAATAACAGACTTGAAAGAGTCAATACTCCAGAGCACAATTTATATGTATTAACCCGAGTCTGCCTGAAGCGTCCTCTTCTTTCATCATTATTGTTTAGCTAAATGAAAAGGGGGATTGAAAGTAACAACCTTTCCAGGTAGCTAAAATGTGGCACTTGTGAAGCAAGCCACTTAACCATCTGGTCTTAGAAGAAACGCTATTTAAATGCAATATGCAACGGTGTTTGTGCAGTGCCATTAAATTGCAGGCAGGTAATTGCATCATACCAGCTTGAAAATTCATGCTGTATTTTTGGTAAAAAATCTCTTTTTCCATTCTTTTGCCTGCAGCAGTATCCTATGCAAATTTCCTACAAATTTCCTAGTTTTCTGGACATTGTCTTCTCCGTCTTGTGATGCACCAGTAGTCTTGGTTGGTGTGTTTTACAAAGAACGCTTGGGACAAGAGGTATCTAGTTTTTTTCCCCGTACAAATTGGTTACTAGAGAATTTGAATCATACTTCTTGCTTGATTTCTTAAGAGAATAGACCTTGTGGTATTGCATTGTTTCCTGCCCTTTTCACGCCTTCTCACAAGCAAACCTGAAATCTGCTGTCAGAGCTCAACAAAATTTCACTTCAGTTGAAAAATCCGTATTTGAACCTTGTACTACCATTCTGCTTTTGGAACTCAACATCTAACAAATTTTCCTAGGCATTTTCTTACCCCTACCCTGCATTCTAACACTGCTGAGACTTCAGGCTTTCCAGGTTTTTCATAAAATAGCACTGAGAGAAGAAAAACACTGAAGAGAGAAAAGATGCTGCAAAGGCAGGACCAAGTAAAGCTAAACATGGTGCCTGCCTCCCTCTATGCCAAAACCATGGATTGCTGGGATTTTTTTAGTTTCATCTTGTTTTCACAAATGATTCACCTCTAGCCAAATATTTTACAATAGCTGTAGACTGTGTGGAGCTGGTTTTGCTCCCTGTTTATCCTGTCTTTGCCTGGCTAACTTGGTGGGAGTGTGAGCCAGGTGTGCCTCTTTCTAGACTCTGCGGTTGTGATTCCTCTTATCCAGCCAAAAGTGAAAGTTGAATTGCCCTCTGAAAGCATCTGTTTTCCTAGGGAAGCCCAGGGAATACAGAGAGCTGGCTTAGCCTAGACATGTTGCCCATAGTGACCATGATGTTGTGATGATGCACAGGAAGAAATCCTCTGGGGGAAAAAAATCCCAAGGGACTGATGTCATTTGAAGACATGTAGGAGTGGAGAATTTAATTTTGTATTTGCAGAGTCATTTCTTGGTTTCATCTCTGCCACAGATTTCTATGGAGCTTAAGGAACAGATCTAGAAGATAAAAATTATTGAAAATATTAAAATAGAAGGGAAAAAATTTATTAATTGCTCTTCTAAACTCTTGTTGTACCTGACAAATCTCTGCCTCCTTTTAAAAATGCTAAATTGTCTGAACAAGAAAACCTCATCTGTTGCACTATTTGTCAGCCAAACCTACCTCATGAAGATTAGCCAGGGGAGCTGGTTCCCATGAAATGTGTCGGCTTTCTATACAGAGACAGTGTTTTGACTCTCCTAAAAGCATGGCCCTCTTGCCATAGATTTTAGTTGAGGCAGCAAGTTTCCAGCAAAATTCAGAATTTAGCAGGGTATTTTTAATATGCAAGACTAGCTTGATGTCCAATCTAAAAGACTGAAATTCACAGATGTCAGTCTCTTCTGTGTGGTTGCCATGGCTGGAAAGAAAGCATTTCCCACTGCCTGTCAGGTTTTTACTGGGCTCAGAACATCTCTAGCCTGTGCTTTTGTTTTGGTTTTTTTTTTAAATAATATTTTGTCTGTAATGTTATATTACTTTAAATATACATAATATACATGAAGAATGTGTATATCCCAGCTTACCTGGGACAGTAAGCTATAGAAAAGGCTTAATTAGAAGCATAGGTAATTAATGAAGTTGAGTGCTTACATCAATCTTTAAGGTCAGCCAGTGTTTTAATGCAGATTTGCAAGAATAATGAACACAGGTAAGAATACATCTATTGAATAGTTTGCAGTCATGCCATGGGCTGACATTTTGTTTCAGAAAACATTCATTAAATTATTTGGCATAGCAACCAAATGAGTAAAAATCAAATTATTTGTGGATACACACCAAAAATTTCTCTACTCCTGCTGAATGCATGGTTTACTGTGAGTCACTTACATTGAATCCAAATAAGAATTTTTATGATACAGTGGTAGAAAACAACGGCTGTGGCAGAAACAGGGGTTAAATGAGACGAAACTAAAATTAGGGGTGTACTTGATGGACAATCCCTAATATTTGAAGGTCTCAGCTCTACTGAAAACTTTCCCACCTGAACTATGTCCATTTAAAACTCACTGGTGCACAACCTAACCTGCCACATTGTATTGACATCAGCCTAAACATTCCTCTTTGAAACTTAGCTGTTTCTGTGGTTTGGATTAATACAGATTTTATAACTGTCCTGAAATTCAGATTTTCTGCATGGTTTCTCACAAACATGGCTTGCAAACCTGCCATGCTGTAGTGTGTGACAAGCTGTGAGCCCAAGTCCTCTCCAGGTCAGTTTTACCTCCCTTTTGGATACATATACTGTGAGTGAGCTCTGCAAAAGGACACAAGAGGCAGCCCCCCACGGGTTTTCCTTCCAGTGGAGTTCACATGCTGAGAAGCTGGCAGAGACAGGTGAGCAGCCTGACAAAGAGAAAAGCTTGCCATGCCAACTGGAAATATTTTAATTTGGCATTTCACAGCAGTAGGTATTTGATCAACCTGGTTTGCCCGAAATGCAAATATTTCTAAATTCCTCATCAAAAGGAAATTCTCTGCCTGAGGGTTACCCAGAGGAGGAGATGCCAGCTCACCATTCCCACCACTCACAGGTGCAGCCTTGTTGGCACTGGTGGTGTGCCAGTCTCCTCTGACTTCCCATCTTCCCAGCCAACACAACGTGCTTGGTCTGCAAGAAGCATTTCCACGACCACTGTGCTCCTTTGTTCTCTCTTGCTTTGCAGCGAGGCAATGACCCATATTACTTAGGCTGTCAGGTCCTACAGGGAGACAAAGCACTTGCTTTATGAACCAGGAGATAGCAAGGCAAGGAAACAGCAGGCTATGTCATGCCTGCCTTTCTCTGGGGCTTAATTCACCTAGCTTGCTGTGAAAACTTCTTTCCTTCCTGAGGATAACCAATGAATATTAAGTACTCTGCTTACTTTTTTTTTAAGACAATGAAGCCATTGTGAAGGAGGGAAATTTGTTTTGGTCCTTTTGTCTGAAAGAAACCATGGGAATGTAAATTCTAGAGATTTTGGTTCCACTTCTATATCCTCTGGTACTAAACCACTGGCTGAAAATAAGAGTGAAAACCAGAGCTGCTCTTGCCTTGTGAAGATGTAAAAAAAAATCCTATGGTGTATCTGAACTGTAGTCGTGCCTTTCTGAAGGATGGTGCAAGAGGAGTCTGAGTCCACTTTGCTGAACAACTTCAACAAAGCATCTGGGAGCTTTGAGTGCACAGTCATTGCTCAACTTCACTGTCATAGAAGAAAATGTTACTTTTTTAGCCAATCTTACTGTTATTGTTTCCATTTTACATAGGGGAAGCTGTGACACATATGACTGAATACAAGATCAGTTTGCAACAGTAAGTTACCTCAGGTAAGGACCAGAGCTATTTAATGGGTAAGAAGGACAGTAAGGATTTTCTTTTGTTCACTGCAAATATTTCAGCTCAACAGCCAGGCTGAATGCAGTTGTCAGTGTAAACAATTCCTCATTAATTATAAGCCCTGGCAGTCACATCAGAAGTCAATGGTTCTTCAAATGTGAAAATAAAGGTAGCTCCTCTCTGTGATTCTAGCAGAATTATTTGTTCAATAGAGGAAAGACTTTATCCAGGCTTGTGGTTAAGGTCTTTATCTGGGAACACATCAAAAATTGAAATTGAAAGGTTTTGTCTCACTAAACACCAAGCACCACCTGCAAAACCTTCACTTAGCACTCTAATTCTGGACACAGAAGGGGTGAGAAAATCCACATCTTCATAGAAGACATGATCTGTTATATCAGCATAGTATCATATTCTCTTCCAAAAAAAAAAAAAAAGACAATTACAATCAGTCAATCTGCATATTATACAGATTAGAAATTATGTGACCATGTGGCTGGCAGTTGGGGGCAGATTTATAGGGGAGCTGTAGGCAGAATTTGTTTTCTTTTCCTTCAAATAGTTTAGTGCTTACTGGGGAAAGCCTGAGGAGGCTGCACTATTGCAGCCCTGGGACCAGAGATCTCCTGAACACAAGAATTATCCTGGCAGGTCAGATCAAATCCTATACAGCCTGATCAGATCAAACCCTATTTAACCCAGTATTCTGCCTGGAATGGTTGAAAAAGTCAATTCTATTAAAGGAGGATATGCAAACTTCAGCACTTTAAGTGGTCCATTACCTTGATACTGCCCCAGCATCCAAACCCCTTTTAATAAGGCTGTTAAAGGTAAGATTAGGTGGAGTGTGTGTGATTTCTGAATTCCATTTGCCTTCCACCTTAAAGAGCTTTAAAACCTGAGTCACATTCTCTTGTCTGTCTCCCCCTCAAAGAGCCCCAGCCTTTTAAATCTCTCAGATTTAAATAATAAATAAATTTAAATAAATAAAGCCCTGCTTCACAGCCTTGATTTTTGTAGTTGCCTTTGTTGGCACTTTCTCTAGCTCCAGTCCATTTATCTTGAGATATGAAGGCCAGAATAACCCACAGAACTCAGTACAGGACTTGGTTATATATAGAAGCAAAATGATGCCCTTGATTTTATTCCTAGATCCCCTCCTAATCATGTTAAATATTTTATTGGCCTTTTTGGCTGCTGCTCTTTATTAAATTATTTTTTGACCTGTCAATGAGTACTCCAAGATATCCTCTCTGTTAGATGGTTGTTGAACATAAAGGAGGTGTGTTTCAGATTACTTTTGCATCACTTCATATTTCTCTGCCTTGAATATATCTGCCATGTTTCTGCCCACATCTGTTCTTTCTGGAGTTACTTGCCTTTGGTATAGCACTGGACCACTGGAAAAACCTCAGTACCATCTGCAAACTTGGGAATTTTATTATGAAAAACTTCTTTAGGTCATTGACAAAAAAGCTTAATTAAACTGGTTCCAGCAGTAGTCCCAGCAATGGGACTAGTGTTTACTGATTCATGTTTGTCCTGAAAAGTCTTACCTGTTGTTTCCAATTTTTAGATAGTTTTCAATCTGCAGACTGATAGACTTAATACTTTTTTTTTTCCTAGAATTACCAAAGCAATTAAGACATGACAGTTACACAGAACGAATAATAGACACCTAGTAAAGATAAGGTTTAGTAGCTTGAGTCTAATTCTGTCAGGCACCGAGGAAATGGGAAGAGAATGACCTAAGTTATACTTTCTGCACATTATTTTGTCTTGTGCTCTTTGTCCTGAAACACTGGTTATTTGGTCTTGCCTTCCATATCATCTTGGACTGGTTCACCAGTCTTTGCTTTCCTCTGTTCATTATGAACTGCTGCAAAATTAATATTAAAAGTGTCTGTTTAACAATATTGAGGAATATAATATATGGGTTCTCAGATGATGCCTGAGAGCCAGTTATGGGCTATTGTTGCAGTAATTTTATTTTTGTTTTGTGTCCTTAAGATTTTTTGCTTTTGGCATTGATTTCTCTGTGGAAGACACAACCAAAGTGCTAGCCAACAAGCCTAAGTGATTAACAAAATCACCAACCAAATACAAGGGTGATGGACAAGAGCATTTGTGGTGCCAAACTTCAAGAGCTATAAATGTAGGCCTATTACCATGTGTAGCACTAGTTTGGTACCAAAGTGGGGAACCTGACTTGTGCTGATAATTTGAAAAAACCTTTAAGTAGTTGAGGTCATTGGTAGAGTCACATGGATCATGGACTCCATCTAAAGGTTTGAATTCTAACAGCTTACTCCATGTGTTATTCAAATGTTGTTAGATATCATGAGCAATAAGGGTCAAGTAGTTTTTCTCTTTCAGGTGACAACAAACCAAAGGCTTTTTATATTTTCTTTGCGACAATACAGGTTTTCCTAAACCTGCTGCCACTTGCCAGAAGGACATAAGATAATACAGAGCAGAGGAACTTCTCCCCTTTTTCCTGCAGCTGATGGTACCTGCCTCCAAATGGAAACTTGCAGCTTTGCAGAATGCTTTGAGATGAACAAACTGATTTTGATTCTCAAGCACCTTGCAGTTTCTCAGAAAAACAGTTCTATTTGCATCTATCATTTCAAATGAAAAGTATGTGCTTTTTTCCTAGTCGCTTTTTCCTGAGGAGTCTGCTAGCACTAGATTTCAAAAATTCAATAGGATACTTAAAGGATTCTCTTTAATCACCCTAATACTAGAGCTGATTTGGGGATTTACTTCTGTTATGTTCTGCCTTGACCATTAGTCTTCTATGCACAGTGAATCAGAACAGCTTCTTTCTTTACTATGATCTCTCTGTGCCACTGTCCTGGCTCTCCTGTGTTCTCCTGATCAATATGGGTGCAAGTGGAGCTGCATAGAGCTCACCAGCCAGGTGATGTGGGGACAAGTTTCCCTTCTCCTATTCCATGAGGTTTGTTTTCTTTTTCATCCATTCATTTCATCCATTTCTCTTTAGGTATGTTTCTATCGTTTCTTAAGAAAAAGTGACTTTCTCCAGCCTTCCTTTCATGCAAATTCCCTTTTTGAGGTGCTTTCTGTGCTCAGCAAATCATGCCTTCAATGGTCACTGTATGCACACTTTCCATAGCACAGTGTTCAGCTGTCTTTTGATATTTCAGACACTGGATGTAGTACAGACTTGGCTTTATTATTTCTCCTGGTCTCTAAGTTCCACTCTGTCCTCTTCTGATGGCTTTTGAAGCTCCTGCCCTCCCAGTCTATGTATTCATAAAGTGCACAATGCTGACATTTCAGATTTGTTAGCAGAAAAGGTCATTTGGTTTAGTATTCAGATACCTTCTTGATGAAGACAAAAGAAGGAAAGAAAAAGAATATGTATTCATATTTAAATTTCAATTAGGAGCACTTAAAACCCCTAAAATTGGTGCAGAAAGGGAGTAAGTGGACAGGTCAAATAAGAAAAAGGTTGTTGGATAAGGGATATCAGTTTCTTCTTCAGTGAAATTCAATCAAATTAAACCTTACCCTGATAATCAGCCAGAAGACAAAACAGTGCAAGTCTTACAGCTCAGTTAACCGAAATTTACCCTTCTGTCTCAAAAAGTGGAAACAATTTTGTTTTACACGACCTGAACTCAAGACTTTACCATCCAGAGGGATGAGTGCTATTCACTTACATGTGAAGAAATTAATTTCTATTTTCTAAGGGTTGTAGCTATGATTACTATGTTTTTTCAATAGTGAATAACACATACTAAAATAGAAAAATACCTAGTCTTGTTCACCAAGTGGAAAATTAGTATGAGAGGTTTTGTAGATTATTGCTGTCCCTATTTACTGTAGATATCAGATTGTTTGAATGCTGGTGGAGTAGTTTTTCTTGATGGGAAAGTAACAAGAAAGAAAATATAGAATATTTTTCATACAAATGTGTATTGTTTCATGCATCTTTTTACACAGTAATTATTATCAATCCCTGCTCTGCATGTGGTCAAGAGGAGTGGCTTTAGGAAAGTTGCTTTAGAGCCTGACTGTTAATACATTCACTCTTTTCAACTGACTAAAATGTTTGCACGTTTCACATCATCACTGTTGAAAGGGAAACGTAGAATCCATTTTCCAGAGGCTACCAAACCTTGATTTGAGAGCTGATTGGATGAGGGAGAACTGCAGGGCAATGGATACTATGAAATAGACGGTGTGTAAGAACCTTATCTAGTTACTGTGAGCCAGAGAACAAATGAGTAAAACAGTGACTGCAGTACAGTAGTGATTTATGTGGTGAAAGGTTTGAGAAACCAAAGCAAACAAAAAAAAAGAGTAGTATCAAAAAGTGGAGCATGAAGGCAGACAAGCAAATAGTTTTGGAGGCATTGGGAAAGCAAATTTTAAGGTGAAGACTCTGTAGAAAAATCACTGGCATGGAAATGGAAAACAAATCTTGATTAAGTGATCAAGATGGACATAATTTGTGGAGTAAGGATGGGATTAGAAATCACCTGTGCAAGAATACTACACAGAGCAAACCTGGGTCCTAAGGTACCTGGTCAGAAAAGACCAATGAAGTTACCTTGACGTAATGCAGAGCCGTGCAAGGCATAAATGCTGTGATGAAAATAGCAAGTAGGACAATTATCTGCGTAATACACTTTGTATTGATGTCAAAATTGAGAACATCTTGACAGCTTTCTCCCTGGCTGTCCTGGGGTGACGTTATGAAGCTGCTTTATTCCTTAACTGTCCGCTCGATGCCCAAGGACAGTTTCTTTAAGATGGACCCGGGGAGGACCACGGGACCCGAGTTGGGGCAGTTTAACGGCTGAACCCAACGGCTCGGGGGCTCTGTGGCTCAGCAGGGCTTGGGAGGGGGTGCGCCGGGAGTGCTGTGCGGCTTTTTGGTTTCCTTTGTGTTCCAGCTAGCTGGAAAAGGTTCTGTTGGGTTTTGTTTTCTTGTTCTTTTTTCCTTTTCTTTGCCCTTGCCTCACTGCCTCCCTTCCCTCCTCACCGGTCTGGGGAGCCTGTGGGGGTGGCTCCGGTGGGCCTGTGGGGTGGCCCCGGCTGGTCCGAGCCCGCGTGTCTGTTCCCTCTCCGGGAATTTGTTGTATTTTGAGGGTTTTTTAAATCCTGTTCTACCCTGTTTTGTTTGTGTGTTAATAAACAGTTTGGTTTCTTTTTCCCACTTTCACTGCTTGTGACCCATTTGTCTCATTGACGGAGGAAAAGGGGAGGAGCACTCAGTCCGGAGTGTTTCCCCCTGAAGTTTTGTCTCCAAAACCGAGACACTGGCAGATGAGGAAATGGATATAAACATGCAAATAGAGGAGAGCGCATGAGAAGGAAATCTAGAAATGAAAGGTTTTACTCTGGGACAGAGCAGCAGGAGGTAGCTAAACATCTGTCTTAGTGGCTGTTAATCTTGCTTCATTTTCATGCCCTTAGACTTTTTAATCTTATTTTTATCTCTCTTATGGGAAGAACTGTACTGTAACATTGCAATAGCATTTTAGAAGCCAGACATATGTTGCAGAGGCTCTTCCCCTGTTCTTAAGCTTAACTAGAACCTGATTTGCCAGATTTACCTGATTTAAAGATTTGTCCTTTTAAATTTAAAAACTTAAAGCTTTTGTAAATGTTGCCTGCATATGAATACCTATCTTACATCCAATGTGCAAGTTAGCCTGAAAAAAGGCAATATCTGTGGTGTCAAGATTATTACCCCAGCTGCCTGGAGTCTAAGGCGCAGTGAAGTAAGGCTGGACTAGGCTGGTGTATGTGGGATGAGGACACAGTACCTAGAATGGCAATTTGCAGTGAGGTTTATGTTCTTTCACTCACTAACTAGATATGCAGAGTTGTAAGGACATAAAGGTCTCCAAATTGTAACCTTGAACACACCATTTAATAAGATGAAAAACAGTGGAGGAGTTTGGTGACAAAAGCAGTCTGAATTCCTTTTTATGGAACATCAGTCACCTGTGCTCAGCAGCTGGGCTGAGACAATGATGCACTTTTCTGTTTGTCACAGTGGGGATTGCAACTAATAGTGGCCTCTTAAAGATACAATCTGTGCTCAGTCTTATTTCTCATTCACATGCAGCACTTTTGAGTTTCAACCACCATTTTAATTGCCCTAAAAACCAGTTAAAAACACCACTGGAGATCTTTTTCACTACTGAGAATCAAAATAAGCTTTTTAGGATCCCAAGGGCACAAGGAAATACAAGTACAGTGACTCCCTTTCCTGCCAGCTCACTGAGTGCTTTGCACATGTCTTCTCCCATCCCCGTCATGGTACCCACTCCATGCATTTCAGACACCAAATGCCCACACCTGGCTCCCCATGTCATCTTCCTTTTTATGCTGCTATCCCTCCAATTTTACTCATCTTTTCTTCAAATGGCTCTTCCTTTGTAGATTCCCTTTCCTACTTCTTTGTGGTCCTTCTGCTTGTTCTCACTTGTTTAACTGGAATCCCTCTATCCCTCCTCATCATTTCCTCACTGTAACATCTGGAATTCTCCTTGGAGTGACCTTAATGGCAGATTGATTCTTTTGCAAATAGGAAATGCATTTTACCACCCTGCACCAAACTTTCTGCCTCTGCTGTCTTCAGTATCCTTTCATCTCAGGCTGAACTTAGACTGCATGGCAGCAAATTGACATCTGCAGCTGGAACCCAGTAACAACAGAAACTGGCACCTGGTCAGTTTTTAGGATTGCATTACAAAAGAAAGACCAGTCTGCTTTTCTGATGAAAAGGAAAAGTATAACAGCAACATTATGCACTTGACTAATCACATTGAGAAACACCAAAGCTTACCTAGTTCTGTACAAATAAATCTGCTGTTCCAACCACTGAGTGAAAGCAATAGAAAAGAACAAAAGATCAGCCTTTGATACAGATGAAGAAGAAAAACCTTGAGCATACATTGCTGAGAGAAAATAAGCAAAAGGATAAATTGTGAATCACGTGGCCCAATTTTAGACTGAGCTGCTAGCTTTTATTGGAGGTATTTCAGATTGTTTCTGTGGAGAGGATAAAACTGATAGATTTGTCTGCTGAGGTATTTATTTGTTGTAGTCCTGTTTTCTTAGTGGCCAGAGCCCATTTTCCCAGAAGCAACAAGCAGGCAATGGCAGAAAGTCCCCTGTGCTGCAGCTCAAGCATCCTTCTTTCCAGCACCTCAGAGAGAAAGCTTTCTTGCTGTAATTTTACCTCAACCAGATTCCATCCATTTGGACACCATCCCATGAAGCTACTCTCCTTGCCCAGCACTAGGGCCTACAAAGCTTCCCATGTGAGTCGTGTTGCTCGCTCCTCAGATCTGCATGCAGGTAGCCTTGTTCCACTGCCACACACCCCTCCACTGCGTTCTTCTCCCTTATCTTCCATGAATGGAAGACTGAGGTCCTTCCCACAACCTCAGTGCCATGGTACCAGAGCTAAGCCCTCAGCACAGGGCATTTAATCTGGGGCTCGGGGGCACATCATGTGTTGCACAGCCCTGAGCAGGGAGCTGTATGCCCTGGGACGGAGAGCCCTCCTGCACAGCTGGCCCAGGCATCCCCTGCTCTCGTTGAGTCTGATGTCTCAGGGAAGCCTTTGCCCTACTCCTCAGGCACATCAGGTTTGCTGTGAGCCAAATCCCCACCTGCACAGCGAGGGAGCAATACTGCCCATGCAGGTACACTTGTGTCTCAGAGCTGCTGGCTCACAAGGTGGGGGCCCTACGGGTGGGGTGCTGGTCATAAATTATAGTTGTGGAGAGCTTGAGATGGCTCCTTGTGCAACTCATGAACTTTGTCACTCCACTGTTTGCAAACTGGCAAGTTAAACAGGCATGTGCATTTAAAGCTGTTATCTGTCTCAGCAGCATCCTTCCTCAACCATCTGGAAGAAAACCCACATTAAAAATCAATCTAAAATACTCAACACAGTCCTCAGTAGAATGTTTAAGGACATTTCTTCCTGAAGCTTATTTCAACACTATATTGTCTTTGGATTTTCTAGCATATCTGACACTGAAAGTGTTTGCAACAGGTCTCACTCAGTGTGCGGTTGTTGGTTTGGTTGTCAGTGATTTTATTTTTTACAGGAGCTCTAATAGTCCTTTAAAACTCCCAGGAATAAAAAACCCCAGGCTCAAAATAAGTACTGAAAAAAAATGCACGTCAGTGCACAAGAAGGTGTTTTCATTGTATGCAAGGATAGTCATAGTGTTAGAGGTTTAAAAGGAAATAAAATTAACTTTTTTCTTAAAAAAAAAAGCAATTATTGTGGCTGACTGTGTTCATTTCCATCCTGGAAATAACATTCTTTTGAGGTGCCGAACCAGGAACAGGTGAGATAATCTGTACCAGGATGGAACAAGGCACTTGGAGCCTTTACATCAGTAAAGATACTCTGCCTACCTTGTGTCAGAGAGCACTTACAGACAGACAGACATGAGGCAGGTCTTATTTGCAGAACACAATAAGGAAAAACCCAGCAAGATGATGGAAGCTTTGGTTTGTGCCAGCAAGTGCAGCACCCTGTCCCATGTAATGAAGCTGTTAGGACAGACCATGTGACATCCAGCATTAAGCTGTGCACTAATTAACCTCTTACTGCTGACCTGGTTTCTGCCATCCAAACTCCTGCTTGTGCATAGAGGAAGAGTAAAGGAGGCAAAAAACTGGGATGGGACAGGAACATGTGTCTGTAAGGCTTTTGGTGATCTGTCTCCAGTTCTGTGCTTTCTCCACAGAATTTCTAACTCTCTCATTTGCAAACTAGCTTGTGGGAGGGCAGGCTGATAGTCATGCACAGACTCCAACAACAGGTCTGTGCACCAATGCTATCTCCATCTTAGACCAGTTTCTCCCATGCTCTCCCTTGCCTGGGCAAGTCTTCTGAGGCAGGGTGGGCTGGAGGTAGTACTGTAGATATGTGTTATGCTAAGCTCATCTTTCATTTTTCGAAGAGTAACCTGCCTGAAGGCATCAGGACTGAGGGTCTCCCAAAACCATCTGCAAATATCACAGCCATGCCCTGTTCCTCACATCCTGCAGAAAGGCATGTTTATGTGGTCTTCAGACCCCAAGCCAAGAAGCAGCTTATTGCAGGGATAGATTCCCATGGACTGAGTAAGAGTCCATCTTCCCCTCAACCCCACCACACGCTTAATCTCAGCCCTCACTGTCACGCTAGCCCCCCTCCCCACAGCAGCACCCACCAAGAGCCCACCTACAGCGATGTGCATCGAACAACATCATGTACCGTCTCCATGTCTAGGTGAGGGTGCGGCTCCCAGCACTGCTTAGCAAACCATGGCTTTGCATCATGCAGTCAGTACCAAGCACCTGCTATGGCAAGATATGAAAACAATAGAGAGACTCAGAAAGCAGCCTGGGGACATTTCTTGGCTTGAGTAGTAGTATTAGGTGAGACATAGTGCAGAAACCAATTCTAGAAGGAGCCAGAGGTGTTCAGGAAACTGTCCAAAGGTGCTCCATCACAGGAAAGGGGAAGATCTGGGCTCTTAGCTTCAGGGGTGGAAGCATTGAGAGCTAAAGTGTCTCTAAACCAAACATTTGAAAAGAAGACACTGTAGGGATTAGCAACAGAGTATCCTGGGAGCTCCATGGGGTCACTGAGATAGGAACCGAATCTGACAAGGCAATTCCTTTGAGGCACCACTGCTTCTGCCACAGCTGGTCTGCCAGGACCAGATGTTCCTTGCCACAAGGAGAATGAGTAATAGAGGGAAGACAGAACAAGAGGATTTTGTGTTTTTTTCATGTTGTCTCTACTGGGGAAGGTGAAGGGAGGTGCATTGTTGGCAGAATATTAAGGAGTGCTCTGGTTTGCGTCCCAAAGCATGAAGCCACACAAGGTGCTTCTTTCAAATAGCAGCAAAGGAGCTGAAGCTGACGGTACGCACAGGGCATCTCTGCCAGCTGTACCCTGGCAACCAGAGCCCTCTCCAGGGTCCTGCAAAAAAGCTGGTGCTGGGGCATATCATCTTTGTCTAGGGACAAAGATATGATATGATTATCACAGAATCATGGAATTAAGGCTGGAAGAGACCATTAAGTTCACCAAGTCCAGCTGATAACCCAGCACTGCCATGTTCACCACTAACCCATGTTCCCAAGTTGCCACATCTGCATGTTTCTTGCACACTTCCAGGGTTGTTGATCCCACCACTTCCCTGGGCAGCTAGTTCTAATGCCTGACCATGTTTTCAGTAAAGAAATTTTTTCCAATGTCCAATCTAAACTTCCCCTGGTGTGACTTGAGGCCTATCGCTTGTTTCCTTATTTGCTCCTCACAAGACGTGCTTCACCAACTCTCCTTCCTTTCTTCAGTGCTCCAGCATCTCCATGTTTTTCTTGTAGAGAGGGGCCGATATGATATGATATGATATATGACATGATATGATATTGTATGATATGATACAGGGAAGAAAGATGAATCCCTCTCTTATGTCCAGAGCCAAGCTACACCAGTACACATTGATGATTGTCTTCCCAGCACTTCAGGGAGGCCATGGATTCCTCACTTTTGGAAAGTGCCAAGACTAGAGAGAGTCATGCTTTGAGCCTCATTACTCCCAGATCTGAGCCCTTCCCTCAGGGTTACCAATTGTCCCTTTTCCTGACAACCTTCCCCTTGCAAAAGGCCTCCTACAGATCAGGGAGGAGAGGCAATCTGAGCACCCACAGATCCCACTGCAGCACTGAGAAACAGAGACTGCACCTATGATGATGCCAGTGCCAGGGCTCCCATGCTCAAGGGAAATGCTCTCCCTTTTGGGGTCCCCCTAGCCATCCTCTGGCTCTGATGTTGGGAGCCAG
Source organism: Corvus cornix cornix (assembly GCF_000738735.6). NCBI lineage: Eukaryota > Metazoa > Chordata > Aves > Passeriformes > Corvidae > Corvus > Corvus cornix. The sequence continues at coordinate 101,388,011 of NC_046332.1, read as the reverse complement.
CCAAGGTGGGAACACAAAGTAAATAAGAGCAAAAATGTCTCCCTCGAGGGTGGGCTTGCCTAGCCTGGAATGCTCTTCCCAGATTTTCCCTTGTTCCCTGGGATGTTCTCTGGGAGGCGGACAGGCATCATGCCACCCCAAATGGTGTGGGTCTGAAATGTCAGAACATAAGGTCTGAAAAGTCAGAACCATCAATCACAGGTGACAACCTTGTCATGTGATGATGAAAGTATTTGAGAAATTTGGATTTGACAGTCCTTCAGCATCTGACAGGTAAGATTGTCATGATATTTATTTCTTTCTCTTGAAAGAACTTGAGTGCCAACTGTGACTGACAGATGGCACATCCTCTGCTCCTCAGTAATTCAGGATGGGCTTCCCGTGCTGCTGTGAGCTTATGGACCTTTTGATGCAAACCCAGTCTCAGTGCTCTGGTGGGCTGTACTGCACTGGCTGGCCATATGAGAGAGATCTGGTCTTTGAACAAAATTAATTCTGAGCATTTACTTCATCATTGACTGTTGACATGATGACTTGTTTCTTCAACAGTCTGTATGCAAGTGAAATAAGCACCTGGAAAGAACAGCATTAAATGCTGTTTTAGCAGCGGAACACATAATCAAGTATTGAGATCAGTATTACTTGGGGATACATTTAAGTTGTATTTCTCTATTGATGGATTTTCTTCCCATCTCTCTAGGAAATGAATGTTACAGCTTATTCTTCAGCCTGGTCCTTATAGGAAATTAAGTTTCCTTGGCCTCTGTGTGTTTGTACATGTCTGTGTGTCTATTCCACTCTATTAGCTTTTGAACTACAGGCAAGTTTCAGCCCACTTTAGAGAACAGTTTCATGAAAACAAGCACTCAGGTAAAAGCCAGGTAAAAGACAGACTGCAGTAGTGTCTTTACAGAGCAGAGGTATTGTCAACCCAGCAAAATTCAGAAGGATGGAACAGATGTCAATGGCGACTGAGCTTTGTTAGCTCTGTTGTTCACATGATCATTTGTTTTCTGTACTAAAGCTTACAGAAGAGAGATAAGCTCTTACTTGTTATCTCCACAGTAGATCCCACTAAAGGGTATTTCCAGGGAGTCAATAAGTCAATCAGATGGCCTCTGCTGGAATAATCTTAAGCAGTGCTACTGTGAGCTACTTTCTGACACTTTGGTTCAGTCCTTGGGCAACACTTGGTTTTTCTGATATTGCCAGGTGGCATTTTGACCAAAATGCAGGCCAGTGTTTCCTTTGAGAGCTGCTATATAAAAGTGACAGATCTCCATTATGCATGGGATAGACATGAGCTCACTTCAGGTAAAATCCATGCTGTTGTGAACAGGTATCTGGAGACAGATGATGTGATAAGTTTAGGCAATGTCCAGGTTGCCAGGCAGGGACAGAGGTAGACAAGTCTGTTGCTTGCTGCTTCTCAAATGTAAATTTCAGCCTTGTTGACTTCTGTCAACTGGGGCTAGAAAAAGTGGCTCTGATTTTGCAACATTTTCTTCCCATACTTTCTCCTGTGGAATGGGGCTGCTCTGAGCAGAGTAGGAGTGTGGGGCAGATGCCCTGCTTTGCTGCAGCAGGTCCTGCTTGCAGAATTAATCAGCTGACCTACCAAGTGTGCCAGCTGAGATTCATACATGGTCAGTCACTCTGCCCATTTCAGGCAAAAGAATTCACTGGGGATTTCCTGGTAAACAACCGTACATCATCTTTGCTGCTTAAGCATACCTGGCTCGAAACACCTTACTGTCTGTTTCAAACCACTTTCTACAACCCTGCTGTGATTTTCACCTTTGTCTTACATTTGCAGATGTTGTCCTGGGCTTTAAACATGACTAAGCTAAAGACTGCTCCATGTGGCATAGGTATAAATACCTCTGTATGCTCGTTCCTACTCAGGAAATAATGATCAGCAAGCAGGAGCAGTCCATGCTTATTCCTTTTGGGTACCCTTGGCTGGCAGCATGGTGCCTCCCACACCCACTTTTAGACAATTGTGGGGGGACAAGCCTCTGCTCTTCCCAACTGAATGCCAGCCAGGTCACACTGCTCCCCACCAGTGGAGGGGCTCCTGCATGCCTGAGTGGTGTCATATTGCCCTTGGGTGCTGGGAGAACAAGGGAAAACTCAGGGTAATGCTGTGCCAGGACAGCTTGGCATTGACTGGCTTTTTCTGACTCCTTTCTCTCATATGTTTTTATTTTCTGTATCTCCAATTCCAGTGCCAGTCATCCTTCCATCTGCCTCTACTGTCCTTTTGCCAACCAACCTTGGCTGCTTCCCATGGGCCTCCTATGTCATCCCTGTCCCTCTGGCTTCTCTGTCACTGGGAGGGGGCAGAAGTTCAGATCACTTCCTCCAAAATCCTCTCCTCTTACCACCAGACATCAGTGTTTTCAGCATACTCTCTGCCTGACTCATCTCCTGTCCCACAGGCAAAAACTCCATCACTGCCTGTGTTCCCTGCTCCTGGGTCCCTTCTTCATGCCTGCATCTCCTGCTGGCAGAGGATCACAGTCCATGCCTTGGGGTGTGAAAACACAGGACACGGCCACCCACGCCATGCTGCAGGCATCCGAAGGGCTGTTTAGGCTGACATTTTAAACAGTGAATGTTTTGGAAAGCTTCTCTGCTATCATGGGGGCAGATGTTCCTCTGCATGTTGCATCTGTGCTCTGGGCTGCGCAGCAGGAAGACAGCTCCTCCTGCCTCAGGGTGCCTTCAGCTCACCAGGCATCTGCCTGCCTGCCTGGGCACAGCAGAGAAGACAAGAGGCTTTAGAAGAGGGTTTTCCTTAGCATAGAGGAAACTCCCATTCAGACGGTGCTTCTTGTTTTCTCCATACTCATTCACTTATACTTTTCCACCATACCATGGAAAGCTACTTGTGGCATTTCAAAGAGTTAGCTTGATCATTGCTATAGATTTCTGAGAAGCTGATTATAACATGATATGTCTCAAAAGGTCTTTACTGTCCTTTTGCTATTTTTCTGTCCTTTTAGAACAGCAATCTTTCATTTCATCTCTACCTGTAACTTTTTCTATGGCCTTATACAAATATGATTTACAAAGAGATGCCCTGATACCACTTGTTCCTATATACATTATCTCCACCTATTAGCCTTTGTTACCTCAAATGCTTCCTGTTTCAAATAGATTTGTTAGCTTTCTCCATGTAGATACAAATCCAGTTTGAATTTTACTTCTATTTAAGGCTTTTTTCCTTTTCATTTTTGTGCAATCCTGACATTCTTCCCAGTGGAAAAATGCTTTCAGCAGCTGCAGAGCTGTGCTGGCTGGCATACTGGCCTTTCATGGCACACAGGCCATTTTTCAATACCTGTTTGAGGTTACATATTTTATGCTTCTCTATTGCATGGCCAAGTTTTGGAAGCAGGGGGGCTACAGGGATATCTTCTGTGAGAAACTGTCAGAAGCTTCCCCGTACCTGATAAAAACAATCCCTGGCTGCACCAAGACATATGTGTTGCTTGCCAAACCAATTAGAAATGATGGTAACACCTCTGTGATTACAGATTTAAGAAGGAAAAAACAATTTTATTGCACAGTTTTAATTGTGGTCAGAGAAGAGTGGAGTGAGAAGATGTGAGAGGAACAACTCTGCAGACACCAAGGTCAGTGCAGAAGGACAGGCAGGAGGTGCTCCAGATGCTGGAGCTGGGATTCCCCTGCAGCCTGTGGTGCAGACCATGGGGAAGCAGCCATGCCCCTGCAGCCCATGAAGGACCACGGGGATGCAGAAACTCACCTGCAGCCCATGGAGGGTACAGGGATGGAGAGATACACCATGCTGGAGTGGGTGGATGCCTGAGAGAAGGCTGTGAGCCTGTGGGAGGCCCATGCTGGAACTGGCTCCTGGCAGGGACCTGCAGACCTGTGGACAGAGAAGCCAACTCTGGAACAGGTTTCCTTTTAGGATTTGTCATCCCATGGAAGACCCACACTGGAGAAGCCTGTTCTTGAAGGACTGCACCCCATGGAAGAGTGACCCACATTGTAGCAGTTTGCAGAGAACTGGTGCTCATGAGATGGACTCACACTGGAGAAGTTCATGGAGCACTGTCTCCCATGGGAGGGACCCCACAAAGGGGCAGGGGAACAACTCCTCTCCCTGAGCAGTGGGAGAAACGACCTGCGATGAACTGACCATAATACCCATTCCCTGTCTCCCTGTTCCCCTGGGAGGGGAAGAGGTAGAGCTATGAAGGAGGGAGGGGTGAGGGGAAGGTATTTTTAAGGTCTTATTTTGCTTCTCATTATCCTGCTCTGATTTTGTTAGTAATAAATTCAATTAATATCTCTAATTAGGTCTGGTTTGCCCATGATGGTATTTGGTGAGTGATCACTCCCTGACCTTATCTGAATTCATGAACCTTTGTTATATTTTCTCTCCTGTGTCCATCTGCAGAGGGGAGTGAGAGAGAGGCTGCAGTGGGTGCCTGGCATCCAGTCGCTGTCAACCCTCTACAGCTCCTTATGGAAACATAAAACAAATTGTGAATCTCATTAGTCACTTAGAAGCAAATCTGAGTGTTTACTGCGTGTTGGCTAAACATTGCATTTGTTTCTCAGGCAAAAATAGTCCTTTCTGCAATGACGAAAAACAAGTGAGCTCTTAGTATCTACTTTGCATGGCCTTGTCCCACATGTAAAACAGAATGGAACCTCACAGATATGCAGACATCCCCACATGTTCTGTTAGCTACCAGGTTCAGGGATTGGAGGCCTCTGCTGCTGCAGTGGGCAATCTGATGTGAGGCAGCTATCAGAGCAGTCATAGCATCATATTTCTCCTGCCTTTGGCACCCCACAGAGGGTTTCCCTCTTTCCCAGTAGCTGGCTTATCTAAAACTGGCCCAGGATGCCCTACACAAGCTTCAGAGGAGTCAGTGAGCAACACGATCAGTGAGAACTTCTTCTGACACATTTCAAATGACTGCACAATGTATGCAATTTTGTGCAATACTTAAAGCGACACTTCTGTATGAGAACTCTGAAATCTTGCTTCGAGCTAAAGTTTTAAGAGGCTAAAAGTACTGTCAGAAGTAGGAGAGTACTGAGGATGGAGAAGAAAAGGGTTTCATTTTTCTACATTTTATCTTTGGCATCTTTTGGGATTTTGAGCCTTTTGATTTAAGATGAGCCCTTGGCTACCAGTAATAACCACATTATGGCATGTCATTAGGAGCCAAGCTTCCTTTTATACTGCACAAGTTTCTTTCCCTCGGAGTATCTCTTTTAAAAATCTCTTGCTTGACTTTTTTTGAGATGGCATTTGATTTTTTGCCCTCAGCTTTCATTGTGTTGATGGCTTATAACCACTCTGTGATTGATATGAGACATTCAGGTATTTCTTGAACCTTTTCCAGTGATGACTTCCTAACAGAAGTTATAGTCAGACTTCCAAAACCTGCAAACTTGTATTTGGCAGAGCTATAATTCAACCCATGCCAGTAACTCCAGCTTTCAAAACAGCTTTCAAAGTCATGCCATTCATCCTGTATGATTTTCCAAAGCTTCTTTGAAATAATGATGACTCCAAACACCCATCTTTAGTAAACTTAAATGAGAAATATCCCATGCATGTGCCAGGTCTGTTGTGAAAATACAAGGTAAGAGAAACTTCAAGTTTTCATCCCTATCTTTGAAGCCTTCCCTGGGAAACTCCCAGCATGACAGTATTTACTTTTTCAGTATTGGACAGAACTTCTCTGAAATAATAATGATGACAACACCAAAGTAAACAAAGAAAAAAAAAAGAAACAAAAAACCATCAGATCGATCATTTTATAGTTCTTCTGTTTATATTTTCTTCTCCAGCTTCAACAATAAATTATGATATGGCACAGTTTGTCATCCATTCCATGAAAATCCAGATGTATAAGATCCATCATAGAATTTAGAAATATTTTTAGGTTTTGAAAATCAGTTTCTTACTGGAGAGAGATATTATGGGCATGGGCATGAACCACATTTGATAGCTCATAGTACATTTTATCCTGTTTTCCTTTTGCTTCACTGGCTTTGTTTCCAAAGTTCAAGATTTGCCCTGAAGCTATGCATACTACTGAAGCTGCAATATTTGCCACTGTTGCCCAAGCAATTAATCTGTTTTTCTCTGTTTCTATCCCTCTCTGTCTCTTGAATTAGTTTATTTTTTTGCTATTCTTTATCATACCATTTCTCATTTCATAGATTTAGTGGAAAATAGTTAATCTTCTGTCCTTGTCTCCCTCTTCTGTTACGCACTTTAGGGAGGAAATGTTCAGGCCTGACATATTTGCATTTATGAGTTTTTGTTCCAAATTTGTTGTGATAATTTTCATAACCTCATTCTCATTAGCTGTGTGTTCATTTAGAGTCCTTAATTTCTCTCTCTCAAAAAAATAATCCTTTTGAAGTCAGAATTCTTAATTGCAACATTTAGTTGTGTTTATCTTTCAATTTACTTTAATTTCAATTATCTCGGTTCCCAGAATTCCAGAGTATTTTTTACAGCCCTAGTAATTAAAATCAGCTAAAATAACTTTGCTTGTGCCTGATGGCAGGACAGCCACAGCAGCTTTTTGCTGGCAGTGGTAGGCAAGCATGGAGCAGATCTGCAAATCTGCTTGCAGATGTTCATGTGAAGTGAGGAGTGAGATTACCCAGGGAGAGTGTAAGGAGAAGAGCAAGCCAAAGACAGACCCTCATGAATAAAAAAAGACTCAAAGACTTGCAGAGAAGCCCCTAGTGAGATCACAGTATACTATTGTTCTAGACATAAATGACACCAAAATCTCTGTAGTGAATACATGAGAGTAAATTGAACAATCCTGGATGACTGCTGATTCCCACTGGTAGATTTGAAAGGTCTGAATAACAAAGGCAACACATGTTTTCCACTTGAAAGAGAAGATAAAATTATGGTGCTACTTTAACTTGTGAATGTGCTTATATAGCACAGGTTGTGTATGTTATTGTTCCTAGAATAAATCCCAAGCTAAATACTCATTAATGCTGTGTTACACATCCAGAACAACCTCAGAACTGAGGGGTATGAACTATTGCTTGTCATATGCTCTTGCTTAACTACAGCTTAAAAAAAGATAATGTGCCTTGATTGTTTTATTGCACAAGCCTGCATTTGAACACAGCAGGTGGGGGAATCTGGGCATCCCCTCGATTTTGCTACTGCAAATTAGTTGTGCCTGAGGACTGAATGCATTAGGATTGAGAATGGCCATGTGTGATACCTGGTGATGAGGTCACAGAATCAGAATCACAGAACTGTTAGTGTTGGAAGGGACCTTGGAGATCATTTAGTGCAACCCTCTGCTGAGGCAGGGTCACCTGGAGCAGGTGACACAGGAATGTGTCCAGGTGGGCTTTGAATATCACCAGAGGGAGACACTCCATGCCATCCCTGGGCAGCCTGTTCCAGTGCTCTGCCACCCTCAGTGTGGAGAAGTTCTTCCTCATGTTGAGATTGAACTTCTTATGTTTTACTTTATGGCCACTGTCCCTCGTCCTGTCACTGAACACCACCAAGGAGTCTGCCCCCTGCTCATGGCCAAGGTACGAGCATTCTGGTATGTTCTTCATATCTCAAGCAAGAGCACCATGGGTTTTTGGAAATCATGATCAGGAACACAAGCATGTCATCAGGTGATAAAGAGACCTTTACCACTCTGCCAGAAAGTCTTCTGCCACTTTATCTTGCTGAGAGATAGCCAGCTCATATTGGAAGAATCCAAAGAGAAGTTCACAGTAAGTTAGCTTCTATGTTAAGAAGCCTAAAATGGCACATTTCCCCCCCTCTTTAATTTATATATTTAAAAAGTGGCCAGTGAGAATCTAAGTCCTGGATTTCTAGTTAAGAATTTAGAGCTACATTCCATCAGACAGTAAGTTCCTTCACTTTCTTTTATTGGCTTGCCTTAATGCTGCTACATTTAGGTGGGAATAGGAGGAAAGACAGGGAAAGGGACCTGAGTGCTGTTTGATGTGCTGGGCACCCTGTCCTTCCCTCTATACATACAAGACAGTAAAACTCCTGTGAGTGCTAGGAGTTAAACTCTGTTTTCTGAAGGAAGTACATATACATCCACTCAGGAATACAACTCACATTCTTTTACTGATGGATCACTTGGGGATACACAAAACTGTACTGGGAAAAGCAGTATTTAAAATGCTTTTTTTTGATGCTCAGCAGTACATTTCACTGGTGAGAAAGAAGGAAAAATCATTGGCAGCTCATCTGGGTATCAGGTAAGTGTCTGGGGCATCTGTATCATACCTACAGGGTATCCCAACTCTATTCTTTTAATGTCAGTCACTTCATATTGTTACTGATTCATATCGTTAAATTTTAAGATAATAAAGTCTTGTTGCAATCCTTGTTGCTTTTGTAATTTCCCAACTCCATATACTTTTGAATCCTTATATTTTATATATCTCAATCTTTTGTTAAGAAAAAAAGAGCTTAATTTTAGATCTGCTAGCATTTATTTAATATTTGTTCATGTTTCATGTCTAACAGACATGGGGAGAAAAAAGTGGAGTTAAAAGAAAAGTTGGCACACTATTTTGAGCTTCCCACAAGAAGATACCAGATCCTTTGGGTGGGGAGCTCAAACTGGAACAGAAAGTAACAGCTTCCTTTTACTAGATCTTGACAGTTTTAAGTTATGCCTGTGCTTGCTGCTTTTGTTTCCTGCTGTACCTATTTCTGATGTTTCCATTGTTGATACCTGTGCACAGCAAAGACAGAGGAGCCAAAAGAAAAACTGCTCCCTGAGGAATGGATTGCCTTCTTCCAGTGAGTGATAATTAGAAATGTAAACAATATCCTTTATAGTTTTAAATAGAACTTAGTAGTGGAAAGGAGGCTAATTCTTCTGTGAAATCATTGAAAATTCTTTTCCTGAAGTTATTGTTGTTTGGGGTTTTTAAAATATATTTTCCTTGCTTCATTATTGTTTAATCATAATCTAAATACACATCTGATTTTCAACACAGCATTTGTTTGTCAAAAATCGGAGCTCAGATCTTTGCACAGGGAAGTGATACATTGTTAAAAATTTTGTTACTCTGAAAACGAAGAAAAAAACCAAAGTACCAGATCAGAACAGGTTCTCCCATGTGCATGTCATCCATTCTGGTCATCCATTTAGTGAGCACATTTTTATCTCTTCTGCAGAACAAAATCATGTTATCATTATCTTTTCCTTACCAATGTCATTGTGATGTTATTTACATCCAAGGTCAGCAGCCTGAAGACAGTGCTTTTTCTCCCCAACAGAGTCCGTGTGCAACAGGTACCTTTAAAGGGATTTTCAATCTGAAGTCTTTTAGTAAGACTTTCTGGGAAATCAGTTGCTACAAGAAAGTAGTTCTTTATGCAACTTATGGCATGCTGTTTTCTTGTCTCGTGCAACAACTACAATTTTTTTGCCCATAATTCTTATACCTTGTATAACTTTGAAAATTTAAATCTCTAGAGAGCTAATTGCTGTTTCTTCTCTCAGCTTTTTCCATCTTCATGAACCTACAGAATCATCAAATCACAGAATGGTTTGGGTGAGAAGGGATTTGAAAGTACTGTAAGGTTGCTGTAAGGTCTTCCTGGAGTCTTCCCTTCTCCCATCTGAACAACCCCAGCTCTCTAAGACTGTCCTCATAGGAGAGGTGTTCCAGATCTCCTGTGGCCCTCCTCTGGACCTACTCTAACAGGTCCATGTCTGCCTTGCACTGGGGAATCCAGAGCTGGATGCAGCTGGTGGTGCTGCTTTTGATGCAGCCCAGGATGGAGTCGGCTTTCTGGGCTGTGAGTGCATATTGCAGGTCATGTCCAGTTTTCCAGCCACCAGTATCCCCAAATCCTCCTTCAAGGATTCATCCTCCAGTCTCTCCTGGTACTGGTGATTGCCCTGACCCAAGTGAAGAACTTTGCATTTGACCTTGCTGAAGTTCATGAGACTGGCATGGACAGGCTAACAGACTGAAGAGTTATGGTATCTCTAATGGTGATAGGAGTAAGATCATGAGCTGCACAGCCAGAGCCTTCCCAAAAGCCCAGCATGAAGGAGACTTCTCCGAGGCTTGATCATTTATTGAAGTTCATACTCAATAAAAAGATCTTGAAATAGCAAATACTGTAGGTAACTTTGATCTATGAAGTGTAAGCTCCAGGTGAAACACCCTGAAGTTAAAAGAAGGTTTAAGGAGCATTTCACATTTGGGCTAGGATAACAATGGGTGTGTGGAAAATTTCTGCTAGCTATTGTGACTTGGCTATCATGAAATAGCAGATGATCATTCACCTGAGGCATTAGGCATTACAGCTGTACCTCAAACCTGGAAGTTCCTGTGTCTGGAGGCTGGTCTTCAGGATAGGACTGACTTCAAGGTGCAAAGTGTGATGAGGTTCAACTACTCCCAGCTTCTTCAGCTCAGAAAGATTTTCCTAGCTGTAAGGATTTGTTAGCAGTTGGTACCTCTGGAGAAAGATGATGTTTAACTTGCTGAAGCCCCTTCTTTCAGCAGAGCAGAAGAAAACTGAAAATCTCTCACTGGAGAACAGAGAAAGGTTTATATCCAGATGGCAGCACCTGCACAAGAATTTGTGTTGAAGCCAGCCCAGGCACAGCTATGTGACTCATCTGGCTGCCCAATCTGTTCTCCACTGTGGATTCCCATGATTGATCCTCCACCCCAGAACTGCAGAATGCCTTTTAGTTAGCTCTTGGCTTATTTCTTCTTTTTATTCTGCTTGGATGCAATCAATTATCCTTTCACATGATGATACTTTAAAAGACATATCCTGACATAATTTTGTAATCCTTATTTTCTTTCTGCCATTTCTCTTCTTAATGTTTTTTTTTCCACTGCCAGAATTCCATTGAATTAATAATACAATAGTTATCTGAAATGATGCTACCTATTAGGTGCATATATTTTTCTTCATCTAGTTGCCTTCCTCTGGTCTTGATTTTAGTTTCAGATTCAAATTTGTCTTCACTGCATTGACTCAGAGACAAAACATGAGAACCATTCAAACTTTGTCAGGGGTGAGGGAAGAATGGAAGAGTAAAAACTTTTGGCATATTTGATTTTTCAACAATTATCCTCAAGCTAATAAGAAAATTTGATGGAGATCAAATGCCATGGCTGAATGAGTTTATTTTAGCTCTGAAAATTTGGTTGAAATCATTTTTTCTTACAAAAGGAGGGTTTCTGGATAAATGACAAATGCAATAAAGATTGCTTAGCTGGGAATAAACAAGGGAGGAGAAAGACATGGGTATTTTAGCTAACAGAATAACTAAACCTCCATGTTATGTTAAATAGGATACTGTCAAATAGTATGTAGCAATATGAGCTACAAGATGAAACCTTCCATGGAGCTCATTCTCTGATGTTAAAAATTATAGACTCAAACTGAGACATAGGTAAAAGCAGATATCTGAAGGATCATGGTTACACCTTTTCAGAAGAAAAGTGAAAGACCTTTGCTCCTGTTCAGTGTAGCACTACAAAGGCTGAGCTAAGATTGCTGCCTCTAAAACTTTTGTAAGAGTAAATATCAGGGCAACAAAAGTAGTCTTTAGGGTAAATAAGTAAAATGCCCCAAATGATATAGTTGTACATTTTGGATGTAAGTGAGGAGACATTTTCGGTGTCAGGGTAGCCAAGTAGGGATGGCTGTCCAGAAGGGGGTGTTTGAGGCAAAATATTGACACAACTTAAAGTAAGAGTTCAAAGAGTTCATACAAATTCATGTGCATGAAGGGAAAACAATGTCTGCAGAAGTACTGTGAACAGCTCCTGGGCTGCTCCCATGCCAGGATGCCTCAGCCAGAGGAAGGAATTTGGGGGAGAGCGCAGAGGACACATGCATGGCAGGATATCATAGCCAGAAGAAACAACAGAACACATCCTAACCCAGACCTGGGCTTTTAAACTGTTGAGATGCTGCCTAAATCCTCTTGTGTCTCTGTTGTGGCTGTAGTGACACAACTAAATTGGCTAAAAATTGTGGCAAGTTTTGGAGTGACCTGTCCTATGCTTCTTGTCATATTCAATATTCATTAAACAAAATCCATTAGCTCTACTCAGATCTTCCAAAAACTCTGACTTAACATGGTGACACTTAATCAAGAAAAAGCTCACTTTAACACTGTACATGATAAAAATGATAAAGTGGTAACTTTGTTTCAATCATCGACTTGATTTGACTTGAGATAAGCAGTATTCCAAATTGCTTATTTACCAAGCATGGAATCTCAGTTCTTCCATTTGTCAAGCATGGCATCTCAGTTCTCTCATCTTACCAGAAAAATTACTACCAAATCCCAGGCTGTCAATGAAAATGTAACAAAGAAATTTAAATGAAAACTTTTAGTAAGAAGTGTGGATTTATTGTGCAAGCTATTCTCTGCTCTGACAAGACTGTATTTATTTACAAGATTTATTAGAAGAGGGGTTTAAAGCCAATAATGTTGCCATCTTAAGAACCTGTATTGCTAGGAAAAAACCTCAACCCCTGCCAGAAGCCCTTGGCCAGGGGCTAATATTGCATTACCATGTCTAAAAGAGCTATACCTTGCAGATTTCTAACTACTTTAGAGCCTGTCTCCTTTCCAGTGTATTAGTTTGTCCTTTAACTATCAAGTGTCACATATGTGTGATTAAACTCACCCTAACTGCTCTGACCAGAGCAAGGAGCTAGAGGGAACATTCTGCTGCTGCCAGACTTCACCTGTGGTGTTCCTGTTTAGTATCTTGTCAATGATCTGGATGAGGGGATTGAATGCACACTCAGTAAATTCACAGACAACACCTAGTTGGGTGGGAGTGTTCTGCTGGAGGGTAGGAAGGATCCACAGAGGGATCTGGACAGGCTGGATTGATGGGCTTTAGCCAACTCTGTGAGGCTCAATAAGGTTCAGTAAGGTGAAGCACTGAGTTCTACAGTTGGTTCACAACAACCCCATGCAATGCTACAGGCTGGCGGAAGAGTGGCTGGAAAGCTGACCTGGGAAAATGACTTGGGGGTGCTGGTCAACAGCAGCTGACTGTGAGCCAGTGTGTGCCCAGGTGGCCAAGAAGGCCAATGGCACCTGGCTTATGTCAGCAGTAGTGTGGCCAGCAGGACCAGGGCAGTGATTTTCCCCCTGTACTTGGCACTGGTGATGCCACACCTGGAATCCTGTGTCCAGTTTTGAGCCCCTCAATTCAAGAAGGACATTGAGGTGCTGGAGTGTGTGCAGAGAAGGATGATGGAACTGGTGAAGGGTCTGGAGCATATGTCATATGAGGAACAGCTGAGGGAGCTGGGGATGCTCAGCCTGGAAGAGGGGAGATCTTATCGATCTCTGCAACTCCCTGAAAGGTGGGGGTTGGCCTCTTGTCCCAGGCAGCCAGTGACAGGACAAGAGGACACAGATTCAGACTGCTGCAGGGGAGGTTGAGGTTGGACATCAGGAATAACTTATTCACTGAAAGGATGGTTAAGCATTGGAATGGGCTGCCCAGGGATGTGGTGGGGTCACCATCCCTGTGAGTGTTCAAGAAATGACTGGATGTGGCACTTACTGCTGTGGTGTACTTGACATGTTGATCAGTCAAAGGTTGGACACAATGATCTTGGGGGTCTTTTTCAACCTTAATTATTGTATGATTCCATATGGTAGGGCAGTTCTGCAAATACAGTGAATCTGCCCAAAGGCCTTTTCCTGACATACACACAAACCAGCTGAGAGTGCTGGTGCTGGATCTCTACACCTTGGCTCTGCTTCTGTGATGGAGGCAAGTAGGGTTAGGTGGAAACCTGGAAGGAGTTGAAAAACCTTCTGCAGCTATTAAATCAATTTTTCTTGCCAGCTTGGTTGAGCTTGAAAACTGATGTCCTTTTCTCATGTTTGCCTCAGCACCCTCCTTTTCCCTGTTTGGCCACAGAGTATTGTAAGCTTTTTGGCACAGGGATTAATTCTTACTGTCAAAAGTATCAGGACATCTCAGAGAAGAAGATGAACAACTGAGGTAACTTGCTAACAGAAAATTAGAAACAACTTCTAGTTCCATGAAGGACACAAGGTCAAAAAGTAGCCTAAATTGCAATATGCTCTTTTATTCTTCAGGTTACACATTATGTCACCCACAGTGTTTTGAAGTTGGTTCTGGAACAAATGACCAGGCTTGCACATATTGTTAGCCTAAAATCCAATTCCTCAGTTAGTTGCTTCCTATTCTAAATAGAAAGTAATTGGTCTTAGAGTTTATCTGAAACCTTGTCTCATGCAAAAGAGCCGATCAGAGAACCATGTGTTGGTGTGTGGAAGGATGGCTGCAAGAAAAAGGACATGAAACTTAAAGCTCAGCAGCTAACCACAAGAATGAGCAAGGTCAACATGACCGTGAGCCTGCCTGCTAGACAAAGATAGGATCTCGCGGTCAAGCGAGACAAGGATGTGAGTTACAGCCCTAACCACAGCTGGGCAGAGCTAAGAAAATGTAACTTTTAAGTATTATCCAATCAACTAAGGACAACAATGATTAGCTAATAAAGCCGGCTATAAATGTAATCGCAGAATCACTAATAAACGAAGCTTGCCTAACAATCATATTGATTGTCCGCGTCTTCCCTCGTCCTCCGCGTTGGTGTGTGGGTGTAGTAGAGGAGGAATGGAAGAGAATGGATTTCTGTTTACTTCATAACCCTAAATGCTCTGTTAATTTCTTTTCTTTTTCCCTCTTCTCCCATGATGACTGCAGAATCAGCTTATGTCTATGGCTATAAATTATTCCTGTGCCAAATGAACACATGGTTATAGAGTCTGATAGTTTTAATGTTAGAAATTCAAGGGAGCCTCAAAAAAAAAGTCTTCTAAAATATAGAAGAAAAGAGTGTTAGGTTTCCTGCTTTTGGTAGAAGAAAGATTATTGAGCTTTTCACTGGTCACATGTAGTAAGGAGAGCTGTCCTGCATGATGGTTTCAGGGGGTAGGAAGGAGATGTTTTTACACACACTCCTGAATCCCATTCCCTGACTGAGGTGCTACTACACTGTTGGGCTAATGCCTCTCATTAAATTAACTGAGAAACAAAACAAAAGAAATTCTTTCATCCCTGAATTATCTTAAAGTGAGAGGTCAGCTATAAACACAGATATAAATACATCATTTGACACGGCCAAGTGTGTGCTGTGTAATGTGACGCTGCCACAACATTTGTAAGTTACTGATGAGATAGCGCAATTATTCTCATTTACAGATGTGAAATCAGAGGAAAATATTTTTTCACAAAACCACTATTAATTCCAGAGGTCTCTGAGCTTTTGGGTCTTTTCTGGAAAGCCTCCTGAACCCACGCACAGCAGGTGCAGACTTATGATTCTCATTTGTGTGCTGGCAGTGAGCACGTCTGGGTATTTGATGTGTCTGCAGGCAGTTTTTCCCCTCCCTTTTGATGTATTACAAGAAAAATGCACCAACCTTGAAACCCTTTATCCAGGGCTGTGCATGACATCTGTCACAGGGCAGCTTTCCTACCTGTTGATAAGAACAAATCCACAAGTGAGGGTGTGATGCACTGGAGGAAGGCAGTACATCACGCTGCATCCCCTGCCTGGGGAGCACACTATCCTGAACCTCTCCCTGGAATCTCTCCTGCTCCCTAACAAGGGGCACAACTGCAGCAGTTTGTCACTAAAGGGAAAGAAACAAACTATGAGCTGAGGAAGGAAAAAGAGGAAAGGACTCAGTGTTTACAACAGGTGTGAAAGTGAGCCCTACTATCTTTCACATCTTGCAGCCTGGCTTCAGTCATAAGCAGCTAGCAGGCAGGCAAACACACTAGTGAGTACCCAGATGCAGGGAAAGAAATGCAGTTTACACAGATTGAAATTGTTGAAAAGAAATTTATTAGAAGTTCATGGGTGGAAAGTCTACAGCTTCTGCAAGTTTTAGAGTGCCCTGCTATTCTACATGTGAAATACAATTTTTATTTGACACGCACTGTCAAACTTTTGATTGCCATGTATAATGGAGGAACTTCTCTTTGCAGGATAGTTATTTTTCCTAAACCTCATCCCACCAGTTTTTTTAAAAAACCCCAGAGCTTCTGTTTACTTATTAATGCTTGCAGAATACAAGTTCCCTAGTATTGCACAGGATTTATTTTCTTTTCTTTCACCGTACTTCTCTCTCCTTTGAAGTCAATATTTCTCCCAAAAGTAATTTGTTGTACTGTAAATTTAGAGTATGCTCAATAGTTATTGAAGTAGAGGATTAATGGATCTGTCTGGGGGCAGATAATCAGCAAATCTCATCCCCAGCTCTTCTAAACAGCATAACCCTTGAAATGTTATTTCATTCTTCAGTCACTCTTTCTAGAAGTATTTAGCAGTTCTCATGGTCATTCTGTCCATTATATGACTATGAAGACCATACTTAAATAGAGGAATCAGTTGTGCCCAGGAGGAAGTTTCCAAACTAGCTGACTTACTGAGGAGACTTTGGCACTTGTGCAAAATTACTTTGATAGGAAAATATACATTATCAATGATGGCCAATTTTTTTACCGTCTACACAGAACATGTACAACTGCAAACAGCTCCTCCTGTCTTTGCTACAAATTCATGGCTGACATCATGCCAGATGATCTCTTAGTTCTGCACTTAGATGATAAAAATATAACTGTAACAGGGTTCCCTTTTTAAAAACTATTATTATTTTCTGGCACTCCTTCAATCACAAAAAGACTATCCTGTTTTACATTCCATCCTGCTGATAACACAGTTCCTCCTTATGTATGAGATGTTAGCATGATGGATGAGTGCCAGTTGGCGTAACTTCCTATCATAATGATGGGCACCTTCTCCCCCAGTCAACACCGGCTGAGTGTGCTGATTTACGTGCCCTTTGCACTGCCGATGAAACTGCCTGATGGGTTTTTATAGGGGAAGGAAGAGAAAATGACAGATGCTCCAAGCCGCACCCTTCGATGTCACATAGGGTCAGTTTTCTGGTGCACCACTTCCAACCAGAGTCAGAGCTTCCCAAAGCAATTCAGCTGCTATCCAGGCTGCTGTTTAGAAGGGCTCTCAGCTAATCAGGCATCAAGTACTTCAGAAGACAACATCACACGTGTAACAATCCTTCCCTTTTTTGTCTCAATTTACTTATGTATTGTTCCAACTTTAATTGAATCTGTCCGTTGAGGAATTACAGCAGCACAAGGGCAAAATTAATAAATACCCTCCCTTTTGGTTAGAGAAACAGGACTTTGTTTCAAGTGCTGTTCTCCATATGTTAATATGGTGCATGCTGAATAATAGAGCTGTTTCAAGTGACACAGCTTGGTAACAGTGTTGTGGGCAGTGTAATTGCACAGGCTTATTAATGGCATGCTACAGAGGGGGCTCAGGAAATTATTTCTGTGTGTATTCCATGGGACTGTGCTGTGGCATGCTCAGTCATATATGCCAATATCAGCCCATATGGCCAGAAAAGGTGAGAGTCTGGACCCAGCTAATATCACTGGATGGCTCCAGACACTTCCACTCCTTGCCTTGGAAAAAGGCCAGGGTCCAGAGCACATCTTGCATGTGGTGCAGGTAGAAGCCAAGCCTGGTGCGGAGAAAGGAATGGGATAGTTTGTTCATGTGTCTGGAGTATTCTGTCTATCTGAACAATCTGAATTAATATTTGGGCTTAGAGACATCTTGCTGCTGGAGACAGACAAAACTGGAATGACGTAGGAGTGAGTAATCCTGGGGTTCCTCACTGGTTAGTGGGAAGAAACAAACACTTGCAGACTGGATTCACTCTTCTTTGGACAGAGATGAATCATGCTACAGAGATAACTCTTTCTCTTCATTGACCATTGAGGGAAGCCAGGGCGACAACTTCAGTGCATGTATCTATAACGTAAAAGCCTTCCTTTCCTAAGATGAAACTCTCAACTAGTGTCAGTCCCCCATACTTTAAGAAGAGAAACTAACTTAAAAGAGAAATGTGCCCTGTGATTTCTGAGATGAATTTACTTCTTTGCATATCCATGATAACCTTGCTAAGTTACATTTAGTGAGATGAAGAGGGAGATACAACCAAAAAGAGATACCCTGGGGTCATACTTGATGAGAGGAGAGTAGGGAAAGACAAGAAACAGAATTCTACTGACCTTTTCATTATTTAAAATGAAACAAAACAAAACTGGGAAATAAGAAAGAAAAGACTTGTGATTAATCATGCATTGGGTAGCTTTGATTTCTGCAGAGACTCATCAGGAGTCTGCTATTTGGAGTTGAATCATTCTTTAAAGTCAGGCAATCATTTTCACTAAGTTGATATTGAGCACAATTCATAGTCTAAACAGGCAAAGTAAAAAAATCCTTCAGCATTGTTACTCTTCAGTGGGCTCAGAGGTATCTTTTCAAAGATAAATGGGCAGCTGCTGCTTAACTATTCTTGCTCTCCACTTGAGCAAGGATTAGACTGTTTTTTGCACCTGCATCACAATTTGTGCTACAAACGAATAGGGCTATTTCAACTACAAAAGATAAGTGTTACCACTCTAACTCACACTCCTTAAGGAAGCCTTTTAGTGAGGTTTTTTTTTTGTTGGAGCTTTGTTTTGTGCCAAGTATATCCATCACCTGATGGAATTTTTGATAAAATGTCACCTCATCCTTTGCTGTTCATCAAGCATTCAACACATTGCAAAAAAAGCTGCATTGTGCACCATCTAAACCCACTTCAATTGCTGTCTAAAAGGTTTTTACAGACATACAGCATTAGGAGAAGATGCATTGATCTCCCATTGCCTGGATACCAGTGCTATTTCTGCACTATTACCTGAGTGAGTGAAAACCCCGGGAATAAAACAGAGGATACCCATGCACTTCATCTGCAATCAGAAGGAAATGCAAATGGCAATGACAATTTCCTTTTCTGTGGAAAGAATCATGCCGATGTGACTTAGCTACCCAGGGAAGGCTTTCAGGAGAGGAATATCACAGTTCTGTGCCCTGCCCAGGCACTTGGGTGAGACACCCCTGAATTCTGACTCCAGGATTCTGGGACGAGCAGTGTCAGAGACAAACACAGAGACTGGTCGAGTGTGTGGTAGTCCATTGCATGTGGGCTCATGCAAAAAGAGCCTAAGTTCATTAAGATAATATTTTTTGGCTTTGGTAGTTTTCAGAAGAGGGCATATGGACTTTTTGAAGATGAATCTTCACTGTGCCATGATGTGACATTCTTGTCTTCTGCTGAGAAAAAGTAGAATTGCTATCATGGTCTTCATAGTGAGGGAAGATTGGAGAAAGGGGAAATTATTGGAAACAATGGAAAGGAAAAATCTCAGTTTGTGACACAGTTCAAAGCCAGAAAATTTTATCGAGTATCCCCAAAAGAAAATGAAGGAAGGATAAATGAAGGAAGGATATTGGCCAATATCCTTGGAAATTATTACTCAAATAATTGGCAGAAATGCTTTTGGGCTTGTGTAGGTTGTTGCGAAGTTTATACATGCTTCAGTCTGCATCTGTACAATCTCTCCTGTGTGGATATTTCTTTCCCTAGAGTTTGGCAAAGAAACATGGCTATTTAATACAGTGTTTGACATTTACAAAGCATTATGTGCCTGTGTGGAGAAGTAATGATTAATACTAATAGACTTTTGCTCATTACAAGAAGTCCACAGCCTTTAATCAGAGCAGGTGCTGGAAGGTCTTTCCTTAAGAAACAAGCAATGTCTGAAGAAACAGGACAGAAAAAGCAATATATTTAAGGATATGCCTTTTCCTTCCCTTTGCTAGTGTAATTAACTACTTGTTTGTTCCAGCCCATGTGCCTGCTGTTCTTGTTACTGCTTTTTCCCTAACAACCCAGTTCTTTACCTCTTGTCTCTGTTTCTCCATTAACCATCTCAGCTATGGGAATTTCAATTTGTTTAGCAAGTCTGAGTGGCTCCTTTGCATCATTCAAACAGTCCCACTCCCACCCCCACTTCCCTGGGATCCTGTGCACCATGGTTTTGGGAACCCCTTCTCACTTCCCGACAACTGCATCTTTGAAATATGTTATGGCATCATATATTATATGATAAATCATATATCATGATGATATACACATATATCATCAATCCCACTTTAGACATCTTGTATCTTTGAGGTTAACTCTAATCCACACCATTACCCATCCCTGCCACAAGTATCTTTTCTTCTGGCTGACTCCACTTAATAAATACCCTTCCCCATCACCTGTTTCTGCTCATGACCCATATTTTCAATTATCGGTTTTCACAGGTCTTTGATGCATACTTCAGTTGCAGTTAACTTTTATTCTTGAACAGCATCTTCTTTATTCGAGGCTCTGTGGCTTATTTTCTGCAGTTTGGAAAACAGCAATGCTTTTATCTTGAGATTTACTACAAGAACACTGGAAAAGAAAATACTTAGATGAAAAATATGGAGGATTGGAGACAATTAAACTGCTCATTGTGAATTGCTCACAACTTCTGCCTGGTTTGGAAAGTGGGTTTTCCTTTCTAGTTATGCTTACATTATCTATCTATCTATCTATCTATCCATCTATCTATCTATCTCTCTATCCCCTTAATTTATGGATCCAACTTCTCACCACAGAGAGATCTGCTGCTGCCTCTCCCAAGAAATTATTATCTAATCTTTTCCTTATTCACTCTGCCTAGTGTCTGGTTAGCCACAAAACACATATGTGTGATCTATTTCTTTGAGAACATTTTAGCTCCCTGAAACTCCCTTTTTCCTTCCAGATTTGAATCAGATAATTTTCTGGAAGGCTGATTTTCTGAAGCCAGATGATTTTGTTTCCTTTCCCAAGGAATGTGGTCACATTCTGATTTCAATTCCTTTCTAATGCTCATGGTTCTTGCAGTGTCTCCTTTTCATTTGTTTTCTCGGCTCTCTGTACTCAAAAGCTGTAAAAAGCAGTTGCCAGCTTCAAGAAATTGCTGGATTGTCTCTGCCTCCCTGTATTCCTATCCTGGATACTGGGTTCCTCAAAGTTACTTATTCTGTAGCCATTCTTGAAGACAGAGCTGAAGATCTGAGGCTGTGTTGGCATTGGTGGTGTACTAAAATGCAGATTTTGCTCAACCATGTATTATTGCTTCCTTCTTCGTTCCAACCCCCTGGCATGGAACACCCACAGCAGCCCACTGACTATCTGGATATTCAGCCCTGTAGGTACTTCCAGCACTACAAAGCCCACTAACAGTGTGTAAGGAGGGCATACTTTTGTTCAACAATTTGTTTAACTTGTTTGACAGGCTAAAATTGCCATTCAGGGTGTATGTAATCTTGGGTTTTCTCAACAGACAAAGACACAGTAATCTCACATAGCTATAGCCATGGTGCAAGAACTGGTTGATGTTTCTGGCAGATCTTAAGCACAGAAAAGGGGTGGTCTTTCCCTGGAAATCTGGAGAGTTTATATCTATTCAAAACAGCTGAAGACCAACACCAGGATAAGTGCAATCACATAAGAGTCAAGACTTTTGTAAGACTTGATATTTTCCAGGTCCAGGTACAGTGCAGCTTAGAGAGTGAATAAGCACTGGGAATAGATGAGCACACAGTATCCTGCAGGTTTTCAGAAGAGGGGTGCAATTTTGACAGTCCTATGGCATGTCAACCTTGTTTTCCATGCATCTTTTTGGAAAGATTGAAAGTTAGAAACTCATTTAGCCTGTTAACACATGCTTTCCAAAGGGAGGACGGAGGCATGTACAGAAATTGATGAAATCTCACTAGTGTGTCTTATTTACCAGAGCATTTTGTTAGATCAGGATTTATGGAGGAGAAGCTGAGCTCTGTTTCTACAGATCTTTGCTCAGAGCTGTATTCTTTGGAGAGTACAATCTTGGGCTGAAGACTCCAAAATATTTATTGAGCATCAGTGACTCAGGGACTCTAATGGCAATATGTTGTATACCATAGTAGCAGGCAGTAAGATTTGGAGTAACTCAGTGGAGAACAAATATAGAAGTTACTTTCCCATTTGTCCCATTTAGTCACCCCTGGAAGAAGTTTGGACTGCTGTAGTGAATCCAGCTGAGCACAATTTTCTTCGGGACTCTAACCTGCTCATCTGCTTTTAGTGCCCTTGGAAAGGAAGGGAAAGATAATAATTTTCAATTAAAAGTCCAGCAAGTTGTTGTGAAATTTTATACCACATACTTGAACCACTTCCAAACTTTTACCAATATTTTCAATCTCCTTTTTCCTCCCAAAGAAGTTAAATGACTGCATGAGGATGACACCAGGGGAAAAAAAATGGATTACGGTTATTTTGTTATGAGGGCTCTACTGGGACTTTGAGGAAACCAATTCAACAAAAAACCCCCACAGAACAAATTTTCAGGGCCAGTGGAGAGGAATAATATTCTCATACTCTGCGGATCTGTATCATCATTATTCTTAATGGCCTGTTCCAGCATTTCTAGAATACAGTGTACCTGAAGTTGGATGACTAGCTGTTCTTTGGGACTCAGTGCATTTGGATTCAAAGCTGCATTTTTGCTGGATACAGGATGCAAACCTGAGGGAAGCTCATGTCATGAATACATTCTCTCTGTCAATCTTTGTGAAGCAGTCTCATGTGTTGTACATATGCCTTTTTGTGCTCTTTTCCTTTTTTCCCCTTTCTTTCCTGATTAATAAGGACTGCTGGGATAACACTGAAACACAGTCTGACTTCTAACGCACCTCTAGAGAGCTCCTGGATTAATTGCTTTTTTGTCAACAGAATTTTGTCTCTCCTGCACATTATTTATGGCACCTGTCTGCCATTGTCACTGTAACTTTGGAATGGGTTCTCCCAGACCCCACTGTTGTCAACACTTCCTTCAAATTAATTTGCACAGGAAATTCAGACATCCCTGTTGTTTACATTGAGATATAGTTATTTAGGTGAGACTGCTCTCATCAGATCAGATTTTCAGGTGTATTCATGCGATTAGAAATCTTTTGCTATCCAAATACCATAAA
Source organism: Corvus cornix cornix (assembly GCF_000738735.6). NCBI lineage: Eukaryota > Metazoa > Chordata > Aves > Passeriformes > Corvidae > Corvus > Corvus cornix. Next base: position 101,364,967 of record NC_046332.1, on the reverse strand, counting down.
AAATACACTCAATTTATCAGAAGTGACTATCAGGAAAAGATCATTTATTGATGTTCTTTGGAAAATTAATGGACACACTATCTTCTCAGAATTTTGTCTGTTAGGTATGCTCAAGAATAAGATTTTTCCATCCATCTCTCTTCCCAAACTCTGTATTTACATGCAAAGAGACTTCCCCTTGCTGAAAATATCTTACACACAAAGATGAAGCAAAGAAATATTAGAAATGGAAGGTGCAAGTCCAATGGAGAATGGCTAAAGGAGCTTGGGTTTTTTATCCAGAGGAAGAGGAGGCTCAGAGGAGACCTTATAACTTCCTGAAACTTCCTGAAAGGAGGTTGTAGCCAAGTGGGAGTCAGTCTCTTCTCCAAGGTAACAAGTGGCAAGACAAGAGAAAACGTCTTCAAGTCACACCAGGAAAGGTTCAGGTTGGATATTAGGAAGAATTTCTTCACTGAGAGGGTGATCAGGCATTGGAACCATTCCAAGACGCCCAGGAAAGTGGTGGAATCACCATCCCTGAAAGTATTTAAAAGCACGTGGATGTGGCACTTGGGGGCATGGCTTAGTGGTGGACTTGGCAGTGCTGGGTTAACAGCTGGAACTGATGATTCTGCAGGTCATTTGCAACCTAAAGGATTTTATGATTCCATTAAAAACTACTCAATTTGGACTGAATTAAAGGCAACATCAATGATGATATTACTCAAAGTAATATTTTAAAAACTATGGATAGTTAAAATGAGGCTCCTAGAAACAATAAGACACCAAATAGTAAGTCTTTATAACTTTTGGCCCAGGTCCTGATGTGGCTAAACCTTCATTTAAAAGCTTAGTTTTGGGAAGGTCTTAAAAAACTAAGAAGACAAAATAGGATGTCATATAACTTATAGTACAGAGATTTGTTTTTCTAAGTCTCTAGAAAACACTTCAATTTGTTATTTCCTAATAAAAAATATTACAAAAAGAGGATCCATAGCAGATACAATTCAAAAGACTGAACACTGAATCTTCAGAAGTCCTCCAAAACATTTTCCTGGTTTTGTAATATCTGAGCTGAAATTCCCACATGCAATAAAACTCCTTTTCTCTGTATTTTACTGTAGAATCATCAGAAGTAAAACCAACAAACCAAAGCATCTCTATTTCCACGTTTTTGTCAGGGTTCAAAACTAGTAGAAAACAAGATGCCTCTTTGAGCTACTGTTTATAACTTTTTAAGCAAAGAAAGAAAGCTCTGCCAAACTGAAAGCAATTGCTGGTTTCTAATGCAATCAGCAAATACAAACTGGACACTGATACCAACCAAGAAGCCAGCCCACATCTTGCCTTTACTGGTCAGTTAACTCAATTGTATTAACTCCCCAAATCCTTTTTTCCCACTCCAAGGAAATCATGCATGATATTGCAGTGTGGAGTTTAGTGTCTGCAACTTTAGAATGTTGCCTGGTATAGAATTTAAACAAGAAGGGGGAACTTACACCAGGGCAAGGCATGATAAAAAACATCCCAGAATTTAAAAGATGAAGTGAAAAATCTTTATTTGTATAGGGCATTTGCTACTTACCAAAAAGAGCAGACTCTTTGGTGAAATGAAAAATACCCCTTACACCAGAATCAGAAAATCCATGGCAGGTATTATTCATAACGTGGAAGAGTTGTGATTTGCAGCTAAGAGTGTCAGAAGAAAAAGGAATCAAAGCATACAGCAGATTTTTTCATATGAAACACAACTTCATATATCCTCCAGTGAACTATTTCACTTACCTGCTGTCTCCTATCCAACCTGGCTATCATGTCTCTACGTGGGCTTCTGTGTGTCCCTATAAACAGCCACTTTGGATGTTCTGTCACCGGTGAATGTGGCCATTCTGTGTTTGGCTCTCTTGTGAAAGATGTTGTTCACAATGAGATTGTGGCATCAGCCTTGGGGGAAGGTGTTCACACCTGGGAGCTGGAGGATGACAGCTCTGGGAGGGTGCAACTCAGAGACACATCCCAGTTCGCAGGTGGATGGGGTGGGGATTAGGATCACAGCAACCACATCTTCAGAAGATGCCTCTGTAATGACACATCTGCAGTCAGCATAATTAATGCCATTAACTTCAAAGAAACCAGGCAGACTGCTGTACTTGGTGATCTGGCTGCTTAGTTGAAAGAGGTAATGCTCTGTCTGTTTCTTTCTGTACTCTGTGTCCATGTTTCTCACTAACACAGAAATTTAAGGCTGTATTTTCCAATAAATGTCACCTTATATCAATCACAGCTAACATTATCCCTGTGCTTAATTCAGACACATGCACACAATTGTTTGTCTTGGAAGGTACAGTTCATTGCACAGTAACTTATAGCCTGAATTTTGGAAAGCCCAAGCCATATGTTGAAGTCAGTAAGCACCGCAATTGCTTCACTTGCAGAGTTCAACAGTTAATTCTGCATGGCTTCCAAACACCTTTGTCATTCCCTAAAGTGCTTCCTCTGTCATCTACCTTCACAAATTGTCTGTGATACTTGTTAGGAAGATGAGCACATTGAGTTAATTAAGAGTCAGACATATATTTTAAAAGCACAGTATCATTTTCAATGATAAAATAATAAATCTGTATTGTACTTGAAACACAGGTGTCATGGGGCAATTGCATAAATGTTTATTGCTCCTATTTAGAGCCTTGCATTCTCTCCATATAGCAGGAACCAATTACCTCTGCAGGACTAATAGATGGTATAAAGGCCCAGTGTAAGAGAAGCTCTCTGCCTGAGTACTCTTTGACTGGTTTACAGTCTGTACTTGTAGTTTGGTACTCCTATACCTGCACAGCTGTTTCTCAGCCTCAGAAACAGCTCAAGTGCACTCTTCTGATGTCACTGTCACCCTGACACAAGGACAAGCTCTTCCAGGTACTTCAGTAGTCACTTTCTAGTGGTGTCCTTCTTAGGTTTCCCATTTGAAAGGCGTATGTCCAGCTCTCTTTTCTCCAGGTGTTTGCTCTTTCTGGACTTTGCTCCCTAGAGCTGTGGTACTAAGAAACAACTGAATATTGATCTCTCCCAGTTCATTCTTTAGGATAATCTTTTTGTTTACCCTTTTTGCTAAAGCATTTTCCACAGAGATTGCTTCTCCTCTGAAAGACCTGCTTTCTAGGCAGGAATGCCTCTCCTCCCTTTTGCCTTGATATATAACTCTTGATATCTACACACATGCACTTCTCTCAAAGTGCTCTGTTGCCCCAGTCCCTAGTGTTTGTTGACCTCCCTGCTAACCTCTGTCATGCCTGTGGTCTGCCAGAAGTGAGTGTGTATCTGCTTGCAGGTACTGATGAGGTTGCTGAGTACCTGGGTCAGTCCATAAGGAAGATATATGTCCCCATTCAGTGACCTCCCTGCTGACAGAAGCTTGAAGTCCATCAAGGACCCAGTCATTTTTCTTTCCAGCCTGTGCTTTTTTCTTTACTATAATTTTACATTTTTAATCAGAGTATTATGATCTCCTAAAGCCTTTACACAGTGTAAGACTATTACATCAGAGAAGTTATCTTTAATCATTAAAGATGTCATCTTATTGAAGATTAACAAATTATTATTTATTTGATGAGATTTTTGTTATCCAGGTCATTGTGCTAAGCAACACTGACTATACTGCTATAATTTAGGGTTTTATAAAATCAAACCCTTATATTAGGTTTTCTGGTATTTTAACTACAATTTATATCAGGCTGGACTATGGAAAAATGCTCCATGGATGGAGAAAACAGGAGGTTATCCTCTCCCATCAACTATTAGGAACTTTGTTCTGCACAGTGTTGCCCAAGGTGATCCCAAACCATTTATAAGAACTGAGGAACTTTTGAAAAATAGCCCAGTAATAATACAGAAACCATTTCCCCCAAAGTAGACAAAGATAGATGAAAGAATAACTTTTTCTCCTTTCTTAAGATGAAATCCAGAGCACTGAATGGATAAAACACATTCTATTTGAAAGTTGCTAAGAAAATCCCCAAAGCGAATTATTAAAGAATAATATTTATTTCTATTTGTTTATTTAGATGCATTATTATAGAACACTCTCTTGGAAGCAACCCTGCTTTCACTCATATTTATTTTTCAGAGCTCAAACACTTTAAATAATTCTGCTTACCTGCTTTTTTTCAAAGCAAGAGCTCTGGGCATTCCTGGACCTCTCGGCTGTTCTCAATTTTAAGTAAAATGTGTCTTTGATGAGCCAAGAATTTAAACATTCTATTAAATTTTATCCAGGGGTCCTGTTGGGAAATATGATTTTCCAGCCCCACCAAATTCACCAGAAGGTCCCTGGTCAGTAATGGCGCATGTTGCACTTAGAGCCTCCCCTTTGAGGCTCAGTTTCCTGAGGATCTGGGTTGACTGGGTCCCGGACACCTTGCAGAGCTCGACTGACTGACCCTGCTGGAATACTGGTTGCTGAGGGAGAGTATTGGGGATCAGGGCCTCTGGGCCAGCCTTGGAAAGCTGGATGAGCACCTGAGGTGGAGTGGCGTCACCATCTGGGGGAAGCCCACAAGGCATTCTTACTGGTTGACGGCTGTGACCACGGTCAGAGCTGACCTCAGTCCCACAGTTGCCGGCACAGACACAGTCAGATAGGGCAGTGTGGTTCCTGTTCCCCATCTCTCTCCTAGCACCCTGGCTTGGACCTGGCATGCTGACCCTGGAGGCTGGCAGGTGGTCTTAGCCATTACTCGTCTTAGAAGCTGATAAGGGCTGTCAGCAAGTCAGAGCCTGACATTTCAGCCTATGTCACAGATAATTTTTCTTCATTTCCTCCTAACCAATGGGAGTCACAGGCCACCACAGTGTGTGACAACCCTGTATATGTGCTGAAGGCACAGGCACACAACATGATACAGGAACAAGGAGGTGTTTTATTCAGTGTGAAGTACTTTGCTGCTGAGATATTGACGGGCCCTGATCACCATGTGCTTTGTTCCTCCCTCACTCAATGTTTTCTCTCCTTACACTGGCAGTGAGTTGAGAAAGAAGCAGAAAAGCATGTTGACTGTGTTCAACAGAGTTCTGTCTCATCTCAGTCTAATCCTGTCTAGTCAAGTGTGTGGGTACACCTCTGCAGAAAAAGCGGGAACAATTTATGTCAGCCAATGCAGAGTTGCTCTTCTGCACTCTCCTTCTTTCCCTTCTCTCTTGCCCACTGCATCCAGCTTCTGTGATGACCTCAGCAGGCCTACCCACAACTGACTTCCACTACTGCTGTACTAAGTCCACCTCCCACAACATATCAGACTTGGTAGGAGCTTGGCTAAAATGCAGAGTGTAAAAAAGACATTGCTACTCCCTGCCTTTTCTGAGGATGTGTTTCAGAATTGTCATGTCAGGTTATGGATGATGCCTTTTCTTGGTCTTAAAATCAAGAGTCATACACGGTTAGAAGGGGAAAAGGGATTTTACCTTGGTATTTATTTTAAGGATCCTTAGGTGCACATGCCCAGGTCATACGCATCAAAATGCACCTCGTCCCGTATGCCCCCAAAGATTGGGTATAACCTTATAGGTTTTACTAATTAGCATATCTATCAAAGATTCCCCAGTGAGAGGCCTCCTCCCCAAGGAACCTTCCCCTGGATGGTTCTATCTTGGTTTACAGAATGTGTTCTGGAGAGGACCTTGGAGTCTGGGGCACACTGATCCCAAGCTATGAAGCTTCTAAAATGTTTAGTCTCTTAGCTTGACAATCAAGTCCAAGAATGTAGGGAAAAAGCACTAGGAATACAGAAGTTGTAAAAAGGTATAAATAACAGAGGTATAAAAGAAAAGGCAAAAAATTTTCATGGCATCATGGAAGCCACTAGGAATGGTGAGCATTCTCATTATTTACACTAGACCTGATCAGCTGGTCTAGGATATGAATTCAAAAGCAGACATTTTGCTTCCCTCCTCTTCTGAAGGACCCATCTCAGATCAATGGTAGTGACTCTCCCAATAATCATAAAAAAGTGGATGTGGAGAATTACATGTCAGTGAGCTTAAGAAATTATTTTAACCAAATGATGAACTATTCAGAAAGTACCTGAAAGATAAAGAAAGGTAAGGAGGCAGAGGGGATTTGTAAGGAGCAAATTGTATTACAAAACATCTAATTTTCCTCTGCAGCATAAAAGCAGATCTAGAACTAATCTATTAAACTTTACTTTGGGAACCCTTTTGATTTGATCTCACATGACATTCTTATAATCCAGCAAAAGAAATACGGCATGGATTAAATCACTAGATGATGTATACAAAACATGTTCTTTATCTATACTGAGAATTGCTTCATCCCAATCACACGCTTACGGATGATACAAAGTTGGGTTGGAATACAAGTTTGAGGTTCAAAGTTATCTTGGCAATATAGAGAAAGGGCATGAAACCCAAGGATAACTGCAAGGGAATGCTCCAAGAGATGAGCACCCAACTTCTTGGGCACAGTACATTTAACAAGCAGCCAGGTTGCTGTTTTGGAGAAGGATTGCAAGCAGAGCACAACAACGTTGTACTGTTATGAAAAATGCAAACAGCGTACCGTGATCTATAAACACACGTGGAGTTGGCAAAACACCTAATGTATCAGTAGCATCCACACAGGAATATCTTGTCCAGTTTTGGGCACTGTGGTTAAATGAAGATAGAGGCCAACTGGGGAATGTCAGAAGAGCAATGTGAGCACATCTATACTGTGGAACTATTTTACCGTCTAAACCTGGCTGTAGACAGACAGTTCCCTGACCTGCACTAACTCATCAGGTATGTCCTGCAGCTCTCCAGGAGCATGCAAGCTCTCCCAGGTCCAGCTGGGCCACTGACTGGTTGTCATGGCCTAAAGGGCTATCCAGCCCATGGATATATAGAGATCATGACCGTGGGTTTGCAGGATTTTTTAACACACAAGCACACAGAGGCTTTTTCTTCTAAATTTCTCGATTTTTATTATAGATCACCCCAAATGGTGTGCAAGGATACATATTATCAACAAAGTTTATATCTCTATCTCTCAAGCCCTTACAAATTACTATCAGCAGTCAACACAGCACCAACCAGTGGTATAGCAACCATCAATTGTATAGCAGCAATCGATATTGCAGTAACCAACAGCCAACCATCACTAACAGGTGTAGGTACTATTACAGGTTATTGCAATCTCATCACTAGTGGAAAAAGCTTATCAACAATTAGCAGCACATATACTTATGGAAGATTACTTGTAGAGATATATAATACCCATGTCAAATGAATTAGACAGATTGCAGAAGGGGCCAAAACATCCCACAGGTGGGAGAACAAACCAAACTGACTCCAAAAATGGGCCCAAAGGGTGTCTAGGAAGATAACAGAGAGACTCTCACTTCAGAGATTATCTCACATCACAGAGCTTGCAGTCTGTCAGCCGGATCCCCTGTGAGAGTCCAAGAACTTGTAAGGAGTTCATGTGGAGAATTCAGCCTGCTTAAGTAAGAAAAAATGCATGCAACATGCATTGTTCTCTGTTGTTTTACTCATTTTGCATAAAAATTAAGTCCTTTTTACATCATAGAGGCATAAGAGGATGTAGACATCATCCCTTAAAGCAGCCAATAGATCTTGTAAAACTTGATTTTTCACATATAACAAAAGATAGGTGATGTTTTCTGATTTTTTCAGAGAAATTTTTATTTTTGTAGACTCTTTCTCACCTTTTCAGATGATAAGTGGTGATTACAGTCCCTTTTTTTTTTGCACATTTTGGTGGTATCTCAGGATGTCTCTAGTTTCTAGGCACCCTGGGTGTATTTCAAAGAGACCAGCTGCTGCACTTTTCAAGTATGTTTCTGGTTCTCATGCCTGGTTCCCAGGCTCACAGCTCTCAGGCTGGCAGGAATTTTCTCTGTCAATATATTTCAGCAGGCATTTTGTTCTGTTCAGTAATTATCCCCTTCCAGCCAGGTTGCATTTGAGGCTGCTCACATTGCTTCTGTGTCCAGAAATAATCTCTGATGTTGTTTGAATCATAAATACAGACAAAATGGATGATTTTATGGCCTTTGTCCTGGCCTGAATAGCCTAGCACCACCATATGAAAGACAATCACAATTTCTTTTAAAGTTTTAAACATGGTGCCTGAGAATTTAATCAATTGACCTTAACCCGTTCTGTTGTAAAAAATAGTGAATATGAGTCCCTATTCACTGCTACATGCCATTCATGGCTGTATACACATGAAGATACACAGGTTCCTTTCTGAGCCTTTTCTTTCAAAGATGAACGCATTTTGAACTCTTTAATCTTCATACAAAAGCTGTTCCAAGGCTTTGACTGCTCTTGCCTTCATATGTGTGTATTCTACTTCTGTTTTCCTGGAGGAGGAAAGAATCTGAACAGCACATAACATTCACAGTATAATCATGAAGTGACAGAGGATTATTATTCTGTTTGTTCTCTGTTCCTTTCTCAAGAATTCTTAATGTTCTATTTACTTTCTTGATGGCTCCTGAGCATGGCATTGAGATTTTATTGGAACTGTCAAGGGTAACTCAAAGATCTTTTTTTCTTGCTTGCTGATAGCTAATTTAGAGCTCATCACCGTTATGCATGGTTAAGAATGTTTATTTCCATGTGCAATACTTCATATTTATCAGCATCTCATCTGCCATTTTTCTCACAATCACTCGATATTGTGAGCCATCTGCAACTCTTCACAGTTGAATCCCATTTTATTGCCTTAAATAATAGAGTATCACCAGAAAATTTCATTACTTCATTTTTCCAGATGGCATATGAACATGTGGGATAACATGAGTTCAGGCACAAATGCTTTCAAAGAGCTTTACACTTACAAAGTGTAAAGTCTGTCTGTTAACTTAATGATTTAAGGACATATAATGACAAAAAAAAGGAGATTTCTTAATAGGTGAGCAGTAGATGTGTCTCTGTCTTTCCCTGTGATATTTTTTTGCCTTTAGTAGTGCTATGGGGACTCGGAAGAATACCTACAGAGGATATCACTGAATATTTCTAAAGATTCTGCCTTTTACTCTTTTGACTATTCTATTGGTTCTACTTTTGCACAATAGTCTGCTCTGCTCTGTATCAGGGCAAGATCTCATCACCCAATGGGTGCTACTGGTCCTTCGTGCCATATTGTACTTAGTCTTTCATCATCTGATACAGAGAGATGTTTCTCATTTTCATCCTATACTCTACATCTGTAATGTCACAGCATGAGAAGCCTTTAAGTCATTGTTGTGGAAGCTTCAGACGAAGTATATTAGAGAAGCCCTGCTACTGAGCCATGAGGTACAAAAGACCCCCTTGTGTGCTAAACTCTTTCTCAGAGAGGAACCCAGGGGCAGATGGATCTGATCTTAGCCTCAGACTGTCAATGGGTTAAGTAACTTTGTCCTGCAGGCTTTAATGATGGCAAATCAGATATATTTATATAAAACAAATTATTTATTATGACAAATGATTAGACAAAAGATCTTAATCAAGAGTTACTTACTACACAGTATAAAAAGCTAAAACTGCTAGCAATGCATAGTACAGTATAGTGCACTATATCTAAGCAATTATATTAAAGCTAGCAAAAAGAAGCAATTATTAAGCAGAGATTGTTATAACTCACCAGTGCTTGTGGGCAGATCCCTTTCTCTTAAACTTGAGGGGTATCTGTGGGGGGCCTCTCCCCTACCCAAGGGAGTTAAACGTCACACAGTCCAAGGAGGAATATGTGGAAGAACCTAACTGTATGAAAGTGGACTGGCCTTTTACACTATAAAGTGATTGACTGCCCATCATATATCTCCAGGTGAGTTTAGCATCTTATCTGCCAAATCTTTGCCTCGCTGTCAGGATGATAATTTGGGGTTAGTTAGCCAGACAGCTTTTAGCATAATTCAAAATAGCAACACCAGCACATGGTAAGCCCTCTCAATCCACTACTGATAGCTTTGCAAACAGGACATTGTCCAAGCTGCTTGGCCATGTTCCAGGGCAGAGCACCTTGCTACAGTCATGCCTTCCCATGGGATTTTCAAACAAATTTTGCAAAATCAATTGTGCTTTCACATCATGCCTTTAGTTTGCTCCACTGCTCCATAGCACATATGGGAATGTCTGCATCCCCACCACTGTCCTTTTTCCCAAATAAAGTAAAAGGGTGGATAACAAAGAACTTTCCAGAGGCCACATGTTAATGGCTTCTTAAACAGCTAATTTGTAGTCATCAGTTTTTCCCCTTTCCCAAGCTTTTTGCATTGTATACAATGGCTTTGTATTTAACCCAGGGGCCTGGTGTACTGTCAACCATATCCCAGTTTCATCTATTCTAAGACATACCCACATATGCAGTTCCTTTCTTTTCAGCATTTGAGGCCAGGCTTCAACAATTACACTTTTTCCCAGGCATGGTGTCATGGCAGGATACAGTCTCAGTTGCAGCATCAAGAAGTGACACGCATCATTAGGCCTCTGAAATCCTCCCTGCACAGAGAAGAGGATTACTCAGCCACAAGAGCATTAATTTCTCACTTTCCTTGGGGCAACTGAGGGAGGATGATATTCATGGTTTTGTTACTTCTCTCTCTTCTTCTTGGTTTGTGGTATTTACAGATCAGGAATGACTGTACATTTATAAAGATACTTGCCTGCATGACTTCACCCGCTCCCTTAGATGGTGCAGGAAAAAAGGTCACATTGAAGCCAGGAATCAGGGTACAAGAAGAAGCACAATTCTGCACCTTTTCCTCATCATGGCTTTCCATCTCTTGTTGGTACCCGAGCACACAGATGGGCAACCAGGATGCCACAGTGGGCTGCTCCCTCCTCCATACAGAGGGAATGTAGGCCACTGGAGACAATGAGGATCCCTGCATGGTTTCCAAGGTCCACTTGCTACTGATAGAGCTCTGCCATGGACATTGCACTACATCAAGCCTTTGCTTTGCCTAAATCCCTCTAGGAAACTTTGGGAATTTGCTTTATCTATTTGCCCACCAAAATCTTCATATTCTGCACTTGCAACACTCAGGGAAGATGGAGCATGCATCCCTTTCCACAGAGCAGATATACTTGGGCTCATGTCCTAAAGGGAGGACATTAGGCTGAGTGAATGGATGGAAAAGACAGAGGAACACAGCTAAGTTAATGTGTGGTGTTTCTTTGGGATATCTGCTCAAGTAATTCGTAGTGGATGAATCCCTCTTCCCTGACAAACCAGAGTCAGAATGAAGCTCTCACAGGGATTTGGTGTGGGAACTGGTGTTCCTCATGTTTGGTGTGGTGAGAAAAGCCCCCAGCAGACAGATATCTCCCTCTTTTCTGGAAGATGACTGAGATGGCATTGCAAAGTGGAGCAGGATGAAGTGCAGGTCAAACAGAAACCCTTCACTGAGTGAAGCTATGCAAGGACTAAGTCACAAGGAGGGACTTATGGCTGGATAGATACACAAGAGAGCAATTCAGAAAGGGGTCTGGCAAAATCTCTGTAATTAGCCACCTGAGACAGCACTAGCTCATTCCTGTGACAGAGAAGCTACTCAGACCCCTTCATGCATCTTTCTGAAGTTTGTCCTGTTTTCTAAACTTCTCAGTTGAGCCACTCACTGCAACAGAGAAGTGCAGTTGAAAATCTTTAAGCATGATAGTTAATGTGGCTTGTAACATGATAATTCTTGCCCCTCTGCAGATGTGTGGGACTGCTCCAGCAACACTGTGTTAATTGAAACTTGTGGGTCCTATCTTGTAGTAGCAAAACATACAAGCAGCTAAAATAGTGTATTTGTTGGTTTTGCCTATATAGAGAGAATGGGGTAAGTGCTACATAGGCAAAACGTAAGTAGGAATGTTTGGTTACCACTCTCCAATCCACAAAGCCAAACTGTTACTTGCAGCAGCAAACTGCTTTAGTAGGACTTTACCCCTTGACACTTCCCCATTCCAGTCTCCTGAGTACTCAGCATAATTCATCTCTAGCTCTCCACAATTTACAGCTCTTTACATTAGACTACATGGTCCTGTGTTGTCAGATTTGCTCTCTTCCCTTCTCTCCCCTGCAGTCAACAACAGAGACTGTCTCCATTCTCTATAATATATTACCTTTACAATTTAATTGGTTCAGAGGTAATATATAAACAGCTGGAATAATCAGACCAAAATGTTACATGGAGCAATTATTATCTTTTGAAAGTATGCAAGAGAACAGCGTATCATTTATATTTCCAGTAAAGTATGTATGATGGTGGTACAACTTGCAACTAGATCATCAAATACTTAATATATGCAGACCACAGTGTTTTCTTGTAAGTACAAATGCAGAAGAGAGAAATGAATTCCCAGAACAGCAAGGAGGAGGAGTGTTGGGGTTCATCCCCTCCTGCCATGTAGTCCTGGGAGAGGGGCCCTGGAGGGGAGGCACGGTGTTTCCCTGCCCCTGGTCAGCCTCGTTCCCCATTGGTTGTTTTGTGTTCCCCTGCACGGGCAAGGACCCTCAGGTCCCGTGATTGTAAGAGTTCCTTGGCAGATCCCGGCCATGCGGCTGGAGAAATAAACATCTCTGAAACATCTATCAAGAATTGGTCCATATATATTTCTTTTCCTCGGGCCTCCTTGTTTGATATATGCGTGTTACAGCATCCGCACTGTAACAAAATGGTGGAGAATTGTGAGCAGAATGATGCCCGATCCCTAAGTGACTGATTTGTGAGTAAACCCTGGAAACTTTGGATTCCTCTTCTTGTTTTTGTTTTCCTATTCCATATCTAAACTACGGAGGAACTGTGGAAAGACTCTTGGCTCTCAGAGCCGCATATGGACATTTATCTTAAACTTGAAAAGATTCTTGAACAATGATTTGTAAATTTGAGCTTAATTCAAGCTCGAAAAGAACTGAAACACTTCCTGGCATGGTTGTTTAAGAACTTTTTCTATGTTTCTTGGGATTTAATTCTTACCAAAGACTTTCGGAACACTGTTTGGACACAGTTAATTTCTGAGTCAAAATATATGCCGATGGAAGAATATTTTTGTGAATATTATTTAATTACTGAGACTGTTGAGCAATGTCAGCTGTGTCTTGGTGAAGGGAAGCCTGCCTCAGAGTCTGTGAGACCCAGGCCACGTGGACCGAGCCCTCTCTGAGCAGCAGCGAGGCAATTCCCGCGTGCAGGCGGAACGACACAAGCTGCAGTGTCGGCGGTGGAACGAGGCACGGTGGGAGTGGCGCAACCCAGCGGTGACCACCCGGCCACACACAGCGCATGGTGGAGCGAGCCCCGTGAATGCCTGACCGAGAGGGGCGGCGTGTGGGCGGCAGCTGGCAGCGGTGGCGGTGGAGCGGAGCCGCGCCCAGCCGAGATGCGCACTGGAGCAGGGCGTGGGGGAGTCGTCGCTCGGGGCCCCGCCGAGACGCGGGTGCAGTGCCTGGCAGCGGCAGTGAAGCTGAGAGCAGAAGCGGCGATGCATGGAGAACTGAGTGGCGTGGCCCGGCCCGGCCTGCGCTGCCCCGAATGTGACCCCGGGAAGAGCGCGCAGGCACGAGCAGCTCTGGCAGCCCCGGCAGCACTAGCAGCCCTGGCAATTCCAACACGGGAGAAAGCAAAAGAGAAAGCAAGAACGCAGCGAGACAGAAAAGAGCAGCCACGTGGAAGAAGGGAAAGATCACCATAGCTAAGGTTTTAGGAATTGTAAAATGGTATAACGTTAAACAAAATTATGGTTTTATAACAAAATGTGACAACCAGCAAGACATATTCGTTTGTAGAACTGCTATTAAAAAGAATAACCCTGAAAAATGCATCCCAAGCTTGGGAGATGGAGAGGTGGTGGAATTCAAAATTGTGCAAGGTAGAAAAGGGTTACAAGCATCGCAGGTCACTGGGCCTGATGGTGTTTCTGTGAAAGGCAGTATATATGCTAAAAATCATTGTCATGTTGGACAATATCTCCATTATAAGACCCCCTACAGTCTCCCTTTCCTAATCCCACCTTTCCCTTTTACCCTATATCCTATTACCCCCAGTGTATTCCCAATCCGTTTTTCCACCCGTGGTTCCCCTCACAAAACCATGCCTTTACCAATTGATTCCCCAAAAATCCCTTTCCGGTGCTGTCCTGGGTTGCAGTGTATTCTATTACCATCCTCAGGAGCTGTTGAAACCAGGTTGGGCAGTGTTTTCCTTGCCTCCTCCCCCCAGACTATCTTTCTGTTAATTGCCCATCATTGTCCTGCCGCCTGATTCAGAGATAACTCCCTCCGGACTATCTTCTGTTAATGAGCCTCATCAACACTTTGCCTCATGACTCATTACCCCATTGTGAGATGCTCCACCCAGGGGGAGGAACCAAGCATCCCATCGTGGATATAATCTGGGACTCTGACCACCAGAGACAACCCTTCCCACTGGATTTCCAGAGGACAGGAGCTACACAGCCACCATTGGACTTTCTGAGGAAGAGCAGACTGTTTTACTACAGGATCACCGCTTCAGAGGACTGCAGCCACCATTCTACCAGACTGCTACCACCACCCTGCCTAACAGGGAGTCAGGTTGTACCTTGACTCTGTCAGTTTGACAGTGTTTTTCTTTTACTTTTTTCTTCCTTTTCTTTAATTTCCATTAAATTGTTATTCTGACTTGGTGCCTCCCACTGGTTTGTTTTCAAACTAGTACAAATGCCAAGTGAGGGATGAAAAGGGGGAGGGAAGAAATGAAACCCTCTCCTGCCTCAGTTTCCCCACAAAGCATGCTCAGAGAGTCCTGTCTCCTTTATGTCAGCCTTAAGATGTTCCAGAGAATCTGTTTGGACATTTAAAGACTCAGGAGGGTGGCTTATTTTATTTTTAAACTGTTCTTGTTATGTTTATCCAGTTGTCTTCAATGTTAAGTTTTAAATCTCTTTTTGTTAAAAATAAACGGGTGAAATGTTGGGGTCCCTTTCCCCCTGCCATGTAGCCCTGGGAGAGGGGCCCTGAGGGGAGGCACGGTGTTTCCCTGCCCCTGGTCAGCCTCGTTCCCCATTGGTTGTTTTGTGTTCCCCTGCACGGGCAAGGACCCTCAGGTCCCGTGATTGTAAGAGCTCCTTGGCAGATCCCAGCCATGCGGCTGGAGAAATAAACATCTCTGAAACATCTATCAAGAATCGGTCCATGTATATTTCTTTTCCTCGGGCCTCCTTGTTTGATACATCATGTTACGGTATCTCCACTGTAACAGAGGAGCAGTGGGTACATGCTGAAATGGCAGTGTGACATCCTCTGCTCCTGTTGACAACCTGACCCACGGGCTCTGGCTGCGTTTCCTGGGTGAGGTGCTGCAGCAAAGAATTCATTCCTCTCCCTGGTAATGGAGACGCCAGAACAATGAGAATCCCTTCTCAGACAGCTCCTCCTGAGTCAGTGCAGTGGGAACTGCTGCAGGCAACAAGCCCTTTTCATTTCCTGGTCATTCACCTCTCCTTCTGTCACAGCTCTTTAAGTGTCTCATTTCCTAAGCCTTTTGACCTGGTGAAACAGAGTAATGAAATTTTTGTGAAAGGCTGACTTAGCTCTGAAACATCAGTCACTTCCCATCACCATGTGAGGTAGAAAAACTTATTACTAGATCTTTCATGGAATCAGGGCATGAACTACAGGTCACCAAAAGCCAGGGTTATTTTTTTATTAGCTGCCAAAGTTTTCAGATACAATTGTCACAATCAGTGCTCTTTGAAGGGAACCATGAGGGCAGCTGACCCCAGAAAGAGCTGGAGCGGAGCATGAAGGGGGTGTGTAAGCTACAGAAGTTGATGCCATACCTTGCAAACTGGATGGCTTTTAGCTGGGAATCTTTTCCTAGAGAGAGAGAGGGGGGTAATGTTGGATGTTTGATAGGCTATCCAAAGGGATGTAGCCCAAAATATAAAAAGCAAAGAATAATTTTTATTGCTTCTTCTAGCTTTTGGGGGAGGGCTGGTGGGGGGTCAGGGTGGGAATTGCATCTTTGAAGTAAAGAGAACACTAGAGAACCTTTTAAATAATCTGTTCTGCTTCAGCTGGCACAGCCAGAAGAAATGAAGCTCTGCTTCATCCCCTCTAATTTCACAAACAGAAACATCCACTAGGGGGAAAAAAGTCATATATATTTGTGGCTTGGCGGCATATCACAAGAGTGGGGTTTGGTCTACCTTTTTATCTGTTGCAGGTCACTCTGAATGACAGCAAGATTTGTGGCCTGATTTACCCCCAGCTGGCAGCTCAGCCCCATGCAGCTAATTCCCACAGTCAGGCAGGTGTTCTGCCATCTCCAGGAAAGACCACCAAAGATCCCTGAAGCCCTCTGACCCCTTTCCAGCAAGGTCTAGAAGAACAAAATCTGTGTGATAATTCATTTGCATAGAAAGAGAGAAACTTAGCTCCAGGGTGGGGAAAACTTATCTATAAAAAGGTATCCCTGTGAAGCCTGGGTGGACACTGGACACCCCATCAGCTGGATCAAAACTGAAGCTGGGATTGGTCATCCTTCCTTCCTTCCTTCCTTCCTTCCTTCCTTGCATGCATCCATCCATCCATCCATCCATGATTCTATTCTATGATTCTAAACATCTCTGCCGTTATCAGCAGTGTTTTCAGCAAAAATCCAAAGCGCAAACCCATCCCAGCAACTATGAAGTAAATTACCTCTATCACAGCCAAAACCAGCATATTCTGGCAGACAAAACCATAGCAAAACAGATTTTTCTCTCACTTCTTTCCAGCAGCTCCAGAGATATCAATATGGCAAATAATCAAGATAACAAGCAATAAATTCCCAAAATATTTATCTTGCAGTTATACACTTATATGAAGGCCTCTTGCTCACTGCTGTTTCTCATGTCCTAGTTTTCTGCAAATTGCCTGGATACGATCCTAAATTCCTGCTGATAATAAGAATTATAGTAAAATACAGATTAAAAATTATATTTAAAAAGAACTTCTGATATCTATGACACTAAAATAATCTTTCAGGAATGCAGAGAGACTTGCATAACTACTGAAGAATACAGAAGATTAAAAGATCTGAAAGACAATTTAAAAATAGTAATAGAATTTATGTCTAGAGAGATTCAGAAAAACATTCTGCAAAGACAGGAAGGACAGATGCAGAGCATCTAATAAACATTTCACTCATGGCACATGAGTGATGAGCTACCCTGAAAGGTTTGGGCATTTTGGAAGGCGGTACCAGAGTGGGTGTCATGATGAAATTTATTTCTCATCCTGGCTCTCACAAAGTGTCTTCGGAGTGTGCCTTCAGAACGTTAATTAATCTAATGGGAATTTCAGGCTTTGTGGTCTACTTTAAGAGCCATAATAAGGCGTCTCTTAACTAGGTTTGAAGAAGATTGGATTATCACAGGAATTGAAATTTCCATGGCATAAGCAGTAAATCATGATTTTTTGCAGGGCACTATAAATCTCAAATACAAGCATGCCCCCACTGAAAAATGCCCTTGAATTTCTCAGCTCAGCTAGTGTTTCCTGTTTGGCTTACCAAAACTGCCATGCAAGCAAGTTACTGGAAGGCAACCTGGAGTGTAAGTTTGCAGTGTTCTGATGCAGCAGAGCCATGTCACTTGGGCAAAGAGCTTGTACCAGGGCTGGAGTCATGATGTCCATACCTGACTGGTGCTGCATTTGCAGCTTCCCATGGAAAGGCATTCCCCTAGGTACTGATAGAATCAAGTTTTGGAGTTTCCTTAGAAAAATTCTGGAATGTGCTAGTACCAGCTAGGATCTGCACTTAACTCAGGCTGCCTAAAGGCAGGTATGCCACCACCAGCTGTAGGCAGACTGGATGCACTGTGAGACAAAACAATTGCCACAGTTACATGGAAGTGTTCCAAAGATCCCAACTTTGTGCATAATACAGTACTGGAATGAGACACCAGAAAAGGCTAGAGATTCAGAGTTACAAAAAGCCTTTGCAGCTAATACCCCATCAAGCCTGAGTGCTGATCCTCTGCCCTTTAAACACTATCAGGGACATGTGTTCACCAAAACAATGCTGAAAAAAAGTGTGAACCGTGATCTGAGTCTTCAGCCTTGGTGGCATCCTTTCCAAGGGTTGGAAAGGACTTCAGTGGGAATCTGCCACTTCAAATGGGAGCTGCCTCAAGATGCCTCAGGGTGGTCTGAAATCAATATCTATGGCTAAGAATATTCCCTGTAAGGTGAGAATTTACCATTAAAAAACACTCATCACAGGAATGACTCATCGCATACATAGCTAAAATGACAATTAAAAATTGCATTTTGAGAACCCTGTTTTAAAAACATCTCTAAACCCACACATCCATGCCAGACACACAAGAACAACCATCAGTAGGCAAGGACCATTCATACACAGCCAGGAGAAGGCACACACTCACATGCCTCTCTTCAGTATTCAAGAAAGTCCTGTGTTTCTCTGTCGTGTTTCTGTTGTCTGGTATCATGTCGCGACCTTCCCCACAGCGTCTCCAAGGAAGCCTCTCGGTGCAGCCAGCACACTTGCAAACACACACCAGATAGCCAGCTAAAACAGTCCAACGATGAATGAGCAGGAAGAGTCTTTGCATAGGGCTCTACAGGAGAGATTTAACGCATCTGCACTCGTGCGAGGTTTCAGAGAAGTCCCGGGGCAGAGTAATGGGGGGTCCAGGGTAAGAGAACTAATCGAGAAACTCTGAGGGCATATCAGGTAACAAGGGCTGTGGCGGCCAACGGAGCCAACCAGGGGAGCAGAACTGGGGTACATTAATATAACAGAGCATTCTGGGGGAAGCTTTTCAGTCACCATAAGCTGGAAAGGAACGTAGGACTTATCCCACTGTAGGACTCCTTTCGTTCCTTGTCCAGCAGGCCCACCAGCCTCCACATTTCTCCACTTTGGAGGGTGCAGAAGGCCGTAGTCAACCCCAAAAAATGCTTAACTCCCTGTATCTATCCATAAGAAGAGTCTAACAGGTTCTCACAGACTCTTTGGAGCTCATGGACTATCCACCCCCACTGCAAGGTAGGAGTGTTCTGTGTTGTGTCATGTGTCCAGCTCATAATCATTGCAGCACACAGGGAAAAGATGAACTTGTCACCGGGATTATAGTTTAATTGGACTGACAACACTGATAAATACTTAATCAAAAAGACTACTTTGTAAAGGAGCTGTCAAGATTTCCTATAACTCATCATTTAGAAACATGAAAATTAATATTATCTCTTTGTTTCCCCGATACCTGTGGAGATGTATCTTGTATGGCAATGCTGCCTATTAAAGCGCAGATCAGTTTGCTTCTGGTGTTTGCATTTTGTCTATACTGCACTTAGTTTAGCAATGAGAAGCAAAACCTAAAAGCAAAGAGTCATTATTTTGTCTGTACTCATGTGCCTTTGCTTTTTTTGGAAATTATGATTGCACCCACCTTGACATCTTCCACATGCTGCCAACACCTATGTTCAGATGCAAAACTGATCCTGCGCTCTTAGAAAGTCAGCATAACAATTATGCTGTTTTAAATCATGTAATAAATGTAATAAAAAGGAGTGAAAATCAGTGTCATTGCCTCTTCTCAACGAACAGGGTTCAGCCAAATCTAGGTAAGACTCTAGCTCTCTGCAGTGCCCATGTTAGAGGTAATAGCAGAGGCTGTAATGTTTGGAGAAGTGTCTTGATGTTTTGATCTTCAAGAAGAGTAGGGTGACCCTGTTTTTTTCACTGAAAGTAATTCTAGACTGTATGGCCAGTCACTTTTTCAAATTTCAGTCTTTCTCTTAGCTATCTCCATCACTTTTTTTTCCCAGTTGTCCCTTTCCTCTTTTCACCCGGCACAGTAACTTGGCCTGATTTTATCAAAAAACATCTTGCATTGCTTAAGAAGACTCACCCCATCCATCTTTGCTTTTCCTTTGAAGCCTTATTTTCATCTAGAAAATGTCTGCAAAGAAGCCAGTGCTGCAGGTAACACTTTCTCTAACATCTCCAACATCGGAAATATTTCAGTTCAAGTTTCTCAACTGATGACACACCGCAACTCAGCTGTAGTGATGTTTCTTTTGGTCCTTCCTGCACCTCTTGTTCCTGGAAAAGATCTATGTACTGGGCAGACTTTGGAGAGTGTCATTGCAGAAAATTATCCTGGGCTGGCGAGGGAGCAGGGAGAGCACATTTTTCTATCAGCAAACATTTATTTTTTCCCCCCAATACTATATGCTTTATTTCCTTTTTCAGTGCAAGAGAATGTGTTGGTAGATCCTCTGCCTTAATTTGAATTTTAGAGCCTGTTCTAAGATCTGGTGTGTTTGTGTGAATATATAGTGACTTGTCAGATCTGTTCCCTTCTTACATGGAAACAGTGCTCACAAGTTTACTGGAGTGTCTCCTGAGGGGTAACAAATTCAAGTACAGTTACTACAAATAAATTAAAAAGTATAATAAAGAAAATAATAACCTACCTTAATCAAAGGCCAATAATCTCTGTTCCAGAAGGAATAACAAGAAGCTGAGGTTACACAAGAAAGCATAAGAATCAGCTCTTGATCATATTAATTAAACTGAATTAAGCGGCCTGAGGGACCCTAGAGTAACTCCCAGTAAAGATATCTTTATTTATATTTGACCAGCTCTGAATGACGGTGCATATAATCTTCCTAATATAAGTACAAGATGGAAATGGAAGCTTCATTAACTTCATTTCCTGGTAAGGGTGTCCTTTAAGCCAGTGGCAGAAAACTTAATAAAACCCAGTAAAGTTAATAAACCCAAATAAAACCTACTAGGTAAGAGACTTGACATATTTTCTTAATGAATATCTTAATAAATCCCTAAGTCTGTGGTATGAAACAGCAAAGAAATGTGTTTTTCCCATAGAGAGTTCCCAAGATCTCCCATGCAAATAGAAATACAATATAAACTGGTAATTAATGTCAACATTGGACAAGATGCAGCAGAAACAAAGAGAAGTACAGTTCTGCTCCAGAACATTTCTACTATCTGGAAGTAATGTTAGGCAGCGTAAGGTGGTTCTTTCTATCATTCTGTGTATTGTATGACAAAGCTGTTCTAAGAACTGTGGGTGTTGGTAGATAAGGAGCTGGACATGATCCAGTAGTGTGTGCTCGCAGCCCGGGACGCCAGCCGTGTCCTCAGCTGTATCAGAAGTGATGTTGAGGAAATGGATTCATTCGCTCTACTCCACTCTCATTAGACCTCGCCCAGAGTTCTGCATCCAGCTCCGAGGCCCCCAATATAAGAGGGACAAAGGGCTGGAGCACCTCTCCTATGAGGACAGCCTGAGAGAGTTGGGGCTGTTTAGCCTAGAGAGGGAAGGCTCTGGGGTGACCTTCTGTCAGCCTTCCAGTACCTAAAGGAGCTGAAAAGAGAGCTGGAGAGGGACTTTTTACAATGGCCTGTAGTGCTAGGACAAGGGAGAATGGCTTCACACTGAAGGAGCACAGACTTAAATTAGATGTTAGGAAGAAATTCCTCTTTACTGTGAGGGTGGTGAGATGCTGGAACAGGTTGCCCAGAGAATTTCTTTACTCCTTCGTGGGTTCAAGTCATGAGATTGCTGCTGCGCCAGCACAACTTGTACTGGCCTTGTCTGCCTGAGTGGAAAGAAACCAGACTGCAGACTCGTAGAATTTGCAGTCTCTAGGCACTTCATTATGTGCAGTGCTATGAGATGTCTTGCAACACTTTTCTCTACAGATTTTCCAATGAGTATCAGGGACGTTCCAATTTGTGCAAAGTGCTACATTAAAAAAATATTAAACTAATGGGATATTATCGTACTCCATACCTTTTCATGCTAAATGCACAGTGAAAGGTCTGAGTCATGATACTTGTACTCTGTGAAAAATACCTACTCAAATGCAGTATTTTGATTATTTCATAGTGTGTAATATTATAATACACAGATCACCTGGAACAAAATGCAATATAAGAAGCAGTTTTGTATAATAATATATAACAGAACTGTAGCCAACAGGATAGAAAAAGAAATTGAAGTTTTAAATGGGGGATAGCATAAACATAGAAAGAGAACCTTTCCAATAAACAGTCTTTTGTCAGTTGTCTATACTGTTTAAGCTTTAAATAATATTATTAATAGTAAGTCAAACATGCAACGAAGTGTGAGCTGCATTATAAATCTGAATCAAACAATGCCAAGCAGCAGAAATTGAAGTTAGTGTGACATTCTGCCTCCTGCAGCACTCCTACACTCCTAATATCTGCATCCAGCTCACAATGTGTGTAATGAGGATGGAAAAGATCCACAGACTTAGTGGATTGGATTGATGACCTCAAGTGCAATAACTCTCCACAAAAGCAAGATCTCCTTCAAGCTGTGAGCTGCAATTGATTCTTAGAGGGCCAAAACTGTTGTGTAACAGATGCTCAAAGTGATATGGATGCTGAAGCAAAGGTCACTCAGTTTCTTTCCAGTGAGCCAGACACAAAGCCCACCGATGCCAACATATCCCAGGAGAGCTTTCATAACATGCCTCTGTGTTTTTCCATTAATTAATCAACATTATGCAGCTGAGTTTCACAGCCAATAACTGTTAGGTGTATTCAACTATTCTAATACAAATGCTCTTTTGTTTTTATAGGCAAGGCTGACTGCAGCTTTTCATTGCTCTTTCTGTGGCCTCCTCTCTTGCCTGCTCCCTTCACAGTTCCCTGGTATTGCATCCACATTTCCACTGCTGCTGCAGGTCAGTGGTGGCAGAAATGGGAGTAGTACACATTTCAAAAACCTCTGCCAAGTCTTATGGGTTTGCACACCTGTTGCCAGTCCTGTGTTGCCCATGGGAGCAAACTGGACCTGGGATGAGGATTGTCGGTGGGATTTTTGGTGACACAGCCTCTGGTGTTGTCTATTAGGTCACTGGAAAATAACCCTTTCTAATGTTTGAAAATTGACACAAAAGCAAGTGGAAAAAATGCTTATGAAACTTGTGTGTTTTTTCCTAACTAAAAAGCAACAGATATAATCTATTTTGTCTGTCATGCTTTATTAGCTGTAAGTTTTGTGCAATTCAATATTCATGTTTTGACAGAGTCTTCCGTTGAGTCCATATTTCTGTAGAGGCCATTCATGAGCAATTTTAAAAGCATGGTGTATAAAACTAGAAAATACATCAAAGTCACAGAAAAAAAAAATCCAAATTGCAACATGTTTTCACTTTCTGATTTTTTTTCTAAATTTCCTTCTAAGTGCTATTTCAAGGGAGCTGAGACATTGACATTAATGCAAATTTTCATTTAATAGGGAAATTATTTTTCACAGCAGATTATACAGCCTCTGGAAAAGGAAACCAAAGCATGTTTCAGATAAAATAAACTGCACTGCCTCTGTGCACAGCAATTCAAGATATTTAAATTTTATACAGATAGCTGAATGCATACATACATTACTTTACAAAGTAATAAGTAATATTCATAGGAGATGTCAAATTTACACACACTTTATGAAATGTGTACAATCTTGCAGTTTGGAACTAAGCTTTTGCACACATGCATTTGGAAACCTAAATGAAGTGGGTTGTGTCTTCAGCTGTCCTCAGAGTGCACTGCTAATAAAGCCAATCTGTGGTATGGAACTGCTTCTCATCTTGCTGTTATAATTTTTATAAAAAGCAAATACTGTGTGGTGTCTTTAAGATATTTTTTAAGTGCATGTCATAGTAATGGCTTGCCACGCTTCCTGAATTGATTCCTAGCTTGTTCTAGATTGCCAGCAACTGGTCCTGAATGCACATTCAGAATGACTAGAAGTGCTCAACAATTTTTCCTCCAGGAACAAACAACTGAACTTGAAATGCCCTCCTGGAGTTCAGTGCTCACGGCTCTCTCAAAGAGCTCCACCTCTTGGAATGAGGTGAGTTCTGCCTGGAGACTGGGAACTGCTGAGTGAGGGCATAACATTAGAGTGTTTTTCAACCCAGACTCTGTCCCTCAGACAGAGCTTACCTCTTCCCTGGAATGCAACACTACCCTTACAGGGAGCAACACAACCAATTTTCCCAAGTTTCCTTTTGGACGCCAATAAATTATGTTTTTCTGACAGAATGTCCCTTTCATGGCACATATGAGTGTGTTTCAGACCAAGGAGCATCTTGCTCTTTGCCTTCAGCCTCTTGCATAGATAGCAGAAGTGTACTGTAGGCATGAGATTGGCTTGAGAACTTTCTGGATTTGCTATTACCTTCTTCTGAATGAATCTATGGCAATAAGACATTTTATTCTGACTTTTCCTCCCTATTCAGTCTGCTACAGGAGTAACCACATGGCCCAGGGGAGACAGGCCTTAAGTTAGATTTACGGTCTAACAGAGCTTGAGCAAGTTGCCTAAAGTCTTCCCACAGGGTCCCCATGGCCATTGGAAGTGTTTTGACAGCCAGTTCCCCTATCATGCCAGTGGGGAGTTTGACAAGCCCAGTGGGACAAATGAGCAAAGACCCAAACCACCATCTGAAGAGGTCTCCTATGTGCCTCATTAAAGTGAGTTATGGGGAGTAAAAGACCCCTTGTCCTTGTTAAACAATCCTAAGAGCCTGCCTAAGGTGACATGAGATGGTGGTGATAGGGCAGCAGTTGGTAAGAATAAAAGAACGGGGCTGAGTGCCTGCTTTTTTCAGGGCTACAGGTAGGAGAGTGGCACCCCACACCTGGGGACTACACTCAACTTTGTTGCTGACCTCCAGGGTCAGGGGGCCACCCATTTCTACCTGCTTTGACTTGGGTTTAGGCCAACCATGAAACACAGATAGAAACATCACTCTCTTTTTTTTTTTTTAATTCCTTGAACCCTTTGAAGTGCTTTGCAAAGAAGACTTGTTCAATGGACAGGTGTTATAGTCTTCCTTCTCTGTCTCAGTGCAGAGCCTGGTGTCAAATCCACCCCCACTGAAACCCAGCTGCAGGGAGATGTTGGTGTGGATAATGCACTGTCTGACTCTGCAGCTGGAAGTGCTGACACAAAGCCCAGACCCATCCACTTCAAAGCAACATACTGGGTGGACCTGACTTGCCTTGAAAACACAGAGTAGCACTTACAAAGAAATGTTCAGCATAAGGCAGGCATTTTACCATTAAGTGTAATTAATTTGCATTAAGATAGATTCAATCTTTTATTTCAAAAGAATTCTAGGATTGATTCTCTTTAATTCATATCCACTTACAGTAAAACAGTCAAGCTAATCACAGAAATCATTTGAAGTAGCTATTTCCATAAACAAGCAATTAGGCACTTATAAAATGAGTTTTAGATGTGATTTTAATATAAAATGAGATGTAGTCTTAATTGACAATCTTAGAATTAAGCAGAATGTTATTCAGTCTCTATTCTTTAAAGATTTTACAATTGCTGTGCTCAATTATTATGAAGTGCAAGGTAGACACATAAATATTCATCCAGCTGGCCAGCAGTGAGGGTCTTTCCAAGGGGGTACTCTTTCATCCCTTTTGTGGCATGACCTGCACAGCTGCCCTACCTGTGTGAGGACTCATTAACTGTGAATCCACATCCAGCTCCACCAATTTCAAGGTGCCAAGACTTTCAAGGCGTCCTGTACAATTAAACTTCAGGCTTCCTAGGGAAGCTATTACAAGGGAGAAGTAAGTTCTAGATCTGTAGCCTGGGCCTGAGTGAACAGGACGTGGGGTGCCTAAGCATGATTTGGAGATGTGTAGTGCCTCTTCCAGAGGTCTTGCAGGAGGCTGTCCAGCTGCTTACAGCCCCAGCTGCAGGCAGGATGGCAGGGGTGGACCCCTGCCAGCTGTTCTGGGAGGAGAGAGGGGTCAGGGACAAGGTGGTCTGACCAGAAAGGGGTGTGTGAGCACAGGGCTGGCCCAGGGCTCCTGGCTCTGGGGAGGGTCTGGCTGTAGTGGTGCATGTGAGATGTACAGCCCCTGCAAGAAACACCCTGTGTCAGGGAGGGCTGCAGCAAGAGCAGCTTGTCCAGCTCATCTGCTGAGCCCCTCTGCAGGCTGGCTGAACTTGCTTGGGTGGGGAGTCTGTAGCCACCCAAGCTAAAATACATTTTACAGCCCAACAACTATTTTGTTCCTAAATAAATATCAATTTACAGAAGACCTAAATCAGCTAAAGTCAGCTATCTTCCATCCATGTTTTCCAGGTTTAAAATACAGTATCACATATAAAGATGGTGTCATAAAAATTACAAACAAAAATTAAAATGAAGTGAGGGTGGCACAAATATTTCATTGAGGTGGAGGTTTGAACAATGCCGTCAAAATATTTCCTTGCATCCTTGAACTGCTGCTACCTTCCTCTTGGAAAGGGCAATATCAGTAATCTCTAATGATTTATGGTGAATGATAGAGGCCCATCACCTGCTGTGGTTTCCCAGTATGGAGAGGATAAGCTACCTGTTATCATGGCCCAGCACTAACAATGAGCAGTTAGCATTCAGGGGATTGCTCACTGCTCAGATAAGCAGCACTGAGCTTCTTGCCTTTAAAGAAGGCTGAAAGACAGGGTTTTCTTCCCAACTGAATACCCACAGATGGTTTTCTGCTGTAAAAAAATGTATTTTGTCAGAAAAATGAGGAAGAATGTATATTATTTCTGCCAAACCATGCACAAAAGTGTAATTTTTCTGGGTTTTAACTATAACATTCATTCCACATAAATCAAGCTAATTGGGAGAATCAGGATTACACATATCAGTAACAGGTTTCCTGTTTTCTTGTTAGGTGCATAGAGGTGCTTTGAATTTTTGTTCATTTGTTTAAAACAAAGAAAAACTCATCACCTGGATTTAAAAAAATAACTATTTGAGTTCAACAAGTATTTTCATAAATAAATATTTGTGTTTAAAAGTAAAACTCTTCCACCATCTGATATTTTTTTCTTGCTTGCACCTATTGTTGCCATGCAGCAGAATCACACATCTTTGATTTTTCATATTTAAACATTTTCTAAAAGGCAATATTTGGAAATACTGCAAAAAAAAAAAAATGCCCCTTGTAGACAGAGATGAGGAATCTGAATTGTTTACCTGGTGTCAGTATTAGAAAGCTTCTATGCTTTTTCATCCTTTGTGGTGATTTTTCAAACCTAGAATAAATAGTTTTAGAGAGAAATTGTACCTGATAATCCTAAACTAAAGCAAGAACAGCTGAAAGCTGTGATTTACTTGGCATCTTCATCTCCCACCAGGTTCAGTGTAAATGAAGGGAATTCAGGAATCTCAGAAAAATTTAAATTCCTGATGAAGAACCATGTTTTATCCTATTTAATTTCTCCTGAGTAAGCATGGACATAACTCAGTATAAGCATGAACATAATATAGAATCATAAAATGGTTTGGTTTGGAAGGAACCATAAAGATCATCTTGTTCCAACCCCCCTCCAATGGGCATGGACACCTTCCACTAGATCAGGTTGCTCAGAGCCTCATCCAGCCTGGGCTTGAACACTTCCAGGGATGGTGTATCCACAGCTTCCCTGGACAACCTCTTCCTGTGCCTCACACTCTCACAGTAAAGAATTTCTTCTGTGTATCTAACCTAAATCTCCCCTCTTTGAGTCTGAACCCATTGTCCTATCACTACAGTCCCCGATGGAGGGTGGCTCTCCGGCTTCCCTGTAGTCCCCCTTCAGATACTGGATTTATTCCTGTTTAACATTAATTTAGCATTTCACACCAATTCAGCAAATGGCAGCTATGTACTTTTAATAACTCTGCCCAGTAGCACTTGTGACCCAGGACGAAAGCACAGCTGCCCTGTGGGGAACAGCAATATTTCCCCGCTGTGTAACACCCACATTCTCACCCAGGGACCATTTTTCCCACACCCCCAACCTGCAGATAGTCGAAATGACACAACTGCCATGTGTCACACAGGACAGGGCAGACTGAACCCAAAGGGCTGCCTTGTTCAAAGCAAATTTCACCTTTCCACTTTTAGACATGTGTGTGTGGACCCAGCAGGAAAATTCCTCAGCCTCCCAGGAGCCAGGGATTTCAGGGTCACTGAAACACAACATTCCTTAAACAACATGGTCTGAGTCATTACTGCAATGCTTCCAGTGCTGATGGAGAGAGCAGAGCTGAAAAGGGGGTGCAGAGCCACCCCAGGGTCACAGCCAGGGACTGCAAAGCTTCCCAGGACTGGGCAGTACCTGAGTGCACAGTGCTGGAGTTGCCTGCCAGGATTTTATCTTGGGCACAGGTTTTCTTGAGTTGTATCTTGGGCACAGGTTTTATCTTCGGCACTTTGAAATTTACCAAACAAACAAAACACTGCAGACAACGCTCCAGGTTGAAAGAATCAGCACTGCAGCTGTGCCAGCAAACACTGCGAGAGCTCTAGATAAGGGACCAGGCTGCTGCGGCAGTGTAAAGTACATCGTGTTTTTGAAACCAAGGTAATGAGACAAGGAATGAGAAACACACACAAAATTGCAGCTACAAATATTTCAGTTACATGCTGGGATATTTCAGAAAACTTTCTTGAATCTTCCTTCCTTCCCTGACCTCAACTGCTGAACTGAATTTATTTCATTATTTTAATATGAGGATGAAAGAGAAACAATTTCAACCTCAGGTTTGCTCTTTCAAAGGCATTAAAAAATGAGTGCAAGTTTGTGAAATACATTTCAAAATACTTTTTGCAAGGAACTTTTTTCAATGCATTTTTTTTTCCCACAGACCCACTAAATTGTCTTAAAGATATTGAACAGGGAGCCAGGATCTGAATAAAATGAAGAATGTTAATGCAAATTGACATCTCATTTGAAAAGACTAGATCTAATTTTCTAAATATTAAAATAACTTGTATTTATCTTAGATTCTGATGAAAGGATTGCATTTTACATGGAGCTCCCCCTAAATTTATGCCTATCAGATACAAAAACCAAGTTAAAAGGAATCATAGAATCACAAAATCATTAAGGTTGGAAAGACCTCTAAGGTCCTTGAGTTCAACCAGCAGTGCTGAGGTCACCACTAAATAATACTGAGCAACTTAGGTAGGAGTGAGGCTGTGACACATGTCAACAACCTGCAGCTGCCTTTCTGGAAAGCATTTTCCAGACCACAGCCATAACCATCTTTCCTGTTCTGGGAGGAGTCACTACCTCTGTTTGTAAGAAAAGGGTAAAATCAATACCACTTATTTAAATCTGCAGTGCTAAATCTTCTTAACTCTCCTGTGTTCAAAACAGCACCTTTCTCAGAGAGGCAGAGTAATTGATTCAGCTTAGCCCTAAGGGAGTTATAACACTGCTCTTCTCCCCATATTTATGATTTTCTCATTTTTATGATTCATGATTTATGATTTTAGCCCCTTCGCTCAGAAAAAAAAAAATTCAGAAACTTTTGAAGTCTCTTGTAGAACAAGAGTAATCTCTTGTTTGTTACTGAACAGGAGGACACATCATGTAGCACACCTGGTGTGGTTGCTGTTGAAGTATGTAATTCCTGCTTGCCTTTGATTAAATTCTTACAAGGTTAAAGAAAATATTTTATAAAAATTCCTTAGGCCAGATAAATTTTTCTCATTTTGAAATGTCATAAACAGCTCGAAACTCAACCAAACTCTCTGAAATGTTTGCAGACTGAGCGTCTGGTACTGTATGTGGCTTTATAGTAAAGACTGGGGAAAGCACTGAAAATTTTAATAAAAGAGGACCTTAGATAGCTCAGTAAATTGAAATTAACATCATAGTGACACAGTCAGCCAAGCAAGGGAATTGACTCATCTATAAAATAACCCTATCCCATTAGTTTTCAGGCTGATTAGGATGTGAGGGCACTTATGACTGCAGGAGGGGGTGACACAGGTGTCAGTGCCCAGGGCTGGTGGGGGAACAGGGCAGTGTTGCCCTTAGCAGCACATCAGCACAGTGGTCTGGCCACATCCTGAGCTCATGTACCTGCATGTCCAATCTCATCTGGAGGACAAAAGGAAAAATCAGGTGAAGTTTTCAGAGCTCTGTCTTTGGCATCAGAGCCTGTTTGAGCCCTTGGAGACACCAGCTCCCACTAGCATCACAAAGCAGTTGCAGATGCAGGGCTGAGTGCTTTTACACTGCACACATGACTTTTTCTACAAACACAGAGCAAACCCAGGACAAAGTTTTACCAGCTTTCATTTATCTTTTGGTGTGGTAATGAAAAGGATCATCATCAAAGAGTGTTGGAATCCTGGGTTCAGAGAATTTTAGTCTTGCACACAGCACCCAACAATGTTCCTTTACAATTACCACAAGGAGATTTTTTCATTTGTGGAAATAGAGTTTGGTCTGCCATTCCATCAAACCCCAAAGGTGGACCATGCATTGGGAGACTTACTTTACTAACACCTAACATAAAAATGATTAAAGAACATAAGCATAGAGAAAAAAGATTTGTTGACCAATAGACACCTGATTGTAATGGTAATTTTAAAGCTTGGAATTTTGGAAGGTTTGCTGCAGCTCTCTTTGTACTTCATGCTGCTGCAGGAGCAGCCTTGAAACAATTGAATCAATTAGGCTGTTGGCTAAGTAAGAACTCTCATGCCATTTCTCTCGCATTGAGCAACTTGTTAACAGATGTTCAAAGTGTAAGACATGCAACTTAGCAAATAGCAAATAGCAATAGATTTCCTTTTGTTAGTGCACAGACACGGATGCAGACTTTGATGGAATGTGTTGCATGAACCTTTCTGACCATTCTGTATCAATACACAAGAGCATCCAACAATTAGAAGAAGGTCTCACTAAACTCAAAGCTGAAAGAGGAACATGTTTGGATGATCTGTCTGATTGGTTGAGCCTCGCTCCACTATGGAGAGAGCTTTTGAGAGTGGGCATGTATGTTTTGATTGTCATAGTCATCATGGTACTTGTACCTTGTCTACTTCAGTGTATCCGACAATGGTTTAAGAAAGCAGTTAAAGCAGTGTTCATGGTTCAAACAGGAGGGGGAGATGTTGGAATCCTGGGTTCAGAGAATGTCAGTCTTTCAGTGCTGACAGGTAACGATCTTCAAAAGCACAGTGCATTTGACCTGAGGCCTTGGGAAGAACTTCCCAGATTATGTAATAGCACTGAGATTGTTGCTGTGTAATTAAAGTTTTGTCACTGGGTGGAATATGTAGAGATGTAGAAAAATAAGGTTTATGGGATCTAGTAACAAGATGGAGGATTTGGGGCATAGGTTTGTTCTTCTTTCCTCCTTCTTCGTCACAAATCTAGGTGTTTGGTATTGGTTCAAAAAACCCGCAGTGTGGATCATGAATGATTAGTTATTGGATTATAAGTAAAAATAAATTAGTTGGCATTCCATAATTGGATAGTGTGGACTTTAAATGGCCTTGGAAGTTAGAACTTCAGGGCCATTTTCCACCTTGTTAACTTAGAGGCACATTCCGTGCAGCTGTGCTATAGATAAGAAATAATAAACATCAATTAGAAGAAGAAGCCCCTGGCATCTCCTGCGTTTCAATCTGAACTCTGAGTAAAAGAACTCGTGAAACAGAGGCAAAGAAGAAAAGAAACGAAAAGGAGAAAATTAATAAAAGAGGATAAGGGCCATTAAAAACCCAATAGTCTGCTGCAGTGATTGGTTTATGGCCTCATTTGGCAGCAGTTTTATTTATCAGGTGTGCAGCTTCATTGCGTGTCTTATAGCCCAGGTGCTTCAGGAGTTTGTTATCTGCAGGACACCGTGCTCTTGTTTCCAGAATAGATGATACCCGGCACAGGACTTGTTCTGGGGTGAACATTACAGTAGACCTGATTCTCCAATCAGTTTTGGCACTCTGTCTCCACAGATTTCTGTGAATACAGCAGGAAAAAATGTAGGTTGGAGATCAGACCTTGCATTGTTGACAGGTTTTGCTGAAAAACAAGTGTTTTACAAAGCACTACTACAAGAAAAATAGCTGTACTTCAGTTTCTGCTATTGCCTGCCCTTAGCCAAACCCAACTAAAATTTTGTGGTACTGCTTGGGTGATGGATCATTCACTATCTCACACCTTTGAAGACAGGAAGAACAAAACAGTAATGCTTGGAAATTGCCCTGCTGTGTCCTCCGCAACATGGCAAAAGCTCACACAGTTGAAAGCTGTAAACATATTCCAACTCACATTTATTCACGTTACTGCTTTCACATTGACGTGGTGCAAGATACTGCTCATTTCAAATGGAGCCACTGACATGCCCCAGTAAACTCTTGATATCTTTCAGACCATGAATTAATACTGTACTCAGAAAATTAATAAATACTTGAAAAGTCTGTAAATGACCTATGGTGAACTCCTTTGTAAATTTACCTTATTTAAATGTATTTTTTTCTATGTCAAAATACATTACACCATGAAATGATGGATGCAACTGTTCTGAGAAATTGTGTGCACCTCATATGGTCTTTATCACTGCTGTAAGTCTGCATAAATTTGGGATTGAGCAGGATGTGATTCTGCAGAGCCAAAAGAGATTTGATCTTAAAGTGCTCATTTTGCTCTCACTGAAAGCACAGCAGCAGTTCCCAGGGAGATCCTGTGGGCTGGTGCTCAATGATCTGATGCTCCGGCGATGCCTCAGTCCAGGGTGAAATTCTGGATGCTTCAACTTCATCCCAAGATGAAATGCTGGATGCTTCAAGCTCCTCTGAGTTCTCTGAGCACACCACACCTCCTTGCATGCGTGTGTGCATGCATGTGTGCGCTGCTCCCCATCCCCACGGAGCAAAGCCTGGCAGCTGTGCTCAGCACTTTATGTCCCTGACTGTGCCCTTTAAACACAGCCTTCGTGGCAGATGTGGTTGCCATTGATCAGGCTGAAGGTGGCCAGGGAGTGGTTGGTGCTCTTGAGGGAGGTCATTCGTGTCGTGCTCCTGGCCATGCTGTGGGAGCGGATGAGGAGGCGAGCTCTGCAGCACAGCAGCTGGTTGTTGAACTGCTTCCGAAAGCTCTTGCTGAGCAAGTAGAGAGCAAAGGGGTTGACACAAGAGTTAGTGAAGGCCAGGATCCGAGCGCAGATGCTGGCAATGAAATGCAGCACTGAGGTGTCCACCTCAGAGTAGTGGTAGGAGCGGTATAAATAGATGATGTGAGTGGGCAGCCAGCAGAAGGCAAAGAGGCACACGAAGACCAGCACGGTCCTGGCCAGGCGCTTACGGGACTCAATCTGGACGAAGAAAGAGAAACACAGATTAGCTGCTATTCCTAGCTCAGACCAGTGGCTGGCTATTTTTGCCAGTGCTGCAGCTTTCAGGCTAACATATGGCAGGTGGCATGTCCAGAGCAGGGAAATCTGGACTGCACGTAAACACAGTCAAGAACTCTCCTTGTCTCTCCTCAACCCCTTTCCCTTATAAACAAATAATTCTGAAAATTTATTACATAAGAAGTAGTCTTTCCTTTCCTGTTTAGAAATAAAATTCCAATGGCTTGTCACTTTGCAAAATCCCAGCTCTGGCAACAAAAGTGTGGACAATCTTCATTAGTTATCCACACATAATATATACAATCATATGTAATTTTAATATATCACCTTATTATTATTACTATTACTATAATCAGTTATCATGTGGGAATCTGGAATATTTCACAGAGCTCAGAGGCAGGACATTCTGCCACAGGGCCATGTGGTGTATGTACACAAAAGTGCTGTCAAGAGCTCACAGCCCTTTGAGACCAAGTGCAGCACTCAGAGTCTGGAGGAGATGGAGAAACAGAGAGAGGATATTCTGTACTTGGAGAAACACCAAGGCAGCAGCGAGGTGGACCCTTCAGCTGAAAGCCCTGGAGCCACCAGGAGAGAGCTACAGGTGGTGAATCGATGGGTGACCACCTTTCAGCATGATCTGAGCTTTGTCAGGGAAAGGTGCATTCACAAAGCCAGCTAGCATGCAGTATAACCTTCATGCAGACCAGCCACACTTTTGTTTTACTTACTTCTACAGGCTTGGACTCAACCCAAAGGTATTTCTCAACTGAGGGGAGCTGAGATAAGCTATACCTTGTCTTTTGACCACAAGTGCTGCACACTAAGATAACAAAGCCACTGAAAAACATATCTCTCTTCCTAATGAACACAAAAGCCATGAAGGAGGTTGCCCAAAAGGAGAGGACAGACAGGGTTGCCCAGAAAAACCTGCTAAAATGCACTGACTCCCTGTGTGAGGTAGTGTGACCAGAGTTTGCAGGATTGGAAAGTGTAACACTGCTGACCTTTTAGGGCTTCCTAATGTTCTCCTCTGTGGTAATCCCAGTAATGCTCCTCAGACACTCCTAGGGAATTAGCTGCATCCCACTTATTGTATTTAAATAGGATGTGAATGGCCTCCAACTGCTCCTGGCCCCAGCCCTGCTGCCCTTGCTCCTGCAACAGTGTGGCCACAGTGCCTGGCCAGGCTCCCAGGACACTTCCCCATCCTCATCCCCCTTCCAAGCTGCACAGGTAAATCAGAAACTGAGCATCTTACACAGGCTGATCTATTCTCAGGACAGCTGCAAGCAGGAAGCAGGCAGGAGAGACATGACAAAGCCCATTTTGACTTTATTCTGTGCCCCTTTAACGGCACCAACTAAAAATCAGCCATTGAGCTCAGGAAGGACTGACATGTACCAGGTGATAACGTCTCTAGAGAGACGGCTGAAAATTAAATCCTTTGAGAAAGGGCTCTCCTTGGCTAACCATATATGCTTTTTAAATGTATTCTTAATTTGATATAGGGCTATTGAGGCCACATCTGCACTATAAAGAAAGGAAGCAACGCAATAAAGAAATCGATACCAGTTATCTCAAATGGAGACGTATAGCAGTTGAGTGCACAGCAGGACGGGAATGATGGACGGAGAGTGCTAGAGTGCAGCCTGGCCTTTTGCTTTCTTTAGAGCTCTCTCCCCAAAACCAAAAGGGGAAAGGGCTGCTTGTACTGCTTACTTTATTGCCACTAATCAAAACAGCCATTGAATCAGCAGAGGAATGGCCTGCGGGGGGCGGGGGGGGCGGAAGATTTACGCACATTCAGAAGGGAAAAAGGATAAGGATTTCAGGGATCTCACACCATTTGATGGGCAGAACCAAAGTCTTTCCAGCCCTAATGATTCAGCACAGCACCTGAAGGCTATGTGAGATGATTGTGTTGGGTCAGCCTAAGGTGGAGGTGTCAGCTGGGTGCAATTGAGTGGACAATTGCGCAGCTTAGAACCATTTGTGCCAGTTTAGCTGAGGTTGAAGCGCACCTCATTTAAAAGGAAGAGGTAAGGCAAGTCAGATAAATGTATCAAGGTAAACAGGCTGTTTAGAAACAGGCAAGGTCTTCTCTCTGACAAAGCAACTTTGTGAAGTTTTGATTTTTTCCTATATCACCCCTTTGCTTCAATCTGTAAACACTTAACTCAGCTCTGCCTCTTTCCCTGTATCCTAGTCAATACCTTCCTAGGCTTTGGCAAGGGTCTCCTGCTATGCTTGCCATGGTAACCACTCTTCCAAAGTCTCTGAACTTACAAAGAGGAGATGCTTTAACTGTTTAGCCCTGCATCGTGGCTTCTTTCAACCATTTTCATTCTTTTACCCCACCTAATCTATTAAAATCAGCACGATATACATGATTTCACAGTATAAATTTTCCTGTATTCTCTCTCTCCTCCCAGATTCACAGAGAATGTGGATTTTTGAAGAAAGTCAAATCTCTACCTGTTTCCTCACATGCACATTTCCTTCCACGGGGATGTTGTAAGCACTCCGGATCAAATTCTTAGCAATAAAATAATAATATACTGAAATGACAGATAGGGGAATGATATAAAATATGAGAAATGATGCCATTGAGTGAATTTTGGGATGCAGCCCATCTGAATGTGGGTAAGGAGCACAGCTGATAAAAGTTTTATTAGTCCCTTTGTCATGGAAAGGGTGCAGATCTGAAAACACTGCTTCAGGGATGGCAAGCAACATGGATACAATCCAGATTATAGCAGCTCTCACACAAATCTTCATCAGTGCATGGGATGCTTGGATCTCCATTGGCCTTACTATAGCTTTATACCTAAAAAAACAAACAAAAAAAAGGAAATAGTTTATTGGCCTAAACATTCGAGCATAGTATTCCTGCTTTTCCCTTCTGTTCAGAATTAAAACCCCAACAAAGCCATTCTTTTCTCCAGATTGGATTTTTTCTGATGTTTTAAATTTCAATGTTTTCAATAGATTTCTCATTTTAAATCAGAGCCACCTGTCATCAGTTCATTCAGTTTCATGTGTGTTGATTATGAGTTCATTTAATTTGTAATTGACCTGACAATGCGCAGGGCTCCCTGACATTAACATGTTAATTAATATTAATGACATTAATATATGTCCAAATAGCATTAAGACAGGAAGTGCAATCATAGACTTCCCTTCAAAAGTGTACAGCAGCTTAAACCCCTTCACAGAATAGTGTTGAAGGAAACTGGGCTGCGATTTTGCCACACATTTCAAGTTGTGAGTATACTGGCCTCCTTATTTTTTCTCAAGCTACAAAGAGCATGTTTCCTGTTTTAATTGCTGTTTGGTGGTGTAGCTGGCAAGAGTTTTCTCTAACTCAATGCATTCAGGTTAAGCAGCCAGAATACCTAACTGAGCTTCTTGCAGGAAAAACTCCACATTATTGCTTGCTATTCTAGATATGTAGATATATTTTTTTATTTGAAATTTTGTCTTTCATGATTTCAGCCTTTCAGAAAATTGTACTTTAGAATCCAAGAATATCACAGAATTAAACTTATTTGAAATTGGTCTGCACAGTGAGAGGAATGGAAAGCATCAGTGCTTCATATATGCTGGAGCCCTGCTCTGGCAGGATTTGACACTCCAAGTAAACTGCAACTCGCATATGCATTTAAGAAACATGGTAGAAGAAAAAAACCATAATTAGGAAGGAGTATCTACAGGTTTCACAAATTAGCATGTAGGGTCATTATTATAACAGTTACAAACTGCTAGATATTTCTTTCAGGTTCTGTCTCACTCTGCCCATGGTGCATTTGGCTCCCCTTTGCTCACTGCTCCCTGGGGATCGGTGTGTGCCTGGGTCCTGGGCTGTCCCAGCCCACTTTGGCATGGCAGGCATCCCGTCAGCTGCTTCAGAGTCCATTTCTAAGCTCCTTCCAGCATCCTGGCTCCTTCACACAGTTGAACTGGGCACCCGGGTGGGAGCAGAGGCAGTGAGCACAACACCCTGCCCGAGTCCAGGCAGCACACCAGGGCCCCTCCACGCGCAGCCCAAACCCACACTCTACAGACACTCCATGACTCCCCATCTGCTATAGCCTGCATTATCCGAAAGCTCAGAATCTGAAAGAGGAGCCCATCAGTCCTGCCCTGTTTTAACTGGGTAACTGCTTTATTTGCAGGCTAAGCATGCATTCAACTTCTGATTATATGCAATATCCTGCTCAGCATACTTAACTTTCCATTCATGTAAGTATATATGTGTCTCCATATCTCTGTGTGAATTTTATATACATACGTATACTTATATTCATGTATACATAACTACATACATAGTTACATACTTTTTTAATGAAGACTGTATCTGGACATTTATTTTGTCATTTGCAGATATTTCTTCATACAGATGTTTTGTGTAGAGGACATTTGCTTTCATGTACTATGAATACCGTGCTCAGTAGTTTGCTGTTTAACCACTTATGCTCCAAGCTCCCCTTTATTCCAGCTGTAGTGGCCAGACACAGTATTTTTAAGGCTTGCTTAGCACCTCTTTAACTTCTACTCTGAAACTGGGGATTAAGTGGTGTCATACCACAAAGCACAATCTTCCGGCACCAGATCATAAACTCAGGCAAAGAAAGTCACGGCACTTAAACAAATATGATGCTCCGGCTATTGCAGTCATAAAACAGAAGTGCTAGGCAGATTACTAAAGGAGTGTTGTTGAAATAGCTCAATTTATAGTCTCATTGTCCAGATATAGATTATTGACAGAAACACTAGCTCACTGAAAATCTTCAGTAAACCTTAAAGAAGAGAAATGCAAAAGGAAATTTATAATATATCAAGGTACTAGCAGATTTATTTGGTTCAAAGGTCTTTCTGCAGATGTCTACTGTATGCTTATCAACATGAAATGTTAGCATGATTATTTCAGGGATTTTCTTACAAAATATAGACAGTTGAGAGAATATTTTCCAGTATTATTTTCCAGGAACGTGGATAAGTTAAAGAATACAGAGAAAGCAAAATTGTTTGATTTTTATTAACATTAACAGAGTTGGAATAGACAAAAAATTACTCCATTTCAAGTTATTAGCACATTTTAATTAGAGATGGCATTTACAAACAATTTAATTTGGACAGATCCTAATTAGAAATGTTTAGGAATGCTGGCACTGATTACTAGGCATTCAGTTTCTTTTTAAAACCTCCTACAGCAGATGTAAAAGATCTGAGAGAGGTTTTAATTGCAAGGGGTTCAGTGTAGACTCAAGACACGGGAGTGAAAGAACAGAAAGATAAAACAGAAGAAACAAAACTAGAAAACAGACTTTGAAAATACAAGTTCTCAGGTGCAGAAGCACAGGTAGATACTTTCTTAATAGCCTGACAGTCAAATTAAATTATTTTGCTGACTGTGTGACTCCCTTGATTGTGGGTTAATTTATTCAGAGATCTCCAGTAATCTCTGCTAGTCTCCGAGTATTGATGTGTGACTGATCTGTACTGATCTGGTAGGAATCCCCATTTCCAGTCACCTTGCTGATGTGTCAGTGGGTCTCTCCCAGTTTGTGTTTCAGCTGCTCTACTCTCCCACGACAGCTCGGGCTCTGGAGAGCAGCTGCAGGGGCTGCTCCCGGAAAGGGCACGGAGGGTGGGGGATTCACATGAGGAATGGCCCCCCAGGCTGCTGCTTGGGCTGAGACACCACTAGATTTTCCTGTTGCTGGTGTTCAGGGTGTGAAAAAGCTGCACCTCCTGGTTGGCTTCTGAGTGGGGCTCAGAAATGCCTTCACTCCTTTTCTTTTCCACACCACTTTCCTGGCAGGGTCAAGCCTGGGTTTTATAATTTATTTGACATTTCTTCAGAACTTCATCAAGGTAGACTGGGTTTGAGTAGAAGCTCATTCTGCTTTTCAGCATGTGTATTTCCAGTTTGTATGTCAAATAATATTTCAAGCTTTCCACAGCTTTGTCCCCTGCATTTTGTTTTTCAATGAGCTAGCCTAAGGCACATAACTTTCCCATATTTAACATCCAGCATGTGAATATTTCAATCCACTTTGAAGGGGACATTGATGAATATACCTATACACCTTAGAGAAGCCATGGACATCATGGAGCTGAGCTTTCATGCAAAGGTCTTGCCACAGCATTATTTTTAACCCAGGTAGAAACATGGGCTCTTAGAGTATGTGTCACATTGCATGTTCAACTGTCTGCAGTAGATCTAGACATGGCACTGAACTGATCCCCTCCGCTGCTCGCACATTCAGTCTCTAATTATTATTTGAAATATATATATTTTTTTTTCAGCTAAACTTTCCCTATCAGCTTTTAAAGAAATTTTTGGAAAAGCTTAAAAACCAGAGGTACAATTCATGCCCTACAACAAAGGCCAAAACTTAAAAATATGCCTTCTGAATATTCAGTTGAATAAAAAAAGACACAGCGAAGAACTCATGCCAAACAGCCCAGATGAAAATGACTGTGTTGCTGATCTGATCGGAAATATGAAAAGGATGCTGATCTTTACTACTGCTAGTGCTTGAATTTCCCTGTTCTCACTTGTGAAGCAGCAACTTGAAGCAGCCATGTACACTGCAGCTGCCAATGACCTCCCAGCCAGGATAGATGCCAGTCAGCTCCTTGTCTTGCAGTCTCACTCACAGAAGCCCTCAAACAGAAATTACTCATGGGGCTATCCTCAGTGTGCTTAATACAATTGCAATTCATGAGGCACCGTGAGGATTTCCCCCCTAAGGAAATCCTCCCCACACCAGACACAGTGACCATGGTGCTGTCCCTATTCTCCAGGTCAGTCTTCAAGAGGAAGTGGGTGATTGTGTGGCTTCAACCCGGAACACCTGATCACTTTTTAACTTAATCCCCAAAATTCATTGTGGATTGGTAGGAGCCCACACAGGACGTGCATCTCCACTGAATCCTTGAAAATGTCTTTTACACATCCCTTAGGATCTCTATCGTGCTCATTGAGTTATTGTTTCTCGCAACTGAAGCTACTGAAATGACCATAAACCACTAAAATGTGATGCACCCAAGGTCTTTGTGTGGTAAATACTTTCCTGCTGAGGTTACTATGCCAGGGAAACAGGAAAACTGTGTTGTTGTCCCTGTGTTAATTATAATGTAACTAATGATAGCATCACCTAATGTACTCTAAAGCTCACAGTATGCAAACATTGGTTAATACCATGCACTTAGCCGCAAAGCTGCAGCTTCGAATATAAACACAGAAGAAGGTGTAGCATGAAAAATACAGTTACAGATATACTGTCCAAAGATACCAACCAAAATATGCCCCCAAATGGATGTCAAAGTTTCCTAGGTGTAGTTTCTCTGTTGGTACAAAAATATTTTAGCCATCTTTGTGCTCCTCAGCTGAGCCAAGAAAATACACACCACCTGAAGCATAAACAGGCTTTGCCCTCAAAGCCATACTGCCTATATATTTCTATGCATAGAGGGGCTGCAGTTTTGCTCTCTGGGGAAGAAAGGACCTTATCCATAAAGACTGCAGCCTCAGTGCTTCCTTCACAGCTTTTTCCTGTCACCTTCATCCACTTACTTGTGCCTGTTACAACAGCCACAAAAATTAAATTAAAACAACTAAAACATGGGGAGGAAAATCATTTGTTTTCCTGGGATTTAAAATTAATTTAGCTCCATATGACTAACTCCCCATTTTGTTTTTTTTTTTTAGGGAAGTAACTTTCTGCTGTGTGGAGAAGCTGGTGCTATAGGCAGCCTCAGTTTGCTCTCCTCTTTTATGATTGCTTTGTATTAATGCCTTTCTCCCTTCCCTTATGCCAGCAAGAAAAAACTAATGTACATGAGCCAGGAGTGTAGGGAGCAAAAATGGCTGAAAGAGGCTCTGCCACGGAGTACTGCCCTTTTCTATCTCAGTCCTTCCAAGCACGTCCATCTTTCTGCAGCTTAACCTCACACCTGCAAGAAATATAACAGAAAAAAAAGCCTACCCATCCTTTTTCCACAGGAAAGGAACACTGCCTCTCCAAAATGAATTTGCAGGAGTCCCTAACTGTCAAGGAAAGTTTCCTCCAACAGTATCATCTGTTACTATGTCCTACACCATTTACATAAATAGATCCTGTGCCCCACTCCTGAATTTTTATAATGGTTTTAAAAACCAAGTGTGTTAAAACCTGTTCAAACAAGATTTCAGAAGCCTTGTCCACCCTTGCTTCATTACCAGTCTCACTGTTTACACTGCATCAGGCTGGTGGAAAGATGTGCCATACTGACACTTTCTGTTTTCTCTCTGAAGTAAGATATCTGCTTATGAAGTTTTGAATCTGTTTAAACTGAGCTATATTTTGAGAATCTCTCAAGCTAATTTGAGCTAATTTGAATCTCAAAATTAAATTTAAAAAGCAGGTGTTGGCTGGAATGGAGTGATGTCTTACAGAAACAGTCATGTAGATTGCTGAGAAGTGAAAACACTGAGTTCTTCCCAGTTCTAGGAAACGAGCTCCTGAAATTGCCACGACTTCCTGCGGTAATGATGGAAGAACTGCCTCTCAGTCAGCATGTCCCCCATACTTCTTCTGTTCCCCCTTGTAACTGAAATGGGGAGAAAAGTGCAATTTGCAGTCCCTCTGATCCCCAAACATCTGTTCCCATTTGTAAGGTTAA
The DNA here is from genome assembly GCF_000738735.6 of Corvus cornix cornix. Lineage (NCBI taxonomy): Eukaryota > Metazoa > Chordata > Aves > Passeriformes > Corvidae > Corvus > Corvus cornix. The sequence continues at coordinate 101,323,107 of NC_046332.1, read as the reverse complement.
TGTGAGCACATTGGTCTGGCCCTGGCCCGAGAACAGACCGAACAAAAATCCTTTCACTGAGATTTTGTAATTATGTTCTACTAGCATCACATTATTGTTTTGCCCACATAATATGAAGGACTGGCTCAATTACCATTCAAAAAAGCCTCAGGCAACAGAGAAAAATTGATGCTATGGAAAAACTGCATAAATGAAGAAGATGGAGCCCTGTTGAGTGTGATGCTCCACCTGGAAAGCAAGAAAAAAGTCTTACTAAATATCCAAAGAAATTTATGACAAATGCAATACCACAAACTTTCCTTATTGTTTCCACCATGGATGTTATGAATATTTATAGCTCTGAAGACAATTCAGTAAATCCACAAAATTGCTAGACTGTCTAACCCATCAACACACTCCAACAACCTATTCTGGGTCTATCTGCTTTCTGCATACTTAGTTAAGATTATCATTATTATGCATGATTCTTGAGTGAACATCTGTTATTAAAATCTTCAGTAAATTGCATATGGGCACAAAGACATCTCTAATGGGCAAATCTTAAATACATTGTCAGGTACTGCCTACATTCTCTTTTATTAACATATAAATGAAAAGAAAAAGGAGGCATTGATGGAAGTGGCATAGTTCTTACTTTTAAAGCATATGTTCAAAATTCAATCTGTATACCTGCATACTGCTACATCATCCTGGAATATGGACAAATCAGAATTTCAGTCCAGGAATGTGTAAATTCAGAATTGAGACAGGGTGTTTTAGAGAGCACTGAACTGCACTACATATTGGGGAAGGAGAGCTTAAACACTAGTCATTTCATAGTGCATGTGTTATTCCTAATCATAACCATCCACAGCCTAAAATATTTCAGAAATTACCTATACATATGAAAAACAATGGATTAGAAGGTTACTGCAGGAAATAAAGAACAACAGCTGCATGGATGATGCTTTTCTTACCAGAAAATTCCCCTTTGCACCCAGGGTATTTATTCTCAGAAAGTGATCTTCAGCCTGATGCCAGGTTAAAGATTTCAGTGGGGCCAGCTTCACAGTTCCTTGTGAACAGATGTGAGACCTGCTGTCTGAAGCAGGGATGGGACCCATTCATTTACAGAACCACAGAATATGCTGAATTGGAAGGGACTCATAAGGATCATTGAGTCCAGCCCCTGGCCCTGCACAAGACACCCCAAGAGTCACACCTTGTGCCTGAGAGCATTGTCCAAATGCTTCTTGAGGTCTGTCAGGCTTGATGCTGTGACCACTTCCCTGGCGAGCCTGTTCCAGTGCCCAACCACCCTCTGGGTAAAAAACCTTTTTCTAATATCCAACCTAAACCTCTCCTGACACCACTTCAGGCCATTCCCTCTGGTCCTGACACTGGTCACCACAGAGAAGAGATCAGTGCCTGCCCCTCCTCTTCCCCTCATGAGGAAGTTGTAGACTGCAATGATGCCTCCCCTCAGTTTACTCCAGGCTGAACAAACCAAGTGACCTCAGCCACTCCTCATATGGCTTCCTCTCAAGACCCTTCACCATCCTCATGGCCCTCCTCTGGACACTCTCTAATCGTTTAATATCTTTCTTACATTGTGGTGCCCAGAACTGCCTCCAGGACTTGAGGTGAGGCCGCCCCAGTGCAGAGCAGAGCAGAGCAGAGCAGGACAAACCCCTCCCTGGCCCAGCTGGCGATGCTATGTCTGGTGCCCCCCAGGACACGGTTTAGAAACATCCTTCAACTTCAAAACCAGCAAGCTTCCACACAGCTCTCCAGCACCAGCTAAGCACTGCACACATTTTTATGGGCTCAGTGCCTGGGTAGAGCCAGAGGGATGTGCTTGCTCTGTGTCATGTGATACCAGAACACATGCTGTTGTTGGGATTTCAATGTGGTGAGCATCTGGAGTGGAGCTGGGAGAACTGGTGCTGGCACCGGGGCCACTAGGCATGAGAAGGAGCAAGCCCCAGGGATGCTTTCCATCCAAGGATTTGCTGCCTCAGTCCAAGTCTCTAGGGATGTCAGCAGCTTGGGAGTGGGGGATCTGCATGCCTGAGGATTGAACCCTGACCAGGGCAACTAAAGGTGGGGCCTCAGACATGAACCCCTCATTTCACTAGAGAATCTGCCATATTTCTCCTGAAAGCACCACCTTTGGTGCATAAAGACAGCATCACTGAGTTATCTGAGCAGGTGGCATAACTGCTGGATATCCCACAGAGCCAGTTATAGAAATTCATTAGAGTTTCTAAAAATGGCAGTTTCTCAACACAAAAAGTCCTGCCTGTGATGTACAATAAATCAATACTGTACCTTGTTTTGACAGAGAAAGATGAGCTCATCATTGACCTAAAAATTAGCACGTCCATAAGCTATAGCAGCTGTGGTGTGCTTACCTTAATTTTGTGGAAATAGAATAAAAAGCTGTATATATTTAGAACCAAGGCCAGGTTGGATGAGGCTTTGGGCAACCTGGTCTACTGGAAGGTGTCCCTGCCCACTTCTGAGGGGCTGGAAGTAGATGACCATTAAGGTCTCCCAACCCAAACCAGTCTGTGTTTCTATGATTCTGTTAACTTTAGAGAAGCACATTTCCTAAAGTTAGAAGCAACTTTCAAATCAACTGACTGAGAACATAAATGTAAAGAGGCAACACTAACTATACATTAGTCGCTGACTTCCAGCCTGCTCCCTGGTGTCTCCCACCTTGCCATGAAAAAAGCAGGCAAAAAGCTGCCCTGGATAACAGAAAATGAGGAGTCATGCCAAAACCTCAAAGAAGTAATTAAAAAAATCAATATGCAACAGATGGGAAAAAAGCAAAAGTAAATGACAGCAAGTATTGGAGTTTTAAAATGTTGGTGGCTGATAAGGGAAGCTGAGGGAGCCAACAAATTATCAAAGGTCACTCTGTAATTGACAAATGTGCATTTTTAAATACATCAGGAATAAAAAAAAATCAGTAAGTCAGCCATACACATAAATGGTGACGATATGAACAATGATGAGACAAAGTGAAAAGCAATAACCCGATATTTGTCTTCAGGACCAAATATGTAGGAGATATATGTGGTTCTATACTATGTGTACAGTACTACAGACGTAGCAGAAAACTTGTGAGTTGTATTAAAGAAGATGTGAGCCAACATCTGCTAACATAAACTAATTTCACACCGGCAGGCCTGAATAATTTGCACCTAGGAGTATTAAAGAAACCAGCTGAGGAACAACTGGTGTTAATTTTTTTACAGATCTTGAAAAAGTGGTGAATTTCCTCAGAAGTGGAGAACTGGCTTCAAAGTTGTGGTGTTCAGAAAAACTGGATGGTGTGATCAAGAAAATTGCAAATATTTGGGCTGCCCAAGGCCAGTTGTAGAGAGAATAAGAGATAGGTTAATCCTGCTAACAGGTGATAATTAATATTAGTCTGTCTTGTTTAACACACAGCAGATTTCAGGTTTTTTATCTTGTCACAACATGATAGGGGATGTAAATAGGGTGTAGGCCATGCTGGTGTACAGAGGAGCTGCAGCTTTCATGGGCATGTTGGCACAAGTGACAGTGCACGTAGATATGCACATGTGAGCCAGGGTACATGTGGTTCTCCCTCTCCTATCCACACAGTCCCTGTCCCACTCCCACAGGACAAGGGTTAAAACTAGGACTCCTGGCCTGGGAAGGGGGAGTCCCAGGTGGGGACCCTGAGCCCCATGCTTCCCTAGCAGGGCATCAAGCATGGTGGTAAAAAGCAGTATGTGGAACCATTTGTAGCCTGGGTCCTGCGAACAGGCTCTAGCTGCAGTGTTATTTATTGTGCATATCAGCTGCCTTGAGCAGGCTATAAAACCTTTGCTGGAAAAGTTTGCAGGTGACACAGTGGCTAACCAGACTGAGAATGTTGTAGACTCATTGGGATAAATGGCCATAGTCTAAAAGAAACCATTTTAACTCAGTTATGTGTAAAATACTATATACAGGAGCCAAGTGAGCAGGAGATGCAAAAAGCTAGTGCTCTGTTAAGGAAAGAAAAGATAAGAGAAGACATTAGAGTGACTCTTCTGCATGTGACAAAATGAGATATCCTGTGGGATTCTCATCGTGTCGTGGCTTTAGTGTAATTCAGTATAAAGCTAAGCCAGTTATATGATGCTTAAGTCCTTTTTGTGGCTTCAGTAAACATAGGTGTCGTAAGACATCATCACTACTATATGAACCTTCAGCAGCATGTAGGGGCTGAACAATCTATTGCTATCCCTGACTGCTCTAGTCACAGAGACGTAGAATAGCTTGGTTAGGAGGGGACCTTTAAAGGATCAACAAGCCCAACCCCTCACAATAAGCAAGGACACCTTCAACTAAGTCAGGCTGCTCAAAGACCCATCCAACCTGGCCTTGAACACTTTGAGAGGCAGAGTATCCACCACTTCTCTGGGCAACCTCCCTCCAGTGCCTCACAACCCTCATCGTAAAAAGTTTCTTCCTTATGTCTAACTTAAACCCACTGTCTTTCAGCTTTAAATGATTGCCCCTTGTCCTTTACAGGCCTTGCTAAAAAGTCCCTCTCTCTCTTTCTTATAAACCCTTTTAAGTATTGAAAGACTGCAATAACCTTCTCTTCTCCAGACTGAACAACCCCAATGCTCTCAGACTTCCAGTTTTGCTCTGAGTTAGGTTATTATGCAGTGGTTAGCGGCCAGATGAATTTCAATTTGAAATATGATAGAAGTTCTAAGAAGAGAGGGTAACAGAGTGCCAGACACACAAGAGAGGGCAGGGTGATATATGCACCTTTAGTCTGAATACTCAGAAAGCAGCCTCATGTCACTGGAAACATTTGCTCTAATCCAAATCCTGTGAGATATTCAATAGCCTCTGTGCACAGATGTGGGCAAGAAATACTGCTGAATTGATGGCTAGTGCAGTATCTCCTAGTCCTGCATCCACGTCTCTGGTTCTCCCAGGTCATTTGAGCATTCACATCTCAGTCTCACGCTTCAGGGTTGCCTGAAGGTGTGAAGAAACATTTTTTTCTCTCAGGGTGTCATGGTACTGTTTTCTGTCCTGCCATCCCAGGAGCTGCAGGAACTGACTGTAGCCAGAGGGCAAGTGAGGACAGGATGGGCAGAGCCCTGACCACGCTTCTCCCTTTGATGCTCCGCAGTCTTCTACAGTCCAGTTAAACTGATCACTAGCCCGGCATCAGGAGGGGAGTTTCTGCAAGGGATCTCCAGCTTTCTGCTTCTATCGACAGCATAGCAACTGGCTTGCTGCTGGGATGCCTTCAGGTGCCTCAGCACTGTGAGGGGGCCATGGACTGTCCCCGTTTTCTGCCCCATGGCACAGGGACATCGAAAACCCTTGCTCTGCCTGAGATCCTACGCAGCAGACATTGGGGGTCGGCGGGGATTGCAGAGCCTGCTATGGACACAAGCTCATGGCCCTTGATGTCCTAGATTGTATTGGGTAAGGTGGGCACCTGGGTGTCAAACTGCTGAAAAACAAGGTGAGGGGACTCCATAGGGACAGTGGTGAAGTCTCTTTCCAAAATAAAGGAAAACAGGTTATTGCAATGGCTGTCTATGAGCAAAGCAGTTACTAGATGTTTCACATCATGGTTGTGCCTGCTTCTCCTTTTTCAGCTCAGCTCCCTCCTACTTTTCTCAGCCAGGCCATTGTCCACATTTGAACATCATGTAGTAAGACATGAACTGATGGGTCCACCATAAGCTCATCTCCTTGCAGTGATGGGGAAATCCCAGCCCACTGCTGGGACACACAGCTAGCAAATTCTCCACAGAGAGTTGCTCTCCTTAATAACAGCGTGTACAGCACCTCGTACTATGAGACCATGACAACTGATTGGGGGTTTTAGGTTTTACTGAAATGTAAACAATAGGTAATCTGACTTTTCTTCCTTTTGATTGCTTAAATATTGACTGTCTCCAGCACATTAGCACTGACTCTCAACTCAGATTTCCGCACCAGTCCCACTGCTATAAATGGGAGCTCTAATCTTCCTGGTTATAGAAGTTCATCTATTGTGTTTTGGCCATCTGCTCTGGTTAATCAAGATACCCAGAAAGTTTGTGCTGTTTGATCAGTTGCTCTTGGTGCAGATGGATTCAGGGGCTGAGGAAATGAGAGCTAAAACTATGGGTGTAAAAAGTGTTGAGATTATATTGACACAGTGGCCAGCAACCAGGATCTAAGACTCCTATACGTCAGCTGAAGGAGCTATGTGTGTATCACCCTGCATCAATCAGCATGTGGAGGGCAGCAGCACACGCTGTGCCAATGGCAAGGGTGGACATGGGGCTGCCCGGTGCTTCAGTGCGTGGGAAGGCTTTGGGCTGGGCCTCAAAGTCCCTCCAGTTTTCTTCCCTGGCTTGGAAGGATTGATGTTCTGTCTGAGATCACATCAGTGGACCCAAACTCTCCACATGGGGTATCATTTTGTCAACTTGCATTGACTGGATTAGATGTTGTCTTGGTAGTTCAGAGTGGCTTTTTCTGCCACCCGCTCAAACCTTCCTGGGGCTGCACAGTAAATTACAGCACAAGTAAAATGCTCCAAAATAGTGCCTTAGTGTCCTGAAGGTATTTCATGAATACTGTGACTAGAATGCCCAGAATAAATTCATAACCACTATGGACTTGGCACTTTGCAACTGATGGTATTTAAAACAAAAAGTGTCACTCTGTAAATCAACTAAATGGAAATCTGTGTTGACTTTTCATAGCTTTTCATTAGGATGGCATGCTTCCCTTAGTTCTCTAGTGGAGATATAAACCAGTGATTGTAAAATAAAATAAATGAACTGGCAAATAGAGATTACACCTACTGTAGTATTGCAGGTAATATTAATAGTAGGGGCTGGAGACATCTAAATCATAGAAGAGATGAGTCCACTAAACAAAGAATTTTGCATGCTTTAAAGTGTATTTCTAGAAATTCTGGATTTATTTCTTTTCTTGCACTGCTGCTATTTTTAGGAGTGTTGTTTGAAAGTTTTATGTCTTAGATAAACAAACTGTCGTATGAGTTCAGAGGAGCATCAAAAGTTGTGTTCGTGATGCATTCCAAGAGACCCAGCAGAGCTGGGAACCCTGCAGCATCCTTGCATCCATCCAGGCACCCAAGGCACTGAAGTCCACATTTCCAAAGCTAACATCTTCATTTCAGGTCTCCCACACGACCGCAATCCTGCTGTCTGCAGCTGGTTTTACCACTGTAAACCACCTAATCTCCTGTGTAACATCACTCCGCATATCTCACTACACTGTCACTCCCTCCCTCCACAGGATTGCAGGCAGCTCTGGCTGGCAGGCACTGCTGCAGTTTTCCAGTACTAAAATCCACATAATCCAAGGTGCTTAAAGTAAAGATGCTGCTTGTAAACTCCAATTACATTTTACACTTACTCTGCTGTGTGCTTGTAAAAACAGCATTGCTTCAGGAAGGTTTCGCTGCATGAGCACCAGGGCATTTCGATCTTTTACGATGCTGGCCTAACAGTAGGGAGCTATGATCAATGCTTGACAGCCTGGTTAATTCAAATGCAAATGTATAAACCCTGTCAGTCACGGGAGAAAGTCAATTAAATAAAGACATCTCCCATGACATCAGCAATTAAATAGGTGCTTTTCCTCTTGCTGTGCAAAGATTTTCCTTGATTTCCTGTCCCTTGCTGAGACAGCCTTGGCTGTTCTGCCTGGGCTAGAAGCCCAGGTGTCACTGCTCTCACGCACCCCTTACCCTTGCACTGAGGAGGAGGTGAAGGAGGAGGGCTGAACCCAAACTCCCTTTTTTCTGGGATAAGCTGAGCAGTAGCTGAAGAAACCACTGCCTTGACAGTGCAGAGCAGCAGGGCAGACAGATGTCCTTCCCCCTGCCAACCTCATTTACAGTCTTTCTAAAACACACAAACATCACGCACACGCATGGGCTGCTCTTGTATACTCAGCACTGGTGCCTTATCACTCATGGAAGGTGGCTGTAAGCACAGCACATGCCTTAACCCTCTCTTAGCTGCTCTGAAAATTTGATGTACTTGCAGGAAAACAGGTGTCAAGCTCCCGCTGCAAATGCAGCCAGACAGATGAAAGCACCATGCAGCCAGTGGAGTGGTTCCACAGGAAATACTTTTCTAATATTGTAAACTCTTTTTTGCCCTTTCTTACATATTGTCTGAAATAATGATAAAATCTGAATGGAATCTCATGACTGTACACAGAGCCATCCTAAGCACCCAGGGACCCTCTGGCTGTCCCTTCCTGCTCAAACCTGTGCAGGCATGCTCAGCTGTGTCCATATGTGTCCACGCAGAGCACTTGCAGGCTGGGAGGCTCCCACTGCAGGAAAAGCTGAGGTCAGCAGTTTGCCCCTCTGTTTCTCCTTGAGAAGTCTTCAAGTGAACAGCCAGTCTTCAGAACAATCCCTCGTTCCTGGCGGGTCAAACCACTGAGCAGCTTTAGGTGCTCTATGCAGGAGGCTGGCACTCAGCCAAGTGGTTGCCATCTCTGGCAGATGAGAGATTCCTAACACAGGGGAAAGTGGAAATGGAAAGACTAAAAGTATACCTCAGGAAGGCATATACTCTTGCACCAATGATGTCAGTGCAAAAACCTATTAAAACTGGGCTCCTCATTTTCAGAAGGTGATCCAACGCAGCCAGGATGATTTGTACCATTGTTGTAATGCAGCATAAGTGACTCACGCTCTCACATACTCTATCTGCCCATCACACCTACCCACTGCTTTACACCTTGTGTTCTATTGGTCATGTCTCTGGAAATGACCCTCTTGTATCACACTCCAATGCTTTTCTTCACACACCAGACTTCTGTTCCCTGTGATGTCTCTCTAGCCATCACCATGATACAGTCAGTAATGCCAGAAGTTGTTCCCGCTTGCTTTTGTCAATGGAAGGATGCTGAAACCAAGAGGGTTGTATGATAATTTTTTGCAGATGATGAATTATAGACAAAAGGTCTGTAGTAAATTGACAAGTCTCCCTTTCCTTGGAGACCATGCCATGTGATGCTACTCAGAGTAGGTTTAGGAGGCTTTTCTCTCACATGTCTATCTATGGCTTTGATTAATGAGAACAGGGACATTCACATGCCTCATGTGAGCATCTCAGGTGGAGTTCACATCACCGAACATTAACCATCTCACCACCATGCCCCTTTCTTCTGCAGGTGTTTCCCTTCAGGCAGTGCCATGTCTGTCATCAGAAATGGGTGTCTATGAAACCACACCACGTTCCAGGCTGAGCAACTCACCTGCAGCAGGGTGTTGGGCTTCCACATCCTCCACAGCCCCCAACGGGCATTACCATGTTGATTCACATTCAACTCACATTTTGAAAGCTTTCCCTTTACATTTTAAGGTTATTTCCCTAATGATTCTGACATGATTAATACTGGGGTCTGTAGTTCAGGGTGACAGTTTTAAGTAAATAGACTAACGGGCTGTGAGCTGACAAAATATAGACTGTATTATTTTGTAACAAAATTAACCCAGCACTGCTGTTAATTTATCAAAATAGAAACTTCAGCAAACATAACAGATAAGGGACACTTGTGTTTCAATGCACAGCATATTAGATTCATAGACCTAACAAAGTTACAAGTTTCATTATTATCTCATTCTGCAGTGGACCACAGATGCATTAGAAGAGGGTAAAATGACCACTTGGAAATTGGAACATTTGATCACCCGTGCAGCATGATGGTTAACAGGTTCCAGATACAGCTGAAGTTCAGAGCTTGAAGTCACCAAACCCCAAGCTTTAGGTCTTAGATAAACTGTCTCAGCTACTGTTTTCTGTTCTGTTCTATCACTTCGGGCAAAAAGTGCTGTTCATATGCTGCTCAGTAAAAGCATTTGCAATGTTTACTTTGTGTAGCATGTGATCAGATAGCAATAGATCTCTCTAACATAATCTTCTTTACAATGCATTTTTCTGTTCCTTACACCCCTTAAAACAACTTACATTACAGCTTTGGAAAGATGTATTTTCCTGGAGAGATACTTATTGTTTTCCCAACATTTTCTTCAGAGTGGTTGGGGGGATCCAGACACCACATCAAACTCATGAGTAAAAGTGCATGTGGTCCTCCACTAGTGTATTTTCCTATTTTCACAGCACTTTAAAACATATTGCTTTAAGACTTTTATCTGCACATAGGTGTGTTTGTCATCTGCTACTGGGACAGACAGTGCTATTTTTATATATATCCTGACATGGAGGAGTGGACAAACATATTGACTATTCTGTCTCTGAAACACTAAGGAGTCATCTGCTTTTGTTGAGACTGCAAATACTATATTGAAATATGTGTGTGAACTAAATTGAAATATGAACAAAAGTAGTCTGGTGTTTTAAAGCAGGTTAGCAAGAAACAGTGGCATACAAGGGACTACCCACAGCAATCCTAGTTTCACTTATTTGTGAGCAAGGATGCAATCCCCCATGTCTTTTTTGATCAAAACAAAACTGAAATAATTTTTCACTCACTGGTTCTGTGTCACTTCATCATGGTGACAATGTATTCTTTAATTTCTTTTGGAAGCATCCAGAAAATAAACCAGCATATTTAATACACATTATTTTTTACTAAACATTATTGGAAGATGAAGTTTCTGAACCAACAGCACAGATCAGTTTTGACTGGCTAAGGGGCAAACATTTTAACCATGTGAAATATACAGGCTATGGCAAACTGCGATTCCTGGCTTCAGGCAAACTCATTTGAATATCTGAAAAATATTTTACGAAATATTGCCTCACATATCATTAACTTTAAGGAAGCAAGCCACTGGAAAGAATTGATTCTCACTGCACTTTAAATTGCTGCTCCAGTGCCTTCACACTTCATGAAGTATGGATCAATTATCTTTTGGGCAAATATGAACATGCTATCTTTTAGCAGAGCTTCATTAATGGTATTTTCTCTCTCTGGTCTTTAGCTTGATCTGCTCTTGTCTCTATTTGAACTAATGTAGACTATTAGCTAAATTGCACAAACATTTAGTTTAGAAAAAGTATCCTGTGTTCAGTCTCCAACCTCCTCAAGATGTATGCTAATAATTACCAGAAATTACCTGAGGTGGTTCTTCTTCCCTCATTACATTAAAAATAAACATTTTACCTGAAAATACGAATTTGTAATTGTGCATTTTATGGTCATAATTATGCAGGCTTCTTTTCAAGGCAATAGCAGCCAAGCTTACCTGTCAGCTGAGAGAGCAGTGAGAGTAAAGACTGACACCCCTACAGAGGTGAGCTGTATGAAGGGGATAAGTTTGCATCCAGTTCTGCCAAACAGCCACTCATCAGCAAGATACCTGCTGGCATCCACAGGCACACAAGTCACTAAAAGCAGCAGGTCTCCCAGAGCCAAACTGGAAATGAACAAATTAGGGACATTTCGCATGGATTTCACAGTACAGAAGATCTTAATCAAAGTGATATTGCCGATAAGACCTATCAGAATGATGATCCCGTAGATCGTGGGGATGGCATAGAGGAACGCTGGGTAAAACCAATCTTCCCCATGGAGGGAGAAGTTTGCACTCTGGTTGACAGAGATGTTGTAGAAAATGAAGTTATCTGTTTCTAGGTCTAGCAGAAGGCACTCTCCAGATGCCATCGTCCTACTTTGCTCTTCTTAGAAAACAGCTTTCTTCTTTGAAAGTCCTCAAATTAATTTCTTGCTTTAATTTTGTGGCTCCTTGCTGGCTTTAAACAGTCAGAAAAGTTTAAAAGTCATATTACTTTGTGACACATCTTGTCAATAACCAAATTGAAAAGCACCTGCAGCTTTCTCCACAGTCCTGTTTCCATAAGGTGAAAGGAGAACACGTTTTTGCGTTGTTGAATTGTGAAACTTGCCTTTTCCTCCTTGACTTGTCTTGCTGTTAAGTATTCCTCAGCTCTGGAAGGCCAATTATCAAATTCAAAGACCAGCAAGTGGCAGGCATTTTCACAAACGGGGCTTGTTAAACTCCCGGCCTCAGGTCTGCCCGGCAGCTCCGAGCCCGAAAGCAGGGAGTTACAGAAACAAGAACTTTCGGGAGTTGCTGCCACGCTGCATTGCCAATCTCTCCCGCTTTCGGTGCCTGCCCTCGCCAGCCGGATTTAAAGTGAGAGGGGAAAGCGGGGTTCGGCTGGCGGCTCGGATCCTATAGGCAGGATGTTCTGGACGTCAGTCCTTGCGCTGCTTCCCACGGTGTGCGCGGGCTGCCGGCAGCGCGGCGGGGGCGGCGGGGAGCGCCGGGAAGCGCCGGGAAGCGCCGGCCGCCTGCTGGATGCTCCGGGCAGCGCCGCGCGGGAAGGGCGGGCGGCCAGCACCGCCCTTAACTCTTTAGGTGAAAAAATACACATCTGCTCACTTAGGGCTCCTGACGTGCGTCACCGGCTCGCCACCCACCCCCTCCCCCGAAAAACAATCAACCCCAAAATCTCACCCCCAAAAAAACCCAAAACGAAATCTCCCCCCCAAAAAACCCCAAGCCCCCCCAACAAACCAAAAAACCCCCAAACCCACCAAAACCAAACAACTCTACCCCAAACAGACCAACCAACCAAACAAAGCCCAACCCAGTTAATTTCATACTGCAAACAATGTGTTCAGAAAAGCCATCCCACCTTCTTCACTAAAAGCACACTTATTTTCCTTGCACTCCGGTATTCAATTGTTCCAGTGAAAGAGAATGATGATATGAAGCCAAATTCATCTTCCCCTCTCCTCCCTAGACAAGTGAAATTAATAAAGCCAATTAAGATAAAACCCAACATCGTCGTTAAGGTAGGCAAATGAACACTAGCAGTGTGAGCCTGAAGTTATCCAGGGAAGCCTGAATTCTGCACCTTTTTTTGTTAATTTTTTAATTTGGACGTAACAATACTGAGGGACAAAGTTCACCACTCTATGCAATAATTTCTATTTATGAGGTACCCATCATATTGGCATCCACAGATAATGCATGTTGAGATGCAACAGAAAGAAACTTGCTTGGCTTATAACAGTCTGGAAAAACTCCTTCTTAGAACTGAATTAAGATATAATTATTACTGATGCCTTACTGCTTTATAACAGGCTATTCATGAATATATACAAGGCCTTTCTGGACTGCAGAGATACATAGTTAATTTGGAAACCAGCCTGCAGAATTAAATGAAGCTGTAATTTATATTTTCTCTTGCCACTGCTCATTTTTGCAGGCAAAAGAATGTTTCACCAACTGCTAGAGTTACTTGGTAGTGAGAGGGGAGGTGATTCAAAGCAGGCATTAAAGTTTGATCACTGGTTTCTGCATAAAAGAAGCATTTCAGGACACAATCTGGAAAATCTCCAGGGGTTTGAAAGTGGCGTCCCAGGGTGGGATTTGAAGCAGGAGTCTTCAATAGTTGTTTTTCTGCCTCATTCTTGTGACATGGGTCAGTGTTTTCAGCTGTTTTTCTGCTGTCCACTCTAAGTCAACAAAGGACTTATGTGTACCCTTAACTTTAAGTAGGGCTCCTTACATAAGTTTTTCAAGCCAAACACCCATGAAAGTGCTGTGCTGAGAGCTTGAACGTGCAGAGGAGAAGCCAAATTTCCTGGTATTCCTTTCAGACAGAAGCCTGCTTTTAAGAATAGGCTGGAGGTTACCACCGTTAAAAGCAGAGGACGCAGAGCAATTGTGCACACTCTGATCGGGGCACACGGGCACTTCTGCTGGTCAGGGCCAGCTCTGGGCAAGGCTGCCAGGTTGGATGGATGCCATTTGGAGGCAATGCCTTGTTTGGCACAGCAGGACATACCAAAGGCACAGAGAGGAACTGTGGAGCTACTGAAGCAGCCTTGCCACACACCATGGTGGGACACCTTTCCCAGGACTTCCCCCAGCATATCTGGGAGCCTGGTGATAGGGACTGCCTGACAAAGGGATGCACACCTCTCCCCTCCCTCCCCCCACACCTTGCCTTCTGAGCATTGGGATAAAGTGGAGAGGACACCTCTGGAAGTGTGAGCAGCCATTTGGTGTAAACCTGATGGACCCCTGTGCCCAGCAGCCTCATCAGTAGTTGGTAGTGACCTGCCCTGAGTAGGAGGTGGGGACTTGTTGTCTCCCTTCCCATTCAAATGGCTTGTTGACATTGGGATTTGTAAACCCACCAGATTTAAATTTTTTAATTTTATTTTTCCAGATGGAAAACAAAGTGGTCAGTTTGACAAAAATCCTCTAACAGAGCCACTAAGTCATCACTCTTCACCATTTAGACTCTTCTACACTGAAATCTCTCTTCCCTTTACATGGCAAACTATGTGGGGTGAGCAAAGCAAGAAACGAGAAGCAATGCTGGAAATCCTGCTGATCCTCCAGCAGACAGTGATGTTGATCACGCTTTTGAGATGGGGCACATCACCATATCCCAGATGTCTCCATCAGTGAAGGAAGGGGCTCTCATGACCTCTAGGAGGGTGCACTTCACCTTTATCTTTGCAAGGTTGATAGTGCATTCCAGGAAGCACTTCAAGTCTAAAGTTACAGGTTTCTCATTTTTGCTTTTGACAAATCCAGGTTTCAGGTTTAGGACAAACTCTTTTGACCACAGAGAATGAGAAATTGAAAAGACAAAAAAAAAAAAAAAGAAAAGAACCCCAAACCCTAAACCAAACAAAACCAGATTCTATAATGCTTGAAACAGTTTAGATTATTAAAAATATTCATTATTTATGTCAAATGTAAATAGACTGTTTCAGGGAAGATGAAGGATACAGGCTTTATTCACCATTGCCTGGCCTGCAGATGTCCCGCAGAAGTAACTTAAAAATGCTGAGGATGTTTCCTAGATATGTTTTTGTCTTGTCATAAATTTCATTTGAGAGATTTTGTTTATAATAAATAGTGTACCTTTTTAATAATTTCACTCTAGCATTTATCTTCCCTGAGCGGGCAAAATGTCTGGGCATTTGTATGAGCATGCCACCTCTGTGTTCATTTCAAGATCCCAAGCCTTTCTCCAGAGGAAGGTAAGCATCAATACCCCTGTTTCACCACTGGAGTAACCTGCATGCATTAAAACAAACAAACAAACAAAAAAAAAAAAACCCAACCAACCAACCAAAAAAAAACCTCCAAGAAGCAGAAGTGACTGGCACAAAGTTACTTAACAAGCTGTTGGCAGAGTTGTGAATGGAATAATGCAGGGCTCATGAGCCTGGTCCTGCATTATAATGGTTTTTGGTTGGACAGTGAGAGATTCCCCACATGCTTTCAATAGATGCCTTTTTTTCATCTCTCAACCTTTCCAACCTCCAAATGACAGCTGCAAAAAGACAACCTTCTTACTCCTTGACTGTGCACAATGAAGTAGATTTGTAAAAGTTTGATGGGCAAACTTTTCAAAAGCACTTAAACCTATATGAAAGGTAATGAAATTTAGGCTCCTACGTTGCTTATGAGCTCACCACCCAGAAGTGGAGCCAGAGTTTCAAACAAATGCAGTTTGCACTGAGAAAAGTACACGAGGACCCGCTTTTCAAAGGCTCTTGGAGAGCTGCAGCTGCTGCAGTCACAACTCCAGGCAGATTTTCAAAAAGCCCAAACAGCCAGTGTGCCAAGGTCTTTTGAAAGACACTGATCATGTGTTCTACATATCTAAATGCACCACTTTGGAAAATCTAATGCAGTAGGGGATTCTGAGGCCCTGTGAGGTTCCATGGGAGATGACCTGGTGATGGAAGACAGAGAATGCTGGTGTGGCCACCAGCAGACCCTGAGGCTGGCCCAGCCATCACCTCAGAGAGCTGGAGCAACGTGCTGCACCAGCGTGGGAAGCCCATGCAGCATCCCCCACATCAGGCATGTCCAGCACCCAGGGGATGTGGGGGCAATGGGAATCACCTCCTTGGAGCATGGCTCTTTGCTAGCGGTGTCATGGTTGCTTGTGTGACTTTCCTTTTTAGCAGCCTCTTCCCATCTCAGAGGAGATGGATAAACTTGCATCCACAGTCAAGAGTCAGGAGAGAAGTCCCTGTGCTCAGGGTTCTGCTGTTTCCTGATAACAGGATTACTGGGGCTAGGAACCAGTGAACCAGGGATTACTCACTGCTGAGCTTGTGAAGCACAACATCCGCTGATTTACCAAATATTCTCCTTTCGCAAACTCTTCATCTCCCAGAGGGAACAAAGCAGTGTCGTGCATCCTGCCTATAATGCCTTCAAGCAAATTCTTCATTTTTATTGCTGTCACCCCTACGTGCCCATATCATGCTCTGTGTTCACCACTCTGTTTCAGTCACCAAGTTAACAGAAACTGTTCACAAAAGGGTGATTTTCTAACCCAGTTCATTCCAGGCTTCAGATTTACATCAGGGCTTTAGAGAGTAAATTACATAAACTTTTTCTTGAGCAAAGATCTGTACTTGTACCTGCATGACTGGAGGTCAGAGGGGCTGGGGAAGGAACTGAATATAATTCACAGCATAAAAGTCCCCTGAGTAGGTACGATGTGCTGGTTTCTTGCATATGGAAGAATGGAAATGAAGCGTTGTCAAGTTTCCTCCATCCTGCAGCCTTGCTAATGCACAGCCTACAGTGCAAATGAAGATGCAGGCCACACAATGTGAAGTGCTCTCGCTGTGCCTTTGAAAATAGCTTGCTCATCCTAAATTAGACAACTCCTTCAGTGTGTTATTTAGCTTCACAAATCCCTTACTTATTCCCAGCACTTCATCATGACACAGAGTCATCAAAAACTGACATGGCTGGAAGGGATGTCTGAAATGCCTAACACACTGGATGTGTGCTCATGGAGAAGGAAGTGTTTGAAGGAGACACATGCAGATATATATTTACAGGAATATTCCGCCAGGCTGAAAGAGTAACACAGCCATAACAACATCTGAAAATGCAGTAAGTGAAAGAGTAAAGGTTGCAGGGTGGGCCAGCAGGAGCAAGGAACCAGGCTGTACCTGGTAAATGAGGGAGGAAAAGGGACTTGAGAATGCAGAGAGCTGCCTGTGTGAGCCTCTTGCAAGGAGGGCACATTTGGGAAAGATCCACAGAGAGTGTTGATGTGAGCCCAATGCAAGGAAAAGGATCTTGGCAGCCCTCCAAGAAGCAACAATGCATTTTTTGAGAGCAAAGAATGCTGTAGCAGGCAAGATATGGGCAAAAACTCTTAGCTAAAAAAGAGGTAGGAAAAGTTTTATTTCACATACTTTATACAGACACACACCTCCCCATACCTACACCCTGCAAGACAGAAAGACCTGGGGATGCAGAGAGAGCAACAAGTAGGAAGCAGGACCGAGTGAAAAGCAGTCAGGAAGAGTGCTGCCACCTCGGTGCAGAGAAAATATTAATGTCTCGTTTAACCATGCTGAGCTCATGATGGCAACAAATAATTCCCCAGGAAATATTGCAGATTGAGATTCCCATCCTGATAGATGGAGGCAAAGTCATTGAGATTTGAAAGTCATCTGCATGGAAAGGAGACATAAGTTTGTGGATAAGGACAGCTCAGAGGGGCAAGGAAGGGTACAAAGGAAAGATCATCCCAAAACATCTGAGGGGAGACAAAAAGAAACCATCAAAGATCCTGCAGAAGGAAAAAAGCATGCAGAAAAAGAGAAGGCAGATGAGAAAAGCAGGGGAAGCCAAGGTTTTGGGTTAAATGTAAAATCAAACACATCATCCTAAGTAATACATGGCCAAGTAAGGTGAAGCTAGTAGCACAGTTTGGGCTAGAGGAGTCTTAAAGAATTATAGACTTTTGTGCATGAAACTTCAGTGCAGTGGAAGGGATGAATCCAGATTAAAAGTCTGGGCTGGAGCTGTAAAAGAAGGTGCTCTTCTTCCATGCATCTGTTTTCCAAGATAAAAGGGGAAAAAAAGGGATCTGGGTGCAAGAAGGTTGGGGACAGCAGCATCAGAAGGGCAAGAAAAGTGCACATAAGTCATGTTTGTCCCGAGTTTCCTAATTCTTCCTGAAGGGCACTTTGAATTGGGCACTTTATAGCATGGCACTTTGGTCAAACACTTCCTGAAAGCTCTCCTGCTCTTGGCCATCAGCAGAGCCAGCTCTTCCCTGCAGTTGCTGGCCCTTAGCAGGGATGTGGAAGCAGTTCCCTGGCAAGACCGCTGAGGAGAGCAGAGCATGGAGTGGCATACACACTGCAAAACAGGCAGCCCCAGGCCTGTAACACCACCTCAAGGTTACAAATCCTTCCTACTAACACCTTTCCTTTCAGGACCTGCTGCCAGACAGCACTGAGCTCCACTGGGACCTTTAGGAGGTACCTCAGACTTCACTTGGTGGGTGAAACTTGGGCAGAGTCAGCCAGAGAGTTTATTCAAATATTAACTCTAGGGAGGTCAGGCAGGATACTAAGGGCCAGAAGATCTATGCTGAGACCTAGAATTATGAGCATCAGCCCTGTGTCCATCAGCATCTCAGCTGTGTCACTTCACAGGAAATATAGGTGCCATTTTAACAAGACTAAATCTTCCTTCCTGACCCCTGGCCTGCAGAAGTATCATTTAGGACATGCCAGCCCTTCCTTGGGCTGAGCAGTGCTGATGCATTCACACCCAGTTTCACTCCCTTCCTTCCCTGCATTATCCCAGCATCCTTGGGCTCCTGGGGTTGGAATATTTTTTCTCTCAATGTTGTCACTGACAAGTAGGTGGTGCAATAAATTATTGCTTAATGCATGATGTTCTTTTCCTTTTATAAGGTAAGATGTACTTTTTTTTTCCATCTTCATTGTCATGGGAAGGTACAATTCCCCACCTACAGAAAAACACAAAAACGGAAATATTGTTATTATTAATAATAAGAATTGTACTCTGGGAGATTGGAACAAATGAAACAATTCAGTGTCAAATATGTATTTTAGAGAAGAAAAATATGTTGAAGGCCTTCATCAACAAGGTTGTTTAAGCTTTTTTCTAAACAAATGGTTCCAAAGCTAGCTGGCATAACTCACAAAGAAATGTGCTGGAGAAACACAGCAAGGTAATATTACCATTTACCATCTTTGTATTGTACTTGAGGGATGTTTCAAGAAGAAAATCATGTAATGTAGAGTCATGCAGTAACAATCATTCTAAACAAATTGTTTTTGTCTGCAGCTGGTATCTGATTTGTTTTCTATTATACTCCCTCACATGAGAAAGAGAGCAAATCTCAAATATTTAAGGGCAGTGATTTGCCTTCTAAGTTACAAGGGGAAGAGGCTGTAGTTGTGACAAGCAAGAGGCCCCGAGCCCCCGGTGATGCTCGGGGTTAAGCCATGCGCGAATCTCTCCGAGGGGCGCATCCCCGCAGTGTGCTCCAGAGACTTATCTGGAGGAGGGAGCTCCCTGGACCCTTACAGAAGCTCTGAGGGCAGTTTTGCTTTGACAAAGCCTTCTGCGCTTTGTTGGGGTAGGTCGGATGCGCCCCCGCCGCCCCCTCCCCGGGGCTGAGCCTCCCGAGGCCCCCCTCTGTCCCGGGCGCTGCGGGGCACGGCCGCCAGAGGGCGGCGCTGAGCCGGCGGCGCTGCCGGGCGGGGCCGTGCGGGGCCGTGGGGAGCCGTGAGGGACCGTGAGGGGCCGTGGGGGAGCCGTGGGGGCCGTGAGGGGCCGTGGGGGAGCCGTGGGGAGCCGTGGGGGAGCCGTGGGGGAGCCGTGAGGGAGCCGTGGGGGAGCCGTGGGGAGCCGTGAGGGGCCGTGAGGGGCCGTGAGGGAGCCGTGGGGAGCCGTGAGGGGCCGTGAGGGGCCGCGGGGGAGCCGTGAGAGAGCCGTGGGGGAGCCGTGGGGAGCCGTGAGGGGCCGTGAGGGGCCGCTGCCGCCCCACCGGGCACCGACACCGACAGCACGGACCGCAGACACCGACACCGACACCGACAGCACCGACCGCAGGCACTGACACCGCCGCCACCGAGAGCCGGCCGAGAGCCCCGCTCTGCTGCACTCCGGCCTCAGCAGGAGCGAGAAGCCAGCAAGCGACAGATTCGGAGAATCTTCCTACAGCAGGGAGAGAAAAGGGCAGAAGTTGAGCAGAGCTTCTGCTCTTGTCTCAGTTTAATTTAGCTCTGATTTTAGTTTCGTGGGCTGTCCCCAACACCCATTCACAGGATTCGTTTTAGTGGCTTTGCATATCAACAGAGCATCTGACTTGATCCTAATTGCTTAACTCCAGCTGTATTTTTGATATGAGAGCACAGGTTAGCATGTCTGAGAAGCAAGGGAAGAATTGGGTTTTCTGGAAAGCAAAGCCATCTGCCAGTGTAGTTCCCTTACTCAGAACACCTCCTATGAATTTGGCAATGCTAGCTTTTTGGCCAAGTAGTGGCTTTGCTCTGACAAATGGTAGCAGAAGGAAGGGCGGTGCAGATGTTACACTGATGTCCATAAAGTGTGGAGAGGGAGCTAGGGTGCTGTAGGGCCGACACCAGGCTTCTGATGTCTGAAGAAGACAGCATATTAAAAAATAAAATCAGTAGCTATGTGAAGAAATACAAAGAGTAGGGGAAGATCAACACAACATTCATAGACGGAAGTCATAGCTCTCAAACCTAATACTATTTAAGTTAGGAGTCAGCGAGGCTGTAAATAAGGGTAGTCAGACAATACATGTGTGCTTGGACTCCATGAAAGCTTTCATAAACTTTGGGTTTAATAAAGGTTACAAAATAGGAGAGTGCTTCATATAAACAACTTCTGAAAATATACAGGTAGACGGGTGTTCAGAATGGTATTGTGGTATTCTCTGAGCATCTAACGAAGGATAAACTAATGAAGGAAAAAAAAGGGGGAAATGAATCATTTGCAACAAGCAATTAGATTAGCTACAATGAAGACAGAGGGATAAAAGGATTTGAAATAGAATTGCAATGCTGAAATAACTGGGTTTTTATCCCCAGAAAAATACTGCTTCAGAAGGGAACCTGAAAGTGTGAAATTGGTAAAGCTTAGTCTGATTTGGAGTATAGCTTTGCTTGCAATGAGACAGACAGCCAACTCTGATATCACACTGCTTTTCTAATGGCATAACTTCCCTGAACTCTGTGATTTGTTGTCTTGATTTACACACAAAAAAAAGACACATAACAGCATTCAGCAAATTCAATTCTGAATTTATGGCAACTGCAGAGAGAGACAAAATTGAGATGCAGAACTGTGAGTGCACTGGAAAAGTCAGCCCTGAACCAGGAGAAGAAAGCTCTTGATCCTTTGTAAAGAAGTAAGGCACAGTGTGCAATTCCCACTCCATCTATGGAGAATACATTTGTAAACATGTTCCTAAACTTCACTCAGAAATCAGACTGCCGAAGGTTTGTAGAGAATGTGCCAATGGATATGATTTAGTAGGACCTCAATTCAGTTATGTCATTCCAATAAAATACAGCTGTTCTTCCTACTATGGATGTTATCCACATGAAATAAGAGAGCTGGAAGATCCCTGGAGTTACAGCCCTGATGGTTCTCACCATGAATACCATGGGGAAAAAATCTTTCAGGAAGACGCATAAGCCCTCAGCTAAAATCAAATCAAAGTCAGTGTAAAACACTATATATTCATGAATGTATTGACAGCTCTAAGCACTCATTCCTGTGTCTTGGCAAGTCAGTGTCCCATCTTATTTAACTGAATAAACAAATTATTGGTTTTCTGGGCAGACAGACAAGTGTGTGAAAAACAAATGACTTTTTGAATAATTTTCTCAGCATATCATTGTGCTTCAGCAAACATCTTATTCATAGAAATCCCAAATAAGGGGCTTCTGATACAATACAACTATTGCTTTTTCTGCATTTCATGGAACTAATCCTATTATCTGTCAGACTGCATTGTTAGAAGAGAAGAGAATTCAAGTACAAAGTGAATGTATCATCCTGGAAGTTCAGTGAAAATGTGAATATGGAAAAGACAAAGCATCTGACAAATGCTTTGAGGATTCTCTACCAAGGAATGGCTCTGCAGCCATTCAGCTGGAGCTGTAGTTGTGACACTTTGCTTTGATCCCTTTTCTTGGGACCCATGTACATTGGACACGTACCTTTTTTTATAACTTTGGCGTGCTTTTTATCCACCTCACAATCTACCCATTATTCTAGTGCACTTGTATTGTTAATTTGGATGAGATATGCAGCTCTAGAAAAGGCAAATGAACTGTTCCAGCTGTCAGTAACTTTGCTGCTGAAATTAAATTATTCACTTCTATTTAGCAAAGGACTTTAAACCTTAGGCAATATAAACACATTGTGGACTACATGAAGAACATGGAGGTCCTCAACTTCCACCTTACAAATCTGACAGGAAAGAAAAGATTTTCAGGAGGCATTTATTTTGCAAAGATGTTGTCAGTAAAAGTAAAGGAGATTAGCTAGCCTCAGAAAAACAGCTATGCTGGCAGGGTATTGGACACACAGAAGAAAGTCATCAGAGGACTCTGAATTATCAACAATTATCTGTAACACACCAATTATGCTGTCACACTGAAAATCCTTTCCGGGAGCTTGAGCAGTGACTGAAAACAAGACTATCCTTCACCCACCTTCTGTGAGATTAAACTTTTCTGCCTAATCCACTCTGCTCTTTCAGGTGTGCCAGAACACAGATATCATATTAATATTTAAAACGCTTGGGAAGAAAGAGTAGAAATAATTAAATGCTTTGCCATCCAAATCTGAAAACCATTCTGCCCCTTAGATGAAAAAAACCCAGTAGTACTGATAAGACATTTAACAGCAGTAACAGTTGAGGCTCCTCTCTGTAATGTACAATGCAAATGGACCATTTCAGGCATGTTAAATATAATGAAGGTAAAATGAAACCATGTCCCCAACAGTGTCTAAAACAATTTTGAGGCAGACTCAACCCAGCACAGCTGTAAAACTTTCAGCCACATCTGAAAACTCAGTACAGATTTTGTGGTTCTTTTCCAAACCTTGGTAGTCAAATGGGGGGTTTTCCATTAACGCCAATAGGCTGCACTGGGAACACTCTTGGCCAATGTCTAACCACAGCCATTTTTCTGACATAAAAACTTTACCTAAGCTGAAGACCAAAAAGTATCAAGACATTCATACATGGGAAGGCACCCTACATTTCCCATCTGAATAGCTCTAATTTGAGACCAAAGAACCAGAAAAGCTAGAAAATGTTATTATGAAAACTCTGTGAGAGAACTGATAAATGAAAATACCTTTTTCGACAGTAAGCTCTGTGTGTGTAAAGGCAATTCAAAGTGCTCTTTTTGTCTGGGCCAACACAGCAGGTGCAGGCACTTCACCTCACTGCCCAAGCTGTTCTTTCACTCAGAATGGTTATTAAGGGTGCTCATTCAGTCTTCCATGAGGATAAACTAAGCCACAATAAAAAGCTATGAGCAAAAGTTTTCCACTCTGAGAAATCACCTATCAACTTGTTAGTGGAGTTCAAAGATTCTTACTTTTTGTTGTCTTGTTCTATTGCTCAGCGCCACTGAGAAGAGCCTGGCTCCATCCTCTGACACCCTCCCTTCAGATACTGATAAACATTGATGAGGTCCCCTTTTAGTCATCTCTCCTTGACGCTGAGCAGGCCCAGTTTCCCCAGCCTTTCCTCCTAAGAGAGATGCTCTGTTGGGGCCCTCCCCCCTGCCGTAGGGTCCTGGGAGAGGGGCTCTGGGGGGGGAGACGCGGGGTTTCCCTGCCCCTGGTCAGCCTCGTTCCCCATTGGTTGTTTTGTGTTCCCCTGCGCGGCCAAGAACCCTCGGGTCCCGGGATTGTGGCAGTTCCTTGGCAGATCCCGGCCATGCGGCTGGAGAAATAAACATCTCTGAAACATTTATCAAGAATCAGTCCATATATATTTCTTTTCCACGGGCCTCGTTGATTGATACACGTGTTACAGCATCTGCACTGTAACAAAATGATGGATAATGCGGGCAGAACGATCCCCGATCCCTAAGAGACTGATTTGTGAGTAAACCCTAGAAACTCTGGATTTCTCTTCTTGTTTTTGTTTTGCTATTCCGTATCTAAACTATGGAGGAACCGTGGAAAGACTCTTGGCTCTCAGAGCCGCATATGGGCATTTATCTTAAACTTGAAAAGATTCTTGAACAACGGTTTGTAAATTTTAGCTTAATTCAAGCTCGAAAAGAACTGAAACACTTCCTGGCATGGTTGTTTAAGAATTTTTTCTGTGTTTCTTGGGATCTGATTCTTATCAAAGACTTTTGGAAGACCGTTTGGACACAGTTAATTTCTGAGTCAAAATATATGCTGATGGAAGAATATTTTTGTGAATATTATTTAATTACCGAGACTGTTGAGCAATGTCAGCTGTGTCTTGGCGAAGGGAAGCCTGCCTCAGAGTCTGTGAGACCCAGGCCACGTGGACCGAGTGCTGTCCGAGCAGCAGCGAGGCAGTTCCTGCACGCGGGCGGAGTGGCATGAGCTGCAGTGTCGGCAGCAGAGCGAGGCGCGGCGGGAGTGGGGCGACCTGGTGGTGCCTGCCCGGCCCCACGCAGCGCGTGGTGGAGCGAGCCCCGTGAACACCCGACCGAGAGGGGCGGCACGTAGGTGGCAGCTGGCGGCGATGGTGGAGCGGAGCCGCGCCCAGCCAAGACACGCGCTGGAGCAGGGCGTGGGGGAGTCATCGCTCGGGGCCCTGCTGAGACATGGGTGCAGCCCCAGGCAGCGGCAGCGCAGCTGAGAGCAGAGGAGACAGCGCACAGGCAGCTGAGCGGCGCAGCCCGGCCCGGCCCACGCAGCCCCAAATGTGACCCCGAATGCGACCCCGGGAAGAGCATGCAGGCACGAGCAGCCCCAACAATTCCAACATGGGAGCAAGCAAAAGTGAAAGAGAAAGCAAAAACACAGCGAGACAGAAAACAGCAGCCACTCGGGAAAAGGGAAAAGGAAAAAATCACCATAGCTAAGGTTTTAGGAATTGTAAAATGGTATAATGTTAAACAAAATTATGGTTTTATAACAAAATGTGACAACCAGCAAGACATATTCGTTCATAGAACTGCTATTAAAAAGAATAACCCTGAAAAATGCATCCCAAGCTTGGGAGATGGAGAGGTGGTGGAATTCAAAATTGTGCAAGGTAGAAAAGGGTTACAAGCATCAGAGGTCACTGGGCCTGATGGTGTTTTTGTGAAAGGCAGTATATATGCTAAAAATTGTAGTCATGTTAGACAATATCTCCATTATAAGCCCCCTCCTACAGTCTCCCTTTCCTAATCCCACTTTCCCCTTTTACCCTATACCCAACATGAACTTTTCCTAAATTTACCCCATCCCCAGTTTATTCCTAATCCATTTTTCACCCCATGGCTTCCCTATACAATTCCCTTTCCCTACAACTCCTCTCCGATGCCGAGGGGGGGATGAAAAGGGGGAGGGAAGAAATTAAACCCTCTCCTGCCTCAGTTTTCCCACAAAGCATGCCCGGAGAGTCCTGTCTCCCTTCTGTCAGCCTTAAGATGTTCCAGAGAATCTGTTTGGACATATAAAGACTCAGGAGGGTGGCTTGTTTTGTTTTGAAACTGTCCTTGTTGTCTTCAATGTTAAGTTTTAAATCTCTTTTTGTTAAAAATAAACGGGTGAAATGTCGGGGTCCCTTCCCCCCTGCCGTGGGGTCCTGGGAGAGGGGCCCTGGGGGGGAGGCACGGGGTTTCCCTGCCCCTGGTCAGCCTCATTCCCCATTGGTTGTTTTGTGTTCCCCTGCACGGGCAAGGACCCTCGGGTACCATGATTGTAAGAGTTCCTTGGCAGATCCCGGCCATGCAGCTGGAGAAATAAACATCTCTGAAACATCTATCAAGAATCAGTCCATGTATATTTCTTTTCCACGGGCCTCGTTGTTTGATACGTGCGTTACAGCATCTGCATTGTAACAATGCTCCAATCCCTTAATCATCTTTGTTGACCTCTACTGAACCCACTCCAGGATCTCCATGTCTCTCTTGTCCTGAGGAGCCCAGAACTGGACACAGCACTCGAGATGTGGCTCCACCAGGGCTGCATAGTGGGACAGGATCACCTCCCTGAGCTGCTGGCAGTGCTCTTCCTTATGCACACCAGGGTTCCATTGGCTGCCTTGGCCACCAGGGCACACTGCCAGCTCAGATGCTTCTGTATTTTGTGCTGTTCATCCACTGCACACTGAAGGCGTGAACAAGTGGGAAGATGGGGAAGGTAAGCATATTCTAGTGGGGCAGGACTGCCACTTCACTGCCAGAATGAGGGCACAAAGCACACACAGAGCCCCTGCCACGGCTAGCCCTCCTTACGTTTCTCACCCTGGCTTCTCATCTCCTTCCCACTCTTGAGCCTTGCACTCTTTGTTAATGCCTTTGGCTCTGCACCTTCCACAAACGCAGCAGTCATTACTCCAACCAACAAATCGATCTTATCCTTCCTGTATTTGGTTCAATAGAATAATTAACATTTTCACTGGAGCTGATCCAAATGGCCCTAATCAAGAGGAATTGGCAAGCTGGGAAACTCCCTGCAGATTCCTGTCAGGGATGAAGTAAGACCACCTTTTCTGTAACAGATACCAGGATTCAAAAAACTACTCCTCTCCTCATCTTCCCCAAGTTCATAATTTATTAGAAGTAGCAGAAAGGATTTCAGATTTTTAGATTAATGCTATGGGCCCCACCTGTGCAGCATGGGGATAGATGCAGGATATGTTATATATTCCTTTACATTGGTTTTGGTTTTGGTTTTGGTTTTGGTTTTTGTCTTCCTCTTAGGTTTAGGCATCACAGCCTAAGGCAAATGTAAAGATACAAACATCTGGTTTTTAATGGTTTACGTCCTGAAAATGAAGTACGTTCTCTTACAAATGCAATTCTTATCAAAGGAAGAGAAATGCTTAATTATGGGGTTGCTGTTATTTACTAACAATTTACAGGAACACTGGCCTCAGACAGATAAGCAAATCCTTATCCATGTAATCATCCAGTAAATTCATGGCTGTTGGTGCAAAGCCCTCTGAAGTATGTAGCAACTCACTTTTCTTTCACTGAAGAGTGAAGCAGACAGTGAGAATGAACTGAGACACAGCTGAAATCTAACCCATTTCCTACAAGACAATTGCCAAGCTTTGGTGTGTTTCCTTTGGCAGAAATGCTCTCTCAGAGCACCAAAGTGTATTGTCTGAGGGATTGACCTTATCACTCTCCACAGCTGCCTGAAAGAAGGTTGTGGCCAGACGTGGATCAGCCTCTTCTCCCAGGCAACCAGCGACAGGACAAGAGGACATAATCTTAAACTGCACCAGGGGAGGTTTAGGTTGGACATTAGGAGGAATTTTTTCACAGAAAGGATGATTAGATATTGGAATGGGCTGCTCAGGGAAGTGGTGGAGTCACTGTCCTGGGGCTGTCTAAGGAAAGACTGGATGTGACATTCAGTGCCCGGTCTAGTTGGCAGGTGTTGGGTCGTGGGTTGGACTCAGTGATTTCAGAGGTCTTTCCCAACATGACTGATCCTGTGATTCTGTGATTCAAAGAAAGAAATAGTAGTGAAGTGCTGTTATACAGTGAACAGAATGAAGTAATAAATAAGACTCTTAACCACTCTGGAAGCAAAGATTATTCTCCTTAAAAAACCCCACAAATGAACAACCATGAACATGATCTGCATTCAGTCAAAGCTTTCATGTTGTCATGCTCCATTATGAGTGTCTGCCAAGCTTTGTGTCCAGTGACATACCCTCTGTTTCAGTGACTCCTTTTCAGCTTGTTGAGTGCTTCTGCTCCTATTTACAAGTGCAGCCATAGTGTCTTGGGGCAGGTTTTAAAGTGCGTAATCTGACCGATGTGAGACAGTATTTGAATTGACGTGTGAAATGCGAAGTGTGCTTCTTAATAGTTATTTATTTCTCCTTGGAAATGCTGAATTCGCTTGAGCCCATGCTGACAGTGATCCATGTTTATGAAGATTCAGAACTGAGTCATAAATACTCTAAAATAGCCTGAAAATCCCACAGCAAGTGTGTAACGGGAACATGTTCAGTAATAAAGAGAATTGGACTGGGAACAATGAGACCTTTCCTGCTGACATAATAATACCATGACATTTTACTGCTCTTTCTTCTGTGGCTACCACATACTCAGGACCTTGCTGTACAACCTGTACTGATTTTGGCCAGTATCTTATTCCATAGGTGAGACTGGTGAGACTGCTCATTATGTAAGATGTTGCTCCCTATAAGTAATGGTATTGTGGTCCCTAATGAGTTTAGATTGTTTAAATAGTGCTCAAAAGACAAATGCCCTGACTACAGTACCAGACAGAGATAAGGAGTTAGATTGTGTGTGAGAGGGTCAATATTCTTCTACCTTTATAAAGCTAACACATTTATGAATGGAGCTCAACTTATGAATTACCCGACTACCTTCTGTATCAAATTTGTATCAGATTTCTCTTTCCTCAATTTTACAGAATGGTGTTCTTTAAAGGACAGTCTATAAAGTGAACAGCCTGGGTAATCTTGGAATCTTTCCTTTTTCATTAACGAAACAGGATAAAAATCCCAGCAGACTCTATAGTACACTTATCCTTAGGAATGTGTGAATTGAGATTAGTCAACAATTAAGTTATCTGGTATTGATTTTACACGCACTACCAACCTGCTAACCCGTGGCTAGCAGAAACTCTTGACACTATGAGAGGTAGAGTCTTTACCTTAATGTTGTTTTTTTCAAAGGTAAACAGTAAAATGTTGTCTATGGCAATTTTCACAAAAATGTTCTCATTCTTTTTTTACACCTCTCAAAAATACATGAACAAGTATGTTCCGTAAGTACTTGTTTGACAGAAATTATTTTGCACTCAGTTGAGGAAACTCAACCTCCACATTTTCAAAGAAGTAAATAGAACATTGAATTTGAAAAGAAGAATGCTTAGCTCCAACTTTTACTAATTTCTCAGTGACTGTCACCAGAACATGATCAAGATGGTTCCCTTGTTGTGCAGAGGATTATGATTTCACATTTAGGTCACTGAATTATAGTATCAGAGAATGGTTTGGGTTGGAAGGGATCTTAAAGATCATCGAGTTTCAACCCCTCTGCCATGGGCAGGGACAACTCCCACTACACCAGGCTGCTCAAAATTTGGGAGTGCTCAGTGTCTAGCAGAACAAAGCAAAAAGTCTTCCCTTTAAAAGCCTGTACTAAATATTATCCATGGGCAAATCAAAACGTGATCACCTCTTTTGATTCAAAACAAAATAGGCATGCCATGAATTCCATCTCAGCTGGAAGGTGAGTAGCAGAGCAGTTTTTCTCAGAAAGGAGAGTATTTCACATGCTGTGCAGAACTCACAGGAATATCCCTGTGCCAATCATAGGAAGCTAACTCACTTGCATTTGGAGCTGTAGAACAGGAGAAGGGCCGAGGGATCAGCACAGAGAGCAATCACAGAGTGCTGGGGCAATATCTTTGTGGGAAAAGCAGTCCTTTTTCAAGAGCAAAATAAGGCTAGAGGTAGCCTGGGAATAAAACTGCCCTGGATCCCAGCAGCAAAGCTGAGATGTAACTCTAGGCTCAGCCTAAAGGCACCCAGCAGCAAGTGCTCATGCCATGTGTACCCTCTGAGCTCCCAGGCAGTGATCAGCACAGCTCCCAGAGCTGGGAACTCACCCGCAGGGAACTCTTTCTCAAAGCTCTGCCAGACCCTCTGTGTCAGGCTTTTCCTACCATGAACTTAGGGCTGCCCTGTCACACTGGTGTAAAGGAGGCTCTTCTGAGTTATCTGCACTTCTCTCCTCTCCCTCTGTAATTTAAATGTGACGAGAAAGTTGTTTTACTGTTGAATCCTGATACAATCTCAGGCCTTGTGCTGCTCACTGATTTAGCTCTCTCCCCCACTGGGATCTCTGCAGGGAACGAGGCTGTCATTCTGCAGCTGCTGTAAGCTGCAAAAACGGGGGCAGCTGTCACAAGAGAAGTCCTGCCTGTCCCTTTGCTGGGCCATGTGTTTTCCACATCCACCTTTGTGCTCCTATCACTACTGGTACCTGAGACCTGAGGTCTCAAGAAGCAGGTTCGGCTGGCAACAGGAGCTGAAAGAAATGAAGAAACACTTTTTACATCCAGATTGGTTTTGGTGTGGAAGTTACCAAGCAAAATATGATGCATGAGCTAGAGTACAGGCAGGCAGGCAACTTGGGGAGATGCAGCAGGGCACATGGCTGCTAGTTTACTGCTTAAGATGGAGAGTATATCCTTATCCATGCACCACACATTAGAGCACTGGGGGGAAAGTCTGTCCTCTTCAGGGTCTCATGGGATCTGACTCTGGCTGTAAGGTGCTTTCCTCCTGTTCCCCATAATGGTACTGGGGAAAAAGTGTCATTGCAGCACCCCATCTAACTGTGCAATAACACATGTCCACCTGAAGCTTTTTCCCAGTCTCTAAACTCATGATGTTCTTACAAGTTTCTTCTTCAACACTAATTATTCCTTCAAGAAAATTCAGGGGTTTTAACAACATTTTTTTTCACTCCACTGCCTTTAAGGCAGGGCTATAAATCATACTAACTGCCTCTACATTATGTAAATGGACTCCTTTGCAGAACATTATTCATTCAATATAAACAGAGCTATTACACCCTTTGATATTTGCCTAAAATTGCTATTTCTTTTCCCCCTTCCAAAGGAGGACTTTTAATCTGTGTCATCTTTTCTCTTGTGTCATACATTAAATGAGAATGTGCTGCAAAAGCTTCATCCCAACTCTCCTTTAAAAAAAAAATCTGTGTTTGACCTGCTATCTTGCTAGCCCTCCTTCTGATGTGTGTCCTTTTCATTGGTTCATTTAATTTCCTTCTGTCTTTGTGCATTCTCTTCTTGTATTATTAGGTGATACTTTCCCTTCAATTTTCTTTCTCATTTTTCAGAGCATGTTTCATGCTTCAATACAGGGCATTTAAAAAGTGTCTTCTTTTGCCATGTCATGGCCAAACATCTTAAGCAGCTTCTTTTATGTCAGTTAATTCATCATTTTGCCAAAGCTTCTCTGGGTTTCTATATTGTTCATCCTAGTGATGCTGTTGGCACAAAAAGTTGAGTACTAGAGTACTTCTGCTTCTCTGCCACACTGATGTTGCATTATGTATTTGTATGTTGCATCAGCGTTATCTATAACAATCATGTTTTGATCCAAGAGACCCTGAACAAAAGAAGGACAATGAAAGCAGTTTCCAGAATATGGTTTTTAGACAA
Source organism: Corvus cornix cornix (assembly GCF_000738735.6). NCBI lineage: Eukaryota > Metazoa > Chordata > Aves > Passeriformes > Corvidae > Corvus > Corvus cornix. The sequence goes on along the minus strand of NC_046332.1, from coordinate 101,291,879 downwards.
AGGCATGGGAGCCTCAAAAGCAGAGCAGAGCTCAAATTTTTCCCAAGTTATCTAGAGAATGACAGAAATCACAGAATCACAGAATAATTGGGATTGGAAGGGACTTCTGGAGATCATGTAGCCCTGGCCCCCTGCTAAACAGGTTCACCTGGAGCAGGTTGCACAGGATCACATCCAGGTGAGTTTTGAGTACCGCCAGAGAAGGAGATTTCACAGCGTCTCTGGCAGCCTCTTCCAGTGCTCTATCATCCTCACAGTAAAGAAGTTTTTCCTCGTATTTAGATGGAACTTCAATTTGTGATTGTTGCCTCTTGTCCTGCTGTTGGGCAGCACTGAAGAATCTGGGCCCATCCACTTGACAACGGCCCACAGATTATTCTCCATGATGAATTTTATCTAGTTAATGACCTCCTTAATTACTGAAAATTAAGATCAGTTTTGTGTGCCATTTTTATAAACTAAAGGTGTAAGCTAAGGGATATCTGGCTTTGAACATCCGAGGTTGCTGAGTTGCTTGAAGTCTAAGGTGCAGTGCAGTTTAGAAACTCCACCATACTCTAATGTTAAAAGATGAATTTTGGTACAGTTAAAGTTAGATAGATCTTCTTTATTGCTCTATTTCAGATAGAAAAATCTATGATGACAGTTTGCTTCTCTGTATCATTTATTTCCCTAATTTTTTCCCCATGGTGCTTCTTTAATAACAGAGACACACGGAGTCAGTCACCCTGACAAAGCTCTCTTTCAGTCAGCAGCTAGAAACTCACAGTTGATTTTATCCATACAAGTGTCATCTTTCCTTGTCTTTCTGTCAGTGTTTTTGAACAAAATGTCAATTAATTCATCTGCAGCTATAGTTTCTTTGAAATGTTGTAAACTTTTCAGTACTTCTGAAGCTAAAACAATTAAGTGTGCCAGTTTTTCTCTTGGCCAGCATCTTCTGTGCATCTTTAACTGATACAGACTCCACTGCTGTTTTCTAGGAAATGCTCTTTGTAATCTTAGTTGGAAGCTTACCGCTATATAATTATTTGAATGCTTCCTGTCTCTGATGAATTGACCACACTGATTCTGCAGACTTTATCACAGAGTGAATTTTTGCTCCTTCATCTAATCCCTTTTATTTCCCCCCTTTTTTTTTAATTTTAAATTTCTCATTTTGTCAATCAACATCATAGCTTTTGACAAAAATATTGGTACCTCTGCAAAATCAGGGATCTGCTGAAGGAGGTTTTGTTCAGTTAGATATAACTGGATGTTGGAAACTCAGCTGGCTTCCAAACTGTCTGAAAACTTCCAGGAAACCCCGTTGTTACTGCTGTGACAAACTGTCCACAAAACACTCATGAAAGATGTTGGATGATTTTCCTGTAATGGGTAAGGCAGACTGATGGCATGTTTGGAACAATTAGGATCAAGATAATATTGTTTTCTTATGGATTATCCCATCTCTATGTTCTTTCCTTTCCTTAACCTGGGACAATTTTATCTGAAGCTGTCTTCCCACTTGAGGTCAGTTTCAAAACACAGTCCAGTCCCAAAGAAATGGAAGTTGTGAGTGGCTCAGTTGTGAAACTTCTGTTGCAACCAAATTGTTCTAAAATAAACTCTACATATATATTTCTACAAACACTGATCATTCAGTGTCATTTCACTCTAATCCACCCCAAGGGATCTATTAACAAGAGCCTGCATTGCTCTCACCTTCTGGGGCAGGTTGTAACAGAGATGAAGGGCCAGATTTTGCCTCAAACCTCTGGCAGTTATAGTCAAGGACCTTTGCTGGAAGTTTTCTTAAAATCTTCAATTTCTCTTCTTCAAAATTAAAAATTACTTGCCTAGTTACAGTGAAGCTGGAGACATTTAAAGCCACTGTCCACTTCCATATGAGTCCCCCTGTCCATGCCTTCTGGAAGTTTTGTGTGCATGCTTTTCACCTTTGCACTTAAAGGTTTTACATTATATGTTTCCCCCCAGGCTCAGAAGAAGAGTAAAAAAGGAAAACTCTCTGTATTTTAAATGTCTCATGAGCCTCAGCTCACAAACTTAGAAATAATCTTCTGTGAGAGCCACTGTTTACTCTTTCCAGTCACAGAAAATTCCTTGTGACCGAAATTGTAAAAGGTGTTTATTTGAATGTTTAAACCACTGACAGTTCTTTCATTCCCTGTTAGAGAAGTTTTAGTGTGTCCTTGATCTTATTGGAACAAACTGTAGGCAAATCATCCTTGTTTGTCTCCCTTTCTATGGCAACCCCTTCTAGCTTCCTTTTCAGTCCTTAGAGGGGAAAACCTTCCTTTCCTTTGCCCACTGCCAGCCCTGGGCACTGCTTTGACACTGTTCCCAAGTCCTCCTGATTCATTGCAGCCCCACACAGAAGTTGTTACAGACTGTGTCTGTTGTCCAGGGGCTTCAGATGCAGAAGAGGGGAAAAGTCCTGTTCTGTTTTCAGTGAACCATCACCTGCCTTTGCCACACAGGGTTTAATGATGCAGTGACTGCACTCTGCAGCGCTGCAGGACATCAGAGATGTTATCTGCCTTGCTAAAAGCAGTGATATTAATTTTACAGCTCTCTATTATGCAGGAAAAAAAAGGGATAAATTTCTGCTCACATAAATTTGCTCTGCTATGTTACTGTTACTAAGACACCCTCCAACCAGGCAGGGGACAGGTCAGGAGCCATCAGAACGAGCTGGGCATGATCGAGCTTTTGGCTGAATGATTTGAGAGGAAAGTGCATCTCATCCCTATGGACCAGGTAGAAATGGAGTCAGAAAGTGAAGTAATAAAAGTATTTCCTGTGGAGCTTCCTCTGAATGGGTGCCATGTGGGAAATCTGTGAGGTGCCACAGAGCCAGCATCCCTATTGGGACTAGGACTAGCAGAGCTGTCAACTTTCTTTCTCACGCTTGCCTATAAATCATGCCCATTTCTGAAGTTTTGGCCACCAGCAATGATCCCTAGTGTCAATTTAAGTCCATATCCCTAAGGAGCACAATTTTTCAGAAGAAAAAAATGGTACCAGTTTTTCTCAAATGGAAGTAACACCACTTTAATCCAAACTTTTGGTGGGCAAGGGCCATTTAGTGAGCCCTGAAATCCTGTCCTAGACAAAGTCTCTGTCAGCAGACAAGAAACATGGGTACTTCATGTCTAAAGTTTAGACACTCTGGATCTGCTAGACTGTAGAGGTATTTAATCTTAACTCATTACTGTGAGTGATTTGTGAACATCCTGAGGAATAAAAGCAATGATTTAGTTTTCATTTATTTTCATAACAATATTTATCATTTATAATAACTAGGACAGCTTCCTGCAATTTGGGAAAACCTCCATGTATTCTTACCTAATTTAATGAGTCACCATGGAGCCTATATTGCATTTCAAACACTTGGAGTGAGCTAGTCATTCTTCACCTGCCTCCAGATTTCAATCAACAGCTCTGAGAGGCAGAAAAATGAAAGAAAAAACTGTTGAAATATAATCAGAGGAATCATTTGCTATCACTTACAGAAATTAAACATGTTTATAGAAAATGGAATGATTCTATAAAGGCTTCTCAACAGGAGTAAATTTACTGCCAGTTTGATTTGTAATGATTCAGTCAGAAAATAAATAGAAGTAAGCCCTTGATGATAAAAAAACACTGTTATTTAGAAATATGATTCTGCTGTGATGCAAAGACAGTCTTGATAGAATGACTTGACTGTTTTGTATTTGAAGTGTGGGAAGATAGTTGGAGACCAAGATCTCTTGGATATATAACTTAGTGATTGCATCATAGGTGGAGAATGGGAAGCTTACTACAAAGGTTTTTGAGAAGAACCTTGCATGCTGAAATAGCAGATCAAGGTCTGCGAGCACACATGCCTCATAGCACAATGTTACCTCAAAATCCCATATAAAATTAATTATATCCTCCCAAACTACTCAACACCACTAAGTCTAACCAATGCTATGGATTCAGTTTATTTTCTACCTTTCTTTTGCATTCCCAGATGGAGGACAGTAAATATGGAAATAAAATTTCAGTACAAGTCAGAAGCAGGTGCATTTTTTTTTTTTTTGATGCTCCAAATATTTTTGTTTATGAAACTTGAGCTGAAAAAGGAGCAAGTGAAGATTGCTGATGGACATTGTAACAGTGTGAAGAAGTGTTGAATAGTTAAAAAAGCCATTACTGTCCTCTGGACAATCTTTTTAGTGCAGAGTCGGCCTGACTGTACTTATGTGGAAACTTATATAACACTAACTTCTGTCAGTAAAACACACAGGCTGATGCCTGTGTGACATGTAGGGGCACATAGAAGAATGAACTTCAAAGCACCTAAGTAGACAGAAATTTTATCTGCACTATTCCTTATCGAAGTTATCCATGCTGCTTTTCTACCCTTTCTTTTCCTATGGAAAATTGTCAGCAAATTGTACTGTCTGCCCCAGAAACACCCTTTGTCTTGACTCTTGATGATTAAACAGGTTTTGAAGTGCCAGCCACTTACTGTAGTCATGCTGTTGAGTGAGGATAGTCTGATTAGATAGAGTAAGGCTCTAAACAGCTAAATCTCACAAGAGATCAGCTGGCCTGTTTTTGTTTTTTTTGCTAGACTTCACCACTTTAGCAAAACATCACTTCAGGCTGCTTTATGATACATCTTCTTCCTTCAGTGAGGGTGTTTATATTGTGATTACAAGGCAGTGTAATCTCTTTTTGGAATGTTTTGCCTGCTGTAGCATTGCTCCTCTAAGAGCAATTGCTTTCAAGGGAGGGATAAGTCTTACTATTTGATAGTCCCTCTTAATATTGGTTAGGTGTTAATGGACTTTGCCATTAATAACATTTTTGCTTTTTACTCAGAACCCCTCATTACTCAGGATGTTTTAGGCTTCATTTGCTGCTGTCTTTTGAATAATCCTCCTCTGAGGCTAATTTATGAAGAGACCATCCTTAAGGCAGTTCATGAATATTAGTCAAGAGTGCCCCTTACAGATAACTATTATTTGTTACTGCCTTAGCATGAAACATTAAAGAAGTAACAACAGGGATGGCAGGTGACTGATTTTGAAATTCCTTAAGGCCCAACATGGAGCCAACAAAAACCTCTGAATCTACAGAGTCAGAGGCTACAGAAGTCAATCCACACAACTGAGTCTGCAAAGCTCCTTCACCCCCAAATTTGGTGTTTGTATATCTTGAGAGAAATGTTAAAAGTCCTTTTACTGAGAATATACAGATAGATAGTCAGCCTTCTGCTAGGTTGTCTCTTCAGACATCCATAAATGTGTCAATGCTTATATATATTTGAGACAGAGATACATCACCAGTTAAGCTCTCCTGGATGTACCAAGTCACCTCCAAGAGCAGACTAAACAAGGTCCATGATATATTGGGAATAATTCTCTCTCTCTCTCTCTCTCTCCCTAGCCTGAGCAACAGATTAATGTAGCTGGAGAGGTAATAAAGAGTAAGGGTCTCTCTGCGCTCCACAGGGCAACCTGCTCCTGTTACTGCTGTAAGTTCTCACAGGAATTAAAGTAGGAATAAAATTTAGAAGAAATTTCTCAAAATAACATAGAAAATCTAACAAAGATTTTTTTTTAGTTTTACAAAGGACACCCTTTTCATCAAAGCTTTTCTCTTACTGTCTAGAATACAATAAAACTGGATTAAGCTGTGTAATTCTTATGCTGAAGCATCTTTCATAAGATTTTTTGCATGCTTTTACACTAATCCGGGAATTCTCTATTCCCTTTGGTATAGTGTCAGGTTGGGGGGGCTTTCTGTGGGGTTTTTGGCGTTTTTTTTTTTTTTGGATGCAAGGATGTAGAGTTTAGGCAGATTATTACAGAATTAAAATCTGCTTCCCTTTGTAGAAGAGCAGTTCTTCATATTGTGCAGTGAGACATACAAGGATTTAGCCTGAGAAGGTGGAAATGTAAGTAAACAGGAACATGACATTTATGAGCATGCAGGCATTTTTGCATTTCAATCCACATATGCAAAAGTTAGCTACTCTGCAACTAACTTGTTTTGCATCTGAGCAGAGAAGGGTGCTATAATGAAAAAAATTACTAATTCAGAAGATGACATGACCACTTAAATTCAGTTTTAAATTCATGTGTATTTTTGGAAGTGTAAGGCATGGACACTTCAAATGTAAATCACTGCCACTTGAACACAGCTCAGGAGAAACACTTCTGAGCAATTGGCTCTGTTCTGTCTCAAAGAGGCTGAAAGAAAACAGTGGGGTTTGTGGTTATAAAGTTTCTAACTCATTCAATACATAATATAGACAAATTTTCAGTCCTTTGGAAAAGATACTGATTTTCCAAGATCATTCTAATCTTCTATGGTGTTTTAAAGGCTTCTTATTTACTAAATCTGTTTTGGTGTTATGATTTCAAAGTATTCATTATATATTCATGAAAGTATTAATAGAATAGTTTGTAGTATGTTATTTGTAGTATGTTATTTTAGTATGTTATGGTTTTCGTTGTTTCTGGGAGGCATTTCCAAAATAATATTGCTAATTTGTCCTTTCAGTTTGAGGACTTTTGCATGATGCTAGTATACAGTCAGGACGAAGAGTGGGTCTGTCCATTTCTATCACAACCTACAATAAAAAATGCTGCTTTCCTTCAAAATACCCTAAAGGAGGAGTTTTATTTTCAATCTCCAAGTCTATACCCTTTTACTAGGTACTGACATCAGTCTGTGACAAGCAGCAAAGGTGGAGAGGGAGGGAGAATAAGACCTGCAGATACGAGGCATGGGGGAACCTGTCTTGATTTGTACAAGCAATTTATGTCTAAACATGTAAAACAAAGTAGTTTAAAATAGTCTATGTGCACAGCATCAAATACTTATGGGGGGTGTTCCAAAAAGGGACAGCACTATCCAAATTGCCAGCCATTTTAGGTGGCCTTGGTCCTGCTGTCTCCCAAGCCGTGCCAGGGGACATTGGGTACCAGCTGGCCCAGACCAGAACCATTCCTGGGACCCTCTACAATTTGCAAATGGGATGAACAGGACTGAGTTTCTTGAAAGGAACCTTGTACTGCTTTATTTTGCAGGAAACTCCCCACAAATCTGGAAAAAATCCCTCTTTCACCAGAACTCATGGTTCCAACATCTGTCTTCCAAATACCAAGTCTTTTTTTATTGCAGCTAATACACTCTGTAACAAAAATATTATTCTTTGCTCTCTGGAGCAGTAACAAACACCATACCTGAGTCAGTCCCACTGGTATTGGTGCCCAAGGGGACCTCTGATCTTGGAAAATAGCTAAATAACTAGAATGTCACAATGCTGCTGTAACTTTGGGGCTGAGTGAGCATCTGTGGAGCTGTTGTACCTCGCAGTCATTTGCTTTCATGAGCCTTTCCACTGTTCTCATCACATAAAATCGCCTTAAGCGGCTTAAAATGTACTTGGTATTGGGATACATTCTGGACTTCTTCCAAATGTGCAAAAGTACAATTCCTAATTCTTAAGCCTGGCAGAAGTCTGGCTACTTGAAACCGGCAGGGCAATACAAAATGCTTTTAATGTCAGTGAAAGCCAGGCTAAACGGCTTTGTTTTACCATTAACTCTCTGGGCACAGACTAAGACATAATGTGTTTGTTTTAAAGTCAGAGAACCCTCATGGGAATCATTAAATAATTTCCTTAAATTGTGGTATACACAAAATATCATTTGTTACAGTGCTTCAAGCAATAACTGTTTCCAGGGAAATTACCTTAATGAAGCTATTTCCCTTATTTCTCTCATTATTCATACATTTCTGTTATTATTCACATCCTCTTGTGGATTTGCTGGCACTAGGAGAGTGGTACACAGCCAAATTGTGGCCTTTTGTAGAGGGGATTGATTTATCTCTTATATCCCATTCCTTAAATTGCAATGAAGCAATAAAATAAACAGAAAGTAGCTAATATACCTACAAATTCAAAGATGTCAGCTCATTATGGAAATTACAGCAAAGAACTGAAATAACAAAGACCTTCCTATGTCCCAATGATGGGTTAACTTGAATGAGAGGATGGGGTATCCATGTAGAGATCCTCTGCATTTTAGGAGCTTTTCCTGAGGTGAACCATCAACCATTCATCTGTATTTGCACCCCACCCCAGAGAGTGCAACACACACTTTCAGCTTGATCTAATAAATATGGTCTGACAAGCTCCCATATGGCCCCAGCATCACTTCAGGTACTTTTAACATCTCAGAGCTCTGGGCAAATTGGCCTCAGTTGCAGAGATTGTTCCTCGGTCTTCTTTTTCCTTGGTGTAGACATGTACAAGGATACTCCAGATGGAGGTGGTCCTGAGTCATAGATATTTCCTAGGAAGTAAGAAGAATGCTGTCCACACTTAAATGACACAGCTGATTTTTAAGCATATTTTCATTATCATTATGAAACATGGTGATAAAACACTTCTCAGGTTTCTCATCTGCCATAAAAGTTGCAATTTTGAATGTCAGTATTAGTTGGGCAGCAAGATAATCTTGTGTGATGGCCTGATCTGGGATTTAGGACTGAGGGGCATGTTGCTGGTGGTGGTGGGGAAACTTTCTGGAACAGGACTGGGTTGACTGTAAGTTACACCTTGCAGAAGACTGTAGAGTCCATTTGGCCATGCAGTCATGCATGAAGCTTACACTTATGGAGAACTGTTCAAATCCAGGTGACTTGCAGCATATAGTAAACCAAACCTCCTTAGCTGAGTCTGACCTCAGATGATGCTTCTGGGCAGGCTGCTGGAGTAGGGCTAACTGTGTGAGACTGGGCCATTTGGCATTTCCAAAGCATGTCAAACTGTACGAAAATACCCAGGCACTTCACCATATGCAGTAAGAATCAGAAATAAAACAAGCTGTGCTGTCTAGCAGCTGGTATGTCACCGATGTGTAAAGCCAACAGAAGTAAAATTGTAACTGTTGACATAGGAGACGTGGTAACTGCCTTAGGCCAGATGGTGAATGCAGATTGCCACAGTTCCACTGACGCGAGTGAGTTTGCGCTGGTTGATCCCAACTGATGTGCTGAATCGAAAGTATCACTGATGGAACAGGACTGGGTTGACTGTAAGTTACACAAAATCAGAAGTAGCAACAAGACATCTTGTACAGATTTCTCAGAAGTGACACAGTGGGATAGTTTTATCTATAGTCTTTCTTGATGCTTCCATAAAAGATTTTTTTTTGCATTTTTTACAGTGCAAATCATCTGTATTAGCAAGGGATATCTGAGCTTCCACTGGGGCACTGGGCAGTATTTCTGCTTTGTAAGGTCCCTTTCTGTGAAGATACCTAAGCTTTTGCAAACTGGGTTCCGAACTTTTTTCGCTTGGATTGCTCTAAATCACAGGCAACAGAACTGATTAATGATGCTGTGGTGTTGTAAACTGATATAACCAGAGGTCTGCTTAGCAGCCAGAATATGATGGGCAAAAGCAAACACAGTAATGGTTTTCATTGAATGTAGCTTAGAATCACACTGGAGCAACCCTGGGTAGCTGAAAGGCAGGTGGCTGGTGGAGAGAAAGGACTCAGGAGTTACCAGTCCTCAGCAGGGACAAGGTGTCTGTTGCCTGCTGCACACTCTGCCACCTCCCTCCCTCAGCTTCCCAGCTGCTCTCAGAGCTTGCAAAGCCATTTCAATCCATTTGGTTCAGTTCTATAGATCTTAACTCTGTCCTATATGTGTGGTCCTCAGTGGTCCCCTCTGTGCCTGTGCAATCCTGGTGCCAAAATGAACCTTATTCCTCCCTTCAACTCCTTGTTCCTGTAGGGCCCAAAATGCTGGAATAATTTGGGTTAGTAATATCCATGCAAAAATTGCACTTGGTATGTTATTTTTCACCAAAATTATTGCCTTTGTGTGCCTCATAAACACATGAACTACCTTAATTGAAATGGCTGCAATTAGTCTGTTGTAGTAGAGCTAAATGATCAGCGATGAGAACCTCTTTAGCCAGGACCTCAGGAAAAATGGAAATATATCCATCATTATGCATATTTCTTTTGCAGTTGAAGAGGAGAATTTTTAATTCTCTTTTCTCATTGGTGTCACTTCAGTGTCAGATAATTATCCTGGACTGCTGGTCATGGTAGGTTAGAAGGAAAGGATTTTCACAGGCAGAGTATCTCTCACTTATTAAATTAAGTGTCTCTCTTTTCCAGTGATTTAATACATTTTATGTGTATAGACATATACATACTCATGCAGATATAGATACGCTCATATATATGCACACATATTCACAGATAGAGAGGTCTAACTGTTTATGTGTGTATATATATATATACATATAATGTCCTGCTCAGTCCTATTGTCTGTAAAATATTGATGACTCCTTTCTCCTTTCAAACATCAGGAAAAGAATTATTTTTTCTTTTGGCAGTATTGGCATTGTAAGTTAATTCTGCATCCTTTTTCCTCCAGATATTTTTTATCATATCCTTAAAATGAGCAACTGAATGTCAATATAATTAAAATTTTTAAAATTCAATTGACTTTACTGCCAGTTAAAGAAAATACCAAATAATTTAGGCTTGAGGGGGAGACCAGGTAACATGAAGTAGCAAAATACCAGAATGCCTCAGTCCTCTCCCAGTTTATCTGCCTTTACAGCTGCTTTTCACAGACTTTTCTCTCAGCAGTGAAGAGGTACCCATATTGCTGGTGCTTATGCAGCCCTGCAGAAGAATTTTTTTAGTCTCAGCACCCTTGCTGCACTTACTCAGCTTTGTTTAAGCGACTTGAATTACTACACTGATTATTCAGTGCAGAAAAAAACCCCAAACCAAATAAAACCCCCAAGAAAACCCTGCTGGAAGAATTGATAGGGCAAGTTTTTTGCTTTTTTGGAACAGTTGATTCTGTCATTAAAAAAAAGTGTCCTCTGAAGACCTTATAAATGGAACAATTTTTTTTTTTCCCGGAGTGCCTTTAAATTAATAATTATGGGGGTTTCAACATTCTTCTACAGTTTCAGGGCTCACTTCATTTCCAGGTTGCAGCAGGCATGCAGACACAGCACTCACTGGTTCTGCTTGCTACATCCTGTTTGCATATCTTGTCAAAATCAGGAGCAGCAGGCAATTTCTGGCTCAGAGAAGGAGTTTTTCCACTACACTAAGGAGCCCTCTGCCCCAGCACATGGAGAAACAGAGGCTATGACAGACACATGAACTGTTCTGATTTGGACCCAGGGAAAAAGGCTGGGTCCAAATCAGAACAGATTTAGATTGGGTATTAGGAAGAGGTTCTTCACCCAGAGAGTGGCTGAGCACTGGAACAAGTGCCAGAGTTGAAGTGCACAGAGTTCACCAAGTGCTTGGACAAGGCTCTCAGGCACATGATGTAATTCCTGGGGTTGTCCTGTGCAAGGACAGGAGCTGGGCTTTGGTGATTCATGTGAGTCCCATGCGGCTCAAGATATTTTATTATTCTATCAATTTTTGACAAATATCACACATAAAAGTTTGAGAAATCCAAAACTAGATAAATATCCCAGATATGTAGATATTTCTTTTTTCTTTTTTTGCTTGTGGTTTTGGTTTTGGTTTATTTGTGCTTTTAATTTTTTTTTTAAATCTCATGACAATAATAAAGTGATAATTTTGTAATATTTATATGATTTATATCTAACTTGAGTTTCATACAAGTATTATTTTCAAAGCCCACCAGAACACTGAGATATTCTAGTGAGACGAGCTCATTATTCAGATTACTTCCATCCCAGCTGGAACTGCTGAGATAAGACTAATTTAAACTAACCCACAGAAGAACTTCTTTTTTTAAGAATAGGATTATCTGTAGCCAGTGTTAGTTGCAATTAAAGATTTACTAGATTAAAAAAACCTATATGCAAAAATATATATGTTACAATTTGACAATGGTGAGTGATTTTATTGTGAATTCGCACCTAGTGTGTGGTAAGCTGTTGTGGTTCACAGGAAATGAAGCTGCTTATACAAAGCTCATTATTGCACAAGTACAATGAGATGTATCTGAAGAGTAAGTTCTAAATAAAATGCCTGTACATTTCCATCATATCAGACTAGGCAGGGTGAACAGCTTCTAAGGGAAATCATACTGTTTGTTTTATTAATAGACATCTGAAGCACTGATGACAACATTCAGTAGTATGTTAGATAAGTGACAGCAAATATCTGGTGGCAAGTTGGCAATTAAAGTGTGTGCTACCCTTAGACACTTGTTATGAAAGGTGGTTTTGACTTTTCTTCCTTTGAAATGTATTATATCATGCAATGTCTGCTCAATAGGACATATGTTACAAATTAAAAGCACTGGTGAGATACTGATCAAGGAAAGAGTTTATATTTTAAATAAATAGTTGTGTTCTCAGTCTATACTGGGAACACTGAATGTTGATGTTAAAGCTGCAATTATTAAATTCATGAGAGTATCTGTGTTTCATCATTTGAACAGAGCAACTCATCTCCCTTTAAATTGCTCCTAAATTGAAAAAAAACCCCAAAACACCACCCCACCACCCAACCATCCCTGTCTGAGTGGACTGCTTAGGTTGGCATGAATGAACTGGTAGGTTTGAATACTTCATAGTCAAAACATATTCAACAGCAGTGCTGAATACTTTGGAGAAGCAGATCTGATAATCCCAGTGGCCAGATAATCTGTTATGAAAGGTTCTTCTTCAGGCAGTTCGCACTTGCCATTTGTCCTCAAGCATAAAGAAATATGTCCTCTATAAATGTGTCTTATCAAATAATTGCAGATGTTCTTATTATGTGGAACCGACTCTTCTGTGAATTGCTGCACTCTTGTTCTCAGCATTATCATTTGACAGTGAATTTCAGGTGAAGCATGCTCTGTGAGAAGTATTTCCCTTTAGCCTTTCCATTTCATTTAATGTTGCCTTGTTCATCTTCTGAGAAAGGGCAAACAAGAGTCCTTTGAATTACCTTCTCTGGATCATTCATTACAATAGGCAGAGGTGATAGAGCTTCTTATTATTAAGTTTGGTATTTCCTATTACAATACCCTATTTTCAGTTGCTTTTAACTTTGTCAGACGTGACTGCTTTAGGCTGTAAATGTCAGTGCTACGTGCCCACCCTAAGCTGAATTTTTTTCAGAGGTTTCAGGCAAAATAGATTAGCTACTTCTGAGAAAGAAGAGAACATTTAGGGAAAAAACCCAAAAAATACAAAAAGAGCAGCTGTTGTTCAGTATTAAGAGCAGCACTATGATGCAATTTTGATTACTCAACTATAATCCAGCCCCTCTGGCTCAGGGTCTTGGTAACTGTATCTTAATGAGTTCTTCTCCTTTGAATATTCACTCTGTAACAGCTGATCTGTTCAGCCAGTTCTCCCAGTCTCTGTGAGTCCTTCCCTGCGGAGCGAAAGAGGCATTCCTGGCCTCATTGGCCCCAGATGAGCTTGGCCAGAGTCAGGGATGGAAATATCAGTGCGGGGACACTGAGACTGAAAGGCGGAGTAGGAGAGAGAAAGTCAGGTCAGAAATGGTAACTGTGTGAGGAGACTGGGCATTGGGAGGAATCAGACTCTCCCACAGCATCAGAGAAGGCTGAAGACCTCAGCTGCACCCATCTTGTGCTTCAAATCAGCAGGTGTGGGATGATGGCCAGGGTGTCCCAGTCGGGCTGTGGTGACACATGCAGGGCAGGAGTCAGTCCAGCAGCTGCAGCTGAGGTACTTGAGGTGATCCAGCCCCAGCATCTGGGAACAAAATTGTTCCTCATTTTCTGTGATATGTGTTATGAAACTCTGAGATCAGGTCCATCAAAGCACTGAACACTCAGATTTTTTGCTTGAGTTAGAATTTGTTGTATAAGGCTTTGAAAAAGTAAGGTTGAAAGTGTCTCTAACTGGGTACTCAAAATTAATGCATTTTTTTAAACTCTAATAGCTGTGTCTCAGATCCCTCTTTGCAAAGTGGATCCCCATTCATTTGCTGGGTATGTAAAAAATACAAGACATTAACAGGTCTCACATAAGATAGGCACCATGGGAAGAAGCAAATAATTCTGCCTGCAGCATGTAGTTTCAATAGCCTGCAGGAGGTAAAATATGGAGACAAAACAGAAAAATATGGCAATAAAGAGCTACTAAATCTGTACTAAAAAAGATAAGGTGTTGGGGAAGATGAAACAGGAAAGCCTTGGAAATATGATTGCCTGACAAAAGATTTTGGGAATATGAAAACTACAGGCAACATCGAAATGAAAGCCACTTTTGAAATACCAGGTCTTAGTTACTGAACAACTAGAAAACAATGGTATGGCCACTGAAGTAATCCCCTCTTGATTGAACAATACCCTCTGCTAGCAGGCAGGTCCAAGGGTCAGAGCAGACCCTACTAGCTCAGCAGAAGGGGTCCAAAGAGTAGTTTTTAGAAGTTAAGATGTAACACTCTATGGTAATATAAGAACTCTTATAGGCTGTATGTAAATGCTATAGGATTTGTATCTTGTATTAGATTGGTTAGTGACAATTAGAATATTCAGTACAGAAGATGATTTATTGTATTGTAACCAGGACTTCAGACATTCTCATTCTCTCTTCTCTTCTATTCATTCCTTCTCATACTTCTCTCTTCCACTTCTACTCTTGCTCTTACTCTTGCTCTTACACTCTCTCTCTCACCCGTTCACTCTCTTGCTCTCTTGGGCCTGCTCAGAGCTGAGTCTAGCAGCTCTGAGCAGTGCCCCAATACCCACGCCCTTTACAATAAACCGGCTGTGTCCCGAGACCTGCCTATAGAGATCTCTCGTCTCCATCCGTTACCGTCTACGTCCGGCCGTCCCGACTGGACCCCAGAACCCCAGTAACCTACAATAAGGTGCCTAGGAAAAAACAGTATCATGTAATTACTGCAGTGTTTATGCTAACACTGGGGTTGGTCCTGTAAAAGCAGTCAAACAAGTGCTCCTCCATTGCCTCTCCAAAAATAAGAGGCTCAGTCTCTACAGTTTGTCCTTATCTGGAAATTCCACCACTGTGATTTTAATGACTGATTCTCAAATGACCCCTCTTCCTGATCTGCCTGTTGAAACAGGATCACTAAAGTGAATATTCCAGAAAAGCAACACTGCTCATTTATAGTCTCAATTACCTCTGTGCTAGTTTGAAAACAAACCAGTGGGAGATTACAAGTCAGAATTATAATTTAATAGGAAAATTAGAATAAATGTAATAGTACAAGAACACTGTCAGAGTCAGGATACAACCTTGATGCCATGAAGATTTTTTGCCTTTTCTTTTATATCCCTGTTATACCTTTTTTACAACTTCTGTATTCCTAGTGCTTTTTCCCTACATTCTTGGACTTGTTTGTTCAGCTAAGAGACTAAACATTTTAGAAGCTTCATAGCTAGGGATCAGTGTGCCCCAGACCCCAAGGTCCTCTCCAGAACACATTCTGTAAACTAAGATAGAACCATCCAGGGGAAGGTTCCTTGGGGAGGGGGGCTCACTTGAACCTCTCATTGGGGAATCTTTGATAGATATGCTAATTAGTAAGGCCTATAATGTTATACCCGATCTTTGGGGGCAGACTCGGCGGGGTGCATCTCGATGCGTATGACCTGGACGTGTGCACCTAAGGATCCTTAAAATAAATACCAAGGTTAAATCCCTTTCCCCCTTCTAACCGTGTATGACTCTTGATTTTAAGACCAAGAAAAGGCATCACCTGACACCCTGTTAGTCCGGGTGGTGGTAGCAGTCCAGATGAAGTGGTCCTGTTGAAGCAGTGATCCTGTAGAAAAGGATCTGGTCTTCACCTTAAGGTCCAGTGGTGTAGCTCTTGCTCTCTGGGAGTCCCATAAGTAAGAGCTGCTCATGCTGTTCTAAACCCCAGATTATATCTAGGTGGGAATGCTTGGCTCCTCCCTCTGGGCGGAGCATCTCACAATGGGCTGATGTAATTCTATGAGTCATGTGGTGGGTCCTTGATTGCCCATTAAACAGAGACAGTTCCGGAGGGAATTATCAGGGATGAGTCATGATAGGAGATAATGAACACTGCCCCACCTGCTTTAACAGCTTGTGAAGATGGTAATAGAATACATACTATTGGTTACATCTTACACTGTAAGCTAGGGCAACCTCATAGTGGCACTGATGCTCACTGAGATGCTTTGTGTTCTGGTCCCTCCCCTGAGAAATCCATCTTGAAATTTTAAAAACTGTTACCAGATAGATAAAAATTTTCACACCAAATTTTCCTCCATCAAAATACCAAGACAGATACCTGAATACTTGGCTTGGAAAAGTTTAAGAGAAAGGAGTGGTGGGGGAGGGAAGTCCATTTAAGCATTCTCTTCCAGTTCAACTCCAAATTAGACATCTGTATTCAAAATCTGGAGTAAAAGAATTTCTTTTTTTTTTTTTTTTCAGGCCTTTGACTGTACTGGTTTTGTCAGGAAAGGGGGATGGTCTTCAGAAAAAAAAAAAACAACCCAACAAGATAACAAGTTATCTTCTATAAACAAGTTTCAGAACAGGAGATGGGCACAGTACTGGATGGGCTTTTTCAGCATAACAGGAAAATATGGCGTGTTTTGGCAATGATGTCTGGTGGCTCCTGACTTCTAGAGCCACAGTGACACAGTGCTTCTGAGACATGCCCAAGGCTCCAGGGGTATGAGGTCTGAACAGCCTTGCCCATCTCTGGGACAGGACCACTTGCAAACACTGTGCATGATAGATAAGACACATAGTTTCTGGGAAGTCAGAATGGACCCAATACCAAGCTGTTGACAAAATCAGTTTCTCACATCAAATAGAGGCAGTGACTGCCTTTCTCCATCCAAGACTGGGCAGCTGTTGATTCAAAATTTCTTGGCTCAAATTTTTTTTCAGGAAGAATGGGACGGATGGGGTTCTCCAGCTGAATTGATGAAAAGTCTGACTGCCTCTAGGCAGTAGAGAGAAAGACAGCAGAGTGAAATTAGTCTGACTTACTTCAGGTGCCTGTGTTGGTCTGAAATGACTCATGTTCCTGCTTCTCCATTGGTTGCAAAGGAAGGCGAGGAACCCAGCTCACATCAAGGAAGCTGCACACATCTAGGTTTAGTGAGATGAAACTCGCCATGGAAGATGTTGCATTTCCTCCCTCTAATAGGCACAGTAAACAAGAAACATATATGCTACGCTACATTATACAGGGAGTGAATATATTCCTTATAGTACCCAGTTAGTCCACATGGCAGAGCTAGAAGGATGAGAGACTCCCCACAAATGTGGGCAGATGCACTGTTGTTAAGGTGAGCCAGGCTCAGGAAACACAGGAAAGTAGTTGGGAATGGCCCCTGTGCAAGGAGTGTGAGAAAAGATACTTTGCCTGCTCTGGGTTATAAACTACTTTGGGTTGGAAAGGACCTTTGGCCCCACCTGTACTTCCTGTACTGTATCTAAAAATAATGTGTCACATTTTATAACTGATCATACAGCAAAGTCTGTGCCGTTCAGAATTTCATCATTATCATTTTCAGTCACAAAAGACATTGTTCCTTAGCTTGATGAAGGACTCCCATTTGGAGTGGCTTTATGCAGACTAAATAGTAGTTATGAAGAGAAAATCAGGAAGTGAATAGTAATTGCACCTGTCTGTTCATGATTAAAAAGGATATATTAAAAATCATACAAAGCTTAAAAGATCATTTAAGAGGGTATTAATTTTAGTGGTGTGAATTATATAAGTCCAGAGAAACATATTCTAAACTATGCATAGTAAGTAAAACCTATTTCTGGTAAATAAACCAATTGTATTTTGAAAAAACATATTTTCTGCACCATTTAAGACAGCAGGAGCCCAGTAGAAACATTAATTTGAATGAACAACTTTCACAGTGTCAATTCAGAGGTTCTAAATGACAATAAGCAGAGTTGTAAACAATCTCCTATCCATATATAAAAGTGGTGAAGGACTATTACAGCTGAAACAATGGTCTCTTTAAGTGAATGGGGCAATCTGTGCCCTTAAACTAAGAGTGTGTATAAGAGTTGCAATTTCTGTAGCTAGAGGTGCACTGGTATTCTGTGAAATTCTTCCAGTTGGCACAGAAGACAGTAGGTTAATGGGACACTGTTGAGGCGATTGCATTAGGATGTGGTATGTTTTTTAACCTGTGAGACATTTATAGGGACAGGATTCTGAGCTCTGAGTACCTTACCTGGGCTATAGACCATAAAAGCAGGTCAAATGTAAGAGGAGGCTGGGAAAACCCTACTCGTGCTTTTAGCAAGTAAAAAGATCCTTGGGATAAGATCAATGGTTAGAAATATGGACATCAAAGGAATAGGAATGCTATAATTTTAAAAGCACAGGAATAAAGGAAAAGATAGCATTAGCAACAGCTCTTCAGCTAGTAAACAAGTAAGCTCAGAGACCATCCAAAATGTATCTTGTAAATAAATGCAAAGACCCTGCAAAAACCCCTAAAAAACATGACAAACTTGTGATTTCTAATGCAAATGATGAAAAAAGATTTTGCAAGTATGAAAACGGAAGGAGCCTGGTGGAATGGGTCTGAATGAATCAATCAAGTGACTAAATGACCAGAATATTAATTTTGGGCTTTCCAAGAGATATCAATACAGACTAGACTAGCATGTGTGCAGGAAATCCACTGCACAGCCCCAAGCCGGCAGCCTTGCCAGGCTCCCAAACCCACAAGGAAAATGCAGTAGTCCTCAGTGCAGGGCCCTGTGCTACTGCAGACTTAAAAATCTGACCTTTATCCCAGCGACTATGAAAGGAGGACACCAGAAGATAATGTTTAACAGGGGGTATTACAGCCTGATACAGATAATAAAGTTTGCTACACTGTTTAAGAGACAAGTCACAGGACAGGAAAAAGGAATGTAAAAAGCAAACCCAGAGTCATCATACTGGGAGAGGAGACTGAAGGGCTAAAAAATGTCAAAATGAGAAAATAAAGAAGCATGTTTCTGAGCACAATCTGAAGGAAAAATAACCAGCTCACCTTTCAAATTCTCCTGTGCACTCAGTACACATCTGCCACCAGCATCCTCCATCACTGCTCAAACAAACCAGCTCTTTCAAGTCCTCTGGGCAGCCATGCATGCTAAATGAGCTCTGATGTTCTTCAGGACACAAATTATAGTACTGGCTGAATCTAACATGTCCTTCTCCCTGCGGCAACTTTGACGTCTGTGTGAAATGAAAGTGAGGTAATAGAACTGTCTGTTCTACCCAACACTGCAGTGCTATCACATTTAAATACACACTCCTGACTTTGTAAGATACAATATTAACCTCAAAAGTTGACCTACACTGACTATTTAATATTTTCTTCTTTTCTGTATTCATCATTTTCAAAATGTAGGAGTGAAGCAAGGTTGATGCAAAGAGAAACATTTAAGCTTTAGCCTTACTACTGGTATAAGCTAAAACAATGTGCATTTTGATATAGGGAATTAGGCTAGAGGACACATCTGTACTGTTATAGATTATGAAATTAGAAATGCTTTGTAGATATTTTTATATGTATATACAGTCACACTCCCACTGAGCCATATCTCGAATATTGGCAAAGTTCAAATGTAAATTTTGGGTCTAAGATTGACAGACTGTAAAAGCAAGCATATCTTGGGATTTAGTTTTTGTATAAGCTGAAGGACTGATGTTACATGTGTGGAATGCTGATTAAAATGCAGAATTGAAAGAAAAAATTCATGGCAACCAATGTGTGTAGCTTAACAGCAATGAAATGCACTAATAAGCAAAATCACCCTGATGTATTGGGAGAGATGTAACTAAATACATTAAAGAAAATGGCTGAAAATATGATTGTGTGATAACTCACATGAAAAGTGGTGCTTATGAGCAGAAGAAATATGTTCTCTCTCCCAAGGATGTGATCAGCCAGAACTTACGTAGACCAAATCAAAACTGACACGGTTAAAAAATATTTGTGTAGATAACAAAATGCATGACTATATAATATTTGCCTTTGCTTTGTAGGTTGATTTTATTACCTATAATAAAACATCATGTTTTATAAATCTCAGTCTATTTGCAGTTCTGCTTCTTATTCCTTATTCTCTCTACTTTTGAACAAAGCCCTTGAATAAATTGAAGTAGGGCTATCAGTCAGGGGAACAGAGGCCTCTTCTAAGCTGGTAACCTTCACTAGTGGCCAATTCACTGATCAAAACAGGCAACACATTCACAACTGTACATGCAGCTCATAAGCATTAGGCATTAGAAAATTTCCAATTTTTTTCCTAGTATTTTCCATTTAAAAGTGTAAATATTCACCTTAATGGAGGCTATTGATTTTACACTCACAAAAGAAGCAAAGTGATCAGTTTTCAGATTAGAATCCTCAAGTGAGTGTTATGTTGTGATTTGTGACAGTGGCTGAGTGGAGGGTGTGAAAGGGGCTGGAAAGGGGATGGTACAAGGGCACCAACAAGGATGATGGGTGCTTTCTTGTGGGACACTGGCCTCCTTCTCTGGTGGTTAAATCAGTCAGGTGACAGCTTTGGACTTGTAAGAAATCTTTAATTGCTGCTTGATCAGCTGTGATAAGGGAGATTAATCCAGCTCTCAGTGACTTAATGATGGCAAGATTTCCATGGGCAGCAAATCATGTTGTCCTGCTCTGGAGTCAGCTCTACTGCATTGGAAAGGTGCTGCAAGAGCAGTCCCTCAAATCTAATGGAAAGCTGTGTCAGATTTATGTGAGGGTCCCTGAAATGATGCTCTTTCCTGGCTGAGGAAGTCCATTGTCAAGAAATAAATCACAGGAGTGTTTTATGCTATCTCATAATGATACTCTTAATTCAGCTCTGAACTACTCAGACTCAGATTAATAGGACAAAATATAAAAAACTGTTATCATAGACGGGTTAAAAAAACATACTCTCTTTTCCAAGTGCAGCTGGAAGAATGATTCCAGATTATGTCACCACAAAATGCCCTTAATAACTGAAGGATCCATGTGTGTCCAGATGCTCATCACTGCTTGTGACAGCTAGTTGCCCATCCCTGTCATATGGCTTTTTGGATCATCCTCTGGCTTTATTCTTGGCTCCCCTAGGATTAAAAATATTGAACTAAAAGACGAAGTTAGCTCGTGACTTGATGCCCTTAATATTTAGCATTCTTTGTGAACCCTCTTATTTTTGTGTGAGCCCATGTACAGAGAGAGAAAAAAGAAGAAGAAAACCAAGCAGAAATCTGGGAACATGGGAGTCAGAAAGTGCAAAGAACAAGAGAACAGGAAGAGCTATTTTACGAAGGGCTGGAAGGCAGGCCATAGAGAAGGCATGAAGCACACAAAGGGTAAAAAACAAACAAGAAGAGGCAGAATGAACCAGGAACTGGACAGCAGAGTCAGGATTATGAGTGAAACAGAAGAATAGAAAGTATCCACAGTTTTCAGAAGTGATTGTTTACTATGCAGTTCTTCTGCCTTCACTGCTCTGCTCCTGCCTTGGAGGCAGCTTTTTCAGTGACCTCTTCTGAGGGGCCTCATCCACACTTCCAGCACATTCTGTGCTTGTGCAGGTGTTCAGCATGACCATAGAAATCTCAGCCTCATTCCATGGAGCAACCCTGACTGTTAGAAAAATAAAATCATTTAAGTTGGAAAAGACCTCTAAGATCATTGAGTCCAACCATTAACCCAGCACTGCCAAGCTCACCACTAAGCCATGTCCCCAGGTGCCACATCCACATGTCTTTTGAACACCTCCAGGTATGGTGACTTCCCCACCTCCCTGGGCAGCTATTCCTATGCTTGATGACCCTTGCAGTGAAGAAATATTTTCTAATATCTAATCTTAACCTCCCCTGTCACAACTTGAGTCTGTTCCTCCTGTCTTGTCACTTGTCACTCAGGAGAAGAGACCGACCCCCACCTGGCTACAGCCTCCTTTCAAGTCATTGCAGAGAGTGATAAGGTCTCCCCTGATACTTACAGCTTTTTACCGGCTAGGCTAGTAGTTCAATGCCTTAGAAAGCCTCGGGGAGCCTGGAGAGGTAGCCCGGGCAATCCAGCATTTCAGTAGCTCTAAAAGCAGCAAAATGGTAGCTGCAAATCTAATACCACCAACAGAAGCAAAGAGGGAGAAATACAGCCTTCAGTTGACAATTCCTGCAATTAGAAGCTTTCAAACAGAAAGAGAAGCAGATGTTTGCAGAAGGGATGCAAGCCAAAGAGGGCGGGCCCCCCTTGGTTCTTTCTTTTATTCGGAGAAGGGGAAAGGGGAGGACTGGGGGTGGACCCGGGGTGACCGGCCAATCAGACACTGCTGAAAAGTTTGAGTTACATTTGGTTTTGCCGGCGCTTGGAACAAAGGAGCTCGGAGCACATGGCAGAGGCAAGTGTTTTGGGGAGGGGGAAGGGAAGCTAGGAACAGGCAGCAACACCTCTCCAGCTGCTCCCCATGAGACTTGTGCTCCAGTCCCTTCAATGTCTCTTTTCCCTCTTTTTCTTCAGGCTAAACAGCCCCAACTCCCTCAGCTCCTCATAGGACTCAATCTCCAGGCCCTTCACCAGCTCTGTTGCCCTTCTCTGGACACGCTCCAGCACCTCAATGTCCTTCTTGTCATGAGGGGCTCAGAACTGGACACAGAACTCGTGTAGCCTCACCAGTGGGACAATCACTGCCCTGGTCCTGCTGACCATGCTATTGCTGATCCAGGCTGGGATGCAATTGGCCGCCTTGGCCATCTGTGCACACACTGGCTCACGTTCAGCCACTGTCAACCAGCACCTCCAGGTCTTTTTTCCCAGGGCAGCCCTCCAGACACTCTTCCCCAAGTCTGGACTGTTTCCTGGGGTTGTTGTGAACCCAAGCACAGGACCTGGTACTTTGTCTTGTTGAGCCTCACAGAACTGACCCATTGATCCAGCCTGTTCAGATCCCTCTGCAGCACCTTTCTGCCCTCAAGCAGATCAGCTTTGTGTTGTCTGCAAACTGGCTGAGGGTGCCAGTTGGTCCCCTCATCCAGATCATTGATAAAGATACTAAACAGGGCTGGCCCCAGTACTGAACCCTGGGGAACCAGTATGGACAGTTGGATGTAACTCCATTCACCACTCCCAGGGCCATCAGCCAACTTTTTACCCAGCAAACAGCACTTGCTCATCCAAGCCATGAGCAGCCAGTTTCTCCAGGAGGATGCTGTGGGAAATGAAATCAAAGGCTTTGCTGAAGTACAGACAGACACATCCACAGCCTTTCCCTCATCCACTAAGCAGGTCACCTGGACATTGAAGGAGATCAGGTTGGTCAAGCAGGACCTAAACCTGTGCTGGCTGGGCCTGACCCCCTGGTTGTCCTGTACATGCCATGTGATGGCACATCATGATGAGCTGCTCCATGACCTTCCCCAGCACCAAGGTCAGACTGACAGGTCTGTGATTTTCTAGGTCCTCCTTCTGACTCTTCTTGTAAATGGGCATCACAGTCACTCACCTCCAGTCCCCTGGTACCTCCCTAGCTGGCCAGGATTGCTGGTAAGTGATGGAAAGTGGCTCCGTGAACACTTCCACCAGCTCCCTCATTTGTGCCAGGCTCCCATCCATCCCCACAGACCTGTTTGTATCTAAGTGATGTAACAGGTCACCGACCATTTTCTCTTGGATTATGGGACTTCTGCTCCTTGTCCCTGTCTTCCAGCTCTGACTACCCAGAGAACATCTGGTTTTACTATTAAACACCGAGGCAAAGAAGGCTTGAATTACTTCTGCCTTTTCCTTATCCTTTGTCACTAAGTTTGCTCCTGCATTCAATAAAGGATGGAGATTCTCCTTAGTCCTCCTTTACTTGTTAATGCATTTATAGCAATATTTTTATTGTCCTTTACAGCAATAGCCAGATGAAATTCTAATTGGGCCTTGGTCCTTCTGACTTTTTCCCTGGATAACCTCACAATATCCTTAGAAATGCATTTGATTATTTTTTTTTAATTCTTCCTTTATATTTTGTACTCATGAACAGAAAGTCTGGGGATTTTTGTGCTGTACACAATTTTCAGAGAGCATTTACCCAATTATTGCTTTTCCCCTTCCCTTTACAGATTTTATGCAATTTTATTTTTTTAAATCAGTATTTATTTGCAGGGTTTACTAAGTGACAGATAATATTAAATATTGCTTTAGGACAGATTAATACATATCAGCTTCTTATGAAGCCTGGGTGATAAATGACACCATGCATAAGTGAAAGATGGTGACAAATCTCAGAATGATAGCATGTCTCTTTAATGTCTTTGCCACAGCCTGCTCACACATCCTTCTTTGAACACAGCTTGGGATCAGACTCTCTATTTTTCTTTTCAAGTTGAAACTGGAGATCCATTGAGATGATATATATTCTGCTTACATGAAAAAGCATTTGTGATTATGATGCATTCAGCTGGGATCTGTTTCTGCAACACCAAGGATATTCTCTCTTCCATGAAGTTTTATTTGAAAGTTAAATAGCAACTAAGTGAAGTCATGATGCAGTCTGGGAACTATAATAGCATTCTTTCTTGTGCCATTTAAAAATATATATATTCAAACCCATGGAAACAATATAATTTAAAGTAATCTTTCTACGATGACCCGAAAGGAATGACTTGCAAAAGAAACTCAGTAGTTTCAGACAATCAAGGCTTGACTGGGTTCATTTTAATGCTCAGGAGGAGCATTTGCTAAATGGAAGACAGATTTGGTGCAGTGCCTGCAAAACAGGAAAGTGTGAGAGGACATTTCTGCCATTTGCATTTCTGGTTCTCTCTCCTGCTACGTGGCAACGTGAGCAGCAATCTCATCCACCAGAAAGGGCAGTTCTGGAAGCACTCTCACACCAGATGTCATGGATGGCTTCAGAAACCAGAGTCCACTGTCCCTTCCAGAGGAGAGGGCACCAAGCAGCAGGGGACACCCTCAACAGTTTTGAGCCTACCAGCTGAGTACCATGGATTTTGAGACCCCTTTGACATGAATATGGCCTGATCTGACTGTGAAGAAGCTTGGAGAGTGCTGCTCTTCATCATTGCCATATGGCTTTATTCATTGTAGGAGAACAGGCCCTGTTCTCAGGCCCAATTTCAAAGCCAGGCTCTTCTCAACACATCTCACCTACTAAATTCAGGTTTCCTTCATCAAGGAATTAGGGAAACATGGAGAAAACAGACTTTTATGCCCTATGTGTTCCAGGCAGAGCTGTTAAAGCTACTGTGCAAAATAAATCAGTGTATATGGTAAGAAAAAAAAAAAAAATAGTCTTTATCTCTTCTTTTAGGAGATCTAAAGGTCTAGGATATGCTGTCTCGGCAAGTACCTAGTGACTGCCAGGTCCATACACCATATCAAAAAAAATCTTCTTTTGTCCCTTAAGAAGACAGAGATTAGCACAAAGCGTTTGCAAAAACAAAGTTCTGGAAGATATCAGTAATGGCTCTTTGAGCCGTGGGCTTTTTTTGATCATTATTTGAGCTCTGATAGGGGGCTAATACATGGCAATGGATCAAGGCATACATTTTATCTTTAATTTCATGATTGATATGTGTGATGCTGAGAACAGAGTCTGTGGACCTTAAAGCATTTAGCATGAATAAAAAGTTTTACTAAATCCTTAGAGGTTGGATTAAAGATTTTACCTGTACTAACCATTGAACTGTTCAAATCACTGCACACCACTCTTTTCATGGTAAGAAAAGTCCCTTGGAGATCTTCTGATACAGAAGAGAAGGTGAATAAAAACAGTAATTGCAGCAAGGAAAATGCCACCAAAGAATTGTGGAGGGTGCTTTTTCTTGACATGGTGTGGGTAAAACAAGGCTCATTGCACAGATTCTACAAAATAACCTGTACCAGTCCCAGTCTTCTTGATACAATCCAGTTCAGTCACAAGCTGCCAGCAGCAGCAAAGTCTGCTTTGGATTTTCTGAATGTTTGACCCCGTAATGAATGAATATATTAATTCAGCAAGAAAACAAATCTCACTCATCTGGTCAAATTGGCCAACTAGAGAAACTAATTTCCCTGTGCAAACCAGAATTTGAGCTATTAGAAACTTCCCTGGGTATATCTCAGGCTCCTTGCAAAAAGGTTTAATCTTATTTTTCCTCATGCTCAATGAATGGGAAGAGATTATTGTTTTTGCAATGTGGTCACAATGTCCCATCCAAATGTGCCAATAACAGACCATTTAGTCCAGCACATGAAAACAGATGCAGGAATGGTGTATCTTATTTATCTTCAGAAAATGACTGCGAGGGTGAAAGTAGGAAAAGATAGAAATCAGGAGACACTGGGGGGGGGTGGTCAGGTACGGAAGAGAGTACACTGACAGCCCAGAACAGGACTCCCTGGTATGGGGGAGCTCTATTAGAGCAGCTCTGCTACCCTGAGGGACCATCACAGCATGTGGATGCTCTTGGAAAAGTAAAGCAGAAAAGCAGGGTTAAAGGATTGCCAATTTTATATCTGCAGCCCCTGTCTGGGCTTTTATTTGAGAGTGTCACTTGTAACTGCAGCCCTCAGGAAAGCTGCTGGGCCAGAAAGGTCTAATTAACACTGAATCACCTGTCCCCTGCTTGCTGCCATCCCACCGGCACCGGGAGCAGGTGGCAATAAACAGCTTGGCGTAGGTGGCTCTCTTTTATTAGCTACCTGTAAGCTACTGAAAGGAAGGGAAAAAAGAAAAATAAAAGAGTTCCCCAGCTGAGAATTAAGCCAAAAACATCAATTGAATATGAGGCTGGAAAATGGCAGTACTGCCATAGTTAAGAGAGCAAATAGCAGTTCGTTCCAGTCCTGGAGAAGTGTGGATAAATTCTCATTGTTCCCTCTCAGCTGAGTCACTGCTTTCATTGCTGGGTGTTAAATGAATCATTCCTCTCATTTTTCATTTTGTTATAATTTGAGATTGTGTTTTCAACCCTTTTTTAACCAGTGTAGAGGAATGCTGAGCTGGTTTATTTGCAAAAAATTGAGCAGGTATAAAGTTTCTGTTTCCCTTCCATTGTTGTTTTGATAGGGTGAGAAATGTAAGGAAGGAGAAAGGAAGTGATCACAAGCAGTAAGGAGCATGTATCTAACCCAGTCTAAGGGGGTGAGAATGACTGTCCCCAATGGGGCACACCTGCAGCATGGCACTCGGCTTCCAAGTGTGTGCAAAAAATAACAGATCCTTGGCTTGCCTGTCCTACATGAAATCAGGAGTTTTTCTAATGGGACCCATCAGGTAAGAACAATTATTTCAGTCAAGATGTGCCTCATTTCCAGTGGTTTGAAGAACAGAATTGAGCTAATTAATTAAAAGAGTTTGGGTCATGATCAAGCCAAAAGACATACAATTTGCTGATTAAATTGACTGAAGACACAGCTGCTCAATGTGCTAAAATAATAGTATGAACCTCAGGGCTGTTTTTAAGAAGTGCTGTAATTTCCTTACCAGCACAAGCTACAGTGAAGTACTGCTTGCTCTCCTGCCATAGTAGCAATGCCTTCAGCTTACCTGAAAGATCTCACTTCAAGTGGGCTTGAGGGTTGAGTACCTGTAGTAATTAGAGCCCTGAAGGACCCCTCATTGAGGAACTTTAAAAAGTTTTGCTTTGATTATCTGGTAAAATGGAGTATAACTCTTCAATATTGAAGTTACACTTTTTGTGTTCTGGTAACCTCAAAGTATCACTAAAAAAATTTTTCTCATGAGCCAAACACCATCTCTACTATCTCAGGTGTCAGTGTAGCAGCAAAGGCATTAATTATTTGAAATTGTTAAGCTGAATATTTACCGCTAAATTAATGTCCTAATAAAATAGTCCTGTTCTGTGAATTAAACACGTTTCTGTCAGAAATTTATGTGAAAGAGTAACTCATAGATATTTTTCTTACATTATGAAATGAAGAACTGTTAAATTAACTGATGTTGCATATAATTAGACTACTAGAAGTTTCATTCTGTATCTTGAAAGAGCATATATATTATCTGAGTTCTTATAGTGGTGCTGTGTCAGAGAGAGCATTTTTAGTTCAGCAGCTAAATGATATGAATTAACATAGCTTCAAAAATCAATCCATACAACTCATATCAAGCTCAACTGCTCAATTCAGATAGAACATTTGGCAAAGATTAGAGAAGGGCAATAAAGATGATTGAAGTTACAGACCAGCTTTAAAAAGAGGAGCAATCAAATAAATTAGTCGTCCTCCATTTCCAAAGGAGGTGCCTGAAGTGGATGCAGCAGTTTTTTATGAAGTCACGAGTAACCCGAAGTTTGCGACTTACACTGGGCAGTGACTGCACACTCTTCCCTAGTATAAAAAGAAAGGCATCAAATGAACTCATCAGGATGCTGATTCAAAATAAAATTAATTTTTCTTCACACATTGCATAATTATACTGCCATGCTCATTGACTTATGATGCTGTGGATGCTAAAAGCTTAAATATGTTGAAAACGAAAACCCATTAAGGGCAGTTGAATACAAAGATATTGATTAAGGTTTTGGACTGCCTGAACCACCAGCTGCTGGAGACTAAATAACACATAAAGAAGTATTGCTATGTGCTTGGTCTGTCCTGACAGTCTTTTGTAAACAGGCACATGTAGTCACTGTCAGAGACAGGATTTGGAGATAGCTCAACCTCTGATCAGCACAGCTGTTCTCAGATTTTATGTTTGTTAGGTCAGGGTCTTTTACTAGCACTATCTATATAAAACTAAAATCTGACACTGTAGGTCTTAGTTTTTACCACTGAGGACCTCCTGGTCTTTGATCCAGGCCAATACAGCTGGAAAATGCAATGATAGAGTACAACACTCTACCTCACAAAGCAACCCAGCAATTCAAAATAAATTAAGGATCTCTATAGGTCTTGAGTGATGCTGAGTGTGAGCTATTTCAGCAAGGTGTGATGAAGTGGGAGGGTGAAGGGAGGCAGTTTGAATCTGCAAGGAGAAAGAATCTTCCTTGTCACTCCGACTGCATAGCTTAGAGGATCAAACAGCTTTTGAGATGCATCATGTAATGGAGGCTGCAACAGCCTGTATTGGAAAATCAGTCTATTTCTAGCCTAGATTTTTGGTTACGGGAGACCTACGCCATTTTTTTCTCTTGGTCTATTCAATGAGAGCAAGCTCGTTAGTAGCTGTAATTCCTTGGCTCTTTCTTAGATGCAGAAGTCAATTCCTAAGCTGTGGTGCTCTGTTTACCCACCGCTTTTCTTATCCCACACTGTTGCCCCTCGGTCTTCCTTGCCCCTAGCCCTGGTCACTCCCTCAGGTTCTCCCTAGTGGTTCCTGTACCCCAACTCTGCCCATGGACCGCCCTGGGCCCCTGAGAAAACCCCCCTGCTGCCTGACTGCGTGGTCTCTCTCGGTCTCTGTGCCTTTGGGCATTGCTGGGACAAGATGTAACCATTAAAGGTCCTCTAAAACCCTTATGGAGGGGCCCTTCTCACCTCCTTCACCTTCACTGTGTTGTAGAGCTGATAGCTGCTGGAGCAAGAGTGCAGAGCTGTCCGAAAACAACTACAGGAGGACAGAATGGCTGCCCTGCCCTAAGCAGCCCCTCTGAGCTCCCAGGGAAAGCTGCAGGTTGCTAAACTAAACCTAATGCTGAACCACTAACTTGCCCCTTTCACATGCCAGTAAAGACATAATGTATATTTCATGTCTTAATACACAAAATTAAACAAGTCGTTAATATAGAGCCCTATCCTTGTTCTGTAGTCAACTGTCCTCCTCCCAAATCTTTAGAGAGCTCCTTACAAAACACTATATATGTGGAACATTTTTAATTGTCTACTCAGAAGATTTTGTTTTTCCCTATCTGTATACTCAGAGGTACTTTAGAGCAGAAGCATTAATAGTGTCTATTTAGTAAGGAGATCACTGGATGCTCCCACGAGTTCCCAACATGCTCAAGGGTCTCATTCCTCCTGTTCTGAAAAATCTGTTAGACCCCACAAATCACTCCTGGCAGATGCCTGTGTGTGAGCATTCAGCTCTAGGTATTTCACTGCAAAACACTGCAGTAAAGCTGCTCTGCCCAAGAACCTTAGGACTTAACATTCACATCTGAAGCCTAACTGCTCAAGCATAGCCAAAGATGAAAGCTGTGTGAATCTGTGAGGCAATGCCCTGTGCCTGGTGCAGAATGACAGCCCCCAAGGGAAAGGCATGCACGGGACCTTGACATAATTTTTGACACAGCAGGCTACAATTGTCTGTGCAGTATTTACAAGGTTTTCCAGGATGTTTCATTACAGGGAGCAACCCCTGAAAAATATGTGCTCTGTGCTGTGCTGTTCTTGTTTGACACATCTGACAAAGACTGTGATAATTGCTGTGAGGAGATGGCTCTGACCTGCAGGAAGGCACAGAGACATGGTCTAGGGAGTGACAGATGGGAGAAGGCTCTCACTGCAGTCATTTGTGGACAATGTGTAATGCCTCACTAGCCTGGATTGCTCACTCTTTTCTCTTAAAACCTTGATTTCCAAAGGAAATTAGATTTTGCAACTGCATAGTTTGTTGGCCCAGTCATCCTCCTCTCTCCTGTTCCCTCTCCAGCACCTGCTGAACTGCTCAACAGGAATGAAGATTAGAAGAGTGGGAGTCTCAAGGACACATGTGCTTCTGGAAAACCCACAGCCAGGTAAAAGGAGAATCGGATTTGTATCCCCCTTGACAGCACACAGCCTGATCCCATCACAGGATCTGGCTGGGATGTCAGCATCCAGCTACTGACTCACTGGTGTGACCGTGGTCCCTCTGGTCCAAGCACTATTTCCTCATCCTTGGTATGGCATCCTATGGGGAATAGGGGGCTGGTGAGGGAGGATCAAGCTATCATTACTGCAACAGGAGCAAAAGCAAGGGAGCTCTGCTGCTGATCCAAAACAATGTGGTTTTTTCCTGATGGAGCTTTTGTTCTAGCTGGCTGCCACTGAGCACCGCTGCAACTGCTCGGTGGCCTGCGGCAGGCATGTGAGTGCCACCTCAGTGCTGGTTTAAATCAGTCCTGTTGAAATGTAGGATCTTAGCCCAAAGGTCTGCTTAGGAGACAATAGAGCTGCCCCAGGAAAGGTGACAGTGCAGAAGCCTATAGATCTGTGTGGATGACAGCAGAACAGGGGGACCTGAGCCTCACAAGTGACACCTTCACAAAGCTACCAGTGATCAGGCACAGCTCCAGCAATCCTGTCCATTCAGGCAGGGCTCAACAGGGTGCAGACAGCATCGATAAGAGCTGAGAGAGAATGTGGTGTGGGTTCACAAAAACATTGAAGTGATGAATGGAGTGGCTGCAGGAACTGTTACTCACCAAACCCTACAATCCTAGAAGAGGATTTGTAAGTAATGGAAACTGAGTTTCTGGAATGTGTTGCCCTGGGGAGGAGTCAAGCAACATCATCCTCCAAAAGGGTTTGTACAAATTTGGACAACACATCCATAAACAGGCAGCAAAGGGAGTAGGCAAGCATGTAGCTTCCAGCATCCCTAATCCAAGCCCTGTGGGTGCTGGGAGTAGAAGAGAATACCCTGCAGAAGATGGGCTCGTGCTGTCCCAGGCTCACGTGCAGTGAAGAAGGAGTCAGAGATAAAGGTGCCAACACCTTTCCTCTTCTTCTGCCCTAACTGCAACAGCTACACTCAGAAACACTCCACAATTCTGCACAAATTCCTAGGTGGTGTTTCCCACATAACAACTTTAGGACTTCAGTGATTATGATACTTCTTGAGGCTTTCTTTTAGAGCACAGTTTTCCCTATCACTGTGTCTTTTTACTTATTTTTTTTTCCTATGGCTTTAACAGTCCAGAAACTCCATTTCTTCTTGGAGGAAATTCTATAATCCCCTCAAAAAAGAATAGAAGGGAGAAATGATTAATAGTTATTCCTTTGCTTCAACCTTGGGCAGGATGGTAATAAAGGAAGAATAGCAAAGACCATATACATATCCTCAGTATTTGCAGAAGGCCAAATGTTAGCAAGCTGTTTGCAACAAGAAAAAAAAAGAAAAGTTTTGGTTCAATCTCATTTTCTGTGTTCCATCTTATTACAAATATCATTTAATAAAGAATGATTTTCACTATGAATTTTATTTTCTCTGAAAAGAAAATTAATAATCATTAGCAAGGAAAAAATGATTCAGTCTTCTGCGAAATCTAGTTACGTTGCAGAGCTCAGCTGCCAAATTACGATAAAAATCCCTGGGAGGTTCTTTCTGTGCAGTATGGAGAAATAACGTGTAACAGGCAAGATGCTCAAATAGAATTTAAAACAAAGCCTTGGAAATATCTAACTGAAGATACAGCAGGTTCCTACATGTACGACTGGATGCAGAATAGAAGATTTTAACCAGAAAAAGTGAATAGTTACAGGAATGGTTGTGCTCTCCAGTAGTTTCCTAATCAAATCTGCTGCTCTTATTGTTATGTAAATATTTTTAATAAAGTACCTAATAGCATTCAAAAGGGGCTGGTGTGATTCTTGGACTTGTCCTGTGCAGGGCCAGGAGTTGGACTTTATGATCCTTGTGGGTCTCTTCAAACTCAGGATATTCTGTGAGGGGCTAAAATGAGGATCTGCAGAAAATACCTTACTCACCTGCCTTGGGTTTTTTCATCAGTTCAGTGAACATTATTTTGACGGCAGGGAAATCATGCAAAGGGAAGCCCAGCTACAGCTCCCCTGACAGAGATAACTACACTACATATTCATATAGTCCACAGAACAAGATGTTTGTGCATGAATCCATTCCAGGGTTTTATGATAAAAGTTACATTTGAACCTAGCTATTTATTTATTACTTACATTTCTATTTAACAAATAAAACATCTTGATCTGATTTTGGATTGTTTTTGTTGAAGTACTTCCTAAATAATTTGCTTTTCTATCAATTTTGGTTTCCATCGTAATTACAGTTTCCGGTTAGTGCAGTAAACCAACACCCTTTTTGTTATCTTTCCCCTTATTAACATCTTCCTCTGCTCCATGGACCTTGACAGCCCAGTTCTCTAGAACGATCTCATTAAGGAGGAGAATTGAGTTAAACTCAGAGTTTCCACTGTGATTGCTGTTTGAAGTTTCTGTTTCTGACCATACTGGTGGTAACTTGTCCACTTTTCTAGCTGTACTGTTAAGCTTTCCCTGGTCCTACGCCTCTCGGGGTCTTCCTGGTGCAGATTTTTTTCTTGCAGATGGTTATCCCACTGGAGAACCATCATCCAGTCTGAGCTTCTGCATGACACCAGCATCAGAGCTTTACAATGTCCCTAGCATACTAAGCCAGTGTATCAAGCTTGAGTTATGGCAGCATGATAAGAAGAAATTTAGGGTGTAATTCATTTTGTATCACCTGAGATATCTATAGAACAGAAATTCACAGGCAAATCAGTTGGCCAAAACTTTCTTTACAGTCAGTGGGGCAAAATGGGCACTGTTCTCTTACAATTCATATGACTTCTTCCACTGTCCACTTCAGACTGACACAGACTGGGTCCCCAGTGTGCCTCCCTCTCCACATTGCCTGTCCAGAGAAAAGAAGGTGACTGGCTCAGTTTACCCCTTGGCATTGTCAGGATTTGATCAGATAGGTCCCATCCTCAAATGGTAGAAATCCATCACGATTCCAAGGAAACTGTTCCAGTGCTTGAGCACCTACTCTGTCTTGAAAAATTCTGACTTATTTCAGCTTTGAGCTTTCAGCACAGTCTTTTCCACTTGATTAAGGAGAAAATCTACTGTCAGGCACATTTTGCCTCATCTGCCCTCGAAGCATAGGTGGTGTTTAAAATCATAAACCAGTATAACCTCCATTACCTATGAGAAGTGACTGCTGAAAGTCATGCAGCAATGCTTCATATGACATTTGTAACGAGAGCCAACTGGCTAAGCAGCAATAGAGTCAGGACTCACAGGTGTGGTCACAGTACAGCAACTGGATTTGGGTGCAGGAAACCACATGCAGACTTTTCTGCTCCAAACCCGTGCACCAAGTGTGTTTGATCCAAAGCTCTGCTGCTGTCTCCATATTGATTTATAAATGAGGCAGGTGATAGTCATGGCAGAGAGGATTCAGGAGATTTTTAAACGTCTGAAAAGACAGTGAGAGAGCAATTATTTCTTTTCCTTGTCACAGTTAAAATAGGGATGTCTAGTAATACCTGAGTTGTGTCTTGGAGGTCATTTCCTCCAGGAGTTGCTGCTTCACCTTAAGGGGACAAGCTTCCCAACTCCCCTGCACAGAGCCCTGATTGCATTTGGAGCTACGCCTTCTTAAAAAACTGGTCTGTCCTATTGTTACAACAGTTTTCCTTCCCTTTTCCATCACCTCTAGCTCAGAGAAGAAGATCACACTTAAGAGTTTAAACAACCAAGGAAGGGGCTTGTTCCTTTACTTTTTGGATGGAAGCATCTGAAAAAACATTTTTGGTGTTAGTTACAAAAGTAATAATCTGACCCACTAAACCCCCAGGTAAAATACAGCCAAACAAAAGGACATTTAATCCAATTAACTGCAAAATTGAAGCTATCATTTGGCAGCTGAACGCTAACACTTTACTAGCACTTTTCACTGCAGAGCTGCCAGTTATATCTATATCTGTGTCATTACATGGTTTGAAGGTGCAAAACTGTGGTACTTCTAAGTGTTACAAAATGTGTTACTTTTGCTCATTTTGCTTGTAATAAATGAGGTTTTATTTCAAAATAAAAAACTTCTTAAAACAGTTAAGTAAAATTAGATGAGAAAATCTCATTCAGAGTTAATTTCAGGGTAATCATTGTGCACAAGTTTTTTGTGTTTTCCTGGCCTTATAAATGATACCTGGCCTAATAAAGGATAATTAAGTGGGCAATCTGCTTGGAAATCTAAATGCCATTAAAGCAAAAGAATGGGCTTCCTTTTGACAGAACTTAAAAATCAACTCAAATATGTCCATGAATATTAAGCACCTTCTCTCTTTTCAAGACTTTTCTTCATTCAGCCACTAGTTTTCCTCAGAAAATAGCTTTTCATTACTGCTTCCTCATGCTTTCTAATTGAAACCAGTTTAGTACTCAAATCAAACACTCTGATTTCTGAAAACGTCACTGAGGAGCAAAATACACAAACCTACGCCTGGGAAGAAAATGTGTTAAATTCAGGCCTAGAAAATGACTGCTGCTCACTCAGCTGCTGAGTGACAGTCAAACACCAGCTTGGGTGATTTATATAATTTTTATGTGCCATTTTTTACTTATTCAAAACATGATTAGTAGATTGTATATCTTGATATCATTAGAAAAAAAGATTCATTGCTCTTATGCAGAGGCACAGTGCTCTGGGTAGGGTATTCCAGACTCAGACTTGCAAACCCAAGCACATTCAATTTCAGACATAATTAACTTTTTTTTTTTAACATTATATTCTATGTTAAGTTAGCCAAGATTCATTAATGCAACTGGGAAACAGCTCTCCTCTAGGAATACCAGCACAAATACACGGGGTGTCATTAGGTGAGAAAGACTGCACAAGAGGGTTTTTCCAAGGCAAGGTGTCTGATGTGAGATGTCTTTTGTCTTTTCCTGGCCATGCTCTGCCTCTGGCCTTGAGAAATAGCAGTTCAGATGCTGCCATCAGTCCCTGACACAGAAACCCTAATGGAGTGACAAAAAAACCCCGGCATCTGTGGAGATGGCTACTGCAGAGATGTATGCCCAGGCACTGGCAGGTTACATTAGCAGGATTTGTCAGCGTGTGTGCCCACAACATCTGGAGTGCACTGCAGGAGTGTCTCAGTGCTCTCACAGCTGAAACTCTTGAGTTCAGAGGAACCTCTACTCCTGTGTGGCTCAAGGCCAAAGTAAGACAATCTTTGGTCCAACAGCATATTGTCTGGATAGTCAGCAACATACAGACTTTTGCCTCTTCACTAAGAAAAGGAGCTACTACTTTGTCATTTTACACAATGGGAAGTGGTGGGACTGGAGACTGGATCCAGGGCAGGTAGCCAGGTGTTTGACGATCACAATAGCTGTGCACAGTGTGGCTTTGCAGCAATGTGAGCAACCTACAGGTACTTGGGGGGCAAGTCCTCCAGGACAGACACATCTGGGGGTCCCCTCCTCTCTCCATATGGTCTGAAGGGAAGCCAGGTGTGACAGCTAAATCAAAAAGAGATGATTATTTTTTGAGTGATAACACTCAAGAGCACACAGGAAGCCCAAACAGGAGCAAATGGGTGCTAGTCCAGTGCTTTTGTACACATGTGACATGATTGTCACACAAAAAGGAAAAATCACAGTCTGTTGAGAGACCTGCTTGTCAAAAAAACCCCACGTGAGACAGTTATCTGATATGTAATCAAGAGTGAAATGCTAGGGATGAACCAAGGGCTTTGAAGGGAAGAACAAAGCAATGTGTATCTTGTCTGTGGCTGTCACTTCCCTTGACAGCCATGGCCTGTCTCTTCTGTCTTGTTAGAAATTATGCCAAACCATTTATTTTTATCCTTATCTCTAAGCATCTGAGACAGTGTGAAAAGATGAAAATAGTAAATCCAGTTGTGATTAATGTAAATATCATTTGATGAGTATCTTCTTATGTGAAGGAGGACAGAATTCAGCCCATAAAAAGATATTAATCAAAAAGATGATGTACAATAGGACAAACAAAAGACAGAAAATGCTAATAGGAAAAAACAAAAAAAATCCAACCCAAACCCCACTAAAATATTCCAATTAAGCTCCTAAGCTTCTACTTGTAAACAGTTGAAACTAAATTTCATTTTGTTTACTACTGTGGGATGACATTTCTTTCTTCAGAGCTATGAATTCTCATTTTCTAGATGTGAATCACTTCATTTCATTAACAAGCAGAAGCAGATTGCTGCCATCTTTATTGTAGCCAAAATATTATTTTCAGTAACTGCAAATAACAGGGTCTGTTGACTTGCAGAGAAATGTGACATGCTCAGGATTTCTAAATTATAGATAGAAGAAAGAGAGAAAATATACTGGAGTGACATTACTAAACTCAGTGTTACTATTCTAAACAAGTCTCAGAGTTGCATTATTGTAAATAGATAATGAGAGTTTCTGTTGAAAATTGAACCCACCAGCTTTTCAAATAAACATAAATTAGTGCATAAATCACTGATTAACTTCATCTGAACAAGCTGTACATCAGCCCAGAAGCACCAAAAAGCCTTAGGGAGATTTCTCCATGTTCCCTTATCACTGGGGCAGACTCTTCTCAGAATATCTGCCAGTGGCTTACCCAGGTTATAAAGGGCTCAGGAAACAGCACTTTTCGCTGTTCCGCAGTAAAAACCCACCCTGTTTTCACCTCCTCATCTAACTCCCTTTTCTCCTTGACCTTCTCATGGGAAGTTGCAGGTTTGGGGAAAATAAAGCATTTCTCTCGGATCTGAGACCCGGAGGACCACAGCTGCTGGGTGCAGGAATCAGAGCAAACCCAATAGGAAGACCAGAAGCACAGAGCACAGGCTAAAATCCTTTTTAGCCACAAAATAAAAGCTGTCAGGAGAACACAAAGACAGAGGCATCTGCACATTGGTCAGCAGGCCAAGACTTGGCAGGTCACTTTGATGCCATGAAGATTTTTGCCTTTTCTTTTATACCCCTGTTATACCTTTTTACAACTTCTGTATTCCTAGTGCTTTTTCCCTACATTCTTGGACTTGTTTGTCAAGCTAAGAGACTAAACATTTTAGAAGCTTCATAGCTAGGGATCAGTGTGCCCCAGACCCCAAGGTCCTCTCCAGAACACATTCTGTAAACCAAGATAGAACCATCCAGGGGAAGATTCCTTGGGGAGGGGGCTCACTTGAGCCTCTCACTGGGGAATCTTTGATAGATATGCTAATTAGTAAAACCTATAAGGTTATACCCAATCTTTTGGGGCATACAGGGCGGGGTGCATCTCGATGCGTATGACCTGGACATGTACACCTAAGGATCCTTAAAATAAATACCAAGGTAAAATCCCTTTTCCCCTTCTAACCATGTATGCCTCTTGATTTTAAGACCAAGAAAAGGCATCAACTTCATGACAGTGTAGGACAGTATATGAAGGAACATATACTGATTTCAGGGTCAGCATCACCCACAAAGCCTCCATCACTTCCAATTTTGGGATTGCTCAAGGGAGACATAAAATCATTGAAGGTACTGGAATTGCACAACACAAACAGCAGCTGCACACAGGCCATGGAGACTTTATTGAACACTAATGAAAATGGACAAACTGGGGAAAATACACCACAATTTTTGGAAACAGAGAAAGTACTTAGATGTATGACTGCTAGCAAAACATAAAATTTCTGCTGGGAATTTAAGTTTTTAGAGGAGCTCTTGGAAAAGAGCAAACAGAACCTCCAGGTATTATTTTAACAATATAGTTACTCTTAAAACTTTTTGGACAACAATTTTACACTAACCATAATATTGAATTGTGATGAGGAAAGGCAAAGGCAAGGTACAGCAAGGCAAAACACAAGGCAAGGAAAGGACACGGATTTGATACACCATGATAAAAGTGCAATTATTCATCTCAGTCTGTGAGGAATTAGAAAGGAAAGGGAACAATAAAATCTGTGTGCAGACAGCTGGTACTCTGGGGGATGCGTGCCTTTTGTGCCTGCTCAATGTGATTGCCCAACATGCATAACTAAAAATGTCCCTGTGTCCTTTCTCTTAGCAAAAATACATTTTTTTATCAAGTCACACCTCCCCGACTCCATCTGACTCGGTCCTGCTGAAATCAATCAGGTTACTCAGGGAGAAAAGTTTCAGACTGCTCAATTTTTAGCAAATTTTCTCTACTTGAAAATGCATTATATTTGGCTCAAGGGATGGGATATAGTCTGGCCCAGCTTTTATCTTCTGGAGATGAGTTTATTCATCCTAGTGAAAAAAGATGAGTCACTTCTTCCCTCCCTCAGATGATGAGCCATAGACTGTGATGAAAGTCACTTAGAATTTAGCTTCATAGCTAACAGTAGCATAATTAAATCTGGTTTTAGTAGGAGGGAGTAGATGAATGCACAGTAGATAAATTAGGGGCAGAGGAGAAAAATATTTAAATAGAATATAAATTGCTTTTTACTCTTTAATGTATGTGTTATCATAAAACGAAGTAATTTTTCATTAAGTGTTTTGTCTCCCAAAGCAGAAAATAGCAACAGAGTGGAAACCATGTAGGTTCATTTCTGTACACCAATTTGTGTGCCCTGGCACATGATCAGGTACATATGTAAAAAGTGAACAGTGCCTCAAATCTGCCCACTCTGCCCATGAGTCTGATATCACACAGGATTTGAAGCAGAACTGTACTTCCACTGAAGTCCTGCTATGGGAATTTTATTATTGTTAAGCTGTAAATACATTCTGTAATAAGCAGGCCTGCTATCTTCTTGGCTGAGAGTTTCTGGGGAGAGCAGTTGAATAACAACTTTATTTGCAGCAGAAAATGAATTCTGTTTTCCTACCCTATTCCACTGGACTTGTCCCTGACAAGGTGCTGTGACTACCTAAATTCTGCAGAAAATATGCAGAAATTGCTCAATGACCTTTTTTTCAACATTAAGCTCTCCCTCCCTTGGGGAAATTTCTTCTTTTTTTCCAAAAGGTTTAGCTGGAAATAGTCCTACAAGGTATCTTCTTATCATGGTACTACAAAATTCAGAACCCTCTATTAGGAAGCTCTATTCCCTTTTTGGTAATTTGGCCTGTTTTATTTTCTCCGTCTTTCAGAAGAGCTCAGGCACCTAGGAATGAATCAGCTTGTGTATTTCTTAGATCACCTGCTTTAGTGTGGGCCCTACCTTCTCACTGAGAGTTGGAGAAGCCTCTTGGATGGGAAGAAGGTGTTTTTGCAGGCAGTGCTTGGAGAGGATTGTACTGACAGAGCAGAGCTCTCCAGGCCCTGGTGATGCAGCCCCACCAGAAACACACCACAGCTTTACTTTCACTACTTCGGTTTTTAACACCACTATGCCTCCAAGTTAGAAAAGCTTTGGTTTATTCCTGTCCCCAAATAACCATCAACAGCTCAAGTGAGATGCACACATGCCAGCCCACAATGGCTAAATGTCACTGACTGGCTTTGCCACATATAATTTCTGCTCATTCTTCTGGAGCTGAACATTTCTTCCTCACCAGGAATTTAATTTTCAATTAATTATTGCTCAAATTCTATTTGAGTTGGAAAAAAAAATCCAAATTTTCCTTCAAACAGAATCTTGGTGGATCTTGAAGCCAAATGAAAGAATCTAAGACTTAAGAAATGGTCCCTGCTTCAACAGACATGATATTGCCAAAAGGCTGAGAACCCTTTTTTTCAGGAGCCCAGGTCTAGACCAGGCCTGCTTGGACATGTGAAATCTCCAGAGAAAAGATACTGGGTCTAGCAAATGGGGCAGGGGTTTACTGAAATTCTGCTTGACCTTCAGCAAAGCTGGCTAAACCTGAGGTGACCTTTTGGTCATTTACAGCCATCTCTAAACCGACCAGCCCAAATTA
Organism: Corvus cornix cornix; assembly: GCF_000738735.6. Lineage (NCBI taxonomy): Eukaryota > Metazoa > Chordata > Aves > Passeriformes > Corvidae > Corvus > Corvus cornix. The sequence continues at coordinate 101,251,346 of NC_046332.1, read as the reverse complement.
TCACTGTTTTTTGCACTTAATGGCTCTATCACTAATTGTCCCCATCGATTTACTCTTCTCTAAAATTCAATTCCAGGTTAGTTTATTATTCATGTAATCTATAGAAAAATAGTGTATTTTATGTGAAGAGTTCAAATTTAATAGGCAGCTTCAGGACCATGTGGTAACTCAAGCAGTATTCACTATATGTGGCCTGGGAAGAGCCTTGGATTATTCATGGGAAGTAAAGATTTAGGAAATGAGTTTTTTGGGATGGATGGATGGATGGATGGATGGATGGACTGAAAGACAGATTTGGAGGGCAGGAAATGGTATAGAAATCTACGAGTCACTAGCTAGAAGTCCTGAGAGAAGCTCTGTGGGAAAGTCCTGATTTTTATTCATTTATGCAGACGAGAGAACCTACTAGTTACTTGAGGGAGAATTCCAGTGTTATTTCCAGCCTCTGCAACAAAAATGTTCATTGCACTCTTGGGAAGGGGAGGAAATTGAATTTAGCCTAACTGTAGTCTATAAATGCAGTGTATAGTCTTATTTAACAGCAGATCTTAGCAGGCTAATATATTGAATAGCTCTAGGTGTAAAGGACACTAAGCTATAGTTAAAATCATATCTCACAGTCATGCAATTTGTAAAGGAAAGAGGGAATGAAAAGCACCATAAAAAGTCAGTGAAGCAGCTGTGATGCAAAGAGCAGAGTGCAAAGGACATTGCTGCAGAGAGTGTTCACATGGCACCGAGCCGTGCAGCGTTTCCTGCAGCTGCAGCTGAGAAGCACCGATGGCACGGAGTGGTTTGCCCATGTCTCACTGTGTGACTTACATTGCCCTGAACAAATCCATGCACAGGCAGCTGTGGCCATGACTGCCCTGCCTGAGGGAGGAACTCAAAAGAGAGTGAGATCCACAGATTATTCTAAGACTGGGACACAGGAGGGTTCATATTATTGGGTGTATCTGTATAGCTCTTTCCTTGCAAGCGAAATGCATGGGTCTCAATTAGCAATCTGATTTGCTTGGGTTTTTCATTGCAATAGGCAGTCAAGTAGGGAAAAAACTTCAACCAACCAAAAAACCACCCAAAAACCACCCCAAACCCCAGAAAAGCAACATCATAGATGAAAATTACAAGAAAAAGCTAGTAAATTTAATTCAGACAACCTCTTCACTTGATCCAGACGCTACTTGCCTCTTCATCTCAGCTGTCATCATTATTCTCCCTTTCCTGTATTTCCATCAGCCTCCAGGCTCTTTTTCTTCTCCCATCCCTGCAAGGCTCAAGGTATTTTTTTCTATTAACCCCTTCTCTGTAACTGGTTTTACTGATTTAAAATTGATTAGCATTTACTAGCAACCTGAATACCAGTTATCACTTATCTTTGTTTGAATCCCCTCTGTCTGAAGAAGAAATTAAGTGACTTTGGTGCTTCTTGTTTGCAAACTCTAACCTAGAGGCAACTGCACAAAATGAGTAAGACCTTCCTAGGTAGGCACCTCACTTCAGGAAGGTGTCCATGAGCAAGACCTAGAGCATTTGCAACTGCTTGGGTAAGGCAGCTGTAGGAGCAAAGAGATCAAGACTCACACCATACTTAGCACTTTCTGTGGTAGCTCTTTGTCAAGAACATGAGATCCTTACAGGACCCCAATGCTCACCAGGGACTGCTGACAAGTCCTAGACATTTAAAGTCAGTTGTAGGATCCTGCTGGACCCAAGAATTTAGCTCCTGGGTTCAGAGGTATGCAGAAAATCCAGGTGTTGCCTTTGCAAATAAGAAGGAAGAATTATCACAGAGGAGAGAAAGAAAAAGGCAGAAAAATGAAGTGGGAACAGGAGAAGTAGAGGTAGAAACCCTCAGTAGATCCAGTTGAGTGGGATAATGAGTAGTATTGGTTGAAAGGGCAAATTAAAGGGAAAATACAAAGGTAAGAGAAGATATTTTCTCTAATGATAGTGATAGGGGATTTTGGACTTTGAAGGTCATTTTTCTCCTGAAAAGGGATGGTCTTCAATAGAAGCTGGTTGAATGGCCAGGCTCTCTTGTAAGAAGAGACAGGATGAACCACAGAGTTATAGGAGAACGTGCAAACAAAAAGCTGCTCATATGAAATCTTGTCCAATACAATCAAATAACGGGGAGTGAAAAACATATGCTCTCTGTAGCTGAGCAATCATCTGTTCTATTATCTGAGGCCAAGAAGTTCTGCTATCTATAGACCATTGGCAAGCACCTATGTAATTAACTATAACAATCATCCAGTTGAAAATCCACTCTTTTAATTAACTCAGTGTGGTATTTTGGCCGCATCTGTTTATGTCCAAAAGAGATTCTCATTTGTTGTTACTTGCTACAAAAATAATTCTCTGTTGTAGGAAAATTATTGCACTTGAATGATTGTGCTCAGTTCTCTTCTAAGTGAGAAATACAAATAAGAGATAAAAATAGAGGCATCTGAGGATGCATAACAGTAAACATGATGTTTTTCCCGATTAAAACAAATTGAGATTTGCCTCCTACCATCTAACTCCAAACTCACAGGGTGCTTTAGAAGTATTCCTGAGAGTAGTAATTGTCACATGCTCTTGCCAGATTTATCTCAGTTGACAGCATGTTGAAAAGAGCTTTGTTAAGGAGATCAGTAAGTAAAGCCCAAGGCATTTTTAGTGAGATCATTTAAGCAGGTGTAAAATTCTGGTATCTCCACCTGGGTTTGTTCAGTATATTGTTGTTTTCAGCTGTACACATATGGAAATGTGCAGAAGGGACCGGTTCTGTTCTAGTTTGGCCTTTCTGCAGAATTAAGAAGCTGGAAAATAAAGCTTGATGTGACGAGCTGTAGATGGCTCAGGGCTGTGGGGTCCTTCAAAGAGGATTGAAAATCCAGTGCTGGAAAGTGACAGAAGCTGCTGGTGGGGAAGGTAAGTCCTAGGCTCAAGTATTGCTCCTCCTGAGGTCAGGCAGTTTGGACAGTACCTGTGACCTGTAGTAGGATCACCTCTGACTAACCACACTGACGTCCTTACAAACACCTACAGCCTTAGAAAAGCAGGAGTCAAAAAAAGAAGTGAGTATTTTATTACCAAAACCAAATTGTGTTTTCTTCCACCAAAGCTTCCGCCTGCTTGCTTTTTCACCTTGTTTATCTCTAGCGGTGTCTGGCAGAGCAGAATGTTTCTGCTGTCTCCAGAAATATCACCTTAGGGACAGTGCCAACGAACAACCTTTTAAGCCTTATTTTATCTGTATTACATATTGGTTTCAAAGCATTTCTTAATTTTATTGATTAAAACATTAGGGTGTCCAATTATTATTGGCAACATAAATCACTCTGTTATATCAAACGTACATCAATATTTATTATCAAGTTACCAACACTTCTACAGTTATTATTACAGTTTAACCTTGTATTCCAATTAATCAGAAAGAATTGTAGCCAACAATGCAACAAATTTAACTCAACATCTCTTTGTTTTCCTTTCTCACAGAAACAAAAAAAAGGTCATTATTCACCTTTTGGGTAACAAAACTGCATTTATATACCCGTTACGTCTGAAGTCCACTCTCCTATTTAAAGGAAACTTTGCAGGACTGTATTTCTGCAAGGAATTGTTCAAATTCAACTGTTCAAAATTAATTGTTAAAACAGAATTTCCAAAGTTGGAAAACAACATCTTTGGGTTTCTACTGACAAGCACTGTCAATGAAAAATTTTTTTAATGTATGCCAGTATCATGTTCTGTTGAAATTTTCTCATTCAGCTCATTCCCTTTCTTATATGTAAAGTCCAATAATAAAATATATCCCTAAATCTGAATGAGTTGTTAAGAAAGAAAGGAAGGGGAAAGAGAAAGAGAGAAAGGAAAAGGGAAAGAAAAAGAGAGAAAGAGAGAAAGAGAAAGAGAAAGAAAGAGAAAGAGAAAGAGAAAGAGAAAGAGAAAGAGAAAGAGAAAGAAAAAAAGAGAAAGAGAGAAAGAGAATGGAGGGTGGACAGGGAAGATTTCTTGTAGTGAGGGGCCCAGAACTGGACACAGGATTTGAGGTGTGGCCTCACCATTGCCGAGTACAGGGGACAATCACTGCCCTGGTCCTGCTGGCCACACTATTGCTGATCCAGGCCAGCGTGACGTTGGCCTTCCTGGCCACCTGGGCACAGCTCGCTCATGTTCAGCCACTCTCAACCAACACCCCCAGGTCCTTTTCCACAGGGGAGCTTTCCAGACACTATTCCCCAAGTCTGGAGCATTGCCTGCAGTGCAAGATCAGCACTTGGCCTTGTTGAATCTCATGCAATTGGCCTCGACCATGAATCCAGCCTGTCCAGATCCCTCTGTGGATCCTTCCTGCTGTCCAGCAGATCAACACTCCCTTCTTCCCAACTTGGTCTCAGCTGCACACTGACTGAGGGTGCACTCAATCCCCTTGTCCAGATCATTGATAAAGGTTTGAAACAGGACTGGCCCCAACACAGAGCCCTGGGAAACACCACCTGTGACCGGCCACCAGCTGGATGCAACTCCAGTCACCACCACTCTCTGGATCTGGCCATGAGCCAGTTTTTTACCCAGTGAACAGTGCATCCATCCAAGCCACAAGCAGCTAGTTTCTCCAGAAACTGGAAACCCCCCCAACATTTAGAAGTTTCCTCTTGTACTGTTGGGCACTTAAGGTTTTTGAAAAGTTGCTTCATAGATCAAATTTGTATTTTGCCTGATGAATATCTGAAACTCAAAGAGTTTCATTACACATATACTATCTGCTATAATGGGTTTCTGCTTAGAGGATCTCATACTGTGCATGTAGTCTCCTGACTAAATTTCAGTAGAATGGTAATCCCAATATCCTGTGCAGCATAGATAAGACAGACAATCAAAGGATGGATATAGTTAATTTCCAGGATCACATATTTTCCTTTCTTGTTTAATTATTACATAATTACTCTTTATTTTATGTATTTCAAATAGCAAATAATAGCATCGTGTCAATACCAAGATAATGATGGCTTAACAACTTATTAATGTGTATCCAACACTATGTGGCTTGCTAGAGAGAAAATATAAGACTATTTCAATCTTTCCTATGTCTGTGTATGAAGATACTGGATCCTGGATAGCTGTAATATACTCTGAATCACACTCCAGCTGGAGTACAAGAACTGATTATCATTCCCCTTACTTGGTGTACTGCTAAAAGCTGGGTCTTGTCTCTGCTTTTTCTTCTGCATTGTCTCTTTGTTGCTTCCCAGCTATACATTTTAAATTTATATTTCTGAACTTTATTTAAATGCTCTGAAGTGGTTCTTACATTACTTTGCATCTTAAAAAAAAAAGGCAAAAAGGGCCAAGAGTCATTGTGCCTATAATTTAAATACACCTTCTGAGTTAGAATGATAGTATTTCATATTGGCATTTTAACAGAAACTGAAAGGAGTAAGGTAGTGAAGCATAAAACAGCAACATATCTAAATAAATTGATTTTTTTTCCCTCATAACAGAACATCAGTCACACATAAGATGCATCCATGTGGAGCAGGAACAGAGCGCAAGGAAAAGCCAGTCATGCAGCATCCATTTCCAGATCGCTGTGAGGGAGGGGAGCTGTCCCAGGCTGGCAGCCCCCAAACTGCTGTGCTGCTGCTTTGCTATCCTGAGATGATGCTGTGGCTGGGGATAGGCAGGGCAGGGATGCAGCAACGTGTGGGTACCACAAACCCAGCAGAGCAAGCTGATAGCTTGGAAGAGCTTGTGCCCAATGTGATGTACTAGTTTTGCTTATCCTGATTTGGACTTTGCCTTGTCAGCTGGATCCTGGTGGGTAGGAAGGGCCTTGAAAGGACCCCCGCATCTGTGGGGCACAACAGGAAACTCTGGCTGAGACAAGCAGGTAAAACAGAAATTGGTCCTTGCAAAGCCTCCATGTGGAAACCCACAAATTACCTTGTGAGCAGGTAGGAGCACAAGCTGTTTTATATCAATAAGTGATTCTCTTAAAATTCTGTCTACTCTCCTAAACACTGTTTTGCTCTGAGGAAGCTCTTCAGTCACCAATTACTACTTGTAGCCAGAGAGAACAAAATTACCAAATGGGAGCCTAAATTGGATTCACCAAGATAACCATGTTTTACCCCAGGGAACAGCACACTCCATCCAGCTCTCAGAGTGGCAGAATCAAGTAATGCTGTTCTCAGAAAAAAATGCAGTAGCTGAGGGGTGAGGACCAGGAGGATACGCCAGAGATGAGGAAGCATCGGAAACAATCACCTGGTGATTATAACAATTGGGTTTGAGGATATGAAGAAAACCTACATTTGGGTTGTTTCCCTTGTAATTACAATTGCATTTTGGTGGCAGAAGATGGGCAAACCACAGTGTCCAGCATTGCTCTTCTGCACAGAGCCCCAGGGGCCACAGCTGCGACTGACAGTCTGCAGAGGAGATTAGAAGGCAGCTTCCCAAGGGAAAGGAGGTGCATCAATTTTGCCTCTCCTGGCCAAACGACCATGGCAGCATAAGGTTATTGGCTCAAATGGATGCCAAGGCTCAAATGGATGCCAAGGCTCAAATGGAAGCCTGTGTAGGCCGCTCTTTTTTAAGGAATTGCTTGAACTTCCACAACTGACCAGCCAAAGTAATTGGGAAAAACATACAACTCCTTTCATGCAAGGCGGGAGAGGGGTGGGTGGGAATCTCTGCAGTGGGGTGGGAATGTGTTGGGAATCTCTGCAGCACGTTACTCTCTGTCGCTTCTTGCTGGGTCTCCATATCCCTAGTCCCACTTTAGGTGTAAACACTGAACCATACATTAAAAATGCCTTTCCCCTTTCCCCCCTCCCTCTTCAGCCAGCCAATGAAAGAGCCGCAGATGCTGTTTAAGTGCTTGTAATGTCACATTGCCAAGCCTCCAAGCACTGCCAGATTTCTCAGTAGGAAGCCAAGATGTGACATGGCATTTGGAATGATTAAGTTGCCTTTATGCACCACAAAGGGCACAAGTGCCATTACAAACATGAGTGATGTGATGCATTTGCAAACCATTTTTTAAAGCAATATTCATGGAACAGAGTGCTAACACAGCTGCTTCCAAATGTGTGAAATGAGTCCAAGTGAAAGTGTTCTGGGTGGATACAGTGTATGTTATCTCTCAGAAGCTAAGCCCCTCTTAGGCCCATAAACAGCAGACGGGCTTAAGAAAACAGTCATTTATCTTAGTTTTTACAGCTTTGGCACTTCATCTTAGCTGCTGATGTCCAGTGTGTCTGCAACCCTTACTGGGAGAGATTAATAGTCCTCATCAGATGCAAAGCATTAAATTTTTCTTTCAGGACCTAGTTATTTTGTTTAATTGTAAGTTATTTATGGAAGCTACTCTTAAAATAATAGATAAATATCATATAAAGTTCAGATCATAACAATTACAGCTGGGAAAAGGAAAGCACGAAAGCAAGCCTGTCATTCTGCAGATATGAAGAGCTCTTTCTTGGTGACATTAAACTGCAGGAAATTGATGTTTCTGAAGCTTTAAAGGTGCTTCTAAACATCACCACATTCAAGGGATGCTGGTTTGCTCAGCAATGCACCAAAGGTGCTCCCTGGCCTGCAGATGTGTTGTTCTTGAGCATCCCATTAATAAAGCCCTTTATGAATAAATCACTGAGAAGAAATCTCAAGCTAGAAGCAGAATGAGCAAACTGATCTAGCTCATTCCATCCCCAAATTTATAGAAGACCTATACAATGTAGTCTTCCTACATACTGGTAATCAATTTTAGTTTCCCTTGCAGTTTTCTCTCTGGGATCATGGCATGTCATTTGTATGCAAGATAAAGGTTCCCCACTAAAATGAATAGGGCTATTTTCTGAGTTTTTCTTTTTAAATAAAAACCCAAACCAAACACTGAAAGTTTGCTTAAAATCATCAACCACTAAGAGTTTGTTAAAAAACCCACTTGGTAGTAATGTGACCATGTCCAGTGAGAGGTTAATTAAGTAATTTCTGCTCTATGAACACCACTTGCTGCAGTGAAAGTAGAAAGGGTTAAAGCAATCTAGGAAGACAATCAATATTTCATTTCTTTAGAGCTAAGTAGCAGCAAAGATAAACACTTCTGATGAAGATGTTTGTTGGACCAGTGCTTTTCAGTTTTACAAGGACATCCTGATGAATCCTCCCAAAATCCTGTGGGAATGGTTAAATTTATTCTCATCATTTTATAGGAAGCAGCATTGAAACACAGGCAGAAAGGCTGACATTTCAAATGTGCCTGCCTCAAATTAGGGTTTCATCCATCTTTTGATATCCATGCAAAGGTCTGGATAGAGGTTTGCTGAAGCCAGATAAGTTTTCAGTGAGTATTTAACTGGGTCAAAAATCATTTCAGATTGGCCATATGGCAAATGGGCCATGCAAAACTCATAAACCTTTTATGAAAACAGGCAGAGGCTTTGTAGAAATGCTGGTGTTAGAATTCAAATGTTTCTTGCTTATGCTTCCTATTTTGTATTTCTGGCATAGACAACACAATCAAATAATACTTCTACACATTCACTTTTATTCTAAATAGCTACAGGAATATGCAACAAGCCACAAACTGGTTTTGGAAGAGGACCAATAATGTTAATTGCAAATTATATTATGTTTGGTTAGAAATATTTATTTCTTTTTTTTATTTACTGTTCAACCAGTTCTAAATGATCTGCATTAAGGGAATTTCTGCAAAGAAATCTAGCAAATTATTTTTCAAGACACATTTGCAGGAGAGTGCTGTGTTATTTAAATCCTTGAACTCTGATTACAAGGTTCTGCTGCCTCATCTGGTAAATCTGATCCTATTTCTACCAAACAGTGGAATTTAATTACAAAGGCTTGTGAGTACATCATACATAATGATATACTCACAGATGTTGAGTCCATCAACAGCTTTCTCTGAAAATTAACGACACATAGCAATGCACTCAGGGGAAAATAGCAGCCTCAACAGTTTACTGATGTGGATATGAGTTTTTCTAAGGCAACAAAGGACTTTTGTCAGATTTTAAACAATAAAAAAATTGATTCAGGTCTGTGTAAATAATAATAAGTTATAATTTCTGATTTTACACATCTAATTGGTCATATTTTCAAACGGTTGTTGAGCACTCAGATGTATAACCTTCAGAAAAAATACTGAAAATTTTGTAACTAAAATGCAATACAAGAATGACCTTTATGCATTTTTATAATATTTAAATGTACATAAACTGACAATTAATGTAGACAATCCTTTCTGAGATAGCTAGCTAGTAGTTAGCTAGCTAGCTAGATTGATTTGAAGAAATACTGCTCCAATATAAAGGTAAATACTAAAAATGCTGAAGTGCTCATTCTTCTGCATTGTCATATGCACATTGGATTTCAGTGACAGACTTGCAATAGTTTAATTCTGTGGTTACAAGATACTTCAGAATCTGTATTTTGGAATAGTACCATCATCTCAAGGTAAAAATCCTTCCTGATATAAGGACAGGAGGTAAAACTCTTCATTTTTAGCATCTCAAGTAAACCTTTGTAAATAAGCCCCCATGAAGCACTTTGGAAATAAAAATGTACCCTTCAAGCCCAGAAAAGAGAGAGCTCAGCCCTGATATTATGAACTCCATAAAATCACAATGGCATAGAGGAGGTGAACAGAAAAATGACATAATTTAAGAACTAGCAAGAATTCTAAAACTGTCAAACAAACAGAAACACTTACCCCAAATCATGAAACATTAGGCTGGGAAAAATGTTAGAGGTAACTTTGCAGGCAAAAAACTTCAGTGAATTTGAAAATTATTCAGTTGAAGAAAGAAAAACATCTGTCATCAGTATCTCAGCATGAAGGTGCAGTTGGAACCTGTGCTTCAGGAGGATCATGAACTGCTGTGAAGCTGGGAGATTATATCAAGGATATGTTTTTCCATTCTTAAAATGTAGCCCTTTTTTTCTGTTGTAGAAGGACCACTGGTTTAACTCAACAGTGTGGCTCATTATTACTGTTCAGCAAAAGGTGCACCACTGTTAAACAGAACAACTCCAGGTCACAGAGCAGTTATTTTGAGCAGCTCATTCCTGCTCTGTTTTCTTGCTAGCAGTTTTGGAAGACGAACCTTCTCTGTTATAAATTACACTTGCAGAGGTATTTTTTTTTAGACAACAGAGGTAAACAAATGGACATACAATAAATCATTCCAAGGAACAGGTCAGTCGGGGCAGAAGGTCAAATTATTACATTTACCTATCCAAACTACCCAGAGTGGCCACAGAAAGGGAATCCCTGGTGCAGCTCCAAGATCATCAGAAAGATCTCCATAGCCTTCAAGGTGGTCAAAGACAAGCCTTCATACACTGACTAGAGTTTTGGAGGGCTGCAAGTGTGCCCTGGCTGCAGGCTGAGGTGAATGAAACCCTGGGGGGATGGGGTAGGCTGAGTACAAACACTCAGTTGTGTTTCCCATATGAGGTCAATGGTTGTGCCATCATTCACTTGAGGTAGAAACTGGTAAGACTGTGGAACCACCTATGCTATTTCAGATCAAGGGATAGAAGTGGGTGCTGTACAATAACAATAATAACAATAATAACAACAGCAGAACACTGAAGCATTGCTTGTGGTTTGGTACAGCTCTCTGCCTCTCTTCCTTATTAAAAATAAATAATGCCTAGGGTGTATCACCGTGTCCCGCAGCCATAGGGAGGAGGAGAGAAGATCCAGCAGCAGGAGTTGTGCAGCAAGATTGATTGATTTAATTATTTTACAAACTCTTTTATAGACTTTTTTCTTCATAGTCTAATTGTACAAAGGATCAGCCACCTCTTGGGGTGATTGGCTAAAATCCTAAAACATCCATTGTCAAAATATTTTTCTACTGTACCATAAACAAGACTTCTCAAGGTTGCAGGTGTTTGGTTGTTTACAGAACTCTGCTACCCGTTCTGTGAGAGAGAAAAGTCTCTCACGGGCTTAGAAAATAGCAAGAAAATCCTTGCTAGCAGCATTTTTTGTATCTACACTTCCTGGTTGACACCTGTGCCATGATACATCCCAGAGGAAAGGGCTGTGGTAAACCAGGAGCAAACAGCTGGAGAGTGGAGCTCAGTTGCATAGGAGAGTGTAAAAGCCAGATTCACACAGTGGAATGCCTAGAGCAATACAGTTGTGGCTCAAACAGCTGAGATCTTTCTTGATAAACATCTACTTCTGTGTAATCTTCTCCATGTTGGGCAAAGGATACCGGCAGGGCATGCAAAGGAAAGTTTCCAAAGTAACAATGGGATGTTTCAGATCACTATTGGCTAGAAATGGGCATTGTGCAGAAGGACAGTTAAAAAAAAAAAAGGGATAGCTGCCTCATTTATGAAATTAATTGTAGTGTGACTGTAAGAGTGACTCACTGCTCCAGAAACTGTCTGGGAAGAAAATATTTCAAGCAGATTCACTACTGACTTATGTCCAGGAAGGGCAATGGACAGAAAGAAATTACTGTAGATATGTAGAGGGTACCTCAGAGATTGTTTGGTTGATCTTTCCTCTTTTTTCCTGTCCCTGCAAGTGTACCACAGTGCAAGGGGAAATGGGAATGGCTGTGGTGACTGACTGAAAACAGCTTGTGATACTTTCAGGTCCAACAACAGTAATCTCCCTTAGAAGTATGTGACAGCAATTATCTTAACACTGTGAAATGCACAATATGAAGAAGTGCTGACAAGGGAAATTACAGTATTTGAAGTGTAAATTAGGCACTATACCAGCAGATGTATAATAAACCAACCAAAAAATATCACAAGTAGATTTTCATGCTCACTGTTTCTGTCCACCTGCAGTAGCTTAAACACTCCCTATATCTCAGTGTGCAGGGGTGTCACTTGTTAATCTCTTTCTCCTCTTGCAAATCTCTGTGGGTACCTGTATCTACCAAAAATTTCTCACCTCTAGTAATGGGACCAGTCTTGGACTAGGGCATCACCACTCCCTTTTCCTTCTTCTCCTTCTCCTTCTCCTTCTCCTTTCCCTTTTCCTTGACTTGCATTGATGGAGTTTATAGCCATTCCTAGAGCTGAGGTAGATCTTTCCAAAGGGCTGTGGACCAGGTTCTGAACAGTCAAACAAACCCACCAACACCTGCACTGGTTTAATTTAGTTTCTCTGTCAGCGTTTTCTGGACAAAATAATTTGTTTCAAGGGGAAGATTTGATTTTAGAGCTCTGAAATAACCCAAATATCTTACCCAGAAGCCATGAAGAGCAATCACTGCACAAAAACTAGGCTAGTAAAGCAGGGCAAGTTCTCAATATACTTGAAAGGTATACTGCTGTTAAGGTTGGTATAAATAATATTCACTTATTTATACTTAAATACACTTAAACCCAAACCAGTATTTTTTCTTATATTACCTCTGTTCTCTCTCAGGTGTGAGATCATCCAATAAGTACAACTATTTACTTGCTTGCACATGTACTTATTTAAATCTCTCTTGTTGTTTAAAACTCTGTTAGCTGGAATTCCCCAGGTGCACTAATTCCCAAATAAGAGATGGTACTAGGTACTTTGGGTCTCCGATCCACAATGCTTTGTAATTTTTAATTGATTATGGGAAGTAAATATTAGACTGATGTTGTAGAGGTCTTTTTTTTTTTAAATAATACAGCTTGAAGATCATGAACTCATGCCTGTGTCTCACAGGTTAAAATTCAGAATTTCTGAAGCATCATCTCAATTAGTAACACTAAGTATCAGACAAATCCCTACACAGTTTGTGATTTTAATATGGCATGTGAATTTACAATACCAGGGTGGCAGAATACAGTGCTCATAGACACCATAATAGAATTCTACTTAGACAGAATGACAAGAAAATTATTAATGAAAATTTGCAACAAATAAATTCAAATATGGAATCATTGTTCTCATCTTGTGAGCTCTAATTACATGTTTACATAGGAAAATATGGGCAAATAATATCGAAATCCATTAGTGGAGGTGGTTAAGTCAACCTTTAGCTGAAGCTCTGGCCTATAAAACCCTTTTTGATGCTGCCTAGTCCATGGCTATAAATAACGAAGGAAGGCTACCTTTGTTATTAAACACAGTGTACTTTTAAAACTATATTTGAAATTATTAACAGCATTGAAATTCTGAGAAATGCATGGAAAACATTATTCTGGAGCCAAATTTGTTGATTTTATATGAAAAAAATAATTCTATACATGTTTTTAATAGGTTTGTGGATATTTAAAATCTGATTTAAAGGTATCTTAATGTATTTCTTATTTTATTCTTGCAAAATTTTTATAAGAAATCTGAGAACTACATAATTCCCTGAAAGTGCATAAAAGCGAATTCAGACAGAAAAGCCAAGAAGGCAAACTGACAGTTTCCAAGGCTTCATCCAAAGCAAGCCTAAACATTTCACTTGATCTTTACTCATTATGTTACCTTTCCTGGGCAAATACCATAACTTACTGTCTCTTGGAAGAAGATGTTCCAGGAACACAGGGAACAGCTTCTCAAGCAGGTCTGAGATCAGCATCTGCTGGCACCTTTCTGAAGCTACTGATTGCATCGTGTTCAGGCAGTGATCATCCCCCTGCCTTCATATCAAGTATGAGGCTCATAAGACCCAACACGTCTAGTTTTTGCCTTTCTCCCTCCTTGCTATCCTTTATGTAATTATCTCCTTATCTGATTCCAAATTTTTATTGAATGTAGCAGGCTTGCCATTCCTGCAGAAGTGGTTTTGGCAGGGTGCTCCAGGACACACTTGGCAAACATAGCTAGTAATCTGACTGCTGTCCATAGCAATATATGGTTGTTAGATTTGTTTTGATTTATTGTTGAAAACATAAAAATGTCTTATGACTGTTATGTGTTGCAGAAGAATTTTTGATACAAGTTGTTTTGAAATGAACAGTGAAAATGCATAAATCTATGCAGACTCAGGGCAAAATCATCATCATTCACTTCAGTTTTTGAGACAAATTGATAACAGATATAGACCTTGTCCATTAAGCCCTCAACCTGCTGTTCTGGTTTGGCCAAATTTAGAAATATATCCTCTGAGAGAAGACAGGTCACAACCATCCCTCCCCCACCAGGTTCGGGAAAAAAGTAAATTTTCCTCGAAGGAAAGTGAAAGAGATAAAACTATTTATTTAACAAACACACGGGAAAAGGAAAATAATGCTAAATAATAAAACCCCTCACCCTGCTGAGAGAAACCTGGGAAAATTTCAGAGTCCTTCCGTAGATCTCTCTCTCCCCCTCCTTGGAGCTGGGATGGGGTGGTGGGCCCACCTCCAGGGCCAAGGCCTCGGTGGAAAGTCCTCCCAATGTATTCTGATGTTGAAACCGTCCAGCAGAGAGAAAAGGAAAAAAGAAAGTCCCAGGAAAACAAAAGTTCAACTCTCCAAAGGAAAAACAGCTGAGGAAAAAAAACCTGCCAAAAAGCTGGCTGGAAAGAAAAGCAAGCCGGGTTCTTCCCTTCCCTCCCACTCCCCTGCCGCAGCTGAAAAAAAAGTTGCTACCTCTGTGTGACCTTGAACAAGCTGCAAACTGCTTTGAAAAAGTTTTGCTCAGTTTTTCCTTCCCCCTCTCAGGCTCAATTTAGAGGCATAGAAAGGCACAAGGATTAATTTCTGGGCATAGGGCAGCAATATGGGATACACATCATAAAGTCACCCCAAGACACCTGCAAACACTGATGTAACACACAAATAATTCAGTAGAAGATTAGGTGACTACTTCCATGTGCACAAGGACTCTGGATAGGCGCCCAGAGGTGAAGAAAGGAAACAAAGAGTATTACTTCAACCCTTTTTGCTCAGTACACCTCTCCAAGGGAGTTATTCTTGCCTAGCTCATGCCAAAAGCTCTTTGTATTTGCAAAACTAACAGGCCTCAGCAAAAGCAGATATCCCCTTGCTGTATGTGTATTAAAATAATTTTAGGTAAGTGGTGCAGTGTCGAGAATGCAATGGATAGCACCATTTCACTGTCTTAACTTCTCCTTCCCGACATGCTACTGAATAGCCCACCTTTTGAACTGTGTCCTTTACTTAAGAACACAAGAACAAATACTTGTAACCCATCTGTAGTTTCTCAGCTAAGCCGTATTGTTGAAAGCAGTGCCAAGAGCCATTTGTGTTGTTGAAACCTAAAGAGGCATCAGTCCTATATCTTTCTCAACATAACTACAAACACCAAAAAACCCTCCCTGTCCTAAGACAGCTTACAATCAATGTAAGGACATGTGGGCAGAACCTGATTACACCGAACTCTGAGTGTAGTGCTGGGCAGTGGTGGTCCTATCATACAAACATCCTGATGCAGTGATGGGCTCTAATTGCATATATGTCTTCTAGCAGGCACTTTATGAAAAGTTCACACGGTTGTTTTTATGTAACTAAGGTACCCAAGTGGTCCTGGTGTATGCATTTTGATTTCTCAAAATGTTCTCACAGTCAAATAAAACAATCTGTTTGAAAGAAGCCTTGTTCCATTCCTCAGTTGGTAATATTTTCCTTGACTTATACTACAGAAAAGTGAAAACAGTTCTGAGTTGTACTTGCAGCCCCTACCACACTATGTTTTCAGTCTCAGTAATTAGTACCTCTGAGAGATTTCATCTGTATTTTTAGAGCTTAGTATTTTAGATACTTACATTTTATTTCCAGAGTTGTAGTGTTTTTGTTCATCAATAATGCATAATACACACAGAAGCACAAGAAAGCATATTTAAAGAGTATAAGCTGGGACCAAAACATTCTGACACTTATATTTTGAGATACTTTGAATTTTCTTCTCCAAGACATCATGCTTTCATTCATTGCTCATGAGTGACATACTGTAAAGGCAGAAATTCTTTTAAAGGCATCAGATGTAAGAGTGAGTCAAAATTTTGTAATGCTAAGGGTCAGTAAACTCATTATGGAAATACTGCTTGAACTCAGGAGAAAATATATTCAATAGTGAGTTTTATCATGGGTTTCTAGTCAGTCAAGAAAGAATTGGATATGCTGAGTAGATAAAGACTTAAGAAATAATTTCCAGTCAATTCTATTTGTAATGGGTGTAAAACTTCCTCTCACTTTAAATAAAGCTGGGTAGAGCATTAAAAGTTATGGCAAGGGAAATGCACATTTAGCACTGCTACCAGTCTGCAGTGAAGCAGCTTCATTTTAAAATCCCTAAACTAGCAGAAAGGTGACTATGGTTTCAAAGATATGCACCAAGGAAGCACTGAACACAAGTTTGATGAAAACAACAGATAAAATATCAGAGAATTTAAAATAAAATTAATGGTAAATTTATGCATAAATACACACTATTTTCCTCTGTGGATTATTTACTGCATAGGATCTTCAGTTCTTTTTATTATAATTCTGAGATCTTTTTCAATTACTCTATATTAATCTCTGAAACTATGAAAAGACATTAAGCTTCAGCTGTCAGGCATTAAAACTTAGTGTGTTGAATACAAATCTTTCTCACTACAGGAGTGAGGCAAAAAGAGTTCACCTTACTTAATCAGAGATTTAATGTATTAAAGTATCATTAACATTCTGGACTCCACCTCAAGGCAATTAAAATGCAGGGAGATTTAGAGTTGAGGTAATTTGGAAAAATACCCGTACAGGGGCAGGAAGAAGGAGGCTGGCTGGAAAGGAGAAGCAAGACATTTTAAGGAGGAAGACAAATGCATGTTGACTCAGAGGTCCAAAAATACCCTCAGAGAGCCTTCATTGAGGAGACATACGATATCTACACATTTTTATAACGCATATTTTATTTGAGTTCTTTGTACATAAGTTCCCTGACACATCACCAGTACTTTGAGGCCAGTTTTCAGTAAAGTGTTTTTATAGAAACACTTCTGTTGAGCTCTCTGTGCTTTGTTTAACCTTTAACTGTGCTTAAGAAAGCTGTGCATCCAGTGGGGTCTGTGAGCAGCTCAGTCTCAGGGCCTTCTGAAAGGGAAGTTGGCTGGTCAGCCTGGTTGAAAACTGGAACAAGTTTGCTTCTGCAGCAGGTAACACACACACCTTCTCCCTGCTTCTTTCAAATGCTGACCATTTTTCAAAATATATTTTTTTTAATACCTGGATCTCAAATTCAGTTTGCTCAGGTCTAAAATTTTCATTTTATGTCCCTCTGACTCTCATCACTTGAACTCAATACTTAGATAAATGAGAAATTATTTTCCTGCAGAACCATTTCTCTGAGATTAGAATAATTAAAATTTCTTTGGCTAAAAAAAATAAGCACCTTATGAGCCAGTGGCAGATTTAGCAGGCACATTTTACTCAATGCTGTATGACAGTTGTGACATCTGAAGGAACAACACTAACCAGCATGGTTAGTAAGTGAAAAGGACAATGATGAGAGTCCTACGTAATCTTCTGTAGTTTTTCTTCTACACTCAGTTTGTTTTTTTCAAGAAAGCATTTAAATCGTTTAAGTCCTCAGTATGAAAAGAAAGGACAGCTTTGTGATTAAGACATTTGATTTATATTTCAATTTGAGTCCTGTTTCTGTCTTTTTCTGGCAACCTAGTGCCTGCCTTAATTTGCCTGCTTCTCATTTTTCTCTTCCATAAACTAAAAGCCTTGCTTTTGCCTATTTAGACTGGGTGCTTCCAAAGCAGAAATATAAACTGGAGACTCATAGGATTTTTTTTTTCTGAAAATTGCCACAGAATCTCAGCTGCTGACAAGTGAAGTTTTCCTGTTCGGCCATCAGAACCTCCACAGTTTTGAGGATAATTACTGCTTCCTTTTTAATTCCATCTATAAATTTTGCTATTCAAAGATTTGAGGTAAACTAAATAACAGCTTTAGGCTTAAGTGTCATGCTCTGTATTTGTTGCACAAGAAGAGGGGAGAAAACATTTGAAATAAACCTTACTGGATTAATTCAGGTTCAGGAGAAGTTGCAGATTTTGGTAGCAGGATGAAGATTGCCAGGTAAAATGAAGTGCTGTGACAGAAAATGCTTCAAGTTGCTGAAGAAATTGTTACTATTAGAGCTGGAAAAGGCAGGATGCTAGTGACTGAAGGACTACCCAAGCAGGGGAATGATTTATACTCCACAGATTAGCCCCAAAGCATTCCTGAGAGGCAGAAATTTGCCCATGATGCCATCATGGAACTGCTCGGGAGGTGTTCCAGTTTGGCCAAATTTAGAAATATATCCTCTGAGAGAAGGCACAACCACCCCTCCCCCCACCAGGTTTGGGATACTTCTTCCATCCTCCCACAGGAGAGATGGATTCACAGTCTCGTCAGAGCCCAGAGAGCTCATGAGTTACTGTGTATCAGCAGAGCAGATCTAAACTGTGGTGCTGTAAAACCTTCCTGAGTGCCAAAGAAGAATGTCAGCTATTTGTTTCTTAAGTTCATTTCTGGTGCAGGCAATGGCCACCCAAAACCACATAATGGCAAGTTTATACCGCTCGGGAGTGTGTGTGATCCAAGGGCAGATCTGAGGATGATGATCACTAAGCTTAGCCATCTGGGGATGATGGTTGCTAAGCTGGGGTCCCAGAGGGAGCATGCCTGCACTGGTTGAATCTGCCTTTCAGAGAGCTGGCATCTGTCTATCTGTGCTCTTCTGGACTTTTTTTTTTGCCACTGTCAGCATTTCACAGTAAGTTATTACTAAACCTGAATTTCCTGGATAAAGTATCAAAATAAGATATAAAGGTAAACTGCACCACCAACCCCTCATTTGCTTACTGTCTTGGAACATCCCAGGGACATGTTGGCTTTCTGCTGTTTTGTCACTATCTGTACCGGAACTGTAAACTGAAATGGTCATAAAACATTGACTCAAGTACCAGACTAAGCGTGCAGCTTTCATATCAGCACATACAGAAGCAATACATGGTTCTCCCTTTCTTTTCCTTACAGCAGCACTGCCTCTGAAGGGATTGAGCTCAAAGAAGATAATCAGCTGTTCTACACAAATGGGCAAAACTGAAGTGATGCTCTTCACTCAAGGACTTGTAGTAATCTGGACATGAAGCTTGTCTAATCTAATAAATGCCAAATAATAACCCATGCAGCAACATGTCTTAGAGGACATGTGCCAAAAACCAGTGGCTTCATGATACCACTGGCTTCGTGTACCACAAAACCTCATCACATTACAAGCACTGTGCAGGGATCTCCAATCTCACCACATCCAGGCAGTTCCCCAGGTGTTGCATTGCTCTGTTCAGGGTACCTGCTTGGACACTGAAGCAACACATCTGGAAATCACTAGGCAGGTTGCTCTAGCTCAGCCCAGCAGTGCAGCACAGCTGTACTGCCTCTGGTACCAGCTAGCACCCTGCAGAAGCAGTTCAAATGCTTCTGCAATGTGTTGCCAGTGCTCCACTTTTCAAGTTTACCTCATCTGGTATTTGAAGAGGTATTTGCAGCTACTTTGTCTTCTGTTACTGTGATGTTAAGTATTAAATTTTCTGTTGTTCTTTTCTTTCTCTGCCTCTGTCTTTTGGTTCTTTTACTCAGAGTTCGGATTGAAAAGCAGGAGACGCTGAGCTTTTCTTTGGACTCAGATGTTTATTATTTCTTATCTATAGTGCAGCTGCACAGAAAGTGCCTCTAAGTTAACAAGGTGGAAATGGCTCCTGAGTTCCTCCTTCCAAGGTCTTTTAAAGCCCAAACTACCCAATTATGGAATGCCAACTAATTTATTTTTACTTATAATCCAATAACTAATCATTCATGTTCTGCACTGTGGGTTTTTTGAACCAATACCAGATCATCCAGGCTTGTGAAGAAGAAGGAAGAAGAAAGAAGAAGAACTAACCTACACCCCAAATCCTCCATCTTGTTACATGTATATGACTATATCCCAGAAACCTAAATTTTCTACATCTCTACAAATTCCACCCAGTGATATAACAAACTCCTTTTTTAATTACACAGCAACAATCTCAGTGCTATCACATAATTTGGGAAGCCTTTCCCAAGGCCTCAGTGCTTTTGAGTGTGCTTTTGAGGATCACCATCTGTCAGCACTGAAAGACTAAAATTCTCTGAACCCAGGGTTCCAATATTAAGCATGGTATAAAAAACATTTAGAAGAGAATCCGAAAGTACTGCTTTTTGAACAACAGTAATCTTAAGTATCCAAATCCTGTGAAATGTTTGCAGTGGTTATTTTAGGGTTATGTTCCTTCCTAAAGTCCTTCACAGTTCTGTGCAAAAAAAGCCTTTTTGTTAGCATCTTCTGTTGCCAATTCAACTGCAAGCAGTACAAAAGATAAACAGAAGTGGAGCAAGAGCTGCCCAGCTAATACCTCTCTATGAAAACAGTGCTAATACCTCTCTATGAAAAGCAAACTGTAATGCTAATTTACAGAGTTGAAGAGGAAAAGGAGATGTATCCACACTTAGACTATTCAAGTCTAGCAATTACTTTCAAATCTTAACATGGAGCTTTCCTTTAAGCCAAACAGCTACCTCTTCTCTCTCACTTTGAGGAAGCTTGGCTGGTTTTGCAAAAAATGGGTACTTTTAGAAAGTGAACACTGAGTTTAGATCTCATATCCCTGCATACAGGGACTAATATTTCACTCCAGAGGTGGCTTCACAACTGATTGAGGGCACTGGAAGTGTGACAGCCACTGTTGTTAATAATGGTGGTACTGTATTTGATGAGAGAACAGTTCTGCACATGAGAGTATGCTGAAAAGGTACACAAGCTAATGGAAGTCATCTTTGTGGCGAACAGTAGGAAACATTACTAAGAGTGTATCAGCTTTGGAGTAAATTGTGTGGTTTCCTCTGGGTCCATGGCAGCTAAAAGATCTGCTCTCTAATTCCAGCATTAAGAGTCTAATACTTTTCCTTTCTAACACTGAAATGGACAGTATTTCAGTGGGGAGCATGATGAATTTCACTCTCTCTCTGGCTAATATAGCTGTCTTACACTTCCAACATCCACACCACAGGACAACCAGAGGATTTAAATCTATTAGTGATTGTCTGTAAAGTTCCTTACCATTTAAAAAGCTAAATTCAAGCTATTACTGCCTCCTTGTTATAATTTTTCTATCATTAATCATTATGCTTTTTAGGGGGAGGACAGCTGACAACCTCTGTAAAATTTGATTAATTTCTATTAATCAGAACTATTATCCAAACCTTTCCTGGAGTGAATACATTAAATACTGCCAAAACCTAATTGTTACATTATTCATTTTACTATTCCTTTTTGACCTGGTTGGTTAACAGAGCTTTGGGTTCTTCTAGGTTATTTCTCATCAGCAAAGCCGTGGATGGTAGAGTCATGTGCCCCAGAAGGAGTGTGTGCACTGTTTTCTTGCACACAAGGGCAGCCCTTTCCAGTAAGAGAAAGTGTGGTGTTGTATCTCCCACTGATTCATTTATTAAATGCCTTTCACATCGTTCCCGGCCACGCTTTCCCCTGCCCCGAGTCTGGCCACTCCTTCGGGTCCTCCCTATTGGTTACGGTACCCCAACTCCACCCATGTACCGCCCCTGAGCCCCTAACAAAATCCCCCTGCACCTGGATCACAAGGTCTCTCTGGCACTGGGGATCGCTGGGACAACATGTAAGAGTAAAGATCCTCTGAAACCCTCATGGAGGGACCCTTCACCGTCACTGTGTTGTAAAGCTGACAGCTGCTGGAGCAAAACTGCGGAGCAAAATCGAAATGGGCTACGGGAGGGTGACAATGGTCACACTGCCCTAAGCAGCCCCGCTGAGCTCTCAGGGAAAGCTGAAGCTTGCTAAACTAAACCTACCACTACAACAAGAAGGTGCCTATTTATTTGCTCACATCTACAAACTGCTTTCAGCCAAGGCTCAGCACAGACGACTCTTGGTGCACTTTTACCGTACTGTGCTGTCCAGGCTGTTTCACAGTGAGCCCAGTGTTTTTTTGATCTCTTTCCCCACTTTTCTGGTGTTTCTCTTTACCTTCTCCTTATTGAGATGCCTGGCTACAATCAGCTGCTTTCCTCCATTCATTCTCTTTCCTCCTCCACACTGTTCCTGTGTGTGGTTTAGTTCAGGTCCATGCCTGGTTTTCACCTGCAGTCCACACCTGGCCTGTATTGCATTAATGCAAGTTAGACAAGAGCAGAGACTGCTGAGAAGAAGAGAAAGCAGACAGACTGGTCTCATATGGAACAGTAAGAAGACTCTTGGTAAGGAGTCAAATGACACTGTGTGACATTTAGTACTGAAAGATGCTGGACTAACAACACAAATGTGTGATCAGTCCCCCTCTTCAAGAATGGAGCTGAAAAGCACAATTTGTTGACAAGCCCTTTTAATTTCTGTTTTTCTAAGTTCTGCGTTTTTGTTTGTTTAAGGGTTTTGTTTTCATAAATTTAGTTTTCCCATTTGATTTTCTCCCCTCCCTCTGGAGTTTACTTTAGGGGAAAAAATTCATGTGGATCCACATCAAAGTTCTGGGATGTCTCACCAGGGGTGAGTATTTATAGTGTGGTCTGGGGATTAATTTTGCAAGAAATTTGTATTCAGAAAAATGGAGCAGGCACAGCACAAGAGTTGGCCAGGATTTAATAACTTTTCACTGTAATTATCTTAATGCCTATGCTCAATTGCCCTAGATGACTGACTCTTAAAGGACTTCCATGAAACAAATGAAACCGCCTTTTCTGGCAAAGTAGGCTATAAACAGAAGCTGATGGAAAGGTAGGAGTGAGCATTTGGTGTGGGAGAAAAATGGATGTTCTTAATACTGTCCCTGCCTGGCTCTGTGGGGTCCCGCGTGCCCCCACAGATGCACGGGTGGGTTCAGTGCTACAGTCGGCAGCAAAGAGTCGAGAAGGGCATTTGTGTGCGTTCTGCCAGGAGCATTTATTGCTGCTACACTGTCGAAGGGTGCAGAGGCAAATCCAAACACGATCCCAAAACTCACAGTTTTATCTGGGGGTGAGGAAAAGGCCGGACTAGGGAACGGAGACCAATGGGGAAGCTCTGGGGGAGTGACAAGGGGTAGAGGCTGACAGGCAACCGGGGAATCCAAACTGGGATAGATTAACATAACAGAACAAGCATCCTGGGAGAAGCCTTTCTGGTCACCCTAACATGAAGTGGTTCTTGTGGTACTGGGGACTTGTCTTACTGAGAACTCTCTGTCCCTTGTAATGTAGGTTCACTGACCACCACGTGTTCTTGCCCATTTTGCAGACTGCATCTGAAAGCTTCCTGTCACTCTGCCAGCTTGTCTGTTATCTGTCACTTTTCCAATTTGCCTGTCAGCAAGACAGAAGAAAATTGCTTTGGATGAAAGTTATTGACTGTGTCTTGAGATCTGAATTCAATCCACAGCTCTGTCCCAGGGTCTCAGGATGATGCTCTGATAATTTTAAAATAGCTTCTGTAAAGGCATCTCAGGCTGCCCTCTGCCAGCCCACTCACTGAAGGGAAAGAAAACGTCACTTTTGTTGGTTCTTTCATCTGCTGTCATTTCAGAGGACACGGTTCATGCTGTGCTTACATCTCCTAACAAATGCAGCATCTAATCTCCAGAGGAGACTTCAGGTGTTTCTGTATTGCAAATAATTATGTCACAAAACTATGGAAAGTATCTATTTTCCCTCCATTTTACATGTGGACTGCAGATGGGGAATCTTTGATCTAGTGGTTTTAGCAGCACGGTCTAAGAGTGTTGAAAACTTTGGATGTGTGCTGTACATGACCCAAGAGACATGGAGGCAGCCTGTTCCACCTATGAAGGAGGATATCTCTTGTCCGGGGGTGTAGTCAACTCCAGAGGTGTAAATGGAAAATTAAAATGGAAAGAAATCAAAACATATGAAAGCATTAGTAGAGTCTTAATAAAAGCTACAGTAGGACTTGGAAAACGCTCACTATATTCATAGTCCTGAAACTAAAGCCATGTGTGCCAGGTGTTCAGGAGCTCTGTGAGCCAGGGCACTTTTCCATGCAGGGATGAGCTAAGATGGTGGCAAGCATGAATTTAAATGATCACTTCAGCCTTTGCAGGAGTCAGGATAAAACCTGATACCAACACATAGTTGATTGTGACTGGAAAGAGGCAGATTTCTCTCTCTCTTCACTTTTTCAAAATTAGAAAAAAGTCTTGTTGTTGAACCAGTAGGATGAATGGGTACCAGTGTCAGTCTGCCTTGCACCATATTTAACTTGGTGCTACCAAATGTCGTGCAAGGTAGACTCGTGGCAATGCATGTCATTCCTGAACTTCTTGGGGACTTGACATCTTTGGGGACTTCAGCTTACCAGAAGTCTGCTGGAAG
This sequence comes from Corvus cornix cornix, assembly GCF_000738735.6. Taxonomy (NCBI): domain Eukaryota; kingdom Metazoa; phylum Chordata; class Aves; order Passeriformes; family Corvidae; genus Corvus; species Corvus cornix. The sequence continues at coordinate 101,227,052 of NC_046332.1, read as the reverse complement.
TACAACACAGCAGACAGAAAACAGTCACGGAGGTCCCTGGACTGTGTGGAGGAGGATCTCCTGACACAGCTGGTGAGGTGCCCTGCAGAGCTGCTGTTTGTGAACAGAGGACTGGTGGGAGATGTGGTGGTGGGAGGCTCTCTTGGGCATAGCAACTACAAAACAATAGAGCTTTCAACTCTCAGAGAAGTAAGGAGGGCAATTCCAGAGGGCAAACTTTGGCCTGTTTAGGAGGCTGGTTGACAGAATCCCTTCAGAAGAAGTTCTGAAGGGCAAAGGAGTCCAGGAAGGATGGACCTGCTTTAAGAAGGAAATCTAAAAGTTTTAGGAGCAGGCCATCCCATGTGCCAAATGATGAGCTGGTGAGGAAGAATACTGGCCTGGCTGAACAGAGAGCCTTGGCAGGAGAAAAAGAGAGTTTATCACCTCTGGAAAAGGACAGACAACTCATGAGGACTACAAAGATGTTGTGAAGTTATGCAGGGAGAAAATTAGAAGGGCTAAAGCCCAGCTACACTTTATCTGGCCACTGCTGTAAAACACAACAGAAAGTGTTTCTACAAATACACATTTCCTACCTCCTCTTCTCCATACTCAAAATAATAACTTTCTGACTCACTGTTATTATATTCTAATCTCCAAAATCACCTTGGCAGGCTAGATGATATGTCTGCATATATTCTCTAGTCTCAGAAACTTTTGCTGCTTAACACATAAAAGAAAAAATTGAAGAGCTCTGAAAATACCTTCCATTGGCACTTTTTTCCTGGTTTCAGTTATGACATTCTTATTCTGGTGGCTTTCCTGACTGCAGATGGTGCTTATTGGAAGTATGTAAGTGCATATGTAATTTTAAAGTAAAGTAGCACCTTTAGATCACTAATTTCTTTTGATTTAGCCAAAAGATGAAACTTTGAGAGTTCTTAGCTCCTTTCTGGACTATCTGAATGGTATCTGAGTGATAAGATACTGCTACATACAATACAGGCAAATCCCTAGATCCCAGGTTTGGTGAAAGCTGAGGCTATGGATGGGGAGAAAACTGTGCCATGAGGGAAAGGGAGCATTTTAATTCCTCTTCTTTGTCTTTTATGGACTGCCTGGGTTCTTGTTGGAGGCAGCTGATGCAGCCCACCTTTGATACAACCACCGACCATGGTTCCAGTCTGATTACAGTGTGGTAGGTTGTGTTTATATATTCGTATAGCCCTTGCTGAAACAGTATCAAAATATTTCATGGGCAAATTAGGTCTACAGTGCTTCCTGGTGGACATCAGGACCTTTTAAATCTTTTCTGGAGAAGCAGGCATTACTTGGCACATTGTTGTTCTCTCTTTTCCTTTCCACTGTATTAACCTACAGTAACACTTATGTCTTAGTAAAGAGAATGGTTTTGCAAGATGCTCTGAAAAGGTTAACCCAGTGCCTGGTAATATCCTCTGAAAGTTTAGCTTGTAGCTCAAGAACAGTGCCTATAACTCACACTCCTTGTATTGAGCTGTGGGAACTACCCTGGTAAAGTGATGAACAACTCATGAATGGCAATGAAACCAGTAATGCAACTATACCCAGAGCAGTGACCAGTGGTCTTGGAAACTGGAACTAGGATTTTGAAATGACTGAGAGCATGGATGAGAAAAACTGAGTCCAAGAATAATGCAGTAAGAGAAGACCATGCCCTTGGGAAGGTAAACTGCTGCATTCTCCACTGTAATGCAATATTTCCCTATGGTGGAAGTTCTTGCCTGTGTATCCGTACTATGGACCATCTTATCTTATTAGTATGAAAGGAATTTTGGCACTGAAAAGCCTAATGAATTAAATTTTTAAAAATTGTTGGGGTACGTAGTAGGAAGAGACATTTACACTTGATGTGGATGGTGTTTAGTTTTTTTCTAATTAGGAGATAGGGCAATAAGCCTTGTGGTGTTAATTTTGTAGAGTTGGCATGTGGTTTTTTGACTAAGTGGAAAAGTTGCTTAATTCTTAAAATGGGTAAGACATTTAATGAGAAAAGTTTCATTTAAAAATATTTGACATATATGTGTGATATGCTATCATGAGATAAATGCAAATGAAATTAAAACAAAACAAGACAGGACACTAAGTTCATTGCCAGGTGACATATATCATCTTTAGCTAATTAATAAACATGTCAATTAAGCAGGCTGAGGATAAAGAATGTGTCAAAGAATCACTTTTTGGAAAGACTTCTCAAGATGATGTCATCATGGCAATAATTTTTGTTCCCCACTGGGTGGAAGTATGGAGAAAATCCTCTGGTTTGATAACATTATTTTGGATTTTAGCAGTAAATATGGTTATTTCAGACTTCATTTGACTGCTAAAGAAGCAAATCTCACACAAGCTGCAAACTTCAGAAGTCGGAAACTTCACTAAACAACAGGATTAGTACATGGGAACCTCAAAGAAGACAAACCAAATACAGGGATAAAATGTTAGAAGGAGTATTGTTTACATCTGAGTTGTAAGTTAAATGCAGCGCTCATCATGTTGAGAAGGAAGCAGCAAGTGGAGCTTTCTTCATGTGGGAGAAAATGGCAGTCCCTCAAAGTATTGCTCCCTGCTTATCAGATTCACCTCAGTGCTGCTTGGACTGAAGGAGATGTCTACATCTCAGTGCCAGTCTCTCCTCAGAATGAGAATGACTTTGTACAGTAACACACTAAAATGGAAACAGTGGTACCAGCAACAGAACTGACAGCATCTCTCAACCACTCGAGTACTCTCATACAGACACTGAGGTGCCAGGGTTCAAGGTGCAGAGTTTGGCCCATGGATGGGCAGGCTCTCTGAGTAGCTTTTTCTGCATATGAGACCCCAACTTGACTTGCACAAGCCCACAATGACTGACTATGCCACAGGCAAGGCTTGGCAGCAGGGATTTTTCACCATGGATCTCTTTATCATGGGCTTGCCCAAGGAAAACCCTATTTGAGCCCCACGTTTATGGACCCCCAGTAGCTCACTTCTGCTCTGCCTCAGCACTGACCTGGCATGACTGGTTTGGGAGCAGCATGGAAAAGAGACTAAATACGTTTAATAATGTGATTGTTGGATAAAAATAATAGCAGCTCCCAAACTCAGTAATATGAGATGGCATTGAGAGGACATTATGCGTACCTGTGAGCATAGAGAAGCATGAAAGCCCAAGACACTCCACTTGTTAGGGTGCTTAAAATATGCTACACATACCCTACCAACTCCAGCCAGCTCAGAAGGAAACACTAGATTCGTACTCATCCTGCAGGTGTTTAAAATTAGGTTAGAGGAGCATGAGTCCATGTGGTCTCCCCACACTCCTTAAGAGGGGCTGCAGCACTGCAGGCTGCCTGTGCTTGCACCAGGCACAGGTAGGGAAGGGGCTGGCACATCCACTTTCTACCATATGTGGAAAAACCTTGGCAACACTTGGGTGAAGCATGAACCACCCCTACGTGCCCTACATAATCAGCCTTGAAGCAGGTAGTGATTTAGCTCCTACTCAGTCCTTTTAAAGGATTTTTCTCTCACTTAGGACATGTTCAGCATTTGGGATAGACTGGAATATGTAGCTCCTTTGCTAACCTGTCTTAGTCCTAATGGAGAAAAACAGGTTAGCAAAGGAACTACCTATGGCTGGGCTACCTGCCCCTAATGGGGCAGGAGGTTTGGAGTGGTTCCACTTGGTCTGTGGGACATCTGGAGTTGAGATGACAGAACCTATGGCTTGTGAGACATTTATCAGAGAGAGGTTGCTAGGATGAAAGGCAAGGATTCCCTGTACTTTTGATAGCATTTTCCATGTCCTTTTTAATTTTTTTTTTCTGTTCTGTCTCTTAAAATTGACATCTGCAGCAGATGTTAAGGAACGTCTCTCTTCTATCTCTCTCTTACATGACAATATGCACCTGTTTCCCTGTGGTGAGCCACCTGCAAACTCTGATACCTTTGCAATTAAGATTTTACAGAGCTTGTTTGGCAGGAGAGCAGAGCGCAGTGGCACTGCCAGGGCTGGGTGGCCCTCTCCTGGCCACTCCTGGCCACACCTGGCCCGTGCGCTTGTCACACACCCCGCTGCAGCCCCACACCCGGCCCCGGCCCTGCGCCTTGCATGGCAGCAGCTCACAGCACACATGCGAAATAAAGCAAGAATTTCAATCTATTTGCTTTGGACTAAACAGGACCCATTCGTGTTTTATGTGAAAGCATTTTGTCTAGTGGCATGCTCAATATAACCAAAGCTCCCTTATCACCTGCAAGGTGAGGCACTGTTTGTCACAAATCAATGTACAGAAGTATGTTGAACATTGCCGGTAGGATCCAACTCACACAACTTCGGTCCGTCAGGTATTTTGACACCTGTTCCGTGTTAGCATCCTTTATAATCATTCACTCGGCGTCCTTCAGGTTGAGATGCTTTCTAAAGGTGATTGTTTCTCAGCACCTCAGAGATCCACCAGAATATAGTCAAGTGACTTTACTCCTTCCGTGTGAAAGCCTGGTTGTCCTCTAATTTTTCACAAAACAGGTATTTCAGTGAAGGCCACACTGCTTTAGTGTGGAAAATGGTGTAGGTAACAACAGAACTGGGCCCCAAATCTACTTAAGGATAAAAGGGATTTTTTCCACTGCTGGAATTCTTTCCCTTCCTTCCTCTCTCTTCTTTCTCCTCCTCCTGTCCTTCCACCATCTCACTGACTCAGAACCATTCAGGGCTTGTAAGCTTTCCTCTCTTGTCTGGAAGCATGGAAAATTCTTCCTGCCTTGATTTTAAATATTTAAGGTGAAAATATTTGAAATACAGTACTCTGCCACCATATCTTTCATAAAGGCTGATGAGTCACATAGCAGAAAAAAGAAATCAAAACACCCATCAATGATAAATTGCTGATGGAGTTTGCAGGTGACAGAAAAGATTGTGCAGTGCTAAATAATGGAAAGTGTAGGTCACTATTGTGGTATAATCAAAATTAGTTGGTGAAGTGGTGAAATTCAAAGGTTTCTGTTTTTGTAACACCACATGTCATACCTGTGTAAGAACACCGGAATTATCACAGCATCGGGAACTGAGAAGCTGTGACTGTTTCCTGTGTATTCTTTTTAACCAGGTGCACTTATTCAGTGCAACCATAGAATCAAAAACACCAACATGGCCCAGGAGAGACAAACCATCCACTATGAGATGAAACCGTTGCCCCCTCTCTGGCCTGAGTGGGGGTGTGTGTACAACTCCACACCCAGTCTTGCTGCCCCTGGCTCCATAGGTGGCTGGAAAAATAGAGCAGTTATTAAAGATGAAAAAAAAGGAAAATCAGAGAAGTGGAAAATGTGCTTTCCTCATGAAAAACAGGTGTCAGTTCATATCTCTTCTACAACAGAGGGTTAAGGTTGTGAACAAAATTTCTAAGAACCTACATGAGAACAAAACTTTAAGAGCTCTCAGACCTGTAGGATATAATGAGTTTCAAGGATTGGAAGGGGAAGTTAAAAACATTCATATTGAAATAAAAAGATAAATGACATGCCTGGAAAAAAGAGGAACAATAAAGGCATACAGTAACACCCCACCATGAGATCGTTAAAGGCTGGTTGATACCTAGGAGCAAGAAGCAGCCTTTCTTGAGCATTTCAGAAGTGTGGGATGCCAAGCTCTCCCTAATTTGTCACTGACGTTTTTACACTTGAAGTTAACTATGAACACGCAGCATAAATGGATAGCTGATGTGAACCTTTGTTAGCATAGCAATCGCTTGGAAAGCCTAGGACAGAAAGAGCTTTGGGACCACTAATGAGCTGAATGTATCACTCTTATTCTCAGCAAGGTGATTACTTCCCACGGAGTAGGCTCACGGTATGAAAAGACTGACAGTATAAATAGACCAGACTTGATCTTGATCAAGAGCCAAGCCCTTAATCCAGGTTTAAAAAACACAAGTATGTGCTTGCTGGGAAAGGCAATTCCAGACTGCCTTGGCAGCAGCCACCGCTACTCAGCTGCAGAGCTGCCCCAGGCTGTGCCACCACATCTCCTTGGCTGCACTGCTGCTACAGCTCTTGGCTATAACAGGGCTCCCCTGAGAAGAACCACATCAGCTAACAGCATGTTAAAAGTGACTCCACAGCACTCTGCAGCCTTGGAAAAACAGTATTAGGCTGGCTGATGGTGGCTAGAGCCTGGCAGAGGAACATGCTTACGTTTTCAAGTTAGAACAATATTCTGCTGTAAACATTTAATAGTACTGAATTCTAATAGCCACTGCTACAATGAGAAACAGATTATAAACCTTGAATATTTATCACAATGCTTTTCTTGAAAAATGTGCTAGTATCTGTGGCATCCTTTTGCGATTAGTACAGCTATTACAGATTCCTTTATACTTCTTCACATTTACCTTCAGGAGAGGGTCACAAAACTCCTGAGATGATGAGACCTTCCCAATACTGCCTCATGTTCCTTCTGTGTTGGTTTGCTCCAAATTGAATCAATCTCACACCGGCAGAGCTATCCTACTGCTGACTTCTCTAGACTTTTGCTGCTGGAGGAAAAGGCAATTCCTACACATCCTGAATTTTGAAAGTCCTGAATTCTGCACTCAGTGAAAGACCTATAGTTGCTTCACAGACTCTCTTGCTTTTCTACTTCTTCCATCACCTATTCAGTAAAAAAAAGCTCTGTTTCTCTCTGGAACAAAGAATGAAGAGAAGCTGTCAAATGCCAAAACAAGAAATCTTTGGACTGTGAGGATGAAGAAAGAAGCTGCCAAAATATACATTACCTGCCTATAGGCAAAAAATCTGAGGTCCAAGAAGAATGAACAAAAATCATTTAACTGCCATGGTAATCATTTTAGCCATTTCAAAAGTACATTCAGGTGAAGTCTAAAGCAAAACTCCTCTGAAATGAAAAATCAGTATTGTGTTTAAGAGTTAAAAAATGTTCGTAGTGCTTCTATTTTTCATTTTTCTGATACTCTGATTCTGTCAATTTGACTAGAACTTGAAAATTATTTCAGCCAATTATCAGATGTCCCTTTCTTTTTGATTTTTTTTTTCTGGTTTTTTTTTTTTTTTGGTTGGTTTTGGGTTTTTTGGGTTATTTTGCAAATGATGTGGCTTCTTTTTATCTTTAAAGGAAGAGATGAAATGGTTCTTCCTTGGTGAGAGCTCATTCCCTGCATGTGTATGGGCACACAGTACCGTGCATGATCCTTGGAGAGGTAAGGCTAATACCTCCTTCATCCTCAGAAAGAGAGATGAATACTAATAAGCTGCTAGGACATCCTTTCCCTGACTCTCTCACTTTTTGTAACCCATTGGGATGTACAAAAATGTGGTTGCTACGGAGAAAATAACTTTCCTACTTCACCCTAAGCAACTGCATTTGTTACACGTAAATCTATCATACCCTGTATTTTTAGAGCATAGAGAGAATTAGTTGATTATTTCTAGCTCCAAAACACTAGATTAGACAGACTAAGGGTTCAACTGGATACAGCCCCATTGCTGCAGTCCCTAGTAATAACTTTGGCAAGACATGAATCCCACTGCTAGTGCTAACAAAGAGAACTGCAGATTATTTTTTCCTAACTAGCATATGTACACTTTTAATATCCCAGAGTCTGACTCCCTGTGGAATTTCACATCACTACCAAAAGAAGAGTCAATAAAGCTGTTCCGACACAGCTGCCGGATCTATTGGTACTGTCTGAATAGAGGTCATTGAAACAAAATGCATTGTGAAAACATCAGTTTCAGGATGACAATACAGAAAAGACAAGGTGTGACGGCTACAAGTGGCTCCTGGGAAGATTCCAGTTGCACACAAGATGAAAATTTTTTACAATGCAAGCAGTCACTGAAATAATCTCCCCAGGGAAGTAATGGATTCCCCAACATTAGACACTTTTAGGATTCACCTGGACAAGGTGCTGGGCCATCTGGACTGTGCTTTTACCAAGAAAGGTTGGACCAGATGATCCTTGAGGTCCCTTCCAACCTGGTATTCTATGATTCTATGATTTTCATGGGATACACTTACAGCAGAATTATTTTTTTATCACTTCACATCCTTAAATTCCAGCCTTGGGTCTGATTCGTATTATGCAAGTTGGAATTAGCCACAGGGGTTGCATGGCCCAGAATGTTTGCAAGGCTTCCTAGATTAACAAATCTGCCTTAAAATATCCTTAAGACAGACAAAATAGAGCATCCCCCTTTGCTGATGGGTGAAACATTTAACTACCTTTAAATAATTTTAAGTGCTGAAAAGTTTGATGATGCTGAGTAGGCCTAAAGCACTGAATTATCTAACAAGATTCCAAGGGAGCTCCAATAGTGTTTTCTGCCTCATTAGGATAGAAATGCAATTTTTCTCCTATTTCAGCAAATATCTCCTCAACAACCAATAAAATGTGCAAGCTGGAAGTTAAAGACTGGTTAGTGGTCCCTTGACATGATCCTATTGAAGTAAAAGAGTAAAACCAGCATATGCTGTGTACACAAAAGAGACATTTCAGCTTAGAAGTTACATTTTAAAGAAAACATACTGAAGGCCATGAAGAGCTCTGTATCTCCATCAATGGCAATTGCAAAGTTTTTTCAGCCTACATTTCTGTTTGTGATGTAGTTTCTAATACTGTATTTCCTGTCATTCAAAGGCAAGGGAGGTGCTGTAAATCAAATTAATACATAGCTTTTCTCGAGCTGTAGCCAAAGAACTTACTTTACTGCATATGCACATACCAGCTGTATGAATGTCTTCACCCAAGCATGCCATGGTTCATGAATTTTCATTCCACCTATTACTATTTATTATTATTTACTAGTCTTTATTGTGGCTGGTTATGAGAACTTACAAAGCACTTTTAATAAAAAGACTGTGGAACAACTAAACAAAGTTTGTAAAGGAAAGTCTCTTTTGACTTTTCTAATTTATTGAAAGAATCTAAGATTGTTCTCCAGAAACAGTGAACACCAGATCTTGAGTTCCCAGTCTCCAGACTGCTGGAGTGCTGGCTACCAGGGACAGTGTCTATTTATTGCCCTCTGGTGGTACCATCCCTAAATTTGATGTTTCCAACCTGACTTGTCTACCTTTTGTCTCATTATTATTTGCAATTTGCAGTCAAATTGCAGTGCAAATGGTATTCTAGAGGAGAGGCAGATCTGGAGACCATTACTGGTAGGATGAAATGCAATGTGCTCAATTATAAAGAAATGAGGATGTTCACAAATGAAGTCCTGAAAACCTGAATCTCTCAGGCTGTTTCTTTAAAAGGGTCTTCAAACATGAAAAAGAATATGAAGAGGAGGTAAGGGGGGGACTTTATTCCTCTTTACAGCTCCCTAAAAAGAGTTTGTAGCAAGGTGGAGTCAGCCCCTTCTCCCAGAAATCAAGCGATGGGACAAGGGGAAATGGCCTCAAGTTGCACCAGAGGAAGTTAGAATTGGCTGTTAGGGAAAATGTTTCACTGAAATCACTGTCAAGCATCAGAACAGGCTGCCCAAGAGAGTGGTGCAGTCACCATCCCTGGAGGTATTTAAAAGCCTTGTAGATGTGGCACTTAGGGACATGGTTTAGTGGTGGAATGGGCAGGGCTGGGTTAATGATAGAACTCGATGGTCTTAACAATATTTTCCAAACTAAACTATTCTGATTCTATGGAAACATCTTCACAGAAATAGACGCCTGAGAAAGGGAATCATAATTTGAAGAAACTAAAGAAAGTCCTGCTGATCTTCTTTTAAAGGAAAGCTTGAAGCAGTAAAACTGAAGTCAAGGTTCGCTGTTTTTAAGTGTTCATTCCTTCACTACATCAGAAAAAAATGCTTTCGATAAGAGAAAAACTTAGCAAATTGACTGAAAATGTAACATTTGATATATCATTTGTGCAGATAATGTTTCTGTTCTTTTTTACATCATACAACCAATGATTAAGCCATTTTGGAGAGAAACTATATCCTTTGCTTTTAATAACAAATGTACTCAGCCACAGTAGAATCTGCCAACAGATGTGGTGCTACTCAATTGCTGGCAATATTAAAAAAATAAAAAGAAGCTTGTTTTTTGGAATATTTCTGTTTCTAAAACAAGAAGCAAGAAGAACTGGCTTAAATAGTGACGGTTTCTGGGAAATGTTAGAGCAAGCAGTCTACCTGGGTCCTCTCTGGTTCATGATCTAATAATCCAACAGCACAGCTGAGATCCAGGCACCTCTTTCCCATATTTTTCCTGTCCTTCATCATTCATCTCCTTCATACATTCCTTTTTCTCCTCGTCCCTTCCTCTTTTTCAGGTTGTACCTTCATCTGTCCCTACCACTTCTCCACTTGGTACATTCAAAGAGTTCAAGAGTAAAAGACACCAGTTCTTACTTAGTGTATAAAACTAGCCATAGACTGTCACCTGAAAAAATACAGGTATTCCAAGATACTGTAGTGGTCAAAGCACACTCTTTGGAGACAGCAAGCCTGGATAAGATACCAAAAGCAGTACACTTCTACGTAAATTTATTGCTTATTTTAGGAATTTGTTCCAGTGTTTTCACTTCCTTTCTCAACATCTCTGCCTACTCTTTTATTTGAATCCAATTTTCTCGTATATTGTTACAGTACCCCACTGAATCTTTCTCTCAAAAAACAAAGATTTCTTTAGTACCTAGCATTTTCCTCTTGTTAAAATAATTAATCACATCATCCATGAACTTGTTCTTAGATAAGATAGGTTGAAAGAGTTAAGCCTCTCATTATACCACATTTTCTCCAGACTCTCTTTTTGCCTTTCTCTTCTGTCCTCCAGACTCCTTTGGTACACATTCTTTCTGCTAAACGTCTCTTTGCTGGGAGGAAAAAAAAAAAAAAAGAAATTCTCATTTTGCTACTGGGTGAATTGAGGACAACTGCCCAGATGATCCCAGGCCAATTCCAACTCTGAGAAGCAGGAACACACTTGGGCTGGACAGCTTTCTGAGGGTACAGCTGAAAAGTCTTCAGCATTTGCGAATTTATACCAGTTTAAATGTTGCAACTCCACAATTGTAGGCTATTTTTCAATGAAAGAAAAAGGTACACCTCCACACCCAGGGGGAGTTCTCTGCTCTTGGAAAAGTTCAAGTTCCTGTTCTAAAGCAGGAAGATGCCTGCTGACAGTACTATTTCAACTCAGTAGAATAATCTGTTCTTTTCTAATTTCAGTACTGAAGATGGCCAGAGCACTTTTACTGAAACTCTCTTTCTCCTGGAGCCTCCAACCTGCCACCCCCCCAAAAATGCCAAGCCTGAACACCTAAACAGCCTGTAAACATTCAGCATGTGCACTGAAGTAACATGTAAAGAGCAGCAGGATAGCAACACAACATCCATGCCAGTCCTAAAGCTGCATTAGACCCTGCTTTTTGATCTATCCATTACCATTTTCCTAGAACCACTCTTCCACTAGACTTCTATATGTCTCCTTTTATTTTACTACTGAACATCTCAATATTAGTGAGTGGAGTTAAGGTGACATATTTATGTATTAAAAAAACCAAAACCAACCCCTCTTGTATTTCTTTAAATATGAGCCCCAGTTTGCATGATCTGTCTCTGCAGGTGTTCTGCATTCTAGTATGCTAATAGCAAAGTCCAATTTGAATTACCATTATATTACATGACTGTCATTTACAATTAGGCAGTTCCCTTTGCTCCTTGCTTTTCACAAGTATTAGTATCTCTAAAACAGTACAGAGAAATAAGTTCTGAAATATCTTTGCTAGTATTTCAAAGGTATTTCTAAAAAATTTCAAAATAATCTTGCAAAAAGCATTATGTGTATTTACAACAATCATATATTTAAATGGTTCTTTTAACATCTTTATCCATCAATGAATATTGCACAACACTGAATAAATGAGAAATTACTGAGTACAGTGGAAATTCTGTATGACTTTCTTTGTTGTTATAAAGCTCCTCTTTTGCTTTGCCATGGAAGCAAGTTATTGAGGTCTGCAAGCAGATGGTTCACTTCGTGCCACAGAGGAATACATCAGTCCTGACTAGCAAAGCAGAAGATGGGCTGTGCTAGATAAGGAAGGCTGGAAGTGAGCTAAGTCATGTTAAATTAATGGGTAAAGCTTTCAGAAATACCATTTTATACAGGGAGCTCTGCTACTTTCACAAGTTGCCCAAAGCAAAACTCCTTAGTTGAATTATTCACTGAGGGCAGAGTGAACTTTTTTCTTCCCTGAGAATGGATTTCTAACTTCCATCAAGGATGCATAATCTTCAGCCATAGCACTTTATGGTGGATGAGGTTGGATTGATGCTCTGCAGCCACTGTGTTCCCTGGTAAACTTTGCCAGTACAATGAGGCCAACTGTATTTTCCAGCTGCTTGGTTGATCTGCATTTTCTAGGAGACACCAGATTTGCACAACTTGTCATCTGCTTTTCACAGACTGGTGATAGACACAGTATCATTCCTGCCCATTAATCTTTGTGAACTAAACAAATTGAAACAGGAGGCAGGTGCCAACCTCTCCCAGAGCATCAGTTAGCAATGAACACAAGTAATATGGATGCCCAGTGACACAGGTTGAGAAAGACTCAAGGCACCCAGTATGTGCTGGATGTCAGCTCTAACCTGAATGAACAAGATCCATAGTCCCACTTTTTAACGTTTACCATAATGACAGCTCTAGTATTCAAGAAGCCCCCAGGAACTCTGCTGGTCAGCTTGACTTCTTGGAAGTGCTATGGAGCAAAACTGGTCAAAAAGGCTCTGCTTCCCATGACAGCAGGATATCCCTGGTATACAAGAATCCCTGGTAACTCCCCCTGTTGGGGTTTGGTTCCTCAAGCGCCTTGCACAGAGCTCTGCAAGGTGCAAAACCTCCCCACATAGGGCCAAGATTAATGGCAGGATTTGGCTGGGGAAGGTGCATGCATCTTTCCCCCAGGACCGGCAGGATTTGCCATCTGCAGGATTTGGCGTTCCTGATTCCCTGCTCTTGTGAAGCTCCTGCTTGGGATCACCATACCCCCTTTCTCATAACTCCGCACCTTCAAGAAGCTGCTGCTCAGAAGCAGTTTTGCCAGCAATAGCAGTGCTTAAACAGATCTCCAGTGCTCCACAGCCTGAGTCCTGTTCTGTGCAGCCACTGAAGCTGAGCTCTCATTGTGCAATTATAAAACACAAACGGAACTTTTAAAACCAGTAAAAGGTGAAGGGAGAAAAGGGACATGCTGGAAAAGCTGGATAGTTCTATTTGAGTTCTGAGTCTGTCACCCCAGTCACTAATCTGTCACCTGTACCCTTGGCAATGTGTTAGCACTGAGCCAGAGATTGTGGATATAATCAGGTATCAGCACTGTGAAATAGCACTTTTCTCATAGCACAGCCTTTATAAAGTGCTGTAGCAATCCCGAAAATTATATGAGAAGCAGAGAGGCTCTTTAAGCAGAAAGATCTGCTTGGTAATGGCTGCAGCACCAGTGCATCAAGTTCAGAGGAGCTGCCAGGATGGGGGGGAACATGTCCCATTTAAAGCCTTTGTAGCTTGAATATCAGAACCCAGTTCCAGGGGAGGGGAGAGGAGGATGAGTCCCTCTGCTCGGGAGGGAAGATCTATAAATGATCACAGGCAGGTGGGATAGAAGAGCTCAGTGATGTTAAAAGTGCTGAAGAATGGAAGAAAAGGTGGGAAGGGCATCCTGCAGGCTGACAAGACAGGTAGGGAGAAGACTGCATGTAGAAGAAAGGGAGAAAATCCAGTCACAAAGGACACTCCCTGGTGTGGGGGAAGTTAAGTGCCAAGCCCTGAGATTATCTGAGATGTGGGAGCAGCTCAAATTGCTAAACATCATGGACAACTGCACTTTATAGATTTTTTTCATTTTCATGCATTTTAATACCAATCAAATGATACTTTACTTTTCTAGAATAAATTTGCTTTTTCTTCTGAAGTTTATCTCTTATCAAGGCGAAGTCCCTCTTGACATACATTAAGTAGTGACCAACCAGTAAGCTATGGCTTCAGGAACCCCACATGGTATGAAGAGAGTTACAAAACAAAAACGACACCCAACCCCAAGCCTTCATTCTGTTTCTTAGGGGAAGAGGCAGACATACAACTGCACATGTATCTACAAAGGAGTGGAGCTCTTAGAAGCTTTGATGACCTCTAACTGTAATTGCTGCTGTTTCTAGTAAGACTTCTACACAAATATCACTTGATCAATAAGCCTTTATCTGTACAAAACCTTTCTAGAAAATCCTTTACTTGTGTCATTTTCCAAATCACCCCAGTTTTGTCTCCAGCTGTGCTGGCAAGATGCAAGTTTGCCTGATTTTCAGAAAGTTGATGGGGAAATATTTCAATCCTGATTTCCACATCAAACAGATTTAATAATCAAAAAATAATTTAAAAGAAAATAAATAGCCTTAGTCAACTAGGCAAGTTTATCACTGTAACACATCTTTTTTTTACCTCAGTTCATAATTATAGTGTGTGCAATCATCTATTGGGAGATACTTTAAAGTAACTGGATCTTATGGCTTCAACAGTTTCACTGAGTAAGTCAGGAAGATGCCATGCAGAGGGTGTCCACTGAAAAACAGTAATTATTTTCTGTTAACCTTTAAGACTTCATCCAGGGGTTTAGAAGCATACAGAAAAGCCCCAAGAAAAAATAGTTTAGACTTGGCAAGCTTTCCCAAACAGCAGCCTGTGAAAGAACCCATTACGGAATTCAATGATAATGAACAAGAGTTCATCAACCACAAATTATATCAATCCAAGAGCTGGCAGAGGTTCCAGTTAATGTATTAAAATACTTTTTCCCTCATGAATGGATCATGGTGCCAGGGCAGAGAAGAATAATGAGGAATATAATATGTACTCTTACCAATCAACCTTTGCACAGCTATTGAGCTTCAAATGTCCGTTGTCAATGGTGTTTGTATTTTTCCTAAATTGACTGACTTGACCTCAAAAACTCCTGCTAACTGGACTAAATAAGAGAAGGGAGGCTGATGTGAAAAGGTGTCTTGGAAGTATGTTACAGCTTCTTGTCAAGCTGACAGGAAAATGCTGTTTCTGCAAACCCTCAGCAACACTAAGGTGATGATTGCCCTTCCCCAGTATTGAGCTGTCCTTTCCTGTGTTCAGGGCAACATGCTGTGCTCTCAGTCCTGCCAAACAAGTTCAAGTTCAGCTCAAGACAAAATATAACCCATGTTCTCAGCCTTGACCCAGGCTGTTTCAGTGATGCAGTCACAGCTCAGACTTTGGCTGGCAGAGACAGCAAGGCCTGGGGTGGGCAGGCAGGAAGCTGAGGGGGTGGTGCTCTTCCGTAAGGTTTTGTATCAGTAAGTATTGTGGATCCATAGGAGCAGGTCTCAGCACAGTGAAACACTTGTGCTGAGGACCTGGTGCCTATACTACCCCCATCCTGTATGGGCCATGTTTCCAGCTCTAGCCCAGCCCTGTAAACCAAAAGCACATTTATGGCCGTGACACATTCACTGCACTCCTGAAGCAGCACTACCCCTTCAGTTTTTCCAAGGAAATCCAGTCCCTGCAACCCAAAAGTGCTTTGTGATCTCTAAAGTGCTGTGCTGAAGAGGTGTCTGGGCTTGAATATTTTGTATTAACATCTCCTCCCCTGAGCTGAACTAATGCAGGAGCATCCTGCAGTGCAGCCATAGCCCCATCCAGCCTCAGCTGCTGCCAGCAGGGGGAACACCCACGCTGATGGAGAATCTCTCAGCCCAGCTGCAACACTCCTGATCCACACTAGTGGCCTCCTGGGCATGGATCCAGGGCCACCAATGGCCTCTAGGACTCCCTCAGCTGCATCAGCAGTAGAACAAGGTAGACGTTGATCATTTTAAACTTTTCACTACTGTTTCCCTCTTCTTGATTTTATGACACACCTTCCAGAGGGCTCCTCACACCTTGCCCAGCTTCCTTGGTCAAAAGCAGTCAGCTCTCCAACCAGATCTCCAAGTGAGACAGTGCTGCCTATGGCAGCATCTGACAGCAGTGATGAGGAGTGGGCCAGGAAGGCTCCACAAATGAAGCCATCGAAGGCACCTTTTTCTCTTGCCCAAACATTCTACAGTGGGAACTCCACTTCGCCCATCTAGGCATCAGACAGGGTCCATAAACTGTGGGTGGAAGAAAAGAGGATAGGTCACTACTGTTTGTCCTCCACTTCAAGGGCTAGAGTGAAAACTCACCCTCCCCACTAACAGCAGCGGGGGAAATGCATTCTTGCACTGTAGCCTTTGTTTGTTCTATTACTTTTAGGCAACAACCTTTTAGTTCATTCACTTCCAAGACCAGAGGAAGAGAAAGGACACAGAAAAAGAAAGGACATATTCAGGGACTGGATTCCACAGCTACAGGTTCCATAACAAGCATGAAGACAGATTTATGGCATAGTTAATTAGCCTTTTAAATTTTTTTTTTTTGCATAGGACACATAAATGACAACCAGATAAACTGAAATGCCTTTTGTTTTTCTGAAAATGCACTGAAGAACAGAAGGACTCTGTTTTCTCTGTCACATTTTGGATGCTGTGCAATTCCTATGATACAGCTACTTGGGAGCTTCTGCAGCATTACCAAGCGAATTTACTGAGATTATAATTTTTACAATGGATAACCAAAGAATGCATTTAAATTATGAGCCTGACATGAATATAGTATTTAAGTATATTTAAAATTAGAAAAGTAGACACTTTCTTTACCTCAGTTTTAGTTCATATCTTATTGCAAGAAATAAATTCCGCTGTTTAATTATTTACAGTCCTAATGGTGTTACTTTCCATTAATTGCTGAATACAGATAATATTTTATTTATAGATAAATATATCTTATGTTTGTTCAGGAGTGAGTGGAAAGCAATAATTAAATAAACACAAAATATCCAAATAAAAGTAAAATAAATTAATTAATAATAACTGAAGGATAAAATTATATTTGTATTAGTAGAAGAATTATCTCCTATTTGTGACTAAATTCTGCCAATAATATATTACTACTGTCTTCATATTTTGCACTGCCAAACTAGCTTGCTGCTTCTGCCATAATTCTTTATGAAAGATGTATTAAGGTCATGTCAGAATTTCTAAGTAATCAAAAATATTTCACAGTGGCAATGGTTAAGCATTAGAAACTAAAAAAGAATCCAACTACAGGATGACTTTACAAGAGCCAGTTTTGGTCACTGAATCTGAGAGTGTTGGAGCCTGTTAAATATTAACAGACAAGTGCTATGAAAGGATTAACTCAGACTGTGAGTAGGTACAGTGAGAGACAAGCCCTTCATGCTGGATCTGAGTAGAACTGACAGTGCACTATTTGTTATACTTCTGAGGTGAAAGCAGAGAAGTGGATGCCTATTTGGTATTCAAAATGTTCAGACTTTTTGTCAGAACATAAAATAAGTGGGAATAACAGGAAATTTTTCAATTTATAAGCAATGTTCCACATTTGGCAGTTATAAAACACTGTAGATAAACATTATTGAATAATTCTTTTTAAATACACTTTAAAAAAATTACTTAACAAAAAATCTGAAAGCTAGTTTGTGATGGCTTTTTACCTGAGAAATCTAACTAGTGGGAACAAGAGGTCTTTTCTAGCATGTGGGAGGATGGTAGTAGCTTAATGAGTTTTCAATTAATTTTTGTCTGTTTTGATTTTTCCAGGAGTGTCACTTCAGGCAGAGTTACTGAGATGCTACAGTGGTGTCTTGTTAGTATCACCCATGCTGTTAGAGTTGAAAAATAATCCTGACCAGCTTCTACGACCTAAACTCTAAGCAGGGAAGCAGGGTTCTCTCTAGTAGAAACTCTGTGACTATACTCAGACAGGCTATTTTGCCACAGGATTCCCCCCTGAGAGCTGTGGTGGGTGTCTGGGTGCAAGAGGCTGTGGGTTCTCCAGGCTGCTATGTGCTGGTGGTACCCAGATTAAGTACTTCTCTCCAGTTGTGGACTGATAAAAGCTTCTCAGGTCACTTAATATGGCTCATGCATCTCTTCATAAATCATAGCATCCCACAATGGTTTGGGCTGAAAGGGACCACTAAAGGTCATCTAATCCAACCCCCCTACCCTTGGTAGGGACATCTTTCACTAGATCAGGTTGCTCTGAGCTCCATCCAGCCTGGCCTTGAGCACTTCCAGGGTTGGGGCATCCACAGCTTTTCTGGACAACTTGTTCCAGTGCCTCACCACCCTCACAGGTACAAATTCCTTCCTAATATCAATGTGTAAGAGTGAACTCATAATGAGTAACAGGATATTGGGATTCAGAGAGAAGCAGAAATGCAAACTTCAGCAGAAATGTCTGAGGGGTTTAACCTGTTAGAGACCACCTGGAAGAAGGCCTGCACTCACAGCTCTGTGTGACCAGCCAAGGAAGGACTGAGGATGTCACAGCATGAATTGAATTCCAGGCCTGGCCAGGGGACAATCACTCTGCTGCAGGCAGATCTGTCTTTGGAGAGACTTTGCACCCACCCTGTCAGAGATATGTCCATGTATCTGTGTCAGCTGAGAGAACAGACTGCTTCTCACAGAAAGCAGTGAGTTGGGAAAGGGCTTGGTGGTGGCTGTAACACCGAAAAATCAACACATAAAAAGAAATGTCAGGCTAGGGCTGGAAGGTTATATTGGTTCTGTATGTGGCAATTGTAAGACTGCTGCGAGAATAGTGTGTTGCCAAGGGGGATGTTGAAGAGGGGGGATTTAAAGAAAGGAAACAAAAAAGGATCCAGAATGAGGAATGGATTTTTAGAACTGAGTCATTCAGCTTGTTTGAGAAAGGGTAAGAGATCTTACAGTCTTTTTAGATGGATATTTACACATGAAAAAGTGCTGGTTTAGGAGTTGCTTTTACCATTTTTCCCATGAATTCATGGGAAAAAGGGAGGAGGAAAACTTTAATAGGTTTGCAATCTGCTATCAGCACTGTCTGGGGCTGCCTATTTGCTTTTTTAGTGATACAGGAGCAACACCCACACATTTCCCCTTCCTCCCTGGGAAAACAGCACAGCTCCTCTGGCCTGGCTCTTCCATTCTGCAGACAGCAGGTTACCAGGACTCAGCAGCTAGAAGCTGAACTGTGCCAGATAAGCTCAGACTTGAAATAGGACAGAATTTCCTTGAAATAAGGTAATTAACAGCGGGAATGATTTCTTAGGGGAAATGCACAGGCTCTGAAAATGAAATTAAGTGTCTTTCAAAACAGGCTCTCATCCAGTTGGAGAGAAGAGCTTTATGCCCTGTTTATGCAGAAGACCAGTGTGAAAAATACAGGGGTTCCTTTCACCTCTACAGTCTGTGAAAAATACACCTGA
The DNA here is from genome assembly GCF_000738735.6 of Corvus cornix cornix. Classification (NCBI taxonomy): domain Eukaryota; kingdom Metazoa; phylum Chordata; class Aves; order Passeriformes; family Corvidae; genus Corvus; species Corvus cornix. The sequence goes on along the minus strand of NC_046332.1, from coordinate 101,207,700 downwards.
TGTTTATAGACACTTCAGTTCCTGATCATGCTGATTTTGCAGTAGTGCGTGTTCCTGAGCTGACTCGAGGCAGGAAGCAGTGCTGCTCTATTTGCTACTTGTCAAATTTGACAGTTAAAGGGAGGAGGGGAATGGATCACTTTCAAAAAAATAAAAATGCATTTTCTTCACTTTTCTTCTATAATATCAATCAGTGTAGCAGCTAGTTTAAAAAAAAAACCAAAAAAACCAAAAAAAGAGCAGAGAGGAAAAAACCAACATCCAGTACAAAATTTCATGCCTGTTTTGTAAAATTTTCAAAATAAATATGTGGATGTAGAGAAATTCTACAGAAGAAAGAGGTCAGTTAGATCTCAATAACCCAGCTCTGGCAGTCTGCATTTCCTTTGGTTCCATCCCTTTCATGTGGCATGTCTGAGCAAAACCCGGACTGCCAATGGCTGTGCCTTGGCTGACATGGATAAGGATGCACCCAGGAGAAATGGAACTGCCATTGTGTCCTCCACTTTCTTCTCTGATCCTGATGTCTGCTGGCTATGAAATGGTGCTGTAGCACTTCTGCTTTACACATACACTGGCCAAGTGTTAATGTGCATTCAGAGCAAGCTGTTTTCCTTGGTCATGCCAGCTGCAATGCAGAGTAAAAGGAAAGGCAAACAGGCACTTAAATGGGCTTTGAAGCCCTCATTGCAATGCAGTAAGAATAAAAGCCTCTTTGCTGCAAAAAAAAAAAAAAAAAATCAATTTGCAGCAGCATAGAGGCTCTTTCTTCACTGTATCCTCTGCTTACACTCGCACTTTTACTTGTTATGTTCCTCCACAAATTGACACCAGTTAAGACGTAGCAGCATGTGTTGTCTAGCGCTATTACATGGCTGGCCTGGGAGAGCATCCCACTCCTCCACTCTCCTAACTCGTCTGGATCACCCGCCTTCCAGCATGCAGGTGGACATGACATGGAAGTGGCAAGACCTCCCTGCATCTGTCTGCTCAGTTGGGGCACAAGGCCAGGTGCTGATTGGGCCAGGGGCACCTGCAGGTGCTGGCTGCATGTTCCACTTTGCACAGGTGGGTTTTGGTCACAGCACTGCCAAAGGCTGTCTTGGCAGCTTTGGCCAGGCGTTTCCATCCCTGAGCCTTTGCCTTTCTCCCCTCATCCTGCAAGCTCCTCAGGTCTGGGGGTTTTTTCCTGTGCACGGCACAGAATTACACCAAATGACAAACAGTCTGTGAAACTCCCATGTCGCTCTGTTCCTCCCCTGGCTGCATACATAGCTCCTCTACTACTCGATGTTTGTCCACCTAGTCAATCCAAGCAGGTTCCTGAGTACAGGACCACAGGTGTCTACCCTAATCTGCCCTGGCTGCCATTGTGGCTGAGCGATGCTCCCCAGAGCAGCTTCCAGGCACAGTCTGCCAGTGAAGGCAGCAGGGTGGCCACGGCTCGTGGGCAGTGTGCCTACAGCTGCCTCCATCTGCCAGCCGGGTGGTGATACTGGCATGGACATGGGCTGTCCCACAGCAGGCAGTCCTGATTCCCAGGGAAGTTTCTGGGCATTTTTGAGTAGAGACACGTGTCCACGGTCAGCATGCCCGTGAGTCCATTTAGCCCCCACACGGCCACTGTCTGTCTGCAGACTGTGCGCAGCTGCACCCTGAGGGCAGGTCCAACAGATGTAAACTGGTTTTCAGAACCAAGCTGGACCGAACTTGTAGCCCAAAAGGAGCGGGAGGTAAAGCAGCATCATATCCATGTTATTGCTTTCATTCCTCAGCTGTTCCAGAGACTGGAGTTGTTTCTGACATAATTAGGGCTCTACTGTTCTGCCTACAGAGCTCATGATAAAGTTGTTGTGAAGAAACCCTGATAGCAGTTATCTTCTATTGCTAGAAGATTTCTACAATCATACCCTTGGCTTTTCCTTCATTTACTGAAGAGGATGGAATAAGAAAGTGGATCTTTATGTTGCACAAAATATATCAGAGCACTGGGAGCAGCATCTCAAAAGCAATAGATCTTAACTTCATGGGCAATTCTTGAATAACCAGCTGTACAAAAATCTATATTTAAGTAAGAATTCCCAAAGTCTATAAACTATATACTCCAGGCAGATTTTGGTTTTTGGTATTCTTATTACTCAGCTTTTAACCTGAGGTTGAGAAGCTGGGTGGAAAACATGAGGTAGTCCTAGCTGCTATTTATATTATTCTAAATTATGGAAAACATAAGCTTTCTCTTGAAAAATGCTTGCACCACCTTTTTCCAAGCAGCTGCACAAAATCATTACACTTTCCAAAATTAATACGCTTGCTCCACTTTGGAAAAAAAGAATATGCCCATATCAGCATTTTATTTCAATAACTTAAAAATTATTATCTCCAAATGTCAGATTCTACATGATGATTAATAGCAGTCAATTTTACCTCAAAACTATCCAGTTTTTATTGTAAAAGTCCGTAGGTCTTAGTGGAGGACTTGAGCTCATAATGAAATTCAAAAATGCAGGTTTAGTTATTTTGCATTCTCAAGCTGTCAAGACGGTTGAACTAGTTTCTCGGAAAAGCAAGGTCAGGTTTGTGAGATGAAAATCCAACCACAAGATGGCATCTCGTTCTCACAGGAACATCCAGCAATGGGCAGGAATATTGCTGAAAACACAATGAAACAGTGATAGGCATTTCAGTAAAACAAAACCATTTTAGACAGGGCATTCGCTCATAGTGCTGCCCAGAATAGGGCTGGCATGAGACTGAAGTGAAATGTGGAGCAACAAGCATATCTTCCTCTCACCCTACCCAAACTGTGGTTGTGATCTAATGTTTTTAATTGCTGCAATTGAAATAGAAAAAAAAAGTCTGAATCCATCATGAGCATAATGCAGGCACTTTGGGGCTATTAAAGGGAAGGTGGATCACTAAAACTGGTTTGAGAACCTTTTGACTGTGAATTAGTCCTCAAGACAGTCTGTGGCTAATGTTCTTAACAAGAAAATACTTTGTCACTCTCAAGGATGAGACAACCCTTTCCTATAATTCCTCATTTCCAGTACATGCATAGTATCTGTGATATGTTTCCAGTTACCAAAGAGTGATGAGACACATAATAAAGCTATGGCTCAGCTGAGAATTACTTTAGTAATATTATCACAGGGAAAATGTGACTGGCTCTGGAATTGATATAGTACGAAAGCTAAATTTAAAATTACACACAATTTAGCTGACATTGCAGTTTACAACAGAAGGCTCTAGAAAATAAATGTCTTTTATTTCTTATGTGTCCTATTAAATAGAACCTTTCCAGTCTCAAAGCACTGTATTAACTAAGGACATGAGTGCGGATCCTCTCTGACCTTAGACATTGCTTTTTCCCTGAATAACACTACACCAGAAGCAGTACCTCAGGGACCACAGTGCCTTGGGGAATGTGCCCCCAAGAGCAGAGGGAGAGAAAAGGCAGCAGGGTTCCCTCCAGACTGCCCTCTGCTTCATGGCAGCAGCAGCATCAGCACATTCACCACGATCTGGTTTCAGCTAGGGTTTAAACAGGAGCCATGGGATGAAGGACATGGTAAGGAAGAAGCAGTTGTCTGCTTAGGCAGAAGCTGCCTGAAATCTCCCTCTTGGCCTAGGTCATGCCTGTCTGTGCTGGTGGTGGATGAGGTTACAGGCAGCCCCAAGAGCAAGGGAGTGGGGCCAAGTGCACAGAAAGCAGATGAGCTGAAAGGTGGATAGACTGGCCTGTGAAATCCCCCGAAACATCAGCCTATTTGGACAAGAGTGTCTTGTAAATCATAGTCCTTCCAAAGGCTATTCCTCTAAGGGCACATGTACGTGAGACCTTGCTCGGGCGCTGCCCTACTTGCTGCTGCTGTTCTGCTTGCTCTGAAGTGAAGCATCTTGTAAATGTCCTGTAAATCATAACCTAAGACAGCAAAAATATGCATATGGTTGAAGCTGCAGTGAGAGTTTCAGGAGTCAGGCTGCTATCATCTGTATTGGATTGACAGTGCCTCTTCAAAAAATTTTACATGGGCCCTCTAATGACCATGAGAGGTCATGAACCCCCCACAACAGCTCATCAGGCAGACAGCATCACATCCCCCAGTAAAATACTGAGGCTTCAGCTCATCTGCTCAACCGTGAATATTGACTGCTGAAGCACCTTTGTCCTACTGAAGGCTTTCACTAATGCACTGGACAAGTATCCTGCTGCAATTAGCATCTGAAATCTAAGAAACAAAAGCACAGCTCTCTTCAACTGTGGCTTGGAGAAATGCCTTATCAAAGTTTTCCCAAGCTCTGCCCCTTTTGTAGCTGTGTAAGAGACAAAACATTAAGTGAATGATTGTGTATTATTCCCATGTTTATTAGTGGGAGGAAACACTTTCCAAAGCTTTGTCTGTTCTTGAATAGAAAGAACCTTGAAATTAAAAAAAAAAAAAAATTATGAGAAGTGTTCAGGAGATATCAGGGAAAATATAATTGAAATTGTCGTTTTTTCCCCACAATGAATTCTGTGTTGTTTTTATCCAGCCTGTTTAAAAATGGATCTGTTCTGTTTGCAGTGGGAAAACAATAGTGTAGACAATTTACTCAGAACAATCACTTATTTGAGATCTGTTATAGTCAGAGAGCTCCAACAAAACCTGTGTCATCACGGAAGATCATGAATGCTATTACACATCTGCACACACAGAACGTGACATTCCTGACACTCCACTGCCATCTGAATAGAAGAAAAAATACTTTAGAACACACTTCAGAGCTGAGAGCATCTTGCAAGAGCTTCCACAATTCAAAGCACTGTTTTTTTTGGATAAAATTAATCATGAAAATTGCACTCAGATTTATTAATATTTTTGTTTCTAGTACTGTGGCTTAATTTCAGCTTTCTCCTCAGCATTGCTTTCACCCAGGAGAGCTGTGTTCCATCTTGTGCTGCACCAAACCCCTGACACTTGGAGAAAAGCCCACACTAAATGCCACTATGTTGGCAGAGCTCCTCAGAACTGGATCTTGCTCAGGTAGACATGACTGTTTTGCCTACATATCATGAGTCTGAGCTTTCCAAGCCGCGTGGAAGCAAAAATGAGCCAGATTTGAGATCTTTGCATGTGGTCTTGGCAGCAGATCCTTCATTTACTAACACTTGAGAGCTGGGACTTCACAATAAAACTGTTTAGCCCCAAAGATTACCCCAGCTTCTACCTTTTACCAAATCTGGAAGCACACTGAGTTCTGGTGCCTGAACCAGAGCAAGCACCAACAATGAACAGGTGTCTCTCCTCCACCCTGGTTCCCACAGAGGGAATGATCTGATGAGAGCTACTATGTATCTGCAGGGAAATACAGGTGCAACTTCAGTTTAAATAGCTTACATGGAATGTTTTCCCAGAGGTTCAATAATATGAATCCATGTTCTAAAAAATGTGTGACATACATAGAATATAATACATGCAGGCTTCTCAGATTCCAAAATGAGTGGATCTTCACTAAGGTTATCCAAATAATTCAAAGAGAGAGATTAAATAACAAATGCAACATGTACTTCCCCAGCTTAGTATTTCTTCAAGTTGAAACTGGATCATCTAAGATATTCACACAAGTCCCATAGCTCCCTTTCTGACCATTATGCTTCTTTTGCCACTGAGTATCAGCCTACCTGACATGGTGAGTTCTGTGGTTAAAAGATCTTCCCATTCATCATAACTCCTGCCAAAAGAGCCCTCTTGACTCTCTTTCTCCCTTTATCCCCACACTCCTCATGTGGCTCCATTTGTTGAATTCTTCTCTAGAGCTGTGACCAGCACACAGTCAACACTAAGTGCAATGAGAACTCTCAGGGTCCAACGAAGTCATGACATCCAGCCTTTGCCTTGAATCAGAGTTAGTTCCAATTTGGCAGTTGTCGGAAGGGAAGGGAAGGGAAGGGAAGGGAAGGGAAGGGAAGGGAAGGGAAGGGAAGGGAAGGGAAGGGAAGGGAAGGGAAGGGAAGGGAAAGGAAGCACAGCTAGTACAACCTTGGTAATCCTGCCTTTCATATTGGTGTCACACCAGTACTATTACAGATTATAGTGAAAATCTCAGAAGCCACACATCAGAAGACCACCTTTCCTGCCCATGGCAGCAGCCTGTCAACAAATACTTATTTAATGGGGCTTCAGCTTTTCACCTAAAAAGCCACCCTCCAGACACATTTTCCATTAGAGATGTTTTATCCAGACACTTCTTTCTAGGGACAGCTTGTATTTTCCCCTCCTTATGCATCTATTCATTTGTGCTACAAGACTTGTGAATGTTTTAATATTTGTTCTGTTTTTACATGGTCCATAAGCACATTATTGTGACACAGAGTAAGTGTTTCAGTTCCAAATGCATACAGCCTGGGGACAGATCATGGACACAGATGCACCTCAGAAATATACCAGAGACTGGCAACATTTACTGTGTGGTTTTCCGGAAAATTTTCGACTTACAGTAGATCCTTCCTAACTTGGCTGCAAAGTTTATTTGAAGAATGGGGTTTAGGAGACAGTACAAATCCTATTGTTATAATTAAAGAACATCTTTAAGCCTTAAGGTGCTTGAAGATTGCTCTGGTTCCACAATGAGTGGATCTAATCAATTAGTAAAATCAGTAACATCTCTTCAAAAGGATGTAAGGAACCCTTTTCAAATGAGTATTGGTGGCATCAGACTGTGCTACAGATCAATTGGCCTATAGTCTTCTCTTTTCCCTATGGAACAGGGAAAGGGAGCACCACACTGCCAACAACAGAAATGTTAGTCCGAGGTTGACATTGCTTTTCCATGTCCACAGCATATAGTTAAGGAGATAAAATAATGTCAAAAGACCACTTCAGATGGAAAAGAAGAGAGCTTCTCTCTGTTTCACTTCCAGTTGCCCCTCCTATGACTTCATTTCAGTGTTCAGAATGCGGTTTTCAATCTAAGGTGCAGGTGTTGCACCAAAGTGGTGGTGAGGATGTCCTGTATGATGCCCAAGGGATGGAAGTATGGACAGCTAACTCTGTGCAGACTTCTGCACTCACAAAACCAGCCTGGGTCTGCTGAACACCACAGGATACAGAAGGAAGAAGTAGACCATGAAGCCCAGTGCTCCCATATCTGAAAGCAATGAAACCCTGATTTAGCCTGTAAGCATCCAGACTGTATTTGCACAGTGCCTAACACACTAGGTTTTGGAAGGTCTAGGGACCAGAAAATAATGCTATTTTTTTTCTAGGTAGGATTTAAATAAGCATTGTAGAACTGCTTCAGCAAATAAATTTATTTATTTATTTACTCAGCATTAATGCTTCCTTGACTAAATTAAAATGACCTAATAAAAACATCCAAATGTTTCAGATGACTCTGTGGGCCCTAAAAGAGGATTATCATGTGACCATATTATTTAAGCATTTTTCAGGCACAATTAAGAAAACACTGATCGGAAAAGTATCCCAGTTGGAACAGATAACATTTATATGGTATGTGGGCTGATGGGAGATTTAAAAGTGCCATTTGTTACACTACAGACAGTTATGAAACAAATGATCTGGCTCTCACATAAACTGTTAAACTGAAAACATGCCAGAGGGAGACAGCTGCCAGTACATTAAAAAGTCATTTTCTCAGACAACAAAGACTTAAACCAATCATTTTATAAACATATTTCTTTGCCCAACCAGATTTTGGTAATTCTAATGGTTCGCCTACTGCATGGAGAAATAAAGTAAGCTTTTGCTCATATGATTTGTCAGGAATTTCCACTTGGGAAGAACAGATGGTGCTAAAAAACTGAACAAGGATAACAGCATTATCAGGCTTTCAACTACAAAATCCATTCTTTCCATACACATTTAAAATAGAAGCAATGTGTATCACAAACCTCTGACCACAGCCAATTCACAGTTTAGATTCACATGATAACAGTTCCCAGTGTTGAGGATCAAAGTTTGGAGTAATTTTCTCCAGATTTGTGACAAAGATTTTGGATTATAAATTAAAGACATGGACAAACTTGCCACTGGTACAAATTTGAACATCCTTTTTCAATTGCTGAATGTAGGGATTTACACAGCATAAGGATTCAAAGCCACACTTTCCAAACAATCTATGCCGTATTTCATGCTGACCCAGGTGACTGCCTGGACAAGTCTTAGGGACATTGGGCATCCAGACAAAGCTCAGAGCACTGTCTTTTCCAGAAAATAATTTTGTACTTTCATAGCATAACCCAAGAAATTATTCCTGGATCCCCACTCCTCTTCTGATATCATGTCTGTGACCCTCAGCCAGCTAGGAAAACCAGAAGAGATCTCAAATTACTCTGTCCTTCTGCATCTGCATATTCAATAGCCAAGAAAGTAAAGGTAAGACTTGAGTGCAAAAGTCTGAATTCCCAGCTCTCATTTCAGAAAATAAAATAAAATAAAATAAAATAAACAGCAAGGTGACCCATTACGTAGACTGCTGTGAGTCCCAAGAATCATAAGTTCTAAGGGGACAAGAAATCTCAAGTTCACTAATTCAAGCCATGGAATTTATGAGGAGGGAATGGGATGGCTCTACAACCCTGTTAATGTCCATGCTGGCATGGATAATTTGGAGCTGACAAGCTATTGCTAGATAACATATATTCATTTCCTTTGCCTTTTGCACTTGTTCAGCAAGTCACATCCTGACAGAATTATCATCTCTGGTTTTATGTGAAACTTATTTTACTAGTTACTTTTCTAAAAGATACAGTTCCTGGCATTGTTCTATAGAAATTATTGTTCTTTTCTTCTTTTTCTTGCTTGCTATTCTTCCCTTTCTCCCTTCCCTTCTCCCTCTTCTCCTTCCCCTTCTTCACTCCTTTCCTTCATTTCTTATGTCCTTTCCTCCCCTCTTCCCCTCTTCCTTCCCTTCTTCCTGTAACTAAAATCTTAGCCTACCCTGGAAAGAAAAATGAAAAATTGCCAATATGGATTATAGAGACCCAAAAACCAAACCACAAGGCAAAGGAAACCTCTTTTGTATTTATTTCTAAATTCCAAAATTTGGGTCCAGATTTCTGTGGGCTTTAAAAATGCGGAACTGATAACATGGTCACCACTAGGATTTAAATCCAGGGCTCTCTTTACAGCACAGTACTGAGAGTGGCAGGTGGCAGCCATGCACAGATACAATCTGTTAAAGCAATAATAATGATCAGTACTCGGCATTCCTCTCTCTCCAGGTGGCAACACTAACGAAAATGTAATCTGATTTAAATATGTCATTACCAAGAACTTCTAAGACAAGTCTAACAGCACTGGCTGCATCCACCAGCAGCAAGGCCCACAGCTTCTGCTTCCCAAGAGATGGCAATGTGCTGGCTCCTCTCTGCAGCACAGGGAGAAAAGAGAAGCCACATAAATCTGCCTGCCTGGTGTCTGGTGAATCTGCCTTATTCTCATACAGACCCTGCACGTCTGGCTCTGCCTGGTTCTGGAGGCATCTGCCCTGCATGGGTGGGAGAGCGTCTGTGCTCCCATCCAGGAACCAAGAGTGTCCCAAACCCTTGAATTCACCCTGAACCTCAAAGCTCACCCTGAGCCCCAGTCAGGCACAGCCCCTTAGCACAGTGGCATCCCTGGCATTCCTCCCCTGGCCAGGTGCTGCTCATCCCAGCTGAGCAGGATGATTCAGCACTTGGTAGAAGGTAAGTGGAGATGCTGCCAAAGTCTCCTCCAAAGCATTGATGTCTATGCTGGAGAGTTATTCAGGGCTCCCAGCCAGTTTTCAGCCTGCACACATCCATCATCCCCTTCTCAGTCTGGTGATTTCACTCTGGAGCTGCTTTAAGACTCAAAACTAACTTAGTGCCTGTTTCTAGGACTGGCTGGATCTGCAGTGAGGGTTCAGGCAAGCCAGTGTCAGTAGCCCTGCATCCCTGCCCCGCAGCCCTGTCATTCCCAGGCACACCAGGGCTCCCATGGGTGGCACAATGGCAGGTCTTGGCACACAGAGCGCTACGGGCTCCGTGCTCCACTACACATGAACGGGTACAGCAATAATGAGTCAATGGGAGCATCAGTCATGCTGTGACATGGAAATGTGTTACAGTGCAGATACTGCAACACGATGTATCAGACAACGAGGCCCATGGAAAAGAAATATACATGGACGGATTCTTGATAGATGTTTCAGAGATGTTTATTTCTCCAGCCGCATGGCCGGGATCTGCCAAGGAGCTCTTACAATCACGGGACCTGAGGGTCCTTGCCCACGCAGGGGAACACAAACCAACCAATGGGGAACGAGGCTGACCAGGGGCAGGGAAACACCGTGCCTCCCCTCAGGGCCCCTCTCCCAGGGCTACATGGCAGGGGGAAGGGCCCCAACAGAAATGTTCCCATGTTGGGCTAATGTGTGAGCTCAGAGCTCCTCAGCTCTGAGGGAGGACCTCAGCAAAGTGTACAGTGGGCATATACCCTGCAAGCATTGGCTCTAAACATGCACAGCTTAGTCTTAAATGAAACTTGCTGTGGAATGTGCCAAGCCACACAGAAAGAACTTTTTAAAGCACATCACTCCTAATTTAGGAGATTTTCTCATAAAAATTGTTTTGAGCACACATATAGATGAAAAACAGAAAAGCAAAAAAACCCCTTTTATTCTCAGCATCGTAGTAATTTTAACGTAATCAACTAAATCAGCATAAACTACACCCATTTCCCATTCAGATTCCACCTGGTTTGTATGATGTTGCACATGGTGACTGTAGATAGAGTTTTCCCAGGAAGGAACAAATGAATGCAGCCAGTAACTTCTCAATTTGCAAATGTCCAGTCAATAACACTTTCTCAGACACGGATGTGCGCACACACTTTGAGCTCTTGCTGAGCATAGGTTTCTGACACCAGGCAGCCCCTGAGGCCAAGTCAGACAGTGAAATGATGGTGATACACTCTTCTCGGAGCCATCTGCAGTGACATTCTCCTTAACCAGCAACCACCCTTTTCCTTACCACTTTCTAGAAAAGAAAGAGGAAAGTCAGCTTCACAATAAATGTTTACAAAGCAAACATTCCTGTTTCCATTTTTAAATCACTGTTTACTCATACTGTCCATCCTTTTTATGGTGATAAATTTGATGTTTCCTTCTATCTACACTGGCATCACAAGTAGTTTCATCCAGCTGCCTATGAAGAGATAATCTTTATTCTTGAATTTGTGAACAAATTAGGTATCCAAGAGAGAGGAGCCCATCTCTCTGTTTCATTGGGAGATATACAAAACTGTATATTCTAGATGACAATTCTAAATGCAGTATTCTTAGGTGTGAGGCCTTCTTTGGGGGAAATTAAGCTGAGACCCTCATTTGTATCTCTTTTCTTCAGACAGTATTTTTTAACGAATATGTATCATAGCACCCATTTGATTATCTACCTTCACCTGTCAGCCATCACCTCATCCAAGCCACCTTCACTGTTGTATGAAAATGAAGGTAATGTAGGGAAAGAGCAGATTAGCTTAGTTCATCTGCTAAATATGATCTCTTAAAAAGAAAGTGGTGAGGTAAATTATACCTAACTAGCAGCTAAGGTAGTGTCTGCATCTGTAATCTCTACAAGTCTTAATAACCCAGGTACACTGTGTACATAAGAGAGTGAGAAATCTTCTGAAAACCATTGTGCACAGAAGTATCACTCAAAGCAAGCATCTGTGATGGGGAAACCACTGATTTCTAGCTTTGGACAACCATGCTGCTTTCCTGGTTTTGCACGATTTCCATTTTCAGCTACTTAGCTGTGATGAATTGTAATGGGAGCCATTCTGGGTAACACAAGAGTGGGCTAAAGCAGGAGAGCTGCTACATAAATTGGGCTGTTTGTTACAGCTTTTAAGTTGCTTAAACAGCCACACTGATGAAATGCTGGTAACCATCTGCTACAAACATTCGTAAATAAATATAAACCAACCTAAATATTTCTAGGCTTGTTGCTCTGTTTCAGGCATGGGTCTCTTGTTTGAGGAATTTTATTTTAATTTACTTGTAGTTTATGCAAAGGCTTAAGTTTTTCAGACTGTTTAGCTACCTGGGGGTGATTTCACCACACTGTTCTTTGGTACCCCTCCATGTAAATTACTCATGACTGAATGGAGAGGGAAGATGCCTAATTCTAAAGACAACGATGATGACGATTATTATTGATATCATTTATCAGTGTCAAAGCAAACAGTTAAACTTTAAATTTTTCATGGAAGACTGGTTAGAGAGATTAATTATAAGCTTTCTTTACATCAATTTATTCTGCAAATCTGAGCAAGTGGGACAAAGTTGATCTCCTTGCAGAAGGAAGCCCTATCCAAAGCTCAGCTGTGTTTGGCTCTATAGAAATAAGAGATGGAATTTTGAAAGTCTGAATCTTTAGTTTTGGCATTACGTCAGGGTCAACCATGTTACTCACAACACTCCTCATTTCAATGCATCCTATTCAATGCTTCTCTCTGACTTGTGATCACATACTATCTCTTTTGTTTCCATAACAGATGCTTAATGGGAAAAATATTATTATGAAAACTGTACTAGAAATCTGTTATTGGATACTTCTTCAAGCATCTACCACAATAAATATTACTTGTTGACTGCCACTATCATTTTGCCCCAAGGAAACAAATGCTGCTCACTCTCAGATCCACTTTCCTTTCTGACACCTTTGTAACAAAAACTGCCTCCAAACTAAGAGTGCTCTAAGTGAAACCCACAACTTGGGGAGAGTGTTTAAAATATTATAAAGAAATGAAAGGACTTCTTGAAAGCTAGATTTTTGTGTTAGAGTGTTACATTCTGACAACGGGTAATGTTTTACAACATGATTTTACAGCTCCTCCAACAAACCAAGGACCATGTTCATTTTAGACATCTTTCTTCTGTTATTGATGATCTATACTGAGTTATCTCATGTGAACAAGACTTGTAAATCAACTGGTGAGATGTAATGTAGTAGAAATTTCTTTTAATTTTCAAAAAAAGTTCAAGTATTCCTTTTCTACTAAAAAACTCAATCAAATATGAGCATAGCTGTATTATTTTGCACAAACCAATGATCTTTTTATTTCTTTGCTTGCTTCCACATGATTGCAATGCTTCTGAAAGCTGCCAGGATGCATTTAAACCATTAATGAATTTGTAATAAGGGTCTTAGGTTCCACACAGCAAGTATTTTGCAATAGAAAGGATACATTGCCAAAAGGTTCATCCTTGTTAACAGCACGCTCTGTAGTTGTGAAACACTGGCCTTTCAGACTTGAGCAAATAATTGAATGTCCTTTTGGCTCTGTTCCACTAATGACCCTCTGGAATAGTGCAGAATCCTAAACTCAGAGAATAAATGGGGTCCCTTCTTACTGGCACAGGCTTCTAAGTATATTCAATATCCTGCTGTATAGATTAAATAAAAAGTGAGGCTTGCACTTGAACAAAGTGTTCAGGAAAATAGGAGGACCTACTTGTTTCTTTTGCAGTGATTTGAAAAAATATTAAGATTGGCATTAATGGAGTGTGAGTGGAAGTTTTTCTGTGTGTGTGTGAAAGTACCAGAAGAAGCAGTTGGATGTGTTAAAAAGATATGTGAACAAAGAGAAAGAACAAACTGACCTAAAGATAAGGTATCAAACAAGACAAAGAACAAGTCCAGGGCCACAAAATACACAAAGGCAACACACATTCATGAAATTCATTGATTTGTGAACAGTGAAACAAAATAGTGAGGTGAAGTATCCCAAACACCACTCCCTCCTAGAGAATATAAAAAACAAGTTCAAAATCAGTTCACTTGCCAACCAAGAAACCCAGAGGCACAATGAGGAAAAACAAACAGCATCCTTATTCTGTGTGATCACACACATGATCTTGGCCAGACCAATTGAACACACACATTTTGGTATTTCTCAGTATGTGGATGTGAAAGCATAAAAAGAAAACGTCAACAGTTTACAGAGATTTTGTTTATAAAATCACATTCCCATTTATAATGCTGAGCTTTATCACACTCATTTCATATGCACTTTAGATCTTCAAAATCCTTCAAAACCTCAAGTTCCCAGGTAAATGATGCACATGTCCCCCTGGCAAAGATGTTTGCCGGCATTGCTGTTCTGCAGCTTTATGGAAGGCCGACGGTTGCACTGCAAAGACTGGCTTCACAAAGCCATGGCAATAGAGGGAGTCTAGGCAGCTTGAATGAGAATTTGCATGGATAAAATTGTCACAAGTGGACACAGCCAGCACAAAGTCTATGCATCATTTAAATTCTTCTTGAGCCTTTAAAACTAGACAGTAAATGGATTACAGGCCTTGACTGACCCAGTTTCATAATCTTAAAACACTTCAGCCAAAGAAGAAAATGGCAGTAATTGGAGACCTTACAGATTGTGTGACCTCTTTATGGTAGTGGCAGATCATGCAATACATTTTCTTTAAAACAACAGAGGAAGTTATACTGAATCTTCCAGAGTGATTTGAAATGAAAGCTTAGTGTAATACTGTAGAATCAGTGTGGAAGCTTGGGAGATTTATGAGTTTGATTATAACATGAAAAATTCTGGTTTCAGGTTGCCATCTCAGAGTCAGAAGAGTTTCCAAGTTTTCATGAAAAGTTTCTACATGCTGAAAATTAAGACACTTGCTGTGGAAGTCCATATCTCCTGGCTACACAAAGCAATGTGCCAATCCGGGAAACTCAGAAGTTGGAAACTGGATTATCTCCTTGGTGCAAAAGGAAGTACCTCCTAAGCTATGTTAGATCTGTCTCCACACAGATCAAGATGCCTTACAGGAACACCAGTTGGGCCTGTCTTATAGCAAGGACAGAAGTGGACATAGATGCCTAAATGAGGACTTCAGTGGATTTAGGATGACCAAACCGTGTACCAGAAAACCTACTGCAGTGTCTTCCTCTGAATATGTCTGACTTCCCAGGTGTCCTATCCAAAGTCATGCTCTGGTATATTAAAAAAATTTCTTCATCCTGGGAAAAATTGAGTCCTTCTACACAAGCCTGTCCAGATAGTCCTTCAGATGAGGGGATGGATACAGCAAGCACATTAACCTGCAGCATCAGCCACTTCAGAAACAGCAGTGGCAGCAACTGCGTTCTTAGGATCGCCAAAGGATGAGCAAGATACATGTTCAACAACTCTTAAACTATTGATGTAGTCTCAGAAATCCCAGCCTTCTCTCCTTTCCTCTCTCCATTCCTCCCAGTCTCTTCTTTGTGAAGCTAAAAATTCAGGTTTCCTCACACATTTCCTTCAGAAACCATTCAGTGCTTTGCTGCACTATGGCAGAGTTTGTAGCAGCGGAGCAGGAAGAAGCATTCGCAGTCATAACAACTTCTTCATAAACGTCTGCAGTGCAGTTATTTCTTCACTTCTGGGGCCTCTGAGCATTACTCCAACATAAACATGGACGAGCAAAAAGTAAGAACATGACCTAAGTAAGAGAGAAATCTGCTGCTCACTAGCCCAACACACTCAATGCTGCCGGCTGGTTGATGCATGTCCTATTCAAATGGCTGCTGTGTCTTGCACCAGGCTGAGGCTAATAAACACGGTAACTAACAGGAAGCCCTCACTGACTGGCATCGACCATACTCCCTCACCTCATTTCTACATGTTCAGATACTTTCAAAAGCATATTTTTATTTTCCAAAGCAAAGGACCTGTGTAAGGCATGGTTTAGACTGTAATTCTCATTAACCAGGCTGAAAGACCACACTCCAGCTTCAAACTATTCCTTCAGCTCTGAAAATTCAGCCTTAGGGATGAACCTAAGTTTTGGAGCTGTGCCTATCACACATGTGACCTGACATCTGTGTTCCTGAAAGCCATATGTGTCTGCTGGAAACCAGCTGTATTTAAAAGAATTCCAACGTCCTGAAGACTCCCACAGGCAAACCTGTAACCCCTACACAGAAAAGACAGAGAGGTAAGGACACCAGCCATGAACTGATGATTTAATAGCATCTAGTAATCAGGCTACTAGATTGTGCTTAATAGTATTTCATCAAGAGGGATTGCTCCAGGTAAAAAAAAAAAAAGGAGCATAGAAATGAAAACTGTCATTTATGGTCTCATATTTACTTCCATTGGTTCAACTGGGATTAGTGTTCTGCATGAATCAGAGTGGGACACTAACACACTGTTAGCTTGGCCAGTGCTCAGACAGCACATCAGGGAAGGGAATTGCATATAATAACGTAACATCCTGTTTGGAGGCATAAGAGGCAAAAATCCAGCAGTAATCACTTCCAAGGGTAGTAACTCAGTTCTTAATGCCTTCATAATGACCCCACAGTTATTCAGTCAATGAAAATGGAGTCTGATATTGAGCATCGAGAAGATAAATTAACAGTAAAATGAGTCTTACTCACACACCCATGCCCTACTTCAGTAGGGGACTACAAAAACACAGCATGTACGCTTAAAGTATGTTCTCCTCTGTAAGGCACTGAGATGGCTGAAAGGGAGGCAGGAGCAAACCCTTTCTTTACTAAATACTGTGTGAAGAGAAAAAAAAAGCTGTTAAAATTTAGTAAGCAAATTTTCCATTGGAATTTAATGAATGGTTCATGTTATAAAGGCCTTTTGATTTACCCATCATTTTGGCTGATAGCGAAAACACAAGAAATTCTTTTTGAGCTTCAGTTTTGGCAATAACAACACGCATGAAGTGCCAAATGCCAGGAGGTTGGTCTTATTAATTTTTGTATAAGATCCACTATTCCAGACAAAACAACTATAGTCTAATTAATTAAAAGCAAACAAAAAACCAAAGTCACCAAAATTGACATAAACCATACCAGTCAAACCCAAGCAAATTTAATCTTGTTTGCTGTAAGCTTCCTTCCTGCCCCTCCCCCCAGCTCCAGGCAGTTCTCTTCTGTGTCTCAAGTCATGCTGGAAATAACTTACAAAGCAAACTCTTGGCTGAGAACCCCAAATGTCTTATGGTCAATGAACATAGCCCCCGAAGACTTGCCTTACATCTAAAATGGAATACAAAGGATTCTGCAACTATACAAAGGATTCTACAACTATAGCAGCTAAAAAAAAAAAAATTCATCCAAAATAAATCAGGGCATTATCATCAAGCTGGATATAAGACAATGAACAAAAGCTAATGGACAGAAGACTCACTGTGTCATGTCTAAAATTAGACTGCATTGCCATTTGCACTGTCACTGGTTTGTGGAATATTCAAAGATATTGTTGTAAGCACAATATATATCTCTATCAATTTAATAATTACAGCTATTTCAGTATACTGCTAGTTCAATGGGTAAGTGACAGGATAATTTCATACAGGAACAAATGATGCAGTTGGTATTAAGAGAGACAATTACTGCAAATTGCAACACTGAAAAGAAATGTGAACAGTCTTCTGAAGTTCCTGAAAGAAACAGCACTAACAGAAGGGACAGCATTACCTCTGTCACTGCCTCCCAATACAGGTGCTCAGTCCTGAAGCCAATTCCCTCAGTCACCTGTACAGCCAAGACCAGCCTTCTTGGCAATACGAGACACAGCAAAGTGCCAGCATAGGAAAAGAGATGGGAACATGGATGTGAGAATGGAAGGAGAGGGTGGGAGAAGTTGGTATTTAGATCATCCAAAACTGACATGGAATCTCGCCTTAAACTTATTAAAACAAGCAGGGTCATTTTGAGAGAAATGAATCAAGGAATGATCACATGAGGGGCAATCCCGGCAGGCTTGAGACCATTTCATCCTGTGTCTGAAACAGGAATGAGGAGGCAGGACAGGCTGTGGAAGACAGAAAGCTTCTTCCAAGTTGGACCTGGCTAGAGTTTCCACCACACCTGATGTAGCACTGGTCTCACATGCCTTATCACACCATCAGAAACTGCATATAGCAGAGTGATTCTGCTCAGGAAATTCAATGAAGAACCACCAGGTCACTGTCTGAAGAAATCCATCCAAGTAAAAGATAGAAGGGAGAAAAGCAGTGGAACAATTGCCCTTGTATAACTGTATGACATCATACACTGTAAATGAGCAGTAAAATCTGGCAAAAAAAGAGAAAAAAATATACAGGATTGAAAAAAGAAAAAACGAATCGAGACTTTATGCCATCAAAACACAGACATTTCTTGAACCATCTGGGTAGTTCGTCTGATTTCAATCAACTATGTGTTTGCAAAATGTGTGGTCTGATCCATATGCAGAAATATTTCACTGAGTTGGGAAGTGAGAAATCATAACACAGGTCTGGTGTGACTCCTTCAGAAATTCATTTTGGAGCTCCCACTACCATAACGATGCTAATAAACTGGAAGTTACACAGATGAAGAGAAATAAAAGTTGGTTGCTGTCTTAAACTATGATTTGGAAGGTCTCAAAGCCCCTGAAGTGTGTATGCACTCAGAGAATCACAGAATATATTATGCTGAATTCAAAGATAAGCAAGTGCAGATTAGGAAAGAGATAGTTTATAAAAGTTTTCTGAAAAACAGGGTATTTTAGACGCTGGAATAACCTCACAGGAAACAAGCAGAACTGCAAAGTGTGGCAACTCCTGAGGACAAAGTAACACCCTGGTGTAAGGGCAGACTCCCTGAGGTAACAGATCCACGCACAACTGTTCCTGTGCTTGATGAAAGGCAGGTTACCGTGAGAACGGGACAGCTGCTCAACGAACATTAAATGTGACAGGAACAAGCCCCTACAACAGCAGTTCTCATTTTCTACACGACCTCTAATACTGCAATTGCCTTATCCATTCAGCTTGGTTTCACATACGCCTCCTTGTCCTCATGCCACTTTACTCTTACAATTATAACCTCTTCTATAAAATCAGGAATACATCTTCAGTTTTCCTCAAGTACAATTGACTATAGCATTCCTTGAAATGCCAGAAAATTGGCTTTCCTTTCAGACCATGCACATTTTTACACAAAAGCATTTCCAGCGCCGGTTTCTGCTGCCATAGCCGTTTCGTAGCCAGAAGAATGGCCGCTTATTTAAAGTGTCAATAATAGAAAGTAATAAAAGCGTGACACATCCTGCGGCGCTGTGAGCTGCTCCTGACGGAAAGCTGCGGTGGGAGCACGACCCTTTCCCGGGTTCTGTCGGTCACTGTCACACCATTATCGGATCTGCCCGGTCAGGTCAGCTTTGCTGTTCATTTAGTGCCGGGGGGTGGTGCTGAGCAGTGACGATGCCGAGAGCTTTAGGCGTTTGAAACATTTTTTTTATAATAAGGTGCTCCGACTTTGGCTTGCAGTGACACCGCTCTGTTTCTTTCAACTAACACCTCGCTATGTGTTTTCAGCCCACCTGCATTAGAATTTTAACACCAAACCAATTCACAACAAAACCAAAACCAGCCAACCAACCAAACCCCCAAACGGAGCTGTTTCATTCTCAAAGCCTCTGTAGATACACATGAATGATAATTTTAAAACCAAGCGTTAGTGAAACACAACACCGCTAAGTCTGTCGGCAGCTGGTTCTGCCAATCTAACTGCAGCTCGCAATCAAGGTGACTTCAGGGGAAAAACTTCCCCTCGCAGGGACAACCCCCTCACAGGGTCGGTCCCCTCACACGGACAACCTCTTCGCAGACCCAGTCCCCTCAGAGGGATAATCCCCTCACAGGGTCCGTCCCCTCACAGGGACAGTCCCGTCACACGGACAATTCCCTCAGACGGACAATCCCCTCACAAGCTCGATCCCTCTCAGGCGGCGCCCCCGCCCCGCCGCTCCCGCCCCCTCAGCCTCCGCCCCCCGGGCACGCACGTGCTGGAAGCAAACACTGCGCGGCGCATGCGCGGCCCTGCCGCCCCTCCCTTACCCCCGGCTGGGGCTGGCGGGGCCAGGGGAGGAGCCTCAGTCTCCGGGCGCCTGATTGACTGATGTCATTTCCCCGGCTCCGTGCCGCGCCCGCCCATTGGCTGCTCACGGACCGCTATCTGCACCGCGCCGCCTGGTTGGCTGTTGCCGCTCCGGCCGTTGCCCTATCGCAATTCGGGCCACGCGGATTAGGGCACCTAAACCCCGCCTCTTGCTCAGCCCCTCCTGCCGCCAGCACCAGCTCCGCCTTCCCCGCCTTTTCCTGCCTCTCACTGGTCCAGAGCCGCTTCGCTCCTCCCGCCCGCCCGTGCGCTGAGCTCTCCGATTGGGTGGCGGCCGAGCTCGCTCCGGTCCCCCCGCTCCGCGGCAGCTGATAAAGTTTTGTTCGGAGGCGCTCGGGCCCCGCCCCCTCATCTCGGCCCCGCCCCCCGCCGGCCCGGCCCCGCCCCCGACCTGCCCGAGGGGGGCGGCCGTTGAGGCGCGCGCGCGCTTGCGGCGGCGGCGGCAGCAGCTCCCGTCCCCTCCCGACCCCTCCCTCCCTCAGTCCCGCTCAGCGGCCGCGGCGGCAGCACCGGGGGTGCTGGTCTGGGCTGAGCTGCCTTCTTCTCCTCCTCCGCCTCAGCTCCGCCGTCCCCTGGGCACGGTGAGCACAGCCGCGCGGAGTCGGGCTCGCCTCCCGAGCCGCCCGCTCCGCGAGGGGGTAGCCGGGGCGGTGCTGGGGCCGGCGGGGAGGCGAGGCGGGATGTTGGGAGGCTGCGGGGGCCGCGGGGCTCTGCCCCCGCCCTGGCACCGCGGAGCTGCTGCGGGCGCGGCCGCCGCTCGTCGCGGCTGGCGCTGGTCACGCTTGTCGCCCGGGACCAGGCTGGTCTTTCGCATCGTATTTCATGTCTATCATATTGCCTGGGAAACTTCCCCAGCCCCGTACAACTTCGAGCAAAAAGGCAAAAGAAAAAAGCCCAAGCCATTTCATTTAATATTACAGCTGCGGAAAAACAGAGCCCGGCAAGTTCCTCTTAAAATATAATTGCAACATCACTCCTTTAGGGGAAGCGAGACCTGGAACACAGGACCGCAGGGAAAGCACTTAATCTCTCCTTTTGTTTAACGTGGGAAAAGACTGGGCTTTTCTGTGCCGTAGGACGCTCCGCTGGGAGGTTTGATGTCTTTTAAAGTATCCCGAGGCTTTTCAGAAAGGTTTTACGTGCAGATTGTTCCTGTAAGGCTTTAATCTGGTGAAGTGTAGATGAGGTTGGGTATGGGAAAAATGTGCTGTGTTGTTTTTCTGTCATTTTGGGTAGAAAACGCAAATGAAATCATACTGGTGCTGGACGTGGCTGGTTTGAAATTGGGGTATATTCTCTTGCCAGCTGATGGTTCTGACACCCCTTTCTGAAACTTGTGTGCGCTTTCTTCTGCCTTTGGCTCGGCTGACCTTGCTCAGCAGAATCCATTGTATTATTGCTGCTTCCAAATCTTGTGTAACATCTGCCAGTGCTATAGAAATAGATAATGTAGTTAGGGTTTTGGATGTCCGTCTTTCTTCTTGTTTGGTTTTTCGCAAGAGAGACCTTTTCGAAACTCGGAGACTGAGATTAATGCTTTTCTTTTTTCCCCTCCTTCCAATTCAACAGATGCAGTTTATGTTGCTTTTTAGTCGCCAGGGGAAACTGAGACTCCAGAAGTGGTATGTCCCATTATCTGACAAAGAAAAGAAGAAAATCACAAGGGAACTTGTTCAAACAGTATTAGCCCGCAAACCGAAAATGTGCAGCTTCCTGGAATGGAGAGACCTGAAGATTGTCTACAAAAGGTGGCTCTGTCTCACTAACCTCGTAATTGCCATACATTACAAACGGTGTATAAAGTAGCAAGAAAATAATGAAGGTTGTTTTTGTTTTGTTGGGTTTTTTTTTCCTTCCCTCTGTTCGTTACAGAGAAGACTGACTTTTCCCTTGAATCTAATTTGATAACCAAGCAGGAATCATTCATGTGTGGAAAATCACTCATGCATTTAGAAATGTACTGAAGAAAAGAAATGAGCTTTCCTCCTACTTTCATAAGGAGTGGCAGTTCTTCTTGGTACTCTGTTTAGGTTCACACAGTACATACATGCTTCATGTTTGTACACATTTCAGATGTAATAAGTGATAAAAATCTTGCAAATATTTACATCAAGCAGTGGCTTCGTTAATCACCTGAAAATATAACTTGCTTTTAAAGGCTCACAGAAATAAGGAAATAATTTTTCAAAGTACCTGGTTTGTTTTTTTGGATTTTTTTATTTTTTCGCTAAGTACAGAACGAAATTTTTCATAATGAAAGAAATCATGGCTAGCTTTCTTTTGGTGGAAGTACTGTATAATTTTTTTTGCAATAATTTCATTTTTTAGTTGTTCCCTAACCCTTCTAGGAGTATTTGGCAATAATTTTTTAGCTTTTTCTGATCTTTAGAACATATCACAATGGAGTGGTGTGAACATAATTTTTCTCCAGAAATAACAGTAATCCTCCTTCTGATGTGGTAGGCTGCATCTCTTCCAGCTGAAGGTGGTGCCACAAAGCCTTGAGTTATCTCTCTTCCTGGTTAGTTGTAAACTTCAGAAGGTTTACTCGTTCTTCTTTTGTCATGGAGATGGTAGTTAATTTGTGCCTTACAGTAAATATTGTTGTATTCCCTTTAGATAGGACAGAAAGAACTGGACCAGAAATGAGGCGTTTGTAACTCTTTTCCAGGACAACAAATGGGTAGTATCAAATATGTTTAGATGTTTTAAGTCCTGCTCTCATATATACATTGGTTTGTGTAAATACATGTGTGGGGGTATTGCTGGTCTGTCTAATGCATGTAGTTATTCAACATGAGGAGGAAGGAGGAGAAACAATGCATGAGGCTGTGCTGATAGCATACACATTTTCTTTTCCCTCTTGATTTCCTCATAAAACTTCTTGAACATGTATGTAGACAAGCTTGCTCAGACACTTGCTGTGCTTCCTTCAGTGATAATGCCTGCAAGTGCTTTTTCAGCTGGGCATTCATGGGACTAAATCAGAAAAATGAGGCATGAATAGGCCAATCTGTTTCCTTCCTTACCCAGTCTTTGAACAGCAGTGGCTGTTCTGGGGATGGGATGATTCCACATAGCTGCTTTCCCTCCCTGTTTATTGCTGTTAGTAACTACTTGCCACGTCCTTTTGTGTCTAGGGAGCTGGTGGAAATTTGGATAGGACTGTTTGAGTTGCTGAACTTTGTGGTGTTCTTGCAGCTCAGTGGTGTGTTGTGGGTCCCATGGTCAAGGAGAATGAAGAAATTTGCTTGGAGATTTCTATGTCTGGCTAAAAATGGTCTAAATACTGCAGTCTGTCTGCTGGACTGCTGGTGTGCACAGCTGACTGCAGTAGTTTATTTCACTCTCTGCAGACCAATCTGGCACAGAGAGCCTATGAAACTGCTAAAGATGAGCTTGTACCAAGCTAATGAACATCTCAACTTTTTTTTTGACTAAAACATCAGCAGAAGGACTAGGTATAAGGGATGATAGTTTAAGTTTCTGTATCTGATAACACTAATAGCTCTTAGGTTTGTGGGACTTGTTCCCATCATTGCACCATAGTTAAAGATGGTGAGTACCAACTAGTATGATTTCTTTGTAAAGGGTGACTTTTAGGCACCACCTTTGCAGCTACAAAAAGAGAAACGTACCAGAAGGAACTCTGTGGTTGTGAAATTGCAAAAGGTGCTCCCAATTCCTCTTGAGCATCTCATCTTAGAAGATCTCTGCTAAGATTTGTTGTTGTCTGATCTATTGCTGAGAAGGATCTGAACCTGCTGGTGCAAATGTTTTTCAATATAAATTATAAAAGTATGTTCCTATTTCTGAGTCTTAAATTGCTGAAATTTAAGTGCTGTTTTTTTTTTTTTTGAGTGTGTTTATTGTTCACATGTAGGAGACTTGAACCTAGATATTGCAGCTCAAAAGTTGGCAGTATTAGAAGTATATTCAAGGTCTCATCGTTGTACCTTTTTGCAAGAACAAAATGAACTTAAAATGTAAAGTTGGCAAGACAGTGGCTTTAGCTTCCTTATGATACTTAACATTTATTAAGACTGCTGGACTATTTTGACTAGCCTCCTTTGCTCTGTAGCATTTCACCTTTATAGGGTGTTTTCTGAATCTTCAAGGAAATAGATCTTAAAATTCATGTAAACGTACGTGATGTAGCTTTTATTTCCCTTTGCTTTCATACTTGTAGCATTTATAATGGTTGCAACGTAGGCTCAGTCATTGTCGTCTTAAATTTTTTTCCTTCAGCACTACAAAACACAGATGGAGGGGTGCCCAGTTTTGGTCATGGTGTGTGAATTGGCTTATAAGTATTCTGTAGCTGGTTTGGAAGATAGTTTTTCAGGCTTATAGACACCAGAAGATTGAAAAAAGGACATGAGCTTCTGACTTCAAGAAGCACAGAGATTTGAAGTGACTTTCTGGGAAAATAAAAAATGAAATATGGGAAGCCAACAACAATTACACTTTATGAAAATAGAGGGGGAGTCATCTGCAGACAGCTGATTAGAAACTTAACAAACACAATTGATGTGTTTGCTCTTCACATTTTGTCATTTCAAAAGTAACGTATTGGTTTGGAGCATATAGGGTAGAAGTTCGTGCAGCTTTCCCCCTGTGGCAGAAAAAATGTGTTCAATGTTAACATTTCTAATTCTGCTAAAAAAGGAACTTAGGATGTGATTTTTTTTTTTCTTTGAAGACTTCTTCTGTTCACTATTTTATCTTCTGGCAATATAAGTTATTTTCATTGTGTAGTATGTTGCAGGCAAAATCAGAACTTGGAGAAAAACTTGTTTTGTATAAATTTTACTTTGTTAGCATTTGGTGAACTGCATTCATGGGACTTAGTTACTGTTGATTAGTTATTTGATTGAGGATTGTGGCTTTGCTTTTATGTGTCAGTTTGGAACTGTATTTGGAATATATGAAACTACCATAGCTTTTGCTGCTCTTGATGTGGCAATTGTCTTTTGCTTTGCATGCCATAACCATAATCAGAGGTCATATTAAGGACTTACAGCAGAGTAAGTTTTAAAACCTTCTTTCTACCCTCCCTCCACTGAAAGAAGCTATGAAAGAGCCCATTGTGCTGGTATTGTGCCTCTTAAAGTACTGTGAACTGAAGGTACAGCCATGTGGCCACTGGGATGTTCCCAACTGTTGGCATGATCCCTCTTTTTTCTTATATATAGCTTGGCAGCTAGTTGTACCTCCTAAAAGTATTACTATGGTGTTGATCAGGTAGCTTTGTAAAACTGGCTGAATTCAATGATTATGGTGAATTAGATACTTGGGCTTGCTAATTTTAATTAGATCAGGTCTTCTTTGTACAGGGTTCTAGTTTGTGTGGCACTAGGAGGACCTCACTATCAAGAAGTAGCAGCTTTCTCTTAGAGAAATAGCAGTGTTCTTGTTTATTTCGAAACTGCTGGGGGCTATAGCCTTGCTGAAATAAGAAACTGGAAAAGTGCTTTGTTTTGGTAGACTCTGTCCTGGAGTCTCAGAAGTTCCTGTTTTATTAAAGCAATGTGTAAAGTTGTGGGACAATAAAAAGATCTTTTGTCACGCACAGCTTATTGGTGGTCCCAGTTTTCATTGGGTCAGCTGTCAGCAAACCACAGATTCTTGGGCTCCTTAAGCACTTATCTGCCTCCTGGTTGTCCTTCAGAGTTCGGTTCTGTTGGTGCCAAACTTTGTAAGCTTTAAACTTCTGCAGTTAGGATCTACATGCAAAGTGACTTAGATGCTGACAGACTTATGGCTTGTTTGCAGGTTTACCTGGTGACAAACTTCCAGGGATGACTTCAAGCAGGTGTTCTCTCATCTAGAAGGGGAACACCACTGAGCTGGTAGGATTTGCAAGTTGTGCTCTGCCTCCAGCGACCTGATCTCTCAGCAGTTACTGAACCTGGCTGTTCAGAGAGCAGAAGATGAGAACTCTGTTGAAGCATTGCCTGCCTGTTTTGAGGCTTCCCACTACTGAATTATTGCAACTCTTGGGGGGAGATACATGGATTTGTTTCCTATAAAAAAAAAAAATCCTGAGGCCATCTGTCTGAAGGCAGCAGTTTGCATAAGTATTTATACTCACTGTGTTACCTTTTTGTTCTTCAATCCTTTATTGCATTTTCAGGTGATTTTGTCCAAACTTTTTTTTGGTCTCTCTGGTTTTGGACCCCTTTCTGATAAGTGGAGGACATTTATCATAAAATATTTTCCTAAATGAGAGTAAGCAGCTGAGTCTGAAGATTATTTTAATAATATTTAATGAGATAAAAAAAGACCACAATTGCAGTAGGAATAAAAAAGGCAGAATGTTTCTTACAGACTGCACTTCATTTACTTTTGTGTATATATTTTTCTATCAGGGTTTGCCTTTTATTTGGGTGCATATGAAAGGTTTCTGTCAGGCTCATTAGGAAGAAACTGTTTCTGCAGAGCAGAAATCTTTTTGAGCCCAAGTAATCTACTCGTCTTCGTGTGGATACTGTCCATGTAAACTTCTACACTTGGCAAAACTTCGAGTGTCTGCTGTGGATTATAAGTGGACACTTTTTTTCTGAAGCCCTTCCTGCAGAGGAAAAAAATTGTAATAAACTATTGCCTCTGAGGATTTGGATCTGAAGCATTCCTTTGTAGTATGCTCATGCCCTTTGGTATGACTTGTTTAAATTCTTCTGCCATTTGCCATTCAGGCTTATTAAATGTGCGTTTCGGGTTTTTTGTTGAGTAGTGATCTATTAGTCATGGTTGCTACTTAAAAAATAAATACAAAAATATTCTCTGCATATAATAATAGATACCTAGGCCTCCATTTTGTGTTGATACCCACTGAGTAATTTCTGTTTCTTGGTCTTATTTCTCCAGAACTGCAGTTGGCAGAGCTTGAATGTGCAGTCTACTTGCTAGCTGCCAAATATGGTCTTCTGAAAGTATGTTGTGTTCTCTTTTAAATGAGGACACTGAGAGCAGACCATTTTCTGGGGAAGTATTTTTTGTTGGTCTCTCTCTCTCCCCTCCCCCCTTCTTTTTCTGTAAAATAGTTCTGTGCATCAAGAGAGACTCTTTAAGTACTAGGAGAGCACAGAGGAACTGTCCCGTGTGGATAAACTTCAAATATTTGAGTCAAATTTGATTTGATAAGGTCTGCTGGTATGTGGTTCAACTTGGGTTTAAGCAGTGTAAGGAAACAGTTTAGCTGCACTTCATCGTAATCAGTGCTGCTCATCTGAAGGTGGTGAAAGCCTTGTTTAGATGGATTTGGCATGAGTGCTGGTGATTAGTGTAAATGTGAAATAATGTGTCAATGCTCTTTTTTGATGCAATGAAATATAACATGGAGCTTGACTTATAAATTCCTCAGTAGGTTTGAAAGCATTTTTTTTCTTTATAATATTTCTTTCCAATGCTTTTAAATAGTTTAGGTTCCTTATACAGATTCAATCTTGCGAGCTACTACAATGACTGTAAATGTCCTTGAAAAATTAGTGAGGCATAAACAGAACCCTGCAAAATCAAACAAACTGTGCTCAGATGGGACTTCTGATGAGCTGATGAATCCCCATGGTGAAGAGATGAAAGAGTGAGGGAACAAAAGTATTGTCCTTCACTGGAGGTGTCTTCCTCTCTTCCCCCATCATGTTTGGGGGTAGGATAGGCAGTAATATTTTACAGTAGTTTAAAGATTTGTATAGAAGCTATTCTGATTAATCTTTCGTGTTGAAGCCATAGCAATTTGATTCAGAGCAGAGTGGGAGCAGGGGGGACGTTTTCAGATCATAAAAGGTACTGGATAGGCATCTAGGAGACAAATTTCAATAAAGTGAAAAAACAGTGGGGTTTTTTCAGAACTTCTAGCCAAAAAGTCTGACAAGTCCCAGCTGATAAAATATGTGTAATGTTTAAAAGTTGCATGGATTTCTCTGTATGGGAAACAAATATGCGCTTTAAACTTGGCACTCACATCTGAATGACTTCTTTTTCAGTAGGGCTGGCTACTCGAGAGTGCTTTATGTGGCCTAAAGAGGCAAACAAAAGCTGTTTCTGGTTCATGTAAATTAGCAGTTAAAACAGGTGGTACTTGAAATCTGGTTTGCACCATGTGTGACTGAAAAGCATATGGTTTTGGCACATTAGAAGGGACTAAATGGGGTTTTCAGCTTTCATTCCTTCTTTGTTTTTTTATCAGCTTTTTTAAAACATGACTTGAACAAATATATGGTAGAGCACAGTAGAATTGGATGGCCTTTTTGTTAGAGTGGAACTCTATTATAGCTGAAGTTAAGAATTCCCTGTCTTCCTAGATGGAAATGGATTGCTAGAAACTATTTGATGGCCTCTCATCAGTCTGATGCCAGGACAGTTAGTAGGAATTGAGCTGTTGACTTAGTAGTAATTGGGGTGTATGTCAGTGGTGTTGGTTTTGGAGTTTCTTGAATTTTTAAAATTCTCTATATAGACCAAAACCTAATTGCTAATTCAGTTCATCTTTCTTGAGGCATTTTTTATGGTTTTTAATATCTGTGTATATCTTATATGATGAAAGTTTAACATTGGATCAGTTAATTAATATACTGATGTATGGATGTTACGGTGAGAAGAGAAAGTATCTTATCTCAGAACTCTCCCATGATGCCACAAAATCAAAGATATTTAGTTTTCCAACCACCTCTTTGGCTATTTTAGTTCTGTCAGCTGAAGGATGGCAAAGAGTGAAGTCATGCTTGACTCGGAGATATATCTCTTTTGTACATGTGTGTCTTCTGGTCTTTCATCCATTCTTTAGTAGGACTTGCTTGGTTATGATTTGGAGTAACAATATGCTGAACTTGAATATGAAGGACTGCCGAGAATGTGATACTCCTCAAGTGCATTCATTTTGCTTATGCTTGTATGCTAACATCAGGATTATTTTGTTATTACAGATATGCAAGCCTGTATTTCTGCTGTGCTATTGAAGATCAGGACAATGAACTAATAACTCTGGAAATAATTCATCGCTATGTAGAACTTCTTGACAAGTATTTTGGCAGTGTGAGTTAGTTTCTTTATATTTTGTCATTTTGTTTTTTGCCCACAGCACTTTTACAAGAACATAACCAATTAGTAATTGAAAAGGTGCATTTAATATATTTTGTGTGGCTTGCTTGGCCAAACTAAACTGATGCTCTTCTATAACTGTTAAAATATAAAATTAAATTATTGATTTGGAGAAGAACTATTATTAATCCGGTGTTAATTGCCTGTATTTATTTCATTTCACAGTAGTCTCACTTGGGGTCAGATAAAGTCTTACTCTTAGCAGCAAGCTTTTCTTCTTCCTGGCCCTGCTCTAGTGTGAGCACTTCTTACATCTGCTTCCAAAGGAGGCAGTTGGTTGTGAAGTAGCAGGAACGGTAAGGAAAGACAAGAGAGACATCTGCTTACCCAGACAGCAAACACAAACATCTGTAGTAATGTACACTAGCACTCCTAGAAGAACTGCTGCTCATTCTGCCTTCATTTGTAGTCCTTCTGACTATGGAATGCACAGACTGAACAAGAAATGTGAGATTATTCATTTTCATATCTTTCTGTAAGATTGTGTAAGCTACCTTTGCATACGGCAGCCAAGGAGAGAGCTTTATAGGGAATATTCTGTTGCCTCTTGAAGAGCTGTGTCTTACAGACTGCTGTGAATGGAACCCTTTTTAACAGTGAAAGCATTTTTCAGAGGTTACTGTTGCTGTTTTTAACTCAAGCAAAAAATAGGATTTTTTTTTCCCTCCAAGGACTGATTTTTATTGTTGCCCCAGTCCTTACAAGGTTACAGCCTTAGCCTGATGTCTTGGTTTGGTAAAGTTTGGTGAAGCTGTGAACAAATTAAGTTTTGTGAGAGGGTATACCTCAAGTGAGAGTATCCTCCCACTTTGCAATAATGGTTGATGTTCCTTTTAGGTATGTGAACTTGATATCATCTTCAATTTTGAAAAAGCCTATTTCATTCTGGATGAGTTCCTTTTAGGAGGGGAAGTTCAGGAGACTTCCAAGAAAAATGTCCTTAAAGCCATCGAACAAGCAGATCTTTTACAGGAGGTAAGCAAATCCAGCTTCTCTGGCCAAAGTGTCAGTATGGTAGGCTGGGACTCGAAAACCACCTGTTGCTCTAAGCTTCTAGAAGGTACTTTTTAGCATGCTTAGCATGTGGTTTTAGCTAGTTGTCCTAAGTGTGCAATAGGATGATGTTAGCTGCTCTTTTTGTTTGGTTTGGCATGCATATGTTGTAACCTACTGTGACTTCGTGTTCTGCTAGTAAATGCAAGTGGCTGTTCTATGTTTATACCTAGATAATTGTAGATCATGCTAATTTAACTTAGTGTTCTTCATGTGTCTTTCATTTTTTTTTATTAATTAACCATTAGTTCTTTTGTCATACCTGATGCATGTTCACTTCTTTACTGTTTCGTTGCTGAAATCCAGAAGCTAGACTCTCTTCTTTGAGACTCATTCAGGTATAGTTCTAATTCTTAGACCTGCTTTTCTGCTATAGGCTGCTTACTGTGGAACATGTCTAAGCTGGCAAAACAGTAATAGTTGTGCCATAGAAACATACAGAATAAAGTATAAGAACATTGTTTTTTCACTTTGAATGCTTTTGTTGTTACTACTGTTGAAGAATGACAGATTGCATGTCTACTGTTTTTTAAAAAAACATTTGATGTGAAGGGGTTCAGTGGTATAGAGAAACTTAATATCATTTCTCCATATTTCTCCATCCTGTGCTGGTTATTTTGGGTTTATTTAATTTTGTTTGGTTTTTTTTCTTACTGAACTGTACACTGTTAAGGTCCTTGAATGTCTAAATGGAAATCAAAAAATTCTCGTGTGCTGGTGAATGATCAGTCTTGTGTGCAAGTCAGTGAACATATGGTTTAACAGGGATGGTACACCTTTATTTTTTAAAGTGGATTGAGGTTTACTGCCTAGATTCTGTATAGATCCAAGTTGTTCTATTTTTCCCCCTATGCGAACCTTCAATTTGGTATTTTGTCCTGTGAATTAATTGCTTAATTCTCTTCCAAGCCTTCTGTGTTCCACTTGGTAGTCTTTTGATGGGCAAAATATCAGTAGGATGGGGAAACACACGGTGTTCTTTACCCTAGCAGCTGTGTTTGTAATCCTTTCAGAGTACAGGCAGATCCACTGCATGTTAAAAGTTCTTGTCATGAACAAGGACAGCCATTACACACTAATTTGCTACCCTGTTTTTCTAGAAAGGAAATGCATCCACCTCTTCTTGTGTTCTGATTCAATTTTTTTAAGTCTTTCTTTACTCTTTGAAGGAATTATCTTAACCAGAAGTCCTGTTGGAGTTTACAAACAGGGGAGAAAAATAATCTGTTTTTTGTCTTAAAGTCTTCCAGTTTCTCTTGCAAATGCAGTTAATTGTACATAAAGTAGAATTATTGTATTCTTTCTCATTGTTACTGTTTCTGAATTTTATTTTCACTGTTTTTGTGGGGCTGTTCTAAAGAAAAAATCAGTTCTATTTCTAGGAATTCATTGCTAATTTTTTTTTTCCAAGCAATGAACATTCTTTTTACAGAGAATATTATTTCATATTAATATAACTTCAAGTTAAAAATCTTATGCAAAAGGAAATACCACCTTTTCAATGTGAGACTTTTTCCTAGCCCTGGTAGCTCTTCCTTTCTCCATCTTTAGGAGATTTTCAGTTGCAAAGGTTTATGAAATAATTCTGATTAATTTGAAATGTAGCAGTTTATCTCAGCACCACTGGAGTCCTATGTTGGGACGTCTGTGTTTGGTTCTTAATTGTATTGACTGTTGATCTAGTATAAAACTAATCCCTATACCAGACTTTTAGTTTATAAACCCTGTAAAAAGTCTGGTTATTTAAATTGAGCTTCCAATAAATTTGGCCTCTTTCCAGTAAAAGTTTGGTTTTGTATCAACTGCTGCTATGTAAATGCTGAGTTACATGAAGAGAGTTGTTAAAGTAATAGTTTCTTACATCTGGAGAATTTTTGGTACTTTGAGTTGATCTCTGCCTCCCAGAATACTTCAAAACTACCAGACTGAAACATAGTGTGATTCAAAATTGAAAACATATTTCTAGCAGGGTTGTAATTTATTTGTTTTTGACTATGTCAGATTTTAATTATGTGCAACAAAGTGTTTATTTGGCCTGGAGTACTTATTGCCAAATATATATGTGTATATATGTATGTACATATATACACATATATATAGTTGAGTACACAGTATTACTAATTGAATATACAACATTATTAATTAGTAATGCTACATGCATTGGTATATGAAGTACCTTGAAGAGCTGTGCAGAATACTTACACGAAAGAAAATCATTACAGATACATTAAGTGACTATTTGTGTAATGCTAGGAGGAAATATGCAGAGGCACAAATTGCTGAGTGGTGAATTAATTCTCATTAGCCTTGCCTACTTGTATTTTCTGTGGAGGTTTTCTGGGATGTACTTTTATGTCTGAGCATCTACTTCAGTTTAAGTTTTTGGTGCTGTGAGGTCCCTT
The DNA here is from genome assembly GCF_000738735.6 of Corvus cornix cornix. NCBI lineage: Eukaryota > Metazoa > Chordata > Aves > Passeriformes > Corvidae > Corvus > Corvus cornix. The sequence goes on along the minus strand of NC_046332.1, from coordinate 101,175,234 downwards.
CACTAACTGCTACAGTTTGTGTGATTGAAACACACTAACTTTTTAAAACCCTTCTCACCTTCACATTCCTGTTAGTTCTTCAGGAATGTGTTTAGTTCAAGTATTCATTCCCTCACCCCTCCCCCATGTTTATTACCACCTGATAACTTATCAGCAGTCAGTCATCAATACTAGCAGTGGTACCCAGATGAAGGGTAGTAAAAGGTCATTAACTCCCGTACTTCCATACTTCCTTGTCACTCTGTTGTAGAAACGCTTCTGTTCAAAAGAATGCTGTTACATGTTGCTGATAATTTTATATCTTGTTTGCTAGAGAGATTTTAAATACTTAACCGGTGATTACAAAGGCATGCACTGCTGAAAAGGTGGTTTTTGGTTGTGTGAGCAACTCAGTTATACTGAGAGAAATTGGCAGATGCAGTGTGTTGTTGCATGAGTTAAATATATACATGTGACATGTGAAACAGCTAAAAGATAACCCTATGTGTGATTTTGTGACTCTTGAGTTTTTTAAGGCATGAAACCACCAATGATAGATCTTTTATACAAAAGAGAGGATTTGATTTATTTCTCTCAAAAGTCTAATTGCTCTGGTTTTATTTGATGGCTTGAGTAATTCAGTATGGTGCTTGGTCATTTACTGTACTAAAATCAAGGAGTTAATAATTCTAATATTTAAACCAAGCAGTCATGTATATATATTTTAAAGCAAATCTGTACAGACTTGCTCATCTTCATTTGAAGTAAGAAAAATTTCCTAAACATTGGCTATGAATGAGAATGGCTTTTGTTGATTATCCTATGTAAATTTTAGAAAAGTATTTTGGAAATTATCCCTGTTTTGTCCACCACTGTTCTTTTGTAGGATGTTTGTATATTTTTTTTAGTATTTGATTGCAGAACACCTAAATACTAAAATATCTATATTTTTAAGAGGTATCTAAATAAAAGGGCCAGTAGTCTGTCCATAGATCACTCGTTTGTTTCTGTCACTACTTCACTAATGATCAAAAAACTAAAAGCTGTGTGAGTGGTTTTTTTTTTTTTTTTTCTTAGGCTCTTGCAGTTTGGCCTCAGGCAGTATTTACTAGTCCTTCCACATGAAGAATAAGAGATAAGCTATCAATTAACCTTACTTTCTTTGCTATTTCAAACCCTTGCCTCATCCTATATCCAGAAGGGTGCTGACAGTGTTCATGTTGTCTGACTTGCCTTAGATGCTTAGAGCTGCTCATAGATTAAAGCTTTTGGTTTTAGAATGAGCATCTTTGGAAATGAAACTCTGGTGAATTTCCTGCATATGCCGTGAGAATTTTCTTCTTGGAGATGAAATGTGCTTATTGGAAACCATAGGTTTGAAGGTATGCATAGTAGTAGGTATTAGGTTGTCTTTGAGATATGCCAAAACTCCTTCATTTTGTCATTAGCATTGACAAAAGAAAATTCTGATATTTAAGCCTCCAGTGGGTGGGAGTATAAGGAATTTTGTCTGGTTTAGGAAACAGCCTTTGTAAGCAGCTGTTTCTTACCACTTGCCTGAGAAACTTACCATAATGAATACAATTAATTCAGCCTTCACTTAATGTTCTTTCTTAAATATAGACTGTTGAAATAGACTTCCTAAGTTGGCAGTGGCATTATTGGCTTTGGCTGTACCTGTGTTCCTCTGAATGTGAAACAAGAATAAATAATGGAATCTTTATGATCATGGACATCTAACTGCCTTGACTGCCATGTACTCTTCATGTGTAACTTCCATCTCAGTTTCAGGTGGTCAGCTTTGTTGGTCGGTAGGTCACTGTAGTTTAAAGACATGCATCAGCTTGATTTTAGGCACAGATAATGATCGACGATTACATTTTAGAAGGTACATATATGGGGATCTATGAGTTACTGTGAATGAGAAGTGATAGATTGTTAGTTCATTATTTAAGGATTAGGAAATAGCTATGATTTTTGTGGACTTGAAATCCCTTCCAATTCACAGAAGAGCAAGTTGTAGTGTTTTGGTAGCGATGCTTTTGTAAAATGCATTTCAGAACTCAATCTCTGAACATGTATTTATAGAAGAGGGGGGTTATAGTGCTGTTAGTGTTTGCCACTCTACATGATACTCAAAAAGTCATGGCAGTCAGATGCAGTCCCAAATGACTGGAAAAAGGGAAGCTTTGTACTTAAGTTCTAAAAAGAGTGGAAAGGAGGACTCTGGAAACTACCAACGTGTCATCCTCGCTGCTATACCTGGGAAGATCATGGAACAGCTCCTCCTAGGAGCTGTGCTAGGACATGTGGAGGACAGGGAGGTGATTTGGGACAGCCAGCACGGCTCCACCAAGGGCAAGTCCTGCCAATCCAGTGACCTTCTGTAATGGAGCAACTACATCAGTGGGCCAGGGGAGGGCTACCGATGTCATTTATCTGGACACAGTTCCCCATAACATTGTTCTCTCTAAATTCAAGAGGTCTATTTGATGGATGAACAGTTACATCCAAAGGACAGTGGTCAATGACTCGGTGTTCCTCGGGGTCAGTAATGGGACCAGTGCTGTTTAATGTCTTAGTTAATGACATAGAGGGATTGAGTGCACCCGCAATAAATTTGCAGGTGACACCAAGCCAAGTAGTGCAGTTGACACATGCGAAGGATGGGATGCCATCCAGAGGGACCTGGACAAAGCTGGAGAAGTGGGCCCATAGGAATCTCACAAAGTTCCACAAGATCGAGTGCAAGATGCTGCACCTGGGTCAAGGCAATCCCTGATATCTGTACAGGCTGAAGGGTGAACAGATCAAGAGCAGCTGAGAAGGCCTTGGGGGTGCTGGTGGGTGAGAGGCTGGACATGACCTGGCAATGTGTGTTTGCAGCCCAGAAAGCCAATTGTACCCTGGGCTGCATCGGTAACTGTGTCCCAGCAGGTCAAGGGAGGGGATTCTGCCCTTCTACTCTGCTCTAGAGAGACCCCACTTGGAGTGCTGCATCCAGCTCTTAGGAACAACCCTCTGAAGATTGTGAATTTAATAGTAGCAGACAGCTCTGTAAACCTTGGTATTTCTGTATTTTTAATAGATAATTTTAAACTGTCCTTCTTGCACTGTGGAATAGGCTTTCCTGCAAATACTTATCAGATCATACTCTCATGTTTAAAGCAATAGGAAGTATTCCAGAAAATGAATAGTAGAACCTGCATCTCTTTTTTCCCATGTACTAATGGGGGAAGAGGAGGTTAACGCTTGCAGATTTAAATAACTTGTTGAAAAGGTGGTGCTGAGTATCCAGGAAGTTAGCATATCATGCTTTGACCTCTTCCCATGCTCAGTCTGATTTTTTTGTTGCTGTTGTTTCTTTAAGTGTGTATACAAGTAAGATGTGGCTAATTCTACTACATTAAAGAAATCAAAAGAAATAAATATGAGAAGATCTTAAGACTCAACAAGTTGAGGAAGGAGTCTTCCATATAAGTGCTAAATATGCATTCATTAAGCTTTGCAAATTGAAACATCAGAAAGTTTCAATTATAAGTAAGACAAATTAGCATAAGCAGTCCTTGCTGTCTCGTAACTATTCAGTACCCCCTCAGAATTCCAATACTGATCAGTTTGCAAACTGTGAACTTGATCATTTACTGATATAAGCAATTCTTGTAGAACTGTTGAGGATATATTAACAACACACTGAACTCTTTGTAGATCATAATTCTAATAAGGGTATATTTATTCCGTACACTGAACAGATAGATTCTTTTTCAGGGACGTTCTCCTGTCCTTAGCACTAGACGCACTGTGTCAGGGTGATGCAATGAAATATTTAGCACTGCTGCATATGCTATTGCTGTTTTCAGGAGTTTAGTCATGTGCTTCTCATTAATAAACAGTAAACTCAGTGAACAATTGCAGGAGGCTGCTTGACAGTAAGGAGTATCTTCACAATCAGGTGCTCTTTCTTGAATGCTCACATTAATCTGCATTTTAGTAGAACAATTTCATTGGATGTGGCAGAATGTTGAAAAGAGCAATGTTAATGTTTGGATCTTGAGATTGTGAGGAGAAAATTCCATTTTTACTCTGTTGTCTGAGATGATGTGTCATGTTGCAGTGCTACTACCCTTTCTAAAATTTTCACTTCCTTTGAAGATGGTTTTAGAGTGCCAGAGAATATTAGGTGAGAAGAATACAAATGTCCCCAGGAGGCATCCTGTTGTATTTGGTTTTAGATTTTCATTTCTTTGTGGTCTTCTCTGTTGTTGTACAGATGTTGGGGCACATTGCTGGTATGTGTTTTAGGGCTTTTATTTACTTTTAAGGGAGAAGCTATATTTTTTGTTGCCAAGTGGTGATGGGTATCAAGATACAATGAAAGTGTGTATATTAAATTCTATGCAGAAAATTTGATATTAAAAGGCAAAAAAAAAGTCTGAGAAGAGCTATTGTTCACAACTCTTTGAGAATTATGAGTATGTTTGATTAACAGATGAATTGATTAGAGTGAAAATGTGGAACTTTTTGCACTAAGCAATATGACATGAAAGTGACTGCCCAGCAAGTAACAATGGTGACTTAATAAATATGAATTTTGAATTAAATTGTTTAAATTACTTCAAGGATGATAGGTTGAATGAAACTTACTTTTCTTCATGGAACAAGTCTTATTTTAATAACAATGTTAGTAATAATACTATGTGACAGTTAATCACTGAATTAAATATATGTAAATTTGGTATCATCCTATTCTATTACACTCTCAATCTGTTCTAATAATGAGCAACTGCTTTTAAGTCTCTTTAAAAAAATAAAATCTTTGAATTAATATTCCTTCATGCACAATTGAAGCTTTCTAAAGAACTCTCTACGACTTACTCTTTTAAGGTACCATTATCCTTTACTCTGGTTAAGAAATGAAAAATAAACTTTTTTTTTTAATGCATCTACTTGAAGTCTTTGAACAGATGTTTTCTTCTGATGCATTTCTATTTGCTTTCTTAACAGTGGATTTTAGGAAGACCTATTAAAACTATATTAACCTAAAGAACAACAATAGCTGAAACAGATTTGAGTGAAATAACTGAATTTACTTTTATATATAGTTTAGAATATTTTTAAGTCTTGTTTTAAATGTAAATAAGCTGTACATGATTGGGTGGATGTTGAGTTTTTGTTTGCTTCTTTTCTTTTTTTTTTTTTTTTGTTTCAGTAGTTGGTATTACATTTTCACTGCTGCTTGATTTTGTTTGTAGAGCCAGAATGAAGACTGGGGAGGTTTGTCTGAGGATATCTTATGATTAAGAGCAATCTAAGGCATTAGCCCTTTTGACCCATCTAAATGATTGGTAACTACCAAGTTTACCATTTTGGTGGCATGGATTAAATGGGTGCTATGCAAAGACTGCTGCACGTGTAATTAAGTCCTTGCAAGGGTAAACAAAAAATGGGTGATGGGCTTAACTTTCTGCAACACTTGCATGATGGTCTTTGAAGAGTGCTTTGACTGTTTCCTTTTATTTTCCTTTTATGTACTAACCGCATCAACTTGAAATGTCTGACTTCTACTGGCTTTCTTTGGTGTTGATAATTAAGTGGGATAATGCAAGTTAGAGAAATGGATACCAAAGCTAATAACTAAACAGATGTTTGGCTTTGTTTACTTACAATCAGCCCATGTAAACATGTATTTATTGGAAAATGAGCTGTTTACATCTGCTGTGCAAAGAAAATGGGCCCTAAAAAGACTGGGTGCTGCTGCAATTGACTGTATATCAAATGCCGGATGCTGCATGATAGAACAAAGCTTATTTGCATATATAGTGCATTGCAACATATTTTTGTCCAAAGCATAAGTGGAGTACGTTGTGGCAGTCCTACTAATAAAGGTAAGATTTTAATTTGCATAAAGCAAGTTTAAAACGGACATGAAAATTATTTGCTGGAGAAAACTTAATTCCTCTGCTGCTTATTTGATATAATGATAAACAAGTAGCTCAGTAAACAAATTGGCTTTTGTAATGTGGAACTGTGGTAATAGATCTAATTTCACATGCAGCTTTATAAATATCAGGACTTAGTTTCCAGATAAAAGAAAATAATTATAGTAGGCAAAAATATTTGTAACATGTTCAAAACCAAATTCACAGTTGGTGTATGGGTATTTTCACCATTTAAGAGTTTCCTAGTGTATGATACAGCCATTGATCTGTGTAGGGAAGAGGGGAGCAGCCAATAACCTGCTTGGATATTAGACCTGAAGAATTAGGGCAGCCAACAACATTTGTTGAAAACAATTTCCTGTATGAGCTTGGACATACTCTGAAACAGCTGTGAGAAAAACCTACGTGCTCAAGCTTGATACTTCCTACATTTTTTCCCCAATTTTATTGCTTTTTCTATGCTCTTCATGATAACAAGTTCATGTACAAAGAGTGTGATTCTCATGGTGAGGTTAGAGTTTAAACTGTGCCTGTAAAACTTTCCTTGCAATTAGAACTTTAAAAAGCTACCTATATTGTTTGGGACCTATGCTACAAACAGAGCTGTTACTTAGGAGTCCTAATCTTTTGTTTGTTTGTTTGTTTGGGTCTCAGATGGCTACAAAGACCACTTCTGGCACATACAAGCTCAGGCTTAGAGAATTCTGTGTAACTCCAATTTACTTGTCTACAGTATGTCCCTGGGTGAATTCTGTGTATGGGCATAGTTTCAGTTGAAGAAATGTGCTTTGTCCCCGTTAAACAGTGACGTTATCTGATGCCCATGGAATGCTACTTCTTGGCCTGTACTGTTCCCTGGAAGGAGTGAAGTATTCTAGTTGCTGTGTTCAGACCTTAATTTACAAGGTTATTGTGGTTCCTCAGAATATGGAGAAAGGGAGATGGCATCTGCTGGGCTGAGTGGAGAGGGACAAATAGATGGTTGCACATAGTAAGAGATGGGGAATAGTTTGCCTGCAGTAAGGAGCTGCAGCTTGTATATAGGAGTGAAGATCATCTGTGTTAAAGAAAGATCTCCTGAGGTAAAGGAGGTTGCCTTTGGGCAAGGGGAGGCGTTTGACTCATAGCTTTGGTGCTTGGATTAACTTGATATTTAACTAATAGGTTATACAACTTCAAATTACTTTAATCCTTGTTACTCTACGAGGCATAACCAAGCCCAGAATGAGTAGAATTTGTTTTTTTGGATGGCTGTTTTAGAGAGAGTTTCTTGTAAACTAGGGTGTTGAGTACTACATGTTCCATGTGGCAATTGTAATAAGCCACGTATTCAGAAGTAGTCAGTTCCATAGAGAATGTGGTGAAATTTATGGTAAGACTTGTGTAATAGTGGAAAACCAGGTGAAATCTTTATATTGTACATTCAAATTGTACTGTGTAGAAATTCTGCTTTTTACTGAGAGCATTTTACAGTGGTAAAGTCATGATCTTGAGTCAGGACACAGTTTGCTCATCACCCAAATGCATGGTGACAGTGACTCCTGTAGAGAAAGCTGAATCCATTCCCACTGCCACCTTTGTGTTGTGTTGATCCACTTGCCCTGTGGTTCTGGGGCTCCTAGATTGTTAGCTAAAACTTGAGCTCATGCAGGGGAGCATGAGGGAAGTGCCAGGAGGAAGAAAGTGGCATTGAAAAGGGAAGTAAAAAGCAGCTGCTTTTGGCAAGCCAGGACTTTTGCTAAAGCTGATAGTGCAGCTTAAATTACATGCTATTTTTAAAAAATCACAGTATCTAAGTGTTTTAAAAAGCCAGTGTTCCACACACCTTGTCCTGGCTGACTGTCTGCTGTGAACCCCCAAGTCAGCATGCATAGGTAGGTTCTAATTTGCTTGTCATATGCTGCACCCCTGCTGTTGGCCTGAGTCATAGGAGTGTAGCAAGGAGCTTTTCAGCAGCAGTATTGACTTTTGGAGTTTTCAGCTGTCCTTTTTCTACCTCTTTCCTGTGTGCCAGAAAAACTATTTTTATGATCATTCTAGAACTGGATTTCAGATCCATTTAAACTGATCCAATTTAAATTTCTCATTTCTAAAAACATAAAGTCAGCAGCTTTTTTTTCCCATGTTTATAACTTGTGCCTGCAAACATTTGTCCAAACAGTTGTAAGAACGCAAAGTGCTGCAGGACCAGGAAGGAAGGGGGATGCTTAAATGCTATTGCCATGGAAGCTGAATAATATTGGATGTGACATGGCTTGTTGCAGCAGCATATTCTGGTCATCCTTTCAAAGATAACAGCCCTGCAGTTTAGGAAATGCTTCCTTTAGCAAAGGAGAATAAGCAATGCAAACCTGTATCTGCAGTGCTGGAAGAAAACATTAATGAATCCTTATGTGCATAGTTTGGCAGTTTGCCAAACATACAGATGCTGTTGGCTTATCTGCTCGAGAACTCAGTGATTTTTAATAATTTTGGCTCTAGCTTCACAATACAAAGTACTCAGCTGTAATACGTGCTTAAAGCATTTGTGTTTTGGTGATGGAGCCTCTGATGGATTCTTAGAACCATCCTTACTGCTAAAGGCTGGGCTGTCGATTGTTCCTGGCTCGCTGCATAGCAACTGATTGGTACATGAGAAGCAGAGCCTCCCAGAGCGATTATCACCTCTGAGCCGGCAGATCAGAGTAGCAGCTAAGAGGCAGGAAGCAGCTACTATTATCCGGTTATAGCACACAAAGCTTCAGCTGATCTTTCTGCTTCTGCTTTTGGGAGAGAGGCAGGCAGGCTGCTGCTGACCTTCTGTCATACCCCTCTGCTCTGGCCTTGTTGAGGTGATGTTTTAGAGCCGAAGTCTGCATGTGCTAGGACGTTTTGCTAAATAACATTTGCAGGACAACTTGCTGTTTCATACTCCAGTTGAGAATTGTGTTGACCGACTTGCATCCATCTTGAAGATTGTTTGTTTTCTCTGTATACGAAGCTGCAGACAAGATCTTGACTAGGAGTTAGCATTGATGAAGCAGTGTTCTTTTTATTTGCTTGTGGTTTTTTTGGTTTTTTGTTCTTTTTTTTTGTAAGAGCATCATAGTTAATACTTGTCTTTGAAGATGTTCAAGACCTCATAAGCATTTCTAGGTTCTGTGAGAAAACACTTTGCTCTTCTTTGAAAGTACAAATAGAATTTCACAACAAAAATGCCTTAGTGGGAAATTTCAAGGCCAGGCTGGATGGGCCCTGAGCAACCTGTCCTGTTGGAAGGTGTCTCTGCCCATGGCACAAGTGTTGGAACTAAATGATCTCAAAGATCCCTTCCAACCCAAACCCTTCTATCTAATAGAAGTTTCTGAACAGTTAGCTAACCAAAGTTTGGGAAACAGTTACTCTCCTGTTTTGAAATCCTTGAAAAGGCAAGTGAACAGCAGCAATGTCCTAAAGCAGCCGTTCATTAGAAATATTTCCTAATAACGATTCAGAAGTAGAGTGTAAAAGTAATTGCTTCTGAAGCATTGCTTAGGAAGTGCTTGTTAAATGTTAATCTCTTCCTACTGCAAAAACTTCATGTTTCTAAATGGAAACCCTCATCCTCCGCTCTTGATTTCCCCATAGCCTGCTTCTTCCCAAACTTCTGTACACTCCATGGTCCCACATCTTGTCTGTTGTTTGAGCTAGGCTTTTGTTAGATGCTGACTGAGGAAAAAAGCCAACTCTTTATCAAAAGGTGGCAGCTGTAATTTTTGTCTGCAGTTTAACATGCCTTGCCTTCATAGGCTTTGTGCTGGTTTTGATGGGAAAGAAGTTAAAACAATAACCTAAGCAAACTTCCCCTGAAAAAAAAGTCGTGCCAAGAATTCACAAAGTCTATGTCACTGCCATGAGATGTCATCAGTAACACGGCAGCCCTACAACACACTGAACTTGAGACAGTTTGGTGTAGACACAAATAATTTCTCTATCTTCCCTGAGGAAATAACACACTTCTCTTGTCCACTACAGGCATAAAATACCTCAAATTGCAGCAAGAAAATAATTCAAGGTAGATGTTAGGCAAATTTTGCAGTGGAGATGATAATGTAGCATTTAAGTAGATTGCCTGGAGCACAATAAAAAGGCATTACTGGATGCCTTTAATAGATGAAATAACTCTCAGGAAAGTTACAGGTATGCTATTTGGGGGACTGGATTAAATGAAGTCCCTTCTAATTTTATTTTGGTTATGATTTTTAATTAGTTTGGGTCATGACTGAGTTGGCTGAGAAGATGTCATTTGGGTTGGACTGCCTAAATAGTTCTGTTTACTCAGATCAACTGTACCATTTTTCTGATTTAAAATATCTCCAGTGACTCAGGCTGACAATTTCAGAGTATTATTAGCTTTTAAAAATGAGTTGTAAACACAGATGCCGTTTTGAAAAAGATTAATTCTAGTAACTTTAAAATATTGCAATTCCACAGTGTGCAGCTTGTGTTGTAGAGCTGTTACTTTTCTGGCAATACTAGGATCTAAGACCTATGTGTTAAAGTCAGATAACCAGTTTACATCCAAATTTTTCAGTGATGATTTTTCAGAGGTGGTATTTCATGTTAGTTTGCCATTATATTGTGCTGTAAGGATATCACTGCCTCCTCCTAGCTTCTAGATCAACTAATTTATAAACTCATTAGATCTAGATTGTTATCTTAGACAACATCTGAGCCTGTGAGCATGTCCTTGAGGTCTGCACATTCCCACCAAAGGAAGGCAAGGTAATGTAGATATTGATGTGGAATTTGACAACTGTTCCTTCCCCATATTGTATTTTCTGGTATTTAGACTAGCAGGCCAACTGCTCTGGAGATAGTGTAGTGGGGAACACAAAAAAAAGTCAATCACAGTTGAACCTTGTTCTCCGCAGTTCTGTGATGGCAAACAATTTGTCAAAACTTCATTTTCCTTTTGGTTGTTTGTAAGGCTGCCCACAGTGCCAGGCCCTGTGTGGGACGGTCCCGGATGTCCTTGGTGAGGTACAGAGGCCTCACTGGAACTCCACTGTTTTCCTTACATTGCTGTGTTATCACTTTGTATCTCCATTACTGTTGTCTTCCATTGAATCCTTTAGTTTCACCTCTACAAGGTCAGTTCATTGCTAGTCTAGTTGTGGTAGTGTTTACCACACTAGTGGTTTAGTTCTGCAAACTAAAAAGCCACCAGGAGTGAAATAACCACTTTCTTCCTATTGTTACCTGACCAATCTATCTTGCTTTATCAGTAAACAGTAAGTTTCTTTGAAGATGAGGCACTAATCCCACAGCAGTAATTTGAGTCAATCATCTTATTTTGTGTACCGTGATTTTAACATCAAAGATAGTGAATTCCTCAAGTTGTAAATCATTAAAAGTACAAGCCAGGGTAAGGAATACCCCAGGACTGTGTAAGTGTGGAAAATACTGAAAAGGTAATAAGTGGATAAACATGAAATGAACGTGAACACTTCATGGCCTTATTTGTTCATGTGTACAGTTACGTAAAATGGGACATGGTCAGTGTTTCCAGGCAAAAGAGGGTGCTAAAGATTGTGTACACACATAATCCTTGAATATAACAACAGTGGGTTGTAATTGGCTGCATAAGACTGCCAGAAAATGAACGGCTCTCGCTCTTCCTTCTGTCTGTCCAGAGATCTAATGTAAAATCAGGGAGAAATCTGTTGCAAGGTTTGACAGGCATTTCAGTGAAGACACCAACGCCAAATGTTGGCTCCACATTTCCAGTGGTGAACACTGGAAGACATGAGTTTTTTTCAAGGAAGAGGGGAATTACGTGTATGCAAATATTTCCCAGATAAAAATTGGCATTTTAGATTATTCCAGTATGCCTGTTTTTCAGTTGTCTTCATGAACAGTCCACCAGTGTAAGTAAAGCAGGAGTTTTCCGCAGGGACCTCCCTGGGAGTATTTGTCTGTGGAGGCTCCAGGAATTTTAAAGGTAGTACTTTATTCTTTTTAGTCAAGACTCCTACTCCCTAATAACATACACTCTCATCATGCAATGCCTTTCCAGTTAGGAATATGCCTCAGCATTTTGTTTTTAATGTAGACTGACGCTTTTTACTTAAGCCATGCAAGAGGTGTTAAGTGTTAAAATTCACATTTGTAATTCTTTATTATATACCAGATTCTTTTGAATTCTAAAAGTTATAGCATGCATCATAAAACTTACTTGCAACTGTTAAAGAGTTGTATAGGTGCTATTATTTTGTGAACTACTGGATTTGTAGTTAGCTTGGTCAGAATAATTTAAACTACTGTGACATGATCTTCAGATTACTGATACTGAAAAACAGTGTAAAAACTGTAGAACTTCTAGGACATTTTTGTTGTGCTTTTTTTGTAATTCGAGAATAGAAATTAAAAACACGCAAGCTTGGACATGTGAATAAACTGAGATGGCGCCGAGGAGACAGTTTTAGAAGTCCATGGGAACTCTCTCAGTTCTGTTCTAAAACTTCTGTCATTCTGGGAAGTGGGATACTAAAATAGATTGAAGATTGTAATTGGTACAGGATCAAAAACGGAAACTGACATGCAGAGAGTAGATTTTGTGTGCTTTCATCCCAGGAAAAGTTTAATGGGCATATATGGGGCTGATGCTCCAAAACTGCTGTTACTCCATTAAAAATGTCATCTGTCTTCAGGGCACTGATTTTGATAAGAAAATTGAGTGTTGCTTTCTTTCTAGCTCATCTTTCAGCAAATTGAATACTGACATTCATGCCAATCATGCAAGAGTGTATTGAGTTCAGCAGCATAATCCAAAAGCAAAGAAAACTTTGAGAGGTGTATCAGATGCCTCCCTTTTTCTAAACAGACCCTCTTTCTACAAAATGTAATTTTTGTCACCAGTAATGCCACTGCTGTAGTACCCTGGTGCAGTGCTGCTCACAGCCGTGTTCTGGAGGCCTGGTACCTCTAAATGTGTGTTTTATTGGAGCAGATGTGGTGGGTGATGTCAGGTGCCACTTAGCCCTGTGCCTGTCTCTGACAGAAGCCAACAGTCAATGCTTGATGCAGAGACAAGTAATAGATAGGGTGGTCCATCTCTGGAACAGTATCTCTGCTTGAAACATTTTTTGGCTAAGAAGAAACTCTGAGCTTATGCAATCAAGTATTTATGATGTGAAGTTGTTTTGTGTGGTGTTGGACACAGCATGCAAGTATGGGGGGGTAAAATGATGATTCTCCCCACTATCCTCACCCCCTGGAAATCTAGAGTAGTCAAAAATACAATATTGTATTTCTGTATCCAATGTCCTTTTAATGTCAGAGATACAATAGTGAGATAATATTTTTGTTTTCTTGCGTATCTGTCCACCTTTCTGTTATGTATAAGAATATGTACATTTCTTTTGTAGCCACGTCATGAATACTTTAATGTACCAGTGTACTAAATGGCTTCATTCATCATGCATGCAGAATTTCAGAGGAGATAGACCTGTGACTTACTCATGACAGAACATTATCATCAGCTTGCTGAATCCAGTCATCTTGAATCTAATAGAATGCCACAACCATTCTCTGCTGTTGTACTTTCCTCTTCCCCCTGTTTTACAGTGTTGTCTCTTCACGTCTCATTTCAACAAAACTTGTGCTTGTTGGCATATGGTTTAACTTTTTTATTGTGTGTAAGCTTGAAGTCTTATGCTTAAAAGTTCTGTAGCATTTTCTGAGCTAAACATCTATATACTGCAACACCTACAGTGTAACATTACTCAACCCATGTTTATCTTTTAAATAGGTTGTAGTATTTAAACATACACTTAAAGTCTGTAGGTGAAGTTAAAAGACTTACAGAGAAAGTAGTGAAGGAGTAGTATCATGTGAAATGTGTATACACACAAGTATTAAATGATGTTGAGTGAAATTCTGTGTAGACCATGCATCTTAATTAAAGGTGCAAATACCACTGTCCCTTTCTGAAGACTGGCACAATAGTGTGACTGACCTTACAAAAAGGAGGGAGGCAGAATTGATTAGGTCAAAGAGAATGATGGGTAAATCTGAAATGAAAACATTTGTATTTAGATGTTCAGAACACTCTCGTGAGTAGTTTAACAGTTGCTGCCACTGAAAGCGAGAACAGGATCATTGCTTTACAAATGAATAATAGAATCATTAAGGTTGGAAAAGACCTCTAAGCTTATTGAGTCCAGCCATTAATGGTTAGGGTTGGAAAGATCTAAGTCCATTAACAGTATACTTGCAATATGCCTTCTTAAATTGGCATTTCCAGTTCTAAGTGCAGGCTGCCTTGTGTATTGGAATACTGCCACGAGGGTGAGTGGATTCAGTTGAAAAGTGGGCAGAGTGAGAGGGCATGTAATGCATCCTGTTTGTAACCTAAAACCAATACTGATTTTGAAAACTGTTTCCATGAATTATTATCAAGGAGGTGATTATAAAATGAACCACAAAAAAACTATTTCCATGTACTATATGTGGTAATGCACTACCTTCCAAATGTTAAACTGACATAAAAGTGGGAGATTTAGCGGATTAGACAAAAGATTTGGATTGGATTTGCAGCATTCTGAAATCTTAGAAAATAAGATCATAGGAGTGGTTTTCCATTTCCAAGTTTGCCTTTTTTTCCTGTGAGCCATTAACAATGTGTTTGGATGTCTGGTTAATGCTGCTTTAGCCTGCATTATTTCATGCCTGTTGGCTTAAAATGCTGTGCATTGAGCTGTAATGAGATGCTGTTTTTCTTGTTATCTGTATACAGCTGCTTGCTTCTAAATGACTAGGTAATGAATTAGCTTTTCTGGCATGTTTGAAATAAAGTATTGCATGCACTTCTGTCTCATGTGAATGACTTTTTTCCTCATCTGTGTTCTGATATTTCAAATTTGTGTTGTTTGCCTTGGGTGATTCTGAGCTGCAGGTAGTATATAACACCGCAGAATGTTTTACATAAGAATTACATAAAATGTTTGACACTTACTAAAACAAATAATGTGAACAAAACATAATAAAATTCATTCTATTTGTTTCTTAAAAGTAGTAATTGGTGAAGTTATTCCTCTAGCAAAAGACTTAGCCTTAGGTGTTCCTTGAGATTATATTGTTGATGAGCACATAAGAAGGAACATCTGCCTCAAGGTTACTGCTTTAGTAGTAAAAAAATTAAAATATGTCTGAGTTGTATGAGTGATGTATCTGTGGACAAGTAGCTAATGTCCTTGAAATAGGTTGCTTTTAATAGTTAGCCAATGACCTTTATGTACTTGAAGAAATTTAGTGTTTAAGTATATGCCTGCTGAAAATCATCTAAGACTTTGAATTGGCAATGAAGACAGGAATACTAAACTGCTCTAAAGACAGTGGCAGCACTGCTCTGTATTTCTTCATAGCTATAAAGAACTTTGTTTTCAGGTAACTTTGTAAATATCCTGTTTCGCTCCTGAGTAACTCTTAAGTGTCCACTGCTGTCTAATCAACTTAAAATTGAAAAGGGAATTTATTTCAAATATTTTGAAGAGCCTTAAATGCTTGAGAAGTTGTATTCTTTTAGAATGCTCTTGAGTTCTGGTGCCATAGTTAGTTAACAGTGTAGGATTTCTTGAGTAAAATGCCTTACCTTGGTGGATAGGGGAGGTGTGTCTCTTCTAAAATGAATGCAACAAAGTAATCTGGGAATATAATACAAAAAGTTATATTAAAAATGCTACATAGCCATTTCTTCAGTCAGTGCCTCCTTTTGGGGATTTGGTAAAATACACATGTAAATCTTTAATCCTGCCATCCTGTCTGGCTTTGTCAAGGTCAGTGCAGTTCTAAGAATATTTAAATATTGCATCAGTGAGGGGAAAAAAGCCAAGCCAACACTACATCTTTAATATACCAAGTATCTTGTTTTCAGATTTAACTTGCTTTTTTGTTGTAATTTCTTATTTGCTGCTGGATTTTAGAAGTCATCTCAAAATGCTGAGAGGTGGCCTGTTCCAAGCTCTGACTTCTAAATGAAGTTGCCTTAAAGTATCATAGCTTGTTCCTTCACTGCTGAATCACCATATACATGAGCTGAATGACGATCGTAAACTTGAAAATTTTATGCCACATAATCAAGGTTGATAGAGACAGTGTTCTGATGTTATTTGCAAGGTTTGAGGTGTTTAATTTTGTATTTTACCAACATTATTTTTCTAATAAATATTTGCAAAGCAGTTGAAAAATAATTAGTTGGCTGCCTTAACTGTTATCTGCCTTTTTTTTTCTGCTGCATGACATGTCTTGTTTTAGGATGCTAAAGTAAGTTTATTTATACTCTTGATATTAAAGCTTTTGTTTTGATATGGACACAGTATCCCCTTTTATTTAGTAGGGCATTGTTAATAGTTATGGTAAAGGTCAGCCTAATGTTTCCAGTTTAAACTATTTCTTTTCAGATGCTATGGAAGTAATGAATACAAAACTGATGGTAATTCTTTGGAATTTGGTACTAAACAACTTCCTCTGAATCTAAGGAAAGCTTTCTAAGATTAGAATTAACCTAAAACTTTATGCCTGGTGTGGAATAATAAAATTCCTGTTCTAAAAAACTCCTCCTGCTCTGAAAAGGGATCAATTTGACACCAGGCATACCAAGGTACCTTGACCTGGTTTGATGAATTAAGCATGTGATCACTGTAAAAAAAAAAAAAAAAAAAAAAAAGAAAAAAAAGACTTTGTATAAAGATCTGAAGGGATACTGTATCTTAGTTGCATCAGTAGTTTGATTCACCCATTTATTCGTTCTTCCCTAACAGATTTTTGAGACCCTTGAAAAATTCACTGACTCCATTGCAAGACCCTTCCCCAGTCCCTCCCCAGTTCCTATCTCTGTTAACTCGGTTGTGATTTGTTCCCTGCTGGTACATCTGAATTGTTTTATTTTTATTACGCTTAAGGGCAATAAAATCTACCAGCTATTCCTGTGAACCATGACAATCTATTTAACAGCTCTGTGAAAAGTGCAGCTAATACCATGTTTGCAAACTGCAGTACTTCCATGTTTTCGTGTCTTTTCAGCTTGCTTTTTCAATTCAGCATCTTCCATACTAACTCGTGTGCGGTGCCGCTCAATACAAACACAGTGTTCATTTACTGCTATCTCACATTTTCCCTCCGTAGGAAGCAGAGACCCCACGTAGTGTACTTGAAGAAATTGGATTGACATAAATCTTCTCTTCAGCTGATACCATCTCAGTGTTTCATACTGTAAATGTTCACTGCCTTCATTGTAATGTTTAGCTAATGGTGTAAGATGCTGTTTGTCAGTATTACTGTTTTGCTAAGCTGCTTCATTCAGGCCTACAAGAAGAATACTTTTTTTTGAAAAGGGAACAAGAAACCTAAGTTCAGAATTTATAAGTGAAAGGGAATTAGATTTAAATTGACTCAGTGTTTCCCTTCACTGCATTTATAGGAAAATTGCATTTGACTTCGGTAAGTCTACTGTTTTTTATAAGTAAACTTGACTTCAGGAAATAAATGTATTACTATGACATAAGCATAGTCTATCTAAATGAAAAGAAACTACATGGACAACTCCAAATATGAAACATTACAGTGTAGAAATTGTTCATGCAACCAAAGAATTTGTTCATCTACATTTTAGTCACCACTTGTGATTATTCTGCTTATTTCAGTTGTAGCATAAGGATTGGAAATACCTGTTTACTACTGAATTTGTCATTATACCAAAGAATCCTGCCAGGATCTGCATATCAAACTGGTAAAAACTGTTAAGGTGATAACTGCTTTTTAAAGAAAACTGATCAACTCACTAGACGTGAAGGTGTATTTTAGTGTAGCTACCTTGAGCAAAACTGTGCAAGTTACTATACTCAAAAGGGAATGCATGTAGGGGAAAAGGAAAACCAACCCAGACTGAATAAGGAGACTGTTTTTAGGTCTGATATTAGCTTGCTTAGACTATGAACACAGGAAAGGATGTCAGCTTTCTAACTGAATAGAGAGAGGCATAATGAAAATTGAATACTTTCAGAGATGAGAAAGAAGAAGATTTACAGAAGGAACCTTTTATTATTTTCTTTCAAAGTCTACCAATTAATTTGTATGCATTGGTGTTTTATAGTTATGCTTTATTGGGTGTATAGGTACCTTTAGGACACATCAAGTGTCAAAGTCATTTAACTGCTTTTCTTGATCAACACGTTAGATATGTGCCACATTCCCTACAAAACTCCTGCGTGATGTACAGTTGAACCAGCTAATTTGCAGTGAGAGCTCTTAAACATTAGATTTGCATAGTATATTCACTACAAATCATGTAAATTGATATCCAATATATTTTGACACTTCTGAGCAGACTTTCAGTAATTACAAACTAAGCCTGTTTCACTTGTGGAAATATGATCCATATGTGGTGTTGAGGAGACAGTGGGAGTCTAGGCCTGGGAGTAGCCAAGTTCTGTTGCCTGTCCCCATGGAGGGGTTGCCGTCCCTGCCCTCCCGTCCCAGATCCCTCCCTCTAGGAGTTTTGGCTTGTTCACCTGAGTTAGTGCCATGTTTTCACCAAGTTTAGCACTGGCAGTGGTCACTGGCACTTCTGTGGCCAGCTGGAGAGCCAATTCAGTAGCACCCAGCCAAAGGAAGAGTGCGGTGTTGCCACTTCTAAGACCCCTGATCCAGATGCAGCATCAGTACTTGTGCCAGCAGAACGGCCAGCCAGGGCCAGGCTCTGTGTGCCACTCCTGTGGCAGTGCCAGGGCCGTACCTGTGAACTCAAGCCATTAGAACTTGTCCAGGGATGCCCACTGCGGGATTTGCACACAGATGCCAGATGACCAG
The DNA here is from genome assembly GCF_000738735.6 of Corvus cornix cornix. Classification (NCBI taxonomy): domain Eukaryota; kingdom Metazoa; phylum Chordata; class Aves; order Passeriformes; family Corvidae; genus Corvus; species Corvus cornix. Next base: position 101,156,488 of record NC_046332.1, on the reverse strand, counting down.
AGATCATTTTTGTCCCAGGGCATTTCCCCAGTGCACAGCGGGCAGGGATAGGTGAGGGTAGAGGGGTAGCAAAAGGACCCTGTGTGTGAGATTAAAGTGGTAAAATGGATTTAAGTCAAACCAGAAGCAATTTTATATGTATTAAACACGTTTTTAAAGTTTACACTGTCACTTGTATGTGCTTGGCTGGATTAAGCTTCGTTGTGATTGTGACAAACTGTTTGACCTCTGTCTGTCACATTGGTTTAGTTGTAATAAATGTCCATTTTTACACCATTGCTGTGTTTATATGTAATTAGTGCCTGTATTTGCAGAGGAAAGAAGAGGCCACTCAGTGCTGGCTTAAAAAAAGGGTATTTTATTACAGTGCTTAACCTGTTCTTGAGCACTTCATTAAAAAATGTTGAGAATACTGTGTCCAAGTTTAGTTATTTACATCCATTTAAATTGTAGAGAAAGCAATAAATTAGCAAGTTTTTGGAAAGCTTGCCACATTAAACATGAAATCTATTTAAGTGGATGTTAAATTGATGGGGTAGTACCACTTCATTTGAAAATTAAACCACATGTTGGGAGAGATTTCTGGATAATACAGACTGAATATTCAGTTATTTTCATAGAATTCTGAGCAAGTCAATACAACGTTTACAATCCTGGTCTCAACCAAAAATATGTCAGATGAATCTGTTCTCCACCTTTCTAAAAGAACTGAACTGCTGCTTGATGTTATCAGCAAAAGCATGGGGAAAAATTACCATCTTTGGGCATTTCTGAAATTAATTTGAAATGAAATTCTGGTTTTTGAATTTCTGGTCTTGTGGGGAAGGGTTTGGTGGGGGGAGGGGAGCTAAATAATAAGTGAGAACTTCTGGATTGTTCAGGCAAGTTGATTGTTGTCTTGAGTGTCTTCAACTTCACTGACTTAAGTCTTCAACTCAAAGCGGCCTTCCTAAACATCTGCTGTTCCTTTTGGGGTAAGGCCACAATGATGGTCACCCTGTGGCTGCCTCTGTCAAGTTCCCACGTACCATGGGTTATGGTTGTCCAGCTTGCTTTGCAGTCTGTCCCATGGCTCGACAAAGTATTCCCTGTCCGTGTCACATCAGTTTTGGTTTTCAGCCATAGATACTGAATTCACCTGATACATCAGTGCTGAGCAGGAGTATATGTGGAATAATTGGGGTTTATTTTAATTGCAAGCTTATAGTGAAAGCAAAATGAGCTGCACTCTTTGGATGATGTAAGAAAGTAAATGAAGCTTTTAGGTTATTAACTACCATAGACGTCCATGTTTCATGTTTTGTAAGAAGTGCTGATCCAGGACAGGAAGCAATAGCATCTTTTAGCAGGCTCTTGCATGTCTTTAGAAAAAACCAAGTTATTTAGTGCACAGGAATGTCACTGGTAAACCTGAGGGCAGTTTCCGATAGACTGAACGTGCTAATACAAAACCGGATGCAAAACAGCCATGCTGCCATCACAGGGCATAAAACTGGGAGAGGAGTCACTTGGGATGCATTTTGGACAATGTACCCCGTAGATAAGGGCTAGGGCAGAGAGGGAAGGCCTTGTTGGGTGTCCCTAAGAAATGCCTTGCATTCAACACACAGACATGTGCCACCCCTCCTCCACCCCTGGTGGGGGTTGGCTACTCTGGACAGGCAGACAGGGAATGAAATCCCACAGAAGTGGCCACCAGCTATAGTTGGAGGGAAGGCACTCTGCTGCAAGGGGGCAAGCCCAGTTCCCTGATGCCTTAATTCTGCTGAGCAGCAGCAGTGCCCATGCCTACAGGGGTTCCCACTGCACTGCCACTATTCCCCTTGTGCTGCTGAACAAGGTAGTGTTGCTGCCTGGCTGGGCAGTTCCTCCTCCACTGAAGGGCAGGAGCAGCACCTTCTCCCCACCGTGACTGAAATGGGGCATCTGGCAGGCTCTGGCACTGCCACCCTGAACCTCTGTGTAAATGCCAGAATTACTCCAAAGCACCTTTGTGATCCCTGCAGAATTCACAACTGAAAAAAAGTATTTTGAAAGCTGCTGCTTTTAAGTAGTCATTTAAGTCAAAACAAAACTTGGCCCCTATTAATTCACTTTACAAGGTCCTTTTCTGTGACTATGTGGAATAACACGCAATAGGAACAGGCTATTCCTTACAAATTTAAATGCTTTCTGTGTTCTTCTGGGGCTTCTTCCCTTTGAGAAAGAAAATAATTAATCTTTACATTAAAAAACTTCTAGGCTGTTTGTCTCTCCAGAATAAAATAGCTCACTCAGATAATAATAAGGAAACACAAAACCATGCATATAACACTACTTAAGGTTATGAAGCAGAGAATACTGAAAAATACAAACTCCGAAGTTAGGAAACTGGTAGAATCCCAGGTTTCATGCTAACAAATGCAAGCTAAATGTCAGATCTACAGCACTCAAATTCTGTGTAATAAACAGTGTGTGAAAGTGAAGGGCAATCACAGCTACCAGTCCTACACTGCACAGATACAGCCAGCACGTTTGGGTCCAGACCTCAAGAAAAACAAGCTGAAGCTTCAGCCATTGTAGTAGCAGAAATAAAGTATATTTTAATTTTTACATGCATTTCTGAGCAAGTTTGGTTTTTTGATTTTTTTTTTTTTTGTTTGTTTTTTTAATACAGCCACTCGGCTTCCCAGATCCTGTTACAAAACTGTGGGGACAAGGAGCCTAATTACCCATTCTCACATTGGTGTTACTGGGCACTTAGTTTGTAATCCCACGGAGGCCTGGTTTGCTTATTTCACCTGACTGGTCACAGGTTCCCACCACCTCCTCCAGCACTTTTCGTGACAGCTGATTTTGCTGGGATAATGCTCCGTGCCGTCCGGCCCTGTGACGCGGGATGCACAGCACCTGCACGGGCACAAGTCAGCTCTCACACCACAGCTGTGGGAAGCAGGGCAGCCCCAGGGAATGGAAGATGTTACCAGCCTGCTGGTGGCGAACTGAGCCACAGTTTGCTACATGCTGTGCCAGTGACCCAGCGAGATAACTGAGCATCTATGAAAAAAATAAGAAACCTTAGGGAAAATTGGTTGCTAAGGTGTAGTGAGAAAAGGTACATTGTAAGAAACTGGCGGTCACAAATTTCTCAAATGGAATTAAAAACTTAGTGCTGTCTATCCTTTGAAATATGCCTTTCAAAAAAGTTATTATTTCAAAAGTTACGCTATTAAATTGCAACTCCTACATCTGTTAATAACTAAAACATTTAATCAAATTAACTAAGCTACAGCTCTGCCTACAGTTATGACAATATATAGTGAAAGTCGGGTTTGAACTGAACATCACTTTTGTTGGATTACTCCATATTGGACAAGTTACACATGAAGAAAGAAGGAAAAATGTATAATCAGCATGCTAGGTGCAGTATGCATTTAGAAAAGCAAAAATATATATATATAATATCCAGAAGCAATGTTCACTCAATCTTAACTATCCTGGGGAAAAACATTCTTGCTGTGAGGAATGCTACTGGTAAAAGTCAGATACCCAGATTTTCTAAGGGAGTTTATGTTACAGTGTTGGGAGTTGTAATGAATTCCTATTTGGGAGCACTTCATGCCTGCTTTAGGCTTCTAACATGGGGTCTGATTGATTCTCTAAAGGCAGGAGCCCAGTTCTTTGGAGAGACTAAAGGGAGTTATCTCTACAGACCATTAGGGCACTTGCACCTTCAGTGCCACAAACTCTCTCCAAGTGTCTGAGGACACTGAGGTGCCCAAGTTAAAAACCTGAAGATAAGCCATGTGAAATACAGTACATCTAGCAGCACAAATCTTTTAAATAAAAGTGAAAAAATACTGGTAAGGATTTATCTAACTGCAGGTACTTTGCTAATATAGCTGTCATTTCAAAAGGGTTTTGTCCCAGTAATTTCATTTTTATGTACCCTACTCTTCACCTTGGCTGTAGGAAAGCAAGGCAGTAAAGTGCCTTAAACTGTTCGTAAAATAAACTTTAAAAGGCTCTAAGTCAAGTCCTCCTCTCCCAAAAACATAAAAGTATTCTTTCATGTATAAACCCTTCAGTTTCTTCAGCCACTCTGCAGCCATCTTGATTGAGCCTTCACAATCACATCTTTGGTTCCCACATGGACACTTTCCACCCCTCCAGCACAGGTTAGGCAGGTTGTTTTCACCTACAAATGGTGTGCAACCAAGAGGTATGCAAAGTATTTCTAACCTCACTCGAGGATTACAGTTCCGTGGTCTCCACTCTTATTTGGGGATTAAGGTACTGAATAAACTGATTGTTTCTCTGTGTACTTGCTACTTGGTTTTAGTCTACTGCAATCCCTACAATCAGCTCAGCAGCTCAGTGAAGGCAGAGAAAAATCCAACACTCATGACCAAAAAGCTCCTACTGGCCAAGTATTGTACCATCAAACAGTGATGTCTTTGAGATCCCTTTTCTCCAACTCATAAAACGATTAGATTTTCTTTGTCTAGAAAGAGATTTCCCATAAACAGATGAAAAATACAAATGGCAGTCATCTACACAGACCTGGATCTGCAGTGTGCTGGGGTGTGAATTTACTGCACACTGGCTGATCTGTACTAACTCCTTACAGGGACAGTAAACACTTAACACACACATAACAGAAATAAGCATATACCAAAGAGGCTTCACTTCTCTATTTGTACTCAGTGTGCATCCAGGTGTTGCAGCAGTTCAGAGGGACAGAGGAGCTAGAGTACTTGACATTCACACCTTCTATAGGACGTAAAACTTTTAATTTTCTCAAGCTTCGCACACAGTAAACTATGTTCCTTTATTAGGAAGAAACATTTTAATGTGCAAGAACACTTTATTTGAAATTCAAATATATCTGGTGCCCTATTGGAAAGATTTCTTTGTCAGCTCTATTTTTATCAATTAGTGATTTCTGAAAATAATTCTCACTTTGTTTTGGGAGTTTCACTATTTTTTCCTCTGCTGCTTGATCTCTTTTTACCCCTGCTCCTGGATCGAGAGGAACTCCTGCTTCTGCTCCTGCTGCGTGTCCGACTGTGACTCCTGCTGCGACTGCGGCCTCTCCTCTTCCTGCCCCTGCTGTGAGACCTCCTCCTTTCTCGACTTCTCGACCTCCCCGACCGGCGCCGCCTCTTGTTTTTGCGGCGATTCTTTTTTCTCTCAGACTCTCCGTTTCTCCGGTAGGAATGGTCGGGGCTGGGGCTGCCCCTTCTCCTGGACCGGCTGTAATAGTCGTCACGATGGCTCGATCTGTTTCTCCTCTCAGAGTTTTTAGACAACTGATGAGTCCGTTCAGGAGAAATACGTATGTCTCTATTGGCCTCCCAAAACTCATTGTTTGGATTTTTGAATACATGAAGAAAGTTGCAGTGTTTCCCTCTCGGACACTTCTGCCTTTCAAATAAGCCTGCAACAGATTAGGGTTTGCTTTTTTATGAACCAGACCTGTTAAATCTCTTTCTTCATTATGTACCTAGTGGAAGAAACTTAATTATCGGAATTTTTGCTTCTCCAAACAGAAGAACATGCATCTGACCACCTATCAATTTAATTCACACAAGATTAATTTTCACTGTGTACTTTTCTTGGAATTAGCTTTTTAACAGCTATGAAGATTTGGTTTTAGTTTAGAACAAACTTCATTTTTCATACCTTAATGTAAGAAGGTAAATCTAGGTAAGTCAAATATTATAGTTACTGCTAAGAACCGTTGATAGTCCAGAAACTGCTGTTGCTTCTCAACAGATAAATTAGCACTTCCTGTAGTTTCACCCTAAGATTATTATTTCTAAAGTTATAATCCAAACCTTCATTTCTAGACCATGGTAAATCCACTAGAACAATTCAGACACTTACATGACATGGTGTAGTACTCCCTTTCTTTCCTGGATCTACACAAGCAAGTTAGCACTTTTGTCTTCCAAACAGAAATGAATACAACACTAGGCAGATCTGAAAGCTACAGACTAATCCCTCTTTTTCACTTCCATGAGTGAGTACTCTTTCAATAACACATATTCTCTTTTCCAAGACTCACCACATATGGCAGTTTTCCACCTCGTCACAGGACAGAATTCACAATGAAGCTGTCTGCCTGCATACCATCGTCCACTGAACAGAGCCAGAGCTGCCTGACAGTCCTTCTCCCTTTAAAAAGTAAAAACAACAGACAGCATTACCATCACACAGTTATTTCAGACACCAATTTTGGGCTCCATTACACTATGAGAATGAAGTGGATGGACAGTACAAACACTTCTCATTCATGACTCAGCTCTGGAGTTCAGTTCTAACGCTTGGTAAGACTGCGAGTACTTACGACTGGTACTGGACGTACACATTTCCTCGCAGGTGAGGCTCATAGTTGCAACTGACCTGAGGGGATGGAAACAGGAAGTTAGGGCAGTGGAAGGTTTATGCTGTACAGCAGCTCACACATTCTGAGATGGGCAATTCTCATTTATGACAGTTCATCCATATCAATTTAGAGATGATTTTCTTCTGAATACAGTGTTAACCAAAAAACAAAAAAACAAAAAACCCCAGAAAAAAAGCCTTTCTGGCTTACGTTTGACTGTTTCCAGCACTATGCTTTGATTAAATCTGGGACCTTGGCTTCACTTAGTCCACAAGACAGCTTGTACTCCATTGTCTTGCACTTGTCTGGGCCAACCCTACTATGCAACATCCAAATCCTGCTCTGACAACAGTTAGTAGTATCCTCAAGTGGAAATGAGGGATTCATTACAGTAAGCGACTCTAGAGGAGTGTATCTTCACAGCATCCCGTGAACTGGGTTCGAAAAGCTGAAGACACCATCCTTCACTGTACAGTTCTGAAAAACCTTTTTTTTGTAATGATTTAGCATTCAAAGTATATCTAAAGCTCTCAAAAATATAAAAATTACCTTTGAAAAAGCTTGCTGCTTGTTACAAAAGATTCTGAGATGGGCAGGTCCAAGCAGGTGGAACCCAGTTCTCCGGGGCAGAACTGCAATTCCAGCCTCTGTTGCCTGCAGGCCTTGTCCAATATTCGCAGCAAACTAGATTAGTGGCTCCTTTCATCCCTGAACCCTGGCTGACCCTCAGGGAATACCTCTTTGTATGCTGGATCAGGAAAGGGCTTCAGCCACAATAACAAGCAGTTGTACAGTTAAGTATTACAGGGTAAGGAGTCAAACTATTTGAGATAAACAATGTCAAGACAAGAACAAGTGAGAATGATTTTGCCATAGCCATTTCTGGGTAGGAGAAGAACCCTAGTCTTCTAGGGTAGTGTTTTATCAGGATCTTCCAGATTCTGGAGCAGCTTCCCAGAAAAAACAGCCAAAACAAAACCTTGGACTACACTGGAAAAGGAAATCAGCTGAAAGACAGGTGTGTATAATCTGATTCTAAACGGTCACAGAGTCTCAGCTCAGTCACAGTTAAGATCCCTGCAGCCAACATGTCATTCCGTAGCATCTCTAATGTAGTTAAAATGTCCATGAGAATCACTTTGCTGTTGCACAATTGTCTCAGAAGCCACGAAATGCCACACTAACAGTCACAGGGACCCAAGCAGGTGCAGCTTAGCACGGCTGCACAGAATGCCACTACAAAGCCAAGGACCTGACTTTGCTGATAAGGCTTTTCAAGCCATGCTCCATAGGAAATCTGCATCCTGTGTTCTAGTAGAGGACAGCCTGCTAATATCCCATGAGTCAAAATACGGAGGGGATACTCCACTCCTCCAAACAAGTGAAGGTTTCTTACCTATGAAGCTCATAATGCAACTATTGAAAACTCACTCTTTCTACTTTTCATCTTGCTTGAAATGCTAATGCTATCTCAGTCCTGAGGCAGTTGTCAGTAGATGAACACAAAAGGAGAAAAGGCACTATGTGCCTCCTGGTGACTTCAGGAAAACAGCGATGGCAAACAGAAAGGGATGCTGCAATAGATTCTGATACAAGGAGATTGCACCATCCAGGCTGCATATTTTGGGGCAACATGGGACTGTCAACACACACACATCTGTCATCTCTGAGGTCTCCATTTACAGATCCCTCTTTTTCCCCATAAGAAATCATAATATAAATGGGAAAAAAATCAGTACAAAACATTCAGCAAACCAAATGCACAAACTAATGATGGATGACAAATCTCAAGACGATTTATGTAACTTACCTTTCTGTAATTCATCCTACTGAAATATCTGCTATCTTTTCAGTTCATTGTAATCTGATTTTATTTTATTCAGCCAGTCCTAAAATGACATTGTTTGGGTGTACACTCCAAATACATTTCATACCCCACTATTTCATTCCTTAGGCCCAAATACAGTAGCTCAGATGTATTTATATTGTCTAACAGTCTTAGTGGACCCTCTTGGGCTTAGCACAGGGTAAGAAAAGAAAGAACAATGGAATAAGTGGACTGTTGAGCAGTGTGAATAACTTGCAATATAGAAGCACAAGCTTTTGTAACAGTTCAGGGGAATGGGAGAGAAGATTCACCCAGAGTAAGATGGTGCTCTGTAAGAGTAGTGACAAGTTTACAGGTGACATGAGAGATGCAGTTTGCTGTAAGGATGCTGCATAGTTCCCTAGTGTACACAGGCTTTGGCTGGGGCATGCTGGACAGAACTTCTCTTAAGGCTCATGAACCACACTTGGATGCATACCTTGAACTGAACCACCTTCCCCACATTCTGAAATTCAGGGAGCACGTCCTCATAGAACTCCAAGAACTGCTGGTAGGTCTCCTCATCACTGTACTCGAGACTGGCATCTGTGTCATAGTCGTCTCTCCGGCACTGCTCCATGCCAAAAGTGATGAACATCCCTCGCACGAGCAGTGTCTTGCTAGATGTGGGGTAGTTATGCTTGCGAGAACACCTGGACAGGTGTAGTGAAGAAAGAGAAGTGGAAAGATTGGCACTTTCAGCAGAAAAAACACTTGTGAAAGCTTCAAACATTTGCCATTTTCACTTACAGTTACTATAAAAGAAAATCCATTAGTGGAAGATCAAGATATTACAATTACTAAACCAAATCTTTTGGAGTGAGTTTGTACATAACCTTAATGCTTCCTTAATGCCATTAACAAACACGTTCTTGCTTAAGAAACCACAACTACAAAAGCTATCAATATCAGTGTCACAGTGAGCACAGAAGTAATTTCTTTTAGGCTACTAGGGTTAATGTGTCCCCATTTTCTGAAGGGCTTAAAAGATTGTCAGGAGTCTTTCTATAAAGAGATTTTAAAGCAAGTCCCCTGCTCTTCTTTTTGCAAACTGAACAACTTTTACTGAAGTTGTTTTCATCATATAGGGATGGAAAGCAGGAGTGAGGGAAGAACGGCACATTTAGACCTGCACCTGGATGAGTACAAGACTGGTATTTTTCCACTTCTAACAAAAACAAAAAAAACCAAGAAACCACATGAAACAATTACAAAGGTTCTTCTAAGTCAGTCTTATCTTGATCTGCATCTTCTTGGCAGCCATAAAAGTATTAGGTCTCCCTCACCATGCATCATATTCAGGCTACCTTACCAACATGCTGAAATACAGTTCTCCCCTACACACCTTTAGATTCAGTAAGAACACAGATGTTCTCCATGTTTATTTCACTGTGCTTTATGATTCCCATGCAATATGTCCCCAAGCAATGGGGTCATGCACTCTCCAACACATTTCTCCTTGTCATGACATGATCAGAAGAACATCCAGACTAGTAGTCTCTTTATGTCACTGGACAGCACAGACAAACTGCAGGGAGGTCAGGTCTCAAAATGGGCAACTACAACCTAGACTCCAGCTAGGAAGCTTTTCTGCACCCAGTCAGTCAGAAGTGGACTCTCACCTTCTGGTTGACACCTTAGACTTCAAAAAGCAAACAACAAAAAAAAATCCAATCTCCAAACCCAAAACTAAACCAGAAGACAATTAATTTGATGCTTATTATTTTTTTACATTTTAGAAGCTGCCTCCTTTTGCTGTTCAATTTCAAAAGAACACAAACCCAACCAATATTGTCTGTACATAAAACGATACATTCACATGACAGAACAAAAGGAACCCCAAGGAAAATGAATGACTCAAGAATCCAACATTACTGCAAAACGTTAGGTTTTGAATTACTGGGGAAATTGGTAGTAGCAAACTCAGCCGGTTTTAGCTTCTTCAAGACATAGTGAACTTAGACAAGATTCAGCAGTTATTTGTTGATAACACTGGCTCTTAGTTTTGCACAACTCCTTCCAACCCATCCTTCCAGTCCTACCCTAGCTGTACCAGTCCTTCAACTCACAGACAGCACTAGACATTACAATGACCAGATTATGAAGGAAACAGGTATGTGAGGAAAAAGGAAGAAGATGAAAGAGAGGTAGCTGAGATCAACAGGGGTTAAAAGAAGAAGGGCAGAGTATGTTTCTCAGTATTTATTTTCCAAGGGTTATTCATAGTTCAAATGCAAAGTTCAAAGCAAAACTGAATTTTATGCAATCCATAAATAAGCCATGGAGGCTATCTCCATTAAAGACCACTGAAACAAAAACACTGTGAAGATTACAAAGACCTAGACATTTGAAAAAGAATGCTGTCTACAGTGACATAGCTGGTGAAATTTTTATTATGGAATTCAACACATATTTAAGAATAGAAAAAAAGATGTTAACTTGAAGCTTCCATATAGTTGAATTATAATTATCCACAGTATACATCACACTGGAACAAATTACTCCTAGGATAAAGAAAACTACAAAGAAAACTACAATAGCTGGACCACACATGTTTCAGTGATACAAGTTAGTAAAATAACCTCAGAAGTTTTTGCTGAAGATTCATGTAATAAATATCAGAGTACTTCTCTGCTAAGCTGTTGTTTCTCCTTAGCACAAAAAAAATCAGGGATTTTCCAGCCAGAAGCTGCATTTGGGTCATCATTGTCTCTGGTCGGCGATGAACATGTACTCCACAAACTCATTTATACTTCTGGCTTCCTCTACGTCCTCTGGCAACACGTTTGCCATTTGTTTCATATGAGAAAGTCCTTTCTTTTTCAAAGCTGGTAAACATTCAGAGACACCTAACTAAAATGCAAATAATCACTCCTACCCTACTCCTGAGTTTGCTGTTCATCTACCACAGCCCTCCTCCATCTCCCTCTTTGAAAGCAGAATCTGGACTTGTCAGCCACTTCTACAGGGGTGTTGCTCATCTCCCATCATCCTGACGAGCTTCTCTGTTCTTGCCTTTTACTACACTTCCCTCCTGAGATAGGGCATCCTGTCAGCGTACCAGAATCATGAATGAATGTATTGCACATTTAAATAGTGAGAACTCTGGAAGCTACGTGACAACTTTCCCAACTGTGCAGATTTACCTTAATTTACTTTAGTCCATTTGGGATTTGAACAGATGCAAATTAGAAAATAAAAAAAAATCTAACATATGACATATCAAACCTGTACTAATAACAGACCATATACATTCTGGCAGGTGTTTAAGCTAAGGAAAACTCATTCTGACCAGTGTAACCAGAACGCAGCCAGAATGCACCATCAATAACATGCCATAACAATAAACAGCTCAATTCCAGCCAGGCAATGCTCTGCTCTCAATCCACATCCACATCCACAGAAGTATTTTATGTGGCAATTTTTCCTCCGTTTGCTTATGACCTAACTAAGTTGCCTCCCTTTCATCTCCCTAACACACTTCTATCCTGGTATATATTCAATGGATTACCTGTCTCCAAATCGGCAGGAACCTGTTTTAATATAGAATGGGCAGTTCGCTCTGTCCTTCTCTGTTCCCAGATTCTCTGGGGGCTCTGGGTTGTGCCAACTCACACCATTCTCCAGCTGTGGAAGAAACATTAAAGTACACAGAAGTTAGAGACAAGTAAAGAAATAAAACTAACTAAATTCACATGCAGTTGTGAGCACTGTGTTTCTACAAAGCAGGCTGAACCTAATTAAAGCATTGTTTTTCTGCCTTGTACACCCGTGTTGTGGTTTAATCCCAGCCAGCAGCCAAGCCCTGTGCAGCCACTTGTTCACAGCCCCACCAGTGGGATCAGGGAGACAATGGAAGGGTAAAAGAAAACTCGTGGGTTGGGATAAAGACAATTTAACAGGGAAAGCAAAAGCCAGGCCCACACGCAAAGCAAACCCAGGAATTCATTCACTGTGTCCCACAGGCTGGCAGGTGTTCAGCCATCTCCAGGACAGCAGGGCTCCACCATGTGTAATGGTGACTTGGGAAGACAAACTCAATCACTCCAAATGTTCCCCCCCCTTCCTCCTTCTTCTCCCCCCTTTATATACTGAGCATGATATCAATGGTCTGGAATATCCCTTTGGTCAGTTGGGGTCACCTGTCCTGGCTGTGTCTCCTCCCAACCTACCATGCACCCTCTGCCTCTTCACCAGCGTGGCAGTATGAGAAGCAGAAAAGGCCTTGGCTCTGTGTAAGCCCTGCTCAGCCATAACAAAAACATCTCCACATTCTCAACCCTATTTTGAGTGTAAATCCAAAACGAAGCCCCATACTAGCCACCATGAAAAAAATTAACTCTACCCCAGCCAAAACCACCATAACCTGGCAGAGAGAAAGCTACAACTATTTACTTATTTTTCTCTGCAACAGCCCAAAGCTCAGCATTATCACTGTTAAGTATATAACTGCATATAGAAAAGGCTAAAATAAAAGTAACCTGCTAAAGGCCAGAATTTAAAAAAATTAAATTCATAGTTAAAACTGGAAGTAAAAGTGTCCACACTGATCATCTTGGATCATTAAGATTTCTATAATTCAAAATGGCTTTACCAAGTTGCAAGCCTTGAATGACTACAACCCAGACACATATTTAAAAAAGGGAATTTTCATTCTAACCAAATAATCTGTAAAGCTGACTGGCCTAAGTTCTCATTTTAAATCAACTGAGAACTCTTTTTATTCACAAGCAGCATTTGACCTAGCTACCAGTTCTGTTCATGACTTGCAGCCATAATTTTCTATCACCAGAACAGCCCTGTTATATCAGCAGTAACTGAACCCTGAACTGATACTCTAATGCAGTCTCTAACATACCACATTTCTGACTATTCCTTCACAGACATGACTGCTAATGCATCTTGAGCTCTGGGCAGGCAGCAGTTCAGAGCACTTTCCTACCCATCTTATGAAACAGATTCCCTAAAGAACTGTTTAAACATGATTTGGAACCAAATGTAACTCCAATGTAGCTATGGCAGTCAATAAACAATGGATAACTAAGTTAAAACATTTTTTCAGATTCATGCAGTGGTTTAAACAGAGCAAGAATCTTCACAAGTTTAACCACATGACAGGGATAAAAGCCATATTATTCTTTAAGGCAGTCTCTAAGATCAAATGAAAACTGCAGGTTTTTTTGCTACACACTGCCAGCTTGAGATCCATGCTCTTCCAGACATCCAAGCAGTCAAGCTTCTCCCTCCCCCACCTTTTTATCTTTTCCTTAAAGATCTGTGCCCTCCTCTACCACTGAATCCTCTTATTTACAGCCTGACATCTGCTTAAAAAGACAAGTTTATCTGGCCACCCAGGACTGACAGATTTATTTAGAATTACAATTCACAAATAAACCATCATGCATAGTGTTTTTTAATAGCACCCAGCAGTATTTCCAGGTTCATTTTGACTCAGACCTCCTGAACAGTCATCAGCATGCACAACTGCACTGCCACCAACCAGCCAGAAATATGCTTAATTATGTTCCACCCAGTAAATAATTGTTTACAGCTCATGCAAGCCACTATATATTAAATTTATTCAGGCCCTTAGGTTTTCGAGAGCAGATGGACAACATGCTAGAAGGCAAACACCGGATGGAAATTAAATTACTTTTCAGTTCTTTTTTCAAAAAGTCTCTGAGCATACCTGGCTTTCAGCTTGATCCAGCATCCTCTGCACAGCTGCCTATAAATGGTGCAAACACAGGACTAGTGAAAACCCTGAGGACACGCAAAACATCTGGTTTCTTTAGTTAAGAACCTAATTTACAATGCTCAGTGATTATGTATAATGAAAGTGTGATGGGGTTTGCTTTAAAAACAAGAGATTTACTTTGGCTCTGTAGCAATTCATGTACTACAAAGCTGTTAAAGGATACATCAGACAAGACCCTCATGTAGATTATTTTCCAAACTAAATGATAGACAATGTCAAAGTTTAATTTTCTTTTTTAAAACTATCATTGAACTATGGATGCTTAAATCTGTCTCCTGCTCTAGTACACAGCCTGGTTACAATTAAGTCCATAATGGTTTAGTTGCACTAAATGTTTTAACTTACACATTTTATGGAACACACAGAAAAACACAATGCTTAGTGAGCCTCTGTTGAAACAAGAGATGCAACTCGTAAGAAACTTAAACATCATAAGTTAACCACATCTAGCTCTTCAAATACAGGAAAGCAATGAGGATATTCTTTCCCTTCCTCTTCCTAAGCGGGCTGAGTAAAACAGTATCACTCTCCAAAACTGGCTGGACACTACTTCTAACAAATTGTTCTATGAAATTCCTAGGAAAAAGACATTTAAACATAATCAATACAAGAAAATATGCTAGGACCGATCTAATTTGAAAGAGAATTAATTAAATTAAAAAAGAGGAAATAAAAATTAAAAATGTAATTCAAGATGAGGACTCAGACAGCATCTGGTACTGATCACCAAGGATGTCAGATATTATCCACCCTAATAAAGAAAAATGAAACAGAACAAACAAACTCCCCAAACCACACAAACAAAAATCCAAAGCCAAAACCACTCCTTCACCCTCTCCAAAAAAGCCTCAAACCACCACCATCCATCAAACCAGAAAACCTATTTCTTCATTTTAGGGAGGAAAATTAGTTTTTTTCTTTTATCACTGTTACAATTTGAATAAACTGCTGTTTCAAGACACAGGCAAAACCAATTAACTTTCTGCTGCTAAAATGGGTGACTCCACTCTTAGCTGGGTATCAGTTTCCCTCTGGGTGCCTGTCAGTGCCCTCTATGAGCCAACAACTCACTATCCCAGTAAATAATAACCCAGAAAAACAAAAAGCAAAGAATCCAACAACCAAGCAAAAAAGAAAGCTGCGTCCATCTAGTTCAGGGACACAAGTTATCCCACTGAAGGCTTGGCAAACCCAGACACGTGGACAGAGGGGAGGAATAAAATCTTGCTGTTATCATGGTTCAACTCTCTTCAAACTATATCTCAACCCTAAATAAAGGACACGAGCATCATTTTCTCTCCCTACTCTGCAAAAAGAGAAACGGACACTCAGTACCTGAGGGAGTAAGACAGAAAATACAACAATTGCTGTTCTTTGGCATCTCTTATTCATCTGTTACATAATCAGTGGCACAACCAACTATTAACTGCAGAGAGACAGAACTGTCTGTTCATGGCTCTTCTCCTGCCATGGCTACCAGACACAGCCACAACACACCTCCCAGTGAAATGACTGGAAACTTTGTGATTGTGGAGAATCTAAAATGACCAGATCCTAGAAAGCTGCAGTCACTCTTCAGTGGCAATAAGACCAGTCCTCACACTGCATTACTGTACAGGACATCTTATATCCAGGTCACTGAACTTCTAAAACTTAGAATATTAAGAATAATGTATTGTTAACAGAAATGTTATCAATGACTTATATCTTCAATATCATTTTTTATTCCACTCAAGGAGCTCTGAAAAAAAGATACGTCCTGTTGGATGAGTCAGGTAAAGAAGAGCTGTAACACATCTTTTGATTAAGAACTGTGTTAAGGAACAGCAGCAATGTACTTCCATATTCCATATCCTCTTTGAGCATTTTCTTCAGCACTGACTGTGTTCAACTGGGACATTAAGGAAGGATTATCTTTAACACATGATGCAGAAAGTGCACTTATCAGAACCTGCATTGGCACAGTGCCTTCATATTTACCTGATGTAAACAATTACATACTGTGAACAACCAGATGCATTACCAAGAGTTACTTCAGGGTATCTGGACCCCCTGGATGCTCTTTAACACTGAACAATAGTTTAGTAACTTAGACAGAATGGGTTAACTAATGCATTTGCTAATTATAACAAAATCCCTCTTCAACATGCATAACTGTTGCATCTGATCATGTCACAGGATATATAATATGTATATCCTCCCACCACCAGGAATTACCTCTCTCTCTTTCTTCTCCTGTTGCTTCTGCTGTGCCACTTCTCTCTCTTTTCTTTGCTGCTCTTCCCATTCTTCTTTGATCTTCCTCTTTGTAATAAAAAGAAATTAGGGAACAAGGTTTTACAATCAGTCAAAGTCAAAACTACCATGTTGCATTACAACTCCTTGACCATTAAGTTTTCATCCAGTCAGAAGCAACTAAATCTCTGACAAAAACCATTTTAGGAGTTCTTTTCTTTTCTTTTCTTTTCCATTGTGCTTTTCTATACGAAAGACAGTAGAGTCTATGCTTCCAAACACAACAGCATCAAGAAAAGTGAGTCCATCACAAAATAATAAAAGGTAGTATACTAAGTCTACCTTGTTGCCAAGCCCAACTCTAAGTTTTTATATCTTTATACCTCTTCTTCTTCTTGACGCTTTCTTGCGGCCTCTTCTTTTTCTTTCTTTAGCTTGAACTCTTCTTGGGCCTTTTCTTCTCTCAGCAACCACTGCTCATGTAGTTTTTGTCTACCAAAGAAACCAGACACCACTTAGACCACCCACTTAATGACTACCCATAACTGATGCAACTGTCATAAATACAACTCAACTTTGTTACTATAGTAATAACTGCAACTTATCTAATCTTCTTTAAAGGAGAAAATTCCATAGGAATCATTCAGGCTTTAGAGAAAAGGACGGTGTAGCCTGACATACTCAATAAAGATTGTGTTTCATGGAATATATTCAAACTTTTCAAAGTACCAAAATGGAATTGATTACGAGTGTTTACTGCATATATGCCATTTTCTAGATTTCTCACCTTTCTGCCTCAAGTTTTTTTTCTTCCTCTTCTTCCTCCTCTTCTTCCACTTCCTCCTCTTCCTCCTCTGACACAGATTCATCTTTTTCTGCAGCTTCTGAGAAAAAACGCATGAGAAGTTCAATGCATCTACATAACATCTACATGATGCTACAGCCAACAAAGATACACAAAGTGATATCTTTTAAAGAAACAAAAAACCCCCAATCACTTCTAGTTCCACTGACAGTACCAAATTCAGTTACCTGAGTCCCTTAGTTTGGCAAGTGCCTGCCGCTTTTTTTTCCTCTTCTCCTTCTTTAGAATAGCTCTGTACTTTTGATGGCTGAGGATGAGAGAACATTCCTTATGTTAAAACAGCCAAACAAATAATTTTTACTGTCATATGTGCACTTAATTTCCTTCAGCAATAGAAAAATCCCACAAACTGCACAATTAACAGGCACTTATATGAAACAGTAACTCCACGGCAGCATCTGACGTGACAAGGACATCTGTAAATCTGTGGCTGTGCTGTTAAGACTTGCATGTGGGCAGCAGCAAGAAGACACCGCACATGGGGTCTAATCCTATTTAAGTTATGCAGTATTTGACATCATCACCAACTCCATGAAATCTCACTCAGCTTCTAAAACTTGGTCACTAGATAAGATCAGGGAGAAAAGCTTGGAGATCTCCTACCCTACAATTTTGGCACACCTTTCAGCACATTCTAGTCTTTTATTTACAGGACATGAAATTTCAAGTCCTTTCTCTTCTCCTTTGATATTCTCCACAGGCAGCAGTCTCAATGCACAGCTAACAAAATACACTCCACAGCCCCCACAGACAATGCTCAGCTCTGCTCTTCTGCTACAGAAGCTTGGCCAGACTCTTCCTTGCTTGTCTGACAGCTTTGAAGAGCTGCCTACAGGCAGCACCACGTTTTCACTATGGTTAAAATGCCTCTAATGTCTAAAAGCCTTTTCACATCAGGCTCTTTTCTTTCAAGTTTCATTCTATTTTTCCTATTCCTAGCCAGTTCATAATGGATAAATAGGGAGGGACGATCTTCAGCTCTTGATATTTGTGCCACACCAAATGCTGACGGGAGATCAAAACCTTCCCCTTTTGGAGCGTGTAATTTTAAAGATTCCACAAGCGTAACTCAGAACTTCACCCACATCTCCAATCCTGTTCAGGATTGCTCACATCCTCACCACCTGCACACCTCTGCGTGCCCAGGTGACACCACGGTGCGTGTTCTGGCAGCAGCGCCTGCCCGCACAGACCAATGTCCCCACCTGTGCCCTCCGCCTCTGACCCGGCCAGCCCGGCTGCTTCTCACCTCGTGTCCCTGCCTGAAACGGATCGCATCCCTCAGCAGGTGCCTGGCGCTGACAAGCGATAACCTCCTTTCCAGTTCCCTGGGAACTTCCCTTTCTTGACACCCAAGGAAGGGACGGAGGAACTCCCCTTACTCTCAGGCTAGCACGCGAGGAGGAGCAGCGTAGCCCAAGCCGCTGCAGTGCCGGGGTTCGCCTCTCCCTCCAGCCGCACGACACCGCAGCGAGGCCTTGGCAAACACCTGGACACCCCGACCGGGGAACGTCGCTGTGAGCATGGCTGCCCTGGCCCACAGCCTCCGCGCCGGGGCTGGACGGGGCTCAGCCCGGGCACGCACATGCCGCTCTGCGCCGCGGCCTCCGCCGCTCCCCGCACCACCCACGGCCGCCGCTTTCCCGGGCTCGGGACGCTGCACCGCCCCTCCACAGCTCGGGCGGGCAAGCACAGCGGCCCCGCTCCCCCCGGTTCCGGCCGGGGCGGGACCGGCAGCGCCCCCCGCCCGCGGCTCCACTGCCTCCGGGCCCGTTCGCCGCCCCCAGGGCGGCCGCGCTCCCGTCCCGCGAACCTCCGAGCCCGGCTCCCCTCGCCCCACCGGGCCCCGGCCGCGCGGAGCTGCGCCACTGCCGGGCCGGGCCACGGGGCGGCCTCAGCCGCGGCCGCCGTGCGCTCGGGCGGTCCCAGCCAGGACGAGGCGGCGACTCTCCGCAGGGACCCGCGGGCCCTTCCCCTTGCCCCGGGGGGTCCCGGCCCCGGCCCGGCCGCGGCCTCACCTCGGCTTCCCCAGGGGGGGCTCGGGCACCAACATGGGCGCCGCCATCTTGCGGTGCCGACGGGACGTCACGTGACCCCGCGGCGGAAGGGCGCGCAATCGGTTCCGGCAGCCGCGCGCGGGCCGGGCGCGCGCCGCGTTCGCGTGGCGCGGGGGGGGCTCGTGTGGCCGCTCCGTCCGGAGCGCTGCCGAGGCACCGAGGGCACGGAAAGGCGGCACTGCGGAGTCCCATTTACCGAACTCTCTCAAAGACCAAAAGCGAGGGAGTGCACTGAACGCTCTTTTGTCACAGAATCGCAGAATTGGCCAGGTTGGAAGGAACCACAGTGGATCATCTGCTCCAACCTCCGTGCTCAGGCAGGGCCATCAGAGGGCACAGGGCTGTGTCCAGACGGTTCCTGAATATCTCCAGTGAGGGAGACTCCACACCCTGTCTGGGCAATCTGTTCCAGTGCTCCGTCACGCACAGTAAAGAAGTTCTTCCTCATGTTCAAGTGGAACTTCTTTGCATCAGTTTCTGCCCATTGCCTCTTGTCCTGTTGCTCGGCACCCCCTGAATATGGTCCACCCCTGGATCCATCCTCTGGCACCCCGCTTTTGATATTCGAATGTGTTGATGAGGTCTCTCAGTTGTCTCTTCTCGGGGTGAACAGGCCCAGTTCCCTCGGCCTTTCCTGATTCTGTGTAATGTCCTCAGCCCTGCTGGGTGACTGGGTGCCTGTGCAGTCTCAGCTCGCCTGGGGTGTTGCTGCTCATGGCAGTGCCTGAGTGATGCTCCGGGCAGTGACTGGCTGCCCACAGCCTGTGCTCTGGGAGCTGTCTTGGTTGTGTTGGGAATTGTGTGTGGGAACGGGGGTTTCGGTGCCTGCCATGAGGTGAACTATTAGTGTGTCCCTTGGCTGCTGTGAGCATGGCTGCCCTGGCCCACAGCCTCTCAGAGTTGAGGGAAGTCACAGTTCCAGTGCAGCAGCAGCAGTAGCAGCAACACACCGGAGTGGTACATAGATCAATTTAGCTCACACTGCTGATGTATTCCCATCATCGTCTCTGAGGCATAGTACCTGACCTGATTATAAACGCATTTCATGGCAGGAAACTACTCCACACAGACCCTCATGGTATGATGGATGGAAATACGCAAGTTGTCAGTAATCAATTCCTCTGCGACACGAGTGCTAGATTGCAGCCTTCGGAGGCAGTGTATTTGTAGCTTTCATTTGGGCATGTTTTGCATAGTTATTAATAATGTACATTGTTGATTAAGGCCTAAATTATTCTCCTAAACCACAATGTGTGAGCTTATTTCCTGTATCCTAGAGGTACTACGCTGCATAAACAGCCAGAGCTGCTGACGGTGAAGCACACCACAGCAGGCTCCATCAAAATCCGACTAATTGACTGTGCTGTTCGTTAACAGCATAATGAGTATCCTCTTAGGTTGAAGCTCAGTGAAGTTATTCAAAGCAAGCATGTGACTGCTACAGTCAGCAGTTACATTTGCCACTTGACCAATGAATATTCAGACCGTGACCTCTCTGCTGTTACTTAACCATGTGCCAGATCCTAGACTCTCTTTTAAAATGAAGGAGTTGTCATCAGTAGTACTTTCAGTGTTCTTGTGCAGAACATACATGTAAAATAACACATAATTTGCTGTTTCTTGGATACAGAAGATGGCAGTATTGTGCATTTAACAACTGATGAGCCATGACACCTGTGAAAGTTTTGAAAAAAACAGCCAAATGTGTTTTGTAATCTTATTTCATTAGGAAATTATAACTTTCATCCTCCCTTCAAGAGAGGAAGTGCCATAATATTAACCTTCCTTTAAACTATTTATAAGTCTAAATTGAGAAATTCAATCATTTCTTTCTTTGGTATGCTACATTTCATCATGGTGTTTTTCCAATGTTCTTAGGGAAGGCACCATCTTAAGCTTATCTATTTCAGCAACGAAAAGTAGGATTTCATTTTAAGAAAACACAAAATATAACAGCTATTACAGATATCCATAATGATTCTGGAAAAAGCAGTCATTCTCTTCAAAGCAGGAATACAATAGTTGTGTTTTTCTCCGTTTTGTTTATTCCTATTAATTTATACACATACAGCAACTTGATCTTCACGTCCAGGTGCAGACTTCCATACAATTTAATTAATACAGTGTCAGAAAGAAAAAAATATGGCCATTCCAGGCAAGAGCCATTCACATATCCAAAGTAATATTGCATTCCAGTCAGTAGCTGTTAGTCCTTACACTGGAATTATAGACTGTGGGCCTTCACAAGCAGAGTTTATTTTTGTGTCAACCTTCAGGTTGTGGAACTCACTTTTCCATATTTTGTAAAGAAAAGTACTCCTGCATGGTCTACTGCCATGTGAACCCCATCATGAGAAGGTCAGTATTGGATGCACAGATTATACTTCATGGAATAGCCCAGAACAGAGAAACTTTTATCTTACAACTTCTGGTTACATACCATGAGTTACATACCACGTTGCACTCTAAATCTCTCTGTGCCTTTCCAGATGTCTGCACAGAACTGTGCATGCACAGTAGAGCAGCTCTGAGTCGAAGTGCAGTGACTCTGTTTGGCACACATTTGAACTTCCTTTCACTGTGGCTCTTCTGGTTTCCATTTCTTGTATTTTCTGCCATTGTAGACTGACACAAGCAGATAAGAAGGGTTCACTCTCTTTGTAGTATGCCCAAGCCCTCCGTGGAAAAAAGAAAGATACATTTTATAAACATACAGATTATGTAAAAGTTGTCCTCACCATAATATTTGCCATATGCTCCAGGAGAAGAGTGGCACTTTCCCTCATGGAATTGTACTTTTTTTTTTTTTTTTCATGGTTGATGCAAATGGACATAAGAGAACACGAGGGAAATGGCAGTCAATCACTAGCCTGGATTTGTTGGACCCAGAAAGTACATGCTAAGTAGGAGACATCCAGGAGGTGTGGGCTTGGGACGGGTCAGTTTTCATTGATACTTCAGGGCTGTTGTTTGTTGTTTGATGATGAAGTGGCGGCAGCAGCACCATCCTCCCACCCCCTCTATGCTGGAGGTCTCTGTGTTCTCAGTCTCAGTGCCATCCCCACTGTGGGCTGTCCTTGGTGCTTTCCACTGCAAAGTGCCCTTTCCAAGGCGATACATGGGAATGCTGGAGAGTGCATCCTTCCCCCAGCTACATGACTGTGTCGAGAGCTAAATGATTTCTCACACACTGTCTGCTTCTGTGAGCACTGATAAAAACTCAGAGACAACCAAGTCACTTCTGCACTGTTACAGTGATGACAGTGGTGGCAGCCCTCATCCAATGCCCTGTTTCCCCAAAACCTTCTGGTAAAGATCTGCAGTGTTTGTAATTTCCACTGCACCCAAGGAACCGTGCAGCGCTGTGCACAACTGGGTCTGGAGTTCGCCAGGTACATTTCCATGAGTGACTAATGCTGACAGTCACACATTGACTCTTTCCTCATAAGAGTTCGACACTACTATTTAAGACTAAAGATTAACTTCCTCAGAGTTTAAAACTGTTAATTTGTCAAATTTGAAAACTGAGGTTAAGTTTAGCCATAGCTGTTAATTAACTTATACAATAGCTATCAATATTTTACTTCCCTGGGATTTTCCATTTCAAAGACATCAAAAGGAGCAGAAAAAGTACATTGCTAATCACATGGAGAAGATGGAAGGGGTTTGTTTATTTTACCAAGTCATATGCTTCCTTGAAATTTCAGTCCTCTCCTGATTTGTTTGGTAGTCCAAAATTTGATGTATTTTAAAATATGTATGTACAGATAATACATTAGCTTCTGTAGACCAAAAGCATTGAAAAAAATTACAGAGATACTCTTATTTTCAACCAGGCAGACAAATTCATTTGGTGCAATAAGAGAAATAATTCTTTGCACTAGTTCAGTGATATTTCTGGAATGCAGATCGTGCATGAAATTTTGCATGGCTATGATCTGTAGCTCCACAGTAGTTAGGAAAAAAAAAGATGCTATAAAAGAGGAGCTACTTAAAAGTCTAACGCCTCACAAAGTAGTCAGTTAAAAACATACCTTGCATATGTACATGAAGATTGTAATTTGTTCAAACAAACTGATGCCTGACTGATTAATCAGTGGTAAACAAATGCAGACATGCTTAAACAGTGCTATGTATCTGGCCAAAATGGGAACAGAAAGTTATCCATGCATATAGATTTATTAAAAGATACAGAGTGGCAGAATGTCTGTCTGTCTTTTTAGATTATGCAGATATACCCCATTTGTAAACTGAAAAGTTGCAGTGCTTTTTAAGACAGTATTTAAAAATACCATTAATTTGGAGCAAAGTTATCTTCCTGCTAACACCTGGTGTAGTCTTGCATGTCCACCTGGCTTATTTAAAAAACGTGCTGGCTTTGGGAAAAGATTTATAGATGTGTAGCAACTGATTGCTTATGTGCAGCACTTTGTGCATGTACAAATGGATAAGCACGTGGGCCTTCAGCTGGATACATTTGGCACACATCCACGTTGCTGTGCACATATATATCAAGTGCACGGTGCTCTCCCTGTGAGCTGTGAGCTGGGGTGTTTATCACACTGCTTCTTCTCCTGGCCTCCTCCCCTCTCTGCTGGAAAAAATCATTTGTCTTGCTTCTTGCCAGCAAGACAAATTGGGGAAAATCAGCCATCCTGGCTGGAATTCAGCAGCTCTGATCAGGGAATCCAGTCATGTCCTCTGAGTTTGTTCTTGCTGGGTGTCGTGTGCCTTCGATGTACTTTGACACCGGTCCTGTGCAATTCTGAGGGGAAGAACTGATTTGTGGTGTTTTACAGCAGGGAGAAGTGGTGATGCTGCGTATCACACTCAGTTCCATTTGCCTTCTGGCAGCAGGGAAAGAGTGCTTGGCTCTTCTCCTCTCTTCCCAACTTCTTCAGTGTTTCCCCCTAAGGTACAAAAAAGTTCACGTGTTCACTATTGAAGCAATGCACATGAATTTACCATGAAACTGATTGTATTCACATTGTTTTAAGATTTTTTTAAAGTTACAGATGTTCCAGTAACCTGACAGTCCTTCATACATCTGTACGTTTTTCAGTTCGCTCCTTTTGATGTGCATATATAAAGCAGGTTAATTTAAGCTGTCTTTAGAAATGAATACATCACTTTTGTTTTCATAGGCAGAGATTAAACATTCAAGTAGATAATGTATCCAATAGTTTTGAACCCAGACTGGGTTGCCTAGTAAGAGTAAAGAGGTACCTGGGAATCAGCTTGGTGAATGACTTTCAAAGATGGGATATCAAGTCCTTTAAAATTGGCTTCTAAAAATGGTTTAAATTACTGAAACAGTAAGTTCTCTGTTACCCCAAAGTCAAATATCGAATGTAGTAAATACTGGTTATTGTTTTTTGTAAATTCAGTCCAACAATTAAGTCAGATTTTCTCACTGTTTGTCATTTGTGTGAAGCTCTTTGGGTTTGCAGTCTCAAGACACCCTTCGTAGTGCTAAAGGACCAACTGAAAGTAATTCTGAAGCGATCTTCAATGTAGGAACTAACCATTAATCAGAATGGCTACAGGAGGAGTACAGCAACAGAATGAAATAAAGTAATCCTGTCTTGCTGCCTAGATTGCAGAGACTGTTCAAATACCTGCAATACATCTCAGTTTCGGAATTGTTTTTGTCCACATTTATTTATTTGTCTTGGTAAACATTTGATTAATAGTGTAGAGTGCATTAAAATATTTCCTCACGTGTGTGTACACGTATACACAGTGAGTCATGTCTACAAAACAAAAATATGTTCCTATACAACATGCTTCCTACTAAATCCTTTTATTGCACCTCTGCTTATTCTAGTTGCTACCGTAACGAGCCTCTAACAGGAAAAAAGTATTTCTCCATGCACATAACAGTTCTTTTCATGCAAAGCAATGCCTCAGATGTTGGATGTTTTTGTGTAGAACAAGGCATTTGCTCTGATGTGCTCAGACCAGCTCCTGAGCCAGGACATGGGAGTGGGACCGGGGTGGGGATGGGGGGACGTGGCACTGTGCTCATCAGACTGGCCCTTCACAAGTGCTGTGAGTTCAAAGGCAAGTGAGGGGCAATACCTGAGCCCTGTTTTTTGGGTCCAGGGATTCTGTGTTCATCACACATTTCTTTTGGCGGGGTGAAAAGGGTGCTCAATCTTCCTTTATCCTCAAGGACCCTCAGTAGGGCCAGACAGTTTCCCAGGGAAGACAGGTGGTGGCTTTCTTTGGGATCTAGTGTCAGCCAAGCTTCAGATTCACCTGCTGTGGGTAACAGTTGCCAGCTGCTCTGGTGTGACATCCCACAGACACCTCGTGTGTCTGTCTGATACTACGCCTGTGAGAAAAAATGATTGGCCTGGAGCACTCTGTAAAATTTTGTATTTTTCTAAAAAGGAAGAAGGAAAATTAATATTTGTTGCAGCTTTTTTTTTTTTTTTTACTACAGAGAAAACTAGTAAATAACTAACAGAAGACAGTTGTTTCTAGTGCCTGTTTTTAGCTAAAATAATGGGGGTTAATTATTAAACCTTTTACTTGGTTGCTCACTTGTGCTCCTGATGCTTTAATCCTGGGTCACAGAAAGTTTAAGAGTGCTTTGCTGGGGAGACTCACTTCTTTTTGCCTCAACCTTTCCATGCAGACGGGATGTTACGGGCTTTGCTGCTTACACTCTCTGCAGTTGCCATTGCTCGTGCTGAGCTCTGCAAGCCAGGTAAGATTTGGAACCGATTGCCATCCTTCTTTAAGTAAAGTAGCTATCAGTTTAGATTACAAAGCTGCCAACTTCTCAGATTTTTATTTTAACTGTTTTTCTTCAGTTTGAAGATTAAAACACTGAGCATTCAGATCTTTTATGAGTTTGCAAATTAAGTATGGAAGTTGATGTCACTTAAAGAGGTTGTGGTAAACCTCACTGAGACTCTGTAGGGCTTTTTCATGCAAGTAACTTCTGTTCTCCTAAGCGGGTGATCTCTTAAGACACATTTAGAAACTGATGTTTGTGAAATAATCAGGGAAGTAAATGATTTAAAGTCCTATTTTGACTGACTATCTGTATATGTTTGCTTTTTCTCTTTGTGCCAGATGCACAGAATGCTTTCAAAGTACGAATTAGTATCAAAACAGCTTTGGGAGATAATGCAGTAAGTACTGTATCTTCACATATTCTTCCTAACTCAATATCTGCCAAAATAGAAGTAATATATACTGTAAAATTTCTGAAGGCAATAGAAGCAATTTGTTCTGCAGTGTTCATTGTAATAGTTTGCTCAAGTCATGATCCAGGCACCCATTTCTTGACATTTGACTAGCCCACTCCTTAAAAAGCATTCTTTAGAAGAAATATAAAGCTTGCTTTTTCATAAAGGTAGTTTTCTGTCAAAGATTTTTTTTCCCCTGGAAAAACAGTAGGGATGTTACACTTTATGCATGAGAAGTGCTGCATAAATGTAAGTCTGTATTTTGGGAAAAGCACTTCTGTTCGAGGGTGCTAATTGTAAAGTCAAGCATGTCTGGGAAAGAGAAGCAGGAAAAGATTTTTACGTCTTTATGAAATGGGGCTTTATATCAGGCTTTCAGACAAGCATTAACTGTAGAGATCATTCAAGCATGTCTCATCAATTCCCTGCTAATGGAGGGCTTCAGATAGTGGCCTTTCTTCTCTGCTTGTGGTGCGCAGGCTTGTCTCATAAGGACTGAAATGCTTTGGCTTAATTCAGATCTTTGGGCTTAATGTAGAAGTACTGGTGTGAGCAATGAGAGATACATAAGAGATCAGGACATTAGATGACTGAGTGGTCCTTCCTGATCTAAGGCACTATTTAATATGTCAGAGCCCAGTACTTTGTTAGTTTGAATACGTAGAGCAAATCTGCAGCATGTTAACAGGGCTCAGCAGAAAATTAGGTATGAAACATCCTGGACAGTCATCTCCACTTGTGAGTCTGGTGTCTGACTGTGTTATGAGCCCTGGGAAATAAAGCAGTATTATGTTATAAAAGGTTGGTGATATGAGAAACTCCCTATGACTGTAGAAGCTGTTCTGAAATTACCCTGAAAGATCAGGTAAGTTAAACTAACATTAGCAGGAACCTAAATTTCACTGGTAACTTCGTAAACCAGACAAAGTACAAAGAAATATTCAACATACCAGCTAAAGTAAATGTCTGGAATTCATACTGAAGTCAATTCTCTTCGGTGGGAGACTTTAATTAAACAGTAGTGCGAGCCTAGATTTTTTTTTTTTAATTATTAAAAATAGTGTAATACTATGGCTGAAAATACATCAAAATAATTATTAAATCTCTCCTTGATGACAACTGCTAATATTTTGGTTTAATCTTGGTTCAACATAGTAGCAAAGAACAAAAATTGCAGTTCCCAGTAATGACCTTTTTTAGTGCCTTTTCCATCTCCAGCTGTAGTAAAATAAGGGGAGCTTGTTTGATCATTTATTTTTTTTTTTGTTTTTCATTCAAAAAGGATATGAAACAAATCATTACCATTGAAGGCACTTTATATTGCAAGATAAAAGCAACAACTGAGGAGTCTATTTTTTTTTGTAGTCATTTATTTCATATAACGAAGTGTGTGAAAGCGCAAAGAATGGTACAATTGAGAGCAGCATTTTGGAACAACAGCTTGCTGAAACTGGTATGATGCCATAGAAAATCACCCACAAATAATAAACAATTTATTTAGTACACAGGTAGTAATAGTTACTTTTCATAGCCATTTCAGTCTTCTCTGTGAATGACTGAAATTGAAAACTGAAACTACTATGAAACTGAAATTCATTTTGGTTAAAGGATTTGGGACACTTTACTTTTTTGTGTTATGTATTTTAGCAAAGAAAAGTGTAATACTCTCATTGTGTCACAGCAGGACACGGTCAGCTTTGTTCATTTCCAAGTCACTTCAAGCTCCATGATAACAGAAAGCCCTGATACTGTGGGAATTTTCCTCTAGGAGTGGCAGGGTAATTCCAGTGTACATGCAAGGGCATAGGAAATAGGTTGGTGCAGCTTTTCACATGGTTTAGTGCACGCCATCCACTGTGTGTGAAGCAGATGAAAACGGGACACCATTTTTTAATTTGTTCATCACCTAAGCTGTACTCTGAGGCAGAGAGTTCCATTTAGTGTATTTATTTAGTTCTTATCACAATGGAGCTGGACAGAGCAGTTCAGATGCAGTAGATATTCAGCTGTTATCATTTTATTTGCAAATAATGGGTGTACTTGACAGAGATGTTTGCTGATCCGTGGGAGGAAACACGGTGCCTGTAGGCCTTAAATGGAAGGTGATTTATGAGTCTCTCTGAGGATGGTTTTGACTTCATGAGTGGCTTCTGGAATAGCTGCTAGTCACTGGTTGCTTTCTGTTCATGGAGTCAGCAGAGGAGTAGAGAGTTAATTCAAAAGGAACAGAGGCAACTAGAGAGTGAGAAGTGATGAGCACTGACAAGTCCATGTAACTTGGTGTCACCACTCATTTTAACCGTAAGAGTCAAAGAGTTGGCACCTCAGGGGTGCAGCCAGGTGAAGTAGAAAGTGCACTTGCTTCTGGCTCATGTATTCACGCTGCTTCCAGGGTAGAGGATGAAGAGGAGGAATGCTAACATACACCTTGTGTCTTGCCACAAGATGGGATCCAGAAGTGTTGTGTGTCTGTAGCCATTCTGCAGTCTGAATGGCTGTACAGTTAAACACAGAACCATTTAGGAGGGAAAAGATTTTCTAGGGTCCCTAGTCCTCTGCTGCTCCAAGCCAGGTCCACACTGAAATCAGGTCAGAGCAGTCTTGTAATATCATATTCTCATATCTTAAATTTTGTCATTTAGAGCACTATTACAGCATTTCACCCCATCAGCAACCTGCATTCATCATCTTTCATGCATTATCTCATCATCTTCGTTCAGTAAGAGGCAGTTAAGACTGCCTTTCACAGTCACCTGTGTCCAATTCTGCTCCTCCTTGAAATATAAAGGATGGCGAGTGCAACTGAGCCAACGTCTTTGTGTTGGTTCCTTTGCAGCACCAGGAAGATGTAAACATTAATAGTTCTGATAGCGTCATGTAGTGTTTCATTGTTAACAGTTATGTTTATAGTGTGTGGTTGCAAATAATATTTAATGTTTCCTCTAGAGCAGCAGAAAGTGTGCATCAATAGCTGCTCTGTATAGGAACATCCTCAGTCATCAGCTGCACGCCAGGCCTTTGCATTTGGAGGGTAAAGATGAAGCTGATAAAGCCCCATAGTACAATGAATCAGGTCTAGCGGAAGTGTCCCTGCCCATGGCAGGAGAGTTGGAACTAGATGATCTTTAGAGTCCTTTCAATCCAAATCATTCAAGGTTTCTTTGCATCCATCCCTCTGATTGGAGAAAGCTGCTGATTAGAAACTGTTTTCTGGAAATTCATGCCGACCTGTCCTGAGTTCATACAGTTTTTTAGCTTGAAGTTCTTGCCTTACTTTTCCTCCTCGTTATGTTGCCTTCACCTTGTATATTCCTGTATGCAGTCATGGACAGAGGTTCTTGTTCACCTGGAGCCCACAGCAATCTCCATCTCCACTACTTCCTGTTTAATCTCCATTTTCCTGGGGCTTCTTGCCCTTTGGCCCAGAGGGCTGTCTGCAGTATCTTCTCCTTACTCAGGCAGACCCCTGACTTCTGCTGAGCTTTCTCTGCCAGCCTTCTCCCCCTCTTTCTTGCAGTTTTCTGTTTATTCTGTCTCTTTTAAAGTGCTTACTCTTTCAGCTGGGCCTGGAATTCCTCACTACAAATTATTTTCCCTGTTTTGAGATACCCTTTTTTTTACTCTGACTTAAAGAAGTGCTAGGCTACTGCATTATTTATGAAAACTGTGACAAATTGTGCATGTATATATGCATTGCACTAAACATAAACATGTACTTGGTACTGCTGCATTGTATTTGTGTCCATGTAAGCATGAAATGGAGTGTGCTTCATCATTATCCATTTTCAAGACAACTGATTAAATTATCTCTACAGCTGGCTTAATCCACTGGCTAACAAATGACTTTTTTCTGTCCTCTTAGACCTGTTCTCAAAGACTGCAGATGGCAT
The DNA here is from genome assembly GCF_000738735.6 of Corvus cornix cornix. Lineage (NCBI taxonomy): Eukaryota > Metazoa > Chordata > Aves > Passeriformes > Corvidae > Corvus > Corvus cornix. Next base: position 101,126,244 of record NC_046332.1, on the reverse strand, counting down.
GTAGGGATTCAGTCAATAGTGCCATACACAGAAAAAAAGAGATCTTCCCTGTTAGTACTGCAAATTGTGCTTCATGGTTTAAATATAGATATCTTTAAAATGATGATAAATAGTTTTATGGCTCCGATCTGTATTAATTCCTTTACTGCATGATCTCTTTTAGTATTAGTTGCTCTCATTACTGTCACATTTTCTTCAGTGCAGTGGGTTCAAAACACAGGCTTTTATAAATTTTTTCCAAAGAGTTTCTTTCTGTTTTTTTTTTTTTTTTCAGTTGAAGTTCCCAGGTTGGCAGGCATTATTACAGTATGCTCACGACCCTCTTCATTCATGAGGCAAGAGTAGTGAGTCAGAACCCAGGTTCTCAGCACTGCAGCTGCACTTCGATGCTGCTCAAGTTGACTGCTGCCTCAGCTTTGCTGACCCTGTCCTGTCTCATCTCAGGGAGCCCATTTCACTCAACATTCATCTAGGGATGATAAACAAATCACTTTCTCCTCTTTAAATGACTGTCTCCTTCCCTGTTTAGTTTCCCAGTCCACAGGATGCCAGCACAACATGAGGGCTGCAGATACCTGAAAGTTGGATTCTCTTTTTTTTGTGGAGAGGTTGCATCTCCATGCACCCAAAATCAGAATTTAAAGACCAGAATTAAGATTTCGAATTTGCAATGCTATTTACTTCTTTTTGATGTACATTGCTGTTTTTTGAATGTGTTACAAAGGACTATGAAAAAGTAGGTCCAAGTTGACAACAGAGTTAAGTGTCCGCACCACTGGGTGTCTGGTTTGGATGATTACAGAGCAGATTTTTTTAATGCTGAAAGTTAAAGATTAGATTTGTGTTCTGATTGACTGAAGACAGCTGTTTCTAACCTCCCTTAATATAATTCCAAGAAACTAATAATCTCTGTAATCTGCTGAAAGGGGAAGAAATTCAATCGGTATGCCTCAGTCATGGCTCCTGTTATAAAAATGTAATAGATGCAGTTCTTACAGGTCATTAGAATTGCATATGTGAGTGAAAGCCCAGGGGAACCCAGTGAAGCCGTCTCAGAAAACTTAGATTATGAAAGCATGATTTTTCATCAAGACAACAGAGAACAGTTTTTGGAGCCTATGTTCTCCTTATTGAAGTAGTAGGGATGCTATTTTCTTTCTTTTATCTCACATGCAATATAATAATTTGTAATATAGTTGAGTCTTCTTGTAATCAGAACAGTGTGCAGCAATAAGGCTGCAATCTCATTTTATTTCCTGCTGTCCTGATGTCCAGCTCCCAGAGACCACATTCAACATTAGGGGTTTTTTTATTGTTATTTTTGGGCAGGGCCAAAAGTCTTTGAGGGTGGTTTTAAACCTTTTACTGAGTTTATCCAGCAAAAGAGGCAAGGCCATGAAAGCAGCTGTGTGGGGAGAATTCTAGTCTTTGGTATAAGAAACTTTACATCTCCAGTTTGGTCAGCTTTCAGAAATATTAAGTTAATTCAATTTTTGGAAACATTCTTTGCAGTTTATATTATTTATATTGCAGTTTATATTGCACTTTTTTTTTTCCGTTAGAAAAAGTCCTTTGTCCATACTAAACAATGGGCATTTATTTTCTTAGCACAACCAGAGAATTTATTCATTTTCTTGATCAATACAGCATTTCAAGTTCAGCAACTCTTTTCCCTCTCTGTACTGCCAGCACTGGTGCTGAAACTAATTATTTTCCATCTTCCTTTACAGTATGCCTGGGATGCTAATGAAGAGTACCTCTTCAAAGCAATGGTGGCTTTTGCAATGAGAAGATATTCCAGCAAGAGCACAACTCAGTAAGCATCTGCTTGGATTTGCCTTATACATATTAACAATGCTGCATGTAGTGACCTTTCCTCTGCTGTACTGAGCTGTAGGAATCATTATATAGAGATTCTAAAACCAGGCTGTTGCAGTGTACTTCTGACACCCACATACATATGCAACATCACACTGTCTCTGTCTTAAGCAATGTTCAATCTTTGAACCAGTGTTCCTGTGGATGGGAAGTGACACAGCTGTGGAGCTCAGTGGGATGGTGCCTGTTCACTTTAAGCAGAATGCGGCAGGACGATTTGACACCTTCTGGAGACTATACTGGGAGGAGGCAAAGGGACACACTGGGAGGTCAGGAAAGGCAGCACAGATCTTTGAGTAAGCAGCTCTGGTGCATGATTCCTTGGAGCTCAGCTTCAGCAATGTGCTGAAGATGAGCTGACTCAGAGCCCTGGGAGGTGGGTATGCCGGTGCTGTGCTCTGCTGGGCGTTCCTATCCCTGATATCACAGCGGTTGAGTTACCTACCATCAAGAAGTTTCAGATGTTGCAGTGCAGATAGAAATCAGCCTGTAATTGGTTTTGGGATTAAATCTACCCTGAAGTATTGAATATTCTTTTCAGGCTTCTGATCCTTGCTACTCTATGAAATTAGATACCAGATTAGACAGACCATTTAGCAAGCTATATTTTCAGGATGTTCTTATCTTTCTTAAATAAAAAACCTTGTAAGTGCATTTCCATAGACCTATTATTTTTTTCATTGTTTTTCAACCTGAAATGAAAGATTGATGGTTCTGGTAGGCTAATGAGGATAAGGTTTTCAATTTACTTAAAAATAAAACTGCTTCAGGCAGTCACTGCATCAGGTGAAGCATATTCCACATTTGCAAAGATATTAGTTAACTTTAGTAACATGATGATTATTGTGGCTGCTGCACTTCTCTTAAGTAAAAGGGGATTTCCCCCTCCATGTGACAGGAATGTTTGATTCCTGCTGTTTCATTTTTATTCCTCAGAAGTGGTCTCCTTTGAGCAAGAGAGCTGTTACGTCAAGCTTAACAAAAACAGCCAAGTGTGCTACTCAACCCAATTAAAATGACACTTTCAAAAATGAGTTCAAGATACAAGCTAATTAGAGATGATTATGTAGGACTTTCTCTCAGGATTTCAAAGGAGCAGAGTTTTCATTCAGCATCTGATCCATAAAGATTCACTTTTGTATACTTATTTTATTCCTGGGTCCTTTTTTAAAATTATTCTCTTCCTTCAAAGTCATGGTACTTTCATACAGCAAAAGACTTGTGTCAGAAGCCAGTGATCTTTTTCCTCTTCAAGCACTGTGGTTTTCTGAAGATTAAAATAAGGTTGGTGCAGGAATGGGAAAAAGTCAAGCCGGTATGGAAGGAGTAGAAGTTTTAATGGCAGTTATCTGTACCCACTCTGGGCAATCATAGAATTTATACTCATTAATTCAGTTTCCTGCTAAGAGAATTTGCCCTATGGACAAATATGATGATGTCAGTGTTACTCTGATGCCATGATGATTTTTTGCCTTTTCTTTTTATACCTTTTTACAACTTCTGTATTCTTTAGTGTTTTTTGCCTACATTCTTGGACTTGTTTGTAAAGCTAGGAGACTCAACATTTTAGAGGTTTTGTAGTTAGGGATCAATATGCCTCAGACACCAAGGTCTTCTCCAGAACACAGTCTGTAAACTAAGATAGAACCATCCAGGGGAAGGTTCCTTGGGGAGGGGGGCTCATTCGAGCCTCTCACTGGGGAATTTTTGATAGATATGCTAATTAGTAAGACCTATAATATTATACCAGATCTTTTGGGGGTGTGCATTGTGGAGTGCATTGAGGTGCATTCGACCCGGACGTAGTGCACCTAAGGATCCTTAAAATAAATACCAAGGTAAAATCCCTTTTTCCCTTCAAACTGTGTTTGACTCTTGATTTTAAGACCAGGAAAAGGCATCAACTCCAGTTTGGAGGTGGTGTTGCACACATCAATAATTCCCTGCTACTAAGTTGGCCAGAAAAGTCAGTATAATATTTGGAATCAGCCAACTGTGGGCATCTTTACCTCTTTTTAATATGGTATCAGATTTTCTCGTGGGGTGTAACTTGGGTACCCCCCTCATGGGGTGTATATTGCAGGTATAACTGATAACTCATCTAGGACTTAGAGACTCCTTTGGGGTCATTACAGACAGCATGTCGCCTGAAGGAGAGCTTTGCAGCTCTGAGTTCTGGCACAACTTCCTAGGCAACAGGCTGAGGAGTTTCCTATGCATAAATCTCTCCCAAATCCCAAGGGACCTTGAAGTCCCCATTTAGTGATGGAAAGGCTAGATAAACCTCCCAATATACCTCAAATAATCTGACTTTTACATGGCAGGCTGTGAAAGTCTCCATCCTATTAGATGCCTCGGAAATAACACACTCCCCACCCATGTGTCTGGCAGCTGTAAGGAAGGACTGTAGTCCTGCTGCATTCCTTCTGCAGTGGGCATGGAGGTGTGGGAGCACCCAGCGTCCCAGAAGGTACAGCAGCATGCTGCACACAGGAACAGCACCCTGGCAGAGCTGGGAAAGAGAGTTCACTGTGGTGAAGAGGGAGGCACAAGCAGGAGGTTGTAGTAAATAAATTACACTGCACTGCTGGCAAATAAATTACATTTCACTACAGGAGATTTTGCAGGAAAATGCCAACAGATTTTCTTCAGGAGATGTAAAAGACCAATGACCAATTATTCTGTCATGTAAGAACAAACAAATTGCCTGTGGCTGCATTCTGGTAGCATCTAAACTTACGGAAATTTTGTATCTGGTTAAATGAAGTTTTTTGTCAAAATAGAACCTGTCAAAAATCACTATTATTTTACATAATTAAATACTGGTTCTGTCAGGGTATAAATTATGCACATGGCCATAGCCAGGATGTGACAAACCTCCCCTTTTACATCCCAGTAATTTCTAACACACCCACATCCCCGAAGTAACTCACAGCCACAACTAACTTCCACATGAGACCCAAATGCTATTAACTTCCACAAGCTCTGTCAGGCCCCAAAATAATTTGTCTGGTGGATCAGGATAACTATTGTTGCAGTCTGTCCCATCATTTTTGATATTCAAAGTCACCTCTTGTTAGGCTTCTGAAGCTGGATAAAAGCCAGCCTGTGATGACAAGCATTTCAATGTGCTGCTGCAAACAGCAGTTGATGCTGTTGTTTCCCTTGTGTAACCACTGAGTGACCCAGCGTAGACTGGGGAGGATTGCACGTTACATCTCAAGTTCTCTGCAGTTAATTTCCAAACTGAAAAAATCATGGAACAGTGTTTAATGTTTGAAAGGCTTGTCAAATTTTCAAGTTTGTGTGAAGCAGAAGAAAGGCACAATCAATCAAATCACCCAGTAACTAATAATATAGATAGAAACACTTCTTTTTCAGTGGAGAATTAATACCCCTTTATTTCCTGCTTTATATGTGGCCTTTCAATTGATTCTCAATACATATGGTCATGAACTACGTAAGCCAACCTTTGGTCTCTCAGTGTTAAAAAATTATTGTTGTAGCCTTTGTTAGTAACCCTGGCTTCTCTAATCTGTGACTCATTTGAAATAATATGCATCTCTTTTGGGCCTGAGACTAGTTAATCTTTAGAGCAAAAAGAATGTCAACACATTTGTTTCCATTCAAGTAACAGAATCTACTTTTGGTACATCTTCCCCCCATTTATAGATAAAAAACCCTGAAATTTTCCTTACAAAGTGACCAGAAAAAAATTCATCAACATTATCCATCTTTCTAAGACAGGCTTTTTTAATACTAAAAATATTGTGACCATTTAGAACAACAAAATAAGACTCTGGAGTAAAGCTGTTACATCAAGGCGATCCCATGGCTGCTGGGAAGAATATAATGTTCCTTTGCAGGAGCAGCTGCAGAGCCCTGTGTTGGAAGAGGCGTGATGCTTTTGGGAGAGCTGGAGATATGCACTTGAGACTTGGGGCTGTGGTTCTTTCATGAGCTAACAGCCATTGTGGGCACTCAGCTCCCTTTGACTCTCTGACAGCTCTATCTTACCCCTAAACAATCCTTTAAATCTCCAGAAGGAACAATGATGGTGTTTTAGACCAAGGAATTGCTAGGGTTTCCTGTACTCTGCTCACCAGTGTTTGTGTATATAAAAGGAAATGTAGTTTTGGACTTTTGCCATGGTGCCATAAGGCTGAACCAGGATCTTGTCATTTTGATGATAACAGTCTGATATAATCCCATGTCAAAAGTCTATCAGCTGCTAAGGAAAGAAAGAAATGTCCACATATATATTTACAAATACACTTCATTGGTGCCTGGAGAAGCCAGGTTTCTCAGATCCATACAGTGTGATGTCATAGTTGCAATGGTTCTGCATGTTGTGAATCAAACCTGAATGCAAGTGGCATGGGAGAAAAAAAAGTGCACCACTGCATAGAAATTGCCACATTGGTGCTTGTTGAACCAGTCTGTTTTGGTGTTTACTCATCTTCTTTGAGCTTCTCATGAGTGGGATTATTCTCTTTGGGACCTGGAAGGGTTTATGGCATTTGGATTCCACTGATGAAAAAGTGGTGGCTTGTAATCGAGAAGGATTTTAGAAACAACGGGGAGAAGAAAGGAAGCCAAATTTATGTATCTTAGTGCACTCCTCGCTGCCCCTTGTTTCAGTGCTGTTTGGTCTAGACACAGATGTTACCCCCATGGTGACTGGCTGCCTTGTCTCATGCTAAAACCTTGGCACTTTAGAGAAGACCCTAGCTTGAAGAGTCTTTGAATGAGGGTATGAAAGTCAGGGTCTTCTGCCAGTCCTTGTCTACCTTTATCTTTCTCTTTGGGGATCAATCTTTCTTCACTTACTGCATTTCAAGAACATCTGTAGGGCAACACCAGGCTCAGATTTTCCACCTGGCCCAGTTTCTGATTGCACCACAGAAACTGCAGCTTTAGGAACTTCAGCAACATGAAGTTTTGGGTCCTACTGTTATAAACACCCAGATGGAAAATGTCCTCTGCAGTTACAATTTTAGATATTCTGTGAAGTCAGCAAGAGTTTGTCAGCCACCAGCCAAAAGTAGGCATTTTTCCCCCTCTCCTGTAAGTTTTGTGCTTTCCTTTTGTTTTGCAAAGAATAAAGCTGCTTTCATCTTCTGATTGTTGCCAGCAAACTGATGTGAACATGTTTTCAAATTCCAGAGGATGGCTTTCCTCTTTTATGTATAAAAATTCTCTGTATTTGCAAAATTGATACTGTTCTAGAGAAGTAAAAGTGGTCATTTTGGCTCAGTAAAATCATTGCTTTCCATTTTATTGCACATCTCTCTGGAATGTGCCCAGAAAGCTGACTGCATCCTGGGCTGCACCAAGAGCAGTGTGGCCAGCAGGGCAAGGGAAGGGATTCTGCCCCTCTGCTCTGCTCTGGTGAGACCCCACCTGCAGTGCTGCATCCAGCTCTGGGGTCCTCAACACAGGAAAGACACGGACCTATTGGAGCGAGCTCTAAAGAGCCAACATGAAATCAGCTCAGATGGTTGGAGCGTGGTGCTAATAATGCCAAGGTTGTGGCTTCAATCCCTGTATGGATCATTCCCATAAGTGTTGGACTTAATGATCCTTGTGGGTCCCTTCCAATTCAGAATATTCTGTGATTCTGTGATTAGAGGACTGGAGCACCTCTCCTGCAAGGAAAAGATGAGACAATTTGGTCTGTTCACCCTGGAGAAGAGAGAGCTCTGGTGTGACCTTATAGCACCTACCAGTACCTGAAGGGAACCTATCAGAAAGATGGAAAGAGACTTTTGACAGGGGCATGTGACAGGACAAGGGGGAATGTCTTCAAACTGAGAGTAGATTTAGTTTAGATGTTAGGAAGAAATTCTTTACTGGTGGTGAATCACTGGCACAGGTTGCCCAGAGAAGCTATGAATGCCCCATGCCTGGCAGTATGCAAAGCCAGGCTGGATGGAGCTCTGAGCAACCTGTCTAGTGGGAGGTTCACTGCCAATGGCAGGAAGGTTGGAACAAATCTCTAAGGTTCTTTGCAGCTCAAGCCATTTTATGATTCCATGAGATAGATAGATGATAGATAGACCTCTGTAAAACGAGGTATTGCACTACCCAGGGCACCTGAAACATCACTCAAAAAAAGCTTTAATCAGCAAGTAAAACATTTCTAGAAAATACCCATAATGAGGTACTGTGATCTGCCTTACAAGCAACTCCCTGGCTGGATGGGGACTGCCCAGATATTGGTGGGTATTAGTGTTCCCTCCTGCCCCTCTTACCCCCAATCCCATCAGTCCCACCAATCGCACCAGTCCCCCCAGTGCCACCAGTCCCCCCAGTCCCTCCAGTCCCCCCAGTGCCACCAGTCCCTCCAGTCCCCCCAGTCTCTCCAGTCGCCCCAGTGCCACCAGTCCCTCCAGTCCTCCCAGTCCCCCCAGTGCCACCAGTCCCCCAGTGCCACCAGTCCCTCCAGTCCTCCCAGTCCCCCCAGTGCCACCAGTCCCCCAGTGCCACCAGTCCCTCCAGTCCTCCCAGTCCCCCCAGTGCCACCAGTCCCCCAGTGCCACCAGTCCCTCCAGTCCCCCCAGACCCCCCAGTGCCATCAGTCCCTCCAGTCCCCCCAGTCCCCCCAGTGCCACCAGTGCCTCCAGTCCCCCCAGTCCCCCCCAGTCCCCCCAGTACCTCCAGTCCCCCCAGTGCCACCAGTCCCCCAGTGCCACCAGTCCCTCCAGTCTCCCCAATCCCCCCGGTCCCTCCAGCCCCCCAGTCCCCCCAGTCCCCGCAGTGCCCCCAGTGCCCCCGGTCGCACCACTGCCAGCTCCCGCGGGGCCGGGGCGGTGCTGCGGGCGGCCGGCAGGTGGCGCTGCCCAGCAGAGCGCGGGGCGCTGGGGCCCTGTCGCGGCCCTGCATTATCGGCTTTTCCTCCCTTCCTTTAAATACCCGTGATTGTGTCATTCCATAAGGGTTTTCTGATATTTCCACCATTTACTAGGAGAGATATGAAAAAAATGGCGCTTAAAAGGCATTTTGCACACTATTTACGTAGTATGCCATGAGAAGCTGCCTGCCCATGCCCCTCCACATTTAACTTCACATAAAGCTGAGCAATCTTCCTTTAAAATACATAATATAAATATTTGACACTGCTAAAGGGCAGAGGCCAATGCCAGTAGAAGGACTAAATTTAGCTTGTTCCCTCCACTCTGTGCCTGGCTCTGTGAACAAAGATGTCGAAAGGAATAACATCAAGTCCACTGATCTTCCCTTCAAAAAATATATCTTGTAGAAGAACTCACTCACTTGACAATCCTGTGTGCAATTCTCCATGACCGGTTCCTGTGGTGTTTGCTGTCAAAACCAGAATTCTTAGTTCACCAAAGCATTTGCTTCATTATATGGCCTTTGTCACAGCCAGTGATGACTGTTATTCAAATATGTATTTGTCCATTTAATTATGTTGAATATATTTCCAAGACCATGCAAGTTTGTAATAGATTTAGAAAAATTTTTGAAGACTCGTTTGGTCTTCATAAGCTTGATTTTTATAAAATCATATTGGGAAATGGGAAATGCAGTGAGTGATTTCTTTCTTGAGTATTAACTGGTAACTTTTTAAAAAATAAGAATTCCCCCTCCCCCCCCCCCTTAGGTGAGAGCAATATTTTATGAAAATCTAAAATATTTAAATAATTCCTTCCATGCTTCTTTAACGATAATTTTTATTTTAACTATCTGCAGAATTTCCAATGTGCTGCTCTGCAATGTGACAGATCGGGTGTCATTTTGGTTCGTGGTCACAGATTCTTCCAAAAATGTGACAACTGTTCCTGGAAGTGAGGTAGAAGCAGCCATCAGGTACAGTCACTGCTTTTGCAATGCTTTCTTCCTTGTTTACCGGGGATGTTTTCTCTCTCTGGGCCTTGTATGAGTGAGCACTCTGCCTCTTTAAGGATGAACTAATCCAAGTTGCTAAAATACTGAGGGATCAGTACTCTTTAATGAATGTGAGATAAGAGGATTTTTACCAGTCCCACAGAATGCAAAGCATGTGAGCCTTGGGATTATAACTTTGGAAAGAATCTCTTTTGATGCTGAGACTCAGAAGAAATCTAGTCCCTTTCCAGAGCCCTGCCTGTGATGTGCTGTCCAGTGTGTGGTACATTGCTCTCATCCAGCTGCTGCATTTCCCAGTGAGATAGCCTTCTTCCTCAGATGATGGAAGGGCACACTTTCTGGGTGGGATTAATATAATTTAGTTTTCACTGCATGCTACATGCACATCTACACCTGGGCTAATGACCATAGGCTCCCTTTCAGTGCTTCTCACTAACATTTCATCTGACTTAATTTAGAAGTCAGCTTTCACATGAGAAGAGCTCCTGTGAACTCCTCGTGAGCAGAGCTGGCTGTGTTCCAGCTTGGTTTAAACAATTTTATGCTCACATTCTTTTCATACCAGCTCGTTCTAGAATGCCAGTCAAGATCACAGCTGAGCAGTGCTTGTACAAAGTACAGTGCACTACAAATCACTTCACTTTCTACCATCACATTCTGTAGCAAGTAAAAGGAAGAATGTGGAACTGACAAGGAAAAAAGAAAAAATGGGTAATCTGACTTCAATGGTCCAAAAAAACCTGCACAAGGGGTTTATAGGGATGAGTCCCTCAAGCAGCATAATGCACATACATTTCTCAAGCATGGAGTGGAAAATGGATCTCTTTGTTTTCAGGCATTCTGTGCTCTGTCTTGAAAATTCATGTTATCTCTATGGAGGTGTAATGCCTAATTCCTGATGAATGAGTGTGCGTTCTTTTGGAAAGATTAATTTAAGCTTATGAGCAGATTAAACTATTTCCTACAGAGACACCAAACAATAGCTTCATAGCATTAGTGGAGCAAACAGATTATTTATTCACTGAAGCTCTCTGTAAGAGCGCTGGAATGCGGGGGTTTTGCATTTCTGTTATTCTTTGATACGTTCAGTAGCATAAGCTGATTTATTTAAGTCTTTTATGTGCCCTGTTTGGCACAGAAATTGGATGCTGTTATTGTTTGGTTTTTAACTGTTGTCTGTCACTTGATAAAGAATATGCTATTTATGAAAAGTTTTAATTCCTACCTAGTTTAAAAGCAAGAAATAAAATGGTCTATAAAACTACAATGCTTTTTGTTCAATTGCTTCTGATTGCAGGCTTCCATACAAAACCTTTATCATAATTCTTCATACTATGGTAGCACATAACACTAGTCATGGACTAGAATTTTGTTGTATGAGATTCCTACAAAGTAAGAATAAAGAGGAAGGTAAACCATGTCAGAGCTCTGTATGATACTCAAGATTTTGCATAAATATACACAAGATGTAGCTATGCATATACAAACATGAAATGCACTTGTAGTTGCCTGTTTCAGCACATAATTCTGAAACTCAAGCCATTAGATGAGGGTAAACAATGCTTATTTCAGCTGTTCACAATGATCCTTTCACATCAGTAAGGAAATCTTTTCTAAATGGCAGACAGCTTACGGTATTATGAGTCTTAAAACATGCCATGGCTTTCAGTCCTGTCCAGGAATGCTGACTTTCCATTAAGGCTAAGAACTTCCTGTTTAAGGGACAGCCAAACATTATGATTTCCAAGAAGTGAAATTTGCTAACTTGTCCCTGTATTTCCCATACATCTTTTCTTAAGAAATACTTGTTCTCTGGTAAATAAATTGAATTGTATACAAAAAAGAGCTGCATTAATTCACATAATGGCTATCAGAAAGAATCTCTCAAGACCAATATATGTAATCCATTTGCTTAAAAATTTTTAACATTTTGAAAAAGCTAATGAAAGATACTTCTAAAGCCCCTTAAGCCTGCTTAGATTTAGATCCAGAAATATCTTACAGGCAGTGAAATGCTTACAGGCAGTGAAAATGGGTGGAGATATCCACTGAAGGGTAGCAGTTGTATTACTTCTGTGAAAAAGCATATTTCTCAGACTTACAGTTTCTCATAATGGGAAAAATATGCAAGGTACAAATCCCTTTAGCTGCATCCTGCAGGGAAGAAGGACATGTTGCCAATAGGTGTGGATTCTTCCAGAACGAATTGTATCCTGTGCCTCATGGACCTAAGAAAATCTACAGCAGCAGGGGCACGTGTACCAGCCCATAACATGCAGGATGGTTCAGTTTGAGGAGGCACTGTAAGTAAATCCTCTGAGCATTGAAGGGTAGATCTGCCACTCCTGTGCTAGTCTTGAATGCTACATGAGCAAGGTAACAGAGCCAGCCTTACTGCTTACAAGCTACTATGTCTTCAGGACATGATTCAAACCAGAAATAAATAATAATACTGTACTGCAGGTCTCATTTGTATTTCCCAGTTTTTCAGATAAATGCGTAGGAAAGTCTGGTGTTCGAAATGTTCCGAATGTGTGGGTGTCTATGGATTAACTGAGGTCTCTGGTATAGCCAAGGTCTGTGTAATCCTGACAACATCATAGAATCACAGAATCATAAAATCATAGAATCACAGAATCATTTATGTTGGAAAAGACCTCCAAGGTCATCACGTCCAACCTTTGACCGAACACCACTGTGTCAAGCAGACCATGGCATTGGGTGCCATTGGGAACACCTCCAGGGACAGTGACTCCTCCACTGCCTGGGCAGCCTTTTCCAATGCTTAACCACCCTTGCAGTGAAGAACATTCTTTCTGTTGTCCAACCTGAACCTCCCCTGGTGCAGTTTGAGGCTATGTCCTCTTGTTCTGTTTCCTGAGAAAAGAGGCTGACCCCCATTAAAGGTAGACAACATCCTTTTCTTCATTATGGTGGATGACATTCAGCCCTGCCAAACTTGCAGCACATTCATGGAAAATCCTTTTGTTTTCTACTACCTTTTGAACTTGTAAAATACCTTTATAAAGAGTTGTGATGTTTTTCTGTTTTATTTTCCTGAAGGATGAACCGGAACAGAATCAACAGTGCCTTCCTACTGAGTGACAAAACACTGCAGTTCCTGAAGATAACCTCAACCTTAGCACCTCCTGTTGAACCCTCTACACCTGTCTGGCTTATTGTATTTGGTGTTGTTCTTTGTCTCATTGTGGCTGGGATTGTTTTCCTCATTATTTCAGGAATTCAGAAACACAAGAAGTAAGCAGCTTAGTCTTTCTTCTGTTTTAATGAAATACTTGCTAGTTAGGTCAGCTGGGCTGGTTTTGTGTTTCAGAGCAGCCTCGGACAGATTAATGCTGTGCTCCCTTCCCTAACTAGGTAAAGGTAACCCATGTCTCCTTTTCTGAGAAAAAGGCTTAAAATTTTTAGCTGTGAAGTATAGATGCTTTAGTAATTTTGGAATGTAATGAGGAAATGGAGAGTGTAAGAATATGATCCTGGAGGCCACCTAACTAGAGATGAGCTTTAAAAAGACAATTGATGTCATTCTTGTGAAGGTTTATTGTGCCACAGACCACCCACATAGCTACCAAGAGGGAGCTGGCAGTGACTGTATCCCTTCCAGGGCAGTAGTGTCAAAAGCTGGCAGGGCTAAAAAAACTGTGCTTCTGCAGCTTGAGAAGACTCAGTAGAGCACACAGTAATGATTAATGTATGGCTGAAGAGGACCTGCTCACTGGAACAGTGCAGGGTTTCACCTACCATTCATGACTTGATGAGCCCAAAATACCCAGCCCTTCACAGGTTCATGGGCAGATCTCCCCGTGAGCTTAGGAGCTTTTCTGGTGGTAGGGTAGGAGAGGGAGACTCTCTTTTCTTCTCCGTTTCTGCCCTGGTGGCACGGGTGAAAAAGAGAAGGCTATTCATGCTTCCCTAGTGTGAGCATGTGGGAGGAGCACAGGGAGCAGGCGGAGTTTTGATCCTCCCGTCTCTGCTGACTCGGAGTTTAGCATAAGGAATAGAAATTTCTCAGCTGTGTTGAGATTCTGCCACAGAAGTTCAGCTTCTACCATGCTTTTGGCTGCCGCAGAGTTTAGGTTTACACAAAATTATGACTTCAGCAATAGATTCATACAGGAACAGCAGAAGAACTGAAAAAGGGTAAATTCCTGCTGATAACTAGATGATATCAAAATTACTGACTCTATGATGGATTGTATTCCCAAAAATATCAGAACAAGGAATTAATATATGAAAAGTGGTATGTTGCAGAGACTTCCTTTCTGCCTTTTTATGACCTTGAAGAATGTTAAAAGACCTAAGAAGAACAACACTTGTGAAGGTTAAGTGCTTCTCATAGAAAACCTTTAGTAGTGTGGTCAGAATCCCTTCAGTTATATTTTGCATTCAGAGGAATTGTATGAATTTCCAAAACCCCTTTTCTGTTTTCATAAAAATCCCCCAAAATTCAGCAAACAATAGATGAAAGATGCTGTTGAGGAAAGAGTCTGGCAAGGTATTTGGAATCTGTGGATAGTTAAAGCCCTATCACAACCATGTTGTATGGACTGAATTATTTCATGCCCCAAATATAGGCAACCTCTTCTGTAAAACTGAATGATGTTGCTACCTGAAGCCCATACCTGCCCTCTGTGTAGTATCTTGGCTCTGTGTTTCTTTATAGTGCCTAACTTAAAGGGAGTCTTCAAACATTTCACGTAAGTGTAATATAAATAAACTATGATAAATAGCTGTGATTCTTCTAGCTAAAATAATCACTTGTGCTTCTTATCACGCTGAAAGACAGGATTTCCCCCTGTATTTCCAAAATAACTCAGCTGAGCTTGAGCAGTTCCCCTCAATATGGTGTGAGCTCCATGCTTTTATCATCACACTGCCATTGATATGGCTTCTTGATGCCTGCCTGTGTGCGCTTGGCACCCTCTCTGTCTCATGCTCTTGTCCTTTTAGTTGCTATGCTTTTTTCCTTTTTTCACTTGTCCCTCTGTTTCCCTACTCTACCATTACATATAACCTTTCCTCAGAGCAGGTTCATCTGTGGCTGAACTCTAACCCTCCTTTCACATCAATAACATCTGCAGGCAGGGGCAGGGAAGTGAGACAGAGGATAAACCAAGCATATATTTCTTCTATCTACTGTCATGAGGACTGGAGAGGTAAATGGGATGGTCTGGGCAATTTGGCTTCTTGGGAAAAAAAAAAAGCCAGACATCAGAGAAAAGAATTACAAAAGCACTGATCTCTTTTTCAGACACTGAAGTAAGTGACCAGGTTTTCAAAGACTTCAGTGTGTCCAGTAATTAGTTTTCTTGGGAGCTTGTCCAGAGCTTACATAATGGGAACTCTGTTGCCTAGTAAGCTGTGTTGGAAATCTGGCCCCAAGGATGGTGTTGACTTCTCATAAATCTGGCATTCTCTCTTTAAAGTATCATTTAAATACCTTGGTTCAGATAAGACCAAAAGCACATGCTCCAGGCTGTCCGTGCTCAGGGTGTCAGGGAAGGGGAGTTGGCCTATACAGGAGTTTCACTATCGAGTTAGACTCATGCATCATTTATTGAACTGAGATTTGCTTCTTGCAGTGCCTACAGTGATCTGGGTCAGACACACTGTCTCCCTTATGTTTGTTCTCCTGTCCTTGCAGCAATAGGACACCTCCCTCTACAGCAATAGATTTGCCACATGCCCAGGGCAGGACCATCCTCTACTGTCTGTCCTGAACGAGTCCAAAGTCTCCCCCTATCCCCCAAAATTCCATCTGCAGCAGAGGCCATAAACATTTGCCTTGGGAAGAGTGAAAACAGAGTAGACAGGCAGTCTTTCCCTCTATTCGTGTCCCAGCATTTAATTTGCAGCTGTGGGCCTTCCTGAGCTGGATTTGGTCTTCTTGTATTGGGAAACCCACAATGTTTTCTCTTCCCTTAACTTGTTGAGTCACCCCTTGGATTCATGGAAATTTTTAGCTTCTCTGAATTCCTCTGGTGATGAGTTTCACACATCTTCTCTCATTTTGTTTGAACCTCCTTCTTAGTAACTTTTATATTTTGTCCCCACAGTTTTGTATTAAAGAACACTCCTTTTTATCAGCATAAGAACAGCCGGAGGTCAGAGATTTCTGCTACTACACCCCAAGTTTGTTTTAACAAGTCTGTAATGCCAAGAATTTTCCAAAGGCCAATAAAATGTTATTCTTGTTAATATCTCTGTTATTAGCAGTTACACTGAGTCAGATTTTTATGGTTGTCCTGAGTCAGGCTGTTAGAGGACATGTTGTGGGGTAGGAAGAAGCAGTGCAGCTGACCTTTGAGTTTCTTATCCTCTGAAACCGCTGATGCTGCAGGCCGTAAAGTACAGCAGGTTTTTCAACTATGAACTAGTTGTCCTCAAGGTCAGAATAAATCTGGAATTAAAGGAACATCATGACCTGTTGACTGATATTTCTTTATTACATCTTCTCATGATTTTATTTTAGATAATTTATTTTAGGGTTGTTTTTTTTTTTAATGTAGATAATTTTATTCAGCCACTATTATAATATGTTTTTGCGACAACTGGAGCCTGGAAAAGTGAAAGCCATGCAATTATCTGATCTAGAAAACAAAAGTATAAAATACTGGGTAGGAAGGTGGCTGCTAATGAAGTTTGAAGAAAAAAAATGCAGATTTGCAGCATTGAGATTACCTAAAAAGGTAATCATGAATGTTCTGAAGAAGGTAATCAGGCATGTGAGGGCACCCAAGTCTCCACATTTGGAAGCTATAGTTAGTCTAAGACTGATCTGTTTCTAAAAAGTGTGTTTTATTTTTGTACAGATCATGGGGTGAAATCTATGACATACATTGCAGAGTCAGACTAGATGTTTAGTGCAGTCCTTCTTGATGTAAAAAATCCCAAACAGATTTAGAGATTTTTTCAATTTTTTTTTTGCCCCATCTTTTCCTTCTGCAGCTTCCAGTCATTTTACAGAATAAAAAGAGTAAATAATTTCTAAAACATACTTACAACATGTCTACTTCAGATTTTCTGGTTTCCAGTTGTGAGCTCACCTAAACAAGGGCTTCCAATCTGTGGGTTCCCTAGCTATTGTATCTAGATACGTCCATCTGGTGTATTTACTACAGCAAGGAAGTACACCAGATTGTGCCTTTATGAGCATAACCTATGACAAACTTCTAACTAAATATGCAGTTTTCTGTCTGTGGAATCATGGTGGAGTGCTGCAGGTCAACAGAATAAGATGATATTTTCTTTCTTGTTTTTAGAAAGAATAAAGACTCAACAGAGAGAGAAAATTTAGAAGAGAAAGTTGAAGTGACACTAGAAAATGGGATTCCTTGTGAAGCACTGGATTTAAAAGCAAGCCACATTAATGGAGTCTTTGCAGCTGATGATGAACGGTTCACATCCCTATGAAATGCTGCCACGGCTCTCTGGTGTTTTCCTGAAAGACTCCTGTGCCTACCTTTTCTCATCACTACTCCTGAATGTCAAACATGAAGACAAGAAAAATGTCCTTTCACGTAATTTCCCTTGAGAGAACCTTTTGCTGATAACACATACACTTGAACCTCCATTACAATTTTTCGTGAGCAACACAAATGAGAAGGCCTCAGATAATATCCAGAAAAGATCTCCAGAAGATGTGTGGCAGAACAGGGTTGGAACCTGCCTTGTGTCAGGCATCTCATTTTTAATGATTATTTAAATACGTCCATTGCTTGTTTTTCCCTGACGTAAATGTGAAACTGCATTATTCCTGAATGTCACAGGGGAGATCATCTATCATTGTCAGTCCTTGATGGGTTTTCTCTCAAGTCATATGCAAAAGTTTCTCTGTAAAATTACTTCTGTTTGCTGCTATGTTGTATGCCTTTGGATGGAACAGTGACCAGTGCATGAAAGTTTTCATTTATTGAGAAACAAAGAAGCTTTCACAGTCTCTGTAAGACCAGGTCAAAATAGCTGGATCATCTATAGCTCTGGGGCTAGCAAAGATCTGGTACTTAGAAGTGTTTTTCACTTAACTGTTAAAGTTACAGGTCATGTGAGCTGGAAATTAAAAGTTGCAAAACTCTGAAATTTGTTGAAATTCAAAGTCAACAAAGGGCAGATTTTCCACAGGTGTAGTCAGTGTTTAGTGCCCAGCTCTCATTAAATCATAGAATTACAGGACAGCCTGGGTTGGAAGGAACCTTAAGGATCATCTAGTTCCAATCCCCCTGCCATGGGCAGGGGCACCTTCCAGTAGACCAGGTTACTCAGAGCCCCATCCAGTCCAGCCTTGAACACTTTCAGGGGTGGGGCCTCAACAGCTTGTCTGGGCACTCTGTTCCAGTGCCTCACCACCCTCATGGTAAAGGATTTTTCCTAGTATCTAATATAACCTGCCCTCTTTCAGTTTGAAGCCATTCCTCCTTGTCCTGCCCCTACATGCCCTTGTAAATATTCTTTCACAACTCTCTGGAAAAATCTTCCTTACATTTTTTAATAATAAAGCTAGAGTAGATTTCCAGCATAGCCAGTCTGGGGTCAAAAGAACCTTCATGTGACAGGTGGATAATTTTTGAAAGGATTCAAGGTGTGAAACACCAGCTGCTGGGTTTGGTGCACCTGACCTGGATAAGTGATAAAATTCAGAAGTACGGATCCACAGAAAAGGGGAGTTTTGTGTGTGGGTAATTGTAAAAAAAGAATGGAAATGTGTTGAAGCAAAATCCAGTATCTGCAGTCACCAACCATCTGCCCACATCACTAGAGGCAGGATTTGACCATTAGCCATCCTCTTTCCAGTGTCATGTTTAGAGGCAGTATTAGAAAACCTCTTTGCTTAATAGAATTATTTCATCAGACTCCTCACCAATAGGAACAGGGTTAAACAGAGTAAAAGCTGCTTGTAAAGGACCATCCAGTGTCCTGAAGGTACAAAGGTTTCTTGTTTCTCAGGGTAGAAATCCTTCAGCCTTTTGGCTGTATTGAGCACCTTTGACTTGTCTCTACTGGCTCTTTGGACCGGTGTCAGCAGACAGGGAGGAATGGGAAGGAGAAGGGAAAGCAGCAGGGTGAAGGGGGAAAGCTGAGCAGGGGAAGCCCGAGGCTAGGGGAGGCAGGGGAGAGTAAGGCTAAATGCAAAACAAAACTACAGAACCCACTGATCATTTGCATCATGTGGTCTCATTTGTCACAGTTGTCTTTGATGTCCTGCTGGTGAGTACCTCTGCACAAGGACTGCATCTTCTCTGTGTCCCAGTGTGTGCTGCTCCATTCTGAAAAGGACTAATAAAGTTGGTTATTAGTGATAATATATCAAATATAATATATAATATCAAAATTCCCATCCACAACATGTGGGTGTATTTCCCACAGGAATGTCAAAGATGAAGCTTGCCAGTGCTGGAGGGGGAATATAGAGTACAGTGTTATTATTACTGCGTCAGTGGTTGCACCAAGGTCTCTCATGCAGGAAAAGTTTTATTGGGGTAATTCAGATCCCATCATTTCTAAACCTTCACACTTTTCCCATTCTTGGTATGAAAGATAGCTACACCTCAGTGTGACCACAATGGATTGCTGTGACTGCAGCACCTCTGCAAGAAACCTGTGAGAGATTTTGGTGAGAACAGCTTAGTGGTGCAAGAGTAACCTCAAGCTACAGATTAAGAATTGCTGTTATCCTGTATTTTACTATATGATACTGAAATAAAATTCACTTGAGATGAAACAGGGCCAAGCTTATCTGAGCATACCTCTTAAGGCCTGAGTGAAGGTTTGTTTCAGCCCATGGCACTGGCCACCAGTTTGAAAAGAGGTTGAAAGCCTCTGAACAAAACATTATGCCATGTGGGCTAACTGTGGTGGTAAGTATTTAATCAGTGTCTTACAGCTCACCTTTTAGCATCATTACTTTACAGCAGTTTGGCTTAATATTCTGCTGCTGATGATATGGGATTCACCCAGAGCATACATCTAACTTGCCTCTCTTATGACAGAAAATGGCTTGAGAGAACCAAATGATACATGAGCAGCCATATACCACACTTAGCAACACTTTGAAGCCGGTGTAGGTATTAGCTCTTTCACTGAAATAGATACCACAAATGAGGTTAATCAAGGGCACAGTGCTGCAGAAGAAATAAATCTCTTTTCTAGTCTGTGCAGTAGGATCATATTAGAAAACAAAGAACACTTTGATTTGGTACAGCCTGTCCTCCAGAGCCTGCAAATGGTACAACAACAATTTATATCCCTTGAGGATCTGGCCCAGATGTTTTATGTAACTTCCACATTTTTTTTCTCTAAAACACCTGCATCCAACAGTTGATAAGAAAAAAGAAAGTGAGTAGCAAGCAATATAGAATATATGGTGAACTGCTTCCTAAAATAATGAGTTGGTTCTGCTTTTAGTTACATTTTTACAGTGCCAATGAATTTTGAAAAAAGGTACATGGTGTGCCCAAGACTGAACTGTTTCATTTTCAAGAGCAGTGTTTGAGAAAAGAGAGGAGAAAGGAAAATTAAATTAAATGAATCAATATACCCAGAGAAGTTCTGTTTGAAGAACATCTGCAATGTTTATCACTAGCTCCACATCCCCAGCAAGTTGACATTTCAGAAAGGACATTTACAGTTCTGTTCAGCTTACTTGAGAGAGAGCATTGATGTCTACACTAGAATGAGCACAAATCATGCACGAATAAGTTGTTTACACTGTCAGTCATTAGCTACACATTTGGAGTGCTGCAGAACGTCGATATAAAGAGTCTGTCTGTGGTACTCAGCCCTAAACATCTCTGTCAGCCCACCTTGAAGCCTGGTACTCACAACTAGAATCAGTATTCCCCTGGGGCTCTGCCAGTGCTGAAGAGCCTTCAAGGCTGAACTCATGGGCCTCATGCACACTATATGCTCCTGTTTGTCTGTCCAGGTATAACATTTGCTTCTGTCTTACTGATCTTCATGGAGAACCCTTTCCTGGCTGAGCCTTCATAAAGGGGCACCTTTATTCTACATTTTGAGGGAAGTCAGTCCATTGTTTCTGCTGTTGTTCACAAAAGAGATGCGTGAAGCGGGCTCAAGAAGCCTCAGGGCAGGATTCAAGTCCTGTTCCTTCATCACTGTGAGAACAAAATAATTCCCAAATTAATACAAATCACAGTATTAGCACAAGAGCTTTTGGTTTGATAATTTCTTTCAAGGGCTGGGTGCCAGTTTTGACCAAGCAAGGAGAGTTATCACATCAGAAGGAGTTTTTCATGTGTAAACTCCCACATCTGGGAAAACAAAAGAAATTACTTTCATGCTCATGGCAGAAGTGCAAGAAAGACGTGAAATAACTCAGTGAATAGCAGGACTCTGTGATTCTAGACCCTCTTAAAACATGGCTCAGATGATCCCAGAAATTTGGTCAGTTCATCAGTGCAGTAACCTGTGACTCATGAAATGAGCTGCTTTAAATATGCCAAGTTTTTATAGAAAATGCATTGACCAACTGTCCACAATCCATTAGCAATGAGCAATCTGTGCTTGGCTTTCTATGAGCAGCTTCTTTTGGCCTCTCATGGTTTTTGCTTCCTTTTAATGTGGCATGCAAGAAGGGATGTGTGCAACGGAGTGACACCACAGCTTCCTATGCAAACAGGCAATTGCTAATGAAAAATTTGCACAGTTAGATACACCTAATTTGACAGACTGACCTTGCTAGTTTTCAAATCACATAAAGCTAAAGTACATCAACAGTGATGAGTGGTACACTCTTGCCAGCACATTGTGTCAGTATGTTCAGTTTTGTGACTACATTAAGCACTGTGAATGCATTCCACATAATAGACTTGTGTTTTAACTGGGTATTTTGCATCAGTCCAGAGGAATTTTGCCCTTATAGCCCAGATTCAGCTTTGTTCTGAGTAAAGTAAGCAGGTTCAGTAGAAACTGAATTTGACCAAAGATCAAAAAGTAAAGTTTGATTTTGTTAGCCTGTCCTCTTCCTTCCTACCATGTTTCCCTTTCCCATGGAGGTGGCGATTTGAAGCTGTCAAAGCATCTTGTTAGCTACAGCAATGGCTAAATGGAAAGCATTTAATTTTGGAGAAACTGCAAGAGTGTTCTTGCATTATTTCTCTATCACCTTTGCTTCTGTCCTATAATTTGAATTCTAATTGCTACAAATTACAGTGTGTGGCTTTTATCAGTTCTGGACCAACAGGAATTTTAGACTTTGGACTAACATTCTTTATGATATTGTATCTAAACAGCTTTGCAGGTGCTGATGTGCGAACACATGGTCACTGTAAAATGAACTGGGACCACTCAGTAAAACTGAAGTGAGAAACACACGTTGCCCGGATGCAAAGCCATGTTTCAGAGGATCAATTCCTTTCCCTTCCTTGTTGGGGCAAGGTGGCTTTTTGTAAAGGGCAAGGTGTAAGGGATGCAGAATACTGTGCCCCTGAGTGGTTGCCTCTCCTCTGCCTTCGTAACATATGGTTTTGATTTTGACTGTAGCCTTCAAAGTAGTACTTCATGATACCCTAATTTAACCTGCCAGTTTGTACACTCATCTGCCTGAAAATCATTCAGCTTCTAAGCTTTCATCTAAACTTCGACACAACACTTGGATTTCCTGATGCTTTGGGAAACTGACAGCATCTTTACACTGTTCCTAATGTCCTCAGATCTGGAGCTGGCCCCTGTACATGGG
This sequence comes from Corvus cornix cornix, assembly GCF_000738735.6. NCBI lineage: Eukaryota > Metazoa > Chordata > Aves > Passeriformes > Corvidae > Corvus > Corvus cornix. The sequence goes on along the minus strand of NC_046332.1, from coordinate 101,103,782 downwards.
GCACTGTCCCCGTGGCAATGCTGAGCACTCTTTGATGTGTGAAACAGCCATCAGCCTGTGGCAACCTTGGAGTGCAAAGGAGCTGTGTGGAGGTGACAGCATGTTTTAGGTCCGAAAAAGAAAAACAGGGAGCGAATCAGCCTGTCTTGGGACAGGAGGTTATGGAGAGGTATGGATTAGTTGTCTAAGGCATTAGTCCCAGGCTCAGAGCAGTGGGGTACAAAGCCCTCCATGCTCTGGGAGGTCGCTGGCCTGTGGCTGGGCAGTCGAACCGGCTGCAGGAGATGGGTGCTCTCCAGGTAGCAGCCTCCCTTCGCTTCTTCCCCTCAGAGACAGAGGTCCTGAGTGTGGGGCAGCAGGTGGTGAGTCTCTGCGCTTTGCACTTGCTGCCTTTACCTCCATTCCTGCTGGGCAATGGGGAATTAATCCACCCAGCCACTCATCTGCCCTTTCTTGTTCCTGCAGAGGAAGAGCCAGCTAACTCCAAACTGCTGATGCTCGAGCTGAGACTTTGTGCTGGTAACGTGCCTTTGGTGGCTCAGATGTCGAGCTGGACAGGCTGTGCCTGCCTGCAGAGGAGCAGAGATGCCCACCCTCCTCACTGCCACACAGCTCCGGTATCCCCTGAGAGACTGGACACGAGGATCTCATGAAAGCCTCCTCGTGTGGACGGGGATGTGTCCCAGCGTGGGGACAGCCCCTGTTGCACGGGCTGAAGCTCGCAGCTGTGAGCCAGGGAGCCAGCATCCCAGTGCCAGCACTGGCGGGAGGGCTTTCATCTGAGAAAAGGCAGATGTCACGCATGCAGAAGAGTTAGTCATGTGGGAAAAAGGCTGCTCAGGGGATTAAAAGGACTGTTTGCCCAGCGCCCAGTTCGAAGCACGAGGAAGAGGGAGAGGATGGGGGATTGCCCCCCAGGGATGCCCAGGTGCAGCACGGCCCCTCTCTACAGGGAGATGTGCGGAGGGGCTGAAGCCTCCCCTGGGCGGGTCACTGCCTCCACAAAGGCACTTTACGGGAGTCCTCAGAGCAAGGATTTGCCAGGTATTTAACTGAAGTGAGCTGGTCTTTGGCAAAGGGCAGAGGAGTGGCAGAGAGTGGGGTGGCCGCAGCCTTGTGCAGGCCGTGAGGTGGCTCTGCCACGGCAGCTCATTCTCCCTGGGGATGCTCCAGGCCGGGCAATCCCGGCGCCGTGCAGCCGCAGCCTCTCAGAGCCCTCTTCGCAAAGCGGCCACTGAGTAACGCTTCTGTCCGTCTTTTACGCACTAGGCAGAACGACAGAGTGTAGCAGAGAGCTTAACCAGCGCTCCTGTGTGGAAAAATTGTCCTGATCATGGTGTTTTAAGCAATTTTTAAGGGTGTGTGCTGCCCAATACACAGCACAGAGGGTTTTTATTGAGACACGTCCTAACTGCAATTCTCTGTTATTGCAGTCCTAGTTTCACAGGACTCAGCCAACAACATGAGTGGTGAGGCAGAAAACTGCTCTAACAGAGCCGGGGTACAGATGAACATCAGTGGGCAGCTCTTTCAGCAGATGTCAGACAACTCGGAACCCTAGGGACAGGACTGGGAGTCTCAGGTAGGAGCTGGGAGCCGCAGCTCCTGCTGCAGACGGGAGGGGTGGAGGGGAGGACTGGCTCACGGGAGGAGAAGGAGCCTGTGTCAGCATGTCAGGTTACAGGCAGCCTTTGTGCTGTGGCAGCGGCAAGCTGACACAGCCCTTTGCTCCTGCCAAGCAGGCTGGCTGCCATCGCACACAACAGCGGATTTCACTGAGACATGGTTTAAACCCCCAGCTGCTCTTCTCCTATCACCCAAACCAATGGCTGCTGCCTTGCTGCCCTTGGAGGTTTGAATTTCCTGGAAAGGCTCGAGGTACTTCCCTTTCTCAGCTGTTTGCTGTTTCCTTTTTGGTGTGGCACAAACTGTCTCCATGCTCTCACCAGCTTTCCAGACCAGCATGAAGGTCCACCACAAGAAATTCTCCTCAGCCAAGCATGGGTGGCCATCACCATCTCTGGCTATATAAATCACTCCCAGCTAAGAGCCTGGCCAATCTGCAGAAAGCCTGTCATGGTTGTAAGGCTGACACAAACAAGTTTGTATCACCCCAGGAGATGGCTGGGCACCAGGGAAATGATCACAATACCAACCCTGTCAGAGTTCAAGAAGGACATGGATACTTCTCTCAGACACATGGTGTGAGCTTCAGACCTGTCCTGTGCAGGGCCAGGAGTTGGAGTTTGCTGATCCTTGTGAATCCCTTCCAACTCAGGATGTTCTAGGATTCTATGGTTCTATGAATCTAGTGTCTCCCATGTATCTTCTCAGTGGGAACAAATCCATCTGTGAAAGTTTGATGTGCTTGAGGCTCAGTGACTCCTCACTGCTCTTACACAGTTTTTAAAAACATAACTTTGTGCTAATTCATCTCACAGGTTATTTTTTTCTGTTGTGTAAAGGCAATGGCAAGAAAGGTGGAGTGTAGTTATTGGATTATTCCTCAGATATGATATCAAGGTTTGCATTTAAGTATGCAATAAAAAGAACATAGGAATAGGGCTGACAATTTGCAGCATAATTCAGTGTGACTCTACCTGCTCCATTTTCAGCTCACTACAGTGCTTGCATACACCTTTAAATGCAGGTGCAGAGGCAAACCCTATATGAAATGAGGTGACACCCTTCTCTGCCCTACAGGACTCCCCTAGAAGTATGCTACTATTTGGGGGCTCCTGAGTCATGTGTGTACCCCTTGGGGTTTCAGGCTGTGCACAGACAGGTGGCAGCAGCAGGCAGGAGTGAGGAGCAGAGGTGACTCCTGCACCATGGCAGGGAGTTGACAGCTACCAGGGCTGCCTCTGGGGAAGCACAGCACTGTAAAGGAGGAAAAATAACACCTGCATGTAAAAAGGGAGTTTTGGATCAGCCAGCCCTGTTTCAGTACCCTAAAAAGTACCCAGTTCATTGATTTTGCAATTAACTTGCCAGCATAGAAGAGAAAATAGTAGAGTTGAAGTGAAGGGTCAACATAGTCCCTGATCTCTACTGAAGAAGAAGAAGAAATCAAGGTAATAATAGGCATAATTCTCTGCTCTGACAGACAACAGCTGAAACAACAGCACAAAATCCTTTCATCATTTCACCATGTGACAGTCTCACTGGCACATTGAGAAGTGATGAGCAAGACAAGAATCACAAAAGGCACATAATTGCTTAGCAAACAGGCTTCATGGTTCTCAGTCAAGAAGAGGGGTCATTTTGGTACCTCTCCTGGGCCTTACTATATCCCATATCATCTGGATGTGTGAAGAGAATATGTATATATTAACAGGTTTTTGGGCATTGCCAAGCACTGCCAAGGGAGTCCTTTGAAGGATTACAATTCCAAATGGTCATAAAATTTTGAAAAATGGTCTAAAAATGGTTTTAAAAAATCAGTGTAAAGCGCTTCAGCCCAGACAAATTCACAGTGCAGCAACTGGTGCCACCCTAGAACCAGATGTACAGAGACAAAAAAGGGAATGGCTGAGAAAGTGGCACTACCAGAAAGGTCTCACCTGGAACATGAGCTCATGTTGGCAAATGTCACTGGAAGGAAGGTTTGTATCAGCGAGGCACAGCATGTAAAACGTGATTGGGTTACTGGTCATTGATACAGGTTCAGTTGTGTTCAGATATGGACACCCTTGCTGATGAAGCACAAAAAAAGCAAGTCTGGATGGCACCAAGAAGTGCAACATGAAATTTAGGGAGCATGACCTGTGGGGAAAGGTTGAGCAAATATTGCTAACTTTTGCTTGAAAAAAACGATTGTTAGAGGATTGTACATGGATGAGAGAGATCACTCACCCCTGGGTACCACAAGATATTGAAGCCAGGTGTTTCCTCAAGGGCCCTGGTTTCTGGCTGTGCTTGCCAGATGCTTGTTGCTAGTGGCCCTGCTGAGGCTGTGCTGGGTTCCCAAGGGCTCCCCAGGGCTGGAGCTCCTCTCCAGGGTTTGGAGCTGATTCCTGCTACTCCCATGGAGGCACACTCATAGTGGTTTTGGAGAAACTCTGCTGGGAACAGGAAACCAACCCCGTAGATGTGGCTTCAGAGTTGCATCTCAAAAAAGCCCCCACAAGACCCAAAACAAAACCAACCAAGTGATCCTGAGCAAAAATAGGTTAATTAAAAAAGCACTAAGGCATTGTGTGATCAATAAGACTCAACCCAAGCTGCATTTCCAGAGCTAATTCATGCATTGATTTTCCCATTGATTTGCAGTAACTGCTGGGTTCTTAGATAGATTAGCAAAGGTATTTAAATATTAAGATGGAGTCACTTCAGTAGCCTTAGTCACCTTAGTACTTAAATCCAGTTGATTTATAGTTCAGATTAGGACTCTACACAGGATGCTGTGATCCCACAAAGTCTCTTGCCGCTTTTTGATGGCTCAGTGAATACATTTAAAATTCAGGTTTTATATGCCCTGATTGCTTTGAAAATGAGGTCTGGTCCCCAAATCACCTGGGCTTTGCAAAATCTTTAAAAAAATTGCCCTAAACACCCAACCAGGTACCCTATCTCAGACTAACTAGGGTTTCTTCCTGCCTGGGAGTTTAGGTTCTTGGCTTGATGTTTCAGTGAAGTTTCTAAATATTTTTACAGCTTATCACCAACCTGTTAAAGGATTGACAGATTCTGTGAGCTACCAGAGACACGGGTAGGCTATAGATAAAGTGACCAGCTGTATCATTGACAGCACATTTGGGAAACATTAACCAAAAGTAAAAGCCTTTTATAAGAAGGCCATAAAATGGCAGGAGTAATTATGTTTTTCCAAAGTTAATAATTGACTTTTGTTTATTTGGCTTTTTATAAAAAACTTTTTCCTTTCTCTCCTATAATGAATAAAACCTATAAAAGGTACAGCAAATTGGATTCAGCCTTTCTTCTTCATGCTGGCCACGCTTGAAGGCTGATGAGGCAGAGACTGACAGAGAAGCTTCCCTGAGGAAACCTACTTCATTGGGAGGTTCTCATCTTGAACATGAATATGTTGGTCCACTTGTGGCTTCTCTGCGGCCTGAGCTCTGTTGTGACCCCTCAGGATGTCACACAACAAGCCCAAATGTTTTTAGAAGAGTTTAACAGGAGGGCAGAAAATATCAGCTATGAGAACTCTCTTGCCTCATGGAACTACAACACCAACATCACTGAGGAGAATGCCAATAAAATGGTAAGTGCTCCATCCTGTGGGCTTTACTGTTGTCTTAGGAATCTGACACTTTCTGGTTGGTTTTGCTTCCACCAAGCTTGGCTGAAATTGGAGTGTTGCTTCTCTGGTAGCTGTGTTTTAGTCTGGGGAGGGTAGAGGAGCTTGCTTTAATGTAGCAATGCTCACTGGATGTGCCTGGGCCACTACCAGCCTCTACAGCCTTGGGTTAGTACCTGGATTACCTGCACTGCACAGGGATGTCCAGAAGCTGGACTGTCCCTAGCCATCACTTCAGGTCACCCCAGTGAATGGAGGGAAAAGGCAAAGGGGTACTGCATGTTCATCCCCAAAATCTGTGTTGGATGGAGAGAGACACTTTCTTCTGCTGAGTCCAACACCATCAGTGCCTCCTGGTGTAGTGTTTCTCTGCAGTGTTTCCAAGAGCAAAGCAATTCCCTTTCTCTTGGAGAGGGCACATCCCAGAGGGGATGATCTTCCCTGAGGGTCTGGGGTGCTGCCCTGTGGTGCAAGGAAACAGGATTTGAATCTTGTACCCATGTGAGCTCAAATCTCCCACTTTCCCTAAGACCAAACAAACACTGGGCTTTTTACTGACACAGGCAGTTGTTTTACTTCTCAGTGAATATGCAAATATTTTCTGGATGCAGGCATTCTGTTAAATGTTTGCTGATGGATTTATATAGCAGCCTACACCAGTTACCCAGTAGTGGACCTTTCCCCCTGCCCCTATCACTCTTCTCATAGTCAGGGCTGTTGGTAGACTGCCTGGAGGTATTAGACTGGGAAAAATGAAATGAGATCACAGACTAACAAATGCCAGCAGTGGAGTTTCTAGTGGTCTAGTACATTGGTTTGAAAGTCCATTTCTATCTGCAGGAAGGACCACAACATTTTTACTTCCAACTGTCTTCCAACATAATCCTTGCTTCTCAAAACCAGCCTCTGTCTGCCCCAGTCCCGGGGGTCTCTAGGCAAGAACTTGTCAAGAGCAGGCAGCCATGTTCTGGCTGGTTACTGATATTGCCATGCCTCAGCTCAGCATTTCAAAATTAACAAAACCACCTTGTTTTGAGGCTGCATGTGTTTTAAAGTTAACTCAAGCCTTAGAGAAAGCAATTCAGAGGATAAAAATGTTGCTGAACATCCTACATCTATTTTTGCACAATGGCTGGTCTTTCACTTTGTGGTCATATAACTTAATTAAAACATGTTTTAATTATCATATTTCTTAATTAAAGCAAGGAGACTGATTGCTGGAAGAAATCCTTATGACTAATCATTGTCAATCTGGAACTTTTTCCGAGGCACCAGATACTTAAACTGTAATGTTTCCAAACACATAAAATGAAAGCCCTATATAGTATTTTCAACATTAATGAGATGATAATAAAATACATAAGGAGATATCAGCAATAAAAACCAATTAGTCTAGTGTTCAGAGAGAACATTTTCTCTCGCTTGATCTCTTCAGCAGCACTGATAATAAACCCACTGATTCCCCTCCTCCCGTTCTGCTCAAGGAGAGTTAATGAATACTGTCCCTTCTGGCTCCTTCACATCCATTTTCCTTGTAAATTGTGTCACAAGCCCTACAACTATTCCTCTGACTTATCAACCAATTTCTCTAATTGCGGAAATATCAGACAGCAAGATAACTTCTTTCCCACGGCTTTTGTAGCCAACGAGCCCCCCCTTCTGCCCTGCCACTCCTGAGGCACCTCTCTGTCCCTGCTCAGGACAAGGAGTTCAGGAACACATCTGGACAGTGATGCTCTTCCTCTGGGTTTTTATCAAGCTCTTGCCCACTGAGCTTTGCAAGCTGCTGAGGAGTGTCAGGACTGTTTGCTCCTGTGAAGGGCAGAGTTTGGAAAGTCTCCCAGTGATGGCTGCCCTCCTGCAGCCAGGATGGAGGAGGTGTGGGGATGGGATTACCATGGGCTTACATCTGCCACCACCTGTCTCTGCTGGAGCCTGGAGCAGGTGCAGTGGATGCTGTGCCCCTGTCACACAGGGCTGGACAACCCGGGCAAAGCCCTGCAGAAAATGTTGGCCTTGCTGTGTGTCTGCACAGGGATTATGAGTGCCTGAAGGAGCTCTTCAGGTACAATCTGACATTTGGGTTCCCTGACGCCTCAGCAGGGAGGGATGCCACAAGCTGGGAAGCTCTGGCATAAGCGCAATTAAATAAACTGTCCCAAGGACACAGGTTAATTAGTACTGTTATTCTTGCCATTTGGAATGGGTTCTGATGTGCTAAACTGTGTACAAACACATTAGAAAAAGCTGAATAAGACAGTCCCAACTCCAAATTGTGTTCTAATGCTGCTTCTTTGTGCGCTGAAATTTGGGAGTTTCGATGCCGTGGTCTGTAACTGCAGAAGCGTTAAAAGCAACCTTGTGCAAAATGTTGAGATTTTGCATGCCAAATTTGCGGACCTGTTTAGAGCCTCCTTTGTCCAAGTATAATCTTTTATTTACCAGCATTTCAGAAGAAAGTGATATTTGCCTTACAAACAGACTCAGTATAAATATCTTGGCTGCTGAGTGTTCCTGCTACTGCAGCAGAAGTGGGAATTGACATCTGGGCCACAGATCTCTTTGTGCCCTGGCTTGTTTCTTCACAGGTGGGTGAAGAAAAGCACTAAGGGAAGAAAATTTGATTTAGAGTAGCAGGAGACACAGCAAAGAGATGCTGGATCAATTATAACAAGCAAGGTGTGAGTAGACAGTCATGCTTTTTGCTGTTCCCAAAGAAAAATGGTTATCTGGGTGTGTGAATAAAACAAAGCCAAAAAGCTCTCCAGCCATTTAGCTATGAGGTGCAAGTGCTCAGCCTGCATTCCACAGGTGTTCTTCACAAATGAAGTTCTTCCCAGAAGTGATATTTTTGTCTGGAGAGGCATCAGGCCACTCCACTCCTTTGAAGAGGGTAATTCAGGGTTGTGTGAACCCCTTGCAGAACGAGGCGGGTGCCAAGTGGTCCGCGTTTTACGAGGAGGCCTCCAGGAATGCCAGCAGCTTCCCGGTAGACAGTATCACGGATGACCTCACCAAGCTCCAGATCCAGATTCTCCAGGAAAGAGGATCATCTGTGCTGTCACCAGAAAAATATAACAGAGTAAGTTGTTGAATGTAGTTCATCATTTTTGGTGTGTGAATTCAGCTGCCTCCCACAACACCCTCAAGCCAGGGCATGGTGCTGTCGCCACCCTGCTTGTTTTGGGATGATGCTGTGTATGGTATGGAAGTGTACCTGTTCTAGGTGTTCATAGCAATACAGGACTGGAGGGGTAGTCTGGGCTGGGAAGCTGGTTACCATTTCAGTCAGCAGTTTTGCCATGGAATAAATTTCAAACGTGTACATACACACACCTCAGAGTAGTCCTTGTGCTTATATCTGGGTTAGTCATAAAACCAAGAAAGGACATGTGGTAAGTGCTTGGTGTAGTCCAAACCGAGGGCAATGAGCAGAAAGAGATGGGTGAAAGGCCATTCAATGAGTCAAAAGGTGGAGATGGAGGAAGTCTTTCTTTCTCTGAACATGGTACATTATCACACTGTGAAAAAGAAGGAATGTTTCATTGCACTGGGCACCCTGGGATGCCTGAGAATGGAGAGGGTTCCACTGAAAGCTGCTGAAGGCCAGAAAGATTTGGCAAGAATCATAATGAGATTTGACATTTGCGCTGGCAAGTTCACCTAAGAGGCAGGTAGATGGATAGTAGATGGAGTGAGCAGCTATGCAGACTCAAAAGGGATTTATAACCAAACACTTGAGAGTTAAATTACTTTCCTTTTGCTGAAGATCAAATTGAAACATAGCATTGAGTCATGAAAGCCTACAGTCCAGATCCTACAGTCCTGATTACAGAAGAATCCTGAGATTTTCCTGCTAAGGTCAGCAGTGATGACCACCATACAAGGGAGGCAGCAGATTGGCTGGATCTCTTGTCTTATCCAAATATAAGATGCATTTCTGAAAAACAGATTGTGATGGTGGGAAGGCTGGCAGTTCATACAAACCTGTATTTATTTTGAATCACAACAGTGCACTGATGGTAGTGTTGTCTCTGCTGAGGAGGTGTGTTCTTCAGTAGCCTCCCTGTTTAGACACTTAGAATTTCCTAGATAATGGCCTTTGGGGCTGAAGTTGTTGATTCATGTTTGAAAGTGACTTATTTTATACAGTCTGATGGGATTCCATAGGAATATTTAAGTATTCTTCACTGACACAAAAATTTGCCTGGGCACCCATTTTTTTTATTGCTGACAGAGATAAAATTAGAGCTACTCACTAACTACCCCTCCCACTGACAGCTCTTCATAGCTCTGATTTAAAGCTCTAAGTGAGAAATTGCATAGTCCTAAAGGGAAGGCTAAAAGTGGTACATGTTTTCCTTGATGCATAAAGATATGAAAACATTAAAAAATATTAAAACCAGAGCTGCGTAGCATAGGTTCTGAGATAGAGCTGAATGATTTCAGATGCATTTTGGCCTTCAGCTGGCCCAAGACATGAGCCACAGCTTCTCTGTGATAGAGTCTAAGCAGATCCATGCAATCAGTGGGATGTGATGCTAAAACCCACAAGCAACAGTCAGCCTGGCAGCACCTGCCAAAGGGGCCCTTTCTGCTGCCACTCAAAGCTGCAACCTTCCTGCAAAGTTTATGTGGGTTCATAAAACTTTAAAAAAACTTTATTTTTTTATTTCTGCTGTGTATTGATAGCTCTCTTGTGACAGTCAGTGCTCATTGAATCCTGTCTGACTGGATATTAAGAACCTGTAGGTTATGTCATATATTTGGGAGATTATCTGTCTTTTCCAGCTAGGTCTGGTTCAGTAATGCATTTCGGCAAATTCTTTCATTAATCTCTACTGAGCTCAAACATATGCTTAAATATTAAGCTGGTGGGTGAAGTGTTGATTCTAGCTCTTAAGGAATTACCATAATTGGCTGTTATTTTGCACAGAGTGGGTTTCTAACAAGCTATCTTGCATCTAACTTGCAGCTGGGCACTGTACTAAATACAATGAGTACCATCTACAGCACTGGGACCGTCTGTAAAATCAACAATCCGACTGAGTGTTTGGTGCTGGAGCCAGGTATGACACCAACCACTGCCCCTACTGTGTCCTTCACCCTGAGGGTGCAAAAAGAGAAAGCCCAAGGGTGGCTGTGGCTCCTGACTGCAAAAGGACAGGCTGTAACGTCAACAGATATCTCCTGCTATCTAAAGCTTAGTAATAATTTAATTGCACCTTGCAGTTCAGGGACCTCCATTGGACCTTCTGCCCACGAGACATGCTGTCTCCTGCTTGTAGCAAACAAAGTTTGGGGAGGGCTGCTCTGCTTGTGTGGCAGCCTGCCTGTCACCTGGGGTTTGCCTATATCCCAGAAAATCTATTTTTTTGTTCCCTGCTATCAGTCTTGTTGGACTCAATGTTTTATTGAGGCCAGTCCTGAGAATTCCACCAACTTAAGGGAAGATAACGTGGAGAGAGCATTTAAGAGACTCATGATGTGCTCCATGCTTCTTAAAGACAAGGGGAAGACATTAAATTAGGAAAGGATGCAAGGAAATAATGGGATAGTTCAGTATATCAAATACAAAGTGTTTTCTTCTCCGTTCATGAATTTCTTTCACTTTGGTTCATTTGCCTGCTGTGAAAGAAAAATTCTGCTTTTTCAAAGCTTAGTACTTATTTTTTTGTTCTGACAGGTCTGGATGCTATTATGGCTGAGAGCACTGATTATCATGAGAGACTGTGGGCCTGGGAAGGCTGGAGAGCTGATGTTGGCAGAATGATGAGACCATTATATGAAGAGTATGTTGAACTTGAAAATGAGGTTGCAAGGCTTAATAGTAAGTCACTTTTTTTTTTTCCTTTTTGTTTCCTTTTTCTTTTTTTTTCCTTCTGGCTTCCAGAAACCAGTAAACATACTGCAGGGTTATATAACTTTCCCAGGAATTCAAAACACATACATAAATTGCACATGATTTACTCTTGGTGTGCATGTCTCAATGTAAGAGGCGATGCAGACAGCTGCCATTGACCAGTTTAGAGGTTTCTTCCCAGCCTGGAACAAGAGGCACCCTTTCTTTGGGATCCTTCCTTGTTGGCCCTTTTCCCAAAGGCCATAATGCATCAGTGTCCCTCATTACATACCACCCAGAACTGCACCATTTGTGATTTATGGACAAGCACACTCCATTTAAACAGCTTCTGAGTGTTGCTGAATTTTGGTGACGTCTCCTCTCTCCTATGGGCCTTGACCTTCTTGCAGCAGCCACAATCACTGGTACATTTATAAAGTGTTATTCCCTAACTGGAATGATCAGATGTGGTAGGCCTGGGACAGCAGGTGCAGCTGGCTGTTCAAAAAGGATTTTGTGCTAAGGGAAGTGTGCTTCCAGTCTGAGATCTCCACACAAATCATATTGAACTGTCTTTTTAAGGAACAATAGCAGCTACCTTCTAATTTTCTTTTGGGGTCTTCTAAGATAGCTTCTGAAGTAGCTACATCATCTGTCTCTTGGCCAAACTCCAGCTGTATCACCTGCTTTCCCATGCTCCTTGTTTTGCAAAAACTGTCAAGTTGCAGCTAGATAAGAAAATATGGTCCAAATAGTAAGGCATGGAAAAAAGCTAAACATTAAGGAATGGTCATTATGGCCTTCCTCCGTACCACCAAGGAAGAAAGGTGCCATTTTTACTTCAGGCTTGATGGAGCCAAGTGGACTGGAAGACTTAGTGGAACTGGGAGCTGAATGTCACTTCTGGTGTCCACATCTGTCCTGGTGCTTTAGTTTCTGCAAGAGCAGGCCCATATTCAATGTCCACCAGTTTATACCTTCTGTGAGAACCCCTTAGCATCCAGCCTGAGCAGAGGCTGCTGTCCCTCATAGCTACAGGAGCTCCAGTCAGGATTCATGATTTCCTTTGACCTCCATCTACAGACAGAATGACCTTAACTAGCACATAGCTGTCTCTGCAATTTCTGAATTTCTTGGAAATCTCATGAGAAAAATGTTCATGACACAGATCCTCAGAGAAGCTTTTTCCTCTCTGCTAAACCTGAGCTATCTTGCACTTTGCTGCTTTGCTTTGGGGAAAGGCTGCAGGTCTGCATGGGATCAGCAGGGAGCTGCACTTTTCCTGCAGACCAAAGCAGTGCCACATCTGGTGTCCTCATGTGATGCATCCATGCTTTACAGATTATGCTGACTATGGAGACTACTGGAGAGCAAATTATGAAGCAAAGTCTCCAGAAGATTACAAATACAGCCGTGACCAGCTGATCGAAGATGTGGAGAAGACATTTGAGCAGGTAGAGGCAGGAAAAGTTCTCACCTGGGTTGCAGGATTATGTTTTGAAATGGTGGGCTCATATGCCAATGTTATGGAGGAAGATGAAACCTTTAAACTAGCTGATCTCAGTCTGCATGGATTTAACAGAAACAGATGTGAGGAGACATACATGACATTTCTACCTGTGCAGCCATTCAGGGACCAGCTTGGTCCCAACGGCTGGGAAAAGGGAGCTCTGCAGGTCCATGTCTCTCCTCCCAGCAGGGTCCATGGGGTAGATGGCATCCTTGGTACTCCAGCTTGAAAGTTAGCAATGCTCCCTCCCTCATATCTGAACAGGACTTCTGTGGCTGGAATCTGGACTCAGTGCCTGAGCCCTGAGGCAGGGGGCAAAGTTCAGCTGCAGGTTTGGGGTGCACTTACCTGCAGCTGAACTTTGCCAGAGACAGCTTTGAGGCTCTCTGTTTAGGAGCGATGAGTGGAATAGAGCAAAGTGAAAAAAAAAATAGTTTCTTTCTCTTCCTCTGCCTCCAGATAAAACCTCTGTATGAGCAGCTGCATGCCTACGTGAGACACAAGCTGGAGCAAGTGTATGGCTCCAAGCACATCAGCTCCACAGGATGCCTCCCTGCTCACTTACTGGGTATGTCAACCTGTGTCCCTGTCGTGCAAACCTCACTTTATACATAGGACAGCCACCTTCAAGGCACATGGGAGGAGAGTAATGTGACTGTTTAATCAGGATATTAACAAAAAGGTTACAGATAAAGGGAAGGGTAGAGGAGAAATGGATAAATTCCTAGCAGAGATGACACAAGTGCTTAGCAGCAGTGGCAGGAAGGGAAGGCAGGTGTTCTCATCCTCGCCAAATGTCACTCAGCACAAAACTCTAGCACTGGGCTGGGATATTTCCCTCCCCTCTGTGGCACTTGTCTTCCTTAGAAATGAGAGTTTCAGAGAGACTTGTTTTTCCTTTTGAATTTTACTCTAAGATCCCACATTTCCTGACTTGGCTTTCAAAGTGTGCAGCATTAAGCTGCTGTAACTGTTGTGTACCTGAACATGGCACAACAATCATGTGGACTAACAAAAAGCATGTTCAGTTGTCATACACCTCTAGGAATCTAATCAGTCCTGAAACTATATTATACAAGAATAGCTGATACTGGGTAATAAAAGGATCCTTGATCTGAGTTTGACCTATGCATGACCTTTCAGAACTGCTCCCATCCACATCTGGATTGGGCCTTGTTAGATGTATAGGAGTCCCTATTCTTGACACTGCACAATTTATAGGCCTGTCTGGCACCTTTGAGCAATACATAATAAAGTATTTGTTTCTCTCTTTTTGTGAAGGTGATATGTGGGGTAGATTCTGGACGAATCTGTATGCCTTGACTGTTCCCTATCCAGCCAAACCAAACATTGATGTAACTTCTGCAATGGTTGAAAAGGTAAGACATGCCTTCATGCAATATGCATTATGTAACAAATCTAGATGGTATAAAAATCATGCACCACATATCAGCTGCTCTCTAGAAATCCATGTCTGCCCTCAGGCAGATGTACTGCCAACAAAGTGTTGCTTTTTGCATCCTTTTTTTTGCTTTTCACCTTAAAGTGTTTATGCATTTTTCAATGTACCTGTCCCCTTAGCTGTTCTTTTTTTTCCTCCACCCTCTTTGACTCCCTTAATCTTGTTTCCAAGTATATTTTCCTCAGAGACACTTATCCATTAAGAGATGTATTTTGTACTTATAAATATTTCATGACTCCTGGAGTGGGCTGGTATCAAATATGACCTTTGCTAGTTGCCATAATCAGATAGTTTGTATATCACAGTTTGTTTTATTTTTGTCAGTCTTGTTTATTTGGATACAGCTAGAGAAACTGCAATGCTGCCTGTTATCTTTTGATAACTGCATAGTACCATAAGGTCTGTGTTTGAGATCTGCAGAGTTAACAGCTGTGACAGCACCTTTACCAGACCAAGAGCATGGATGAAGATAATTCCCTGTAGTCTTGCCAAAGCCTCACTCCTTTTATAAACTAGAGTGATAGGTAGAATTTGATTTCTGAAATGCAGTTATTCACCTGAAATCTACTCTCCTGTCATAGGCAGCACTATGTCATAAATTTGTGTCTGTTGACTTTCCACTTCAAGAAGGGAAACATTATTTACAGAGCCTTTGAGCAATGGGTGGGCTCATCCTTGTTAGTGGGTGTGCCCAATTTGGGATTTTTGTCCAGATGAGCTGTTTGCCAGCCAGGTCTCTGTGAGAGCTCAGTCCAGTAAATGCAGAGTTCCTTCTGGGTAGAATAATAAAACTGCTGAATGGCAGAATTATCCTGGACATTGCCATGCAGTTACAATCTGATAAGCAACTCCTGTAGATACATTTGCCAGGTTTTACAGTTCTGCTGAAATCTCTCATGCTCATCTGCTGGGAATGCAGCTCCACTTCCTCAAATGAGTTGTCCCCAAGCTGGCTGAAGTGGCTGAAGGGTTGGATTGCAGATCTGACATACTACTGACAGGAATGCATTTTTTATCTTAGCTTATCTTTTATTGAGAGCTTCTCTGGTCTGGGTCAGGTGCTATCTGCTGAACCTCTGAGTGCAGAAACCTATTTTGTTTGCAGCAAAACCACTTCAAGTTCCCAGCAGAATTTACAGAACTGCCAAAGGCAGACACTACTGACTTGCTCTCAATAGGCCAGGTGGAGGTGTGAAGCTCCTGGGAACTAAATATGAAGTCAGCTGCCCTGCATTAAACAGGGCACTGGGAACAGGCTCCATGCGGAAGGAGTGGTTAATGGTGGCATTGTCTCTTTCAGAATTGGGATGCAATTAAAATATTCAAAGCTGCTGAGGCCTTCTTCTTTTCCATTGGCCTTGATAACATGACTGAGGGCTTCTGGGAAAACTCCATGCTCACAGAGCCGACCGACAACAGGAAGGTTGTCTGCCATCCTACAGCATGGGACCTGGGCAGAAACGATTACAGGTACTGGAATTGCTATGACCCCTTTTTATACCACCTCCTAGAAAAAACATATTTTCACTAAAGGAGCACCATGCTGGTTTAAGTTAGAATTTCTCCTTTTTTTTTTTTTTTTCTGGCTGATAAGAGGGGAAAGGAAGACAAGAGAGCAGGGATCCTTTGGGATTGTAAACTTTTCTGTGTAACTTTTCCTGTGAAGATCTACTGAAATTTTTTAGTAGATCTACTCAAGATCTACTCTCAAATTTTAGCATAGAAGTAACTAATATTTTTATGAATTAGAGAAATGATGACTATGTTCTAGGGCTTAGCAAATAAGCAGAAATGTGTGTGGATACTGGTGAGATTTGTGGAGAGCTGCACATTTTTCAGCAATGGCAGCGGCTCCCTGGGTAGGAAGGGAAAATCTCCTGTGAGCCCACTGTCCATCTTTAGTGGGGTTATCCAGTTTCATCAAAATCCATCAGTCTCTTCCATATTTACAAAGGGAGTGGGACAGCAAGCTCCCACACAATGAATACTTCTTGCAGAAATTCTGACCCCTCTTGCAGTCCCCAGAGTCACCCAGGGAAAAAAGATGGTGCCCAGCAGAGCCTTAGTGATACACATCAGCGTCACACCTCAGCAGTCTGGGGAAGGTGAAAAGAGCCCCTCTTTGGAAGGCATTCCTTTAGCAAATAGTACCTACATGAGGATGAAGTAGCAGGAGTCACCAACACAGAGAGTTTTATACATTACTGTCTTCCTGAGGTTGGTGGTGGTTACTCAGTCCCATACATACAGTGAGTTTATTGCCAGGTTTTAGGAGACAGCTGTTCTCACAAAACAGCAGTTTTCTCTTACTCCCTGGACAATTTCAAGGTGACTGAAGGTGTTTTGCTGAGTTCCCCATGAAGTCTTGCTGTAGCAGGAGGATGTGAACTGCATACTAGGATGTAGCTGCCCAGGTTTTGCAAGGGGCAAGAGGCATTTGCAAGCCTGGAGGGGCTTTGCCCCATGGCTGTGGCAGACAATGCTCAGGCAGCCTCTCTCTTGGCCACTGTCTCTCTAACCACAGACACTTTGTTCTGGTGTGCAGGATCAAGATGTGCACCAAAGTGACCATGGATGACTTCCTGACTGCACACCATGAGATGGGCCACATTGAGTACGACATGGCATACGCAGGGCAGCCCTACCTGCTGAGGAGTGGTGCCAACGAGGGCTTCCACGAAGCTGTAGGTGAAATTATGTCACTTTCTGCAGCCACTCCTCAGCACTTGAAATCTCTTGATCTCCTAGAGCCGACTTTCCAAGATGATGAAGGTAAATAAATGTATAAATATTATATATTTATGTGAAAGCACTTGCTGGCCTTATTTTGTAGCAGAAGATTGCGTCTGAAAACTCAATATTCAGCTGACAGGCTTCTGAAAATCTAACTCTTCTAATTTACCAGAAATACTATTTTTTCCGCAAATCACATTGTGCAGCAAGGATCCCTGCTTTACAATGCTGCTACATAATTTAAAAAGAAATAGCTAGCACTTCATTACCTTCAGTACTGAACAACTCATCCTTAAATCTTCGTAGTTCATTTAGATGAGTCTCCAAAACTCTTTTCAATCTCTGTTGCATGAATCCGTACATATCTCTATCAAGATATGTATTTAGCAGTTCAAATGAAACTGAAACCTCAAGATTTACATCTCCCACTTAAGTGAATATTGAGTGACAACACAGGTAGGCCCTCATTATAATGCAGTTCGTCTGGCTTCTGAGTACTGCCTGAGACAGATAAAGATGTACATTTTATACATTTTGAGATGTCTTCAGATCAAAATTCCCGGAGACTGGAAAGGTTCACAGTGATGGCTAATTAAATGTAAATGTCAAAGGACTAGGTTATTTAAGAGTTTGGGGGAAAGAAAGAGAGATAAAACTGTGTACAATTCCTAAATGATCTTATCTCATGTTTTTTTCTAGTAATATTCTTCCTTCCACTTTTTCTTTAGTGAAAATCTGTAATTCAAACAAGATGTAAGCATTAGCTGTAATGGGAAGTAACTTTAGCCATCTAATCAGATACTAATTGCTACCATAACTGTTACCTTAACTGCTTCTCTCTCCAGAAACTGAAATCAACTTTCTGCTCAAACAAGCACTAACGATTGTTGGAACAATGCCTTTTACTTACATGCTGGAGAAGTGGAGGTGGATGGTGTTTAGGGGT
This sequence comes from Corvus cornix cornix, assembly GCF_000738735.6. Taxonomy (NCBI): domain Eukaryota; kingdom Metazoa; phylum Chordata; class Aves; order Passeriformes; family Corvidae; genus Corvus; species Corvus cornix. The sequence continues at coordinate 101,086,026 of NC_046332.1, read as the reverse complement.
GAGATTACAAAGCAGGAATGGACCAAACAGTGGTGGGAGATGAAGTAAGTTTGAGAAACAAAGGGGATTTTTTTCATATGAACCTGCAAACTCAACCCTAGTTACTCAATGTACTGAGGTGCTTGTGCTCCTGTAGGGCAGGATCTGTGTCTCTGAGTGTTTCTGTAAATACCAGTAGAGTGCCAGATAGAAATACCCAATAGTGGTGCAGACAATGCCTCATAAGCCGTGTGTCCCCATTAACTCTGTGTATATCCTCTAGCACTTTACCCTGCCTCTCAAAAAACTTCCTCCTTGTTTCCTGTGTCAGCTTCCTGATAAAGACAGCCCATGGCCTTTGCATGGCCTTTCAGATCAACATTTCTGTCCCCCTGACACATTCCCCAAGACATCTTTGTAGCTAAAGTACAGCCCTTCTCTAAGTCTCATTGGTCATGTGTTCTGGTTTGCTCCCCACATCCTTGAGGACAAGTGGAAAGTGAAGTTCATTGTACTTGCCAGCCAGAGAAGCATGCAGATCTCAATCCACCAAGTATCTGAGCTCACTTGTCTGCTTTGTGTTTCCTCCCCACTGTATAGTGGTTTTGGAGGCAAATTGTCTGAAAGATTTCAGACTGAATCTTTCCTTTCTTGCGTACTAAGATACCACTTTTCTCAGTAATGAAAATACAGTTCCCTCAGCAAGTAACCACCAGAGGTGCCTTTTCAGATTATGCCCATCAATCAGTCTATTTTTAGCACCTTGGAGCACAAGATTAAAAATCAGTATGATTCAGACAGGAGTTTGTAATTTCCCAGGTTGGTTTTAATATGAGGGCAGAAAAATGCAAAGAAACCAAACAAGCCTCACACTGAAAATGGAGCCTGAACTCTAACACGAACACGAACAGTAAGCCTCCATCAGCAAACAGAATCTATAATATAACTTGATATATGCAAGCCTCCTGACCCACTGTAAAAATCAATCAGCTTCAATGTATTCAAAAGTAGCAGAGATGTCAGAGAAACAGAGAATGACAAACTGTTCAGCAAAGCTTATCACGTCTGTTGCAGAGTGCACAGCTCTCTGCTTGAAATACAGGTTTATGAAAAATATTTCTATGGAAGCTTATTATCATTTTCAGAACTTAAGGCAGGGGTTTGTTTCTGTAGTACTTCTCAGGAGAGGAAAATAAAAAGAAAGCTTGTCTCTGGCCCAGTGGCACAGGAGACCATCTACCTTTTGGGTTGCCCAGTCTCTGCATGCCCTTGCCCAGAATGAAAATGCAGGTCTCTAAACTGGGGATGTCCCAGGGCATGAGGGCTGTGTGTGTGAAGCTCATGTCTTGTAGATTATTTCTTACCACTAATTTCTCTCTGCACACCCTGCTATCATACAGATAGATCCCTTCCTTGCACAATGAGTTTACAAGCAGCTTCCTCTCTGTGCTTGCCAGCTGTGGAGCAGAACTCGCTTGGGCTTACTGGGAGCTGTATGGAATTCTTCTGTTTGCAAGTGAGAGGGGTGGCCATACGTACCAGACAAAACAGAAGAAAAGCTGAGTCGGATTACCTTTCCTTATTGTCTATAAACAGAAACCCTATGTTTTTCCTTCATCTCCAGGAGAGACATAGTTGGTGTTGTGGAACCAGTCCCTCATGATGAAACCTACTGTGACCCTGCTGCGCTGTTTCATGTGGCCAATGATTACTCCTTCATAAGGTAGTGCAGTGTTTAACTCATGACTTAAATTTTGTCTACAGAACGAGCCCGAACTACCTAAAACATCTGCTGGAGAGTCTCAGGACCCAATCTTATTTTGTTTAAAGCCCAGACCGAAGGTTGCTGATTTCAATGGGAGTGTTTCTCTGCACATCAGGGGTTGTTCCATAATAATCTCTGAGCAGTGAGGAGGCTGATGAGCTTCTTGCTGAGGAGAAAAGTTTCATGCTGCCATCAAACCAGCAGGAGCACTTCTGTATGAGGTGTTTGCCTTCTGGGTAATCACTGTGCCCCATGCCCCTTGGGCCATGCACATGCAGCCCTGGATGTCCTCTGTGTCTCAGCCACCTCATTTAGAGGGCTCAGAGCAGAGAGCTGGATCTTAAAAACTTTACTCTCTCGTGATTTATGTCGCAACAAACAGATTTGGGGCACTTCTAGTCCATTTGATCTTGGCATTTTGCTAAATTTGACTTAGCTTAGGCTATAAATATCAGCTGGCCTCTCTCCCTGTAGTGCAGTCTCCCAGGAGTGACAGCTGACACAGCAGAGCCTTCCAAAGGCCAAGGGCTTGCAGGTTTCCTTGACAGACAACTAATAAAACCTGTGCCTCCCTTTTCCTTGCCTTTCCTTTAGGTATTACACCCGCACCATCTATCAGTTCCAGTTCCAGGAGGCACTTTGCAAGGCAGCTAACCATACCGGGCCTCTTCACAAGTGTGACATTACCAACTCCACTGCAGCTGGTCAGAAACTCAGGTAACGATGTAAATTTCTCGCACGTAATAAATCAGAGTACAACAAAGCCTAAGTCATCCTTGAAAATTTCTGGAGTCAATGAGGTTGCATCAAGAATAAACCTAGCTTATTTAGTATATACCAACCAATTCATTTTGACAGATTGACTAAATTTATGTACACTAAGGTTCTAAGCATCAAAGGTTTAATTACTTGTTTGTGGGAATAAAACATTTTTTTTAATAGGAATAATGGGAGAAAGGAATGAATTCAGAAGCAAAAAAGAACACTTTTATACTGATCACAGATTGTTTTTCTCATCTAGACAGAACATGGCAATAACATATTACTTCTCATTTCACACATACAGAAAATTGCTGGAATTAGGGAGATCCAAGCCCTGGACTCAAGCGCTGGAAAGTGTAACAGGAGAAAAATACATGAATGCAGCTCCCTTGCTCAACTACTTTCAACCTTTATATGAGTGGCTGAAAAAAAACAATTCTGGCAGATTCATTGGCTGGAAAACAGACTGGGCTCCATGTACGTATGGCTTGTGGGTAATTTAAAGACACTTGTTAGTCTTCACAACCCTTGATTAGCAAAGCCCCTCTCCCTGGTAGCTGTTGGAGGCTATTCCCCCTAGAAAAGCAGGGTTATGGGAAATAAACACTGAGCTGTAAGTTTTAGTCACAGAAGACAGACTGGCTGCCTCATGGCCAGAGCTGGAGAAGTCAGCACAGGTGCTTGTCAGAACCCCACCCAGTTCCCAGAAACGGAGGTGTCTTTTTTTCATAATGGCAGCACTCAGAGTATGGGATGACTGTACAGAAGGAAGAAAGACCAGAAGCTTGGTCTTGTGTGGCACTTGCCTGAAAACAGTGTGCCTGTATTGCAGGGCTGGGAGCTACGGGTCCTGGGAGCCAGGCATAGGGGCAAACCAGTACAGAGAAACTACTGCTATGCTTTTTGCTAACATGTGTTAGTCAAAGAGGGGAGATCAAGGGGATGAAAAGGAGGAGACTGTGGAAAAATGCATTTTTCATCTTATTGTGACACTGAGCGATGAACCAGCCAGGTTATATATGTGTAATCACTGCCAGTACTGGAGAGCACCATAACTCTTACAGCCCTGTCCCAGTCTCTGAAAGTGGGATTCACCAAACCAGGCACCAGCATCTGCATCTAAGCTGCTCATTCCCAGTGGTGGGAAAGAGGAATTTTCCTTCTATCTTCTACAAAACCAGACTTGGGAACTCAGATGAGTGTGTTTGCAGTAGAGACGACTGAAAGGAAACAAAATCAGTCCCACCAAGCTCTCCAAGGGGAGCAGGGGAACCTGTAAGGAAACTTTAGCCACCTCAGCACTTCCCAGGAACAGACTTTTTGTTGCTGCAGCTCTAACATGGCCCTTGTTTCTTTTTAACCCAGATTCTAGCAATGCCATCAAAGTACGCATCAGCCTGAAGTCAGCTCTGGGGGACCAGGCGGTGAGTGTGTTTGTCCTGTGGCACCCTTCTTACTGCTTGGGCAACAGAGGTGTTGTGATAATGGTGCTCAGAAAATGGGTCAGGGTATAGCTGATCTTTGTGTCTGAAGGGTGGCATCAGCTCAGGTGAAGGGTTATCACATATAAGATGTCTTGTCTGAGTTTGTGGTCAAGACTCCCTCTAGAATTATTGGAGGAACTCCTCCAGGGAGTTACCCACCCATTTTAGGAAAAGCATCTCACCTAGATGAATTGAGTTATTCTGTAGAGATACCAATCATGATTTTTTGCCTCCTACAGAACAGGCCTGGAGGGCTAACATAGGGGAACCTGTGTACATGAAAATGGCTGTATTTTTCCCAGATTTGCTGATGTGTCCACATAAAGCTTCTACCTAATTTCCTCTAATTGCCATTATCATGGCTATGGTGGCTGCCTTCAGAAGTTATTAGAGCAGCTACTTCACATTTAAAAGCAGGCTGGTGGATCCCACTCTCTATTCTTAAGTACTCTTGATTTCAAACTAAAATCTATTAGCATTTCTCTGTAGATTTTTGTTTGCCTGTTTACTGTAATATTTCCAGGCCCTGGAAATATTTGCAGCTGATATATTCAGCTGCCTCCCTGCCCTCCAACCCTGATGCAGAGACAGCTTTGTTATTGAGATTGCAGGGGACAGTGCAGTGCAGCTGCTTCTGTTTCAGATGAGGAGAAGGGCTTACATTCTCAAGAGTTTATCTCTTTCCCCAATTATACCAGCTGGTCCAATAAAATGTATTACAGCAATGAAAAAAATCTCATCAAAGCCAAAGATGGCTTTTACGATTTTAAACAGAGCATTGCCTTAGCCCATCTGCTTAACCCAGGCTGAAAATTCATTCCTTATTCTAACTCTTCCTCTTTATGCTAATCTCATGGAGGCAGTGTAGAAGGTTTAAGTGCAGACACTTCATTCCTGTTAATAGCCATTTTCACCTTGCAGGACATAAGTAATTTTCCAAGAACGAGTATGTCATCAGGCAGGTCATTTAGACCTGCGTGTTGGAGCCTATTGCACTAGCAAGGACACAAACCATGGGCTCATTTTTCATATGAATTGATGCTCTTGCTTCTATCACTCTCTCACATGCAAGCCCTACTGGAGTTTTATTGCTTCCTAGACTGCCTAGTCAAGTTAGATACAATTCAAAACTGATATCAGCAGCATGAAAAGGTTCCATATTACAACACATTTATTAGTCATTATGGTTAATGTTTAGCTTAATATCATTTTTATGCCTGCCTTTAGCCATCATAGTCTTTTGTTGTGCAATTGAGCAGCTGTAAAACAATCTCATACAGATTACTTAATTTGAATTATTGTATGGATGGTAGGTTCCTAAGATCTGAAGAGCAAGACATACATTTTCCTCTCAAAACCAGTTCACATCACCAACTCTCAAGAAACCTTTTCTATTAGGTTGCTTTCTGCCTCCCCGCAAACTTCCCTTTTGCTGAGCCCCCAGGGACATGGCTGAATGCTGGTATGGCAGCAGCAGGTAATGGTACATGCATGACCTGGCATAGAGAAAGGCAGGGGGAATCTCGGGCAGGAATCTCAGCCCATCTATACAGAGCAATGTGTTTTGGGTGCTTTTCATGGCTCACAGTGCACAGAAGCTGTGGGCCCTGTGCAGCTGTTTGTTTAAGGTGTATTTTGAGTTGCTTTGCACTAACCTAACAAGCACAAAGCACTCTGAGTATGCCAGCAAACGTTTTTGCATTTGTGTTCATTAGCTCTGGAGAGAGCAGGCAGGGAAAGATTCCTGCTCTTGGGCAGAGGTACAGCTGTGCTGGGGGTGCAGGGCAGCTGCGGCTCTCGGCCACGACTCAACCCTGGCTGGTACAGCAGGGAAGTTTCAATAGCCCCAAGTTCCGGCAAATTAAACATCCAGACTCTCGGATGGGCCCAACGCCAGCTGTACCAGAGCGTCCACTGCCACAATTACCCTGCTAATTGTTTTCAGCCTGATGAGATTAGAGCTGCAGCCGCAGCATCCCTGGATCACCAGTGCAGCTGATGAGGCTGAAACATCCACAGCTTTGCTTCAGCTGGGGCTTTATGAAAGTGCCCGCACAAGGGAAAGTGCTACAAGATCCCCACTGAATCCCTTGGGGTCTGTCATATTTAAAATAAACAGGTCCAGGAGTGCCAGCCTCTGACTGCCACTTGAAAACCAGACCCCTCTTCAAACACTCATTCAAAATTCTCCACCATGTCAATGCCACATGTGTGATCACATTGTAAAGGGCTGCCGCACAAGACAGTGCTAGGGAACTGAGAGCTGTCAGCCTGCAGGCATTTAGATGTATTTTACAATGAAAAATCCTTTTTGAATCAGAGGCCACACTTACACTGTCTTTCAAGTGGCATGTGGGATCTTGGAGGCAGCACACTGTAACAGAGCAGAGGGGCTTGGCAGAGTTCATTTCTCTCTGGAAGCAAAGCGGCTTCTGTAACACGCAGTGTGAGGTGGGCTCCTCAGATGCCTGGGGAAGCTGTGTGGGTAGTCATGACTCAAACACAGATCAGAAGCCAGCCAGGTACTTCCCATCCACACAGCTAGTAATAGTATTTATAAAGGCAATTGAGAGCCACAGTGGCAATTAAAATACATTAGACTGAAAAAGAAAAAAATATAAGCTAGAGAAATGAATAAATGATTAAAAAGTTGACATGCTAAGTACAGAAAGCATCAGTAGAGGAATCAAGCTCAATTAGATTCTGGTAAAAAAATTATAATAAAACCAGCACCGTAAGCCTTAAGATGTTGGGCATGAATAGAAAATAGAGAAACCCCGACAATAGCTTCTTAGCTGTGATAGTGAACAGTGCCAGCTGCCGGAGGCAGCAGCAGTAACAAGAAGAGGTGCTTTGGTGCAGGGCTGTGCAAGCAGGAGAAAGCCAGGGGCATTTTAACTCACAAAGGCAACTCAGCCTCAGCCCTTCCTGGTGGGAACAGCCAGGGCTGGCACAGCCCCTGCCCTCCAAATGCCATGGGGACTGCTCTGATTGCCATGGCTTTGGATACTTGCGCCTTTCCTGGGACCTGGTCCTGAATGGACTGAAACCAGTGGGTTCTTTCTGCTCTTTCCTCCCGTGTATTAATAGAATCAGGACAGTTTAGGTTGTGAGGGACCTTTAAAGACCAGCTAGCCCAACCCACTGCAATGAGCAGGGACATCTTCAGTTAGATCAAGTTGCTGTAAGCCTCACCCAGCCTGACCCTGAAAGTTTTCAGAAACTGAGTATCCACCACCTCTCTGGGCAACCTGTTCCAATGCCACACAACCTTCACAGTAAAGAATTTCTTCCCGGTAACTAATCTAAATCAACTCTTTTAGTCTAAACCCATTACTCCTTGTCCTAGTGCAACAGACCCAGCTAAACAGTTTATCCCTGTCTATCCCTGTCTTCCTCATAGATATTTATACATCTCTCTCATTTTATATCAGTGTCAAAGAGGTGGATATGGTTGAAAAATGTAGCTGGGTTTTATAACACCTGTTACAACAGAGCTGCCTTCTACCACACATTCCTGAATAACACTCAAGAAAGTCAGGAGCTGTGTAAGTCTATCACTGACAGCATTTACAGGCCTTCCTGCCCAGGTACCATAAACACAATCAAATCTATGCCTTAGGGGAATAAAAAGATATTGCCACGGAGTTCAGCTGGGAATTTTCCCTTCATGCACGCATTCTATTGCACAACAGACCAGGCTGCTTTATCACCTCCTGTGGTGGTTTTTGCCCCCTGTAAAGCTCTTGGTTCCTGCACCAGAGAAGCTATTTTTGTCTTCCACTGCAAATAACTTTGGACTCATAAGGCAGGCCAGGAGAAGCCTGCACACAGGCAGTACATTTTTTTTATATCACCTATCTATTCTCCAGAGAAAAACAACAAATATGTGTTTGCTGCAGAAGTACAGATGCAAAGAGTTTTTTACCAAAACAGATCCCAAACAAAAATCCCAGCTCATCGAGGAAATAAATTAGCCACCTTCACACAACTCTACCACAAAGGTTCTCATCCTTAATAGAACATGCCTGCAAATAAAATTATGTGATTAAAACAAGATATAAATTATGAAATCTTTAAAATTCAAAGAGAATGCACAATATTTTGTAGGAATAGCCTTGCTGATGCCTTTTCTCCCTCTAAGGCAGGGAGATGTGCTGGGACAGCAGCATATTCAGCAGTCTCATATAAAGGTACCAGAGATTGCAGAGGGACAGCATGATGTCTGGCAGCAGGGATGCCTCCTTGGTTATTCTCCTGCACAGTGCCCAGATTAATGGAGCTAAAGAGTTTGGGTCGGTTTCTGATGTGCTATCATGGCACAAATAAATAATACTGAAGTTCATGCCAAGCATTACAATTGCTATTTCTTTTTAGAAGGATTTCTCAGCGTCTCTGATTTGTTGCCATCTCTGATGAATTTCTCTTGTGCTGTTTCTGCAGTATGAATGGGATGAAAGTGAGCTCTTCTTGTTCAAGTCATCCGTTGCCTATGCCGTGAGAAAATATTTTGCGGAGGTGAAGAAACAGGAAGTTGACTTCCAGTGAGTGGCTTGCTTAATTGTGCCAGCTCTGCCTGCATTGCTTCTGATTGGCTAACGGCATGAACTGGTGGAATTAATTGTGCCTTCTGTCAAATGTAAGGTGACAGAAACAATGTCAAACATCAGCTGTTTGCAAAAGGCAAGATGCCAGCTTGGCTACATGGTGTCTTTCCACTCAAGAGCCTGAAGTTTAGGATTAATGTGCTAAAGTTAGGTAAGAAGGCTTTGTCTCCCACAGCTTATCAGTGATGGAGATGAACCTTGACAATTTGTGCCCAATGCCTATATAGGAACATCAGGGAAGGTGGACTGATTAGAAATAAACATTTCTAGCAATGTATGTGTATGATACTGAATATCCAAGAAGTTTGGGGCCAAGGAAAGACAAACATGTTGACTATAAACCACTAGAATTTGGTACAGACTTACTAATCTTATCTAAGCTCGGTTACAAACAAAATCTTTCACCTGAAAATGATTTTGGTAACCCTTTTGATTAAGTATCTTCAATAACGTTCAGGAGCTGTCTACTTAAGCTATTAGATATTACTTTATAGAACATCAGTCATGTAATATCTAGAATCTACTCTAGAAAAATAAGGAAGAAAGCTTTTTTATTTTTTCACTTGGTACTTCATACATCACCTCATCCAGGGGGCCAGCCCCAAACACTCTCTGTTCTGCAAGTGATTATGTGCTGTAGAAAATTATACCAAGGATTGTCTTAGGTATGAGGTAGACTCTCTCCAGCTCAAGATACAGATTCACAGATAGAAAAAGAAATTCTGGCAGGAAAATTGATTTCGCTTCCCAGCTGATTTCACTTGAAAGCATTCCCTAGCATAAACTAAGCCCCTGGCAATGCCAATCAAATACAACTGTTCACTTGCCCAAATTTAAAGCTGTTGTCATCTTAACAATGAAAATAACCGTTCTCTTCTGTTTCTCCTTCAGAATTACTGACATTCATGTTGGGGAACAGACACAAAGGATCTCCTTCTACATTACTGTCAGCATGCCAGGTAACATCAGTGATATTGTGCCCAAAGCTGACGTGGAAAATGCCATCAGGTGAGATTTTGCTCTCTGGGGGAAAAAAGCCCCAACCAAACAACCAGATGAAAGGGTGGAAGGGAAAACACTGCTTAAGTCAGCTGAGGCAGAAGCAGTGACAAGGGAGTCAATATTGCAGTTAAAATGGAAATAGTGGGATGTGAGAAACTAGGATGAAAACTATTATGACAGAAAGGAAACAGTCCATCTATCAGATGGTGTCTTGGACAGCAGCCAATGTAAAATGCTTCAGGGAGCTTGTAAAATTGCCAAAACACATCTCACTGCATCATACCTCGTCAGCAGATATAATTGCTCAAACTTTAAAAGGAACTATTTTTTATTCTGAAATCCAGAATACAGTAACAATGTGTGCATGTACACGTGTGTTCTTCTTCTCATTAATGAAAAGGCAGTGCAAGAATTATTGTTAACAAGGACTCCAGAATAATGGTGCACTAGAAAGACAGCCAGATGTATTTGATTATATAGAAGAGGTCAGAGCAGGAGCTAGTTTCCACTTACAGGTCAATGAGCAGCTCTTTTATAGCACGGTGTGACACCACTGTAAGTCATTGCTATAAAAATGATAAGTAAAACTGCAACTCTGCAGAAGATCATGGGTAAGGTGCAGTGGGAAGTGAAGAGGGCACAAATCTAAAAGTGGCATCAACATGAGATGGGGTTGAAAAAGCAGTGAGATAAGTAGGTGAACTAAGGGAAAAGAATATGGCTGTGAAAGTCACTCTCGGGTTAGCACTCAATAGCAGATGTGGAAATTTAGGGAAAAACCAGGCCCAGATGATACACCAGGGAAAGGGTTTTCAGGGCAGTGAAAAACACAAGAATAAAAATCGTGTAAGATTGTAGGGGGGAGATAGGTAAGATGTCAAAGGTGGGGTTTTATGTGTCATATCTAAGAAACTTCTGGATAGAGAATGAAGGGCAAAATACAAGGAGAGAAGAAGATCAGAAGGTTCATTTGATAAATGTTAAGACTGAGTTTAAGAGTCCATACAGTGTCTGAACATGTCAGTTAAACTGCTACAGGTGAAGGGTTAAAGTTCCTGTGGTTGTCACTCATATCCCAGAAGGAATATGGGTTTAGCAGTATCTCCTCTGCAGTCCTTTCAACTGAGCAGTTCAGGGAAATCTTGGCACACTGGAGATATATAAAACAACTGAAAACTGTTCCTTTCCTTCCAATAAGTGTGTGAAACTCTTTGAATTTGCATTTGATGGCAGGATGTCTCGGGGACGAATCAATGAGGCTTTCAGACTGGATGATAACACGCTGGAGTTTGTGGGAATACTTCCAACCCTGGCTGCACCTTATGAACCCCCAGTCACCATCTGGTTAATTGTATTTGGGGTGGTCATGAGTCTGGTTGTCATTGGAGTTATTGTCTTGATCATCACTGGTCAAAGAGATCGCAAAAAGTGAGTAATATTTTTTGATACTATGACCATGACCACTGGAAGATGTCCCGATAATTAAATCATCAGGATTTTTTACAAATTAGGCTGCCCAGTTTACCTGAAGCAAGTTAAGGAATGAAAACTTATTATCCCTCTCCCCTCAACAGTGACAGCTAAAGGTTCAGCTCCCTGTCTCTCAGTACATGGCAGCTTTGGCAGCTTAATGCAATTTCCCCACTGCCATCAGTTTAACCAGTGCTGTGGCCACAGGGAGCTGCAGGGTGTCCAGGCTTCTGCCAACCCTGCTGCAAGGAGGATGGGATGTCCTGCTGGGAGCATGGTGCCTTTTCCAACAGCAGAGTTGTTCACATTTATCAGCACCTACAGTTTTCTGTAATCTGATTGTAGGCTGTACAGTAATGAAGTCTTCCTTAAATATTATTGCATTAACAACAATAAAGTTTGGTTGGTTTTCTATGACTCTCCACTAACAGGGTTTCTAAGAACATAGGAGGTTTGCTACAGTTCTTCTTAAATCTAACTTGATTTCTTTTATATAAAAGAAATATATATATATTATGTTGAGAGATATATATATATATGTAATGTTGAACACAGTATTATTTACAGTGTGGGATTCTGGGGATCCAGGAGGACTTGAACAGAAGACTTTCTAATATAAAATGAATTTTCATTACAGGAGAGCAAGAGAAAGCAGAGGTGAAGTAGGATCAAACAGTGGAGAGGTGAACCCTTATGGTGAAGAGGGGAGAAGCAACCTGGGCTTTGAGCCAGCTGAAGAGACACAAACAGCATTTTAAAAGGTGTGGGTACACTAAGGGCTTCTGGTTTTTTTTTTATTTCACTTTTAACAATATTGCCTAGCAAAGGAGAAAACCACTATGGACAGCATCAAACAATGTCCTCTGGTTGACCATTAATCTACTGGTTCATGGCCAATAGCAACTAAATCTGCTATTTATGTGGCAACTAGAAAAAACACATGGCTTTTCTATGAATTATGTGCATAATATTACACACCATTTGTGCTGCTTTTCATCCAGCTTCTGTTTCCTGTGTCATGAGATACAAAAGCTTGGAAGTATACAGTTGTATACAGACCAATACACACATAAGAATAATTCATATCCTCCTGAAGAACATCTCGATCTTTCCAGATGGAGACCTCAAAAGTGTTCTAAGGACAGTGACAAAAAAACCACCTGACTATCAGAAGAACCTTAGTGATGAAGAACTCAATTTGATATGAAATAACTGCAATTTTTGCACCTTCAAGAAATCTGTATCAATGTAAAATTGATACTGGATGAAGACTAACAAGCACTGGAAGTTTATTAGGGAGTTATAAGTTATTTTTCTAACAGTTTGCTTGATAAGTATTGTAGAGACAAAATAGCCCATGCTCCCTCAAAAAAAAAAAAATCTCTTTTATGTTGACATTAAAAATGGAAACTTCCTTAATACTAAATGATCAAAGTTGTTTTGGTTATTTTAACCTATTCCTTGGGCATTGCCTCCACTATTACAAATACTGCATTTCAAATGCCGCATAAAACAAGTACACTTGTGCTATTACATACAAGGGGCAGTAGGCTGAGGCTTGGGAAGTTCTGGTTGCACCTGAAAAACAAAATCTGTTCACATGGAGGATAGTGCAGCACTGGACCAGGTTGCCTGTTCTGTACTCTGTGAGATCTCCACCTTTAGAAGTGTTCAGAGATCAGGTAGACAAAGGTAAGGCTGATGGACCAATGGGTATAATCCACTCTGAGTGAGAAGTTTGGCTGGATGACCTCCAGAGGACATTTTCAGCCAGATTTTCTGTGATTCTGCGACTTGTAGGTCCCCCACTGTAGCTGCAACCATGCCAGTGTGTTTTTTTCTGTACACACCCAGTCACTGAAACTCACAAGGTGTCTGATACTCAGTCCTGGATTGCAACAAAGAGCCAGTAGCAAACATGATCCTGCATGAAAAATGCTCAGAAAATTAATGGACTCTTAAAATCATGGACCTCCAAAATGATCACAATCTGTAGAAAGCAACCAAAAATATATTTGAAAAGTATATCTGGGCTCTACAGGTTCACAAAACACTGACATAATGCTCCACATTCATTTCCAATTTAAGAGACAAGACCGTTAAATGAAGCAGTTCAAAATGGTAAGCAGATGATACTAATTAACTGCAAACTAGACACTAATGCAAAGGAATGAAAATACTTTTTTTTAAGTTGCTTATCTATACCACATATTCCATTGCCATAACATCCCCAAACCTTAGTACTTGAGCTGAACTTTTAGGAGAAATAAATCAACTATTTGTGGTCTTCCTACTTACTGTGCAGTAACACAAAAAAGGAATGGCAAAGCTAGAAACAATCAAATAAAGTAATTGGTCATGACAGCCATCTTCAGATCTGTTGTTAAGATTAACTTTTTCATTATGACAAAGCTTTAATTTCAATACAATTAATTTTAAAAGCTGTGCTATGAATCAAAAAACACTATTGAGAATTGTCAGCACAAAAAGCCACTAAAAGGATATAGCAGGGTGTTGGAAGAACATAAATAAAAAGGCTTTTATATGAAAAAAATCAGCTGCATGCATTAGCCCCACCAATAGCTCTCACCTGTGCTGGGGGGCCCTCCCTCTCCTACTTTCTCAGGGTCAGCACCCCTCCCTGACCGTTTCTCTGAGTCAGCACGCCCTGGCCCAGGTTGGTTCACAGGCAGCATCATAGCAAGCCCTACCCCTCCCTCCCGTGCAGCCTCCGTGGCCCCCAGGCCTGCACAGATCCCAAGTCATTTGCATAACCCCAAATGCAGCTTTCCTTCAAACACACCTGCAGCTCCCCACGAAGACAAGGATGTGCTCTCCGAGCCAGCTTCCAGTGCTGGGACCAAGCAATGCGGGCAAGCACAGGCACGGGAGCCTCTGTCTGGCCAGAGACCTTCATTTCTTTCTCCCCTTCCCCACATGTCTTCACCCTGCATTTCTTATTCCTTAGGTTCAGGAGAGCTCAAACTAGAGCTGCAGAGGGGTCTCTTTTAGGGCTGGGCCAGCTCCATCAGGGAAAGGGCAAGCAGGCATCACTTGGACTCTTATGGGCATCATACGCTGAACTAGCTCAGATGTGAGAAGAGAGAAAAGGAATTATTTCAGAAATTATTTTAAAACCTCTTTATACATATTAGATCAGCATTTTGCAACTGTCAGTGTCTAAGTTTAGATCCCTCTGTTACACTTACGTAGCTTCAGATGTATCTGGTATCTCAAGACTTGCTGAAGTTAGCACTAATTTTTGTAGTGCTGTGCACATTTGAAAGGTGGGTGCTCCTATTCAAGCACTAACATCAGAAGCCAAATTTCAGTGCCTCAGGAGTAAAATATTTGGCTAAGCAATTATATTAATGCATTTTCATTTATCTTCAAATTTTTGCTTCTCAAGTTTTATAGAGATCAGCAAATTTACCGTTTACTGTTTCAGTGACTATAGAATTCCGCATAAAACATTATTTTCTTTATTTCTACCAGTTATTGCAGGAAGCAATAACACTCTAGTAGATGCCTCATATGTTGCTAAATTGAAAATATCCTAAATATGCAGCTTAGAATGAATTTCAAATCAAATATACGCCTTCAGGGCCAAAACTAAAGTCAATAATACTGATGAGAAAACAGATATAATATTTTACCTGTAGTAATTTCTAAGTAATTGAAAGTAAGACTATATCTATTTATGTTGCTGTCACTTGCAGTAGTTCTAAATTTGACTTTAGGTGTCAGCTTCAGGTGATTATGAAGAAAAAACACATTCAGATGAGTTATGATAATCAGAAAACCTACCAAGCATATATTTCCCTTTTACACTTCCAGTTAAGGCCAAATAACGACAGTTTGGAGGCACTGAAGGAGGGCACATAATTGGTATATATATCTCAGTGTCTGAGAAGTCTTGAAAAAATGCTAACAAAAATTATATTCTTCTACAATATCATTCCAAATTCTGTCACCCACAGAGTGTCACAAACTCTTTATCCATATGCTGCTTGGTCAACCCCCTGATTAAATGAGAAGAACACTAAAATACAGAATAATAAGGGTGGCTAATGTCAGGCAGATTTTAGGTTCAGCTCTTGTATAGCAGGCAGGTGATATGGAGCCAGTATGCAGTCATCCATTTCTGAATCCTATTTTTCAAGCTCTGTTACCTTCTCTCAATGCCTCAAAAGAATGGTAACAGCTGATAAAATGCAGGGAGCTGTTCTGGTAGGTAAACAAAGCAAAGATGATGGGTATAGTAATTTAATTTTAAAATAATTCAGGAACTGTAATTTGCATTAGTTTTTCATGATTTTAGCTTGCAGAAATTCATAGAGAGTGATGTTGCTACAAATTTCTGCATGCTAAAATAAAGTTGCAGGAGGTAAATATAAATAAACTTAATTATCTATCTTACATTATGATAGTTTAATCTTCTTTCTTTGCATTAATATGTCCTCTAATATAAGTCACTTTACTCATTTTCCTGACAATTATATTAAAAAAAGGAGAGAACATCACAGTCATTTCATGGTGTCATCAATAATGTGCAAAACAGTTCTTTGTTGCTGGTGAGAAACAAGTCATGGTCTACAGAGAGCTGATCAAAATTTAGGTCAAGAGGAACAATAAATCAGGGTAATTTTTGGCACAGAAGATGCAGATCTCAAAACCAAATGAGCACGATCAGTGTCTGACGTAAAACTCCTAGAAGCCTCATGGATGGGGTAACACATCCTTCTCGTTGTAAGGGCAGGGTTATTTCACACAGAGTTACCCCTAAAACTGGAGTCCTCTATGTCTGTGAGAGGAAGGGCAAATGACCATGGGGAGATACCAGTAACGGTCCTGTAATCATGGAACAAATTTAGACAGTGAGTTTAGCTCAGCACACAATTTTTAAACTGTTAAAATTAGGTGAGAGAAATCTCATCCTGTACATTTTGTTGATGCTGAAGGGCATTATGTTAAATATGTGCTTCTGAAAAAAAAAGAAGCCAACCTGCCTTTGTGCCCCATTTCCTGCATTAACCATGTCCTAAACTAGATAATATAGCATGTGTTACTTACAAGCAATGGCTTTTATTAAAGGATATTTTCATTATAAGCATCAATTCAACTATCAGCAGAGACTCCCAGTGACTCCTATTACTTTGTTTTCTCCAGTTTGTATGTGCAGATGTACACACATACCTCATACCAGCAGTTGTCCGGTATCTGGTAGATGATGGTTGAAACCTGCTGTGGTCTGTGAAGTCTGTATCCTTGAGAAACTTTCTGCATATTACCATGAAGCTCACAGGGCTGCTTTCTCAAAGTGAACACCTCCCACATTAAGATATGAAATGAAAGTCAAGAAATACAAGATTAAGTCCTTTTTCATGAAGCAAGATACACATGCAACATTAAACTGCTCATACTCTGAGAATATTGTCCAAAAAAGATGACTGACAAGTGTGATTCTGTACCTGAATGTAAAATAACTCCTACTGCAGAAGTAGATGCATTTAGGTGATAAGGTTAGTTATAAAATATATTTAATGGGAACAATGTTGGGCTGAATTTTCTGCAGAATACATGCAGACATCCTCTTATGTATGTGTGTGTGCACAGAAGGAAGGAAAAACAAAATGAAAATTATAGGTATCTATGTCTTTCTAAAATAATAAGAAAATATTTACTGATTTTTCTGAGTGTGACATACACTTCTTTGGTATCAGAAAGATTTCCAAATATTTTACAGTGTCAGTTACACATATGCTTAAAAACTGGATTACACAGAAGCAATAGAAATACTGAGTAATATAATAATCAACAATTCATAATTATAGCCTTGCAAGAAACAATTTTGGTTGTAACTGAATATATGTGATAAACATGCCTACCCTAAAGAAAAAAAAAAGTGAAATATTTATTTCACAATGATATATAATATTGGCTGTAAGAAGTTTTTTTAAAAAAGAAATTTATAGGGTGTTTGATCTCTCTCCAGCTTGAAGACTAGAGCATTGTAGTGTCACAGTGACACTAAAATGGCATCCAAATCCCAGCTTTCTGTGATGAGAACATTAAAAAACCAGGATTCTTTGTTCTCTGACATCTGCTTTTGGGATATGAATACATCAGATCTGTTCTTTAGCCCTTTAGAGGCTCATTAGTTAAAAACAATCAAACAAGAATGGACTGATCCCACCCTCCCCTTGCTTCCACAGCATCAATGGATAGTGTTAAAATGATAAAAAGATCTTCTAAGGAAAAATAAAATTTCTCATTGAAGTTAACGCCAATATTGAAGTTAATGACAGCAAAGCCTGGGGCCAGGATTTAATCAATAGGAGCAAAGAGAAAATGTATCACCACAAAATCCAACTTCTGATTTAATTGTATATATTATAAATGACTTCTAAAGGGCATGAATGAGCTGTTTTTCTGCCAGAGTTGCTAACACGGGGAGACTAGCTGAGGTTAAAGATAAGAAGCCACCCAACATTCAGAAACACTTTTATCTGCTTTATTCACTGTGGTTCAATGCCAATCTTTCATCGATTTGACAGCTGCCAAAATATTCCTGCTAGAGGAGCAGATCCAGGTAAGTGAAATTCAAGCCTGTTCACAAAATATTTTCTTTCCTTTGACACCTTTTGCAGACTTTTAGAAACACTGAGCAGACTCCAGGGATTTGGAAATCACAGCTTGAAACCACAGAAGTAGAAGTTCAAATGTTTAAAATTCCTGGTGGAAAGTGATCTGCAAACAGATACACTTTTTGTTGAGATAGAGTCCTAACTCACAGAGACTCCCACAGCTGGGCAACACTGATTTATGGTCAAGGCAGACTAAAGATTCGACTTGATCTCCACTGCCAAAGTTTACTTGACCCTATTAAACACATATGTAGCAAATATGGAGTGGGCAGTTTCTGTTTGCCTTAAGGAAGAATCCTAGGGCTAAAAAAATCCAGATAGGATAGGGCTTGTTTGCATAAAAAATATTAAAAAAGAACATAAGCTATAACTGCTTTTTATAGCCCTTCAGCATGTTCAATGTCTAACATTTCTGCTTAACAAGCTGATGAAATCCAAATGTAATGGCATACATACATACAAATTCATATGTCAAATTCCATGCATAGGAAAGGCCCATGCATCTGACTTGCTGCTAAATTTGGTGTGATGAAAAACTTCTTGTGCTGACCACTTCACTGGAAACCTGGTTCCTAGAGAACTTATATACAGGTTATCCAGACCATACCTAAAAGGCAAGAACCAAACTTGGTTGTGAATGAGTTACAGTGAAATACTATTTACTGCTTCTTCCTTGAACATCATAAGGCTCCTAAAGAAAGCCTAGGCAGAACCTCAGATTTCCAAAGAATACCTGATAGAGACATTACCTATAATCTTGAACAGATCATTGCTATCAGTTTACTAGGGAAATGATGCAGGATCACAGAAACACCTGTTGTCAGGCCAATCTAGCCCAGCCTTCTGCTCAAGTAGGGTTACTCCCAATATCAGAGCAGGTCAGCCATGGATCTGCATTGCTAAGTCTTAAGAACCTCTAAAGATTGCCATCTTCCTGACCAGCACGTTTCACTGTTCCACCACCCTTCTGGAGAAACAACTTCTCTTACTATCCAGCTTGAACTTCCCAAGTTGCAGCCTGTGGCCAATGTCTGCTGTTACATGACCTGGCACAGATAAGACTTCCTGGGCTCCAATAGCTTTGTAAGTGGCTATAGGGAGCTTTTAGATCCCATCTATCCCCCTCTTCTCCAGGCTAAGCAGCTCTCTCCCTCAGCCTCTTCTCAGAGACCATGCTCCATCAGCTGCTCATCCTCTCCAATTTCTCTTCATTGAGGCCACTGATTAAGATGCCTGGTCCCCAAATCAGGTGCAAATCTTGTACTCAAGGTAAACTTTGAGATTTCTTTACAAACATGACTACTGAAATCTCTCAGCTGTGATTTGCCTTTAAGCCTTACCTTTTTGCGACAGCTGAGGGACTCTATATTCTTTATTCTTATTGCATAATGACTTATGGTCATTAATGGAAAGAAAACACAAAGCGCTGTGTCACACTCCATGTCTTAACTTCCCTGACAGCCAGCTGCAGCTGATCAATGCCAGTAAAGTGCATATACACCAACATCAGAGCTTCACCAGGCTGCCAATTCTTTCACCTACCTTGTCATCCCAAGGTCAGATACTTTCACAGTAAGTTTGCTGTCAATCAACCAGTTCCTAGCAGCCTTTAGTGGAGAAATGAAAAGAGATGAGTGGAAAGAACACAAAGAGGACCAAAAACCATCAGGTGTTTGCTAATAATTACTGTTCTTTCGCATTTCAATGAATAATTACATCTTTGATTGACGCATTTAAGTTTGAGACTGTTAGGGAATAGTAAGTCACTCTCTTGTTTCACTTTTTGACTATTGATTGAAAAAACATTCTGTAGCATTATCCCAGCTTTAAAAATAAGGAAATTGTAGGATGAGAAACAAAGGTGAGAAACCCACATTCATCTGGAAAAACAGCAACAGGGCAAGAAACTAAACAATATCTTTTAAAAGGCTTCCTACTCTGGGCCCTTTTCAGTAGTCTCAGAATTTTTCAAGGCATCAAAAAGTGAAAAGCATTGATTGGATTTTTTGCAATGCACTACAAACAGAGTGAAAGCCAATTTAAGCAGTTTAATTTATGAGAAGTTCAGTAGAAGCCTATTTCTGCAAATGATCACTTGAGAACATTTATCTAGGGCTGTATTCTCTGTGTGCATGCTCATTAACTTCTGTGATACTGTTTGCATCTGCAGTTTTCAATCTGAAATCAAGCTCAAGTTTTATTTCTGCTTTCCCATGGTGCACAGCCAGTTTTCAGGAAACTGACTTTATATTTACAGCTTGAATTCTGCTACTTAAGGTCTCTGATATTTCTGATTTCTGAATCAGTTTGTGGTAACTGGTGAAGTATGGATGTAACAGCTTTGTTTACACATAAAGGCAATTCTTTGAAAGCATCAACAGTATAACAAAAATGCTACCTGAGGGGACTGCACCCCAATTGAAAAATAAAGCAAGACTGTAACATAAATTGTCAAAAATCTTCAGTATGTTTTTGTCTAGAGTTAGAAGGCAAAATATTGCTACTGACCCTGAAGTGTAATGCACCAGAAATTTGGTTGCGTTCACTATTATTAAGCCAATAAAATAACAGTTTATTTCCCCAATGAAGGACAGCATTTTTGAAAGCTAAGTTTTACATAAACTTTAGGTACAAGACCTTGAGAGGACTGATCCCCTCATCAAAACAACTTGAAATACTTGCTTGTAAACTTGCAGATAAATGCGGGGTTTTCCCACCATTAAGGCCACACTTTTGTGCTGCTAAATCCTATTTCAGGTTTTGGCTATAACACTGTAATTTTGTCAATACTGAGTCTTCTTTTGATTGTCATCAATTAAAAGTTTCAAAGTAATAAGCAGAAGAACATTCAATCCTTCTTGAAATGGAGTAATTGAAGTCTGAGATGGGACTCAGTTTCAGATGGGATCCAGTTTCAATGATTTCTTTCAGTACATTGTATTGATATTTGAAGAACAAAACTTAGAGAAATGTACAATAATTTCTATTTATTACTTCACGATTTTATTTTTTTTTTATTTTGGGAAACTTAATCATCCCAAACACTTTGTGCTGTACAGTGTATGCTCAAAATTATATTCCATATATTTTTTGACTGAATACTTGTCTAATGGCTGTTTGGTCAGCTACTAAGGAGTCATGGGAAGGGATCCTTCCTACCCGTTACCTTTCTGGAAGTATGTTGGATGTCTGTGCTGCGAAGCGGCACGTTAATTCCTGAGCCCAGAGCCCATGAAGGCAGGCAGCACAGTGTGCATTGCTGTAGAACTGTCAGCTCCACTCTGCAGCAGAGTGCATTAGAATGTAGAATATCCTGGGTTGGAAGGGACCCACAAGGATCATGTTGGGCAGTGCTGGTTACATGTGACCTTAGTGCTGCTCCTCCAGAGCTGCCTGTGCTGAGCCAGCTGGGTGTCTCTGCTCAGCAGACCACAATGCTTTCTGGGGAGACTGCCAGCAAAGGCAGTGCAGCTGTGGCTGACCCCGAGGGGTACAACTGACCAGTGTTAGGTCATGCCCCTGCCTTCCCAGCACCACTTCTCCTGTGGGATACCTTACAAGATCTCCTTGCCTGAACTGACAGCTCTCCAGAAACAGCACCAAAAACATCCTAACGTACTTCCAGAAAGCTAAGTTGTGCTGGTGGTAGTGTATAACTTTGGGAATTGATTCAAAGCAGTAATTTTCAGTGAGGTAGTACTTGTTCTCAGGGGTTTGTACATATGTAATGCTTAACTGTTCTTTTTTTACTAATTAAAAACATCACATAATGCAGTACATGGCAAAACCTTGCAAAGTGCCTTCCAGCCCTTGTGTTAATAGATTGGTTAGTTGTTGCATGAGCTGCAGTGCTCCAGCTGGCCAAGTAAAAAAAATACGTAGTAGATGTCACCAGGAAAACTCTTACATTTGCCTCAGCCTGCTTCTGCCTCCTGAGATATGCAGTACAGGCTCCCTGGAGCCCACTGGAGGTTCCTGCAGCATATTCCAGTGAAATCTGATGGTTAGCAGTTGTCTCCCAACAGTTACATCTGGAGCAAAAGACTTTCACATTCTGCCCTTGCATTGGTTCTACATCCAATTTTTAACATCTTCCCTTCCTCCCCCTCCTTTTCCCCATCCCTTCTCCCTTCCCCTTCTTCCCATTCCAGCTCCCATTCCCATTCCCTTCCTTCTCTCTCACTCTTGAGACTACTCTATTCCCCCAGATTATGTGCCTGCTACATGTCATTGTTTCAGGGTCCCATTCAGGGAGCCACTTTCATGTTCAAATTCAAAGAATGAATATGACCCGAATGTGCCCCAGGTTAATTTTTAACACAATGTAGAGATTTTGCTGTTGACCAGTCACACCAAGCCATGTGTCCATGGCACACTCATAGAAATGCTACACATTCACTGGATACTCAGCAAGGAGCCTTGTTGAGTACAGACACAGTCTACATTCCTGCCTGGCTAGACAGAACCAGAAAAGCACCTTCTTTTCCCTAATTTAAAAAACCAAAACCAAACCAAACAAACAAACAAACAACCCCCCAAAAAACCCCCCACTTACAAGAAACAAGCAATGAGGTTGGGATTAATTTCAGTGAGTTCAAGGCTTTTACAGCGTAATGTCCAGAAAGAAGGAGACATGACTCATCCGAACTCCTTTAAGGACTACATTAGGACAAGATGAATTATGCCTGAGAAATATTTCTTTCCACTAAAGAGAAGGTCTAGGTAAGTGGCTGTGGTATCCCACTATAAATATTTAAAATTAGATGAGTTCTACCCCAGCCCAGACATGAAGTAAGTTGTTTGCAATTTTGTTTTGTTGCAGAGATATAGATCTGTAAGTGGGGAGATGAAGAGTTATTAACCTCATGTCCCCTCCAGCGGCTATGCAGTTTATAAGACCCAATCACCACCACATATAAGAGCCCTACCCACCACACTTAGTTCCTTTACATTAAGAATTAGACTGATGTATTTTCTATTGTCTAAGTATTTCTGAAATACTGAAGAAGTAAAAAGATTCTCACTGTACTCTATCTTTGCACTGTTTTTAGTCTTTATGTGGTTCTCTAATCCTAACCTTTGCTATCCAACTTTACTTCTGTTAATGGTTTGCCAGTCTGGGCTGGAAATTCTGGTTTTCAGAGTTCATTTAACAGCTACACCTCTATATTGCACGGAGGAAAGAAGAAACCTAGAAGTTCATTGCTGTGAAGTTTGAAGGAAATTTCCTGTCCCCTAAAGTTAATTGGAGCCAGTGGTATCCAGCATCTTTGGGGACAGGGACATAATTTTGTCAATAATTTCCCAATCTTTTGGCCACACTTGAACTTCATTCTGAACCTCTTGTGCAGGTCTAAGGAAAAGGACAGTGAGCCAAGGCTCCCAAAGGATCGTGGTCCATCAAAGGAGTTGGTGGCTGAGTACCATCAAGACTGAGTGAGAGCAAGTAGCAAGCCACAAGAAGAAAACATGATTACACAGCACATCCAAGAGGAAAGCATGGAGGAGGCTGTGTCTCTTCCAGAAAGAGACATGGACAAGTATTTGTGCAGTCATCTCCTTGTGCACCTGACTAGTCCTGTGATGTTGTCCATCCTTGCTCCGAGTCAGCTGCATCCAGTCCACACTCAGTGAGCACAGTGCTGAGTTTGCTCAGATAGTGTTCTTGTCCGGGTGAGCTGCTTTTACTCCACGTTTGTATATCCTAAAACCACCTCAGAAGATTCCTCTAGACTGACCTGCAGGAAAAGCCACACTGGAGCAAACAACACAGGACTAGAGGTGATAACTAAAAAAACAGAGCTTGATGGGAAATGCACTCAGTGTGACTTGGTTCTAAGACTATTTTAGAGGTGCAAAATTTGTTCATTTATGTAGGAGAGGCACTCTTGGAAATATGACTATCAATACCAAGTCAGCACAAGAATTTCTAACTGACAATACTACAGCTATTTGAAGAGCATCAGCATCCTCTAGCTACACAGCAGAGCAAGGACAACAGACACAGAAACCGTTCTGTGGTTGTTCATAGAGAAGCAATGAAGGATTTGTAGGACCTTCTGACAGGGCAGCTGCTCAGACTGGGCATGGGAGATATTACCTGCATACCAACTACAAAGAGAAATATTTGGCTTATTATTCTCAGGATGGTTTCTGAATAAAGTCCAGCAGACGCACAAAAAAATACCAGACATTATAAATATTTTCAAAACTGCTTTTAAAAGTGAGAGGGTAGATCTGGGACTTGTCCTGCATATGTGGTTATTTGCCATGAGATTACAGGGAAACCATTAGTTCCCATCTGCTTCCCCTCATGAGCGGCTCGCCTTGCCCTAAATGTCTGGGTCCATTCTGTGACATTGACTTTTTACAGTAACTACTTAGAGGAGGATCCTGCTGCCCTCAAGTTCTGCCAGGAGCTCTATCAGAAGCAGTTTGCTCTGTCTCCTGCAGACCATGACACAGTCTTAAACTTGGGAGGTACACAGCTCTCCTCTAACCTTATTTTTATTATGTAACCTTCTGGTTACATAATATTTAAGTAAACTAAATAAACTGAGAGTTTCCAAATGGGAGAAACAATCCAAACATGCTCTGTCAGATCAGTTCAGGGAGCCCCAATGAAGTCTTTAATAGCAGTTCCCTTTCATGTAGCATCATTTTGGTATACAAGACTCATTTGTCTAAATGACTTTTTCTTTCCCTGAAAACAAATACCTTCATGCCTTCAGAGGTCTGCAGGCAGTTGCTGATGACAATATCTATAATTATTATCATTATTAGCACAGCCATACACAGGATACCATTGCTGTATGTATAGTGAACATGTAAAGTGGAAATGCAAGCTCTGCCCAAAGAATATTCTGGTTCTCCTGAAGATGGGTTCTATCAACTCACTCATGCTTAGCAATGCTCTGTTCTTCTGCCAATGTCAGTTCGCTGACACAGGAGTTTCCCCTGCAATGAAAATACAATATGCTAAAATTGTGAAAAACTTCCAGCCTTTCAATACTTAAAAGGGCTTGCCAGAAAGATGGAGACAGGCTTTGTACTAAGGCCTGTAGTAACGAGGCAAGGAGTAATGGTGTTAAACAGAATGAGGGTAAATTTGGACTGGACGTAAGGAAGATACTTTTCATGAGGAGGGGGGTGAGATGCTGGAACTGTTTGCCCAGAGAAGTTGTGAATGCCCCATCCCTGGAAGTGTTTGAAATCATGTTAGATGGGGCTTTGAGCAACCTGATCTAGTGAAAAACATCCCTCTCCATGGCAGGGACTAGATGGTGTTTAAAGGTCCCGTCCAACACAAACCATTATAAGATTCAACGACTCTATGAAAAACTCCTTTCTTGGGTTGAAAACAATGCTATGTATATTTTTTTCTTGAGTAGTTATGCCATGGTCTAAGATAATGATTTTTAAAAATTGACACATATAATTGTCTGGATTTTTTTATCACTTGGTGAACACTCAAACAGCCTTTCTCCTCCACTGTGCAGTATGTTAGAAAGCCAAATATTCTCAGGGCATGCTGTAACAGGCAGTGACACTACATATCCCTTTAGTGACCTTATGAGGAGATTGCATCTACCTTTTCAGAGACTACATGGAAGCTTTCCAAAATTGCACAACCTTAGACTTTCCAAACAAATGTTCTTAGCATGACAGATAACAGGAGTTCGTGTGACAAAGAAAGAGGCCTCTAAACTAACCTCTTGTTCAGAAATAATAAAGATTCTTTTTTATGGTTCCTTTCACAGGATACTAGAAGAGTCTAGATTTTTCAAGGAAATATCTGAATTTTGTCCAGTATAGTTTATTATGAGACAATCTATTCCGTTTCATCCAAATAGTTTGGCATACATCTAATGCTTAAAATGTTATGTTGTCTTACTAAAAAGGGAAAGATGGATCTGATGTATCACTTTGACAGATCTGGACTCCCTTTATCCTGCACTGGACTACTCACATACATACATACAAAAGCACAGGAGTGCTAGCAAGGCAGATTTAATGTTGAAATAAGAGTACAAAGATCGAAATCCCAGCATCATTGAAGTCAGTGACAAAACCCTACTGATTTAAATGAAACCAGGATGGTTTTTGTATTAATGTGTGAGTCAAGATAAATTTTTTCTGATTCTAAGCATTTCAGGGAACTTTATGCTTAATACTCAGAAGATTATTTAAAAAGAAATATATTCCAGAAATATTGCCTCATCTTTACTAGACTGGTGTGGAAAACACTTAAGCAGTAGATGGCTGCATATTGATTAACCTTGGCTTATCATCATTCCAAGGCAGCTTTCTCAAGTAAGTACTTGGTACAAATCCTTCATTCCCACAAGATAAACAGTTCCTGGTTTAAATAGCATACATGACTGCACCTTAGATTGGCCACTTAAAACAGCAAAAGGAATTAATCAAAGACCCACTTTTTAGAACGCCACTAACAGAAATGCTCATGCTTAAAACATTTCTGCTTTTATTTGCCATGCATAAAAATACAGAAGCAATTTATTGTAGAAAATTGCATTTCAGTGAAGAACTCTTTTTGCTAGACATTGAAATGGTTTCTTCCTCCGTGGCTGTTTTCATTGAGTGGGAGGTTGGAGCAGCCATTCAAGGATGTCCTCGTGTGCCATCTCAGGCACTGTGATGGACACCAGTGACTAATGGCTGCCTGAAAACTAGCCAAGGCTGATCATGAAAAGCCAGTAGGTAGGCTCAGCACTCTTCCCTGTACAATGCCAGATGAAACTGAGAAGCTAAGTGAATATGGACAGCTGAACTACCACTCAGAGGAGCTGGCATGATGGATCTACGTTAGAGGGGCCAACAAGCATCCTTAGGTTTAAGGTGGTGGACTGGATGTCACACCCATCAGAAAAATAACTGTGGGGAATAAATTGTATATTTGAATACGGGTGGATATGGGTGGGAAGAGTCCCTTTGACACAGATCTCAGTAGCACAAGAAAACTGATCATTCATAAAAACAGGTGAAACAGGTAAGTCCTGATGTTTGTTCTTCCTACATTCTAGAAATCAAAATCTTCATTCTTTTTTTTCAAGCAGAATTTAAAGGTTTTGTTACGGTGCATATGTGACTTTTCCTTATGCAATCAAGACTGCAAAAGCCTCAGTTTTTCAACCCAAAGGAAAAAACCTGTAAATGTGCTTCCTTTTTCTGAATGCCTCTCTGCTCCTTCATCCATCTTAGAGCCCTCTATTCAGGCTCCATAAGCAAAGCTGCCTGTATCATATATTTTTACATAACCCTAAATGAAGATGTTTAGGAGTGTATCTCAGATTACCAACTTATCATTTTCTTTGAGTTCCCAGGGTCATGTGCTGCTTTCTTCATCCACAACTGTATGCAGTCTTGTTAGTTATGAAGTGCAGACACTTTACCTCAAGTTTAAGTGGCTTTATTTGTTGGTTTTCTTGTAATTGTAAACTTAATCAGGGAATTATGACTAGATCAAATAATTTCAGTCTGTTCCAAAGCAATTTGGGGATCCCCTAGCTCAAAAATTCTTCCCTTCCACATTTCTGTCAAGTACTTAAAATTAAACTCAGCTATTATCCATCCTGAGACACACCACGAACCTTATCTCTTCCAGGCATCTCCTGTTTGTTGTACTGCCTTGGTCTCCAGTGAACTCCTGAAGCTGTTTCTCATTTAATAACTTGGAAAATGTACTCTTTTCTGCTCTTGATGGATATTAATGAAAAAATCTTATTTTAATTTGCTGAAGGGAGTTTCTCCATTTGTGAACCTCAAAAAGAAAAATTAAACCATTTTTAATGGCCATTTTTAATGGCAGGATAGGGATGCCCTGTCTTTGGGGAAAAGTATTGCTAAAGCTGAGTTGAGACTGAAGTCACACAGGATTCATGCCTCAGCAGTTCTCACTGGCCTCCCATGCTGTCTCTACTACTGCAGTTGTAATGGTGCTAATCTAAAACTGGTTTGCACACAAACAGGAGGCAACATTTGTTAGGAGAGATTTTATCTTTTTATTCATGTAAATTAAATAGTTGGAAAAAATGTGTACACACAGGTTCTGTGTACACAAGTCCTTCTTTAGGCACATATAAAAAATAAGGCCACTGGATACTATCTTAGCTATTGCACTAGGCAGTGACTGCTGTAAGTTTTATTCAACCTGCCTGCCATGGATGGTAATGAAAATGGAGTTGTACAGAAGACAATTCTAGAGCAATGTTTAAATCTACTGAGATAATTCTAACAGATCCTGAAAGGTGCCAGGGCTGTCTGCAGTCTTGTCTTTGAAGATGAGGTATGAGGAAGACTTTGGTCATGGAACAAAAGCATTCTGCAGGGCATACTTACCCTTCCAAATCCCTTACTGTCCACCAGTCAGAGTGATTTTCTTGTGATACACAGTATTTATTGCTTCTGACAAGCTGGATAGCTGAATTTCCTCTGTGCTCATGGTTGCATTGAGCCACAGCCATATTCAGGGCTGACTTGTCTGGTGGCAGACCCTGGGGCAGGACAGGCTTCTGTGCTTCAGATTTTGAAGACAGAGAAAATAAATGATAAGGCGATGCTGCACAGGCTGCAATAAGAATTAACAAATGACATGAATATGATCACTTATATCTTCAACATACATAATGAATAATCAAATTAATCAAAGTTCAGAAGATGGGGACAGGCATGCAGCTTTTTCCTTTATCCATTTAGAATGGATGAGGAAAGCAGCCCAGGCGCTGTTGTTCACATGTGAGAGACAGGCGAGTACAGAACAAAATTCCATGATGATGGCACCAGAAGCAATTAACCTTGAGTGAAGACTGACACTGCTGTAATAGGAAGCTCTCATTACCAGAATTACAGGATAGACCTGATTTGTGTCACAATCCTGCCACCTCTCTGAACTGTTGCAGTTCCTGCACTCCAGACTCCACTTGACCAAGCTGTGCTTTACTATAACTAACTGTGATGGGGTACTGTTGTATCAAAAGATCCCATCAGAGTATTTTAAAAATAACTTCAGGAGTTTTTTTTAATGGCTTTTGATCAATAGTAACATTATCATCAAACACAACAAGCATTGATCAACTGTTTATTGCTAATCACTGAAAGCCAAAAGCTATGCTAATTCTAAATCAGTCCCTTTCCTTTACAGGCATTTCTGATGTTTCTCTGCCAAGCATGCTGGATATAAGGAATCTCACTCCTTGGTGCCTGACTTTCCCTGGGCAGAGTTGAATGTAATTGGTATGTAACTATGGGATTCATCTCACAAAGTTTTCACCCATGTCTTCACGTGAAATATGTCATCCTGCAGAAGTGTCTACCTTTCATTCGGGGCTGTTCAGGATATCTGTGAAAATGACTTGGACGAGAAGCCTGGCATTAAAGTTAGGTGACATCCATCAAATCACGGGCAAAAGCCTATCTAAAATGAAGGCACTGAAATGCATTTAGAAATCAGGAAAATGTCAGACATCACAATGCTTTAATTAAGAGCAGAGAAAACTACACTTGAAACCCTGACAGCTAAGGATGAGAGAAAATAAGAATGACTTAGGAGAAAAGGCTGCAAATGCCACCTATTTATTTATTTATCACTAAAAACCACTGTAATGCATTGTCAGGAAATAATGCCAAGTGTCTTTCAGCAGGCTGTGATTCCTTTAAATCAAGTCCAAGTGACCATGGCATTCTATGTATTCTATTTATTGACATTTCTTAATTTAAACAAGAAGAAAACGCAGAACCTGATTGAATCCACTGAGCCAGAAGACACACATAAACTCTTCTGCAAACAAAAAATCTCAATCTCATCACACCAAGCTCCAACGAGATACTCATTCTTTACAGAGGTATCAGTCACAGAAGAGTCCTCTTCTCTTGACTAGAAGTAGACCTGTTACTCATCAAGTAATGCTACTTGGTGGTCCCTGTTGGTCATATTTGACTTTGGTGGAAAGGACCTTATAGCGGAGGGCCTGAGTTAGGCAGGACTCAAATCCTGGAGTGCCTTTGTGGCTTTGGGGAATAATGACAGAATTAGAGTTGCCTGCAGTTGTCAGAAAGATGGGAAAAAATATAGTCCAGAGATTAAACTGTTGTCTCTTTAGAGCACCTAGAGATGTTAGAGCAAATTGATATTCAGTAATCATATTTATGAGCTGATGTGCACCTCTGACATTAGGCCTTTGTAATTTTTGAGAGTTTTAAAGATTAAATTGCTCTTTCATTTCCTGTGAGGTTTTTTTTGGACATGATCAGAGTGTCATCCTCTAATGGAAATTTCATCTTTTTGGGTGAGCAGAAGAAACTAGAAAACATTGGGAAAAGTAAATGGTGTATAGAATTATTATAATGGAAATTAATTTTTCTTTGTCCAACCTGCCAGGGAAAAGAACAGTCCAAGATGAGCACATCTGTGTTTCACTCCTGGATGTATATTTGACTGTTGCAATATTCTGGACAGACTTCATGTGTAGTCTGGTAGAGATTAATGTCCTGTTTTGTGTCCATATATACAGCTTTCCATGTCCAACACTGGCTGAAAGTCCCAGAGCATTGCCTGAGTAACTGAGTGGATCCTATTCTTTCCTTTATGCTTGCAGTGGTATTATTGTGGTTTTCATAATGATGACTGTGCCACAGCCATCTAGAGAGGGCCACCGGTGACAGTCTGAGATTCAGCTCTGATGTGCACATGAGGAATGATTAATATCTGCAGAACTGCATAGCTATTACACATCTGGGAGCATGTGCTGGATCACTTCAGGTGCCATAAGGCTTGTCCAATATGTAACAATGAGAGGATATGTGTGTTCACTCAGTGAACTTCATCTGCTCTACCAGAGTCTTGGTCTGACCTACGTGAACCATTGTCCATTGCAAAGGCAGTGGATGCCAGGCACCAGTAGAGGTGAAAGTGTTTCTCAGGTAGGAAGCTCCTGCTTCCTGTGGTTATCAAAGCACAGAGGAAGTGCCCTCTGGCTCCCATGAAGGGACCTTTTGTTCCCAATATTCTTTGTAATGGCATCACTCTGCAGGCTCCAGCTCCTCTGTAGCAGGTGAGAGGTATAATGCTGAACTGATGAAAGAAACGGAGGCATCAAAGGTGCAGGATGCGAGATGCAAAAGTAATGCCTTGTACAAAAGTGACACCTCGGGTCAGTTGGGAAGAAAGCAAGGGAGAAAGCCTTGCAGATGCTGGAGAGGTGAGGGACATGAACTGAGAGGGAGGCAGAAAGAAGGCCAGGGGGATGGTGATACCTCTGATGATCAAACTGAAGGGATGAAAGGACAAAGTAAAAATGTGCTGAGAGCTTATAGAAGTAGCTTTGTGACTAAATATAGACTGTTCCTCACTATGAGAAGTCAGTATTAGCCTTCTAAACCTGATTATATCATATGGCTTGGGAAAATGTAGTCAATTTGTTCTATCCAGATGTGGTAATTATTACAGCTTCATTTACTGAACCTGTTTCAGAAGTACCCATCAGAAAACTGTCACGTCCCTGCTTTTTAAACTTCACTTTAAAAATATCTTCTCTGAACTCAAGCAGATAGTAGAAATGAATCATAAAGACTTAGCAGAACCCAGAATGTTCAGAAGCAGATTTGCATGACTGATGATCTCTCCAGACAGACAAAGCATCTCCTGATGGAACCCAGGCATAACAGACCACGATATTCAAAACAGGCTATGCTGCTACATGTTCACAATGCTATTGCTTTCAAGTCTCACTATCAGAAAAAAAAGTCAAAAGCTTCTTTGTTCATAGCTTCTCTCTAGGGCTTTATTATTATTTCTTCTCGAAGCTCCATTTTACAGCTCTTGTGATTTTTATCTTCTGTCTCTTGACAATCTATGTGTTTCTTAAAGCCCTGGCTCTTCATATCAACTGCACAAATAAAAATTCCAGCTTTTCTTTCTTTTTTCTTTAAGTTACTTTCTGATAATAGAGAGAAACTAGGAAATAGACCCAGATCTAAATATACAGAAAAGAAAACAAATTTTTAAAAGTGCAGGAAATACAGATTTAAAAATCCTGTGATTCGAAACATAATCCATTTAAATTTGTCAGAGGGTGTGTAATCATCAGTCAGACCCTGCTGTTAGTCCTTTTATTTAAGAGATAAACACATCGTAACTTAAGCTGCTTTGGTCTCTTCTCTTGTCATCATTACCTCCTTCCCACCTATGAATGTCAGTAATTAAGTTGGGCAGTAAAACTAAGGTCAAAGATATCACTATTGCTGTAGCATTTATTGAGGAGGAGATAGATGAGAAAATAAACAGAGGAAAAAATCTTCAAATTTACTTTCATTCTTAACTCTGTCAGCTCTTGACCTTTTTGATCAAGCAACTTTGTGCTGAAGGACTCAGGTCAAATTGAGCTCAAGCAGTACTTTTTGGCATCCTGGTGTCCTGTTTGTCTCTGGGTCTGTGAAATCCTGCCTGTTTCAGACAGACAGCACGGCCCAGCGAGTGCTGCTGGGACGCCACACTTTTGGGTTTCTGTTTGATATAAAGTCTAGCTAAAGGCAAGAGCATGTAAAGAGCTCAGATGCACCTCCCAGTTCATTAATTTAGAGGCTGCCTCTGTAAAGTTGGGCTAAACTGGCATTCCTAAGCAGGCATCTGTACCCATGACCCAAGTCCAGAAGAGCACAGCTTGGGACTGCCTGAGAGAAGTGCAGTTCACCATTTCTCACCCTGCAGGGCAGGTATAGCAGGTATAGCATAGGCACAATGCTTGCCCTGCACTGTTTTCACTGTGGAGGGTGGTGGAGAGGACATTTTGGGATCTCTAGGAATGGGGATCTCCTACATACCAGAGAACTAATTTTGATGGTGTACCCTGATCCCTCTGGAAATAAGCCTTTTACTTAATAGACATTTCTACAATGACTGTAGCCAGTATTGCTACCAGGATTGGCCTTCTTGGCCAGCTGGGCACACAATGGCTCATGTTCTGCTGGCTTCAACCTTGTTGAAGTTTTTTTCATTGACTCTTTTAGTCTAGGAATCAGTGATTAGGAAATACTGCCTTCAATTACCCAGTGGTCACAAGCTTGAGGCGGTTTGGAGCCATCCCTGCAGAGACCGTCTCCCTGTGCTCCACACATCTCTGTTAGCAACACCAGAAACTTATTTAGGAACAAATTCAGAGTACATTTAGGAACACAGAGTACAGCATGCATGCATTATTATCTGACATAACTGAAGTGTTCAATATGCAAAAATTATCTTTCTAGTTCACTTGGCTAAGTCATCCATGACTGGTAATGGGGTGTTTACTTGCCCTTGCAGCTGACTGGGGGTTTCATGGCCTTATTTGCTGTTGTAACAAGTGACTTTGAAGCTACATGAAGCTCTTCAAACTACTGTCACAAATCAATTGACAACTCTGTACATTTTTAAGTATTCCATAATGATGAAACCTGTGGTAATAGTAGATAAGCCAGTATCATTAATTTCAATTTTCAAAATTGATACAGGCAGTCTCACAATCATAAATCAAGTTCCTAACTGCTTTCAATTACATTTTTGGATTAACTTTTCATTTTGGGTTCATACTTTTTTATTTTTGACTGTAAAAGCTTAAGACAAATCAATCTACAGTCTTCTGCAATTTCAAATAATCACAATTTAAAAGTCTGTAGCCCAAATATCCATAAACTGCTATTCTTTATACCAAACATGGTCTTTTACTGTTTAACATGTACACAGACATGAGAGAATTCCCTTCTGAAAATGTGACACCCACGGGGTTACTGTTCTACAAATGTTCCTCTCTCAGTCTATACAGATAAAACCTAAAATCCTGAAATAACTGTAACTAAATTGTACAAAAAATATGTCAGAAAATCATGTTAAAATAAATTATGCAAATGAAATCACATTGTTTAGAAAAAGAGATATTAATGCAAGAGTTTAGCTTCTAAAACTGTATTGTTTTACGCTCACCCATGCACTCTCTTTTGCTCAATTTCTATTGCTCCTACCCATCCAACTTATGGGACATCATGACTAGAAGGGTCTTACAGCCAAAGATTAGAATTTAACTAGAGGTATTAAGAATAAAGACAAAAAAACCCCATCTGGTTTATTCAGTAGGTAAAAATGTCACAAACTTTTTGATCAAACATGGCAGATATAATTTATTGTTTTATTTCCCCTGCTTGTACTAAAAGCTACATTGTATAGCAGTTATGATGTTGAGAAAAGTTTAACACACACATGAAATGGTATAAATTCAAATATTATAAGAGTGTACTGTTTTAGTCAAAGTGTCCTAAGGACAGTTGCAGAAACAAAGGATGGCATCAAATATTTCTGGATATTCCCATCATCTGTGTACAGAAGGCTTTATAATCCACATGTAAACTCTTTCTTTCCACTTCAATTTTTCCACATTCATCCTCCAGCTTCTGGCTCGTGTGACACAAAGCCAGACCAAATGCTCATCAAGTCCAGGAACCAGGCAGCATCCAGTAACAAGTACTGAGGAAAAAGACATGCTCAAGGCAGCTGTACAGTACCAGAGAATCCTGATCCAAAGGTGGTGCACTTATACCTAATACCCCTTGAGCAGTATATTTCTTCTGTGAATTCATTGTTACCTTTTTAAGCAAATAACTAGGATCTATAATGTCCTTCAGTAAGTAGTCCTACAGCTTAACTACTACTAACAAAATAAACAATCAGCTTGTTTGACTTGTTTTCAGCCTATCTTCCTTCAATGCCTACCTGATAATTACTAACATCTGCTTGGCTTTTTAGATTATGTTTAGTACTGGGCTATCTCTGTGTGTGTCCGTATTAGGTCAGGTTTCACTTCCCTTGTGTACATTGCTTTTCAGTCATCTGTACAGAATTTCAAATGCCACTTTACTGCTTTTGTATGTTAGCCCAAAGAGCTCTTGTTAAATGTTTACTCCCACTGGTGAGTACACACATATTGATCAATGTGCTTCCTGTCTCCTTATGCAGTGAAATGGTGGAGCCTGTGAGCTTTTCTCTTTAACATGTTATCCATCCAATCTATTAGTCATTGTCAAGCCTCTCCTTTGACATCTGTTCAGCTCACAACATCTTTCTTCAATTACAGTCACCAGAACTAGACACAATATTCTCTTGGTGATCACAGCAGTGTCAAAACATGTCGAGTGCTTTTACTCAATATGTGCCTGCTTCCATGTCCAAGGATGCCATTAGGTCCTTTGGCCACAGTATCACAGCAGGAATTTATGTTCAGCTATCACGATCCTAAAGTCTCTTAGAAACACTGTTTTCCCAGTGCCCCATCCTGAAACTATAGCACACACTTTTCCCTACTGAACTGAATTATGTACTCCTGACATAAATACGCTAATTTAACATAAATGTGTCATTTGGTGCCACAACACTGAGGGAGGGAGAAGGAAAAAGAAAGCTTGGAATGACACCTAGGATCAACCAGGCAGTTAAATGTTATGTTTCTGTCATGGGCTTGCTCTTGGGCAAGGCAATTATTGCAAGGTCATGAATTAATGCACTGTTCAGTAACTCTAGCAGCCTGCTGCTCGTGGTGGGGCAGTCTGTCACTGGCACTCCAGCAGGGAATCTGTGACCATTTCTCACATCTGCTTGTCCCACTGCCCACAGAACTGGGATTGATGGAGGCTCCTGGAGGAATCTGGGTTGGGCATCTGAAACTGATGAAAGGCAACAAATTCGAAGTTATACTTTTCTCATGACATTAAGTTTTTGAACAAATGTGCTTTGTGCAGCTGCATCTCCTGATACAAGGCACAGCCTTGGATTTCATGAATGTGGAACACTTGTATGGCAGTCAGGCAGTCAGGGGGCAGATCCTGCTCTGGCATCGAGGCCAAAAGAGAGGAGTGGAATTAGACAGAGAGAATTAAAAGAAGAACTTTATGTGCTTAATTCTGCTTTAAAATAAATGATAATCACACAGATATATTCCAGATAAAATTAAAGCAAGTATCTGATAGATTCGTGAACATGAAAGAAGCAAGACTTGATCTAAATTCCATGACAGTCAATTAAAATATTTCAGGAAAGTTGCAGCTTCAGTAATAGGGACTGGTTCTTTCCTTGCTGTAAATATCTTAGAATTACAGATGTGTTTAGGTTGGAAAAGAGCTTTAAAACCACTGTATCCAACCATAAAGTATCAGTATCAGTAGCTCTCAGCAATATCAGGTTAGGACAGGGACAGAAAGTGTAACCTTAGGATAACGGGCATATTTCACAAGAAACATAAATGAAACAAATTTCATGGCTAACCTGAAAAGAATATTGTCTTGCAGAAGGCATTATTTCCTCAAGATTCACTATCTTAACAAATTTGATTTTCTCAATCCTAATTGACCCCCCTTCACTTTCTTTCTTCCTAAGAGAGAAAAAGCCACAGCAGATTGTAAACTAAAGTTAACACAATATGAAGTATTCTAGTTGGATGATTTTGTATAATGTTGTGCTTCAAGATGTATAAGCCATAGCTTCAGGTTTGTCAAATTTTAAGAGAAAGGTAGTAAAAAATCTCCTTGATGCCCTACCTGCATCTAATATACAGATCAAATTCCTTCCTAAGTCAGTTACAAGGTTTACAAGACTCAGCCCTACATCAGAGAAAGCATCTGCTTCAGCTGCAGGAGTACGAGGCAGAAGGGGGGAATAGGACAGAAAAAAGGAGGAATTAAGGGGAAAACACCTCAATTGCAGGCCCAAAGCCTACCTGTGGCATTGATAATTTTGGTAAGGCAACGGAGTTTATTCTCAACGAGCTTCCCTGCAGTTTTGTAATGGGATGTAACTCACAGCAGGAGTTCAAATGTATGGAAAGGAGCAAAAAAATGAAAATGAGTTGCCTGGAACATATATTCCCAATGGGAGATCTTTTGAGTGAAAGGCCACCCTTTTGTGATATATAGTCATTCCTTAGGAAAGAAGGACGGTTTAACCATCTGCTTTGTGCAGCTGAGGGATGAGATTCTGCACTAATTACGTCTCATACAGGTAAATTCTGAAGCCAGTTATTTACATCAGTTGAGAGCAAAACCTCAACAAGGAAAACATCCCTATCCAAGGCAGTGTGTAAACATATGTCAATGTTAATTACTCGCTGAAGTCCCCCTTGGAAGGACACAAACAGATGCTCAAAGGTAAGCACAACTGTAGGGGTTGTTTTGAATATAAACACTCTTAAGCCTGCACATAAGTGTTTTCCTGAAATGAAACTAGGATTTGATACCCTATAATTCAACTCAAAACAAAGTGCAGCTGTTTTTCTAACACATAATATCTAATCAAGTTTCAAAGAAGAAAATGAGAGTGGCACTGGAAAATCTTAAAATAGCTTATTTTAAAAATATATTTCATATGCCTTTGTCATATTCATAATCAGAAGTGTTTGATTTTGTCAGAACAAAGAACCTTTTCTTGTAATTAATTGGTGATATTTTTCTTCTGTTATGACTCCTTTAAAAGTTCTTCTAGAATTGTTTTTTTCTCCATTATATTTCCCTAAAGTAACATCACAATTACTTTTATTGCCATTATTAATTAACACTATTTATTACTACTATTTTATTACCACTATTAACATAAAAACACCAATTATGGAAACTGTAATAATGAATATATGATCACTGTCCTCTATATGTTTTATATGTGGGCAAAGAAGGAGGAGGCACCCCACTCCAGGAAATTTCTCAGGCATTACAGGGCAGGTACTTGCCCTGACTGACTCCAGGAGAAGCTAGTATGAAGTTAGAAGCTAGTTCATCATAGCTTAGAGAAGCTGTCACTGCAATTAAAATATTAGGTTTGATAGAAAATGTAAAAAACCTTGTGAATCCCACTGAGGTTCATGGGGCTCACAGGGGTGCAGCAGGCCAGGGAAAAGGATGGGGGAGATGGAACTTCAGCTACTTTATTTTAAAGCACTATTTGCAGGTCCTTTTCCTGGGGTTGTCACTGTGTGATCTTTACGAAACTTCTTAACCTACTGGTGCTTGAATTAATCAGATCAATTGCCTGAACTCCCAGGACTGATAATGTTGCTCATTGAGACCTGGGTCCTAATCTTCATCAGCTCTAACACTGTGACCACTGAGACCCCAGACAGCAGCAGCTGAAGCCATGGAATGACTACAACCTACACTTAGTGGGGCTTAGAAAATAGGCCAGGTACTTCCATTACTACTTCTAGAAACACTAGCAAAACAATCTCTGGCTTTGAAAAAGCTGTGCCAAGAAATGAGTAGAGACAAAAGGATTTATCATAATATGTAATTTCCTTCAAATATTAGAGTTTTATGTTCTTTAAACTGCACCTTGCAACACTTCTTTGTTAATAAATAGTATTGAAATGCAGGGAGAGATGTTAAATACATTAAATACAAGTTATGAAATAGCTAGTAAAATCCTACAAGATTTATTAAATATATTTACAAAATAAAATTATAAGTACAGTTAAATATAATAGTTCAAATTTTATTTTCTTGATAAAAGACACATGCTCTTTAAGGTAATTAGCTGAAAACAATATTCTGTTCAATTTAGGTACCTGGTGTCTGTGGATATGCCCTTGCATAATAAATGACATACTGGATCCCCCTGTGATCTAAAAGCACACCTTCTGCCTCTTTGACTGTGGGCCTGTGGCAGGCTCAAGACCTAGTTCTAAGGGTGCAATCAAAGGTTCAAGGTACAGGTTAAAAGAAACACCTAAAAGACTCAAAAAAGCCTGTACATCCCTTGTTTCTCTGAAAGAGCATGTTGAGTATTCAGCCTTTGAAGGAGCAGCTGCTTATGCTGCAGCAAGTATAAACCACTTCAGTACAGGATCGCTCTGGCTGAAGTTTAAAAAAAGTTACCCAGATTTTGACTTGTCATTACAATTCAGGAAAGAAAACCATTTCAATCCCTCAAAAAAATCTTGACAGCAAAACTAAACTATTTCCTGTCCAGATCCACTGCACAATGGTCTTCTTTTTTTTGCTCATGGAAAAGAAATCACAACAGTGGAAATTATGCCAGATGAAATGTTTGACTTTTTCTTTCTCTCTCTTTTTTATTCTTTTTTTTTTTCCAAAATGAGGTTACAGGTCCAGGAATAAAACATGTCTGTGTTGCACTGCCTTTTCCCTGTGCAGGCTGCCCTTGCTCTGTGAGCAGAGTCTCTTGTGCTGAGTCAGTTTGTGCTTGCATGGTTGTGCTGAAGGGATGGATGGCTCTTCAGGGCAGAAAGTGCAAAGAGTGGCTTGTGCTGTATACAAATTTCTGCGAGGTATGACAACTGCCCTTTTTCTGGATGTAGCTCAATTCCTTCAACTGTGAAATCTAATTTCTCCCTGGAAGAAAATAAAAAGCCATGTGGAATCAGCTGTAAATGTTTGTTTTATACGATTTGAAGAAACATGAAAGAGCTAAGGATCTCTGATTATTTTTCCAAACTTGAAATTGTACTTGTACTGAGGAGAGTTGCATTTTCTTTGCTTTCTGTAACACAGGGACAAATATAAAAGGTTTGTTCCCTCAACAGATCTCAGAAGCAGGGCTTGGAAACTTTCCCTGTCCTTCAGAAAGAGGGTTGTTGTGAGACAGCTTCATGGAGTCATAGAATCAGAGAATATCCTGAGTTGGAAGGAACACACAAGACTCATCGAGCCAACTCCTGGAAACTGGCAGAAGTGCCTAGGACATGCTAGAGGTTAGAGGTACTTTCCTTAGCATTCTCTAGCTGCTGCTTCTGTTTCCTTCTCTGGCACAGGGGTTTGGATATGGTCGCTGCCTATAAGCATTTTCTGATGGTAGGTTGTAATGAAGGGTATCCTGGCTGCTTCCCTCCTGGTAACCTCTTTGTTCAGGAGAGTGAGCAGCTGGAAAACTAAGATGGAAAGGAACAGCAGTCGTGACAGGGGAAGCTTGGAGAAAAATCTGACTGCTCTATGGTTGCTGGAGAAATAGCCATGTTGGAAGCTTGGAAATGCTGGCAAGGTGGAGCTCCTGACTCCCAAACACATGAAACATGTTCTCCACCCAGATGAAGTAAACAAGCTGGTTGGGAAGTGTTTGTCATTGTGGTTTGGCTCTATATCCTCAACAACACCAGCCAGCAGGGGTGGGCTGGGGAGGGTATGTGTGGATGTTGAGGAACCAGGGCAGGATGATGGGGTGGGTGGGCTGGGACAGGCAGGGACAGGGACAGAGCTGGTGGGGCAGGCTGGGCAGCAGGAGCAGGGCAGGATGGGGGAGATGGGAGGAGGAACAGGTAGTGATGGGGGCAACTGCCTGCAGCAGGCAGGGGCTCTGCAGGGTAAAGGCAGGGCCTTGAGCAGCCCTGAGCAGGGGCTTGGGCAGCTGGTGGGGAGGTAACACAGTCCTGGGCTGGGCAGTGGGCAGGGCAGAAGGTGGGGTCGAGGGAGGCAGGAGAGGTGGCAGGCAAGGCAGGTGGTGGTGATGTGTCAGTCAGGGTAAGCTGCTGGAGAACTGGAGTGCTCCCATTCTGCTACTTGGACAGCCTTGAGGAAAAACTCTCCATCGTCTCCCTCCACCCCTGCCCCAGGAGCAGGTCTCCTGGTGTAAAGAAACTGCAGCAAGATACGCTGGCATTGCCTGTGCTAAAGATGGCCAAAGACCACTGTATTTATACTTTTTATACTTTTTTTTTTACTGTTATACTTTTTGTTTTACTTTTTATAAATACTTTTAGTTTTTATTACACGTTTTATTTTTAATGCATTTTTTCATGCAGGTTCAGAGAGAGCTTTTTCCTTCATTTCGGGTGAACTGTTTCATCTAACTGAGCTGTTTATTCAGAGCTCGGAAACAACACAGAATTTGGAATAATACAAATTTTCTTTTCAGTTCCAAATAAAGTAGATGCAGAGGGTGAGAGGTACTAATTCTATGACTTCCAAGTTTTGGATAGACCTGCAAAACCAATCATCTCTCATTACTTACAAATTCTATTCACCTTCCTGATGAGACATAAATTTTTTAAGTTTGAATGTTTTGATAGACTGACCTTTTCAGTCCACCACACTTGAAGTACATTTCAGTTAATTAAACCAGTTGCAAAACACTATCTTGGTGTTTATAATTTATAATAAAGGTGATTCTAACACAAACTGTGCATGAAAAACTATCTGAAATGAGGCAAGTAATTCATTTTAATATGATAAAAATGAAAACATGAAAAATTTGAACATATTTCCATCAAAACATAGTATTTAAGTATAGATATCTATAATGCATTCTCTTGGTATTCATTTTAGCAAGTCATATTTAGGCTAAGGGATGGAACAGGTTCCTGATCCTGGTGTAATGGAAACCAGTCCTAATAATCTTAATCTTTTCTGCCTTCTAATTTTAGAACATAATTTTAAATGGTGTTTTAAATTGTCCTGCATTCCAGACCTCAGTTTTCAGTGAAAGGGTATTATGTATTTTTCCTCACATGACAAGTCATCAAAATTTCTGCAATATTGTACTGACTGGTTTGTATGTTAAGCAGGAGTATAATTTCACTCCATACAGCAAACTCATCCCTCCTTCCCTCCACCCTCCAAAGCTCTGTTGGTCCATCAATCTTTTGTTCTGTGCAATTAAAAAATTGATGAGGGACAGACCTTTATGTATACAGGATATAAAACCAAAAGTACTTTGTGGAGACATGACACAATAATTAATTATTTATAAAGGGGTATTAGTGGGATCTAGCCTAAAATCCCTTAAAATATGATCACTGAAATGTGCTTAAACATGCATTTCATTTACTCTGGTTTAGGATTATCCATTTGTTTACAATGTGCCAGATGAGTTCTGTGTGAAATGGGATATTACTCCACAGGGTGACCAATTGCAGTCCTACTTGTTCGTGTCATGATGCAGTTGCCCACAGCTGGAGCTGTGCTTTGAGGAGGAGGTTGAATTCAATGATCCCTGAAAGTCTCTTTCAAACTGGACTGTTCTGTGGCTGGTTTTGATTGTTGCTAACACTACGCAAACAGTACCTCTTACAGGAATAGGTGAGAACCTATTTTCTTGTTTGAAGGTCTCATCAGTCCTGCACTTGGTGGCACAAAGCTACAGCTGAGGGCCAGAGCTGCCTTACAGACATTTAGGAAGCAGGGCAGGGCTGTGTTCCTTAAAGGAACAGTCAGGTACTCTCATATGAGCACTATTGTACTGCTTTTGTGACCTGAGCTCCCTCTGAAAGCAGGATGGATTTAACATATCTGTTATCCTGTTAACCTGCCTTTTAATCACTGAGGTTTTGCAGTATTTCTCAAGCCGTCACCTAGAAAAGTAAAGCTAACAGTGTAATTTATATACATTTGTATATATCAGGTATGAAATAATATCTTCATATAATTGCCAAGCAATCAAAGTAACAGGTGTCAAATGACCACAAGATTGAAACCAAAAATAATTGTAAGGCTTTTTTTTAATCACCTTCAGA
Source organism: Corvus cornix cornix (assembly GCF_000738735.6). Taxonomy (NCBI): domain Eukaryota; kingdom Metazoa; phylum Chordata; class Aves; order Passeriformes; family Corvidae; genus Corvus; species Corvus cornix. Next base: position 101,043,825 of record NC_046332.1, on the reverse strand, counting down.
TCACTTAAATATTTTTACACAAACTTGAAAGCTGGTTTTAACATTAATGAGAACAGATTCTTTTTACATACTTGCCTGGTTTCAGTAACAGAAGATTAAGCAAACCATGAAGTGCCTTGGAATTGCTCTATCAAAGTTTTTAAATAAGGTATTTCTGACAGACCTGTGTAGGTGTGTAGCCACCAGCATCGGCTCTGTGCTAAAGAGCAGGGCTGGAACAGCACACACCAATAGTAGTATCAAGGTGACTATGGACTGTCTGTAAAAATTAGAGCTAAATATATAAGAAAAAAGATGGGTGGGACCTGCTTGGGTGTATTTCAGAGTGCTGAGAACTTGCTGGTGTCATTGCTAAGATATGTTATCCTTTTTGAAAAGTCACAGAAACCAGAGAATTGGAGAAGAGAAGAGAAAGAGAAGAGAAGAGAAGAGAAGAGAAGAGAAGAGAAGAGAAGAGAAAAGAAAAGAAAAGAAAAGAAGGTTTGGGGAGAACTAGTTCCATTCCAAATATTAAATTAATTAAATATTACATATTAATTATTAAATATTAAGAGGTATTTCTGGAGAAGGTGGAGACACTCTTCACACAAATGCACAAGGAAAGGGCAAGAGGCAACAGACAAGTTGCCTCGGGAAATTCTGTCTGTATATAAGGAAAAAATACTTCACTGTGTAAAGAGTTATTGAAATTGTCCAGAGTGGGGTTGGAAACAGCTCAGACATATACAGGGCCATCCTTTCCCGTGGGAGTTTGGGACTCCGGCGGCGATTCCCAGCCAGTCTGTGTTTCTCAGGAGTGCCAGAAGGTGGCACGGCTCAACAGCAGTACCAGTCTGCAGGGGCTTAAGGGCTTCATACTGGAGTAACTGCTGAAAAACCACGTCGATTAAGAGAAAAGGGGCTCAGTAAGAACCAGTTCTACTTTAGAGAGGGTAAGTCATCAGAGTTTTAGAAAAAAAGCTTATTTTTTGGCCAATTTTGTATTAAAGGTGTTTTCTGTGCCTGTGTGCCCATGCCAGGTAACGCTGCTCTACTCTGGTAGCCCTTCCTGGCATAGGGTTACCCTGCAGCTTAATGGTGGCCTTCTCTGGCTCTCCTTTGCTGACAGGAAGGCCATGTGACAGGTTAAGGAACACCTAAACAGCACCTATAAGTGCTTTATAGGCAGGCAGTTTCAGTTTCATGTCCACATGTGTCGAGTGAGTGCAAGGCATCGTCCTCCAACACAGCAGGGTATTACAGGCTGGTCCTCAGAGAGGCGCCTCACCAGTCACCAACGGGACAGGAGCTTGGAAGTCTAAGGACAGAAGGAATTCGAGACCTTGCTGCTTACCTGTTTAGGCCATATCATTCCTGATGTGTGTCTGAGGAGTCCCTGGGAAACACAGAGGCAGGGAGCAGGCTGCACTCTGAGTGTGATTGTCTTCAAGTGAACAGAAATGGTTGTTAGGCTGATTAGGCTCCATCTAATTTTATTGTTGATTTGTTCCGCTGTTGGTGTTACTGCACTCTGATAGAAGGCATGAATATATCAAAACCAGTGTAACAAGACAGACTATTTCTGGTGATGCAAAAGAGTTCTGGTTGAGCAATATTTGCCTCAGTAAACAGATGTGGATGAAAAAGTGAGTGAATGATCACAATGTACCATGTGCAGGTACATCCAACACAAGTGAATGTTGGAGCTGAGAGGTTTTCCCAAGCTCTTGTCATCTTATATGGATGCATTACTTTAATCTTCGGAGGAACTCATGGAAATGAGCAGACATGTAATATAAATTTTTTTATAAGCTGATAACTACTCACACCTGAGGGCTTTGGGATTACTGTTGGTTTAAAAAATTTAGTTGAGTCTTGGAGTAAAAGCCGATTTATCTTTTTAATGATGTATTTATAGTATTGAAATGCCATTGCTTCTAATTACAGGACAAAGAGGCAGGTCCAAACCAAGCAGTTTGAAGGTGCTTAATATGATGACGTGGAATACATTAGTAGGAATGTTTGAGGAGAAGAGTTTGATCTGACAGAAGTGGTATTTGATGGATTAATTGTGGTAGTGGGGTTAATTTGATGAAACTTGTTTAAAATTAATTCAGAAACAAATTTTGAAGGACTTAGCGTTAGCCCTGGAAGCTCACCCTTGTAACACAGTGGTAAGAGTATTGATTTTGAAGACTGGGAGAAAAAAGAACACCTTTTCTTACGTTATTTCTTTTCTATGTTTGGGAGAGAATTTGAAATGTGGTCCTGTGGGAGCTTGTTTTGTTATAGGCTCCAGGGAATTCAGGGTGGTTTCTTCTGGTTTTTGAAACTGCTTCTGTGAAATATGTACTGGATTAAGAGATGAAACCAAAAACTCCCAAAGAATTTGTTAATCCCCATCACAGTGTCAGTCTCTTTCTCTGTGGCCAGTAGTTGTCTGGCTACTGGAACTGATGGGAAAGGATGAATGTAATGGTTGTCCTCCTTTGCTCAGAGCACGAGACAAAGCTTTAGTTCAAACTTTTACTCACAGTGAAGCAGAGTAAGAGAGTGAGCTGCACTCTGCAAAGCTGCCAAGACTGCTGTGGAGGACATTAGAGAGATTTCAGATCTGTTTCTGTGTCCTAATGAGTTTAACCTTGTGTATAACAGAAAATGCCTACAATGACAAGCTTAAGAGGATTGTGTCTGGGGTTTTTAATGTCATCTTTTGTCAAAAGCATTATTTTTAAAGCTTTGTATTAACAGAAATGAATTTTTGTTTTGATTAAGTCACACACCCAGGGATCTTGCATCTTGGAAATACCATAGCTGCATTAACATGGTGCTTCTCAGCAAGGGCAATTAGCCCACAAATAATGAGGTTCTGATGTAGTTACATTGCTGCTTGTTCTGGAACTCATTTACTGCTGACAGTTTGAGGATCTTTGTGCCATACTCCACTGCTCAGTGTAAGGGTGCCCTCAGTCATTTTAATGTCTTCCTTATGTCTTTTTCACGCTTTCACTCTGAAAAAAAAATGACTGCTCCTGTTCCTCTTAATGTCTAGCGCTTACTGAGTTTAGCAGGCAAGGTGGGGCTTTAAAATTCAGTCAGTTAAATGAATTGGTGGAAATTTACAGCAGCAGAGGCTGTCTGGTGGGCAGACATGAAGGGGAAATGGAGAAGAACAGAACATTTCAGTCTATCTTCATCATGAAGCCTGTAGAGTCTGTTGGGTCACTTAACACTTAACCGAGTGCTGAAGTAGGGAGCTTTTGCCCTGGGGATGCTGGAATTTCAGTATGTTTCTTTGTCATCAGCCTGATAATGTCAGAGCTCTGACACCAGGACCCAGCCATAACAAAGGGTCGTAGAGCAACATATGGTTGTTTTCAGTCTAAATCCCCTTTGAAGTAAAACTAGTGCCATTAAATAAGGCTGAGAGTGAGGACAGAAAAGGGGGAGGAGGGGAAATACGATGCATCCTCAGACGTGATTCAGGGCACAGGAAACTCACTCACTGTGAATGCATACACTCTTCCTGTGGTGTATGTGCCTCCGTGTAAGGATGGCAGTATATGTGCACAACAGCACCACTTCCTAGAGGGAGAAAAAAATCTCAGTCTGTTCTTTAACTTACCTGTGTTTTCTTCATCTTTAAACTGTGTGAAATGACAAAGTAATTGGAAGAGCTTGGATGTGCTCCCTATTTACTGAATTGAATCTTTGGATGTGAACTTAGTGCAGACAGGACACTGGTGTAACGTGTATAAATGAGGGAATGCTGACATCTCAGTAAAAATGTTCAGAGAGCTTGGAGTTGGGCTCAGGGTTTCTCAGTGCTAGATGAGGTATTATATAACCATAGAGTAGGCCTACAGAACTCTTATTCTTAAAACCACAGCAAGGAACTCCATTATTGCTCTGTTATTGCTCTGCAAAATGCACTGTCCTATTCCTGGAGTGATACTGCTGGTTTTGCTTCATTCCTTTATGAAACACCAGTTGAAGAGTTTAAAAGCTTAGACTTCAATGGTATTCATGTATTTCCAGACTTTCTGTGCATGTTAACAATCAAATTTTATCATTCTCATTGACTCTCCCTGGACTACATCAATGTCCTTTCTCAAAAAGGCTGCCAAATATTTCACAGAGGATTATAAATGTTTTAAAAGAACCAGATTTAATTCTCCCTTCTTGTTTATTCATAGTCATTTGTTGGCACTGATGAGTATTCCTCATACCCAGGCCCTCCCTATGTATTTGTGTAATGTGAGAGGTTTAGTTTTCATGATATGTGCAGTAAATTTAGGAAGCAATTCTCCAGTTAAACTGAGATTCTAAATGAGGTTCAGCAGGTACAAACCCATATGAAGTTGAGAGAAGAAAATGTGCTGAGTCTCACACAAATGAAAACTACATAGTGCTGCACAGCTGTTGTTGATGAGGTTTGAAAGAAAGTGCAGCATCCCACTAGCTGGCTTATTTGAACTTGAATTGTGTTTGAGAGTTGAGACTGAGTTGCATAATGGCTTTGTAAAAACAAAATGTAAATTCATCCTTTGGAAGAATTCCTGCTATATGCTGTGTTGCACATGTTCCAACCAAAATGCTGAAATACATGGAATTAGTACTAAAAATGAAAGCAACTTTTATGACCTGTTCTGAGTCAAATATGAGCCTTAAGACTCAGAGCACTGAAAATGTGAAAGATACATTGAGCAAGGGGCCAGTCACTAATAAATCAGGCCATGCATTCTTTGTATCCAAGACAACCTTAGTTATTCAGCTATGTCCGCTTTATGTGAAGGGCTGCAGTAAGGTTAAATGTTAAATCTCAAGATTCAGAGATAATAGCAATAAAACAATCTAGAAATGGTTTTGTGATTTTATTTTTAACTACAGTGGAATTGTGTGAGCTCTTCTTGTCATTTGAATAGCTTATCAATGATTGGTCAAATTGCAGTTCTTATATAACAAAAATACAAGCTGTCTGATACCTCTGCATCTGAAATTTACAGGTTTCACTTAAAAGGAATGTTTTCACTTAGGAGATGAAAACAAGATTCTGTGGAGAGAGCAGCCTTTGCTATTGACTAATCTCAACACTTCCTGGTGCATATGTGTCCTGAAAACACATAGAGCATCAGTGGAAAGAGCCTTGGTTGTAGCTGCTAAAGACTTTGGTAATACTTCTTAGAATCTGAAAGGTTTCATCTTTTTCAGGAAATGGTGGTTTCAAATGGGGAGTTTCTTAGCATATCAGGCTTCCATTTTAAACCAGGGGACCTTGAGGAAGGTGCTGAGTGCAAGGCCAGGAGCTGGATTCCCACGCATACCTATCCCACTTCCAGAGACCCAAATTGGTTTGCATTTGTCTTTGTGAAAGTGCTGGTACTAGGGGGAACATCTCTCTAACATCTCTCTAAGACCTAAGTGTCACGTAAGTAAAATTTGCATTCAAAATTGCGTTCCAAATCCAGACCAAGGCACTGAATTTTAGCTGTCTGGGAATGCTGAGCTGGTTCTCAAGACTCTCATCTCCTGAAGCAATGTTGTGCCCAAGCCTTGTGCAGGTTTACACAGCAGAGAAGTAGCTCTGTGTTGGAAGAACCTCAACCAGCTGTGCAGAGGCTGGTAAGGCCCCAGAGCAGATGCTGTGCAATGCTGGCTGGAGCCTTGTGTGCTGGAGCAGCTCCTTGCTGATCATGGACAGTGGGCACACTGCTAGGAAGAGGCTGCTTACCTCTTCCTGCTTAGCCTCCAATTAACAAGCAACTGGCTTCTGGTGAACTACAGGAAAGTGAAAACTTGGGAAAACAAAAACAAGTCTGGCCAAAACAACTGGTGAACGTTCAGAACAAAAACACCATTTCTAATAGCAGGCCTTTTTCTAAATGACCCTCATTTATGAAAAAGGAAGCTGAGGTAAAGGACAAAATGATCTATGCAGGGTCACTCAGACTGCTTTCTCCTTGGCAGAGGCTGTTGGTTAGTGGCTCACCTTGTGCTGTACTATTTTGACTCACTAGAACAACAGAAGTGTCATCAGTTATTGCCAGGCTGTTTCTGTGCATTGCAAAAGTTACACTGGCTCACAGAGAACTCTGAGGAACAACATAAAAGCTGGCACAAACAAGACAGCAGGGAGTGTGCAGCTGGCAAGAGCAAGCTCTTGTGGTAGCTCACCACATGTCACAACACTGCTTCCGACACTGCTGGTGGCAGGGCATGGCAAAGGAGAACAGGTGATGTCACACTTCATTAATCTGCTTATTCTGTCTGGGAGTAGATCAAGCCAATGGCCTCTCTTTCAATTCCATATTTTTTTGCTTTGTTGTGGTCATATGTGTATAGAGAGAAAACCACCTCTATTTTGAATTGCTTTCACATTATATAGACAGGAGCAAGTTGATTATCTTTGGGAGAAACTACGGACAAATTGGGGGAAAGCAACCCTGTGTCCTACCTAGTCAAATTTACATGGCAGTATTGCAGGTACAGAACTTTGTGTTATTGAGTCAGTCCACAAAGACATGAAATAAACCCATAAACAAATGATTGATTTCATGCAGCATTTTTACTTCTAGGTAAGTTGAGTCATCAGGGTTCACACTATTAAACTTGTCTTTCGTAGCACAAATGCTTTTTGGGTTTGTTTTTTAATGTACAAGTATTTTTCTTTATACAAGAGCAGAAGGGCTATCAGAAAACAGTATTGTGAAATTCACATTACTATTGCAAATGCAGCTGATGCTGGGAGGGAGCAGATGTGCTGGGCCAAGGCCTGGGAAGTAGCTCTGGAGAGCCAGGAGCCTGGCTGAAGCCAGCCAAGCTCTCAGGAGGGTGCTCTGCAGTGTATTTTCTTTGGAGACAAGAAGTTTTTGACCTTTCTCATCTCCTGGCTGCTCTCTCCTGTTCCTGCAACCCTCTCAGTTGTACTAACATAACTGTGGTCTTTGCCATGAACTCATTGCCATGTGCTAAAAAGAAGGTGCATTTCCATGATGAGGGCTGGGAATTGTGATGCAGTGTTAGAAACAAGAATCTGAGAAGGGAGGAGACGGCTTCCTCTCTCCTGCTCAAAACCCCATCCTGAGGTGGCGAGGCCTTCCTGCTGTTACCCATCAGAGTAGACTCTCTAATCCTGCTGGCTCCTGCTCTTTGCCTCCATGTCCCAGCCATGCTTTCTAAAAGCAAATACAGTCAGAGCAGTATTAGTGTGAGACACATTGATTGGATTCTTCTGCAGGAAAATAAATCTCATGGAATTAGTCTCGCTTCATTTGTGCCCAGAGCCTTGTGTTGTTTCAGAGCAGCAGTATGTGTTTGTAGGAGGATGGTCATGGGAGCAGCGACCTTTAGTTGGAAATATTGCAGTGTGCCTTCATCCCTTGCCTCGGGACAACAGCTTTCTTTTTTTTTTCTTTTTCCATTCCTCTGAGGAGGATCTGGTTTCAAATTATGTTAAAAGACTTAGGATTTCTTTTTTTTTTCCTTGACACTGCCCCAAACAAATATTTTCCACTGGCAAAAACGCTCTTAATTTTTTGGTTACTATTGAAGTGGTTTTTATTCCTCCTTCTCCACCATTTTTAATATGGCAGAATCTCCAAGGCAGAAAATGAGGGTCTGGTTAGATCTATAAATCCTGTTGTGGGCAGAGCATTCTGAGTTGCTGGGACACTATTATCTGATGTCTGTATCTGATTTGGCCATTATGTAACAGAATTTGTGTAAAACTTTATTCAACTATTAAATGAATAGCAGTCCCCCTTTGGAGGTTAAACTCGTTCATTGCAGTAAATGCTATGGTTAAAACCAAGCACTGTTTCAGGGTGAAGAATTGGCCCTATCTGATGATCTTCATATGGCACTTGCTTTAAACTTGGCAGATGCTTTGCTGACAAGAGTAAGTGGTGAATAATACATCTGCAAATTGTACTAGTTGTGCATTGCATTTTAAAGTGCCTAAGTACAGCCAGGAGCAGCCCTTCTGCAGAGCTAATACTTGTGGAGGAGCAAGGGTGCTTGATATCACCCTTATAAACTGTTGAGTGCCTCTGCAGAAGAGAGGTAATGTTTGCCTCTTACTGTTGGATCTTTTCTCTTCTGTCTTATCTCAGTAATATCTCATTTCAGCAAGAGATCCAGGGTCACCTGCTCAGAGGCATGAGAGTTGTCTTTTTCTGGGCTTCTGTATCATTCACACTTGGATGAGCAGCCTCTCTGCCAATGGCAGCACTCTGAAACTTACCTAAAGGAGGTGACCCAAGGGTAACTGCATTACCTGTTCCCATAGTTCAGACACCTGGCAACTCCTGCTTTGGAATTTATGCACATCTCTAGACTAATAGTCAGCTTTAGTTAAAAACCAAGCTAGATCTGATGCCATGATGATTTTTGCCTTTTCTTTTATACATCCTTTTATATACCTTCTTGTAACTTCTGTATTCTTAGTGGTTTTTTGTCTACATTCTTGGTCTTGTTTGTCAAGCTAGAAGACTAAACATTTTAGAAGCTTCGTAGCTAGGGATCAGTGTGCCCTAGACCCCAAGGTCCTCTCCAGAACACATTCTGTAAACTAAGATAGAACCATCCAGGGGAAGGCTCCTTGGGGAGGGGGGCTCACTCATTGGGGAATCTTTGATAGATATGCTAATTAGTAAGACCTATAATGTTATACCCGATCTTTTGGGGGTGTGCATTGTGGTGTGCATTTCAGGGCGTTCCATCTGGACGTGTGCACCTAAGGATCCTTAAAATAAATACCAAGGCAAAATCCCTTTTTCCCTCCTAACCATGTTTGATTCTTGCTTTCAAGACCAAGAAAAGGCATCAGATCTTTTAAAGAAAAAAATCTGTTTAAAGGTGTTGCAGCAAAGTCTGAAGGAGCTTTAATTGAACCTTTTCATATAACAGATTGAAAGAGTGAAACAAAATCTGTACAAAAGTACTTGTCACAGATCTACCCACAGAACTTTTCTCTTGTGTGCATTCATTCAAGTGCCTGATACAACATCAGTTCTGTAGTGATGTAACACTGCTGACTTTTTGCACTGCAAAGTTTCATGTGTAAGTAAAAAATAGCTCTCCTTGTGCCTTGGGAGAAATAATAAAATGCTGGTTTTAGTTGACAACTGATGATTAAATCATTCAAACATCAAAGGAAGCACATATTAGCTACACCTCAGTAAATTTAAGGGCAAATAAATTTTTTACAAAGTGGACAAGAAAAGGCATCCAAAATTCAGATGAAAAAGAGGAGGAAAAAATTGGAGAAATGCTGCTGTTAGATTACTAGGGTAGCATTGAATAAAGATGAAATATTACAGATTACAATTCATAATGAAAAGCATTGTTTTAACTAGTAGATGATAAACAGATTTTTTGCTTTGAAACAGTGCTTTTAGGTCTTACTACATAATTCAAGTTAAAGGAGTGGTGTGTACTGAAAACAGGAGAAGAATTAGATGGAAATTACCAAGTTCTATGTAAAATACTACATATCCTGAAAAAATTACATTTAACTTGATAAATTTTGTAATGCAAACACAATAAACCACAAAATTCTAACTTTAGACAATTAAAAATGTTATCATCACTCCTGCAATTGAGTTATACTTTGAAGTAACTTTTTTTATTTCAGGATAAATGTTAGAAGTAATTCAAGTTGAAGCTCTTTGATAAAAAGGAAAGAGGGTTTTAGTATAACCTTATATATGAGTTGAATAAGGATATTAATGTATATGTAATTCTGGAGATGGATTAACTCTCCTTAAAATTTGACTCTCAGCAACCTTTTTATGCAAATGTTGAAATGAAGTCATAGCTGTACAAAATATTGCTGCATTGTAGCACATAAACAAATGCATGTCCATAAAAAAATACAGATGTTTTTGCTGAGGTTGTGATAATTTTGCAGACATCATGCAGAAACTACTTTTTAATATTTTGAAATAACTTTTCTTCATCTTCATAAATTAAAAAAAAAAAAATATTCTGGACCAAATTCACTCCTTCCATAAGTGAGCAGTGAGCATATCGTTATTCTTCTCTGTGACATGCATCTGAATTTAGTCCAGTGAGACTGAGACATGTGCCTAATTTACATGTAATTTCCTTATTCCTGATCTCCATCTCAGTTTTTATTTCCTCACTCAAAACAACTGCATATTTCCATCACTTTCAGTGGAGTCAGAATGGCAGGATGGCTGTCATTTATTTTACTCATTTAAAGGCACTTGCAACTTATTTAAAAGAAAACTGAAACAACCAAGCAAAGGAAAACAAAAAAGCCTCATTCTGGAGATGTGATCAGTGGGATGTAGTGTGAGAGGGATGGTGTAATGCAAGTGTGCAGACAGACTGAGATGGAGGAGGGAGCATGAGAAGGCCCATGAAATAGAACAGATGAGATTAGAGGAGACAGGGGAGGCTGGCTAAAATACCCCCCTGCCTGGTGTGGGGAATTTAGGTATGATAGCTGGAGCTTTCCTCATATGGAGAGTAGGGACTGTTGTTTGCTGCTTCCCTTTTGTAGTGACTATTAAACTGTTCACTTACACACTGAAGCTAGGAGATTCCTGGAAAAATAATCGGACACAGTATGCAGTGTCTAAAAGTGCACGTATAGTTATTAGAGCAGCATGATTTCTGGGGGCCTGACTTGTGGTTTATAAGTGTTTTGGATGAGCTGTGCTGAGGCTTTCACTTGGAGTGGACAGAGGCTTTATGCAAACCATTCTGTCAATTTCTGCATGGGAGATTGTATTTGGTTTAACTGGCTCTTTAGTCTGGGTGATTCTAGGTGGCCATATATGCTCCTTTGTATTTGACTACTGAGCCCCTCCTCTCCCATTTAATTATACCTATCGACTCTCTCAATTCTTGGCTTTATTGTCCCAGATCTGCAACTCATTCGACCTAAGTTTTGCTCAAAGTACAACTTCTTTTTTTGAAGCTGAGCCAGAGAGAAGATGGCACAGCACCATTTTGTAGCTTTGCATGTTGGGGCTCATCTGAGGTGAGCAAAAGCAGGTGGAGAGATGTGTGAGCCTATGCCCAGCTGGCAGCTGAAACCAACTGGGGCCCAGAGATGCTAGGCCAGAGGAAGGTATTCCTTGCCTCAGCAGTTACAACTCAGGTAACCAGCGAGTTCAGCAGCTGCTTCGCTCACATGTAATTTGCAGTTCTTTGAAAACCTCAAAATGAGTATTATGTGCTTGTAGGAACAGCCACATCTGCACACTCCTGTGCAGATGTCTTGGCAGTGCTCTCTTCAATATGCTGTTGCAGGAAAAATTGACCATGGCTTGTGCTGTGGTACTTCTCCTTCTGCTTTCCTCATTGAGGACAGTCTTAGGAAAATGTGCGGGTTTTGCATTAACCTTGTAACAAAAACGGTGATGTGCAGCTTTTAAGGTCCTTGCTAATTTCTTCCCCTCTTTCTCCTGTCCTGGAAACAAAACAAAACAAAAAGAAAGAGGAAAGTTTAAAGATGTAAGAATAAGAATCTAGAAAAGATGGAAAGGTTAATAAAAAGAAAAGAAATAAGGAAATGAGAGGAATAAAGAAAGCAAACCCCAAAAGTGTAACTCTTCACATTAAGTATAGAAAACCACACAAATTGACTTCAGCTGCTTGCTGCAAGGGAATAGATTATTTCTTTTATACCCTACCTTTTCTATTAGAATATGTATTTTTATTCTTAGTGTAAAGTATTTGAGTTTGTGATCATTCTGAATCTAAGTAGCACTCATTGAGTCAATCTGTATCCCTTCTTCTTCAAGGTTACTTTACCATTAGAGGTTTTATGGCTTATGAAAATTTAGGTGGACATGTGACTAAACTGAAGCTAAGCTTTTTACAGGTAAGGGAATCTTGACAGAAAGGAGCACTTGATATTTAAGAGGCTCCATCTGCCTCATGGGAATTGATGAAGACATTGCAGCCTAAAAATATTGCAGGTCTTTGTTACCAATCTCCCTGGTGTGCTGCAACCAGCTGTTGAAGTCAGACAAAGTATTGTATTCTGCCCTTGCCAATGTAGCACATTTATATTCCAGATGAATTCTCAACACGCCTTGCTTTACTGAAAATCTTTAGGTTTGAGCTGCTTAAAGCAGCAGTGAATTGTCATGTTTTCTGGATCTGCTAAACCTCATTAACATTTTACTGGTGTTTTTCCATGCACCATTCCAACACAGAAAAATAAACAGATAATAGATATGAAGTGATTGAATACCTAATTTACCTTGAAATCAGGTGAAAGCCTCAGCTGTATTTGTCACATCAAGTGCAATTCCAGTATATATTTTTCTCCGCCTGCTTCTTTTAACGTGCTCTCTACAGTTAAGGAGCATAGAATATTTATGGTGCCTTTAACACTGTGAGCTTTCTACCTATGTCACCACATCATACTTTGTCTTTTAGTATTTTGTTGTGAGTTTCTCTTACATGGCAAAATGTTTTGTGGCATTTCTCCACTCCTATGGTCCTGTCTTCTAAAATTCAGTGACTGATTGATGACCCCAGAGGTGGATGCAGTGCTCCAGGTGAGGTCTCACAAGAATGGAGAGGGGGAGAATCCTCTCTCTTGACCTGCTGCCTTTGCTGCAGCCCTGGATGTGTTTGGCTTTCCAGCTGCAAGCACCCATTGCTGTGTCACGTCCACATGCTTTTGCCTCAGGGTGGAGCCTTTCTGGGTGCAGGACTTCGCACTTTCCCTGGTTGAACTTCATGAGGTTCCTGTTGGCCCATTTCTTCCACCTGTAAAAACCCCTCTGGAAGGGGACACAACCATCTGGTGTCAAACACTTCATGGTTCCTTACATGTTTTTCTTTCCTTAAGAAGTATAAAGGCTGTTGGTAGACAACGTGAAGACTTGTATTAGCACCCAGATTAGAAGATCTTCAGTGTATTTAAGATGTATACATTAAATATATTTCAGATGTATAAATTCCCTTCCACTGAGCCTTAGGAGAAATTTTCTTTCTTAATACATGTAACTCATCGTAATGAAAATTATAGGCATCAGAAAGACAGCAACCTTATATGTTTCTTGTTAGAAGTTAAAAAAAAAAGCGCCACACACGTGTTTTTTCCAAATGTCTCGTCAAATAGGAACTTGTCTTGGAAAAATTTCAGTGGTGTACTAGGGTAATATGAAAGGGAAAAATTTTAAGTAACAGCAACTAGAAAAAACTTTTAAGCTCACCTGCTTATGTAATTTCCTATCCTAGCAGCTTTCTTGCAGCAAAGTGTGCCTTTTGCCAAAAGAAAGGACACACAATAAAAAGTGCTTTTTTCATGTTTTACTTGCTGTTTCTGAGCAATTAAAACAAAGAATTCAATCTTTCGTGTCTTTTGGGCAAGAGGTTTTGAATGTGAATGAGTCAAGATGCTTATTTTCAGTCATAAGTTTGGGATTAGAATGCAATGTGTTATTAGGGATCGACTGCACAGATCTAGACAGAAAAGTCACTTTCTTCAGGTACAAGGTTTAGGTGTGAAAGAATGCCTTTGTGATATACAGAAATGTGTCTTGCCAAAGAAAAATGAGTTTTTGTCTTTGCTGTGTACCAGAAGGATATTTTCATGAGAAAAAAAGTTGGGAAGGAAAAACAAATTTTTAGGACAGCTTGCCAGTGCCCATGCTCCTGCTCCACCCTCCTACTCCCATCTTCAGCTCTGACATTGGCCTCTGCATTCATCCCCTCCTTTTATCCCAACAGCTCTGCAGCAAGTCAAGGGCATGCAAGCACCTGTGTCTGATGCAGATATCTGCAGCCTCCTACCCAAGGGGAGTTCAGTCCAGGTGCCCATTCAGGCAGTGGCTTTAGAGGAGAGAGCCTGCAGAATTAGAAAGAGGATCTGTGCAAAATAAACAGCATGTGTAAGGAAATGTGCTTATCACATTATACCCACTAATAAATCCTTTTGCTTTCCTCCCTCCCACTGTGTGAAGATGAAGCTGTCTGTGGTAACTTTGAGTGCCCTAAATATCTGCCTGTGTCTTACTGTTCTGCCTCCAGTTCAGTGAGGATAGATGGGGTATTTTTAAGACAAATGGTCTCTCCAGGTTGTAATTGTATCGAGTCTGAAAGCTTGTTGGTTTTGTATGTTTCCTGTGAAGCCTGTAGGGTTCTACAGAAAATGGTTGAGCATCTGGAGATTGCTGAGTAATTGATGGGAAAAGAAGACTCTCTCTCTATTTTACACATTCTTCAGACCCGATAAACTATCTGTCCAGGTGCTTCTCTTTCTTCACTATCCTTACAGAAAGTAAGGCAGCAACACCTTTTATGTAAAAAAAATAGGCCTGATGCAGTCTTTTGGAGGCTAACAGTAGGCTGGGTAAATAATACAGTGTTGAAAGAAAATAAACTGTATAGAAAGAAATAAACTCTATGCATATAAGTAACAGGGCACCAAATTTTCCAGCAGGTGTCTGTTCACAAAAAAATGATAAAAAGGGGCACATCTACTCAGTGCTTTCAGACTGATGTGGGATTCCCTATCCATAGGATGTGTGAGTTGGTTCAGGTCTGGAGCAGGGGAGCTGTGCTGTGCAGTTTGATGCTGTGGTCACGCTCAGGTAATCTATTTTTCACTGGGTATCCATGGCTTTATCCATAAGACATCTGCTCCATGGCTGGCTTACATTTGACTCACTTGCAGCAGGGACAGAATTCACTGACAACTGTCTGGATAAATGCACCCAGACCATCTGAGGAGCAGTACAAAGTGTACAGAGGAACCGTTTCCTAACTGAGGAAGTGGGTGGTAGTGGGTTCCATCTGTAATTGCAGGCAGATAAATGAAGAGAAGAAAAAGCATCAGTCATTTCAGGAATGTTTAGCTTTTTTTGGCTGTTCTAATTTGTCTCTGATAGGCTGATATGAACTAGTTACTGTAGACTGTGGATCAGAAGGGACCCAATTTTTTTGCTGCACACTGTAGCTTGGACAGGATATTCCTTCCTCTTCAAGTAGTCTAAGATGGATAATAAGAGTGTATGCAGATGAAAAAATGCACAAGTTTTTTTCACTTGACCTCAAGAGCATTAGGGATGATAGAAGGGATTTTTGAGGGGTAGCTTTAAAGGAAGTCCTACACATACCATCAGAGGCATTTGTGTTATGAATGAGGTGTCTCCTGAGTCATCTTTCACAAAGTGTTGCTGTATTTTTCTATTTGTTCTGTAGACCTCTTTCTATTACTTGTGGATGCTATCCCAACACACCCCATAATTGTGAAGTGCAGTTGTTTCATACCAAGTCAACAACATGTAAGTGCCATGACTAAAAACAGAAACTAGATTATAGAGCATTTCTTCACAGCACAGAGATCATGCCTTTCAATCAATTTTCTTAGGAAAAGTACTTATAAGAGACAAATAATTTTGCAAGTAGAAGACACTGCGGCTAAAAATTCCTACCTGTACAAAAGAATGGCTAGATATGAAGACACCTTCTGATTAGAAATTATATCCTGGTTTACCAAGATTGCACCAATTCTTTCTTGTATCCCAAAGAGAATAATTACCTGATGGCAGCTTATTTAAGACTATTAGAGTTAATGAAAATAGGCCTATCTCTGCTGCAAATCTGATGCTTTAACAAATGTAGATTTGCAATAAGGTTATGCCACTAAAACAGCAGAAGCCAGACCTGCTTTTAAGAGATGCAATATGGGAGTGGATGCTAGATTACTTCTAAGGAAAAGAGCTTGAGAGGTTCTCTGAACATGTAGTAAAAGAAAGGATAGGCCTGCGTTCATTCTGATTTTAGCTCCTTACTACCTCTATTTGGCAATGCCTATACTCATCATAGCCTTTCTCAATTAAGATAAGGAGGCACCTCCCAACTGCTGTGCAGCCTTGATAACACCAAGAAGTACCTCATTCTTTATTGTCTAGGTTGATAATAAACTAGGCTGGAGTTAACAAGGCTCTTAACTTTAAAACCTCAGCTGGGTATATAATGATACTTGCAGATATGGCTTGCAGATATGCAGTCATATGAAATGCTGTGATGGAATTTCTTGCAAGGCAATAATGGTGCCTTTAGAAATAAGCAAGTGGCTTAGGAAAGCATTTGATTTCATCTGTGTTATTGGTACATGAATAGGGAGCACTCCTTTAACCACAGAAGGCTCAACCAAGAGAGAAATTCAGAAAGGACCAGAATTTCAGGAACAGACTAAATGTCCCTCAAGAAGTACTTCCAATCCATATCTGTACTTCTGAAAAAAAAAAAAAAAAAAAAAAAAAAAAGTTTTTTCTGTCACTGGCTTCAGCCTTAAAAACCAAGTTTTTTCATGACTTCTCTCTTCTAAGGAGAAAAAACAACTAACCAGAGTTAAAATTATAGACAACTGAATGTTGTCTGGTAAAAACTGTCTTCTGGTAAAGATGTAGTGAGTATGTAGTGGTCACCTCGCTGTGGGAATGGACAAATGGCAGCTAAAAGGGCGAATTGCAGGATCAGAGTCTATTGCTACATCCAGAAGGCTGGACTGATGAGTGCCTGCTTTCCAAAACCTCTTCTGAGAGAAAAGAAGAGAAATTCCAACTGCTGGTCGTGTCCCTGAGTGGTCTATGTTTAGGGCAGTAGCTTGGGACACTAAACCCCATTGTGTTTAAAATGGAAATTAATTGATGATGATTTTTATCTATATTGTTACATAATTTTTTGTAAAGGGAACTTGCAAGTAGAATTTTTGTTTGGTTTTTAGTACCACTGGTAACTCCCACATGTCACACTGAAGGCCTCATTCCATTTGAACAGAAGGGAGTTAGAGAAAAATGAACAGTAATCAAGGATTTTTTTATGAATAGAGGATTAAAAAATGTATAGATAGCTACTAGAACTGAGAAAATAGTGGGAACCAATTTGTTTTTTAAATAGAGTATGGCACTTCGCTAGATCCAGGAGCACTTGGTTTTCTGATGTTAAGAGACAAGAAGGGGCCATTCAGTGCAGATCTGAAGTTTTCAAATTGAAGACTGATGTAAGATAATGCTTTTTTTTTTTGACCAAAAATTTATTTAGGCTTTGGAACTCAGGCTGTAGGAGGTTGTTGATGTTGAGAATTTAGCAAGATTCATAAAATATTTGACAGAATTACAGGGTTAATAAACTTTCAGGATTGTGGTGATTATTTTTAAAAAAATAAAATATCAGAATGCTATTAAACCACATCCTTCTGAGTTTTAGACAGTCTCTCATAGAAGAAAGAAATACACTTAATCTGTCTGATGTGAGGTTTATTATGTTTCCTCTGGAGTGCCTAATGATTGTTGCTCCATGAAAAAATGATTCTGAGTAATTGGATAGATGCTGGACTGATTGATTTAATAATTCCCTTTCCCTATGTCTCTACACATACATTTATTTGAAAAGATCCCTGAAAGAGTTCGAGGCAGAAGATTTGAGTCTTTTTTCTTCTCTGGGCATTTACATATGAGTATGTAATTCTCCCATGATGTTCCTGTTAGCATCCTGTTCTTTGCCAGGCCACTGGCACAGTAAATCAAAAAGCAGAGCTCATCTCGTATGCAAAGATTAGAGCAGTGCAAAATCCAGATGTCTGTCTGAATTCAGCCCCTCATTTCTTTGGCCTCCACTTCCAACAAATTCCTGAGAAATTATTGATCGCATGCATCCAGCTACTTCATAGATCCCCAACTGCTATAAGAAGCAGTTTCTCACTAATGAAAATAGTGATGAGAACAATTTAATGGGGAATGTAAAAGGCTTTAATGATTAATTTTATCTCTAACACTGACGATTTCTAACAGAAGCCTCGGGTGCAGGCTTACTCCTCAGATGGTTCTGTGCATTTTTATGGCTTTGAAGATCCTGTGAAATACAGTCTCAAAGTTCACAAAGCTGATAGAGGCTCTGCTTCTGTGGACTCTCACAACCTGCCTCTGCCTTCAGCTGTGCCTATGTTAACTACTAATGGAGTAGTTAACACAGCATACACAGATCATTTTCCAGAGGAACCTAGAGAAATCACCATCTCCTTGTCTTGCCTGCTTCTCCCAGCCCCTTGGTGCCCAGCAGTGTCCCAGTGAGCACACTGGGGCAGTGTGTGTGGAGACCTTTCTGCATATGGAACTCCAAATTGCATCTTGTGTCATCTTGAGTATCACACTGCAATAGGAAGGGTTCTCTACTTTGCTGTTTTTATTGCCTGTTTGAGCTATCCAGCACCACTGTCACTATGTCTCCCTCTTCTTATTGTCTCCCTCTATGCATCAGTTTTTCAGATTCCTTCCTTTCCCCAAGACATATATTTCTCCCAGACATGGTTTCACAAACCTCTCACCCTCCGCTTTTGATGAAGGACTCCTGCAAGATTTCTCCCTTCTTACTGGTGGTTGATATTCCTCCTGGTTTAATTACATCTAAAAATGACATTTATGTGGTATCCCCTTAGTTTTCCTGATCGTAAATGCATACTTTAAATAAAACCAGATTTACATTGATGCCTAAATCTTCCATCAGCTGTCTCCCCTGATCTCTGTACTTAGGTATTTATCATTACCCTCTGCTTACAACATGGAGGTTTTCAGTCCATGTGACTGTTTCATTCTAGCAGGCTCACATTAATTTTGCAAGTGAGATTTTATAAGGCAGATTGGTGTAATGGTGGTATTTGCTGCATTCTTTTCCTCCACTAATGTTGTATTTCTGGCTGAAAACAGTCATAAAGAGACAGTAAAAGCAGTGCTGAAAGACAGAAGGTGCAGCTGAGTTCAAGATGTTCAGCACCATGAATTTACAGACTAATACAGAAGAAATACTGTTTGTAGATGAGACTTCCACTTATATGTGTGCAGAAGTGTTTTCCCTCTGCCATTTGTCTAAATACACCCCATCTGTGTGAACTACTGCAAAAACGCCAGAATAGCAAATAGAGTCAAGGGAGATTTATGGTTCTCCTTGCCAGATGGAGCAAGTACATGTTTACAGAAAGGGAAAGAAAAGGGTGTAACTGAAGTTTCAAAGACCACAGATGGATGTTGAATAGGAGGACTCCAGCCTTGATGCTGTATGACTTTTTTTAGAACATAGGGAGTGGAATTATTTCACCTGATTTTGAAGGTCTCAGCTGTCACTGGAGAAGATAAGTATTTTCTTTTAAATTTAGATTTCCATTTTAGCTCAATCTGAATCAGGCCTGTTGACCTCAGGAAGTAGTTTAAGATGCAAATGTCTGCATTTTATATGATGGCTTTTGATCAAAAGAAACTGTTTCCTGATGTTACTAAAGAGGAGGAGCTGTGTTATCCTGTGCTATGCCAGAACAGAGAGGAAAGGCAGGCTCTCATTTTTATACATACCATTCTACAGGTCACTTTCCACATTAAGAACAGCTGTTGGCAGTATTACAGATGTCACTTCAAAGTGCTCCCCAAGTGCTTCTTCCTGTGCTAGGGAATGGTTCATGGCCCGGCTGTCACCTCCTTTTTCTCACAGAAGTGAGATAGGGCTGGAAACCTGTTTCCCTACACACCTCAGATCCTGAACACAGAACTGGAGCTGCAGTTGCTACCACACATGAACACCCAAGAACACACTTTAAAATACTTCTCATGACAATGGATAAAGCAAGAGGTGAAGCTTGGGAACTCATGTTCTTCATGGATTTGTTGGACACCATTAAAAATTAGTTTAAAGAAATTTTGCCTTCTCTAGCTCCTTCCCTTCTGCAGAGAGTATTTCCAGGTTGTGTAGCCTTACTGCGAGAGTGTAGACAGCTTGATTTTTCATTTAATGCCAAACTTCTGATGCTGTTTTGTCCATCCAAAACAAAGTCTTAAATGCTTTGTGACTGTTGTGCCAATATTTTGGGAGCCACAGAGACTGAAACTTATAAAGAATTCAGCAAATCAAGATAAGAGTCAACTATTTGTTACCAACAAAAAGAAGCCAGATTTTCAGCACAAGTGCCATGGGAGTCTTTCATTGCCAGAAGATAACTGTTGGTTTGACTCAAGTGCTCATGGCCTTTTGCATTTTTCATAGTTGAAAAGGCCACTGCAATTTATGTTGTTGTCTCAGTGAAAGGACTGAATTAATGCTTATTAACTAAGCAGCCCCAGTTAATAACACCCTAAAACTGAACATCCCACTACCTCTGACATAAATGCATTTCAGGCACTCATGCTGCATGACGTAAGGCAGTCTTATGTAGCTCCTTCGTTATTCTTTTTTTTGCAGAGGTATATGGCTCTGTGGTTCTATTATCTTTATTAAGATTAGCCTTTATGGGGGAAAGGGAAGGTGAATGCATATTTCAGTAACATTTCTATATCTGCTACTAAGATTGTAATCAGATGCCTTTTATTTTTTCATCAGTTCTCTTAGGTATGATGGTTAAGCACACACTTCTCATTGTTCTGCAGCTGTGATGTTTGTCTTTATCTGTGGGAAAGGATCTATGGGAAAGGGTGGATGCAGGAACAGCTCAGTCCTCTTGATTTTTGTATCAAGCTGGCAGCACATTTCCAGTTGACAGCAGCTGGATGGTGTTGGTAGCTTTCCTGCTTTTATTTACTCACCCCCAAAAAACCTCAAAAACCCAAGCATTGTTGACAGAACCAGTGAAAATCTAAACCCGTAAATACCAAAGAAAGCACGAGTTCTGTGATAGAGATCCTCTAGGGGTAAAGGTTGTGAAGAAATAACAGTGGGCAAAGTCTGGAAAGATGGCATTAACTTGGCTGCATTACATTCACCTTGTATTTTTTCTTTTGGAGTCTTTTTTTTTTTTTCCAAGGTAGTGATAAGGTGCATTACGCCTCAGTCTTTCATCAGGGGACAGTGTCTGTGTGCAGTTACAGTATGCTGAACATTTAGGGCTGTCTCCTGTACTGTCTGCCAGATAATTTATTTTGACTTTGAGGAAAAGCACTTTGGCTGCCTACCTCTCAGATGGTCATGGTCCATGCAACTTCATCTATTGCACTTTATTATAAAATATAGAGAGTAAGACCATGATGTTTCACCAAGCTCTCTTATGCACGACCCTTCTCTCTCTTGCTCCGCAGTCCCCTGGATGCTGATAAGTGTGGTACAGATAAGGGCAGCAGTCTGCACTATCAGATCTAAATTCAGGTGGTGTTAAACAAAACCTGTGGTGGTAGGCAGTTCTGGTTACATTCATAACTTTGCTCCCAGTAAGAATTTTATCATACAATAACTTTGCTCCCAGTAAGAATTTTATCATACATACTGGGGCAGAGCACAGAAGGAGTTGTAGATATATTTTTAAAAATACCTCAGACTCGTGTCTGCTTATACTGTTCAGATTTCACATCCCTGCTCCCTTTCAAAGGCCAGATGCTTGTCCTCAATGGGTGTCTTTGAACCAGCTCAAGAAAAACAGCAGCCACCCAGCCTACAATTAGAGCATGAATTGTGGGATGGCCCTGACCACCTCTGGCAAATGGTTGCTGGAGGCTGGGTATTTATACCCAGGCTCAGTAGTTTGTCTGTTCAGCGATCTTGCTGGTAGTATTAAGAAAGGAATAAATGAGAGCAAACAAACATTTGGGCAGGATATGCATTTTTATGAGGTTAACTCATCCTTGGGGAAAGAAAGAAGGCTCTGATCAAAGCGTAGCCTTACTGCAGAAATCTCACTGCAGGGGCAGTTTCGTTTGTTCAGGACTCAGTCTCTGGCAGGCAGCAGCCCTGACTGATTTAAGAGATCTGCCCAACAGAAAGACAACAGACAGGAAGGGGTTACCACTGCTGGGACATTTAATAGTTCTGAAGTAAACTGGTTCATTTCAAAACAGGAAATATACTACAGTGTTGACATTTACTGCCCTCTGGCAAAGACATAGTAGGTCCATGTGGTAGGGTTTGGATGTTTTTCCTGTTTTTTTTTCCTCCCCAGCAAAAAAGGGAGGAAACCTTCTCCTTTTTTTTTACCAGTTGTTTGTCTTTCCCATATCTTCAGCAAGTAATGGGAAAAAATGATTGGAAAAATCGCAAAAAAGGGGGTAAATGAGGGACACTACACCTATTATTAGGTCTGTTAATAGATAAGGCAGTGTCTATCCAACCAGGTGATTGGCAGAAAGGCTGGATATGGAAACAGATCTCCTGATTTGCTGTCCACAGTTCTCTCTTCAGATCAACCGTCTTAATGCACTATCATTGCATCTTGCTATTTTGTAAAATAGCCTCACCTACGCTTTCCTAAAGGGATACTCTGTTACGTAACAACCATACACACAAATCAATATTTTAAATTATTTTCAATAAAATCAATCAAGGAAGTATTGTTAGGTTTTGGGGTATTTTTTAATATCATGATTTCTAATGATACAAATTACTTTATCGGAAAAATTTTGGGGTGAAGTTCTGGCCCTTCTGATATCAGTAGATATTTTGCCATCAACAGATGAAGAGAATGTTCTGTGTGCACTGCCTGCCTCTGGCAAGTGACATTCAGATACAACATGACTGCTCTGTGTCTAACTTGTTAAAAGTTGGAAACTAAGTTGTGATTCCTCATTATATAAATTAAGTTTCTGGCATTGCTATTGCCTGTGCACACAGGAGCACTTTCTAATTCTTTGCAGTAAGACATCTGTACCCTGTAACTGGCAGGCACCGCTGTTTGCTAAAAATGGGGTGAGGTAATTAAGTAGCAGGAAAACCATCTGATTGCTCACCAGAACAGGCCTGGCGGGGCACAAACAGAAGAAAAGTGCACAAATCACTAAAAAAGTAGCTAAATGAAAGCTTGGGTCATACATCTGGGCATGATAAATCATTGCTATATAGGACATTCAGAAGCCTGTTCTGAGCTATTTAGAAATTATTTTGATATTAGTACACCAACGTAGAGTGCCTGGAATAAAAGAAAGCCTTTCCTCTCCAACTGACTTATTTTGCTCCAAGAATGTTATCCATGACTTTCTCTCTTGTGTTGAGGGGCAGCTCCCTATGAAAGAGGCAACCTGGATTCCACTGTTCATCCTGGACTGGTGAGTTCAGTCAAATGCTCTGTTAATACACCACTGGGCTACAACAGTATTCTGTGGCCACACCATATTTTTTTTCAGGACATCTGTGAAAAGAGGCATCTTGACAGAAGTGCTAAGATTACACTTAGTGACTGCCCAGCCTGCTTGCCAGCTCCAGTTATTTGTGCACACTTTCAAGTCCTTGTAAATTGATGGATTAGTTTAAGACCTTACAATAGTTGTATCCAGAACTACTAATTTACACATGTTTGCATTACTACAGACTCCTTCACTCCTTCTTCATAAACCATCTGTTTTCAGGCACTTTTAGAATGATTCCTTTTTGAGGAATTTCTTTCTTGTGTTTTTCTGTGCTTCAGAAAGCACCTAAGAATCTTTGGCATTTCTGGGGATATTAATTTTGCTACCTTTAGTTTAGTTTTGGTTTGGTTTGGTTTTTTTGGTTTTTTTAAATGCATTGGCTTATTTTTATTAATTGCATCACTTCCCTAGGAAGACATCAGCAAACATATTACAAATATAATCTACTGTAGTAAAATAATACAGGAAAAAGGAAAACATTAATAAAAAAAAATCTCCTTCTCTTTTCCAAGAAGACAGCTTTGACCCCATCAAGCAAGGCCTCTCCAAACTTTTAGCATGTCTGTGCATCTGTTGGGAATGTATTTTAGCATATTCAGGATAGTAAGCTCAGGGAAAATGCAATTCATGGTGTGCAGTAAGAAAACTTTGGTGGCAGCTCCTCTAGAGCATAGCTGAGGGTTATAATAAATTTTATCTCACACAATATTATGTAGCAGAACTCTCAAAATGGGTAAGGCTTGGCTGCAGCACCAACCTTATAAGTTGTAGGGGGAAAGCCTTGTAGCACCAGCACCAAATGAGCAATCAGCAGTGTTTTGTTTTGCAGAAAATCCCATAGTTCTTCACTAGCTTTCTCTTTCTAAGTTAAGGTTTAATATGCCCTTTGTGTAAAATGTGTTGTAAAATTACTAACTAAACTTGGCAAAGATATGGTAAAACTGTTCCTACTATCTTCTTCAGAAAAGGATTGGCTGATGACTAAGGAACATTTGTGTTTGTTGCTAAAACCAGTAAAAGTAAAACAGCTCTAGGTATGTTCCCTGGGTTTTTTTGAAGACAGATGCCCTTAATCCTGCTACCCGTTAGTTATCTTGGACTAGGGACATTAACAGTTATTTTCCCATAATTAATTAATAACTTCACAAATTGTTCCCTTTTCAGTTCATAGATGTTCATACATTTGTTCACATACATATAAAGAATCCTAAAAAGTATTTTCAAAGATAGGTTAACCTAGCTTTAACGTTGAAGATTTTATCATAAATAAGGTTCTAGTTAATTGTGGGTTCAGCAGTTAAACTTACTGCACAGCTCTGTAAATAGCCAGAGCAGTTATAGGTACATACAGCACATGATTCTGTAACTATGGTTCTATAGGAAACTGTACATAAATCATAGTAAGCTACCTATGAACTATAACACAGTATATATAAACTATAGCATAGTATAGTCTATATAGTAAATTATATATCATCTATAGCAAACTACAGTGTTTGGAGATTACTTGGAAGAAGCATATGTATGTGTGTTTGTGTGTACACCATAAAACGAAATGGCTGTGCTTTCTACACTTGGAATTTTTGTCTTAAAAAAATTAAGTCCTCTTAATACTGGTCAAGTAACCTAATCTCAAGAGTCACATACTTTTTGGATGTCTTAGCAGGGAAACCATTAGTTGATTTGGCATGGAGACTAACCTTTCACTTCTTGGGGTGGTCCCTTCAGGACATGAGAGAAGGCACATAAGTGGATTAGTGTGTGGAGCTTACGCTGCTGACAGTGATTCCTACAAGCATCACATTCTTACAGTTCCAGCAGCAATACAGCCCTGCTTAAGTGAAACTATCCATCTATTTCAGCTCTATTTTTGTTCTGTTCTGTTGTCTCTTAAAACCAAGAATTTCTTCTGCATTCATATCCTTAGTGAATAGTAACATCCTGTGAATATAACTAATGAAGAGCAGTACCCTAATGGTGTTTTAAACACTAATGGCCAACGAGTTGACTATTTCCTGGCAGTTAATGGCCATCTGGAGGAGATCTTAATCCATCTGGTCATTAACTGCCAGGAAATTATCGACTTGGAGGTTGCTATTGCTCTTAAAAATGAAATAATTTTTTCCTTCTCACTCTCCCTACCATCCTGCTTACAGCCCATAATTACTGTCCTCAGTGGCAGTTCATTTCTTGATTGCAGAAGTTTTTTAAGCTGTCCAAAGTGTTTTCTGTGCTTCATAGAATCTCACAAATATGTTCCATGCCTGAAACAGTCTAAAAGATGAGGAATTTGCATTTGTATCTACATAGGAAAAATCTTGAACTGGTGTGAAATTATGTTTAGCTGAAAGGAGTTCTAGGTGCAAAAAGAGGTTTTGATCTTTCAGATGCAATTGACCTGATAGACACCAAGATAGATCTGGGCAGAAAGGATATCTGTTGCAAGAGCAGAAACCAGAAAGCAACAGGAGAATGATAGCAACAAAATGGTTACAAAGATCTGTCTTATGAAAAGTAAAAATTAACATGGCTAAAATTAAGAGTTGCCTTGTCCATCTTTGCCTTCACCCCACACTACTTTTTATATTTGCTATATATTTAGATACAACCTACTGCCCCGTTTAAAAATTAATGTTTGTTAAGTATGGTAGTCATTTAGTGAAATCTGCCTTTCTAAATCTCTCCATAAGAGCTAGCTTTGCCAGGCTGTCTACAGCAAGCTTGATAATAACTTGAGATTGTGCTGAGCCCACTGCCAATCATCACCAGATTGCCTTACTTGTTCTCTTACTTCCACATTTATCTGTGCTGATTTTTTTCTTACAAGTCATCCTGGAAATCTCTAGGACTTGAAGTCTTTTGGTTTGTATTTATACAGGTCATGGCAGCATGGCATGTGGGATGCCTGAGGGACCAAATGGTAAACTACTGCAAAGCTGCTCAAATAAAGTCAGACCTGAGACTTAAAGGATTTAGGGAGATAGCAGAGAGGAATTAAAATGAGAGGGTGGTTGTGGAATGGCACCTTTGGGTCATGATTCACTGATGGTGAAGGAAGGAGAAGAGAAGAAGGGGAAAGGCTAAATGGATGAGATGTACAACAGAAAAACAAAGGTAGGTGAAGCAAGGTGCTGGGTAAAAAAAAGTTAATGCTGCAATATAGGAATAAAAACAAAACACGGATAGTTATCAACCTCTAGTTTACTAACAAACAACAATTATTCTAGAAGGTGCATTGACTAGATCTGAGTGAGTCCCACAGAACAGCTGTTCACAGAGTGGGTATGTCCAATACATGGCATTTTAAGAAGGAAAAGCTGGACAAAATCTTGGCTGATCCTCATACAAAGCACAGCTTATAGTGTTCCTGGAATTATGAATAACTGATTCTTCCAACCCAAACCATTATATGAATCTACGATTGTAATACAGATTCTGTATGCAAACTATTTGGTTTCTTTGTTCTCTTAGGAAAGTATTACTAGAATTAAAAAAAAAATACAGGGAGGAAGACTAATTCATTTTTTATGGTGTCTTGAGACATGGTGTTTCATACTTTTGTTGCAAATTATACTTGGGCCAGGAAATTAAATACAATACTCTGAAGAAATTTAAAAAATGGAGCAAGCTTGAAGAAAAATATTAAATAAAAATACCTTTAAAATACAACTGTAAAATACTTACGGATACATTTGAAACCACATGTTGAAAAATTTATGACTGCTCTGGTATGCAGACCCCACTTTGTTTCAGCCTCTCCTTGATTTCATGTTTTATATTTTGCTTCACTTTGGCAATAAAATAGACATATTAAAAAAGGTTCATAAATCATTTCTAATTTGCAGGAGGGGAATTTGGTGTGGACATACATACTCCTGCCTCTCCTACTTGTGCTAGAAAATCCAGTGCCTCCCTGCTGGAGCAGCTGTGATTTCAATAGGCTGCATAGCTTATGTGTGGCAATGTTTTTTTCTTATAATTAAGAACACATTTACAAATAAAACCCAGGAAAGGAAGGAAAGAATGTTAGGGGTGATAAAATTAAAGACTTCTGAATGGAAACTCTTTGAAGGGTGCACAATATAGGAAATTCTTCATTTCAGAAAGGGAATTTATAAATTTAGTTTAGTTCTGATTTTGCGTGTTTTCTGTTCTAAGACAGTACATTTGGTTACAGTGTGAGACTACTTGCTAAAGGCCAGTTCCTCAACTGGTTCAGTCCTTAATTAGGGAACTATCCAGTGGTGGTGACAGAGATTGTATTGGGAAAATTGCAGGAAGGAAAGGAACATCAAAGAGCTTCAATTTTTAATATAATTTAAGACTTTATTAGGAGGTAGGGAGCTCACCATCTGCCTGGACCCAGGGTAATCTGCGGCTTCTTCTGTTCCTCAGCAGACTCTCCAGTTTTGAATGGTGACCCAAGACCAAGACAGACTGGGGAATTTGTCAGAAATGGAAAGTCCATTTATCATTTTCATCCCCCAAAACAAATGTTCTGGGAAGTCTATGAATCACAGGAGAAGGAAACAAACCCCTTTCCTTACAGAAAGGAGATCTGTAAGACTACAGCCTAGTTTTCTGGTGTTTTCACTTTTAAAATATGTAAGTCTGTCTTTCCTTGGTCTGCACATAAAATTAAGTCTTAGGGTGTGTAATAAAATGTGGGAAATGCAGACAAGTCAATCTCGCCTTGGTGCCTGGCAAGATCATAGGCAGATTTTCCTGGAAGCTGTGCTAAGATGCATGGAAAATGAGGTGATTGGTGACAGCCAACATGGCTTCACTAACAGCAAATCGTGCCTGACAAATTTGGTGGCCTTCTCTGGAAAGGTGGTTTGAGGGAAGAATGAATGATATGATCTACCTGAGACATCCTTGTCTCAAATCTGGAGACATGAATTTGATAGGTGGACCACTCAGTGGATAAGGAATCTGCTGGATTGTCACACCTCAATGGGCGTTGTGCTCAATATCTTGATGACAAAGTGGAAAGCAGTGATGATTTGTGTGGGGTCAGGACTGGGACTGGCACTATTCAACATCTTTGCTGGCGACATGGACAGTGGGATTGACCATTATATTGATGCCACGATGATTTTTTGCCTTTTCTTTTATACACCCTTTTATACCTTTTATAACTACTGTATTCGTAATGGGGTTTTTTTGCCTACATTCTTGGACTTGTTTGTTCAGCCAGGAGACTAAACATCTTAGAGGTTTCGTAGTTCGGGATCAATACGCCCCAGACCCCAAGCTCCTCTCCAGAACACAGTCTGTAAACTAAGATAGAGCCATCCAGGGGAAGGTTCCTTGGGGAGGGGGGCTCATTTGAGCCTCTCATTGGGGAATTTTTGATAGATATGCTAATTAGTAAGACCTATAATGTTATACCCGATCTTTTGTAGGGTGTGCATTGCGGTGTGCATTGAGGTGCATTCGACCTGGACATAGTGCACCTAAGGATCCTTAAAATAAATACAGATCCCTTTTTCCCCTTCTAACCATGTTTGACTCTTGATTTTAAGACCAGGAAAAGGCATCAATATGAACTGCACAGGCTACCCAGAGATGTGCTGGAATCTGCATCCTTGGAGATACTCTAAATCTGACTGGATGTAGCTTAAGCACTGCTGTAGCTGCCCCTGCTTTGGCAGTCTTCAAAGGTGCCTTTCAACCTCAAAGACTCTGTGATCTATTCGGTGCTGTAAAGCAGATGTTCAATCTCATTTCTCTTCCATTTCTTTCCTGTTTTCTTTGATGATTTCCACTGTGAAACTTCCATTTAAACACATGTAGACTATGCTCAGATGTAACATATCTGGTAAAAATAGGATGGTGTTTATCTTCCCAAATTTTAGAACTCCGTAGCAGAGCATGTACTACAGAGTTGGTTGCCATAGATGCTCCTTAAAGTATGTGAAAGATTTTTTTGATTATGTTCACAGGTGTATTTTTGTTGTTTAAGGGATGATGAATAGCCCTTTGAAATCTCTGTTTCTCTCCAGCAGCCAGAAAGGCAGCCAAAGGTGACTATCTCAGACAATTCAAGCTATTGGAGCTTCTTGCGTTGTTTCATTGAAATTTTTTTTCCCATTGTCTTTTTCCAAAGTTACAACTATGATTTCTCCTTGCCACTAGTATCCAAACTTCATGTACTGAATGAGCCAGGTGAGTGTCATACACCATTTTGTTATTTCAATGATGTACTAGCACTGTATTATTTTTCAGTAATATCTCATCTTTTAAGGCTTTGACAACCAGAATCTTTCTGAAATCTC
This sequence comes from Corvus cornix cornix, assembly GCF_000738735.6. Taxonomy (NCBI): domain Eukaryota; kingdom Metazoa; phylum Chordata; class Aves; order Passeriformes; family Corvidae; genus Corvus; species Corvus cornix. The sequence goes on along the minus strand of NC_046332.1, from coordinate 101,014,478 downwards.
TGGGTTTTGTGGGCACTTTTTTTTTTAAAGGAAAAAGTAGGCAGACATTCAGCATTTGTTTACATATTTTGAAATATAACAAACCCTACCTAAGAGCACTGGAATGCATTGCATACATTTATTGTATGACTGCAGCACTAGATTAAGTCTAAGTTTTACAGAGCATTGCCACTGTTAATTTTAAACTCAATTTACTTCATTTTTACCCAATGCATATAAATAAAGAATGGTGTGGGCTAGGTCTAAAAGAAATTATCTATTATAAATACTATGTTATTTTGGTTTTGTGATTTTACTAAAATTATCAATTCGGTATTCTGATGGAATATTTGATGAAAAAGGCAATTAAAAACAACTGTGATATGATCAAGCACATAACTTAGCTCAGGAATTTGCCACTGTCTGGTTAGAGTGTCCAAACTATCCTGTCTAGGCAGAACACAGATGCTGAAAGATGATTTCTTGCACATTTCCTGTAACTGCTTTGCAGCCTGGCACCCACACAGCTCCAGTTGGTTTGCTTATTGACAACTGACTTTCCTGTCAAACAGACATATCAGCAGCTGAAATCAGTCATCAGAGACCAGGAAAGGTCATGTCTGTGACCAGGCAATATGCATTTGAATAGTCTCTGTGAGCACAGAGGAAGACTGCGCTCCTGCTTTACTGTTGTCCAGGCATTTCTGGTCAGTTCAATATCTGCGTTTCATTGTGGCTGTGTATGGACAGAATACTGTCCTGTGAAGCCTCCTGCAGTCTGTGAGGAGTTATGAGGAAAACTTATGGTGGGATAGCATGGGGATGAAACAACAATGCCTTGGGGGCTCCCTGAAAAGCTTCTTGAGCTTTGAGTAGCTTCTAGCCTTTTCCTAAAAAACTTAAGAAGAAATTTAATTCTCTGTTAAGATACTTCAACTTGTCTCAGGGATTTGCTCTTGGTCTTGCTTTGCAGATTAGATCAACAGGCCTCCAGAAAAAGACATGATCTCAGCAGCAACATTTCCAGGAATAATCCCTAAATTGTTAGCTTCGAAAAGAAGAAAGCTCTACACGAATTAGAAGGTGATCAAATGCAGCAGCATTCCACTGAGGAAAAGGTGACAGAGAAATTTCTGTCAGCATTTAAACCTAGGCAGTCTTCTGTTGACCTCCTAACCCTGTTCATTACAGCTGAGTGGACTAATAATGCCGTGGTCCCACCCAACAACTACATGGGCTTCTTTCATTCAGCTTCAGAGGAGAGGGCAGGAGTGCCTTGGGGGTGTTATACAATACTGCAGGAAGTTCCAAAGAATTCTCATTGCTTCCTTTTGGGGAGGGCTGATGTATATTTTGGAAAACATCAATGTCTAACTTCAATGTGCTTACACTGTCCTATTATTTGGCGGAGGGAGGGAAATAAAAGGCTTTTCTTATGTACATCTGGATTTGCCTCTTAACTAGAAATATTTCCAAACAAGGGTAAGCCAAGTAAACACGCACTGGAAAAAAAAAAAATTACTGCATTGCTATTCCTAATGGATATTTTAATTGATTTATTTATTCAAGTTCTAGTCATATCACTTGCATGGATGAGATTTCACAATTGCTATTGATTTCTATACAGAAATTTTTTTGTTATAAAACTATGTGATGTAACACTTTGAACATTTTTGCCAGTGAACATCAGTCCAAGGGTGGTGATTCCTCTAGTTTGCCAGTAATCTCTAGAGACAAACATAACATTTTCAGTGAAGTGTAATATTGGTTATCATTTTAATTTTTCTAAGTTTCCCTTAATTTGCTTCACTGTCTCAATGCTGATAGCAACAAGTCATTTCTTCATACATACTATTAATTTCTCTCTTGTTTAAAATTCCCTGTTTCCTTCTGAAGAGTTCATAGTTATATAAATACTTCAAGAATACAGAGAAAAATTATGTAGTGCAGGAGCTGTCAAGCAGAAAGAAGATCCAACTATTTTGTATGACCTCATTCCTTCATAGTGGACATTATATACTTCTATTTAGTGTACCTGAGGAAGTGAACTGAATATTAACCTCAGCCAGATTTCCCCATTTTTTTTCTATGTTTGCTACTTTGGCTTTGCCTTTTACAATTTTTTTTTCTCTTTTTCCAAATTATGTTTATACAGCTGCTATTACAGCTTCTATTACTACAGCAATAGTGTTAAAAATGCAGAAATCTTCCTTAAATCCTACTCCATTTACCTAGGATATTATAGCTGACTTCCAAAGAACAAAGGAAACTAATTTTGAATAGTGGCCCTAGACATCTCACAAACTACAAACTAGCTTCTAAATATATAAATGATGTTTTCCTTCCCTGCTGGCTTTATCCTTAGCCATATGCAAGTACCTGGGCTTCAAGCTGGACAAAGAAATCAAGCACACACCACTTTCTTACAGGTTATAAGGTTATTAGTTTTGTGGGAGGAGGAAAGTGGGAGAAGAAGAATATAATGAACTGGGTGTGATTCAAAATGAGATGAAGTATTTCACCTTTATAAGGTGAAAAGCATGTTAATTATGAAGTGTTCTACATTCTGAGTGTTTGGCAACATATTGAAAAAAGCAGCTACCTGTTCCCAAGTTCTGGTTTCAGGACAGAGCAGCACCGTGTTTGATGGGAGCTGGGCTCCTCTGTATGGGGGTGGAATATCTCTATTGATCTCAAACAGCACTCAAGTACAGCTCAAATTCCACTGACAGAAAATACACAGGAACTGAGAGATGTAATCCCAGGCTACTAAGTGTGACTTTGAGGTGCTGGACTGGAGCACAGTAGGATACAGTTTTTTAATCTAGAGGTGGCTTGTTTGAAAAGAACTTGTTTGCTTGGGAGGGTAACTATGGATTAACACCAGAGCTGATTTTGTAAGATCTTCATTGCTTTCTGGATAACAAAAGGTCAAAGCTCACCAGTGAGACTGAATTTCTTTGTCTTAGCTGATGATGGACTGGATGAGAGAAGAAACTTTGTCTACAAAGAAAAGCATGCACTTGATGGTTCAAAACAACCTCAAGTGAGAGTGTGGGCTTTTAGTGATGCCTTTAGTGAATGAAAACTGCTTAATTCATGATGATTAATCAGTTTAACAGTTCCACCTGGTGTGAATTAAAAAAAAAAAAAAAAAAAGAAGAAAAGAAGCAGAAGTGTAGTTGTCAGCTATATACACTCGTAAGTGGGGAGGCATTCCAAATGCCTTCATACCTACTCACTGTATTAATGTGAGAACAGATGAAGGAGTAGGCATTTGGGAGAAAGATTTAAACACAGACAGCTCAAAGAGTACCATTTTTCATGTGGTATTTCAAGAGTGTTGTTTCATTGTTCCTTCATTTTTTGGCTTCTGTAGATTTCTTAATGGTCAGACTGCAACTGGAAGATTAACTACAGATGCTAATGGTAATCAGATGTTTTCATGTGTAAATCTACTACAGACAGACTTTGAAAGGGAACCAGAGTAGGATTGCAATGTCTATTTACTTCAGTCTGAAGTACTAAGAATATATGCAATGTATGGCAGACAATATCTTTACTTTTTTTTAGGTAGCAAGGGAAGACCTTACTACGTGAATGTACCTGTGGTGTCAGTCAGTTCACAGAAGCAGATTGCTCACAAACAGTTATTCAAGTGATAATGCAAACTTGCTGCAAGTGGGAGGGATGGAGGCTCCATCAGGAGCCCTGTGCTGAGGAGGGCAGCAGTAGGAGTCCACTCTTACCAACCCCGTGAGACAGGGTGTTGCAGATGCCCTAGAACCAGCAGGAAAACATCACTCAGAATCTGTACCTCATCAACATCGGAGGATTCACATAGGAGTGAAAGGAAAACATAAATAAAAGTTGACACACATCCATTAGAGATGATTTTTCAGGGAACCAGTTGTTTTAATTGCCTGGATGATTCCTTTAAACTAGCTCATCTAAGAGTTAAACAGCTGGTCAGTGATTTTAGTCTCATAGAAAACAGATGTTTCAGCACAGTGCAAGAGCAGCAGAAGGCAGGCTGGGGGTTTGAAAGCAGTACATTCTGCTTGGCTTGGAGAGAACCCAAGGCCACATCCTGCAGCCTGCACCCATCTGATAAGCCTTCGTCTTGGGAGCAGTTCCCCACACAGCATGTGCCAGTCTCAGCAGTCAGTGGTTGCCCTTAGGATTAGCAGAATCTCAGCATTGCATAATTCTTTCACATTTGTAACACATTTCTTCCTGCTAGCTGGATAAAAGGGAATTCCTTACTATCCATGGCAGTGGATTTGGTTTGCACCAGAAATCAATTTCATTTGCAGTACAAAATATAATTTTTAGCTGCTTTCAAATAAAAAGGTCAGATGAGGAATAAAATAATGTTAATCATTACAAGCATGTAACACAACCAAAGAACTCTTGTCTTTATGGTCGTAGGTTACAAATTACTTACATATTAGAAGAGCAATAAAGATGGGAAGCTGGGCCTAGTGAATCACCCCAAATTACACATTAAATGCATCATACAGGTGGGTATGAATAGGCCTGTAGTTGAGTGGTCAGGATTGTATTCAATTGCTGTAATCAGCACGCTGGATCTTGGCACTGGATTGCTAGAAGGATGACTGGAGATGGTCATGGCATGTGAAGTAACACGAATCTAGTGAGCAAATATTTTAAATTAGCAAAGGGTTAGGGTAACAAGGTGATCCATGAATGGCCTCAAGCCATGAATGAGTTAGGAGATGGTGGCTCTGATTTAGCAGACCACTTTAATCATAAATACACTTATCTCTTCTTGCATGATGACAGCTCCATGCACATTTGTTAATTGAGCCAGTTTCTAATCCAGCCCTCTGAATGCAAGAATGCAGTAAGTGGAGGTAGCTGAATAGTATTCTAGTTGCCATAAAACAAGTCCCTTTTGACCTGTTTTTGAGGTAGGTTTAGTGTCATGGGGTTTTTGAATTTAATAACACATAGATATGCCTTGTCTTTTAAAAAAGAGTCATCCTGTGTTTCTTCTGTCTCTGCATATTACCATATCCACAAGAGATAATTTCTTTAAAAATGGTAAGAATTGGTATAGTGTCTTACCTTAAAAAACAGGGTAAGGTTTGATTTAGTTGACAATGTCTTATGAGACTCTCTTGTATATTCCAGCTAAAACTATAGTTATTTTAGCTGCACTGTCTTAAAAATAAGTGGCATCCCAAAGTTCTTTATATTGCAGCTTCACAGCAAGGTTACTGGTTTTTGTTACCTTTGGCCTAATTTTTCACCAGGTGCTTTATCATTACTTTTGGCAGGTTTCTTATTTTGATGGACATGATGTATTGAAGGAAAGCATTTTGCATTCCATTTGCCACAAGCACTCCTCAGTGAACAATGTAATGTAAAATTTAGTTCCAGGATTTGAGTGTTTTTAAAAATAACTTTTTTAAACATTTAAAAGCACTGAACATGATCCCATAAATTTTAGAAATTATGGTGGAATGATTTTCCTACCTCTTTGCAGCCAAAATATAATAGTTTGCAGTTAACTTATGATAACTCAGAATTGCAGATAAGAACACAAATAGAAGCCAAACCAGATAAGGCTGATATACTGTCATTGCTCAAGGTGAGAGAAAAGCAAAATTAAGCAATACCATGCAAAACAAATGGGTCAAATCCTTTCAGTTTTCACAATCAACAGTTCATCTGATAGAGAAGCTGGAAGATATTTCTTTATCCTGAAGTACCTTTCTAAGAATAAAGCCTTTGGGAGGATGCAGCACTCTGCTGTAGGGTTGTATCATCCTTGGAGATCTGAGCTGCTGTAACACTCTCCAGTCACTCTGGAGAATGGTATCAGCCAGCTGTACTGAGCCAAGTCTGCAGTTTGGCTTCAGGTGCGGATTGTGTGCCATCCAAAGTCAGTTCGTAAGGTAAGCATGAAAGGAGTGCATTAGGCCTAGTGTCAACAGATGTTCACAAATGAGGGATTTAGAGTCTGTGGTGCTATTTAGGAATCAGGCCTGGATTTAGGAGTTAACTGCAGATGGAGATAAGTAGTTTCTAAAGGGTCATTGAGGTTTCCCTATGAATTTCTAGCCTTACAGTATGTGAGCTGGGGAAAAAAAAATTACAGAGGTATAGCCTTCATTTTTATTAATGAAGAACTCTAAGCATAAAAAATGGATGGAATGGGAAAAAATAGGGGTGCGAAAGGTATGAGATGACATTTTTGAGAATGTCAAAGGTCTTAAGGACTACACCCCTCTCCCTGCTGTCAGAGGTGATCACCAAGAAAAATTATTCCTTGCACAGGGCAAGTGAAGGGAATGTAGAAAATGTGGTCAGTGTAATATAGTGGGATTCCCATCAGCTGATTTACTGCAGATATATTCCTGATACCAAATGTATTCCAAAATAGAACTGGATTATTTGTTGGCTTGTTAAGTAGTTAGTGAATGTGAATGCATTATTTACATATGAATGTTTCTCACTGTGGTACTAATTGAAAATTTGGCACACCAAAAATCCCTTTAGCGCAAAGTTATAATTTGATTGCAATATTAACTCACCTGCATTGGAGAGCAAAACATGGAAAAATGTGCGAAGGACACTCAACTTCAGAATTTGGTTAATATTTGAAAAGAAGCTACTTTTAAAGTGTTGTGATACTAGAAAAAATACTCCAGTTGTGGAGTATTGGAATGTAACCGATGTGTATGTAATATTTGGAATAGCATCTCCAGTGAGACTACTCCATGTCTCAGATAGTAAACCATGTCTTCTACTGAATGTAATAATTTCTCACAGCAGTAGTGCAGCATTGTTCAGTACAGAACAAAAGCTGTTTCCTTGCTTTTAAGGCATGTCTTACTTTTAAGGCAGCCTGCATACATTGAAAAAAAATGTGGAAATTATAACAGAGGGAAGCTTTCAAAGGTGAAAACAGTGTTATGCCAAAACAAAGAGATTGAATAAAATAGGGAGTAAATTGATCCAAAGGGAAATCTTTTGCTAGAGGTGAATGCTACAGGGTAGCAACTAATCCATAAAGTTATTACTTATTAGTTTGAAGTTATTAAGAAATGGACAGAATGTCTGAAAGTCTAAGGGACCTGCAGAAAATTTTGGAAGACCTCATTTCACCTTGAGGAAAGGACACAAATATTTCAATTTGCATGAAGCAACAACCCCAGATGGGATACTTTGTGAATTCTGCAAGTAGTAAGTTATTGGCTTGTGGCATAATAATTTAAAATGTTTCTAGGAAATTGACATTTTCCAGGCAGTACATGAGAGGGAGAAGAAAAATGCATCTGGAAAGCACTGTGATTTTATTACATGGCTGAACGAAAACTGAAGGAGTTGCTTGTGACTGGGGAGACAGAATCCACCTGCACCTGAGCCAGTCACCCTGGACTAACTGCAGGGTCAGTGAAGGCAAACAGGCTCACTAGAATACCATCCTTATTTCAAAGCACATGCATGTAATTGGTCCGATAAACCCATGTTTGAAAAAATCCAAAATTAAAGGAAATTAATCCAGTCACAGGTACCAATAAGTCTCTTGCATAGTGAGTGATATGGCTTAGTGCAAGGAGTTTCAGAGGCTGAGTTAGGCTTCAGATTTTCAATGTACAGGACTGTTGGGCTCCCACAGCCAAAGCTGGAAAGACTGTGTTGATATTTACTCTGGTGTGCTTGTTCAGAACACATTTGTGCATGCCTTTGTGCATGCATTAGCACTGCCTTTGAAGGAGCTGCAACACTCTCCTATGGAAGTCAATCATTGTCCAAAATTACCTTGCTGATTGCAAGTGAGCTGTAAGGCAACATTAGGAACACTCCCAGCCTGTTCCACTGCCTTTTTTGTGTCCATGAGGTTGGAAACAAGGAGGAAAGACACCGTTCTAAATCTGTTCTTGCTGTCTGTCCCTCAGATGGCACCTAAGGGTTACAGACTTTAACCACAGACCCATCTCTGCATGAACAGCTCACTGACCAAGTCTGTGAAACCCCTCAGATCAGTTCAGTCTTGTCCTTTCTGTTTCCTAAAACTCTGTACATTAAACTCGATGTTTGTGTCTCATTGTACTCCAGTGTTGATACCCTTTATTCACACCATGCCTGGCAGTGTGTGTGGTTGGTAAATTTGTATTCAACTCTCCTTGAAGCTTCTGTTCAACTCTCCAAAAGCAGCACTCTGGCGCACACCAAGATGACAAGATTTGTGGGAAACGGCAAGATGACAAGATTTGCAAGTATGTGAGATGCTGCACTTAATAAAAACAACAAAAGTCTGTGGCTGAGCAGAACAACGTGTTGGTGTTTTGACAGCTTACTGCTTTCATTTCCTCTTCAGTGTCTGAGTACTGTTGACACCAACATGCTTTAAAAAAAATGCCCACAGTTTTGTGTTATGAGATTATTATTTACATGCTCAATGTCATCCATCAGATCTGTTTTCCCACCTGCTGGAACTGATTTAGGACCAGTGCTCTCCCCCCTTTTATCTCCATGGGGCTGCATGCCTGCACATTGTTGGGGAATGCAGGGGCCACCCATGGAGAGCAACCTGGAGGGAAAAGCTGTGCCCCTGACAGTACCCATCCAGCAGAGTGACCTAGATGTTGTATTGCAGCATCTGACTGCTTAGGTCTCCTGTGCTCTCTTTGTAGCAAATAGATGAATAGGCTGATCAGAGCACAGGGACACAGTTTTTCCATGTTCATGTCCGCAGTTCTAATTTCCTTGCTGAGAGATTTAGGGCAATCTGTAAGTCTGCTCATTACTTCCAACCAAAATAAGAAGCAATAATCAGAATTTCAATATGTGTGCTACAGTTTAATTGGTCTGGTCTGTGTGTCTCAAGATGGTGGGAATTATTGCTTAATCCTCAGTACTAGAAGAAGGGAAGCAGAGTCAATGGGGATTAAATGTGGTAGCCAATAAAAGTCATACCCTATGAAAATATTGCAATTAGAAATGAAAGATAGCCTTTCCAGATAGCTTTCCTTGAGCTTTTACAAATGTTTAGACAGCCTAATCTAACCACATACTTAGAACAGCTATTTTCAGTGAGACCCTGGTGAACTGTGCTGTTAGTTAGCATTCTTGGCCCAGGTTAGCAATGGAAAATATTTCTTATCTGATTTGGCTGTATTTATAAGTGAAAGACATGTAAAATATATTATGTCTTTTGAAACTTTTTTGATTTACAAAAAATAACAGTGTTCATAATGTATCAAAAAAATTGCCTGCGAACATTTATGTAATTGTCTTTGATGCTACTCTGCAAATCTTTCGTAAGCAATTTATGTATAAATAGCAACATATTTTACATATGTAAACTAGCTTTATATAGCTAGCTTTCCCTGATTTTATAAACTGACTTCAATGTCTGGGACTATAGACAAAGCTCTGCCATTTAGCCATGAAGCCAGAAATTGACAGTCCAGCAACAGGCCATAGAAACTACATTTATGTGTAATCTGAAATGATCTTTCATATGACAACATTGCTGTTTCCAGCCATCCCTTTGAAAGGTGAGGAAAGGAAAAATTATCTCATATAAAGTCAGAAGTTCAATATTTTGGCAAACTGGTAGTTTTGCATGTGCAACTTAGAATTCTCAGAAAGGACAGGAGAAAATAAATTCTCCAAGGAGTATATATGCCTTTTATGAAGAGGGCACCGTTGATATATTCAAATTGCAGATTACTGCATTAAAAATCATATATGTGGCCTTGAAAAATGGTATTTAAAGCTTAAATGGAGACAGAGTGACAGTCTGCAACAACATGCAACAGCAAAAGATTTTGGGCAATCCTTTATATCCAGTGTTTGAGAAAAGGCTGGTTGCCCATATCTATCTTAAAAGTAGAGAGAAAATAGCCTTCTTTCAGACAACACCTAGAAAGAGTGAATCTGAATGTATTCAAGAAAACAAATCTCTCTTGTAGGGATTTGAAACAGATTATAAGAGTAACATAAACATTTCTGAGCAAAAAAAAAAAAAAAAATCAGAAGTGTTTAGAAAGAACATACAGCTTGGTTCCTGTAATTTAAATGTCTGTTTTATTCAAAGATCCTGATGATGCTAAACAAAAACTCGAACTTCACCATAATGTATTGATTGACAATGACTACTCATTTTGAGGACAATGTATTTCTGCCCTCATAGCTGCCATCTGAAGGACATTTCTGCATAAGGTTTAAGAAAAGAGTTGCTGACATTGTTGCCATAAGCCAGAACTGTGGGTTCATCACCTTCCTGACACCTCCTTTCAGCCTTTGAAGTATAATTTTACAAACCTACTCTCAGTATCTTAGATCAGAAAGCTCATAAATATTTCATAATGGTTGTGCTTTTCATTAATTGGTCAAAATTTTTCTTAATTTTTATGATACATATCAATCCTTCAGGCTCTGCATTAATTGTGAAGTTTGAATTGTAAGGGGACCTTTTCCTTGACATCATCAGGATTAGTTTCACCTGGACTGATCATTCCTTTAAAATGTCTTTTGCAATTCTGAAAATATAACTAGCCCAGAACAAAGTCCCTTTCCCCAAAAACAGGACAAAAAGACAACAGTAGTAGGTCTGTAGTTAACACTTAGCATGGTAACTATTCTCCAGATGAGTTTCTCTTGTGTATGGCCTACTTTTCCAGCCCTGGGCATCATCTGTGAGACTGTAACAGGGAAATAATGTCTCTCTGGGGAAGCAAGGGAGACAGCCCCAGTCAGTCATTATGATTTTTCATGAATCTACATCAAGACGGGATCCTCTCACCCTCTGTCTCATCTGATCTTTTGCTGTGCTCTGCTCCCTTTTATGCTGAGTTTTCTTTACTGTAGGCAGAACAATGGTGGGTGGGGTGTTATGCATGTCAGAGAAATATTCTGACTGTGAGGTCCAGCTTGGCAGAAAGATTCCTAAACAATTAACTATTGAAATGTGTTTACTGTATTTGCTTTTGTCCCTCAATAGCAGAAGATAATTAAAATCAGGGAAGTATCATCAGTAACACTGCTTGTATCAAAGGCCAGCGTAGATTCAGATCTGCCCAGAACATTCCTAATAGCACACATTTTTTAAGCCTCAGGTAGTCCTCCCTTGGACTAGTTGTATGATGTTGGACAAAATAAGGACAGGCCCTCTCCCCGAGGACAAGACACTTGTGTCCAGAGTGCTTCAGGCCAGCCCATCAGGCTTCAGAGCAGCTTGTCTGAACCTGGGCTGTGGAGCATTTGGACAGGTATCTCCTCTAAGCTCCATGTGATATTCATGTGGCTTTCAGTAATAATTATCCCTTTTTTATGACTTTTTAAACATTATTATCCTTAATGACTTAATTATTAGATCATAATTATGCATGTACCATGCCTTGGGGCATGGCATGAAGACACTTGTGCATATTTGCAGAAGCAAAGCCTGCTTGTAAAGCTCTGTGTGAGGGGAATCAGGGAATCCCCTTGCTTCAGCCTTGGAAAGAGATCTCTGGAATGATCTATTGCCAGAACCATGCTTGGGTGTTGCCTTGGAGTGAGCTAACTAGAGTGGTCCAAAACCATGGAGCATGGAGCAAGGTAACCGTGAATTACAGCAGAGCAGCAGAGATCCCATGCTCAAAACTCTGTCACTGCCTCTTTCATATTTAATAATCTAGAGGTATTCTTAGTTCCCAGTCAATCCTGAAAATATAAATTGGTTAAAACCTGCTTATTGGATTAAAATCTCCTTTTAAGTGTGTTTTATGGAGCTGGAAAAGATTTTGCAACATCTTCAGCTCTTTAAAATCTTGTCTGCTTGAAGACTATTACTGAAGAGTTTCTGTCAAGGTGAAGGTATCAGAACAGCTAGAGTTGAAGATTTAGGTACAGAGTACATTTTGGGGCTTTTATTCAGTCTTTCAAAACTTGTTGAAAATTTGATATTAAGTTAACTATTGTTGTTTTCCAACCTGTTATAGCAGTGATCTATTCCCAGGGAGCTTTTAGGTAATTAAGGTTTAATTCCCTTTGGACTCATGTCTGCCTGTTTTCTTTGTTTTTTGTTTATTTATTTATTTATTTTCAATTTCTTTCTTTAAATAAGTAACTCTTCTTTCAGTACCTAAATAGTATTAACTTTTTTTATTGGAAATTTTTCTACGAAATTTCTCCACTGTCTTTAAAGAATAATGCAGCAGTTGATACGGACTTAAGAATATTTCATTATTTCACTTGATTCTTGTCTTTCCCCTTTTATTTTAAGCACCACAGGTTTGCTTTCTGTTCCCTGACTGTCCTCCTGAACTTAAAAGACGTTGTTATGAATACCCTGGCCGAAAGGCAGTGCTGGAGGCTTAAGTTCACGGTATATTTATCAAATACCAACAAGAGGGTAATTCCCAGATGGATAAGAAGGTCTCTCAGAGCTGTTGGGTCATTATAAAATACTCTGGCTAAGACCTTACAGTTTATGTGGCCAAGTGAACTCTTCTACTCTACACCACCATGACTGGTGGGTGATCCATCAAGCTTTCTGTGTTACCTGAACAGAAGTGCAGAATCCTACACTTGCAAGCAGATGTGGGGGCAGCAGTCTCACCCACAGCAAACTAAGCTTGCGCTGGGTGTGAGACCAGCAGGCTCCAAGATGAATGAATGTCAGGGCACTCTATGGCTGCTTCAGGACACCTCCTGTCCTTTGAGAAGCCCTGATGGCACCTGCTCTTCTGAACCCTGATGTCTGCAGGGGATGGGCATTAGAGATAAGTAGTTTGTTCCACACAGGTGACTGACCAGATGATGATGGAACTGAAACATTCATTTGATCTTGTATGGAGACAGAGCTGGAGCAGCACTAACAATGTGGGGATGAAAACTCTGTAGAAGAGTCAGTTAGCCAGACCATCTTTTATTTTGTCTTCAGTGGGAAATACATAGGGTGAGTTTGACAAACTGTGTTTATGCTTACGCATTATTGATAGCAATAGGATGTGATAAAAACAGGAAATGGTGGGTTTCTTGTAAAAACACAGAACAGCTTTTAAGTGTCAAAAAATCATCTTATTAGAGCTAGAGATGAACTTTGAGATATACACACTTTGAAGCATACATTTACTTATCTAAACATTCATCAGAGATCTCATTTATTCTCCCCTGCTGATGTCAGGGAGCTGATTTGTCCTTTTATTGGCCTAGTGTCTGTGAGTGTCAAAGCAGCAAAACCGTATGTAAATAATACACATTTCATCCTCAAACTTTACCTTGCACCAGAAGGGTTTTATTTTCATATTACTGAGCTGTTGTTACTCCAGTGTCCTCAGATAAGGTGTAAGTCCTGAAATTAACTTTCAGTGCTTTGCTATAATTGTGTGCACACTCTTAGGGTGTTCCCTGCAAGGAGAATTATGCTAAACCCTGCACTGGTTCTCTGACCATCTGCTCTGTATGTATATATTGCTCCAAGGATGTCGCTTCAGGGTGCTACAGAAGTAAGTAGGAAAATCACCTGTAGAAAATAAAGGTATAAATCCCTCTATTATCAGCTTCTTGCTGTCCTACTTCCCACAACATGATTTCAGTTATCCTTGGACTTGTAACAAAATTTTCTGCCTCTGAACCTTTTAACTTCTACTTCTCTGCCTGATTTCTCTGATCACCTAGTAGCCTTTATTTGTGAAAATATCTGTACAAGGAGCAGAAGTCTCTGTTTAGGAGAATTTCTGCTTGAAGGTAGTTGTTTCTAAGTCTTTTTACTGCTGAAAGTTCCTGCAAAAAGCTGCTTTGTGTTCAATGAAGACAGGAAGAGGCGGGGTGGGTGACTACAGGTATCTTTAAGCCGTCTTGTGTGGGGCTTGGCCTTGGAGTTCCTTGCTGGCCTTGAGGGGCAGGATGTTTTCACTACATACTCTGGCTGTACCCACTGGGTCAGGAGTCTGGGACAGTCTGGCACAGAAACTGTTCCCAGGGGGTTGTTTCTTCTTATTTCAAGGCCACATCTCCCTGACAGGACATCAGAACGAGGAAGCAAGAAAAATCGGAGCCCTGGAACTTGTCCAGGCACTTGAACTTGAGGTATTCTGTATTGCATTTAACCAAGAACTTTTTTTAAGCAGACTGGATATGATTAAAAAGTCCAGAAAAAGGCCAAAAGATAATTGTAAATACACTTGGCTATGAGATTATTTATATTGTTCTGTTCTGATAGACAAAGTTATGCCCACAGTTCCACCAGATGCTTATGGGAGCTTGTGGCAAATTCTAGCCTGGTGTCTGAAGTGCAAAGATGAAATTAATCTTACATTTTCCACTCCTGCCACAAAGGCTGCCTTACCTCAAAGAAGTGTTGTGATGAGATGGATGAAGGTCTCTGGGAGCACTTGAAGGTGATCATGTTATAAGGACTGCTTCAGAAAATGTTCTTCCACAAATTCAGCTTTAACTGACCAGGCCTGTAACATATATTTGCTTTTTGACCTCTGAGAACACAGCAGTCACTAGAATAAATGAGTATTTTCTCATGTAAAATATGTTTCTCCTTGGTGTCTTATAGCTGCTCTTCTGCCACCATCCACTCTACAGTCACTTGAATTATATTGTGGTGAGACTCTACTGGATGAGAAGAAAGTAAATGTTTGAAGTACAAGCTGTAATGTTGCTCTGCCACATGGAACTTGCTCAAGACATTACCAGAGACTTCAAGGTTAAGGATGTTGATATCACCTGCAGTCACAACTTTCTCTTGAGAAATTCTGGGCTTGATGTGCATAGTGCAAATGCCTATTCAGTTACACAAGTTGGTGCAAGCTGTGCATGCCTTAAGTCCCAGGGTAATTTAGCCACAGTGCCACGTGTGCTGGAGAAAATGAGAACCTATTATTATTTTCTTCCTTACAAGAACCCATGAGTTCATCTGCTTTGCTTGCAACACCTTTGGGATTCAGTAGTCTGGACACTCACTGTGCTTTGCAGTTATACTTCCGTTTCTTACTCTACAGTAGCTGAGGATGGAGTCTCAGACTGGATGTAGCCATTGAATTCTGGATGTTGAATCCATCCTCTTGGTAACTGCTTCCTTCTTTGGCTTTGTGAACTGTTTCAGACATCTGGCTTGAACAGGTAGTGATCCTCAGACGTACCTAAACACCAGCAGTGATACACAGTCAGTCTGGAGGCAAGGGCCTGGCTACAGTCAGTGGTAGATGTGAAGGATATAATCTGATCAGAGTTCCTCCTCTCCCTCCTCTCTCTTCTGTTTCTCCTATCCCCCACCTCTCCACCTTTTCCTTTCCCTTTCCCTTTCTTCTCCTTAACTGTAAGACCTGTTTTATCTTTACGTTCAGCTGCTACCACTCCTCTGTAGAAAGAAATGAGAATTTATAAAAGTAACAAGCAAAATAAAAACTTGTGAATGCTATTACACACCTCTGTAATTAAAGTTTCATTATTGTTTCAGTTGTGCCCTCATTAACAGGTATGTAAACACAGATGGATGTGAAGACAAGCAGATACAGAGCTCCCATTACTGTAGATAAATGTGAATAACAGGAACCCAGAGAGAGCTCTTGCTCTCTGGATCAGGCTGTGTAGGTTAGACTGAAACAAAAGAAGCACAAATTTCTTCATACTTGAGCTAAAGCTGTCGCTCAGCATAGCAGCCATCTCCCAGAAGGTTTTTCCATTTTTTCATGAATTAGACATTATAAATGTGAACAAGGCAGCTGTGCTCTTCATGAGGTTGAGGCAGAGCCTATTCAAAAACAGAGCAGCTACAAGGTGTTTACATCTCTCAAAAGTTCAACAAACAGTGTTTGTTTGTGATTTGTATCTGCCTTTTTGCTGACAGCACTCCTCCATTAACAAGGGCGTCCCTCCCTGGAGCAGGGGAGAACTGAGCCAGTGGATGCTGTGGAGAGCGAGGAGTATGCCTGCCCTTCAGCCAAGGGTGTGTCTGTAGCTTGTGTAGACATTCCCACGTGAACTTTCAGCCAGCTAGATGAAGGTATGGATAGCAGCTTAGCCACTGCAGCCTGGAGCGCAGTAGAGGCACCCAGTGGGATTTCCCCGCTTCCCTGGCGGGTTTTGCATCCTGCTCTGAGCTCTAGGTTTGCTGCAGCAAGTAGACAATTAATGTTCCAATTTAAGGGCAACTAAAGCATAACCTGAGGAGATGAAGCAGTGTTGTAGCTGGTGAGAGGGATGGCTCTGGATCTGGCTCTGTGGTGCTGCCCATATGACTCCACTAGCCCAGCTTCGGCAGAGTCTTCTTGTGCTCTGAATTGGAGATTCTGTGGGTGGGATTTTACATATTTTTTTTCTAAATTCTATCAATCCAGTTTAGAATTAGTGTGATGTTTCAAGCATTCTGCTCTTTGACAGAAATTTCTGATGCCAGAAATAATAAGTAGCCATTTTAATAAACATTGCTTTATTTCAAAAAATGTTCTTAATTTAATAATTAATTGATAATTACTTTAATAATGTGTGCTGAGTGACCAGATTGCCATATAACTGCTATGTCATGAGTGCTTTATTAAATCTAGGTTAGATCCTTTTTTGCAATATTTTATAAACACTCCCAATTTTTGTTTTTGTATGTAGTTTTCAAGTAAACAGAAATTCCTCTGTGTATGGATTACTTAGAGGGAACGTACAGATCTGCTTATAGAATCATCTTCAAAATACTTAATGACCTTCATTGGGAATTATGTTATCATCCTCAACATTGTGCCATACTGAAACTTCTAATGGTGTGGAGTTTTCCAGTCTGAAGTAGCTGGTGACACAATACTTTATTTGAAGTAAAGGCTAGGAACTGCCTTTATTTATCTCCAGTTTTAACTTTGCTAATGGAGACTGATCAATTTATTTGAAATTTATTTAGGGCATATCATCACAAACCTTCCTCAATCTGAGTAGTCCTATTGATTTATGGCTTACTCTTTTGTTAAAAGCCTGAAATATCTTTGGTGTTTTGTTACATTTTTCCAAATCAGAGATGTTTTTTGTTTGAGGTGTTCCCTTTTCGTTTTTTTCTGGCAAATAGTGACACTAGTAAAGGCCTATCTGCAAGTCTCAGTTATTTTCAGATTACTGAAGGAATTTACTGTCTCACCTGAAAGGATTTCAGCTTGAAGAATGTGAGTTGTTCAGCATTGTCAGGAAATTCTTCTGTTCCTTGGGTGTGTATGCATGCAAGAAATGCATGAGTTAAATACAGTGCTGTTTTTTGAGTTCTAGTCATCTGCACTGGCCTTTTTTCCCTTTGTGTGCTGTGAAGTCCCAGTATAGAACTCTCAGTGCACCATGGCGAGGAGTTCTAATAAATAAACTGCACTTGGTCTGCATATCCTGTCATAAACTTAGCAGAAAGTATCAAGAAATTATGATGAATCCATTCCTTTACCAAGTTCTGTGTCATTTATATGTTCTCTTCCATCACTAAAACAGAGCATAGGAATCAGGGTTTCTGTGCAATGTATGTGAGACTACTATTTTGGAAGAAAGACTCATACTTCAAATATTATTGAAAAAATCATAATTCTTGCAGATAAATAGATTTAAAATTTTAATCTGTATTGTTCATCCATTTGAGACATCAGTGTTGATCAATATTAGAAACAGATTTAACTAAACAAAATTTTAAGCTCTTCTTGCAAAGAGCTGACTCATTGCCATAATATTACCATATTAGCTGCTTACCCAAAGGTGGCATAAATGTTTGAAATTTCAGTTCATTATGCAGTATTTAGCGTTGCTGATGTTAGTGGAGCTGATTATTCAATTACAAAAGTAATTTAAATAGTCATATAAATTTTAGTTAAGCCTCTTTTTAGTGCTAGATTTTAAGAGAAATACAAACCCCAGGCCAGGACAGAACTGAGCAGGTGGTTCTACAATGGCTAACTGAGGTAAAAGAAGAAACTAGAGTGTGTGTATTGTTAACTTGTGTTCATAAATTAAATGAAAACAGAGATGTCTGGCCAGACAGCAAGTCTGTTCACTGCTGTTGCAGGGAGTCTACAATATAATCTCACCATACTTCTGAGATTCGAGCTCCAACACAAAAGGATCTAAATTGTTCTCAAGCAGTAGGCAGGAAAAATCATAAGAAAGCTGTGTAAGGAGCAGGGCTGAGCTGGTGCTGAAGGGAGAACTGATTCTTACCTGGGACTGAGGAGAGAGAGAAGAACTACAAGGAATGGGGTGGGCATAGTGATACATATGGTGAAAAACAGTTTCCCAGAAATTCATTATCTGAGTTGCTCTGCTGTCCTACCAGCTGGTTTCTCTTGCTTTGCCTTTGCTTTCACTAACAGCTTTGAGCCAGATTTAGAGTCCTCTGCAGTTAACAAAAGTATTTTTTCCCTTCTTTGCTGTTCTTTGTATCTGAGTCCTAAGGGAGGGACTAGGTACTTTTTGCTGCAGCATCTAACTCACTCTTTTATAAATGAGTTTGATCCAGTGCCTGAAGGTCAGTTCAGTCTTCCTGCCAAAAAGCCCCCTGAAGCCAGAGGTGGATGACCTTTTCTGATGAATGGTTTGCTTTGAGAAAGATACAGGCTTGGTCTTTCCAAATGTATTTGTAATTTAGAGCTGAATTTGGTAAGTAACAGTGATGAACTAAAAGAAAATACTACTGAGGTGTTTCCCTCCAACATTTCCAAAGCAAACAGCCTTACTTTTCTAATGCTAGATTGTTTAAAGTCCCTTAAGGGTGGTTTGTGGGCATTTGGCACCAGCCTTACCGGGGAACAGAGCAGCTCATCCCTGAACTGTGCTGGAGACAGGCTGTGTAAGGATCCCACTCACCAGGCTTTAAGGCATGAGGGCACATATTGCTTCTTGATTCTCCTGTGATTCCGGGTCTGTGCTCCAAATGATCCCATAAATGAGAGATGAGTATGGCCAGACACTCCCTCCAGTTAACTGCAGGTCAATAGAAAGTTATTTTCATGGAGTTCTGAGCCTACAGAGGTTATTTTTGGTTTGATCCCTTATGTGGAAGCTGTGCATCCAAGGTGAGGCATATCCATTTCTTTTAGCAGGCTTTCTGCTCCTGTGAGGAGATGGATATTTGTATCAGAAGTGAAACAGAGACATTAAATGGGGTCCAAGATGACCGTACATAAGCATTAGATAACACAGTAATTTAAAATGATGAACGAAATAGTTAAAGAATTTTAATTGTAACCTACAGTACAGATACAGGTTGACCCTTGTAGCGTGGGGTCTGCAAAACTGTGAATATCTCTGGCAGCTGGGTGCAGAGGAGATATGAGGGGGAGCAGCAGGTACACTGACAAAGCAGCATTTTCACTCCCATTTCAAAGAGGTGAAATTCCTGCTGTCCTTGTACTAACCAGTGGGGGGATGGGGGGAGGAGGGGGGAGGAGGGGGGGCGGTGGGGAGGAAGCAAAAAAATGAGAAATAGATTGCTTTCACAAAATAAGTGGGAAAAGACAAAGCTAAAAAATTACAGAGTTACATATATTTTTTTAAAACCTAATGACTGTTAACAGACAACAACTGGAAAGACTGGATTGAAATAATTTTCTTTCTAATGTCCATTTGTGGTGAATACTTAAGAGGAAATTATTCAACCTAATGGTAGGTAGAGAAGTGTGACTTGTATTTAAGAGAGCACTTGTTTGGACATCAGAGGTAGGAAACCAGGACTCTGAAGTATTATGTACATGACTGTTTTTTGTTAACAACTGTAGAATCTGATTCTGCAAACACTAAGGTATGTGATAGTGGAACTATTATCCTGAACACAATATATATGAGTACAGCAATACAGATCTAACATGCAAAATTATTGGAGCCTTTGTCCCTGTTATAATTTTAAATGATTGATCTCTGTTTTTAAATCTCTGTTTTAAACCGCAGAAAAATACCGAGAAAATACATACTTATCTTGGAGCAGAAATTCTGGTTGTTTTTTGTTGCAATAAAAATAGATTTTGTCCTTTTATATCTGTAGCTTCATGAGCTTTCTTTTAAAAAATCAAAGTCTTGTTTGTTGTCAGAAATAGTTCTTAACTTTGCTTTTTAAAATTTATTCAGAAAACCCTATGACACATAAGATAGAACACATGAAAGAAAGTAATTCTTTCTCTTTTCCTTTCCCTCCCTCTTTTTTTTTTTTTTTTTTCAGAGAAGTAACTTAAAATATGTGTGTGGTGTAAGAACGTGTGCTGAAGTCTCATGTTTCAGGTAATCTTCTTTAAAATAATGGGAGTCTAGATTGCATCAGTTAGTTTTAAAACTGCTATGCTATTGGCAGGAAGAAAATGGGATTTGAGCCAAAATTTGCCTGTGTTACTGCCAAAGTCTGTATCAGATTTAAGACACATGCTTCTGCAAGCTTCCATGAAGGTTGTGAAAAAAGTTTTAATACAGAGTTGGATTACAGCTCTCGGCTCAAAACACTGGCCATTACACTACCATCTTAAAAGCCTGCTGTAACACGGAGCACAGAATCGAGCAGATTTCTCACATTTTCTGGACCACAGATGGATATTGAATGTATCTTTGTGTCTTGATGGAAGATATTTTAACTTCATTAACTGGAATCCATACCTGATCACTTGTGAGTGTGTATGTGTATACATACAGATATAGATCTATTTAAAACCTTATCATGATTTTATTTCAAGTGTATCTAAGATCTGCTTTAAGAAATTACATTCTCTAGAGGAACTTACAGTTGTTTTGAGCAGCAAAGGGACAGATATTTACTCTTGGATGTTGGAATCCTTTGTGAGTTTATAAGAGAAATTCTGGAAGCTTTTCTGTGCTGGTGGAAGAGAAATGCCTTTTGAAACAGACACCTCCAGCTGTACGACAACGACTCCGTAGTAACCTGTGGATTTTAAACATCAGAATGTACAAACCGTGGGCAACTGTGAATATTTTCATAGTTTCTTTTCTACATCTGCTGCAAGGATCTGACTATGAGAATGGGTCTGTGAAGGCAAGTGAACTTTATTTACTGTGATTCTTAATAATACAAGCAGCCAGAATTACCTATATTTAATGTGCAAGGTAGTGGGTTTCTTGCTGTTTTGGTAATGTGTTGTTATTTTTTACTTTGGTGATGGTTTAGTTGCAGAGATGTTTAGCAGCATAAAGGAAAATGAATCTACAAGGAATTTAAATTAATATTCTCTGTTTAATATTTTTTTAGTTTTTTTACTAGTTATTAAGTACTTGTTCTATACTTTGTTCTTGAGTTAAAATTTTAGTTTCAGTCATGCAAAATAAAAGAAAAACCTGAAAAAGAAGTGTGAATCAGAGTATTTAGAATATTTGTTAAATACATTTTTTTATTTCAGGTATTTATAATTGCAGGAATTAGTATGCTAGTATTGAAATTTTCCCTGTAAGAACATGTGTTCATCAGTTGTTCACTTGTTTGCCAGATATGAGAGAAACGTTTTTCTTTTGCTTCATTAGAAAAAGTTATATAGGAATTTAAAATAAACAGCAGCTAGTAATAATAAAGCACATTGCCTGGACATTAACTTTTCTTCTGAATATAATACATGAAACAAAATTTAAGCTGAAGCCTCACCGTGAGAGTAGGATCTTTCAGATCTGACTTTAAGTCAATGCGAGAATATCCAGGACAATCACTGCGAAAAATCAGAACAAAAACTGGAACAAGCTTCTACATGTGAAGTCTGTTCAAAAATGATTAATTCAGTGTGTGGTCCACGACAAATTATTTGTTTTTCACTAGCAGAGCAAAACAAGATAATATTTTTGTTTTCACTTCAGAAAACCTCCTGCTTGCAAGCAATGATCACACACTAGTCTGTGAGCCTGCTGCATGCTGACCTGTGCTTTAGAAAAGAATGCTAAGTTGTGTGCCTAATTGCAGATTGCTGCTGCCAGCCTAATAAGTCAGCAGTGGTGAGCAATGTGTGCCTCAGGATGGTTGATGCCTGCTGACTGTTCACAAGCTTTTAATTTACAACCTCAGCAATCAATTCTTTGAAGGCATTAGGACCAGAGTAATCAGCCGTGTTTAATGCATTAACTTTGTGCACTCCATGACAAATCACCAGTTTCGTACTTGTAGGAATCACTGCATTTAAACCAGAACGTGCTTTCTAATACAGAATAGTAACCATTTTAGAATTGGCAGGGATGATAATTCTGTCCTTGTGTGGGACACAAGTTTATTCAGCACAATAGTAAAACCACTGGAAGGTCCTTTAATTAAAAACTTTGAATCCATATCCACTTTGCCAAGAGTAAATGCAAGAGCTCTTCTTGCTAGCTTACACTGGCTTACAGTTTATTCACTGTGATAGGACTGTCCATCCAACATAGGTACAATTGTGATTCTTTTCACTGAAATTTGGCTACCACTGTCAAGCAGCCAGCTTAGCCACAGGCTACTGTTGTTGAAACAATTCACTGACAGTTTCCAATCCTATCCTAAAGGAATCTAATAGATCACACTCCAAAAGGTATCGCACTCAAATGCTGTATTTCACTTGCATTGGCTGCTGATTGCCAAAAGGAAAAGACTGGCTTTCTGCTTGTTCTGGCTCTTTTGGTATAGACAGAGGTTTTTGGCTAAACTGTTTGTTTTTCTTTTAATGTTTTACATAGGATGTTAGCTTTCTGGGTTGTTTTCTCCTGTATGAGAGAACTGTGTGTGTACATATGTGGAAATACACCACAAAAAGTCCTTCATGTTACAGTGTTGGATGGTACACAGGGTTATGACTATTTTTACCATTTGCACCTCACACTGAGTTTGCAGTATGCAGAAATGATGTACTGCATTCACCTACCCTACCTTATTTTTGTAAAGTTCTTTAAGATCAACAGCAGTATTGCCTGGATAAAACCCATAAGGTCAGGATTCACGTAATAGACAGCTAATGAGACCTAGGAAGGGTTAGGCACCAGCAACCTGCTCTATCCCCCATGGTATGAATCCAAGTTAGGTGAGCTCTGCCCAAGACACCTGAAATTTTAAACCTGTTTATGGTTTAAACCATCAGGTGGTATCAGTGTGGTATTATGTGATAGAGTTTTGGGGCACTAAGGATTTAAACATTCTCTTATTCCCCTTCAAATACCCTGATTAAAGGTATGAATGTTAAAAAGCTTATGTACAAGCTGCCATGATCCAGCAAGTATCTCCATGGCAGCTGGCTTTTCCTAACCCTTCAAAAACTTCATCCTCTTCTAGGCACAGGAATCCCATGTACATGTATTCCTTGCCTGTCAGAGCTCCTCCTTCCTTTCTTCATTCCTGACCTGTTCTATTCCTAGCATTTGACCTGTATTTCCTCACTTCCAGGACTCAGGGACTCAGTTTTCTCACTGGTCTCTTTGTGCTATCCAAGTGCCACCCTCTTTCCCACTTGCTTCCTTCTGGATAGGGATCTCCTTCTTCTCTCTCAGACCCTCAGGAGTTCTGTCCAAGCACCTCAGAGACAGCCCTAATGGACACTTTTGTTTTCCAGTCATATCTGACCATGGTTCCCCCTTCCCTTCTCCATCCATAGCTTCTTGCTTTGTCCCTGTGGTTTTAACTTACCCAGCTTTCCTTTTCCTGACCCGTTTCTAGTTCTGATCTCCAAAGATGATGTCAGCCTCTTTGGCCAGGTCTTGCCCTCTTCCATCAGTATTCATCTCCTTCCCCTCCTACAGGCAAATCCAGCAGGTTCTTATCCCTGGATGCCACAGCCCTGTGGCCTGAGGAGGAAGAAAGACAGATCCTGTGCTCTTGGCCCCATAGGCTGGACCTGGACCCATGGGTGGTCTGCACCCATGTCCTGCTCTACTCCTGAATGGACTGGAATCAGCACAGAACCTGACTGATGCAAAGCCCTGGGAGATCTCTGCTGCTGCTCTTGGAGGCTTTTACATCTGGGTGTTTTTTTTTCAAAGATAGAAGTAGACACATCTGGACCAAAAAAGGTTCCTCAGGTGTCAAAAATTCACATCTGTGATTCACTGTAGGGAAACAGAAAAATTGTTTGCATGGATAAAAGAGGAGCTTCATCCTCCACTGCAGTCAAACCATTGTGACAGAGAAAGCAAAAAAAAATTATTAAAATAATTTTGAGGCAGACATCTAGTATGGAAAGCTTCAGCCTGAACATCGAGTGTCTGGCGGTCTGAGGCACAACTGGAGCACAGGCTTATGGTGGGAAGCAGTGGGCAGCTGCAGACAGGGGCAGCACAGCCACACAGGTGTGCCACAGGGCTCGGCTCCAGACCTGAACTGATGTCAAGGCTGGCCCTTGTGCACCAGTGGCTTGGTTCAGGATGCCAACCTGAAGTCCTCATGGAAGAGTTAGATTTCCACACACATTTTCTGAAGACTGAGAATTATTTTTTAAAGGTTTTTTCATCAGGAAATGCTTTAAACATTCCTTATTGAAGTTTTTGTCCCGACAGTCTCTTACGTTTTGGAACCTCTCAGCTAGAGAACCGCAAATTTCTTTCTGTCTCTCCCCCTCAAATTTTTCCTCTCCTAGAGCAGCAACAGACATAAACTACTTTTTCCAGAATTTTAAAATTAGATGCGAAGAGCTATGTCCGATATTCATCAGAGCCGAGGCAAATTTTTTGCCAAGAAAAGCCAACGATCCATCAGAGCTGCTTCTGCCTTCCAACACTAAAACCGCCTCTCTAATGAGGCTGCAAGTCTTGATCTCTGAAAATTTAAGTCTCATTGCTCCCTGCTCTATTCTGCAGCTTCACATTATTAATAAAGTGTTGGGGACAGGCAAGAGAAAGGGACAACTGCTCGGTCCCAAGTTAAACAGAGTCACAACCTTTTCCTTTTGCAGAGGTGTTCTCCACGTGTTGAACCCTCCTTTGGTTTTGTTAAAGAGAAACCTGCAGTGGATAGGCCTGAGGAGTGTCCCTGAACTATAAAGCTGCCTTCTGATCAAAAGAATGAGGGGTTAGATGGGCTTAGCTGGGAGGTAAACATGGCTGCTCTCTGTTACATGCACTCATTTCCACAGCTAAATCTTTTTTACTTCTGCACTAAACACAGTTAAAGCCTCAAGTGGTCGCTCTTGCTCAAAAAGATCTTCTTAATCTCCTGTCACTGTGAACTCAACAGAGGGGGAAGCCATTTTCCAAACACAGCTGGTACATAGCCCTTGTCCACTGGTGAGAGTGAAGCAGCACTTCCCCATCATCCTGAGGCCCTGGACCACCTAAGTGGAGAATGCCTTGCCCTTGGGAAGGCATGGAAATATTGGAGAGCCATCAGACCACGGGCAGAAGAAATCAGGGAGTTCTTTACATCTCCTTTCTGAGAGCCAGCTGCAGTCTGTCTGTCTGTACAACTGAAACAGAGCCCTGAGAGGAAACCTGAGCAGCAGAGCTGGCTGTAAGCTTTTGTCTCTGTAATTATAACTGACACTGGTTTTCAGATAGATCTACACAGCTCCCTAAAACCTGCTTGCAAATGTTGCTCAGTTTCTAGAAAAGTTAGATTCTAACAAATCATCCATGTCATGGGATTTCTTCCTCAAAGGCAACCCCTGAAATTCCAGCAAAATGCTCAACTGCTAGAAAAAGCAACTTGAATTGTCATCGGAAATAATTTCTCTGTTTAAATGAGGTTTTTGATCCTCAAATCCAGCTTCCTTTCAAAGTTAGGAAACTCTTCTAAACAAATATTATGAAATCGCAGTTTTCAGAAATATTTCATTCTCCCACTTTTGTCTGCTGCTTTTGATTCTTTGTGATTACCATCTCTGATAGGGTTGATGAGCCAAAAATGTGTGAAAATATACTTACAGCACTCCTGCAGAAATGATTGTTTGTGTTTTTCCTTCAGAAGTGAGAAGCTATCAAGGAAGTTGTGAGGAAAGCCAATTTGTTTTGACTTAGCTGCTACTGTCTTGACAAGGTACACTGAAGGAAAACAGAACAATCTTGTATTGTTGTCATGCTGCACAGCACCCGTCCTTGGCTCTTATCAATTTGGAAAGGCAACTACTAACACACTGCCACTTTATCAAGAACAGTTCTCACTCATGAGAAATAGCAAAAAAATCCCTCCCAGCTGCTGATCCAATCCAGTCCATCTCAGCTAGGATTGTAATGTCTGAGGATAGAGCAGAGCTTGGAAAAGTACACCAGGCTGCGTAGATTAATCAGATGCAGCATTCAAGAAATCCAATAATCAGCAGTTTGAAATTAAGACAGCACTAATTAAACTTTACCATCAGTTGTAGCTCACATCTGAAGGTCTGTGAAAGCAAGGGGAGGCAAGAAGGCAGGTTCAGAGGGCAGTGGGCCATCTGTTTGTTAATTAGTGGTCTTAAGGCAACCAAAACAAGCCATCAGCTCAGGCTTAGCAAATGTTGCTTGTGTCTGTTTTCTGCAGCCTACTAGTGCTTTCTCCCCACAGGCATTTGTGGTTTTTCTAACCACTGGTGTGGTGGTATCAGTGCAGACTCCCACAGGAGGCAAACAAAGCAAAAGTCTGCCTGAAAACAGGAAAACAAACTGGCTGGTGAGACCTCTGCCATGGTGCCTGCAGATTTTGTTCTGATCAACACTGTCCCTATTCCATACAAGGTTTACTTGTGTCTTATCTCCTGTGGATGCCATATTGGCATTTGGGAAAATAAATAAGGTACAGTTGTTGTAGGTGATAACTCATTTATGCTTATTCCCATGAAAAAACTTGTACAATACTTTTTATAGTTATCAAACAGTGGGATCTGTGTTTCTTTTAGGCCTTCTTCTCAGGGCAAGTAAGTCCAGTTAAAAAACTGGCCTTTGCCCTTGGGCTTGGCTTTGCGATGTAGTCCCAAAAATGACTGTATTGCTGAGGGGATGCAGTGAAGTAAATATGACACAGTAACTTTCCTACAGAAACCCTTACTCCTGAGAAATTTCTTGTTCCTCTCACTATGTGCCATTCCCTAATCTATATCTCCACCTGCTTCCTACCTCCCCAGCATGCTTTTCAAATCTTCATACATCTTGTTGGGATTTGAGGAGTGGAAACAAAATGCTGAGTGCCCCCACTACAGCTGCACAGACCCCCTTTGCCCATGGGAAGACCAAGCAGAATTTTTTTTAACATCCCCGCGAAGGAGATGGGCTTCTGCATCAATGAACAGCAGAACAATTGCACAGGCTATTTTAGTCTCCTTGCATTAAGAAAAGTCCAGCTTCCTTCCTTTGTGAAGGACAGCTGTGTATCTTTTATATTTTCCCCCCGGTGATTTAACGTGTGCCGCCACTCAGCTGGTGGTAGGACGCCATCTAGGGTCGTCCTGCTTCCACAGAGCCGTCCTGAGCACAAACAAGGTGCAGTTGGACTCGTGGGATTTGGCAATCCAATGTGGGCACCACATGAATGGGTCTGGAAAGGGGTGACTGCCTTCCTCACTCCCGGGATGTCAGAATGGGTTTGTCTGAGCCATGCTTTCATGGGAAGCATGCTGTGTTGGGTTGGAGAATTCACGGTCACTGGCCGCAGTGTGGTCACTGTTCGAGTGCAGCTGGGGAGGGAATTCTATTTGAGTCATGTTGAATTGCGAAAAAGTTGCATCATGTTACTGTATCATATGTCACTTTGCACATAGAGAATGTGCCATAAAGACAGGCAAAACCTTTCACTTTAATTAGCAGTGTGACTCAGAAACCATGTTAGGATACTTTTCTGAATTGCTAGGGAAATATTACTCAAGAAAAACTACAATTCCAGGAAAATGTGTGCATGTGACTGGGGTAACATAAGTTCATTCATTGTTGGCAATGGCTTTGCTTTGTGAAGTGACATTTTGAAACCCAGCTGTCCAATTGGCTAGTCACACATCCAAAACATTTATTAAAGTGTCTTGGGGCAAACCCAAAACCTGGTGAAAGCGCTAACTGAAGGACCCTTCATCACATTGAAAAAATATTTTCAAATATTAAAAGAATACATAGTCATCTGATTTCATCCAGGTCTCTGTTACTGAGCCATTCCAAACTCACTCTCCAAACCCTGGTGACTTCCAAGGAATGGACAAATATCAAGAGACAATGACCACAGCCTGGACATGCTCTTCGTAAACACATTTAATATGCTATTTTTGATGTGTGCACCCTGTCACAGTGTCAGGCCAGCACCCAACCTTGTGCACAGTGAAGTGATACTGTTCTAGATGTGCTCTGTATTGAGCAGCACATCTGCCTCAACACATCGCAGCAATGCAAGACCATATGAACAAGCATACAAGCAGAGGTTCAGAAAATGTATTGCAAGACTCCCAAGGCTGTCAGTAGAATTTAGGACATATCAGTGAGTCACCACACTGGACATTTATGACAAATCACCTGTGTTTTTTTACTTACCAAGTGAATATACTTTGTGTGGTCACCGTGGGAGGAACCTAAAGGTAAACTTTCAATGTAGATGACTCGGCTTGAACAGGAAGAAAATCCGTATCTTAGCAGACCAACTTTTTTCTTTCATCTACCACTCGAGCTTTTCCATTACTGCCAGCAAACTGATGCACAGTGGATGCCGTTACCTTCAAGATCACAACTGGGGGATGTTTCCCATGAGAGCCAAAAGACATGGCTGTGGGAAGAAGCATCTGTTTAATGAGAGTTGTAGCTGATACTCAAAATATTTGCTGGCTGGAAAAAAAGTGCTCCATTTTGGTATAAAGACCTAATTGGTTAAAAGTATATTGTTATGAGAGGTATTTTGATAAAATTTTATCAGTCTCTGCTTTGGACATGAAAAATTATATGAAATATTCTGAGATTCATGCTTCTACAAAACCATGTCCAATTCTGATGTTTTCAGTTATTTGCTTTGAATATTTTGGTTTATTGAAGAGAGAATACAGCAATCAAAATGTCTCATCTCCAAGGATTTTTATAATGTAAGCATGCTACCAAAGTGCAAGAAGTCTGATTTGTTTGCTGTAGCATCACAAAAGATCTATTCTAGTTCAAAAGGCCACTCAAAATATAAAACAGCTGTTCTCTTGAAGCCACAGAGTAGTTAATACGATTTACTCGTGGAAACATACCATCTTCAGCTAAAGTTTTATCACCACCTTGACCACCAAGTTTAGAAAATGGGTAATTACGTCTCCTTCTTCAGTGGAAGTTAAACTGGAGCCCAAGAGACAGACTCTCAAGAGGGCGTGTCTGGAGGAAGCTTTTTACCACACTGAACATGTGGAGGAGCTCTTTAGAACTTCCTCCTCCTCTGGCTTTGTGTCTCAGTCAGAAAATGTACTGACAAGGTTTTAGCAAAAGAGGCCCTCAAACATCACAAATGTATCAGTGAGAAATGTGACAGCCTCAGATCAATGTCCCCCTGTCAGCCCCCTGCCACCTCATACAGCACCTGGCCAGACTATGAGTTTGACCAATTTATGTTCCTCCCAAACCCACAAGTAACATATCTGCCAGTCCTTCTTTCTGTGCTCTGGCAACTCTTCACTGCTCTTCTTGCAGGGCAGGGCTCTGTACAGTTTCTCTTCCAGCAGCCATGGCTCACAGGACTTCAGGATGAAGTGCTGTGATCCCACAGTCACCCTTTCCTGAGAGGATGCATGGCCAAGGCCAACACTCTCTAACTCTCAAGGCAGACTGCAGAGAGGTTTTGCACGGATTGTGGGTGAGGGAAGCAAAATTTTCCTGTGCCTGTTCTTCAGTCCTTGAGTTTTTTCAGGGGAGAAATTTCGTCCCCTTGCATATTTTTTTGCTATATACTTGGACAATAGACCTGTATGCTTTCAATACAGCTCTCAGTGGAGAAATCACCCTTTTTAAAAAGCGACAGCTGGAAATTTTCCTCACAGAGCCTAAACTTGTCCCCACTATAAACAGAATGCTCCTTCAGGTTATTAATGCTGTACCTGTGATGATCAAATGAATGTTCAGTCTGGACAAGGCACTGCACTGAGAGAGATGAAATATTTTTAGAAGACATTTGAGTATTAGTTTACAACATTTGAAGGCAGAGTGAAGTACTGGATGTTCCTGAAATTTCATCCATGCTTCTGAGATGACAAAGACTGTAACAGCCACTTAAAAATCCCATGACAAGCCCATCATGTTTCAGAGAACAATTTTAGTAGGAGGTCAAAATATCTAATTGTTTTGTCTCTCTGTGGTCATATTCACTATAATTAAAAATAGCTTATTTGTGCACTAATAATGTACAATCATGCTTCCAGAGGGAATACAGTCAGGGATGCAACTTCATACATCAGAATTTCATAGCTGACAGAGAATCAAAATCATTATTTTACTGGAGCTGTTGAAAAGTAAATGCTCTTTCTCTCCTCAGAAATGAAATACAATGTGATGATAAAATTACTGCATGCTAATATGTGTCAGAGTTAGATGCCTCATGGTAGATATTTATGGAGTGATGCAGTTGTTTGTTAATACTGCTGTAAGTCACTCCTCCAAGCCTCATGTTTTCGAGCTGCAGAAGATTCACTCTTTTATTACCCGTTATGCAACACCCCAAGGATACAAGATGCTGTATTATAGACAATATTTGTTATGATGAAATTTGGCAATGGTTGAGCCCCTGCTACCTCAAAGTCATGGCCTGTCACTCTGAGCAATATCTTCTGTGCTTCCTTGGTACTTCCTTTGGATGAATGGCTTCCTCTCTTTTCTCTTGCCTTTTGCTTTGGTTACAGACACCACGTTAGGTATCATCTCTTTATTTTGTGTTTGCACCTGACTCCAAACTCATAGGAGACACAATAATGCTAAAAATACTACTACTAATGATGAAAACCCCCAAAATAGTTCTTCTCACTGCAAAAACTCCACACAAGCTTGTTATTCTTACCAGGAAAATGTAGTTCTTTGTGTTGCCTTCACAATTTTTCATGCCTTCATTTGCCTGCCAAGAGAGAACAAAACTTTTCCACGGGAACTCCCTTGCAGTTCCCTGGCCACATCAGCTCACAGTCTGTGTGCTGTGAGCCCACAGCATGGCTGGGCAACTACACCGTGGCTTTGAGGCAGGGAATGGAGTGCTTTCCCTTGCCAGTGCTGGCCTTCAGCCAGTCCCAGCTCCTTCTAACCCTGGTAGAGTTGCACTTCCTGGATGGTTATATTTGTGTACCTAGTAAATTGCTTGTACTTTGGATTAGGAGAGGTTATTTAATCTCATTTGACTACTCTCAGGTGAGTGGGATTCAGGTCTCCTCCCTACAGCTAAGATGGTGATCTACCAATTCATCCTTCAGCATCAGAGGAGAGGAACAGGCAGTTTGGATGCACAGTTAATTCAACAGGCTTTAGAATGAGATGAATGTTCACCCAGTGCAGCTATTTTTCTTCATTATCTATAAGAGGAGTCTCAGATAAATAGTTCATATTCATTTGGGTGAATAGAATCATAAAATTAGATTATTTTTTATTTTTGATAATTGTGGGGTGGCAGGGAACTGTAGGCACTCTACTTCCACAAGATGAGCCTGCAACTATAATCAGCTTATAGACTGTGGTAAAAACACCTTGGGGAATGCATCATGGAAGAAAAGGAGGTTGTTTTCAGGTGTAGCATACATAGAAGCAAAATTCCTTGGTATTTTCATGTGGTGATGACTCATCTACCTAGTATTTAAACTGGCTTGAATATAGTTCTGAGATTAGCCTTCAGGCAGCACTGGAATAGGGGGAATTCACCTTCTGGTTGCATCAAGTCTTTGTCTTCTACATGGCTTCTCTTGAACTGAATGCAGCTGCTACAGCTGCGTAAAGCACACAATGCTGGCATAAAGGTTCAAAATGTCCTCACATGCTGCCAGTACTCTTTGTGCTCAGGTGCCCTCACTTTGAGACAAAACTTCCACCCCACAGATTGGTTAATTTTCAAAGTTTCAGTCTGACCTTATCTTAAGCCTGTTTGGCCAAGTTTGTGACACAATGGCATTAAGAGAATCATCGTTGTGCTATGCAGCTACAATCTGCTTTTGCTGGCAAGATAAATCTGTTACCTTCTTTCTATTGCTTAGCTGCTGAGAGGATGGATCATAAAACAGTGCAAGGTTATCGAGAGGTTCCTTAATCATTTGTCCTGGCCCCAGACACAGTGGTAATGTTGAAAATTTCCATTGGTATTTATGCAGCACTTGCCACGATAGTATCTGTGACCCTAACTCAGAAAAACATTCCTTATCAGAAGAGTTCTTACACATTTAGCTTTAAGCAGAGGTTTACGTTCTACTGTGGAGAAAGACTGTGAGGCTGGGGCTTAAGGAAAGTAGTCATATATGTAAAGCTTTCAGGGTGTATTTCCTGGATCTGTGAGCGTGCTTGAGTACAGGGTGAAATGTAGGCAGATTGAGCAAAATATGGATTTCAATCAATTTTTATTTTTACCTTCTCATGCACACAAAATATTATTCATCAGCATCAATGCAGATCAGTTATGCATCTGTTTTCTTAAATACGACCTCACATGTATTTATGCTATAGGTCCTCAAATAAATTTAGGACCTTAGCAGGCCTTTTTTTTTACTGTTGTACTCCACATCTTTCCTCTGTTGTTCAAAATATGTCCAGGAGGTCTAGAAACACAGCATTAATGCAAAGACCACCTGTGTCAGGCTGAAAAGAGCAGCACATGCAGAAAAAAAAGGAGTTCTGCAAAGGTGGATTCATCTGTCTTTCTTAGACATCATTTTGATGTATTTTTCCTAAGCAGGAAATCTAGGAGCTAGTCAAGGACGGAGAAAAGGTGCAAACCGCAGAGCTGCAGCCCTGATAGGATATGGTCAATACTAATAGTCAAGAAAGAGCCCAGTTTGAACAGTGCAGGCTGTCTGTGGGATTGTGCATCTGTATGACATGATGCATAAGCTAAACATTGGACTAGCATAAATCAGTGGGGAAATGAACTCAGTGTCTGATCTTAGTCCGTGTCCAAGGCGGGAAAGGCCACTGAATGTATCACTGCTTTTTCTCTTGTTCCTTTCCAACGCTGACTACTTTTAGGGTTTTCCTGGAATCTAAGATTGCTAGGAAGAAGATAGATAGTCCATTATGGTTTCTTTTGGAAGGACAAGAGTTGTAATTATCCAAAAATCACAATGCTAACTTGCCTTATCATTTCCTGATGATTGTTCATAGCCAAAATAGAGGAAAACAGATATTCCTCTTTGAATTGAAGAATAATTTTGGAACATATGAGAGATCAGTGTTTTGAAAAACATGCAATTTCATTTAATTATGAGTCTGGTTTTTATCTTGGGGAATGGGATCCGTTTTTAGATAAGATACTTACAAAAATGACATTAAGAGCAGCAGCAAGCTGAGGAGGTAAGAGTAAACTACTTAAACCTACTACTTTGATATTTGTTACCATCACCATCTTGCCTAGTGTTAGCAATGCTCAGTGGCAAAGACCGTACTTCATCTCAGTGCTCTTGTTATGGGAAAGGGCATCAGGAAATTCCGTACTGGACAGGGAACCTTGTGAAGAAGTTAAAAATTCAGCTTCAAAATCTGTTCCCTCCAGGAAGAACTCAAATATAAGAAGAAGGAATACAATTATACTTTTGTTATCATGGTAGGCAACAAGCAATCCGATCAAACTGCAGAACTTGGGCAGGTGTTAGGAAACATTATGAGAGAAGGGGAAACAGGTTCACTTCAGGGTTGAATAGCTCAGGCAAAGTTGAGCAGACCTGGATCTGACAGAGAAGTGGTAACTCTGTGTGAGTTTTGGATGATCATGGTTAGGTTAATTAGGATACATTTCTCATGCAATACTGCAATGAGCACTGCTCCTTGCATTGCCTTTGACCATACCCTCCAATTTCCAAAATATGAAAAGCAGTAAGAGAAGAAACCACCTGAATACACAGGCTGGCTTTGCCAGTACCGCTATTATGCATCAATATCAGAGGTGGTTGTTTTTAATTGCCAGAATTAAAATCCTATTGCAGATGCATTTTTTTGGTAAAGACCTCTACTCATGACCCTTCTACACAATAGTACTTGTGAAGGCATAAAGTTTGTTGATTTCATTGTATTCTTTCCACATTATGGAATTTGTATAGCTTTAAAAATTAAAAAGTCCTTAAAACAGTACAAATTCTTGCTTTAGATAAAATCAATGATCTTTGCTTAACATGAGGAGGCATTGCTACTTTTTCTGTACTCTTTTATCTTAGGTTTAAATCTTATTTTGCTCATATAATAATCAGGGCTTGGTTTAGTGGTGAACACAGTGGTGGTGCTGGGTTGGTGGTTGGACTTGATGATCTTAGAGGTCTTTTCCAACCTTAACAATTCTATGATTCTATGACTAATAAAACCTCTTGATATATAAGTAAAAGAAATTGACAAGCTGAGTCGTCCCAGACTGCTGACTCTTACAAGAAGTTCTGGGATATATTTCTAAGTTCCAGAGTGCTGTCATCTCATTTTACAGGTTGTCTGTAAATTCAGTCCAGTTCAGAAGTCTTGGATGCTGATTCAGCTAGAATGTTTTTTTTACCGCAGAGAAAAGGGAAAAAAGTTAATGCTTAATAGAGTTCAGTTTTGCTATCTTTGGTCCCATTACCATGCCAGTGCTGGTCCTACACTTGCATGTTTTGCAAGAACAAGGAGACAGTTAGTGAATTAGTTAGCAGCATAGGCTGCGGTTCTTGGAACAAATAAGTCTTGACGCATTGACCTCAAGCTGAATTTCAGCTTTCCTGGATCAGCAAAATTCTGGGTATCTTGTTTGCAAATCTGTCTTGAAATTCAGTTACTGGTGCTAAGTATTCACATTCCTTCTGAGCTATTTGTCTGTAAGTATTGAGATGGGGTTTCCAGTTTTTACCACATATGAAATGCGTGAGAAATCGTTCACCTATGAAGCAGCCATCTCTGTAATGAAACATGGCAACTTGCTAGAGCACAATATAATATTCTGTATGGGCATAAAAGGAGAGCAAACAACTTTTTCTGAGTTAACTACTTAGGGAATTTTAGGTCAGTGCAAGGTATATACCCAAAAACTAACTTGGCCCATGTGTACAGGCTAACATCTGTATTGTTGCAAAATAAATGCCACAGATGTTTTTATAACAAGTAACAGATGCACTCAGTGCTTGGATTTCAGATCTCATCTAAAAATCTTCCTGTTATAGGTGGGCCTTTCCTTCACCCCCTCCCCAGTCCTATACAGAGCACTCTCTCTAATGGTTCAGACTGCTGTCTGCTACACACCTCATCGACAGCCTCTTTTACTTTGCTTTAAAGAGCTGGAATTTTATTTATGGCAGCTGGCACTGCAGCCCTTTATTTGCAAGTCAAAAAATACAGTTCACTGTATGACCAACCAGAGAGTACAGCTGAGAGAGCACTAGCCCAGTGCAACACAGAAATTTACAAAGATAACCTCTTACTTGTGTTGGAGACAATGTTTTCAGCAGATCTGGTGAGTCAGTGGAAATAAATACTCAGTGTCTTGATAAAGGTACAAACACAGATGTCAGAAAGCAGCAGCCAAAGAAAGCAGTATTATTATGGGATTCTGTGCAATATTAAGTGTTACACAGCTATTTTAAAAGTGAATATTAACTTCAAACTGATGGTGTAGGGAGTTTTCTCCAATGGGAGCAGTGGTCATGAACATCACACAGGTGGAAAATGCAGTGACTGTGCCAATGCTGCTGCACAGCTGCAGCCCTGAGGCTGGACATGAGGCCATGGCTGACTTGGGCATGACCCAAGTGTAGTCAGAATGGGAGATGGCAGATGCATCTTGCACTTTGCAACATGTTGAATGTTGCATTTGCCTGCCATGTGGATGGGCCCTCGTTCTTAGTGAAGCTTCCAGCTGTATCACCTGACCCTGCAGTGGTGTCTCATGTCTGGAACCAGAGTTTTGGCACCCAAGGTGGCTTGTTGTAGAGGCACATGGGCTGGGCTCACTGCCTGAATTGATTCAGATTGCCTGTAGGGTGGCCTGGGATTCGCTCTGGCATGACTGGCCAGCTCAGGCACACCAGTGATGTGATTGGTGTCTACCAGGTTCCCTGGAGATCAGGGACACAGTAAAGTCTGCATTTGTCAAATAGTTCTGACGGCTGTGATGAAGAGGGTGAAGAAGTGGGTATCTCCTCTTCCCAATTTATCTGGGCACAAATCCTGCAGATCAGTCTGGTGCTGGGCACTGTCAAAGAACGGGACATCTCTGTGTGCTGTTTTCCCAGGTATCCTCAGATGTCCTCAGTAACATGCTGCCTTTTGGTACAAGTGTTCCATGTGCTGCACTGGGGACAAGCTGTGAAGTACTGGCTTTCTGACTTCCCTCTTTCCTTCCAGAGGACATCTCTGTCAGCACTGGAGCGGTCAGAGCAGCAGATTAGGAGAGCATCCAGCCTGGAAGAGCTGCTTCACATCACTCACTCTGAGGACTGGAAGCTGTGGAAATGCAGGCTAAAACTCAAGAGCCTGGCCAACTTAGACTCCCGCTCTGCTTCACATCGCTCTACCAGATTTGCTGCTGCTTTCTATGATATTGACACACTGAAAGGTAGGTGCAGGTTTGTGGCCAAGTCTGACCTCTTAGCTTCAAGACCTCTCCCTGATTTGTGTGCAGGAAACTCTTAAGTAAGTAGGGGGGTTCCTAGAATACACCCATACTGGAAACAACAGGGCATTACTGGAAAGTGACTTTGTATGAAAAAATGTCAGATGACAGCCTGAGTATACCTCCCTGTTTTTTGGCCAAATCAGGCTTATTGTTCTCTGCATACTCTCCAGAGGGAAGATGTACTATGCAGGGATTTGTCAGTCCACAAAAGGAAGATAAGTCAATGTACAAAAAACAGGTCAGAATGACTGGCTGAGGGGATGGACAGCAGCATTGTGCTACATCTCAGAACTTGCTTGCAGGCAGAAATGAATGAACTTTACTGCAGGCATAGAAATCCCTTTTTTTATTAGGTGTGCTCTGATATAAGGCACTGCCCCAGCAGCAGTGTCTGTGTGGGAACTGAGAGAAAGAAGGTGGTGTCCTAACCTCGATCTGTTTGAGGAAGTTTCTCCAGAGAAAAGTAGATCTTGAAGCAACCAACCAGCAACTGAAAGTGGAGAATCACAACCTACTCCCTCATCTGGAGCAAGAATGAATACTTTTCCTTGTAGCTGTGATGCTCAAGGCATTACATATTCATGGCTGTAAAACAAAGAATCAGTTACTATATTTTGGTCTAGCAAATGGACATCCTACAGCAAATCTAAACTGCAGCCTAATGAAGGACAGGCTGAGATAATCTTTTTGTTGTCTTTACCCTGATGTGATATTATCATATCACTTTCCTTTTGGGAAATCAGATATTGCTGATTTTGTTCCAATACTACTTTTACAACAATCCCAGCCACATTCACACACCATTACTCAGCTAAATTATGTCTGAGCAAAGGCCTTAAATTGCTTCTCTGAGCCACAACACAGAAATGTGTATACAAGTGCCTATCTGAAGAGGGTTTTCATATCACAGGCATAGCTTTACAGTTTTCACAGAAATTCTGTACAGAAAAAAAGTTAAAACAAATACACACATGAAAAACAATTAAGATGGCTTTTAATAGTGATAAGTATTTTGCTTACATACTTTTACAATTCTACTCAGTGACATTAAAAATCCATAGAATTATTAGAAGGAGTACCCAGAGTCAAGTGCTGTAATCCTCAACTCCTATTGCTTATTTAGTGAACACCAACATTTCTGCAAAATTAAAATATCCCTTTGTCCAAACAGCATGATGACAGGGGACCTTATTAAATGTTACTGAGACAGGGCATATTGAAATTCAAAGGCAGAATAATGTAGCTTAATATTTATAATGTAAATAATGTTCAGGTAATAAGGTCACTATGCCACTTAGTGTGCTGTGGCTAATTTGAGATGGTCACAGGGCTGGAGCACCTCTCCTATGAAGTCAGGCTAAGAGAGTTGGGGCTGTTCAGCCTGGAGAAGAGACAGCTCCATGGAGATCCAATTGCAGCCTTCCAGTACCTAAGAGGGAGCTGCAAGAGAGCTGGAGAGGGACTTTTCCCAAGGGCACGCAGTGATGGGAATGGCTTTAAGCTGAAAGAGAGTAAATTTAGATTAGGTATTAGGAAGACACTGGAAGAGGCTGCCCAGAGAAGCTGTGGATGACCCATCCCTGGAAGTGTTCAAGGCCAGGCTGGATGGAACACTACACATCCTGGTCTAGAGGAAGGTGTTCCTGCCCTCGGCAGTGGGGTTGGAAATAGATGATCTTTAAGGTCCCTTCCAAACAAAACTGTTCTGTGATTGTATTTTACTATGGTCATATAGATAGAGTTTTCTGTTTGGAACAGCTATTAGGTTGCTTCTTATTTTCCCTTCGAAAGTCTGACTCTAGACACAGAATTGTCAGCTTCCTCATTAAAGTCAAGTTGCTGAAATTCAAGTTATAAGAAGCCCATTGGGCCATCTTCTCCATTCTTCCATTCAAAGTGGAATTATCCCAGGACAGAAACTACTTTTGTTTTAATATATTAATATGTTCAAGGTACTCAAACTCCTTTTAAAAAAAACAAGCCCATAAACATGTATTTCTTTCCCACACCCTTTCCAGTCATTAAGCAGTGACCTTTTTGCCAAGGGCATCTGTTTTGTTTTAATAAAATGTTTTAATGAGAAGGCTGGGTCAAGACTCATAATTGTTTTACTTGAGTATCTTCCACAGCACTCCGAACTCCATCTGGGAAAATTCAGGACTTTGTTCCTCCTTTCTAAAGCTTTAACAATGAATTCACTGAAAGTTTGTGTCACTTCATCTAACCACAGTCTCCCCTGAGCTGCTCAGTCTCTAAGGACTGCAGCACTTTCAAGCTGGAGACTGTATCACAGCCAAATTTTTCAGCAACTGCCCTGTGCTTGGTCACAGAAAAGATCAGGGTGACCATGGGGCTTCTGAAAAAGATGTGACACCCACTTCCTTGGAGGCCAGTTCCTGTAACAGCCTTTCTGCTAAAGAAGTGGTCAATGAAGTGAGGATGTGTGTAGCTGGAAAGGTCATTGATGCTTATGTTCATTGAAGTGACATCTGAAG
Source organism: Corvus cornix cornix (assembly GCF_000738735.6). Lineage (NCBI taxonomy): Eukaryota > Metazoa > Chordata > Aves > Passeriformes > Corvidae > Corvus > Corvus cornix. Next base: position 100,975,433 of record NC_046332.1, on the reverse strand, counting down.
TGATTACATGCACATACCTTAATGAGTTTGGCAAATACTTTATTTTCTATTTTAATGTTAGGATTATTGCTATTTTGATAAACTAACATTACTCTAGAAAATTCTATTAATTTTAATGATTATTCTTCTCTTAATTTATGCCTCTTCTTCACAATTCAGACATCAAACTCTTATTTCCTATACTCCTTGCATGACTGAAAAATGGAGCAAATCAACCCTGTGGAAGCACTATGCAGGAATAAACAAAATAATTTAAATATACAAAGTCAGTTAAGAAAAAGTTAAAAATAACAAAAGGAAAGTCAGGAATGAGAAAAATCAATGTTCATCTGAAGGCAAGGTATAGCATGTAGGTTAAAAGTATTCCAGAATTTTTCCTTTTTCAGAACTTCACTGTAAATGTAGGTACTGCTTTTACAATAGTAGGGAGGTGGACTGCAATGGGAGAGCATTTTTTTAATAGTATAAGAGTTGCTTTTCATATTTCAGAAGCCTGACATAGGGGATAGAGAGGAAAAATTTTTTTCATCGTTTTACGAAGAACTTAGAGCATAAGCATTGATGACTCATGAGGAATTCCGTAACTTGAATCAAGTAAGCAAAAGGCAAAAAAAGGAGGGCCACCTCTTGACAAAACTCAAGACAGTATTATGTAAATGTCCCTATTTTCTCTGTCTGGTTCAGGCACTTAGTATGTTATTCCTTCTCATGGTCAGAATCTGACAATCAGTCAAGCCTGGTCTACTAGTCTACAACAATTCAGTATTTGAAAGATGCCCTAGTGTTTTGAATAGACGACTCACACTTGAATTCATATTCCTGTCATTCAGCCTTGAACGCCCTGATGCTACTGAGGTGTGAGACTGTTTGTCTTGGGTTCTATTGGGCAATTTGGAAATGGTGCTCTCTGGCTGACATCCACCAGGAGTACTAATACCCTCTGACCAGAATCTGTTAATCATTAATGTGCTTTTGCTCTCAGGCCCAGGCTGTACTGAGTCCACGGTGGGGCACACTCAGAGAGAGGATAAAATGACAAGGAAGGCTACCCTGGAGCAAAGGGGAACAGGGCGTGGGGCAGCTTTGTCAAATAGACACTGTGTAGCTGGGGACTCTCAGCTAAGGGAAATCAATGCAGCTCTATGAAATCTGCTGGAATTAACAGATTTTGGTCATTTGCATTGAAAGCTAAAGGCAGAAAAATGCAACAACCTCTCTGCCAGTGCAGCTGGTGTAAGTTACTGGGATAACTTTGCACTCAGACTCTCTCTGGTCCTTAGATTGATCCAAATAAGCACAAATTGATCCAAGTAAGTGCAAATGGCCTGCCAGAACTTCATGTTTATTTATATAATGCTTCTGCTTCCCCAATCAAGAGGTTTAACTTTGCCATGATTGTTCATTAAAGTGGTGTTTTCTCCAGTCATAGATGAAGAATGGCAAAAGACACAGTGTGTGCCAAGGGAAACCTGTGTGGAAGTTGCCAAAGAGCTGGGTACAACAACCAACAAATTTTTCAAGCCTCCTTGTGTGAACGTGTTCAGATGTGGAGGCTGCTGCAACGAGGAGAGTCTCAGCTGCATGAATACAAGTACAACTTACGTGTCGAAAACGGTAAATGAGGCTATTCATCTGTTTTCTTTTTACCCTGGCTCACCAAAAAGGGAGGGGAAGGAGGATGTTTGGTTTCTGAGATCCTGTTATGAAAGATCTGTCTGCACTATCATAACAAACAGAAGAATTAATTTTTTATCCATGTGGAGTGAATGCAGGAGTGTGCAATAGCATTTTACATCCATGTTGCATTATTAAAATATTGTTTATATATGTGTAGAGATGGAAAATCAGGTCCTGAAAAAGGGACTGCAGGCTCATGTGATGATCAGAAGTTTAATCTTTCTGTAATATATTATTACTTGGACCGGGGACCTCTTGAGAGCATTATCCCCTAGGAATCCTCTGTATCCAAGGTTTAACCCCACGAAATTTTGTTGTGTTGGGCCACTGCCTTTCAACATTATTGTCCTTGGCAAGAAGGCTGGCTAATAATTTTGGATCTGCAATTTTTCAAGCCAGAAAAGGAGATATATTCATCAGGAGAGACCAGATGCTCCTAATTAGCATGCCTCAGGATCTGAATGTCCCAAACCACACGTCTCTCAGGGAAAGAAAGGCTTAAACCAGTAGTCAATTACTAAATAAGTGCAACAGGGCATACCCAAGTTTTAATGACCAGTGCCAAAAACTGAGCATAGAGTAGCCAGACAGCCTCTTTCTTGTAGAGTCCCACTAGAGGCTATGTACAGAGATATCCTGCTCCAGTGGGTGACTGAGCAGAGCTCCAAGTTTAGCACTTTCAATCCGCTCTGTGGAAGAAACCATCCATTGTTCATCAGTAGTCTGGTCTAGTGGGTGGCACCCCTGCCCATGGGAGGGGGTAAGGAGTTGGAACTGATCTTTAAGGTCCCTTCCAACCAAGCCTTTCTATGATTCTATGATTCATACCCACAGATGAAGCACAGGAGACTGGTCCTCTTTGATGAACCTTCACCTTGTGCATTCCTAGGTCACTTGGCATAATAAATGAAATTCTACTCATGAGAAAGGCTTTTCTTTAAATCAGAACAAAGATCAAGTGCAGTTGTTTCAAAAAGAAAATTGAAGCCCTCATGGGGAGCAGGTCCAATTCACTTCTGTATTTATTTTGTGTTTGTTGGAATGTAATTCCACTGTGTCTGATTGTACTGGAATATAGCTGGAGTAAAATAAAGCAGGGCCTGTCCTTCTTGCGTCAATGCTCCTTAATTGCTTTCATTCCACACCAGAAGGAGAAAGCTGTTATGAGCTGTTGGCCACACACAAAAGATATCTAATCAGCTCAGGGAGCTAGGTCAGGCTAAAAAGTATTTATTTATTTATGTGTTTTCTGAGCAGCAGTTCACAAGTTTGTGGAAAAACTGCAATTTTGCAGAGTGTAACATTCCTTTAGCATCCTTCAAAATAAGCATTCCCTCAAAAGTCCCCAGCTAAGTTCCACTTATAGATACACCACCATCAGTCCAGATTTATTCATCTAATGGAGTTATTCCCTTATTCCCATATTAGTGAGAGGATTTTTTTTTCCCTTGGTATAAAATATCCACTGCAGGATATTAATGCCACCTAAAGTCAGACACTGCAACACCTAGGTTTTCATGTCTAAGCAGTCTGCTTAGGAATACTCAGTCCCTGCAGGTGGATGCAGCTTTAAGCCAAGACATGCTGGCACACCAAGACATGCCCAGTGCTTTGGTTTCCATGGGAAGGAAGATGGTTTGAGGGGCAGAGGGAGTGTGGATCACTTCTACATCTCCTACACATAGCTGCCCAAGGAATCAGAGCCTCCACAGGCCTTCTCAAAGATCACTCTTAACAATTTGGATGCACTGAAGGCAAGGTGCTTTGTTCCTTAAGCTCCTGCTATATACATCAGAGAGAGGTTTCCAGGATGATTCCCTGCCTAAGCCCAGCTAAAGCAGAATGAACTTTCCTCTGTTTACTTCTGTTTCTTCCCTCTCTGAGGAGGCTGTGGGGGTTAAGTTAGATCCCTAAAGATGCATACTGTGATTATACCCAGGGACAGTTAAGTAGCTGTCTCTGTAAGTGGTAGAGATTCAACTGATGATATAACCAAGAACAAAGTTCTCAACACCTACCTCTTTCCCAATTGCCCCTAGCATCCAAGAGTTTTTTTTGTTTGCTTGCAGTAATTCTATAAATAAATTGTCTCACCCAAGACATAACAGTCTTGGGTGTTAAATAGCTGTAATACAGTGCTAGGATACCCATTTTGTCAAGTTCCTACTTTGGTGAGCATTGTTTACTCTTCAAAACCCTCAGTACACTTCTGCTCATTTATATTTATGGTAACTATCTCTAGAAAAGAGCAAGGGTGGGAAAAATGGTGGAAAAGAATACAAGATTTTTATTTAAACCTCCAAATATTAACTGTATAATGGAAACTGAAAAATGAATGTTATTTGTCCCCCCTAGCTGTTTGAGATCTCAGTTCCCTTGACAAGTGTTCCCGAGCCTGTGCCCATCAAAATTGCCAATCACACAGCCTGTAAGTGTACATCAAATACCCAGCGCCACCAGTACACCATCATACGAAGATCTGTCCAGTACCCCGAAGAAGATGGGTAAGTTCCCTCATTTGCAAACTTCTGCACATGTTGAAATTACTTTGCTCTGATTTGCACGTTATAATGGTCCATTCCATTTCTGTTATCCCAGCAGTTTTTCTGAATAACCTGATTATCACTCAGGGTTAGAAAGTTCACCTAAACCATGTGAATTTTAAATGAATGGACATCAGAATCCAATAAACTGTAGGCCAGTTCATCAGCATCAGGAGTCACTAAGACATTTAGGTTCTTGAGCAAGGACCCCGAGTGCTCATATTGGCACTGTGTTACACTGGAGCTTTTTGGGTCTGTGTGCATAGACGTTTTCAGCCTGACACAGCAACTCTGCTAGTGCATTATTCAGCCAGGGCACACTGAGTTCTGTGCTCAAGCTAAAGCCCTCTGCCATACCTTATGGCACGTCAGGTCAGAATCAATATGAATCGTGGCTTTTCACTTTTGACCCAGTCTTGGTTTGCATCTGTTGGGCTCATGAACTGGAGAAAAGCGACCTCACATCTCACTCCAAACTATGGCATAAAATACTAGTACTCTATGAAAGGAGGCTTTGGTGAATCGATGCCATGTTTCTCCCACAGGGTCCCTCATGCACCGCTTAGGCGGCGCTCTGCCAGCACCCACGCGTGCACACAGTCTCACCTTCCCAGGTGGTTGTGAACAGTCGCTCACACACCCACAGTCTGTGCACAAACCGGAGACAGAGAGGCGAGAGGGGCTCTCTGCATGCAATTCCGAGGTGTTTAATGAAACCAACACACCCAAAGGAAGCAGGGACAAAGAACCAAAAACGAAAGGCACGCGCGGTTTTATCCCAAAGCGTCCCAGGGGTGGGCAGAGCATCAGAAGCCAATAATCTGAGGGCTAGGGGGCAGAGGCAAGGGTGAGTGACATAACAGGGGGCAATGGGAGAAGGGATGGAGAGAGTCACTGACCAGTGGAATCTTGGTAAAGGGAGAACTTTCCAGCACAGAGGTTTACCGAGAGACCACTTTCAAAGCAACGTGGGGGTGTAAAGTGGACTTTGCCACTGCAACAGTACTCCCAGTGAGAAAAGGCTACATAAACAAACACTCTAGAAACTCAAACAGCTTGGGTGACTTGCTGGAAGGCAGCTCAAAAGTCTCTGTCAAGCCCTGCATTTGGCTTGTCCCCATCACTGCCCTTCAGCAGACATCTGGGTGGGGAGAGGTATCATTTCAGCAAAGCCACTCCAGCCCTCCCTCAGCCTGCTGGCCACTCCAAATCCTCTTTCTTGACAAATACAGAAGAACCTCAGTCTTTTTTCAGTTTGTGAGTTCCCCTCCCAGAGCAAAGGGCCTGGAAGTCAGTCTGTCCTTCTGACACTGAAATAGCCCCCTGTGCATCCATGAGCATGGGCAAATTTAAACTGTAGCTGGACCTTTTGGAAGCAAGGCAAAATTGAATAAAGTTACATGGGATGAATACTGCAGGACAAAGACCACCCTGCTTGGGGTAAAACTATTTTACGGAAAAGTGAAGCTGCAAAACTGTAGCTGCTTCCTACGGCTGTTATCTGATATAGGTGCTGAACTCGCTTCTTGTAGTTGCTGGGATCTAGAGAGCTCCTCCCTATCAGCAGAACCGCCTGGACCCAATTCTTTCTGTTTGCAGCAGTAATGCACACAGGTGCCAGGCCTTCACGTGGTACAGGTGGCAGACCCAGCACACCAGCAGGCTCATTTTGCCAAATGACTACTCTGATGCCCCTAATTATTTTTTTAAATTCCTATCTCAACTTCTTTTTCTTCTAGATGCCCCTTTACCAACAAGTTTTGCCATAATGGATGGATCTGGGATAGTGACAAATGTGAATGTGTTATAGACACACAGCACTCCAACAGACGAGAAGGTAAAGATGAAATGACAAAGAGACACTATTGCATACTATCTCCAAGCTCTTTGTGTCTCATTCTGGTCTTCTCATTTTTTTTTTTTTTCATTGAGGGAGTTACAGTTTCTATTCCATATCCCTAGATAGACTTGGATTGTGGTGTGGAAACTCACCTGAAAATAAACACATATATGTGCTTCTCCCCATCTCATTTTTTTTTGCTTGGAAGTTTTATTGTCTCTATATTAGCAACCTGAGTAGGACACAGGAAAGTATTTATAAGATTTTGTGAAGTAGGCAGCCTGTACAAATTCTTATTTCACGTGCGCATTTCACATTTTATGATGGGCATTAGGGAAATTTTTTAACTGTAGAAAAAGAAAATGCCCTAGAATACATTGCATGGGGAAAGTACTCATTTTATTTTTTTTTTAGTTCTTAAGGAAAGAATTAATAAGGAATAAGATAGACAAGACCAGTCCTGCATGTTAGCTGTAGTCAGTGAAAAAAATTATATAAACTTTCAAAGTATTTGAGTACTTTTAATGATAATCTTAAATTATTTAGGAATCTTTCAAACTGATACACCCTACATACTCAGGAGTATGTATGTATACTTCTTCAGGCCTGTGGAAGGAAATGGAAGAGGGTAAAATTTGTAGAAAAGTAGTTACTGGCCTTCTTCCTCTGCTTCTCCTGTAAAATTTTAATTTGTCAAAGAAATTTGCAGGAAATATTCTGAGTGGCAACTGTGTAAGTCTAAAAAAACTTACTAGCAATAAATATTAAGAGAAATTAAATTTTCTCCAAGTCATGTGTAAGGTTTTTAAGAATTGTTTTTCTCAGGAAATTGTATTGGTCAAAAATAACATGATCATAGCACTAGAGGACACAGACAGAGAAGGAAACCTTGCCTTTGTGCTTTAAGCTACATTCAGCAAGAAAAAGAATACTCCATCCAAGGCAACAATAAATCAATCATGCAAGCAAATCCTGACTAGCAAACTAAAATAAAGCTAAATAACCTCATAAACTGGTCTACTGATTACAATCTCCTAATGTTAATAAGCAAGAAATAATTTGCATAGTGGTTTCTCTTGGATCTTTTCTCACTCTGGATAAGATCCTCTGACCATCAGGTTAGACTTTTCACTCAAGAAAGGATTAGTAATTTGTATTTCAGGGTGAGTCTGAAGGACTGAGAATAGCCCGAGACCTCATAACTCAGAGTCTTCTGTAAAGTCAGTTTAGAGCATTGAAATCTGTGGCTTGTTGAATTATGGCCTTTGTTGACATAGACTCAATACTTCCTCAGAAAAAATATCATTCTCTGAAGTACATTGTGTTTGGCAAGTGGCTGGGACAAAATAACTTAAAATCTGTCTTTGAGGTTGAAACAAAGTGAGATTGAAACACTCTACACCACTTCACACATGCCAGGCTTCATCACCCCAAGGAAAGGGTTTGTCTTCCAAGAATTTTGGGCAGACTCCCTCTTCCTTTTCAATAGGCCTTAGGTTTTATTCTGTTGAAATACTGGTTTTTCAGCAGTATTTTCAGTAAATAATAATTAAAATTTCTTTCAAGTAATGTGCAAGCCTTTTCTGGCCACTGAGATCAGGGATCAGATAGCAGAGGTGCAGGTTACATTTCACATTCCATAGGTTATATCCAAAAGCTAATTGTAAAGCTACAGGAAATTACCTTCCCAATGACACCTTATATGCCATGACCTTTCACTGGGGATGTGCTGCTTGCATTTTAATAAAGTTTTCACAAAATGTATTCCCTTTTGAGAGGATTAGCTTCATGTTGTACTCCAGATGTGCATTTTCAGGGAAGATATTAGATAGTGAGTTCCCTTGGCTGTTCTGACTTTTCTTCTGAAACAAAGTACTTTCTTTCATCTTTGACAAATATGAATGTGCTCCTTGTTGAAGTGCTAGGCCAGCTTGCCCCCTAGTAGACATAGCATTACTCCTTAAAAGTTTCTGCAGTGACTGTGTAGTGAAGTACACGTGGTGGGTGTGGTAGTTTGCATGGATGTGCCTTTTTGTCATGGGTGTAGACTAAATCCTTTTTGAGATTATCTTTTTAAAACTTGCTGTCCAGTAAAGATTTGTGCATTTCAAAATGTAACACTAGCCTCTTGCAGTATACATCCCCCAAAATTTTTTGTGCTGGGTCAACCCACAAGAAACAGCAGTATAAGAATAGAGTGAAATAATTGGCTCAATCCTCTTGGTCCTTTTCTGCACGGGAAGTTACAACAGAAATTGTGAAGTCTAGAAACTATCAGAAAGTACATGTGTGAGTCCTAATGAACAGAGAACAGAAAGAGTCTCTTCAATTTAGTTATGTAAACTTTACAGCTAAAATATGTATGTGCTATTGCAGAACTCCCTCCTCTTGCTGAGCTGGCTATGTGTGGACAACATATGGAATTTGATGAAGAAAATTGTGAATGCATCTGTAGACATAAGTGTCCCACAGATTTCTTTCAAAGTAAAGAGAACTGCAGCTGCTATTTGTGTAGGGAGAGCCACGAGAGCTGTGCTCTAAAACACAAGATATTTCATGCTGAAACCTGCAGGTAAGTGATCCTTGCCATTCACTGTCTACACTGCAAGACCTGAATTAGCTTGCCTAGATGTCAGAGGTGCGACTGCTGAATTGGCTAGGAGGTCCACTTGAGATGAATACCTTGCTGAAGTTAGGGAGATAATAATAATAATGGATATTATATTTATAATACTTACCTTATAAAAGGAATTTAAGGTTTATTTGTATTTTAAAGAAATCTGGACAAGGCCGCTATTCAGCTGTCAATACTTGCTACTTTTTTTTTTTTTTTTTTTTTTTGTAATCTTTAGGGAATGATGATTAAAACTGTACTACAACTGACATTAGTTTTTGCAGTGAGATATCGAGTCTTGTACTTGTAGGTAAGCAGAACCCATCCCATGACAGCTGTTCTCTGCGACAGCTGAAGGCAATCTCATGGATGATTAGGGACAAAGGCTCCCTAAATTTGCACACAGAGCACAAAGCACATTCCTTATCCAGTTTGTCCTCAGAGCTAGTAATTTTCTAAACCTAATGCAATTTTGTACACATATAAATCCACTCAACTAGCTCTGACTCTACTGAGAAGCAGAAAAATTGTTCTGGGGCTACTATACTCCATGAATTTCCCTAATCTTTTTGTATTATTAGTGTTGAGGTTTCTGTGTCAAATCAAAGATAGAAAATGCCCTCTAAAGCACCTGTTTTCATGCATTAGTTATTTTTTTTAATTTTTCAGAAAGCCTTGGTCCCATGTAGAGACCCAGGAGCATGCAGTAGCTTAGTCTCAAAGTTTATATAAGGATAGTCAGCATCCAGTTTCCCTGGGTACCTTGGCAGAGCTGCAGTTCACTGAGTGGTCACCCACAGGATCCACTCTCAGTGGCTTCATAGGTTCATTCACAGGGAAGATGCTGTGGAAGAAGTAACCTTCACATCTTCAGGTTCAGCTTTGAAAACAAGGACAAACACAAAATAGTTGGCAAGTATAAAAATAGCTAAAACAACCAGTAGAGCTAAAAATGAGCATGAAAGAATTGGTTATTTATGTGTTTCAGACAGGTGGGAGGGGAGGAATGTAATCATTTGTTTACATGAATTTGGCTTCTAAAAATTACTGTAATCTGGACACCGGACCTTAGTGGCAGACTTCCATCTGTAGTATTTCTGGAGGAGAAAAGTTGAATCATGAAGTGAGATAAGCTACTTTGCAGAGTTTGAGGGCAGCACTATCCAGTGCTGACCCTTGGGACTTCACTGCTCTCAAGAAATGAAAGCATCACTTAAGTCATGACTCTGGACAAATGGACCACTGCAAGACATGTTGCTGTAGACAAAAATAGTCAGGCATTTCCAGGGAGTCAGGCAATAGTCAGGGAGACAGCAAATTCTTGTCTCCCTGTGTTGTAGGATGTCAACACTTTCCCAAACTGTGTGTAGGGAGCATTGCAGTGTTCAATGATGAAAAAGTTGAAGAATACGATAGTGAAGAATTATCATATTAAAATGCTTTTCTCTTTTGCCTTCTTTATCCTTTATCAAACAGTTGTGAAGACAGATGTCCATCCCAACCCAGAACATGCCCAACTGCCAAACCAGTGTGTTCCAGGCATTGTCGTTGTCCAAAGGAGAAGAGAGGTTCCCATGGGTCCCAAAGCAGAGAAACTCCTTGACTGAGCTTCCCCTATTCTTTGACAATCCACTGCTTCGCAAAGTAGCTGTCACTGACTTTCAAACAATAGTAAACATGAACATCTTCCACATTAATAGCAGAAGAATTAATCCAGTCTGCATTTATTTATTAGAGTAATCACTAACTGCAAGTGAATCCTCTGGGACATTGGTATTTGTTCTCTAAGAGGTAACAACAGCTGATGAATTTCTGACTGCATGGAAGAAAGATTGGAAAGTACCAGTTCCATGTTACGTTATGGAAGATGAAGCTCTGTATCGGAAATAAAGTCCCAGTCTCCAGCCAATCACTCGGAAATTGAGACTTGATAATCTTAGCCTCTGAATCCTTAGCTAATGCAGCTCCTGGGTAAAACTTTCTTCAGAAATTCAGTGTACAGGATTCGGCTTCTAATAGGTTCAGCACTGAGTTATTTGATCTACTGTCCGGCTTTGATCATCATTTTGTGTTTATTGTACAACTACTGTCAGATGTGCCATATTTAAGTGTATATAGGAAAATAAATACATCAGTTATTCGAGTGGATTTGATTTTTTTCTGTTATTTTAAAACTCTGCCCCACAAAAAGAAAATAAGCAAAACCCCAAAGCCATTTCAAGCACAGTTTTCTTACATTTGTTCCACAGGGACTGGCTTCTGCCCAAACCCAGGTCAAAACAAGGTCACTTGACCCAATAGTTTCATTAAAAAAGAAGCATTTTTTTCCCACATCTTCCTGACAGCATGTGTGATTTATTTATTTGTTCCTGGTGTAGTGCATTAATCTTCCTAGGGGGATAACAGCACACTAGTGCTAACTCTTCAGCACATTTTGGAAAAGCACTGTTCACTAAGAAGGTGGTTTTCCTTTTAGCCTACCACGCAATGAAAATATCTCCTTTGCACTGAAATTCCTCTCCCCAGTGTGAGGCCTGAGTAACAGTGCTTTAACCAGATCAGGTATAAGGGCAGTATTATTTTCTGAGCCACTGAAGTCTGGTGTGAGCTAGTCCAGAGAAAATATTATGAACAATAATCCTGAACTGGAAGTGATATTCTTGACATCTGTATGATTTTTTCCCAGTTGCTGAATTCTCCAATTCTACACTGCACTGTGAACAAAGGGAATAGAGTATATGAAATAAATGGTATAGAGATGGAACGTTTGACACAACACAGGGAACAGGAAATGGATTTCTGATGTGCAACTAAGATTTTTTTTTTATTATTCATACAGAAAAAATAGATTGATTTAAAATAAAATTGGAGCCAAATCCGGTAAGATTGATTGAATGGCTGAACGAAGCACCAAACAATTTAACATGCCTTTAGTCTCAGTAAGGCATTTAGGATTTGATCCTGAGTGCTGTGAGTGCCTCCTAAGCTACCTGGGACCTAGGTCTGGGCAAACAAACCTGCAGGCTGTTTGTGCTACCTGTTCTGTGAACTGGCCTGGGATCCTCTGACTGAGCAGCATAGTCTGACATGGGAGCACACTGGGTGGAGCCCCTGCAGCAGGGTTTCCTCCTGGGCTGCACAGGGCTTGCCTGATGTGGGTGTTCCTCCAGAGTCAAGGACACGTGCCACCAGCATAAACTCTGCATGGACAGCAAGGGGAAGGTGATCCAAGTGTAACACCAGGTGAAGCAGCCTGGCAGCACAAGCACACCCTTATATGTCTCCTGCTCCTCCAAGAGGCTCTAAATTCAAACATATGTGTGTGGTGGGGTGGTCCCTGAGCTGCACAGGGGTCCGTAAAAGGAATGAACTGCCCCATCACTTCTGTCTCATCTGGGGGCACCCTGACCCAATGGCTGTGTTGCCAATAAGCTACACCAGCAGCACACTCCTCAGAAAGCCAGGGAGCTACACAGGAAAACCTGACATTTAACCGGTAGCACCAGAGGTATATGGAATAAAAATACACCTTTATGCAAAAACACACAAAAGTATCTGTAAAGCTAAATTCTGTGGGAAAAAATCAAGTGTTTACATTTCCTAGCATAACCTGGAGTTTAGCAACTGGAATGCTGTATTAATTACATTTGTGTTGATCTGTCAGTGTTGATCTATAGAGGCTTCCTTGATTTTCTGTCCTGACCAGTGAATATATTAACTTCATTTTTCAAAACTGAACTGCTATTACCTGAGAGACAATTAAGTCTGCTTCAACCCCAGAAGGTTCATAGATAAAGCAGTCACTGAGGGGCTGAAAACCATGTTCCAAAGCTTCTCTCAGAGAGACAGAGAGGGATTTGAACATGAACCACCTAACCTCCAGGAGATTACAATGGCCATTAGGATACCTAGGGTGGAAAGGCACCATCACTGACCACCACTGTGAACCCTGCTCTGAGGTTTTCCACACTTCCCCATTCCACTGAAAAACGGACCTGTGCCTGGACGGGCAATGCAGGACTGAAGATCCCAGTGGGATGGAGTGAGATGAGATCGTGCTATAATCCATAGGCTTCTTTCAGTCTAAGCCTCTGGGTGAATTTAACCTTTAACCTCAAAATTTTGCTCTTAAATCTTGTGGATCACTTTGTTAGCCACTTAGGCAAATATTTTTTTGGTATCGTTGTGGTTTAACCCCACCTGGTAACTAAGTACCACACAACTCATGCACCCTACCACCACCCTAGTGGGGAGATTTGGAAAGAAAAGGTAAACCTCATGGGTTGAGGTAAGAACAGTTTGATAATTGAAAGAAAATACAATATAACAGCTACCACAACAACTGTAATAATAATGCTACTACTAGTAGTAGTTGTAATGGAAAAGAAAGAGAGACAGAGGAATAAAACCCAAGAATCATAAATGATGTACAGCACAATTGCTCACCACTCACTGACCGACGCCCAGTCCATCCCAGTGGTGATCAGCACTCCCCTTCCCTAACTCCCCCAGTTTATATACTGGGCATGACATTCTATGGAATGGGATATCCCTTTGACCCGTTGACAGCCATCCTGGCTATGCTTCTTCACAGCTTCTTGTGCCTCTGCTCTCTGTCAAAGCATGGGAAATCGAAAAGTCCTTGATTTAGAGTAAGCACTACAACTTAGCAATAGTCAAAACAGCAGTATTATTCTCATACTAATAACAAAGCACTGTACCAGCTACTAAGAAGAAACTTAACTCTACCCCAGCTGAAACCAGGACAGAGACAAACATGCTCAAGCAACAGAGAATGTGTGATCATCAAAAACAAACCTGGAGGTCAATGTAAAATTCAGTGTTATTTTCACTGAATTTAACCCCCTACAGGTTCTTCTACCTGTGAGGGATTTCTACTTTGCAGGAGCAATGTGCCCAAAATCTTGTGGACTAAGAGCAGTTCTTAGGCTTACTGTGAAGATGGAAAAAGAAACTGCTTGTGGTGGCATTCACGAACAAGAGCGGCCTAAGAAGCCAACACACATGGTTTTATCTAGTTTATAACTTCAATTCTCCTTAGAGGTTCTCAGCCCTAATTTCCAGAAGACTTATGAACGTACTTCTTCATGCTTCAAGGATTGTCAGCTCTGGTGCAACCTACAGGCATCTTACAGTGTATTTCTTCTACAATAAATTCCTACCCCAGCAGAGCATCTGCTCCTAGGGGCTTGTGCCAATCTCTGTATCACAGGATGCTGCTCTTTTCCACCCTACTCTCCTAGTCATTAGAAAATTACCAAAGCAAGAGCATATATGGGTATTTGTAACAATCACTGAAATACTACGTGGAAAAGCTCAAGAATTTAAGCACAGAGCTGTGAATGACAGTGCTGTGTGATGGTCTTCACTGCCACAGCCCCAAGAAGATTTGGTTGTCACTAACTCTGTGACATAGCCATATATCCTTTATATGGAAGACCAGACCTAAAAGGAGGGTCTAGGTGAAGATGCAAACACATGCAGATAATTAGATTTTGGTGAGGATTTATAAAAGATCAATGTTATTTTGTTGGCAAAATTCTGGATTTTTCATTTAAAAATATTCAACAAACTTTAAAATAGAAATGCTTTATGTTGTCTTTCATATTGATACATCAGATTGACTTTAAACTAGGATATTTAATATAAAAATTCAGAAGAATTAAATGAGATATATAAAATTCATAGCAGATCTGCTTTTTGACTGATGTCATTAGCTCTTAACCTATGACTAAAGGACCTTCTTAGAGAGAAGGTTATTGAGAGTGGAATGTTCTCTTTGAAGTTTGAAAGGCCTTTTATTACTGTGTTCAGCATGACTTGCTTTTTAGGCATATGGACATGATTTACCGATTTCATAGCCAGAATAATAATGCTAAAAATTCCTGTTGCGCTCTGTCTTAATTTTTATATAGTGAGGGTTGTCTTTAATGTGATATTTGTATTACATGCATAATAGGAATGAGAGTACTTTAATAATAATTGTTAATTCTAAATAAGCACACATGAAGTTTTTCAAACCATCAGTTTTTATGCGTACCTAGCTTCCACTTATATGTGCTTTTTTGGAGGAAGGGACAAGGAAGATTATGAATCACAATAATAGCTAATATGCACACTGCATTGAAAGAGTCAGGAAATATTTATCTACTTGCAAAAACCATGCTCGACTTCCAGAAGGACAGAGGTAAGTGTGATCTTACCAAATGCTGGTGACATGGAAGAAATTCAAGCACATCTTGAAAGTACTGCTCTCATTTACTTCAAAAGCCATCACAGGTCATATGCTGTGGCATTGCTTATAGCAAGAATTATTCATGGGAGGGTTGACAGAGCACATATAAATCCTGTCATACACATATACACTGCAAACATATAAATCTATATGTATCCTTTGGGCATCAACTCCAGCTGAGTTGTAAGGTCCCTTCCTGTATTCCAGTGAAAACAAATGTGAATCTGGTTGGGTTTATTTTTTGTTTTCTTGTACCACTGTAAGTCAGGATTTCTGCTACTAAAATTATTTTGCTTTACAGTAGTGTAAAAAAAAGGAAAGGAAAATCTTGAGAACCCAAAACTGAATCTGAGGAAACTCCTTCAGCTGCCTGTTTCTATTTTCTAAATAACTGGTAAATGCATTTCAACTTTAAAATATCAAAGAGGTTGTCATCTTCTAATTCTGGAGTTGTGGAGTGAATTGTTCTTTTTGGAACTACAGGGTGGATACCAGGCCAAGTAAATCTATGTTCTCATTTATTAAAGTCTACATTTAAAAAAACCAAACAAGCAGGGGTTACAAGTGATGTACTGCCATTCATTTCGTTTATCAAACTCCTACAACAGCAGTTGCTTAAAAACCTCACTCACTAAAAACTTTTAACTCAGGGGTAAAAAACCTGTTTTAAATTAAGATAAAAGGAAAGTGCTCTGTTGGCCAATAAAACAAAATGAATACACAAAATGATGTGTCAGGGCTTGGTCTGCATTTTGACTTATATGCCATTAACACCCTTCTTTGTTTCCACTTTTATCATACTTTACAATACTATTTAATGTGAAACGTCCTTCCAGGCTGAGAGCACTGAGGTGAGGATCCATAATTTAGCGTGAACTGTTTCCTTTCTTAAACATCTAAAGGTACTTTTAATCAATGGAATTGATTAAATGGAATAATCAATGATTTAATTCGTCTGCATTAGTATGCTAATAATGCTATTTATTAGCATAAATATCTGCTATATACTTAAAACTACAACAGTAGTTATACAAAAAATGCCTAGTTATGGAGTGTGATTACAAGTTAAGTGACAAAAAAGATAATGTAACAAAGCAGGAAGCATTTCACTTCGTATTTTGCCCCACTTTTTTATGCTAAGTGGTATTTTTAATTGATGAAGACTATCCCTGATATATGGCTTAGGATCACAGGTCCAGCTCAAATGGTAATGCAAGATACCCAGACTAACCCATCAGTTTCTGCTAGGTGACCCACTGGCAAGGCATTTATCCAAAACTTTCCCTTGACCCCAGATCCCACTGTCTGTGCACACCCGTGTGCCTCCCTTGCTCTTTTTTCTTGAGAAAGTGTATCTTGATCCCTATTTATGGACTAGCTGTTCAGAATTGTGTTTAAACATTCAAATACAGTTGCATAGCAGTTATTTTGATTCAGTCCTCAGAATAAAATCACCAATACAAGTGATCAAACACAAGGAAAAACTTAACACATCCAAAAAGAACTATGCAATGCTTCTTATCAATATTGTCTTTGCAATAAACATCAATATTTTTCTGTAGCTCAGTTATGAAGGTATATCATGAAAATCCCTTGAAAGTCATCTGGTCTCCCTGTTTCTCCATTTCCCTGTGCATCCCATTTTAGATCTACCCACAGATCATTCCTAAAAGTTTTCAGAACTAAGAATGCCTACACTTCTCCACCTGTCCTCTGGAGTACAATCACCTTTTACCTTGCCCTGTTCCACATCAATTAAGTTAACCTCAGAGCAGTATTTTCCAGCCTGCACAAAGCTTGAAATCTGTGGCTTCCATTTCACATCTCAAGAACAGTTTGCATGCCTCTCTGAGTCTTCTCAATTCTAACAATCAAATAAAATTACTTCTTCCTCCATAGACCTTGTTTTTACCTCTAGATATTCAAGGCTACAGTGACAGTATCAATTTAAAGAAACCCTTGTCTCATTTAATGGGTTTTAAAGTATAACTAAAATTAATTATTCTTTCTTTACAGTTCAAATTTTGATGCAAACAATCAATGTATAGGAAACTTTACTAAAAAAAGCTTACTTTTTATTGGAAACTCAGTTTTCTTTAAATTCAAACTGTAGAATGCAGGCAGGTACTACTCTATATGGTATAATGACTACAAAGAACAGTACTAACAATGTCCTGGAGCATTTGTGTGGTAGGAGCATTAGTAGTAGGAAATAAAACATACCAGGTGCAGGTTCTTCAGCTTTGCACCGAGACATTTTGCATTGCCACCAGGACGAACACATTTTAAGTTTCCAATAGCACCATCTACTGTTGTCACTGCACCTTTTCTTCTCCTCCACCAATAAGTCCTCACACTTATTCAGCTTTCAGTTAAACCCATTTTGTTAGCATTTTAAAGCTGAAACCCACCTGACAGTTCTGCCGCTCCAGCTTGTGCCGACTCATAGAATCATACAAGGTCAAACTCCACAACATAAATTTCCAGGAGTTTTTAAAAGAGTTTGTCAAGTACAGTCTTAAAGATACAAACAGAAGACCTCTAGGACAGGCCTTCTCTTCTAGCACAGCTGATACATGAGTGGTAAAGTACTTTGATGTGGTCTCAAAGCTGCAAAACAGAAACATATCTGCAACTAAATAGACAGTAAGAGAAAACAGAACCAAGTTTAGTGTGGTCAGCATGCTGTGGCTTCATAACTGACACCAGATCTCTGTGTTACTGTAAATTATTTGATTTGTAAATCAGACACAGGCAAAATTCTATTTCTGTCAAATTAGTCAGATGGCTTGTTAGAGAGTTGATAGTGATTGTATGCTGGCTGCAGGACAGATGTCCCCCAGGTCTGCCAGTACAAAAGCAACCAGTTCTTCTGACAGACTTAAAATGTCAGGATAACCACAGACACCACTATGCACTGTGTGCCCAGGAATTTTTTCTGCCCCATTTGAGGAGTACTTAAGCTGGACCACTGCCTTGGCTGAGAAGGTAGAAGACAGGCACCATCCAGGCTTTGTTTGCCATGACTGCTCCTGCTAGGGACCAGAAAAGACCAGAGATCAAGTATTCAGGTACTGGAATGGATCCTGCATGGGAGTGGTGAATGATTCACTCACAGGTGGTGTAAAAGAGGATTATTCTCAGTAATGGCCAATGAACTGTAAGCAACTGCCCTGTCCTGTGTCCTGCTAAGAGATGTAACCTGTTCGTAAGCCCAGAGGACTGGAAGCTATTTCTGGTATATACCCTTTGACTGCTCCCAAGCCCCCACGCTCTTCTTCACCTTCACTGACCTGATTTGTCAGGGAAGGGAATGCTCTGGGCTGTAGGATGGAAGAGCATTGTAGTATGCAGAGGATGACCAAGTGATTGAAACCTTGGGGCATGCATGAGAGGCACAGGTCACAAACACGTGAGAGCTAACATGCACAGCCTTCAGCCTTGCCAATCAACTTCTCCCTTCTGCTAGCAAATTCCTCTCCCACAGATGAATTCCAAACTGCTTGGAAGGGAGAAGTGTCTGTAAAATGGAAAACCAACTTGTTTTCTGGCATCTAAGAGAGAAATTTGGCTTCAAGAAAAGAAGCCCTTTCTCCAGTTTGTGTTTAATGGTAATTTCCTTCACAGACTGCACTGCGGTTTGTTAAGCCTTCAACTTGAAACCTGTAGTTTAGAAGTACATTAACATGTAATTTCAGCCAGCTTCTGTGGGATTCCATGAATAGGAAAACCCAGGTGCTTGAATGAGAAAACCATGATTTTTCCTGGCTGCTTTATGGGAGGTATTGCAGCCAGGTAATGAGATTGCCTGTATGCAGTAGAAACCAGGCAAAACCAACCTTTCTAAGGTATTACAGAAATCTATTAGATCTTGTTGCTATTTCCTAGCATCAAAAACCAGCTGCTGAGGTAGACGCTTGGACACTCACTCCCTCTATGCAAGAATCTTAGAAATGACAGGCTCTCCAGCCTTACCCTGTGAAAGTAAACTAAATGGAAGGACAATTTGTCCTCTTTCTTCAGAGGATGATTCCAAATACTACTTTCCTCCTTGTTTTGGAGCCTATTTAATTCCAGCAGGATCAAAAAATGCAAACACTGCCATTTTTCAAACAGGGTGAGTGGCTGTCTCTGGCTCTCTCCTGCTTGGTTTCACTAATCAGTCTCAGTTTATGCAGCATCTATAGGCAATATTGTCCATTCAGCAGTACTATTTTTCACTGATGTTCTTCATTGGTGGCTTCCAACAGTTTCTGCTTTCCTGAATCATGAAAAGAAAATGTCCTTTACTGCATGCCAGTTGTGCAGTCTCACACCACTGTTCCATGTCCCAAGATTTCTCTTCCAGGAGCACTAGGGCTCCCTTGTCACGGCATCAGGCTCTAGAACAGCACTGCTTCACAGCTCTGTTGTGAAGCACTCTGTGAACAACTGATGCTTGTTGCTGTCCATTACTATTGTTTTGTAATAATAAATGTGCATGCTTTAGGCTTATTAAATGTAAATAAATGAATTAATTTAATACACCAGCTTATAACACACAGCAAAGTCACTTCACCAAAGAGTGACAATCTTTGCTCCATACAGGCATGGAATAAAAGCACTGTCATCCACCAGGCTGGGGAATAGAGTGGCAAATTCAGCCTGAGAGGAGGCTGAGTGGGAGACAAAAGTGCAGAGTACTTAGCAGAAAGTTTTCCTATATTTTCAAGAGGTCTCCTTGAGGCACGATGGCATCTGCTACCTGAACAAAGACACAGGAGTCTCTTCAAGTGTCCTCCCTCTTCTCTCTCCATTAACTCAATTTATGAGATGCTTTAGAGAGCATTCAAGGACCAGGCTTGGAAGTGGCAATTACTCTGCTGTCACAGGTTTTACATCTTTACTCTCTACTCTATTTATCCTACAGTCTCACTCTGACCTTGTATGTGCTTTAAGTGAGGGAGTGAATATATTGAGTGCAGGCAATTAGAAAGTAAGAAGATCTGATTCTTTCTTCAGCTGTTGGTTACTTCAATATCAGCTTCACCTCAGATCAGGGCAGGATAGACTCTGGATGCAACCAGGATCTGTGACAATTTTACGAACAAACAACAAAACACCACAGCCAGTGTAAAGTGTGTGTTATCCCATCCATGTGAACCAGCTGTGGAGAGAAAATTTAGCAGCACCTTTTTCAACTTGGCAGTGGCAAAGATTCCTTTCCTTTCCATTGAGGTTTTTCCTAGGCTCCTCTGTAGACAAATTATTCAAGGTCCCTTGGACATGGCAACAGGAGAAGGCTGCTGATACAGGGGGATTGACTGGACCACTGACAGGTGTGACATTAAGCTCAACTAGACACATTTAATGAAGAACACAGATGTCACACCACCAAAGCCAACATGCTGGGCCAAAGGCATGAAGGCTTGGCCACCATCCCTGACCTCCTTCAGAAAGACATCCAGAGCCTATGACCAACTGCCGGGAAAGTAAAGAAATGGGCTGCTATGTCATACACCAGTTAGGATTTCTCTTTGAATTTTTTAAGCTTGCATACCAAGAATTACAACTTTAGACTCTAGAGAACACACATGAAGAACTAATCTAAAAAAATAATTTTCCAAATAGTTAAAATCATAGGCATTGTTTTCTTGACAGCTAAAATTGGAGTGACTTGACAGCTTGATTCTTCAGGACAGTGTGACAGCAAGGGAGGTCGCCATCATCATTTACCAGAGCCCACATCATGGGTTGCTGCAGTGGGGAACCTCCAAGTGTGTTGCTCCTTCTCTTGGCACTACTTTGGTGGCTTTTTCCTAGATGCAATTAAAAGCCACAGCTTTACACTCAGATTACAGTTTCTTCTGAGAACTAGGATCCTTACAAACTCCTGCTTCTCAAACTCTTGTTTCACACCCTGCTGTTGCTGGTGAGACGTTTCCCCTCTTCTGGCCTCACATGCAGCTTCCCATCCTGAAATTCAGGTTCTTGCCATGCCAGAGAAGCACCTGATGATGAAATCAGATTTCCCAGTCCTGGTCCTGCCTTTCTGAACACATAAGAAAAAGTCAATCAATAAGCAATGCTTTTCTTACTCAACACAGTAGGGTCTTGCACATCTTTCAGTCCCTAGAATGAAGTGCCTGATTTTCTCCTTAGTCCTTCTTGGGCTCAGTGCCTCCAAACCACATCTGTCCAAGCTTCAGTCTGACAGGAATCCAGCCAGCCCTCTAGCCTAGGTCAGCCTGTACTGTCACTCACAATAAACACATTTGCATAGGCGTGATGACAGAATCAAATCTGACAAAATTCGTATCAGAAATCTTGGCAAGAAGAAGGACCTGCCAAACATAATTTTGGGAACGTATAGGAAAGGCATGAACACCCTTTCTTGGCAGCCAGCAGCAGTCAGGATAGTGTTGGAGCTGCAAAAAAGGCTGATGGTAATGCTCCTTGAGAAGACCAGGAATACATAGCCAAGTGATGCCAACCCAGCTCCTTTCCCAGTGTTCAAGCTCCTGGACCGTCTGTAAAAATAATGTTTTATTTATTTTCATTTAGAGACAGCAAGCTTTCAGCACTTGTAGCAGAGGAGTCTAGTGTTTCGGGAGCTCCAGCTGTCACTGAGCCTAACACACCAGAAGAGCTTCTCCACTGAGGGCAGAGCAAAGCCTTTGGAATTGTGAGGCAATCCCCTCCCCATACGGCATTCAGGGCACTTTTTTTGAATAGCTCCGGACTACGCTTTATTGACAACAACCGTCCGGGACGGGCTTCCCATCACAGCAAGGACATCGCTGCTGCATTAGCGCCGTCCCCTCGGTGCCTGGTGCCGGGATCGAGGCGGGATCCCGGGATGCGGAACTGGGGCTGGGCCGAGAGCGGGGCGGCATCCCGCTATGAGGGATGGGACTGGAGCGGGAACGGCGCAGGATCATGGGATGAAGGATGGGGCGGGGCGAGATCCAGGGATGAGGGACGGGGCGGGGCCGGGATCCCGGGATGAGGGATGGGGCGGGGCCGGGATCCCGGGATGAGGGATGGGACGGAGCAGGATCCCGGGATGAGGGATGGGGCGGGGCCGGGAACGGGGCGGGATCCCGGGATGAGGGATGGGGCGGGGCTGGGAGCAGGAGGGATCCCGGGATGAGGCATAGGGCGGGGCCGGGAGTGGGGCGGGATCCCGGGCTGAGGGATGGGGCGGGGCCGGGATCCCGGGATGACGGATGGGGCGGAGCGGGATCCCGGGATGAGGGATGGGGCGGAGCGGGATCCCGGGATGAGGAATGGGGCGGGGCCGGGAGCGGGGAGGGATCCCGGGATGAGGGATGGGGCGGGGCCGGGAGCGGGGAGGGATCCCGGGATGAGGGATTGGCGCTTCTTTTCCCGGGATGAGGGATGGGGCGGGGCCGGGAGCGGGGCGGGATCGCGGGATGAGGCGGGATCCCGGGATGAGGGATGGGGCGGGATCGCGGGATGAGGGATGGGGCGGGGGCCGGGAGCGGGGCGGGGCTGGGGCGGGGCTCTCTCGCACCGCCCGTCCCGCGCGGCGATTGGCGCTCCTTTTCCCGCGTGACGCAGCGCCGGGCGGTGATTGGCTGCGTTGCCGCCCCGGGCGGGCGTGGCCGCGGCGGTGACCGGGAAATGGGGACATGGCGCCGGGCAGCGCGCAGGGAGCGCCGGCCGCCGGCAGGTACGTGCACGGTCCCCCCGCCCTCACCGCCACCCCCGGCCTCCCGGGGCCGCCGCCGCGGTGACCGGACTCTTCAAGGGGCCGCGGCGCCGCCCCTCCCTGCGTGCGGCCTGCGCGGGATGCCTGGCCGGGCCCTGCGGCGCCGCCGACACTGAGGGGGCCGGGGGTCGTCGTGGGCGGCCGCCGGCGAGTGATGGCGCCTTGTGGTTCCTTCCCCCGGCAGGAGCGGGCCCGGGATGGCGGGCGGAGGCCCGGCGGCGCACAGCGTGTGCATGGTGTCGGACTTCTTCTACCCCAACATGGGGGGCGTGGAGAGCCACGTGTACCAGCTGTCACAGTGCCTCATCGAGCGCGGCCACAAGGTCCTGGTGGTCACCCACGCCTACGGTCACCGCAAGGGCGTCCGCTACCTCACCAGCGGGCTGAAAGTCTACTACCTGCCCCTGAAGGTGATGTACAACCAGTCCACGGCCACGACGCTCTTCCACAGCCTGCCTTTGCTCAGGTACATCTTCGTGCGGGAGCGGGTGACCATCGTGCACGCCCATAGCTCCTTCTCCGCCATGGCCCACGACGCCCTGTTCCACGCCAAGACCATGGGGCTGCGGACGGTGTTCACTGACCACTCCCTCTTTGGGTTCGCGGATGTCAGCTCGGTGCTGACCAACAAGCTGCTGACCGTGTCCCTGTGCGACACCAACCACATCATCTGCGTCTCCTACACGAGTAAGGAGAACACGGTGTTGCGAGCAGCCTTGGACCCTCGGATAGTCTCTGTCATCCCCAACGCTGTCGATCCCACCGACTTCACTCCAGACCCGTCGAGGAGGGATGACAGTACAATAACAATTGTTGTTGTCAGCAGACTTGTTTACAGAAAAGGTAATGGGGGATCAAATGTAAGCTTGTTTTGGTTGTTTTGTTTCTTTAGAAAGGTCTTGGTCAGGTATCACTTAGGCTGTATCTGTGGTATGGATGGAATTTTCACTAGGAGTGGTGAGGTGGCTGTTCTGAGCTGTTGTGTATGTGCGCTCAAGAAGAAGAAATGTACATTTCTTTTCACACATGTTGGGTTCAGAGGTGTGTTTCCTTTGTAATACTGAAGATACTGAAAACTGCAGTTTGGAAGGTTTGGCTTATGTTGGACATAAGATTTAGGGCCTAATCTATATATTCTGTTAGAAATGTTTTAATTGTTTTTTATTTAATCAAGTGATAGCAACTTAAGTGATTTTTTTTTTTTTTTTTTTTTACATATTTGTCTCCTGAGAGGTCACAAGTTGTCTTTTTTCATAATATTGTGTACAGGAGTTTAACTGTCTTCAGGAGACTTTTTTTCATTTCTTCTGCTCTTAAATAGAGTTGTAGCAGTGGGCTAGATCATAAGTTCTGAAATGAAATACAATAATGCCTTACCCTAAATTTTCTACTCTTAGGTATTGATTTGCTTAGTGGTATAATTCCTGAGCTCTGTCAGAAATACCCAGAGTTACATTTCTTAGTTGGAGGAGAAGGACCAAAACGAATCATACTGGAAGAAGTCCGGGAGAGATACCAGCTACATGACAGGTTTGTTCTGTGGATGGCTGTGACCCTTCAAGGTACTTCAGGGGTGGAAAACTGTCTGCCTCCCTCCTCCATAAACCCCAAAACCTGAGGCTGGAGGCCTAAAGGCAAAGCAGATAAACCGGACACTGAAGACTTTGAGTCTGTGATCCTGCAAGTTAATTCATACTTCTATGAATAGGCC
The DNA here is from genome assembly GCF_000738735.6 of Corvus cornix cornix. Taxonomy (NCBI): domain Eukaryota; kingdom Metazoa; phylum Chordata; class Aves; order Passeriformes; family Corvidae; genus Corvus; species Corvus cornix. Next base: position 100,951,078 of record NC_046332.1, on the reverse strand, counting down.
CTGAATGAGCCTTCACTCAAATCAGAGAAAATCTGACTTAGATATAAATCGTACTCCTCTCTGCAACCTTGATGCTTGGGTCATGTATAGCATCAGGTGTTAGCAGCTCGTTGGTGCCATTGCATGTGACGATGACTGCTAGTAATTTATTATTTCATCATGAAACTCTTGAGAGTAGTGCTTATCTCATATGTGTCCTTGTGGTACTACAAACATGTTCCTGGTGCTACCATGTTATCAGGATGTTGCCATCATACATATGCATTTATATATTTCTCTGGGGTTTTCTTGATCAAGAACAGTTTCATGTTCTTAATTTTTCGTTTTCTTTTCTAGGTTTTTTGTTGCCTGTTTTGTACTTTAGTCAGTGATTGCCCCAATTTTATCATTTAAGTATCATTCTCATTTTACCCTTCATTGTTTTTCAGTATCTCTTCAAAAGGATAGGTCCTGATCACTGTATCTTAAAATCTTTTTCTCTTGTCAGACTCAGATTGATCAGACCTCACATTGAAAATTCAGCTAATGCATTTGATAAATCTTAATTATTAACTGAATGAAGCCATTTTTTCTTGCAGAACTAGAAGGCTCAGTAGCAATGTTCTGGAGACAATTGTAATTAAAACAGCAACTTCTCCCACCAACTTTATTTTCAGAAGTTTCTTTCAGTGTGACAATAAAAAAGCAGAATCTTCTATTTCTCCATTGTTAGAAAAATTCAGAGAAAACTAAACCAAGGGGCCTGTGTTTTTTCTCTCACTATATAAGTGTGAACCATTGGTACCTTTTTCAGAATGTTTGTAACACTATACAGCATTATTATGGTCCAAATATAGTGTTTATCTCTGTTTTTTTTTTCCTCTTGTATGCAGGGTGCGTCTTCTTGGAGGCTTGGAGCACCAGGATGTTAGAAATGTCCTGGTCCAGGGGCACATTTTTCTCAACACTTCCCTCACTGAGGCCTTTTGTATGGCTATTGTGGAAGCAGCAAGCTGTGGTTTACAGGTGAAAAAAAAAATCTCAGTATCTAGAGAGCATGTATCCATTTTAAGCAAATTTCACAAAGAAATTATATGTGCTTGTAACATTTGATTTCCTCTGAGGCTCTGTCTTTACAGAGGTAAGCAAATATTATCCCCATTTATAGATCACCTGAAAGCTGAGACAGAAGGGTTAGCTGAAACTGCTTAAGCTCCAAGAAGAATTTTGTGCTGAATTGGGAATAACATGTAGATCTGCTCTCAGTTCTCTGAACTAGCCAGACTGTCTCTCCAAAATACTATTTTGTATGTACTCCTTTACAGAGTTTTGGGTTAGTTGATGTTCGTGAAGGTTTACTTTGACCGTACTTTGAAAGGAGCTGCAGAAAAATTGTCTTACTGTGTAGGGATTCAAGATAAGAGTTGGAGAGAGAGAAAACAGTAAAAGCCCTTTCTGACTAATTTACAGCCCAGACTGACAGCTCAAAAAGAAGTTGAATCAATAGCCATAAAGAACTTAAGAGTTTCACATTCAAATATAAAGAAAACTGATTAAAAAGACAGACTGATAAGTACCTCATATACAGTAAGTATAGAAAATGTGAGTGACTTCAGTACCCTTTGACAGCAGTTGCTACCTAGTTGTAGTTATTCCCTTATCACCTCTTTTCTTCTCTAGAGGTGAGGAAGTTCTGCAGTTTCTTATTCCCCAGTGTTTAGAGATGATTGCACAATGTGACTCTAAGTAATTTCTGATTTCCCTTTAAAAATTATAGTTCAGATTAAAATTACTGAACTGATAAATACATTTTTGCCAGTGTTCAGTAGCCTAGAAAACTGAAATTTTAAGTATGTGGTAAAATTATCCTCTCCAAATAGAGGTAACAGTTTTTTTATGATAACTGTGGAGGAAAAGTCCAAAATCTGGTTACACAGGTTTAGTTACTGTGGCAAACACCTTCAGGAAAGGTGTCTCATAACCAATCATTAGACCAAGTCTTCTGTTTTGTCGTGGGACCAAAGAATCATTCTGGACAGTGTTGAAGGTAATCTGCTATGCTCTGTCTTCTCTGGGGCTTACATCTTTAGTTCCACATACAGGTCAAGTTCCCAAACCATGATGTTTTCCTATTCTTTTAAAGTACTGAATCTAAACAGTGTAATAGCATTCTCATCACACAATTTCATTTGTTATGTTGCATATGTGCTGTTTCTTTTGTTTGTTTCAAAGGTGGTGAGTACAAGAGTAGGTGGGATTCCGGAGGTACTTCCAGAAAATCTCATCATTTTGTGTGAGCCCTCTGTGAAATCTTTGTGTGATGGACTAGAAAAAGCTATTGCCCAGCTCAGATCAGGAACTCTTCCACCTCCAGAAACTGTTCATAATGAAGTAAAGACATTTTATACATGGAGGAATGTAGCAGAGAGAACTGAGAAAGTATGTATAATCACTTCTTTAAAATTCTCTGAAAGTACATTTCTGAGACAATTCTTGCTTTGAAGTACTACTATGCACATTCACTGTGTAACATTCCAGTGTTATTTTTCAGCATGTTTTCTGTCAAGCATACATGGTTTTAAAAGGTTCAGAAAATGCTTTTTGTTTTCCCCAAATAAATCTCTAGATACGTGCATTTTTTCTATTTTTATTTTCCAGTGTGCCATGACTGCAGGTAAATATGGTCTAGAACAGCCTAGATGTTTGATTAGATTTCTACTCATGTATTTATTCAAGTCTTCACACAAAGTAACTTTTCTGGTGTAACTGGGAAGTGTGCTGCATAAGGTGTACGAAGAGGTAAAGACAGTTCATGACAAAGCTATGCCACCTGCTAACAAGTGGTTTAAAATTGTGAGAGGTAGTTTAATGCTGGAAGGCTGAGCACAGCTGAGTTTACATAAGCTGTGGTTGTAGTGAAAATTAATTTTCATAGTTTTTAAATAGTTTTTCAGAATTAGAACTGCACTTCAGTGTAAAAACTGCCTGTAGTGAAGAATGCTGGCTGCAGTGATGTTACAAACACCTGTAGAGATGTGTCACTTCTGCCTTCACCTCCGGGGTTTTAGGAAGGAGAGAATAGCTGAACCCCATGCCTCTTACTTAGATTGTAGTGCACTCAGCTATACATCTCTTGTAAGCCTCCTTGAGGTGCCATGTACAACCAGTTTATTTCATTATTTTCAAGTGCCATCAGTACCATTCATTTTATGATTTTGTAACTGCAAGCAACATTTGAATTGCAAAGTTTTTGCAGATGTTAGCAGAGATTTGAGTTTGCTTTTTATAGCCCTTTCTTAAAAAAAACAGCAGTACTCCATGAAGGAAAACGTTCATAGAATTGGTAGAAGTATGCATACATCTTATATTGTAGGACAGAAGGCAGTTGTTTGTTAACATATTGTTAAGTTACGTTTAGGATGAAGTTTGTAACATTCTTAAGTAAAAAACTGTGTCCTTCAAGCCTTTTTGGAGTGGTTTGTAGTGGGTTTGTAGTTGGCTGTGGTTGACATATATGAGTCACTAGTAGCATGCATTTACTTTGTGCAGTAGTTGAGCTAGTGTTTCTTTAAACAAAAATCAGGAGCCTGTTATGATTTGTTTCATTGTTCAAATACAGAGATTTGCAGTATTGCCAAACTCACCTATGAGTTCATCCAGCTTTGTGTTGAAAATTTAGTAATTGCATGTTCAGGCTCTTCCTATGACTGATGTGAATATGAGATTAGAACCCATTCAATTACTTAAAACCCCCAACTCTTTCTATATAATATTACATGAGAGACAAATTATGCAGCCTTCCTAGTTAATGAAATACTTCTGAAGTGTGTAAAAAAAGAGAATGTTTCATATTTCTCCTTAAATAAATGAATGAAATATCTAGAACAGGACTCATAAATCAGCACTTACAATCTGCAAAGATTTTTGGGGGTAATATTTGTCCCATCTGGTAGCTAAGAATAGTTAATTTATTTTGTGCAGTGACAGCAAAGTACTGCCTGATTTTCGAGGTAGAAGCAACGTGTTTTTATGATCTTACTTTTTGTCTTCTCTTTGTTTAGGTGTATGACAGAGTTGCAGATGAAGTGGTTTTACCAATGAATGAGCGACTTGACAGACTGATGACTCACTGTGGCCCAGTGACTGGGTGTATTTTTGCTTTTTTAGCTGTTCTGAACTTCATTCTCTTGGCATTTTTGAGGTGGATGACTCCAGATTCCATTATTGATGTTGCAATAGATGCTACAGGACCTAAGGGTGCATGGACTAAACAGTATTTTTTTGGGAAAAAAAGAAGAGTTAAAGAAGAACTCCCAAACTCCTAAATTACTCAAGTGGAGAGGGAAGAATGCATCAGTCACTAAAGGTTTTAATGCTTGCTGACAGAGACATTACTCTTAAAATTCCTTAATTTCTTTCTGAAGTTCTTGGAAAGAAACTTAGTTCAATGTGCTACCTCAATTTAGGATGATGTTTTAAGTTCAGTTTTGGATTCATGCAAATTTATAGGCATCTCTTTTGCACTTAAATCTGGGAGGAGAACATGGGTTTTTGTATGTGTCAGAAGCCTTGGAAACAGGAATACAAGATTTTTCTTGAAAACTTGAACATTGCAGAAAGGGACTTACGGTGTTTGGGAAAGCAAAACACAAAAATGATTAGCTTACTGTAGTTCCTGCTAATCCCCGATATTTACTGTGATTTTTATTTCAAAAGAATTAAAAACCCAACAGAATATACTTTTTTTCTCCTAAGATGAAAATGGCACTTGAAATAAGTCATTTAGTCCATTACCATGTCAATTTCAGAGACTTAGTTCTAGCAATTGTGTCCCAGCGACAGTGTTTTGCTTCCATAGCATTATTATTTTGAAGTTCTTCCGTAGTTAGAGTGGCTCATCCTGTTGCTAAATCAAAATTCCATAATAGTTTTCTGATGTTTTCAGAGGTGCTAAATTTGTCCTGTTCACTTAGGTGTGTGAAAGTGATGTAAAGCTTGTAGTGGTTTTTGTTTTTCATTGCATAGGTGAAGAAGTAGTAGTATTTAGAGATAATACAGCCTTCAGAAACATCTCAGGCCTGAAAACTTCCAGCAGACTGTGCCAAAGTGTGAAATAACACGTGTATGTGAGAGAGCAAAATCTGTGAAGGGCTTAACAAGCACACTTGTGCTTACTTGCTCTCTCCCACCTCCCACCCACCCATCCCTTTTTCCCCCCTGCTTCTCTTTCTCCTTCCCCTTACTTATGACCAAAGTGGCATTTCAGTCCATCTCTGGGAGGGACAGTGTTCAGGGTGAACGATTTCACCTCATCCACATCAGAGACACTGTCTGGCAGGTTCTGCAAGTGAGATCTTGGGAAGGTATCCCTTAAGTGGAAATAACCAATGGCTGAGCTTTTCATGGAGAGACAGAGAGAAGGGGCATCTGTGAGGAGTCCTGAGCGATGTGTACATGGGGCAAGGGGCAGCAGAGCATTGTGCCAGTGTGTGTGAGAGGAGGCATTTCTTCCATTTGTGTCAACCACCTCTAATATTGCCCCTTGTCTGATGCACTGGGTTAATTTTTCAAGCATCACTAATGATGATAAGCTTACTATTTTATGACTGAAGTATTGTGTGCTGTCGGACACTGTATTAGTATTAAAACTGTGCAATATGAAAATACGGTTTCCAAACCTTTGAAAGGTAGTATTTAACACACTACTTCTGCCAAATTCACCTTGTTTGGGTAGAGATGTAATTACACAAGCATTTTATAATTTCATTGAACATATTTTCATGAAAGACAGAAAGATAATGTAAATAATTGCCACATATAAAGTCTATTTTCTTTTACTAGAATTTTTAGCCTTTGATATGTAACATAGAGCGTGTAATATTACAATTTGAGTTTTTCAAACTCTGCATTAAAAGTGGAAGTCATCTAAAACAGTGCCACAAGCGTTAAGGATAAGTGGGTGGAATTAAGCTAATACTTTACTTTTCTAAGTTACTATTTTTTTTTAATTCAAGCATTCAGATTTCTAACAACTTTTTGAAAATACTGATTGACACTCCAGGGAAATGTTATATATATATATGTATATATATGTGTATTTTTAATAGTATGTTGTTTGTTGTCTTTTATTTCTGTTAGGTTTCCTGCAACATCTGCAAACACAAATGAAAAGGATTTGTGTGTATCTATTCAAAATACTTTTTTCTTTTTTGGAACATTGTGTACTTATGAATAACTTAATAAAACCTTGTTATAGTCTTGTTTACAAGATCAATGTAAAGTTTATATAGAGGTTTATTTACCTTTCCACAAAGAATGGATACATTTCATTAATATGTGGGAACATACAATTAGAAAATACAGAAATACACAGCATAGTGCTGCTCTCCGTCACTGCTTATTGGAGTTCTTGTGAGAAAGGTGATTACTAAAAAACATTCTGTACAAGCTGCCATGCAAACTTAACCCATAGCTGGTTTCTCAAATAACACCACTTGTATTATGCAGAACTCTGTGGGAGTGATTTCCTCACTGGCCTTGTGCAGTGGAGTAAAGGGTGATGTCACAGAAACATTTACAGTTTTACAAAACATCAGTGGGTAACGTGAAAAAGGTTAAATAAAATGATCAGAATACTAAAAACAAATTGCTGAGATAATGAGTGTGGTTAGAAGTTAATAAAAATAACTAGTTAAAAAATTAAAATGTTTCAGTTGTTCTTGTAGGTAACATTTGATCATTGTGAAATAGCAGGGAAATGTTAGCAAAGAGAGTGATGCTAATTAAGCACTGTCTTGCACAGAGCAGAGCCTCTGGTGTGAAGGAGGAGGAGGAAGACACGTATAGAAGGTCCCCCACAAAACTGCAATGAAATTCCATCCCCAGGCACAAGGAGAAATGTTTCCAATGCATTATGTGCAGACACTGTGAATTAAGGTGTTGATAATTGAAAATTGTACGTTAAACCATACACTACACCAAGCATCAATTAAAGTATGGATGTAAGATTAGTCTTTCAGACTGTGTTTTAGTGGGTAGGGATGGATATGTAAGAAGGTAAATACACTGTAATTTACTTTTTTTGTGGTCAAGTTTTTCTGCATCTCTTTATATTTTTCCCTTTTTGATATTTATTTCTCTTCACTAGTCCATTTTTTTTTATCTATGCTTAGGCTTTTAAAAATTAATTGTAAAAGTCTTTCTGGTGCTTTCTGCATCAGTAAAATACAGACTTTATATAAATAGATAAAAGAATAATCAATCTCAAAATGGTTTAATATTTTGGGTGTTTTTAATTAAAAATATTTCAATATTTTTAGTGTTTAATTGCTATCATTAAACTACTCTCATGGTATATGCTGTGCATCATGATACTCGGTCGTGTGTTGACTTCCACAGTTTTCCCTAATGACTTGAGCACTGGCATAGATAAAAGGTGGATACTTTTTAAGGGAATAAAGCTAAGGGCAGGATGTGGTTATGCATCTGAGTGCATTATTTTACCAAAATTATACCTTTTTCTTGTAAACCTAGGAGGTTTACAAGGTAGATTAGGTTGCTTCCAGATCCTGACATGCTTCAACACTATCATAACTGGAGATGCTACTTGTGCAGGATTCATCAGACTTCAACTGTCCATGCTGGTTCTTCAAGCTGGTTGTTTTAGCAGGAGGGACTGGTGCATTCCCTGGGAACACTGGCTGCAGACGGGGAAAATAAAGTGCTTGCTGCAATTTGCTGTCTTCCTGCCCAGGCAGTAGCAGGAGTGCTGATAACCAGACCCTACCCGGTGTGATGGGTGGCAGATAGGTGAGATGAATTCCACATTGGCTTGAGAGCAACCTGTGAGTCACTCTCTACATTGCTTTTTGAAAGCAGGAGTGTTGTAAGTGTGCTGACCTAAGGATGCAAATGAGACAAGGCTTGTATGGGAAGTAGTGTCATTTATTAGATCACGCTGTAGAAAAGAAGTAGCTGAGCTCTGTATGGACATCTTTGTTCTTATCTCTTCTGTTTGAGTGTTTCTGACTCTTTGATTGAATACATTTGATATTCTACTCCCAACTATATGCACTGGAAATATACTGCTATCATTCAGAGTGTGTGTAGTGTAAGAGTAGACCAATACCTCTGAATTTCTTTGAGATGAGAATCCCTCTAATTTTTATTTCCTTGCCAAATTCTTCAGGTCACATCTGGCATTTCTCCCTAAAAGTTGGATAAAGTTAAGGTGAACCTTATTGAAAATGAGTTGTTTTCTAAACTGGGTTGCCTTTTTTTTTCTGCTTATTCCTTGCATATTTGTAAACTAAGCATATATAAACATTACCTTTCCAGTTCTTTGGAGGATCCAGCTGAACTACTTCTATTAATTCACCATCTCATGACAATTTTTTGGACGGATTAATATATTTTTTGGACGTTTTGATTTAACAATTTAGTAACTATCCTAGAGGTAAGGAAGAGTGGTTCATAGAGTAGTTTGGGCACCTTGCAGAAGTTCTCTATGAGATGTTTTTTTTTCTGCGGGGGGTTGACTTGTTCGCTCAAGTCTATCAATGGTGTTGCATAATCCACCTCATTCAGCTCACAGCAATGGTGCTCAAAAGAGGGAGGGAAGAACAATGAGAATCCTGTTTCTGCTCTGTCATTGCTCTTCTGTTGTGTTCTGCCTGTTCTCACGCCTACACGATGTTGCTCATCTCTCCAGTTTCAAAAATACCGGAGATTTCCAAGTGATCACACCCAATCTTGCTGTGGTTTACCTGACTATCACCTTCACCAGCGTTCATACTTTCCACCATGCTGTTCAGCTGTTTTCCCACTGATGATTTTCTTTTACATCCAGTGCAGTAATTTTCCTAGTGCTCTTGTACACTAAGAGCAGATTAAGAGATTAATCAAGTTTTTCTCAAATGACTCACTCCATAATTTAACTGAAAATCTTTATTTGTTCTGTTCTGAAGCCAGGAGGGTGATTTTGCTGCTACACAAATAGAGTTTGTCCTTCTGGAAGAGTCACGTTCCTGTGACTGCTTCCAAGCAGTCAAACTTTCTCATGGTTTTTTAGAGCACTTGGAGAGCTCTTTGGTATTATTCCATTAGGGATAAGACAATTTCAGTGGAAACCTGATCTCCAGTCTCTTGTATTGTACTGAGTTTTGTGGACATGTACAATTCTACATACCATCTAGCAGGTTGATTATGAAAGAAATCAGTGAATCTCCTTTGCAACTAAAAGCCAGTTTTCTGTTTTTTTCTCTTAAAAGGTGCTCTCCCTTCTTGCTTATGTCCTGTTGAGAGCCAGTTTTGTAAACCCTACATGAGAAAGATTTTTCCATCATTTAGTCTGACTTTACTTTGTAATGGTCTTAATAATTTTTTATGTGTTCTTTTTCTCTGCGTCCTACATTTTATTCTTTACAGCTTTTACTATTCCTCTGGCTTTGGGGGGAATGTTTTCATTATCTCAGATTTTTCTGGGCTGACTGATCATCCCTTTTTTTGGTCCACCTTTGCTTGCTAATTTCTCCTCTTTGTTTCCCAGCTGAGTAGAATTAAATGTTTTTCTGTGATTCCTTAACTGAACTTCACTTGTAACGCACTCCGTATCTTCAGCTGCCTTGTCCTGTATTAAAGTGACTAAAAAGGGGAAATTTTCCTCTTTTGGATTCATGAGTACTATAGTTTCTACAGGTATAATATCACTGTGTAAGGAAAGGTAGATGTAAGACTTTTGTAAGGAGTTAAGTTATTGGTAAGAACGTAATAACTTGGTTTAATTCAGGATTTTAGAAAAATTGGTTCACTTGAGAAAATTGCTTGGGGTGTTTTATCTCAGCCACTGCACATATTTTATGTAGCATTTTAGTGCTCCTGGGAGGGATGAGCACTGAAGACAGCAAGGTACTAAGCCAGCTGTATTTCTATAAACCAAAAGAAATTACATCTAAAATGCCCAGAGAAATAATTTGCTGTGTAATTTCCTTGTGCATACCCACCATCTCTTTGGAATCTCTAAGAGAGGAGTTATCCTGCTCTTTTCCTTGAGAAGATGTATGAATTGAAGGCTAAGAGAAGCTGGGCAAAGAGGGGAATTAAGTAAGAAATAAATCCTCCTTCTGTGGTGCATATAGGAAAATAGGCATAAATAAAAGTTTAAGATACAAAGAGAGGGGGTGTTCTACATAGATTCAATTAAATACATGCAGAAAAAGCCTTTGTCCTCTATGGAAGCCATGTGCCTTCAGAAAGTAAAAAGGGCAGTTAAAGAAAGGGTGCATCTTGTTCAATTTCAAATATTACACCTTTGAATCAGTGGAGGATAATGTAAAAATATTTCTATTTTTTCAAAAGAGAGAATGCTGTTTGCAAGAGATATCAATGGACACCATTCTTTATCTCTGAGTAATGGAAAAAAAGGTATGTTATCTTGTGTTTCTTATTGTGAAATTTCAGTGTATTTTTCTCCTCCTAGAATAACTTTAACTTCTTAGCCCTGGCTTTGGACATGTGGGTTTATTTCAAATTCTTTCATGATAATGCTTTTCTTTGACATGTTTGCCTTTGTTCTGTATCTGAGTACCAGAAAGGCCTGTTATCAAGATGGAAAAGACAGAAAAGAGTTCTTGTTGCAGCACTTCTGAACAATGTCTGCAACTTTGTCTATGCGGTCTTTGTGCTGCCTTGAAGAAAAAATCTAATGTGGATGTATAGGCTTTCAGGTGGTGTGGAGAGCATCTGTCTGAAAATTTGTTCTCATTTATGTAGGTTTGGAAAGGATTTTCTGATTTGTTTCCTGTATGCAGAGATGTTCAAAATACCTTATCCTTGATACTGTTATGTAGTATCAAATACCTCATGCCAAATAAAACCAGGATGTATTTTTGGTAACTGAGGAACAGCAGGTTCTGAAGGGTTTAAAATAGATGACATATGATACCAAGAATAGCCCAGTGCAACTTAGCCAACCTGAGAAAGTATTCAAAGAGCACACCAAAATGGAGGGCAGTTCTATACTCCATTCTTTCACTAACATTTATTTTGCCATTTTTGCTTTGTTTTGCTTCAAGCTTTTAATTAAGATTTCCTTGGCTTTGCTGACCCATTTCTATATTGTTAAAGGCAACAGAAAAGAAGCTGCCAGGATAGCAGAAGAGATCTATGGAATAGTCCCAGGTAAAGTAAAAATATGGACTCTCTGACATTTAAATGTTTATTTGCCACATTTTTGTAACTTGAGGATTTAAATCAGTGAGTTGCCATGAAATAAGGGATTTTTTGCTAAATGCATGGGTAAATGTTTTAACCTGAAAACATTTACCTGAAAACAGCCTCCCATTTCTGGGGTCTTTGCAGTGTCAGTGTGTGTTGGCATGATTTAGGTGTGCAAAATATGAGACTCCAACAGTTACCCAGCTAGAATGAGGACAACATTTGCTCAAGGCACTATGGTAAACAAAAACGTTGTTCTCAGATGCAAGGTATTCTTTATCAGTGGTTACAGATGGTTTTACTAAACACCCAGTTTTACTGCCAGAGAATATTTAAGGAAAAGTTTTAGCACATTGATTTTCTGAAAGGAGATGCTAGGAGGATATAACTAATGACTTTATGAATCCAAGCCAAGAATCCTTGTTTTGTTAAATCAGATGATAAAAATGAATGCAGCTAAAATTTTTCTGAAAAATACACAGCACAAGAATATATTGTATTTCATAGGTTGCTTCGTGGGTCATGGTTTTGTTTTTTTTCAAGTGATTTTAGTCCTTCACATCACTGCCATAATAATGAATAGGCATGTGTTTGCATGCCTGTTAATTCCACTAATTAAAATGACACAGTGTTTTAAATTTACTGCTAACAAGGGGTTATTTTCCTAGCTGAAGATTCTTATCAGCATTGTGACATCACACATTTTTATGTGACTCATTTGTTGGGCACTGCTTCATTATGGATTGTGCCATCATGAACAGGCACATGAACAGCAGCAGAACACAGATGGTGTGAGATGGCCACCCAAAGCAGGGAGATTAAGATCTGGCCAAGAGAAATACCGCAGCCAAGCATTTTTGACAAAGCTTTTATGAAGCCTGTATATCTAAAGACATGTCTTTGTTATTAATTTATTTTTTATTCCCAAGAGTATAATTCCAATCATTTATTACTGTCATTTTTTTCCAAGCACCTTTATGCAATCATAGTGTGACATGTGGTGAAGAGCAGCTTTTCCTTCATTTAGGTTCCTATTGAGGTACCTTGAAATTCAGCAGGCCATAACATATTTTTATCTGCAAGTTGCCATTTGCAGAAAGCCATTAAGGATAGTCTTACAAAATGTAAGATCATGTGATATTGTTGCTGGGGCACTATATCATATTACAGTCAGAGTTCCACAACCTTTTCTCTTTGCAGTGAAGCAGCACAGCAGCAGCAAGGCTGCTTCATTTATCGGTAGGCATTTAAAAAGAGCACCTTCAGTCATGTCACTCCCAGCTGAGACAGGGAGATGTGCCCCATATGGGAACTATATTTGCCACACGTTTCAGGGAGGTAGGTTGTGTGGCTGGTGTGGAAGTGTGCAGAGGTGTGTGTTATCCTGAGGTTGTGGTTGCATACACATGCATTGGAAATGCCCTGGAAATGCATGTGAGAACACGCACTGCACGTGTGACACTCTGCTTAAAAGGTTAAATAAGGCCCTGTAGCTCTGTTGTCTGAGTAACTCCTGAATCTTCCTGCTGTATAAGGGCTCTGGACTTTGTCACTTGCAATGTGTTCTGACTTTCTGAACTGAGCTTGCCTATTTCAGTCACCAGCATGATGAGAGGTGTGGGGTATTTTGGATGTTTTTAGGAAGATGTTTCTTGGTTCCTGTTTCCATCATTTTGACTGATGTGTCATTCAGAGCCTTGCCATATATTGTGCCAGCTGGCCTTTCCATGCCAGGTACCTGCCTTAGGAGCCAAGGAAGTGCTCCTTAAAGAAATGGAAACAAAAGTAATAACTATGGTTAGAACTGTAAATCCAATAGCTGAAGTGCATCCTGGTCCTTGGGTAACAAAAGGAGACTCCTTTGGCCACGGGTGAAACTTCTGCTGTGTCCTTGGCCTCAAGTCTCCATGGATGTGTCTGTGCTTCCAATTGATTTCTCCCTGCCTTGGGTAACATTTGAAATGGAGATAAAGCACCCTTTCCATTCCCTCTGGTGTGTGGCATAGCTGAAAAAACTAAACAGGACAAGGGTTTCAAACACAGTGCCCATGGGGTTGCTGTACAACAGAGCGTGAATGCAAACACTGGTATTGCTTCTGTCCTGTGGCACTGGAAATGCAGCTGGCCTTTGGAGAAATACTTACTATACACATTGTGTCACAGTATGGGTATAAATTTTAATATAGGACAAGTAAATTTGCTCTCTACTTGAGTGGCAGGGATTTAACCTGAGCTGAATGTCTATGCTTGTAAGTAGTAGCTAGGCTAAAGAATTATTTTTCTTGGCACATAAATAGATTAAGGTACGAAAAAGGGAAAGCAAGCCTACGTGAAGGAGTCTGAAGAGTTCAACATCTCAAAATTATTAAAGAAGAAAAGTAAAACCTTCAGGCAGGATTTGTTTTTCCATGTATTTTCTAAAATCTTCCGGTGAAGAGGATGATTAAACCTGTTACATGGTAGTCTGAGAGGGAGGATGTTATTTATGAAATTGTCAGTTCAGGAAATAAAACTGCCAAGGACATGCCAGAATTCATTTGATGGACAAGTCATCTCTGCTATGAGGCTCTTAACAAAGTGTCAGAGAAGCTGGGATGCAATTTGTGACAAGAGCTCCCTAGGAAAGGTGGAGGCTGATATGGTTTTGAGTAGGGGAATTTCAGGGTTCTGAAGTCTCCGTATGAGACCCATCAGCACTAAACTCATGATCTTTGATGAAACATTTTTTTAGCTGTTCTTTTAAAAGTTCTGCTGAGAAGCTTTTGCTTAGGTCCCTTAGCGAGCAGCCAGCTTTCTCAGGATTGCTGACTCCTCAGCTGCTCTGCTGAAATCAATTCATCATACAGTTTCACTGCTGAGCCCACACTGATTTCAGCCCCGATCTGCATTTACACGTGGCTGTGCTTCCCCTGTCCTCCCAGGCTCTGCTTTTGCCGCATACCTGAATTAGCTTCCATGCATTTGCTGTTTCAGGCAGCTGGGCAGACCGATCCCCTCTTCATGATGCTGCCTTCCAGGGACGCCTTCTCTCTCTGAAAACTTTGATTGCACAGGTAAAAGCCCACAAGTAAAGAAAAGGTTGGGAAGAGGGGTGGTTTCACATGAATTGCATTTATGGGCTGGTGAGCTGGTAATAGAGTGCAAGAGGGCATAAGAAATATTGCTGTATGAATAATATATCAGCACAAACACCTCTGGGCATGTATTAGTTTGCTTAGTGAAGAAGCTGGGGACAAGCCTGGGACAAAGACTATCACAGCTTGTAGCTTGCTATATAATAGACAGTGATCCTTGTGCTCTTTCTCAATGATGAATCATGCAACTAGGCTTGAGAATAGGGACAATAAATACGTATATGTAGGCTATTGAAAAAGAAAACAAAAACAAACAGTAAAAAGCTGTAAAAGTGCATCTTGCTTTTTAGAAAGTCAGCCTGAAACCCTCTGCTCCAAAAGGAACTGAGAGTTGAGGCAAAAAAAAGAGAGGAGAGAATACATGAGAAAGGACAAGAAACTGCTTATGAAAAGGTTTAGGTTATGGTTCCTTGTGCTCTGCCAACCATCTTCCTCACCACCTTTGCTTAAACTCAGTGTCCTCATGTGGCATGAATAGGCAACTGTCCCACTCTCCCTCTTGTCCCCATGGCAACTGCAGGGAAATTAATTCCCTGAGTGTAAAGCTTTTTGACTTGGCTATCAGACTTTTTAGAGTCAAGGTAAATGATTTTTACTAGAGGCCACAGCTCAAATGGACAACATCCTCAAGGAGTAGAGCTGCTAGTGTCAAAGTCTCCACTCCAGACATCTCTTGAGGCACAGTTGCAGCTAAAAAAAGATGCTGTTTACAGACAGTATTCGCCCTCCCATTTTCTGATCCCTCTTTTCTTCACCTGCTGACATAAAATGATTTTTATGGAAAAGGAAGTGATGGAGGTTAGAGATAAAAAGAAAGAGGCTTTATTTATTCAGGGATTTGATGGTTTTCTGACTCCTCTAATCTTCATTTATGCTGGCCTTACACCACCTGCTTCGTGGAGCACCCAGTGTTGTGGTTATTCACCAGATGCCCTGGTTATACGCTGTTCATGGTTGTACACCAAAGAAGAACCCGGTGGTGTGGTTATATCATTTAGTTAATTCATCTTTTCTCCTTATCCTGAAGACATTTAATTTTGGGAGTAAAGGATGAAGGTCCTTGCTGATGAAAAGAGATCAAGGCAGCAATGTCTGTAGAGCCTGAATTGGAGCTGAGTCACCACAGATTGATAAATGTAGGGATGCAGCTATTCAAGGAGCAGCATAATCGTTGCTCATTGACTGCAATGTAGTTACACTACTAGCCTGAAATTAGGTATGGGACTGTACTTGAGTATCTGTGGGATGCTCAGAAGTCTCTACTGCAGCACCATAGCTTTCCAGAAAGCCAGTGAGGCTCTGGCTCCACAGGGAATGCCTGGACATAGGGAGGCGATGTAGTGCTGAGGTTTAAAGCAGCTCAAGAACTCACCAATGCCTGTTTCAATGCCTGAAAAAAGAGTTTACTTTTTCATGTACATCAAAAACAAGGTTTAACATGAGTGATGTTTGGCAAACAGCCATTGTAAGATCTACAACTTATTCTCCATTTTGTAGTGAAAGGAATTGTTCTTTTTCCCAAGATACCAATGCTTATTCTTTCACTTGGAATGACTGAGTTTTATTTGTTAAATATATATATACATGTATATATGAGTAATTATTGAGAATAGGTCTCCTTATTAGGAGTCTCTAGAAGACATTAATCTTGAATGAATATGCTGATCACTAAGTATGAAACAACCATACAATTAGAAAATGGAATAATCTATTTTTTCAAGGTTTTATCTATTCCCCTAGCACCATTGTAACGCATGAGAAATTTTAACAACAATTTTTACATTAATAATATTTTCACATGACTGAAAAAGATTGTTTTTCTATCATATAATGCTTAGCCTGAAGTGATTACAGTGGTTGCTTTTAATACAGCATCAGGACTGCTTTTTTGCCGTGTGAGGTTGCTCCCAGGTGCTCCTTTCTGCCCATTGCGCTGGGTATTGTGTACCAAAAAGTGCATTGCTGCCATCTCGTGAGCTGCCCTGTCTATAGCACATCAGGCAGACACCAACTGAGCTTCACAATATGACATCAAGTGGAAAATGGAGCTGCTTCCAGGCCTGTTCTCACACGTGGTTGTAAAAGCTTAATTACCAGGAGATTTCGTTTCATTCAGAGGAAAACGCATATGACAACTGCTTTCTCCTTTGTGAATATGTCTGGTTTGTCTTTGTGCAGGAATAGATATGGCAACTGTCAATTAGGAAAATACCTGTAATAAGGCATTTATAAATCACTGGGGTTTTTTCCAGTGTAAAACATTTCCTGGATGGTCAGATAAGAGGAACTGATTTGTGGGTGGGATTTGACTCATCTCTCTTACAGGTTTACCAGGTACTTACTACCTCTGAGTGAAACACACTTGGGTACCCCACATAGTCAATGAAAGGACTTTTAGGACACAATTCATCTGCCCTACTAGAAACAGCTGCTTTAGCACAGGATGAATCATATTCTAGGGAAGCCTGTTTCTCCCCACTGAAGGAGTGGCCAGCTCCAGCCGAGCTGCAGATACCTGTGCCAGAAGCATCCTCATCCAGGAAGGTTAATACCTCCAGCTGTAGCTCCTGGTGCAGGACTTAGTAGGGAAGGGAATGCCACCCTTATAAGTTAAAGAAATGTGATGTCTTTCCTGCAATTGACTAAAGAACTAGAAACGGAAGGCATAGTTTGTAGCTGCTCCCTCTTTAACCCCATCACCAGTTATGGTTTGTGGGGGCAAGAACTGAATCACTGACAGCACCAATCCAACCTGAGTACTTTCCCTAGACATGCACCCACTGCATGGGCACCTGCACCAGCCTGGCAGAGCTGTGGTTTGGGCAGCTCTCCCCTCACACCCCTGGTCCCACGTTGTAGGGTTTCAACGTGAACCTGGTGACAACAGACCGTGTGTCAGCTCTCCACGAGGCCTGCCTGGGTGGCCACGTCGCCTGCGCCAAGGTGCTGCTGGAAAATGGTGCCCAGGTAAGTCCTGGGGATGCCACTGGGGACATGGGCACCTGGAGAATGGATGCTCCCTGCATCAATGGGGATGTTGGACAGGCTGTCCGTGTGGCAGGGCCAAGATGCAGGTGGACATCTCTGACAGAAATGTGGAAAAATATAAGTGTGCTGTTTCCCTGGGTGATAGATTTGTATCCCCCTTGTATCATCCCATTATTCTCTTCTGTTTTCCCTTTGTGTGTGAAACATAGTCACAGTTGACGGAAAAAGAATGAAAGATGCTAAGTGAACTAACCTTGAAGAAAGTAGCTTACGCCTTTATCCTCCCCCTACCCCCTCAGCAATGATCACTGGAATTACATCTGGTTTTCTATGGGATGGTTTGGGAGTCTCATGTAAGTAAAAATGGATGTGCTTGAAGCAATGAATCATTTTATCTGCTAATAAAATAACAATTCCCACAGCTGAACCTAAGGCAGAATACCTGTTCACAGTGGAGATTAAGGAATGGATGAAATATATAAGAATATTTTTATGTCAGCTGGGTTTTCAAGTAAAATTTATATGGCAAGAAACCAAGCTGCACCAAAACAGTCAACAGACCTCCAGTGCCTCCAGCAGCTCCAGCCACACCTGCCTGATGAGACTGGGAGGAGGTGAGGGCAGTGGAAATTGTACAAATTGGCACTTGCTTGCATAATCCATTGCTCTTCTCCAGTGTACCACAGAGTTAGAGACATGCAGATTTGCTTCATAAAGTGCCCCTGAGGGCTTGCTATGTAGTTAAACATAGCATAAACAGGGATATGGTGTGATTCTCAGGGTGTCCTGCTCAGGGCCAGGAGCTGGACTCCATGATCTCGATGGGTCCCTTCCAACTCAGGATATTTCTGATTCTGTGGTTCTGTGATCTACAGCTCTGCTGTCCCAATGGAGAATGGCAATAGTGGTTCTTGCCAGATCTTTACATCAGAAGTCAGGGAAGAAAATTTTCTGTCTTGCACAGACACGCCTGCATATCAACTTCTTCAAGCTCCTTTTCTGTTTGGGATTATAATTCTATGAAAATTTCTTTTGCTGGAAATGCGTTTTCAGGTGAAAGTATTAAACATAAAGTAAATGTTTCCATTTAAAAAGCAAAGCCATTTTCATTTGAGGGTGTTCCACCTTGAGGCTTATGCAAACTAAACAATCTTGAAGATACTCAACTTCTTCACATTAAAAAAAAAGAAAGAATAAAATATTGCATTTTTTAGCAGCTCCAGGAGGAGCATTCATAGCAGGCGGTGTCTCTGCCTTATGGCACTAACTATCTGGGAAAGAGGGCAGACATCAGAGGAGAACGTTATATATGTTATGTCACAACATATAACTCAGAAAGTTGTGAATAAAATAATTCCTGAGATTACACAAGACAGGAGTCTTGCTCTGGTGCGCTTCTGGTGGAGGCATGTTGCAGGGGCGTTCCTCTTATATCGGGTTATCCTGAGTGTGTCTTGCTGTTGCAGGTCAATGCAGTCACTATTGATGGGATCACTCCTCTGTTCAATGCCTGCTGCAGTGGCAGTGCAGCCTGTGTCAACATGCTGCTGGAATTCGGAGCCAAGGCGCAGCTGGGGAACCACCTGCCTTCGCCCATCCACGAAGCGGTCAAGAGAGGTAACGTTCAGGGTGTGAGCGGAGCCAGAATAGCTACGTGACAAATGTGCCTTTTGTTGTTGACAAAGCATTAACAAAAAAATCCGTATCAGTACAGATAAATGGGCTTGGCTTTCTCACAGCTCTTGTGCCCTCACAGGTATATCTGGGTGTGTTCTGCTCTGCAGCAATTCAGTGACAGCTCTGCCTCCACAGGTCACAGGGAGTGCATGGAAACCCTTCTGGCCCACGAGGTGGACATTGACCAAGAAGACCAGCAGCATGGGACCCCTCTCTACGTGGCCTGCACGTACCAGAGGACAGACTGCGTCAGGAAGCTTTTGGAGCTAGGTACACCTGGAAGAGGGGCCAGGGGAGAGCTATGGTGGTGTGAGTCAATGCCACTGCTCTCTCTGAGCTGCCTCTCCACTTAAAACACTGTGGGTTATTTCCATAAGAGTCGTTTGGGCAGTGAGTCTGTGAGACTCATTTGAGGCCATTAAAAATTTCCCCTGTGTTGATGAAGACATTATGATTTCCTAAGTAAAAAGCCCTCTATTACAGACAGCTCCCTGAGGGTATCTGAATGTGAAAACAGAATTATTTTTGTTTTCTAGCATAGTAACATGAAGCACAGAAAATGCTGGCTAATATTACTGATCAAAATCAACTCTTGCTTAACATAGCAGTTTATACGAACCATTAACTCCACCTACTCCTCAGTGGATGATGAGGGCAGCAGTAAAACTGCTTGGAAAAATAATCGCTGCAGGTCCAGGCACAGGTTATGAACTAGCGTAAATTTTTGCTGTCAGTGTGCATTAGCTGACTTACACCTGCTCAAAGTGTGGCCCTGCTGTGCCCAGCCAGCCTGGGGCAAGCATTTTGCTTGCTGTGCTTCCAGAGTTATTATGATGAGATATCTAAAGGTTTGGGGTTTTTTTCCCCTGGGAATTAAATTAACATAATCCATGTTAGATTTTATGCTATTAACAATTTTAAAGAACATATGGTAGGTAGGCTTTGAACATGTATTGGGGCTGAAGGTTGAGCTGCTTAGTTCTGAGCATTGCAGACAGGGTTTGGTGGCCCAGAGGACTCTTACAGAGCAGGTATTTGACCTGATGAGCTTTGCACAGCTTCTACTGAGATATGGGGGGAGTCCTGTGTGCCATCCATCCCCTTCATTTATTGTGGCTATGGTGGAAGCCTGTGTGATGCAGGTTTGGACAGTCCCAGCTGCCTTTCAGATCTAACCATGTGCTCTTGTTCACCCAAGGAGCCAATGTGAACATGGGGAAGCGATTAGACACCCCCTTGCACGTGGCAGTGAGGAAATCCAGTGTGGAGATAGTTGTCTTGCTGACAGACTATGGTGCTAACCCAAAATGCAGAAATGCTGACCTCAAATGTGCCCTGGATCTTGCCACGCCCAACAGTAAAGTGGAGCAGGCACTTCTGCTTCGGGAAGGTAATGGTTTCCTTTTTTCTTCTCATTTTTAAAGTAAAGCTGTATTTATATCCTTTACCTAAGTAGATTTTCTTAAATGCTTTTACAAGTAATGCTCTATATAAGTTCTCTTACCTTCTCTGCTGCCTTCAAACCTGCAACACGACACAGAAATCTGTTTTGTTGCTAGATTTGCCACCTGGTGCTACCGTTTTAGTGGTAAATCAGTCAGTTATTCTGTGCTATCTTTTCCTGTCTACTGAAGGAAAATCATACATATTTACCTGGTGGGACTCCTAGGGTTAAAAACTGCCAGGAAAGATTCTTAATAGATAATATTTTAATACCACCATCCAGTGTTCAGCCTTGCACCATGGCTCAACAAGTCAGTGTGTCTTTGGTTGCCAGGAGAAAGCAGAGCTCTTTGCCAGGTGACTCTTCAGCTTCACAGCTCTTCCATGTGGTTTATGGAGCTGCAATCCCAGCACAGACCAGCACTTTGCTGTTTACCTCCAGGCTTCCTGCAATTAATTATCTTTCCTGTTTACTGGAAGAAACCTCTGAGCAGAAATGAATCAGGATCCTCTTGTGCCATTTTCACCTGCACAACATTTGGCCAGAACTTGATGCATCCAATAGCAATATCCCTGTGCTCTGGGCTTGCTGAATTAGTTCTCCCCTCCTCTACTCTCCGTGCTTCCCAGCTCACTCACTGGTACCCTGTTAGCCACTCTGTGCCTCCCTGAGGCTTTGAGAAGGTGGAGGATGAATGTTGCTCCACCCTTGCAATACAGCCTCCCACCTTCCTGAGCCTGCTCACAACCCACCAAGGACCAAATGTGCAGCAGGAGCCCACTACCAAACAGCTCTGGCATGGCAAATTAATAAACATCCGTGTTGCACATAGGCTTTGTGCCGACCCTCTGAACACAGGTGTGCTTTATGGAGAAAATGAAACATTGGCTTAATATCCTTCTGTCCTGTTCCCTTTCTCCATGACTTTTCATGCAGAGCTCTAATTTGTCATGTCTAAAACCTTCTGGGAGGACTTTGTTTGAATGCTTCTCACCTTGTGTGACTGCTGTCCCCATACCTAAGTTGCTCAGGGCTCAGTGGCAGACTGTGTGAGTAAAGGCAGGGCTGCCAAGTGTCCAGCTACCGTAGCCCTGTGTAAATCAGAGTTTGTGTAGATAAAGAAATATACTAGTATTAATAATTTTCTCTTCCTGAACTTTTCTTTTGATTTCCACTCTCATCTTGTCACTCTCTTCTCCCTTGCAGTCAGAGAGGCTCTAGAGGCATTTCAATTCCTGCTGACTCTCTGTTTTTCGGGCATGAAGTTTCCTCAGTTTCCTCACCTTCAGTTCCACTTTTAGATATTTTGCTGTGCTTAGCTACCCTTTCCCCCTACTTCTGTGTTTTCTGAGGTCCTTCTGTTTGAAATAAGTACCCCAGGCTAAAGAGTTTTTCTGCCCCCAACTTCTCCACTGTGGTAACTTAGGTGGGTCCCTTTAATTGCTCCTCTCACTAGCTATTAAATGGTGTGAAATATACAATTTGTCTGTTTTACTAAGTGCTTTAGGAGATGCTGGTTTCTGTCTTCACTTCCAGTGACAGTTGTACAAATGCTCTTTTTTATATATCCCATATTTTTCCATTAATTTCTTCTCAGATGGGATAGTATCAGCCTGTTTAAGCTCCTAAATTTTCCTGTAGTAAAAGCACAGGTTATGAAGCTTACCCAAAAGATCTAAGGACAGGCCTTTAGGCCCACATCTCTGCCCATTACTTGTCAAACTCTGCCATGATTGCTACTGTTTGGACAGAAACTGGAGTGGAAGGGCAAGAGAGGGTTAAAAACCTGAGCAGCTCTGGGCAGGTGTAAAGGTTCCACCTGGAGCAGCTCTGGCAAGAGGAAAGCAAAGGGGAGGCAGGGACACATTCCCTAGCAAGGTGCATTTGCACGTGCAGTTGCAGAACCAATGGAGCCTCATATCCAGTGGGTTTGTGCCTGGCATGCTCCTCACCTAACCCGTGGTGTGGTGGGGACAGCTCCGGGGAAAACACTGGGGCAGCACCACTGTGGGCAGTACTGTGCCAACCACGGCCCAGGATGAGTCCTCTGACACCTTTTCTACCACTTGACTCCCTGATGTTTAACAAGGGTTTTCACATGCAGCAAGGGAAGAGCAAAAAGACTTGGAATTTTGTCCTTGTGTCTTCCTTTTTTTTTTTTTTTTACCCTCAATGTCTTTTTGAACAAAACTTTTGAAGACTTTCTATCTTTGAGACCTTTCTTCAAAAGTTTTCCCTTCAGTCAGACTTAGTTAAAATTAGATGACACAGTAAGAAAATGTTTTCAGGAGCACTGATGGACTGCCTGACAAACACAAATATTCTGAGACTGGTCATGTAAAAAGCCTAAGTTACTACTTGTGCAGATACCTGCTGAGACACCAGTGGTTGGAAAAAGCACATTCTATATATATGAAGAATTAACTGTACTTATCCTTTATCCTCACAGAACTGCTGGGGGTTGTCTTATATCCTGAGCAAGGGCTATGCATCCTGGAGCTCTCTCTCCAGTGCAGACAATTTATGGTATTTTAAGTATTTGCTCAAGAAAAGATGCCAAACAGCCTAGCTGTGCATACAGAAAAAGGGGTTTAGTACTCACAGTTTTGAAATTGCTGAAGCAACTTTGACAACACAAATTAAATATGAACAATAATGCATCTAACTCTCCCTGACTTCAGCAAGTCATTATGTAGTGCTTGATCTGACTTGCAAATCCTGCTGGTGTTTGTTGCTTTGACTCATACCAGTGGTGGGGCTGAGGGTGCTTATTCTTGCCTTTTATCCTTCCCCCCCAGGTCCTGCCAGCCTTGCCCAGCTGTGCCGGTTGTGTATCAGAAAGCGTCTGGGCCGGTCCTGCCTATACACCGTCCACAAGCTGCACCTGCCTGAGCCACTTGAGAACTTCCTCCTTTATCGATAAGTCTGTGACTGTCCTTAGACTGGAAAAGAAAGAGGAACAAATGCTGTTTGCTCCAAGATTATTATCTCAAAGAAAAAAAATCAAAGGCATCATTTACTGTCTTCTGTGATTACCAAACATAAGCTGCCATGTGACAGTGAAATTTGAAAACACCTTTTCAGGGGCAGTGAATGGTATTGATGCCTTTTCCTGGTCTTAAAATCAAGAGTCAAACACGGTTAGAAGGGAAAAAGGGATTTTACCTTGGTATTTATTTTAAGGATCCTTAGGTGCACTATGTCCAGGTCGAATGCACCTCAATGCACACTGCAATGCACACCTCCAAAAGATCTGGTATAGCATTATAGGTTTTATTAATTAGCATATCTATCAAAAATTCCCCAATGAGAGGCTCGAATTAGCCCCCCTCCCCAGGGAACCTTCCCCTGGATGGTTCTATCTTAGTTTAAAGAATGTGTTCTGGAGAGGACCTTGGTGTCTGGGGCACACTATCCTCTACCTACGAAACTTCTAAAATGTTTAGTCTCTTAGCTTTACAAACAAGTCCAAGAATGTAGGCAAAAAGCACTAAGAATACAGAAGTTGTAAAAAGGTATAATAGGGGTATAAAAGAAAAGGCAAAAAATCATCATAGCATCAGTATTACAGATACAGTTCCCTCACAATCTATTGCCACATCGACTCACACCAGCCTGAGAAGTTCTAGTACATAAACAGCTCACTTGACACATTTGTAGATGCATACGCACACGTCCACCCACCCACATACACACAGAGATTTCCCCTGCATTTAGGACTGTATTTTTTTGTGCAGTATCTGTGCAGCTTCTTCCCTTTGTCTATCCAATCTCAATGTCAAAATCCAGGTAGTGGATGTTATTCTTCCATTAGTACGTGAAAATGAAAGCTTTCAGTGATGAACATCAGATGTATACAATATACTGCACATCTTTTGTCAGCTTTGATTTTGCATCCTTTCAACTCCTTCCTATTGTCTACTGGAGTCCTATCAATTTCCTGCAGGCTCTGGCTGTCCAGCCACTGTACATCCCTGAGCCCTGAGCACAGCTATCCCTAATGCTGACACATCTTGTCCTTGGAAGTACAAGTGACATTGTGAAAGCAAGTGCAGGGGTTTGGAGTAAACCCACAAAAATGTATGAACATCTTAAAAAACCCTTTCATCTCTTCTAAAACAAAATCCCTCCAAAGCAGTATCACCTGAGAACTGGCTGTGTTTATTACATGAAGAATTTTTTTTTTAGCTTAGTTCCAGGACAGAACTGCAAATTTTTTCATAGGGGGCACAGTAGGTGATATTTTGATGTCCATCCTTTGCAAGGTTTAAAGAAAAGCAAAGGGAAGAGTGCTGCTTTTTTTTGGCTTTGCATGCTTTGACATTTCTCAAGGTAAGTCCTTGGACTGTGGAGCTGGAGAGAAGCAGGGCCACTAAAGATGATTGTGCATCACCTAAATGTTCTCCTCTCTGGATTTTCCTCACCAGGAGAGGTTTGCAGGCTTGTCTGCTCCCTCACCCCTTATTCTAGAGGCTTTAATTACCCTCCTAGGAGAAAGGATTTTTAGAGTGTTCTAACCTTGTCCATTGTGGCATTATTTTAAATAATGCAAGGATTAGTAGCTTGGAAACAGCAGGGCTGAAAGCATGCACCTCTTTTGAGTTGAGAAATGTGGGATCCAGTGACAGTTGCAGTGCCTGTTTGACTTCGTAAAGGTTTGTTTATTTTTCCTGGGGACGTTATTCCAGGGGATGCAACGTTTCTTCAGAGCCAAATTTTGGTAAACTTCTGACATGAGACAGGCAATGGTGTTTCACTAGCTGTAGTAAAATTGGAAGCGGAATTAAAAGGAGCCTGTCTCCATTTTTCTCAACTTCTCAGGTCCAAGAGGTTGCTGACACATTTTCAGGCTGTGAAATGTAGTGGTTTCTTTATGAGTTTGGCATACTGGTACCAATTTTCACTGCCCATATATCGTAAGTCAGAGGGAATTGGCCTGCTGGAGCCTGGATATGGGACTGGCTTCCAGCAGCATTTAAGCTCCTGTCCCTGCTCCAGCAGCAACAGTCTCTGGTTCAATGCTAGTCCCTTAATGTCACTGTGACAGTTTCTCTGAGACAAAGGTCTAATGTTTCCCATACTTCTTTATGATTAATTCAGCACAAGTAAGATAAATTGAGCTGTCAGCAGCTCATGAGACTGGACCTTTGACATTACAGTCAAAAATGGATGCAGTTTTCAGCCTGTGTTTGCACATACTGAATATTATCTGATGGCAAGAGCTATTGCCCATAAAGTTGTCAGTGACATCAATGACCTTGTATGGTATAATACATCATGAATCGCAGAGATTTGAACACTAAATTCTCAAGTGCCTTTGAAAATCAAATATTATCAAGAAAGAAATGTCTATATTAATCTGATGTCAGCAGATCTCTCTGAATTCTATCTTTACTGCAAACTCACCTGCTCTGCTTATAAGGTGGCAATGAGAATACCATCTGCTCTCTAGACAGAGTCTCAGTTGTGTGAGTTGTCAGACTTGCACTGCAATCAAGGGACTAAGGCAATTTATGGGATCTATTTCAGAATGTGTGATGCTGAATTGATTTCCTGCTGCGATCATCAATGAAAGCAGTATTTCACTCTCACAGGATTTTAAATTGAAAAAATGTATCTCCATCAAGAAAATGCAAAGTCTATTCAGCCTCTCAGAAAGGTTTATCTCAAGAAGCAGGAGAAGGTGCCCTATATTTATCCCCAATATTAGCTTCCCATCAAAAAATCACCTTACCTTTCATTCTTCCTGGAGACATCCTTCTCCCTGAAATTCTGTATATCAGAGAGTCTGACAGGAACATAGCCTTAATAAATCAGAAGAGAAGCTCAGAAGTCCTGAGATTAAGAAATTTCATTAGAAACTTTACCTAGACTTTCTTGCTCTTATCTCAAAATATTAAGTTACCCATTTAATTCTCATTGACTGTACTTTGTGTTATGACAATGCATGGAAATACTGAGGAAACAGCTGGCGGAGGTATTTAACTTTTTTTGCAAACATGCCATCTCATATGAGGATAGGGAAAGACTGGGACAATTTTCTATGAGACTATTGAGTCTTGGTGATTTTTCAGAATGAGTTTGGAAAACATCTGTCAGTTGCTTATCTGCAAGTAGGAGAAGGGAAGCTAATCTCACAAGGTCTCTTTTCTTTAAAACAAGTGGTGTCTTCTCTGTCATTCTATGATCATTGACAAAAACCAGTTATTTGGGTAAGGTATGGTTTTCCTGGGGACGCAGACATTTTTATGTGCTGCAATCTCCACTGCTATACAGTGCTTTCTCAGTCTCTTGCCCAAAACCTGGCTCCACAGATTTCCCTGTAGCTTGAGATTAATTTTCCCCAGAGTTTTCTCTGCAAGCATTCTGGCCAATGAGCCACATCCTTGGGGACATACAACAGTGAATATAAATAGGCCAACATACTTTGGGAGGATTTAATAAACAATATTAAGGTAGCTAGGAAGAGAAGTTTCATTCTGATTTGGCCCCAGAAAGATCTCTGTTTTGATCTCCTGACCAGCCTCTTGGGTTCAAGGTGACCTCTGTCTCCTACAGTGCAACTCTGCTGTTGACATTTAACAATCCTCCATCCCCTCTAGAACTCAACTTTTCACAGCAGATCTGCCAGTCCCTGAATTTCTGTCTATGCTAGACTGGTGAAACTTCTTGTTATACTGTAGGACCTGAAATTCCCCTCATCTGCCTTGAGGTGCCAACATCCCACCTTCCCAGGCAGATGCAGGCTGTGAGGGAGGCTGTCTGTCCATCCACCTGTGTGCTCTTTCCTCTCATGATGGGCCTCACCTGTGCTGCTTTGGATAGTGGGACAGGAGGATCATCTCCTCCTGACTCTGTCTTCCCCCAGGCAACTTGAGCCTGGCCAACATCCTCCTCAAGGCATTTAGATTTCTTCTCTCCGCACACTCTAGAGTTAAATGTGCTGCCCCTGTGCAAACCCCTGCAAACGGGGTCAGTGTCCCCTCAGTGCTGCTCTCTGCCCTCCACTTGCTGCCTGCTCTGCGGGACAGGAGGCACAGGGGCTGCCCAGCACCCTTCTGTCCCAAACCTGACCTTCTCCTGCAGCACAACTCTAGTGTTGGCATTTAACCCCCCCCAGTCTCTACTTCATTGAAAATACTGGTGCTGTGTCCCAGCAGGGCATTAGGGCAAGTCAGATAAGAATGAAAATTACATACATTCACTGGCTCTTAGTTGAAAAATCTGTCTGACCTGTATCCTGGGGTGATTGTTCCTGATGCCTTTGTGTAATTTTTTATTTCAGAAATTAGCATTTCCCACATGCCAATTGCTCCTCACTGTAATTTTTTTAAAGTTCTGCATAAGATGTATATTATTGTCAAATATAGATTATTCCACATAGACCTTCTACCTAATTTGATTTTTATTTCCTGAAAATTCCTTTATTCTTAAATTTCACACTATTTGTAGAAACTCACAATGCATGTTGCAAGGAAATGGAAAACTGTCAGGTTTAGAATTGAAAAATCTTCAATAAAGGGTATCAGGAGTTGCAGAATAAAGCCTAATCTACATATTCAGTTGAGAACAGCATCTGGAAGGGGGGAGGCAGATGAATCAGCAGAACATGTTATTCAAGCATTTTGTTCAACAAGCCAGTCAAAGCAACAGTCAGCAAGCCTGCATTGCAACTAATATATATATACTTTCTAGCAATGGGCAAAGTTTCTCACATGAAAGATTTTGAAGTTATTTTTCAGTGAATTAAACTTACATATTCAGAACTTTCATTCACAGCAATCGCAGAATAGAGTAAATAGTACAAAATAGCTGTAAATGCCAAAAGCCAGGACATAGTCAATATACTGATTTTTGTTGTACTTACTCTGTGGTATTATCTTTTACACGTTTGAGTTACCAGAATCACGACTGCTAACTTGGCTTGCTTTCATTCAAGTGCAAAACTGAGGTCTGAAAAATATTATTATGTTCCAGCTATCTGTAAAAATAATGACTTTGGTAATTACTATAATGACATATTTAATGTTTTTAACTACAAGATGGCACAAACTCTGTGTTGGCTAGGAACAGGGGAGAAGATGAGACTCCCAAACCACTCTTGGCAGGGAAGGGAGGATTTGTGTTGAAACCCATGGGCTTTCTAGTTTTGGCCTTTCTTCCAGATGTAAAGATTCAGTGGAAAAGATCTGAAGAGGATCAGAAGAAATACCTTTCCCTTAGCAGCCTTTCAGGCCTCGAGGCTATGGCTTTTTTTGTCTGATTTCCTACACAGCACAAGCCACAGGACCTCAACCAGGATCGGCACTAACCAGGATCAGGCACTGGACTACAGCATCTTTTAAAAAACATGGAAGTCATACAGGGTGCCCTGTCCAGACAGCCTACATGGGAGCTGCTCTGCAGGTGTTTTCACCCCAGCCCTTGAGCAGTGATAGGATGAGGGTTTGTTTTCTTCTTTATGTACTCCTGCTCTTGCCCAGAGCCAGGAGCCACTGCCACTGCCAGCGAGATGGTTCACTGTGCCAGTGGTGCTGCCTGGGCAAAGCCTGCTGGATTAGTGCCTGGAATTCTGGTATCCCAAACTTGTAGAAAATAAGATGAAAATTAAAGTAATTAAGGACTAAAATTGATATATTGACTATGTGCTGGGTTTTCTGGCATTTGGCAGGTGAATTGCTAGGCACTGGTTACAGAGCCAGGAGCAGCCTGAGGAGTATCAAGAAGGATAAATAGAGCCCTGGGAGTGGCAGGGTTTGAAAGGGCCAGATGAATATAGTGAAACGACACATGGTTACCGGGCTGGTGCCACAGCCAGGGGTTTGGCTGGTTAGGATGTGGAATTTGCTTTAAGAAACCTGATCTATTGGAAGGGATTCTCTCAGGGAAAGGGGAGGAACATCTTCAGTCACAAGGTTGCCAAGCTGTGGAACACTCTTTAAACTACAGCTGCAGGAGGAAAGGAATCTCAATCCATCCCACTCCTGGCAGTTTGATGTCAGGGCCAATAAGAGATGCACAGAGCCTGGAGAGGGATGACAGGTCAGCAGAGAGCATGAAGTGCAGCACAAAGGAATTCCCCCCTCTCCAGCCAGTAAGTCAGCTTTATCCAGCACCCAGTGCTGGGGGTGGGATTTAACACACTTAAATGCCTCTGTGCAAACACACACATCATTGGGAATAAACAAGGTGAGTTACAGATGTGTGCAGACCTGCAGGGCTCTGATCTCACTGGCGTCATGGAGATGTGGTGGAATGGCTCCTGTGGCTGCAATGTTGGAATGGAAGGATACAGGCTCTTTAGAAATGGCAGGCAGAGGAGATGTGGAGGAGGTGTCTCCCTCTCTGTCAATGACCAGCCGGAGTGCATGGATCTCTGCCTGGGTATGGATGAGGAGCTGACTGAGATCTTTGGGGTCAGGATTAAAGGTAGGGTAGGGACATTAGAGTGGGGGTCTGTTACAGGCCACTTGACCAGGAAGACTGAATGGGTGAGGCCCCTACAGACAAACAGTGGGAGCCTCACATTCACAAGCTCTGGTCCTCGTGGGGAATTTCTACTAAGCCGGTATCTGTTGGATGGACATGACAGTAGGGCATAGGCAAACCAGGCAGTTCCTGGAATGCATTGATAAGAACTTCCTTCTCCAGGTGATAAAGGTGCCAATGAGGAGAGGTGCTGTGCTGTACTTTGTTCTCACCAACAAGGAGATGCTGGTGGGGAATGTGAAACTCAAAGTGAAGCCTTGGCTGCAGTGACCATGGAATGGTAGAGTTCCTTAGGGCACCTGGAAATGTTCAAGGCCAGGCTAGATGGAGCTCTGAGCAACCTGGTCTGGTGGAAGATGCCCCTGCCTATGGCAGGGAATTTGGACCTAGATGATTTTTAAGGTGTCTTGCAACCCAAACCATTCTGTGATTCTGTGAATTTTGCAGCATCCTGCCATTTTTTTAGCTGTTTGTTACTTGCTAGCAGTATACTTTTGTGGTGAAAGGTTCATTTTTTGCCAGGTCTACCTGCTGGCTATAGAGGTTAGCATGCCCTAATGGTATAGAAATTAGACAGCATGGGAAGGGAGGGAGATGTAGAGATTTCCAGAAAAAACTTGTTCCAACTTTTATTTTTTGTCCTAGGAATGTGAGGGAAATGTGGGAGTTTTTGTTTTAGGAAGAGAACAATTAAAGACTCCACAGGCTTTATGACTTACTCACTTTTTGTTGCCCATATAATTCCCCAGCAGCTTCACAAACATGATTCCAAATTATCTTTTTTTTGGTGGGAGGAGGGGGTATTGTTCTCTGCACTTTTCTTGCACTAGATGCTGACTTAATACCTATTTTACTCTGGTCACAATGAACAAATTGTTATAGGCAGTGACAGTGACCCTGAATTTCTTTGAAGCCTGCTTTACCAATCCCCATGAGGGTGATAGGGTTTACTAACAGTGGAAACAAGGCATATTTTTTTCATGTTTTATGCATTAAAACCAAAAAATATATACTCCTCAAACTATGTAAAAACTAGTGCTCCCTTTTCATTCTATCTCCATCACAATGTAAGTAAGCTGAAATACTTTTAAGGACATTGACCCAGAGGTTCATCCTTTGCATATTATTAGTATTTCATTATCCTACAGGGAGATGTTTGCTCTTAACTGCTTCAGAGCGTGAGTACCTGCTGCCTGGAGCCTGATGTGTATAAAAATACTTTTTGTCCCAGCAGCTTTGTGCCTTTCATTACTGAGTACCTGTTGAAGACCACTTATCCCCAAACATCCCAGAGCAGCTCCTAATTAATGAATGTCATAATTTTTCTTTGCTACTTGTGCTTTCAGGGTCACGACAGATTTACAGTGCGGCATAGATATGAAACACAGTATCCTGAATAACTACACTGACTGAGGAACACATTTTTTGGGTTGGGAATTTCCAAGACTTCAATGAGAACTTTCCTCTAAAACAATGCCAACAAGTAAAAATAATGCCAGCTTGTTTCCACAGGCAGGTTTCCACAGGCTGTTGGTGTAGAGAAGGCAAGACATTTCCCCCTGAGCTGACACAGCTCTTTTTCTCAAAGTGCTTTCCAGCTTTACCCCCAAAATGCTCCCCTCCCACTCACTGTGGACAGCCATTGTTGCAGGACACCACAGCTACTCTGCTGGGTGTCTGGCAGGATGGCACCTCATTTGATATTTATGAAAGCCTTTGAGCTGAAATTATTTACTGTGCAGAAAATGTCCCCGTCCACTATTCATCCATTGTAAGGGGCTGAGAAATACCTGGGTTTTTCATGCTTGCAGCAGCTTGGGAAAATATATGGTTTTGCCATTGACCATTAAATTACTCATTAGGGATGTTTTTTTCTTTCTTTCCTTTTTTTTTCTTTCTTTTTTCTTTTATATTTTGGATATGTCTCAAGCATGTGACCAAAAAGATTCATCCTTGGTACACTTTAACAGATAATTCTCTTTGCTGGTACAAATATCTAGCAAACTTTGTCATCAGAAGAAATGGTAATTTGAGTGAGGGGCATGTTTCAGATCTTCAGCTGCCTGCCCCAATGCTGTCACAAGAAGAGGTGATGAGAAAATAATAACCACCTTTTCAAGCTGGAGATGAGTTAGAAAACTCTTGTTTTGTGGTCTGCATGTGCAGACAGCTCCCAGATCTGCTCTGAAGAGGGCAGGTGTGTGGAGAACTGGCCCCTCTAAGCAGTCTGAGAGGTATGAGGGGTGTGAGGGGTGTGTGGGCTCTGAGGGTGCAGGAGCATACGTGTCTGGCCCTCACTGCCTCCCTGCAGCCCTGCCAGGGCAAGAGCTGGCTGCAGACCTTTCCCTGCCTACCACCCACTGAAGGGCTGTTGGGGTCCTAGGGAGGTTCTTGGGACATGGAGATGATCCTGGGATGTGATGTGGAGTGGCCCACACCAGGTTAGGTGCAGCCTTGGGAAAGGTCGTTTGGAGTCTGCTGTGCACCACGGATGTCCCACAGCTGGAGGGTCAGGCAGCCCTGCCACACATTTCCATCTTTATGCCTCAGGTAAGCCCTGCACTCTGTACATCAGTCCCCAGAGGTGGCTTCCCTTCTGCAGCACCATCAGATATCCAGATGAGTGGCCAAGCTGGATATTGTACTGAGAAAAAACATGTATACTTGTCACTGTGCTCAGCTCATAATCCTTTAGGAAGGGGAACTCTTATTTTTACAATATTAGCATAGTGCATCAGCATCCGTTGGCTGTTTCAGAGGATTTCCAGCCTCATGCAAAACAAAAGCTGAGCTGTGCTCAGGGACAGCAAAGGAAACTTCTACCAAAGCACACTAGTGCTGCAGATGGCTGCTTACTGCAGTCCCAACTTTGCATTTTCAACACAAAAAATATGGATAGCTTCTGATCCAAGCAGCTTATCTGTCCAACAACAGGTGAGTGGATTTCTTAGAACTGAAGATAATGTTGGGAACAGTTCAGATCCTATGGGCTTGACTATTCTACACACCCTCTTCTCCACTGCACCAAATGCCATCTTCCAGAAGCAGGACAGGGAGATAAGTATGTTGTTCACGGGAGTTTAGTAAGTTCACACACCTTAGTAATATGCTAACAATCTTTACCAAAAGAAAATGGGAGCACCTGCTATGCCTGGGATGCTGGAGGGAACAGACCCAGATGCAGGGTCTTGGGACATTTTCTTTGGCTGCCATTATTGCTCAAGCAGTTGAGCTGTCAGTGTTGCTTTCTGAAGCCCCTTTTTGGAAGCCAACAGAAGTTCCAGTTCTGGACAAGGGTTTAGGAGACCATGGGCTAACTTTAGTGTAAGTCCACAAATTACATTTTGTAGAAGTGATAAGGTGTTGGCAGGTTTCCCTGTGGGGAGTTCCTTTGAGGTGATGGTTGTGAGAACAGCTGGAATGTGCTGGCTGTTCCCATCATACCCAGAAGTGTGAAAAGATGTGCCACATGAGGGACATTTCTAGATGTGAGTTCCAAGGTCTGGAAAGCAGGCTATGAGCGTGGGTGGAAGAGCTTATTGAAATGTAATGTGCTTGATAAGCAGTGAACATCTAACCCCAGTGAAACTGGGGAAGAGAGGCACCAGGGCAGAGGAAACACCTAATTAGATACCTCCATCCCATAAGCCTTTTTCACCTTTCCATCCATCTTTCCAATACTCCTTAGCTGTTAGTGCTGTTGCCTTCTGGTACTGATAAGCAGTGGGAAGAGACAGAAACTAGGGGAAGGCATGGAAAGTTGCTTTTTTGGGAAGACCCACCACACAGTGACCTGCCACATAGGTGCTGCTTAGCAGGGCCAACACAGCTGACCTCTGTGGCTCTGAGCTTGCTTGTGCTACATTTGGGTTTTCTCCACATTGGTCTAACCAGTGGGATTAGTGGAAAATTCTATTTTTTTTTTTTTTAATGCGAAGTTTCTGACAGAATTAATGTCTTTGAGTGAGTCATTTTGCTTTCATCAGAAATGGCTATTTTACGCTGGAAAATTTGGGAACCAAAAAGATTTGCAAGCAAACCAAAGAATTCACACTGTTTTTCAAAATTAATAATGAAAAGTTACAGAAGAGGAAGAAAGACAAATTGAAATCTGCTCTATGCCTATGTCCTGGGTTGCAGTGTATTCTATTACCATCCTCAGGAGCTGTTGAAATCAGGTGGGGCAGTGTTTCCCTGCCTCCTCCCCCCAGACTATCTTTCTGTTAATTGCCCATCATTGTCCTGCTGCCTGACTCAGAGATAACTCCCTCCGGACTATCTTCTGTTAATGAGCCTAATCAACACTTTGCCTCATGACTCATTACCCCATTGTGAGGTGCTCCACCCAGAGGGAGGAACCAAGCATCCCATCGTGGATATAAGCTGAGGCTGAACACCAGAGACAAGGCCTTTCCACTGGATTTCCAGAGGACAGGAGCTACACAGCCACCACTGGACCTTCTGAGGAACAGCAGACCCTTTTTTCTACAGGATCACCACTTCAGAGGACTGCAGCCACCATTCTACCAGACTGCTACCACCACCCTGCCTAACAGGGACTCAGGTTGTATCTTGACTCTGTCAGTTTGAAACAGTGTTTTCTTTTAGTTTTTTTTTCTTTCCTTTTCTTTAACTTCCCCATTAAATTGTTATTCTGACTTGGTGCCTCCCACTGGTTTGTTTTCAAACTGGTACAGCCTAGATTTGGGTTTCACTGAAAGTTAGTATTGGACAAGACTACCTTACAGTTTGCCAGATACTGGCGCACTGTGCTGAAAAACCACCACAGCTCTCAAATACTGAGTTGACACTTTTGCTGTTGTTGCACCTACTGTCTGCTTGCTGGTGAGCACTTGTCACATGAGATGTTTCACTACATTATTCACCTGGCAGTGTAGGCAAACCATGATTGCAGCCCACGAGACAGGACAAAAAACATCCCAAGAATGATAGAAATCACAATTATTTGGAAAAAAACCCCAAAATCCAAACCAAAATTAAACCCACCATCTTCCAGGGTTTGGATTATTTTTGCCTGAGCAGGAGTGTATACGTTCTAAATCCAGTTCAGAAAGCAATGTCAAGATATATTTTGTAACATATGAATATGATTACACAGATGTTCACTGAGAGACAACTGGCACCAGAGGTGAAAAATGGATTGTTGTTGATTTTCTCTCTGTGGGGAGAATGCCCCTAACCCCCTCTTTGCCACAATGAAAATACAATAACCTTGTTTGCAAGCTCTCATGCAAAGTCTTTCCTGCTCCTTGGAAATCTTAGTGCTTCTGCACATCTGCAATGAATTAAAGCACAGATCCAGGTGCTACTGATGTAACCAAGATGCAACCAAGATGTGTTTGATGCTTTCTTCAGGGCTGGCTTGTTTGTTTTGATTTAGAGTCCCTTTTGCTAAGTAAATTTGCCATCCTGCAGAAGGGAACAGTTCCTTGCAGAGGTCTGTCTGGTCCCCAGCCAGGCTGATGGGATGTTTGCAAAGGCAAGTTTCTGTGAGGATGAGAGGAAGGAAAAAGAAAACATTTCATGTCAGAAAAGCTATAAAAGAAGGAAAGTCACCGGAGGAGAGACTTGATTTGAGGAAAGGAAAATAGAGAAGCAAGAACTGGACAGTATTATTAATTTCTCCAAGGGAGAACTTCTCCACTTCGTGTCAGCTCAAGGATTTCACAGCAGCTTTCCAAAGAACCCAGGTACCTCTGGAAACAACGTCAGTGGTTTAGAACTCCTGTGGGCAAGCTCTGATAGATTTAACTGCTGTGATTTAAAACATGGCTGCCCCAGATGTTTGCTTTGCTCACTGGCTGGAAATTATTCTCTTAGATGAGGATGTGGCGTGTTCTAGTGTCTCAAGCCTCAAGTTTACAGGCTGAAGAAGAAAACTGCTTTTACAGGTTTTTGAGCTGACACAATGGACCATGTGCTGAGACAGCTGTGGCACCAGTTTGTGGCCAGTGCTGCCATCCCTTGTATTGGTAACCTCTGCTGAGAGTCGGCAGCCAGGCAGGGAGAAACAGCTTGGATCAATGCAGATAAATCTGTCTGAACTGTCTGTCAAAACCCTGCCCTCTGAGGTATAGGTACTCCAGAGTTGAGGTTCTGTGGTTCAGGCATTGGGCAATGCTGGCCTTTGTCTGGACGGAAGATGTTTCACCCTGAGCTGCAGCACCCAGAGGCTGTGCAGGACAAGGCACATGACAGAGCTCAGGGGTGGCAGAGCTGGGACACTTGGCTGTGAATTCAGCCCTATTTTAAAGTAGGTTTCAGCTGTTTGCATGTACACACCTAATTCTGTGCTCATGATTTAGGGATCCCTTTTACAGTCAGAGAAGACTGACTCTAGTTCCAATATGTGTTCCCCCAGAGCAGACATCTAAAATAGCTGAGACAAATCATGGTTTGAAAATGCCTATATTTCTTCATTAGCACTAAAGAAAATCTAGAATTTCTGTCCCTGATTCTGAAGGTAAATTGAACAAATCCTGTATTTTGTGTCCAATTTTCCAAACATTTTCTGTAATTCTGTGGTTTGCATCCTCAGAAATCAATGTTTAAATTTCATGCCAAGACAGATTTATCAGCAGAGCATTTTCACTTTTGTAGCAATATTTCTACTACTACTACTACTAAAATTGTTATAAAATTTATCTGAACAACTTAAAAACCTGATTATCGAGTGGAAGGAAAAAAAGAACCAAGATAGTAGAAAATTCCATTGAATTACTTACAAAAAAATTACATTTTTGAAGGACGAAAAAAAAATGATTTCTTCCATAAAATATGCTGTCAACAGAAAAAAAGTAATATTAAGTGTTGTAGATTCCACTTTACTGTGCACTTTTGTCCACCAAGGATGGCTGCACTTGGATAATGGTAAAGTAATTTCTGTAGCTAGGCCTTCTCAGGTAGAAGTTAGAGATGTATTTGCTACTTAAATGGAAAATAGTACTGTATTGCTTAAAAGCTCTGGTGTGTCTCTGTTGTGTAAGCTGTGTAAGTTTCTGATCTGTATTTGAAGTTCTGTGTTGTTTAACTCGAGATCCAGGTCAATGTTAAAACATGTTCCCTTTTTACTGGAGAATTTTCTGCTTGCTTCTGAAAAAGAACAGCAACAAAGGAGATTAAATGAATCAAAGCCTTCTTGCATATTCCAGCTTTCAGCAAGGCTGAGAACACCCTATAGGAATCCCCTGGTTTTGGGATGAGTTATTTGGAGAGTTTAATTTAGCATGATGATGCCATTCACATCAAAATGACGCTTAAGAAGCAAGTGGCTCCAGATGGTAAAACAATATTTTGGTGAACACCAGGCCAAAGCCACACACTGCCTTTGCAGGTATGTCTGAATTGCTAGCTGAAGCAAGAGCTCAAGACATAATTTATGTCCATCAAACTCTTGACCCATGTGTTTTCTAGCTATTCTCTGCTGTAATCTGGCTGCATATCAGCATAAGGGCATCTCAAATGTAACTCAGAGGAGCAGAGCTGTCATCACAGACTGGATTGGGTAGGAAGAGACCTAAACTTCGTCTAGTTCCAAGCCCCTGCCATGGGCAGGGATGCCACTCTCTAGATCAGATTGTTCAGGGTACCATCTCACCTGGCCTTGAACACTTCCAGGGATGGGGAATCCACAGCCTCCCAGGGCAACATTTCCAGTGCCTTACCAGTCTCTGAGTAAAGAATTTCATCCTAACGTCTAATCTAAACCTGCCCTCTTTCAATTTAAAATCATTGTCCCTTGTCCTGTCACTATCTGCCCATATAAAAAGTCCCTCTCCCCCTTTTTTATAAGCACCTTAAGGCACTAGAAGGTCACAATAAGGCCTCCCCAGAGCCTCCTCTTCTCCAGGCTGACCAACTCCAGCTCTCTCAGCCCATCTTCATAGGAGAGGTGCTCCAGCTCTCTGACCATCTTTGTGGTCCTGCTTCGGACCTGCTCTAACAAGTCCATGTTTTTCTGGGGCTGAGGATCCCAGAGCTGGATGCAGCACTCCTGGTGGGGTCTCATGAGGGCAAAGTAGAAGGGCAGAATCCCCTCCCTTGACCTGCTGGCTACGCTGCTTTTGATGCAGCCCAGGGTGCCATGGGCCTTCTGGTGTGCAAGCACACTGTTGGCTCATGTCCAGCATCCATAAGAACCCCCAAGTCCTTCTCTTGAAGGCAGCTCTCCGTGATTTCTTCCCCCAGTCTGTGCTCATGTCTGGGATTGCCCTGACTCAGGTGCAGCACCTTGCACTTGGACTTGTTGAACTTCATGAGGTTCCTGCAGGCCCTCTCCTCAAGTTTTTCCAGGTCCCCAGTAATTGCATCCTGTCCTTCAGGAGCATCAGCTGCATCATTCAACTTCATGTAATCTGCACACTTCCTTTCTCTTCTTGGTCATCGAGAGGATGACAACACAGCTCTGAGCATGCACATTTGGATGCATATGCTGATTCCTTTTGGTGGTGGAATTGTTGACATGGTTGTTAATACTAGATCTGCTAGACATATGATCATACACAAGCTGTGGCAACCTAACCTCTAAACTCAAGCAACACTAAGAGAGAAAAATTGTTTTTCCATTCCTTTTACATGTTAATCCTCAAAAACAATACCTACACCACTTTTTATGTTTACACATTTTTCCCACAACAGTTTTAGTGTGGAAACAGCTAAGACACAAATGTAATTTCCAGGCAGATCAAAGTGTCAGCTTGCATCCAGCATGGGAGGCCAAACCCAGGAGCCAAGATGCATCCAGCAGGGAGAGCCATGGAAAGGGCTGGCCCTGTCCTCACCTGTGCCCAGGCTGCTGTCACAGATTCCATGCTGGGCAAGGTTTGTGGATGATGTTCAGCTGCTGTTTGCCTCTTCTAATAGAAATGATTCTTTTCAAAGATATGGACAAAGAAACCCTAAATATGATTCCATATCTCTTACATGTGTTACAGAGAGAAATAACATTGAAACCAAGTTTCTTAGGCTCAGCTGAATTAGGGTCAGAATCAGACTAGCATTACCAATTTTGAATCCCCAAATACACAAACACAAATTTTGCTCTAGTAGCCCTACAGGAAAAAAAAAAAAGAAAAAACCCCCACATGGTTTAGAATTTGCATGGAAGTTCTGCCTACTTGCACTTGTACACAAATGGGCAAATATTCAGTGACAGAAAAAGGATTTTGTGCTTGTAAATTATACTAAGTTGGGAAGAAAAATAGTGCAAATAGAGATGATCTGTGAGAATAAAACTTTTGCAAACAGACCCAGAGAAAGGAGGCAGAGGTCCTCCTGAAAAAATTGTGCTTTTTTTGCTTTTAGGTTTGTGATGGTTTGTTTAGGCTGAGAAATTGTTCAAAAATAAAAGAACACTGTTCTGGTACAAAACTTCTGGTGTGATTGTGACTCAGTGAAATCAGCTGAACAGGGTAAAGGGACACGAGTCCGCGCGGGCTGCAATTTCCACTCCAGGCAGAGAGCACGGGCCCCGGAGGGAAGCGCAGCTCCGCAGGGATGCGGGGCAGCGTGTGCGGGACAGGCAGCGCTCAGAGCCGAGCAGCAGCACATCAGCTCTGCCGTTCTGTCCCCGCCGGGCTCGGCACATCAGCGCGGTGCCTTCGCACGGGGCGCAGCCAAGCTGCCTGCAAAGCCCTGGCTGGGGAGCGGAGCAGGGCTGTGCTAGCGGCTCTGCGGGTTCTCTCTGAGCATCCCCTGCAGGCAGAGTTTGCTCAACTAGTTGAACTGGCTCTTTCTGTCTTGTTTTTTTGGCAAACGAAGAATTTCCTTCCTGATAAAAACGAACGGCGGGCGCCCCGATTGGGCGTCGTGATGGAGAGGATGTGACATCAGGCACATCTCTCGCTTCGCTGGATCGCTGGCTGCCGACCAGGGCAGCCCGGGAGCTGTTTTGTTAAATCCCAACCCAGGTACTCGAGTTTCTGCTCAGAGAGCCGCCGGCACCACGTCCCGGGCTGCTGCAAGGGCTGCTCGACTCATGCGTGCAGAGTCTGCTCCAGAGATCAGTCCGGCCGCTGGGGGCTCACCGGGGACGATGGAATTTGAACTCTGGAAACCAACCACAAAGTGAAAAAACAGCAGTTGGGCAGCCAGGGCTGAGATGGATGATGAGAGAACAAATCAAAATGCCAGGAAATCGCAAGGAGCTGGAGGCCAGGCATCTGCAGCGTCTCCATCGAGCCCGCTGATGAGGGGTAAGTGACACTCCTGCCCCGCCGCAAGGCTCAGCTCTGCCGGAGGCACCGAAGGCTAAGGGCAGGCTCGGTGGCTGCTGCTCCCTATGTCCTGCTTCCAGGACAGGTCCACAGTCAGTCCCACAAAATACCCCCATGCCTTTGTACTTCTGGGGGGATTTTAAAAACCTATTTCTGTTTGATACTGAAATTTTGGTTGTTTTTCTTGTGTATCATAGAAGATTGTTTGATTTTGTACTGCAGTATGTGCAAGCAGAAACAAATGCAGCACTTGGACTGCAGCACACTGCAAAATCAGTTGCAATGTGGCATGTTTGACTTAAATTAGTGCCAGCAGGAATCTCAGCACTGGCTTAACTCCTCTTTTTTTTTTCTTTTTTCTTTTTCTTTTTCTTTTTCTTTTTCTTTTTCTTTTTCTTTTCTTTTTCTTTTTCTTTTCTTTTTCTTTCTTTTTCTTTTTCCTTTTTCTTTTTCTTTCTCCTTTTTCTTTTTCTTCTTTTTCTCTTTTTCTTTTTCTTTTTCTTTTTATTTTTTCTTTTTCTTTTTTCTTTTTCTCTTTTGCTTTTGCTTTCTTTTCATTCCCTTCCTCCTTATTTTCCTTCTGCTTTTTCTCCTTTCTGTTGATTATTTTAATTGTTGCTTTTATTTTTTGTCTTCTCTTTCTTCTTCTTTTTCTTTTTTCCTTTTTTCCTTTATCTTTTATCATTTCCCCTTGTCTTGAGGATGAGCAGACCTAAGTAGTGTTGTTTGGGCTGAGCCACCAACCCTACTGGATTCTTCTGCAATGGCATTGTTGTGACCAATGCTGTTGTGGGCACATAACAGTGAAAAGCTACTCAGACAAATGGCCTCACTCTGGTCGTTTATCTCTGTCTGGCCCAGAGCCACTGAAAATATGACATAGCAAAAAAAAAAAGTAATTTAACTTCACATCCTTAGCTGGATGTGCTCCATGTAGCTCTGTTTCTATGAAGTTACTCCTTCATCTAATGGTGAGTGCAGAGGGAACGAGGTAAATTCAGAAAATGCGACTTTATGCTGTCCTCACTCCTTTTCTGGGCTGTTCAGAATGTTTCCATCAATACCAAATAGAAAATTAAGGCCACAAAACCACCATGCAAGGCTGATCAGTCTATATGCAGTGTAGCCTGCCTGTCCTCATGTGTGTCACATATGTACAGCCTGAGGCTGGGGTGAGAGGGAAGGCACAGAGATATTACTAACAGTAGGAATAGAACCAGTGCACACTGGAGATGAGGTCCAGCAAAATGGAGGGTGGAAGGAGAGAATCCCACATGGCACACTACTGGACACAGATCATTTGGTCCTTTTAAAATCAGAGTTCAGTCCATTCCTTTTGTGTCTGCCTGTTCCTTAGTGGAGTCAATAAACTCTGCTGGTAATTTCCAGCAGGAATGTATTTGGCTCAGGCTATGTATATCACAAACTTTAAGGGAGGCCTTTTCCTATGAAAAACACCATTTATAATACTGTTCTGTATAGAGCCTTAGGCATTTGTGTCTGCAAATATGAATGCAAGAGCATACCTTCACTGGAGGGACTTCAGAGCCCCTTTCAAGCTGCACTGTGCGTGAGAGGCATGGAAGGAAACCAGCCTAGGGACAGGCATGGAGGGTGCAATGCCCTCACGTGGTCAGAGGTTGGAAAAAGTTGCTTCAGCCATCACCACAAAAACCAGTGCTCTAGAAAGGTCCTGTGAAAGCTCTGTTGTGCACAGGGAGCAGCCAGAATTTGCGTGCATGGTTATTACTATAAGGCTCCCTCTGCATACACCACCCTGCCAGTCATGTGCCCAAGTGATGGCAAAGCAATCAAATATAACCAGAGGTTTAATGTAACCCCTGGGCTGGCTGGAGTTTTCTGCAGTGGAAGGGGAGCTAGGTGACCCAATGCCACTGAAAGCCAGTGGGATTTGGATGTCTAGATGCTGAACAGCTGGGGTCTGACTCAGCCTCCTTGTGGACTAAGGTGTGGGTAAATTTCAAATTTGGACAAATGATCTTGTTTCTCTGTGAAAGAGCAGTTGTAGATATTTTTGACAATCAGGAATCCTTGTTGCAGCGGTGGTACATACAATGAACACAGCTGTGTCCCCCACATACACCAGCCGTGCTACTTCACACGCAGCTCTGGTGGGCAGTATTTTGAGCACGTTCGTGAAAGTCACTAGTTCAGGATTTTGAAAGCCCATGGTCAGCTGGAACTGGCATTTGCTTAGGCCCTAATAAAATATAAATACAGATCTTTTATATTCTGACAGTGTGCCTCCTGTGAAGTGTAAAAGAGGGCAGTGAGACATGGAAATCCACTGCACCTCCCTCTTCTTCCAGGCAAGAAACATGAGTTCCAGCCTGCAGCGGGCAGAAAATAGAAATATTGTCATTTGCCAGGAGGTGATGCCCTGGGTCAAGAAACTGGGGAAATCTGCCTTCTATTCCAGGGGGCTTGCCTCCCTGGCATTGCTTCAGGGTAGAGGTGTTTGCTGCAGATGGAGGTAGGGCAGGAGAGACATCAGCCTGGGGCTGTGCAGTTCATGGCAGCAGATCTGGAATTATGCCATTGCAGTTAGTCATCAGTCAGGCTTTTAATACCCCTCTTCCCAA
This sequence comes from Corvus cornix cornix, assembly GCF_000738735.6. Lineage (NCBI taxonomy): Eukaryota > Metazoa > Chordata > Aves > Passeriformes > Corvidae > Corvus > Corvus cornix. Next base: position 100,908,315 of record NC_046332.1, on the reverse strand, counting down.
GTCATCCAAGACTGGTGTGATGGACTCCACAGGACTCCACTTCCACCTAGGATGAAACACTCAGTTTCTCTCTGTTACAGAACTCCCAGCTAGATTACATGTTAGCACATACCTCTTTTATTTTTCACTGACATTTATCTTTGATGCTTATATGGCCAATCTTTTAATTCATTGTTAAGACTTGAAAAATAGCAAGCTAATGGCCAGTCCACAGAGGGCTGGTCTGTCTCTTTTTAGAGTTTCAGTAGAAACCTGTCTTTTCTCAAGCAAGGACTGAATGGATCAAATCCACACATGGATATGTCCCTCTTAGTAACCAGAATTCTGACATGATGATATCACAAGTTGGTAGATTGCACAAATGCCTGCCTATATTTGTGTAGTCAAAAAAAGTTCAAGTTGCAGCTCAAAAAACTTGTTCTTCAATCTAGATTTTTAAAATTTCTATAAATATACTTCCCTTATAACTCATGCAATTTAGGCAGTGGCATTAGTTTCTAAATGAGGAAAAGCTTTTTACATACCCTGGAAACACAACCACCAGTAACAGGCAGGATCAGCAAGAACAACAGCACAGTCAGAAAAGCATCAATTTGACACACATCACTTAGAGCAAAGCTATTTTAATCAGTTAATAGTACTGTGCTTTGATAATTGTAGCCCTAGTTTGACTGTCCTTATGAACCAGAATCACAGCTTCCAGAACTGGCTGTCCATTTGCTAAAGCCAAAGGATGTTTGTGAACTTAATGATTAACTGTGTAACTGTTGTGGGATGCAGCCATGGAACATAGAAGGAGGCATGCAGAGCTCAAATAATGCTAATAACAAAGAATACAAATTTCTTTAAAAGCTAATTCATAGACTCATAGCCTAGTTTGGATTGGAAGGGACCTCTAAAGGCTGTCTAGTCCAACACCCCTGCAATGAATAGGAAGACCTTCCACTAGACTAGCTTGCTCAGAGCCCCATCCAACTTGACCTTGAATCTTTCCAGGAATGGGACATCTACCACCTCTCTAGGCAACCTGTTCCATTATTTCACCATCTCATTTTTATATCTAGTTTAAATACACATTCTTCATATTTAAAACCTCTATGATCATCAGCTTATATGTAAACATTATTTTAAAGAATTATAGTGGCTTATTAAGGTTTTTGCTGAAGGCAGACTTCTCGCTGTTAAGGATTCCATTCCAGGCACATGCTCTGTGATAGTCCCTGAGAACCTCAGCAACTCAGCCAGCAACTTGGTCACTGGAGTTTTCTCAGTAGTTAGTGGAAGGAGAGTGGGACATCTCCAGAGAGCAGCAAAATGTCTTTCCACAGGAAGCTGTGTGAAGTGCCCCCTGTAAAGGCTTCCCTTCCGTCCCAGGGGGAACCTGGGACATTGACATAGAGCAGACACTATGTTTTGAATGCTGGGATGTAAATATCTCCCAGAGGGATTATTGCTGTCAGCTGGCTCTGAACCATAAAATCTGTAATACTGGAGATCTCCCTCTATTAATATTGCACGGTATATATGTGCTGTACCTCACTTTGTGGTTTCAGCAATGCAGAGAACACACCTATTACTTAAAACGCACCACTCATGCCAGACACTGAAAACTGAAAGACAAAATCAACAGGTAGCACAATTTGTCTCCTTGTACTTTGGTCCCTTCTCTTGCCAAGTGTTGTTGACTCTAGTCCAGCTCTGAGCAGGGGTAAATGACTGATTAGCCAAACGCTCTTCAAAACATATTCCTTTTGAGATAATTGCTAAAATGTAATAAGCTTTGTGAAAACAAAGGCACTGGAAATAATTCAAGGAGAGGGACAAGCTCAGCCAGAGCCAGGTGATGTTCTGCAAATCCCTTTCCTGTCTTCTGAAGGGGAGTGCAGCTGCACAGTGCAAACATGGGATGAGTTAAAAACACACCCACAGAGAAACCATCTTCTTGTCTGTCTCCCTCACAGCATCTGCTCCAAAGAAATCTTGGCAGCTCAAATAAAGTAGAAGAGAGGTCACACAGCTGAAGTAAAGTATGCTAGTGAAATAGAGTTTTTAGCCTTTTTCCTGTCTTTGTTTTCATACAGACTTTGTTTCAGACTGGTCTCCTTTACATGAAGCCTCTATCCATGGGCGTCTGCTTTCTCTGAAGAAACTCATTGAACAGGTACCTCTCCGCTGGGTTCATGTGGTCTCTTCAGGGTTTGTTCAGTGGATGAATGTGGCCCTTGCTTTACTGTGAAACTTCCAGCATGAGAAAATCGTGTTAACCAGGCCACAGTGAAATCTGCATGCAACAGGCTTTTTGTTTCTACAATCAGTTCCTTGCCCAGCACAAGCTTTGTACACTAATTTGATGATGTACTGAACTATCCTGGGTGATACTTCAACTCTGGTACAGGCAATGGGACCCTGATCACTGGGATCTCTGCATGGCTGCGGGCAGCTCCTCTGCAGCTCCTGTGCGTGCCTGTGAGCAGTTTTTGGTGACCAAGCTGAGGGCCAGCTCTGGACCCAGGCATGGGTCTGGCTGAGGCTTCAATTCAGTCACCCAGACATTTGTTTCTGAAGTGCCTGAGCGTATCCAAAGGCTGTGGTCCCACTCCAGAAGGTCAGGGATAGGTAGAAGTGATTTCTGAACCTCACTGCTCTGTTTCTTCAAAATCTTTGGGTTAGTTGTGAAGCTGGTGGAAAGGGAAGGGGCATTGGAGACTCTTCCAGCTTAGTCTTCTGGAGCACCAAGATTGCTAGAAAAAAAAGATCTTGTAGAATCAAACCAATGTTTCCAATGCATTTCTTTCCATCAGTGGGTGCCTTGAGGCAAAGAGCAGAAAACACTTCAAGAGCATTTCAGGATTCAGCCCAGTCAAACAACCACAGACTCAGTGGGCAGGAAGTCAGAAGACTTGAGCGGTGATAGAAAAAGGCAGCAGTCACTACCCTGACAAGAACTCCAGTAGCAACTTTTCATCATTTTCTTTTATTACAGACTTTGCTATCCACCGTGTAGTAAAATCATGCTGAGGTCCTAACAGGATGTATTGTCCCACTGGACAATCCACTAAGTTTTCTGTGCTGTTATCAGTGTGTAGAAGGCATGACCTCGGGTGCCAGTATCCACTCTGGCCAAAACATCACAGCCCCTTCATCCCCTTCATCTGCTTACTTTTTGAGCTGAATAGCTCTAGGCAGTTGAGGAAGGTCTGATTACATAAAGCTTTAAAGACAGAAGGGATTTTTTTTATTGTTGGTTTTTGTATGGTGGTTTTAGTAGTTGGTTGTAATGATGTTTTCCATTATCTTATCAGGGGAGTGATGTCAATCTTGTTACAGCAGACCAGGTGTCTCCTCTCCATGAAGCCTGCCTAGGGGGTCATGCTGCCTGTGCCAGTGTCCTGTTAAAACATGGTGCTCAGGTGAGTATGTGATGGACAGACCACTGTCTCTAGTGTTAGTATGGTGTATTACCACACTTTAATGCTAAGTGATGTCATGGCAGAATGTCTCTGTGATTTACACTCTGTACTTAGCTCTGCTTAAGGTACTTATGAAATGCACTTCCTAATAAAGCAATCCAAAAAGCACAGATAGGGGCAGCAGTTATTACTGTTCTTTAGATGAGGATGAGGTTTTACAAGAACATGGGGAAGTTCATCTTGCAAAGGATTTATAATCCTGCAGCAGTTAAGGGTGTGTTTTATTTTATGCATGCATGAATCTTATCAGTATTAATATGCAGAGTCTTAAGTAGAGGCATAGGAATGTTAGGATCAACTGACAATAAAATGGGAAGAAAATGGAAACAAGCTGCAAGTAAGATGGTGAAATGGTATCTCATGGCCACTGCTTTTCAAGCTAACATCAAAATTATAACAAATAAGAAAATTAATTCATACATATGTTACCTTACCATACATTACCTTTCAGTTTAAAATTAAAAAAAAAAAAATTAAAATAAGGAAGGGCTGCACACTTTCAGCCAAAAATGGACTGTTTCACGAGCGGGCTAGGGGCAGGTGTGTTTCAGCTAAGATAACTGAAAAATGGGCATACATTTAGCTTGGTAACTCCTGAGAGACCCTGGAGTGGCACTGATCAATTTTTTTTTTTTTTTTTTTTCAGTAAGAGAGACTTGCGGGCAATTTACAAAAAATGCTTTTTTAATGATCACTTTAATGAAAATTTGTAGTCTTCAGAAGCAGTGGGGAGTTCTGGCATGGAATTAAATTAAAAATTATTGAGAACCCTATTTTCTGCTGAGAAACTGGTTAATTGTCATTAATTCTGAAATAATGAGAAGACTAAAACAATTGCCTGATTATTTTCCACCAGGTGAATGGAGTGACTGTTGACTGGCACACACCATTGTTCAACACTTGTGTCAGTGGCAGTGTGGCTTGCTTGAATTTACTGGTGGAGCATGGAGCCAGCCTACAACCACCCTGTGACCTGGCATCCCCCATCCATGAAGCTGCTAAGAGAGGTAACCCCACAGGCATCAGCCCTCCTCCTTTCCATGTTGCTAGCAGCATGTTGAAGTGGAAGAGAGAGATAAAGAAGATAATTTTCTTGTCTTGGGTAGTGTAAGATGCCTTGCTAATTGGTCTCATCGTGAGGGGCGCAGTTCTTCCCACCTCTATTGCTCATCAAGGGCAGGTCAGCTCAGCTATCAGATCCTCTGAGTTCACACGGTGACACCTGGAAGGGGAGGCATTGTCCAAGTCAGCTGCCTACAATGTGGACATTTGAGGGAGAAATCTGGCTGATCTTCAAAAGGAGTGGAGAGAAGCACTGAGTGATTCATCTCACCTTCAATAGACATCTGAAATGAGTCAGATAAAATGTGAGGGCTTTAGCCCGTGAGGCTTTAGCCTGTTTTGCTGAACGCGGCTTTGCAGCTCCTCTTTTGCTGGCTGGATCCACTGGAGTGGATGAAAGTTATTACACTACCATCTCTTGACAAAACATTGAATCTTTGCCAGACTACACTGCTGCAACAGAGAATTTGCTGGAAAAAAAAGCCTGATTTCTGTGAGTTGACTCTTCCTTTATCCCTTTTAAGGTCATGTGCAATGTGTCGAACTCCTCGCATCCCATGGGGTAAATATAGATCACAACATCAAGCACCTGGGTACTCCTCTTTATGTAGCGTGTGAGAACCAGCAACTGAACTGTGCCAAGAAGCTGCTTGAGTCAGGTAAAAACAAAAATAAAGAATGGGGTACTTTCATTTCCTGCAACATCTATCTTTGGATTATCTTTGCATCAAAGATTTAGAGGAGCTCCTGCTTTGGGACCTGGAGATGTTTCACTCATAATAGCAGCCCTGGGTTAAATGTGGTAGCAGGGTGATCATGGTCTTCCTGACCCAGGAATTCAGCTTTATAGCTCCCAACAAAATGATGTGTGATCCTGGATTTCACATGGCTGATTGTGCCTGGAACAGACTATTCTTTCCAGTGTACATGCATATGATGCTGCAGTTATTTGAAGTGGACAGGAAGAAATTGAATTTTTTTATTTTACTCCCTCTTTACCCAAAACAATTGGCTCAGCCACTTATACATAGTATTTCTGCAAACACGTTTTACATTCCAATGAGTTCATAAAAAGTTCAAGACACTTCCAACACAGAAGAAGGTTCAGTACTATATGCTTTGCATCACACAAACCTAGCTGTAAGTCTAAACACTTGGATAATTACACAAAACTGTTTCTTCTTATCTACAACAGTACAGTTCTTCTAGCCAAATGGGCCATGTAGCCTAAAGTAGCCACATAACTGGTACAAAAATGATGGATCAACAAAGCTACTTTAGAAAAAACAAGCAAAACCCATATATATCACCTTTTAGGTAGGTCACTGTTTAGTACGATGACCTTTTTTGAGAAGTCAAATACAAATTAATCTAAACATTAAATGTTTGGCAACTATTTTCTTTTTTCTCCTAATATTTTTTTGCTGCCTCCTATATATGGGAATGTGTACTATAAAAACATTATAAATAGTTTTGAATTAGTTCTGAAGCTCACCTTTCTTAGGGTGCTTTAGGAGCCATTATTCCAGGGTAATGAATGGGGGAACTCTGATCAGGGGTGTTTATGCCCTCTTCTACCAAGGGCCTCTAGAATTTTCCATCCTTGCATTTTTTCTCTAACAGATACTTTGTCATTTGGAAATCCCACCAGCTTAAGCCTCCAGTACAGAGCATGTTGAAATCCTGCATGTATTTTATGGGATGGGAGGCAAAGGTGGGGTATAGGTGGAACTATATCTTTGTCCTGCTTCAAAATATCCATGGACTGGGCTGTGGGTGAAGGACTTCCTCATGCACTGCTCCTCTGGGATCATTTTCTTAGTCACAACCCCACTGCTTCTCAACCAGTGAGAGCTGTACTTGTGCAAATTGTAGCACCAAGCCCCCGTGTAAAGGAGTCCACCTCTGGGTGCAGACTACAGCATTTGTGTGTTATTCAGAGAAATAGCAGCTAGTGCAGTGAATGAAAGTAAGCTACTGTATAGTGATTGTTCTTTGTCATTATTCTTTGTCTTCTCTTATTGTTCAGGAGCAAATGTGAACAGCGGCAAGGGCCTGGACTCCCCTCTGCACATGGCTGCCAGGAATTGCAGTGTGGAGCTGGTGAAGCTGCTGATTGACTTTGGAGCGGACATTTGGGTGAAGAATGCTGAAAACAAGAGGCCAGTGGAGCTGGTCCTACCTGGCAGCCCAGCTGGCCAGCTGTTCCTGCAGAGAGAAGGTGCCCCTTAGAGCTTGTGTTAGGGAAACCCCACACAGACTATTGCACAAGGCTATGCTATTTCAGGTCGCTAGCACTAGAAAACTGGGAATAGCTCAGCTTGCCTCCACTTGCTGACATAGGGACATTGTTCAAGTGCCAGAATACAGTGGTGCACTAACTTTCTAATGGTAATAAAAATAACCCACCTTGAACCTCCAGATTTTGAATCTACTGCATTAGGAAGCAATCGTATGGAGCTTGCCATATGATGCAAAATAGAGTTTAGGGTGAATAAACAAGTGAAAGATTCCTTAGACATTAATGGTAGGTTTTTTCATTACCTAAAACACTGAATTTAGTGAGAATCTGTCAGTTCCCTTGTGTCAGACAGCAGTAGGCCCAGGAGGGTTCTACAGAATGTGCTGACAAATGCAGGCAGCAAATCACCTCTGATGGGAATTGAGGCTAGGTGGTGAGGGTGAGGTTTGGGATCTCTGGTTATACAGTATGCCAATGGTCAGGTTTGTCTCAGCACAAATGCATAAATGCAGATTTGCAACCCTAAAAATTTGAATGCATGTAATACTAAAAAAAAGTATATTGAAGAACTTGTTTTTTTAATTCTTTGCCCTTTACTCTTATTCTTGGGCCAAGCTTTTACATAGATGCAAAAGTATCTTTAAAATGAAACACTAGATGATTTTTTTTTTTTGACATTAAGGAAAATTGTGCTGGAATAATATAAGGAATTATATATTTATATTCATTTATGCACTAGACTTTCTTTAAAGACCAACCTTACGTGCTGAATATTACAGCAGTGTCAAACCATAAGCTTAAACTCTAGGAAGTGCCTATTTTGTACTTGTAAATTAAATAGTTCAAGGTAATTTTATTTTATTTTATTTTATTTTATTTTATTGATTATGAAATCTTTAATGAAGTATGGAGAGAAATGCTGCTTACTATTATTGAGGGAAGTTAGAATAAGATCTCTAGTGTCTACTCATCATGTTCTTTAGATTTTCTCATTCAGTCAGCAAGCTATACACATTACTAAATAATCTGGATTTTCATTGTTCTAAACAAATTGGTGATGGTGTCGTCCATGTCAGTTACATGTTGATGAGATTGTTGTCATAGAAAGGTAAAATTGGAATAACAAAGTGATGAATCAAGCCATGCTTGAAATAATAGCATGAAAGTAGCGTGGAAACAACTGTGCTGTGCATGTTATGCATGAGCAACATATATTTAGTTTCCCAGCCTAATCTGTGGCACACAGAGCAGTGATCTTTTTGAGTTCCAGCCCCTGCTGCATTCGATTTGTGACTCCCATGGCACTGCATGTGTCCTGTTTATTTGAGATAGAAAAACATTTCAGACACACCCTGTGGAACTGGCCTGAGAAACACTGCTCGGGCTGAGCTGACAGCATGGGCAGTGAGGAACTCCTCTAAGTGAAATTCAGCAATCAAAATCAGAAACAATAAATGCCTGAAGGGTATTTTCCTGTGGAATAGTGTTTTTCTGATGTTCTCCAACGCGCCCTTCTCTGAGTGGGGTCATGCCTGCGGACGCTGATGTCTGGCTTCTTTGGCTGGCTGAACAATTGCAGTCCAGGAGAGTGGTGGAAGAGCTGCTCTGCCGCCCTGCTCCCATGCAAGGCTCCTCTCCCCCCACACCCCAGCTGCTGGAGCCCTGCAGCCCATGGCCAGGCAGGCTGCAGGAAGTGTGTTTGGAGAAGAGCTGGTGAGCGTGCTGACCCAGTTGCCCTTCCAGGACCAGTGCAGAGCAGGTGTAGTACATGTGGTGGTTCCCTTCCTAGCAGCTCACCATGCTGCTGGACCACGCCATACCCCGCTTACATCTCAGGGACAGTCCTACATGTGGGTGGGAGAGTTAGTGAATGCTCCAAAAATGTACTGTGTTTTTGAACAGCGTTCTTGCATTTGCTAAATATTTTCCAGTGTAGTGTCACTGCTTGTGTTTTGATAAGCCTTCATGTTTTGGGTTTGGTTGTTTTTTCTTTTAATGGAAGCTTTTTTTAAATGAGGTATTTGGAGGCAGAGCATTTATCTGTGGGATCAGAGTCAAGCACAAGCGCAGTGTGATACTGCAATAGTTTAACTAGCCCCATATGCCCTGTTTTGTACCCAAGAACAGGGTAACAACTCATAAACTGGCTCCTAGCAGAAGGGTGCAGCCCGCGATAACAGAGCAGTTTTCAGCCTTGCAGAGCTGCTGGAGATGTGGTGTCCTTCCCCTGAGGGAAGTCTCAAAAGCTGATCAAAGCTGCCACCTCACCTCATTTTTGTTGTGGCCTCCCTTCCTTCCCTCTGCTCTGCAGGAGAGGGGGCACTTAAACTGTTCCCTACCATCTCACTCACCTCCCTGTCTCTTTCTGCAGAGTCTCTTCTTATGTCCTCCCCACTGCCTCCATCCAAACACCTCATCAGTGCCCATCCTCTTACCTGCCCTCCCACAGCCCCAGCCACCTTACACACTCATCACCTCTGTGCAATCAATGCTCTGGAGGGTTGAACACTGACAGGTGCCACAGGTAAAACTTCACATAGGATCTTCCTCTTCCTGAAAAGGATAAGTGACCCAAACCAGTGTATAATGCTATTATACTTAGATTTTTTATAAAGTGACAAAGATTCTTCAACAGGGCTCCCATCTATCAACATGGGACTGGTTAACGTGGAAGGTTTAAATAAAGAACTGTATAGTGTTTCTTTTGCTTTGTGCTCATCACTGTTATGAAACATGCCTCAAGGAAGCAATGAACTGAAAATTTTGATCTCACTGGGGGACTGAGAGGAGGGAAGGGCTTTTAAAGTAGCATCAATCATCTCTTCTCAGACAGTGCAAACATTTGTGCAGCTTAGAAAGGAAAGACTGCTGCTGCTGATGCCAGCTGAGTAATGACAGAGTGACTAGGCATGGACTGGACTGCAGGTGGGCAGGTGTCCTTTGGGGGATGCAGGTTTGCCTTTTCACTGCTGAGAGTGAAAAGCTGGTGAGAGGTGGGTTGCAGGAGGTGGAGGGAGCAGTGATGCACAGCTGCTATTTCAGGTTTATAGTTTTGGCATTATAAAGCCATGTGTGTAACCTCTTCCCTGGATCTTTCTCCAGGGCCACTGTCCTTGATGCAGTTGTGCCGCCTGTGCATCAGGAGGTGCTTTGGATACAAGCAGCATCAAAAAATAACTGGACTTCTCCTCCCAGACGAGCTGAAACATTTCCTACTCCACATTTGATCCTTTTCATGTTCAAAATGGTGCCTTTAATAACAGCAAGGTTTGTTGACTCTTTTTTCATCACTAGTGTTGCCAATGTTTGCAATGATAATTTATGGTGATTTTTGGTCTCTAGTAAAGTTCGGGTCTAGGAATTACAGAACTGACCAACTTACTCAGTCCTCACTGCCATCATCCCCACCAAATCCATTTGGAAAGAAACAATCCTGCATGGTTGCATGGTGAAGCTTGGAAATGTGATGTGAGAGCCCCCTTGAAAGCAGAGAAAATTAGCATAACATTTTAAAATAGATCTCTTGATTCTCTGGCATAGTTTCAGAGGTCTTGTGGTTGACAACCCCTTCCAAAGAAAACACATATCCCAGCCCAGCATTAACAGCATTTCATGTAAACATTAGGCACACCAGGGTGAGCTACAGAGAGCTTTCTCTGTAAGCAGTGCTCACGCGCCTGTCATCTGTGAGGGGTGAGGGCTGTGCCCACACCACCACGGGTCAGGGGAGGGAACTCAACTGAACCCACTTGGCAAGTAAGGCAGAAGTTATTTATTTTCTAAGGGTATCACACTGCAGATAGATAAGCACCAACCAACAATCATCTGCATTTAAGCCAGCATCTGAAACAAGCGTTTCTGCCATGACAGCAAGTAGGTCACTGCTGATGTCAGCTCCCTACAGTGCAATAATAGTGGGGCAAAAGTTTTTAATTATCCATTAAAATCAACTACTCCTGATACTTTGAGACATAGAGGAGCTACACTTCAGAACTACACATCTTCTCCTTGTAGCATGTTATTTTTTAAGGACACAGGCTAACAGGATATCAGTAGCAGGCATTGAGTGCTCCCCATTTCTGCACTAAAATTAGGTGATATTTCCTAAGCATTTTTCAATGTGCATCAGAAAAACAAGTTTCTACACCCTTTCTCCACCCAAGAAAAAATTAAGAGTGAGATAATATTTTTTTCTTAGGGAGTTGCTACCTCATTCATAGCATTTTCCATGGAAGTGGAAATAATAACACCTCTAATGTGTGATCATGAAACTAACAATGAAATCAAAGTCCATTCCAAATTTGAAAATTAGTGGACAATTTCTGCCCCCTGCTCCATTGCTGAGCAGTTAGTGTATGACGTATGTGGTTCTTATTCCACTGAGCTCATAAGAACAAATATTTCCTCCAGCTAAACTTTAACACTGGGCATTTTTCTTTCCCTTTCAGAAACGGGTCCTGCTGCCCCAAGCCAAAGTGCAGTTGTGACCACTTGGGTGTTCTCTATGGAACATCAGATGCTTGATCTGTGTAGGAGCAAGGGTGCTGAGACTCCAGCTCTTCTTCCCATCACCCTGTTTCTTCTTGAGTTCTAAACCAAAGTGCATCTGCATCACCTGGGAGCAGCAGCATGCCCAGCTCACTGAGGGGCTGCCATGTCACCCCTGAGCTGAAGGGGCAGCCATGCACATCCGTGCTTCTGAAGATCCTTTTTCACTTTGCTGTGGAGACTCCGTAAGAGTGGGCTGGGAGGGCAAATACTGATGTCATCACTAACACCCGCAGTGAGAGATCCAGTCCTCATCTCAGAAGTGGAGAGACTGGCAGCCTTTGAATATATGAAAGCTTATTTTGGTGTTCACCACTGTGCCAGTGTGTGCAGTGCCAGCCTTCCTTGTGCATGTGGGAAGTTAAAGAGGAGAGATAAAATGCTACCTGTATGCTATTTGATGTAATTCACAATTAAAATCCTTGTCTGCACAACATATGGCTGGCTGTAAGTATCCAGTGTAGTGGCTGGATTCCTTTGTGCTGACCAAATACAGGACAGTTCTGTTTGGGTTGTGGGACACTAAATTATACCCTAATGGAACAAAATGACAAATGTGGTTAGGTCTGTAACTCCTCTGGTGATAGAGACACATGGGAATGTGTCACTTTTCTGACCCAATCCACCACACATGTTTGAGCCATGTAAAAATTAACTGGCTGGTTTAAGGTGGCCTTCTATAATGTTTCCCTCCTGCCCAGGAAGAAAAGTAGACATCTGTTTTCACAGAGGTTGAATAAAAGCAGGTATCTGGGATGGGAAAGGTATATCCTCTAAAATCAGTGTCTTGGTTAAGCTGAATCTGCACTGAACAGGCAAGTAATGGACAATGAACCTAGTGGTTAACTTCTGGAGATTAAAGTGTGAAGAATCCCTGCTTTGGTGACACAGTGGAAAGCTGGAAATCCATCTTATTATATTCTAGATGATGAAGAAACATTTTTGTACATACTAATTTTACTTTTGCCTTTAGGCATCTTATTTTGTAACTTCAGGCAATGGATTTAGAGGAGTAATGCTAAAACCAGGAGGAAGTTGCTCTGAGAACCAGGTGAGGGTGTTGCTTCCAGCTTGCTTTTCTTATGAAAATTTCATGGTATGACTCTGTTTACTTGAATTCCTCTGCCCAACTGTAATTAGGATGAATTCTGTAAGCTCAGCTTGTATCATCTCACTGTGTTTACTTATTTATTTTCATAAAAATTGTGATCAACACTAGTGAATTACAGCTTTATGCATCAACACTTATTCAGTTATAAACTGTAAAAGTTGTACAAGGTGCAAACTGAATAAGTTCATTATAGGTGAGGTTTGGATTTTTTTCTATATTTGAAACCATTCAAAATGTAATACAGGACTTAAATGATTGTCAGGAATATATTTTATCAGATTCTTTCCTATTTTTATGTTAACAGTTTAATGGTAGTTAAGCCATGGTTTTGTAGGATATTTTCTCAGAAATAAATAGTTTATACTCTTTTGCTTGTTAGTTTTTAATTTATTTTTTTAAATGATAGCCCTAATTTTGTGGATTGAGTGATACTATGGAGTTTTGAATTCTAGTTGCTTGCAATCCCACCTGCAGGCAGGCAGTGAACAAAATAGTTTCTTCAAATATAACTATAGTAAAGATGAGACTAAAATGCCAATGCTGCGCAAATATTGCCTTTTGTTGATGTTTTAATGTAGAGCTGGACTCTTGAAATTCCTTCTTTCCTCACTTGAGGGTTAGTGAAAAGGAGATCGAGATTCCACAGAGTAGGAAAAGATGTAAATTAAGATGATCACTGTCTTCCGCTTGGTTTTGATTTTCTTTAAACCGATTTGCATAAGTTTGTTTCTCCTCCCAACTCAGCAAAAGGCACATGCAATGCTCTGGTGCAATTGTGTGTTCCTACACAGCAGGAACCCTTTACTGGAGGTGAGAGAGTGGTGGTCCCTGTGTGGTCAGAAGTCCAGCAGGTGTCTGTCAGTGCCCTTGGGTACGCTGTCGGGCTGGGGAGGTGTGGAAGGACAGTCATTCCCTCTCCATTGGATGCAGCTCTGAGAGTCCCTGCCCACAAAGACCAGCTTAAAGGGCGAGGGCAGTGCCAGAAAATTGCTTTACAAGATGTTTCTGCTGGATACAGAACTGCTTATGGAAACTGTGGAACTAAGCCAACACCTCAACAAAACAAAACAATGGATTTAAGGGAGAAAATGATCTTTAGTGTTACTGGAATATGTCTGATGCAATAAATCTTTTCAGTTTCTAGGTGGGATCAGCCACATCCCAGGACACAGTTCTTCTTTTTGCAGTAGTGTGCAAAGGTCCATAGCTGTCCTGTCCCTTTCTTGTTGTTTTATATTTTCTCTTAACTGGAAACCACAGACATGCAAATCTAGTAAATGTAACGTACATCTTAGGGGCGTATGCACAGAATGTCCTCTTGCCTGTCTGCTGACATGAATTCTTTTCAAGATGACTAAGAAGGAAATAAATTTTACTTTAGTAATTTAACAAAATGGGACAGACTGGCTGCAAAACAGCAGGTTAGTGGTGAAAAAGAGAGTACTTCTATGCCTAATATGGGATATGCTCAATTCCCATCAGACGCATGTTCTTGAGTATCATGGGTCTGAGACTTGATGCTCCTGAATCCACTTTTTCTTGCTTAACACATGCACTATATTTGCCAAAATGGAGACTGCCTTGCTCAGCAGTTCCAGCCTGAATCCTGCAGGCTTTGGGTAAAAATTCCCAGGAGTTATTTCTATGCACATTGAGCAATTATTTGTCATTCCTTGACACATTGCTCTGCTCACTGCTCCAAGGGATACTCACTTTCATGCACCAGGCAACATTTGATGCAAAACTGCTCTCTAGGATGCCTAGGGGAGTCCACTTCTCTTTAAAATGACAGCAGTGAACTATTTCTGGGAAGAGAAATATTTCAAATTCTTATATCTTCATTCAACACAGTAACCCTTACTCAAGCCCTACCTCAGTGCTGGAGAATACCTGACTCATGTCACCATGCAACAAGGTCTTGTCTCTTTTCTATGCCAGGTGAAGCCTTGACTTTCTAAACTACTTCCCTTTGCACTTTTAAAGGTCTTGAAACTCATTAATCATCACTGATTCAAGTGACACAGCACTAGATTCATGGCTTTAGTGACTGTGAAGTAAAATTGAGTTTGTAATCTGTCAGCTGTCTCACTTCACAAATTAAACAGTGGAGTCTCTGCCGAGTCTACGGCTTTTGAAATCCCTGGAGCTTTTCTTTCTGTGGTTTGAAAAATGCAGCAGTAGCAGCTAAAGCAGCTCTTTGTCTCATGAAAGCACTGACTCTGAATCACAGAAGTTCATACAGACCTTGGAAAGATGTTATGAATAGGACAAGTATAGGCTTGTCTCTTTGTCATTGAGACCGCATTTTTATTACCTTATTTTGAGGAAAGGGAATTGCAGGATTTTTCTCTGATTATATAATTGTGCCAAAACAGGAACAGTTGGTTTTGGGAATTTCTGCATGGGGCAAAGCTCCCAGCAGCTGCTTTGCTCTCCCCAGGCCTCTCTTGAAGGAGCATCACCCCTGTGCTTGATTCAGCTTTTTCACCCTCCAGCCAAGCATAGTGACTGAGACTGACAGACTCTCTGTCCCTTACAACTGTATATACATTATTTTTCCTACAAGTTGGTAGGCAGAACCTCTGCTTTTCCAAGGCTCTTCAATGAGGACTATGGACATCCCTTTCTGAAATAACTCCGTCCACACCCATCGGTTCAGAATAGTTGACCAGTGTATTTCTGCTCCTCAGATAATCAGAGTGGTGAGCACAAGGTGCGAGCATTTCCTGACTTCCCTGGGATTATTTCTATTCACTTGTCTCATAGAAAAGATGGAGCACTGCTCAGGTTCTGAAAGTACCAGCTCAGTCCCTTTGTTTGCTGACCACTAGAAGGGGGCAATTTTGTCTGCAGCTCCCAGTCATTTTTTCAGTCAGCGAAACAACTGTAAACAAAACCTTTCCCTCATAGAGCAAAAGTTGAGAAGTAGCTTTTTCTCTCTTTCAAGCTATAATTGCTTTTATTATTTCTCAGACTAGAAAACAAACAAACACAACCCCAAACAGTTCAATCCATGGCAAGGAAATTGCTTATTTTTCGTGCAGGAACAGAAGGAAACACATGAAAAATATTGTCTACCAGTTGGGCTACTGGGATATATTTGTTAGAGGTGATGGAAGCAAGTACAGATTCCCTCCTAGAATGAAATAAATTCATTCTCTACCTTTGCTATCCCTGGTGCTTTGGGATAGATCCTTCTTGTTTTTGGTGAATCTAAGCCTTCCTCTCACCCAATTTATCTAGCAAGACTGTATGACTTCAGTTCACTAATATTTTCTCACTGATTGTGCCTCAGTACCTAAGGACATAAGACCAGATGTTTGGATTAGGGCATCCCTGGGGCAGGGACTGGAGCCATTGGTGACTGAAATGGGGTCATGGGACAGGGGCAGGGGGAGCCCCAGGGGGCTGCCTTGGGGCAGTAAGTGCTGGTGGTGCCAAGCAAATTCTCAGCATCCATGCCATCCATGAGCATGGCAAGAAATCCATTAATCCATTTTAATCCACCACATAATTTTTTGTATGCCTGATCCCCTCCCTCTTTGTCCTACAAGAGTTTCCAATTTTACCTAAGAAAACAAATAACTGTTTCTTAATCTCTCCACATTACTCCCTAGATAGTCCTCTCACCTCTGCCTCTGAGCCTCTCTTTCTCCCAGACCAGGCTCCCAGCCTCTTTAGCAACTCCATGGACAGAGATGTGGGTGACCAAAATACTGTGATTCTGTCTGTCTGTACAACATGCATCCCCCATCAAAAAAAAAAAAAAAAAAAAAAAAAAAAAAAAAAAAAAAAATCCAGACCCCAGAGCTACCTAATGTTTCCTGGCTTCTTTCCCTGAATGCCCTTCACTGTTTTTGAGATACTTGTCTGTTCTTGGCTCATGTATACAGACATCTGAGTCCAAAAGAAATACCTGATGCAAACACCCTCAGCTCAGTTCCTGGAGGGGTTTTGCATATGCTCTCCACTTTCAGTTACCTCATTCCATAACAATTACTGTAGTTGTTTTGAATGCTTATCCTGGATAAAAGGGGGACTGCTACGTGCAAAGCTCCAACAAAGGACACAGCACAGAGAGCTCCTCTTTTCCTGAGATATGAAAAGGGGGTTGTGCCTGATACCTGTGCACAGTCTGGACTTTTTGTCTGTTATTCCGTGTGCCTGGACAGCTGAGCAGAGCAGTGGACAGGCATGGCATTTCTTTCCCGTTAAGCATGACAACGAAAAAGCCCCCAAACCCTATGAACCAGGACTGAAAGACAGAACATTGAGAGACGTGGGACAGGAGTAACTGGACACATTTCTGGCTCGAAGACTGAGATCGGGATCTGCTGCCTCACCCCTGCCACAGCAGCTCCCTCCCCAGCGCCGGCTGCTGCTGCCCCAGGCACAGGAGCCCTCCCGGGGGAGAAGGCAAGGGGCAGAAAAGGGTCTGCCATGGGGACTGCCGGCCCCGCCGCCTCTGCTCACTCCTGCGGACAGTGCAGGTTTAGCCAGCAGATGGCATCGCTGGCACACGGCTCTGCAGGAAAGTTGTGCGAGAGGAATAATCAGTGGAAACCTCGAGCTAGAAAAGACATGGTGCTGGGAGTGAATGCAGCCTCATGCTCACAAGGACCAGGGAATCTCCCATCATCGCCATTTCCATCTGAGAGTGATGGAAACTTCTCTTTTTTGCTGTCCTACTTACTGCCCAACCTTTCTACATCGGCTGTCTGAAAGTGGCAGGATGCATACAGTGCTCAGGGTTTGTCTTAACTGATAGATTAACTGTACTTAATGCTTGTCTTCCTCTTTTTTTGTGAAATCTAAAGTTTTTAGCATTCATACATACTGTGAAGAAACCACTGGAGAAGTCTGAAAAGAATGAACATAAGCGCTCTCAGTCCCTGGTTGTCAGTGATCTGTAATTAGAGGTATCCTGCAGCACTCCCGGTCTTTGAAGGGTCTGCTTAGGTTTTTACACAGCAGCTTGCTTAATATATTTTTCTTCTAACCTCCATTAGCACTCCACAGAAAAAAGATCAGTTCCAGAAAATGGAACATCCGTACCTACTGAAATTACATATAATTAACCAATTAGACACAGAAATCTGTCTCGGTTTTCAGAAGGAGTGCTTACTGGCATATAATGCCTTTCAAAACCCCTTCTCTCTTCTAGGAAAATAATTACTGTTGCTGGCTTCCTAATTTCACAGGCTGGCTGTTATAACTTTCTAGACAGCAGTTCTAAGCAAGAGTCCTTCCCATAATTTATTTTGGGTGAGAGTGATCCTTGGAGTCTTCTCCTAAAAATCATGTAGCACAGAACTTTACAAAGCCATTTGGTGTCACAGCCAGGGCTTGTCACGTCTGTGCCCCATGCTGTGCAGTGACTCTGATTTCAGGGAAGTGTCTTATTTCCATGTCCTCTCTAAAATATTTTGTTTATTCTGCTTCCCACAGTCTACAGCCCAGGAGATGTATGCATTGCATATGATGATCTAATTCAGCTCCATGTCGTAGAAATGAGTGCCTTCACACACTGACTGCATATAGGCTAGGCCTCTTAAGTGTAATATATGCTGTGAGTTATCAATGCAGACTTTCACACATCCTTCCAGATAAGGTAATTTAGTAAGATATCCAAATGACTGCGTGGAGATGTGCATTTGCCTTTGCACAAATGGAGGCAGCTACTTTGGCAGTCCTCTCATTTCTTTGAATCTTCTACAGGAGCTGCCTAGAAAATTGCAAGTATCAGCGAGTAAAACATTAGGGGGTAGGGATAGCATCACAAACTTGATGTGTTTGTGCTACCTCTGTTCAGCAAATTGCAACTAGTGGGTGTAAATATAGAGGGTGCACAGCTCCTTCACCCACCTCTTCTGTCTCCACAAAAGCCATGAAGAAAGGAGACTGGCGCTCTGCTTTGCTCTCTACCACCTGTATACCTCTGGAGCGTCTCTGTGAGAGGGGAATGATGCAAGCACTGGAGAGCTACTGGTTCATTTAATGCAGGTCCCATCTCAAACTGATGCATATTTTAATGCAAAACTCCAGCTATGGTCATCTTGAGACTGATGTTTCTTCAGGAGAGCTGTATTTTGTGTGCTGGTTGGTAACACAGTGCATGAGGTGTGGAAAGCTCACTTCATTTCACACATCAGCCTTTGAAGATACTTTGACTGACAGTAAAAACATAGTGACTTAACTACCATTTTTGTCTTTACAGACTTCTGTTAAAGTGCAGATATTCAAATATAACCAGAGGGAAAAAAAGAAGATTTCTTGGTGGAGTTTAGTACAAATTGCTTCTGTTCTCATCTCTGATAATTTTAAGCAATTTTGTCTCCAAGATCCCACTGTTCCTTCCACTAATGCACTTATAGACTCATATCTGTGGAAGCACCTTGCCTCCTGGCTTCTTTTGCTGGCTCATTACTTGTATTTATTGCTGCATTTCTCTGAAGCAATTTCATTAAATTCTGCTTTATGGTTATCACAAAAATCTGCTGTTAGTATACAGTGCCCTTTCATGTTCACAGGAAGTGCAAGTTCATTCTGTGTCCTGGATTTTATTAATCTCTTTCAATCATTTAAAAATAAAAATAAAATAAACAACAACCAAAATCCAAACCAGTTAAGTTACTGCAGGATTTTGCCTCTTTCCATTAACAGCAAAATAAAGCTGATTTCCTGCAGCCTTGTGCTTTGAGCTATAAAGCTTTGGTGTGGGTTACTTTTTTGAGAGCTATTATGATTGTCCACAGGCAGAACAAGTTCAGTAAAAATACCAGCTTCTGAATCTCCAAAGAAACATTCATTGGGGAAAAACTTGGAGCTCTTTGTTTGCAGCATTTTGTAGTTACCTAAGAGGCATTTATGTAACCTTCATCTCATGAAGGGTGACAGTTATCATTAATATTTTTAAAGTGCCACAATTATGAGGCATGAATGTGAAAATTGTTGAGGGAATTTGAAAACTATTTTGAAAGCAAAAGGCAGAGTAAAAAAAACCAGCAACCTAAAAAAACCCAAAAAAAGTCCTACACAAAGCTGAGAATTATGCATTGGCTCAAAGGAACTTTTACATCCACATCCAGGGCAAAAAAAAAACCAAAATAGACACCTGTAATTTTTGATAGCTATTCTTGATGCTTCAAAGGACACTGTCACAAAACTTCCCTTTACAACCAGATCCTCAAAGCTTCAGATGCCAGAGTACAGAAATTTTGTTTGGGCCAGAGTGTGAGGGAGAGGCCCTATGGTCTCATGGGTGGCCATCCCTTAGTCTAGTGGCATGTACACTACCTTATCTTGTTGCATTTTCAAACATATCTCTTTAATTAGTTTCAGAGAAGTCCCCACATTCCTCCTACTCCATGGTGCCAGGTGTACAAGGGTACCCTCCGTGTCTGTGGTAATTCCTGGGTGTCACACAGCCAGCTTCCATGGCTACAGGGCGCCTCCTTCCTCCAATGTGTGGATGAGCTGGGGGTTTAGAGTCACATACCTGCACTTGCATGGTAGCATCTCATCCATATGCAAACACAGTGCGCGATGAAACTGGAATTATGGATTCCCTGCAGGTGTTTCGTAACTGGTAAGAAGAAACCCACAGTTGATTTGGCATCACTAAGGCTGAACAACATCTGGGTGTCACAGCACAGCCTGGTTTCTGCTCCACACATTGCCAACATCAGGTACCAGACTAGAGAATATTTTTTCTTCCTTCACACCACTGGGACTGGATTGTTCTTTTTCATAACAAGGAAGGGGGTTACAAAGTACCTGAAAGTCACCCGCCGAAGAGGCAAAATGGTGATTTGTGTACACCTGGAACAGCAGGATGGTCAGATGGTCAGACTGTAGATGTTATTCCAGCAACACTGAGAATCATAGGATGCTGTTCACAGCCCTTACCTATCTAAAGAGTCCAAAGTTTTTGTAGGCTTATTTATCCACTTGGTGGATGTGCAAGGAAAGGGTGTCAGAGTGCTGTTAAAGGGATCAGAACAATTTGGCAGTTTTGTTTCATCGATATTGGATAACATGCTTCTCCCAGAGAAGAGAAGTGAAAACATGTAGGCTGTCCTGGAAAAGGGGGTCTTGCACTGCCTTTACCAACTGCTCTGTGCATACTGCCAGGAAAGATACATAAACATGGCATTTAAAAAGAAGCAGCCATACTGGATGTATTTTCTCTACATCCAGCCTGATTATCAACAACTTTCTTACAGTTACAGCTGAAATGAAAGCCAGCTGCGTATTAAGTATCTACAGTGTTATGCAACTTTAAACAGTTGCGGAAGAAAATTATAACATAAACCTCAAATGGGTATCCAAAATTAGGAATCTTGCTGTGACTCTGCTCCCTGATTGTACAGCAGAGACTCCTTGATGAGGAGCTACAGCAGTGCATTGACTAATGTTTGTGTCACAGCAGTGATCAGCCCTAAAGAAAAGCACTGGATGAAATGAATAACCTTATCACCAGGGCATGGCTTGAGTAGCCCATGATGAATGAGGCAGAGTGCCAACACACTGAGCAATGAGAGGCAGCCACGTTACTCCACACATATCTGCAGTGACAATGCAGGATCTAGGGGAAGAACAGCTATCCTATAGTTAAAGGCCACAGCTGGATTCATAGGTCTAAGGAGACTGAACTGAAGCTAAAGTGACAGCCTTACTCCTAGCACTGCTCAGCTTTATAGGGATTCATCATGAAGTTTTAGTTGTTGTGTTTATAATTAGTTGATATGGGTTAGTAAGAAATGCACTAAAATGGAGAAAAAAAGAAGAAATTATTTCAAATTATTCCACTTGCTTCATGTGTGTTTAAAAAAAATAGACTTTAAGGAAAGAATAGGAGTCATGAAATATTGGTGCTGCCTTTCACGGTAGTATTCAGGTTAAGTCCAGTAAACTTCCCACCCCTAACATCCAAAGCTCTCATCCAGTTATGTCTCCTAGAACTTGGTTCTTTCCTGAGGAAGACCAGCCCTGAGTGTGACTGGCTCCCAGTGTCTGCCTGGCTGGGTGGGTTGATCTGAGTTCTTGCCACAGCTCCTTACAGAGAAGGGCAGGAGAACCTCAACACATCTGTTTAATGGCCCACAGTCCCTCCTTTTCTTTATCCTTGGCTCATCTATCATCTTTGTTGTTTTGGCACCTGAGAAATCTCAAGGATGTGCACGTTCCATGCAGTCCATGACATCTGAAATAGATGAAAACATATGGCATCTTTCAGATGCTATTTAATTTAACAGTTAACAATTAAGTAATTCACAATTACGTGATGACTTGCAAAGATTAACTCATTTTCTAAATCTTTACAAGCTTTACTTTGGTTTCTGCATTCTGTCACATTGCTGAGCTGTCAGGAAGGAGTGACAGATGGTCTGTAAACCCAGTAAGTCTGTTGTACATTACAACTTCCCATGCAGGTAAGCTTTGAAAGAGTTTAGTGCAAAAGCCTGCAAACCTTTTCATAGCTTTCCTTTTATTGTTCGCCTTGGATGACATGAAAAAATTGGGCTAAGGTGATTTCAGTACTCAGAGATATTAATGTCCTCATGTTAGGGGTCAGATCACCTCTACCTTAACAGACTGGCATACTCACCATTAGAAGCTTTAAGACTTCTATCAAGGATAGATAGAATTCATTTAACTGGAGAATTGCTGACACTGCATCTATCTTCAAAAAGCAGGACAGTGTGATCTGGGCAACAAAAGAATTGACATGTCCTTCTGCCTCCAAACAGCAATCCTTGCTATTACCTGAAATTGCAGAGGGGGATGCTTTAGTGGTTGAGTGTTGGGGTCCCTCCCCCACCGTGTAGCCCTGGGAGAGGGGCCCTGAGGGCACAGACACGGGGTTTCCCTGTCCCTGCTCAGCCTCGTTCCCATTGGTGGGTTTGTGTTCCCTGCGCGGGCAGAAGGACCCTTGGTCCCGTGACTGGAACAGTTCCTGGGCAGAGCTCCGGCCATGCGGCTGGAGAAATAAACATCTCTGAAACAGCTAGCAAGAATCTGTCTGTCCATATATATTTCCTTTCCACGGGACTCCTGGTTTGATATATGCGTGTTGCAGGATCCCCACTGCAACAAATGGTGGAGAATTGAGAGCAGAACGATCCCCGATCCCTAAGCGACTGATTTGTGTGAGTAAACCCTGGAAACTTTGGATTCCTCTTCTTGGTTTTGCTTTGCTATTCCGTATCTAAACTATGGAGGAACCGTGGGAAGACTCTTGGCTCTCAGAGCCGCATATGGACATTTATCTTAAACTTAAAATGATTCTTGAACAACGATTTGTAAATTTTAGCTTGATTCAAGCTCAAAAAGAACTGAAACACTTCCTGGCATGGTTGTTTAAGAACTTTTTCTATGTTTCTTGGGATTTAATTCTTACCAAGGGCTTTTGGAAAACCGTTTGGACACAGTTAATATTGGAGTCAAAATATATGCCGATGGAAGAATATTTTCGTGAATATTATTTCGTTACCGAGACTGTTGAGCAATGTCAGCTGTGTCCTGGCGAAGGGAAGCCTGGCGCAGGGACTGTGCGGCCCAGGCCACGTGCGCCGAGCGCTCTGCGAGCAGCAGCGAGGCAGTTCCCGTGTGCGGGCGGAGCCACGCGAGCCGCAGTGTCGGTGGCGGAGCGAGGCGCGGCGGGACCCGACGGTGCCCACCCGGCCCCGCGCAGCGCGTGGTGGAGCGAGCCCCGTGAACGCCCGACCGAGAGGGGCGGCGCGCGGGCGGCGGCGGCGGTGGAGCGGAGCCGCGCCCAGTTGAGATGCGCGCTGGAGCAGGGCACGGGGGGGTCGTCGCTCGGGGGCCCGGCCGAGACGTGGGTGCAGCACCCGGCAGCGGCAGCGAAGCTGCGACCAGAGGAGGTGACGCACGGAGAACTGAGCGGCGCGGCCCGGCCCGGCCCGCGCAGCCCCGAACGCGACCCCGGGAAGAGCGCGCAGGCACCAGCAGCCCCGACAATTCCAACATGGGAGCGACCAAAGGAGAGAGCAAAGACGCAGCGAGACAGAAAACAGCAGCCACTCGGAAAAAGGAAAAGATCATAGTAACTAAGATCTTGGGGATAGTAAAATGGTATAATGTTAAGCAAAATTATGGTTTTATAACAAGGTGTGACAACCAGCAAGACATATTCGTGCATAGAACTGCTATTAAAAACAATAACCCTGAAAAATGCATCCCAAGCTTGGGAGATGGAGAAGTCGTGGAATTCAAAATTATACGAGGTAGAAAAGGGTTACAAGCATCGCAGGTCACTGGGCCTGATGGTGTTTCTGTAAAAGGCAGTATATATGCAAAAAATCATAGTCATGTTAGACAATATCTCCATTGTAAGCCCCCCCTACAGTTTCCCTTTCCTAATCCCACCTTTCCCTTTTACCCTATGTCCTATTACCCCCAGTGTATTCCCAATCCGTTTTTTCACCCATGGTTTCCCTCACAAAACCATGCTTTTGCCAATTGTTTCCCCAAAAATCCCTTTCCAATGCCGAGTGGGGGATGAAAAGGGGGAGGGAAGAAGTTAAACCCTCTCCTGCCTCAGTTTCCCCACAAAGCATGCTCAGAGAATTCTGTCTCCCTTCTGTCAGCCCTAAGATGTTCCACAGAATCTGTTTGGACATTTAAAGACTCAGGAGGGTGGCTTGTTTTGTTTTGAAACTGTTCTTGTTATGTTTATCCAGTTGTTTTCATTCTCCTTTTATTAAAATAAAACGGGTGAGGTGTTGGGGTCCCTCCCCTGCCGTGTAGCCCTGGGAGAGGGGCCCTGAGGGCACAGACACGGGGCTTCCCTGTCCCTGCTCAGCCTCGTTCCCATTGGTTGGTTTGTGTTCCCTGCGCGGGCAGAAGGACCCTTGGTCCCATGACTGGAACAGTTCCTGAGCAGAGCTCCGGCCATGCGGCTGGAGAAATAAACATCTCTGAAACATCTAGCAAGAATCTGTCTGTCCATATATATTTCCTTTCCACGGGACTCCTGGTTTGATATATGCGTGTTGCAGGATTCCCACTGCAACAGTTGAGGAGGTAGAACGTAAAAACATATTGATTTCTCAGTAGCTCTCTATCCATGTTTTTCTTCTACCATGGCTTCTTGACCCTGGCAACAAGGTGATATCATCACTGTTGGGAAGTTTGGGCTCCCTAAGTAGTTTGAGATCTGAGTCATCCTGTGGGATGAAAAGCTCTCTGAGTAACACCTTCTCTGAAGGGCATCCTTTGTAGGAAAAGGACTATGATTGTGTAAGGTGTCCAGTCATGCAAGCGACTCTTGAAGGCAGCATCCCCAAAGACAAATTGTGAGTCACACTGGTTCCTCTGCTGATACCACTATCATAACCATATCACTTTGGAAATATGATCTGTTGTTTAGGTAAGTGTGATGCATAGGGTTGTTCAAAAAGGTGGGATGACTTTTTTCTTTCTCTTCCTGTGGGACACACATTAGATAATGCCGACTAAGGCAAAGGCAGAAGGGAATTTCCAAAATTTGTGCGTGTTAGTAGCAGTCCTCAAAGGTTTCCCTTGCAATTTATCAGGAAACATAAAATACTTGTGGTATAGAACACCCTGCAGTGCCTGCACACACTACTCTTTTTGAATTCTCAGCTTTTGGGAAAACAGACAATTATATGCTGGTCCATAATTGACTGTGCAACCATGGCAATAAGGAAGCATAATACTAAAATAACCCCAAGAATTGTACATTGAGACTTCAAGTTTCTCATTGCAAGCTAGGAAATAGAAGGTTACATGTTAAATACATACAGTCAGAATTGTTTCTTAAGGGTGTATTTCTCTTGGTGCTCATTTTCTCTCATACACTCAGGATGCTTCCTGGCCAAAAGAGTTTTAGTACCAATGACAAGAGCTTCTCTTGTGAATGATGCCCTCAGTTCTCATTATAGGGTTTCCTGCAGGACAGGCACCTCAGCATTTTTTTCTCCATTTTATTATTCAGATTTGGAATGTAAATGTATTTGGTGGCTCTGCTTAGAGGCTTGGATTTTGGGTTCTTCACTCAAAGATTTTAGGTTCATCCCCAAAAGAGCACTGTGTATATGGACCACGAAAATAATGTGAAGGCTCTTTCTGAAGCTGACGGCGGGATGTGATCCTGATGAACTCACACCAAATGTTGTACAGGCTGCTGGTTATAAATGTCTTCAAGTAATCTTACAGTTTCTGTAATGTTATTAGATTTCTACACAGAATGCAACCAGGCATTAATGACAGATTATTAATTACTCTGACTGAGCCCCTCTATAGTAGGACAAGAATACTCTGCTTTCAACAACTGTTCGATGGGATCCTATGTCTCGCCAGCATATTTGCTTTAGTATTAAGCCTCCATAATCCAGTTTCTCATCTGAGAATAAGACAAAGGACCCAAAATCCAGAGTATCTGAGGCTAAAGAATTATGGGAGAACAGGGAATATGTTGCAGAGTTGCTCATTCAAGCAATGCTTGCTCTTTTTGATCCCTTGGTCTGTCTATTCATTCCCAGGCTCTTCATATGCATGGCCAGGTTGATATTCTTGAAAGAAGCGCCTGTATCCCACTGCTGTGGAGATAATTGTCCTTGAAGTGCTGAAAACATGAGGACTAAATTACTTTTCTGTACCTTCCAAGTACTTTTCTCAACATGAAGCTAGATGGATACTATCTTTACAAGAAACCTTTCTACTGGAACATAAGAAAAACAGTGGCAAGCTGGAAAAGCAATGTCAGAAATACGAATTTTATTCCTTTTCCTGTGTGGATGTCCCAGCCCTGATACAGGCTTCTCAGAGAGGTTTTGGAGTTTTCACCCTTAGAGATATTTGAAAGCTGTCTGTACACAGTGGTGGGAGCCAGGTCTAGATGGTTCTGCTTGAGCAGACAGGTTGGGCCAGATGACCTCCAGACCTCCTTCATTCTGCCATTCTGTTCAAGGCTTGGCTATGCTTGAAACAGACCAAGACTTCCTGTCAGACACTCACACTGATCTCCTGAGCCTCAGGTCCAAGTTTTCCAGTGTGTCCTCTTGTCCTGGCCTTGTTTAACTCTGTACCAATATCTAGTATTTGTGGAAAGTGGTTGCAGATGAGCAATCCCAAAACTGTTGCCCATGAGGAGATCAATAGTACAACTTCTCCAGCAGTGTCTGAGCGGAAACTCCAAACTACCAAACGCAGCTGATGCACTTTTGTGAGGAATCCTGCCTTCAGAGGGCTCACATTTTGCCTTTCATAAGAAAAACTCTCAGTAAACTCTACTCCTAAATAGTTTAAAGGTGTCATTTATCATGGTTTTTATCCTTGTCTTTGAAGACTATTCTGTGAGTCAATGGACCTCAGTATTCAGAAAACTTCCTCGTATCAGGCCTGTTTTCCTTTCCTGCATTTCAGCTCATTAGCCCAGGATCTATTTTTCTACCTTCTCACCCTGCACATGAATATTCAGCTATGAAAGTAGGGGAAAATATAACCTGCATCAAAGGGAACTCCAGCAAAGCTCTGAGACCATGTCCGTTCCCAAAAAGAAAAGAGGGAAAAAGAAAAAGGGGTCTATTGTGTGGCAAAACCAATTCCTAGAAAACAAAAAATGTCTGAAGCATGCCAGTGTTTTGAATGGGAAGTCTACTAGTGACTTCAGCTGTTGGATGACAAATAAAGCAGTATTTGCCTGGAAGGGAATACTCTGAGAAGCCAAAAGAGGAGTCGAATATCAGCACTGAATATTGATGGTACAGAAGGCTGTAATTCTTAAAAACAACTGTATGCTCAAGAATTTGAGTGTCTCACTGGCAGTAAAGCTGACAAGGTAGGATGAATTTTACAAGGAAAAACAGAGCTGTATAAGCATGACTTATTAACCAATATCCTCAAAAGAGACTGGAACAACCACAAAAAGAACTTTCAAATATCCATGAAGGTTTGGGGTTTTTTTCCAGTATAAACACAATAAGCTGTACATTAGTGGTTATGGACTGACAAAATACTAAAGCATTGTTATGGCAAAGGTGTTGGCAAATGTGGTATCAGGGAACTATGCTAGAACTATCAACATGGCTTCTTTTCTGAAACATTAAGGCTAGCTTTTAGGGTGAGTTTTAAGCTATATTGAAGAGAAACATGACTGATAAGGGATAGTTAACAAGCCATTAAGCAAACAATTTTACAGTCTGCCTCACCTGTCTATTACAGCAAGTAGCATGTGCTGTGAGAGGTGGTGTCAGGTAACCACATTTTTTAGGAATGTACACAGTTGTTCCTACCTTGAAATACAAGTAATTGGCAAGGATAGCTGGTCTTCACTGCTGAAAATAGGTAGCACTCTGCATCTGTTGAGATTCAGTCCATCCTCACTGAATTTTTTTTTAACCTCTACATTACATGCAGAATTCAAAGAGAAATGGTCACTAAGAAGGAGCATAAAAGTTATTGCTCTGCAGGGGACAACTACTGGGCATACTCTCCTCTAATTGATCCTTTTGCTGTTAGGAAGGTTTTTACATATAGGATATGATGAAGCAGGGATAAAGATATTTATTTCTCAAAATATCATCCAAGGGTTGTCATTCAGCTCTATCTGGACCAGAGAGCAACACACATTTGAAAAAACAGAGGATCCCAGAGACTCCAGCTAGGTTTTGAAGTTGGTCACCACTATTTTGGTCACTGTTCAGAAGGGAGAACATGATTTGCAGCAGGCAAATACAAGGGATCTGGCTTCGTAAGATACACAAAAGTATTTTGAATTATGGACCATATGCAATATCCTGCTAAGCATTTTCATGAAAGGACAATAAATTTCTACTTAGAGAAGTGCTCCAATACAGCTCACAAGGGAAAGAACAATTCATGGAGAAACTAAAGAGCTGGCCTCCCAGCCACACCAAAGAGGTCAAAGTCTTCTGAAGTGGCAGCAAAATACTGCATTTGCAGGCAGTCCCACTGTGTTGAAAGGTTTTATTCAAAGAGCTGCAAGTTAATTAGAGGAAAGTTGAAGGGCTGTCAGATAATGCTAAGCTTCATTAAATATTGGCTTCCTGGCAAAAAAAAAAAAAAAAAAAGTCTAAGAGAGAGACAGGATACATTTGTTCTAATTGCTTTATGCATTTACAACATCTTTGCCATCTTAAATATCAACTTCCTACACAGATATAACCGACCAGGCAAAAGGGAGAGGACAGCAAGGGTGCATCACTGTCTTGGCAGGCATTACACTTAGCCAAAAAAAGAAGTAATTAGTGAATGTATTTTTGTTTATATCAGTCTGGCAGACAACGTAACAACAAAGTACCCTCAGTACACACTGGAGCTTTTATAGAGCTAGGAAATGAGACATATAAATGTGACAAGCAGAGTTAAGCAGAATGAATTTTTCCTCCAATTTGAATAAAATCACCTAATTTTGCTTTCTGCAGGCTTATTGGGATATTTTTGCTCTCTTTACAAGATGTTCTCTGTTATATGAATAAAACTTTAGGACTTCAGAGAATCCAACAGGATTTGGATGAATTCTGTTGTATATGGGCAAATATAGATGCCTTCTGAAGACTAAAGAGAGCAGCAGAACAGAAACAGGGCATGAAAAATCGTGGGATGAGAAAAAAGTCAGTGGTTTTGAGGACTCTCAGATCCATAAACCCATTCACGTGGCTATTTCTACAGCATACAGATACAGTAATTAGAAGAGCACACCATTTCTAAGCAAGCTGCAGTACACAGCAGAGAGGCTTAAAGAAAAGTATGTAGGGGTCTGCAGGTGAAAAAAGGTTGCAAACCACATGTCTAGTCCAGGCTAGCAAACAAAGCAAGAGTTCATGAGTGCCTGGGGTCCTTTACACATTTGTGGCTGTCATTCTGAGCTGTCTGACCATACACATGCATTGTTCTCAGCCCTGATGCTCCTCTGATTTGCAGAGTAAATCTTTGTGGGAGTTCATGCATTGATTTTAGAAAAATAATAATTTCTAAATCTACAAAATCTATGGTCATTTAACAGTATGAACCATATCTAGTGTTTACTCATCAACTCCTGCATGAAAAGTCTTGACTTGAATTCATTAAGTTGTCTCTTCCAGAGAGATTTAAAATACAGTGAGAAAAATTTCAAATTACAGACATCTCTCTCTGAGTTGTTGCAATGCTTCACTGATGATTAATTACACTTCAATTTCAAGTTGAATTTGCCTAGCTTCTGCTTTCAGAAGAATGTGTTTTTCCAAGGCCTCCTTCTCCCACACTTTCCAGACACCATTACTTATTTTAGGAAACAATGCAAAAGACTCATTCAAAATGATGGGATTTGGAGGGGATGAGGAGCAATCAATACTGTGTGCTTTGGGAGGAAAACGATCTCCAGGAAAGGTGCAGTAAATTGCAGCCTCTACTGTGAAATCTTCCCAGGAAAACTATCCAGTAGCAAAGTTGCAATAGTAGCTTTGACTTCTTTTTCCTGTTTACAGGTCTGCACAGCCTTGCCCTTATCAATGATCATTAAGGACTGTGTTCAAATCCTGTAATTCAGTCAGATTGAGAGAACCTTCGTTGACAGATATTTAGATATGGGAGAACAAGGAAAACACCTCCTCCCTCCCCCTTCTGGTGTTTTCTGTGGAGTTTGTCTTCAGCGTATAACATTTGCTAACAAGACTTTGGTCCTTGCCATCTGATTTTCCTGCCAGGCATTGCTCTGTTACTCTTTCTGATGTTACATGCAGGAAACAAAGCCTAATGCATTGAATCAGGTGTCTCAGAGGGACTTCATCCCTCATAAGCAGCACCTGAAGCAGCCTCCTGCATCCCTGTCCCTGCAGGGACATGGAGAGGGGCGACAAAGCCCGGAGTAGCCTAAGTGGGGCTCGCTGTGCCCACCAGTGTGACCCAGCATTGCAGGGCCAGCCCGAGGCACTTCTGGTCTCCCCAGGCTGTGTGAGAGTTCTGCAGCTGGGTCCCCTCCAGAGCACTGCTGAAAATGCAGACAAAGCTCCTGAGTTTTATACATAAAATGGTGTCTGCTGGCAAAAACCACTGCCTGCATGACCTTAGGGTTACAGGGACACTCAAACTTCTCTTCCTCTCCCAGGGAAACAGCAAGAGGAAAGGGAGGACATGGTCTTTTGAACATCTGACTCATTCTTCCTTCAGGCTAAACAGCAGGAAAGTAGGGAAGCTTCCAGGGAGAGATTATCCCAAGGAAGATGGAATCATACTGCATACGTACAATGTGAGGTTGACAATAGGACACCAGTACTTTTTATGTGAATGAAACATTTTTTAATTCACTGCTAATTCAGTGGCTAGTGTCCATCCACAAGTCAGTGTTTTATTCGTATTACATTACCCTGAGGAACTGGCAGTCAGGTAAAAATGAGAATTTATTTTCCAAAGAAAACCAAAGATGTCTTCACCTCCCTGGTGAAAGCACAAAAGGATCCTTGCATGCAGAGTAGCAGGGCTATGGCAGCACACACATTTCTGTGGATGCAGGGACATGTACTCTTGCCTCTCCCTGTTTGTGCTGATAGTGGTGTGGGAACACTGTGTATAGGGAAAGCTTGAGATTGGTCTCAGAGCAGGAAGCTCTTCGTGTGAGCCTTAAAACACAAAAGTGTATTCTGGAGGACAGGTCTAACCAGCTCTGCCATGCAGCTCCCAGCACTGTCTTTTGAGTTAAACCAAGAACTTACCTGCAGTCCGACTAGAAAAGTTACCCCTACTTCTTGATTTGGGGATGGCATTTTTCACTCTGACTGAACACCTCACTTGCCTTGCTACCTTGGCATCATTATCAATGACAACCTGACCTTCTATAATCCCCAATGAAAGTGCACTTTTCCTTTAGCTGATTTTCTTTTTAAGAGGATGAATCCATGTGTGAATTAATTCAGCTGCATATTTCTTTGGGATTTTTTTGGCCTGCTTTGTGATATCCTTCTCTTCCCTTCTTCTGTCCTTAATCCTTTTTTTTCCTGGGTGTTATGTTATTTATTCAGTCTATGGTTTCCCTCTGGCTTATTATCTGGTGAAGATCTCGAAGATAATTTTCTTGTAGACCTCTGTGAGTGCACAGGGAAGAGGTTTGTTTAAGGGTATTATATTGCAAAAAAGGACAGTGTAGATTATTTGTTATCAAGATGAGTCTAACAAGCCAAGAATATTCTAGTTATATAGTGAGAAAGAGGAAAAATAGACAATATCTTGTAAAGGACCTTGTCACTATCTCTTGCATGTCCCTTTGCACACTTAACCTGAGTTTTCTGGTTCTGCCAGGTTGAGGATAGCCACTGAAATCTCCACTGAGGGTTGCTCTGCAGGCACATAGACATCCTTTTTCTTTTGTTGATGTCCTGTTTCAGCACATGCTGGTGTCCGACTTGGATGGAAATTAAGCTCAGAAAGAGGTTGCCAAGGGTTTTCTCCAGGATAAGAGCCACCTTGTGTTCAGTATGCAACTCGTGGGATTTTTTGTTTAAAAGGATAACTTCGTTTGTTAGAAAATTCATTTTCTGTCTTTTCCTCATCTATTTAATCAATCATAGTGGGCTAATGCTTTGTGAGCCTGTGCTCATTAGAGATGATGTTTTATTAGATAACCTTCAATAAAGTTGCATCCAAGGTCATGGGTGAATGCAGCTCATCTCTACACTTCAGTTTCCATATTGTGAAAATGCCACCTGTGAAAAAATGAGAAAGTGTGGGTGTCTCAGGGCTGTGTGCTCTTCTACCTGACTTTTTGCAAGCCCGACCACCAGAATGGGGTGTACTTTTCCATAAAGCAGAAGAGAGAAAAAAATGAGAGGTCTCAGAGTCAGATAATCAGGATTAGTATGTTGAACATTGAGACATTTAATATCACCACTCAGAAATACAGGGAAGAGAATGAATCCCAACCTACTTTGGGATATGGGCACTTACCTCTTAGCCACAAATCCCCACCTGGCAGTTTTGCACGCATCCCATCCCTCCACTCTTCCCTTCTCCCCAGGTAAATGCTTAGCCAAGATTTGCCATAAGAACTCAGCTGGATCATTAAGGTTTAATCTTTTTCTCCAAGGCAATAAGACCAAGGCTATTCAGGTTGTTAGTTAAAGGGTATTCAAAGTAATTCAAGGTATTTGGGTTGGTTTTTTGTTTTGGTCTCTTGGGCCCTCCAACCAGAGTGTTCTAATCATAAAGCTAAAGGCTAAATGCAATCTGAGATGTGCTTTGAACATGAGAGGACATATGCCTGTTGAAACTCCTCTGTGCTGGGGAAGCCTTAGCAGATGTTGGATCTAGTAGCTGGACAGCTGGTTTTGGAGAGGGAGGCCATAGGATGACTGAAGAGAACACAGCTTCTACATGCTGGCCCTGCCACTTGACTGTCACTATGCTGGGACAGTCTTGGGCTGATGTGGTGTAAAAAGACATGGCAGATTGGGCTCCTCTACCAGCACACAGAGAGGCATCTAACTTGTGGGTACCAGCAGGATGCAAGGATGGGCCAAGAAAGGGGCACACTGGCTTGCAAGGCTTGGAAACATAATTTCTACTTGGAATATTTAAATCTAGCTAGAGTTCAAATGAATGCTGCACTAGATATCCATACACATGCCCAGGCTCTCAGCACTAGATAAGACAGGTTTTAAAGGATCACAACTTCAGCCTTAGGAAAGACTTAAGTACTAAAAGCCTTTTGTGGGTCTATTCCCAAGTCATTTGGAGTAATTAGCTGCCTATTTTCCTGGGAAAAAGAAGAGCATAAGAGGATATGTGTAGAAGGTCAGCAGTTTCCCATTAATCACTCTCAGTAAGGATTGTAGATGTAAGAAAAGCTAAGCATCCTCTTGTCTTCATTTCTCTGAATGCTAATCTCATCCGCAGACTGACTTGGTCTGCATGCCCCAGGTTTTGCTGGGAACACATCCCAGAGGAAGTCTTCTGCATTAAACATAGATCTCTTCTTGCCATGTGCTTCCAGCACACTGATTGTCCACACAGACATTTGGGACATCATCTAACATAGACCTGTGGAGCTTCGTACATGAGCCATCTGGGGAAGAACACCAGCACTAGGAAAAAAATGCCTGCAGCCACAGGAAAAGTATGGTCCCCTCTAAAAGGGCCTGTACACAGAACAGAATGCCTTTGGTGCAGCTGGATTGGCTTCAGCTGTGTTGCTCAATTCACACTTATGCAAAAGGAAAACAAGGAGAGGTGAAGCCAAACATTTATTCAAATTAATCTTTTGCTCTTTTCTATTGGAAATATACATTTAGTCTGAGAAAAAAAACCCCAATGCAGAATCCTTATGAGAATTTTTAATTGTTTATTTCTAATGCGTATATCTCTTGGCCTTTCTCGTCCAGTATATCCCAAGGCCTCAACTTTAATCCAAATATGCTGTACTGTTGCAGAAGTGAATCAGCCAAGGCACTTCCAGTTTGAGTTTTAACCAGTGGGTAAGTCAAGTTGTCCTTTCAAAATTATTATCATCAAGGTACCTTGGACTGAACATTAATATAAATACGCTTGTGCAAGTATGACCATTATTTTAGAAGAGTCTCAAGTAAATCTAATGAAGTGCCTTTTCAGCTCCCTCAGGCCTTAAATAAGTAAACTTTTCTACATTGGGAATGCTTCTGAGTGAGGAATGGGGAGAGCAAAAAACAGAAATAAACTTCCTAAATAAAACATAAGTAGGAAGTATGCAATATTTCAGGTTATTTTAGAGGACTACTCTGTATTAAAGCACTGAAAAGCATAAAAAGTAGATAAATCATCCAGCCTGAGTTGATTAGAAAGTGTTTTGATGCAGTAAAAATTCATTACACACTAAAGAACATGCAGCTTTTATAGGTTTCTAGATTAAGATGGAAGAAAATACCAGTTATTGAACCTGTTATTTAAATGACTTTAATATAATACTAGTCTCATCCTAATTTTTAGTGTGATATTCATTCGGATGTGATAATAACTTCCAGATGTTTTAACACCATCAGTTTCAGATGACTGCATCAAACTGCCATTAATTACAAGATGCTACTTTTGTTACAAGGACTGTTTGGAAGGTCTTGATAAGTTTAATGAAAGCTAAAATAAGTCAAGAATTACTAAGAGCTCTCTTGGCAACAGCTGAATTCACAGCTGGAAAAAAAGGCTTTAAATGAGTCTATTTTTACCTCTATGACCAACATCAGTGCTGGAGTAGAGCACATTTGCTCTGTCACTGCTGAGGTCCAGGCATCGATGAGCACTAAGGAATGGCAACTGAAGTTGTTCTACATGAGAAATCACAAGATCTACCTGTGAGATCCACTGAAGCCTTGAACTCAGCTCTCACAAAAATAAACCAAACTGTCTGCCCTTTTCCATCTGGAAACTTGAATGTGGCAGAACTCTGCTGCTGTCATTCCTTGATACTGTCAGAGAAGGCTCTGTTCCATCCAAAACTGGAATAATAACTTTAAAAAAAAATCAGCCTAATCAGCAAAATTTGATTTACATTAGATAAACAAATACTTTGTGGTAGTGTCAAATTAGTTTAAGTTTAAAGATAATTTTTTTTCTATAATTAATCTGCAGCAACTTTGAAAGGAAAAAATGTTTAAAACCCTTCAGGATGCTTATTTTGGTAGCTTCAATTCTCCTTTTCATTGTTTTGCTAT
The DNA here is from genome assembly GCF_000738735.6 of Corvus cornix cornix. Lineage (NCBI taxonomy): Eukaryota > Metazoa > Chordata > Aves > Passeriformes > Corvidae > Corvus > Corvus cornix. The sequence continues at coordinate 100,873,221 of NC_046332.1, read as the reverse complement.
GAAACTAAACTTTGGCAGAAAGTGACACCTTCTGAAGAAACTTTCATGTCCACAAGTCACAGTGGATGAGTCAAGCAAGTGCAACCCGAATTATAGACTGTCTCCTCAAAATCCACTTCCAGTGAAGAGCAGAGGGAAATTTGTCTCCCCTGATCTGACACCTGATATCCCTTGTACTTGAATTTATCACTGCAGTTTGATGTGGGAAAGGACATAAGGAGAACTCCCGCTGAATAATTTTTAAACCCAATTCTTTATCTCAATAAGACTTTTATTACTGAGCCTACTTACTCCAGCAAAGTAGGTAGGTAAGCACTTGTTTACAATCACACACTGATTGCTCCTTTGCAAGTTCTACCTTCTTGGTACTTATGTCCCGTATATGGTGTGCTGAAAATCAGACCAACAAATTGATGTCATGGGCAGATAAGACTGTCAGGACAGGACCTACTTTCTCCAGAGTTCTTCACTCTTAATTAAAAGATGCTGTTATTAATATTAATATTAATAACATTAATTTGCTATTGATACCTGCAAAAGTGTTCAGTGTGTACCTGTGTGCATGAGTACCTGTGCATGTGTGCATCAGTCATATTTGCTTCTCATCTTACCTAAAGCTTGTTTTGTCTCTGTCATGGATGTTGATTTAAAACCACGTGAGAAGAAAATGGGAAAGATGTGAGCTATTTTCCAGTGAAGGGGTGTGATAATTTATTGATCTGGGATTCATGTGAAACATTATATTCTTAATAAGAAAACTCACTGAAAAAAGAAACATGTTTATATTTTATAATTGCTGCACACTCTTGTTGGAGAATAAATGAGTTTCCTACCCCTCAAGCTGCCTCTCTGGCTTCTGCTGTATAATGTCTCACTCTCAACATACTCAATTTCTCTTATCACTGTCAAATAACATGAGGCCCCTCTGGCTTTTTCTGGGCTGTTTTCCTAATGGAGTTTAAAAAATTAGTTTATAGGTTTCTGTTCTAATTTTTCTTCTCTCCTCTGGTTGTACTTGTTTTAAATCAGCTCTGAGCATTTCTGGAGTTTGTGAGTTAAAATAGAAAGCATAACCTTAGATAGGAATTTTTAAAACTACTTGTTTGTATTCCCACGTAAGATACAAAATAAAATAAAAAATAGAGTAATAACACATAGTAATTGTTCCAAATAGAGGTTAAGGATCATTGGAAGATATAAAAAGAGGTCAATAAATATATTCAATACCAGATAAACTCTGGTAAACTCTGACAACCCCACTTGAAGAAGGCACATTGCAGAACTACAAAATTGTTTTTCAGGTTAATGGTATCTTTCTTGGATGTCAAAGACTTTTATGTGGAGGGAAAAAATGGAGATTAAATGATCAGTGCTTAGAATGGAAATTATTTTGCTAGCCAATATACTTCAAGGTTTTTTGAGCATATTTGTTCAGTGCTGACTCCCAAATACTAGTGAGGAATAAGTTCATCCCACAGAGGTTTCTCCACCCTGCTAGGATTTTCTGTCCAGAGAAAAAACAATTTTGCTTGTATGATTTAACAAATTCTGGTTCTGCAACAACACGCAGAAAATGTTTGAAAATAATGATGTGCATAATGAATGAAAATGAAAACAATCCTAAAAGGAGAAAAGTAGATATATAAATCAGGGATACCTGATAAAGAAATTAAAAAGAAGAAAAAATATATATAGGCAGAAATCTTATGCCTCTTATTTAACTTCAGCAATTAATATGGGTGATGATATCTGCAGATGAAAAACTCTGAATGAAGACAGGTTCAAGGACAGAGGAATGAAAATGGGTTCTGATCCTCACTTTCATTATCTCAATCAGCATTTTCATAAGGTAATTGGATGTGATCAAGCCATTTCATCTTAGTTTAAAAATGTAAAAAATATTGACTACTTGGTATTCAGGACATTTATTTTAATCTATTGCCCATAAACAACCATGGCTCACCATTTTCTCACTCCTCTATAATATATTCATCCTGTAATCACCACTTAATGAAAGTATAGATAACCTGATGGATTCTTCCTCTAGAAGGTAAAGAGAAACTTTTAAACCACTCATGCTCTTATTTATTGACTAATGGTTCTCATAGCAATTTCCTGCATTTTGTCATGTTAAATCTTACCTCTTGTTTGACTGAAGGAGAAAGGCTACCTTTGCTTCCCCTGTGCACCAGGAGAATGAATCAACAGTTGTAATTTAGCGGATTCACAATGAAGACTTCAGTGTAATCTCTGCATCTCAGAAATATACCCTTCATGGGGCTCTAGGCTCCAGCCAAGGGAGCAGAGAGATACAAACAAAGATTACAAAGATAGATATGAAACCTATCTACAGATAGAGATGAAACCCATGGAGGGAAATCTCATATACATATATATATAACATCATATGTCTGTATTTGAGATTGTTTATAAGGAGAGCGAGTCTGGGAAGGTAGTAGGAGAACAGAGAAGGGAATAATCATTGTTAAGTCTCTTGGCATCCCCTCACTGGAGGTCTTTTATGTTGGGTGCACTTTTTTGGCCAGCAGAAGTTGGCAAACAGAAACTTTGCCTGTACCTGAGGATTCAGACATTTTTCTAGAGCCAGATACAGAAATCAGCAACAAATTTGTACCCTTGGACAAGAGAGACCTGTTTGCCAAAGGATGTGTTCAGTACCCAATGATCATTCCAGCTTCCATGTCTGTGCTGCACCACTAACAGTGTTTCCTCTGGTGTAGGAAGCATGAGGAGTGCTCCAGGCTCCTGATCTAATACTTGGTTTGTCCAGTCAGTGCTAATGCCAAGGCTGGCAACACATTGTTATGGCCAGAGCACACTGTCAAAGCAAACCCAGCACGCTTTTATTGGGGTGTGAAAATGTTGGTTGACAGTGGGAGAGACGTTTACAGAGTGCAGCACAACACAATCCACACAGGCAGAGCTTTCCATGGGTGAAGGAGCTCATTTATGTTATGACCCTTGCCTGAATGATTCAGAAGATGGAATTTAATGATAAGTGAATCAGACATGCTTGTGCAGGAAGGGACTGCCATGTCCTGCAAATATCTCTTGATAGTGCTATTCAATACAGTTATAGATGGTGGTCAGGTTTTAGAAGGAAAAAGGAAAGGAATAGTGATAGCCTGGAACTAGCAAAGGGCTATCCTTGCTGCAGTTAAAAGAGAGGAGAAAATCCTGAGCTAAGATTTGAGAAAAGGAATAAAAACCTTGAATCTATATGCAATAGGTATCTGCTTCTTCAATTAATAGGGTCCAAGATAGGGGCAAGAGTTTTAATTATCTTGTAACCTGTGTTAAGGAACTGCAGATAAAAACTTCTGCTTGTGATTCAAAAAGGCCTGTGAAATTTTGTACATTTCAGACAAAGTTCAGAAGTTGAGATCAGACAAAAGAAACAGACGGTTTCCTCACCAGAAAGAAGTAGAGGTAAGGGCTCTTGCACACAGAGTTTCCATGTATCCGCAGGTAGGTCTTCTCTCTGATCATGAAACTACTGACTGGGACTCTCCCTTGCTCCTGTAAACTTGATACAAACGAGATTCTCAATGAAAGATTACTTTCATTTCCTAGGTTTTTTTTCTTTTTATGAAAAGGTTAACTTATTTGCCAAACCAAAATATTTTCTGATAAGAAACCATTCCAGCAAAATGCTACACCAAGTTTGCATACCACACATTTTTAGTTTTAAACATAAACTTTTCTGGAGGCACACACTTTAACAAAAGCAATACTGCTTCTTTTTTGTTGGCCTATATCAAACACCTTACTGGAAAAGATTCAGTCATGCATATTTCCATCTCCTAACTTCACCTTTCAGTATATTAAGCCTTTAATCTCCCTTCCTCATTCAATGTCCAAAACAATTATGTCACCTGACTCTGCATTTAATGCATTTATTGCATTTTACATCACTCACCCATAAATCATTGGTTATTGTTGCACTTTTTGGATTTCTGCCCAGGTCCTTCTCAGACCATGGGTATAGTTTAGGCTGAAGATATAAATGCACTTAGACAAACTCTCCCTAGATATCCACCAGTGTATCCTAAAGACAGACTGTGAGAGAAAGAAGATGTGATGCAAAAGGAAAGAGCCTGTTTGCATTTTGCAGCAAATCTGTAAATTGCATTATAAACTTTCATGAAGAACTCAATCTAGTCTGAAGGTTTTTATCACCACAATTCCAAACAATTTGTCCCACTGAGTACATTAAAAGAGTGAAAAGGATTACAACTGGCTTCAGTTCAGGTGTTACTGGAGCACTGCATTTCTGTTACGTGCCCCTTGCAGGATAAGTGCTAGTTTGTGGTGGCTGGAGGGGTAATGTTTTCCCCACAGGTCAGTACTCAGCAGCACCCCCCCTCCACCCCAGTTCTTTGTAGATGGGCAGCAAATGGCCTCCAGCTCCTTCCAGGAGGATATCTTTGTTTTTATTCTCTGCCACCGGGAGACAGTGCATTCACTTTCATTAGTTTCACAATGATTCCCCTTACCTCTCCTCTCACTCTTCTCTGAACAACACAGGAATGCTTAATGGTAAAGAAAAAGTCGATATTTATTTACCAAATCAGAAGGACAACTATTTTGGGGGAAAAATAAAGATTGCAGATGAAGCTGCTTTTGTGCAAGCTTGAGAATCTTGCCTCATTCACTATCTCTTACCTGGGGTTTGTTCACTACTTGCTAAATTAAAATGTTGTGAGTGAGGGTTTATAAAATGTCTCTCTTCCCCTTACTCTTTTCACCTCTGAGACCTCTCAGTTTGGTTTCAATCTCTGAAGTTCAGAGCCTAGGATCATTGCTAAATGGAATAGGATTGGAAGGAACACCTCCAGCAATCTGGAGGGATCAAAACTTGTTTTCTTGGACATGCCTATAAATCCCTGCCTTCTTCCTTCCTCACCCATCAACACTTACTGAGTCCTTTGTCTCAAAGGAAACAGAAAACAATACAAAGAGAGTATAAGATGAACAACAGAAGGCATGTTTTTGTCAAAGATGTGAACTGAAAAATCTGAAAATCCTGAGCATTTCACCCCTTTGTTTCACCAGACATTTTTCTTTCATCTTCTCTACAGGCAGGCAGGTAGAGAGAGCACATTTTAAATCAATTCCAATGTATTTTCCCATCTTTACCCACACCAAAAAAAAAAAGGATACTTGGTCTTGTTTGTCATTTTTTGATTGTTGAGATTTTTTATTGTGGCTGGGTGGTTGGTTGGTTTGTTTTGGTGTGGCCTTTTCATTTTACTGTTGTTTATTTTTTTTGTTAAGCACAGATCACCTAAGAAACTTTTTCTTTCAAAAGTTCATGCAAATTTAGTCCAATTTCAGTTAATCCCTATGAAAATATTCTTTCTTCAGGATGGAAGTCATCCCCAATGGACTTAGTTAAGTCACTTTCAAAATGTATTATACTAAACTAAATTAATTCTACTTTAGGCCTGTCAGTACCATAGGCAATACAGTGGTATGTTAGGGTATCCAGGCTTGCTTGGGTGCTGGAATATATCTAATGATATCAGCATGGAGCTCTGTCCCAGATGATTAGCTTCACTGGGAAACAGCATCCATTAGCACTGGGGAACTGCTGTAGGAGGGCAGCAGTACTGCTGCTGGCTCGTGAGCCTGGCTGAGGAATTCTCTGTGCCAACACTTTGGCCAGAGGGACATGTACACATGTACCCCCTTAGTTCTGAGCAAGAGTCTCAACCAGTGTTTAATGAAGTTTAGTGCTGCAGTCCTCAAGCTCTGAAGATTTGCTTCTTTGCAGTAATTGCTTCATCTCCGTAGTGGGGAATGAGGGCATCACCCCTCTATGAGAATGTCTGATTGCACTCAGCCAGCTTAAATTCCAATTTAATTTTACCCTCACTACTAATTTGTATCGGCTTTCCCAAGTGTTCCTCAAGTCCACTATGAAAGAAATGAGGTTTGTGTTCAAAGGGAGCAACTCCACTTTAGACGAAGTAGCTGCTATCTCCATCATATTGATCTTCATACAGAGTGTGAATGAATCACAGGAAGGAATGAATAGAACAACTCTGTGTGGACAGAGTACAAGACTGACCTATAGTCTACCCACCTGATGAAAAATTAATGAGAACTAACTCTGTGTTCCCCCTTAATTTGAATAAGTTTGGAACATGGCAATAACAAAGCCTTTCAAAGCACTGCAAGCACGTGGACATGGTTAGCCTGCCAGGGCTACCCATCTCTCTTCAGAGTAGTTAAAAGGCAGGTTGCCTCTTCATTCTGAACTGGAACAAACATTAATTTGTTTCAAGAAATATTGTGTTAGAAAGACACAGAAGTTAAGTCTGAGAACATGCTTTCTTTTGAAACAGACTTGATCCTAGAACAGCAAAGCCAAAACCCACAGGTGACCAGTTACATGGAAAGGAAGGCTGATAGCACTGGGAACCTCAGTGCTCTCAAACCGTGTGTTGGCCCTGGGCACATACATCCTATCTGCTACCAGATAGCTCCCCTGGTGCCACCTTAATAGCAGAGAGCCTGGCTGAGCTGGGATTAACCACACAGAATCCCAGACACTTCAGAAGCCCCGCAGGGGAGCTGGCAGGAAGGCAGGACTCAGCTCTCTCCCAGTATCATGGGTGTTTTCATAGGTGATGTATCTTCACACTGTGAACTTCTGGAAGGCCCCAGCACAACTCCTCCAGAGTGGGAAGATGCTGATTCCATGTGCCATAGGGCCCCTTCTCAGCTTCGTGGTAGCATGTATGGGAGTAAAAACTGTTCTTTGATGCCTCTACTTGCTTTGCTTTCTGCAAAGCAGTCCCTGTGCAGTGAAATGAAGCAGAATGGAATTGATGCTGCATTGAGGGGAATTCTTCTTGTCAGTGCCTATCTACCTGTAGCTTGAAATTAGCTGAGGGACGGCTGAGGGACCTCCTCCCTACCCTGGCTATTTGCCTTGTTTAGAGGGAGGATTAATCTTGCTTTGGTTCACTGCATCAACTGAGGGAAAAACATAAATTTGTAAACCCATATCCCCCAGAGATCAAGATTCTCCTCCTCCCTCACTGAATTGTCATGTGACTGAGAGAGAAAATCAGTCAGACATTTTATTTTTCTCCTACTTTTCTTCTTTCAAAAATTATCCACTCAGCCTCATAATTCAACAGTAATAAATGCATAAACCCTCAAATATCCTCCAAGGAGTCTATGACCTACACAGGGTGAGATGCTATTTTCTATTTCCCTTTGCCTAGTCTCCTGTGAAATGCACAGACTTCATAAACAGGCCACGAACTGCACATTTTATTATTAGACATATGCTACTTATGTTTCCACTCCTTACTTTCTCCTTATCAGTTGCTCTTTGTATCTGAGATTATGCTAGGTTATTTTTCTCTTTCCTCTAATAATCTTTGTATTGTAATCTTCTTCATGTGATATATTTGCTTGTATCCTCAGATTCGCCACCTCCTTCACTTCTCTGTGCCCTTATTCTTTGTGTCCTCTATCACATATGGACAACTTTCTCTCTTCTCTTTTCCTCCATATTTCTTGGTGTTCACATTAACACCCCCCCTTGACTGGTTGTATCATCTTTGAGGTTCTATCATTGGATTCTCCACCCTGACAACCCCTGGGGACACAACACTCACTGCTGTGTCCCGCTGTGCTTTGACCCCAAATGATGCTGTGGAAGGCTCCTGTACCCTTTTGAGTCCATACAGGCACTCCTTCCCAAGCCATCAACACTCAAAAAGTGAAAAAATACACAGTTTTTGTGCAGGTGCTCTGATCAGGACCTTCAGTCAAGAACTTAATCTTCACAATGTGGTGTTCTTGGTAACCAGTAACATCAGTATGAAATAGGTAGAATTGGGGGAAAAACTTCAGTGTGAGGTGGTACGGAAGGGAAGATGATATTTATTTGCAAACTCCTTAATCCGGTTTTTATGAATCTGCACTCCTTCTCTCTCAGAGTTCATTTGCTTGTGCTGCTACCCTCCTGTCAAGTGAGCAGCAAGGTGTGTGTGTGCCAGTGGCCTGCACTCAACGGGAAGGCCTGAGGCTATCAGCTCCTCTTGAGTCTGTCTCTGGTCTTTCTTTTGCCTGGTGACAGCAGATGACAGTCTGGACAGACCTCTTATACCCCTTAGGAACTGTGAGTTCTTATGGAGCAGTGCCTACCCCAGCATGGTTCTGGCTCCAGGACTATAAATCTTAGGAAGGGTTGCTTCTCACTCTCTGTTTTTCTTTGCTTGGAAAATATCTGTTTTCCTGCTAGGCTGATGGGAAAGGGTGCATGTGCTATACGCAATCTGTCACCATGTTGGTGTCATCCTCCTGTTGCTGGGATGCAGTTTGCTGGAGAGGCAGCTGGGATGGGGTCTTCTCATAGTGCAGACCTTCTGTGCTTGGTGTAACCATGTGTCCCCATTTTACTGCTGCAAACAAGGTCCTAGGCACAGTATGCTAAGCACAGTACCCTTTGTTGTCATTACAGACCTTCTTAAAAATCCTCATTCAGCTGCTTCTTTCCCTGCTTAAACACAAAACTTTTCACTCCTCCGCCTCCATGTCAATCTTAATATTTTTTGTTACAAAACTCTACAAAATCAGCAATAAAACTAATTGCTCAACAGAGCAATTCTAAAGATAAATTACAAGAGAGGTGGCATTGTATGACACACCATAGGACAACTCTTCATAAGTATTTAGAAACCTGACTCCAATGTAATTCATTGGTATTAGTGTACTTTCTGTATTATTTCACTCAGTCAAGCCATTTGTATCATTCTCAGAAGAATAAAGAGATGTAAGTACATGAGTGTAACATAGTACTGCAAGACTGGACAGAGTTTGACAGGTCTTAGACTGAGAAGCCCAAGTAGTTTTTCTAGGAAATGAACACTGACTGTAAAGCACTGGACTGAACAATAAATGCAATTGACTTTTCAGTGCAGCTCAGGAATGAATTGAAATTTCCTCCTGTTGAAATTGAGGATCCTGCCAGCTGGTTTGACAGGAAGAGGATGTACTTCTAACTATGCAGATTTTTGGAGGCTGCCTTCAATATTGAAAATGCAAAGACATTTTACATCTGTCCTGGCAAATTTCTATCAGATTGTTCTAGAAATGTATATCCAGTATATACTGATGAATAGATGTATGCTTATATTTTTATTATTAACCATTTCCACGTATCAGAAAAGACTATAATTTAATACTATTTTATTTGCACTGTTTTATATCTTCTAAGAATAAAATACTCCATGATTTGTTTTAGTAGTATTTTTGGGACCTGCAGGGTAGAGCACAGCTGTGAGAGTGCAGAATGAAAAAACATCCTTGGAAAGTTTTTCATTATGTCCTGAATGCTAAGTGCAGTGACAAATGGACTGTGATTGAATTTCTTAATGAAGAGACAGAATAATGTTAGAAACAGAATAGTCTTCCCTATCAAACCCATTGCACATGCATGTCTACTAGGTTTTTTTCTACTTCACAAAATCTTAACAGCTCAGGAAAAATCTGACAAAAAGAAGCAAATGGCAATAGGAAAAAAGGACCCAAAAAATTAATATCTTTCATCACTTGTAAAGGAAAAGTCTTGGAAATTCAAAGACACGGTGAAGACAGCAAAACTGCAATCCCCATCAATACTTTCTTTGATGCAAAGTTGGATATAAAATAAAAAGAAAGCTGGCTTTAGTCCAATATATTGATTTTGGCTGGGATACAGTTAATCTCCTTAATAGTATCTGATATGGAGTTATGTTGTGGATTTTTGACCAAATCACTATTGATAATGCAGGGATATTTCAGTTACTGCTGAGCAGCACTTGCACAGAGTCATGGCCTTTTCTGCTCCTCACCCCAACCCAGCAGTGAGAGTGCTGGGGGTGCACAAGGGGTTGGGAGAGGACACAACCAGGGCAGCTGACCCCAGCTGACCACAGGAATATCCCACACCACGTGGCATCATGCCCAGCCTAGAGAGCTGGGGGAGAGGAATGAAGGAGAGGATATTCAGAGACACAGTGTTTGTCTTCCCAAGGCACCCTTACATGTGATGGAGCTCAGCTTTCCGGAGGGTGGCTGAACACCGGCCTGCCTGTGGGATGTGGTGAATGAATTCCTTGTTCTGCCTTGCTGTGTGTAGCTTTTGCTTTCTGTATGAAACTATCTTTATCTCAACCCCTGAGTTTTCTCAGTTTTACCCTTTTGACTTCCTTCCCCATCCCCAGGGTGAGAGGGAGGGAGCAGCTGTGTGTGGTTGAGATACCCACCAGGGGTAAGCCACAACATCCAAGGAAATAAGCAAACAACTGTTCAGGTAACAGATGTCTTAGATAGGATGGGAAAGGATTTTGAAGCATTAAACATAGGTTATGCTGCTTACTGGCACCAGATACTTTTTATGCAGGTGATTATAGTTTCGAATAATGACGTGACTTATTGCAGTAAAGGGAAGTCCACCATCATATAGGAACAATGGGGACAGAAAAGTGCTTGCCCTCTCAAGCTTAAGTGGGCAAACTACAGGCAGTAAAAAGTATAGCTTAACTTCCCTGGAAACTAGGATACTCCTGAGTGCAACTGCGTCTCATTAAATAATATTCCCCTTTGGTTTTATTATTTTTTTTTCCTTAAGACTGGGGTTAAAATATCAGCTGTTTTTGCACTAGTACAGCAGTATGAGCTTGGGCACAAGGCAGAAGATCTCAGCCGTTCTTTGCAAATCACAAACCTACAGATTTCCTCAGGACTCTTCTCCTCTCCAGCCTGGCTCTGTCACCTGGGGAATTTTAAAAGGAGGGTAAGCAGATCTGTGTGTTTTTTCACTTACTGAGAAAGGACATTTGAGCCATGTTAAGAGAGACTAATAGAAATGAAGAGAGCAAAACATCCAAAAAAAGCATCCAAAAAAGGTCCCCAAGCCCAAAAGCCCCAAAGAAAGGGGCAGGGATCTGACTTCCCCGCAGCTTGATTGGTGTAGCTGCTGCAGGTACTTCAAAATGCTGGTGGGCTGATAGCTCAGTGAAAACTATCCCTTCACCTGCCGTTCAACCTATCTCCCTAACACGGCAGCTGCATGAGCAGTGTAATTGCTGCAATTCTTCAGGCTTATGCAGTATTAACACAGTGGGAGTTTTCTTAATTTCCAATTTTTTTTTTTTTTCTAAATTAGACAGTCTCGGAGCTTATCTGCCCAGTGAACACACTACTAAATGGTGACATTAACAAATTGCCCTCCTTCCCCTCCTAGAATCAGCATTATCCACTAATTGCACAATGGCTTTTGCACAGCTGCCTTCGATGTGCCCATGCCAGGATGGGCAAATGCAGATTTCCCAGAGCAGCCCGAGGCCCAGGAGATGGCACTGTTTCATAGCTCTTATGCGCACCTGGCCTGTGCTACAGTTGCTAATACAGCAGTTGGAGTAAACAACTTTCCTTCAGAAGTGATAATTTTCTGGTAAAATGATCAGCAAATGGAATTCTCTGAGTTCAGAAGTCTTAGTGGAAAAATACCAGATGAGTCTGAAGCTTTACCTTCTGATGCCAGCGTATGAAAACTGTTGCTTGACTGACTGAATCAATTGCTTTGCTAACTAGTGGTGTAGGAATAGCTTTTTTATTTATTGGCAAATAATTTCCTCAGCTGCTAGTTTCAGTCCAATGCCCAAGGCTGGCTGCTGCAAAAATATTCTTGCAGATAAAAGTAAAATGTAGAACTTGATCTGCCACGTAAGACTCACAGAGAGTAATAAACAAAAGTATATGTTGTCAGGTGCATCATTACCTGGAGTTTTCTGGGATTTAATCAGCCAATCCCCACGTTGGTTTTGTTATTGTGCCATTACAGGGACAGTGTTCAGGTAAGTCTGCAAAAGCAGAAGACAAGGCAGTCTCTGAAGGTGAGGGAGAGAACAGGAGCTGAGCTTCTGTCCATGGGTAAGGGTGGGGCTGGGGACAAGTACCTCTATCTTACTTACTCGTGATGGCCTGGGGTCTGGGAGATCCTGGGCAGAGAATCCTACTGTGGGCTCAGGCAGGGTAAGAGAAAAAGATATTTGTTTTCTTTGCTTATTCCCCTCAGGGGTAGGTGCTCATTTTGCCAGCCCAGAGCATCCCTGCCAGCCCCAAGAATTCCTGCCAGGCCACAGCAGTACACATGCCTCTGCAGGCATACACCCTCTCATTTTGTGGCCAAGCACTTCAGATCTGTGTTGAAAATTTAGGTCTCAGCACACATGAAGCCTGTCCTGTTGGCCCAGGGCAGGCCAGCACCACAGCTCAGGAAGGGAGGGCTGGTTACCACCGCCTCACCTCGATCTCTGTGAAGAGGCCAGATCTATACATGTGCCACAAGCACTGGCCTTCATGCTTTCCAAAAGTCTTTACCCACCTAAACCCATCAATAGCTTGTGCCAAAGCACAGAAAACTGCCAGAAGCATGTGAGAGACTCCACATCATCATCCAGGACCTGCATCCTGCCCCCATGGCCACCCCTCAAGGCAGCTCTCTCAGCTTGTCTGACAAAGCTTTCCCATCAGACAGTTGAGACAGGCAACCCCAAAACTGCACAGCACCACAGCAAAAAGAACAACAAACTGCCCCCTCTCCTAATGCTTGTGCCAATTTAGAAATTAACATAATTTCTCCTCAGCAAATAGCAAATATTGGGCACAGTCTGAATGAAACCATCTGCATCCATTACTCAATTAGATCACAGTTTTTCAATTGGGGGGAAATTATCCACTGGGATACATGTCTTCCCTCTAGAGCAGTTTCCTGTATTTCCATCCCGTATCCTGTAACAGAGCTAGTTGACATACTCTCTCTAGCCTCTGAACCTACTAAAATCGTCCATTAAAGATGAATATTAGACTTATTCTTTTCCCTAAATACTCTTAACACACTCATGGGGAACTACTCTTGCTTGTACCCTGCCTCCTGAAACAGAAGGAACATACAGGAAAATTGATAATGTGGAACAACTCTAACTTCAGTTGAGTAATACAAGACTAATGATCTGACTGTTCACTCTTTTTTTCTTTTAATAAACCTCTTTTAATATGAATTTCTGAAGAATGCTGAAAATAAGATTTTTGAGGACAGACACAGGAGTCCTGGCTTACAGGCATTGATTTTTTCTGATTCAGCATCAGAGGAGACATAAGCTACCAAGAATATGTTTGCAATACAATCGAATCTCATTGCTGCACACATCACATTCAATACTGCATTACAAGAGTGCTTTCCTAGACCTTGACAACTTTTTCCAAGGCCACAGGAACTGAAGCAGTGGCATTGCTCCTGAACTCATAAGGCCAGAAAATATTACTGCATTTTTCTGTTTTGTTTTGTATTTATTTCCCCGAGGATATTTTAGTGAGCTGATGTGGTTGTCAGTCCACTGCCTGCACATTTAAGAATCAGATGTTTGAACACCAGAAGAGATGGCCAGTGACAACAACAGGTAAACAAACACATACCTTTGAGCACGTGATTAGGATATTTTGTAATGTGGGATCCCCAAGAAGGCATGTACTACATCTTTGTGGCTGAGACCTCTCATTTGTAACCAAAAGTAAGTCTGCTCCTTGGGAAGTAAATTTACAATCCATCTCTTTGGTTACTGTCATGGCTTGGGCATGGCCTTTTTTTCTTAAGATTGAGCAGACCCACCCTCTTCAGCTTCTCCTTCTGTGTCTCCATAAAGCACCCATACCTGTTGTAAAATTTGCTCACCAGTGCTTTGCCACTGCACCTACTGGCTTTCTCATCTCCTTTCCTGACTCGCTCCCCAGTATTTCTTACAGAGCACTGTGCCCTGCTGATCACAGGCTGCAAAGTAAATGCACTTTTAAGAGTGGTCACTGCAATTTGGGCACAAGTGAAGGCAGCCTGGGAATGGCAATAAGATGGCAGTAGTAATGCAGTCAGGGAATCCAACCCCATGCAGACAAACTCTTAAAAATCTAGTAGCAGTCACTGCAGTTTTGGTATTATTTCTGCTGTTAAATTTTCTAATTAAAAAACTATTAAACATGCATCAATTAATAATTTGAGTCCCCTAGATCATTTCTGCTAAAATTAACATTTCAGTTGCATGAAGGATCTTTTAATGAACCACCACTAACAAGAATATCTCTCTAATTAATTCAATGTCTTTAAAACAACAAGGCAATCTTTGGAGTAGTTTGCTCTCATCCCTACATGAACTATTCTTGAAACTGAGATTTTGTAAGATTTGTCATGCCTGTTAGAAAATAAGAAAAAATTGTCAGAGATTAAAAGAAAAGTTGTATTAAATCTCACTTGCCTTTAATACTTTGCTGTTGAATCTGAAATAATATGCAGTATTTGTGGGAAGCAAAGGTTTTACATAAAAACTGAAGGGATTCAAACCAAGATAGAAATTTACCCTCTGTCAGAAGAACATCCGTGTAGGAAGGGTTCAAGAGGCTGAAGACTGCTCAGACAAGAATCATAGGTTTTAGTCAGCAAAAAGGCAAGAGGATGTGAAAGGTGTGCCCCTTTCCCTGAAAGGCTCCGGAGCATCTGCGTTTCCCTCTGCAGTCTTTCCTTGAGGCCCAGGCTGATCATCACAGCAAAGATATCCCAGAGGGGTTTCTGTCAGTACACAGACCTTGAGCCAGAGCAGCATCCCCATGTAAGCACAGTGCTTCAGCACACATTTGCTCTCTCCTCAGGCCAGCAGAGTGGGTGCATTGCTCTCAAGGAGCTTTGGGAGTCTCCTCTGCTGTTCGCTGCTCACTCCCTCCACAGCAGGGGTGGACAGGCAATCCACTTACTGGTGGTGTGAGTGCCTGTGGGCAGCCCACCCTCGTGTGCTTAACAGCTTCTAAGCAGACAGAATGCTTATGAGCTGGAGTGCTGAGGGATCTGCAAGGCTTGATGTAACCCCCAGGTGCTTCACCAGTTTAGATGGAAGGGAGATATAACCATAGATTGGTCTCTAACTTGAGACCCCTCCTAGAAATCCATCAGCCTAGGACTGAGACTTCAGATGTGATTCATTCCCTTTCCGGAACAAAGCTCACACTCAGTTTATGTCCAGATGCCCCCCGAGACTAACACTAATCCACCAGGTTGATGATTATAAGGTTTCAAACCTTAGAGGTTTTGGAGAAGTAGGCAATGTTCACAAAGGTGAAGAAAAGTAAGCTGGCATGGAGATTCCTTTTTCCACCACGACTTATTTTAAATTGAGTGGTAAGAAACAACAATCCTAAACCTCTTTTTCAGCTCCCCAGCAAAAAATCACCATTTTCAACTTAACACCTTGATGCTTTGATCTTGAAATTACATCATTTATGGGGCTTATATCCTCAAAGATATTCAGTCATCTAAACAGGACTTTATGTAGGCATTGCTGACCACTCAAGACCCAGTTTAAGTGTAATTAATAATCCCTTGAAATGACATGTACTCTATTTGAGATGCCCTCTTCCACAGACAGGGTTCAGCTGATGCTGTGGCAGCCATGGGTCACTTGATTACAGAGGCTGGGAAGATTAACACATCCTTTCCCCACTGGCTCACACAGTTGGATCCCTTCACAGCAGAAAGAAGCTGGAAATGAAGACAGTCTAATAAAAATTCCTACATGCACTGCTAGAATATTGCATGCATTACAGCCAGATGAAGTCTCTATCCATACAATCACCTAGTACTTTTCAAGTTTCTTTTCAAAATCACTACAACCAATTCCTAAGTAATTCAAGGTCTGCCTTTACACAGACTATCTAAAACTGCTCATCCATTATCCAAACACTTTTAAAGGCCTGCATTTGAAAAAATCCCCCAAACTCCCAGCTTCACTTATCTCAGAGTTTTTATCACTGCTTGGAGAATAAGATTTTAAGGACAAAAGTTTTATATTTGAAGGACACTTTCTGAAAGCCTATCAAATGTACATGGGAAAGGTGCCTCTTTTATAATTTCCTTTTTTAAGCCGCAGTGGGGCTTACACATTATACATGGAATAGATCATATTTTTCACAGTTAAAATCTATTTGTAAACAAATGCATCAAAATACTGTACCAGCTGACTTATATGTAATAGAAATAGAATGAAATAGAATCGAAATGAGATAGAAAACATCCAAGCAATGTGAGGACTATGTCTGAAAACAGAAAAAAATGCTATCTATTCCCAATTCCCACATTGTGTACTCCAGTGTCTCCATTCCCTACCTCCTCTTTCCTACCCAGTCTGATAACTTCTGCTTTTTCACAGGAAAACAAATCAAAGCAACAATGATAAAAGTAGCATGAAGAAGCAGGTAAATAACAAAAATCCTTGAATGCTGTGGGAAATCTTCCAATTTTGGGGGAACTCATCCAATTTTTGCCAGTTTTCATGTAAGTATGAGCCCCCCTGATGGTTTCTTCTGCTGTGGTGCTGTGCTCAAAAAAAATATCTGCTTGAAACCTGAGAGCATGCCACATCCTCAAAGCCTGGCTACCTGGGCTCAGGTCCCTGAGAGCTGGACAGCCCAAGTGGCCACTGATGTTCCAGTTTTATGGCTTTCTTAAAAAATGAACACTGAACATTGATGTGTTGTACCCATCTCACTGAAAAGTCTACAAACTCACCTGGTTAGATGGGCTGTCTAGGCCAAAGTGTTATGATTAAGATTCAAGAGAGCTCTTATTCACTTTTAATAAAATTATTTACCTGAGGCTATATTTAATTATCTGAGTCTTTAGCCCCTACTGCATTCAGCATTGATACTTCCCCATGATCTAGTGTATATTGCCTTTCAGCTGTTGTGACAAAGGTTTTTGGCAATGCCATCAGCAGTCCTCTGATTGTCATGTAAGCATCTAAATATTATTATCACATCTCTATAAGCTTATGCCAGGGCAGCAACAGCAGGGAACAGAGTGGCAAGCACAGGCTGGGAGAATGCAGACTGGCAGGCAGGAAGAGGCAGAGCCTTTCCTTTGCCATAGAAGGATACATGTAGATTTATATTAATTTGTGTTTTGGGTTTTTTTACAGAATGGCTTTCGATGGAGGCAGTGATGATCTACATATGTTCTTTTACTCTCACTTGTGGCAAACCTGACCTTTTTCCTTAATGCAATATGAGAAGAATCAGTTTTAATTCTACTTCAAACACCATCTCTAAGTCAAAAGTTTCTCTGTGAACAGGGTACTGTACCTTGCACTGAGGCAGCAGAAGAGAAAAGGAACTTGGTGCAAGCACTAATGAATGAATAAATCAGCCAAGAGCACACACCACCAAGGGAGACAGCATCTGCTGATTAAAATGAGATGGGAACAACTGATAGTAGGCTCTTTTTCTGTCCCTTGCATATACCTTCTGTGAAGCCTTTCACAGATTATATTAATAGTACAATATGATGGCTGTGCTCAGTATTCTCCCTGTCTGGGTTCTGCTGTGCTTTGCCCCTTGCTCTGACACTGCAGGCTGCATGGGCTGCCAGAGGCGACTGTGCTCCTGCCTGTGGATATACAGAGGCTTTAGCTGGAAGAGATCAGTTTCTTATTTTCTTACAAGAAACAAGATCAAGGTCCTTTCAGAAAGTGCTTTAGATTGTCAGTTCATGCGACTGGAAACTTGAAAAACATTTCTATATTGTGCATGTGTTTCAGCTTTCTAAACATATATCCTGCTCTACAAACAGTGTGAAATCAAAGTGAGTGCAATAAAATGCATGAAATTTCTTGTTAATATGTGAAAAACAATTGATTTGGCAATATTTAGATTTTTATAACCCACTCATTTCAAAGGCTTTGCAATCTAGTATATAAATGCTGATACAAGGAAACTGACATCTTTATTTTTCAGCTATTTTCCCTTTTTCCCTTTTACTGTAAATGAGATAGGATTCTATAAGGCTTAATAAAGACAGCCAGATGCAAAATTAAGAGTCAGGGAAATACTTCATTGATTTAACTGTGAATAGGAGAAATGAAGTGAATACAGGTTCTCTTCACATGAATTTAATCTAAACAGAAACTTCAGAATTTGCTGTAAAATGTTTGCTCTGGAAGATCTCCTTCCAGCACCAGAAAGATCCTTCGTAGGCTGATGACAGCTGCAAGGTAGGTTTGCTAAACCTATGCAGTGTGGAAGAAGTAAAAGTACTTAGGAAACGCTGGAAGTCGTAGTCCAGCTGGCTTGCTGTGTCTGTCCTACTTTTGGGAGGAGAAATAAGAATGGGAGCTTACCCCTTTGAAACTGGGAGGAATGAGGGCACTCCATCGAGAGGATGATGATCTCTGAGTGTCTGCAGCCTGTGTAAATTATAAATTTGGTGTTGTTTAGGTTTGAGGCATCAGGTAGAGAGAAAGTCTGGGAGTTCCCACCATGCCAGTGGATCCCCAGTGGTGGGGAGTCCTCTATGAACTGGGGACATGGACCAGCTCAGCACCACAGCAGGCAGAAGCCTGTCCAGAATGCTAAAAATGCCCAATTACACATCACAGATCACACTGCAGCTATGCCCAGGATTTCAAGCAACACCTTTTCAAACTTAAACATTGATTTTGAACCCAAATTATGGCAGGAGGGACTGTTGTTTAAACCCACTGAGTCCTTGTGTGTTTAGAACTGCAATAAATCACTTTGTTCTGACCTGGCATTTCTTTCTAGGCACCCAAATGAGCACGCATTTTGTGATAGATGCAGTTGGGTGCTTACACTGCTCAATGGGAGACTGTTTCCTTTTGCTGTGACAGCACAAAGGCTGAAAAAATAGCAAGTGAACTGTATTCTTCAGACAAGCAGTGCTGACACGTCCTTTGTTCAAAAACCACAGGCTCAGCTGGGATATTTTCATGGTTTTCAGCCATGGACTTTCTCTTGAATACTTTTTTGAAACTTTTGCCCTGAGTCACATGGTAGCAAATATTACCCTTTCAAACAGAAGTGTCCCATTTAAGATTTGTACTTTAAGAAACAAATCAGATGTCATAATTTTGTAAGGCTTGTGACTTTGTAGTTGGAGCTGCAACACAGCTTGCAGCAGAGAAGCTTGCAGAAGCAGGCAAGTGCTGCTGGGCATTGGTTCTTACTGCTGGGCATTGGTTCTTACTGCTGGGAGGGGTGAACATCTGTTAGTCTTAAAGCCCCACACAGAGATACCTCAACCAGCCCTGCATGGACTAGTTTGGCTACAAGCAGCAGGACGGCAACAGGGCAATAACACTGTCTATGTGGTCCAAAACCCAGGAAGTTAACCCAGGCAGAACACAACACGAGGAGGTCTTCTTCCAAGATCCAGGCTACTTTCAGTCTGGCTGGGTATTGGCATGTGGCACTGTAGAGCCTTGAGCTTTCTCCTGGAGAAAACACAAATTTAATGAGGACAGCAGTGATTCACTGTCCAGCCATCCTCCTCTGTGAGTGAGGATGGAGAAAATCCTACAGTGGGATACTGCTTTAGTCCTTGACCCTGGTTCTCTGGAGGCCTGGCTGTGACTCCTTGAAATGGTGACACAATAGCAGGCAATCATAGAATCATAGAATAATTTGGATTGGAAGGGACCTTAAAAGGTCACCTAGTACAATAATACCCTGCAGTAAGCAGAGACATCTTCAAGTAAATCAGGTTGCTCAGAGCATCACCCAGCCTGACCTTGACAGTTTCCAGTGATGGCCCATCCACCATCCCTCTGAGTAACCTGTTTCGGTGTTTCATCACCCTCACTGTAAATTTTTTTTCCTCATATCTAGTGTAAATCAACTCTTTTTTAGTTTAAAACCATTACGCCTCTTTATCACTCCACTCCCTGACAAAGAGCCCCTCTGCAACTTTCCTGCCAGCCCCCTTTAAGTACTGGAAGACTGCTATAAGGTCTCCCCAGAGCTTTTTGTCAGGGCTGAACAGCCCTTTGAGGTGCTGTCAAAGCCCAGCTGTAGGTAGGAACGGCATGTGAAAACTGAGGTTACATGCTTCCTGCCTCAGAGAGGGGGATGGGGCTCAGGAGCTCTGGAAATCATTCCAACTCCAGGACTGCTACTGGTGGCAACTTTAACTGCACAGCACCTTGCCAGTTGGAAAAATTGAACTGGTGAAATTCTTTATTAATCCTACATGGATTGTAACAAAGCCAGGCACAGGAACAGATAAATGTTTCAAACATGGCATAATTCTGTTAAAAGTTCTTCAAAGACTCCTTTTTCAGCTTGGGGAGAATGTAGCAATTAAGTTTGAAGCTGCGAAGAAAAAAAGAGACAGGAACTTTTCAGCCATTATCATCAAGTAATTACCGAAGCTTCATTACTTACCAGAGCTGTGCTTCCTGTAAAATTTGAGCACGCAGTGAACACTTTGAGCAGGCTCTGGATGATCCTTCATAACCTGTGGCTGAGGAGAAAAGGAGGGCAGGACACCGGTTTGGCTTTCTAGCCTACTTACCCTATTGAAAGGCGTTTTCCTTATGGTGCTCAGAGACTGGGATGATGAAATCCCTTCAAGGTCCTTTTAAATGTAGAAACAGCTACCAGGATTTAGGAATATATTGTAATAATAGTTAAAGGGTGATATGGTTAGCAATCTAAAACTACATATTCTTTCAAAATCCTTCAAAAAATACTTTCTTTTGGGGAATTCTTTCATGTGTATGTTATATAGGACATAAATTACTTGGAACTCTTGCTAAAATATAGCATGGGATTAAAGTGGTAGACGATCATTAGATGCTTTTGTTTGGGTGATCTAACTGGTGTTGATTATCTTGTTTATTATCTGCTTGTGTGAGGTGCCCCTTTCAGGCATAAGATGGTGGCATGTGCTCTTCATCTTTAAAACAAAAGCTTTTTGAGTTTTATGGAATTATGCAGATTAAGACTGTCTGAAACATTTCAATAAATTGTCTCTATAAAGTCAGCCTTTTTCTCCTGAAACAAACAAAACAAAAAAACCCCGCCCTGAATTAAAAATCACAGACATCCAAGAACTCTCTTTTGGCATTTTCTTAAGGAATAATTTCCATTTTTCCACGTAAAATGAGTTTCATTTTTAGTAAATTTCAATAAAGAAAAATCCTACAGATAAAGCAGTTCAAAAGATGTTAAAAAATATTGAGAATAAATACTGCTCAACACAAAATACTGTGCTTTTAACCCTTCTTTTCAAATGCCAATATTGTAAAAATTTTGCTGAGTAAAAGCTTGATATTTTTCATGGATTCTGAGGCGACAGTAAATAAAAATACAATAAATTAATAATAATAAAAACCCCCACAACAAACAGCCAATAACCAGTTGTTTGTATAGTTTTAGTAAAAATGACAGAGCACTTCAAGAAGGATGTGAAGGTACTGGAATGGGTTCAGAGGAGGGCAGCAAAGCTGGTCAGAAGGCTGGTAGGAATGTCCTGCGACAGTAGCTGAGGGCTTTGGGCTTGTCTGGTTTGGAGAGAAGGATGTTGAGGAATGAGCTTGTTGCTCTCTACAGCTTCCCAAGAAGGGGAAAGCAGAGGGAGGTGCTGATCTCTCTCTGGGATCCAGTGACAGGATGCACGGGAATGGCTCAAAGCTGTGCCAGGGGAGCTTTAGACTGGACATCAGGATGTATTTCTTTACTGAAAGGATGGTCAAACACTAGAAAAGGCTTCATAGGGAGGTGGTGGAATCCCCAAGACTCAGTGTTTAAGAAGCTTTGGGACAAGGTCACTAACAACATGCTTTAACTTTTGGTCAGCCCTGAAGTGGTCAGGCATAGGAGTGGATGATGCTTCTAGGTCTTTTCAACTGAAATATTCTATTCTATTCTATTCCATTCCATTCCATTCCATTCTAATTTGGTAGGTGAATTGCCTGTGTCCATGGGAAGAACAGAAACTAAGAGAGGTGATCCCTTACAAATTTAAAATATCATAAAAAATAGAGCCTTCTTTTCACAAAGAAAAATTATTCGTATTAGACACTTGTCTCCTGTCTTTTACTGCCTTTGGCATGATTGCCTTCTGTGTAGTCTAGTTTGAAATCAAGACATTAACCTTACAGAAGTTAGTATTTTTAGCCCAGTCAATAGCTTGCTTTTCCACTTTGATAATGTAGATGTTAGCACCTTCAACTGACCTTCTCTAAATCATTCAGGAGGTACATTAGAAACCTTCTCTTCTTTCCAAGCTGAAAGCTTTTATGAGGGGTCCAGACCTCGCCCAGAGCCTGCAAGCATCTGCCTTTGGCTTCTAACCTGCTATAAGCCTGTTTATTTGCCCTCTATATCAAGGGCCATAGATGTGCCAGAATAAACTGTGAGGGCTTCCTCCAGCATGAGAGAAATATTGCAAACTTAAACCAGAAATAGTTTGGAAACAGACAAGGGTTTCATTCTGTCAGTGGCCTGTATGAAGCCATGCCACAGCTACAGAAGAGTGCAAACGTGATGCCCCTGCTAAGACGTCAAAGAGAAGAAAATCCATTCTGTTTCACAAGGTTAAGGGGAAACGTCAATCTGATTGACTGATGCTTTTAAAAGACAGACTCAGTATCTGGTAGAAGAACCCAAATTGACTTTTACACTTCATTTGTTCCCATCCTTTGGACAGCAGCGTGTCTGTGAGGGCAAAGAGTTTCCCTCACCTCCTCAGTGTGGCTGTGAGGACTGTCTCTGAAAGACTGTCACCTTGCCACTAATGCTCTGGGGGAAAATTATCCCCAGTGTTAAGCTCACTGGCCTCATGAACTTACACGTAGGATGAATTTGACTAACAGTTCCCAGGTGAAGGATTACCAGAAGACCTGCTGTCCCTGTGTATTTCATAGACACACATTTTATAAAGACAGTGAACTAAGCTTGGGTCTCAGCTGTGACCAAAGCAATCAACAGGTTTCCTTGGACTAAATGCTGTAAAAAAGCCCTCCCTGTGAAACAGTCTCACTTTTTACTTACATATACAAAGCTGGTGAGTAGAGAATATAAACCTAATTGAGAAATGGCTGATGTACTTTTTAATTTATTGCCTTACCATCACTGCAAGTGTATTCAATAATCCATTACTAAAGGAAGCCTCTTGTTTTTCCAGAAGTGATGGTGTGTAATGTACATCCATTCTCAATTTAAATGGAGGTACCAAGAGTAATTGTTGCCCAATTTATTAGATGGCTTTGGCTGTTCTTTTTTCATGGTCTAGTCGATTTTAAACCTTCTAAGACAAATTAATCTGCACACAACCATGGCACACACCCCAAGCAATAACTTTCAGTAGTGTCTATACACATCTTATGTGAGACAACTTGAATGAAAGAAAAAACTTGGGTGCAGGAGATGAGAATTTTCTGATAAAAGTACATCTCACATTGCTTTCAGATTTTGTCAGTTATTTAATCTTTCCCATAGATGTAAAATTTCCATCCTTCAAGGTAGTTTTTCAATAGAGATTGTTGATTTAAGACTGGCAGGTAGACATAGAGTTTAACGACATGACACCATCATCTTCTAGGTAAGGCTGAAACATCGGAGATGTTTCTATCTCTGATATAACAAAGGAAAAAAAAAAAGAAAAAAATCTTCATACTTGACCTCTAAGATAATTTTCGTGCTTTGTGCCAAGCTTTCATATTTTTACCTAACTGCTGAGCTTAGCAGAACACATCACTGATTTCATGAAAAGGTTGAAGTAAAGCTGCTGCATTTAGTTCAGCTTAAAGCATTGATATTTCCTTTGAGGAAAAATACATTTTATGTTGTGTCTCCCTAATCCATACTGCCACTGCAAATCCACATACACAAGCATATTTTTCCTTTATCATAGAATTGGATTGAAAATAAACACATTCTAGTGTGGTAAACTATGTAAGTTATTTGTTATTTAATGTATTCTGCTTGCATCCAGATATTTACTGTTTGGAGCTAGAAGTGGTAGCTGAATTTTAAAAATTTAATAGAAGGGGCTGAGGACAATAAAGGTTCTCCCTGGAAAGTGAGGCTTCACCTTTGCATATTCTCAGGGAAGAGCCAGCAATTGGGTACAGCATCATTACAGCCTCATGACAAATGCTTTGCACGTCCAACGGTGCATCCGATGAGACCATTTCTGAAGTGACCACTCTGCAGGAGGAAGTGCCCATTATGTGACACACCGAATTAATGCTCTCCATTTGTAGGCTGACCCCATGAGCTGAAGAGCACTGTATAATGCATGATGCTGCATAATTGAAGCAGGAAAACTGGAGCACAAAGTATGGACAAGAGCAAATCACTGGCAAAGTTTTTGCTCATATTTCTGTTCTTAGAAATGTGACCTCAACTAAATTAGTATTTCAAAAGTTTTGTAGAACTGGCCAGTCCATTAAACTGAGGTGGGAGTGACAATGCATCGCTCTGCACAAAGTTATCACCTTGTCATCAAGCTGCATGGACCTGTCAGGGTTGCCAAGTGATTTTTAGACTCACAGTACCTCTAGTAATTTCCTTGGTAGGGAATTGAGGTACAAGTTTGCAATAGTGGCTGGTCCACACTGTTTCTTATTTAAGTCTTTTTTTTAACAAAGTATTGAGGAGCCACAGAGCAGGCCATGCAGAGCTGTAATCAGAAGACGTGCAAATTCTTCTTATAGTGATGTGGGCATGTATGTTTTTAAACAGCTGACTTGACCATCTTAGCTTTCTAGCTAAGAAAGAAAAAAAGAACATTAGCTCTTCTGCTCAGCACGTGGCCTTCTAGGCAACCACAGTCTGATAAACTGGTAATTCAGGACTAATGTGTTAGTCCCTAGGACATAATATTTCATCAGAAATCAATTTGTGGGTGATTTCTGTAGCATGGATATGAAAATCAACTTACGCATTTAGGTCTTTGTTTATATAGTATGAATTTATCAGTATAGATATCATTTAGGGCAAAAATAGATAACGTTGGGCAAAAAGAACACAGTCATGTGGCCCCATGTGTTCTTTGGCACTTTTGACAGTCTAAATTTTACCAAAATTTTCTGTCCCTCTACTAAACAAAGAATATATCAAAATACCACTCAGCATCTTAATGAGCTTTTGGCCAGAAGCTCAGCTGGATTTCATGGGACTGTGAGTTTCCTTCTTCCCACCTCTTTCAGCGGTCCTGAGTCCCCAAGACACTCTGACCAGCAGAGAGTGAAGGCATCTCCCAGTGAAAGGGAGGCGAGCAATGAAGTCTGAGCAGAAGTTTTGACCATTGCTCTTTGGCTTTTTATTTTTTTTCTTCATAATAGATGCCCCAGTGTCACAGAAAATTAGAAAAATGGGTCTAAAAGCGAATGTCAGTCTTAACAAAGGTATATCTGGGATCATCTAGTAACTTCCAATGAGGAAAACCCCCCACCTTTCCACAAAATCTGTTGCAGATCATTCTCTTTTCTTTAAACTGGCTTCTTCAGTGTCTAAAGAAAATCTCATAACCTGTATTTTAGGTTCACGACTTTTTGTTCCATTCATGTGGGACATGGAAACCAGTTCAATTCATTTCTCTCTTCAGCAGCTTTTTCCTGCAGAAACACTGTCTTGGTGTCTTCTTTCAGTCTACTTCCTACTTGCAACCTCCATTTCTTCTAACTGCCCTCAGACTTGTAGAACTGAACTTGTATTTGTTGCTTTTCTCTCATTCATATCTCTTCTGAAGCCTGAGTCCCCAGAGTGTTTTGGATGATGTGTAACTAGTGTTAACCAGAGTTGCAGGAATACTTTTTGTGTGTTTTACACAGTTATGCTCAGATATGTTCTCCATGGAAAGCTTACCTATTTCAGGACATCTGTAGCACTGCTATCTCATTTTCAGCTTCTGGTTTACTAAAAGCAGCAGCTCTTTTCTGCAGGATGCCTTTCTCCTTACCCTCTCTTTGCAGCTGCCTAAATCAGAGTGGAATTTCACCCAGTATTTTGGGACTGTAACTCCAACTGATCATCATTATTTTAAATTCTAATCCTGTTCTTCAATAAAGGATCAGTTTAGAGTACTCTTAAAGGAGAAAGTTTTCTATTTCATCAGTTGTGTTTCCATCTTCTACATAGTTAGTGAAAATTATGAATAGTTCACAAGAACTTCATAAAGCCCTGCCCAATACTTCTGTTTTGTGCTGTGGTGACCTACTGCTATCTATTCCCCACATATATTTAGAAGTTTTGAACCCCCTTATATTAGCTTCATGTAGATTGTGTTTCTTGCTTAGCTTGGAAGAAAGTCAGGCAAAAGAGTTTGAATAAACTTCCTGGAGTCTGGTGATGTCATATTACTGATTCTTCCTTTTTCTTTAGAATTGTTGCACTATCAGGAAGGAAATCAATAGTCAGATATGATATGTTATTTAGAATTTTATCTTGGCTCTTTTCCTAAATGCTTGCTATTTTCCCAGCATCTGCAGTTGTTTGTTGAGTAACTCATTCCAATAGTTTTCCTGGCTCTGAAGTTGAGCACAGCATTTTCTAGGTCCCCAGCAGTTCCTGTGTCTCCTCTTGGAAGATGGTGCTATAATCGTTCATCTTCCACCTTCTGAAGTGTCAGCTGTCCTCAGCAGGCATTCTCAAAGATGACCTCTGATTGTTGTGAGATTAGTTCAGCCCATTCTTTGAATATCTTACAATATCTTCATCAGGCCCAGCTGGGCTAAAAAAACCACAGCTACACTGTCTTTCCTAAACTTTCCCTTTTATATTCTAATATAACTTCTTGCCTTTTGATGCTGATGTTAATTCAGTTAGAAATCCTCTTACAGCCTCATTTTATGGTGAAGAGTGGAGGAAAAAGAGACACTAGAACATTTCTGCCCTTTTCCTGCTATCCATCCAGAGCTTTAGCTTTGCTGTTTAGAGCCATTTCCCTGCAGGGAAGCCAAAGAGAAAAGGACAAGGGTCCATACTGGATAGCTGCCAATGTCTTTGTACTCGCTCTATAAGACTGGTACAAAATAATGTGATATTCATCCACACAGAAGTGACATAAAGACCTTAACAAGCATAAATGAAAATTGTGGGGATTCTGTAGAAACTTCACACTTAAGGGTAGAAATGTGAATGCACATATATAATCTTACCTGTCTCTTCTATTTCATTTTCAAAACTGGATTAAAGAAGGATGCCTTTTTTCCCCTTCCCATATTTGGAAAGTTGCCAGAAAGGAACTAGAAGGTTTGATTTCTATGACATACTTTCCATGAGAAAAGGAGGATAAAAGATGAGCATCTTCTTCCAGTGGTGTGATCAAAGCATATAGCTCTCCTTTGGTTTGAAAGAGAAAGGAGCTAAGTGTGAGTGTCCGGGGTTGCAGAGTATTCTATTACCATCCTCATGAGCTGTTGAAATCAGGTGGGGTAGTGTGTTGCCTCCTCCCCCCAGAGTGTCTCTCTTTTAATGGCCCATCATTGTCCTGCCACACGGCTCAGAGATAACTCCCTCCGGACTATCTTCTGTTAATGAGCCTAATCAACACTTGGCCTCGTGTCTCATTACCCCATTGTGAGATGCTCCACCCAGAGGGAGGAACCAAGCATTCCATCCTGGATATAATCTGAGATTCTGAACAACAGAAACTACCCTTCCACTGGATTTCCAGAGGACAGGAGCTACACAGCCACCACTGGACCTGAGGAAGAGCAGACCCTTTTTCTACAGGATCACCACTTCAGAGGACTGCAGCCATCATTCTATCAGACTGCTACCACCACCCTGACTAACAGGGAGTCAGGTTGTATCTTGACTCTGTCAGTTTGAACCAGTGTTTTCTGCCTTTATTTTTGTTTTCCTATTAAATTGTTATTCTGACTTGGTGTCTCCCACTAGTTTGTTTTTTAACTAGTACAGTGAGTCAGTGCATTCAAATGATATATTCAAACTAATTTTAGCATCCTAGACCATGGCAGTGTAAGGAATGCTAGAAAATTAGCTGATGCTAGTGACAAAATTTCCCAGAAATGAGTGTCGTGGCCCAGCGCCAGGCACCCATGAGAGTTGCTCGCTCACCCTCCCCTGCCACAGCTGGGCAGAGGAGAGAAAGAAAAACAAGTTATCGAAAGCTTCATGACTTGAGATAAGGACGGGGAGGAAACACTTCAAGGGCAAAACAGGCTTAACTTAAAGTTACAAAGTGAATTTAGTGCTAACAGAATCAGGGAAGGATAATGAGAAGTAAAATAAGCCCTTAGAACACCTTCCACCCCCTGCCCCTCCCTCCTTCCCACCAACAGCACAGGGAGACAGGGCATGGGGGGGTTGGTCAGCTCATCACCGAGATTTCCTTCTGCTGCTCCGGGAGAGGAGTCTTCCCCCAAGAGGCCGTGGGGTCCCTCCCACAGGAGACAGTTCTCCCTGAACTTCCCTGCCGTGGGTCCGCTCTCACAAACAGCAGCCACACCGCACCTGCTGCAGCGTGAGCCCCTCCCACGGGCACACAGCCCTCCCAAACTGCTGCACCAGGGCTCTCTCTTTCCATGGGGTGCAGCCCTCCAAGGACAGGCTGCTCCAGCCTGGAAGCAGGGCCTTCTCTCTCCATCAGGTCTCCCACTGGAGCACAGCCTCCTCCAGGCATCCACCCGCTCTGGCATGGGCACCTCCCCCATGGGGTGCGGGTGGATCTCTTCATCCCCCATGGATCCATGGGCTGCAGGGGCACAGCTGCTTCACCATGGTCTGAACCACGGCCCACAGAGGAACCTCAGCTCCAGTGTCTGGAGCACCTCCTCCCCCTCCTTCTTCACTGACCTTGGTGTTTCCATGTTGTTTTCCCTCACATGTTCTCACCTCCTCCTCTTCTCTGACTAGAATCCAAAATCTCGTGACTTTGTTTTGATTTTCTTTTTAAATATGTCATCACAGAGGCATTACCAACTCTCTCCTTGACCCCATTTTCGCCAGCAGCATGTCCATCTTTCAGAGCCATCAGAGATTGGCTCTGCTGGACATGGTGGAAGTTTTCAGGAGCTTCTCACAGGAGCCATCTGTATGAGTTTGAAAGTAAACCAGTGAGAGACTCGAAATCAGAACTACAATTTAATAGGAAAATTAAAAATAAATGCAGTAATACAGCAACACTGATGGAGTCAGGATGCAACCTGACACCCTGTTAGTCAGGGTGGTGGTAGCAGTCCGATAAAATGGTGGCTGAAGTCCTCCTGAAGTGATGGATGTGGTTCTGTCGAAGCAGTGATCCTGTAGAAGGATCTGCTCTTCCTCTGAAGGTCCAGTAGTGGTTATGTAGCTCTTGTCCTCTGGGAACCCAGTAGGTAAGGGTTGAGTGTGGTGTTCCAAACCTCAGATTATAATCAGGTAGAAATGCTTGGTTCCTCCCCCTGGGCGGAGCATCTCACAATGGGATAATGTAATTTTGTGAGTCACGCAGTGAGGCTGGATGGCCATTAACAGAAGATATGCCCCGGAGGGAATTATCGGGGATGTGTCATGGAAGAGATAAAGAACATTGCCCCACCTGGTTTTAACAGATGGTGATAGAATACATACTTTTGGTTACATCTTACATTGTAACCTAAGACAACATCTCTGAAGCCCCCCCACTACCAAAAACCAGGCCATGCAAAACCAATACAATGAGCAATGAAATGTGATACCTGGAATATAATTTCTTCTCAAGTAGGCTGCTTATTCATCTTCAAAACATCCTTTCAACTGAGAAGTAGTTTAACTATGTCACTTATTACTGTGCATGTAATAACCAAAATATGGCAGCATTCCCTAATTAATTTTTCACACCTACATCTATTATATAATCCATTATAAATCCATCTTACTCATTATATCTTGTAATGATTGAGAAGGTGGTAATTAGCACTCAGTTAACAACAACTGAATTAAAACAGAAGTAAATTATAATTATTTACTGGTTCTTAAAGGTTAATAAAAGAGGGCTGTGCATCCTCAGGTCTCAATACTGTTGCCAAAATATACGCAGGGAAAATTTAGGCTGAAAATATTTGCCTGGTATCAGCAAAAGAATTATGAGCATGAAATGCATGTAATAACAAGTTGTTACTCAGAAGCAATTACACTTACACTGTGGTTTTCCACTAGAAAAGCAAAGGCATAATTATCTACTAAATTAAAACTTTTGCTTTCTCACTAATAATCAAAATCAACATTATTATTTGTATGATAATGACACAAACATGACAATAAAATAACTAGGATGAATATAGGTTTGATGTAATCATAAATAAATGTCAGCGGCAGTCAATAAGATTTAGACAGCCTATTGAATTTGCCAAATGCAGAAAATTAATGAAGTACATAAAATATGAGATAAAGGCATGTTTAAGGAGAGGATTATTCCAAAGCACTGTCCAAGCACCCTGTTGCAGGATAGCAATTAGTACTTGTCTTTCTCCTCTGCTGTAATTTGAGCATTTATGAGGAAAAACTTTCCCCATGACTGAGTTTCTGCTGGGTTAAATCTCCAGTACTGATTTTGGATGGACTTTTCAGGAGCAAGTTTGGCAAAACCAGCGAGTGCTTACTTACTTCTCTTTGATCTGAGGCATCAGGGTGTGTGCAGGTGACAGAACACCCCTCTGCACCCCAGAGGAAGAACAGGCAGCCCCAGCCTCTGCTTGAGGAACGTGTGCTGCACCTGCTGCTCACCAGGCACCCACACATGTCCCATCTGAAGGAGGCTGCTTTTCCTATGGAGAGGTTTAGACTACAAGCCTCCTTTTCCAGACACAGCCCACCACCCCACAGGAGTCTCCCTGGCCCAGTTCAAAGCTGCCTTAATGGGAACTGGAGCACATATTTAAAGTACCTATTTGTGGAATTGAAATTTTAAACAAGTGTGGCAATTAACGCTAAGCTGAAATTTGTGTATGCTAGATGTGTTTCCACTGGGAAATGAACTGAGTGAGAAATTATTAATTTCACGTGGCCCACCTGATGCTCAACACGGAGTTTCTTTTTTCTGCTGGTTGCACAAAATTTATGCATTTTAATGCAATACACTCTTCAAGAAATCCGCAAAGAATAATCTTCCCAAGTTGTACATTATGCATATTGTCACATCCAACAAAGGACTCCAAAACTTTACAGCTTAATATAAAAAAAATAAAAGTCTAAAAGACGTTGTTTATGAGATGCAATGAGAAAAAAAATATTCTTATGCAAGGTGAGTAGATGGAACTGGCAGGCAGATCAATGTGTTATCCAGCAGCTGAATGGAGGAGAGGTATATTTGTTTCCTACAGCGCTGCAATTGCAAAAATGAGTCAGAGAATCAGACTATCCATATTTTATGAATATTTATTATCTTGCCATATGGATCTCGCTTCTATTTATAATATCTTTTAAATATTCAGTACTCTTTAAAGATGCCCATAGAAATGTAGAGGCAAGCTCTTTTTATGTATCTCATTGTATTACAAGAAATAAGTTTTCCTAATAAAATAGAAAGAAAATTAGAGTTATATTTTAACTGAAAGTGGTATCAAGAAAAAGAAATTAATGACGAATGAACTTGTACCTTAACCAGTCCTTTTCTATACTTAGTTATCTCTAGAAACTTCTGCAAACCAGATAATTAAATGAAAACAGATTGCACTTTTACAGGCTGTGCTTTTCACAATTTTTTCGTAAAAACCTAGGAGGAAAGACTAGATAAAAATAAACATGTTCTCAGTTTGAAAGTTCAGTTACTCTTTGATTGAAAAAAAGACCTTTAGGTTTCTTGTGTGTCCTAGTTGCCTTATGAAACACCTGTAAGTACTACAGATGTTAAGAGCCCAGCTACAATGGAGTATGTCTGACCCACCTCACTGAAATACTGGTAAGAAAAATGTTGAGCCCTGGGTGAATCCAGACCCATAGGTCAGCCAGGTTGCTGGAATAATTTTTCTCATCACTGAGTTTCTTGAGATTTGTGGTTGCTTCAACTTCTACAATATCTCAGAGCAGAGGGCATTAATTGGTCTGTGTCCTGGTCTAATTGTAGTTTGGGTAATTCATGATCTGTCCCCCCTGGACCTTCCATGATCATGTACATGCAACTGAAGAAGGCATCCCTCCTCACTTCAGAATCCATGGATGAGGCTTTCAGTTGCTGCACTGGGTTCCACATATAAATTTTATTTCAGAAGTGGGTAATGGACATCTTATTCAAAGCAGATAGAAGTAATTTCTTCTAGAAAAGAAAAAAGAAGGGTTTCTGTGGTCTGATGTTAATTGGTGTCATCCTAATGAATTAATAAGCATAAACTGTGAGTGAACTGAGGAGCCAGATTATTTAAAAGCCGCTCCGTAACAGTATTTATAGATAAGCTACTGTGGGCTAGATCTGGAGGTGATGAAATTCAGATACTTTATGCTGATTTGTATCAGCTTAGGGATCTTGTCCTTTGGAAGAATTCCATTGTACATCAGAGGAAGGTACTAATTTTCCCAGGAGTTTGCCCAACTGAAAGCTATAGATCAAACTATGCGTACTTTTAAAAGCAGCACTTTTGCCTCTGGTTTCAATTCAAAAGGTAGCAGGAAGAATTTTTTTCTATGTTCAATTGTCCCTTAGTTTAAACCTCAGTAATTCACCCTAGTTGCAGAACACTTTAAGGCTGAATCAAATCTCCTAGGTATAGAACTTACTGCAGATCCTTAAAGAAACTACCTCTTGCTTTTCCAGCTGTAAGTCTAAATTAAAGAACGTTAAAGAGTACATACTGCAGATCCTTTTTTTTCTTTTCTCTCACTTACACTGTTTTATAACAGCATAACTTACTGTTTTTTCCTGGAGCTGCTTATCATTTATACTGGTGAGAGAATAAAGATAATCTTGGTTCATCTGCAGATATATCAGGAAGGGAGCAAGTGAAGAAAATGTACAGCTTGGGTTGCATTCAGAGCTGGACTAAAAAGAATCTATTTTGCCAAAATACAAACCTCTATCAAACAACCTGCCATCTCAATTGCGCTGTTTTATACTATCTTCTATACTATTTAACCCCTCTAGTAGCTACTGTTACTTTAATTCAAGAATAGATCAGCAGAACTACTCCTGGGAAGGAAGAGCTCAGACGTACCTCGCAGGTATCCCACCAGCAGTGGGATAAAGCAGATGACTTTAAATTGGAAAAATTTTGACACCTGAATTTCAGTACCTGTATGGGAGTCTGGTGTTTCAGCGCCTCTTACAGGCAGTGAAGTCAGCTGGAGCCTACCAAACTCTTCAGCTCATACCCAGACTCAGTTCAGCTGTCCAGATGTAGTCACCTAGCACTATACGAGGGCCCCTGGGCATCCTGTCTGGCTTAGCTGCTGGACCAAATATGGGGTCATTCTCTTGGCCCTAGGCTATGCCTGAGAGTCAGCTGGGGGCATTTCAAACATTCTAGGGCACCTCAAACAGTACTAGAAACCTACGTGGGGTCAGCTGAATCACCCCCCTCTGCATGAACAACCAGCTGAATAACCCTCCTGACTCCCGCGGATCCATTACCTATGGCTTGGCTCAGTGCCCACTCACAGGTGTGCACGGGTACTTGAGATGCCATGGAATGTCCCAAGGGGCTGGCAAGCAGGCCAAGGATATGTGCCCTTCTGAAATGAAAGCTTCAGAGGAGGGAAACCCTGTGACCCTTGATTGATGCAGCTGAGGGCATCTACCTCATCCCCTGCATCTCCCCAGAGGCACCAGGGACACTTGTGAGCTGTGATAAAGCACCTCCACTTCAGTGTCCAAATCTGGACATGAATCTCTCCCTATCCATCAGCTAAGAAACCAAATCTGCATGCCAGGGAGTCATTTTAACTGCATCCTAAACCAGGGCTGGAAAAGTTGAGTACATGAGTATGGGCAGCTACTAGGTATGTCCTCATGTGTCAAGTGGCACTTTAGGGCAGTGTTTTCCTGTCATCCTGGGAACGTCAGCTCTGTCTAGAGTGTCTCTGAAGTCCCTATAGGCTGTGCTCACACAAAAACAATGGATTGGTTATTAAACAGCTTTAAACTCTTAAATTTGTCATTTTAAAGTCATAGAGGAGACAGGAAATTGCTTAATGCTAAGGAGGGACTCCATTTTGGTAGGTATGGCTTTAAAACATAGGCACAGGCAAAAAAGGAAGGAAAAGTAGATCACACCAGCTTAGCACTGGGATATACATGTTCATATTTTAAACAAATAGAATACAAAGATTATATTAGGACTAAAATAAAATAAAGTATTAATATTGAACAAAAATAAACCTCACTGAGTAATTGGGAGTCAGGTAACTTCCCAAGAACATGAACATTTTAATAGCTTTGATTATACAGTCTCTGAAGAATACATGACAAACTCATTCTTACTAACCCCTCCTTTAATAGAAGAAGACCTGTTAAAGAGTCAAGAGCATTTAAGACCTCATAACAGCTTTCTGACAAGACTGCTTTAATGTCAGAAATTTTATCGTGAGCAAGAGCTATATAAAGATGATAGAATCCACTGTTTCTTTTTTTAAAAATGGTTTTAAAGTACCAGCTCATTAAAACAGCTGCACACATCCTGTAAGATCCATACTGAAATGACTCCCAGGCCAATTTCTCATTTTTTGGATCTCCCAGACCGACACTTTTCCAGAGAGATTGCAAAGTCTGCATGATATTTGTTAATTTTTAATTTTTACATTGGCATCATCTCTTGAAAAGAAAATGCAAAAAGGACAACACAGGGACATATGGTTGTTAACTGCAGCGTGTCAAATCTACGTTTTCGTAAGATGTACCTTCCCAGAATCACAGAATCATAGAATGGCTTGGATTGGAAGGCACCTTAAAGATCATCTAGTTCTAACCCTCCTGCCATGGACAGAGAACCTTTCATTAGACCAGATTGCTAATAGCCCCATCCAACCTGGTCTTGAACATTTTCAGGGACAGGGCATCCGCAACTTCCCTGGACAACTTGTTCCTATGCCTCACCACCCCCACAGTAAAGAATTTCTTCCTAATATATAATCTAAACCAACTCTCTTTCAGTTTGAAGCCATTCCCCCTTGTCCGCTCGCTACATGCCTTGTAGAAAATTTCTCTTCATCTTTCTTGTAGGCTCCCCTCAGGTACTGGAAGGCCACAATTAGATCACCCTGCCAAAGCCTTCTCTTTTCTAGGGTGAAGAATCCCAATCCTCTCAACGTTTCCCCACAGGAGAAGTGCTCCATCCCACCAGTCATCTTGGTGGCTTCCTCTGGAGTCATTCCAACAGGTCGATGTCCTTCCTGTGCTGGAGACCCCAGAGCTGGATGCAGCACTGCAGGTGGGATCTCATCACGGTGGAGTAGAGGGGCAGAATCCCCTCCCTCACCTTGCTGCCCACGCTGCTTTGGATGCAGCCCAGTATAAAATTTGCTTACTAGGCTGGGACCACACATGGTGGGCTCATGTCCAGCCTCTCACCCATCAGCACCCTCAAGTCCTTCTTAGCTGCTCTCAGTCTATTCATTCCCCAGCCTGTCTCCATACCTGGGGTTGCTCTGCCTCAGGTGCAGCACCTTTGACTTGGTCTTGTTAAACCTCACGGGGTTTAACTTTTTGAGCTTTTCCAGATCCCTCTGGATGGCCTCATCCTTCAGGTGTGTCAACTGCACCACTCAGCTTGGTGTCACCTGCAAATTTGCTGAGGGTTTGCTTGATGCCTTTGTCTATGTCATTGATAAAGATCTTAAATAATGTCCCAGTACGGACACCATATGGACACCACTTGTCACTCATGTCCATTTCCCTGACTGCCTCCTCAAGAGTTCTTTGAATTATTCCAGGCTCCTATTAGCTCCTGGGAAAGTCTGATAATGCTGCCTCATGTGACCCTCCCTGGGGTGGCAGTAACAGCGGTCTACACTGAAGGCCTCCTTGCAGCAGCATCTGCTAGATCCTGGTTTTGCTGAATGCCTGGAAGCCAGCTGGACTGTGGTCCTTATAATATGCAGATCCATTTGGACTGAAGAGGCTAAACTATGCAGAGAGCAACCCCCAGCTGCTTTGTCTATGTCTATCAAGACTATCCTATACATCCGTGAGTACTTCTGGTGTCCCATCCTTAAGGAGAAGTAAGTGCCCAAGATTGGCAGGTGCTCATGGTTGAAATGAAATTACAAAAGTCAAAGGGTCCACAAAAGAAACTTACAGAGCTTTATCGTAAATTTTACATATGGTATGGAAATTGTTATATTACAGTCTTATCTTCCAGCACATGACAGTGGGCTTTGAATAAGGGGTAGGGTGAAAGAAGAGAGAGAGGGAAATTAGAGAGAGGGAGAGAAAATGAGAGGAAAAAAAGGAGAAAGAGAGATCACCAGTCCTGGCTTCAGCATCAATCCAGCTAGCAGACTGTCCAGTATCCTGGGATGCAGGTGCCCAGGCTTTGTGGGGGTATCTTTTTATAGATAAGTTTCCCCCCACCTAGAGATAGATTTCTCACTCTCTATGCAAACTAGTTATCATGTGCAGTTCATTCCTCTAGATCTTTCTGGAAGTGGGTCAGAGAGTTTGGGTGGGTCTTTGGTGGTCTTGATGCCCCCCTACTTGGTTGACCTTAGGTCAGCATTCCACATTTGCTTCTCAACTTCATTCCTGCTGGCCACTCAGGAGAACTAAAAGGATGCAATAAGATTACACAGGGAAATACAGACTCAAGTTGTGCCAGAGGAGTTTTAGATTGGATATCAGCAAAAATTTATTTACTGAAAGGATTATCAAGCACTGGAACAGGCTGCCCAGGGAAGTGTTTGGGTTCCCATCCCTGGGATGTTAAAAACCCTGGAGGTGTTTAAAGGACTTGGAGGTGCGGCACTTGGAGTCATGGTTCAGGTGGTGGACTTGGCAGTGCTGGGTTAACAACTGGACTCGATCTCAGAGGTCTTTTCCAAACTAAATGATCTATGATTCTAAGAATTTTCCTGAAAAAAACCACCTTGAGTGACTTAAGAGTTTGCAAAACTTCAATGTCAACATTTTTGCCCAGTGACTAAGGAGCAAGTATTATTCCTTAATTGGAAATAATAATTAAGTTTGAAGCATTTATTTTCTTCTGCTTTAGGTGTCCATTTGACAAAGTATCATTTGGCATAGCAGAAAATCATCCCACTCTCTTTAACAATAATTTTGAATTATATATTTTCTTCTAAATGTGGTACTTTTTTGATGCAGTTCATGACAGTGTTACTAAGTAATAATTTAATAGTAAGATCACTTAGCCATTAAATTAGTGTACCTGCTGCCAGCACACCAGTTCAATGTTGCTAGTGGCTATGAGCTGGTGCTCACCCCAGTACTCTTTCAGTTGCCCATCTCTTGTCCACTTCATGTTAATTCTCTGCTTTGCTGTGGCTGCTAAATGCTGTATTTTGATTTGTGTACATTTAGACTATATAGGGGTTCAAGAAATAACGGCAATTTTACCTCAACACAGTCATTAGTAGGGGTTGTTAGTTTCAAAAAGCTGAAATGATATTTTTACCATTTGTTAGTGTGATGTTACCTCTACTGGGGAGCTGACAGCTTCAAAATATGATGTGTGATTTACTCTGGAAAGATTGTAAAAATGTCAGTCATATTTCAGCATGGAAAAATATTGAAATTTAATGTGTTTTCATCTGGCCAAGTGTATTAATATTACTATGGCTTTATATAACATAGTTTTCCAACCTTATATGTTGTCATGATCAGTAAATCTCTGGTTTTGATATAGAAAAATATAGTGTTGATAGACATTAGCAGTTCAGGTTGGGAAAAAGGTAATGGCATGCAATGCCTTTTCCTTCAAACATAATGATTTGAAATGCTGGGTAGAATTCTACAGTGAGAATCGTCAAATGTCTTTGGAAGATGATGAATACTTAGTGCCTCTCTTAAAATTATTATGGTGGGTTTAGCCCAGGCACAGAATTCACACCTCAGTTATCTGGTACTAGCAGAAAAACATATAGAATGACCTTTTTTAAAAGACAAATAGGTCATTTTGAATATCCAAAGCTAATTTAATGAGGACTGCTTTCACGGGGTCCTAGTGGGTAGGGGAAGATGACAGTTCAGATGACACTGCTCCTACAACAATGCTCTTAGATACTTGCTCAGATCTCCTGTTGCTTCCCTTTAACATTACACTGAAAAAAGTTTCTTAATATGAGAGATACAGGAAAGATTCCAAGTGTAAATATACAGAAAACTTCAGCTGGATCTTTCTGTCCACTTCAAGACCATTTGCATGATTAGGATTGTGGAAATGAATTCCAAAATCAGTCCCAGTGATCTTGAAGTGGTTACCTCAAATTTTTTTCTCATTTGGATGATCTTTAAGGTCTGTTCCAACTCAAGACTTCATATGATTCTAGGCTTTACATGATCATATTCTATGATTCTATGATCATGAGAACTGCAAACAAATGAGTAACATGTCTGAGAGCACTTGCAAAGGCTCTTGCTCCCCTAAGTTGCTCCTTAGGGGGGAAAAATCTGCTTAGATTCTCTCTAAGCAGCAGATTGCCAGTCAGCCACATAAGGTGGCTTTGACACGGGAGATGCTTATAACAGGAAAAGCAGTCTGGGAAGGAAAGTTTCAGATGTCGCCCTGATCCTAACCTTAACACCAACCTTAACCCTGCCTTCCTTTGCAGAGCTGAGGGAGGAGTCGTACTTTCTGCTGCTGCTGCTGAAAAAAAAATGCACACTGCCACAATCAGCTGGGTTTGCATTCCGAATGTATATAAATACCCAGAGCTTTCACCAGAAGCAGAGAGGGGCTGTGACGCCACCGAGCCACAAGGAAGGTGGAAGGAGAAAAACCACACAGGTGGGAGCCCCTGACGGCTGGGTAGGCTTCTGAGCAGCAGTATGGCACAGCAAGGACAGCTTCCATGTGGATTTGTTTTCATGGCAACACGTTCTTCTTGGCATGCAAGATAACAGTGCAGCAGGCTCTGCTGCTAAGTGTAGTGCTCATATTTGGCCAAATTGACTCTAATCACTTCACTGCTTTTATATCAGATGACGCTCAAGGATGAAGAAGTACATAGGTGCTTTTATGAGAGTAGACAGAATATGTCCTGAGAGGTGGCTTTGGATTTGATAATAGCAGCAGGCTTTTCTTGAGGTAATTTATAGCAATATTATAAGAAAAAGGATGATTTAGTATTATGAAGGTCAAGTTTCTGCTGCTGTTTTTCTGTGCTAGCATACTGAAGATTCTTTCATTTAGCATGCTATTCAGTCCAAGGACTGATTTAATTGTCAGAATTTGAAGTATTGATTAGAGCTGAAGAAAAAGAGTTTCCTGGTATCAAAAAGCTTTGAAGAACAGCATAATATGAATTGCAATCATGTGTGTGCCCTTTCACAAGTCACTATAGGTATGATGATAGCAGTATCCCCTAAAAGTGCATTAGCATTGATCACCTGTTAGACAGGCATATGTGACACCTTTAACTGAGATAAAAGACAACTTTTTCCAATTCTTTTCCTCTCCTATGGTAATTAGGAATAATGCAGTTGAGTGTTCATGGATCAAACAGACGTGAAAGACCCCAAAGAGCAAGGATTGATATTTTTCTTTGGATTTATTTTAGGCGATAATCAACAGTGCATATAACTATCCTTCTCTGATGCACTTCTCTCTCCTTCCCTTCATTTCCCAGATGATTTCTGCAGACAGCATTAACTTAAATTCATGTCTGTGACTCTTCAGTGGTAGACACCTTTTTACTGCACCACCTCATGTTTCTAGTTCTGGTTAACACAGGCATATCCAGCTAGGATCTTGGTGCTTCTTGATGCAAACATTACTAAATATTTAACTCTCTATCCATAAAAAGTAGCTGTAAGGCTGAATTATTTCTATCATGTGAATACAGGCTCATACTCTTATGCTAGACTACACTTTAAAGTCCAGTGAAATGAGGTTAACACCATTTCATCTTACTCCTGTTAAGCTGTAGGTCCACTATCACCTTTTGTATTCAGCAAAGCTTTGTGTGAATGATACGCTGGAGGTCATTTCGGAAAACTTCAAGCTGGTACAGACAAGTCATTTACATCTGGGCTAGTCATTATCAGGCTCCATTTTGGTCAGCAGAGAGGAGCAGACACTTTTTGGGATGATCCATCTGACAGACATGGCATCTGCTTTAGGATGTGAGGAACCAGTGTCTTGAGGTTGTGACTACAGTAGCCATAGGTATCCACATTGCAAACATCAGCAATTATGTGGCAAACCTCATAATCATATTTTTGATTGTAGACAAAGAATGCTTGAAATAAGAAGGCATTTGTGCTGTAAGAGGCTTGATGAAACAAATTTGTGAAGAAAACTATTCTCCAGAGACACTGAAGATCTTAATAACATGAGAGGGCTACAGATGGCTTAATAGGTTACTCATGTTTAGTGTCAGAAGTTGATGTTCTTATCTAGCTACAGAAATAAATCATACTGCAAACTGTCCCACTGAAAGACAGGGCATTTCTGCAGATGAGAGATCTTTTTAAGGAGAAAAGTCAGTATCATTAAAGAAAACCCTTAAACTTGCTATATGTATTTACACTTGTAAGGAACTGGGGGTGGCATGTTTTCTATACACACCACCTGAGGCAGAGAGCACCTGAATGAAACCCCATCAGCTGCACTACCAGGGCAAAGCTAGGCTCTCTCTGGATGATGTTTCTCCTAGAAACACTGAGGTGCATCAGGTCTGAGATTTAGCAGAAATATAGCTCACCACTACTGCAATTAACTTGACAGTGAAAGATAGGAATGATTGTTTCTTTCAGTGATCCATATAATGAAAGACCTAAAGCATCAATCCTTAAATTGCTTAAGGAGGAAAGAAGACATTTCTTCTATAACTCAACACCTGCCTACTTGGTCTTTACATGTGAAAAAACTTTATGCATTCAATGCTCTTGATGAGCACCTTAGATTTAAAAGCGGTGCCCTTTTCAGTCAATCACAAACCTGAATTTATGGCTGCCACGGCAGAGGATGAATCTAACCAGAGAAATAGGATGAGAATTAATACATTAGCCTTACATTGTTCATCTGCATTCCTTTATTCATTTCAGAGTACTCACTCACCTTCTTGACATTCCTCTCAATTCAGCTTGGAAAATGTCTTCACTTTTTCTGCCAAAGTAGACTTTAAGGAGACTTTCAGACATACTTTGAAATATATTGCTTTTCTTTTGGACTCCTTTTATTTTGGCTTGTGTTCCTTAAGTTAATACAATTAATTTGATACACTGTGAAGTCAGAATATTTCATTATCTTGTTTATTTATAGTTCTCTTATCCTAATAAAGCACTCTGCCTTTGCAAGGATGTCTAGGCTACTTCAGAAATATATCCATTTTTGCAATTTAATGATACCATTCCACTACCAACTTAAATACAATTTAAAAATAGAGATATAGATTTATGAATCTCAGATCACATCGCCAAATGAGATGTCTTCCACTGCATGGCATGCCAAATAGGAGCAGCTTTTTTTTTTCCAGGGAAAAGCAATAGGTAACTCTAAGAAAATTATTATTTTTTCTGTCAGACATGAACTCATGAGACTTTACTCTGTAACAAACCAAAGCAGACCGTACCGTGGCTGTTCCAGACAGAGACGCAACAAGCTCATTGGTTTTTATGCAAACACCCTAAAACAAGTTCTCCAGGAAAACTCACTAATAGACTGCATAGAAAGATAATAAGGTAAAGGATAGGATGATAAATGAAAGCGAATTATCTTAAAAATATTGGGTATCAGAGCTGTTACCTTGGCTCCCACAACAGCACAATTTAAAAAAAAAAAGCCTTGTTATGTGTTCTGTGTCCTTTCTGACCTTAGTTAATAGGCTGAGGCTCAGTGGGGAGTTCTGCCTGCAAGGAAGAAAGGGATTTATGCATTGCTGATGTGATCAAAGATGTTTAGTTGCAAAAAAAAAGTTAATGTTGGGACCCATTTTCTCTGGCCACAGCAGCAATCAGAGCACAAGCTTTCTGCTCCCAGTCTCCCACAAAAATTATCCCTTATCTCTTTCTCAGACCAGACTGCTAATGATGCTGTTAATGCATCCTGGGCTTTTGTGCTACCATTTTCCTCATAGTCAGGCACCCTTTCTTCTTTCTGTCACAGATGGTAGGCAATTACAGTTTCAGCAATCAGTTCTTACATGCCTGCATTTGTCTTGCCCTTCTCCACTACCAAATGATTCATCTTGTTCTCAGCCTTTGCAGCATGCAAGCCAATGATTGTGACAGCTTTCCTATCATTTATGCTACCTGGTTGCACAGAGCACTTGAATGTCCCCTTTTGCACTTACCTTGAGTAAAAGGCAGCTCTTACACCAAGCAACTTCAACAACATTTAGCTCAGCTCAAAAACATTTCACCGTTGAAGATGACATAGGCAGGCCCTAATGCCTCTGTCACTTAAACAAGCTACGTCCCTTTGCCTTTGATTGGGACAGAACTATATCTGAATATGCAAAAGTTCTCCTCTGAGGTGAGATGAGCTATTCAAAAGAAATTTTTAAGTCTCCCAGTTTAATCAGGTAATATGACTCAATTTTGCTGCTC
Source organism: Corvus cornix cornix (assembly GCF_000738735.6). Lineage (NCBI taxonomy): Eukaryota > Metazoa > Chordata > Aves > Passeriformes > Corvidae > Corvus > Corvus cornix. Next base: position 100,830,713 of record NC_046332.1, on the reverse strand, counting down.
TCATTCTCCACTGTCAGATTCTGAACCCATAGCATAAATCTGCTGTCAGATTTCTTTCTCCAATACTGAAACTCTGAAAACACTGAAGTGAATGCTTAAACTGAGCTTGAAGGGATAAGTATTATTTTAATTATTGTTATATTGTTATCAAATATCAAGCGTCACTGTAGTAGTGAATATGTCTCTATAAGGATTTTTACTAAAAATTGAGTCTGGATCAGATGCTTCTCTTGCAGTTACAGAGGGATATCTATGATAGTAAAATGATTAATGATTTTATAAAACAGTAATGTGTTTTGTACTTTTTATTACCCTATGCTGACTATTTTGCTTTAGTCACACTAGGATTAACAGGCCAATTTAAATTGTCAGTGACAAAGGAACCTATTTATTTTCATCTCCACTCTCTCTGGTTTTGTAAAGAAACTAGTTCTAAATTAAATCTTGCCTGCAGCTGAGGGTTCCCATTAAGCAGATGGATGTTAAAGAGAAGCAGGTTACTAGAGTCTATATTCTACATGCAGTCCTGATATAAAGGTTCATGAAAAAAATTTAAAAATTAAAACCTTTGTTGCATTTTCAAAATAATTTTCCATGGATGAAACTGACAGCACAGAAATTAACTTTTAGTACATGGAAAGGTTGAGTCTCCTATTCAGAAGAAGTAGTTTCATAATTAGATGGGCTTATAACCTTATAAAAAGCTAATTACTGCTTTGTTTTTCGTTATCAAAATAGTGTTGCTTGTGACGTTCATACCCCTCTTAAAGAATATTTTGTTAGGCAAAAAGACCGGCCTTCAGCAATTGAATGCATGCTTGTTTATATCTAATAAAACCAGATTTATTAACATTCTGGAAAGACTTCCATTTTTCCACCCACCAAATCTTACTGAATGTCCTGTGTTATTGAACTTAAAGTGTACAGCTCTACAAACATGGTTTTTGGAGCATCTAGCAAAGCAAAGTCCCAAACCTGAGTTATTAGTTTGATATTTGATACAAAATAAGTTACGCTGTTATAGTCTTCTTGTTTCCATGTGTTCATCTTACTAACTCTCCAAGGAAAGATGGCTCAAATGGTTCCATAGAACTTGTTCTGTTCTTCTGAAAGCCACATTCACAAGCGCAGCAGCACATAGTTGCTGCATGTAGCCAAATGCAGCCCACTGGAGCGCAGTCATGAATGCAAACACCTGCTAAACCTGTATCATGGATAAAGCAATAAATGCCTTCTGGTTTTTGCTGCTCCTTGTACCTGAAGAGCTGGAGATGCACAAATGAATAGGCTTTGGATTGGTAAAAACTTGCTACTATGTTAGGCAGACTCAGTCTCAAAAATACTCTTGATATTGATCGCTACAAATAAATGTGAGCTTGTTGACTTTCCTCTTACAGAGGACTCCTGCAGTCAGTTGGAAACAAGTTACCATAGTGACCATAGTGACACAGGGAAAGTAAATTTCTCTGCAATTATTTTTGGAGCTTTCTGTAAGGCTATATTGTCAACAAAACCCCAGTCTTGAAACCAGTGCATGCTTCTCACATCTTCCTTGTGCAATGGAGAAAGACTGGCATGTTTAGGATGTAACACACCAAGGCATCTCAGAGAGACAACTGCATTTTGGTGTTTAACTGAGTGGGCCATTGGTACTGAGCGAGGTGCAGCTCACTTTCAGGGCTTAAGCATCACCAATTATGCACCTAAATGCTTGTTCTTGTCTCTCCTTCCTTTGTCTCACATCAAATACAATCACAGCATCTCACAGTTTGCCAACACTGCTTTTATTTTGATTTGGGTAGCTTTTAGTATCAGTTAACAGGACTGAAATCTTCCATCTCTCTTTCTTGGCCTCTGTATTTCAGTCCATAGTGAGTTCCAGCCTCCATGTAGCTTTCCTACTCAGTACCAGAATCCTTTACTTCATTCACTGGGCATTTTCTTTCTTCCCTCCACATTTACACCCAGCTCTGGCTGTGGCGAGAACATTAGGTAAGTGAGAACAGGAGGCACTTCTGGATGTCTTGGTGCTCAGTGTTCCTCTATGCCCAGGTGATCTCCTCTCCCAGCAATGGCAGAGCAGACCCCCCACGCTATCCCAAGAGACGCTTCACGTGTGGGATGAAGCTGCAGTGTTGTCATTGCTAAGATGCAGGGCAACCCCAGTGCTCTGCTCCCAGCTGCTCACCCACGCACCCTTCTGCTCCCAGCATGCAGGAAGACCCTGAGGGACACCCCTCGTTCCCAGCCTGCACCTGGACGTGGAGCCACTGCCCACAGCTCCCTGGCTGCGTCCATCTGGCCAATTGCTCGTGCCCCGAACAGCCCACCCTCCAAAGCCAGGGCTCTGCAGTGTGGGGCTCAGGCTGTCATGGGGGACTCTGTCCAAAGCCTCACAGGACTCTGGGCACATCAGGGCCTACAAGTGCCCAAGGCTGGGGGCTGCTCCATGCCACTTCCAGTGGGATCGGCTGTTGAAGGGGGTGCCCTTTGTGACACAGGTGCGGTGTGTCAGGCCCTTGGTGATGCCGGACATGGTGATGCCCAGAGGCCCTTGTGACATGGCAGAGCCCTGCCATGCCAGAGGGGTATCTAAGGGGCACAGAGCCCTGGGGTGCCCAGTCCCAGGAGAGACGTTCTTTGAGGACGAAGCAGCTCCCAGGATCTCTCTGTGCCAGAGGACATCCAAGATGGAGGAGGACAAGGCAAACCCCATGTCCCAGCCACCCAACCTCTTGCCCAGCTTGCCAGATGACCAACACCTTTCTGACTGGGAAGAATACAGCGACCCAGAGCTGTATTCCTTTGGAGAAGGAGAAGGCTACGAAGAACCATCTGACTGGGAAGAATCTATTGGCCAAGAGTTCTCCAAAGGGAATGATAACAGACGGTCCATCCAGTCTAGCTGGGAAGATGATAGTGACAACGAGCTCGCTCAGGACAATTGGGAACACATGAGCATCCAGAGCACTGGGGTCAAGCCCTTGCTGAGGGAGGAGGATGACTGGGACGAACTGAGTGTCCTCGAGCTGTCCGAAGAAGGAAACAGGGAGCAAAGACTGGCATGCTTTGCAGAGGACGGGCTGCCAGTACCTGTCCCTTGGGAGGCTTGGGTTGAGCACCAGCCATTTGAGCCGTGCCCCCAGGTGCCTCTCTGTGCCTTGCCTCCCCACCTGCAAGCCCAAGTCCCCGTAGGACACTGGGATTTTCCTGCCTTTGAGCAGCAGGTGCTACAGGCAAGGACAGAGAACCCGCTCCCTGCCCTGCACAGCTTCCCCAGCCACTCAGCTCCCCAGCTGAGGGCCACAGCTCCCCACAAGAAGCATCCATCCCACTTCAGGTGGGCGCTGTGGGCGCTGTGCAGCTTCTTCTGCTCCCCTTGCGTGATGCCAGTGCCCGAGGATGAGGATTAGAGCCCGCTGCCAGTGCTAGCCCAGACCCTGCAGAGGGCGGCTGGCACACAGCCTGCCCAGCGTCCTGAGGGAGCTATGTGGGCTGCCTGTGCCTGGAAACAAAAAAAAGTATAATAAGAATAATAGGAATAGGAATAAGAATAAGAATAAAAGTAAAAATAAAAATAAAAATAAAAATAGGAATAAGAATAAGAATAAGAATAGAATAAGAATAAGAACAGAATGAGATGATGAAGAAATAGTAGAAGTAAATAACAACAGTAGTAAGAAAAAAGTCGCAATTAGAATAATAAGTTAAATAAGAACAATAAAAACAAGAATATGATTAAGATAAAGAGGTAGAAGATATAGTAGTAGTAGTAGTAAAGAAGATGAAGAAGATGATGAAGAGGAAGAAATAATTGTATTAAATAATAATAAGAAGAAGAACAATAATAAGAAGATGAGAATAAGAATAATAAGTTGAATAAGAATTAAAGAACAAGAGGAAGATGATGAAGAAGAAATTGTAGTAGTAGTAAATAGTAGTAAGAATTAGAATAACAGGAAGAAGAAGAAGAAGAAGAAGAGGAAGATGATGATGATGAAACTGTAGAAGTAGTAGTACATAATAATGTCAAATTAAAATACACATTCACACATCTTCTAGAATCACTGAATGAAGGGCCTTAAAGATCATCTAATTCCAATTGATTATCTTGTGCTCTCTCTCTCTCTGAGACCTCTTTCCTATTTCTATCTTTCTACATCCCCTTTCTTGTTCAATAAAATCCATATGTTGTCCTCATATGGTCTCATTTTCACCTTCATTTAGGCAGAGAAATCTCTCCCTAATGGGATGGTGACACCTGGTCGGGGTCCCTTCCAGCCACAAGCATTCCGTGATTCTGTCAACTACTCACTTCCCTTTTCTTCTTCCCTCTGCTTCAGGCTGGGAATGCGCTTGAAAATGTCCAGCAAACGAGCCTTTGCTGTCTGCTCTGGGAGCCCACACAGCTTTGGGACCTTGGTCACCTGCACCTGCATGGCTCCCTCAGGAGGCACGGCAGAACCAGCAGCCCGGGAGCCTCAGTAATTCCCCTCTGTGATCCATGGCACACACTGCAGTGGGCTGGAATTCCAGTTTCCAGCAAGGAAAAATGTTCCTGCCCTTTAAGGCAAAGCTCTGATGGGGCTGAAACCCTAGTGGAGCAAGTTCTTACAATGACATTTCACAACCAGCCTTCATAACTCAATCAAGGGTTGTTTTAACACCTGGACTGGGAAAAAAATCAGGCGAGGGTCTTTGGCTGGAGCTGCCACGGGTAAAGACAGATACTATGAAAGAAACTGAGCAGGCAAAGAAAGGCAGAAGAGAAAGGAGGACACAAACAGCACTAAGCTGAGAAGGTGGCGCTCTGAAAACCAAAGCAGAACTTACTGAGAAGGAATGGGGCAGAAATCAAGAATTCTGAAACTTTGATTTACTACCCAAATACAATTTCCTCCCTTGATCGCAAACCTCCTACTGATAAGAACAGTCATCCAGTATGCTTGTCAGAAAGTACTTAGTTCTGAAATTGATGTTGCAGGCTGCAGACACAAAAACATGGAAGGGGCTTTCTCCTCCTTCTGGTTCCTTTGACATCCTCAGTAGAGGAGGCACCAGGGAGAAAAGGGCAGCTTGTTTTCACCTTTCAATATGACATCAAGGGGCAAAGAGGTCTCATAATCTCTGTAGCTCTTCCCACAGGGATGTGAAGGCTGATACCAGACCCCCAAGGGTCACATTAAGGGGTGCCTTCATGCAATGCTTGCTTGGTACTGAGGGGCAGTGTGGCAATTGTATTTGCTTGGCTTTGTAATTCTGCCACAAGCAGGTGAGTAGGCCTCGGCCTCCTGGACACAAAGATTCTATGATCTTTCTGTTTTGGGGGAGAAAGCCAGGCTCTTTGGTAGCCAAAGCCCAGTGCCCACAGGTGACATTAACAGGGTTATTTATTGCACGAGCTGATGTGCAGGGCTGTTCATGTAACTCTTTGCAGTTGTTGTTTAGTGTGCAAACAGCATCACTCAGTAACGCTGAGGGAAGGGGAAACCTTTTGTTGTATGAAAACCAACAAAACCTCTGAGTCTGACACCAGTGTCTTTGAAGGGCTGCTGAACAGCTCTCCTGCCCTGCTCTCCCTAACAAAAGTCCCCCTTTTTGCCCATCCTTGGCAGCACTCTTCTCATCCCATTCTGCCCTTTCTGGATGGTGGGGCAGAGCGTGCCTTCAGAGAGTTTGCTGGTGACACAAAACTGGGAGGTGTGGCTGACACATCAGAGAGACTCATGCTGCCATCCTGAGGGATGTGGACAGGATGGAGAAATGGGCTGCCAGGAACCTGGCAAAGTTCCACATGACAAAGTGCCAAGTCCTGCTCCTAGGCAGGAACAACTCCAGGCAGTGGCACAGCTGGGAGCAGCTGGCTGCAAAGGAGTTTTGTGGAAATGACCTGGGAGTCTTGGTCAACAGCAAATTTAATAGGAGCCAACAACATGTCCTTCCAGCAAAGATGGCTAAGGACAGGCTGGACTGTATTAGGAGGAGTGTCACCAGCAGGCTGAGGGAAGGAATCTTTGCCCCCTCCTCTGCAATGGTGAGGCCACACCTGAAGTGCTGTGTGTCCACTGGAGAAAGGCCAGTGAAAGGTCATGATGGTGATTAATGGACTGGAGCACCTCTCAGATGAAGAAAGGCTGGAGAGGCTGCATGGACACACTGGCAGTCTTAGGAAAGAGGAGGACTGAAGTCTGGCTTGCTTCCCTCACTTATTTCCATTGCAGTTTGGAGGTCCTCACACCTGTTACTGGGGTTCAAAACCTATGCCAGTGCAGGGCAAGGGGAAAAGGGCAAAGAGGAGCAGAAGTTGACCATGGCTGTCCATCTGAGATGACAATTTTGGACTTTGCTCTGTTCCCAGTCAGTGACTGCAAGGGTACCAGGTAGTGTAAGACAAGTCAATTGCTTCCCTCAGAGAGTTTTGTTTGGCTTCTTGTGTTGTAAAGCCTGGTGTGGGAGCTGGATATTGTGGTTTAACCCCAGTCAGCAACCAAGACCTATACTAGCCACTTTGAAGAAAATGAACCCCAGCCCAAATCAGCACATTGGAGAAAGAACTGCCTTTTTTCTTTTCTTTGTTTTTTCCTTTGTACAGCAACGAGGACATTGCTTGACCATTAGCATAGGTACAAAGACTAGGAATATTCACATATTTTTTACCAATTTTTTACCCGTCTATCATGTTCTCCCTGTAACATAAATATCTGCCTATTAATAAAGGCATACTTCAAAGCTCATTCACCTGCAAGCCATGAATCTTTGTACATCTGGAGAGTTCTGAAAAGATGGTCTATGTTTTCTGTCTTGCTAGCTGCCTTTTTTTAAATTCAGATATAAACTTCTGTCAGCTGATGTTGACTTGTAAAAATTATCGCCAATATACCTTCTATTGGCTCCCTGGCAGGGATGGGTGACAAAGACACCATTCCCACAGCTAACTTGTCAAGGCCAGTCTCTCTCTCTGCAGCTCTGTCTCCTCTGTAACAGAACATGGATGTCTGCAGCCTCTCTAAGGGCAAGATGAGTTGACAAATAGCCCCATAGCATTTCCATTAAAGCATTACAGTTCATATCCCAAATTCCTGCCAGTACACCTCCCACATGCTTCAGCCACAGGTTCTAGGATGGGAGCTGTGTACATTTGTTCTGCAATGACACTTGCCTTCCAGTTAAGAAGTGAACAGTATTCTTTGTCTTCTCTGCTTCTGTCACTTCTCAATCCCTTTCCATAAGGTCAATAATAAAAATTCACAAAAGCTGACATTTTATTTCTACTTTTCAATGATGGAGACATTCTCTGAGGAAGGGTCAGAAATTTGAATATCCTGTTTTATACATATCTGAGGGTTTGGTCAGGCACTTTTCACTCCCACAAAGTGCAAAGAAAACTTCCCTTTTTTGATCTTGGTGAGTTGACTGACTTGGAGCCAGCTCCTATCACTTAACATATTTAACCACACCAGAAAAAAACAAGGAGCTTTCACATTATAATAAATGTTGTCGACACACAGCAGTGCCATTCCCAGATGCCCTAAAGATGGAAGATTCACACTCAGTCTAAGAGTTGTCACTTCTTTGAGAGGCATTCTGTCGGAGGTGTGCATAACTTTGTTGCGTTCATGTCACTTTAGGCACACGAGTGACACAGTGACTTTGTCTATCACTGCTGTAACTATCACAACATATAGCCATTGTCTCTGCAACCTTGCAATCAAAATGATCTGCAATTTTATGCAGCAGAATTGATTTTTCAACAGTTGCAAATTGAATGAACTGGTTCCTGAATACATATTGGTACCTTATTACTCCACAATGAAGCATGATAAAATGAATAAGGCCATATATGATTAGTCAAAAGACAGACAGAATATGCAGAATTAAGTCTCTATGATTTGGATTTCAATTTGGTAAAAAGGTTTTCAACCTCTTATTTAAAGACTTATTTTCCAACAGACTTACCACATTTCATGAAAAACTGTCCTAAAGTCCATACAATGTAACCAGATGTGACCAAACATCAAGTTGAAGGAAGCAGCCATATGAGCATTCCAAATCTGTGTTTTGTTTCTTACTAACTGCAAAACAGAGCAAACAGTAAATGGAATTAACTTCAAATAAGAGGAGTACAGTACCAGCTGTATTAAGAATAATATAAAGGAAACTTGAATGTAAAATATTGGGCAGAAAACAAAAAAATGAGATTAGTCTTTACTATGGATAAGCTTGTGTGGGTGAGGAATAAAAACTCAGCCCCCTTCAATATGCTGTGAAGACACCACGGGACAACTTTAATTTCTATTTTAATGACATAACTGCCCAGAATGATTACAAATAATATGTAATATCATGACATCAATTTTTTGTCTACTGATGGCCCAGGGTTTTAACTTAGGATCAGGCCCTATTACCTGGCCAAGAATTAGCAGTGGGATAGTTCTCACTGCCCTTTGCACTAGCAAACACTCTTAGGTCAGACTGATGACTGTGGGCTCAGGGTGATGATGCTGGTGAGGCAGACAGACACTTACTTTTTTACATGAGAAAGGGATGGACCAGCACCAGCTTTTTAAAAAACAGTGTTTTCTTTTCTCCTTACATGAGCTGTATAAAATCTGAACTTCTCAGTTCTCCATAACAGAAGTTTGCAAGAGATGATTCATTCTATGTGCATTTGTCTCCCACTCCTAATGTTAAGGTGAGATGAATCAGCTTTTATAGGTCACTATATTTCCATAAGGATTACTGCATTTTCCTGACTGACTACTTGGTGCTTTTAGTGCTTCCTATTTGCCTAATTTGATTAACTCTCAAACTCTTTTAAATGGCTAAAGTTAGGACATTTGTAGTTCACTTAACGAAACACGGTTCTGGCTTGTTCACAAAGCAGAAAAACTGAATGCCTCTATTTATTTGAGACTCATGGCAAACCTGCTCTGAGCAAAACACTTCTGAATTCTTTCATCCTGTGCCACGCATGAAAATATTATCCTGCACTTTTATATTCAGAGCTCTGTTAAATTTTAAATATGAAACACATCACATGAAAAAGACAAATGAGAATTATGGTCTTGACATAGCAAAGGTTTTATATGTGCATCTTTTTACTAGTTTATTTGTGTCCTTCCTGAAATACTATCAGGTTATAGGCTATATTTCAATCAAGAATACACAGACTTTCACACAGAAAAAAACAGTGAAAATATCCTACTATGCAGGAGGCATATAAATTTATAGAAGAAGATCTAACTAATAGTAAGACAATAGTCATTTGGAGACCCTCTAGAGACACTGTGAAGAAAAGTTGAGCATAGAGATAGGGAACATCTCATGCCATGCCACTCTCTACTATGCACGTGCATTGAGAGATGAGAGATGCAAACCTCACATGGGCCTACCATCTCACTGATCTTCTTGGTTTGCTCATTTCTTTGTCCATGAGAGAGGGCATGAAGGTCATACGCTGTACAAAGAAGCCTTGTTAATTCCAGCCTTAGTAGTGTATGACACATAAGAAGTTGATTGACTAGGCACAGGGTTTACAAACACAGGTCCCACTACAACACAGCTAAGAACAGATTCCCTTAACTTGTTCTGTACTACAAACTACTAATCTGAAGCTCATGGCAGGAAAATTCTGGTAAGAACTATCTGCTGCCCTCAATTATTTATTCTGTATTGATGGGAAGGAGAGTGGACACTGGCTCATCAAGAGGAAAAGGAAGGCATTGTCAAGTTTTTCCAGAATCTGTTGGCAACTGCAAGTTATGTTCCTTCTGCCTTTGTATCCCTAATATTTAGAGCCATGTGGTCTTATAAGCTTGCTAACTAGCAGCTTCCCAGTGACAATTGTGTTCTAACATTTCAGTTCAGACTTAAATACTTAAACAATATTTTAAACACAGTTTTTCTTGCAGTTTGATCCCATAAAACTCAAGCAGAAAGTATTGCCTATGCAGCAGAAAAGCTAAGAAAAGTTAATAAGCAGGAGAAAGACTCAAAACCACACTAATAAAGCCATTGCTGTTTGCACCACTGAAGGCCAGACACAATATATAAAAGAGTACTTGGTTTACCAAGCCATTACATGACTAAGCAAATGTAGACGATTACTTATAAAGACTGTAGCAAGAAGGTCTTGTTTCTTTCCTTCTGCAATAGCTGCCACGTGATTATACCTGAGAACATAAGAATACATTTAACTGTAGTTACTTTCAATACAGTTTTAGCCCAGGGTTCATTCTTTTCACACAGGTTACAGAGACAGCTCAGGGAAATACTTGTGCAATATAGCTCTCAAATTTTTAAGCACCATCCTCATCTAAGGCAGTACTTCCATTTCATTTCAAGTGTTTATAAAAGAATGAGAAAGCAGGACAGGGCCTTAAAACCCATAGCTTTTCACACTTCCTGTGAAATTTTCGAATTTGCCTTCCATAATTTACATGTTTTCTAGTGAATTTTGATGGTGGAAATGAGAAGTAAAAATTCTTGACAGTTACAGCCCTGCTGTTCGACATGGACATTACAAAGCACAGTGATGCACTGCAGACAAAACGTAGTCATTTGTCTCTCAAAGCAAGTATTTGGGATGATTGGGAAATGAAGGTGCAAACACTGGTTTGTCACATTCTCTTGAAGATCCATCCATTTGCCTATGTGCACTTGACACATGCAAGGCACAAACAAACATGAGCAAGCTCTGTCCACAGTCAGAGAAGTGCTCTCCCAAGATACTTTTTCAGGGTTGGGCCTATGACAATGTCTTATGCTTCTCATCAAGCCTTACATACCTGGGCTAAGCACCATGCTAATCAAAGCAATATAGCTCATATAAATACTGTTAAAAAGTGAGACTGCTCTTTTGTAGTAAAAAGTGATTCAATGTCCATCATATGTTCCTAGGCTGGCCGTGCCAGCTCAGGAGCCTCTAGCTCAGCAACTTTAGATAAGTTATTAGTACTGCCATTTGTTGGTTTCTTTATCTTCCACAACCTCACCAGCTTCTGTCAGGAAACAGTGGTTTTCACATCCTCAGAATGTTTAACTTTGGGGTTGTTGAGTCAGGCTGGTCTCAGCACTTCAACACCACAAACAACATGACTCCCCTCTGCACCCATCACTGACAATTTTGAGCTGTGCTACTAAGGCACAGCATCCTGCAACACTGTTTGGCTGATCAGTGAGTAGAAAGCTACAGAAGTTCAGAACCAACTGTGCACCTCATTCTTCAGAAGCAGGAGCATAAAAATAATTCATTTCAAGCTGTCTGTGCAGATACAAGGAATATGGCCAAGCAATATCCATCCATTCTCTATATAGGTTTTAAGAGCACCATAATTTCAGTAGCAACATCTACACAGAAGTAAGAAAAATTAGTAAAAATAAGCTGACACATCAAATTATTTGAGAATCTGATTATATCTAGCATGAAAATACATCAGATTTAGTGATCTCTGTCACAAGTACTCTCCTCTTTCCATAAGCTATCACAGATACCTGTAATTTATCAGAAGTTCACACGGCCTCAGATTCCTGATGTTTACAAGTGTAGAAAACCTTTTTACATAACTTTAGATAGCTCAAAGCCTAAAACGTACCTAAAACTGAGCATGACAGGCTATCATCAGGTAACTCAAACAGTATTAGGTGCTTGTTTTTAAGCACCTGAACTGATCCCTCACTGTCAGAAATGCCATATATGTATTTCATATTTTCCTCCCCACTTACCAGCAGCTTAATTTGATATACAGGATTATCCATCTCTCTTACACTGTGTACAAATTAGGACAGGTTTCTCAGATAACAGTATGAACTATTTACTTTTATTTCCCACACAAGTGAAAAAGTAGTATTTTTGGTACCTCATACTGGTTCCATAAATAGTTTGCAAATTTTCTTTATGAATTTTTCTGCAAAATATTTTTTACTGATGCTATTAAAAGCTAATAGAAAGGAATGTGTGTAATGGTACATAGGAATCAAGTCTAGGTGTCCTGTATCTTTTGCATTTGGCATTTAAGATGTCAAGTACTTTATATTATTGTTCAGATCTCTTTCAGCATTGTGCATAAATAAGAAGGGCAGGAAACCAAATCTAATCACTCATGATGAGTGCCAGAACAAGTATTTAAGTGTCTTCCGACAGCTGGCATTATTTTCTTTATAAATCTATTTACGTTATGACAGACATGACAGCAGATTTTCACTTTTCATTATTGTAAGGGGATGGTGGCAGCAGTGTTGCAGACAGGTGAATAATGTAATAGTTAGTCCACAAATAATGCAGCCTGACAAATGCTGGTGACAAATCTCACAGTTTAGAAATGTGCTTCACATCAGCAGGCAGGAGAGTCACTGTTTCTCTGAAGGTTATCCAAGCACTTCTGCAGCTCTGCTCTGGAAATCATGTGTACTGGTTTGAAAGACAGGTGTCTGCCAAGGAAGGTGGGAACCTCCCTTGGAATGGACCCTGTGACCCCTTCCCTCCAAATTACTATGACTTGGAAATTACAGGGCTTTCAGGCAAAGAGATGGGAAAAGGAATAACAGTTCTTTACTAGTATGTATATATATAATAATGCAAACAAACAACAACAGTGGCAGCAACAACAAACAGAGCCAGAACCCAGTGCCAGCCTTCTCTCAGCCGCAGGCCCTTTCCCCTTTGGTGCAGTTCCGCCCACAGCCGGCAGGGGCGCTGGTGGCTCCCGGCCGGGCAGGGTGGGTGTGATGAGTCCCCCGCGCCTGCAGGGGGCGCTGTGGCGAGAGCGCCACCATCTCTCCCCACACAGTAATGGCAGGCGGGCCGGCAGGAGAGAGAGAGGAGGGGCTTTCCTTTGCAAACCCACAGGGGCACCCGCTCTCAGTGCTCTTTGGGAAACCGAATGGACTGCAGCACGAAAACCTCGGAGCAACAGGCTGGAACAGCAGAGGCGGGCACACCCAGGGTGACAAACAAAATCACCTCCACAGAACCTCTGCATCTGTAGCACGAGCTGCAGGGGTTGGGCAGACACGGGATGTTGAGTTAAAGTGCGGTGGAAAACCCAACGCAGCGGCAGAAAAAGCAGCGGGGCTGGGTGGGGAATCACTCCCCTGGATAGCTCACCGGCCATGGCTGGTCCCGGGGTCGGGCTGCACTGATGGGACGGCCCACCGGGGGACGGCAGGTTCCCGGTGCAGCACGCACCGGCTCTGGGCACCCCTCGCCCCCCAGCTCTTTCGAAATCTCAGGCTGGCTCTCACCCATGGTGATAATCCTGGAGCAGCAGGGGGGGTGGGGGAAGGACGCAACTATTCCAGACACAAAGCAAAAATAAAAGCAACAACAACAAAAAAATTGATATGGGATAAAAACCATCCCTAAGACATCACAAAAACAAAAAAACCAAAGTTTCTTTCCAGACACCTGGTGCTTCTCAAATTTACCTGTGGAGAAAAGGCAGAAATAGTTCTTTCTTAAAACTGACACTCACAGATGAAGTACTAATTATAATTTTTATTTTTATTTAATAAATGTCACATAAAGTTTATATGGCTTGTAAGATAACTGGGACTGGGACCCAAAGCTGGACTGTGCTTGACACAACAGGGCTGCTCCTCAAAACAAGACCAAGAACATACTGTCAAGGTCAATTTATTGTGTGCAAACCCACTCCTAACTAGCTGTCAATAGATAAATGCAGAAGAAGATGTGGTAACACTTCAGTGGTTTTTAACTTCTTTTCCCCATGCATTTGTAAAATGTCAAGGAGACTGTAGAAACCTATCCAGTAAATTTTCCCTCTGCTAAGCTACTCTTTTTTCCATAGCAGTTCTGATTCCCTGCTGTGTGGCAGGAGGCTGTGTATATTCTCTGCTTCTTCACTCCTGCCTTGAGAGCAGGTACAAAGATGTTGACGTGAAGAACATGTAGAAGAGAATCAAGTTATGCCATCTCTGAATAGGGTCTGGCTGTCATGCCAGCTACTGCTCACCAAGGCAATTAAATGAGGTGCTACTTCTTTCCTCAAAATTAGGTGACATATTTGAGGCTTGAGTGATATCCAGACACAGTCTCTCCTTCACTTTCAGACAGAGATAGTCATATCAGCCAAAGTCCTGACACAGCTCTGAATATTTACTGCCTCTTTAATAAACTGATGGGAAGTCCTGCATGCACTGCAGAGTGCTGAGGGCTTGGGTCTGATGGAATTTGATTGAAAAAGTGGGGGGTTTAGCTTTTTTTTCTTGAAACATAGAATAACAGTAGGTATACTGATTAAAAAGAATTGTAGAAGTACCTCTGAAGCAGGAAAATATTTTTCATACTTAAGTCTACTCGACAATCCAAATAACCTATATTTGCCCTAATTTACAGGAAAAAAAATGAATCCAGGAGGATTATTGGGAAGATAGATTGTCAATCAAGAGTCACATATATTGTTGGCATCAACTCCAGTTTTAAAAGATCTCACTCACTTCTAAGAATAATTAGTATACTAACACTGGAGTATAACACTGGGTTGCATATTCAGTTTCCCAGCTCTTTCTTATTTACATTAAAATATAACTGGGTCTTTCTAAGGCAGTTAGGTGCCATAACTGGAGGAGAAGAATTCCAGAACTGATGAATTGCTTGGTGTCCAGATACCTCACTAAGCAGATGAGAATAGGGAATATTTCCCTTCTTCCTTATCCCTCAGAAAGCTTAGAACTAGAATGTGTGTCAAGGTAGACGTTCTTCTCTGTGCTGCATGAATGTACCAGTCCACTATTTCGTACCTCTTCAGTACTGAGATGTTGGCACTGATGCTTTCTTAAACAAACAGGAAACTCAAAGCTATTTCTTCACTGAAGAAAAGGGAGAGAATCAAAAATTTAATGAGTGCAGGTACAGAAAAAACCCACAGTAATTACAAAGCCTGGGGTTTGTGCTTTCAAAATATCCTTAATTTATAATGTAATTAGAAAACTAATATTTAGCATTCATTGACTTTATTACCTTGCTCTCAAAACCAGACTTTTGCTATTTTGCAGAGGAAAATGTTTACAAACACAGGTCACAGTGTGCTTTAGTGATTAAAAGCTGAGCAGATGACTGCACAGACAAGTAACCATGACTTACATGCAAGAATCAACAATTCGTTGAGTGCTGATGGAGTTTCTGACCCTTATGGTCTGCTGTTTGACCACTTTAAGCAGATCATTTCAGAATAAAAAGCAGCTATAAAAAAGGGAATTACATCAGACTACAAAGCCAGCCCATCAGCCTTCATCATTCTGTTCTTGTTTGCACCAGCTGAAGATCCAGCTGTTGATTTTAGCTCCTTTTCAAGTTTTCAAAGACTTTACTACTTGTTTTATTTTGGCCACAAGCCCAGATCTTGCTTTAGGGAAATTAGGTTCTTTTCCTCTACCAGCACAAAAGTTTCAAAGAAAATTGGATGTTATATTGTGTGAATTTTGCTATGCTTCAGGAGCAGTGAGAGCAGTGCTAAGAACACATCTTTTGTGAAATCATTAAGGTTCTACTTCACCATCCCAAAGTCCACTTCCACAGATGTCCTGCCAAAGGCATTGTGGCAGTCATTATAGAATATTTCAACAAAAATAGAAAGTGAACTTTCTTTCCTCAAAACTCTTCTTTTCCATTGCAAACTAAGACAGGATCAGGATCAATAACAAAAGTCACTGGACCATACAAAACAACACCAGAATCAGTGGAGGAGTAGCAGAAAAATATGAGGTTCTCCATTAAGCTTGGAGTCACCCACTCTGAGTCTGGAATTATCAAACAGACTTGCTCAAGTCTCTGTCAGCTTTGGCTGACTTGAAAATTTGGTATTGACTCAACACTAGGAAGATCTCAGCAACCGAAGATTTAAATGATTATTGGCAAATCTCTGTATCCTGGCTATGTAAAGCAAATAAATTCCTTCATCTGCAAGGAACTACAAATAAAACTCACAAGAATTTGTCACTTTTCTTTTTTATAGCAGACATTCGTCATGTGTCACTTTGGTAATTAGTGCATAGCACATACACAACCTGCATAGCAGTGGAGTTCCTCCTCATGATTTCTTTCTTAAATTAAACCTCCCAATGTATTTTAAACATTTATTTAATGAGAAAGGAGAAACTCTTTTCTCTTTTTCTTTTGGAGTACAAAATAAAGAGTAATTTTGCAATAGGACAAGGCAAGTGAAATTTTCAAAAACCATGTGAGAGCTATAAACCCAAAATGAGAAGTGATGCAAAAATCTCATGGCATGTTTGGTTTTTTTTCATTAGAAGGGACCATTTTGCTGGAACGAAGACATTTCAGGAAAGCACATCAAATTTTGTGAAAAGCTTAATGCATACATTGATTTTCTCATTTCATTTCAACAATGATGTTTTATTGCAACTGAGCAAAAATATTTCTTCAATGTGGTCATTTTATCAGTTCCATTAAAGTGCTTATTTTTGCATATATTATTTAACTTTTATTTTCATATTTGCAGAAGTTCCATTAACTATGTCAATACTATCTTTGGTGGCTTTATTGGAAAGTGTTCCACAGTCTCCCAAATGACAAGCCATGGCTCAAACTGTACCATAAGTAGGGATCATACCCAAATGTGCACTACTCTCCAATCTATCTGCATATAGTTTGCCACCCCTGCTTGATTTTCTCTGTGGGCAATGAAGGAAGAGCAAAGAAGTGGCCACTTATTTTCTGATTGGAATAATTATCCTTAGTATGTTAATATTACTTATTTAGTTTCCTTAAGATGATTTGGGCCATAAGGCCTGAAGAAGTCATGGCTAGTTTGGATTATAAGCACAACCAAATAAAATGACAAATCTTAAAACTGCTGGGTGCACAGTCAAATGCATTATATATGATTTATTGCATTATTTTGTCTAGAAAATTCAATGTTTTTAATGCAGAAGAAACTTTAAAGTACCCAAAAAGAGCAGCAAATGGCCCAACTGAAAAGCTGTCCTGAAGCCCTAAACTTATTTGATCCCTAGAAAAAAATGTAACTACTCAAATGCCAAAGTGCTTTCGTACCTTTAAGGACCTGGGCTTTGTCCAGAAACTCATTCAGGTGTTGGATTTTGTAATTTTGCTGGTTTGGATTTGGCAGCGGTTCTGTCTATCTGTGAATTATGTGTGAAAGCAACAGAGGTGTGGGAGAACTAGACTGAGAGTTTTATACCATACCATGAAAGAAACACGCTTATTTTGCATTCCCATTATGCTCAAGTAACACAGAAACCCAGCCAATTTCTGATATGGGCTCATAGCAAACATTTCCTTGCTTTTCTAATAAGTTTCAGTGATGCAGCTTCCACTCCTGCTTTGCATTCAGTAAAACTGCAGAAACAGTACCTGAGATTGGCTGAACACATCTGCAAGGAATGCCTCGCTTTGGGAGGACAGTGCTGACTGATGGGTGCATAGAAGGACTCCTGGTGGCACTGATGATGTTGGATCTGGCACCATGAGGCAATTGCCCTCTAAGCCAGGATTCCACACAGGGCTGGGCAGGGGAACCTGCACGACCTGAAGTGCATTTGGGGCCTTGATCAATTTGCTAACTTAATCTATACTGGGAAAAAAATCCTGTAGCTATCAGTGAAGGGTTAAGGAAACAAAATATATTCAGCTTCTAGAAAAAACAAAATTTCTTGATGAATTAGGTTTTCTTTACCCGGATGGATATTAGCCTTATGAAATTAATGTCTCTAGTTTTATTTGAATTCAAATCAGTTCCCATTGCTAATGAAGTAGAAATGCAAAGAACAATATGTACATTTGGAGACTTTGTGTGTTCATGCCCCAGCAATAATAAACAAATTGTATCAAAAGAGCTTCCATGAACGTGAAAGGACATTCCTTTTTATCTTGGATGAAGCGAACATTTTGTACAAAGGGAAAGGAGCAATTGCTTGAACAGAGCAAAAGCGAAGGCAAATTTTCCTTCCTTATCTGAATTCTTGAGGAAAAAATGGTGTCACAGAGGGCAACAGAGTCTTACAGTTTCAGAGGAAAGACCAATGCTTCCCTGGGCACTGGATCCTCCTTTGGGCTGCAAAATCAGCAGGAAATCTTCGACCACTGTGTATCAGCCTGTTTGTGCACCTCAGAGCATTGTCCTCCGTGGTAAATAAGAATAAGGATCTTTTTTTTACCTCTGTTAAATTTGTTAAATTCTGTTCACCGAAAGGCACTCACTCAGCTGCGGGTCGGGTGGTCGGTCGAGAGTCGGTTGAGTGTCGGTTGGTAGTGAGGCAGTGATTGGCTGGGGAGATGCGTGGACCATATGAACAGAGAGCTGACTGGATAAAGGGATATGAGAGCAACGACACCGCAGCCAATGAGTGCTTGTTTCGGTTAGGTTTCAGGTAAGTTCTGGTAAGGTTCGGTTAAGTTCTGTTGAGTTTAGAGTGTAAAAAAACTTGGTTTGTTACAATAAACGATCTTCTCTGGAGGTATAAGGAGGTCCGTGTCTTTGTTCCCCGTAGCTACAGTCCTCCACCATTACCTGGCTTTTCTTCTGTTTTAGATACCACTTGAAAGCACAAAGAGAATATGCAGGCTATTTAAGAGGTCACTTCAGCTCTGTACCCAAGATCCCAAATGACTGGGTTCTTTTCTCATTCACTTCTCTGTCAGTTTGTCAGAGGAGATGTGAAGTAGCTTCAAGTAGGAGATTACAGTCAGTCTGCAGAGTGGGGTGCCTGAAAGTGCTCCGGCACACTCAGCATCTGCTGCACCACCTCTTAATGCTGAGTAATGACACCCAGAGCGCACAGAACAAACAGGCATCTCTTGTTCTGTGAAGAAAGTTATTCTGGTACCTAGCCTTTACATAAATAAGCACATAGCCTTTTTTGACAAACCTCAATTACCAGCATCAAATCGTAGAGGAAGAGACAAGGGGAGAGAGAAGTCTGTCACCTCTGCAAAACTAAACCATCTCAGAATCAGCTTCGAAAAAGAGAGAACAGAGATTTCTTTGCACAAATGTCCACAAACTTGCTGTTTGGTCACTCTGAAAACAGTCACAACAGACCAGAGCACAGTTTTAAGCACTTGATTATAGCCTGTAATACCAGATAGTACTGGCAACCACGGTCTTACAAATTTCATGGTCTAGGGAGAAATAGAAAGATGTGCTAGACAGTGTTGGTAGCTTAGGTCCTGGATTTTTTTAAAAGCAATCTCCTATATATATACACTGGCTGTTTTAGGATAATGAGGATGCAGAGAGTTTGATCTCTGTCCTGTGGTCATTTTTGAGTCAGAGCTGAATTTGGGAAGCATCTTTTGAACCTCCTTTATTCCAAGACTGGAGTATGTAAGCAATAAAACAAAATTGCACTTCGAATATACCTGAATACATTCCTGATTTTTCTTCCCCTGCATCAGCACAGCTGGCCTGAACATCTGAAACTGAATATTAAAAGCTAACAGTAGTGGGAAAACAAGACACACTTGTCAAAAGGAGGTGACCATCCATCCAGCTATCTAAAATATTTATCCCTTTGCTCCAAATTAGTGTAAGAACTTTCATTAACTGAATCAAATCTGTTTTCAGAAACTCCTTTATAAAACCATTGTAAAAAAATCATTCACTCCTAGGTATGCCTGCCAGTTGCATAGAAGGCTTCTATTTCAAATGAAAGTGGACCAAATTCCATGGTAATAGGTCCACAGATATTTGTTTCACAGAAAACAGAGTTCTCTTTCAGATGACATCTTATGAATTTGAAACGGCAGCTAGGAGATGATGTACAAAAATAAGCAGGCTTTCAGACCGTATTTTTCTGAACGTTGTTCTTTTGCACTGAGGAACCTATAGGCCAATACAGATTACACAGGTTTTGAGATATTGTTACCAGACAAGGGAAGCTGTTAACAATTTGTAAGAGGTATGAGGCAAATGGAGCAGGACATTGCAAGTACTGATCTATCTGAATTTTCTTATTTAAAACTCCAGGTGTTACAGATGAATTTGCAAAATTTTATCATTTTCACTGGAACAAATGTAACTGTTTTTGCTTTATGTTTCTGACACTTTTAAACAGCCTATCCTGACGCCATAACTGTGTGGACTTTGACTTCATGTTTTATGCTGAGAAATTACTGCAGAATAATATTTTGGCTTTAGCCCTTAAAACTACAAGTCAGTTGTTCCCAAGGGTTGTGCTACTGTTTGGCACTAGCAGTGATTTTCCATGGTGCTATCTTACACGTCACAGTGGCAGGTATTATGTACAATTGAGTTTTGTTGTAGGTTCACTGTGATTCTTACAATGCTAGAAGAAGTTCTAAATGTTTCTAGGGTATTGCGGTGTGACAAGTTTGGGTGGACAACACTTATAATCTTCACAGCGAAGAAAATTGGCTCCCACTGACATTTCTCTTGGCAGACAGTGAGAAGGTTTATTATTGACTGTTTCTCCAGTCACCCGGTTACTCCATGCTTAAAGAAGAATAAAGTAAGAAAAGTCCTTTAAATTCAGGGGTTTTTGTTGCTTGCGGAACTGCCCTGAGATACAATGCTGAGAACAAAGGGAATTCTACATCTGCTGCAGGGTGTGTTCAGGGGCTCAGCTTCCCCCAGGCTCACCCTGCGTAGCTGCTCACAGCGGGCAAGGCACCACTGGGAGAACTGCCACTCTCAGAGCAGGAGTACATGATCATATGACACATGGCATGACCATGTTCATTGAGTCAGGATATTACTTTTAAGTGAAGAAAGTCCTGATATATAACTTTAGATAAGGGATAGCTAGTGAGACAGTCTATTTCACACACTGAGAATTATAAAAATCTTCTAATAAATGAAGGTGAGAGAATTCCAAAGACTTGTTGAATCACAGAATCATAGAATGGTTTGCGTTGGAGGGGACATTAAAGATCATCTAGTTTCAACATCCCTGCCATGGGCAGAGCACCTTCCACTAGACCAGGTTATTCAGAGTCCCATTCAGCCTGTCTTGAAGAGCTCCAGGGAGGAGGACTCCACAATCACTCTGGGCAACCTGTTCCTGCCTCACCACATTCATAGTAAAGAATTTCTTTCTTGTATCTAATCTAAACTACCCTCCTTCAGTTTATGGCCAATCCCCCCTACAAGGTCTTGTGACAAGTTCTTCCCCAGCCTTCTTGTAAGCCTCTTTAGGTACTAGAAAGAGCTATAAAATAGCTCCAAAGCCTTCTCTTCTCCAGGCTGAACAGCCCCAACTCTCTCAGCCTGTGTTCATAGGAGAGGTGTTTCAGGCATCTTATCAGCTTAGTGACTCTGCCCTGGCCTTGTTCCAAAAAGTTGTCTTTCACCCTGCTGTTGCCTCCAATGGTGTCTCTGAATTGCTCACAGGTGTAGTTTGCTGCTCCAGCTGGTGTTCCCCACTATCACCAGCTCTCCACATCTTTCACTTTGGCCAGAATCACTGGCCAAACCCACCAGAGTGACTTCCACTACTGGCTCCTCCTGGAATGCTGCAGCTGGCACAAACACATTCATAGACACAGGCAGATGAGCACCAAGTGATAGCTGTAGCTGATTAAGTTTTGATCACACAATAACCATGTATTTCCTGCTGTTTCCCTGCTTGGGGTTAATGTTTCAGTAACAGAGTGGCCATACTCAGTGTGGGGCTTGTTGAGAGAGTTCACACCTGGCATGTATTTCCACAGTATAGATAAATATTCCCACATATCCCATAGCCTCACACCTGAGAAACCATTTTGTCTTTTCCCTACTGGGCTCTTGCTAGAGGAGGTTTGTATTGGAATCTCCAGTCATCAGCTTTTGAGTTTACATAATTTTCTTTGAGGCCCTAGAGGCATTTAAGGAAGGGGTTTTCTATTTGTTGTCTTCCTCCAGAAGTGAGTAATTACCCTATATAGTGCAGATTTGCTGATCTCCTACTCAGCTTTGGCAGGTTTGCCTCTGCAGCTGTTTTCCATTAAGGCAGAAAACACTCCTCAACTAAGCTTCCAACACGTAACTGACCTCCTAAGGCTCATCTGATGAGAAGCAGCAATGTCTTTCATCAGAAAGTGTCAGAACATTTTAGAGTTCTTGTTCATAAGTTTACAAAGAAACCCCAGCCAATTCAGCCAGAGGAGAGACGGTAGAATTGAGTCCTTCTTGAAGCACTCCTTAGTGTAGGCCCATAGATTTCCATAAAATCCTATAACAAATTCCAGTCTTGTTCCAAGTTATGCTTCCATCACTGGTTTTCTATGCCAATGGGGTTCTTATTAAAATTGAGGAAGAGAAAGTAGTTGGGAGGGGAAGGAGATAATATGGCATGTAAGAGCAGATTTTGGCATGACTGGCTCCACTTTCAAACCTGTATACATAATTTGTCCCATTGCACACTGAGAGTGTTGGCACACTGGAATGTCTTTTTCCCTGTGAGTCACACTGCACAAGCAATACCTGTGATTTAGACTGCACATGAAATCTCATGCCCATGGCTTTTGATATTTGTCATCCAAGAGCTACATAAAATAAGGAAAATCTCTAATTAGAGCTAATTATTTGGAAGAAACTTTTATATCTCTCTACCTTGCATACAATGAATAGCCAACAGGCTACACAAATGAACCAACAATTTGAAGTTAATGATGTGTAAATTGTGGTAGCCAGAGCCCTCCATACCTCAAAAATGAAGAGAAAGAGGAGCCTCAGCATTTGACAAGACCATATTTGTACTTGTGCTGAACAGTGTTCCTGCATAGATTTACACTGACAGCAAGATATCTTGTATGTCTAGTTCAAACAAAATATATACATGGAAAACAGTTTCTAAACTAGAAGGGGAGAAAAGCACAAATGAATTTCAGTTCCTGATATGGAATCATAGAATCATAGGATCATAGAAACATGGAATCATGGAATCATGGAGTCATAGAATGGTTTGTATTGGGAGGGACCTTAAAATCATTCTGTTCCAACCCTGAGCCTCAGGCAGGGACACCTTCTGCTAGACCAGGCTGTTCAGAGCTCCATCCAGCCTGGCCTTGAACCCTTCCAGGGATGGAAAGGGACACCACCTGACCATATAGCAGTGGATGATATACCCATGTAGATATGGCATGTAGCTATGACAGTGAGCCTTACAAAGCACTGCTTTATACAGTCCTGCTTCACTGGAAATGCAGTCAAAGTTTCCCCTGTCACCAGGTGTGCTTCAGCCCGAGCAACACAAGCCCCATGTCCCTACTACCCTTCACAGCATTCACCAGCACCCAGCCACATTTAACCACCGTAATTAGGCCACGTTAAACAAGAAGTCAATTATAGCTTCTCCCTTGCCCCTCTCTTTGTCTGTGCATGGTACCATTTTCTTCAGACACATCCCCTCTAACAGCTGTGATTTGTGTTTCAGGCCGTGCAAGGAGGGGAAGGCCAGGGTCAGTGGGACTCAGTTCTGTGGCCCCTTCCACAGAGGCTGGACTTGCTGCCACTGCCTGGCTGGGGTGGAAAGTGGGGTCCTATCTGTCCTTGGCAACTTTTTTTCTGAAAATCAGTGTTACAAGTGGAAAAAGACCCTTCTGGTGGGGATGTGGAAGGTTCTTCTGGGTGCCTGGCAGCAGGGTGAGACTATTTTATAATTTGTGGGGGGTAAAAGCAAACCGGAATGATTTCCAGAATGAGCAATTCCCTTTTTATTTCCTTCCCATGGTGACAGGGTGGGTCAAAGGTACCACTTGGGCCCTTTTGACAACATAATACAAACAGAAAGCAGTTGCAGGAGCTTTTCAGTGTCCTGCTGACTTGTGATTTGCTGCCTTCTGTCATCTCAAGCTGCATCCTGGCACAGCATGGGCCCCTGCCCTGTGTTCTCCCAACAGCAGCTCTGAAAACAGATAGCAGGAGAGGAACCATTTTAATTACATTTCAACACCACAGGGTGGCCATAAGCTTCTGTTTTGTCTGACTGTAGCCACCTGGGTCCATCCACATTTGGAGTTTGTCTGATATATGTTTTCCCCAGCAGGGTATTAGTAAAGTATCAAGGGTGGCCGTGATTGATTAACAAAGGGAAACAACTCAAAGTATGACACCAAAGGCAAAGAACTTCTTAAGAAGTTGCTGCCTGAGTAAAAAGCTGTCCAGTGGCTCCTCATTTTATGACCTCCTAGGGGCCTTGCCAGGCCAGTCAGAAAAGTGGGAAAAAGTCAGTTGATTCCTTTTTTTCTAAAGACCACACATCTGATATGTGTATCCCTAATCTGGGGCTTTTCAAATCCTGAAAAGCTTGTTGCTACTTTCCTGAAGCGGGCAAATGTTTTATTTCTGTGCAGTGTTCCCAGTCAGTATATCTAAAATATACCTCTTCATTTGTGTATATTTCTAAGATGGATACTGGAGACTTTCTGAAAATATCTATACTTATAAATTTCCTTTCAGTGTTTATGACAGGTAAATAAGTCAGCATAACAATATAAATTATCTCAAAGCTATTCTATCCTGCCCGATATAATATTCTAAGATGCCATGGGATCCTCTAAGCTGTGATTGGCACTTGTACTTGCAAGGTTCCCATAAAGTTCAGTATTCATTAAATCTGGGGAAACTGGGGGAAACTACAACTCTGCTTAGAACAGTCCTCTGCTCCTGATTTTGGTGCTTCAGGTGTCATCCTTATGAGTTTTCATGAAAGCTTCTCCTTGCATGGGCCTTGTAGCCAGATAAGCCCAGAAAGGTTATGGTTCCTAGCACACCTACTCCTGCTCTGTGCTTCATGTAATTACTTAAGCTAATGCTTTCCAGCCAGAAACATTCATAGGAAGCATTCATAAAAAGCAGAACTCATTCTGATAGAAAGTACAATACCTACTTGGGTAGAGATACACACAGCTTGGCTCCCTCCAGAGTCTATGCAGAGCACAAGGTGCCTATTTTCTCTGTTGATTGTGAAAAGAGACTAACATGACCATCTCGGATGGAGGCACCTGTGCTTGCTAAGATCAAAAGCTGACTTGGTCAACTCTCATATGAAATATGTTGCAGCAGTTCCCAAGTTCCCAGTTACTGCCTGCAAACCAACAGCAAGGAAATAGGAAACAGCAAAAAATGCTCAAACTAGCACAACCACAGTGAAGTCACAGGCAGTGACAGGTGAAGGTCAGTAGTGGCTAGGTGTTTTAAAAGTTCCTAGACTGCTACTCAAAAAGATTCTAGGATAGTAATCATCAGTGTTGTATTGTAATATTGTACATGTTAGCAGGAAACAGTGAAGCAGAAAATGGCTTTGTGGGATAACTGGTATTAATTTCTGATCTTGTATTTTTGCCTGTATAACACAGGAACTGAGAGCACTGCATTCTACTACAACAGGCCATGCACCACAGAATAATAGAGCTCTTTTTGATGAAAACCCAGTGCCAAGAAACCCTGTAATCAGAGATGGCATTAACACTCTGGCTATTTAAGTTCCACTCCCTGCACAGTGAATATTATAGAAGCTATTCCTCTATTTCAAGCTCAGTTTCTTGGCAGTGAGGACAGAGCTGGATGTTGCACTGCACCACTGGATTATTACAAAATAAAAAAAAGCTAGTTACACAATTTCGTTGTCTATGCTTTCATGCTTCTGTGGCTTTTCACATAATCAGTGGTAGTTAGACAAAGCTCCCAAAGATTACTGGTCTTGTTTTGATGTATTTAATATTATTTTCTTGGTGATGTGTAGTGATATTCAGCTATTTCCCATTTTGCCTCTGACCCAGGCGTTGCCTAACCTTTTAAATTGTATCCAATGTATATGCTGCTTATCCCAATGTCAGCTGGGATGTCAGGAGGGTTGATCTTTAAGATCTCTTCCAACCCAAGCCATTTTATGAGTCTGTGTCCAAGGGAATTTGTGAGACCCAGCCAGACTGGTGGCTACTAATGTGATTCCACCATAAATCTGAATTGTAACTAACTCATGAGCTTACAAACACACCATTTCACTCAGACCTTTGTCAAAACACTCTACTGTCCACTAAAGCAGGGCATCACAGTAGCTCAGTTAAATGCGGCTTAAGCCCATTCTTAGTTTCCCTCTCTGTCACTGGCTAATGCTGATTCCCCTCTGTGCTTCTTTTCATGGAAAGATCATCTCACAGACATCAATAAAACATTGATTAAAGTAGCTGTGACAGTGAGGAAGGCATATTACCTGCAGCCTTAAAGTGACACAACTGAGACATAAGGTTTGCAGGCACTAGGAATAAGTTCATTCCTTGAGACGAAGAAAGAACCTGAATCTCCAGGCTTTTATTTCTGTAACTTACTACAACTATTGTTTTATTCACATTCTCAGTGCAAAAAAAAAAAAAAAATCAGGAACCTAGAGGAATGGTAGGTTCCTTCATCCCATTGGTGCCATGCATTGGGGTATCTGCTCTATTACAGAAGGGAGAAGATTGTGGGCAGCTCCTTTACTCCTCCCTCAATCGCCGTACCTGCGCCCACGTATGGTCTGCAAAGCTGCTTTGGCTCTGAAGTGCAAAGCACTGGCAGAATCAAAAGTTTTCCCTGTTTAGAATTAATGTTCCACTTACAAAGAAATTTCTGTGAGTAGGAACAAATTGTGTGGGATGGTTATTTGTGTTTTCTGTTGCTGAGAGACTGAGAATTGCAGACATGTTCATTGGTAAGACAAAGGCCCTTAGTCATGCGTCTGCTACTGAAAACACAACTCTGCTCTCTAGTTGTCATGACAATGCTGGTTATATAAAGAGACATATCAGAAGAAAGATCATTTGCTCTGTGCCCTGTATTTCAGTGTAACTACACATCCTCTCTACAAGATCTGTTTTGTTATAGACAAAAACTGATATTTCTGGCAAAATAAGAAATGCTTCAGAAAGCTGCCTGATGACACAAAAGTTTATGGAGCAAAAATGGCTTACAAACAAACGAAACACTCACATGAAGGCTGTTTCCATAGAGTTCCACCAAGTTCCACTGAATGTGGAGGTGATTCAAAATGTTCAAATAAATTTCAATTGCAAAGATATTATTTTTTTAAATAAAGATACCGACTTAGTAGCATCACAGGATTTAATAAAGTGAAGGGAAAGTGTTCGTCTCAAAATGCCTGTAAAACTACATCACCTTAAAAGTTTCAGCACAATCATGTACCTGGCCTGAAGCTGAAAAACACAGACCATATCTACTGCTCAGCTAAAGACAGGAAGAAAATCAGCCTGTGATTCTACAACCTACTCACTTTGCTAAAAGTTAAAACTGGCAGGACAGTTTAGTGGCAGTGTCTGATCTTATGGTATTATGTTAAATGGCATTTTCAAAGCAAAGAGGCCTGGGGAAAAACATTAAGCTACCCCACTAGTTTCAGAATCTCTCTTCTTCCTGGAATGATATTCTTCATTATTGAAGAAGTGTTTGCAGTCCTCAGAGAGGCCAACAGCGATGTGACATGACGTGATGTGAGGAACTGTAAATCTGTAAGTCCCATGTGAACCAACAGAATTGCAAGTTAATTTTGAGAACTAAAGGTCCATGCAAAAATGTAGTCATGCAGCTTTGAAAAAGTCCTTTTAGGTGTGCACTCTTCTTCTGAAGTTAATCTAGCCAAGTTGTGTAGCAAACAACATTTCACTATATTTTCCATCAGCAACAATGCCTCTAACAGTTGAATTTGTACAAGTTCTGTGGTCTCACTTGTAACTCCAGAGGAAGGTATCTGGGACTTCAGGGTGTTGTGAATGAAACCCATATACCCAGATGCAACCACTATTGATAGGAGTCATTTCACCCATCAGCAGAAATAGATTGCTCCTTTGAAGTCCATTTTTTATGTAACAACTGAGTTCTATCCAAGATCTCTGGTCATATGAAGGATTTAGGCATCATATTCCAGTCCTGAATTTCCATCTCTTGCCCCATGTTGCTATTTTGCCATGTGTACTGTCCCAGAAATCTCATATCTGTGGCCTTTTCAAACCACAAACACAGTGCCCAGTTAGTCCCTCTATGTGTTTCTCTCCATGGTGACCACCTGGTATGCCCTTTTCTCCACTATTTATTCCTGAAAGGCTGGCAGAACAGAAGGCAGAACAGGATGATTCCCTGTAAAATGATGAAATAGGACTGCAGTGCACTGCCTTCATAGAAAATGGAGGAGTAGTAAATGGGTTTGGAACAGAAGTAAATAAATTATTCCCTTTAACTTGACTGAATCAATTTAACTCTTAAAATGAGAAACCCCCAGCAGGTTTCATAAGGCAAATTATTAGAGACTTGGCAGAACAAATTGTGTGTTTGAAGAGTGAACTTCATGAACTCACCTCTCTGTCACATGTACTGTGCTCAGCAAACAAAGGGAGATTTTACTGCTAAAGCTTTAATGTACACAGCAATAAGATCTCTAGGACATATTTAGAAGCTGATGGACTGAAGTCACTCCAGTGTTTTTTCTCTACCTGCCTGTAATAACTCTTCTTGTCAAATTAAAGCACTTCATGGAAATGCAAGCCATTAACTGCACAACATTCCTGTGGAAGCTGGCAGGATTAGCTGCTCCCAGTCTGGTATATGTGAAAAATTAAGTACAAAGAGTAAATGCCCCTTCCAAAGGCTCCTTTGAAATTCAAGTGCTCATAAGGAATAAGAAATTAGGAAACTAAATATGGTCTGGGCCTGAGAGTCTCTTCCAGTGTTATAAAATAAGCCTTTAGGAGGTCCGGAAACTAACTGGAGGAATCTTAAGAACTGTCTGTGTTCTTAACCAAAATCTTTCCTTTTCTAAAGAAACCCATACCTCCGAGGATTTCTTAGTAATTGCTCTTCTCCTTTTATAGTTTCTAACTCATATCATACACTTCTCTGACAGTTTTTCCCACTTTCTATCCTGCAGGAATGGAAATAGGGATAAAATAGCTTATGTTTCTGCTGTGATGAGGGAGAAGGCTGTTGGAAGATTTCCTGCCTATCACCTGTGTGAGGAGTCCTCTCAGCTTTGAAAACCACAGATTAAGATTTTAAAATGTCACGAAATCTTTAACTGCAAGATGAAGCTTGCCAGAAGTATTTCACACAGCTCTCACCACAAGGATTTTAACTGTTCACCAGAGAGAAGCACCAGAAAAGTCTGTGGAGCAGTGTCAGTAACTAACTTCCCCTCTCATTCACCTTCAGTATGACCCTCTGTATGATCATAAACGGCGCCCTCAGCTTCATGTTATAAAGCATGCAAGAAAAGTATGTCTTAATCTAGCAAGAAATGTGGATCTTAATGATTTCACCCACCTGTTTGTATCAATCTGACATAGCTCTTTGTTTAGAATTATTTAAAAGGGGAATGGCAGATTGGGAAATAACAACTGTTTCATGCTGAAGTTAATGTATTTTGTCTCTCTTGAACAAGAATAAGACTAACTAGAATACACTTGAGAAATATTAGAACTGTAAATTTAAACCTAATTTTCAAGATAGGCAGAGTTAGATATTGTCCTGGGGTGATGTTACGAAGCTGTTTTATTCCTTAACCGTCTGCTCAATGCCCAAGGACGCTGTGCCTTTAAGATGGGCCCGGGGGGCGGGGCTGGAGCCGCGGGACCGAGTGCGGGGCGGTTGAACAGTGCAGCCCAACAGCTCGGGGCTTCGGGGTCTCGGCGGGGCTCAGGAGGGAGGGTGCCATGAGTGCTGTGCTGCTTTTTGGGTTTCTTTTGTGTTCTGGCTAGTGGGAAAAAGGTTCTGTTGGTTTTTTCTTGTCCTTTTTCCCTTCCCTTGCCTCACTGCCTCCCTTTCCTCCTCGCTGGTCCAGGGAGCCTGTGGGTGGCCCCGGCGGGCCTGTGGGGCAGCCCAGGCTGGTCCGAGCCCACGTGTCTGTTCCCTCTCTGGGCATTTGTTGTATTTTGAGGGGTTTTTTTTTTTCCTGTTCTACCCTGTTTTTGTCTGGTGTTAATAAACCGGTTTTTTCCACTCCCACTTGCTGTGACCCACTTGTCTTATTGGTGTAGCAAAAGGGTAGGCCCTTTTCCCTTCAGAGGAGACACTCACTCCAGAGTGTTTCCTTCTGAAGTTTTGTCTCTGTTTCATGCTGAAGTTAATGTATTTTGTCTCTCTTGAACAAAAATAAGACTTAACTAGAATACACTTGAGAAATATTAGAGCCGTAAATGTAAACTTAATTTTCAAGATAGGCAGAGTTAGATATTAAGAAAATAGCAAGAAAAAAGCAATTCTTATCAGAATGTCCTAAAGATATGAAAAAAACCCTCAGACTTTCTGGGAAAAAAATTATATCCTGCATTCAAATGTGCTTTGTTCTCATTACCTTGAACCTTTCATTTTCCATTAGACTTCTGCAAAGTGAAAGAAGAGTTTGAATGAACCTTTTAAATCAAAGTGGTAACCTTTTACATACACTCAGAATAGCTGTGAACACCTGCTAAATTACTGCAGACACTGCTTTATTATTGCCACTAAGAAAATCAGAGCAGTTCACTGCATACGCAAATCAATTCAGCAATTATATTAGGAAATGAAATCCTGTTGTTTTCATAAATTTCCATGCATATTAAAGCATCAATTTCATTGCTTTCTAGACATTTCTAGGAAAGATAAAAGTGAGAGAGAACTCATGCAGGTCGCCCTTTTTCCATTGTTCTTGAAGTGAATCACAGTACAACTTAGTGAGTTAAATAAAGGAAATAAAAGAAGTACTGTAGTGCTGTGGATGTCCTTGCAGGTCATGTCTGAGCTAGCTGCCTTTGAAGGCACATCTCAGTCTGTGATTTACTTCCACACTGTACATTGCTAAATCTCTTTTTGATGACAAAGTTTTTTCTGTGATGACCTTAAGTGCACACGCTGTCTCTTGTGCCCATTGCCTCGCAAATCCCCATGGCTTACCAGGGCACACGGGGCTGTAGCAGTCATGACAATGTCACCACCCAGCAGCTCTACTGACCACTGCCACTGTTGTTGCTAGTGACTGGATGAAACTTGCATCAGGGTCTCCACACACACATGATGACAGCATAGAATAAGAGCAGAATAAGGTGACGAAGAAATAGTAGAAGTAAATAATAATAAGAGCAAGAAAAAAGAATAACAATAAGAATAATAAGTTAAATAAGAACAATAAAAATAATAAAAATAAGAATATGATTAAGAAGATAAAGAGATAGATGATATAGTAGTAGTAGTAGTAGCAGTAAAGAAGATGAAGAAGATGAAGAGGAAGAAATAATTGTATTAAATAATAAGAAGAAGAAGAATAAGAACAATAATAAGAAGATGAGAATAAGAATAATAAGCTGAATAAGATTTAAAGAAGAAGAGGAAGATGATGAAGAAGAAATTGTAGTAGTAGTAAATAGTAGTAAGAATTAGAATAAGAAAAACAGGAAGAAGATGATGATGATGATGATGATGATGAAACTGTAGAAGTAGTAGTACATAATAATGTCAAATTAAAATACACATTCACACATCTTCTAGAATCACTGAATGAAGGGAAGGGCCTTAAAGATCATCTAATTCCAATTGATTATCTTCTGCTCTCTCTCTCTGAGATCTCTTTCCTATTTCTATCTTTCTACATCCCCTTTCTTGTTCAATAAAATCCATATGTTGTCCTCATATGGTCTCATTTTCACCTTCATTTAGGCAGAGAAATCTCTCCCTAATGGGATGGTGACACCTGGTCGGGGTCCCTTCCAGCCACAAGCATTCCGTGATTCTGTCAACTACTCACTTCCCTTTTCTTCTTCCCTCTGCTTCAGGCTGGGAATGCGCTTGAAAATGTCCAGCAAACGAGCCTTTGCTGTCTGCTCTGGGAGCCCACACAGCTTTGGGACCTTGTCACCTGCACCTGCATGGCTCCCTCAGGAGGCACGGCAGAACCAGCAGCCCGGGAGCCTCAGTAATTCCCCTCTGTGATCCATGGCACACACTGCAGTGGGCTGGAATTCCAGTTTCCAGCAAGGAAAAATGTTCCTGCCCTTTAAGGCAAAGCTCTGATGGGGCTGAAACCCTAGTGGAGCAAGTTCTTACAATGACATTTCACAACCAGCCTTCATAACTCAATCAAGGGTTGTTTTAACACCTGGACTGGGAAAAAAATCAGGCGAGGGTCTTTGGCTGGAGCTGCCACGGGTAAAGACAGATACTATGAAAGAAACTGAGCAGGCAAAGAAAGGCAGAAGAGAAAGGAGGACACAAACAGCACTAAGCTGAGAAGGTGGCGCTCTGAAAACCAAAGCAGAACTTACTGAGAAGGAATGGGGCAGAAATCAAGAATTCTGAAACTTTGATTTACTACCCAAATACAATTTCCTCCCTTGATCGCAAACCTCCTACTGATAAGAACAGTCATCCAGTATGCTTGTCAGAAAGTACTTAGTTCTGAATTGATGTTGCAGGCTGCAGACACAAAAACATGGAAGGGGCTTTCTCCTCCTTCTGGTTCCTTTGACATCCTCAGTAGAGGAGGCACCAGGGAGAAAAGGGCAGCTTGTTTTCACCTTTCAATATGACATCAAGGGGCAAAGAGGTCTCATAATCTCTGTAGCTCTTCCCACAGGGATGTGAAGGCTGATACCAGACCCCCAAGGGTCACATTAAGGGGTGCCTTCATGCAATGCTTGCTTGGTATTGAGGGGCAGTGTGGCAATTGTATTTGCTTGGCTTTGTAATTCTGCCACAAGCAGGTGAGTAGGCCTCGGCCTCCTGGACACAAAGATTCTATGATCTTTCTGTTTTGGGGGAGAAAGCCAGGCTCTTTGGTAGCCAAAGCCCAGTGCCCACAGGTGACATTAACAGGGTTATTTATTGCACGAGCTGATGTGCAGGGCTGTTCATGTAACTCTTTGCAGTTGTTGTTTAGTGTGCAAACAGCATCACTCAGTAACGCTGAGGGAAGGGGAAACCTTTTGTTGTATGAAAACCAACAAAACTTCTGAGTCTGACACCAGTGTCTTTGAAGGGCTGCTGAACAGCTCTCCTGCCCCGCTCTCCCTAACAAAAGTCCCCCTTTTTGCCCATCCTTGGCAGATCTCTTATTGTTGCTGCCTCTTCTGAGCTTCCCCTTCCCCTCCCCCTCCACCTCTGCCATGTGCTCTGAACCCCTTTGTTCCAAGCGCAGACAAAACCAAATGTAACTCAAACTCTTTAGCAGTGTCTGATTGGCCGGTCACCCCGGGTCTGCCCCCAGTCCTCCGCTTTCCCCTTCTCCGAATAAAAGAAAGAACCAAGGGGGGGCCTGCCCTCTTTTGGCTTTGCAGCTCTTTCTGCGAACATCTGTGTGCTTCTGTTTCTTTTGAAAGCTTCTAATTGCAGGAATTAGGCAAGCTGGGAGCTATATTTCTCCCTCCTTGCTTCTGTTGATGGTATTAGATTTGCAGCTACCATTTTGCCGCTTTTAGAGCTACTGAAATGCTGGATTGCCCGTGCTACCTCTCTAGGTTGCCCGAGGCTTTCTAAGGCATTGAACTACGAGCCTAGCCGGTAAAAAGCTGTAAGTATACCTCCTCACTTCTCATCCCATTCTGCCCTTTCTGGATGGTGGGGCAGAGCGTGCCTTCAGAGAGTTTGCTGGTGACACAAAACTGGGAGGTGTGGCTGACACACCAGAGAGACTCATGCTGCCATCCTGAGGGATGTGGACAGGATGGAGAAATGGGCTGCCAGGAACCTGGCAAAGTTCCACATGACAAAGTGCCAAGTCCTGCTCCTAGGCAGGAACAACTCCAGGCAGTGGCACAGCTGGGAGCAGCTGGCTGCAAAGGAGTTTTGTGGAAATGACCTGGGAGTCTTGGTCAACAGCAAATTTAATAGGAGCCAACAACATGTCCTTCCAGCAAAGATGGCTAAGGACAGGCTGGACTGTATTAGGAGGAGTGTCACCAGCAGGCTGAGGGAAGGAATCTTTGCCCCCTCCTCTGCAATGGTGAGGCCACACCTGAAGTGCTGTGTGTCCACTGGAGAAAGGCCAGTGAAAGGTCATGATGGTGATTAATGGACTGGAGCACCTCTCAGATGAAGAAAGGCTGGAGAGGCTGCATGGACATGCTGGCAGTCTTAGGAAAGAGGAGGACTGAAGTCTGGCTTGCTTCCCTCACTTATTTCCATTGCAGCTTGGAGGTCCTCACACCTGTTACTGGGGTTCAAAACCTATGCCCAGTGCAGGGCAAGGGGAAAAGGGCAAAGAGGAGCAGAGGTTGACCATGGCTGTCCATCTCAGAAGTTCAAGTGCTCCCTGAACAGTTGAGATGTGTGGTGTTTGGCACTGGGTCAAAATCAAACAATATATTCATCCCTCATCCTTGAAGCAGCAGCATTCTGCTTTCCTGATGAAAATGCTTGAATCAGCCCATTTTCAGTCACATTAGTCCATGCTGCTCCTCCCCTAGAGGAACTGCCAAACCCAGGTTGCTCTTATATCCTTCCCCCAGCTACCACATGCAATTGCAATGTAATTCCCCTCACAGGGGAATATAAAATATCCGGAGTAGTAAGCCACTGCCCAGGCCTCTCCCCAGCCACTCCTCAAAAGGCTACCTTACCCTGCAAAAAGTGGTGAAGAAACTGAGAATCCAGCTCAAGTACTAATTGACAGAGGAGAACGTTTCCTTTAATGCTATGGAATTTCAGAAACATTTAATTCTGGTGCCATATACACGTAAAGTGTTCTCTAAACTGAAATGACTGACGCATTTCACACAGTAGAAGCAAAAAGACAGTTTCATATACACACAAAAATGTGTAGATTAAAGTAACGCTAGGGCAGCAATTATGCTCTTTGAAGCATATCTAACTGATCAGCTGAAATTCTTATCTGTAGCAAACACTGATGCCAATCTGAATGTCTTGTTACAATTATATGTAATAATGGTGTCACAGTAATGAAGGGCAGTTAAGTTAGACACACCAGCTGAATTGCTGGAGTGTATGACTCATTATGTTGCGACTAGAGAACCCTGTGAACATCTTGTATTAATTTTAGTAATTTAGAATTTCTTCACATAAAAAAAGAATTTTTTGAGCCTTGATATAGTCTAATGACCATTTCAGTAATTTCTGTATTTGCTTAAAAGGCTTATTCAGCTCCTCTGTATTTCAAAGGCTACATGTGTTCAATTGAATGTGAACCCAAGAGCAAGACCTTCAGAAAAAATTGTGACTTTGATGTGTAAGTGAAACAAAATTCAACCCAGTCAAATTATTTCTCATTCACATCTCCTTTAATGTACTCAGAATTAGATCCTCTGTCCTTAAAAGTTATATAAGAAAGTGAAAGAAGTCAACCTCTGAAAAAAAAAAAAAATTATTGAAAGAAATAAGGCTGTACTTTAACTTTCTCATCAGTAACAGCTTCCTACCTGCATTTCTGTTCGCTCACCTGGGCATGCGATGTATGTATAACCAGGCATGATTTGCCTTTAAATGAATGCAACAGCCTAAAATTCACAGTCCTCAATGAGAGTATGGCTTACCTGCCACTCCTGGGGGATTGTTTTGAGTCCGGTTTTAGCTTGCTTTGATTTACACATCAGAAGACTGTGCAGCACTGATGAGTCTGGTTTTGTACCCTGTTGCCCCATGAAACTCCCAGCTCTGGTGAAACTTACCAAAACTGGATCCAATGTTTGGGACAAGACTGTTTCCTTCCTCACCCCAATGAAGAACATATGTCCTTAAAACTGTCCTGTTGTTAGATACCTGCAACAGTCTAATCTCAAAAGATAATAAGACAGTCTTCAATTATTTAAGCAACATTTTATATGCCCATTGATATTTGTGACATCCACATGGGAACAAATTTGATAAATAATCTCTGGGAGACTTGGATGTTTCTGGAATACCACCTGGGAAGGATGTAGAATAACCCTGGGCATCCGATACAGCACCAGAAAATTATGTGGAGGCAACTGAACCTTATACACAAAACAATAGGGTTATGTTGCCTGAACTATTTGTTTCACAATGCAGCAGAAATTTTATCCAGCATTTCTGAGCAACATGGGTAGAATTCCTCTTCTGCTAGAGGAATTTCTCACATGCCTTAAGCATTGGAATACAACAAGGTCTTAGCATGATGTATGCCTGAATTCCCCAGCCAAAGTTACTGCATTTTATTTTATTGGCCAGGGACAGATTGTTGGCATATGCTACTGTACATCCAGTGCAATGTCTCTCAGTAGCAGACACCTCATTACAGTCAAGTCTTCCGTGTCTCCTTGGAGTCTGGCCATCTGCTGGAGGAAGTTCTCTGTGACCTGCACCTTCTTCAAAAAATCCACATTGGCTGGAGTGTGGTATTACTGTAAAGGACACCTGAAGAACAAAAGAAATGGGAAGGCAATTTACATTCTCAGATCTGATCGCAATTTCATATAAAATGCTTGAAATCCCCTGGAAGAGGAGAATGGAACAATGATGAATAGAATGGGCTGATAAAAGCCTCACTGCTAGGTTAGCAAAGTCAGATGGGCAGGTGATATAGTGCATGTTCAAACCCCTGAAGGAGAAGTTGGTCAGGAACTCTTGAATATCAATGTGGGAGTAAATATCTTAATTTCTGGTCTGAAGAATATCCTTTTGTGGAGTCTCACCATTTTGGTTTTGCCATAAGACGGACTGGGAGGGAACAGAGATATGTGTAAAACTCTCAGTGAGAGGTGATTTAGGAAGCTGCTGCCTTATAGGCAATATGGCAACAGTGGGAGTGATCTTAACCTGTGCTATTGTATCATATATGATAAACTACCAAGCACCCCATGAATGCACTGAATAATGTATCTCATCTAACATGTCTTTCCACACTTATGGATTTGGGGTGATTTCAGCTTTCCAGGTCATGGCTGAACACAAGGCTGAGATTCCCAGTTTTGAATTTAACACTAAAAACATAAGTGAGGCACATCTCTGCTCCCTTAGTAATTTTACTTTGTGACCTGTGCAGAGATATCTTTGTGCTCTGCCCTCTTTTTCTGTGTTGTCTGATGCCATTGAACTACTGAAAAAAATGAAACCAAGCTGAAATTACCATTAACCAGGGCTAATCAAACTACAGGGAGATTTAAGGTCTATGACGTCTTCTGTTTTGTTTCTGTTTGTGGATAGTTAATGTGAACATATAAATTTTAAATGTTTTTTGGTTGATTTTTAATGAAATCCATCTCTTTCACGCTGTAGAGAGGCAGCCATTTTAGTGAGTTTACTCTATGGTATATGGCCATATGGAAGAATTGTCACAGATTCACAGATATTGTCTACCATTCCAAAGTCCAAGGGAGT
The DNA here is from genome assembly GCF_000738735.6 of Corvus cornix cornix. Taxonomy (NCBI): domain Eukaryota; kingdom Metazoa; phylum Chordata; class Aves; order Passeriformes; family Corvidae; genus Corvus; species Corvus cornix. The sequence continues at coordinate 100,793,463 of NC_046332.1, read as the reverse complement.
CTTCTCTTACACACAGGAAAAACAAGATCCTTTTGGTACTTGGGCAAAATAAAATGTGACAGAGTATAGAATTCAGTTGTCAGTGGGGTCCTTTAGTGGGATATGTTATTGGCCTTTGATTTCAATCAATTCAGTGAGGACTTTTTGTTCTGTAGATATAGAGTCTTCATCAGTCAAAAACTGTATTTGTACAAGAACTCTGAGGCGGTAACATAACATAAATAAGTATGAATTATAGAATAGCCTTTGGAAACCTAAATCTAAAAAATCCTTCAAAGAGCTATCCTTAATATGTATCTGAACATATAAAAAGTCTAGAAAGGCTCTGTTGGTCCAGGGTCAAGAGACTTGACCCCAAATCCATTGAAGTCAGTAGGACTCCTTCCAACAGCCTCATTAAATCATTTTAACTCTAACTTCGTGTGGAAATAAAAGTGTACTCTGGTCTTGAGTAAAGGAACCACTGATTTACAGGACCAGGAAAAAATTAGATGCAGATCTCCCTTGTTTAAGCACTTACTGGCAGGCAGTCTTGAACAGGACAATTTTCATGTTATTTTGCAATTAATTACTTATAGTCAGGGTTCATGTCACTGTGGTTTCAGCTCCATTCAAAGACTTTTTTATGGACATCCAATTAGTTGTTATACTTTATCTTAGAAAAAGCAGCTGCATTTGCAGAGAATTTCTGAAGAGACCTTTACAAAATGTACCTGATAAACGTGAGAATAAATCTAAATCACCAGCCCATCTTCTTTAAGCAGAACTGCTTGTGCAGATCAGTATACTGAAAACACGTTCGAGCTTCCAGTATAAGCCACCTGTTTTAAAATCTCATATTGAAAGAGAAGGTTACATTGTTTATGTATATACATCACATCACATCACATCACATCACACATGAATTGTAAATCTATTCAAAGTAGTGTGATTTAGACATATGTGAGGAGTATAGTATGCTCATGGGTGTGGAAAGGAGCATGTAATGAAAGGTTAGGATGATCATCTCACATTTCAGTTGTGTAAAACATTCTGAAATTGTCACAGATGAATATTTCTTCTCAGATACTGTGCCATGAGTACCCCAGAAGAGATCTCAAAACCTAAATGTGGTATGTTTATGTCAGCTCTTATGTTTATTCCTGTCATCTGTGCTAACACAGCACTTACAAACCTCCCTCCACTCTTGCACAGGACTTAAATAAGTTGTTAGGCACTGCTTAAATACACAACTGGTCTCTATCCCAAACCATCTGTCTAATGTGTGGCCTACATTCATCTCATTTAACTTAGGCTTCTCTACCCAGTTTGGAAAGACTAACACAATAGAAGACAAAGAATGGTAGTCACATACAAATACCCAAATTCCAGCCACTTTCCAGCAAATCAGCATCTCTGTTATTATGGGATGAGCATCGAATGCTGCCAAGCAGGTACAGGCTTTTCCTGAGAAGGTGGGTATGCTGCAACAGGGCTGTTGCCTGCCTAACATGCCACTTCTGGGGTTTTTTTTCAGCTGTACATATTTTATTCATTCAAATGTGGAATGAAATGAGTGCAGAGATTTCTTTTTTTTTTTTTTTTCATTAAATTAAGCTATTCATTTTTGTCCAGATCTAGAGGAAGGCAACAAAAGGCTGATTTGAAAATCTAGTGCCCTTGAGAAAGGAGATGAATAGGCATGTTACTGGTTTGGACAGATAGGGAAAGGATGGATTTCAGGGGGTGGAAAGGAGGCAAGAAATGACAAATGACAGGGAAGTAAAAAACCATTGCAGCATTTTTTTATGCCAACAAAGAACAAAAGTAGTCAGTAGGGTTTTGCACAGCACAAATCTGTGAGAGATAAGGTCAGCAATAACACTGAGTAGCTCCAGAAGTTACATATCAATATATTTTCTCCCTCAGTTCTACCATAACTTGAGCACAGTCCCCAGAGAAAAATCCCTTTATTAGAGTTGTGAATAAGGTTTTTGTCCTGAGGATTTGGGTACAGCTTAAATGAAGGATTTGAAACAATGCAAAACATGAAGTGAATTGCAAAAAAAAAGAAGAAACAAACAAAATCTTACTCTTCTCATCCAAAGGGCAAGACCTGTGTCTGCCACTGGTTTCCCAAGCAGTGCTGTGAGTGCACATTTCTGCCCTGTGAGGAATCTTATGGGTGTCAGTGACTCTTGCACAGGCAAGAAGTGTGCACAGCAAATGTAAAGCCCTGAAGTATTTTGTGTAAACCAAGTTTCTGATATGGAGAATCTGCAACAGCAACCAGAGAAAAGTATAGCTATAATACTGAAACTGGTGTCCATCTTCCACTTTGAAATGTCAATGCAAAATGAATCCAAATTCAAAGCAAGATTTTGTTAAAAAAAGAAATCAAGGAAAAAGGAAGAGTATTTAATGACATTTTGCATTTGGTGATGCAAACTAAAGTACAAACCACAGAAAAATGCTACCACAGATGACAATTTTCCAGATTAAAGTATCATCATTATAGCAGTTTTGACCCATAAAGGGTCTTTTTCTTTAAAATGCAGCTTTAGATACCACTTAAGGAGACTAAAAGGTATCATTTCCTTTGGTTAGGACAAGAGAACCTGAAAATTAAAAAGACAGGTAGCAAATCATATATTTCAGATGAAGCAGAGATGGCTAGAATATAAGAAGTAAGACATCGGGTCACTGATTTCTACAGTCATAGTTTAGACTTTGAAATGCTCATTTATGGGATTTTCTGCCAACTCCACAAAACAGCACCTCACTTGCCTGTGTATTCTCCAAATATGTGCAGCTAACAAAAAAAGAAACAAGTAAATCAACACTTTGAGGAGAATGACTTGATTGAACCACAGTGCGGCAGGGGAGGCTGCAGAGGAGCACTCTGCCTGTCAGAGCAAAGCTCTGCATCTGTGCTCCCCCCAAATGTCTCTCTTGGGGGCCAATTATTTTATAATTATTTTTAAAATTCTTTCTCTTTCCACACTAAGTCCCCATTTCCATTGGAGTGGCTGGCAGCACAGTGGCACTCATTATCCATGTGCTCAGTCATGAGGCACTTGCAAGTGAACAGCAGCCCTTTCTGCAGTTACAAAGTGCTGTTTCATCCAGCAATTCATAGCAACTTATACCATAAACACACAACTTTGGTCTGCTCTCTGTTCCTCTGCTGTCTCCCAGAAGGTCTTCAGCCAGCTGCTGGGGAATAGAAAAAGCTGACAGTACGTAAGTGACAGAAGAGCCAAAGCAAAGATTTTGCAGGTGGCCTGGACGGTGACATTTGCTCATGCAGATATTACCTGTAGGGACACCACTAGCTGAAGAGGGATTACAGTAGAGAAAAAAGAAAGATAAATTTCATTTTGCAGCCAGCTGTATGACTGCCAATAGCACTCTGTCTCTGAAAAAAATCATAGGGAGTAGGATCCAGTTGTCCACATATGTGTTTGAAAAACCTTAGAGAACCCCAGGTGAGTTACACATGCCCTTCTAGGGAAGAGTGGATCTTCCTAGGTCCTGTGACAAACCTGCCAGCCTATGCAGGTGTCTCAGACATCTCACATGGCACCAGGTATTGGTTGTCTTTTGACTCCTCTCATGGTCCATATTCAGCAAGCAATACAGCTGCCTGACCTAGATATCCAAAGCTGCAAAAGACGTTCCAGGGTATCACAGGAAGGTAGGTATGACAGTAATGGAGACTCACACAGAAAGGATCGATCATCTATGGACCCTCTGTTCAGACAGACCTTTTCCCTTGCTCTACCAAAGACATACTGGGTCTGTGCCTTGTGGTTGCAGTTGGCTACAAGGACCACTAATTTAGCCCATGCTATCTTGTGTGATGTTCCTAAGCTCAATTCAGAGAAAAACAAAGGACTGTGGGCAGATACAGTGTCCCGGTGGCAGCTCATGTCTGTTTCCAGTCTTCCTCCAGGCTTATCCTTCCCTTACAGAAAGCTTATGACTAATTTCCCATAGAAAAGTTTGCAGAGAAAAAGGAAGAGAAATTTGGGGACTGGAAAAATTTAAGACATGGCCTGTGTATGTCTTACAGTGTCTCATATCCAAAGGGGTGTTTTGGAAGGAACTTAGGATTTTCCCTTATGCACAAAAGAAGAGATTAAATTATTCCAAAGAAGACATATTAGCAGTGAAGGAAGAAAGTCCCTTGGCAAAACTGTATTTGTTGTTGTGCATTTGTTTTTGGTTTTAGAAAGCTATGACTGTGTATTATATAGTAATACACTCTTCCCTACAACAGTCTCACCAGAGAACACTCCAAGCAAATGTTCAACAATGAGCATAAGATATTTTTCACAAGGCATGGCATGTTTGGCATAGTGGGCTACCTCTCTTCTGGCCAATTAAGCAGAGACCAGGAAGATTCTTGGGTTGTGTAACTCTCTACAGTAAAATTACTGCACGTGTACATTGCTGGCTCATGGTCAGCCTGAACTCCACCAGGACCCCAGAGCCTTTCTCTGGAAAGCTGCACTGCAGCTGATCAGCCCCTGGCATGTATTGGTGCCTGGGGTATTTTTTGCCATTTGCATTTGTTGAACTTTGGGAGATTCCCCACTGGCCAGCATTCCAGCCTGTCAAGGCTGAATCTGCTGCAGTGGTCAGTCCTCCCAATTTTGCATCATCTGCAAACTTTTTGAAGTGCACTCTGTCCCTTCATCCAGGTCATTAATGAAGTTATTAAACAGTATTTTTCCCAGTGTTGACCCCTGGGAGGCACCAGTAGTGACTGGTCACTGCTTGGACTTTGTGCTGCTGATCAGAAACCTCTGAGCTCAGCAGCTCAGCCAGTTTTCAGTCCACCTCACGTATCTATGTATCTTGTCTCTGCTTCATTAATTTGTGCCATAAGAATGGTATGGGAAACAGTGTTAAAAGCCTTGCTAAAATCAAGATAAACAACATCCACTGTTCTCCTCTTGTCGATCAAGCTAGTCAGGCTGTCAGAGTAGTTTTGTGTTCATAAATGCCAACTAGCTACTACCTTCTGGACCTTCCTACTTCTGGAAGTAGTTTCAGAGTTTACCTACAGTTGCAATTGTTGCAGAATTAAGTGGTTCTGTATTTTGCAATGCTGCCTGAAAGAAGGGGATCAGTGAAATATGGGTCAGAAACTCATTGTGGTCAATAGCATCACAACTATTATGGAGTTTTGGGGGTTCAAGAACAGCCCATTTATAGACTCCTTGACTCAGCAAAGCCAATCCTCAGCACTTGTGACAGCATTAGGTTTTCTGCTGTAAAAGAGTCAAGTGGAGCCTGAAAACTAGCTAGAAAACCTCACAGGAGTGGGTGCTTCTGAGTTTCCTTGTGCACAGTGGGAAATACCAGCAGTCAGAGTACCTTTAATCTGACAGCTTGGAAGCCAAGCCAAGCAGTGAGGTAGTGGTTAGTGCTCCCACAGCCAAGGCAACAAGAGAAGCAAACACAAGGAATGCAGCAGTGCTTGCTAGGCAGGCTTCTTGCTATGCACAGGAAGAGTGGACACACTCCAGAGTGCTCCTCTGTCTTCTGTAGCTGACTCTGAATAACTTTTAATTATATGGATGCTCGGTTTCCTCACATAAAGTGTGGCGCAGACTGCAGGAAGGCAGACATGCCTTCAGCTGAAGAGGGTGTGATTTTCAGTGTTTAAATGGGCATGAGTAAACTGTGAACTGGGCCTTGAGTGGGTAACACAGGAACAAGGATACACAGGCTTTCCTGCTGTTGAGTTTATTTTTGATCAGAGGAACAGCACTGATGATTTAATCCATCATGTCAAAAGTCTTCAGAGTCAATACAGAAAGAATAGTAATTTAAATCTCTTACTGACAACTGCCCATTTTCAGCTTTAGCCAACAGTGCAGCTCAGAAAAGAAGTGGAAGCTATACTGACATTAAAGGAAATGTCTTCCGTAAATTCCTGGTAACCACCTGCCTCTCACTAGAAAGGGATAATATTTGCTTTCAGACACGTTCACCACTTCAGTGACTAGTGTAGATTTAATTTCTTCACTTTCTTTAATAGCAAGTGACTGTATTTTCCTTGCCATGATAACATTATTAGAGTTTATTCAATAACAGAAAGACAAAATGGACTAGCTTGGAAGAGTTTCTAGGTCTAATGGGCTTGGATTTGCTGACAGAGGAGTCTGTAGTAACCTGCCACTTTCACTGGGTAAAAGCTGAACTGTTGACTAAGATATGTCTGTTGAGCAGTCAGCTCTGTGACTACCAAGACTGCAGCCAGAGCTAATAACTAGCTAGATACAGTCTGCTAAAGCCATCAGTGGTGCTATTTAAACACCAGCATGGTCTAACTGCCCAAGTGTGTGCTTGGGATGTGTGCAGTATTTCCCACATCACTGCAGCTTCCTGGCTAACACCACTCCCGGACACTGGAACTAACTCTGATGTGATCATCTGCAGTCACAGCAGGGGTGAGAGCAGAGCCCAACACAGTTGTTTGCCAGCCTCATGCTCAGCAGGGGTTTAACAATAGCACTCCATAAAACATTTGATTACAGTGGTAAATGTTTGTGAAAACAGTGAAGACCTTTGGCTCAAAACTTTCTTAAAGCAGAAGTCAATCAAGAATCATTGCCAAGCTGTGCTGGGAGCCTTAGTACCTGCCTTGTGGTCTGGGTGCTGTGATGGTCTCTCCAAGACCTCTGTTCTCACATGTGCAAAGGAGGAATGGAATTTACTGCCACAAAAGAGCTTTTGTGTGACTTAATTCCCTTGAGAGCTGTGAGCTCTAGAGGTGCCTTGTGAAATCACCACAGAAATAGGGTTTTGTTTATGTAGAGAATCCAAATAAAATAGTCAGGTAGGGAGATAGTATCTGTTTCTAATCTGAATGTGAAGAAACAAAGGGTGTTGCCCAACAGCAAATACTGATTTAGCAGCAGGCAGCACTGTCAAAAATTTGGCAGATGAGTGTAATGAAACCAGTAGTATGGTACCCAAATTTATAGAGAACTATATCATGGTAGAAAATAACCCCCTTACTAGCTATGTGATTACTTGCATTCTTCCAGTTATGTCACCCAAAATTACTTCCCTGCAGAGAAGATTTGTAAGGAGCAGGGCTTACTTTCATGCTTTTTCTACTTTTGTGATTCACAACACAGTTTAAGCAGTTTTTTCTTCCAGAGTTTCCTCTGCCCCAAGCAACAAAGGCAGGCATGCAGGGCATATTCAGAGCTATTAGTTCTGGATACCAAAGTGAACTGGTGGAATATTTACAAGGTATATATTTGTATTTGGCAAAATACTTTAGACAAGTTAGATTAAGCATCCTTTTTACCCTAGTATCCTTCAAAGCAAGTAAGAGCTTTTACAGAATAAGTTATAAACCCTAGATGCAAGCGCAGGAATATGTTCTCTCCCTTTCCTACTGCAGATGACTCAGGGATGTCCCTGTCAAGTCAAAATCTTGATTGTGGAATCCTCTACAGGGGGAAACACAAACTGATCACATATTAACCAGACACATTTCATGTTACAGAAATAGAAACAAAGATGTTTTTTCAGTATGAATGTGTGTTAGTTCTCATCACATTCTATGTTCTCAGTCTTGTCCACATCAGGCTTTTCTATTTTCAGATTGATTGTTTCTGAAAACAGAGCTTTGACAGGGCCTTAAAGTATGTTCTCAGTCTGAAGACGACATCCTTAATACAGCTGTAAAGGTAGAGAGTGTAAGCTGGACTAGACAAGTACTGAAAACTGAAAAAGCAGCACATTTTATGCCACGATCTAGAAACACCTTCCAACCTTTATGGACACCCAGTTCTGTACTCATGGAGTAAATTGTTCCAGCTGACTGAAATCTGGAAGAAGCTTCATACAGTGGTTCACAAATTATATATGGATCAAACTTGCCTTATGATGACAATAGACTCTGGCCAAAAAGACTTTCAACTTTCATTGTAAGAATATAACAGAACTCTGCAGAGATGCACATAGTGAAAATATCACTAATACAGGTCTGCAGATGGAGCGAAACATGCACATATCAATATTGCGTCCACATAAAGATTGCTGGCTTTTAGAAGTATTTTAGTTCCTTTAGGACTGACTAGAGTTATATGCAAGATGTCATACACTACTACAGCAGGATGCACCCTAAAACTTGCAAACCTCACTAGGTCCTTACAGGTGATACACAGAGTAAAGCGAGCACACATACACAAGGTGGTGCTGCTGGGCTAACACAGTGAATGTCCTGCTACTCCACTCACAGACTATTTTGTGAGAGAAAATCCCACCCTGGGCAATCTTCCTTTGATTTTCCGCTTTCTGAATATTCCACCCTTCACATGTCAGCCGGCCAGGAAATAGTGGTCTTGTTTCATAGAGATGGTGCAAGTCTGGCTTTTGTCTTTGGTTTTTCAGTATTTTTGGCATTATTTTCAATTGTGTCCAACACACCTGTTTCAGTGGACTGCAAATACCACACAGATCCTTCGCAAAAACCTTGGTCACAATGACATAAGGAAAATCTCTAAGTGCCTGTGTGAATATCACAGGATGCAGGATGCATACCAAAGGTCCAAATAACTTTTTTTCTGAAGTAACTGAGGTTAATTATAGGTAAATAAATAAATAATAGGTAAATTCCTAAGCCATCTAGATATCTTTGCAAATGTTATTCAGTCTCTAATTTAACTTAATGGGATCAAAACAGAAGACACCTTAAACCACTTTATCTCTTGAGGATGGAATTCACACCTGTGTTTTTAATAAGCAGTTACATAATACACACTGAGATTTAAATACAATAAAAGACTGAGCAAGCAAATTTATCTGATACAAGGTATTAATACAAGAAAATATGGAAATTTAAGGTCTCACTATGCAAACATTTATGGAAATCTTGTATATGTGGGTATGCTGAATTCTTTAAGTAGTATCAGTTCATGCCAACTGAATTATGTGCCATAGATTTTCAGATGCTAAGGGTTGAATTCCGTAGGTTTATGCTGATGTGAGCTGCAATAATTCTGGAGCTTCTTGAGGCTTACACCAGTAATACAGAGAAGATAGCCAAATTGTTTTGTTAGCCATTAAAAATTTAAGGAAAGCATGAATTAGCATAGCAATGAACATGTGTAAAATGGATCCTTACCTGAAAGAGAATTCTCATCAAAATTTGGAGTACAGAGGGCATCTTGAAATATGAATTATGTCCTCTAAAGTATAGGTTTTCCTATATGATTTCCTCTGGACTGACTGTACTGGGTCTATTGCTGAGTAGTCAGTCTGCCCAGAGAAACCTTTAGGTCTCTTAAGGATAGTTAGTGTTTCGATAATCACACAGTAATTAGGTTTGCCTAACCACCAAATAGATGCAGGTTACTTACTGTTCTTTGAAGACACAAAAGTTGCTGTACTTACAGGACGGTTGCATACGCTGGCAAAACTAAATAGGCATCGCTTTGCTAGAGAAAAAGCTCTGTGTTGTCTGTCATCAGCTCAACACAACTTGTTTGAGAATTTTATCACAAGAGCTCTCTTCTTTAATTAGCACAGTGTGGCAGGGCAGGACACTTGCTGTGACTGTGAAGAGAGCCTCTCCTCTTTCTAAAGATTTTAACATGAGTGGTCAATTTGTGATCACAGTAGTGGTGGCATAAAAATCTGTGATAAGTCTTCAGTGTCACCAGGATTCATTAGGTAAACCACTGTTCTTATTCCTAACTCACATTCCTGATGATGAGATCAAAATCTGGATCCTAGCAACTGTATCTCAAATTTTGGTTGGCTGATTACTCAAAATACATTTCCCTCCTTCACTGTTTCTCCCAAAAACCAGACTCTCCCTGTGAAAATTGTCACCTTATAATTAGAAAGACAAAAATTCCTGCTGCCTTATTTAAGCAGAAATCTCTCTTGCTTTGTGAACTACATTTATATTTTACAAAGATATTCCCTAGCAACTTACTTGCTTCTCTGAATAGTGTCTGCCTTTTAATACGTTGTGCTTCAACACTGTGGGGGTTTTATTACTATTGTGTTTGAGTGCTAACTTCTCTGTTGATTCTCGTTTTGAAATATTGGCACCTCCTTTTTATTTTTGAAGCAAAGAATGGCAACAATTAAAAATTCTTCTTTATTTCCCCCAGCCTGTGAATTTTTCCACTATCATTGGGCTTTTTACTACAATTCCTACTGTAAATTTCTGTTGTAAATCCAAACATGTACTGTAGATAGAGCTTTAAGGTTTTTCCAAGAACAAATCCATTCACTAAGCCGCAGAGGTGCCCCAGTTATAGGGGAATGAGGGGAAGACTCACAAAAGGAGCCAGGGAGTCAGGTGATGCCAGATATGTTTGTGATTTGGATTTGTACTCTTTGCATTTCCCTCTAACAGGGTAGCACAGAAAACACAGACTCAGGAAAATCTTGTCTTTATCCTCTCTCTAATCCTCAGAAAATAATGAAAGATTGACTGGAGGTCCCCTTAGAGCAGGGAAACAAAGTATATCCCATAAAAAGGGAGACAACTTTTCAGCTGGTGTGTTGAAAGGACCAACACAGCCATCACAAAGCAGAAGAATTATAATGTAGTAAGTGAAAAAGATTCCTTCAAGCCACAGTCTATGTGAAAGTGAAAGGTCAATGGCAAACTCTAATTAACATAACATTTTAAATGGGATTAGTCCTAGCCGTGTGTATCAGCAGCAGATGCAGTCTTACGAAAGGAAAACTGAAATGGGCAAGAGGTTAATTATGTAGGTAGACATCACAGGACCACTTTTAGCAATATCCAGAAAAAAAAACTGCTGTGAAAGAGTAAAGTTGTCTTATTCATTTAAAAGTATATTTTTTCAGTTTCTTCCAGTTCAATTGAAAAATCCAGAGAACTTGGAGCTGCTGTGTTCTGGAAGAGTGACAGCGATCCAGGCTACCATAGCCTGTTTTCCTCTGTCTGTATTTCCCTTCCCTCTCTACCCCATACCCACACACACCCACACACCCACACCCCTTTCCCTGTAGCTAACAGGCCTACCCTGTGACATGTAGGAAATAAGTACACCTAGAAACCAAGAAAACTGCATTTAATTTAGGGAGGTGATTTCATGCCAAGCATCACTACTGTTGAACGGATGCTGTGGGCACTATAGGATGGAGAACCAGAGCAGCCCAGTGGTAAGGGAGGTCTGTGTCTCGCTCATCTTTAAGATGTGGCTGAAAATGCTTCGAAAGCCCAGTCTTGTCCAGTGTGGAGGTACAGAGATGAGGACATTAAGCCTTGAACTGAAATATCTCCCAAAGCAAATGAAAACTGAGAAAGACTTTGCTCTTCTTGCCTTTTACAAGTGTCTTTGCATACACTAGAAAAACTGGATTCAGGCTCATCCTCACCCTCGGGCAGCTCACATCCATATCTCTTACCCTCAAAGGAGCAGATAGTCAGAGGCTGTTTGGTGGTGAGTGCATCTGCCCTCTCTCCTGTTGTATCACACTACAGCTGACCTGGGTTAGAGAGAGGAAGAATGTGTCTGTGCTGTAGTGATGCAGGGACTGACTGAAGTCCCTGCAGCCACAGCTCCATGAATTACCCATGAATTTTTATTATCCATAATACTGCACCAGCCCAGAGACCAGAAGTCAGTGCTCCAACAGAGCCTTGTCACAGATCAGAGCTCTGAAAGACATTTGTGTTCATGGAGCTGGGCTCTTGCAGCCCATTTCTCCATCAGGACACCTGTGCTCTGCTTTTACAGCAGCAGCCCTGGCACCTCTGTCAGGTGACCTGACTTTTACTCCCAGCTCACACTGAAGTGATCCAAACATATAGCCAAACCTCTGTAGGGAATGCTGCAGTCAGCTGGAATATATAAATTTGGCTTATGTCTGTCTACATTATTAATAGACATTTTAATAAATTGCTGTAGCCAGCTGGAGCAAGACCATCAGGTGACCAGGCTGTCTAAAACAGTATCTCATCCCTACCTGCTGCCTTCTGTTGGGGAGCATGTATCAATCTATCTATGTCTGTAACACACTGGTAACACTAATTAACCCTCCATAAACTATTCATAGGTGTTCCTTTTATATAGAAGTGTCATCTGAAATGCAAACACAGGTTTATCACCCTCCACTGCACTCCTGGCGTGCAACAGCCCATGCCTCAAAGTTTAGATTGACAGCTGGTCTCCTTTTAAGCACACCACTTTCTTCCAAGTTTATTCAAGTCACTCAGAGTAAGTTTTCAAACCAACTCCATGGGGCTGAGAATCAAAGAGGTAGTTTCTGTGTGCAATAGGTACATTCATTAAATGTGTCAGTGCATAATGAAATTATGATGTTAGTGAGAGCCCTGCAGTAGGAAAAGGATCTGTGTAAGTCAGCCAGTGCATTATTCTAAAGGTACTTTTATCTGGAAAACCCCTACTCTTCTCAGATTTTGTAATACCATTAACAGTACCTACTGCAGCTTTATTAGCAGTTATGCTACTTTTTTTAGGTGTCACTCTTCAGAAGCAGAAAAAAATCCCACAAATTAGATGTCTCACTTTCTTACTGTGAAATGTGGTCTCTATTTTATTGTTACCTGTAGAATCTATGATGAAAACATTTATTTCCCTCAGCATCCGAATGAAATGCAAGATCAACTTAGTTCTGTTAGATGTGAACACTGTGTAGTATCTTACCAATGATTCACTTTAAATCACCCTCATCTTCTGAAATCCTCTTTGTTCAGATTACTGCACAAGCATAACAGAAAATACAATAAAGTAATTCTGAAATCCTTCTTTGATCTACTTTCAAAGCCAGTTTGCAGTAAGTTAGTTCCAAATTGATTTCAGGAGTTAATAATCAAATAGGCAAAAAACATCAGTCAATACCATGTATCAGAAAAACTTCCTGATCTAATGGCTACAAAGATTAAGAGTTCAGAAAGACTTTCATTTCTTTAGTATTTGACATTATGAATCATAAATCATAATTATAAATAAACTATAAATCCTACTTTTCCACTCTAAATAGGAAACTTTATTACATGAACTTTAAGTCAGGGTTTGCACAGTGCTGACTACACACTAGAAGACTCCCTTTAAAAATGCTGCTTCTGGTTCTGCTTTTTGTTTCTTTTCTGCAGTGCTAATTAGACTAAGCCAACTTTTCCTCTTGATGACACACACAGCCAGACAGGTTTTTAGCTTTACCTGGTTAGTTATCCAAAACTCAGCTATGAGCATATAATTTTGTACCAACTCTGAGAGTGCTTCATAGGTGTTTAGATTATGTTTATTTGTGTGAGTGGGTTTTGTGACCCTGTGGTTTTTTATTATACCAGTAGCATCTCCAACTGCAGCATTGTTTGGAAAAAAAAAATGCAACCCACATAATGAAGCATCATCTTAACAACAGCAGATTGTGCAGTGCAACATAACGTTAAGAAAATGAGATGTCGGAGACTCCAGCCACCATTGCACCAGTGAACTCAGAGCTTTAAGCATCAGTCAAAATTTTGGCATGCATCTGTGAGACTATTTCTCTGGCTCAATTTTAAATAAGATAAGGGTTTCCCCTTCTACTTGAGGTCGGTGTTTTGTCACCTTCCTTGCTGATAAACTAAACCTGCTCTTTTTAAAGCCTACAGAGTTGCTCCTTCCAAGGGGATGGTCTAACAATATGGCATTTGCACTATCATGACATCATGCAGAATGATACACAGCTGATTATGCAATAAGAGGAGAAATAGAAAGAAATTGTATGTTAGTATCACATCCCAAAGGCAGACTGGACTCTCTGGTGCTTCCTGTACATCTAGTTCCTCAGATGAAAACCAGGAAGCAGCTGCATCATGACTAAACGTATTTCAAAATTTTAATGTCAGTACAGCGTGTTCACAGCAAGTTCTTACACTTGACCCACCACAGCACTTACACATGGCAGAGCCCAGCACTGCAGTGCCTGGCTCTGCCTATTTCAGCACCACACAGAGTCCTCAGCCCTGCGCTGGGTGTCCCAAGTTCACAGTATCAATTATCCCAGCCCATGGGTATATCTGCTATCCCACAAGAGGGATTTACCTGAGACACAGCTAATGGAATAAATGAGAAAACTAGTTGAAGCAAGAAAAGTTGCAGGGATGGATGTAGCTCCCAGGGCTCATGGCCCTACTACTCGTGACTTCACAACCTGAGACAAGTCGGCACATTATGCAGCCCTGGTCACAAAACACAGCTGAAAGAGATGGAAATTATACCAAATTACCAAAAGATGTGAAGGATGCAGCAGGACCTCTGCAAGGTAACATGCAGGATCAAACCTCACTCTCATCCATAAGCAAGACCAGGGCGCCATGGCAGAAACTTTACTAATGAATAAAATTATCTAAAACTTGGCATAGCACAGCTCCTGAGGTCATTACCTACACTCTCCAGCCTTTCCAACGACAGGGTTGCTACATCCAAAATGTGCATGGTTAAGGTCCTTGGAAAACTAACTCCCTGGCCCTGTCTAGTTTGTTGACACAGCTCTTGTCCAAGTGAGCAGGCATTGAGGACAAGCTAATCCAAAATTTACCCTGCTAATGCTAATCTGCTGCTGTAGAAAAGGCTACCTCTAGTCCGAGTCAGAGAAAAGGACTATGCAGATCTTGGAGCCTGGATGCTAGAAGACTCACATAGAAGATGAGGTTTATAGCCTCTCATTCCTTTAGAGATTAAATTATTAAGACATGAATATAATGTGACTATTACATACTAAATATTTATCTCTGCTGTGGCTGAGCCCCAGATCTCACCTTTCCTAGGTGGGCACTCTGACTACTCTTACTTTATGTCTTGTTAATAATAGAGAAGAGACAGCACATGGACAATTCTATGCATTAAATATGCAAGCTCTAAATAGGGATGCTGAATATAAACATTATTTTTGAGGCACCTGAGAATTAAAGTTTAAGTCACATAAATAAGAGAGTGGGCATTAGTAAAATTTACTATTGCAGTTTGTGTAATACAGTGGCTAATAACCACTCTTGAGCCACAATGAAGTTGTGAATTTATTGGCATGACCTCTAAAATAAAGCCTCAACATTTCAAGGCATTAATGCATTCTATTTATGAGCTCTTTATGTATATGTCACGTGCTATTTTCACATACTTGCCATTGCTAACATGTTGGCTAAATACACTCACTTTCCAGTAAGAATGTTCATTCTTGTCAATACATTTTTGCAGGCTCAAAAATGCACTTATTTATGCCCAAATAACTTATTCCAAATGAAGGAAAAGCCACAAAACATCAAAAGCAAGAGTCAGGTCTCCAAGAGAGAACACTGTTTTCTCTACATGCTGATGATTTAGCACAGCCAAGCAGTGCTCAAATGGTTTCAGACCCAGAAAACATAAAGGTGCAGAACACAGAAAACCAAATGTTTCTTAGTTTCTTAGCACACGCACATATGGCACATTTGCCAATCTCTAAATTTTATTTCAGTGATTTACAGAACAAGAAGTAACTGTATGTCTTCTTTATAGTTTCCTTTCTTTGATATAGATCTCTACTAGAAAAAGCTTTTCCCAAAGGTAGCTTCCCAGTGGGATGTACAGAGCTTGGGTAATAATTTATCTGCTTTTTACTACACATGCAGCGTGGTGTCAGAGCTTGCGATAGGATTTGATTTGCAAGGTAATGCCTTGCTGATGAGCAGTAACACCTCGCAGCACAGGCAAGTCACAGGGCTGTGGGTGACTTGCTGCACAGCTGAGAAAGGATTTCCAAATAAAACCTGCACCCTCTCTGCTCAGTGAGAAGGAGAGTCCCTGCTTCTTTTTTTTGAAAGGGATGAAGTGTCTTGTCCCACACTTTTCTGGAAAAAGGAGGGCATCCTCTCTATTTCCCCCTGTAACAGGATGTCAGGCTGTGCTGCCTTGGCCATGACATGGAGCAGGCTGATAAGAATTTCTTTGTCCTTGCGTGTCTTGCTGTGGTCTGGGTTTCCTGGAAAAAAAAAATGGTCAGGCAATGTGCTCACACCTTCTATGTGGGATTCCACACCTCTATGAAATGGTGTTTCAGGACCCAATAATGGAAAAAAAGTTTCAAAATCTACTCTTACAGTGTACTTAATAGAATGAGCATTGCTTGACTGGCCAGAACCAACAGGACTGGTTTTATTCCCCAGACTGTAAGTGTTCATTGCCTTCACAGTCTGGAGGGCTGAAGGCCAAGTATCCAGTCATAACCCCATGGAAAACAAGGCATTTTGTATCTCTCACTCCAGTGTGTGCTGTGGGTCCCAAATACTTCCGAGCTGTATTTCACAAGCTTTCTGCTCTTGTGTGGCAGGAAGTGTTTCTCAGTAAGTATTTGGCTGAACTTTCTGAGCCTATGAGCATTCAGTAGCCACTTTTTGGGAAGCTTTTGCCTTATCTTTAAACACAGACCAAGGACCCTAGTTTTTAAAAGACTATTTCATTGCAAGAACATAAATGACAGCAGCATCACTGCCAACACACGGTGTTTCCAACACACTGCTCCTGCCACAGCTCCTATCTGATGTCCACCATCTGGCTGATGATGTTAGTCACTCTCATGTTAATACCATGCCCCCTAGCACATTCTTGTATCCTTATTCCAACTACAATTTGGGATACTATTCTCTTTCATTTGACTTTTAAAAGCAAAGTGGTTGGGAAGTCCTCCAAGTAAATATGTGTCATTTCATGCATCAACCTAGGGACATGATAATATCTGTTAAATTACATATTATTATCATCATTATTATTATTGCTATTTTCATCATTATCATCATCACCATTATTTCACAACTGCATATTCCTTATTGCCAATTTAAATACCCTCCTAATCTGCATTTACCTTAAAGAAGAATCAGTAGCAAACTTCATCACTTAACCTCTGACTTGGACTTCATTGAAAGAGCTACTCCTACCTGTGGAAGTGTTATATTTCATGGTGTGCATCTAACCTTCATTTCTCGACAGGAAAGTTCATGCTATGCAAAAATCTGTGAGATTTATATCCTATGCTCAATTTATTCAGCTGAGTGGATGTTCTAGCACATTTCAAGTAGGAGCTGTAGGATATAATGCGAAAATAATACACTGGTTTGCAGTTAGTAGGCATCTTGCAAGATCCGTAATAGCTTCTGGTTTAGCCTCTGGAGTACTGCAGATAGTACCATTCTTTATGGGCTTTCTGTTGTAACTAAAAATGAAGAAAGGGATAAGTTTTCTAATAGAGCCCAGTAAATTTAATTTTAGGTACATCATTACCAAGGGAATTAACTACAAGAAATAAGTACATTTGTTTTTTCAAATGTGCTTTCTAACACACATTCAATATATCTGAGAAGATACAGACAAGATCCACAGAATATGCTCTGATCTTTACCAAGGATTGGAAAATTAAGTAGGAATACGCTATTTCTGTATCCTTCCAGACCTCACTTACAGACCTGGGTATCGTCAGAGAATCACAGAATGATTTTGGTTGGAAGGGATCGTCTCGTTCCAGCCCCCCTGCCATGGCCAGGAACACTTCCCACTAGTCCAGGCTGCTCAATGCCCCATCCAATCTGGCCTTTAACACTGCCAGGGATGGGGCATCCACAACTTTCCTGCACAACAATTCCATGAGAAGTGGGGAGAGGCGAAGGGAAGATCTGTGTCCTGTGGTGTATAATTAGACACACAAGAACACATTCACATGGGTTTTCTTCTTGCTGCAACAGCAAAGGCCAAAGCCTTCTTCATTCTCAGTCACCTGCCACAAGCCCATTTTCTACAGCTACTCTTATTTGTTACCTCAGAAAGGGCTGTTCCAGTTATTTAGGCATTAGGAAGAGTCCCTTGACAGGAAATGCGGGTACTGGCCCTTATCTGATAGCTGTGACATTCAGGGCTGTCAGTGACCTGTCGATCATAACAACACTGATGGATTTGAAGCTGTTGTTAGAAACAGCTCTTTGGGCAGACTTGACCTTGCAAAGCAAGCAAAGGATGTTGTGGATCTTCCCTGATTAGCTGATGCTATGCAAAAGACAATTTACTCTAGCATGGTTAATACTGGGACATTGATACAATGATTAAATGCAAATTCTAAACATGAAAAGGATTTCAGATATAGTTTTTAAGTGACATTCATCTACCATGGTATCCATCAGTAGTCAGCTAAGTTCATACAGCACTCTTCTGCAATCCTCTGTGAATCAGTGTGCTTAGTCAGCCTGAATAATTAGAAACATTAAGCTTTGTCCAGTCTTTGTCAGGTGAACTCAAAATAGCACTTCAAAGCACATTTCCTTAATTAAAATATTTCCTAGTCAAACACTAAATATTTGCAGGTCTTATCAGACTGCAATATAAATATTAATGAGGTGTAATTTTGAACACAGAATTTCAGAAAGCAGTTGTGACTTTCAAATTACCCAGTGCACTGTCTGGTACACAATACCAATGTGTTCATCTGCAGACACTCCTCCTGGGTTTGCAAGGTTATTTCTGCATCTGATATGCCTTTAGGGGCTTAGACCACGTGAGCTGATGTTATATACATCTTTCATCTTCTTACTCAGCCCCACCTCAAGCCCATTACTGCAATGCAAGTTTAGTGTGCTGTCTCAAGACTACTTTTCATGATCTGTTCAAAATAAAATGTAAATTCCTGAATCCAAAAATTTCCTAGGAGGATTGACTTAAAAACACTCAAACACATAAAATCATGGAGTTCTCTGAATTCATTAACTTTCCAAGTCCCTAAGGCGTATTATATCTGTCACCTGCTTTCCTACTGCTTCAAAGATGTTAGGAGTATCAAATCTATAACATGGAAAGCACATTATAGGAGAAATTACTTTTGGTTGATGAGAAAGCCCTTCTGCCTGAGTTCTCTGTTTTGTTTTGTTGTGTTTATTTTTTCCCAAGACTTGTGGAGAGAAGAGAGCAGACTGCAGTCACGATCTGGTGGATGTTGTCACCTCATCTGGTATTTTTTCTACTCACTGAAAGAAATAAAAATGGTTAAAACATGCAAACCTGATTTTGTACAACAGTGATCTTGTCTGCACAAGTGTTTTATCCCAGAGTGCTGTACGATTCACACTGGTGCTCCATGGTGAGGTGTAGCTCACGGGTTTGGTCATGAGGCAATTCTGTTCCTGTGAAGTGCCACATTACCACACCTACCATGTTTAGATGCTGAGCATCGTATGCCACTGAAATCATGCTTTGCAGTTTTCTCAGGTATTGGAATAGTCCAGCACAGATATACAGGTTTAACAATGTCCACCATGCACAAATGGAGCTGCAGGGTTACATCTGGCATCCCATGGCAGACACCCCACTCTCCCTTCCTAATCCACCATTTCAGATGTGCCCCCTCTCTGCACTGCTTTCTGGGATTCTCTCCACATATTGTTTCCTTTACTTTGCACCTCCTTTTGATGGGGAAATCTCGCTGAGCCGCCCTGCCTTCCCCAAGAAATGATTAAATAAATTTCTCAAATGGTTGGTTTGTTTTTATCCCTAGCCTGAAGAGATTAAAAATAATTTTTTAGGTAAGCTGCCCTGCTCCAGTCCATTGACTGGAGATTTCTTTGGGATGTCAGATCCCATCAAGTTACTTACAGTTTGATGTCTGGACATTTTGTCAAAAAAAAAGAAGCATAAATATGGGGAGAAACAAATGGAAATTGTTGAGATGAACATGAGAATTAAGTATGAATATGTCCAGAACTCTGCTTTATTTCACTCTTTTTAGTACTCTTCCAAGAAAAGATTTATATCTGTTTTCAAGAACAAGATGAATCTAGTTACTTTTAATATCATATTCTGGCCACAATCAACTGTTCAACTTTGTGAGAGCAAACATGACTTTTCAAACAACTTGACCTGCCACATCTACAACCTCCTAACCTGTAGAAACTCGACAGTGTATATTATTTTTAAAATATATAATTAACCACCTAAAAAGTCTAGCTTAAAATTCTGTGGCTCTAAAATTCTTACAAAGTTAAAAAATATAATGATAAAATATAGCATAATTTTTTTTAAAATAAACTTTCCACTGAATCTTGGCACAGACACTGAACATCTCAGAAGGATGCAAGAAGGTATGAATGTTGTTGCCAGACTCACAAACCACATGCATGTCACACATAGATTTGGGGTGCAGTAATCTTCGTATACTTTCCATGCCCAAATCAAACACATGGTTACTTGTTTTAGTTTACCTTCCAGTGAAAGGTTTACCCTCCAATTACTGTATGTTTTCCCTGAGATGGGAGGCATGGGGTAGTTCAAGGCATGTTTAGTAACTTCAGATCTAGAAGCTGGAAAAGACAGAGATTCTTTTCTGGGCAGTGATGCATGCCCAGGTAAATGCCTCGTGGCTCCCAGCAGCACCTGAATCTCTGAAAACACAACCAAATATGAGAAATACGGAGAGGGGAGGGCTGCAGCCAATGGTAAGGCACAGATTTATGTATTTTTCACAGCCTTATGAATGCTCAGGGCTTTTGGGCTGTGGCAGCATCAAACCAATGGACCTTTGGGTCCACTTGATCCGGCTGACCCTGGCTTTGGCCATGGTTCACCGCAGCACCTGACTGCAAAAGGCTTTTGCAAGTCAGAGGTGATTGTGACAAATATGTCACTGAGAGGGTAACTTGAGAAACTACCTGCCAAGTAAAAACGCATTTGCCTGTATAAAAGTTCCCTCACTGCTATCTTGGATGCTCACCCAGGTGTATCTATGCCTGTGCAGCTTTATTGGAAAGTAATCTTCTTACCTTTTGTATCTGAAATTCTAAGGAGAGGTTCACAGGATCATTCATGCTGGGAGGGGCTTTGAAGGCTGGGTAGTCTGCTCATAATGGTAAAACCTAGATCAGATTTCTGAGAGGCTTGTCCTTGTTGCAGTGCTAGGTTTGGTTTACCAAGCTGCAGCTTTCCCTGGGAGCTCAGAGGGGCTGCTTAGGGCAGGGCAGCCCTTCTGTCCTCCTGTAGTCCTTTTCGGACAGCTCTGCACTCTTGCTCCAGCAGCTATCAGCTCCACAATACAGTGAACAACAGAGGAGGCAAGAAGGATCCCTCCATGAGGGTTTCAGAGGACCTTTAATGGTTACATCTGCCACCAGCAATCCTCAGAGGCAGAGAGACCACGTTGTCAGGCAGCAGGGGGGTTTTCTCAGGGGCCCGGGGCAGTCCATGGGCAGAGTTGGGGTACAGGAACCACTAGGGAGAACCAGAGGGAGTGACCAGGGCTAGGGGCAGGGGAAAGTGGGGAACAATGTGAAAGACGTTTAATAAATGAATCAGTGGGAAATACAACACCACATGTCCTGACATGTTTTGACAGTCTCTATGGGAAAAATCCATGCAAACTATCTGGGTAGTGTCTGGAAACCCTTGTGGTGCAAAATTCTTCCTACCCAATCAGAATTTCCCTTGCTGCAACCTGTGCTCACTGTTTCTCGTCCCACCACTAAGCAGAGTCTGGCTCAGTCTTGTCTGTAATCTCCCATTGGAGGGTTACAGGCAGCAGCAAGACCTTCCCACACCCCTTACCCTTCTCTTAAGAAGACACAATGAACCCAGCTCTCCCAGCTGCTCTGATAATCACAGATTTCTACTGTCCTAAAAACAGAAACCTGCACTGAAATACCTTGGCTGCAGTCAGCAGCTGGGCACAGCAACGCACTGTGTCCCCACAGCAGCTGTGTTTTCTGCTCAGCACCATCTTCCTTTAAGCAAGATGTTACTGCAGTCAATGGATGTTTCTCCAGAGGATAAAAAGTGGAAATAATTCATCTGTGCTAAAACCAAGCAACAAACAAGATAAAAAGCAGGTATAAACAAAAAACAAATATTCAACTTTCATTGGGCATAGTCCAGCTGCGGCTGAGGTCTCTGTCGGGTCAATGCTTCAGGCTCAAGTCTGTGCAAGTATTTATACCTTAGATGTATATTTCCTGTAAGGAAGCATGGCTTGGATTTGCTGGAATGGGAGGAAGCCTCCCATTCCAGGTGCATCCACAGCCAGCAAATATCAGTGTATTTGCTTCTGCACAGGGAAAAGTGATAAATTAGAGGCCCAGCAACCCCAGGGATACCTTTAGCTTTGCTGCTCAAACACACACACGCACTCTTGTCAAACTTTCTGCCCTATTTTCTTCTGCAGACACAAGGGCAAGGAGTCGAGGCAGTTCAGAATCCAGTAATGACTTCTTGGTGCTTAGGCTGGGTTTATATTTCTGTCTGTGGACACAGATGATGGTTGTTCTGTGCCTCGGCTCTGCCTAGAATCTGAGGCTCCTGGAAAAGAAAAAGGAGGGGTTGGCACAGCTGCCAGTTAAAACAGTACCTGCTCACCTCAGAAAGGCCAGGAAGAGGAAATGTAGTTATGTCCCTTTTCTTTTGAATCACTAGGAGTTGCTGCCTTTAATGTAGAGAAAGCTGTGTCCATCAGGGTATCTTTACCTTTCTCCATGGGCTGGCAAAGTAGGGCTTTGCCTTCTGACATGTCTGGAAGTAGGAGCCTGCAGCATGTATTTGACATTCAGTATTGAGAAACAGCTATTTTAACAGCAATAGCAGTAAGAACCCCTTAATACTGAAAATCAGACAAGTTAACTCAGTGCTCATGATGCCTTTTCCTGGTCTTAAAATCAAGAGGCATACACAGTTAGAAGGGGAAAAGGGATTTTACCTTGGTATTTATTCTTAAGGATCCTTAGGTGTACATGTCCAGGTCATATGCATCAAGATGTACCCCACCGAGTCTTTCCCTGTCTCTGTGTCTCTCTCCTCCCGTGTCTGTGTGTGTGAATCCCCCCCAACATTGGGTATAACATTATAGGCTTTACTAATTAGCATATCTATCAAATATTCCCCAATGAGAGGTTCAAGTGAGCCCCCCCTCCCCAAGGAGCCTTCCCCTGGATGGTTCTATCTTGGTTTACAGAATGTGTTCTGGAGAGGACCTTGGGGTCTGGGGCACACTGATCCCTAGCTACGAAGCTTCTAAGATGTTTAGTCTCTTAGCTGAACAAACAAGTCCAAGAATGTAGGGAAAAAGCACTAGGAATACAGAAGCTGTAAAAAGGTATAACAGGGGTATAAAAGAAAAAGCAAAAATCTTCATGGCATCACTCAGAGCTCTTGAGTGACGAGGGAGAATCACAAAATTCCATCAGCCTCCTGGATGCCCGTCCATGGTCTGTGTCTGGCAGCAGCCCATTGCTCCCAGCCTGTCCCTCAGCCCCAGCAGGGCTGGCTGCCTCTGCCCCGTGGCCAGGAGCCTGTGGGCTCTGCTGCTCTCCCAGGGACTCAGCAGGCTTGGGAGCCCCAAGCAACCACTGTCAAGGGGACCAGCTGTCTGGGAGCCAGGACACTTCCTCTTGAAATTTTAGCAAGGGTTTCACCATTTTTTTCCCTTGAAGATTTGTCTACAGGGCCCTAATCGGAAGCAGGAAGCACTGATTTTAGGTGCTTTTTGGTTTGGTTGGTTTTTTTTCTCAGTTTCTAGCTAGCCTTTATTCAGGACTGAATTTCTATCAAGTAATGAATAATAGAGTGAGACAATGTGTTTTGCTGTCATTTTTATGAGTGAATTCCATATAGCTAGCAACAGAGTATCTGAATGTTAATGCATCCTTAAAATCTTCAAATCTGATTTTCTACTGATAATCTGTATCACCTCCTTAATCAAACATGTAACATTTTAGTGTCTTATTTTAAACAAGAGTGTAAAATGAGCAGAAAGCATCAAGACAGTAATTGCCATACATGGGAGAGTATGAAACTACTTTTCATAGCAAATATCTCTCATTTCTGCACTCCTGGGCTGCAGTGTGCATCTACATTTTGTGCCACAAGGAGCAGTGAGGTAAACTGAGTGTATAATTATCAAATTAATACAATGTGTTAACATGGCCAGAAATAGACCTGTGTCCCATCCAAGTGCAGGAACACCAGTATCTGTTTTCCAGGTTAATATTTCATGCTGAACAAACATGCAGTCCTGGTCAGTGCAAGTGCTGGACTCACCCTTTGCCAGTTCTTGGATATATCTTTTTGTGACCAGTGACGCTTCTCTCTGTATGGCTGGGCAATATAATCCTGGCAGTCATCTCCTGTATTGGTTTTTCCCTCTCTTTCAGGCTATAAAGCAATTTAGAGAGGACTTTTCCAAAGTGTTGTAATAGTGATTTTCAATGAGAGCTGTCTAGAAAAGGGCCAAGTTTTTATGTAGCAACCAAAAAAGATTTTCAAGAATGCCTATGCTTCAAACTCTTCAAGGTGCCCATGGAAATTAGGCATCCAAAGCCCTTAGCACTTGGAAAGTGAGACTTTTGTTTCACTCAACTTTGCAAAACTTTAAAACATATTAATTTAAACATATTTTTCTCCATTATCCCAACTCCAATCTCTAACCTCCAAATGACGATTGGGCACTCCTTGGCACAAGAGATTTGGAAGTTTATTTTTTTCTAAATAGTTTCCAAAAGGGCATCTGGTGTAATCCTCTTTTCAGTCACATTCATCCATTCTCTTCTGCAATGTTTCATGACTGCTGGCTTGAATTTCACTATGTAAAGTCTTGCCTTTGCTGTACTCAAAGATAATTTTTTTGACTTTCAGATATCAAGATTTCAGTCAGTGTATCTATTTGATGCTTGACCCAGTCTCAGCTGGGCTTCTCAGGTGCTATCAATGTTTTCAGCTACTGCTTCATGATTATCAGATTGGAAGAGAAGTAGGAATAAGAGGAGTATAAATCTCCACAGTCAGGTTGCTTTGAAGAATCACAAGCATACAACCCACACCTGATCATTGCCTTTTTGAAATGGGAAAGTTCACATTCAGAGCTAGATCACTGAGAATGACTTGCCTGTGTTTCATGCCTGGCTTTCATTCAAAGAGATGCTTTGCTAACATTAGCAATAAAGCATTATTATTTATATAGCCCAAGTGTTTAAAAACACTGCTCACGGAGGAGGACTCTACTGTGATAAATACTATACAAACAAAGATAGGAAAGAGCTTAGATCTAGCCCAAGGACACTGTAACATGGGAGAAGTGATAATATAGAAATGTAGACAGTCTGGAGAATACTAAGATAAAATAAGTCAATATTGGTCGGCATATCAGACAATAATCCTAGCACACTGGTGGTCTGAAATACATCAAGCATTTCTGAGTAGTTCCAGACTCAAAAAATAATTAAGGAGGGATTTCTAGGAGAATGCTATGTGGCTTAGCACAAAGAGAGCATCCCACAGCTGGAAAGTTGTGTAGGTAAAAGAAAAAAGTATTGTTTAAAAATGTGATGATGATGATGATGATGATGATAGAATTAGAGAAGCTCGGGTATAGAAATCATCTTCTTAATTCTCAGTAAGAGATGACAGAGAAGTGAGGTAGGCCAGAAGAGACCTTTAATTGTGGCAAAAATGCTGTTCTCTGTGTCTGAGAAAAAGCTGCAGGCAATGGGGCATGGCTCCCTCTACAGAAGCTGTGATTTGGTTCTGGCTCTTGCCTGGGTCCTGCCTAAGCCTGGCAGCCTTGCCCACGTGCCTTATCTCATGTCCTGACTTCCAGCCCAAGACCTCAGCCCTGCCTCAGTCCTCTGCACCCTGACAGATACCAGTGGTTGGGCAACAAGGTCAAAATATGGGGTAAAGTTACTTTTGCAACCACATTTCGGCGTGCATAGACAGAGCAAGGATGGGATGTAAGAGCAAGTGGAGCCTCCTGTGAATGTGGGGAAAGGAGAGCAGCAGCAGCCACGTGGATGGGCACAGGCAGCCAAGTTCAGATGGTTTACAGCAATGCTGAAATGAAGCTGGGAGTAAGAACATCAGGTGAGATTTGGTTTACAGAAGTTAGCAGGTGACAGGAGTATCTGCTGGTAATATAATAACTGAGCAAGAAATTGTGGAGGAGGAAGGGGACAGAGGTTGGGTTTAGCCACATTGAGCAAGAGCTAATAATTGAACCTCCAAAGGATTGGAGGGACAAACACTGGAGATGTTCTTCAGGCATGTGAAGGCAAGTTTAAAGCTGAGGTTTGGCAATCAGACTATCAGTAAGCTACAAAACATGATTTATATCCAGGAAAAGTTCTTGAAAAATTAATTCTATCTCTTCACTAGAAGTCAAATGATTCCATTATTCTCTAGAAGTAAATTTTCTTGCTGGAATTAACTTTCTGTATTGACTGTTCTTTCTTCTGAGAATAGAAATACATGTATTTAAGCAGTTTTTATTTCAATTAAAATGTATTACCTACATCAAAATGAAGTTCTATACTCATGTCCTGCTGTTACCAATTTCTGTCTCAACAGTTGCTCATCTGATCCTCATCTTTTTATTTTCCAAGAGCAGAGAGCATCAAATGTGTTTGATGGATAGAATTTGCTCACTAGAAGAAAGTCAGATTATGCTTTGTTTATTAGACTTTGTTTCAAATGAAAAGTGTATTTTAGTGTCCTTAGCCTCAGTAGGCACACTGCTGTGGCTTACTTTCCTCTGAGTTAGTAGAATTGTAAAATCACAGAGCAGGTCAGGCTACAAGGAACTTTGGATATCATCTGATCCAGCCTTTTGTGGGAAGGAAGCCTAGACGATATTATCTATTGCCCTGTCCAAATGCATCTTGATAACCTCCAGTGATGGTGTCTCTACCACCTCTCTGGGGTGGTTGCTCCAGTCAGTGATTGTTCTCACTGCAAAAAAATTCTTTCTTATATTAAGGTGAAACCTTCCTCTGGGCAACTTGTACTGTTGCCCCTTCTCCATGGGATTCCTTGTGCATAGAGGTCTTCCATCCTCTTTGCAGTCACCTAAGTACTAGAATTCTGTAGCTGTACTTTATAGGAAAGTGAAGAAAATTAAACTCTTCTTCTTATATTAATCCATTTTGCAAAGAAGCAAGTTTTGCTTTCTTTGGTAGGAATTTTAATGTTTCACCTAGGTATGTTATACTTAACAAATTTTCTGGGAAAAAAAAGATTTGGAAAATCACTGCATGACTCTTGAAAATATTTTGCTTTATGTTCTCAAGTGCGTGAATTATGGTTGGTTCCTATCGAGGAAACGCTTTACCTGGGTTCATGCAGTTGCTTCAGAAGTAGGCACAGACATTTTCTTTGAAGCATTACCTTCATATTTTTTAATAATATCTTCTACAGATTTTTAATTGCTAGTATCTGCCAGGAGAAAGATATTCACAGACATTCAATTATAATCTGAATTTCTTGCCTCCTCAAGGGACCATAAAGTGAATTCAATCATATCTCTTATATGGGCCAGTTGTCATTACACAGGATGATTTCTGGTCCAGGCATTTATTTAGGATTTGTAGTTTTCTGAGGAGGGGAAGAAAGGGGAAAATATTAACTGCTGATAGAAGATATTCAGATAAGATGATATTCAGATAGTCAGATAAGATTAAATTCTTGAAATTTCATTATTAGCATACAAAGGATGTGTGAAATTGTCATCCTATCCTGCTTTCTCTACCTCTCAAAGCACAAAGTAAACAGATACTTTACAAATAACTATTCAGACAGGGTCTGCCAAAATCTATCATCTTAGCTAACAAGCAAGGCCAAAGGGTGAGTCTTCTGTAAGTATTTCACCATTTAAGCATTGCAGTGACTAGAAGGCACTGCTGAAGGTGCATGCCAGGCCTCGTGAAGCACATTTCCATCCAGTCAGCCCCAGTACCAGTGATTGAGTCCACTCCAGCAGCTCATGCCTTACGTTTGTGTGTGCTGGCCACAGAGCAAAGGTGTGAGAGTAACAGGTAGGGTGTCTGCTGCCACTGCTCAGCTGGGCTGATTATTATGGAGCAGCACTGGGTACTGCTGGTGCCAGCAGGCTAAGACAAACGAGAAGCTCATCATTCAGATGAGTCAAGCCTGCTCTGCAGCAGATATTTTTGCCAGTTATCAGAAAGATCAGAGATCATTTTCAAACCGGTGCAGGTCTGGGAATGACAAACACATGATAAGAATATGAGCATTTATACAGGTAAGTGGGTGTTTAAGGCATGACTATGCATTAAATCATCAGACACAGTGAAATAATTTAGAATACACATAACCATTTCACTGAGGGCATGTGTGGGTGTGCATAAATAAATCATAAAATTACAGAAAGATTAATTTTGGAAGGAACATCCTGGGGTGAACAAGTCCATCTGCCTGCTTAAAGCAGGGCCAACTTCAAAGTTATGTCAGGCTGCTTAGAGCCTTCTCCAAGTGAGGTATGCAAATCTTCAGGGATGGAGATTACACAACTCCACTGCATAAACTGTTTCAGTTTTAAGCTGTTGTAAACACTTTTCTCCTTATACCCAGATGGAATTTTCTCTTGTTTCAACCTGTGAGTGTTACCTCTTCACCATCCACCATCATCTGTTCCATTCAAGAGGTAGAAGACTGCAACCATTCCTGTTCCTCAGCCTGCTCTTTTTTTCTAAGCCACACAAGCCCATTTCCCTCAGCCTCTTCTCACACATCATGTGCTCCTCTTCCCAGCCAGTCTGCTGTGGGATTATGTTCATTGTGATGACACACAGAAATTGCCTAGGAAGGCATTGTAGTGAGGGCACTTGGAGTTCCTGCTGCTGGAGAATGAAGCCCCACTGGTTATTTTTGGCCAACAGTGTGGTTGTGCTAACGCCTTTTTTTTCCAACTACATGTGTAAAGGGAACCTGGGCAGGAAGTGAGGTGCTGTGCTGAGGTTTGAGGCAATGACCTGGCAGGTGGCACCCGTGGTGTTCACGTTCACTCTGCAGCCACAAGGCACTGTGAAAAGCACATCCCTTGAAAGGGGGTCCTAATCAGAGCATGTGCTGAGCACAGCATCCAGCCTACTGTGAATTTTGGTCTGTCATTTACTCAGCACAACAGGTGGCTGATTTGAGACAGCCTAAGTTCTATCTGATGAGGCAAAACATCCTATTTCAGCTAAAGCTAAATCTGGGAATGTTAATACCAAACAGATTAATTCAGTTTAATTATATTCTGAATTTCTTACCTCCTCAGGGGAGTGTAAAGTGAATCCAATTATGTTTCCTACATGGGCCAGTTGTTGTGACACAGGGTGACTTCTGGTCCAGGCATTTATTTAGTATTTGTAGTTCTCTGGGGAGGGAAATTAAGGGAAAAATATAAACTGCTGATAGAAGAATATATTGAGACCTGTAATATTATGAACATATTTCAGGCCTTTTTACAAACCAGAGAGGGATTTTTTTTGTCCTCTGAATTTAAGAATTTAAAGAGACTGATGACAATATTCATCCATCTGCCAGACCTAGTCTCAAAATAAACTCCCTCCACACAAAGTTAACATAGAAATTAACCTGCAGCAAGATCTATCTCTGACCTTTGGTATATAATGAATATAGAAAAGCTTAAAAATTTCCTGACAAGTCAACTTTGGCTATTTTTTAAGTCTTGCTGTGCTTCTCTGCAATTCCTGCCATATGTGCCCCCTTTAAGTACTATGAGACTGAAGTGGACAATAACTACTCTTCATCTGGAGAAGGCAATCTGGTATAGGTCACTTCAGTCTCTGTACATGGCACCCAGCTCGCAGATGCCACCCATCTATCCTGTCTTCAGATTGGATAAAGCATGTCTGTTGCTGCAGAGCACAGAGGGAGAATGCCAGAGTGGCTGGCATAGATAGAGGGGAATGGATCAGATATCTAAACCCAGACATCTAATTCAGGCAGCTCTAGGGTATCTGAGAGATCTCTGCTAGGCCAGCAGATATGGCACAAGATCTTCAAGGTCCCTTCAGCGACCTCTCCAAACATGTGGTCCCAGGTGTCATGTGGTCTCGTACAGCACCTCAAGTGGTATTGGACACCTTGGCGTAGGCAGCTGAATCTCATTCTTTGTTGCACACAGCTCACAGACCACAGCATTTACACAGGTGTCACATGCTGTTGTTCTGCTCGGGTGTCAAGCAGTGTTGATCTGCTGGAGGGTAGGGAAGATTTGGACAGGGATCTGGATAGGCTTGATCAACAGGCTGAGGCCAGTTGTATGATGTTTAATAAAGCCAGCTGCCAGGTCCTGCACTTCAGTCACAACAACTCCCTGCAGTGATACAGGCTGCGGCAGAGTGGCTGGAAAGCTGCCTGGTGGAAAAGGACCTGGGGCTGCTGGTCAACAGCCACTGAGCCAGTGTGTGCCCAGGTGGCCAAGAAGGCCAGTGACATACTGGCTTGGACCAGAAATCGTGTGACCCATAGGACTAGGGCAGTGATTGTCCTCTTGTGCTTGGCAGTGATGAGGCCACACCTCAAATCATGTGTCCAGTTCTGGGTCCTTTGGTACAAGGGAGACTCTGAGGTGCTGGAGAGTGTCCAGAGAAGGACAACAGAGATGGTGAAGGATCTGGAGCACAAGTCTTATGTGGAGCAGCTGAGAGAGCTGGGGATGTTTAGCCTGAAGATAAGGTGGCTCAGTGGTGGCCTTTTCAATCTCTACAGTGACCTGAAAGGAGAATGTAGCAAGGTGGGGGTTGGTCTCTTCTCCAAGTAACAAGTGACATGATGAAAGAAAGTGACCTCAGGTTGTGCTAGGGGAGGTTTTGAGTGCATATTAAGAAAAATTTCTTCCCCAAAAGGGTGAAAAGTGTTAAACATTCTAATGGACTGTCCAGGGAAATGGTTGAGTCACTATCCCTGGAGGTGTTCAAAAGACATGTAAATGTGGCATTTAGGGACAAGGTGGACTTGGCAGTGCTGGCTTAACGGTTGGGTTCACTGGATGCAGTCACTGTCTGTGTCTCTGTGCCTGTGGACACTTGTCAGAGATGCCAGAAAAGCTCTGACTTGTGCAGAGAGAATATCAGTTGAAAGCCAAAGAGAAGAAAAGCAGTCATTGCCGCTGGTGTGACTCCTGATCCTCATAGATAGCTTCAAAACCTGATGCTGCCTGAACGCATCTGCTCTGTTGCCAATATTGAATTGACAGTTCTTGACCTTCTTTAATCCTTTAGGTTTAACTTTATTTACAGTTCATTTAAATTTAATGGCTTCAGGCAACCATGGGCAGTCATGCCTTACTCTCTTTAGAGTTTTTGTTATGTGCAAGGACTCTCTGTCTCCCACTGTTACGAGCCTTCCAATCCCAAAAGCTCCTCAGAAGGATCACGAGTTTTGACTTCAGTCAGAGCCACTCATTGTAGCCACAGTCTGGAAAAACACAGAGCAGCTCCAACCAATTTAGCTTGCACAGATCTGTGTTTGTTTTTTTAATGGACTCTCAAGCTTGACTACTCATCCTTGTCATTGACTACACATGAATAATACATGTTGCTTGAACTAGGTGAGATGAATTCCCAGCTGCATTCAGTCATCGTCTACCTGCCTCATGCCTTGGAATATAAAACATGCCCATCTATTTTCAACTATTCAAGACCAAGAACAATATAATTATATACGTAGACACTGGTGATTCATTTGCCCTGATTGCCTATATTGATGGAGATGGAGGTTGTCACGACTAAATAAAGTATTGTTGGCTGAGAGGGAAGTCAATGCCAAAGCCATCTTGTATCAATAGGACTTGAAATATTGCTATTAGGCCTTCAATCCTACAGCTGATGCCTAAGCTTTTAATATATTTTCCATATATTTGTAGCTTTGTAGATTGCTAATGCATGGCTGTAGCTGCAGCACTTTTCCTACCCCTTTCCCCTAGATTTTAGAACAATAAGCTAACCTTGTCATACATTCCTGAAATACTGGTTGGTCTTACTCTCAGGAAAAGGACCTACAAGAAGCACATTTTGTTTTCCAACCAGAATCTGAGAAGTCATGACAAGAACTGGGGCAAAGAAGCACTTGGACCACCTCCAAGGGATGGACCCAGGGGTGGGTTACTGGGGCAACTGCATCTCCTATTGGATGTACCTGTTAGATATCCTAATTAATTAACCTTGTAAAATTGTAGACATCCAGTGCTCACTGTGCCCATCATCACTGGGACACCTGGAAGCTTCCAATAAAGGTCTGGTTTTTACTTTACTATTCTAACACTGTTGCAGGGGGGTTTTTTCTCTTTTGATTTTAGGTAACAGGGCACATAAGAGCCTGCATGAAAAGCCTAAAGCCTGAGCCTTCCTGGGATAGCCCATCAGCATCAGAGTCCAGCTCCCCAGAGGTAATCCTGTGTGCCACTCCCCAGGGGTATCTGATTTGGGATATTCTGGGTATTGTATACACCAGCGTGTACACCATGTGGTGTTTGTGAACACATATGCTACTTTGGGCTCCACAGGGCTATATTGATATATTCAGTCAGTGTGTGTATATCCACATCTTTCCCTGGCAGAGAGAGGTTACTGAAGGCAGTGCAAGACTAATACTAGAAATCAATCCCCTCTGACAAAGAGAAAAGGGTGATGCAGTGCTTCTGTCCTTTCTGGGATACACTAGGAGATGTGATGGAAATCCAGGAATCACCTATCCTTTTGATTCCTCTGAAGCTTTCAGTTTGTCTTTTTTGTTACAGATCAATAAGGGTGTTTTCAGAACAAGAAGGTCCTTGCATTTATAAGTTTTCTGCACTTTTCTGTTACTTTTCTGAGTTGGTAGTTGTAGGGTCATAGCATATTTCATTTGCTGGTATATAGGCTGGAGACAATAAAAGTATTTTAACGGCCTCTAATTTATTATAGAGGACATTCTTAGAAGCAGCAACTACAAAAGGTATCAGCTAAGCTGCTGTCACAGGACCTCCTCTCAAACCCTGGCATAAACTGGGATTGGAGCCTTTGACATGTTAGAGAAAAGGTGCAACAGCTCACAGGACCCGGGGAATTGCCAAAATAACACCAAAAGAAAGGCTATGGTCCTCACAGGGTAGGTCTCAAATCTGGCTACAAGTGCTGTCTCTTTGCTTGTATTCATGACCTGCAAGTTCCATACTGGGCATGTCAGAAGACAATAAATTATCATAAATTAAGGATTGCAGAGTTGGAGGAGGAACGAACAAGAGGAATGGATGAATTCTTGAGCAAAATGTTTCCTATTGGGGTGTGACGAAAGCCATCAGTGGGCACAAAAACCTGCATAGCACGTAGCTCTCCCTGGTCTGGAGAGGACTTTCTACTCAAATAGCAGCAAAGGAGGGAAAAACCTGATTGTTTCCTTAAAAGCTGGAAGATGATTTCATTGTAAACAGTTTCCAGTTCACAGCACTGCTTTGAGCAGCAGGGGTAGCTCTGAGGGAGCCCACATGCCTGGCTGCACTGGCCTGGGAGTGCAGGGGCACGGGTGCGATGGCAGAGGCAAGATCAGCTGTGATGGAGGCAGATAAAGCTGGAAATGGTCCCTTGGCTGTGATGCACCAGAGTGGCTTGGCTTCTTCTGGAGCAGTGGGGACATCTGTGGTGTGAGCCCAGCCTGTGGCTGGGATAAGTTGGAGCCCATGAACAGGGCAGCTCCACTGGATAGGTCCAAGCCAGTAATACCCCATTTCCCTGCCAGCATTCCTCCCTCTCTGACAGGATCCTGTCAACAAAGCACAGCAACTGGGAAGACAGTGGTGGCATGCGAGGAGGGAAGGCTTTCCAAGCAGAACAGCAGAGACATTTTCCAGATGTCTGTGCTTCTAGCAGACCTGCAGTTTGGAGGTCTGAGTACCTTAGCAGCACTGCAAAGCAAACACTTCCAGGCTGTCAATAAGTGAGGAGGTGGAACCTGTAAGAATATTGACCCAATTCCCCTGTGGGCAGTGGCTCTCCCATCCATGTCTGTGTCCTATTGCCTGTGGAGTGCCTGCCAAGTCAGACAGTGAACAGTTTGGGGGGGTCCTTTCTACTCATCCTTTGCATCAACCTATCACCTTCTTAAAAGATACTTCTTGTGGGTAGTCATTAGAAGCATTTTTGTGAACTTTGTGGATGATATCATTATTCACCCACTCCAAGCTTGGAGTCCCTTTTCAGTAGCTCAACGCAAGTGCTCGTTATTTTCACAGGCTCTGCCAGTTATCTAACAGCAGAGACCACTTTCATCTTCAAGGATCTCAATTTGTTGTGAGAGCAAAGGTATTTCAACTTCAAATTAAGAACATTCATTACTAACACTTTCTAAGTAATGTAGATTCAGGAAAACTTCCAGTGAAAATAAATTGACTGGTTTATATACTGAGTTGTCGCACAAGAGCTTTCAACCAGTGTTAACAGAATCTATTGATCTGATCTATCTGGACCCAGTTGACAAATAGAATAATGTTGTTGCTTGGTGTTATGCTTGCAGGTCATTTTCTCAGTAATGGTGGTATTATTATATGCTTAGTGCTGGAAAGTTCTGCCTCTACAAGAGAATGAATTTCAGCATAAATTAATGTGATTTCTATAATAACAGCTAATAAGATCTGACAAAGCAAAACTGAAATACACAGATACAGATGACAGGAGGAAGTGTGTCTCAAATAAACTTCAGTGCTACATAGTCATACTGTCTAAGACTTTCAGTGGAGTAAATTTGTGCAGCATTGTTTGTTCCATGGCTAAACTGCTTTACTGGGCATGGCTGCCACAAAATGAGCTCTTTGCGCTGTACTGCAGTGTGCAAGGTGGATGCATTCAAAGGAAAATTTCACTTAGATAAAATTAAATTGGGTTTATGCAGACCCCAGCTGAAAAAAAGTATTTATAGGAAAAAATACTGTAAAACATATTAGAGTTTGTGAAAAAGAGAGAAGTGGTGCAAAGCCTATATTTCTGAGTCTGTGGAAGACCATGTATGCAATCTATAGAAATTAGTTGTTTGGGTCGGAAGGGGAAGTGTTTGATGCTGGTGTGGAATTCCCCAGCGTGCAACACAGAGGCTTTGGGGAGGTGATCCCAGGTCCCTCACCTGGCCTCAAAAATCACCCCAGAGTATCACATTTGTCTTAAGCCATTGCCTGAAGATTGCTGATATTTCCTGACGTGTTATTCACACAAAATGCTCCACTTTTGATGTTAATGCATCATGATGCTAACTCCACAATGTTAACAGGTTGGTTAACTCCATCCTTTGGAGCTCGGTGAGTTTGTAAGTCCTTACTGGAGTAGTTCTCCACCAAAGGCAGGACTTTGTTCTGGAGAATAAATGATGAACCACAGGGTTTAAAAACAGTCATCATTAAATAATTCTTAAGATCATCATCTAGGCAAGGCCTTCTTTCAGAGAAGAGAAATAACTTCCCAGTGCTGACCAGTAGTTTGCTGGCAACCCCTTGTACAATCAATACACCAGCCAGTGTCTACACCCTCACGTATGTGCATATACAGTAGTAAATATTACCATAAAAATGTGCCCATGGACCATATATGATTTCTATCCTTTTTTGAGGGAACACATCACAAGTTATTAAATGCACTTTTGATTATTGCCAGCACTTACTAGACCTATAGGGAGAAAAAAAAAGAAACAATAAATCTTTCAGTCTTCTTTAAAATTGCAGCTATTGCCTTAATTTCCTCAGTTTTTCTTTCATAGTAGCAATGTGAGTACCTAGGTCTGACTGTCATAAGAACAGAATATTAAAGGATCTTTTTTGCTTTAAATCAGCAGATAATTATTTTGGCAGTGGGCTACCTGGTTACAGTGCAAGCAAGACTATTTATAAAGCAATACAGTATTTTAGAGGAAAAAGAAGCAAACCACTGGTGTCTGTTTGGTGCTTCAATGTCTCCTGTCTGGATGAGTCATGTGACGTGAACTGA
The DNA here is from genome assembly GCF_000738735.6 of Corvus cornix cornix. NCBI lineage: Eukaryota > Metazoa > Chordata > Aves > Passeriformes > Corvidae > Corvus > Corvus cornix. The sequence goes on along the minus strand of NC_046332.1, from coordinate 100,757,717 downwards.
GTATTTTCCCTAGTGAATGGGGACAGGAGTTCAGGTCACCTGAGTCCTGGTCCAGGCTGTGCCACAGGATCACTCCTCACCTTGTCCTGATCTTCGACTTCCACAGTCTCTCTTCCATTCAGCTCCAGTGGGAATTTCCTCTTGGTAGGAACCAACTATAACATGTCAGTTCAGTGTTCAGCAAAGTAAACCTTTCAGTCCCAGAGAGCCAGGGCTGTTTTTTCATATTGCAAAGGCACAGCATCCCATCTCAATGCTGAGATACATCTCCATGGCTGCAGCCACCCAACCTGACAGCACTCAGGACCAGGGACCTCAGAGGAATGCCTGGCTCATTTACAGGCACACACTTGGGCTGGTGGATCTGTTTCCTTTTCTCCATCTGTACAGGACCAAGTAAGCCTCTGTGCCCAGGAAGACATTATCATAGCAGATTTTATCCAGTGCTGGAGGATTCAGGTGCTCCTGTTCCCATACAGCTTAGTGCTCTCTGATTTGGACACAGCAAAAATGCAGACATGGCTTCCACCAGCTCATAAAAACACAAGTAAACACAGAAACCTTTCTACCAGAAGACATCCTTTATCCCAGGCATGCCAGGAGCTCAGTACTACACTCAGTTAAGCAGTCTTCAAAATCATCTGTCAGTGATAGGAATCCAGAGCTGCTGGATACTCTATTTAATTGAAAGTTATCCAGGGATGCAGTACTCCTTTATGGGTGCATTTTTCTCCTTAGGAAGTCAAGGAACCAAATATTGTTTATGGATATGTCAGCATTTTTTTATAAACATCCTTTGAGATTAGTAAACCTAATTTATGACATTTCCACAGCTGCCTTATGAGAAGGCTGTGAATCCATATCTGCATTCATCTTGGAGTAAAGATGCCTTTGTCTCCATCCCTCACTAGCCTCAGGAGTAATGCCACTGGAGTCAATTGAATTGCAACTGTGAAAAGCCAGCACAAGCAAAGCCAAGTACAGAATGCAAAACAGCATGACTCACTAGCTGGGGGAGCAGAAGGAGGTGCCAGGTGTAAAAACTAGTAAGGAATGAAGAGCCATGAGGAGATTCCCAAACCAACGTGGGTGGCAGGAGCAGCTTGCTCTGGAGCAGAGCAAATGGACCAGAAAGGAGCCCTGTCCTGGCAGCTGGGTGGCTTCTGGTACTCAGTGACCTTGCTGGGAGCAGGCTGGGGGTCCCTGCATCAGCCACTGCCATGGACATGCCACAACAGGAAAGTGTGAGGGGAAGTGAAGAAAGCTTCTCTCCACACTGGGATTCAGGACTTGGCTATTTTTTTCAGTTTTATTGATGTATCCAGAATGAATGATAAGACAAAGCACATTCCAGACTTTAGGGCATCTTTTTTTAAGTATCTGCCAGAATTTCTTCTGACCTAGAAAGCGAAAAAGAACAAAATAGAACTAACAATCCCCACTGCACAAGACCATCATTTAGTTGAAAGTATTTCTGTTCTCAGGCATTCAGCTGAGAATAATAATATATGAAGTAAGAGAAATAGGGAGAGAACACAGCTTCTCACATCTTTCATTATATGAAACTCTGACATTTTGCACTACATTTTTAATTAGCTGGCTTTCAAATATTTATGTTTAATGCCAAATCTGGATTTTGGAACAGCTCATTTTAAAATGAGCCTCAAATTACCTCATAAAATAAATAGTGATGTAATATAAATTCTGCATCTCTCTGAAGCTTCTTTGTAATTTCAGGGAAAAAGAACCTAAACATGTTCTCTTCTAAAATTTGCTTGCTTTTGGTAAGCAGAAATCCTCTCTGCTTATAAGGGACCTTGTAGAAACACTTAGAGAGTGCACATAGTCCATGATGGCTTATGCTACTGCACCAGAGCATTATCAGTTCCATGGCATTCTGATAATGGATTAGTACTGTAAGTCATTGGCACTTAAGTGCAGATTTTCCTTCATGAAAATGAAGGGGTGATAGATTGCTCCAAAATATGGTACCAGGAAGGATATACTAGTTACAATTGAAAGTATGTGGGGAAGAAAGCCCTTCACGTTGTGCTAATATTTTCTGATAGATCTTTAACTTCCTGTTCTAGGAAGCCTCTGTAAACTGCCAGTTTCCCTGAAGATATAATAAGCATATAATACAGCCAAGTCAGGGAGGAAAATATGTTATTGCTCTTAGCTGGCATGGTTCATGGATTTTACAGCAAAGTAGGGAGTTTGAAAACAAATTACTGTTGCATGCTGGTGTATGAAAAAATCCATTGATTTACATGATCCTTTCCCAATCAGTACTGTGGGTTTAACAGAAAACACTGTCTTTGTGGTTGCTTGCACTGAATGGCTGCCTTTCATGCATGAGATGGCTGCCTTTAACTTGTCTGAAAGGATGGGATGAGGAGGCTTCAGCAGCATCACCTTATCCTGCCACCAGCTTCTTGCCCAGGTCAGCAAACCCTCCCTCCATGTGTGTTGATACCTCCCTCACATGTGGTTCACTTTCTGTACTGGATACTTTTAATTTCAGAATCTTTTATCTCTAGACACACTTCAGAAGCTCAGTTTTCTTCTGTGCTAATTTGCACTAAAAGCTACAACCTACCAGCCTTTATATAGTAAAAAGGTCTGTGGGACAAGTGCAACTAACTTTGTTGAGATATGTGTTTTCATAGCAGGCTTCCCCCTGCAGAGTTAACACAGCAGAACTATTGGGGAGACTGATCAGCTGCCCAAAGCATTGTTTTAATGGCTCAGACTCACGATGAGTAACTGGGAAAGTGTTATCCTGTAATGACCTGTATTGGGCTACATGCTGAGCTCATGCTGCTGAGGAATAACCTGAGGAATAGCAGGGGAACCAAACTCAGACCTGTTTCTCAAAAAGATACAACACTGTAGAATTCAATACTGGCCCTCTTCCTTCAAGCTGGAGGTGATTCTGAAGGCACACCTTCCCTGCAGCTGAGGAAACAGGAAATGTCTTTTAGGAAGAGCTAACAGAAGATGCTGGCACTCTGTGTGTGTGTGTAGCAGCAGCCTGGCCAGTGACTGGCACATAGATTTTTTACCAGAGGAAGGAGAAGGGAATAATTTCATCACTAGTTCTGTTTAGCTACTGTAGGGAGAATATGAAGGATTCAGAATCCAGTTTAACCAATGCTTACAATTTCAGGCAAATTCCAAATCTCCAGCCAGGTGAGGTTTCTGTGTTGTTGGATAAAAGATGTGACACAGTGCATCTAGACAGATGGCAGAAGTGTAGGCAGAGAAATGGACTCTACCATGGATGACAAGGAAGGAAGCACTGTGATGCTGAAAGCTTTAGCAGTAGACAGCTAAAATGTCATGATCCCTGGGCTACAAGAGGCATTAGGCGTAAGCTGATGGAAGAGCTTTCCTTCTGTCTGGATCAAGAAGAAATTAAGCACTTTTTTCCTTCTGGAGTCTGGACTGGAGAACAGTGCTGCTGCCACAAGGGCTGAGCACAAAGTGTCCTGGGGAGAAGAGCAGGGACCTCTTCAAGCCCCAGCTGTGGCAGTTTGGGAACTGCATGGATGAAGCCATGTGCAAGGAAGCAGAGTGGTCACCAAGAGAGGATGGGAAAAGAACTTGGAGAGTACCCAAAGGGGATGGCCCATCAGAGGTATTCCAGGCACAGGCTGCAGAGACTGACTCAGGCTTGAGGAGCGAGGAAACTGTCCTGGCTTGGTTCAGTCATACTCAGGGAAAGGATAGGATTTTGTAAAATAAGATGCTTCCTCAAGAAATCCCTGACTGCTGTTAACTTCCCAAGAGAATAAGATGGGACACACAACAAAAGTCAATAAGCTACAGAATCACATCACTTGGTAAATCTTGTACATTTTGGCAACATTTACAGCCTTAGCTTTTGTGTGTTCTAGATATGTCTTTGATGCCACATCTTCTGAAACTACCTAAGCCCTGGCTGCCATGATAACAGACAGATGGTTATGCAGCTTGACAAAGAATTTAGGTGTCAGATTTTAGTTTGTATTAATTGACAATGTTCTATGAAAATTAATGGAACTGCACAGCTTTGCACAACTTGAAGGTGTTGCCCTTCAGTTTCACTTTTTAAACAGAAAGAACAGTGCTCTGGTATGAAAAAACGTCATACATGGATTTTTGTTTATTGCTTTCTAGTATTTTAGAAATATAAGGTAAGGAAAAAGTGATTTCTAGAATAACCAAGATTATTTATGTTCTCTAGCATTAAAGATTTGACAGTACTGGGAAATGCCTTTGTTTGTATAGTAATCAAAATAAGTTTCTTAAGTCTTAAGGAAGAAAAAACCCATGAATGCTGACATGCAAATCCATCTGTGCAGTGAAGTCCCTCTGTTTGCCATAATAGACAAATAGAAGTTTTAAACTTATCTGTGTACACAGATCCCTTTTAACAGTGCAAGAGCTAATCAGGGAAATCATAGGGACCCTTTCTCCTCAGTGAGTTTCTTACTGAAGAGTTGTTTTTCTAGAACCAAGTTTTTTTCAAACACTGTTGGTATCTTCCTGTGGATACTGATGCCTTGCCAAGGGAATTATCTTTGGTGTTGCACCAAGGAGAAATATGGTCCACAAGGAGGAACACTATTTCATAGTGTGCAGCTCAGCAACGCCACACCAGTACATGCCTTACCTACTCTATACAAAACCTTATTTTCAAAAACTTTCTGTGTTCCTCACACGTTTTCCCTATGCCAAGAATCAAGGTGTTCTGAGATGGTGCTGTGGCAAGGCAAAAAATGATATGCAAACCCTGAGCACTACTCATGGGTGTTATGGAAAAGACTGTGAAACTCTGCAAAAACTGCATGTATCTTATATTTCATGGATTTATGTGTGGCAAATTTAGCAGACAAAGAAGTAAGCTAAAACACTAGACACGAGGAAATTTTGCTCCCCAAAGTATGAAAGATAAATTTGATATGGGAGCATATATGTCATAGGTCTTTCTACCCTGGTAACTCAATATTATTTTCCTATATACATTTTAGGATAGTGTATTAAAAAGTTAACATCTGCCTACCAACTTTCTACTCTATTTCAAAATAATCTGATATCATGCCACAGAACACCCCATCATACCTATATTTCACAGGAGATAACCTGGCAGGGTGGCATAAATTAGAACCAAGACCTCTTTAAAATGCCAGCGAGCTGTTCTTTTTATCCAGATCAGTGGAAGAGTCTAATTAATTTGGCAGAATTCTTGTGTCCTCGATTACAACATCTGCTCTGCTGTGGAATGATCCAACACAACCATCTGTCTTTCACCATGCAAAGCAAGTGGCTGAGGAAAGATTTAATATTTTTCGACAGCAAAGGTTAGAAATGAACACAATATCAAATTTAAAGCCGTGTTCTTCAGACCGTCAAGGTTAAGTACTGGAGTTATGCATAGAGCAGCAGATTGGAGTGGGGAGAGGTGGTTTGTGTGGTTTGCGCCAGCACGTTGTTAGAGAAGGACGAGCAGCAAAGGCACTCTATTGGAGCTCACAGGGTTCATTACAATTTTTGTCATGACTAGCTAATCAGCATCAATCCCAATATTATGCCTGAGGCATCCTTTTTGAGGTTCTCTCAAGCAGAGTATAATCTTGCAATCCTAAATGTGGTCTTCACTGTGAAATTTGCCAACAGCTCAATATCAGTGAAAGCAGCAGGGGAAAAAACTTCCTTCTCCCCGTCATGCCAGCCATGCCAGCAAAACCCACAGTGTATATCGAATTATGCAGGCAGGCAAGTAGTCAGCTTAAATATCCTTGTTTTGAGAGACAGCTTTACCTTTACTTTAGGGGGATTCTCCTGTGGCTGCCAGGGTTGCATTACCCAGCAGAGCTGCATGTCCATGGAGAGAACATGCCTGAGAGATGAGCCTGTGCCCTTCATAGCTGTGTCCTTCTCCAGCAGGCTTTGCTTCAGCTCCCTCACAGCCAGGTGTGAGTGGCCAGGTGTGCAGTTTAACAGCCCCTGTCAGAATGAACATGCGTGCTTTTTTCTTCTTTTAGAGGTACAAATCCTGGTTTTCAGGAGCTATCAAGCATTTCCAGTGGGAAAGTGTTGCTTGCACTCCGTCTGGAGCATTTTTATTGTAAAATTAGTGATGCAAAATACCTCTCTGACTGACCTGAAAACTTCTGCAGTCCGTAGGGCTAACTGGGGTGGATCCATTCATTTCACTGGTAGGAAATGCTGACTGCTCAAAGGGCAGCAGCATCAGACACAGGTGTTCTGCAATCACTTCATCACTTGCAGCTCCAGCTGGGCACTGGTTATGTAAAATGAATTAGCCATATGGAAACTGAATCTTGTTCTGCCTGTCCACTAAAGGTAAACAGGGGCTTTAGCAATAGAGCCTTCCATTAATAACAGTGTCTTCTTACCACGTCCGACTGATGACAGCCAACTGTGAAGACACTGTGCTGTCATGCCAAAAGAGGTAAATTTGGGTTTAAGAGAAAGCAATCCAGCATAACCTACCAAAAAGTACTGATATGGAAGGGCAGGAATTATCTATATTCTGCAGGAATATAGATCCTGTATCCTCCTATGGTTTTTTTTTTTTCCTGTCACATTCAATTTGCAGCAGTGCAAAATTTTATCCATGTAGTTCATTGGACCTTTTCCATGCATCTCATTTTCTTTCCTCTTGTCGTTTCACAGTTGTGCCTATCTGTATTTTACTCTCTTACATTGTCAGAGTTCTTTGGTTTTGCTTTGGTTGTTGGAGCTTTTGTTTATTTATTTATTTGGCTTCTAAGGAGTGCCAGTGGCTTTTCTCAGTGGCTGCACTGGAAGCAGCATGAGGAGATGAAGGCAGCAGCCTGCCATGGTGTGTTCACTGAAAGCCTCTGGGTTTATTTACTATCCAGTCCCCCACTTTCATATATGTTGGCTCCAAAGCAGCAGCTCTATCTGCCAATTGCTGCTGCCCAGACTAAAGAGGGAGACTGTCTGGCATATACTGTACCTTCCTAATCACATCATAGATGTCATCCAAAGCCCATTGAATTCAGTTCCTACTAACTTCACTGGTCTTCAGGGAACATGGCAAGGTCTTCACACCCAACAGCAAGAGATGGTGTACATGTACCCCCTACATACTCAGCCTCACTTTTCTCCTCCTCTTCTCAAAATGGGGAAGCCGTGCAACCCTTGCTGCTTGTTAAAGATCCGAGTTAACATTCTGTGGTAATTTGTTTGGCCTGAAAGGTACCTACCATAAATATGTTAATGGGAACATGCTCCTTTTATTCCCTCCCTCCCTTCCCAATGCCTCTGTAAAGCTGTGCTTTGCACAGACTTTAATTAGAAAAGAGGAATTTTGCATGCTCTCCAGCTGAGCTTTCTTGGATTTGATTATCATTTTAGCTTTTATTTTTATTGAATTTGTAGCAAAACAAATTGGTGTAATCCTCCAATCCAAAATAGGTATAATCCTCCAAGCCAAAAGGGAATGTAGTAGTAGAAAGAGAGCTATGATAAAAATAACCCGCTTCACTCTGGCAAATATCTCAATCATTCAACAGAAGCTACCTGTTGTCATTAAGACCAAAATCCCTTATTTCCACAGCACTATTTTGATTTCTTGAGTTTCACAGTTTTCTAAAACTGATTGAATGACACATTTTATCTATTTTTTTTTCTTTATTTTTTAAAAAAGGTAATAACATTGGTTTCAGCCCAGAGTTGAGGGTCATTGCTGACAGCCACAGACTACAGCAAGAATAGGGCTTAGCTGTTTTCTTCATTCTAAGATAATGAAAATCCCCCCAGATGATCATTGGTCTTGAACATCAAGCTGCCTCTGTGCAGGAGTCTGATGTCTGCACCAGTGACCCATCTGACAAGAAGGAATGGGCTTCATTAAGGAACATCATCTGACAGGTGACATGCCAACACCCTGACACAGAGATTACTTGTGGCCAGTGTCAATTCTTTACACTGCCAGTTCAAATACATATTCTGCTCGGGATGTGGGTGATGCACATCGACACCTGGCATATGGCAACAAAGCTTCTGCACCTCCAAGGAAGGAAAGGTGAACACATTTATGTCAGCTATGGTGGAGGTAAATCAGAACTGTTGGGACAAGGCATTGTAGTACTGAAACAAGGTGAATTAACTTGTTTTTTGAATGTGCATGAGAGACAGAGGTTTAGGCACAGAGGTTGAGGCCTTGCTTAACAAAATTTCCTCCTTCAGTGAGGCTCAGGAAAAATTTAGTCATCTAGGCTACAGGCAGCTTTCCAAACCACCCAAATAACCCCCTTTAACCGCTGTGTGTCATGGTACAGACACACCCTCACACACAGAGTCCTCCATCTATCTGCCTTACAGGCCTGGGTGCTTGATATTCCACATTCATGTGAAGAGTGTCCTCTGTCCCAACAGCCCAAAGCCCATAGACTGAGCTTCTGGGTGTGGGATCTGATCCTCCTTTGGTTAAAGATGACTTTGGTCATAGTCTCACAGCCTCACAAATCCTGCAGTCATCAGGGTATTATGTGAGAGATCATTGTTAATGTATTGCTAATTCTTAGGTAGTCACTTACTCCCCTTTCACCTGCTCTGGATCCTGAGAACCTGGTGGCCTCAGAAGGTAACTGGGCTTGGGGACATGCTTACATTAGGTATGATGGGTTTTTGTGTCACTAGGGAGACATCAGCTCTCCTAACTGATGGTGGGTGTCTGGATCTCCTACAGTAAGGCTACATCCTAAATCCTAGATATTGTGCCACCTACTGCTGCTCCAAGTCAGAAACCGATGACACCCAAATTTGCATTTAGAACAGCCAATGGTTTTTCTACAGTCCCACAGAAATAGTAAGAACCAAAGGCCTGTGCTATTAGTACTAGCACTGGCTGGGGCTCAGACAGGTGGAGGATTCCAGCTCATTGTTGGAGTTGTATAGCTTCTGGCCTGTGAGCAGTCCAGGGACTCTGCACCGTTTTTATGCCCAAAGTGAAGGTTGGGGATAGAATGAGAATGATGGCCAGAAAAAGGTGGAAAAGTAACATTGGTGCTGGACCCTGAATGGTCTGCAGGCCTACTGCAAGAGCTGCTGCAAACAGTGTAAATGATGTGTTCAACCATAAGAAGGGGTTGGAGATAAGGCAGTGACACAGAGACACGTGTCAAAATTGAAGGTTAAGCTACCACGTATTGATGATATAAATTTGTTGACCAACCATCAACAGTTTACTATGTTTGAAAGGGATTATTTCCAGAAAAAAATTACTTACATTTAGGTATCTGGTGAAGGCATATCCAATGTTCAAGTCAGACAGCATTTTAGTAAGAGCTTAGATTAGTTTAACCTTAGGAGCAACAGGGCCAGACAACTTTTTGATAGATTTTGAAAGGCCTGCAGAGACAAGGTGATGTCAGACAATGACAAATACATGTAACTTTTAGTTGATTCCAAGATGGGCTATGGCTAAGACTGGAGCTGGGACTACATCAGCATCCCCATCCTGCTTTCAGGCAGTAAAAGTCTGAAGGAAGCTTGTTGGCAAGTCATGCCAATGTGATTGAATCACTTAGGTTTTTGAGAATGCCTATCACTGGTCTCTAATATTAAAAGCAGATTTTATTTGGGACTAGATTAGGCTCTGGGCTAGAGAAAATATAAAGCTAGGTTTGTAGCTGGATTACCATGGAAAATGGAAGGTTAGTAAAGCTAGAATGAGGTGTGGTGTGGGTGAATTAAATTATGTTAAAGAGAGCTACTGGAGTCTTAAAGAACAGGTCAGAGAAGGCATTTAAGAGCACATGGAGTGATAAAAGGGCTGATCACCAGATTGTCACGGCATTTTCCAGTGACAGATGAAAAGAAGTTTGTGTTAGGTTGGTTTAATGAAAGGTCAGCCTTTACATCTAAAGTTAGGATTAGAGCGAGTTTTTTTAATGGCAAAGACAGAAGATGCAGGGTTATATTTGGCTCATCATTGTCCATTAATATGTCTGGGCTTAATAAAATTTAATTGTATAAAGTTATTTTCTTTTTTTTTTTCAGCAAGGATTGCCAGACTGATGTTAGAGGAAAGGTTAGATTTAGTTTTAAAAGCAAAGGTTTAGAACAACAGAATTGAAGAATACATTTTATAGCTTGCTCCCAAGAGAAGTGATCAGCTGCAGTGAGATTCTTTCTGGGTAAATTACTTCACACTCATTGCAGGATGTTGTTAGGTTTTGAGAGAGCAAAGGTAAAGGAGCAAGATTTGCTACTGTTACCTGGCATGGCAGATACTGACAGGCAAAAATGGCATCATCTTAGCATTTAAGATAGTCACTGGAGTGTAAAGGATAGGGTTGGTTTAGGGTGAAGAATTGCCAGAAAGGTTGCTATCAGCAGGGTAATCGTGAAATGAAAGGTTGGTTGCTGAATGTGGGTGATGGTGAGATGAGCAAACATCCAGAATCTGCTAGAAGGCACTGGGTTAAAATGAGGACCAGCTGCAGTAGGATCACCTGGGGTAGAAATACTTTTCAAGCTGTTGGATTCACGATAGATAGATAGATAGATGATAGATAGATAGATAGATTTTTGAAGTTTTAATATTGGAATTAGGATTAGTTAGGATTCAGTTCTATTGTTGTTAGGGGTTCCTAGAGCATTCACTGGGATATATTGTATGTATGCCTATTACAAATGAGGTTAAAAAGCAAGGTGGTTTAGTGTGTGCTGAGTCCTTCACTCTACACAAAGGCTATAATCCCAGATAAAACCTACCTAAGACTAACCATGGGACCCTGTTAACTAACCTACTCAACCTTGTCCACCTCTATCCTGACTGGAGTCTAAAGGCTCATTAGATCTTTATCCAGAGTGTCCAGAGACCTATTGTAAGTCTTACAGTGTCAAGGATTTTGAAAAGAACTGAGTAACAAGTCTGAAAGAGTGGTTGTTTTTTTTTTCTGGTGGATTTCTGAAAGATTGGTTGACCAATGATGTCAGCTTTTCTCATTTTTTTTAATAGTGTTTCAAAGATACTGAGCCTGGAGCCTTCAATGATTTGTGGCTATGTTTCTCATTTCAGTCCATGGAGATTATAGCACTGCTTTTTTATGAGAACATTTGAAACTAGTACTGCTGTCACCAGGCATGGGAAAAATCTCTTGACTTTTGTGGGATTTAGGTCAGTATTCAGGATAAAAGGACTTGAAGAACAATTTCCTTTGTGACTCCTCCAACTCTGGCAGCATAACAAATGGAATAGTGTTGGGCTTGAGTTTGCCAACCAAACAGAAATGTTGCAAGATTTCAAAATGGGGAAACGGGGTTCAGTACAATGGTGCTGAGCCATATTAGGGTCTATATCTGAAGGCTGTGGTTAAGGGCATTCTTTGAGAAAAGCAATTCTGATTGATCAACGTTGTTCAGCCCATTTAGGGCAGGCCAAGGGGTTATTTTCCTGTGGCTCATAATAGAAACTTTATTTTAGGGTGAGACAGATTCCAGATTCATATTTAGAATTGGTTTTGTTTAAATGGGACACATTGATATTTTTTCTTGGCAAGGATGAACAATGTTTTGGTAACCTGGCATTGACCATAATCTTGGTTCTGCAGTTAAGTTTTGATTTAGAACTTGAGGTATGCTACTAACCCTTGATGGCATCATGTCACATACTGCCCTGATGATCTTGGAGGACAAGCTCCTGAACAGTACCCCTAACCCTGACTTGAGTCCAGTGGAACTGCAGACCTGGGCCGATACAGCAATAGAATTTACTCTTCGGTTTTCTCTTGCCCTTATAGCTTATTCCCTCCCCTCCTGCAAAGCCTAAAAATAGGCCTTATACCTCAATTTTCCCAATTTTATTCCTAATCCCAAAGATGACTCAGTCACAAGATCGCTATAGATCCACTTCTGCTGCAAAGCTGCCCATCAGCCATTCTTCCCCTCCAGCACCAAACTTCACTCTGGCTTTACAGGACTTCCTAAACCAAATAGCTGTATGGTATTGTTGCTATCAATGCTAAACCCAATCCTACACCTAAATTCAAACCTAACCCATGTCACATATACAATAGATTCATGTGTGCCGCACTGGGCACATTAGGATTTCATATCAAATCTAGATTTTGACATGCACTCATTATTCCCCCTTATTGTCCTTCCCCATCAGTGGTAATGTGGGATAGGCTGTCAAAACCAGATTGTGGCCAAACCCTAAATATAGATGAACAGGGGTCCAGAAGGCCAGGCCAGGTCTGTAACAAGAAAAAAAAAAAACAAAACAGCAACCAAAACCCAAACCCAAACCAGACCAAACAAACAAAAACCAAACAAAAAACAAACAAGCAAACAAAAAAAATCAGAAATAGCCATGGAGCTTTCCACCTTTCTTATAAATTAAAAATCAGGGAACTCCTGGTCCCTGTTTAAGCTCCAGTGATATTTTGGTGGCTAATTCTCTTGGAAACAATACTTTCTTTCTGCCTTATAAAAGAAGATTGGATATTGGGCAGACACAGAGTCCAGCCTGTGAGGAACAACTCAGCAGCCACATGGATGCAAATGTGATATACAGTGTAGGAGTCCCAGCATCCCGCATCAGCTTCAGGTAACATAGTGAAGGACAGGATGGGAAGAAAAAAGATGAAGGAACAGAAACCTTCCGAGTCCCACTGGTTCAACACTAGGATGTTTAAGCTCAGTCCAGTGGTTTGCTCATATCCAAAAATGAGAGGTGAAGCTGGTGGGCATTTCCACAGTGCAGTGCTTGAACAAGGCTGGTCACATTATTTTGACAATATTATTCTTTCTCCCATGATGGAAAGGGGAGAAGCTTTGGAAGAGAAGCTATATAAACCTTGCTGCACATCTTGCTGAGAGGTATTGTTCCAGGCAGTGTTAGATGGCTGCAACTGATAACAAAGCCTTTGCTGTACATGAGTTAATATATATTTTTGGAAGTGCAGAGGATGTAAAGAGAAAAAAACACATTAACTTATGTCAAAGATGAAAGGATTTTGGGTGAGGGTTGGTACAAAACCTAGGTTAGGTTCCCTAAAAAAGACAGCCTTTCCAAAAAGAATACATGAAAACTTTCTGTCCATCCTGTTTTGGTAGTAGCTGAGTCTTGAATGTCTGTCGGCTTCTTTGTGCTACACCATCTTAAAAATCCTTAATCTCTTATTCTGCATGTATAACCAACACCAAAACTTCCATTTCCATGCTCCTCTCCCAACATATAATTTGCATTGTAAAGATCTATCTATAACTAATTCATTAGAGCCAAAGCAGGAATGGATTTGGGGATCCTGTTGTAGTCATCCTGTTAGTTAATGCTCAGGAAAGCCCTTTGACTTTCAACAGAAGGGGAACCAGTTCAAGGATGTAAATGAAGGATGTGCTGCTGCTCTTATCTAGCCTGGATGCTTGTTTCCCAGATGAATAAGAGGCTAACTCATTGTTCACATTGCCTGATGGCAGTTGGGAAACAGGTCTGGGGCCTGTATAGTTTAGCAAAAGATTTCAATTTTCGTCTTTCTTACCCAATTTTTGGGACAAATGACTGCTGCATAGCTAATGTGGAGAATATTCAAGAAAAAGCTATTAAAGTTCTCTCCCTGAAACAAAATTTTTGAAAGCCCAGAGGGAGTCCCTGTGAATTGGAGACCAGGTGCATGCATGGCTGGAGTGCATGGCAGCCTTGGGGTATTGAAAGAATATGTATGATACCAAGAGGGACTGCTTTTCTGTGTCTTTCAAATGGAAACTCTCACTGCACAATGCAAATGTAATACACCACAGAGTCCTCTTCTTAATCCAGTTTGTACTCAGGAGGATTCCAGGTGAATGTTTTCTTTCCCTCGAGATGCTTTGCATTGTCTCTTTGCTTGCTAACTTTACAACTTTGAAACAAAGGCTGTATTTTGTTCTGCACATCTCAGACAGGAAACAGTAGTGCTTGTGAGGAGTCAGAGGAAATTTCTCTGGAGGACAAGGCATCCTCCTCTCCTGTTGTGTCCTTTGTAGCAGACTGTGTGCTAAGGGATGGTGAGGGGTGCTGCTGGTCTGGCTGGCTGCTGCAGTGATAAGCTGTATGTGCCACAGTTAGCCTGGTTCCTGGAAGTGTGTGTCTTCCTCAGGGATGCTGGGAGGCACCAGCAGCACACCCTGCACACACCAGCACCTCTCTGCTACCTCAGACAAAAACACTTTATAGACCATAGTGCCTTTTCCTACTGGTGGTTTTAAGCTGTTGCACACCACCTCAAGCCCCTGCATGGTGGGAAGCCAAATAATTCATTATACAATTAATATAAGTCTGACACTCATGGGAGAAGGGCTGTAATTAATTGTGAGTAATGTAACTGTTATGCTACAGAGGAGAAATTAGGAATGTTTTGTCACTTAGTGGAAAGAATTATCAGAGGGCAGCTTATTACCATACTAACTACTTTCATTTAGTTATGAAGTCACAAACTGTCTGCAACATGATTTAGACATTTTCCACTGTAACGCGCCATTCCCACTATCCAGATGCCAAATACTGTTTTGAATTTTCTTAGATTAAATTCTTCAGAAGTCCTCAGATAACATTATCATTGAGACTCTGTTCAACACAGTTTTCTCAAGATGACAAATTAATTTAATGACGTATTCTCTGACTAGGAGAACTGATCAGAGTTCACTTTGATAAAAGGGACGCATTCAGATATAGGGACAATTGCTGTACATGAGCAGGGATAACTCACACCCCTCCTTTTCTAGATTTACTGTTACATGGATACTTAGGTAAAGACATGGATATTTAATCACATCCATATAACCTCTCACTCTGATGTATTATTTTAGCTAGCTTTGAAATGAAGTCTATTGTTATGTACACTAATACTGGTGTGGATGAAGTTGATTGTAACTGATGAGAAATGGCATATCTCTGTAGTAAGTGATGAATAAATGTGAGGTCAAGTCACCAGCTCTGCAAAATAGCCAAGGGGAAAAATAAAGAGGTAGGAAAACAAGGAGTCCAGCACATGCCACTATGCACAGCTGATGGCGAGAGCATTCCTGTGTGCCCCCCTGCTCTCCTCTGGGAGATCCTAGACTGCTCCAGCTACTGGAAAAGCTTCTATCGGTTGATAAGATTTATTTGTTGTTCTCCTGGCTATGCTGTTTCTCTCAGTGAAGGCTCTAAAAATATTCAAACATCTTCTGATATAGGAAATATTAGAGAAGGCAGAAGCCTGTAAATGAACAAAGCCTTGCAGACGAGCAGTGGCACTCAGTCCTAAAGTTTCCACTTCATCACCATGGTATCCTGTTGTGCCTAGTTATTACAGTGTGTCAATAGATATCTGCAAGGGAGAACTCTAGCTACTGCAAGCATGAACATGCTATTACACTTTTTAAAGACCTTTGTTGCATATATTTTCTTTGTATTTTTAAAAGACCATTTTTCCTCCATCCTCACAAAATCCTATGCAGGTAGAGACCCAAAGAGGTCAGCTGGCCTGTAACAAGACATAATTTATCATGTCTGTCTTCAGCTACTTGTCCAAATTCACTACTCTGATTAGTAGTGCTTGAAATCAATATCCAGATACACAAGGCACATTTTAGTTGCAAAACATGGGCCTCAAGGGGTTCCTGCCTGGCCCTTAATGCTTCCCTCACGAGGACATGGGGTATCCCACATGTCTTATGTCATGTGACCCCATTTTATGCCACAAAATCCTGGATACCTTGGCTCATCTCCAAGGGCAACAGTCATGTCCAGGTAGGCAATGGACTCTTACCACCAATTTGGTGTCCCTGGTCTGCTGATACTACAGCCATGAGCAGCAGATGCTGCTGGGATCACAGTCTAGCCTTGCTGGGTGGCTTTGCCACTCGTGGAGTGGCAAAAGTCCCAGTCTCCTTGGATGGCCTGTGCTCACCTGGCTCCACAGCTTTGCCTCACACTGCCTTGAAAATGCTGCTTCCGTGCCAGGCAGCTGTGCCACAGCCCCAGCTGTGCTTCCAGGGCCAGCTGTGCTTTCTCACCGAGGGCACTGGGACCAGGGACTGGGTACAACAGGACATCTTGCAGTGCTGCTCCTTGGTCTGGGCACTTTGTTTTCTCTGCCCCAATTACACTTCAAACAGACTTCCTGCACTTGTCTGTGTTGCACCTCATAGCACAATCAAAACCAAAACTTCATCATAATAATATATGTAAACAAAAAACCTCAAACAAAAGCAATTACCAACAGAGTAATTAAGAGTTGTGATGGTCTAAGGGTAAAGATAAATATTTTTATTTTTCTTAAAGTAATTGCATTAAAAGCAATGGCAATACAGATACATAGATACTAAAAAAATATCCTATTACTTTATTTTTCAAAGTCTTAAATATGTCTTTACACTAGGTTGCATTTTGCTGTTGGGTGAAAGTCCCTTTGTAAAAGTTACCTGTCATTCTTCTCAAGCCCAGCAGTTCGTTTTTGCATGCATTTTCTTTTGTCCTTGCCATGACTTGATGCCTGCACATTGAGGAAAATATCCAAACTTAACGAATTTTTTATGCCTCTGGTTGTGCTTATGAGATACTCTTTCAAGGAATATGTCTACCATTGCATGGGCTGGTGATCTGTCTGATCCAACAAGATCAAAGGACTTGCAATACTTTTTTAAGTTAGTGCAGCATCTAATCGACCTCTCAGGAATATTAAGGAGCCAGGAATGGGTGAGATATTTTTCTCTTCATTCTCAAATTAAGCTCATGTAATGACTGTCTGGATTTTTAAAAAGAGATCAGTATATAAAAAATTATTTATGCTTATCATTTAGATGCATAGACGTGTGATGAATGGTGCGTGAGGTTTCCAATATTTGACATTAGGGAAGACATTACGTTTTTTGTTATTACATATGAGTAATTGACAAGTTAGTTAAGGTAACCCAAAGTGTCTCAAAGTTGGTTCCTTGCTCTTTTTCTTTCTCCTTTTCTTTATCCTCAGCACTCAACAAAGTTACTTGAAGGTGTTTTCACTGAAGTCATTAAGGCTTTTCACAAACATAGTTTTGTGATGACAGGGACCTACAGTCAAGAAAACCAACATTACAGTGTGCAGTCATTGTTATTTATCATCTTTGCTGGTGGAAGCAGATCCTAAAAATGATAGCAGTGTTGCTACAGAAATCAGTGACATATCCCACAGGGAAGAGCCTAGGAAAAGTCTCCCTTTGATCCTGTTAATATAAATCAACCTGACAATCAATGTCAAGGATGATTGTCAGCCACAAACTAGTATGTAAGGGAAAAAAAGGCTTCTTAGAAAAAAAAAATTGAGGTGGACAATTCAGCTAATGTTGATATTATACCTCAGGACAGTTATTTGCAAGTCTAAGGTCAGGCATTTGAGTAGAAAATATTAGGAAATTCAGCTTTTATTGCTAGTGTCAAATCCTGTTTTTTTCTTTAGGGAATAAACAGATTTTCATAGATAGAGTTAAAACTGTGAGACAGCTAAAATGTGGGAAGTGGCAAAGACTTTGTTTATATTACCCTGGGTCATTTGGTGTTCTTATTAATAGTTACATAATAAAATAATGAAGTGATATTGCTTTGTTTATGTTCAGTTGTCAAGGAGAAGGAACAATACTCTCTGAGCTATCCAACATGCCTCCCAGCCTTTTTGATTAAAAAAGACAATTGCTCAAGGTTTGTGGAAGCACCTCACCACCTGTACTAGAAAATATCTCTCTCTAAAAAATTCCATTATGAAACAATTTCCATTAAGAAGCACATTCTGTCTCTTTCCCAAAGAGGCAGTGTGTCTGTAAAAAGCACAGGTTGCCACCTTGTTCTGCACCTTGTGCACTGTTTCTGGTCCCAAAGGTTTTGACCTCCAGTTGTGATGCTGTTTATGGCTTGTGAGCCAGATAACTCCATAGCAGCACAGATTTTCCTGTTCCTTTATTATCTATCAATACTATAAAAATTAATATCCTTGGATGATAATAAATGGTTCCTTGCAGTACTGTCAATGATTTATTGTGACTCTCTGTAGTGATTCATCCAGGTGTAGGACAGCAGATATCCCCAAGCAGCACATCACCAAAGGTAAAAAAATACAAAGAAGAAATTATGGCATTTTTCCCCATGTAGCTATAAACAGAGGGTAAAGTTTTGAGCTTCGAAACTTGTATTTCTATGATATTATCTGAAATCTAATGGCTGATACTTGTGTGTGCCTGCTTTTTCAGATTATGAGTCTGCTTTTTGGGCTGTCACTGAAGAAGACATTGAACCAATTACTTGTCTGTTTAAACCATGAAAGGCAAAGGCTGCCTTGTGTTCAGAACAATGTGGTGAGCAGAACTCTAGTCTAGTGACAAACTGCAAGTATGCATCTCCTCAAGACTGTTCCTGCCTCTCCCTTTGATCTGGGTCAAGAGGTGTCACTTCTTTATTGCTGAGAGGGCAAACCCCATCCCAGGGCACATTGAACATATTATAATCAGTCAGTTAAAAGAGGTGATCATCCCACTGTGGTCAGAGCTGGCACAGCCTCACCTGTGTGCTGTGAGGAGTTCTGGGCCCCACAATTTAAGAAGGATGTGAAGGAACTCAAATGGGTTCAGAGAAGGGCAGCAAAGATGTTTTAAGAGGCTGGAAGGAATGTCCTGTGAGGAGTGGCTGAAGATTTGGGCTTGTCTAGTTTCAAGAGAAAGATGCTGAGGGACAAACTTGTTGCTCTCTGCAGCTTCCCCAGAAGGGGAAGCAGAGAGGGAGGTGCTGATCTCCTCTCCCTGTGCTCCTGTGACAGCATGCATGGGAAGGGTTCAATGCTTCACCAGGAGAAGTTCAGACTGAACACAAGAAAGCATTTCTTTACTGAAAGGGTGGTCAAACTCTGGAACAGGCTTCCTAGAGAGATGGTCATTGCTCCAAGCCTGTCAGTCCTTAAGAGGCATTTTGACAATGCCCTTAAAAACATGCTTGCAACTTTTGGTCCACCCTGAAGAGGTCAGGCAGTTGGACTAGATCATCCTTGTAGGTCCCTTCCAATTGAGCTATTCTATTCTATTCTATTCTATTCTATTCTATTCTATTCTATTCTATTCTATTCTATTCCCTGAATTTTCTGAGTTAGGTATTTGACCAAGCAGGTGGCAGCATCTTTCACAACACAGTTTTCCTCCTACTTAATGAAAGAGAGCAGTGGTGATGTTAAAAGTGTTTAGTATGCTTTTTTGTGGTGCCATCAAGTCAGTAGGCCTGGATTTTACTCAGTGTTTGAAACTGTATTATTGTACACAATACATAAGTACAAAATTTTGTACACAATACACAGAACATAATTTTGCAGAGTTCCTACATTTTGAAATTTTGTATTTATTTGCCTCTTATACATTTTAGTTAACCATAAAAATGCGTTGCACAACTAAAATTCTCAGTTGTTTCAAGGTTAGATAGACTTCATGCTGCTTTATCCCCTACCAGAGGCACCTGCACCTCCTTCATGCCAGCAGGACACTGACTGGACAAGACTGGCATCCTCAGAAAAGGTTGGGAGATTCACCTCCACTTAGTCACTGAATATGGAACTAAGTTTTAAATTACTTCAGGCTTGTGAATCTAAAAATTACCAATGACTGTTATATGCCTAAGCAGTTTGCAGAGCAGAGCCCAAAGCCCAGTCCTTTGCCCTGGAAAATGAGTGGACTTGCAACAGTGTTTTTACCATCAAGCTGCTGGCAAAGACGTGGGAAGTGTTTCTCCTCTTTTTTTGTAACACACGGATATATTTACTCTTGGTATGACCAGTGAATTTTCTTTGGTGAACCAGGAATTTTGGGACCCTCCTTGGTAGATCTTGGTGACTTGAAATAAAGCTTCTGACCGTATCGACTGACTAGACTTTATCTTCTCTCACAGTATGTGTCCTAAAAGAGAGGAGTTCTTGTCAAGTTTCAATCAATTAAAGTTTTGCACTTTTCAAAATGTTTCAAAACAATCTACTGACAAAGGTGATATCCGGGAAAAGTGGAAGTCAGAACACGGAGATGAAATAAGCTCAGTGAGGTCTCACAAGAAGTCACAGTAATAGATGCAGAGGTTCCTGATGTGCAGACCTCTGGTCCGATCTCTTGATGACATTGCCTTCATCTTTCTTGACCCAATGTCATTTTCAAAGTGTCCTGTGAGCTCTGTCTCTTCCAAAATTGAAAACTATCATGTCCTACACAAATCAAGAAAATTAAGACAGGAACACAAGACAAAGCCTTACTGATATCCAGTCTCTTTTCTTTTTTCACAGGGATGCTGTTATCTTATGCCAAATGAATTTTACCTCAGTTTTTCTTGTTATTTTAAAAATGGTGTGTAAAACTATCTTATTTGTCTCAATAGTGCTGCCCCAGCCCATAATCCTGTCTGTGTTAGTAATGTTGATTGCATGGCCTTTTTGGCAGTCCAGATCTTATGTCAATGGCAAACAAAAACCCTGAAAGTCATTTCTTTCCTCATCTTTCTCTAATTCTGCACATAATTATACATGCATAAAATACCTGGTTATTTTCAATATTTCTATACGTGTTGTTTGTAGGCTACCCAGACTACTCTTTTCCCCCACATTTTGTGACCAGATGGTTTTATACACACCCATGTAATAACAAAAGGTTTATTCTATAGTCCCCTTTCCCTTGCTGGCATTCCTATTTCTCATATTTTTCCTCTCTGATTTTGTATCTGTTACCTGATAACGTGCATCAAAACCAGTACTTTTAAAAGGCTGTGAGATGTCTGAAGTAGAAGTTATATGCATCAGGATATGGAATTTTTCACAGTCTTATAAAAAAAAAAAAGAAGAAAAAAAAAAGTGTGTTACATGATTTATATCACTTTGTTCCTTTTTTAGCCAAATTTACTCTCTCCTTTTAGCTTTGTAATAGATTCTGTTATCTCTGATTTCTGTCTGAACAAAGTATGGACACTGAAGAAAGGCAATACACTATCAGACTTAGTTGTGTGTAATTACAAGTTACAATTACTTGTAATTACAAGTTAGCCAGCCAATCCAAATATGGAAGGTTCTTTAAAACGATCATTAAGAGTGTAATTTCAAACAAGCTCAAGTAAGCACCACAACCATGCCTTTATGTTAAAATTAGAGTTTTGAATACTTTTCTTATCCAAGGGATACCTACCATGTCTTTTTTATGAATTTAATTCTTCTGTCAGCGACAAATATTTCTGAACATGAAATTAAATACACTTTGCTTTCACTCGTTAACATCAAATTCTGCCGTGTTATAAGTATCAGCAAGGGAATGACTGTCCTTGTCCCCACTACATTTGACACAGTTGTCATTTTGCAGTCCTACCCCTCCATACACACACACACCACCCTTTTAAATTTCTTTTCTTCTTTTCCCATCAACTCTGAACCCAGTGGCTGCTTTTAGCACTGTTTTTAATGACTCCTTTGAAGTCTGTCATTTCTATTATAAGAACTAATTTGGAAGAGGAAGACATTTTACACCCCCTATTTCATTTTCACTATAAAAAATAGAGTATTAAATGCAGGGAAGCACCAGTGAAAGTCATATCCAGTTCCACATGGGACTGATTTTATTGAGGGTTGTTCTGTGAGGTGTCTGTGAGTTTAGTGCTCCATTTCCCTCTTGATCTGGCTGGCGGATACAGGAGACAGCTCTGGCCTTACCCATTACCTTCCTGTGGCTGCCCTGGCTGCTCTGCTGTGTTTTGTTCACATGAATATTAAAGATGTTTTCCAGTTAGACTTGTTTCATCCCAGGAGGCCTAGCAGATTTCTGTGACTCCTTGCCTGTCTCTGGCTGCTTCCCACAGTATCCCATGGTCTACAGTGAAACATCCTCCTCTGAGCAGTCAGGCTCCGCACCTGGCTCATTCCTGGAGTCCAACCTGAGGAGAGATGGCTGCAGTCCAGCACCCTGTGGAGAACAGCTCTTCAATTGACAGATTTTCTGTGTTCTGTTCAAATATTTGGTGCTCAGTGTTTCCCAGTAAATCCTCACTTTAGGGGGTGAAATGAACAACTATAGTGATAATCCTGCAACTGCCTTATCCAGAGAACACTAATGGGATTGTAAATGAAAAACAAAAGCAATGCAAAAAATATATTGATTGGCCAGTAGTTTTACAAAAAATGCTGTAAGACACAGCTTTTATTATTACAGCAAGCAAGAGGAAAAACCTCATTGAAGATTTTTAAAACACCAGTAACTTGCGTCTGAAGCCAAGCTCAGAAGTAAATCTGTCTAGGAAATATTAAAGATTGCCAGGAAGCAGCAAATATCTGACAAGGATGGCAGAAGCCATTCCCAAAGACAATGAACTTTGTGTTCCTGAACTTCCAAGTGATAAAGAATCCACTAGAACAGTAATGTGAAATAACTTCCAAATATCAGAGCAAAAGTCTCTGCTGTAAATTTCCTATCCTTTTCCAGGCTTAGATAGAGTCATTATGCTGTTATAAACACTCTTGTTTAAGAAACAGGTTTGAACACAACCTTTAAGGGAAGTTGCACAAGGAGGCAGAGGAAATCATATCCTGTATTTAGTTTGTTTTTAGCTGGATATGCTCTTCTCAAAGTACCACTCTTGCCAACCAAGGGCAAAACATTGCAGGACAATCAGAGAGAGAATAGTCATGACCCTATTTAGGCTACAGAAACAAGATAGACCTGAGTTATAAATTATGGGAAACCCAGGTTGGTTTTCTTTGCTTGGTTGATTTTTTTATATATGTTAGCAGTTACGGCTTGGAGCCCCCTGTGTCTGATTAGGATTGTCAAGTAACCAGAGCATCCAAATATATTCAGCTAATAGGATATGCATGACTGCAAATAATGATGTCAGGTTGTCACAGGAGAGATCATAACCCCTAGAACTTTAATATTGCCCTTTCTCAATGTTTTGATATTTATTTTCCCTCCACACTGTACATTAAATTCATATGAACTTGAATGATATTTCAATTTGGTGAAAACTTAAATTATAAATGAGTTCTTGCAGCTGGAAGAAAATTATCCCATATAAGTGTCATGTTTGAGGTATTGCAATAAGGGAATTTGAACCCACTCTCAAATGAGACAAAATTATCCAGATATGTTCAGTAGTGTTTGTAGCACACATTAATGTGAAGCTACTCTGTGTGGCTCAAGCCTTTCCTCATACGGCTGGATTCTCCTTCCTTGGATTCCATGTAAATGGTTTCAGGTCCTTCTGTGGAAAGAAAACCCCATGCTTGTGCTCTCCCCCACATACCAGACTAATTCATTGACCCAAACTCACTTTCTGATCTCCAGGTATCTCCTTCAACTTCTTGCCATCTGAGGAGTTGTCAGTTCCAGCCTGCATCCCTGTGTCCAAAAGGCTGTCTCCCTGGCTCCTGCTGTGATTCCCTCTCCCCACTCTGCCCTCCATTTCATCCTTCGAAGAGAAAGTATTTTCACCTCCATTTAATGCCATCACCACCTCACCCCAATGCCTTTGAACCTGTCTCTTTGCTAAAGGTGTCCTGCTAAGGGTGTTCTCTCCCTAGCACCCAGATGGTCCTTGATGCCTCTTGAAACAGCTCATGAAATAATGGGCTTCAGCTGCAGCCAGAATCACATAAGGAGTGAGAATTGTGAGTGTCTCCAGAGGCCCTGGCACTGTTTGATTCCCTGTCATCACTGCAACCCTGTTAGACCTAAAATGCTGAAGGGATCTGTTCCCACCAGCCTCACTGTGGGCTCCCAGGGGAAACACTCAGCACAGACAGAGCAGAAACCTGCTCAGGCTGGTGAGACACATTTCTGAGCTGGTCTACAAAGCTCTCCAGCTGCTTGGGGGGAGGCTGGCTTACATTTGACAAGAGCAAGAGAAGGTCGTGTTTTATGTCTGGTGCACTCTGCATACTTCTGCACCTCTTAAACAGCAGCAAGCCACTGTGGGTCTCAGTTACGAGTCTCTTGAAAAGGGATTTGAATGCTTTTCTCATAACAACAGCAGAACTAGAGTGGTGTCAGGGCAAAAGCTTTTTCAGAGAGACAGCCATTTCCCAATTTTTCTTTTTCTGCTGAAAGACAATGCCAGAAATCATTGACATTTATGCTACGGAGTCTGTTGAAATGGGTAAAAATGAAGTATTTATGCAAATAGAAGTGCACAGGTAAATAGAGACAGACATACAGATGTATGCATACGTACCTGTATAGTCATGAACAGAATATATGCAACAGCCCCGATGTTACTCTTGATTTCTGCAAAACTGTGAGTCCATATGAGAAGAGCAAGGTTTGTTCAGGGTCTGGGGAAGAGGAGACTCCTTAGGTGTCAAATGCATGCCAGGATAAGCAGGATTACTCAGAGGTGCTGAGCATCCCCTGATCCAGTAGCAATAAACACACTGAGATACGTCAGCCTCCATCCTGGGCCCAAAGACCTTCATGTGCTGCTCTGTCCTGGCACAAGCACCAGCAGTGGTGGTCACAGGTCATGCTGTTTGTAGGGAAAATGGGAGCTCCCTCTTGCTTCCTGTCTCCACTGGGAGCACAGGAGACATCTGACACGGGAAGAGGTGTGGATCTCCTGTGAGTCTGGGGTGAGAATTTCCACTCTTTTCCCCTGCTCACTCAGTTCCTCTTTCACAGCCCCCCACCTGCCCTGCAGGACTTCAGCTCCTGCCAGCTCTGGGAGCAGCAGGACATGCAGTGAGCATCGAGATGTCTGTGGCATGGCAGCAAAGCCTGCAGCAGTGTGAAGAAATTCCCTCATTTTTTTGTGTTTATACTGGGAGTCTCCCCTCCAAGCAGATGCACAGACTGCCTGGGGGAACTGCAGTTCCTCTGGAATGGAGCATGGACTTTAATCTGGTCTCCACAGACTGAAGTGTCTTTGGTGGGTGGGCCAGCTTTCCATACAGTAAAACATGCAGATACTCACTCCTGATGTTGTAGCCCAATTTCTCCCAGCCATGGGTCAGACAGGTGGTCCATCTATCCCAGCACCCTGCATTTGTGAGCACCCATGTCTGAAGTAGTGAACAGAAACTTTTTTTCTGCCTCATAATCCTCAGGCTTGGATTTGAATGAATTTAAGAGGAAGAAGTTTCATTTCCAAAAATTTGTGGAAAAAACCCCCATGGTTTACATTGCTGTGTGGAAGTCTACGTATTTTTCATGAGAGAAGAAAGTACCTTGTGCAGCACTGCAATAGGCAATCTTTCCCCTGGAGATACATATTGAGCTCACAAAGAGAAAAAACAAATATCTGTGAGGAAAGCTAGCTTGCTTACCCACTCTTCATCTCCAAGTAGCCTGCAGTCTTCAGCATATTCACTCTCCATCAGAAAATTTAGCACTGGTTTTCTTAGTTCCTAGACTTTCCAAGAGCTTTTCTCTTTGACAGCCAACAAGCACTGCAAAGGAGCACTCATTTCCCAAGCTTGTCAGTTTTGCAAATCTCTCTGAAATCAAATGCCTTCACACAGGCTTTGTTGATACAACAGAGAGCAGTATGTGAAACTCGCTTGGCACAAAGAGTCTCCTGGTGAATATGGCAAGAGTACTACTCAGCTTTGGGTTTCAACATTTCCAGTAAAGCAACTGAGTAATTTTTGCCAGTGATGCTGGGCATTCCATCTGTGCAAATCCCATCTGTCTAATTTAGATCAATCCACTTAAAGAACATTACTGGCTGTCATGCCTTTGAGAGATTTTCTCTGTTCTTCACACATGTCAGAGCCTGAGGTCAGAGTGCTGAGCAATGGGAGACCCAACAGCTCTTCATCATACCAGAGTTTTGAGTCTCACACTGAAGAATAAACAGGTCTGCATTCAGCAGCATCGTGATTGTTATAAATTATGAATAGTGCTTATCCACAGCCAAGAAATCTCTGATTTGTGCTGACAGACCACTCAGCATCAGTATATCACTAGTGTATATGCAAGCATAATCCCAGTTGTTTACCAGGCTTGTTGGAAAGGGAGCAGTAAACTGGGAGGCTCTCCTTCACTCCTTGAAAATTTAGTCATCTGCAAAAATATTTTCTCTTTTGTGGCAGTAAAATGACTATTATATGCAATATCTACATAGAATGTTTCCAGATATGGTATCAATAGAGCTCAGTCCTGTCTCTTCTGGGTTTTTATTAAGACTTAGACCTTTTAATTGTTTCTTTTTTCTATACAATCAGATTGCAAAGCAGACCTGATAGGGCAGTTCCGATCTGTTTCAGCATGCATTTTGGAAAATTGCTGCTTTTCACTACAGCACTACTGTGATGGAGTTGTCTGGAACTGCTCCCTTTTTCCAACAGGCACCAGCTTACCCAGGCAGGGTAAATCACTTCCTTGTAATGTCAGCCTTGTATTTTTAATGTCAGCCTTGTATTTCAATCACCCTCAGTGCTGAAGATTATCCTAGCCAGGAATTATAGTACAATTTACATAAAATGATGCAGAGCTATTAGAAAAAAAGACTGCAGGCAACTCCCTGCCTGCTGGGCTCCTTCTTCCACACAGCCTTCTGCCTCTCGAGTTAGGCATGGCCTGCAAAGCTGCACCCAGGGCCATTAGCCCCCATCCTCCCTGGGAGCCTGCAGTGTGTGCCAGCCCTTCACTTCAGCATCCCCAAGTGCCCCTTTGAGACACATGGAACAAAGGTGCTTATTGTTTTAATTTCAGCTGCTAAACAATTTGCCCTTTACATTCGGTAACTAAAATTGCTTTCCAACCCTCCAGAATTCCTGGAGTACCTACCACCTTTACCCAGGGCCCTACCCAGGTCTGAATCCTAGCAACATACTGCCTTTAGTTATTAAATATTTTCTCTAACTCCATAATATTTTGATTGCCTTATCCTCCAGCACTGTGTTGCGAACTATATTGGGAATTGTCTATCAATTTCTCCCACAGCTTCTGGCAGAGCTGCTATGAGTTATCAGATGTGTTCTGGAAGGAAATCTGATTGTAAATAACAGCACAATATATCCCTAACTTCAAAGACACAGATCCCTACTCCAAAAAAGTGTGTCTCTAGATGGAGAGTTGGCAACTCATTTTCCTGATGCAGAAGTCTACATTTTCTAGGGAAG
This sequence comes from Corvus cornix cornix, assembly GCF_000738735.6. Taxonomy (NCBI): domain Eukaryota; kingdom Metazoa; phylum Chordata; class Aves; order Passeriformes; family Corvidae; genus Corvus; species Corvus cornix. The sequence goes on along the minus strand of NC_046332.1, from coordinate 100,730,622 downwards.
AAATACACCCATTTAGAAATACTACTCCCAAAAATAACCCAAACAAAACCAAAAAACCTAAAAATATTTAAGATGTTTTAATACAGAATAAAAAACCTTGAAAAATAATTTACTTACATTTTTGGTTATCAGTTCATATAAGATGGTTAAGATTACATTTTGGTGTCAAGTTCTTTACTTAAGAAGAGCAAGAGTTTCAGGCATATCTCTCTTTTCAGCAAGTGAGGTGTTTTTGTAGTTTATTTTCACTTACTGTAAAATTGAAAACTCCCCATTCATATCATAGCTTGATGTGAATAGTATCAGTATAGGCACAACCAGCTCTGCTAGTTACTACTAAATACTGCTATTTTCTTTTTAGCTGAGATAGATAGAAGTGTCAATACAATTTTCAGTACTTACAGTTTTTATATGATTTATTTTTTCTTGCAGCTAAAATTGTAGTCCTCTACATACAGTTTTTGTATCTAGCCACTGCCTACACTGATATCAGGGAAATACTGAAAAAACTGGCAATTTGATCACTAAATAGTCCCCTATTTCTCCTTTTACTTCTCTTGAGGATCAACTCATTATTCAGCCTAAAAATTGTCCAGTATTATACATGTACGAAGGCCATTTTTGCTGGTGTGACAGAGCTGTATTTGAAGCATCATCCCTCTTCCAGGCTGAAATTCTTTGGAAGAAAACACGAGAGCAGTAAAGCCAGGTGTCCTGCCTGCTGGTCCAGACAGGTCGGCAAGAAAGATCCTGAAAGAAAGAATATGGTTCAAAACCCCTCACATGTATTGTGCTTTGAGAGACAACAAATTTACCTGCAAGGGCAGTCACATGGACACCTGCCCATCATTACACAGAGATGACTTTGCTGGTCAAGACATTTTCACAGCATGGATCAAAACAATTTTCAGTTTGGCTACCAAAGCAATATCCACTTTTTTTTTTGTGACTACTTCTTCCTGGAGAGTGTTTGATTTGCTCCACAAGGACACCAAAGCTACTTTATGCTTGCACACAGCAAACATGAGAAGGTGTCTGTCTTGCTTGCATCCCCCTTGGGCAAGTTTGAAAGCCTCTGCCTCAGTCCTGCATGAGGCCAACAAACACAGGGCACACTCTGCCTGTGCAGGGACTTTCGTTAGCAGGGCCAGACTAGGACATCTTCTACTGGGTACCTTCCCAATGGGAATTTCACACATGCTGGCAAAACAGTGCTTGGAAAAGTTCCTGTAAGCTGTAAGGAAAGCACTGGGATTTTTGCATGTCATGACCAAATTCCAAATCACCCAGAGCTTTTACACAAATCTGTGTATGTCTCCTCTGTATGGCCACTGTTCCAAGAACACTTTTCACTATTTTCAGCCTCTATTGGTGTATTATAACACAAACAGGAAAGGAAGAGGTTTTAGGTGAGACAGGTGGAAACAAAAGTTTCAGCAATAACTCCCTGTCCTGGGTCACTGGTTTGTAGGTCAGGGCCTTCCCTCCAGTCTAACTGGAGCAACTTTTTCATGGTTTTCTTTGCATCATGTCAAGCAAAGGAAATTCATCTTCCTCTCCCCAAAGACTCCAGCTCCTGCTCTCTCCCTTTCTGCAGCCCAGAAACCCCCTGTGCACACACAATGCTTCTCTTAAAGTGGCACCACCTCTCTGGAGGCTCTCACCTGCCCCAGTGAGCAGCAGCCAAGCAAAACATTAAAGTACATCATATACAACTTTCCAAATGAGTTACTTTGTGGTTTGATTGTAATGTGATATGCTCTACTTACACTTTTGCTGTGAGATGGCATCTATGTGACTAAGAAACTTCAGATATTTTTCCAAGGTGGAATCGTTAATGGAAGGTAAATCTCACTGAAAATAGGCGAAGTATAAAATTAACTTGTCTACCAGGTCTTTTCAATGTGCAGTTTAGAGTAGGCAATTCCTTGGCTACTTCACTTTTTCTTTATCTTGTAATACTTCACGTTTTCCAGCAGATGCACTTAGGCAAAGTGAAACAAAGTAGTTTCTTCTTCTCTGATGCTTTTGCAAATTCTCCTCAATTTGGGAACTTGTTGGAGTAAATGAATGCTCTCTCTGAAGACTCTCAGAACAGAGCTGCTGTACCAGTTCCCCATATTCCTCATCCATATACCAGTACAGGACAGCCAGCATAGGAATACTGGAGTCTACTTTCAGTATGGGTAAGGAACATATGATTTAACACCTACTCTGAACTCCAACACACATCCAGTGTGAGTGGTAGGAAGACACATCATGTCAATCACAATGCCTGCTAGAGCAGCAGTATCTGGGATTATATATACATCAACACATATTTGTTTGGGATTGTAGCTAAAATTCACAAGAGATTAGCATGAATGAACATTCCTGTTCTGAGGTGCCCCTTGTAATTCCAGACTGCACTCAGGACCTATGTTTATACATCCTCTTTGCAGAAGAAAGCCTGTGAAACCATGAACTCAAGAAGAAAATGCTACTTTCTTTAGAACAGACTAAAAAATGTTTTTGTGAATCATCACCATCAGCTGCAAGTTTAAATTCCAAACAAAATTGTAAGAAAAAAAGAAAACATGATAAATGCTACTTGGGTAGAGGAAAGTGCACTGCAGGGCATGGAAATTACAGTAATTCAGATGCCAGGAGGTCAAGCATCAATCTGTAAGTTTTAGTTGTACCAGATTAATGAAGCATCTGTGGTGTTTGCCCAGACTCACTTTTCCTTTCAGCAATTTATCAATTGTAGCATTCTGTACAAAAAAAGCTAAAGAAATTCTGTTAATGCTTCTTTTTCCACACTACTATTGTGATCTATGTTTATTTAAATGGTGTTCCTTATTTTTGTCATTTTCCCTGCGGCTTGAAGAACAGGTGTTCAGATATAGCTCCAAGCTGTCAAAAATAAAACTGGCAATGACTTTAACAGACACAGGGCTGAGGAAATACAAGAAAATTGCAATTTTGAAAAATTAAATGCCACAGAGGATTTGTTAGACTACATCATGGTTGCCCAGAGGATATTTTAATTTAGATTTCATCATAAACACAAAATGGGATTATGGTTATGGTGGGACTGATAGTGGAGATTGGACTTTAGGTCTCTTGTCTTACATTTCTTTGCAAACTTAATGAAAACACAGTGGATTGGAACCTGTCAAGATTGCTTTTGATCCCTTTCCTGAGGCCTAATTAGGGGAACACTTCTCTAGAGAGACCACTTATATCAACTGCTGGGGAAGACCATAGCCTTGTGCAGCATTTTTCCGCTTTGCCCTCCTGACTATTGACTATGGGGTCAATTTTCTCATTGAGCAGCAATGCAAGTTTATTGTGAGGCTACCTCCCAGTATCCTACAGACACATACTGGAACAATATGAGTAGAGGAACCCTGTTATTTGTAGCTGGATCTGCAACAGAAGGTACATATCCAACAATCTGTTCCTTCTGGGAAGTTCCCACAGGTCGAGGTTTTCGCTCCTTGGTTGAGTAAACTTGTGTAATTCAGGAGGAAGTTCTATCAGGACTAAAGAAAAGACAAGCACAGTGAGCTGTTTTTGCAAAAATGAAAAAAAAAAAAAAAACTTTGAATACTTTCAAAGAAATCCCTGTTTCTTGCCAGCTGAATCACCATCAGGTGCTGGCCTATCTTATGGATTAATCAAGATGAATGAAACACATAATTTACCACCATTCTAACAAGGTATTTTTAAGAGAAAAGAAAACGTTCAAAAATACTTTGTGCAAAACCACCAAGTGAGAGTGAAATAATGAGTACATTCTATTGCAGCCTAAAAAAAGTGGAAAGATAAATAACCAAAAGTTACAGATTCTTGTTCCATATCCAGGTTTTCCAGCATTTCAACCAACTCCAATACAGTATAGCACAACTAGTATTAAGAGAATTAAAACTCCATAAAGAATTACTAACAGATCAAGAGACCCCAAACTGGCATGAGAAAGACTGTAGAAGTCCTTTGGGTGGGCTGCTGCTTCACTTCAGGCCATGGTGACGACAACAATGGGCAACTGATAAATAGTTGGGGTTTTTCCCTTAAAGGGCTTTGTATAAGGACTTTATTATTAACATCAGAATGAATTGCCTAATGCAATCTAAAAAACAATCATACAGCAATAATTGAGCACACAGTGCTTCTTTCAGTGTTTACAGAAGTGACTTATAGCATGACAGACTGGCTGATGCACCACTCTTGTGAATAAAGTAAGCCAGGAGAGGAGATACCTACCAGCAAAAATGTCCAGCTGCTTACTTTTTGCTCATACAGCTTGGGAACTTCAGTGCTTCTGCTCAGAAGTAGCAAAGCAGTAATTGCACAGATCTACCAGGAAGCTGCCTAAATCAGTCCCAGAAAAGGCCAGCACGGGGAACTTCACTCAGCTCCTCCACAAAGAAGGGAAACCTCTCACCCCTGCCATGCTCCTGGAGATGGATTTTCTGTGCTTTATGTTTTGAGTTGTGCCTCTGTATTCTGTGTCTACATATATTTTATTACTGTGTGCAACCACTATAAAAGGGTCAAAAGCAAGCATAGTGAGGTTCCAATTGAAAAGAGGCACTGAAACTATTGAGAAAACTGAAAGGGGGAGGTTTTATTTCTCATCAGCTGCAGGAGGCACAGAGCCAGAAGCTGGTGACGCTGAAATGTGCCAAGGAAACAGGCATAGTGAAAAGCCTAATTGGAATCATCACTTACCATCATGTACCTGTGCTACCACAAACAGAATGGAAATGTAGCACCTGCGAAACACCAGGCTGTAGTTCCTCAGTGAGCCATCTTCCAGGGAAAGTAAAGCATGCAGAAATTGACTGAAGATGTCTTTTTTAACCTCAGAAATGAGGACACAACCTGCTCTTCCTGGCTAATTAGAAGTGATTAGCTCTTCCTAAATCAATACACATACTGTACATAGACACCCTCGTGTCTTGACCCCAACACCCTATGGGGCTATAACAGACCTAAACCAGTGAATCCTTACAGCCACCTGTGATGGGCTTTGATGTTCTGTGTTCTGACTGAATGCCCACTTTCACAACAAAGCCATAAAAAATGAATGAACTAACACTGTGCTTATCAACAGAACAGCATTTACACCCTTATGCTGCCAGTGCAATACACAGGACCACCAAGACACTGCAGAGACTTAAAATGTTCTCCCATAAAACCCCATATAGTCAAAAAACCCCATATAAACCAGCAAACCCTGGAATAGGGACAAACTGAGATTCTGAGGGCAAACAGTAGAGACAAATTAGTTACAGCAGGGAATCACTGATGAAATACAAAGGTAATTTAAAACCCCTGCTCCTGTCCCTGCTGCCCTGCACCCCTATGTTGGTTTTTTGGGGTTTTTTTGTTCTTTTACAAAATGTCTGATCTTTTACATAGTAAAGTAAAACAATGAGGATCAGAGCAGGGAACAAAAATTCCTTGCTAGGAAAAAAGAGTATGTGCTCTTTTGGAGCACAAATTGCTAATTTTTAGGATTACAATCTTTATTGTCTCTTAATTGTCTGTAAAAGCCAAAAGTAACTGCCAATCTACAACGAGGGAAAGGAAAACTAAATCTTAGATCTTGATAGTTCATGTAACCAAATCCTATTTTGTGAATTGTCTAAGCTCTAAAATGCCCCAGGTTTATAAACCGAGTTTCCTGTAGTGGGGGGGGGGGGGTAACCAACAAAACCCTGGAAAAATATTTTGTCTCTTATCTCAGTTTTGGGTATCAAATTGTTATTGGTGTGTACTCTGTAACTTCAGCGTGTGTTAAGCACAAAACTTTCTACACTGAGACCCATTTCCAAGGGCTGGCAAACAAAATCTGAACCAACTAACAACTGAAAGCTTTGAAAATACTGGGAAAATACTCTGTGATGATGGAAACAATGATGTTCTCAAAGAAGAAAAATACAAACTGACTGTTGTCCATTTCAAGTTAAAATACACTACTGTCACTTTGCCCTTTTTTTGTTATCTATATTTTTCCATTTTCTGTGTCATGTTTAAACAATAGTTCATTTTACCAAGATCCATATATATTTTAGTATTGTGTGCACTTGCATCACTTGTGCCATAGTGACAGGAGCCACTGACATGCCAGTATCATGTGCTATGTGATTATGTCAGGCATTCTGTCCAAGAAGCCATCATCACCTATTTTACATTTGTCTGACAACTACCATCACAACTTCTGTTCCCCAACAGACTGTGGGTCATCACCATATTGGCCCCTCCCATATTAAATATCTGCAGATTAACAAGAAAGCAAAAACCTCAGGAGATGCCACTATTTTTAAATGACTAAACATTCAAGACTATGTATTTCCTCATATTTATTTTTTAACTGTATTTTTCTAAAACATATTAAAATAGAAAAGATGTTCATCTGATTCATACAAAGAAAATACCAATAATAAAATAAGTAATAAAATACTGAAAATATATGAAAGCACCAAAACATTAAAATATTCATATTGGCAAAGACTCTAAGAATATATTTCTGGCAATTTTACAGTAAAGTGCTATTCAATCCACTCAAATTAAGGAATTGGCATTTTAATAGCATGGTTATTATTATCTTAATGTTAAAAATTACTTTGTTTCTTTTCTCACTAAGACAACAACCCATTTTGTTGGAAGCAAAGAATTTGAGTTGCATGCACATAAAAATAACCCAAGTAACAGCTTCATTATAAGCAGTTAACAATATAAATTGCCAACTCATTAGGAATACAAAATACTGAGAAACAAACTAGGCAGAAATAAGATTAGTGAAAAATTAAGAAAATGCAGATGTGGTAAACCATTGTATAAATTAAGAGAGGACAGAAGACTGTGCACCAAACATTTCTGCAGACTTGCTTTTTACATGGCATTTTTTTAGTAATCATATTGCTGGCATTATTAGTTAATCTGTTTATTGTTTTAAACTGCCCTTTTCTACTTCCTAGAAATGATCCTACATCACCAACACACTGTAAGCAAAAAGACAGAAGTAGAGTATGACCTTTATTTTTCCTTAATAATCACTTCTCATCTACTGAAGTCAGATGACAAAACTAATAAATCTTTTACAAAGCCAATTTGGAGCAAAAATTAATCCAAGCAACATAATTATTTTAAATTTTTAAAACTCTTAAAGAGTGAAAATTTTAAATGTATGAAAGATACCATCAGTCTCCTTTTAAGCTTTTATCATTTTAATATACATATTTACAGCAATGAGTACAAAGAATCCTTGTTAGCAAAGTTCTTTCTAGCTTTTTGCACCATTTCCACAACAATTTCTGTGAAATGGCAGATGCAATACTTTTATGTTGCCTTCAAGTGTATTTAATCTTCCCGATTTGACTTGCTTTTTTCTTAATTTCATATGTACTTTAACCATATTGCACAACTCAGAGTAAGTTCTTACACTGACTAATAGCCTTTTAATGAACCAATAATCAGCCATCACAGTAAAGAAGTCAACTCCTACACTCCTTCTGTAATTTGAGTACAAGTTGCTTTCCAAAAAAAAAAAACCCAACAGGAATAGTGTCGTCTTGTTCATGTGTTACTTGGTAAGAAATGTTTACAATAACTTTTCATTTAGAAGAAGCACAAAAATAAGGAATTTAACCAAAGAAAGCAATGAGTCTGAATTATCAAAATAATTACTAACAACAAATATCTTCCTTTATGTGCATGTACATACACAGATTATATAAAAATCCACCTGTATTACATAATTTCTGTAAATTTTCCTAGAGATGAACAGATTAACCTTGGACTACACTAAGCTGACTGTTTGCATCTTCTATGGGAGTGATTCAGAATGTAAGAATGAATATGATGAAAAGAAATGAAATATTGTATTTAAAGTAGTTGAATAGAGGGGGAAAAAAAAAAGCAAAACAGTCTTAAATAATGTTGTATTTGGTTTCCTCCTCCCAGTTCAGTAGTTTTTATTGAGTTGTACAGTGAAAATAGGTCCTAGCTTCAACAACTTCGTCATGCCCTATTGTAAATGTCAACTTAGAGAATAACTTCAGTAATTTCGTTTGCTGGTCATTCATTTCTTCTATCTTTTCTTTCCCCAGGAAACTGTTCCTTGTTCATTGCTGTAGGCTCACAAACCTCATTTTGGCAGTTCCAGAATCCAAGTGCAGCACTGCAATCTTTTTGACTCCAACGAACCATGATAGGCAGCGGCACATCCAGGGCACAGCAATTCTTTTTAGCTTCTCTGGGCATAGGCCAGGTAGAAGCAGAAGGCAGCAACAGTAACTGATAGCAGTGATAAAACAACTGACAGCTGCTGGAACCAGAGGCAGCGATTCATCTGCTCTTCAAGTCTTTTATTAATCTGCAGTAAATGAGTTAGCTGAAAATAGAACAGTTTCATTAAGTTAGAATTACTGCACTTGAAAGTACTTGGCAATTTTGAGCTATTTTGGCAATAACTATAACCACAGAAAAGAAAAAGCCTTCTCACAGCAGTATCTCAGCAATACTTTTTCTATCACTACATACTTCAGGAATCTGTTCTACTAAAGGAGCTTCAAATCTTAAGTTATGGATAACCAATATGGCCTGTATCAAGCAGGTGACATCTTTACACTCAGAAGCAAAAGATACTACTAATGCTCATTGATATGCCAGATCTGTATATACACAAGAAGAATGAGCAAACTCCACTGAAAATTTGATGATTATTAAATCATTATGATTAAACAAAATAATTAAATCATTATCACTGATGTAGTTACTTTCAATTGCTGAGATGTTCAAACAGTATAATTTACAAAATACCAAAAAGGTTCAGTTTTATCTCTAGTGTATTCTATAATTTTGCTGAATACTGAGCACAAAGGAATGCACTATTACCTGTATATGTAAATCTTCATTAGTTTTTGCTGGAATATTAAATGCATTGTCTTTTAATGTCAGAGAAGAGGGCTTACTACTTTCTATGACGTGACATCTGAGCCTGTGAAAAGGGAACAAGAACACGCACCAAAAATCACAATTTAATGCAACGTTGTATAATTAACAGTAAACAATCCATCTTAAGTGGATAAAGTACCTGCACATTTAAAATTTAAGAGACAGTAATTATAATTACACTAAATTTAGTCCAGGTTTACAAAAAGTAAAGGCCAGGTTTGTATTCATCAGTAACTAATGTACACAGCACACTTGTAAGCAAATAGCCTCTCTCTATTGTTTCAGGGTCTGTCTTAAAAAAACCCAAATAAACTACAACACTTATTATGCAAGGAAGCGTAAGGTCACTCACATGATGCAGATTTTATTCAAAAGGGAAATACAGGATAAGCACTTTAAGCAAACACAAAGCAAGATTTAGGCATCAAGACTCACAAAATATTTTTTCCACAGTAGTTTTAGCCATGAGGGGGTAAAGGCAGCTCCAAAAAAACACAGCCCCGCAAAATATAACCCACAGAAAAACCCCAGGAAAAATCTAAGGCAAAAAACCAGTCAAAACTGCAGGGAACTTTTCCTAGACATGTTCAGTGATACAACCCAATGTGACTGGATGAGAGAGAAGAGTAACAGGTACATTCAAAAAAGTGTATGGGGAAATGTATTTTTTTAGTGATTTTTCTAGATGACTTTTTCACTACTAAATATCAAAAATACACATATGAACATGTGATAGGTTTTACAGACTTTTTCTATAAAATACTGATTTTCCCCAGTAGAAAGGGAATATTTTTAATATTGTCTAGAAAATAGTTTTGCATTTAATATGTCTGCTTTCCTTGATTGCTTCCTTTTAGAAAACTCAAGCGACACATTCTTATTAAATTATTAAAAAACCAAAACCCCTACTGTCCATGTGTATTGTCACATACATTCCTATTTTTTCCATTTAACTCTTAATCTGCACAAGAACAACAACAAGAAAAGAAGAAGAGCATGTACGGAATACCATGATAATCAGTTAAAACAGAGCAAAAGTCTCAGTAATGTATTTTGGTCAGTAAGCCCACAAGTGAGTTTGGAGAATTGTTCATTGATTATGCTATACAAGTGCTAGAACTCAGCCAAGCAATAAAAGCTAAAAAACCCCCAAATCCCTGTTAAAAGAAAACCATATGCTTACCTATGTTCCATCACTTTGGTCCTAGGGACTTCTTTCCAAAACTGAGTCAGTTCTGGCCCACCTGCTCCAGAAGACTGGTCCATTTCTGCTGCCATTATAAGGAAACGATCCTGCAAAGAAGCTGCGAAACCTGCCCTCAAGGAAGACAAAAAAAAAAAAAAGGCAACAGTGTGCTTAGATAAAATGACAATATTACAAGGAGGAGAGAAGCATTTTGCACAAAAGTACCATAAAATGAAAGCTTGTTTATTGCAGGACACGAGACACTGATTTACTACAAATAAATATATGGAAATCATTCTCTAAAGCTCAATAATTCTAATTACAGTTTTCAAAAAATGATATAGGTTTATTTTAACAGAACTAGTTTCATCTGAATAGCTCAAAGACAACCCAAAATTTTGTAAAGAGTGTATTCTCCAGCAAATTCACCTGTGCTTGCAACAATTTAGGAATACTGCAGATAAACTCCCACTGTAATAATGAACCAGCAAGACAACTGCCACTCAGACTTTCTGGGTTTTAAGATATGAAACAAAAGGGGTTGCAGACAACAGCTGCTTATGCCTGAGTGGAGTAGTAAATCAGTACAGCCAGTTACTCAAATCCTTTCTGACACCCATGTTTTTGTAACAAATAGTACCATTTTCATACAAGAGTCAAGTAGACATGGGCACCAGTCAGTCCTACAGCAGCAAGCACATACAACCATCAGTGTCTAGAGCTTAAGTCTAGTAATACAACTTGCCCAGATTTCTCACAAAATCTATTTTTTTACTTACCACCATGAAGAGAGACTATTATATCTAATGATGTGCCAGGTTCACAGCTGCTGTTACTGGGTTTAACCCTGTATTTTTCAGGTGCAGTTGTTCTCACCTATAAACAAGAAATACGAAGGATACAATAAGTGCATCCACAAACTACGGTTGCTTCATAATTCCTCTCGTTCTGTAATAACTAAATCCCCAAAAGCTTCACTATTAGGACAAGTCTCTAAAATACATCATTTTGTAGGCATAATAGGACTCTTGCCTATTCCTTTTTCCTCCCTCTCAACTGCTTTTATCCTTTGTTTTCTTGCATTTGCTATTTTTCTTTTGCATACATATTTAAAACCAGCCAAGAATGTGTTATAATAAATATGAAAATATGAAAACTTTAAGTTATTTTAATGTGCAGAGAATGCAAAAGATGGGAAAAACCCCACAAAGATGCATGTAAACTCAGTATTTCTGAAGCAAATATAACTATTAATTCCTTTGATAGTGACATTTGCAGATGGATCTGCATCATTTCAGAGCAACTTGTTTCCAGCCAATATTTAAAAATTCTAAAAAGGTGACTTTTTAATGCTCAAGCCTTTCTTTTTCAAGAAGTATTACTCTCACTAAAAAACTAACCATCACTTTAGCTCTTTTTTAGTCAGTGCTCCAAAGATTTGTAATACTAATTATCCCCTTTAAGGTGGTACATCATAGGGATAAATTCAGCCAGATTTCTTTAACCTGCCTCAAACATCACAACACAATAAAAAATTTTGTCTATAAAATGGATTTAATAGTATCCTTCCTCCTGACACAAAACAAGAAAAAGCTACACATTTAGTAAACCAGGCCACACATAAGACACTTACTTTAAAAGCCACTACATTTTTAGTGACGTTTGTGAGAACTATCAAACATTTTTTCTCTCCGGTTTCTTTGGATCCAAAATATAGCTCCTCTGCTGGGCTAATAGGAAATTTTAAAAGAATTAGTTTCTTCAGATTATCTTTAAAACAGATCATAAAAAAACCTGATCACACCTCCAGGAAAATAAAATACTTTCTACCCTGCAGCTACAGTCAGCATAAACAGATTGTAATGAAAAAAAGCTGTGAAAACAAAACGCAGAAATTTTGTAGTGAAGCTCAGGGTTGACTCATGACAAGTGGAACTAGCTGCCTCAGCTGATTACTGCCCTTGACTTCTGCCATCTGTAACAGCAGGAACAGCCAACAGATATACAGTCAGCTGCTTAATCCTTTGGCAGTGTGTTAAGGGAAAGCATCCTTGGTTTTAATTTAGACTCATTTTAAGGAATACAAGGTGTCACAGACAGGGAGTAATTTCCACCTCAAACATCTGTCCTTGTCATGGATATAGTGCACACATAAGAGAAGGCAGATATCCATGACTGGCAATCATTTCAACCACGACAGCTGAATTCTCTTGTACTTAAGAGTCAGTCTTCACATACTTGTGCTATCACATGCATAAATAAAGTTACTGCCTGCTTTTAATATTCTTGCACAATTAAGAGTCATGCATGAGATATTTTAAACCACATCAAACACAACTCATTTTGGATAAGGATTCAAATGAACACAAGTAGGTAAAAGGCAGGGCATGCTCATATAATACAAATTGAAAGGAAACTTGAGTAGCAAGTGAAGAACTTTTTTTCATTATGCCACATTAGGAGCACACAAAGAACTGCTGTACTACTCCATACTACAGAACTGCATATTCTTTTTCAAAACATGTGATTTTTTCCCCCATGTCCTCTTTTTAGAATGCCAAATTCATGCTACTTTGACCTCCTCCTCAAAAGACCTCCTTTTATAGTACCAATCATTCTTTCTCCTCCCACTTAAACCAGTGTATGAGCTGAGAAGAAAACCCTTTGGGGCTGTAGGACAAGTGTGAACGCCCATGCCGGAAGGAAGGCGACTGTGATGATAGGGTGCTGATGTTTTACAATGCATTAGTCAGTCCACATGACTAGACTACTTCTTTTGCGGTGGGAAAGAAGGAAGTGTGCCAAATAAGGTAGAAACCAAAAAACTGATGGGTTTAAATCAGGTAATTCCCTCCTCCTCTCAGTATTTTTTCATTTCCAAATTCTCAGTTTAAGTAACCAATGCTAGGGAATGGAAAGATTGTAGCTACAAAATATTTTAGCTATCTTAATACTGTACTACTGCAGCTGTGTGTAACAGCAATTGCAAGATGAACCATAAGTGAAACAAGATAACATTAACTAGCATCAAAACAAGCCACAAAAAGAGATCAAGGGAAGGAACTTCTGCCAGAGCCTGATCTCTCTTGTTCTACCAACTATGGCCATTGATCAAAGGAAAAAAAAAGGCTTGGGGACCACAGCTGTATGGCTCTTGTCTGTGAAATCAAGTCCCACAGCACTGGGGGTAGTTGGTATGTAGCCATGAGGAAGGGGGGGTTGTTTAAACAAACACCCAAGCTTTTTCATTTTTACAGAAGCAAAAATTTCTATACTCTGATGTGTGTGACATAACCAGCTTGTACTAGAAATTCTCGTACCACAACACACCACAAGCTGCTCTTCTTCCAGACAGTGCAAGGAAACCGCTGCTTTTTGTCTGACCAAACAATTCAATTATGGAGAAGGAAAGTCCGAGCCAGCCTTTCATTGTAAGGCATACATGGCAAATACAATTGTGGTCTAAATGAGAGAGACAGCTGACTCAGGAGCATGACTACAAATACAAGAAACAAAAGAGCACAAGGGCCCAGCTTTGGTCCACAATTTTATGGTGCCAGAGCTGCAGTGCCTCAGCTGTGTGCTCAGGCTCCAGGCTGCTCCCTTCACAGGACAATGCTGGGAGATAAGCAAGGATGCAAGTTAATTCCTGGGGGCAGAGCTTATGGTCTCTGTGATAGGTGCCTACAACTGGCTATGAATGGCACTATATATTATTGGTTCAATCACCTTCAGTTCAATGGCCTGTGAATCAGTGCAGGAAAATGAAAACTAGTTCTAGCTTCCACAGAGGGAGAGCATTAATGAAGAGCAACAGCTACACTCAGGAGTTTACTTTAAAAACAAAACAAACAAACAGCAAGGACAATGGAGACAGCAGTATTTTATTTTCCATGACAGCAAGACTACAAGTATTAACACCACTATTCTTGACTAAGTTTACTCTTCCAGGTGTTGCAGTCCATGTAAGTTACTTCTATTCAATGACAGCTTGAAGTATTTTAAGAGAAAAAAAAAAAGGCAGTTTCTGGGGGTGTTGGAAGTGTTTTAGCTTATTTGGATTTTTTTGTTGTTGTCTGCTTATGATTTGTGCCCCTTTTTTTTTTTAATTAAAAAGTGAATGGAAAAACATCTACATTTGTGATTGTTCCAGAAAATGTTTAACATTCTTTGTAATCACAATTCTGCAGTCTATGCCTTTGTCTTGCCATACAAGAAACTAAGGCTATACAGAGGAGGTTTTTCATTTCAAAATTAGGAAAAATTTACACATATAAAATATATTTATGCTAATGAGCACATTATTATTCAAATTCATTCCAAAACTAATCAATACAGTACTTAAAAAGTTAGCTAAGAAATTACCTAAAAATAGATATTTTCTTCATTCATCTAATAGCAAACTGAAAGTGAAAATAAAAGTTACCATCTAAATCAAATTCTAAACAAGCATCCTAAACTGAAAGGCAGTGAAAAGAAAAAGTTATATTGGCTAATTGATTTCTTTTTCCTAGTTTAATGATAAAAAGCAAATTAACTGCAAGATGTAGCATCTTGGACAACAAAACCTTCTGAGTAGGTATGTCATTTATAAAGCCCTTTCCACATAAAATGAATTGGACCCATTCCTTAAGTTTAACTAGAGGAAACTACTAGTGTAGACATTTATATCATCATAAGCTAAAAGAATTCAAGCAAGATACAACAGTGAAAACTGGCTTGATGAAACATGGTTTTTTTGTTAAGCCAGTGCAATCAATGTCAACCACTGCTCTCACTACAGGTAAGGACATGCTTAGTCAGATGGTTTCTCAATATAAACAAAACACTTCTACAATTCTATGGAATATACATCTATTCATACAAAAAGCATGCCAATCTTTGGTGACACCAGAAGATTTACTAAAATCTTGTAAAACTAGAAAAATTCTTTGAGCTTTTTAAAAAGCCTTCTTAAAAAGTTGTTTATAATTTGTTTTCCTCCAATAGTCTGAAAAAAGTTTATTTTGAAAACCAACTAGAGTTAAGTATTCAAATGTCCAAGGCACATTGTAAAAAGAAAATTAAAGAAAATTATTATTACCTGATATGTAATAAAGGTCCTTTAAAAGTGGTTAATGCTTTCTTTGCATTTTTTGGTTTGACCTCTGTTTTGTCAGTTTCCTCTGATTTGGAAATTAGTTCTATAGAATTCATCTGAGTAAAAATGATAGTTATAATGATTAACTAGAAACCTGGATTACATGTTACAGAACCATGCATGTATTTTAAAGAATATGGTGAGGCTTATTTCAACAGTTTACATATTACAGACCAAGCATTATATATATTCATTCCCTGAAGCTGCTCGAAGTCCACTGAATAAAATGATTTACTATAGAAGTTACATAACACATTAAACATGCATGAAACAAAACTTCTGCTTTGTTTTTTTCCCATGTATTTTCCTGCTGCCCAGGTCAGTTTTTGAAAACTCCAGACACACTAAGTTATAGCACTTCAAATATCTAAGATTATAAAGCACTGGTATTACTCATCCACTGCAAATTAAAATTAAAACAGATGCCCCAACACAATCACTGAACAGAAAACCTAGTACCAATTCCACAACTCATTGCATTGCAGGGTTGCTAAACGTATCTTCATTGCTTTTAGATGAGACTCTGAAGTATTGCAGAACATAAAAGAAATAATGCTGATTGAATTGGTGCTTTCAAAACTGCAGGTACCTCTTAGGTTCTGAGGGTTTTCTTCCGTAACATTAAGAAAATACATGCAAAACAGGGCAGGTGCTGGGGGGGGATGTGCAGAAGACTGAAAGAATTAGTGATATCATGATTCCAGATCAGCTGGCTGAAGAGTTTATTTAGCCTCCTTTTTATTCCACTTTTAATACAGAGAAAAGACATGAAGAGAATTCAGTTCATGCAAGTTTGAAGTATGGGAATGAAAGGAATACAAAACTTTATATGAAATAGGCTATATAAAAAGAACCCACACAGCATCTTTTTGTTTAATTATATAAAAGTGATAGTAAAAGGTTAGTATGTAAATACACTGCACTAGTTATATGTTGGGCTTTGTTCTACATAAACTACCAGGAAAAAATATTACTATATGTCTTGGGGTGACACAAAAGTGGAAGCATCTACAGGACAGGCACTTACTAACCAAGTTTATCACTCATGATTCCCTCTACTGAAAAAAAAATGAGTAGCACCTTGGTTACACTGTATAAAAGTGAAAACAATTATTTGCTTTATGGTATTTCAAGAGTAAAAAAAGTAAAAAAGCCAAAATACCTTAAGTAGAAAGCTAAGTCACCCAAGCAAATTAAAAGCCAACAAACACTGAGGCTTATTAAGCACCAAAGGAACTCACACACTGAGCAGAAATTCTCCATGTTTCCATATCTAAGAATCATACACTGAAAAATGTGCTACAAGCAAAACAAGCTACTGAGTCTAACTGTGGTTATGTAATGCTTCCTTTTGACCTTAAGGTCAGTGAAATTATCTTTTTATTTTTTTAAAACTGGCCAAGTTGCAAATAACAGCTGGAATACCTAGTGAGCTACATGTTTCAAATTATTCTGACAAACCTGGAACGGTAAATGAAACTGTATTCTACTCCATTAAACAGAAGTTTTGCAAGTCATATTCCAAAATTAATTATGACAATAAGCTAGTGAATTTCAAATTTTTTTTCTACTATTTTCAAGAACAATATCCCCAGTTACTATTACTGCATATTCCTAAATATCACTTCATATGAACTTGTGTAAAACAATGCCTTTATTTCTGGATAAACAACACTGCAGGAAGATTATGTTGCAAAACATGATTGATGGAGTAGGAATACTCCAATTTCTCCTGAGAATAAATGAAAACATTCGTATGTTAAAATTTTATCAATAATTTAAGATAACAAATTAACATCCAGTAGTGCATAAATATTTAACTTAGTATTTTCTCATGTACATACTGATTTAAGATTCAGAGAAAACGAGATATATTTTAACATGGTCACCACTAGATATCCCAAGATTAAAAAGAAACCAACTAGAAAGACAGCCTTTGAAAACAAAGTACAGAAACTTTTATCATTTTACTGCACAATTCACTATATTCCAAGAGATGTGCACTAAATATTTAGTGCACATTTTACACATTCTGAAGCAGAAACTTGGCTTAATAGACCAAGAATCAACGCTGAAACTGAAACTATAATTCTTCAGTTTTCCTGAGTTCTTTTGTCAAATTGGAAGACAGAAAAACTGTTGAAAAAGTACAACACAAAGACAGACAAGTAACCAAAATTATATGCCTCTTGTCCCACTTTGTAACCATCTAGCTAGTCTTGCCTAAATCTTCAGTTAGATACCTTTTTCTGATTAAGGTTTTGTGCTTCATTCAGTTCCCCAGCCTCCTTGGTGTCTGCATCTATCTCTTCTTTACTTTCATGCTCATCTTCACTTGTAATGGGCCCATTTTCACATAAAGGAGTTTGAAAATCATCATCAACCAATGGAGGATAACTGTACTTGAAAGAATCCTAAAAGATAAAGAGATTTATAACAGAAGAGTTATTCAAGAGGATTAGAAGTACCTTCTCTAGGGTTTTTAAAATGGAAATACTGTCATTGTTTCTTGTTTCACATTACTTTTGTTTCATTTATCTATTTCAAGTTGCACCCCTATACAGAAAGCTGACACCAAGAGTTTCTATTTTATCCACAGACAAATAAATAGTCATCCAATGAAGCCAGTAAACTGTAACTGTTATTTATATTCACAGCAGAACTGCAGAAGCTGTTCTATCAAGGATCAGCATTCAGAGTCTTATTGCTGAAGTTCTCTTCTTAAGTTCTCAAAAATGTAGTTTAAAACTTATGATAGCTATTTCTAAAAATATTACAAAAGTGATGAAAAACATCAGTTGTTCCTTGTATGTTAGTTTCATAATGGTCTGCTTAAAAAAAAGAAATAAACCCCAAAATCATGAAACAACCCCAAATAATCCCTGAAGTTTAACATAATGTGTGGATGTTTAGCATATCCTGCAATTCAGATCTTAGTCTTTGGAATGCCAAATCGATTTAAAGACCATACTTAAGACATCTGAGTAATGCAGCAGCAGAATACTTAAGTTCTCAATGACTCTACAGTAAAGGTAGATCCATTGGAAGATCAGTAAAAAACAGTTTTTGCTAACTAGAAATTCTCTTAACATTCTCAAAATAGTTTCATTAAAAGTAATGTTAGAGAGTGTTTGAATGGGGATCTCTGTTCCTACAGCATTTTCAGTTTTAAGCATTGAGTAAACTGAATTAGTCTGTCAGCTTTTCCAATGGAGAAAAGAAACATAGCTTTGACTCCTGTGAGGCAGACTTGAGCAATGCCCCCGCTCCCCAAACAATGCCTCCCTCAGCAGGGAGTTACAAAAAGGTGTTCCAAGAGAGCTCTCCATAACCAAGTACATTTTCTCAAAACAAGGAATAATGTGATGTTAAGAGAAATTAAAAGGGAAAAGTCTTAAAGGGAACCATTCAAAGAAACCACAAACAAAACAGCATACTTCCTCCTCATCTATAATCAAGGCCTAAATCACATCTATTCTTCAGGCTGTAGCAACAGTCAAAGACCTCTAGCTGAATGAAACAGGTATTCCCTGGCTCAAACAATATCCTATTAAGGGCCTGAAGGACAAGCTTTAAGTATCAGTAACAGACTAAATCACTATTAGAAGAAAAGACTCCAGTCTGCTAGAAACATTCCAGTAGTCTTGCAGAACACTGACATCCCCCATTTGCAAAAACAAGACAGAGATATCCAGCTTCCCCTTATCCAAACCAATAAAGCCTTTTCACTCCCTTCCAGCATAGGATGAAGGGCATATAACAAAGTCACCTTAATAAAGGGAAATTAATTTTGCTGCATGCTTTACTTGGCCTTGTTAATCCATGCTGCTGGATATCTTCAACAGCTGAACAAAATCTCATCGGTGGGACAACTCAAAGTCCCACACTTTATAGTTACAGTGCTTGAGTTTCAGTGACATGGGTATATCTACTAACAGGGTGAAAACCTCAGCCAGGTAAACAAGACGGATTTATTCAATGCCTGATACATCCATTCTATAGACTTACGGCTCTTTCTTATATCAGATCCAGAGAATTCATGCTATTATTTTTGGCAATTTTTGTAGAGGTGTCTTAATCATAGTAGCAATATTTTTAAAGATTACGTGTATAGAGCAGTCATGAAGCCATATGCAAGCTTAGCCATGTCTTAACTTCAGGCCACTGACCTATACAAGGTACTTCCAAGAAAACCTGTGAGCTATCAATTTAGATACCCAGGTGAAGAGCACAGAAGCTGCATACATTGTTCAATATTGGCACCAGTTGAGGGAATCTTGATCCTTGTTAAATCCATCTTCTGATAAAGAAAGACTGAGCAAAACAGCAAATTAAAACCCTACTGTGTGTACACGCCTTGCATCACAATGTACACTATATGTACAATAGTCTTGGAGAGAAAAAATCTCCCTGGTCAGTCAGAAATGTGTATGCCTTAAGAACTGGACTGTTCCATCAGCTGGAAATGGCAGAATGTGTGATACAATAGACAAGAAAGCCAGAAAACACTACGTTAATATTTTTCATTTAGTAACGAATGTATACTACCAAGTGGCTCTTGAGCATCTAACCCTAATTTTCCAGGCTGCCTAGCATTAGCTAGCTCCTAGATCTGTCTTGGGCAATTTTGACAAGCTCTCCAAAACAAACCTGCTATAAAGAAAATGACCTCTGTGCATTAAGGACAAGAACCACGCATGTGGTGCATAGCATGTATGGATTAGCAGTATGGTAATAGCCACAGCCAACAGACACTGATGAGGACTTGAATGGAACTTAGATCAAATTCATATTCCAAAGTCCTACAAAATCCAAGTTTCTGTTTTCCATAATTAGTTTTAATGGTTTTGATACTCTGGAGACACCTTTGCCCACTAGTTGTCTCAAATCAAGCCTGTAATATTCCTCCTTTCTCAGCTGGCTGACAGTCGATCAAAGGATTTTAAAGCTATGGAAAGTTTCTGGTTCATCTTTTGAGTGACCCTGAGACAGACTTAAAACATGCTTAAAGATAACTTCAGTGAGACATTGAAGCTTGGAGGCTTCCAACAGAGACAAAGAACAGTTCCCTTAGTCAAGAAAAGTAGTCACTGACTCCAACATTATTAATTCTATGGATTTTTTTTTGTTACTTCCAGAACTAGTCTCTAACATTCTTCTGGAACACAAAGAACATAAGTGCAGTGGAATCTTGGTATCTCTCCAAATCTTGGTATCCACCAAATGATCTGCTTCACTAGTTGTGTACATCTGGCAAGACCTGGCTTTTCAAAGCTGGATCCTAGTAGGGGACACAGCAGAAAGATGAGTCACAGCCACTGTATTGAATACAAAGGATGCACAGATATGCTGTGCTCTTCACTGGCATTATGCTTGTTGCAAATATGAAGATCTGTAACTAAACATGTGGAAATCAAAGATGACAGAGAGAGAATTGGAAGAAGGCAAAAAAAAAAAAAAAAAAAGTCCCTCACAAACAAAACCAAACACTTGAGAGAAAAATGGAAGGAATCAATTTGTGCAAGTCAGATACTGCATTTGAAAAAATGCCAGGCCTGACAATACTAATAATGGTGAATTGTACTCTACCTAGTCGCTTTAAGAGAAGCCAAGGTTAATCACATCAAGAAAAGTTAAATTCTGAGAAAAAGCATTAAATTGTCTGTTGTCTGGTCACTGAAAAACTCCTTGCTATTAGAGAGATGCAAAGATCCTGCCTTATTGTACACACTGAAGAAACCTTGGGAAGAAAGATCCAGAGCACAGTTTTGGAGTCTCAGTATTTGCTATCGATTCTTCCAAATTATGACAGTTCTGAGGTTAAAAGCTCAAAACACCCATCAAGTGAAACTCAATACTTAGACAAAGCATGTGCTGGTTCAAAATACAGGGCTTTTAATAGGCAGATACAGCTGTTTTTCTGAAATTGTCAAAACCTCAGGAGTCCTTGTCAAGCAAGTTTACTACTATTCCACTACTCTATTTCTGCCACTGCAACTTCCTACCCCAGATAAATGATTTGGATAAGCTGCCTCCATGATTCTGAAACTTGTTAATGCTTTCAGAAGACGAGCAACATGGAGCCAGCTTGATCAGCAATGAGACCTTTCAGGCCCAAGGCAGGATTAGAGATAACTACAAGACTGCATGTTCCATCAGATGCTTCAGCAGGGTATTTAGCAAAACCACAGGTTCTATCTTTAAAGACATAATGAACTATTGGGTAAGATAGTTTAAAAAGCCGATGGGAGATACTCAGCTTTAATGAGGAAAAAAACTTGCCCCTCTATTGCAACAATAGGACAACACCACAGGAGCCAGGCCCAGAACCATTGCTAAATAACATTCCTTACTGAAACCACTTCAGATATCATCAGCCCTTCCCTCAATGCCCACTCCTGTGGTGCTGCAATTTCAGCTTTCTTCCACCTGAGAAAGTTCTTACATGAGACTAGGAGTTGGGGCAGCAATTTTTCATGGAGAAAAAGGGTATCTTTTCTTCAAGAATCACATCCACTTTTTAAAGGCTGCTAATCTCAGTTAAATAAAAATCAAGGTAACATCTTTTTATGTTTCCCAAACAAGTTTCATAGGTTCTGGCCACAATAACACTACCCTGAACTCATATAGAAAAGAACATGTCCTCCCCTACTATTGCTGAAACACAACCCTCCTTTTCTCCAAATTGTTACTGCCATAATGCCAAAAGTACTTCAGAAAATAAAAGGTAGAAAAAAACTTTAAAAGTAACTCCCCTGCAATGGGCTTATTCTACTACCATAAATGGCCTATAAACATTTTAAAGCATCATTTTTCTGCAAATTTACTCTAAAGATTATGCAATACTGATCTACTAGCCTTGTGAAGAGTGAAACCTGTTGTGCAAGTTGCTTGTGCTGTTCCACTCTTTAGATTGCACTAAAACTGGATTCTGATTCTGTTAAACTGATGCTGCTTGTACCACTTTGGAGCTCTACTATACTCTTTGATGACAATCTTCTACAGCCATGTCTTAAAATGCAGCCCTAGAGACAACAAAGGAAAAATAGCTACAATATAACTGTCTTCAGTGAATTATAGCTTTGGAGCAGGACTAGAACTCCCAGAGGGCCATGAAACCTACCTTCTGTTCATAGAACTTGTTTCATAAACAAACACCACCTCTAATTCATCAGAGAGGAATAAAAGTACAAGGAAGAATGACACTTAAAAAAGATAATTTTTCAGACCTTTAAGAAAAATTAAGCCGTTTCCATTGACTTATAAAGGGATGAATGATTCAGAAAAAAATAGTTCTTTATTTGAAGAGTGCCAATACCAAATTCTCATGAAGTTAACCTATTTTATATTACCATGACTTTAAAATTATCATTGGCAAAACAATTTCAAGAAATCTCTCATCTGTGAAGTGCCAACCCTCGACGCCACATATGGGATTTATAGAGGTGTCTCAATCTATCACAACAGAAACATGAAATGTTACTATACTTACAGTTCCCCCCATGTGAGGTGGCAGATACTCTCCACTGATGTATTCCTGCACATCACTCTTGTTTGTGAACTTTAACATGCTTATTGCATCTGGGCCAAGCCAACCCTTCACGATTTTAAATGCAGCTTTAAAAAACAAAAGAAAACACCAAACAAAACAAAAGGTATATAGAAGACGTCAGGAAGGGAGTTTTGTTATTTCGGTTGTTTTTGTAGGGTTTTTTCAGTGTATTGGTAGATCTTACACAACACAAGTGAGCTGCATCCCTCAAGATACTACAGAACCTGCTCTGAAAGTATCTATTATGATTGGAATAAGCAATGCAAGGGAAAAAAGGTATTATTTACAGAGAAAATGGAAAGAGTATCTTTGATTTAATAACTGACAACTCTGTTGTCTTGGAATTTAGCCCTTGAAGTAGAGAGTGGGTAAAACCAGTTGTATTTCCAAATCTGCGTGAGGGAGGTTGGGAAAGATACACACACACACTCTTCGTCGCTGAAATGTTTTGCTGATTTAAAGGATATTTGTTTAGATCTACAAAGCATCTACAAAGACCATTGTTATTTCAGTGATAGTAAAACATGAATATGTACGAAAATATAAATCCAACATAAAAATATGTATTCATATGACAACAGAAGAGGAATAATATATCTATCCTGTACGCTATAGCTACAGATAATTATTGAAATACCCATATCAGAATAAATGTAACCACAGTTACAGCATGCAGTGTCAGGCATCTAACTTAAACTGTGTATTCTAGTTTTGAGCTGGTTATAAGTCACCATCACTGCTGATGATTGAATTGCTGAAAGGATTCTAGTTAAAAAGCATTCAAGAAATAAATTATTTATCAAGGTCTCCCAACCTTTAAAAACAGCAGGACAAATACAAACTTCATGTAAAGTATGATCCAAAATACAATGATAGAAGGAAAAATAAAAAGTATGCAACCTTTAAACTGACAGATTTAAAGATGCATGTTTAACAAACTTCATTATTCATCTGTATCTACACAGAGCAGAAAAATGCTTCTTATTTATGCTGCTGTATTTTAAAAGTTATCACAATCCGAAAAGAAAAAAACAACTTACCGTTCATTATCCATGGCATTTCAAATATTACTATCTTTGCTAAAAAGAAAAAAAAAAAATCTGAATACCACATGCTAGGTATTTCTCTGTTTAAGAGAAAGCACAGCAGTAATATGCATGTAAAAAGTAAATATTCACTTTTACAAACCTCCATGTTCACTTTCCTGTATAAGCAATTTTGTACAAACCTATTGCTATTTAGAAACATTAGCTGCTTGCTTGGAAAACAGGTAATAAAATTCCAAGTTATACATTGTTCATATACTTCCTGGGATATTACTTTTCTGACCTATTGTTACTAATAACTCATCTCCCAAATAAGGCAAAGAAAGGCAAGATCTCAATCCAACCTAAAAAAGCAGCTACTGAACAGAAGAATGTTTAACAAGTACATTCAGCACCCCCTACTTCACAAAGAAACAAATAAACATAAGTCTTTGTATATCTATTTTTTCCAAATATTCTTTATTTTAGCATAGAAATTTGAAAATACTTGTGTCCCAATTATTTTTCCTCTTGAATGTCAAAATAAAAAAAACAATGTTGCACTTGCCTTTAAGTTTGATATTTGATCAAAGCTTTGAACTTTGATCAGCAAGCTGAAATCTAATATTCAGAGTTTAAGCAGTTGCTGTATGGATTTTCAATATTCACAGACATTTTCACCTAAAATTTACAACATATTTAAGATGAGCTAGCATAAACTATGCAGTGTTTGCCTATGCTTAAAAAAGTTATCAGGCAAGCATGCAGGGTTTTCTAAGCGTGCACACAAAAATGCCTTTTCAAAATAAACCATTTTCATTTTCAGAAGAATCACTGCCCCTCATAATTTTCTAGAGCCCTTCATTCTTTGACCCCTGAAGACTCGTAAAGGATACACACTGTCATGAAAGTTTGTAAAGCTTCTACCCAAGTAACAGGGAGCAAAGGAAAACAAGTCAATTCCTTTCTATTATATGCTTATAATAATTTTAACCATGTATAAACATGTATTAGATTATTACTTCACAAAAAGACGGTTGATTTTTGATGAAAGTAAAGTTTATTCACAATACAAAGTTGTGTTGACTTAAGGACACAAGAATATCCTGACTCTATAACATTCACATGTTCCATGAAGTTACTCCAGAAAACACATGGAAAAAAACATTTCATCTTCCCTATCTTCTACCATATTATGAAATGCTCTTGTTACACAAGTCTACAATGTTTAATATTTAATGTACAATACTTACTGAGGAAGTTTGGGTAATAATCTGTAAAACAATTGACAATAAACCGGACAAAATCCAAGTCCTAAGAAACAACAAAAAAAATAAATCACAACATAAATGCAAAGCAAACCAAAATATTAAAAAATACAGGCTTAGTTAAGGCATTTAGTGAATAGCACAAGATAGTTATATTGTAGCCAACTGTGTTCAAATTTTATATACACTACGAACATCCTCAAAACACAATGCAAGGCTTTTTCCTTCACTAAACTGCTGCAGGATTGTGGCCACACTTCCCCTTATGATCTAAGAAAGAAGTCAATAGACCTATGATCAGTGCAATAACTAACATATCTAAATTACTGCAGAGCTTCAACAGGGTTTAAGAAGTGCACAAAAGATACAGGAAAAATAAACCTTTAGCACTGGAGAAGCTTGACAGATGGAAGAGTACTAAATATACTGAAATTTCCCATCAATAATTATCCCACATACTGTTCAATGTACTACTGCACTCAGTATTGTATTTACAAAGGAAAAAAAAATAGGTTTGCCTTTGAAGAGAATTGTTTGGTTTAGTATTAATTGGTGGCATGCAGAGAAACTGTGGGCACTCAAAAGAGCTGCTTCTATACCACCCATTTTCAGGATGCCTCTAGCCAATGAGCAACTGCACAGAAATAGTACAGTCAGTCTCCTTTGCAAAATCCAGGTATAATGGAACTGGCTACACAGCAAAGGGCAAGGAAGGCTTTTTATGAAACAGGTATAGAAACAAAGTAAGAAATACCTTACCCCAATAAGGTACTCAGGTGGGAAGCCTGCCATGAGTACTTTCCCCAGTCCTTTTAACAGAAGTGACCACTACTACTACTTTCAGAAATAGTACAGAGTGTTTCTGGCTGAGGATCCAAAGCCTGTCATAACAGTAAGAATGGGGAAGGGGCTCCTAGGTTGATGTAAACACACTACCAAAACATTTGTGGACAGAGTGAAAAAACCTCAAAAAACTAACACTGTGTAAGAGGTCTACCCACAACCTGAAAGCTTTTTAAGTGGCTTCAGCAACTAGAAACTAACTGAAAGTTTGACATCTTTACAGGCAGAAGGTGGCCTCTAATAGAAGCATTTATCTCAACTGTCTGTTGCTTGTACTAAATGCAGTATCTTTCATTTAAAAGCATAAACACAGTGACAGATTAGAATGATTAGGAGAATCTCCATTAATCAGGATGCTGCTCTCTATTCTGCTGCCTATCCAAAAGCAGCACTACCAGACAGCAGAAGGATAGAGCCATTATTTTGATGAAAGTCTGGAATTAGAAGTGCAGATTTCACAGACCATTCAATAACTGCATCTATTCTAGTTACCTGAACTGGTGGAACAAGCCATGAGCTATCAGAATTATCTCCTGCATACCAGTGATAAAAGTGATATAGTAGATATCCATAGCAATGGAACAAACAAATGAGGCATGTTCTGGAAAAGAACTCAGATATCCAAGTTCTTTTTCTTTTAGGAGAAATTTATCATTTATTCCACATGGCTATGAATAGCCATTAAAAATATATTCCTGTTCTGTGATAAATATACTAACGACAAAGGAAGACTGTACAACAGGACAGTTACAGAAGCATTTGCTGAGATTTTGTCTTTGGAGTCTCAAAGACACAGGGGGGAAAAAAAGCTGCTTCAGGATATGCTCCATAAAACCCAAATCAGATTAGTCTTTCACACCAAGGAAATTATTACAATCCTTTACTCCTGTTATATAAAGCTGTGGTTCCAGTATTATCTTTAGGAGTATGGATAGACAGCTGTCACTGCACAGGTAAGAGCACCAACCCCACAAAACAGAATCACACCATATTTATTTGTCAAAATACCTCCTCTTAAGATGGTGGCCCTATACTGCAGAGCTGCAAGGTCCTAAATGCAATATTAATAATCTTGCCTATGCTAGGTATAAACAACTCTTTGGAAATGGGTTTGGGGGTGGGTTTTTTTGCTTATATTTAAATTCATTCTTGCCATACTACCACCACAAAAAAAAAAAAAAAAAAGGCACAAAGATATAAGTTTCAGCCATTCCTGTAATAACAGGACCACATGGCACTTGGTAAGAAAATTTAAATTATTCTATAGAAATACATTTTGGTTTTTAACCTACAGACAATCTGTGAGATTTTTAGTTATTAGATTAAATCAATAAAGATATACTGATAGGCAAGATCTCAACCTTGCAATCTAAACCAGCTTTGACTCAGCTCAGTCACCAAACTAAAATCAAGTTTTCAGCATGTTGCAGAAGACAAAGTTTAATATGTAACAAAAGATTTTGGAAATTGCTCATGTCATGGGAAAAAGCCCTACATATTACTAATGTCAATGATTGTTAAGTTATTTAGGTGTCAATGACCGTACAGGGACTTCCTTTTTTCTAGGAACACAGGTAATATAATCCCAAAAGCAATCAAGACAAGACAGTAAAAATACTTACTATGTGACTGATTCCAGTTTCAGCCATGTCAAATACCACTGTTAAGGGCTTTCCATGATCTCTCTTGGCATAATGCTCTAACCAAAAAGCGACCAGTTTCTTTTTGTCAAGTTGCTGTTTAGGATCTCTTGTATGATGTTTCACTTTGAACCAAACTTGGACAAAAACACACACGAAAGTTGAAACAAAAGATCCACGCTAACAGAAAACATCATGCAAATAACTACAGAGGATGCACTGAAATGTATTAACACCTCTGAGTTTGTGTTCTACATTTGTCCTGACTTTGTGACCACTGAACAGCCAGAAAAACAACTGTACACCTCTTCACATACCCCTGACTTTTTTTTACTGTAACTTTTTAAAAATTGAAAATACAAAGAACTACACTCCAGAAGAAACATTAAAGCAGAAAACCACTTTTTGTGTATTTAAAGACTATTTACCTAGATTAGCATTTCATAATTTAAAATTAAGTCACACGGTCTTCAGACAATATTGTATTCAGCATATATTCTAAGTATTGCTGCAAAATTAATGTTTCCTTTTCTGCTTAGGTTTTTTACAGCATTGCAGTTGATGTGTTTTGAAAAACTAATTATACACACATTAAGAATTATATAAAAAGCAACAGATCTTTCTAAAATAAAATTTAAAATTTCTGGAGGTGAGCAACATTGTATAAATGAAAGCCCAGTGCATATTCTTCTGGAATAAAAAAAAAAATTAGTCATACAGAGACTTGTTTTTCTACGGAAAAAAACCCCTACAGGCATAATTCAAAGTAAAAAGACTTTATAAAAACGTCTGAAACCAAGTTACTGATTATACAATAAGTGAGAAAAGAAATATTCAGGGCAGTAATGTGAAGAGTGGCTTTCATTTTTACGACCTTTACAATATCAAAGTTAGACAAGCCTGAAAATAATTTTAGATATGCTCAATATTCTTCTCCCTGAAACTCGGAAAGTCTTAGTAAAAACCAGATTTCTTCTCCATGTCTTTTACTTCCAAATGCAAAACTAAAGTAAATAGTACTTTGTTTCATGCAAAGAAACAAATGTTTTTAAATACAGCACATTAGCTACACTGCATATTTCAAGATTAAGATAAACCCCTACTCAAACACAGAGCATACATTAAACTATTATATTCTTCTTTGAGACAGCGATCACATCACCAAGCCTGTCTGACAGTCAGGCCCATGGTGTTATTCTGAGGCTGCCCTGTGCAGGGTCAGGAGTTGGACTCCATCATTCTGCTGGGTCCCTTCCAACTCAGTGTACTCTATGATAAAAAAATACTTTATTACCCAATTACCTTTTTAAGTAAAAACAGTAACCAACACATACCTATGTCTGTTCTTAAAATGCTGGAAACAAAATAACGATCAACGACTGAAAAGAATCTATTCTGTATAACTTACATAACTTATAGCCCTCTTTATCATATCCATGCAGAAAGAGAGCACCAATTTCAAATAACCATTTTGGAAGGACAGATTCTGACAAGTCTGCAAAACCAAATGAAATATTATTTCAGCAATCATATTAATAATCACATTGTTAACGTAACAGAAGTCACTAAAAATGCAAAAGCCTAACAAAAAATACAAAAACAGCTTTATAAGCCTCTTTCCAAGGCCTTTATTAAACTAATGCAAATATTGAGATAATTTGAAATCTTTACTATCTTCTATTCATGCTATAGAGTAGGATCTATTTATGAAGTAAGAATAATAGAAAAAATCTACAGAAAAAAATGATGCAAGTGTTTATTTTTTTCCATATTTGAAGCCTCCCCCACCATGCTCTATCCTTAAATTCAGAGGGTAAAGTCCTGTAGATAGTGTTCACCTTCAAAATATTTTCACAGCACAAAAATGAGATCTCTTATTTAATGCACCAGACCAGTGCTATTAAAATGAACAAGAGAGCCCTGTTTGTTGTGGGGTTTTTTGTTATTGGTCTTTTAGGACTCTATTCTATGATGCAAAAAGACATAACACGAGATAGCTGCCTTCCTTCCTTCCTCTTAAACACCCTTTCAATAGACACATGGAACCACAACAAAACTGAGAGACTACTGGTCAACATAAAAAGCAATAATTTTTCTCTCTTTTTTTAATTTTTAAGTTCTTGCTTAGCTCTCTGTGGTACTTGCAAGCCTTTAAGAGGTTCTTAATAAAACTACATGTAGAGGTCAATGATAGCTCAATACGAAAGCAACACACACCTTCAAAATCACTATGTAACATAGCTTACCATTAACTGTGTATTCTTTCCTCCACTGAAAGCTCTCATCAATCATCTTTAAAGTATCATCCACAACATCATGACGCCAAACCAAGTAGTTTTCAACCCATTTATCATCTTGCTGAAGTCTCTCCACATCTCTAGAATCATATTTATCTGATTTATCTAGGAAATAAATAAGTTAGTGTCTATAGCATTTGCTACAAAAACATGAAGAGATTTGTCAAGTGTATGTCTATAAGCATTTACTAGGTACATAGGATTTCTCTTGCAGTTTCAAATTTAAGCAAACAAGGCACGGCATGATAAATTGATGAAAACCATCTATCTTCTGCAACGATATTTAGGAACACTACTAGAAAAATATTTTCTGTGATTTTTATGCAAAGAAAAAACATTAGAAAACAACAAGGTGCATTTGGGACAGGTATATTTTCCTCAAACCAGTTTTCTGTAATTAACACGAATTAGTATATAGTCTTAGAGTTTGTGTACTGATGAATGTTTGTATTAAACATCACTAGCACATGCTTGAGTTCTCAAATTTATAGGCATCAGCATGTTAGACCATAAAATGTCTGACAACAACTATTAAAATGTGTGGGTCTGAGTACGCACTATACATAATTGCATTAAACAAAATTGTTTTCTTTAAAAAAAATTACAGCTTACACTTGTCAAATTTTTATGCTACACAATAAAAACTGCATGCAACTCTAGCACAAATGCCCCCAAGGCTTCTTGTATCTTCTTGTATCATATTAGCAACACAGTAACAGGCTTACACGCTTTTGGAAGCGCTTCAGAGGAAACAAGACTTGCTGCTGCTCTGGGCTTTTTCACTTTTAGACAGGAAAGTTTAAACACAAATGCTAAGTGGACCTATTTCTATTGTAGATATGCTTAAACAAAGGCTCAGTTTTTAGATCAATGCTCCTCTGAGAAACTGGTATAAATAGAATGTAAAATCAAGAGCCCATAACAGAAACAGGCTTCTGAAAGCAATAGACACTGATACACATCTCTGCTAACTACTAAAAAACCATAAACTGTTAAGCTATTCACTTAAATTCATGATTACCATGGAAAAAATTAAGGCTGTTAATAAAAGAGATTTAATTTTCACATACTGGAAAGACTCTTCCTCTATCAGCAGCAATAAACTGCTTTCAGAGCCATTTACAACTGTTTAGAACTGCGATGGGATGGCTTGGGAATCTGTATTACAACCAGACAACTCTGAGGAAGGAGTTAAGAAAAAGACACCATTAAATTCTGCTAATATATATTGTTTTACTGGCCTCCATGCAAAAACTATGACCTATTTTTCTTGTCTTTCAAATTATACTGTTTCCTGCTATAATTAGTCAATGTAACTGTAAGAATATATTAATTTAAATGTGTCCATTCACTAAGAGTCATTATAGTTACAGTCCCCCAATGCATCTTTTCATGTCTGCTTCTCACACACATCATCTACCACGTTCCTTCTTCATTACGCCTCAAATTTCTCCTTCCCTTGATCCCATCCTACTACTTTACTTTGTTCCTTAGATAAACCTAGAATTTAATCCCACTTTCCTTAATCTTAGTCGCCTACTTTCTCCTCTGCCCAAAAGCCTCTAATCCACTAAAAACTTTTAACTACTGAAGTTCCTTTTCTCTTTATTTCCATACTTGCACCAGACAACTGATTTCCTATATTCTGACTAAGCCCAGTGAAGTGATCACTCAGCACCAGACTGAAACGTTTGTGGCTCTAGAGGAACCACAGAAGAATTGTAAAAATCCTGGGTGTGAAATTTTGTAGTCTCAACAGCTCATTTGAAATTTGTAGTTCCCCCAATGATTTAGGAAGTTGTGTCTGAGAAAAAGCAACAGTACTTATTTCAAGTTAACCACTTCACCTTGGTTTAATAATCTCTAACACACACTGGCTTCCAGCTATGAGTGACTGCAGCTAATCAATCAGCCAAGTACTTTGCTGAAATCAGTCCCACATATATCTTATATAAATAAGGAATTTGGGTACCGTGTAAAGACAAAACCCACTACCAGGTAAACACTAACAGGAGATCATTTCACCACTTTCTGAGGCTGTCTTTGCTTTCAGTATCTGTTTGAGAGCACATCTGTCAAAATGAGAGAATTGTGCATCTTGTATCAAACTGTAATTTAAAACTGACATATCATTACATGGAACAAACCTCAGAACACATTTCTTGGCCACCAACAAGTTGTCCCAAACTCTGAACTTAAAGAATATTTTTAAAAACACATTTAACTTTGTGGATATTTTAAGAAAATGAAAGTGAAACAGAAAATGTTTAATCCAAACTTCCAACATCAATGGAAAGCAAGCTGAATTCAAAGATAGGGATAGTTGAAAAAGTACTTTTCCCTCTCTTCTGTAACTAAATTTTCAACAAGGCACATGTAATCTGAATTTACATATATGCTACCATACCCCCTAAAACCAGGGGAAACAACTAGTCAAGTTCTGCATCCACAAGCACTTGCAGAATGCCAGTATTTGAATCAGGTTAGCCTAACAAGATTGACAGAACAACAGTACTGAGTACTGAATACTGAATGACTTTTACCTGAGGTGGTTTATGTCACACACAAAAAGCAGAGTGATATAAAATTGATGGAGTCCTTCCAAGAACCCAGTGATTGAAAATGTGTCAGTTCAGAGGAGGAATTCCTCTTCAAATCTGTACGTCGCATAATTCTACAGACATCTGGAATCTTGTTTTCAAACTTCTGTGACATTATCAGAATGTTTCTAATTTTAAATAACTCATGGAACACTTGAGTGTAGTTACTGTACTATTAGAAACTTCTGGAGTTAAATGAGAATTAGTTGAAAGAAAATAAGACATCTAGGATTCTCAATACAATTTAAATACATCCTGCACAACTAAGAGGCCAAAAAAGAAACACTGTTTGAGAGGCATCCATATGGAAATTCAGGTGAAACTACAAACAGAAGTAACTTACCTCAGACAACCTCCAAGCCTATCCATTTAAGATACCTGTAAACACATACTGATGCTTTTCTCAAAGGAAAATTAGGTGCTTATTTCTTCACACTTGCAGGACTGCCACTAGGACACTGAGACATTAAGTTTAGGCCCCCTCAGCTCATGAAGAGAGACATCTCTGTAATTAAGTCCATAACGAACAGAATTTCATAAGGTATTTGGAACACACATCACTTGCCCCAAAGGTAAGACAAGGAACAGCAATACCAGCTACTTCTGTTCAGAAAGAGCTACTGAAAACCACGTGTGTAGCAGCAGTGCCAGACTTTTGTGTAACATTTCATAGTCCAGAGGCTTGGAAATCTGGTTGCTCCCTCAGTCCAAGACACTCAAACCTTTCTGTATCATAGAATCATAGAACAGTCCCACAGCCCAGGGAAGAGGCAAAACTGGGATGCTGCAATACTTTTGACCCAGAAAACTGTAGAAACTAAGCAAGACTCAGATACAAAAATGCAAGAAAAAGCATCATCTGCCAAATTCAAAGTTACACATAAGGGAGTGACAGTAGCAAGATGTGGCCATTATTAGCCCTCTTTATTCCTTTAACTGAAAGTTCCTCAGGAAAATTTGAGTGAGCAAAACTGATCAGGTATTTAACTTTATTTTGGAAATAGTTGGTTAAAGTTACTTTCATTTTCCCATTGAGCATTTGAGGTTAAGAGGAAAGACTGGAAGAAGAAAGTTCTGTTTGAACAGCAACTTCTTATATTACTTGCCTTCTTTTTTTTTTTTTTTTTTTTTTTTCTTTAGTGAGGACTTCTGTTCTTTCCATGAGCACATCCTGCCCTTTTAATAGTTGTCTTCTTCAAGCTGAGAAGCTTCCAGTGAAACTGTATCACTTAATTACTACATTTCAACATAAAGGATCTTCTGTAACACAGACAACAGCTCTGAAAACAACTGCAGAATTACACAAAACTAACCGCACACAAATCTCACTGCAATACTTTCATTAGAAGGTTTCATTAAGTTCTCTGAGGCAGAAACTGTAAAATCCCTTCTATTTACATCACTTTTTTTTTTCAATGCCATTTAATTACAATGCCAGGAGCCCCTGGAGCAGGTCTAGTAGAGGGGTGCAAAGATGATTAAGGGACTGGAGCACCTCTCTTATGAGAACAGGCTGAGAGAGCTAAACCTGCTCAGCGTCAAGAAGAGATGACTGAGAGGAGACCTCATCAATGTCTGTCAGTGTCTGAAGGGAGAAGTCAGAGGATGGGCCCAGGCTCTTCTCAGTGGTGCCAAGCAATAAGGCACGAGAAAATGGCAAAAACTGATGCACAGGAAGTTTCACCTGAGTATGAGGAAGAACTTCTTTACTGTTGTGACCAGGCACTGGAACATGTTGCCTAGAGAGGGTGTGGAGTCATCCAAAGACTGTCTGCATGCAAATCTGTGCCCTGTGCTTCGTGATAACCCTGCTTGAGCACGCTGGACCAGACAAGCCACTAGGGTCCCTTCCAACCTGACCCATTCTGTGATTACCACGAGAACAGCGTTGTGCTGCTGTGTTTTCTTCTAGTGCTCACGCTTTAGAAAATATAATACAAGTTCGAGAATATTCAACAGGAATATAGAAGAATAACTACAGAACTCAAAACCAGGCACAACAGCAAAGTCCCACACCCCACACCAACTTAATCCAGAGAAGTTCAGAGTTTTAAAACTTGAATGACCCTTCCCTTCAGAAAAAACTCTTATCTAGAAAAGTAGAGTTACAGAACAAGCCATATATAAAGCTAAGTAGGGACAGCAACTGCATGCCTTTTAATAGAGAAAAAACCAAAAACTTAATTGTACAAAGTAGAGGGAAAAAAAGCAACTTAGAAAAGTATGTCAAGTGTTACATTACACAAAGAGACTCAATTTAACTGCTGTCTTAAAGCTATTTCAGCCAAGAAGTCTCTGTCTAAAATGGTCACAATTATTTCTCTGACTTTGGCTACAAAGACAAAACCCATTTTAATTGGCTGTTGATGCCAAACATTAAGCTAAGTACTATAACAATTCAGGTATGTGCCTTCAGTTGCTAGATGAGAAAAATCAGCAAGACTAGAAACAATTTAAGAAGTAAAAAAAGTAGCCATAAAGAGACAGGGATGAAGAAAAAACCGAACACCATTTCCATCCAATAAAGAATTACTTCAATGAGCTCAAGCAGCAATAAATAAAATATTTGCCTCCACAAAGTGCAATAAACAAACTTTTAGCAAAGTTGAACACTCTCAGTGACAATAAAGATTACTTTCAATAAAAACCTCAATCATTAATGTTACAGAACTTTTTATGAAAGTATGTTTCCCATCTTATCCTTCCACCATTCTCAGCCTGAAAGCCAAGAACCAGGGAAAACGGACTTTTCAGAGCATAAAAAGATACATGCAGGTATGCAAAACATTACTTTAAGAGTCTTCTACAATAGTCTTATCACTGTTTTTTAAGGGTGTCCCATATGTCTAAAATTTTATTTACAATCAACCCATATGATTAACAAAACACCTTTGCTACTGGCTTAAAGAAGGTCAGGATGAAATTTAATCCTTTACATTGGAAGGATGGGAAACCTCTCTTGCAAAATCTTTTTCAAAAATTAAGCTTTGCCTAAAAGAAAGGAAAACAATGTTAATGGGGAGGGCCAGGAAATAACAGGCAATTAGAAATGGTTAATATACAAAAGGAAATGTGAAGAAAACTAGTTTACTGAAAAGTCTAACAAGACTTGATTTTGAACAATTTCCACTGTAACATTAAAATAGAAAGTAATAGCCCAGAAATAAAAGCTAATTTTTGAAATCCTCTAAGGAATGGAAATTCACTATAGAAAAAGACATGCTTGTTTGATAGAAAACATTGTTAGTGCCAGTCAGTACTAGTAAAAAAATCTTTTGTTTTCATTGTTCCTTTCACCAGCAAAATCATTTACATCACCAACTCTGACAAAGAATCCAAAGAGCCAAAACAAAAATTAGGCCCAAAACCAGTGAAGACAAAGTGCCATCTGCCTAGCACATCAGACAGCATTTGCCAGTCTATTGGACTAACATGACCTTTCCACTATTGGAAATAAACCTTTTAAATGCAAAGGTTTCATTATTGGGACATATATTCCTCACAAGAGCTGAAGCTGTCTTTGGAACCCAGCTAGACAGTTAACTGAAGAGAAAAAACCACCACAAGATCGCCGTTAATATTAAACACTGCTTTGCAGATAACATCCAACAGTGGCCAAGCTTTCCTTCCAGAACACTTCAATGGCCAAATCTGCTGAACAACTTCAGCAAGAAACTTCTCTTGCAGACCCTGGGGAGATGAGCCAGCGAGGTTCTCTGATACTTCATCTTTCACACTATATCTGACTATCAAAAGCATTTTCTGATTTGGTCATATAAATGAAACAACTGTATAATTAAAAAAAAACAGATTTATGGTGCTTTCAATTGCTGAACAGAACTTTTCCCATCCAACCTTGAAAATTATCAAGGCCACAGCATATTACTATAATAATAATTATAATACATGCTGTAATATTAGACTTTTCTGAATCATCTATATAATAATATATTTTTGTAGATTCTACTTAAGTCTAAAAATTGTATTCTGCCAATAAATAATTTCAATTAAAAAGTAGGATTTCAAAGACCCTCTAAGTTTTCATTTCATAACAAAAATAAACATTACTGTAAGACCATCACAGTATTTTTGACCAATACCAATTCTTCCTGCATGAGGAGGGGCAGGAGGGAAACCAGTAACTGGGAGTCACAGAATATGGAAGAACTACTTCACTTTTGAAGATCAGAATCACTGTTTCTAGAATAACCAGTTACAGTTTTCCTCAAAGGGAAAACAAAACAGTGGCAGCTGCAACCTCCAGAAAAAAAAACTGCCTGAAAACTCCTCAAACTTTAACAACTGCAGTTCACCTGTAAAAGGAATAGAGTTTGCTATGTAGAGGCCCACAACTCTATGACCACACTAAACTTTACAGGAAGGATCAGCTTCTCAGTGTAGCCTGGCAGTGCCCTTAGTTTTGAAAGCAGACTAAAATTGCTGGGTGTGAAGCAATCATTTGTACCTTTACACCACAAAGTCACAGGTTTGAGGGTGTCTGCCTACCTGCACCCCCACATTCCTTTGATTAAGAAGCATAAAATAATACATTTTAGAACATAAACAGTAAAGGTTAATAGACCAGTACAAAATTAAAATCATGTGTTTTGCACTCTTGAATGTGGTCATGAGAACATTAATTTGCTTGTGGCATTCCTAAATTTGTGGCAGAATCTTAAAAACATAAACTCAAAAAAGTCTTAATCCTATCTTCTTGAAAGGGCCAAGAGCCCTAAACAATGACCCAAAAATGGGCTTACTGAGAAAAAGTGTTCAAAATACTGCAAATAGGATTACAGCTTACCTTGCAACAGTATTCAATTGTTGTAATGGCTGTATCAGCCAGCCCAACAGAGGCATCCTTACAACAGGAGAAACTTGTGGAATTTCAAGATTTTAAGTGGTAGATCAACTGAAGGAGTAATACTCCTTTTCCACAACTACTGTCCCAGAGCAGTCCTAGGCCTTCTGAAGTAATCATTTATGAGTGTGACTCTGGGATAATAGAATCCAAAGCAAGTTGAATCACCTACCATATGAAACTATACACTAATTGAAAACTTTTAGAGGCAGAAAAAGTTAGCATTTAAGATGATCCTCCACTCATTCAAGCCTGATCTTTACAAAGATACCTTTATTCACTCATAAATGGTAAAATAAGCTCTTTCTACTTCAACACTTTCTAATAAATTTTGTCATCAGAAATAAAGGTCATCTCAAACCAAGGCCAAAGTAGTCTCCTTTTTGAAAGTTAGCAGAGTAACCATATGAGGCAAAGTTGTACCACCCTCAAGACCTTCAAAGTTTTCCAAGAGCATGTTCTAGCCCACTGCAAAGAAGTCATAGAACCACGTAACCCTTACATAAAGGTGACAGCTAGATAACCTCAATAATTCTGATCAGAAACATCAAAGCAAGGCATTTGTTTGCAGAACTGAGGCTCCTATTAAAAGAGATGCAGGCAACACAATTACTGGACTTTACTGTATTTGCATTAAAAATTGCACAGAAGCATGTTTTCAATAGAAAGTCTCTAGACAGTCATAATGAAACATACTGCTTACTGCAGTTGTTAGCATACTCTACGTTTTTCCAACATAAGCAATGCAAATTAACCTTGAAATAAAAGGAAACCACGCTAGGCTTACCCCAGTCTTCCCTCTCCCCCAGGCATCCCCAGCATCTCCCGGCCTTCATTTACAAATTTAAATGCACCTGCACTTAAGAATCGAGTTGGACATGCAGCATGATCTTAATTATGGCCTGCATAAATTTCAAGTGCAAATTACTCCAGAAAAACAACTCTTCCTTTGACAAACTCGGCGAGGTCAGAATGCCTCCCTTCCCTGCCATGTTTTACATCCAAAGAACACCAAGCACAGCAGTGTCCCAGACCCCACTCTACAGCTAACCAAACACAGCTGCAAGAGAAAACGACTGAGAGCTTTGCCCCAACACACCCCGCAGCCCAAGAGAGCGACCCAGCAGACAGAGAGCACCGAGAGCCAGCACAGAAACCTGCTGTGCATCGTACCCGTCCATGGCTTTGGACATCTTAAGTGTACCAGAAGTTTAGATTGGACATTAGAAAGAAATTCTTCACAGAAAGACTGATTAGATGTTTGAATGGGCTGCCCAGGGAGGTGGCACAGTCACCGTCCCTGGAGGTGTTTAAGGAAAGACTGGACGTGGCACTCAGTGAGATGGTCTGGTTGACAGGTGTTCAGTCACAGGCTGGCCTCGATGATCTCGGAGGCCTTTTCCGTTCCAGTCGATTCTGTGAAAGGGCACATACGCTCACAGAGCTGGGAAAGTGGGATACCTGGCGACCCGAAAGGAAAAGCGACAGTGGACAAGCCCCAGAGCCCACAGCCACCGCTCCCAGCTCACCTGGCAGGTACTCCGCCTCGAAACGCCGCCGGGTCTCGCTTATCAGCGCCGCCTTATCCTGTCGCTGCTGAAAGGAAAGAAACAAGAGGACCGTGAAAGGAAAGGCCGGGGCCCCAGACAGCCCCATTCCCTCACCTGTACGGCAGGGCCCGGCCACCCGTCCCGCCAAACCACCAACCCCGGGCGGCTGCGGACGGCAGCTAGTGAGGGAAGGCCCAGCAGGCGGGCAGGAAGGTAGCAGTGAGGGAGCAGGGGCGTAGGGACTCACCTCAGCCATGATCCAGCGGGTCCGCCCGCACTGAGACGGCTCCAGCAGCGCGAGGGGCGGCGGGAAAAGGGGATGGAGCGGCGCGTGACTCCGCCGGGGGGCGGGGCCCCAGGGCAGCCGGCGGCGGACAGGCCCCGCCCCGCCCCGCCCCGCCCCGCCCCTCGCCGTGGCTCCACCCCCGCCCGCGCTCCCGTCGTGCTCCCCGCGGCGGGAGCTTCGGAGCGGCCCGCCCGGCCGGGAACCGCGGCACGGCCCTTCCGGAGCAGTCGGGAGCGGTCCCGCCGGGGCAGCCGGGAGCGGCCTCGCCGGGAGCGGCCCCACTGGAGCGGCCGGGAGCGGCTCCGCCGGCGCGGAGCCCGTGGTCACTGCCCTTCTCTGTACCCGGTCTCTGTGCGGGAGTTCGCGGGGCCCGGGCAGGGAGGGAGGGAGGGAGGGCGGCAGCGCGGCCTGAGCCGGGCGAGGGCCGTCGCTGCGGACCGCGGAAGCTGAGTGAAAGTTGGTGAGACGGCTGCGGTTCCCTCGGGGTCCCCGGGCCCTCTCTGGGCGATGAGGGAGAGAAGGAGGTAGCCTACTTGCCCGCAAAATGAGTGGATGCTTCTTCAGAGAACTTTCTCCTTCGAGGCCTTATAACTTTAACAAAAAATGAATTATAGTTATTAATAAACACTACGGCCGAGAGAAGGTTCTTTAATTTGAGAATTCAAAGCACCGTTACTTTCCAGTGTGATCAGTGTATTTGTGGCGCTGACACCTTCAATGCAATCACACAAATTGTGAGTGTGTGGTTTGGTTTCTATCAATTTGTATTATGCCGTGCAGCTGTTGATAACCAGAGAATTCATACTTCGGTAAAGAAACATTTCTGAAATGTTTCTGTTACTTAAATCTCTCAGTACAAAATTGGTTACCACCATTATTAATCTGTGAGATTAAATCACATACTGGCGTCGTTCTCAAATTTTTCTATGTTATTGCTTTGCAACGCACAGTTTTTCTTATTCGTAAGGATCTATTCAGCTAGTCCCAAAACAATTTAACTTTTTTTTTCTTGTTTGCTTTTGTAGATGGAAATTGTCCACATATGTTAAAATTTCCACAAAGAAATAAGCCTGACAGAAATGGGGACACATATGGTTTTCGTGTAGAGGAATATACATAAAGATAAATCAAGATGCTTCTGAGTGAGCAAGATCAATTCTTGTCCTACAATGGCGAAGTCCTTGTATTTCAGCTGTCAAAACCAAAGCATGCAGAGGAAGCAGATGATAAAACAATGAATTTATGTGTCAGAAGGATGGCGTTCAACAGAGACACTAAGCTGTTTGTTCAGAAGTCTTCTGGAGTATTCAGCATGCATGCCAGTGACTCAAAAATTGAAATGATTTGTTGTAGCTGCACAACAGATTCCAGAACAGGGATTATTCTTCCTTGCATTTTGATGAAGAAGAAAAAACGGAACAATGTCAAATACTTTGTATTGTTGCTTCACAGTTCAAATCAATTTGAGCAGTCCTTTTATTTTAAATTGGATTATGAGCTGAAAGAAGACATCAGGTTGTTTACTGGCCCATCCGTGTTGTGGAGACAGGCCAACAAGCTGTTCTACATCTCTTCCAACACCTGCGTGGTTCAAAGTGCTCCTGTTCAGCTTTCTTCTGTAGTGTGGACAGGTGAAATTGTAGATGAAGGCACTGCTGTCTTAGGGATAAGAACTGCTTGCCTGCCAGAGACTGAAGATGCAGATGGGTTTTCTGTTTCAGATAGAGCCATCTGGGGTAGTGAGTTCTTTGGATACGCAATTGAAACACAAAAAATGCTGGCTGGCACGTGCTTCATGCCTCATGCTTACAGCAGAGTGGTATCTTCTGTCTACATCTGCAGGAGTGAGAGATGGAAAAAACAGCTCCGAATATCACTTGTTGCCATAACCCACAAGAACCAGCTTATTTGGTTCCAAAATGGTGTCCCTAAAGGTGTTTGTGAGCTTCCTTATGCAAAGCCATGTTCAGTAAAA
Source organism: Corvus cornix cornix (assembly GCF_000738735.6). Classification (NCBI taxonomy): domain Eukaryota; kingdom Metazoa; phylum Chordata; class Aves; order Passeriformes; family Corvidae; genus Corvus; species Corvus cornix. The sequence goes on along the minus strand of NC_046332.1, from coordinate 100,689,450 downwards.
CCAGCTGTAACCAGTAGCAATGATTTGCTATTTGTTGTGTATTTTGCCTCTGGAAATAGCTGTGTTGTACAGAGGAGAGACAGCTTACAGGTACTGATGGCTTTAAACAGCTCCATTTTACCCATACATTTTTTGTATGTATTGTCTTATTGAAAGTCCTGCAACTGAAAATCTGCATGTTTAAGTTCTTTAGATTTCTTGTTTGTTTGTTTATTATTGTTGCTGCTGGTAAAATAACCTGTCTAAAGTATGACATTGTTTTGCTTCCATTGCTTGCTTATTTATCTGAAAATGAAGCTGGGATTCTCTCATTTAGTAATACATTTATGAATCTGACCAAAGCTTCTGTTGCTAATTGCAAACTGCAATAGTGGAGAACTTGAAGCTGTAAAACAATTGTGAGTGTGCCTAGATGATTTGTGTTAGAAGTAACCTGATATCATTGCAAAGCATAAACTTCTCATTGGAACATCAAAGCTTATTGAGTGTCATTTCCTAATAACAAAAAGTTGTTTCTAGAAAATGTCATTTTATGAAAATGACAAGAAAAGTCCTTGCTATTGTCTCCTAAAATTAGGAGAGACAAAGTTTCTGCAAGGGTTTTGTAATAATCTGACAGGAAGACTTGTATAACTTAGGAAACAAAAATTTGTACTATTTAGTTGTTGGCATTATTATAAAAATTTGTCTTAACTTTCAATCATGTTTAAGTCTTCTGTGAAACAAAGATATGTCTCAATATCAAAGGTATAATGCCTTTAACTGATCTTCAAGTATTATTGCTTCTAAATAAATGTTACAACATTCAGCTCTTAAGCTGTTTGAATACACTGAAAAGTTGTCATCCTCTCTGCAACCTGTAATTTGGAAAGTGTTCTTTAAAGAGAAATGGCTAATTTTTCCCAGAGTTACATAGGCTCTAAATGATGGAGTGAGAGTGAGAGCTTGAAACTTCTAAATATTACTGTATTTCACACAACTGAACAGGCTCCCTCTTAATGGAGAGCATGCTTCATCAAAATGAGATCTCAAATACAAGATTTATTCTAATAAATGTATTTTAAAACCTCTTCTACTGTAGGTGGCTTCCAAATGGCCAAAAGTGAAATGTATTCTGGTGGATGATTTTATTGGCTCTGGAAGTGAGCAACTGTTACTGCTTTTTAAGGATGACTCCAATACAGACGTGTTAAGTACATTCAAAATAACAGATCTTGGGGAGGTCAACTATGCAGTAAGTTGAGCTTTCCTTTTCTCAGCTACTCAGTCTGTGCTTACTAAATTAAGAAAACCTCAACAAATCATTAAAGTATTGATGCAAAATGAAATTGGATGTGTGCTGTGAAATGCTCTGAAGTTTGAATACAATATTTCCTGCTGTAATCTTAAATTATCTGAAGATTTTATTTTGCTTCTTTGATTGTATCAACATTCTGTTGGGAAATTAATGCAGTTGCAAATGCTTCACATACATAACAGTTTTGCCACAATTCTTACCTTTTGGCTGAGAACTCTTAGTTTAATTAAGGCCATAGTGCTTGTTAATTATCTTCTCATAATTGGGTCTTTCCATTACGTACTATCAAATTGTATTTGCTTTCAGAAAATAGGATTTTTCTTTTAAAAGACATACTGTGATTCTGCTGGATTGCTGTATTTTCCCCCAGATTTTTATAATGCTGTGTAATAGCCTGTACCTTACCTTCAGCTTTTTAATTCATTCAGGGTTTTGGTTTTGTTTCTTTCTTTCAGAGTAGTATCAATTATAAACATGATGTTCCTGCTGCAGAAGGATTGCAAGAGAATGGTTTGCTTACTGTCCGAGCCCTTGAAACAAGATTACAGGTTGGTACTCAACAGTTCTGCCTCCATGTTTTCTATAAATTACTGTTCTGTATCATTACATTATCTAAAGGGTAAGGCTAATGATACTGTTATTATTGAAGAAGTGGTTCAGGGAAAAGGACAACATGGTTAAGTATTTATTCTTGAATCAGTGGTAGTCTGTGTTTCAGTTCTCTCTGTTGTTATAAGTGCATTTAGGTAATCGTAGAGGTCTAATTTAATTTTAATTAAAAGTTTGAAATAATGTTGAAGCTATCTTATCAGAGCTTCTTAGCAGTCATTTTACTCATAGATGTTTAAATGCCAGCTTTAAAAAATTAGAATGTTTACTTCTTTTGCTCCCCATTATATAAATTTCTGATCATGTAGTGGCATGTTCCCAGTGAGTGCATTTGCACAAATTGGTGATCGTGTTTATTTTACCACCTTCTGATGTTCGTGCTCCTGTTACTAGTGGTTCTATAAGGATAATTTTGAAAAGTACTGTAGATAAAGCTAAAATGTATCCTTCTTTTAACTGGCATCATTTATAAAACAAACTGGGGGAAACTTGCTAGAGCTTCCCACCCAGCATACTCACCAATATGTGCTTTTGCAGTGTGTTATTAGGCTATACCGAATAATTGACAAAATAGGAAGATTATTAAAAAAAAAAGCTTTAGGAGAGAATGTAAATCTCATACTGAGTCAATGATGTGAGGTTATTGTTAGTTTGCTAAGGGTGCTTTAAAGATGAGATATTAGGTAATTGTTCCTGTCACTTGAGAATGAGTGAAAACTAAGTAGGGTATCGTGGCAGTTTTATTTCCAGCCTTTAAACATGAAGCAAATTAATTGGCAATAGTTTGCCAGTTAATAAATAACATATTAGGTCATATTAGGAAAAGACTGAAAAAGAAAAGACTTTTCTAGTTCTAATAACAAAATGGCTAAAGAGATATTGTGCAGATAAAAGCTGTTTGGAAAACAGTGGACAAAATGGTTTTTTCCTTCATGGAAGGCACAAGAAAATAGAAGCTGGATTAATTTTGAGGACTTCTTGAGATCCCTTCCAATCCTACATTTTTACAGTTTGCTTGTTAGAGCCCTATTGGCTTTAACGTGCAGAAGTGCAATCTTCCTTCCAAATGCATCTTTTTCTGTTTCTGCGTTTTTTTTCTTTTCTGACAGTCGTATTTTAAAACTTACCTTACTGCTGCATTCTTGCCCTACACTTATATTGCTTTCCTCTTCTACAAAACAGAAATCAGTTTCTGTGTCTCATTTGCTGCTTCTTCCACAATTGTAATGAAGGTTGTCCACCCTGCCATTGACAGCTGTATGTTCTATGTTCCATAACTTTGTTCTTTCAATACACCAAGTGGCTTCCAGCTGCACAGCTCTCTGAATCTGTGTCAGGATCAAATGAATTATCTGGTTTGCACTTTCTACTGGTTCTGCTGGAAACAAGCCACTGGCTGGATATTTTATCTATCGTGTGCTGGTACAGTTCTTACAGACACAGAATCCTTCATAAGACCTAACTTATTTCTATACTTTTAGATCTTTTTAATCTCTAATTTTCAAAGCTACGTGCTAGCACAAGATTGTAAGGAAGTTGGAAATTTACTGTGTTTTAATGCTGTAAATCTTTGAAATTGTCAAGCTGGTGCATTTGGAAGTAGGTGCAGATATTTCTTTTTTAACCTTGCAGTTGCTTCCTTGTTGAAATCCCCATTGTTCTGTATTATATTTGCTGAACAGTGAAGTACTCTTGCTGGCTTTTATAATCTAATGTGTAATTGAATTTGAAGGATGCTTGTTTTGAAGCAATACTGCATGGGTTCTGCTTAGCTTGGGAATTTCCAAAGGTTATTTAGTCTTGGAGTGGTTCCTCTTGATACTTGTCATCAAAATTCAGGTATTCTAGAAATTTGCTATCGAATCAAGTTTTCACAGTCTCCATGGAATCTTGTGTTTTAGAGCAAAATGAAATAGCAGATGCAGCCCTTTTTCATCCTTGTTGCCTTAACCCTTGCTTCACATCTGCACAGCTGTTTTCTTAGCCACCTGAGAACTTTGGCAGGAATGAATTACAGTCCACTGTATAAGTAAGTTGCATTTAAGTTATACACAGTAATATATATAAATTGCATTTTGCAGGGAGTGAAATTGAAAAATAGATCAGTTTGTGCATTTTTGTACTGTGTATATACATTCTTTTGGACCTGAATCCAGCCTTTTCTCCTTTGAAGATTTTTTCACTTTAACATGTGTTTAGTTATCTTCTGAGGAAGACATCCTTTGGCAGAGTACTGCAGTTACATTGCAACAGCTGAGGTTACAGGGTTTCTCGTGGTTTTAGTTGATTGTTTTGGCAGAAACAGAGAAGTGTCTTAATGTTCACTGGTCTGATCTTCCCCCAATTACTTGACAGTTTTGTAAGGACTATAATTCTGGTTTTACTCACAGCTCTATTACTTTGGCTCTGGACTGCCTTGTTTTTATGTTCCTGTTTATTTTCTGTTCTCAGAAGTTTATTTTATTGGTTTATTTTATGGGTCTCACAGCACAAAACTTGTAACTCCTGCCGATGCTTGTAGTGCAGTACATCTTGGCATATAGCAGGAAGGATGTGCCTGTCACTTGTGACAGAGAGTTGATGGGGGACACAACTCAGTCTTGGGTTTGCCATGTGGTAAATTTCAGGCCTCTTTCTTGTGTTGCTTATGAGGAAAAAGGGCTTGCAAAAGCCAGATAGGTCAGCAAGTGTACAACAGTGAATTTTTGGCGATTTTGACTGCTTCGACATCTGTACTTCCCCATTTGCTTTCTGCTTCTCAGTTGTTTATTCAGGACTTGTCCCCAATGGGAGTAAATGATGGCTTAGTATCCTGATGACCTAAATTAGGAAGGTATTGTAGATTCGTCTTTGTTCTTAACTCTTCCTTTTTGTCTCCTGACTCAAGTCTGGCAGTGGATTATTGCTTGGAATCTGATGCTTAGATTCACAGTTTGATAGGTGATAATTTTTTTACAAAACTTTTCATTAGAGTGCTGCTGGTCTAAGTGCCCTTTGCCTTTGAGCAGAGGACATCACGTCACTTACAAGAACTGCTTTTTTATTCAGGCTTATAATGGTGTTTTGTGTGTTATGTGTTTGGGGGGATTTTCTAAGGGAATGAGGAAGAGGAAAGTTTGGTTTTGCATTCCAGGGGTGAGTTTGTTCTCTCCTTGGCAGCATTGGACTTCTCAGGATCTTGCTTTCCAGATAATAGCTTTTGAGGAGCTTTCTTAAAACCTGAGAAGCTGGCATGATTTTTTTTCTTTATTGTTTGGTTTGTGGGCTTTTTTGGTTGGTTTTTTGGGGGATTTTTTTGTTGTATTTTGTTTAACTGAGACATAGCCAACATGTGTGTCTGTTTGTAAGTCTGTCAAGTATTCAGTATATTTATTTGGTCAATAATCATTACAAAATGAAACTTCTATCCATGAAAAAGTGAAGCAGGATTAATAATAAAAGATATCTACAGAAATATATCTGAATATCTACATAATTTGATAAAGTTTACCTTAATATTTATCTTAAACTCTAGGCTTAATATTGAAAGACCAAGATTCTGAGATTCATATTTTAAAAACAGAGTAGCCTGACTTGAACATTTTTTAGAAATGTTACTTGTGATACTTGCATAAAAATGGAAAGCCAAAAGGTATTTTGATAGCTTCAGTGTCCTTTCTTATGTGCAGTAGCCTAATGATTATCTTTTACAGGCTGGTTGGACTTCTGTTCGAGAGCTACAGCAGCATTTAGGACTCCAAAAGAGGGTTATTCTTGAGTCTTGCAGAGCATTAATAGATCTTGTTGAAGAAAGAACCCATGTTCTACCAAATGCAAAACAGGTAAAATGCAGGAGATGGCCAGATCACTTCTGAATTCTGCCAAGCCATTTGTAGAGGGTGCTGCCCTCAACCACTTACCACTTCCACCTGTAGGGCTTGCCACTATCAAAACTCATTAGTCTGCTTTTTAAATCTGGTTCATTTTCTTAACTTGCCAGTATATGTAGTTAGGAGTAAATTTAGTTGTCTCTACTTGAAATTGACGTGCACAATGCCTCCTGACAACTGAGTGGTATGGAGGAGTAACCTCTAATGGAGTTAGCAACAAACACGAGGGGAGTGTACAGTTCTAATTGGCACATTTGCCTGTCTGTAATCTAACCTGTTACAGAAAGGGAGTTGTCATAGAACTATGTGAGCAAAATTGATTTTATAATGGGGGCAGAGTGAACTGTGGGCTGAGAAGCTGATGGAGGTTGGGAAAATTTTTATCTTAATACGTTGTTCAAAAGAAGGCTCCTAATTTAACTGAAATGGTCTTGATCTCCCTTTCAGTTATTGTTGTGATATCTTTCAAGTTTTCCAGGTTTGGACAACAAAGTATTGAGCAACTAAATGCAATGATATAAGATAAATCCTACCATCTTATATATTTGGACAATTAATTATATGACAGGTCAAGATTTCGATGTGATGTTTACAAGAAGAGAACAAGTTACACTTTACATGATGATATCATCTGTTTTAAGAAAATTCAATTCTATTTATTCTAGAGAATAAGCTAGTTGATAGATATGTTTCATTTTGTGTATCTTAAAAGCTCTTCCAGCAGTCACTTGTGGTAAAACATGAAGTAATGCAGTATAAAAAGAACCATCTCTACTTAATTTATCTAAAAAACCACATTTTTCTGTAAGGAAGGCCTCGTGTCTCTCTGGGATGACGTAGAAAATCCTCCTCATTCTCTTAGTAAAGAGACAGCATTGGTGTCTGAAGTCCCAGAGCACTTTACAGAGGAATTGTGGCAGCGTGTTGTGGGTGACAGCCTGGTGGTTGGAGTAAAACTAACTGAATCATTTTACTTGTGAGTATATACACTTATCTAATAATTTCATTGGTAGTTTTATAGAAAATGAATATGTAGCTTAAGGTCTGCAGTAAATTTGAACTTTCTCATTTTGAACATCTGCATGTAAAGTGTGGGAAATGTCTTTGTCAGTATTCTTGCTGCTGCTTATCTCTCTCTAGCACTGCGTAGGAAAATATGTTGTACAGGCAGAAATCAGTTGTGTGAGTATAATTGCAACATTACTGGAGACTTTTTACAAAAGAGTTTTCTTTGACAAAAGTTATGGTTCTTTATAGTCCATGTTGACATAGCAATGCTGACATCAGTATGTGTTGTAAATAAAACTCTGTCTTAGCTTAGTTCCTGGTGCTTTACTGTTAGTGACTTGCCATTCCTGATTTGCTTCAAGAAGCACAAAAGAAAATATATTAAATTCTCTTGCCAACTAAGTAAATACTTAGCTTTTGAATTGAACTCTTCTAGTCAAGTATCTAATCAAAATATTTGCAAAGCTTGCATATTGTGTAAATTATGTGGAACAATCAGCCATACAATACTTAAACCTTCAAAATAATTTGTTTATTCTTATTATCATCTTTTAATTGTTTATTCTGTTTATTTTAATTACTCAGTCCTTGTTGTAAATACGACTTATGTAATTTTCTCTTACAGAGAGGGAACTAATTTGAAACACAATGTGAAAAAACAGGATTACATAAAACATAATATGAATTGTGTAATATAAACTTACCTTCTGACCCATGCTCCCACAAGCAGTGTAGCTGAGACTCTGTTAGGCTGAGCTCAAAGGCTACTGATGCCACTGAAAATCACTCAGGTGGTTGTGAGGGAGCTGACCTGTTAGGCCCTCTGGCCATTCTGCTGGAGCTGTGGGTATATTCTTTCTCAACTGCCAGATTGCTGTAACTTTACAAGAAAGTTGACCTCATCCTCTTGACAGCCTCTCTTAAGAGCCACTGAGGCAAAAGATTGTTTTTTGCCTTTTTAGTGTTTGTTCTTTTAGCTTTCATGATGATGCCTTTGCTTTTTTTTTTTTTGAAGTGAAACGCTTCATTCCTGTATAACTTCAGAGATCTTCAGCAGATTTTAACAACCAGCAGCAATCTAGCCCTCTCCCCCATTTTTACAGTTGAGAAAAGATCTGTGGAGAAGCCATTTGTCCAAGGTTACCTGGCAGGCCAGCAGCAGAACTGGGTCTTCTGGGCTCCGTTTCAGAACTGTGTACAACAACCTGTGTTTGTGGGGAAAAAGGCTTGTGTTCTCTCCATTCCTATCACTGTAATTCTTTATTGATTACTTTTGTGCTTCCTACTAGTGTGAAATTGCAGTGATATCATAGATTGCATTATGAGATGGTGATACTTCTCTGTAAAGAAAATTAGACATTCATAAGACTTTCAAATGTCAGTGACATCTTGAGATTTAATTGATTGACAGAATAATATATTCATTGAGAGAGGATCTGAAACATTAATACTAGGATTTCATTGAAAGAACCCTGTGTTGAATGAAGTACTCCATACATTTCAGGAAATTGCTGCGTGTTCAATGTAATGGTGTCTTAAACCTTTTATTTTACTCTACATTCAATTTTGTTTGAATATCTATATAAATGTACAGCATCAGAAGAGCTTTTAGTCCTCAAAAGGGCAGAATTTATATTTGCCACATTTTCTATTAAAAAGAAAGTTAAATCTTTAGAAAATAATTTATAAATGTCATAGACTATCTGTATAGGTTATGTAGAATTTTCAACTTTTTCTGGCTGAATTAAATATCCAAATTATTTCAGTTGAAATGAGGCATCTAACTCCTAGAAGCTCTTTGAAAATTGAGTCCACATTTTGAAAAATCTTTATCCTGAGTTTATATGAAACAGTCATGTGAAGGACTTAGCCTCTTTGCAAAGTCTGTGACTTAATCTGGAATGGTATTGGAATTTAGTCTTAAGTGTCTGTATACATCTGCAGAGTTGTGGTTATTTGTCAGAAGACAAAAATGTGAACTGGGAGTGCAGTCATATTGTATGGATTTTCACAGGTCACTGAGTGAAGTCAGTTTATCTTTAGTGATGGATCAAGACTTCTCTTCGATTTCTCCGATTATCAAGTGTCAAAGTAAAATCATTAAGCTGAACAAAGCCTTCTCAGCATTGGCTATCTCCTCAAGTCAAATTGAACCTCCTCCAAAAAAGATGAAATTGGATTTGCATAGCAAGAATTATCTGAGAAAAGAGTTTCCTAAGAGATCTTCAAGTATTCATCTGGACGGAGCAAGGACACTCACTGCTGTCACCAGCCTTTCACCACTGTTGGCATTTCATCGTGTGTGCTGTGTAGTTCTTCTGCATGCCAGGAAGCAAAACCATCAGAATGATAGTTTACAGCAGAGCAAAAAGATTGCTGTAGTCTGTGGGAAAATTTTGTTAAGTCTGGAAGATATTTCAAATGGCAGATATTCAGTAAAGATGCTAAGGGATAATAGTTACTGTACAGGTAAATGGATTTATAACCTTTGGATTTATAAATAAATATATTTGATTCTTTTGTTTAAATTTCTCTCTGAACACAAGCTGCATAGACCTTTTGTGAATTAAAAGCTAAGTAAAATAGGAGATGGAATATTTTTCAAAATGGAAAAAATGTTTTAATGAGTTGCTGTAAGGTTTTGGTAGCATTGGTGATGAAGGGTATCTGGAAAGGATAATTTTGAAGATAAGTTTGAGTACAGAATGCTGAAGCCTATGTTTTTTCTATAAATAAGATACTTACTGTAATTAGATACATAAGATTTTTTCTGATATACTACTACCTCTTAAATAATACTAAAATAATTGTAGCTCTTCCTCATCTACATGTATGGTAAGGTAATTTATTTTCTTTTTTTTTTTTAATATTCGTGATTGAATTGATTTTGAGCTGGGCTTTTGCTCAGGTAATGAAATATCCTTTTTATTGTTTGCAATGAATTTTAATTTTTCTTCCTTTAATGCTGTGTCACTGCTAAAGCCAACATGTCATCTTACTATCACAGGAGGCTATTAATAGCCTTCTTTTGGCAAGGTGATGTTTATCTTAAGTGCTTTCATTATATTGGTGGTGCTCCATTAATCAACTGTTTTCCTTGACAGAGTAGGGATAAGAATTCAGTTGAAAATTCCCAAAGATTCAGGTGCAAATGCTTCTCAAAAAAACTGGGAGTATGAGTCAAAAATCTAAGCTCATTTAATGCATGCAGCGTGATCAAAATATTTAGTTCAAATACCTTTTTTTACTGTATTTTCTTGCAGGTTCTGTGGAAGATATTCTTGCTGTCCTTGCAGTGTCTGTCAGATTCTCCTTTCAGATTGTGTCTTCTGACTTCACATTGACTCCAGTCAGTTCGTGGTTACTGGGAGAAATGGAGTGCACACCCTTTAAGGAATGCCAGGGCAACATATTCTGTCATAAAGCAGGAAATGTCCATGGTACAATTTTTAATTGGACCCTGAAAAATCCATTTGAAGGCGTTCTAACAATATTTTGCAGGTAAAATCACTCGAAAAGCATCGCTTATATTCATCTTCCATACACCCTTTTTTAACTTTATGATGTTTCTCACTGGTACCATAAACAGCAACCAAATTTGTAACCAATAGGCTGCCAATGTGATGATGTGATAACAATCAGCAATAACGGAGCTGTTTTCAGATCAGAATTATGGTAGAACATGAACTCTATTGTTTAATTTTGTCCAGGCTAGAACACAGAATTACAAATAAGTCTAGTCTCCATTAATACCTGCTTGGTACTATTCCTTCTCTTCATTTTGCTGCATCATAATTTTATATTTTTTTTTCTTACATTATTCTTAGTATAATATGTAATTTTTTTCTTCATTGTGTATTAATTAAAAAAAAAAATCCTTAAGGGAATATTAAAACAAAAAAGCAACCAAACCACAAATGCCAAGTTATGTTAAATTAAAATTTATTGCTAGGTCATTTTTTTGTTTAATTTTGCAATGTAAATGTAGTCTCATTTTGTACATATTTCTGCTATATTTATTTCCTACCTACCATGATTATGAAAAGGAAATAATCTGAAGTCTCACTGATGTCCTTTCTTATGCAGATTCTTGGACAAATATTTCCTAAACCAGGTTAATCAAGTTAGTAATACTGCCATAATTTATGACTTAGCTGGATAAGGCTTATAACATAAAAAGTACTTCTGGAGTATTGACAAATGTTGCTATTTTGAAGAGTTCAAGCTAAAAAGTAAAAAAGAAAAGGTGTAACTTTTAAGAGTGTATTTTGGAGTGAGGTTCAGTCTTTTCCTTAAATTAGGAGTCGATTTCCTTTATGTAAGAAGAAAGGCTGAAATGTTTAAGAAATCAATCAGTAAAATTTAAAGTCTCAAGACTTTTGGTTCCTTTTGAAAAGGGATTTTCTTGGTACTATTCACTTTTGATCCCATTTCACATTAACAGTGAGCCCCGTGTTTATGGGCTAACTATGATTGTATTTTCTGTATCTTTTATTCCTGTGTTTGCATTGATCTTTTATCTGGCTAGGATATTTCTGTGATAGGTGCAAACTACAGAGTGTTCTTTTTCTGACATCATCATCATTTTGTTTTACAGAAATCTGACCATCTTGTTCCAGTGCCTTCACAGCCTTACTAGAGTTCTCCCTCCAAGCTGCTGTGTAAAACTCCTGAGATCTGGAAGCAAAGCAGTACTTACTGAACAGTTAGCACTGGCTTTGGAAAAGGAAATGCTCACCTTGAAGAATTCTCTTTTCTTAGGAGAAACTAAAGCTGAAAACAGCTTGACATGGGGGAATGAGTCTGGCAAGAAAATCAATAATTCTCCTCTGGCTTCTTTACTGGACACTGAGGAAGGAGTCCAGCAATTCAGAAAGAAGTTTCAGAATGAGCAGGAAGAGAATGTGCAAAGTATGAACCAAACAATGAATGGTGCCCTTTACCAGAAAACGGCCTTGAACATAGCAGAAGCTCAGCTCAGTTCAGATATGATTGTGTGGAGACTGAGCAAATCCTAGAAACTATTGACTAAATTTATTTTGAGAAAATTTTTATTAAAGTTATACTATTAAATAATATTCATATTTTCATGGGTACTTATACTGATTTGTATTCTATAGCATTTCTGTGTTATTTCTACAGATAAATACTGGTATTTTCATTAATGACTATGGGAAGAATTTAATATTAAAGATTGAGTCTTTTTTTTTTTTACAGATTTTAAAAATACATTCTTAAGATATTTTCTAATAATTCCTATTCCAAAATCATAATTCTTGGACTAAAAAAAGAACTGTTTTATAAAACAAAATTAATAAGTGTGTAGTCTTTAAAATAGTTCTATTGAACTTGAAAGATAACTATTTACACATGTAAAATGTAAGCCCTTTTTAGAAATTTTGTGGCATGTATAGGGAGGACCTAAGTTATACAACCAATTGTAATTCATAATTTGAGTGTGGAGTTTGACAAATTCAAAGAAGAGGCAGTTTATCTTCATGATATGTGAAACCACTTGAGGAAGAAAACTCTGTACCTTTCAGCCCTGTCTTCTGGAGTCCACCCTCAGATTCATGGAGTATTTATTGGAGGTGGAGAACCAGATCAGGCCTCTTGACCAAATTTCAAGCATAATAAGGCTGCTTCAGGTTTGAGAGGTCCGTTCCTACACAATTTAGTGGTAGGGCTGATCTCACTAGTAAATCTGGGAGGAAACTGTCCTTCCTCGGATGTTAACCTTGCTTCAGTGTCAGAAGATTAGCTTGCTCAATCCCAGAGTCAGATGACTGCTGATGCTAGCTGCTCAGTGGTTTTGGCCTATCTCAAAAGTAGTTTAAGTAATATTGGGCAACTCTTTTGTTACTATTATTTGTCCCTTCATTATCTTGAAGATCCTGCTTATGCTTCCAGGAAGAGAATGGCCTGTACTATTTGCTGAGATAGTAATTTTTTAATCAAATTTTTCCCACTAGTTTCATGAGGGGCAGAAAGGTTAGAAAATCCCAAGTCACAATAATTTGCTTCCTTTGATCTCTGCTTTATGTAAGTAAAATATTCCTATTGCTTGTCACCATTTTTCTGAAGTTGTCTGAGTTTTGCTTTTCATTTTCTCTGCAAACAGAGTTAATAATTGACATCTCTAGCATGAACTCTCTAAAATAAAAGACAACAGAAGTCTGGCAGGAAAAGTAGAAGATATTTATTGAGTCAAAGAAATTCTGATGTTTCAGAATAATTCTCTTTTTTCTCATCAGAAGGTTCAGCTTCCATATGTACGGCCTCTAGAAGCATTAAGTGGTGACGTTTCTCAGTCCAAGGCATCTTCTCATACTGGCAACAGGAGTGAACTGATGCACATTAAATGCAAAACACTGGCTTGAGAAACAGTAAATAAGAGAACTGTGCTTTGTAAGCTCAATCCAGTTTAGTGATACAGCTTCACTTTTGAGATACTCAAAGTATTAAATTACTCCTTTTTAGCTTCACAGAAGGGAAATCTTCCATTAAGATGTCAAGAATGTCTTAAGAAATTGTCATGAGCATTTGAAACTCAGTGTTTACTAGATGAGAAAGTTGAGGGTTTTTTACAATTCCTTCTTTGTTAAGACACAGTCAGGCAATAGTCAAAGCTTAAGAACCCATTGTTAGGGCTTGGCTGTCAGTTGTCACTGGAATTTCCAGAAGTTCCTGATTATATTATATTTCGCTTAAATGAAGTGAAAAATCTCCAAGTGCAATCCCGTAGCTTGCAGCTAAGGGCAAGACCTTGCTAAGCCATCTGAGCAGAAACCCTCAGAGCAACAAAGCTACTGTTCAGCTCAGGGCACTTGAAGGAGATTTTTCAGAGTGTAAACAGTCCAGCAGTTGATTTTTGTCAGCACTACTATAGCAGCCTGCTCTTGTGTTGTAACTAACCATCATTGGTCTGTCTGTCTTTAAACAGAAACTTCCTTTTGTTTTCACATCCCTTTATTGAACTAACAGAGTGGGACAAATGAAGAGAAGCTGCTAAGCACAAATGTTGCCAGTTTCTAATTCCATGGAGTTGTTAAAGAACCAAACAGTGAAATCACAGCAGTCTAGAAGTGAAATTATTAGAGTAGAATAGTAACAACACATTCCTACTAAAGAGACTTTCCTGAGGCATGAATGCTTGGTTTGTAAATCCAGATGAGGTCATTAAACACTTTCCTAACAGCTCTAAGATTCCTGGGAGCAGTTCTCCAACTGACTAGTAATGCATAATAGCATGGCACAACTTTGAGTGGTAGTGATGCAATTGCTAGGTGTATTGCATCTGTGCCATACTTTTATGTGCCAAAATCTAAAGGTCTCCTGGAAACACTTGAAAGGATTCTGCTGGTGTGTGTGGTTTTTTGGCCAGGAATAATGGAAAAATTAACAAAGATTCAGGCTCTCTAGAACCTTATCTTCAAGTGGCAGCAGCAGGCATTTTGTTTAGAGGTATTTGCTTTCCTAAACTTGCCTTTCACAAGTAAAAGCAACCAAAGGTGTTAACCTATTTATTTGATCTCTCCTGTTGATTAATGTCTGCACATGCTGGTGTTCAAATGAGAAGTCTAAATTGCATGGACTAGAAAAATGGTTAAGCTAACCATGTTTCTGTCATGAGCAGTTGGAGTCCCATTTTCTGGACTTCCAAGAAACTCTTGGAAGTGAGATCTTGCATAAAGTGGGTTTTGTAAGTACTTTCTTGAACAAGTCATTTGAGAAATCAGTGGAAACAGCAGTCCTAGTTATGGGGGAATTAGTATTGCCAAGAAATAACTGATGAAATAGTTGGATGTTTGATACTAAATTCCCCTTTCCATGATAGCAGATCAAGTTAGGAGACAAACACATCACAAGGAACAGAAGGCTTTTTGCTACTAATGCTGTTACTAATAGCAGATAACTATTCACACCACACATTCACTTAGTCTAACACATATAACTACTCTGTAGGATTAACAGCTGGGAGGTCAGTCCCCACCCTGGGACCTCTGGCTCCTGGGTAGGTTAGAAAGTCCTTTGAAGAGCCCTTTGCTTCATCGGGTGTGTATATGTAATCCTGTAGGGTTTTTTGTTTGCACATAGCAACCACTACCTCTTTGTGCACGATCCAAATTAATGCAACCCAGCGTTAATACTAATGTGTGTTGTGGCTTTGTACACAGCCAGCAGGCTCCTGGTGTTCTGAATTCATCAGTTCTGGTGGATTTAACAGAACAAGTGGTCTCCAGAGCTTACCAGTCCTGGAAGACTTTCACATGCTGCTTCTCAGCATGTAATAATCTCCTCAGCCTGCTGCTTGCTGGTCAACATTCCTCCCTCCAGAGCTGAGAACCCTGTCACATGAACTCAGACAAAGGGGCCTTTGATAAGGCAGTAAAATTATGTCCAGAATCAGGTTGTCTTAACCCCCCCAATAGTTCTGATTTCTGGAAACCAGCAGATGTCAGTGGTTTCTGACAGGTATCTATGGGAGTGGTTCTGGCCATGGCAGTGTTCTGTGTGCAGACATTTACTTTGCAATGACTATTTTATTACGTGTTTCCAAAGACTGGGATGCAAAAGGGAAGTCAGACATAGGAAGTATGAACTGTCATGCCTGGATGCACTCTTACGTCCATCTTAGCACTTTTAAAGTCAGTATGATTTAAGACCCTAAGAAGAAGGATTGTGCGTCAAAGAATTCTGGTTTTTCTGGCCAAGTTGGAGTAACAAATGGATTAACTTACAGTGATTTTTCTCTGTCATTCTAAGGCCTCTCAGGCAAAAGAAAACTGTCTGGTCTAGAGCGGTTTCTGTTGGACAATAATACTTCCTTTTTAAGTTTGTGTGTGTATGTATTTCAAATCAGCCACAGACTGCTCAGTTGTTCATAGTGAAAGTTAAGCCTTCTCTCTCAGCTGCTAATTTTTGTTTTCCCACATCTTTTGACAGTTTGGGAACTGTGACAGTCATATGACTGCTCTCTTCTGAGTCATACTGACTCTGCTGACAAAATAATGATGGTAGCATGTTTATCCCTGAGTGAGTTATTCATTAGAGGCTATTAACAGTGATGATAGGCTCAGCAAAAGGATTATTCAAACAGTGGTAATTTCCTTCTCCTCCCTTCTCTACTTCCCTGGGAGAAATGAAGTTTTAAGCAGTGGAAAGTGATTAAATCAGAAATTAATGCAAGGATTTAAAATGTCAAATAATTATAAATTTGAGCATTTAAGTTGTTACCAAGTCTCATTTATTTTGGGGTTTGGTTGCAGTTTTTTTCAGTACTTTCTTTTCTGCACTCTAGGCATGCATCATCCTTGGGTAAGGACAAGGTGAACATGAGTACTTAGCAGGAGTTTCTAGCCAATAAAATCCTCCCAGAGGAAAAGCTAAAGAGTAGGAGGTTTAATGCTTGTTTAGTCATGTTAATTATTGCTTTAACGAGGTGATACTACTTTGGTCTTTTCTGCGACCTCAGGTTTGCGGTATGTGACAGCCTTACCCCGTGAATATATTGAGAAATTCATAATTCATAGGTGCAAGACAGCAGCTGCCTGTTCGTAAAGCGCTTGGTTAGAGCAAAGGCTGACCGGTGCCAGGTTTGTATCAGTCCAGTTCCTGCTTCAAGTCCTACATTCACAGAACCCTGGTGCTTAGCTGTGGTATTTAGGTCAGAGGCACAGGTCGGTAAAGCAGTCCCAGGTTAACTAATCCTCCTCCTTATTGTCTAAATGGAGAGGCGGTGACACGTGCCGGGCTGTGATCCTTACCAGCGCACAGAGCTAGAAAGGAAAGGCTTTGAAGCGAGTCCTTCAAAACAGCGTGCGCTGCCTCTGTACCTGCCCCATCCCTGTCCCCGGAGCCCCAGTTACAGTTTCGAACTGAACATGTGATGTCTTCTTTTGTAATCCTGCCTTTGAAATGTTCTCAAGCAAGAGCAGAAACACAGAAACTGCCAAAAACTTCCAAAATTCATGGTTGGTGGGAGTCGGCTGTTTCTGTAAAGTGTGTACTATTCCCTCTGCACAGGCTCTACTGTGTATTTTCGTGCTTCTCTCTTCCCCTCGCCTCAGTGATCAAATACTGAAAACTAAAACCACAATCACTTCTAAAATGCAAAAACCCCTAACTTTGCCTTACTTTTTCCTGTAGGAAGCAGGTATATGTTCTTTCCCAAACTGCTAAATCACAGAACCTATACACAAAAGTCATGAACAAACTGGATGAAATTTTCAAGTGTTATAAGTAATTGTGCAACACAGAAAAAAGCATTTCCCCTCCACAGCCCTGACCTGAGCTTTCTACCAGCTCCTCATGACTGTTTATGCTGATAAGCTGCACAGGGCTGGTTGGTTGTTTTATAAGATTTCTGCAGCTGAATCCCATTCACACTTTACTTATTGATAATAGATTTTAATGCTGCCTACAACATTTTAAGCTTTTTTTTTTAATTTTGCCTCTTCTCAACCTCACTTAGGAAAATTCAGCACTCATTGAATGGGTTAGTATACTACTAGAATTTTTAAACTGTATTTGGATATGAATTGTTAACACACAAGCTTCCAGAAAGGAGTGAATTTCTGGGGGTTTTATCAGAATCTCCTTTCTTTTTTCAAAGTAGTATGAAATCTCCTAATTATCAAATCATCTATATGTGTTGGAATGCAGATACTATACCAGCTTCTTTAATCACCCCAAATCAACTGCATGAGATAGTTACATCAGAGAAAGCAAAGAAAATTTTGTTTCATTGGAGCTACATGTGATTTTCAACACAACTGTAAGAAGAAATAATACAAGACAGTCAGGCCAGTTCAGCAATCTTCCCTGTTTGACAGCTTTTGTTTGTTTGTCAGCACAAGCTAAAATAGTCCAGGAGAGCAGCTGTTGAATTTGAAGATCTCATGACCTTTCTTAGAATATGCAGTGTCGTGAGAATTAATTCTCATTTGTGATCACATTCATTAGATTATGAATTCTTCCCCAAGCTGGAGAGTCAGTGTAGCTGTTGTGTTGTACACAGGAGTGGACTTTTCTTCCACTGTCCCATCCAAAGACTGTTTGTGAATTAATGACAGGAAGGTAAATATGACCACCACCCTATGGAGAGCAGCAATTGTGACCTCAGCAGGAACAGAGCTGAGATTACACATTCCAGTGGGGAATAATCACTTATGACCTAATGCTAATGGTTTTACTGGGATAGTTTTTCCCTAATGATGTCCCTGTTTTCAAAGTACATGATTTCTATTTAGCTACTTTAAAAGTGTGTTTCTGTTGTGAAAGTTTTACTAAAATGCTCAAGAATTTTATAATTTCAGTTTACTCCATATTTTACCAGCCACTTGGACAGAGGAGTGCCTGTGTAAATGCAGAAATGAAAAAAATATATATATTCCTGAGGCACTATCTTATTTTTTCACTTACTTTTGCAGTAAGTAACTATTCCAATGCAAAGTACCTCAATACTACACCCCACCTTGCCAATAAATGTGACTGGTTTTAGCTACAGATCAGCTTTTTAGTATTTTTCTGGAAAGAATATATTCGTTTTGTTCATTTCAAAGTATCTCAATTTTTCAAAATGGGCTCTGAATATATATAGACAGATGCATGTGACCCAGTGTATAAAATCCATGATACTTTAGTACTGGTGTGTTTAACTTCAGAAAGGAATAGCTAATTTAAAAACTTTTCCCTGTATTTTGTAGGACTGTGATAATGAAGTAGACTTGGCAGAATTAATCAAATAGGGTGAATAAATGATCCCTGCTTATTGTGTTTTCCCCAAACATGATTATATTGTCTTGTGAAGTTATAACTAAGAAATCGAGTGAAAAAAAGTGTATAATCTTATATAGTGTATAATAAAAAAAAAAAAAAAATTATAAAAAGACCTGGGGAAAGAATAAATCCCTCCTCTATTTTCCCACTAAAGAGGTAGGAATTTGTGTAAACTGGTGTATTTCCTTAATAAATAGGCATGTTATAACATTAAAGAGGATAAAGAATAGAGGAGTCCTGTCATTTTGAAATTGATTCCTTCTACAATAAATGTTCTTTCTTACTGGCTGTTGAAAACACCCAGAGTGAATTGAATTCTTCAACAATCCACATTAACCTTCTATAAATGAGTAGCATGTCTAAAACAGTAGCACATTAACAGTAAGAATGATCCAGGATTTGAATGATTTAAGCGGCTGTAGATAGCCCGAGGTTATTGTAATGATTCCTTTAACTCCATCGGAAGTGCCTTTTTTTTTTTTTTTGGAAGTTATTAAGAATTTGTTGCATATTAGCCTGCTCATACCCCTGTAAGTCTACCCAGTGATACAGCTCATCTGTGGAGAGCTCCCTTCTCACCCCACTGTGTGCCATTCATGAGCCATCATCTTGCCCAGTACTGGTTTTCACGCCTTCCTAACATGGCCTTTTCCACCCACCTCATGTACCCCCATGCCAGCATGGCAGCTGTACACCTAACTTTGACCTCATGCAAGAGCGTGATGAGGCTTCCCAAGAGCTTCCAAGGTCTGCACATCCCCGTCATGATTCAGAACCTGCTTTTTTTTTCTTAACAGGGGAGTTAGTGGGTTTCACAGACCCAGACTCACAAATATTCTACTCCTTGCCCAGGCTTTTATCAGCCATTAGTGCAATTTTTTAGTAGGTACAACTTGGCTGCATTTCTGAATTTAAAGGCAGAGAACTAATAAATTCCAAACAGAGCAATAAATTCAGACTTGCACTTATCTTGCAGTTAGGCACTGTTTATTTGAGTCTCTGTTCCTACTTATTATATTTACAATGGCAGCAGATGTGATGCTTCAATTTTATTTGAAATTGTTCATGTTTCCCTGTGAGTTCATGTCCAACTTCTATCATAAAGCTTTAGAGACACAAAAAGTAACTTGAAAGCTAGAGTCCTTACAGATATTCAAATAAGCATCTCCTAAAGGAATTACCAAATTATTTTGAGTATGCCAATCAAAACATAAGGAGTTCTTTGTCCATTACCCTTCTACTCAAAAATCACCAGCACCCTTGTGACAGGTGCTATTAAGTGAAAAAAGTGAGACTAGAATAATGAACATAATTAAGTTATATAGGCTATCTTATGAGTCTGAAAGATGAAGAACAGAAGCATTAGGCCACCAACAAGCTAGCTGTAGGGTACTCTGAGGTGATTTTGATGATTTGTGAGACTTCAATTTGGAAATCAGCTTCCTTGCTTTGAGGCATTCTTTATATACTTTATCTGTAGTCTTGTGGAGCTAGTGATGTTAGTACAGAATCTCTTATTTAGCTTAAGAAGTTTCTACAAGATAGCTGATCCTGATAAAATGCTTCAAAGACATCTGTTGGTTCTAAACAACATTGTTACCTCAGATTACTTACTAAAAAAAAAAAATTCCTCAGTTGTGTCTTATACATTTAAACACGGCTTACTCTTCCCTGATTGCTTTACAATTCTTATTTTCATTGCAGGTGATGTGTATTGATTTACCTCACCTTTGTGCTGGAATCCCTTCCCAATCTATTATGAGTCAGAGCAAATCTTACTTCAGTAAACTGTGGTGAGCTTCTCCATTTCTAACATCCTGCCATGACAAAAGCACTTGCAAAATCGTGTTTTTTGAAAGAAAAAAAAAAATTGAATTTATATTGTCTTAAAAACAAGACTGTACCACTAAAGAAAGAATAGTGAAGGTCATTTGATACCTGAAAAATGACATATTATTTCCAAAAGCAGACGTGATTTCAATATATTATTTGAAATTGGCAAAATACGGAGGGAAAAAAATTATATTTAAATCTCCCTTTGGTATTTACTTATTTTTAGCCTAAAGCATGTCTGCTGATTAATAATTTTTGGTGGACTAAGATGCCAATAAGTGAAGCACATCTGTCTGCAGCTGGCCGTTGAGAATATGTAAAGTAAGAGATGATGCCATGAGATTGTTTGTGTTTATGCACAGCGGATGTCTTTCTTAAAACTGCACAGAGAATTTTAAGACAACTTTTTCACAGACTTTTCTGCTCTCTGGGAGATTCTCCCCATGAGTTTGCACTTGGTGGCCCTGGGGATGCTCTGTGCCCTGCAGCGTGTCCCCAGCCTTCGGGAGGTGGCTCCAGCTGTGGCTCTGGTGGCATTTCTCACCCGGAGGAAATGCTGCAGGGGTGTGGTGGCAGAAATAGTGCTCCTGCATGTATAAATAGCTCCACACTCTGCTAAAATGATGGTGGCAGGGTACTATGCTGTGGGTGTATTTATATCTGTGGAAGTGCCTCGAGCTTCATAATGGAGTACCTGGCTTGTGCTGTGAGTTATTTTGATTGTTTTCCCCCTCAACACAATCTGATTCATAAAAATCCTTGTTTTTCTCCATCAGTCTCAGTTTCTTGCCTACAGTGATAGCCACCAAAATGAAGTTTATCAAATTAAGGAGCAGATCCCAGTTTGGGAGTACCTTTACAGGCAGTCCAGAGAAAGAGCTGTGCACTGATTCATCTGTTTGCACACAGAGGACCAGGACACACAGGCCTGGACAGCCCCATCTTTGCAGCTGCTGCCAGGCTAGGAATGACCCAGAGACTTCGTGATTCAGACCTGAAGCAAATAAAATTGTTTTTGAGGTGGGTGGTTTCATATAACTTTGCAATGCTGAAAAATAAACATCTCCATTTCCAGTTTGAACAGGGAGTGCCACTGACTGACTTTCTGTTCCCAGCAGTAGTTGATGGATCCATTTGTGAAGCACTCAGATGCCAGTGGGTGGATGCAGGTGGCAGACTGAAGAGCAAACACATCAGGAAGGGAGCATTTTTGACATCATGACTGGAGACCGGTCGTGTTCGTGTGGTGATTACGATGCAGCAGGGATCATTTGTGGTGAGTAGGTTAGTGCATCAGTCTCATGCAGATGTCTCCCTTTAGGTGGACCTCCTGTTTCAATTCTTGCTTTTTACCAGAGAAAGAGTCCAGCATGAGGGAGGTAAATCAGTAAGTAGCAAATCATCATAATTCTGCAACTTTACTAACTCAGCAATTGGTGTTCATGGCCCTGACTGCGTTTGTTGGAAAAGGGGTGATGATGATGGAGGCAGAGGAAATAAATGGCTCAATAAAAGACTTGTGGCCACTTTTTTCTGAGAAACAACCTCCTCCTTGGATATAAAACAGGCTCCTTCATAATGTGCATTGTGGCAGTAGAATTTCTGATGGAAACTAAGGGGCTGTCCTCTTAAAGCATATTTGTTCAGATTAATAAATACACAGTGACTTACATCCAGCAGTGCCATTTTTGCAAATATTAAGGAAAGGGTCATCTCAACAGATGACTGAATAGGGAAATACTGATGGGAGCTACATACTTTTAAGTCTTTGCTGGTACTTTTCTTCTCAGTACAAAATCCCCAGGTTTCCATATTAGAGATGAGGGAGGGTGCATTCTTGTGTAGAAAAAATGTTTAATTCCCTCATGGCATTTTATTTGCCCAACTTTTTTGCTCTACAGTTTCACAATAATATAAAGTTTCCTTGTTTTTCCCCTGGTAAAAACTTCAAGACCTGTGATTAAAACAGAAAAACTTCTTAGCCCCCTTCCCTTCTGTCTAGAAATAATTCTAGAAGCAAAGTGAAGGAGGCAGTTTGTGATTAGTTTTTCTTCATTTCAAAGAGCAGACAAAGCATAGTTTTTCTTTCTAAAAGATTTTTTCTTCCTTGATTTTGTCCTTCAAATGACAAACAAAACTTGATCTCTTTCTTTCTAATCCTTTGCTGGAACAAGAAGGCACCTCATTATACACTGAATTCATACTTTCACTGACCACAAGGGCTCAGCAGCGCTTACATCTCTGTCAGTATGAAGCAGTGGTTTGTACAATAGAGGGGAAGAGAGGAACTTGATGCCAGTTGTTTCCTAACTGGTAGGGCCTGTTTCACTGTGATCTTGCTGCATTTGGTGAGGCAGCTGCATTTTTACAGCCCTTTGAGTCTGGTGAGGAGTGACCAAGATGGATATGCATGAGGGAGGGAGGGAATGGGGAAGGAAGGAAGGAAGGATGGGAGTCTGACCTGTACAGGAGCAGCATCACAGACTGATGTGGCCTCTGCACCTGGGTCTGTGTGGGGCCATCCTGGTGCACCCAGGGCTGCCTGGGGTCATCGTGGGAGCCCAGTGGTTGTTTGTTGTTCCATGATTTATGTGAGCCTAAGGGTGAGATGAGCAATGTACCTGGATCCCACCTGACCAGTGGGGTGATGTCTGGGACACAGCCACAAGACTAATAGTCACTATTCTCTCAATAACAAGCTTATCCTGAGATTAGCCTTGGTGACACTACTTATCACCAAGCACCTTACAGTAATCTTAAAGTGTTTTAATGACCTATTTTATATATTTATTCTAGAATTTTTATGAATCTATATCTAGCATTTACCTGCATTCTTACTTCTGTCACTGGTCTGCTGCTTACACTTCATTACTCTGTACAAAATGCAATATTCCGTTTCATTTGTCATCCAAAATTGAACTCTTCCAACACATCTAAATGCCACCCAGTGATTACAGCAGGAATTGCACATAATTGCTTACACTGCTGTATTACATGCAACAAACTGGCTGCCGGAATAATTTTAAAAAACAGATAATTTAACTTTGTGATTAGAGAACTCTGTTATAAAATCAACATTTGCTGTGAGTAAATCAATTTCTTAGCTCCTCATTAGAACCCTATACAGTTGTGAAGCATCCTTTAATGTTCTTGGGATGTATTTTCCCAAGGAAAATGCTTCTCAGTCCATTTTAACTATAGTTTATATACATAGCATGTAAAGGCATTTCCCAAGATGCCTCTGAATATGTTGCAATAGACAGAATGGAGAACCAGCTGGATAAGATGGGACACTTGTTTTACCTCCTACATAGGTGACGTTTTGCCATTTCTGAAAATCCACCCAGAATTCTATTATGGAAGAGCATGGTATTTTTGTGTTTTGCAAAGGTGTGTTTTCTCCACTGTTGAGTCATTCTGTTTGGAGATGTAATGTGAAGACAGAACCCATTTTGTAGAGAGAAAATGCTTTGTTTTACCTATCACAATTTCATACCAGGAGTTCCCTTCCAGGCTACTGCACTCTCAAACCTGCATTTTTTTAAACAGAATTTTCCCCTATTCGATACCAACTAGGAGCATTTCCATCAGCCCTGTGGGTTCACCCGCATTCATGGGGAGCAGTGTTTGTGCAGTGCTGGCTCTGCAGGGAGCTAAGCCTCCCGTCGGGACCGGTGCCTGCGGGTGCATCGTGTCACTCTCGGCGCCGAGAGAGGAGGGACTGTGCAGCCCAGGGCTTGGAGCCGCCTGCCTGGCACCGTGCGCCCCGCAGGGTGGGGAGAGAGGCTCTGGCCTCTCGGAGAGCAGGAAGGCATCGGGGGCTTTGCTGTGCCCCGGGGAAAGGCGCTGTGGGGAGCAGGGACAGCGGCAGAACTCTGCACTGGCACCTTGGGTCACAGCACTCCTGCTGAGAGAGGGCAGCATGAGGCACCCCATTTCATCAAGCCTTGTGTGATGAGTGAGACCAGTGATGCAATTTTTCCTCCCTTACACAGCTTTCTGTGATGCTTTTCTAGTCACAGCCTGGTCGCTTGCCCTTACCCAGCCTGGAATACAAATTTAACGAATTTACAGAGTGATTGCTGTGATGTCAACAAATCCAGTACTTCTCCAGGTGTAAAATACCATCCCTGATCTTCTACTGGCATGAGAAGTGCTTTTGAGAACTGTATCTGGTGGCATCTGACTCTTTGCTTGGCCTCTCAATGCACCACTGCTCCTGAAGCAATTTCCTGTTGCTCTGCACTTCTTTCTCTTGCATTGACTCACAGTAAGATGTTATGAAAGGAATTTTTCATCCACCTTCATATGAATTTGAGCTCTGAATGATAAAGATTGTAAAAAACCCCAATAATTTCTGAAAATAAACTAGTATCCAGAATGCAATAGATGCTCTCCAGCAACAGAAGAAAAGGTGTAAACTTTTCAAATAAACAGCACAAACTTTAGAAGAGACATTCATGATTTTTTCAAACTAGTTTTTATATTTATATCATTAATCACATACAAAAGAGAG
Organism: Corvus cornix cornix; assembly: GCF_000738735.6. Taxonomy (NCBI): domain Eukaryota; kingdom Metazoa; phylum Chordata; class Aves; order Passeriformes; family Corvidae; genus Corvus; species Corvus cornix. The sequence goes on along the minus strand of NC_046332.1, from coordinate 100,664,537 downwards.
AAAAAATATTTCTAGTTCATCCTGGCCAAACTCTGTGCAACTTCTCTGATGTTGGGAAGCTATAAGAAGAGAGGATTTGGCTTTTCATCTTGATAGTGTGAATGTGCTAAGAGCAGAAACAAAGGATTTATCAAAGATGACCAGTACACTGTACAAGTATTTATCAACAATTTTTTGGCAATTTTTTTTTCTTTTTTTTTTTTTTGTGGAGATGTCTCTATAGAAGACTGAAAGACACCTGTGATTAAAGCTGCTGAAATGCTAGTTTACTTTTAAATGGTGTAGTAAAAAGAGAAAAAAATCCTTTTTACAGGAATCAGTAGTTACTTATAAGAGAGCTGATCTCACCCAGTGGACTGTGAAGTTGATAATTAACCAGAAACAGGCAGGTTCATCATTCTCTAATGAGCTGCCTGCAAAACCATCTGATGAATAAAGGCTGTCAAACAAAATCTCTTGGCATGGCACACCCACCTTCAGGGCTTACTACAGATGGCATGACAGTGTCTGACCATCTGATTCAGTCAAGAGAGGCCAATGGAGACGTGGTGTGTGCTCCAAACAGTATTTCTAATTCCTCACATGCTGCAGCAACAAATGATAGAATTTCTATATCCACAACTGAATTTCAGAGTAGGAAGGGAAACACAGTCTCAGTCCAGTGTTAGAAGCAAAACACAGCATAAAATAACAAAATTACATATGCATTATTTAACACCATTACTGGAGAGGATGCAGTGGTGGAGAAAAAGCTACTATAAAAGGATGGAGTCCCAGAGCATTTGTAATATCTACCTTCCCTGTGGCGCAGGCTGGCATACATACAACTAGCCACTATTTGTTGCAATTTGTTCAATTCAAAGCTATTTTCAACCCTTTTTAAAAGGCCTACCCAGTAGTCTTCACTCAAAAGAAAATTGTAAATGATAGTTTCTGAAGGCTGGAGCTCCATTCATCCAGTAATACAGATCTGAGTTGTGCAATGACAATTTTCAGTTTGTAAGGCTGTGTTGCAGTGCTGAAGGCACCACAGATGGTAAAGATTTATGGTGCTTACAGGGGACCATGAAGTGCATAAAAGCCAATTGCATAGAAGTATAGGGTGATAAAGAAACATATCTTTCTTCAAACCAAACTAAACCAGAAAATATTCCGGCTATCATTCAACCCCCTTTCTCAAGGTGAAGAGTTTCAATGGCACTTAGGCCACGTGAGTCACTGGGAGCTGACCCCAGGCAAGCCATACAAATGAACAGAAAAGGCCCAGCATGATCACATGCATTTGGCCACATGGGTTTGCAGGATCTCGTGTAGATGTGAGGCTCCCAGGGCCAGCTGCTTCCAGCAGTGAGGGAGCTGCTCGTAAACAGCGCAGCCATGGGGGCTGCACCATTCAGAGGGAACAAGGAGGCTGCTCTGCAGAGACCCCCATTATTAAGGCTCAGCACAGCTCCAAATACCTGTGAACACTTTCTTCAGCTGTCAAACAGCTTGCCCAGGCCAGGGTGGATCGCTTGCTGCCATTGCCAGAGGATAGTGTTTCCTGGATCATTTAGGTGAAATGGGAGCCAGCCATACAGCTGCACAAGTCACCTCTGTGCTTGCATTGTGCCTCATCTCAGGTAGGCGGTCTGCCTGGAGCCCGGGAGAGCCCAAAGGATGGAGATTTGTAATAGAAACGTGAAGATTGGCAGGAACAGAGTATGATCGGGCACCAGAAGGACTGGAAGAACAAAGGGCTAAATGCATAGATACTCCCCTCAAAAAACCCCTTTCCAGCAGTAAAATGGAGACAAGGGTGGTTATACCAAGCCCAGAAGACCTACACTATGAAAGAGCCCAGCCCAGCCAACTCCACAGCAGACCCTACATCCTAACAACAGGAGAGTGGCATCGACATGGCAACAGATCCCATATAGCATTGCATATGTGCTTTTTCCCATTAGATCATAAGGAAAATTTTCCAAAAAAAAAAAAAAAAAGCAACCTAGCTTAAGGATTAAAGACCTGAAGTCAACAATGCTAGTACTGGGGACTGCCCCATAAGAGATGACAGTTCCTAACGGTATGAGATCTGTCCAAAAAGAGGATGTATGTCCCTCAAGAAGAACTCCAGGGACAAATGGAAGACTTAGCAGCTTGTGTTCTTTGTCCTTGGTGTCATACACAAGTGGTCCAGGTCAGACATCTTGTTGCTTGTACATATGTGGAATGAGAGAATGTGTGAATAAAGTGTATAGGGGAATGGCTGTGGACAGGTAACATCGACTTTCTCGTAGATGTTTGTAAAGAAATATCACCTCCCCCTCCATCATATTCTACTCCAACTTTTGTACCACTGATTTCCATCCAAGTATACACATGTGCCCAGGTTTAATAAATCTGCTGCTTCCCAGGCAGGCTGGATATGGGTGAGTTGTGCTTTTGGTGCTTTGTCCAGCTGTAGGGATCATGTGGCAGCTGCCCCTGGCTGGCCTTGTATGTGAAGAGCTTGGGTTTAGCAGGTTTGGTCCAGGCTTCTCACCAAGCTGGATTGGCATATCTGTTTTTCAAGGCACTCTTAGAAACAATATAGTCATGTTCACACCTAATAAACCTGGCTCTGTGTGAGATGCCTATGATAGAGCTTGTTCATCACTGGTGCAAAGGGATGGGTATTTTGGGGTGAGATCAAATACCCTACTTCCATTTTCTCTGGGGCCTGATTGGCTGACCAGTGAAGGATACTGATGTGCAAAAGGCAGGAACAGTGCCTGATGTTCTTGTTCCACACCTGTGGGATTTCCTAGAGAGGGCTGTCAGCAACATGTTGACCTGCTGAATCCCATAATGGTCTATGATTATTGATTAACTCCTTGCAGAGCCACTTGCTGTGGTTTGTAAGTGCAAACCAAGAAGAGGTTGACATTTTTGTTGTTGATGATATTGTTGGTAGCTTCATTTTAAGGTAATTGAGACTAATCTTGCAATGACTAAAAAAAATATTTCCCGTTTCCCCAGTGCCAGCCCATGCAGGACACATATGACTGCTGTGGTGACACCATCTGTCTTGAATATAATTTAATTTGTAGAATTTCATACGTGCAGCAGCAAACAGTGTACTGACTATGTTATTTGACTGAACTCACAAACCTTCAATTTAATTGTATTTTAAGGGGTTTTTTTTGACATTTGAGATAGTTTAATTTGAAGGTTAGGAGCAGCTCCATAGGCAGGGTTAAAATGAATTTTTTACTCAAAACCTCTCATTTTCTTAGTATGTGTCCTTCCCAAATGACATCAATTGCATTTTCTAAGGCTTTGCAAATTAAACATACTGATTAGAAATTAAAATTTATTCATATTAGTATGCCAGAGCACGTAACAACCAACATACAAATTTTTGTGCCTGTGCCCTTTATCTCCCTAGCAAAAACACACCATCTTATCTCTTGCTTTGTGCAAGGCAACAGCATTACAAAAGCCCTCCCTCTCCCCATTCTGCCAAGCTGAACTCAAACTGACTGTGTTTACTCACAAATCATGAAGCCTGCAAGCTACACAGACCCTGCCATGCCACCTGGTCCCTAAAACAGAGTCACAGAAGGGGTCAGGTTGGAAGGGACTACAGCGGCTTCTCCCTGCTCAAGCAGGGTCATCCCAGTGCACGTGGCAGAGGATTGCAGCCAGAAGGTTCTTGAATATCTCCAGTGAGGGAGACTCCACACCCGCTCCAGGCAACCTGTTCCAGTGCTTGGTCACCTGCACATTAAAAAGTTCTTGCTCATGTTCAGGTGGAACTTCCTCTGCATCAGTTTCTGCCCCTTGCCTCTTGTCCTATTGCTCAACACAACCAAAGTCCCCTCTCAGTCATCTCTGGTAGAGTCTGAACAGGTTGAGCTGCTTCAGCCTATCCTTGAAAGAGGAATGCTCCAGTCCTTTAATTATATTTGTTGTCCTCCCCTGAACCCACTCCAGGAGCTCTGTGTCTGTACTGAGGAGCCCAGAACTGGACACAGCACTCCAGGTGATTGTCACAAGGGCGCAGTAGAGGGGCAGGGTCAGCTCCTATGACCTGCTGGCAGTGCTCTTCCTGATGCACCCCAGGATTTCATTGCTTTTCTTGGCCACAAGGACATTCTGCTGGCTCATGAACAGCTTATTGTCCACCAAGATTCCCAGGTCCTTCTCTGCAGAGCTGCTTTCCAGCAGGTTGGCCCCCAGCCTGTGCTGCTGCCTGGGGTTATTCCTTCTCAGGTGCAGAACCCTGCAGTTGCCCTTGTCGAACTTCACTGAACCAAAGCCCTGCTGGAGGTGTTATAAAGCATTTCAAGTGCTGACTTGCTATTTCACCACACAGCATGGAGGTGCAGCTCACACATACGGAAGTCTTATACCAGTATTGATCTCAATATGAATGCCCTCTGGAAGGAGCAGTGATCATTTGTAGCTGCTCTTCTTCATAAGGAACAATCCCTCAGACACCCAAGATGGCTGGTCACTGTAGTTTGCTAAAACAGGGGACATTTCCCGAAATATTTGCCTCTGCACTCAGCAGAGGTGAGGCCACACAGCCCTGAGTGGGGGCCATTTCCAGGACCACATTTCTGATTACATTCTTGGGTCATGTCTACAGAAAGCTTCTGTAAGGGCTTGTATTTATGACAAGTGTTGAGCATACCACAAAAAGAGTGAGTAGGAGAGGGGCCAGAGCAAATGGGTGTAGCCACCAGGCTGACCCCACCGCCAAATCAGCCAGGCCAGACCAGGCTCCCACAGCGAAGCCACCTCCAGGTCACCCTGGGGCCGGCCATTGCTCTCCGGGAGGCTAACCAATTTATTCTATGACACAAGGAATAAGAGATGGCCTCTTCTGAAAAAAACCCAGTTTTTTGTGTAAGATCATCTTTAGTTGCAGAAATGTCAAAATCAAATGTTGATCCAAAACACTTTCTGAAAATCATGAGATACTTGTATCTCCTCTGGAGAAGAGGAAAAAGGAAAAGGCAAGTGAAACTGTAGAAATATGGGATGTGTACAGGAGAAGTTGAGAGGTGGTACAGCTAACAGAAAGCTGTTCATCAGGAGTGGTGCCATAAAGCCCCACACTGTCATGAGCTGCTCCAGGAGACCAGGCAGCTGTCCATCCAGGTAGTCTTGTGCTTCCTGTTTCTTTAGCAGTGATTTGAAATGCACATTCTGGTTATTTATTTTTAATGTTTTCCCCTCAAGGTGTCACTGCAGGGTAGACTTAAGGCTGTTTACAGTCACCAGCTGAGTATTCTCATTCCTGAAATTGTTTCCCTTTCTTTGAAATAAAACATTAACTATAAACACCTTGGGTAAAAATGCATGGTTTGAAGGTAATGCAACATCTCCATGTGATGTCGGTCTCCTTCATGTTACTCTTCTTCACTTTACTTCTTTGTGTTTTCTCCATCTTTGCATATTTCATCTGGGAAGAGGAGCACTTGTGAATGCCTAAGATTTAATCCTGTGTAAAAGCAGCTCTCTTGCTGGTACCAGAGAAAAGCTGATCTGGGATATCACATGTCCTACTTGTCCATGCAGTAGGGCTGCTGCCTGCTATTGAAGCCCCTCTCCAGAACCCCTTAATTTTCTGTCAAAGTCTTAAATCCAAGATGCTATCAGCACTGACTACCTCTTTACCTGGCATTGCAGGTGGTCAAGGGCTTAGGGAGAACAACACAGCCTTACTTAGAGTGATTGCCTCTTTGCTGAACAGGCATTGAGATGGACACTTTTTTCATTATTTTGTCTTCAAGTGGTGCCATTGGTAGGACCCTTCAGTAGTCTGTGAAAGGAAAAAATCAGTTATTCTACTGGCAAGGAGAAATAAAGCCTTATACTCATAAACATTCCCTGCTTTACAGTAAGTTCAGTTTCCTTGTCTGTCCCTTGTGACAACTCACTCTGAGGGCAAAATACATGCCAGTGGCTCAGCTAGCAACTGTTACAGGTATGTGTTATACCTGAAATCTGCCTAACTCTTCATCAGGGAGATGAAGGGATTAAATTTTCCCCATGAGATCTTAGTTTTCACATATCTTTTACAGTATTTTAAACATGGACCTTACCACCACATTTGGTTGCAGTTAGCCAGGGAGCTCAAGAGCTGTGATTCTTAAGCATCGTTTTCTTAGGACACCAAGCTAATGCATAAAAATGATCCAGGAGATGTGCTAGGGAAGTTTCTTCTGGTGTGACTCAGATCCTGCAAGATCACTTATCTACTTGCTCATATACAGGTTGCAGAGGTGTGTGAGAAGATGTAACACCTCATTGAAGCATCCTTTATAAAGGAACTAGTACTCCATTGGCATGGAAGTGAATAGGAGGCTTCTGGTACTTGGGTTGGTACCTGCTCAGCCCCCTGGTAATTCTATATCCTATACATAATGCATCCAGGTGCTAGTGACAAGAGCCTTAATCACAGATGGGGCTTGCCAAAAATATTCACCTCAGTTTTAGCAGATGCAGTGACAGAGGAAATCAGCCATGGGAACTGGCCCACCTTAGCCTCGATTGCTTCATGCATGTCAAGCTCAAATATGTCTCAGTGGGAGATGGTAGTTCTCACTTGCAGTTCTCATTCCACTCCTGTCTTCTAGATGTTTTGACTCCAGGCTTTCTTAATTTTTTTCCTTGTCCCACCTGCTTAACCAAGTACAGTACACAATGAGTGGGAGCAAAAGGAATCTTGTTTCTACCTCTCCTCTTCCCCTGACTGCATTTTGTCTTGCACCCTTCATCTCCTTCTTGTGACATTTCCCTGTTGTTGACAACAATAAGATATTAACATTGCTACTTTTGCTGTCAGAATGTCAGAGCTACCTCTCAGAAAAGTGATTGGATCAACAGTGGGTATTACGGGGGGAATCTGAATTAAAGCACACTGGGCTGATGCATAGAGAGATATGAAATGAGGAGCTATTAAGCTGAGCATCTCCCCTTGTGATGCAGTTGTGGGGATGTTTTAAGCCAGCCTCTGTGATCCAATTACATTCACTAACTATATTAAGAGAGTGTTTTAAGAGTGATAATTCAATCATTCTGAAGTTAGAAAATACCAGCATTTAGGTTATTTCTACAATCCAAAATGCATGTTATACAACAGTCTCCAATTACTTTCTTTTAAATATATTTTTTAAATCACCTTCTAAACTGAAATCTAAATACAAGAGCAGAACTTGGAGGTTGATCCAAGATGTGGGCTGAAGTCCTCCCTGTGGCTGCTATCCTAGCTCATAGGGTGTACATGCTAGTGAGAATTTGTTCACACTCCCCAGTTCATACCCCTGACAGCTTTCAGATACCTCCAGCCACCTCTTTTCTCACCCTCTGGTTCTGTTCTCTCAAATGACATTACTCTTGTACAGCAGGACAGGGGTGCACTGACCCCAACAGCCTCTTCACAGAAATAGACTCCTACCTGCAGATTTCTATTCAGTGGACACTCATCAGGATTTCTCCCTCCTGTCTTTACACATGCAGGCACCTTCTGTGGCAGGTGGACTTCACAGTCACCATTTAACACTGGGCTTTTGTGAAATTTGGTTGCTGCCTGGTAAAAGGACAGAAATGAAGAATGGAAACCCCTTGGTATACAGAGCCTGGGGGCCAGACTGGCCCAGAGTGATGAGTCTAGAAGGGCAGTCACCACCAGACCAGGAAAGCATCAATGTGCAAATCATTCTGAGGAAAAATCATCATAGATTACTACCCCTGAACCTACAAATTTTATGTCTAAATTGCAGCCACAGCTGTGATTGCTCTATATGCTTGCACATACAAGCAAGCTTAACCTCCCTAATTCAGTAATAGTGACAAGTTCAAGCAATTCAATGCTGGTACAAGCTCAGTCAGAGTAACAACAGCAGTGCAGGTATAGCAACAATAACCTCTCTGTGCTGCTCTCCAGGCAGCCAGGCGCTCAGATGACTCGGACAGCTTGGTGTTACCAGAGCATAGGTTTCAGTGGTTGTTGTCATACCTGTGCACTACATTAAAGCTAGCTCCTGTGTGCAATACAATGAGTACCTCGGATTTTATAATAAGTGTAAGAAGCAGCCTAATTTAAGAGGGCCATATACCATTTAACTGTCTCTGACTATGATTATAACAAATGTGAATACTGATAATCAGTTATATAAGTTGTGATTTAGTTTCTTCAGGCATGGTTAAGTGCTCGTTTTCAGTAAGATATGAAAAATTTGAGTAATTTATGCCATTGCTTTGTCAAGCTCATTAGAGCCAACCACTATGAAGGAACTTGCTCTGAATCTGAAGAAAAAAAACAGAAGGAAAAAGAAAAATATTCATTTGTGAAGAGAAAAGCATCCTAACCCATGAAAACTCAAGGTTTCTCTGGAGAGAAACAATGTAGTAGATTTTTTTTAAAAAGTCCCTCAGAGCAACCCAGATTTAGACCACAGGGTAAAGTAAGGATGTTTTTTCTTTTCATAAAATAAAGGCAGACAACTGAGTTACCCAGCCCTGTTCCACTCTTCAGCACTCATGAAGGTGCAAATATTGAGGTTCGGAGAACACAGCAGTCACCTTGTACTCTAGGATGTATAACAGCTCTATCCAATTTTACTAGCCCTGCTTAACGCAGTATGCCAATTCATGACATATTGATTCAACTCATAGAAGTATTTTTTTTTCCCAGTCCATTTAAATTATAGTTTAGACTGTACATGCATGAAGGAGACATCCATAAATTATGTCAGCTTTCAGTAAGTCTACATTGAAAAATGCAAAGTAAATGAAATGTGCTAACTAATTTTTGTTTAATTATTGATTTAAGCCTACTCTGCCTTGGAAAATGTAATTAAGAAAGTTGAGTTTGGCCAGATCTACAGAGGGTTATATGGATTCAAGTGGTAAAGGAAAGAATTCAGTCTGCTTGATCAAGTGTCCTTTGATAGTGGCTCCAAAGAAGAAGTCCAACAGCATTTCAGAGTGCCTGTTTGTCCTTCTAGCCATTCTCCAAAGGACAGCAAATTTGAAGGAGTTTCTGGGTTCTCTCCAACATGGAATCTCACTGAAATACGACAAGGGTGATGCTTTTTGAATTAAAAGGAGGTCAATTAGGTATTGACCTGAAATGAACGTCTATGCATGTCTTATACACAAATTATACCTTCCTGACTACCTATTTATTACCCTCAGAGGCTGTTTTATTTTTCCTCTATACCCCAATATTTCCTTCTACAGCAGAACAGGGGAGTCTTCTCAGGAGGGAAAGAGACACTCCTGGAAGCATCTCTGCCATCCTCAAACCTTTGAAGTACAGAAGGACAGAGTCCCAGGTGCTGACATGAGAAGAAGCCCTAAATAAGGATTGCAGTTGAAATTGGTGTTATTCAAACATATCCTGCATGTTGCCCAAGGAGACCACTCCCTGAGTCTTTATACACCCGGGAATCAATCAGGTCCTTGGGAGAGGTATTTTGACCAGGTTGCTCCCATCCATAATGTTTCCTCACTTAGCCTTGCCAGACCAGCAGGTTAAAAAGTTTTAAACCAAAATTTTTAACATAACCTTTTCAGACTACTAAAATATTAATTCAGTTTTTTTTAATGACTGCCATAATACTACTGAAGGTTAAATTTATTAGTCCTAAAAGATTTCAGTGCTGATAAAATAAAAATCTTTTGCTGATACATTCTTGAAGGATAATATTAGGTTTGTAGGTGGATTTAAAAGATTATTTGAGGGATTGTGAAACAATTCCTGGATAACCTCAAATTCATGTTTTTGAATGATGGCAGCTTCAGTGTAGAAACCCCAGTAGGAAGCTTTCCTTCCATTACAATTCTTCAGCTTGCTTTCTGTCAGGAAAACAGGGGACCCTGAAGGGATTCTCTTTCCCAAATAATTTAGGTTTGCTCACAGCCCTTCTCCAATAGGAGCTGTTTGTTTTCCACTTGTTTGTACTGCTGAGCAATTAGCGGGTTGAGAAGTAAGTTGGGACCATCGAGGAGCTCAGCTGAACTTGCTCTCCTTTGTCTGCTCAGCTTGCCAGACCTTTGCCAATCCCAGCAATCTTTTTGGCAGGGCAGTGAGAATATCAGGAATATTTGTAAAAGGATTTGAAAGTCAGCCAGGAGAATTCAACTGGAAGCAAATGTTGTGGAAGTCATTTGCAGCAGCAGGAATGCTTGTATCTGTTCAGGATCAACTGGGAAAATCGATCATGGGAAAGTCCCTGTGCTCCTTGCAGTGCCAGGGAGCTGGGATCTGGTTGGGTTTTTTCAAGGCTGTATATTCGAGAGTCTTTTCCTCTGTAAATCTTTGCTTCACATAGTACCTGCAGGAAAGATATTTCTGTGAGGAGCTGAGATAAAGTTGATGCACTTCTGCCAGGAGTTTTCTAAAAACAAAAAGTAAACATGCTCTTGCCCTGCTTGGTCGGCAGCTGGGAAGAAGTCCTTGCTCACCAGGCAGCTGGGGTTGTCTCCCTCTGAGCTCTCAGCCAAGAGAAAACAGCTTGCAGCCCATGTGGCACTTCAGTGTGAGCAGTAAACATCACATTACCGTTTGTAGGAGCCCAATAACCTGTCACTGCGGCTTTGGCAGTGCTGCCTGAACTTCCCCAGCAACTGCGAGCCATGTGGCCAAGGCAGCTGGGAGCACTTAGGGACAGCTGGCCCCTGCCCCCGGGGGCTGCACAGGCTCAGGGGGGATGGGGGGCAGGGTGTATTGCCTGTGGCCAAGCCATCTCTGCACCCACCTTGTGAAGGAAAGCCAAAACTGAAATAAGGGGTAGCCCCCATGAGGTCAGCTCTACCTTGGCCCAGGGAAGGCTGGAGCAAAAGGGGGGGGCTGTTGGTGGTATCTGACATGTGCTCACAGGCCAGGACAGTGAGGAGGAGCAGGAACAGACCCGTCAGGTCCTACACAGCCACGGGTTGGCAACCACTTGCCCAAAGAACAACGGAGATTAAAAGCCACTTCTGGCACTCCAGAGACTCAGTCTCTGTAAAGCTGCCCTGGGGCAATAGCTTCATAAAAATAAATGCTTTTACCCTTTTTTCCATTTTATTTATTAGTGCTGTTCTTTCCTTAAAATAGAGACTCGATGTTTTGCATAGGCTGTGGACTGGAAAGCTGTACAGCTCTACCATAGCCAGGATAAGGACATCTGCAGGGAAAGACTGGCTGAGGAACCCTGGCTGTGTTGTTTTGCAGGGGTGCTGCGGAAACCAAAGTCATTTCAAAAGCATGATGGTGCTTTCAGGAGGTTTCTTTTTTCCCCGGCAGGAGGCTCATCCTCTCTCCTGTAAAAGCCCCATGGCCTGCCCTATGCTGACAGCAGTATGTGGCACTGGAAAAAGCAGGGGTCCAAAACACAGGGAAAGTGCAAAACATGGTGACATGGGGAATCATGGTAGAGCACCCCACGGCTCCTGCTAGAGGACAGTGGAACTGATGTGATAAATACATACATGCATAGTTCCAGGAAGGGGACAAAACTGAGATCTACACTCCACTTATGGGAGAGTTACTCTTTTGAATATTTTGAAAGAGAGTAACTCTTTTAAAATCTTGCTTCTGAAAGCCTCTGCTGAAAATGATTCAGAAACAAATGGGGATGTGTTTTCTGGAAAGATTTTGGTGTCCTTCTTTAATCGTCTGCTATAAGGTACATAGGAAACATTAACATGATGGAATTACCTTCTGAACTTGCCTTTTTGCTAGGATGCTGCTCTTAGGAAAATGTCTGACAGGCATCTTTTCCAGTTTTTCTTTTTCCCGTTAAGCAACTTCTACAGTCCTCTTCTTACTGTAGACATACAAAAAAAAACCCTCACCATGTGCCCAGGGGGTTTTGGCCTCTGGTGAAAAGGCCAGGAGTCTGCTCAGAAACTACTCTTTGGGAGAAGAAAGTAAAAGAGGGAGCTGCAAGTAAATGACCAGGAAAAACTCCAGGTAAAAGTAGTTTGACCATAATACTCAAGACTGAGATTTCCAAAAGCACTTAATGATTTTGAGTGCCTCACTTCTTGGGTATTCTAACAGAGAAGACTTTGGAGGCCTTACACTCAGAGAATAAGTGCTTGGCATTTCCCGAAAGTTATGTCTCCATTAACATATTTCAAGTGGTGCATGAAGAACAGGAGCTGTTGAAAAATCACAAGGCCAAGATATTCTTTAGTGACTTGAAATGGTCAGACAAAGCATATTGTCATGCTCAGACACAGCTCTTTAAGGATTTCGAACATTTTTTTTCTTTCTCTGAAAGAGATTAAATAATGGTATATCTGAAATCTTACACTGCACTTCAGTTGTGTCATGAAAGATAGAATTCATATTTGATATTAATGGAGCAGGTGAAACGTGAAATGATATTTCTTTAATCTTTAATGAAATTTCTGGTTTTAGCATTTAGGTTGTCTGTTCAATGACACAGAAGAGCTAATAATATCACTGTTTTTGAAGAATTCATTCACTACAGGCAGCCTGATTTTCTGAATCTGTTGGAAGCTCTTTAGGTGCTCCAGTGATGCATGAAAAGCATAAGAATAAAAAAATCCTTTGTCCTTGAAGCCCAGTGATCATAATTGGAAACATATAATTAAAAAAGAGAAAAAAAATCTCCCAATAAGCCACTACTCCAGAACAGGGATGCAGCAGTTTAGAAAATAACAGATCTACAGGAATTAGCAGGAGCAGTGGTGTTTCAGGAACTCTTCAACCAAGTATGCTCTATAGCTTGGATAAACACCTGTATATTCAACACCAAAAAGTTGAATGGTGCTTTCTGTATCAAACTGTTTCTTTGCTGAATGACTTTGGTGTTTTAAAATCTAATAATTGCTTTTGTAAACCCCCATGAAACAGGAAAAGTTAGTAAAGATGCTGCAAGTTTTTGTGGGGAGAAACTGATTTTTTTTCTCATGGGGATATATAAATGTGAAAATGCTTTGCACAACAAAAAGTTTGCTATGAGACAGGGCAGGACTAAGAGGAGTTTCCAGGGGACACACACCCAGTATTCCATCTTCAGCCAGTCCCTTTGAGGCCAAAGTAGATTTTGCAGTCTCTTAAGGTCATTCACACTTTGATTTTTCATTATTTCAGCCTAGGATTTTAATTTTTCCTTTGAAGGATCAATGCTGACCGTCTTGAAACAGAGGAACATTGGAGTACTGTCCAAAGGATGCAGTTATACTTCCAAAAATCATAGATGCTCTCCAGTACCCATCAAAGCTAGCTGGTAATGGGGATAATGTAAACCTTGGCCATTCTCCCAGCTGACTGTCCTAATAATAGAAAAGCCCCTCTGAGTGAGTAGCTGATACTGGGGATCTGCCAGGCAATTTTCATTATAAACGCAATTGGTGACAACATCCTTGGTGGAGATCTGCTTGTCTTACTCATATCACCATTGAAATGGGAAAGAGGACTCTTTCTCTCTGTTTTCAGTTCTCCTTTTGCTGTTAGAATTTTCTTGAAGTCTCTGATCTTTTTGAGATCTTTCTTAAACCTGCTCCCCTTTGCTTTCCAATTGCACCTTTTTTTTTTTTTTTGCACACACAGTGCTGCACCCTCTTGCGCTTTCATCAGCTCATAGGGAACCTCCCAAGCCTCAGTGGCTGAGATCAGGAGCAGCTCTCTGGGTGGTTTGGTGTTGGCAGGTAGGTTTTTTCTCCATCTTTCTTGTTTTACAGAGGACCTGGCACACTTCTTCTGTCCAGTCTGAAGTGCGAATAGCTAGCGAAAATGGGAGGGCAGCTAGAAAACTGCTCAGGGAATGGCCAGAGGTGAGATGTACATAAGGCAGCTGCAAAAGCCACCAGGGTGTAACCATGTGGGCACCTAACCTCAGCTTGAAAACAGAAGTGTGAACATTAGGGCTTGGGCCACCTTGAAAAGACAATTTGATCAAGCTGTGGTGAGGAGAATAAACCACTTGTAAAGTAGCCTCTTCTTGGGCTACTCCAAGGATGAACATTGCTGATAATGAAGTCTGGATGTCCCCTGACCTGTCTGTTGCTGCAATGCAGCCCCTCTATGCCCCGTGGGATGTCTGGGAGGTTGGGATTCCTTCCCCAGGCACCAGAGCCATGGAGACCCTCCCCAGATGCAAAAGGGGCATATGGTCTCCTTCTGCATTGTTGTGGCTCTTGTGCCTACACCACGCAGAGGGAGAAGTTAAAGAGTTCTCCCTTTTTAGTACGTTTCCCCTGTGATTTATTAAGATCAGGTTGAATTTTAAGTTGCAGAAAAAATGTCCATCAGTAGTAACCACAATCACATTTTCTGCTGAAGTCTTCAGATGTGACCCAGAAACCTTATCAGAGAGCACTGGGCAGAGTGCCTGCTTAGCAAAACCCACTGCAGATACGTCCCAGTACTGCCATTTACAGGATGTCTGAGCTGTGCCTCAGCTATTTCAGATGACATGTATATATTTAATCCATGGCAGCATATTAGCAGATCAGACTTAGATTAATCAGGCTAAAGATAACTTTTGGACCTTTTCCACATCTAGGTCAGAGGAAAAGAAGGTAGATATTCATCTGTGCTACAACACTAGCTAGCACTGTGTAGCAGATGAAATTTTCAGGGATATCAGTCAAAGAAATACTGTAATAAGACTAAGGGAAGCAAAGTGAAAGGAGTGTGTATGTGTGCGTGTATGTCTTTATGTGTGTGCACAAACGCAATACAAGATTTTAATTTCCAGAAACTCTCAATTTCCAGTGAAATTCTCTCTGCTATTATAGCAGCAAATATGCAAATTTCCTTTATGCTAAAATATCCTCCTTTGTTTCCTTAGTGCCATAAAACAAACCCTGCCCACTGATATTATTACAGAAAACTACAGATAGAATAACAGTGCAGCTGTTCAAGGAAACCTTGCTGCATGTCAGGAACAGGCTTCATGTTTTCAGCCTTGGTGATGCCTGGAATAAGTCAACCAATGCATGGGAATTAGTTCCTTTAAAAATAGATTAGGTCACATTTAGGATGTTTAATGTGAAATGTTACTGTGGGTATTAATGGAGCACTTCTTTTCTGCAAATTAAAAACTGAGCTAGTGTTAATAAATCAAAGGAAACATTAAAATGCTCTTTAGCCTCTGCCAGTTTCCTTTTGAAAAGGCCTTTGAAAGACTATTATACACACAGATTCTGATGAGAGGAAAATTCTAAATGTTCTTTAGCAAATTCTTCATTTTTGACCTCACTTACTGCACTTGCAGCACCAGAAGGGTCAGTGATGAAACTTCTCATTGTGGTAATTCAAGAAAAAAAAGTCACCGGGCTCCAAAGTGAGAACCAAATGTGCCATAACAGCAGACAGATAAGATGTAGGCTGAGACCCTGCCCATATTGAAATTTTCACCGTCAACCTGTAACAGCTTGGCTTACATTGAAGGCCAGCATAAAAGTTTCTCTTAGTTTTGACTTGAGCTGCTATAAGGAAAAATTGTCAAGAAAAAGTACTTTTTCTTTTTTTAGCTTTGCTTCTTTCATGGATTAGTGGAAAACTGTGATATTCTTCCAAGCAGAAAGTATGCTTTCAGAGCCCTTTTATATGTAATGTAATACACATGGAAGGGGAACCCAATTTTCCTGCAGCAGGCAACCATTTCAGCTCTTGTTTTTTAAGCTAATGACTCAGTAACAGCCCTGCTCTTCACCCCTCCTCTGAAGAGCATCTTTGGCAAACCCCTGTTAGGAGCCTCATTGATTATGTCCCTCATCTCTCCCAGAGGATAGAGTTCATTAGCTTATTACAGGAAAAATGTGCTCACTCTCCTTTTCTAAAGGTTAATTAGCTCATCACAGACATTTGTCCATGCTGTCCTCCTTGGTCTCCCCCAAATGCAGCCATACATGTGTCCCTTTGAACTCCAAGCCATGGCTAAGAGGAAAACTTTAACCACACATTGGCAGTTTCTTCACTGCCAGACTCTCATGCCTTTTCATAACATCTCTGTTTGACAATGCAGAGAGAGGAGGAGGTAGTGTCTCCAGTGTAAATTAAGTGATTAGTGCTCTCATTTTCTCACTGGAAAACCCTACCAAAGACTCTCTCTGGTTCCACATGCAACTATATGATTTCCTGTTTGGAGCATGGTGCCCAATCAAGTATTTTGCCATAGAATTTGGATTTTTATAATGGGGTTGCACCCAGCAGATGAGACAGAAGATATTCTGTAAATACATATTTTAGACTTGACTCATCTTTGATGAGTTCTCCTCCGTCCTGTTAGTCTGATCTGGGAGGCTGCTCTTGGCTGTTACTGGGCCATTTCCCACCCCTGGGAGTCCCCTTTCCTTGTTTTCCTTGGCTGGTCCTGCCCAGGGGACACTGTTGAGCACAGTAGGCTCCCGCCTCAGTCCAGGCTTGCGGAGCAGCCCAAGAAGGTGTCTGTGTTGATCATCTTATGCCCACACCTCCCCACTGCCTGTGCCCTTGAGCTCCCTTTCTTCTTGCACTAGCCCTTGTGGCTCTCAGATCCCTCACTGCATTCTTCTGGGTCAGGGAAAAACAATGTCCTGGCTGCTGCTACGACACATCCTCACACAAGGTTTTTAGCACTGATGCAAATACCAGTAATGCACTGAATTTACTTCATGTTTCATATATTGGCATAGCTCTTTTCTCTTTTGTACTAAAGGGAAAACAGGGAAGGTATTAGGATATGAATATGTGATTTCCAAACATGTCCAGCCACGGGCCTGACCCTGTGATGTCAAGGGTAGCACTCTTCATCACCTGAGGGGAAACGGATTCATGCCAAAGCAACGGTAAGGTGGAAATCTGTTGAGTCCTTCAACTGCTCTGTCTGAAGCACTTTCACTAAGCACTGCTATGGAATATACTGCCTGTGTGCACTCTCAGGGATCTTGCTGTTTTTCCTGTGGAAAGAGGAGGGATGCTACCAGCTGCCATCTTCCTGGCATGGCACCCACTGTCCACCATCTTCACAACAGGAACCCACTCTGCTGGACATCAGATTCAAGCCTTGTGATAATCTGAAGGAGCTGGTTTTGAATCAGTTGTACAGCTGTTCAGATGACGAGAGAGGATATTATATAATTTGTCCCAGTAAAATCCCATTTTTAGCAGAAATAAAATGAGATCAGGATTCATTACTTTCTTCCTAATATTGCCTCAACAGCATTTCTCCATAGCAAAGATAATTATTTAGCATGTTTTTTTCAGTGTGTGTATATCACAGAGTCAGTTTTCCTAATTATTATCTGAGATGCTTATTTTGACTCAAGTTTCTATTCCTCCTGAGAGGAAGAGAGTTAATCCACTCTGAATATTTTCCCTCTCAGATTATTTCTAGTGCTTAGTGTTGGAAACCGATCCTTTATTAGGAACTGATCTAGAAGCTATTGAAGATTTTTTTTTTTCCTTCTGCTTTCAGTAAGCACTGCACTGGATTTGGAAGTAAATTGGATGGATGAGCTTGTCTGGAACTGGTGAAGCTTCTCTTGTTCTGCAGCTAAGCCCTAAATGTGATGATACTTCACAATTGCCTTGCAAAATTAGGAAATGTATCTTCAAATGGCAAAAATATCTTCTTTTTATCTTCCTGTTAAACTAGAGAAGATTAATTTTTAATGTAAAATCTGTGAGGGGCATTTATGGACACAACATGTTCTTGCTTGGAGTATTTTCCCAAGCAGACATTTCTCTACGCAGCCTTGATTTTGGTTTTCTAGTTTTCCAAAACATTGTAAGACACAAACTTCTATGCCAAAAACCATTAGAATAAATTACTTTCAAAGTCTGGCAGAAGAGAATTTTCCACAGATACTACAATATAGATAACGAACACAAATACATTAAATAAAATTATTTTCATACTACTTTGTGTAATACAAAGCTCATCTTTGTACAAAGATTTTGTTTCTTTGTTTATTGCTGCGTTCTAATTTTAAATGAATTAGAAATCTGTGCATATGCTTTTTACAACCACACATTAAATATATTTCTTCATTTATTTAGAAATACATTTCCAAATACAGAAGTGCCACTGTTGGACTGAGTTGGATTTTTGAATAAGTTCACAAAATGCAACTTCCAGATGCAGATGCAGAATCCTGTTGCTGAGGCAGGCACCAATTCAGCCCAATGAAAGCCCTTCCCAGGAAATGCCCATGACCGTAATCTCAATAATTTCAGTAACATCAGCTACAAAAGACTGTAAGTTGTGGCTGGTTTGGGCAGCAGCTCCTGTGTCACCAATGTCAGGCACGTTTGCATAAAGATGAAGAGCTGTAGCAGTTCAGCCTGCAGTATACAAAAATCATTTTTCCATCAGCTCTTTCCTATTGCTTTCAACATCTCATGCTGGGAAAAAAAGGAATCAAAGTGAGAAAATCTCAGTGTCTGTGGATGAGGTTCACTCTTACTCCTCACCTCTGTAGCAAATGAAAAAATCTGACCCCAGAGTCATTGCATATCCTGGAGTTGTCCTCCAGCAGTTATGAATTGCTGATACCTGATATTGGATACTCCAAAAACCTCTATTGCTACACCACCTTTGATTCAGTACATCACAAGTGATGGCTCTGACACCTAAAGAAATATGGAGAGAAAAAAACCAGGAAAGAGTAACAAAGAGATCTCTCATTTCATATTGCAACTTTTTTTATTTTTCACTTTCCTCCTAATGTAATAAGGTTTGTTTTAAAGATCTCTTTTATCAATTAGGCTTTATCACAGCACCTGACAGCATCTATCTGGTGAAAAATGGCTAAACATTTCCTCTTGAATATTGAACCACTCAGGTCCAGCCTGCAACAACAGGATGCCAATGATCTGACTTGATGTTGCATCCTTTAAAGATGTGCTTAAAGTTTTTTAAGATTTCTTGTTAAATTAGAAGTCATCATAATTGTTTTATAGCTAAATGCAAGTAGTTTAAATGCCCTAGGGCTTAATTTTATTTTACCAGCTAGAATTGTAGCATGCAGGCTTTCCAATATGTGTGGAAGCTCTTCAGAATTAATCCCAGGTCTCTTTCCTTCCATCCTGCTGTGTCTCCTGTTTCACAAAGGCTATTTGTCTGGGAGTTATTTTCTAAGCCATTCTTTTTTCTCTTGCAGTGGTGTCTTGAAATGAAACTGCTTCACTATTTAATACTGCTGCTTCCTTGAGAGCAAGATGACCATTTTTTGAGTCTTTTTTCTCTGTTAACCCTAATGAGAATTTGTTTAGGAAAGTAGTGTCCTCCTGTAAGTCCTGCTATCCTTGTTATTTGATGTTTTATCTGCACGCAGTTTCTCAACCAGTTTCTGGTGCCAGCCATGTTCTTTGAGAGAAGGTTCTTTAATAGATGGTCAGTATCAAACCATCTCTATGTCAGAGGGTTCACAGGCCACTAGCCAGCCTGTGGCAACTCTTCTCTATCATGTGGCCATTCCTAATTGCCGTGCTTGCTGGACCTTGTCCATCTGCATGCATTTTTTGTTTCCAAAATTTAGTTAGGTAATTTCAATATTCATGACTAATTGATTAATTGCCATGTAGCCATAAATTCTGTCTTCAAAAGAGAGAGAGAGAGACCTATTCAAATTTTATGCACAGATTATTCTGATGACTGGACCAAAGTTTATACAGAAGGCAACAGCAGAGCAATCTTCCCATGGATACTGTCAGCAAACCTCAATTCTGATCAGCAAGACATTTTATTAAACTATTTAGCAAATGCTAATAGCCAAGCACTGCAAAGAGCGCAGTTGAATTTGTGGTGTGGATGCTGGAGGAACATGAGCTTCACCACAGAAAGGGACACAAAGGTATCCATCAGCTGAGAGTAGGTTTGCATTCCTACTGCAGTGGTCTGCAGTCATTTGGGGCAACTGTGAGCAGCAGGCTCTGACATTCATTAGCAACACATCTGGGCACTGAGGATTAACCTAATCCTGGCATTACACCTTCATTAGAAGCAGAGTTTTTGGAACAAGGGGTTAGTAAAGTGAGCTCTGAATGTTTACATACCAGTGAAGGCTCCTAACTTCCCATACAAACATGATTTACAGCTGGGTGTCCTCACCCTGCCACAGTTCATGGTGCTAGGATTGTGCTGGAGTTTTCCTCTACTATATTATCCATAATCAAATACTGTTCCACTTTAAAAATGAATAAAAGCAAATCTGATCCTATAAAAATTGGAAATATTATGATACTTGAATTTGTATCAGAAGCTTTTTTCAAAGCAGAATAGTTTGGACAGTTGTTTTGAGTTCTCACTGGTTCCCCTTCCTGGGGCGGTCACATCTGGATTCACGTTCTCAATGAGATACAGGTGATGTGGCCAGTTCCGTCAGAAGTGTAAGCAACAGAAGAGTCTACAGAGCTCAGGAGGGTATGGGAAGATAAAATGCATGACTGGCTTTTTGCCATTAATTTATTGTTCAGGAATCAGAGTTGTCATGATCTCTAGATTCCCTCCCCTCTCCTGGAGAGGAACAAAGCCTGGCAGTTACAGGGAGCCATGTGGAGAGAGATGGGAACACAGACACACAAATACAGGCTCAGACAGGCTGTGGAACCTGTATCCTCTGAGCAGAAGCTGGTCCAGGAGTGAAAGCAGAGTGAGAGGTGCTGAAGGTTCAGTATGTCTCAGTACCACATCTCATTAGGACAGTGGGAAATAAATATCTGTACTGAGCGGCTACAGGGTGTGTATTTGAGCCTCACAAGGGAAGGGCAGAAAACTGAATGCAGTTTTTAATTTGCTTTTAAACTATTGGTCATTGCCATGACTACAAGAGGCACCTGGCTTAGGCCAGCTCAGCATCTCCTTCAGCTCACCCAAGTGGTGAAGCTGTAAGAAAGTCAGAAGAAAGTTCAGGGTACCCTCAAGACAGGCACAGCACATGTGAGGCTGGGTTGTATTTCTTGCTGTGCAGGGATGCCGTGAGAGGGGAGCAGTGTCCCTCCTCCCCCAGGCCTGGCTCAGCACATACAAATGTTCTACAAATGCTCCCATCATATCCTAGCCACACTTCTGACACATTCTTTGACGTACTCCCAGGGGCTGCAATAGTCCCTTTGCTGCAGAATAGATAGCAAAAATTGGTGTGCTAAGTCAGGTCAGCAGAAGGCTGCTTGTCACCGTTTCTGCTGACAGAGAAGTGGAAAAGCTGGGGTCTGACATGGGCAGCCCTGCTGCTGCTGCTGCTGCTGCTGCAAATGAAGAAAAGAGTGAAGAAATGTTAGTACCACATTTAGCTTTATTGAAATTGAACAAATACCTTTTTTAAATAAACCCTTTTACAGCAAGTGTAAAATTTTAATGTTTTACTCATCTTATGTTACAGGTTGTCTTCTTCCATGTAAGCAAAAATACCATCTTTTTTTCTTCTTTTTTTTAAAATTTTTTAAAATTTTCTACTTTAAAACATGTAGCAAGGATTTGAATAACGCAGATCTGGCACCAAAAGGTAACAGGTTCTGAAAATCACAGTACAGTTTTAAAATTCTTAGGTTAATTAATGATATTTAAAATGATAGCCACTTTGAGTAAAGATATAAATTAGAGGTCTGTAAACAAGTTGTGTTTACCTATAGAGCTATTGACTGCAGCTACAATGAGAGCGGTAATAGAAACTCAATGCTAAACTGAGCTACACCTTTGAGGAAACAAGTTCTTACTAAGTAGTGTGGTACAGGGCAGCACAATAGGTAAAATACAGTTTGGCACCTCAAGTTGCATGTAAAATCAGCAGAAATAAAATGAAGTAAGTGCACTGTCTCCCAACAGAAATAAACCAGGCAGTTTCACTGGTTTTGGAGTGTCAACTATCAAATAAATCACACGACGCACAAGTTCAACCCCAAAATTACAATTCTAGTAAAGCAAGATAATATTAAAATGCACACCCACAAGGATAGTAAAGTATAAATATTTTTTTTTTCTTTTCTTTTTTCCCTCTCCCCTATCAGTAGAAATAATTTACAACCCACAAAAGGACTCCTTGGTGAAACCACTACCTACAGACATGGTCATGGAATGTAGCTCAGTAGACTTGTTTCAAATAGAAAGGCAACATTATCCTGAAAAGTTTTGGTCCTCTTATAACTCACTGTACTGTAGCCACCACAGTCTCTTGATAGATGCTTTAGGAGAATTGTTTGTTTTCTGATTCTCTATTGTTCTGAAAGGTAATATCTTGGTGATAAAGCTGGGCAAAATTTGGCCCCAATTATAGGTATCTGATCAATGCTGAATCTGGAAGAATACACTAGGAGTACATAGGGGGAGCCTCTTGACTGGTCTCACAGCATATTTTGTCATGGAATCACTTTTCCTTCTACACTTCTTTTCCTCTTTGCTAATTTTTTCTCCAGTGTTCTGGGGGAGTGGGGAAGAAATCCTTAGTCCATATGACAACAGAAAGACATTTCACTGTTTATTTACATGTGGATCACTTTGGCTAAGAAGTCCTGGAGAACCAGAGTTGCCTATTTCTTGTGAATGTCCTCATGCCGTATAATTTTGTATGTAATCCAGTAAAAGATGTTGAAAATGAGGAAGGCGAGTGGGAACGCAGCACGGGATATTGTATCAATCCTTTTTGCACGGTCAACAAACTTCTTTTTGATGGACTCTGAATCCTTTGGGGGTACTGGGGGTGGGTTGGGTGGCGTAGCCTTGATTGCTGTGCCATCTTTGACTTGGAGGCAGTGGCCCATGCCATAGCCACTGAAATTGAATCGGCTGTCACGAGCAACTTCGTCTTCCTGGAGGATAAAGAAGACAAATAAGACACACAATCACCTGTCTATCGAGCATACCATATAGTTGAGCAGCTGAGGTGCACCCCTCCTAAGTACCTCAGCAGATCACCTGGTTAAGCAATGATACAAGGTTTGGGTTTTAATGACAAACAAGAAGTTAAAACCCATGTAAAAATATGTGAAAATCAGGTGACTTCCAGTGTTTGTGAATCGGAGCTTTAATTTTTCTAGCTATGTCTAAATCAAGTGCCCTGAGCAGCAAGCTGTATCCCAGCCCCACAGGGAAGAGATTTGACTCCACAGGTTTATCATTGCTCTCCTTGAGCTTTCTGTGGGGAGGAAACACGGTCATGTTGGTAGCAGGGTGTCTGCTCCAGCCAGGCTGAATTGAATGACCCAGAGATCCAGGGACCCAAGTTCATGGCAATGTGTTTCCATCGTTCGACCTAGCAGCAGCCTTACAGCTCCATCTCAAACCTACAAACAAGGGTAGATCATGGTCCCTCCTTGCTCACAGGAGTGCTCTGACAATCTATACTTCAAAGTGCACTGGGCAGTTGGATTTAGTGGGAGCTGGGAGTCAGGTGCAGTAGCATGAGCTAATGTAGCAGCACCCTGCAGAAATCCATTCACTCTTGTCTGAGTGGGTGATATTTGTTTTCGGAGAGGTGAGTAACTACCATGGAACTTTATCACTATAATAACTGTGTGATGAAAGGCTTGTGACTATGCTGGTAAATTCTGCCTGAAGTTTCTCCTGTCTGACAGCACAGTAATACACAAGTTAACAGTCACTGGCAGCTCTCCATGAAGGATTCAAAACCAACAGACAAAGCAGCTCTATTCTTTTTCATTCCAGCAGGGATGAATTGTAAGTTCAGGAGCTTGTTCTAGTTAAAGACCTTTTCTTTGACTGACAGATGCTTCACTGTTGACAGAAAATGACCACTTCTTGGGTTGACAAGGAGCCCAATCCCTCATAGGAAATGCTCCCTTATATCTCTTACTAAACCACAGCCTTCTGAATTTAACAGAGCATCAAAAACTCCAAGAAAAAAAAGCATCACAGCAGCAAGTTATTGAATAATGAGTATATTGGCTGAACTTGGGGGTGGGAAGAGAGGATAATTTTCATCTATTCAGGATGTAAATCACTGCTCCTTCACAGAAGAACCTCTTTCAATAGTTGCATTTTTCTCTCTCCCCAGCTTCAGCATTGGAATTAAATATATCACCCAACTTGCTCTCCTTCCTTACCTTGGAGTTGACATGCAAAGGTGAATAACCAGTAGTGTGATTCAAGGCTACCAAATGAGAAATAGTCTCTCTGACTGCTTATGGCATTGAATGTTTATGGAAGGAGGGTAGGCCGTAAACAGTGCATTGGAGACCCTGTCACTTCAGCCTGAAGGACTTTTCCACAGTGTATCCATAAACAGGTGGGACATTGTGTCATTGCAAGGCTGTTTGAGCACTTATCCAGGGCTTATAACCTTTTCATTTCAAAAGTTCACCATCAGTAAGACAAAGACGGATGGTCCTCTTCTTTTTCAATTTTAATTATTTGCAGTTTGCAGTACCTCTGAAAACTCTGCTTGTCCTAGTGATTATAAGTATGTAAAGTATTTTAAAGATGAACCCACTGAGGCCTAAGTTCTGGACAGCCTTATTAGGCAAGGCTTTTCTTGCATGACTTAATGACTTAATAACACTACCAAGTCCCCCAATAATACAGGGAGATGCCTTCCTCTCAGTGTTTTTCATTTTACTGAGTTTGAATGATAAAATGCATGCCCAGGACATGAGAGGTGATTAAAAAGGGTAACAGATTTTCAGCAGCTGTGTTGCCATATGTACTTCATTCATTTTTTAAAAATTTAATTTCTGTTGCTCCTGAGAGATCTGTGGTAAGAATAAAAAGTACTGAGCTCAACACAAGCTTGGAGAGTCCTGACTTCCACTGTGCCCTGGTGGGTCACAGCTTTGTCACATGGGGCTGAGCAATTCATCTTCAATGTCACAGCCTTCCTTTTGGGCTTACACTGTGGCAACTTGAGCGGGAAGCCACCTGAGATTAGGGACAGGGATGTTTAAATCAAATTCTTTTAGGTATTCCGCACCCAGATTTTAACTGTAAGAAACCACTTATGTCCCAATGGGATCTAGAGCCCTGCTTTTCCCACCCAGACCATTGTCTGTGTCACTTCTTTCTCACAAAAGCCAGAGGGAAGCGTGTCCAGTCCCTATGTTAGTTTTTTATTTAGGACTGCAGTAGATGTTATTTACCCTGGGTACAAGAGGTACAGCATTCATGAGGGGTATGAGTGATACATGCTCAGTTTCCCTTTCTGCTTCAGCAGATTTGAATCTCCTTCTCCCTGATAAATATCTGGAGAAGTTTGTTACTGTTTTCCCAACATGGAGCTGTTGGCTGGTTGCAAAAAGAATATGTGTTTATGTAGGGGTTTTTTAACCTGCATCAGAAAAACCTTTTTCAAAGACTAAATAATCGATTAAGAATATAGCATTGTGTTGCTATTTCAACTTGTTACTGTCTGATATTATGGATTTACACGAACACAGCACTAGAGACACCTATGCTGTAGCTGTTGGGATCATTTAAGTACCATCAGAAGCAAGGAAAGCCAGAGTCCTTACAGCCTGACCTCCAACCCTGGAGATACCACAGCTCCATAACCACCATGGGATTTTTAACAGTAAAATCCCCCAGCAGCTGAAGGGGCTTTGCAGTCTGGCATGTGCCTGCACTCTGAGCACAGCCAGGTCTCACAGGCAAGACCTGACCCCATAAGAGCTCTCCTACCTTACCAGACATCACCTGACCTCAGGGTGGTGAGATCTCTGCCCTTTCCAATGAAACTGGCTAATAGTGTTGAAAGTTAACAATGTAAGTCTGGACATATCAAGACCCACGTCTGTGCTAAGAGGATACTTTTCCCATGAGACTGCAGAAGTGGGGTTGTGTCCTTTTGACCCTTTGAGCCCCTAAACTGGTTCCACCCAAAATGAAGCAGAGAGGACAGAAAGGCTTCCTCCACGCTGCTGAGGGGAGCTAGGGAATCAGCCCATGTGCTGGAAGTTCATTGTCCATGCTGCTTGTGGGTTAGCTCACTCTGGGGTGGATGATACCAAAAAGCTGTATCCCAGACAAATCTGCTCCACTGGGTATTGATGCTACACACTGCCATCATGAGCCATGGTGATATCTGGCCTCAGGAACAATAAAATCCTCCATCTGATTTACTTTAGCATTATGGATGTAATTAAAAAAATCTGTCTCTAAACCACCATAATCTTATGACAAAACTACAATTTGACATTTCAGGTAATCTTCCAACATCCTGTTACATATAAAGGACCTGGGGGAATAGTCACAGAGAAAGAAAAAAAATTTATACACTTTGATAAAGAAACTTTTTTTAAATTACATTTCAAAATGTGAGATGAAGAACTGACCTCAAGTGCTTTCCCTCAAGTAGTGGATATGTCTTCCTTTAACCTAGAGGGTTGGTGAGCTACTGAGTGACTTACCTTGGTACCTTCTGGTGGGGTTGCAGAGTCACTCTTCATTCTCAAGGTCATATTCGGTTCATACCATCTGACATATCTACCATGGACACTCATCCATTGACAGTCTTCAACCTGTTCACTAGCTTAGTCACTGATAAAATAGTCCAAATGACTTTTTCAAACATCTCTATCATTATTTTAATCAGACCACCCTTAAAACTTATTCATTTTAACCTGGAGAGGATGTCACTTGCATAAATCCCAAAATATTTACGTGTTTACAGATTTTAAAACCAAAATCAAAGAGCAGCTGGAAGACAATGGACATCAACTGGAGTGGCAGAATCCACTGCCATTGAAGTCATTAACTTTATCCTTCTAAAGGGATGTGAAGTGTTACATAATATGGAGTCACAACTCCGTCTGTCTTTGATTAAGGCATAGGGAAAAGGGTCATAAGCTAGTATGAGAAACAGAAAAGAAATAAATAGCAAGATGAAAGTGTTCTTTTGATAGTTTTCTTTCAGGTGTTCACATCCTGAGTATTTTAGAAGACTTATCCTTTGAAAGCTAATTATATTTCCTGAGATTTGAGCAAATGCTTTCTATAGATGCTTTTTCAACAACATACATTTATGTGTCTTGTCTACGATGTCATAATGAACAGGCTTAGGTATTGGCTTTAAACAATTTCCATCAAACAAGAATTACGTATTTTTCTCAAATTTAACTACCATTTATGAATTTAGTGATTTTTTTGTGCTGTACGAAGTGATGGCATTAAAGTCTCTTGACTTAGCTTTACAGTAAGCAACATATAAATGGGGGTAATACTTCTGAAATGGCTTTTTTCATCTTTCATTTTTGTAAAGCTTTTATTTCTACTTCATCAGGTCTGGAATGTATTTCATACTACTAGTTTCATACCAAAGCAATCAGAAATAGGGAAAACACTTCAGAAAATCTAACCCATTCAATGCCTTCCAAGCACAGCCTTCTGTACAATGCATTTTGAAGTGCTTTGTCTTCACCACTTTTAAATGCTTATTGCCAGCATTGACTCAGTTTTAACAATGAGGAAAATGACAGAGAGGCTGGCTTCAAACAGTGTATTTAATTTACTCTCTCATGTGATTTATTCTTTTAATTTTGCTACTCTTTTTCCAACATATGGTGGAAAAACTATTTAAAAGACTATCTGGTTTAATTAAATTTCAAGGACATAGATGATTAATTTTAGGTATAGGATAGAGAACATCAGAGAAATTTTCCTTTTGGTATTCATAAGCACAAAGTTAGAAACCCAGAATCAATTCAGACTTGAATGCAAAATGGAATCATTAGGGAATGGACACCAAAATACCTTTGGAGATTTCATTCTTAAATCATCTTTATGACTTTGAGACACCTCCCATCTCTCAGTACTTTACAGAATTCACGGTGTGGTTTTGCAGACAGTCATGCTTACATGGTTTCAGTTCTCAGGAGTCATTGAGTATGTGGACAAAGATGGTTCAGCTGAGAAGCATATTTGGACTTTCAAATCTCCTTTGGTTCCTCACAGAAGCCTCTTACAAAATTCAATTCAATTCAATTCAATTCAATTGTAAGGAGATGAGAGGGAAGGTCTTTTCATAGGCTAACTGTCTAAAAGGCAGTAATGGAGTTTAGGAGTAAAAGATCGATTCCATAACTGGGGGATTCGCGGAGGGGATCTCTGAGAATCTGTGTGAGAACCCCTCAGAAGGAATTGAGTTATAAATAAGCTGGGACAAAGGTTGCCAAGGGAAGGTACACAGGTGAAACACAATATTCAAAGCAGACAAAGTTAAGCCAGGCTTTCCAGAAGGCTTCTAAAAGCTGAGTGACTAAGTAACAAAATGGCAGTAAATGAAATACAGGATTTATAAGTGCAAGGTAAAGCATTGCAGAAGACAACCCTAATTATACATAGAAGGTAGTGGGCTCAGAATGGTTTGGGGTTTTTTTCTCATGTGGGAGTTTGGGAAATTACCACATATATGATTCTGACAACATTAGTCTTCTGCTAAGCAGCAGACAGGCAAGGGGCAAACAAAACAGAAAATGCCATTCTGCCATTTCATCTACTCACAGTGCAATCAGTTTTTGGACACAAGAGGTATTTCTGGTCACTCAAACCTAGTGAAGACATAGCGGAAGTAGATAAAATACAGAGAAGAGCAGCAAGGATGATAAAAGCCTTTTTTTGCACAAGGAAGAAGAAAATTAATGAGATCCCCCTCATCTTAGAAAAGCTGTGTTTGGAAGATGATATCACAGGATACTAACAAACTTCTCTGATTTCTTGCTGCCTGAAAAGCTCTGGATCCCAGCTCACCTATGCCAGATGTCATTCCCACTTCTCCTTAATCCAGACTTCAGAGGAGCGGAAGGTGATGTAAAATTGTCACCTTCTCACCTCAATCCTGCCCTAAGTATAGACCAAATACTTCCCAGGATTTTGTTTAAACATTGTTTTTCCTAAATATTCATCAAGACATTTAATCAAAAACACAAACAGTCTCTGACCAATCCTACTGCAAGATGACACTCCATCAGGACCCATGATTCTGCATGTGACAGGGGCATTCACCCTGTTTCTGCCTCTCTTAACAGCAATTTTCCTGCTCACTGAGGTTTGCTTTTGGTCTCATTTGAACCCTCATGCCTTATGGAATCTAAGTAAAACAGACCTTGTATTATAAAAAGACATTTTAATTAATGGAAGAGGAATTGGTCATTGTTGTCTTTGGTGAGGGTTTCCAATGGACGAATTTAGATTTGCTTTGGAAATCTGTGTTTAGTAGTATGTCCTGTTTCCAATAAACAGCAGAAAAGTCTCTGAAGCATGAGTGATTTACTTACTCAGTCTGTAAGAACAGCAAGTGAACTGTTGCTAATGCAATAATGAAATAGTAGTTAATGCGGCTTCGCCCTTTTCAAGAAGGAATTGAACATTATCCAACTGAAAGAGTAACATAATTTAAACATGTTGTGAGCAAAAATGTTTTCCTGGCTTGAAATATCTTTAAGTAGAATCTAAATTTTTCAAGAATTAGTTTAATAATATGGATTATACAGTCGGTAAGGGTGACTGGCTTCTTAAAAAAAAAAAAATCCTTTTTCTTTAATAAAGAAAGGCTTTAATCTCTAAATTTTGCAAACACAATTAATGAAAACTTCTTACTCAATTTCAATTTTTATATATAATACAATTAATGTGTTAATTTTGGGGGAGGGAGAACCAGATGAACTACTGTTTTGCAAAGCATCATAAATGTTATGATAGAGAGTCATTCCTCCTAAAAAAACAGATTATTGATTCCTGACACAGTCTTGATTTCCTGGTTCTCCTTTATTTTAAATGAAAGTAATGCCTTAAAATACCCACATATGATGATCTGTGAGTCTTACAGGTATAATTTGACTGGATATTAAATTCTCTTGGGACAGTAAAGTCTGGAGATTTGACTGCTCTTGGGTAACTTCTGCCAGTCTCTCTCCAAAGAAAAAAAGAGGTTGGCCAGTATATCAGTGGGAATGGCACATTATTTTGTTCTACATCAGACAAATATATGTTAGTGACCTAGATTTGAAGGATAATCTGCTCTGACCAGAAATCTGTTGGATAAAGGGCAACTGACTTCTGCTCATTCTGTCTGCATGCAGGGCTGAGTAAAACGCAAAGCTGGCGTTTGAAATGTGACTATTTCATCTAGAACATGAAATATCTGTTAATGGGCACATCAAATTAAACAATGTAAAGCAAGACTACATTTGTTAAATTTTTAGAAGATCAAAAACCTAAAACATCAATGGAAATGTACCTAAAATTCACTTGCTCCATTTTCTTCTGCTTTCTGCAAGATGTCTGCCTCAGGAGAGATGTGCAGACTCTCACCTGCCCCCTTGCAGCAGTCTTCAAGCCCAAGCCTCAGCCTTCAGTGCTCTCCCTCCCTGAAACCTGCTGCAGGGCCAACATCACAGGACAAGGGCACACAGTGTCCCCAGGTGTGTGACAGGTGTGGGGGAACTGCCACCACAACAGGTGGGGCACCCATGCTCAAATACCCCAGTCACAGACAGGAATATCTCAGCATCCTACTCCACAGGATTTTTCACATCAGGTTCTCTGGTCCTTTTCTCAAAGCAGATTTAAATACTTTGGGGACGATGATTTTTATCACACCTTTGTAAAATTTCTCAGTGGCCTCTGCCTTAACTGTAATTGTCCTAGGAGACTTTGCTAGACCATTCCTGTGCCGTGGCTGTGCCATTTCAGAGTACCTCATTAGCCAGTCAGTCAAAACTAAAAAAGAAAAAAAGGCCATACAGGGCCCATAAACAGCACCCATGATTGGAGTCATGCAGATTACCCTCTAGAACAGTATATTGCTGGGGATGTTTTATGGCTCAGGTTTTGATTGCCTCAGCTCTCCCACTTCTTGGGGCTGATCTGCAGCCCACGCTGCAGGCACCGTCCTCCCTGCCTGGGCCAGGGATGGAGATGAAGTGCTGGGACCTGTGGCATCTGCACTCCTTGCTGAGGTCTCCTGCTTGGTGCCAGGAAGGGGCAGAGGAAGGAGATGGGCAAAGGGAAGGAAGAGGAAAAGGCTTTTTGCCTCTCTGGTGGTGGATTCTCTCCTCCAAGCCATTTTCTACAACAAACACCCAGAACAAATCCCAGCAAATGCAGACAGAGTTTACCAGGGCTTTCTCAGACATTCATGCATTTAATTTATGCAAATACTGAACAAAATGAATTAAATATTGCAAATTACTTTAATAATTTAAATTCTGTAGCTAAAAATAGTCAAGAATATTTGAATAATCTTAAAGTGTTCACATGCAAATTTTATAAATTTGGGGGGGAAGGCTATGGGGGTTTTTTTGTTTGTTTCCTTGGTTTTGGGTTTGAGTGGTTTTTGTTCCTGAAGGGACAAGCCTTTCTTTTCCAGTTATCAGTTCTTAATACTAGGCTTCCAATAAATAACGTTTTGGGGTTGATTTTATTTTCTTATCTTCTATTACACAAGTTACCCTTTCTGGCTTTCCACATAATTTAGTTCTTGTTGTTAGTCAAGATCTCAGTCTAGATTTCTCTAGCTATTCTTACATAGGTCCAAAGCATCATTGAGTTAAACAAAATATTTGCCTGCTATCTGCCCTTCAAACTTGTTTCCAAAATTAAATTTTGCATCTTAGAAACATCTTGACTACTTGAATGTATTAGAAATTTACTACACATATAGACTTCTGTATTTTCATTTTTATTTGCTTCTATGAGGATTGCTCTATAAAATTCTGATATTATTTATTCTCAGGAAAATGAACATTCATCATGAGGTAAAAATTGATGACACTCAATGCTATAGCAACTTGACAGTACAATCTCTACACAGAATTGTTGGGGTGTTCTTTTCTCATCTGATAAGTAATAAATCCACAACTTCTACATGGTCATTGGAAGTATGCATATAGTGGAAATTACATAATATTTCATTTAAAATGGGTTTGATAGGTTTTCTTTTGCTGTATTACACACACACACAGACACAGACACAAGAGTGTACACAGTCACACAGTCTGCATGCACCCATCCATGGAGATATTTGTACCTACATATAGATGTGGGCATCTACTTAATCTAGTCCTCTAATGTATTCCCTGAAGGCATTAGTTAGTGGCAAGTTCACCTAGTGAGAATGTTTTTATTCCATTTTAAGATTGGAAGCACTCTCCAGAGCATTTATTAATTATTAATTTTTAGTAACTTCTCAAAATGCTAACTTTTATGCTAGCTTTTCCCCCACAGTAGTTCTGAGGAGCAAGGATACAGAACACATGGGCAAGGGCCATTAAACCTTCCCTCTCTGTCCATAAACAGGCTCTTTGGTGGGGTGCTGGCATTCCTCCAGAAGGACCATCTGCCCAGGCCAGTAGCTAAGCAACAGATCTCCTGGTGATGGCCTTTTATTACTTGGCAACACTGATAAAAGGATAACCTGAAACGAGAGATTTAACTGTGTATGAGAAAAGTCAGTACTGAGAGGTACACACAGATGAAATGTGGAAGAATGGCTATAGCACTGGAAAGGGTATTCTTGGGAGAAAATCTCAGATACTTATGGGAACTCAAGTTTTGTTCAAGAATATCAAGGAAAACAGGAGAAGAAATGCCCAATCAATTTATCTAAAAGAGCGCACAAGAATAACACAAAAATAAAAGGTTGCTATACCAGTCATCTTCCGGAGATGTTCATGTTGTATATTTCATCTTTTATGTCCTGGAGTAATTCTAAACCAGTGTTTGCAGTGCCAGAGCCCTGGAGAAGCCTGTCATTAGGTACATGGAAGAGGTCAGGACTCACCGTGACTGCCTACAACCTCCTGACCTTGAGGTTCCAGCTTTGAGAAGGGATGACACCAGAGGAAGGATTGTATTCAGAAAATATACCAATAAGCCAAGGAATGAAGCAAAGCAAGAGCCCCCTGAGAGAAAGGGAGACCTTGCAGCACAGGTTTCTTCTTCACTGAACATCCAAGAGCATCATGAGCACCAGGCAGGAGCATTCTGCCCAGACCAGACAAGATGAGGTGTTTGGTGACAGCCTAAGTACTGCTCAGTAGGATATCACACATGCTGTGCAGTTACAGTAGGTGGGCATTAAACTGATTTGTTGTCCTCTGAGCTAGAAATATGAATGGGGTCTTAGAAACCCTAATGTGAAACACAGGCAGGTTGATATCTACCCCTGGTCTTCTGTTTCCCTGTCTTCTTATTTCTGCAACTGTCTCTTCTCTTCTTAACTCCTTTTTAACTTTTTTCTCTATCACACATTTTGCCCCACTAATTCCCAGACCTGTTTTTGCCTACCTCCTCTTTGATGCTTTCATCCTCAGTCTTTTCCTTATATGTGGCCTATACCTTCTGCTTGCAAAATTCAGTTCCTTCCTTAAGTCCTATGTACTCTGGCCCTTTCTGCTCTTTGCAGCTAAATTATCTTCCTCCAAAGAAAAGGCAAGCCATAAAAGTAGAACTCCACCTTGCCAAGACCACCTTTAAACTGAGAGTTGTTTTTCTATTTTTTAAGAATAGCAAGGAAATAAGTTTTGTTTTCTTATCTTTTGTTTTTTTTTTCTAATTAAAACCTTCTGCTTTTGGGTATCCACTGAGTTGATAATTGCTCAAAGAGTTTCCCATACCATAAAGCATTTTGAAATATGATGCTCCTCATTTGATCTTCTGTTCATGACACACAACCTGTCCCATCACAGGCACAGAAAGCTGAAGATCACTGCGTGTGTGGGCCCATGTAACACAGCAATGTGACTGTGTTCTGACTGCCCAGAACGTGCAACATGAACCTTTTGGAGGCTTTGGAAAGTGATCACGAGTGCTGAAAAACCAGCAAATGGAATTTCATTTTTATTCTAGGTTTAAAGCTCAGAAAGAAAGAGTTGTTTGTGCATAGCACATGCTGTCCTAGTCTACTGAAAACTGAGTAATGTGGCAGTATATGCAAATAGTAATAGATTAAAGACTTGGCATGCTCTGGAATACTCCAATGACATGTCCAATCACAGCAGTACCATCTGCTTTTCCTTATATGTGCTAAATTTATAACACTGTGCTAATTTCTGTAAAAGTTTACTCACCAGATTCAGGAAATTATACTTAACAGACATGCAATATTTGGGTTTTGTGACTTACTGTTAGCAAGCAGTTAGTAAATGTCTCTTCAGTTACTCATCTTTATTCTTAGACAAAGGACTTTAGAAATCAATAACATTGATTATAATTCTTAACCCTGAAGGAATGGCAGTGATTTGCAATTCAAATGTTGATTCCCTAAGCTTTTGCTCATGCTCAAATTTTGACAGACCCAAAGGCAATCAGACTTTCACGTGCAGCTTTGACACCAGTAAAATACAAGAAGTCTGGTATTGTACAGCTAAATTAAAATTAACTCCTTCTGTTTGGAGTGGAATTTTTACCAGGTTTCTTAACTGTACCTTCTCTTCAGGCAGTGTTCAGTTTGGCCCAAGGAGACTGCACAATATTGGCAATATCCCCCTCATAATTGTTCACTGACACTCTGAGACACAGGAAAATAGAAAACAAGGCAAGGAAAGGCTCCCTTCAATGGCCATTTGGGGTTTCCACGAGCGTTCTGCCCTGTTTGCTTCACAGCTTTTTACTGCTGATACTGGAGTTCATTTAGAGTGTCTCTGCATGGTGCTGTGTTGAATGATTTCTTCCCACAGGATGAAAGGCTGAGTTATCCCTTCTTTGGGTCTGAAGGGAGCAGGTATTTCAAAGTGTGAGACCATTGAACCATCACCTGAGGGGACAGTGGTCTACAGGATATTTTAAACGTGTTTGACACATTTAAATAGATGGTTTCAGCTTGCCAATTTTGGAATGGGTCTTAAATAAATGTCACTATAAAGAATAAGGCAATTGGTTTTGGATGATTAGGAGAATCTGGCTCATATATCCAAGGTGTGACAATTCCAATCACATCTTCATTTCAATTTACAGGAAAGAAATAAACTAGGCTTCATTATTGCTCATACTGTGGGTGCTATATATTTGACATGATAATCTACAGTATTAGTCAGTAAATTGACTCACTGGACTGCCCTTGATCATATGCTCCATTTTCCACTCAGCAGGGCTCTCTCTAACAGCTATATATAACCAGGGAAGGAAAAAAAAGAGAAGGCTCTCTCTTAGATCATTATAAAATGATGTTGCGTTCAGTTTTCCTGTTGCTTCAAAGGTTATAAGTGATGTGATCTTTTCACCATCACAGATAATATATGGCTGCTGTTTGTCTGACTTGTCAGCTCCTCACACAGAAATCCAATACTTCCCTCTTGTCACATATTCATTTCAGAAATGTGTTCTCTTGCAGGCCTGAAATGAAATAGTCTCTGTATTCCTATCTGCCAGTTTTCAAGTCTCACCTTGTGTGGTCCCTCCTTGTCATACCACCGTTGTCACATTAGCAACCCATATAAGTACTTGCAGCAAACGTAAAATCTCCTGATTGTAATTAAAATTCTTCATACTTTTCTATTAAATAAAATAAATCATTATGCATCATAATTCATAGCTCTGCTCTTCTGCCACTGTTTTAAAATGTCTGATTACTGAGCTAATTGCTCAGGCAGGTTGTTTTTAGACTATATAATGCATTTATGGGTTATATATCTCTGTCAAAATAAGTATTGGATTAATCTTGGCTCCTCATCTGCATGTCGACAAATTGCTTCTTCAGTCCAGACAGAAGTTAAAGCCAGGGGCAGCCTCTAAAACAGGCTAAAGGGTGAAGTGCAACTAAAAAAGAATGAGGTCCAAGAGAAAAAAACCCGACACCTCAGTAGAAGATTGGCATGTGCTATAAATACAAACCTGTGTAGCTGTATTTCAGCAGCATATCTGCAGCTGTGTTTCTGCAGAAGGAAGGGGAACCAAACACTCTTAGGACAGAAAGAGCCTATCACTATTCCTGTCCAGAATGGTAAATAATTGTTCAGAGACTTTTTCACTCACCTTTGTTCCAGAAATACTTGCAAGTCAAAGAGAATTACAGGGTGTAAATCAGAAACAGTCAGCTATGGGTCAGCATATCCACAAAGAGATGTAATTCAGCTCACAGTCTCCCTGAGGAGCAACCCCTGACAAATCTCTCTTAAACTCACTCCTGATATATTTGGCATATTACAGAAGAATGTTTAACAGTACTGATTAATATTTTCAGCAACTGTAAATTGTCCAGTGTACTGCCTGGTGCTGGCTCTGCCAGCTGGCTCTCAAGGGCTCTTCTGGTCCTGTTCCCTGCCATCCTACAATTCTGTGCTTGTAGTTTGAAGAATAAAATAGAAATCAATAACCGCCCAGGCCAAACATCTTCCTCTAAATTGTAATGCTTTCAAAATGCAAAGAGGCTAAAGTCTAAGCCTCTTTGCTTCAAAGGTTTGAAAGCTGCCAGCAGAAAAGATCCCCAGATTCATATGGTACCAATTCCTAAGACAACTTTACTCTGAAATCAAAGGCAAGAGGGGATGACTTATGGTAAAAGAAAGGTCCAAATTTACATCCCACCATGTCATACTGATTACCCTTTGGGTACCCTTGTACCCCTGGGGTATAGTGTTTTTGGCTAAATACCTTTCTATCTCCCCTTAGATGAGTAAGACCTCACCCTGGGAGAACAGGGTTCTGGTTTCATAGCTGAAGGAGGAAAATATTTGACAGACTCACAAGAGTCAGGTGTGGCAGCAATGAATATACAGCAGTGACAGGAAAAAAAAGTGAGACTCTGAGAACACTGGCTGGGATGCCACATGCAATAAAAACATCACTGAGCTTGACATGGGGCTCAAAAAATATTCATTAAATAGCAGCTGTTAGATTCAAATACATCATCTGATAATAAAGATCCATTGTCATGATATAAGCCTGATATTCAACACCAGCTACACAAATACCCACAAGAGAACTCACCAAACAAAGAGGAAAGCAGTAATGGTACAGAGAAGTGTGACAAAAGCATCAGTTTCCATGCATCAAAAAGTAAAAGTTAAATAGATTATTTTTACAGCAAAATAACACGATATAAGCCACAAGGGAAAGTGAACAAAGATCAAAGAGCAAATAAGAGACAGGCAACATAAACAGGCATCCCCAGTATCTAGAAGTAAAAGAACAGCAGCATACAGCACCAGAGCATCTTAAAAGAGCTGTCATGTATTTGGGGAAAAACATCCTTTGTGCAAACTTGAAAAAAAGGAGTATTTACATTTAGGAAGCAAGACAACATTTTCTGTGCCTGAAAAAAGCTACCCTCTCTGGACTTTTTATTACTTTTTCTTCACACTCCTGTTTGGTCCCTATAAAAAAAGTATAGTTTGTGTCTCCATTGCATGAACATCCAGCACAGATAACAGTAAGGGCAGAATAATAAAAGACCAACCCATTAGCAAAAAACACAAAACTGACTCCACCAGAGCTCATGACAGACAAATCTAGGACATCTTCAAGGTAAGGAACAAAATGGCACTGCTCAAAGACATTTTAAAAGAGAACTGCAACAGCTAGATAATCAATTGCTTTCACATAAAATCTGAAGCCAAGGTGAAGATTTGGAACAGCAGCACTGACTTAGTGTTTAATGATTTTCTTTTTTAATGTTTTTAATTATGAGAGCAAATAATCTTGTTTTCCCCATTCCTTTTCCTTCTTTGCATGGGCTAAGGACCACCAGTCGCCCCCCAATCACCATCTGAGAAACCTGAAACGGCAGAATGAAATTGTCTTATTCTAAATCCCCAAATGTGCTGAATTTGTTCCTGCTCTTGTTTGTGTAATTGTGCAAACAGAAATACATCAGATAAGCAAAAAAACCTAGCACAACTACCTGCCCTCCTGTCTCTTTCAACACTGCCCTCCTTGCAGGCCCAGTCACTGAACCCAGGTTTACTTTGCTCATGACAAATACCCACTGAATGCTGCAAATATCCACTACAGTTTGCAAAACCATTAGTCATCCTGTTTGCTGTCATCAAATGCACAGCTTTGGTTATTTCTGGTTTTGAATTCACGTCACACAAGATCTTCCTCCACTTGCAATACCCTTTTCCCTCCCAGCGTTCACTCCTGTTGGCTCCAGTGGCCATACATACTCCTAGTGCCACAAGCACTGCAGACTTAATAAGAACAACTCATAGCAAGTTTTAGAAATGTATTTTAATAATTCATAAATAATCACATTGAACTGACTGCTCTATCCTAAACAGAAAAGGCTGCTCATCACAAAAATACCACCTCTGGTTTAGAGAGTCCTTGAGCTGCAAAGTCCTGCAGCCCAGGAGAATGCATCAAGGACACATTGCTGTCACACAGAGCTTCCTGTGCAAGGCAGAGCCCTGGCCCAATACAGGACAGCCTTCTTGGAGTTTGTAATCTCCAGATGGAGCTTCCCACAGCAAGGAGATGTGGCCAGTTGCTGAACAACTGCCTCATGAATTTCAAAGCTACGCTGGCTATTTAACTTAAAAGTCTGGATAATGACCCAAATAAATGTTCCTACCAAATCCCTGTGCTGTGCTTTATGACTATGATGCAGCATGTTTAGCTTGAAAAGGTGACAAGTCTGTTTTTCCTAAGATGTAAACCTGAAAATGAGAATCCAAATTCAATGTTATTGAATTTCCATAGGCATTACTAAAACAATTGTTTACAAGCATTTCAAAAAATAATCTGTAACAGAGATATATTTTATTTCTGATAGGAATCCAGTTTTATGGGGTCCATGACAAGAAATTAGACTGTTGCTAGGTAGAAAGGTAAAGCTGAAAACAAACGCTACATGAAAAACACATTGAGTAGGTTGAAAAACCAAAAAACAGATTTGCAAACTAGGACAAGCATCTAAGCTCATGCTTGGTAGGAAAGAGATGAGAAGTAATTAAAAAAAGAAGCTATATAGAACAATAATTTTGAAAGTAGAAGATAAATTTTAAAGAAACCTAATCCTCTTTAGTTTTGCCAGAGAATTTATGGCTAGAAATATTGGTGAGGCTACCTGGAGTGAGAAGCATGATACCCAAATGTAAGATGCTCAAAAGGAGAGCTAGAATTAACAAATTCAGGAAAGCTGAAGCCGAGGCATGGCAGAATATGCCAATATATGGGGAAACTGGCAATTACTATGTAGACAGACACAAAAGAAATCCAGAGACCTCTATGGGAAAATGCAATGTAAAGCTAGTGTAGGAAAAATAATATCTAAAACGAGTTATGCCTCCTCTGCTTTTTTGTCTTGGACACACACACACATACAGGTATGTGTTCCAAAACAAATGCCTTGGAGGTGTTTGTCCGTACCCCAAGTGGGACCTGTCTGATGGAAGATTAGCTGACATTATGGTCAAACAAGGAAATTGCAGTCAAATAGCTGCATAATTTGCCACTGTTCCTCTGGAAAGGATGGGGCAAGAGCTTGCAAATCTTGAAAGAAAGGCCATTGTCTTCTGCAAGAGTCACTGGAAAGTTATAAGTAAAACATATATAGTCGATTAGTAGGGCAGGAAAATTACTGAACAAGAGCACATAGCAATTTTCAGAAGACTTGGTTATGAACTCACTGGTGTATATGCACCCATTCTGGACACGCAGTGAAACACTTGCACCAGACAAATACACCTTAATTCATCTAACTAGGTATGTCACGGTGAAAAAAGAGCATTAGGACCTTGAAGTTCTTCCAGACAGAAGATATGAAGGACTGTAAAAGAGCATCCTGTGATGTACAAGTTCTCTCTATCTCACCAGCCTGTAGTGGCATCACACTTGATCAGACTTGCTAGAATTTCTGTTGCCTGTGAGGATCAGCACAGAAAAAAAGCCTGGAAGATGAAAATTCTGCTGATGGGGCAAATGAGTAGACTTGGTGTCTGACCCCACTGCAGAAGTCAAAAAGAAAGCTGGCATAAGCTAACAGACACAGATAGATAAATTTCATGGAAAGTTTGTGCTAGAGAGTGCCAAGGCTGCTACTTGCAGATGCCTGTAAGACTTTACACCCTGAAGAGGAAATGTGCAACCTTCTTTACTAGAATGGTGTGCAAGATCTCACATTTGTGCAACTCAGATAATCTCTAACAAACAAAGTTTGTGATCTCTATTCTAAAGTAGTTTCTCTTCTGACAGATGAAGATTACAGAGAACCTGAAAGCAAGTTTCTACCACCAGCAGGCTTGGGAAGGCTTAACAGAAAAATTAATGAGTCAGGCAGAGCACTTCCACATGACTAGCAGAAAGGGTTATATTGGAAAACTACATGGAGAACCACTTGAAGAGAGTGAGGTGAAGCATGAAAACAAGGGTGTCATGTCTCCTAAGAGTCTTGTCATGTTATTGCAGAGAAAATAAAACCTTGGACCCTTGGTAAAAAACTTGCACTTAGGCAGGTAGATTATTTGTATGTACAAACACACACACAGTAACTGTATGAAAAATTACATATACAAGTCAGAAATTAAATTACTTTAAGAGCTATGTCCTTGCCAGAGAGAAGCTACAGGATCGATGCAGAAATTCACAGGTAGGATTCTGGACTTCTGGAACTTCATGTGTATTTGCAAACACTGCAGCCTTTTCTGACCTTTCCAATCTGCTTCTCTGGGAGCTAAAAACACTCTGACATACTCAGTATGCCAGATATATTCAACCAGCCACTGGAAAATGGAGCTTTTCAATAGTAAGTCCTTCTTGACATTGATCCAGCTCTAGCAAAGATGTATAGTGTGGGAAGAGCTATTAGGACAGCTCTGAGATACCATTGAGAGATTCTAATCACAGAGAGTGGAAGCGGGTAAATTCTTAGTGACTTATGGTTGGGCTTGGCATGGAGTTTTCAGGTGCTCCCAACTTTAAATAAGTCTTTGTGAGGACTCTGGCAAGAGTCAGTGTGGATGCTAGCAAGGGCTAGCAGAGGAATTTTCCTGTGAAATTTTTCTTTCTCATAAGAAAGCAGTTAGAGAAATCCAGCTTCCCACAGCTTCTCTGTGAAAGCTTTCGTTCTCATGCAAATTGGATGGACAACAGTTTGAGGGAATGTAAACCATTTCTGCACCTGCAGGTTGTTGTGAGAACAGTGGAATTGTTTTCAGTCTTGTGAGAATAATATTTGGAAATGGGTGTCTTACTGCTCAACCTATCACCTTCAGAGGTGGTGGGTCAATAGGCCAATCATGTAATTCCTCTTTTGTGAACCATGCTATAAAAGGTATGGGTGATCAAACGAGGTCACTTCGGCCATATCATCTGGCCTGGATTCATGTGGTGATTTCGCTGTTCTGTGGGGATAACAGCAACAAGTCAGCAACAAGTGCTTGGAATATGTAGGGTTTCAAGGTGTAGCCCTAGCCCCCTCCTCATGTTATAGAAAAGAAAATCTCCTTCCTCACCTATCCATCTACTCCTAGTAACATGGAGTGCAAGATTAGTGTTATCCCCCTGCCCCCCCAAAATAAAACAAACAAAAAAAACAAAACCCACAAAAAATACAAAAAAAAAACCCCAAAACCAAACAAATAATCAAAAGAATTAAAGTATCAGACCACAAGAGAAATACCCAACTACAAATTATTGTATTACAGTAAATATCATCTTTCTCCAGCAGTGGATCACGAGAAATAAACACATCTGATCGTTAAATCAAGCCACATGTGTCAGAATCAGGCTCTGAGTGATCAGTTTGCCATCAGAAAAGCTGTCAACTTGAACATGAATGACTATAAACAAGGCTGTTTTCCCTCAGGAAAAAAAAAAAGATGGAGAAATAAATGGCTTCAACATAACTTTTTTAAAAGTACTGTAAAAACTGGATTTTACTGGAACCCATGAAGTTTTTCAGGATTAGGAGAGAATGAGCTTTCAGCAGTCTAGTTAATACAATTTGGTTTTGAACAATGTCATTTGGACAACATCATTACAGAATGTTTCACAATTAATTACATTCAAATAGCAGCTTCTATCCCCTGTGGAGAACGGGATTAATTGGGTCAGATGTAAATATGCATTTCATGGATCCTACTGAACACTTGCCCATCTCACCAATTTACCATGTAATTTGATACAACTGGTGTAGTATGCTCTGGAGATCCACAGGGTGAGCACGGCTGCTAGTGAGGGTAGGAATACACAGATACAGAGTGCTGGCATTCTCAGCCTGCATTATGCTTGGCTCTAACTGCTCGACCCCTTCACTCTCTTGTAGAAATAACACTGAAATACTTCGCTGTTGAAAATGAGGCTCGGGACAGAACTAGAACTGATATGAAGCATCACGACAGACCCCCAGCAACGATGGATCAGAAACTGTTCTCCTGCTGGTGTCTTCACTTCCTTCATTGGAAAGAGGACTTGGCCATCACAGCAGCCTGAGATCAAGGCCTAGGTCCTGACTCTGGGCACGGAAAGAGTAAAGGTGAGCTACCTACAATGAAAGAACGTAGGAACCAATTTGGGGCAAAGTTGTCTCTTGTGCTGCCTAAGCCTGTATCTCGGGACTATGATGGCTTTTCGCTCTCTTTCTGGAGTCTTGGGTAGGGGTGACTTAGGTTAAACATACTCCTTCTGAAGTCTACTTTCTTTGTTTTTTTTATCATTAACACATATTTGACAATTTTTTCACTGTTTTAGGGGGTTTTTTTCCATTAAATGAGGTGGGCCAGAACACACCCAATGAAAGAATCACCATCTTCTAAAATTATCTGGAAAACAAAAGCTGGTGCCTGTGGCAGATCGTTCTTGAAAAGCTACTTCTTGTTGCTTTAAAGCTGCAAAAATAAGAACACCATATCCTGTCTCTTTCTAACTTCCTCTGCCCTATTTTCAGTTTGCACTCTCCCCTAGGTATAATAAGAAATAAGACATTTGCACCCAGCTGGAGAGTACCTTTCATGAGCTGGAAAACTGCAGCGTTCCTTTTTGGCATGTCTCCTGCTGTTCATGAGTAACTACCAGGACAAACTCACTCGAGTGAAGTGCAAACTTCAGTCCCTAAGGCTTGTCAGTTCAGGGCTGATCCTTTTAGCCATGGCATGCTGGGTAGGTACAAGAGAGGACTCAGAGTTTCTAAAGCAAAGTTCCGCTACTGAGCAAACAAGAAAAAACTTTATCCAGTACTCCATCTGACTTTTCCAGTCTACCTGTCCCAGGTGACACAGCACACAGTCACTCCATCACCCCAGACTGGAAATACTGTAATAGTGATGTTCTGTAGTTTATGTCCTGTTCCTATCTTATTTAACCTTAAGGAATAATTTGCTTAAGTATTTGTTAGCTGGCCAACATGAGTCATTATACTGTAACATGTCCTGCTTGCTGCTTTGGTGCCATGCCTGGTCCCTACAGTTTGAATATCTGTCCTCTGTCCCACAGAGTACTCATTGTTGTACCACTGATCAGTTCAGTGGGTATAAAGAGTCATCATTCTGCAGCCTTACCTACTCCCCACCAGTTATCCACTTCTCCGGTTTCCACCCTTTCTAGACTGGGCATGGTTTCCCTATCATCAATTTCTGTGTGTTTCTTTTGTTTGTTTGTTTGTTTGTTTGTTGTGGTTTCTTTTTGGTTTGGTTTGATGCTGTTTGTTCAGGGTTTTTTTCCCCAGAAATTCCAAGTTTTTTCTCCTGATTTTGCTCTCCTGGTTTTTCTCCTACTCTGGTGCCTGGATTCCATTACTCCAGCTTGTGCACTGGCACTCTACCCACTTCAATTATTGTTTAGATATCTGGGATTTGATAGGTGGAGGTCTTTCTCAGGAACTCATGTGACATGTTCCATAAATTAGTCTCCCTTTTATTACAGAATGTTTAAGGGTATTTATTTGGCTTTCAGAATTCTCTCCCTTGAAATGAAACTACCCTTTTTCTCTTCTGTTTCTTGGTTTGGGGTGAAAAATCCACCCCACATAGTCCATCATCTTTT
Organism: Corvus cornix cornix; assembly: GCF_000738735.6. Taxonomy (NCBI): domain Eukaryota; kingdom Metazoa; phylum Chordata; class Aves; order Passeriformes; family Corvidae; genus Corvus; species Corvus cornix. Next base: position 100,620,747 of record NC_046332.1, on the reverse strand, counting down.
TGTGTCTGAGGCAGTAAATCACATAAAATACAGATATTTGTTTAGAATTTTTAACCTTCCCTCCTCCAATAAGGGAGGGAAAAGCTTTCATTTCACTTTCAATTACACTTGTAAACAGAACACTAGAAAACCCATTTTTTCTCTTCCCCTGTTTCTCTGTCTGTGTTTGCTTTTCATTGAAAAATCTACATTTCCAGTAAGATTAGTTGCTCCATCTGGTCAGACTGCCCTTATTAGAATTTTTTGATCCACTGCTTGGATACCACCCCCATGGCTGAACTGCTTTTCTTCCTACAGGTTGCTCTTTCTTTGGGTACTCCTGTCTCTAGACTTGTGCCTAGAGCTAGACTAAGGATTTATATAATGATAATTTTCAAATTTGAGATGATGCTTTTGTTTAAATGTTTAAAGTAAATGTGGTATGTCCATTTTATAAAAAATACACATATTTATACTGATATTAACTAGGGCCATTCCTAGCCTATTCATGCTCACAATAAAAAGACAGACAAGGACATTCAGATGAAGCCACAAAGTGGCATGGCAACATGATGCAATGAATTGTGTCTATTTTTTAACTACAGCTAAACATTCATTTCAGTTGTATGTGGGACTATAACTTCAAGCTAAATGATCGTTTTAGTGTATTTATCTCCTATTGGCTTTTTTCTGCACAGTTACATTAAAGTGCTAATGCAATTGCCCTGGAGAAATAAAAGTAACCACAGTATCTTTAGGGTGCTTATCTACAGCAGAAGCTACATGCTCTTTAATCTGTTAAGTAAGCAAGACAAGAGAGAGAGAGAAAAAGCCATTCAGACTCGGATTCCTGTTTTTCACAATGAAACTCGTGTTTGAGCTCGCTCAGTGAGTTCCAAAAATAGCTAGGCAAAAGGGCTTTCCTTGAGCACTTCCATTATTCACATGATGCGGCACCTTACATAACGCGGAGCATACACATCCTCCCGCCGAATGATGCGCACACGGATGATAGCAGGCAAACATTCCCACCAGGGACAGTAGTGCCAAGTGCTTTAAAGGCAAAGTCATGCTGGAGGCACTGATTTTTTTCAATGGGCAAGTCTAGAAAATCTTAGAAAATTATTTGAGGGATCTGACGGAGGGATTTCAGTATGATTAAAATGATAGAGATGGCCTATTAAAGCTGGTGCTACTCAATGCATACCTCTTCTCCTTTTGAAAGACAGAAATACTGTATTATCTCAGTAACATTGTTTTTGCATTTGTGGTACTTGCTTCACCACTGGCAGCTCCATCCAAAGGCCAGCAATTCTCTGCAACATTCGACCAGGTGCTTCTAGCTTTGCTTAGAGGAGTTACCCTTTGCTTCTGTAATCACTTAGTCCCAGTCCCAGCTCTTTCATTTGAAAACACCATTTGTGCCTCCCTTTGCTAATCTGCATGCATGTGAACCCCCTTGGCTGCAGCATTGTTGTTTGTATTGCTCTGTGTTCCCTGCACATGGGATTATATCTGTCACATCTTCCAGCTGCATAATTTTTCATTCAAGATATAAAGTATTGCTTTTAACACTAACAGTCCCAACTTAACCCCCAGTCTTGGTCACAGTGGTAACCAGCACACATAAAATTTAGGAAGTCATCTTTGAGATGATGATATGAATACTAGTGTACGGCAACTTATTTTGATTACTGATCATATAATATAATAATTACTGTTTTCAAAAAGGAATGATTGAACTGTGTAAACAGTTCTGCTTCCCTGGAAGCCCATCATTTTGAAAACTAAGAAATCACATTTGGTTATTAAAAATCGTATTTTAAAAAGAAGTTAATTTCTTCCAAGTGATCTGGCACCATGAAAATTCAGATTTCAATATAATGAAACTTCACTACGTCCTCAGCACCGTTAGACTCATGGCTTCTGCAGCCTGTAATCTCTCTGTGTATCATGATATACAAGAAATAGGCAACCATTTCTTTCAGCAATCGAGTATGGCTACTGATGGGTGTATTTAACTTGAACAGAAAGACTACATGAACCTTTAGGACAAACTTTGAATGCTTCCTCCAAGAGAAACTGCATGGGGAAGACAGACAGGGTGAATAACCTGAGGATATAGGGATTTAGTCTGTGTGGAAGATGCCAAAAGGTAAAGAAATCTTTTCAAATGGTTCATCTGCACTACAATTTCTGGATGTTTCACAATACAACCCAGACTTTTCCTAGAAAAACATTAAGAATTTGATCTTTGACTTAAGAGATTTGATGGTCTCTTAAGATATATGCTTTCATGCAATGGTCTGAGGGTTGCAGCCCTAAGAAGAACAATCCCAGCACAAGCAATAACAAAAGAAGTGCCAGAGATACAGGCTTACAAAACTGAGAGCAGGTATTTTCTTGTTTTGTAAATCAAGTTGCAAATCCAGGAATCATGGCCAGGTGTGATTTAGCACCTTTTTTCTCTCCCTAGATTAGCACTAAGTGATGCAGTATAGATATTCAACCAGACTCTTACACTGTCTTCTCTTGACTGTGACTTACATGTGCATTCAACATAAGCTTTGATTCAGTGAGTTATACCTCAGCAAGTCAAGTTCCCTGCTTGTGAGGCTCTTTCTGGCACCACAGCCTCTATTCCTATGTTCTCTTCTGCACATAAACATCCTTCTCTTGAGCAGAAGAGGACCAAGTTGCAACCATGGCAGCATTGCTCCAGAAACCTCTGCCTTGCTACATCTCCTCTGTTGACCTCTCAAGTGTGCGTCACTTATGTGATGGGCGTTCTCCAGGGGAAAACAATGCCGGAGCAGCTCCAGCTCTTAGGGCTCTGCAGCAAAAGCACTGCAGCGACACGGCCCCTCTGTGTACTGCCCTGGCTGTCTGTGTAATACACAATATTCAAAAGGAAAAGAGAGGTTTCGGCAAGCTTCCCTAAAGGAGAGAATAACCACAACGGACACAAACTTTAGCTGGACTACCAGCACTTTGTGACTGGTGAGACATGCAGCACTGAGTACTTACTTTGACTGCTTTTGTAGTGTTATGGCATCAGCTTTTCTGTGGCAGCATACTAATACTGGTAATATCTCCTAGAGAGACCCTGATTTTTTTCTTTTTATATTCAGTTTGGTATATGTGCAAATATGATTATTTCTACAATAGAAAGTACCCAGAAATTAAGGCTCTCTTCTACTGCTTGCTATTGTAGCTCTGACTGTGAATGATTTATCGTATTGTGAACACTCTATATTAATTTTGCTGTGTAAGATGAACTGTGGGTTTTGCTTTGATTTTGGAAGCTACTAATTCCCTTTACAATATATAAAATTCACTGAAATCATCTGCATCTTGTAATCACATGACTTTACAGAGCTTGATCAAAGTTAGAGGCCCTTTACAGCTCAAAAGTGACTCAGACAATGTTTTTGTTCTGGGAAATCAAGTCGTGAAAGATTAAAATCCCAGTCCCATTTTATTTAAATGAACACATTTCATTCCTCAGCCACTAGTAGCAAGCAATGACCTGCACGCTAAGCTCGTTTTTTTTCTCCGTCATTGACTTTATTACCTCCACAGCTCACCCATAATCTGGATCTATCAGCTGCTATCTTATTGCTTCTGATCTGCTACATGTTACACTGTGTAAAAGATTTCAGCCTCATGGCTCGTCTCCAAGCAAATAAAAAGAAATCAGTGAAATACTTTTTTCATTCATAGCTATTCATACTCCACTAAGCAGGGTTCAGGACATCATGACGAGGAGGGCTGCAGGTTGACAGTTCAGGAATAAATACCACACCAATAAAAATGCATTTTTTTTATACATACCAAATTCTGTTGGAATACGCTCATCTGAAAGATGACACAATGTGGGATTTACTGCCTCAAGGTGTTTCCTATGGCCCTGTCCCCCCACCCCATTCACTCTATCTTTACACAGGACCAAGCTATTGAATATCCATGCACTTTCCTCAAGAGGTTTGGAATAGGGGTGGCATAGCCCAGACACAGCAAAAAGCAAGCATAAGGATGGGCCATAAGAATGTACATGAAACTGCTGTTCATGCTGGGGACAGTACTGTGTATTTTGTGGGGGCATTTAGCAAAGAGAATGCAAGAGACTGCTAGTGATGCCATCAAAATGATCCATTTTGCTGATTTATGACATCGTTGCACATACTAAAACTCTCTTGCTTTCTCTTTCTCACTACAGTTTTACCCTCAAACTTGAATTGCCGATCTGATTCACTGTCCCGTAAGCTGATGACTCTTTGCTCCGCAAGCCATTCATGCGCCGCATGGACTCAACGCTCTCATTCCCAACAGTCATAGTCTGTGCCTGTCCCCAGAGTGTCAGCATAGATAGCAGCAGCAAGAATGGGAATACCACAGCAGCAACGTGACGACACACACACACACACACACAACAGGCAAAGAGAAGAATGGCTTGGTTAGAGAAGACCATCATGCAAAACAGTGAGAATCACTTCCAAGGCAAAATAAACTGAGAAAATCGTGAGAGACAAAATCAAGTAGAGATGCAGAAAATACCTCCTAAAGAAACTGCCTTAGTAACATTGCTCCCTATTTTGAAATTCATGCAACCAGATTCATAGGGAAAAAGCAACCCTATGCAAATGGACAAGTGTCTCTTACTTGGCTGCATATTTCATTGTATTTAATTAGGTCGTTACCTATTTTGCAAAGAATCCATGCACCACCTGGCTTAGGATAAGCACAAGTCTTCTGATGATTTGGTTTTAAATAACTTTCTTTTAATAGCCACCAAAATAATAGTTTTCGAAGCAGATTAAGGACCACTTCCATGGACCAAAATCTCATAAGCTTGAGTAATGTCACTAGATACTGTTACTTACCAAGGATGGCTTCTTACCTACTTGTTCACCTCTAAAAAAGACCTTGCATCCAAAAATGAAATTACAGATGCCATACAGAAACTTCTGCTGCTGCCATGCTGGGTTTGAAAACAAAGGCTTCCAGTGGCAGTGCATGTGGTCTGTGTGCCTGTAAACAGGCAGGCATCTCTCCTTTCTCCTGTAATCTAATCTTCATTGGAATCTCAATTCATCTGATAATAATATCAAACTAGAGAACAGCAATGGATTGCTTCCCAGAGCATCCATCAAGTATTACATTAGCTACCGAACATTTATTAGACAGACCTGTCAAAACACAAATGCCCTGTGCCAGTGTTGTCATCCCTCTTGTAAAGGAAACCATTATTTGTAGCTTGAAGCACTCGTGCAGCTCAAGCAAATATTTACTTCACCTAGCAAATGTATATGTACAGTTTACAGTTCCCACATTCCCTAGATGTGGGAATGATCATGACTGGACTAAAACTCAATTTAATATCTACTCTTGTCTTCCCATTAACTGAAAAAAAAAAAAATCCAGGAGAGATGGACAGATGGACAGACTTCTTAAAATTATTTCTAGACTGACATCTAGGTTACAAGCAATCCCCTCTTCTACATTTCAGTCATTGGCATAAAATTATGTGAAAATGACACTCACAGATATGTCTTTTGCTAAAATTTTGAAGTTTACATCAGTGGCAATCTGTGAAATGATAGATTCCAGAGAGGAAACCCTCCTAATCCTTTTCCTTTTTTAAAATGGCTGTGTTTCCTGGTTTCAGCTGGGAAAGACACCAGTTGCTGGTGGTCTAAAAGCGAGGGCAGAACTGCCAATCATTGCAATTGGCTATCCTAGGGAATCTCCCATGTTAGCATAGCTAGCTGAGGCAGCACTAGAAAAGACAGGCATGTTCTGATGACAGCACATCTGGATAATACTGTTCCTCTATCTATGTCATTGCACCCAACAGTTCCTTATCCACTGGTGGTTCCACATAGCAGCACAGTATTTGTAGAGGTCCAGCTGCCTCAGCAATTGCACAAAGAGAAGAAAATTCTTGGAATTGGTGACCAATTACTGATGTTCAATAACTTCATGAACTGCAAATAAACCCAGAAGCCAATTATCAGATCTTTATCAAGGAGCAAATCACTCAAAAGGAAACTTTAGAATGAGACTCTCCTGCAAGGGCAAGAAGAAATGAGGCAAGTAATCAACTGCACATGAGCAGGGCTGTCAGGGCAGACCCAGTCACCCCAGGTAAAGAGCAGTTGTACCTTGTTTTGTCTTCTTTGTCTTCTTCGAAGCCTCAGAAATTCTTTGTGCTGCCGTGATACAAAGTTGACTGCTGCATATTCCAGCAAAGCAGCAAAGACAAACAGAAGACACACTGCCATCCAAATGTCAATAGCTTTTACATAGGAGACCTAGAAAGAAATAGGACACAGCATGTTATATCTCAAACTACTTCATTAGCTGAAGATATCGATGCAAAAAAACAAACACATTTTTGCACAGCATGAGTTCCATGAGGTGGTGTTTTTCTTGTTCTGTGTTTTGATTTGTTAATTTATTGGCTGATAACAAATACATAATTTAACTATTAATGAAAACTAATGTCCACAAGGAATGCACAAATGAGCTACTGCCTTTAGGGAAAGATCAGGATTACTCTAACAAAATACAAATGTTCTTTTAGTCCCAACCAAAGTTTGGAAAAAAGAATACAAATACAAGGTGTGATAAAATACCTGTTGAAAAACAATTGTAGAAAGTTTATAGATTTCACCTTTTTAATTTTTTATTAACCAATTACCATATTGTTTAATTAGCTGTATTTGGTATCCACAACTTCAAAGTAAACTCAGGGTATTCTATTGTATGGGCTGATACCACTTTACCAATTAAATATTCAATCCTAGTTGCTTGACCTTTATCCAACATCTCTATAAGAAAAATAAATCTTCATAGATATTATCTACTAAAAATACCCAAATACCAGCTGCCTCTGTTCTAATAAAAATCTATTCTGATTTGAATTGACTGGTCCACAATAAAATCAGATATATTACAGCACTGCAATGTTACAAGACTTCTATCATATTACCCTGGGCCAAACAGTAGCCAATTAAATGAGCTACATACTATGTACATCAAAGGTACATTCTCCACAGGTGTGTTTGGTCTCTGCCTTTCTTTGTAGTCTTGCAGTTTTTAAGCAGAAATCTTATGATTAGGCAACAGCAGGTTGTCTCTGTTGTTGGTATTACCTCCTGAGTGGAATTACAATGATCTGACTTAATGTCTACGTTGTACATGTGAGCTAGTTGCATAAACTACTTTGACATAAATAAACGAAAGAATGAAGAAGAATGGGCATATCTAGGATGCAATGCATGTGAACAGTTTTACATGTCTTCTCTACAATGAGATTAATAACACCCAAATAGAGTTTCTTCTTCTTCATGTCTGTGAGGAGGAGCTTAGAACACCTCTGCAAGCAGAGGCACCCAGGGCTTTACTCAGGTGTCTAAATAACAGCATCACAAACTGACACATTCGGTACCTAGTGCCCATTTGCAAATGCAGCAGAGCACAGACCTTCAGTATCTCATATTAACCAGTCCTCTACAGATATCTCAGATACTCAAGGTCACCTCAGTTCGGCAGAGACCCACGGCACCCCCACACAGATGAATCAAGATAAGCAAAATGGATCGTACCTGAACCTTGAAATATTATAAACATTTGAATAATACCCTGCAGGCCAAACACGTCAATGCAGTCAAAACACATAGTGGTCTGAAAAGGCTGCAGAAAAGGATGTGTTGTGTTCCTGATACTCATATTCAGGAGACCAAATCTCCACATTGGAAAACTGCACCTCTACCCTTTGCATACACTATTCAAAATGACCTCGCTCTTCTGGCTAGACAACCATTTCATGATGGAAGGAATCACACCTCTATCAGTGGGTTTTGCTTGTATTTGCCACGTGCTTGAATAGCATCATTTTTCAAAGTCCATAGAACATCTTCTGTTAATGTCAAATGGAATATACTGCACTACATGCTTCAGCAAGCAATATGAGCAGAGGAACTGGTATTTAAAACACAACAGAAAGGATACAGAGCTTCACCCTGCAGATCCTGAATGCTGAGAAGGACATTTTGGAGGCGCCAAGCACTGTTATTCAGCCTGCATCAGTGCCTTTCAGTAGCAATAGTGCAGCTCCACATGGCAATGCCCAGCATACAGCTCGCATAGGCTGACATGTAGCAGGCTGAGGTGACACCATGAATCTGTGCCTTTCAATTAGATACACAGCAGGTAAGTAGTTCACTCTCCCACACACAAAAAACTGTACAAGTTACATCTTTACTGAGCAGCTGTGAAACCCAGAGAAAACTCAACAATGTCCCAGACACTCTGTGCCACAGGCTGAGGCGCAGTAGGAATCAATTCACTGTAATTTGTATAAAATGCAGCTGAGTTTAGATTGTTTGTTGCTTTCCTTGAAGGGCCAGCTTGTTTTCCTTTACAAATGTCCTTAGGAGATGTATTAGACATGCATAAACAGCTGGACTGTGCTGCCAGAGACAGCACAATGCAGGGAGCTGAAGTCAGAAGAATCAGCACTTCTGACTGTGCAAATCCTGTCCTGGTGGGCTTAAAGCAGGGAAGGCAAAATGATAAAGGAAGCCCTGAGTTAGCCATCCTGCCACTTACACTGTGCTGCCATAAATGGCATCTATATAGCTGCTGAGCCAGCTGGATTGTTTTAACTCCAGCCTGCTGGGCTGGAATCAGAGAATCATGATATACTTGGCAGATACGTAGCTTGTTCTATTGTTTGGCCAGTGCCACACCATGGCACAGCTTTAAATGAGAAAACAGAAAGGAATTGCTTCCAGCACCATATTAAAAGTAAATAAATGGTAACATCTTGCAATGAGTAAAAGATGACACCTTTGTTTTCAAATCAATTTAGTTTACCTATGAATCTCCCATATGTACAGAATTGTGCTGCTAAAAGCCTGAAAACATACGGAATCTTCTGACATGCTAACAGAAGCTGGAGTCTGCAAAACTGAGTAAATCATGATAGCATAAACACATCCATTGCTCAGGGAGGTTCTTCCATCAAACTCAAAAACAATGGTATCAGCTAGGGGTTTTTTCCCCAGATCATAGTATAGCATGAAAACTCATATATTTGTTCAACTTAAAGGCTTATAGCATCTGCTTTGGTAAGGACTCATCAAACAGTACTGTATCTCCAGCTTCCCTAACTACCATGTCCATGCTTCATGCTCCATGGTCACTACTGGGTACATGTAGGACTGTGCAGACTGATTTTTTGATGGAGGTTTTTTCTCACCTAACTTAAAAAGCACTATGTGCATGTGGGGATTTTTTTTCAATTAATGCTAAGAAACAAGAAATTTTAGGACAAAATTCTTCTAAGTGGAATGTAGATATCTGCACTATAGTCAAATAAAAAGTACCCTAAAAATGCCAGTCTCACCTTTTTGACCAAGACTGGAGTTCTGGAAGGCTATTTCAGGTATGCATGTACGCTTGATATACACCAACTTTGGCTAGATAAAGCCTATGAATTATCTCTGCTAGCCAGTACCTTGATGTAATCCTAATCAGAGCAGAGCAGAACAACAGAAAAAACCCCACATAAGCCTTATGTAATAGAGACTGTTACCTGAGCATTTGACACCTTTCCCATAATTTCACTTGCAGCACAGAATCCAGCAACAATACAAATTCCAAGTTGACATTATTAAGCTTGCATGTATAAAATGAATAATTAGGTGGGGTTTTTTTCAAAGAGAGGCCTTGTAAAACTTCCTCTGAAAAGCCTGTAACACCGACAGCATACTGGCTCCATTGACTATAAAATACTTATAGAAGTGGATATTTGAAAACTCTGCCTTCTTCAGCATTATCATGTTCAGAAAGCTCAATAAGATTTTCTTGTCCTTTTCTTTCTTTAAATAGCTGCTCCATTTTTTACTGCATGTTGCCAAGCTTCCTCCCTAATGCTGTTTGGGAAGAAGGGATTTAATGGCTCCCACCAATAAAACCATAAATTATATCAATTATTCAGATGCTTTGTAAATGTTTTAGGGCTGGCTAATGAGAGAACTTTTTCAGAATTAGAGTTGTCTGCATCAGGAGCCAAGTATTGTAAGGCTAAGCATAGTAAATCTGACAAAGCTGCTTCTTTCCCTTCATTATTTTCCTCATTTGTTATTTGGCCATACCCACTATATAAAAAAGACCAGTTTGTTCTCTGTACAGCAGTGCTGTAGCATCAATGATCCCAGTGAAGTTCCTGGAAATGAAAGTACAAGAAGAATTACACTGTTCATGAAGGACTTGCAGGGATTAAACCTTCTACCTCTCAAGCTCTTTTTATTTTATCACCCTGACTCTCCCACAACTCTTGGACCCCTTTCAGCACATTGCTGTATGTCACCACTAGAATGAAGAATGCTTTTGTGGAGACAATCCAGGGGAAAACATGGTCATGGGTCCTGCAGCTCAGCAGTTGCCATTTGTTGACATTTGTGAATCAACCCAAATGTGAGCTCTGTTTTTGCTACAATGCCAGTCTCATGAGAATCCGGACAACTGCTTTAACTCTCTGAGTCTGTCAAACAAGTGTAAAATGGAAATAAAGACACATCCATCCTCTCCCAGGGTTCTGCATTGTGAAAATAACTTCAATATGAAGCAAAAGGGACTCAGTTTGTGTTAAAAGACATATATCCACTTATTTTGGTAGGTGGAATCTTATGAAAAAATATCTTTTACTCATGATATGAAGCCCCAAACCTCTGTTTTCACACAGTACCATATTCTAGGCAAGGTTTTTTGAAAGAATAAAATTTCCAGCTACCATGAAATCTTATTTGAAATTAACTTCTCCTATGCATTAAAATAAACTCTTGGGGAAAAAAAGTTTCAGAGAATTTTTCAGATTGGAAAGGTGGAAATAGAACAAAGTATCATTTTAAATCAAAACTGAAACAAAAGTTATTTTAAATGAAAAGTGGGAAATTTTCAAAACAAAACAAGAAACAAGCAAGAAATAATTAATTTAAACAGGGTAAAAAAATTTCCTATCCTCCCTCTATTATTCAGATTCCATATGAAAGTATTCACCTAACTCAGCAGGGATTCACAACTTGTTCCAGCCACCCAAAATTGCCTTTTTTTAGTGAATAAACTATTCATCCAAAATTTTTTGCTCTATTTCTATTGCTGGTTCTGCCAAGTCATGAGATGCTAAACCTCCCACTCACTGCTGATGCAGAAATAAATACTGACTGCATTCAAGCCAGGAAATGTAAGGGAAACATTTATGGTTTGTTTTCCCTTCAAAGATAAAGGGAAATTTTCTTCAAGTCTTTGAAGAAGATCAGTGAGTTAAGGTATTTCCAAAGATGTTCAGAGAGCCCCCCAGGCAGGGGCCAGAAGAGGTGATCACAGGCATGTAACAAAATTCACTAGTAGGGCTAATAGCTATCTTTGTTGTCCTAACCAGGCCAAGATGCCAAAAATACAGACCTGGCTTGTGAGTTGTCACAGATATCTCTGTGCCAGTTCCATCCAACTCCCACTGAAGAGGGAAAGCAAGATGCTCCCCAACTTCAGAGTGGGGCTGGCCCCCAAGAAACTGCAGGAATTATCCAACACTCTGCAGGACATGGCTAACAGGTGACACAGGACTGTGTTACAGTACATCCTGCTGGATGTAAATAAGGGAGGACAGAGCAATAACTGCAACCAGAGACTGCCATTTCTTTATATCATCTAACTATATTCTACATGAAGCATCACCAAAAAAAGGAGTAAACTTGTCTTCCAGATAAAGTAAAACCACTTTAGAAAAGCAATAAAATATTTCTTTCTAGCATGGGTAGTGTCATTGACACATTTTGATCTTTCTTCTCAAAAGGCGTATTTTTACCTTTGAAAAATGTAATACCATGAATACAAAATCAGTTAGCAGATTGGTGAAGCCAATACTGCTTGGGGTTTTTTTCCAAGGCCATATGAAGTATTGGCACATTCATCATGTGTCATTTTGTGCAATCAAATGTTGTAGTTGCCTTGTATTTCCCATTCCTGACAATTCATTCTTTCTGTACAGTAAATTTAAGACAAGACGTAACACTTCATCCTGCTTGAGCAGGGAGCTTGGACCAGATGACCCCATGTGGTCCCTTCCAGTCTTACCCATTTTGTGCTGTGATTCAAAAGCCCTCAACTTCCCTAAAAATAGTATGACTATTTTGCAGACAAAGAAAAAGAAGTCTGAGTGATAGCTTAAGGCAGTTTTTCTAACCGACCACGTTACAGCTGAGAAAACAAAGGCTTGTGATTTGGACTGATAATGGGGCTGGTGCTCAGCTTGGGAGCAAACTGTGAGATTTTCTTATACATTAATGATGCAGGGACAGGCTGATCTTTGCCACTGAGCATCAAGTAACACTAATTGAAATTGTAACCACGGTCAAAAGCCCACTTTTGCACATTGATAGTCAACTGCATGTTGTAACACTTCTCTCTAAAATGACAATAAAATGGAAATGTCTCGTATGTCAGGAGTTCAAGTCTAGCTCAGACCACTGCAGAAATAGTTAACAAGAAAGTATAGAAGTGAAATGCTAAATTATTTGGAAACTGGAGATTCTGGTGGCCCCACCTGAGAAGTGTGCTGAGTTCATGCCTTGTAAATAATGGTAGAGTACAACTAAGATTGAACAGAGCCTTAGCCCCCTGTGGAAACAGATTTACACTATAAAAAATGAGAGGGAAAAAATGCAATTTCCTCTGCTCATTATTTATTAGTACTTTGGCATGCACCAGAGCACTGCTGACTTTTCTCATTGCCCTGATCCTGAAAAACACTGGGGAGGAACAGGATGGGGACACCACAACTCCCCCCAGATCAGCCACATCCTTCCCACTATGTGTAAATAGGAATTTGTGGTTCTTGCAGCTCTTCAACCTGGATGCCTCTCTCTGCCCTCTTGGTGAAAAGATTCTGGCTTAGCTGGCCAATAAGTATGTGCTCTACAGTAGTGTCAGAGACCAAGAGGCACCTCACCCCACCCAATGTCATGGGCAGAGGCAGTATTGTTTGGTCAGACTTCAGAGAAGCCAATAAGACCCACAGTCTGTGCTTGACCTGTCCCAGCAATAAACCTGCAACACCAAACATCAGCTTCTCACCATTTGTATTCTGCACATCTTTGCTCTTTTCCTTGGTCTCACTTTGTATGTTTTGTCTTCTTCTGTTTTCAAGAAATCGGTCTTGAATAAGCACTTACAACCATTCGATTAAGTATTTTTCTTTTTTTTTCCCTTGAAAACCAACCAGACTTCCAATAAAGCTTTCTACAGTCAAAGGGAGAAGAAATATTCCTGCCCCACAAAAACCTTAGGACTCTGTGCTCACACAGCCCCCATAGGTTATGACAGCCCCACCATCTGAGCATATCTCAGTGCCCTTCATTTGGATTGCAAACAAAGCAAGTTCACATTGGCAGAAATAACATAAATAATACCAATATTTGTCATGTTTCTTGTGTATGAACCAAAGAAAGTAATCAACAGATTGGTGAAGCCATGGTGATCAGTTTACAAAGGTGACAAATAAGGATTGATGTCTCTGCTACAAGGAAGCAGCTTCTTATTGCTAAGTAATTGGAAGACATTTATCACACAGAAACACCCCCACATATAAGCTGAGCTCAGTGCAAATTGAGAATTATATGTGGCCGCATTAAGACATGGATAAAAACATATCCTGTCAGCCCTTGCAGACAGATGACAAGTCAGTCTTGTGTCTCATTTACAATGAGAAGATTTTGGCTCTTCCTTCCCAGTGAAATCAACAGATAATATTTCTTTAATGTTATTAGATGCTCTCTTGAATACTTGGACTCTAAGTGGTAAATTTTTGAGTGGATAAAAGCTTGGATAAAAACAATCACTTAGGAGAAAAAAATGAGAAAGATTGCATGGTTGCTAGCAAGAACCACTGGCAGAGTCTTTGAACAATGTCATTAAATTCATAAAGAGAGTCAAATGCTGATACTGACCAAAGAAGCAGTTATATTTAAGATTCAGTGTGGTATGTATCTGAGCACAGCCAGAGTGCCTACTTCTGTAAGGACAGCTTTTCTGCTGTGATTATGCTTTTCTGAATTTTTTTTTTCTTTTGTTAACTCAGCTTTAGAAAACTTTTTGTTTGTAGATCCAAAAGTTCTTTAACTGCCTCAGGTGAAAAGCAATATTCGTTCAGCTCAGCCACAGCCATGCAGGTTCAGTTATTGCCTTTGCCATCCAGTTAGGAAGAATTGCACCAAATTGCATTATTCACTGACCTTTGAAGAGTTAACTAACTCCGTGCATGACTGTTATCAAATAACAAGTCAGGATTTCATTTTTGCAGCAATAGAAACAAATCTCTTCCTTCCAAGTAAAGCAGGTAAGGGTCACAGAAGTGGCATATGTCAGCATAGCTACTGTGATGAATACCAAGAACATGTGCACCAATATATACATATTCTGGTATTATTTCTCCATTGGATAGCATAAAAATTGTGTTAAATCTCAGGTGACTTCAGAATATTCCACAACACATTCTCTATGCTGTATTTCCTATTGTAGTCACAACTAAGTGAACCACTAAAAGTGATCCAATTCACTGAACCAAACAACAAAAATCTAAAATTAGAAAAGGGTGCCTAGGGTAATATAGCTTTTTTCTTCCACTTTTGTTCTCTGCTGTTTGTGAATAGAGAGTTAATTTTCCAATTCTTCTCTAAGATTGTACTCCTAAATTCTGGATTTCCTAGGACGTTCAGCAATGCAATCTGGTGGGAAAATGCATTTGTTTATTTTTATGACTTCCAGTCTCTCTAGATTAGAGATGGGTAGATCAAAGTAATCCTTTGGTCAGAGAAAATTGCCTTATCAATAATAAATATAAGATCAGACTAAAAAAAACTGAGAATGGCATGGGTCATTACATTACTCAGTAACTCTATATCCTTCTTCCTCGACTATTACTTGATCAGTTACTTACTATTCCTGAGCCACTTATCATTCTTATCTTAGCATATCTTCTGGCTCTGGATTCTGAATTGTTTCTTTCATCTGATTAAACTGGAAGGGGAAAAAAATGCTTTTTATGTGGATCATTTAAGCAATTTGTAACTGACAATAATGGTATAATAAATAGATCTGTATATACACTCCATGAAATTTCTATCTTTTTATTTTCGATTTCTTCTCTTTCCATCTTTGAAAAAATGTTTTAAGATGAAAAATAAAAACATCTGTAAAAACAGATCTTGAAGCTGAGCTGATATCAAATAAAACATAGGCTCTGGCAGGATAATATGGTCCATTTCCAATTTTAAGTGTGAGTGAGTCACATTTCATGTACAGTAAAGCACTTAAGGAAATGCAGAATTGAAAGAGGATGTACAATGGGAATAATAGAATATGGCAAAGGTGAAAATGTACCTTGAAAGAAATTGATGATCTGAATATTAATAAACAGAAAGAAAGAAAATGGGATAAGGAGGGCAGGTTAGAGGAAAGGAAATGGAATTCAAATAAAGGGGAATGAAGAGCAGCATTTAGCAAGATTCACACAAAGATTTCTTTTTTTAATTTAACTGAATCAGTTCCCATATTCTAAAGGGATCAGAGCTGCCACATTAATGTAAATGTACCTATCACACCCAAATTAGCTTGAGCCTGTAGGCTCAGGACCTGGGATCAACACTGCCTGTGGTGAAACACAGGTTGTATGCCCAGACCTCTGGTTTTCACCTCACTTGGGATGGTGGAGAAAGCCAAGTGATCCATACTTTCCCATGGACTCTTCCAACCAAGGATCTGCCTGACCCACTCTGTGGATCGCACTAACCAACTACAGACCATCAACCTGCTCAACCTCTTTTGAAGAAAACTCCTGGGCCTGAGGGCTCCTGGAGCACCAGGCTTTGTGACAGAAGCAGACCTGCACAGTTTGAAACTACTGGCATGTACCTCCTTCCTTGTTTTTCCTAGTCACATTTATTGAAATGTAATGATTTTTTTGTCCTCTTTTCTGTAGTACTTCCTAATCAAGATCTACCTGTCCTTTCCAGACAGAGATATCTGACCAATTGACATTGTTAGGTAAATTATGCTTTCAATCCCTTCGTGGAAGACCAGCCCTGGAACAAAAAAAGCAGGAAAAACCTGCAGAGGAACACATCATTGTAGGCTCCCTTTTGTGTTTGTGTGGAGCCACCAGGAACACCTGCAAGGACTCACAAGGCTACTCAAGCACAGAAGAGACAGAGTCACCTTTCATGTTCATTTTCTGATGTAGATTTTGATTATTGTAATAACTTGGTGATGGGCTGCTGCACAATTGTCTCCCTGGCGATTCAAAAGACAAAAAGAAAATTCTGTTGATTTAAAGATTGGTTGTCCCAAATCCTGAACCTTTGCTTCCAAGCAGAGCCTTGTACTAAGGTTTTGTTTGCAGCTATCATGTTTTTCACATGATTTCATTTTCACCTGAGCTATAAATCTAAGAACTTCCTGAGTTCTGTAAGGTTAAATTGTCTCCAGGACTCTTATACCAAGAGCTTTGTTCAAAACAGTGTCATCACACATTTCACTCAGGCTGAGTGAAATCATTTCAGTCACAATAGTTGGGAACTTAGTGCAAATATATAATCAAAGCAATAGCTAAGAACACCACTGCTTCCCACTGAAAGATGTTTGTGCAGAAGCCTTTTAGCCATGCAGTGTCATGTATGGAGCACATCTATATTCCCTTCTCAACTTAATTTTGAGCCTAAGTACGGGACTTTCATAACAGGAAAATTGTTTTCTGAAGTTTATTTGATTGCTTAGCCTGAAGACCAATGTTTACTCCTATAAACTGCTCTTTTTTCCTCATCCCTTTTCTAAAGCCACAGTGGCTGTGTTTGTTCTGTACAGTCTGCAGCTGTAGTTAAAGTACCCAGAGACTCTCCAAGGAGCCACACACCACAGAGCACCAGCAGTGCCCACAACACTCAGTACCAGTGACAGAAGAAGCCTGGAGTACAGATGGAGAGCTCTTTGAAGGACAGCACAGGCACCTCTCAGACAGACTGCTGGATGGCCCTCAAGGTTCAAAGCACTGCAGCACAAGTGAAGGGAATGGTTTTCATGTCAGCCTGATACCACATGCTCAAGGCTTGTTGAACTCTGTTGTCCTGTGGCAAGCAAAATCTTGCTGCCAGAATGACTTCATGATACTGACAGCTGAATGTTCACCTTATGGAAAGGCTGGAGACAACCAGGAGGAGATCACAGTCCTGGAGGGAGCTACTGAGGATATCACCACTGCTCGGTGAAGATTCACGCTGAAGATTGCTCATCTCTGCAGGAAGTAAGCACCAGACAATTTCTGATTTTCTTATTTCTATTTGCAACTTTATTTGAAAGGGTCTTGCATATGATTTGTTGGGTTACATCCTTTCCACAAGAATGGCATTATAATCAATGGTATAGTCCTTTTACTTCTCTTGGTGTGCGTGTTTGTGTGTGTGTTCCTAATTTGTGTCACATACTGTGTCAGTAAAACAGTAAATAGATGAAGTTGAACCACCTACAAGGAGGAGAGACTTCTGCATCCTTGGGGAACTGCTAATCCTGCTCAGACAGAGAAGGTTCAAAAGCTTAAATGATATGGGATCTGGAGAAACTGTACTGAGAAACTCTCAGAGATGATAAACAAAACAATTTCCTGAAAGCTCAGGGGGGACCAAACTGAGTTTTCTGCCACTTAAAATCATTGGAATGGCTGTAGCTGAGGACACACTAGGTGGGAGGAGGGCTGTGCATGAACTTTTGCACTCCTGCTTAGTCTTATCTAGTTGCTCTGACTTCTGTTCATTAAAAAAAAAAAAAAATCTTTTCTTGTTTGATTCATGGTCTGATGAAACATGGGTAATTTTTAAGTCCAGCTAAAACTTTTAATCTCTTGTGGCATCTCATTGTGAGAAGAAGATGAAGACATCTACTTCAAAGCCCTGGCGTGGGACTGTTCCTCTTACAAAGTCACAGACCTGCTGCCCCAGAGGCTGCTTTCTGCTGTCCCTCCAATCGTGGGGACACCTGGCACAGCCACTGCACAAGCCCAGGTTCCCCAGGCTGGGCACAGCTCATGTCAGAGGTGGGAGAGGAAGGGAAAAATGGAACAGCTTTTCTGACTCTCAGGCAATTCTGGCATGCTCAGCTGACTCGTGTAACTTAAAAGAAGCTGCAAAACCGAGTCTGCCTACGCAAGAGAAGAAAACAGCCTATATATAAATAACAACCTATATAGCTTTCCCCCTGTCAGTTCCATAAGTAGCTGGAGAAGAACAAAGCTTTGAAGTGAGTCATGTTACCCCCCAACCCACCCCCAGTCTCTCTCTCTCTCTGAAAGTTCTAAGGAAGCTCAGAAAACACATTGGTCAGAATTTTAAGTCATGAAGCTCAGGGTCAAACTATAACTTTTTCAGGAGATTTTAATGATCTGCCTGAGCCAGGAATTCTATCTGCATAATTGGAAATGAACATGTGTCTTTCTTGAACCATTCTTTAGGCATTTGCATTACTGGTAAGTCTAAGGTAGTAATAGCTCACCACCAGGTTTCTTTCCAGCACTAAATATTCTTACAACATGGGTCTGTTCCTGCAACTAACTTAAATGTAGGACTGCACACCTACATCATTATATCCACGTGGTCATTACAACCTGCATTTCCGTTATGACTCAGCACAGATTACACAGATTTGACTCCTATTAGATCAAAAGATCTGCTGGTCCTGTACAGAAGCCTGGATTGTATTGCTGTGTTACCCAGTATTCATGTTCAGCATAAATAAATGTATCTTTTGAAAAATCCTCCCTCTTAATAACTCTAACCTCACTATCAAGTTTCTGAGGAGAGTCAAACATGGCTAGAAATACAAAGAGACACACTTCATATTATATTTAAGAGCTATTTTTCAATTTGGTAACTTATTAATAGACGTCAGAAATTTCACTTGCACTTGCTCCATCATTATTTAGAGCTGTGGGGAAGTACAGGGTTCACCAGCCTTGCCTGGCTGGTGAACCCTGTACATGTTTCTCACTTTAACTGACATTTAATCACTTGCAATTATGGTGGAGATACAAAATAAACAAACAAAAAAAAAATTAGAGAAATATTTTGCATGGAACATCACAAGTTAGCAGAGAATAGATTGCATCTAATGAGACTCAAAGACTAAGGAGTATTTCAGGTTACAAGTATTTCAAAAAAGGAGTATTTCTCTGCCTCTTTCTTCTGAAAGATCTTAATGAAGAGTCTTAAAGAAGCTAATCCACCTGTTTCTCAATGAGTATGTGCAATGTAGGGAAATATTCTTAGCTCCATTTTACAAATAGGGAAATTAAGGTGTGTGTATATGGTAAGCACCTTGCCCAGGTTTTCTGGAGGGGCCAGTGGCAGAGCTCTGAATGAAACCTTAACTCATGTTTTAGAGTTCAGATCAATGTGGATCCACATTGCTGCCTGTTCCACAGAACTGCCAAAACCCACAAGAATTTTCCTGAGGAGACTCTGTATCACCGACATACTACAAATGGGATTTTGCAAAAAATGCATATCTGTATCACTGTCAGACACATCAGGAGGAGAACGGGAGATAGACAGGGAAAAAATGTGCAATAATAGTGCCCACTCCTTCTTGGCTGCTGCTGTCAGCTTGGTTTTGGACATAATAAGAAGCAGTGAAGAGAAATTAAAACAGACTTAGGTTTTTTTCAGAGTAGGCCATACTCATGGGTAAGGTGGGGGGAGGGCAAGGGAGATGTTCCAGCCTATGCAGCTGCAAGAGATTTTTGCTTAAGTTGTCAATACAATGTTTATTTTGTAAACATATTTGTCAATTTTGCAACACTTACTCTGCCTAAAGGGTACCTTGAATCTAATGTTATTTCAGCAGCCATGACTTTGATTGATTGCACATCAGGAAGCTTAAGTGCAGAAAACTCCTACACAAAAACACTTTAAAGCGTGGAAATTAAAAGTTAAAGGCAGCTTTTTTAACATGCTTTGTGTGCCAGAGGAGCCCAGCCCCAGTCTGAACCGTGAGGGCAGCAAGGAGGAAGGGCATCACAGCCACTCAGTCCTACTCACACAGGACATGTCCTAGGCACAAACATTACATTAAGTGGTGTTAAGGTGGGAGGGGAGCAAAAGAACGGAGCCTGCTGTTTCTAACAAACCCTCATCTGTTTAACATCCCCAGCTGCCAAATAACTGCAGAAGAGCATAGAAAAAGCCACAAGCAGGACCTGGTTCTCCAACAAATATGCTCACCACCTTTCTTTTCATGCACATCCCATGAAAATCCATCAGTGCCATTCAGTCAATATTAATATGCTTTTACCAGAGGAAGGGGTGCACAAAGCATCCTCAGGAAAATCTTCTTATCCTTAGTGAATACCATCAGAGCTGCCCTGCACAGTTGGCAGCAGCCATTCCTTCACAGAATGGTCTCCACAGAGGATCTACTGAGCTCTTGGAAAGCTCTCTGCATTCTTATCTGAGGGCTGTTATTTTTTGAGTACTCCTCAATATATCTTCAGAAAGGCTGAAAGTCAACATTCCTCTTGGCACTGGTGTTGCCATGCAGCAGGTGCATTGGCACTGATTTTCCATTGCTACAATAAAACCTCACAATCTCTTTCCTGAGGAAAATAAGCCACTTTTACAGGGCAGGTGATTTCTCATGGCTGCATTAGGTCCAATGGCCTGTAAAGTAATTTGCTGTATCATAGTATGTTCTTTCTTTCAACTCAACTCAAGCGATGTTCCCCTCTTGGCCTTAACAACCCAGTTCTAAGTATTTACTCTTTTCTTTTCCACCCAATAGCTGTACAAAGGGATAAAAATTAACTGGAGGGGAGTGTTTATTTCATCTTTCCTCTCTATCCAATCCCTTTGATCACAGATACAGAAAAGATCTAAGTGCTTAAGTCCAAACACTTTGCCCTTGTTCAGCTGCTGCTTAGCTCTGGAGATAACTTAAGTTCAGTAGGTCCTTCACTGTTCAACATTTTCTGGGCAGCTGAGTTCTTCTCATGCCCAGAATCCCTCCTTCTGTGTGCAGGGAGGTATCTAGCTCCAACGTGGGTCAAACATGATTCGGGAGCTACAATGAGAACATACAAGGACTGTGCACAGGAGTTTATTCAGAGTCCACCAAGCACATACTGACAGCCTTGGGTCCTTTAAAGAAATGCCAAAGTAACTGCAGGAATAGTAAAACAAAATCTTGCCAATCTTTCTGTTGGAAGCTTTGTGGTACTGGCACTCATCAAGGAAGAGGGAAATACACCTTAAATGCCTTCCCAAGCCTGACAGGATATTAGTGCATCTCTTCTACCTCCCACATGTATAGTAGGCCACAAGCAGGGCTGGGAAGAGAAGGGGTTGTAAAGCTCAAATGGAACCATTCTGCTGCACAGAAAAGAAAGCAAAATTCCTGAATTTTGTTCCAACAAAAAGGAGAAAAGGAGCTATGCCTTAATTGCCCCTTCTATATTGTCACTCACTGGCTAGAATGAAGAAGCAGTTTATTTGATTGCTAAGTTATTTGCTGTCTGTTCAATTTGCAATAATGCTACAGCTGCTGTCTGAGGAAAGGTCCTCAGTCATGTGAATGATGGGCACAGGATTCAGCTCACCGTTTGAACAGATAGGGAGCTCCATGGGAGATTTCAACCCATCTGCTTTAGCTGTTGATTGGCCATAGGGATGAACTGACTCTCTGGAAGTACCCATTTTTGCCCACTGAAAAGGGAATTATGATAAAGAATACCCACTGGCCAAATCGATTTGAGAAACCAGGTCACACATTCAAAGGGGGAGGAAGGAGGGAATAGGAGTATAGGGGAGAAGGATCCAATTAAGTTAACTTGGGGTTAAATTCAGAAACTAGAAAGTCATAGGGTTCTCTGATTCATTCTGCCCTCCTTGCTGTGAACAGTCTTTTAACCAGAGGAGAAGTTCCCATGTTTTATACTCGTTTGTCTATCTCCAAGGCTTAGCAGAGACAATTATTAAAACACATTTTGGAAAAGCCTTTCAACACTGCCATTTATTTTAAATATTATTGTTCAATCACTGATTTCCCTCTGGTAATTATGCTGTATTTAGGCTTTGGAGTTTTTTAATCAGTGTTTTCCTGTGGCTTGGGTGTGATTCCTGCAGAAGCCTTGTAATAACCAAATAACTAGGACAGTTTAATCTAATAATTTGTGCATGCATATGATGTTCAGAGGGATTATTAAAGTTGTTTTCTCACTAAAATATTATCAGCTTAGAAAGTCGAGCTGTTCCAGGCCGAAGGCTTTTTATTGCAAAAATGTTTAATACTGTCGTATGCACCAGACTGTAGTTGCACATGTTAATGTCATTTATTCCATTGATTTTGCCTTTTGAAAGGAACCTTCCTGGTCCCTATTTTTGTGTAAAAATAACCTAACAACCAAACCAATTTTGCTCAAATGGAAAATGTTTTCCGAAACTGAAACCAGAGTATTTGTTTAGACTAAAAGGTTTGGATAGGCTTTAGTTTGACAGGACTTGTTATTAGCTTAGGACATGAAGCCTTGAGAATTTTCTCCTCCTATAATAGCATTTTATTTCAGGCCCCTAGCACAAATAATTTAAATGGTTCCGGGGTAGAACATAATCAATTTTACAACCAAGATGGAAGTCAGTTCCTTAGTAGTAATTTCCCTGAAGGATAAAAACAGTGATAACAAAACAAACAAGAAAAAAAGGAAAAAAAAAAAAAAAAAAGAAACAGCATGAATGCAAATAGCATTACACAGACTTTTTTAGACTTTTTTGTTCTGCTGGAGTAGTCTAAATTTCAAAGCCACCTCCCACACATATACTTATATATAACATTTAGAAATACAATACTTCCTTAGATGTTGCATTCATTGTAACACAGTTTGTTCCTAGATATGGAGTATTTTGCTACAGAAATCAAGACTACATAGGTATTTTTCTGCATTCATGATTCATTCTGGACACTGAGAGAAAGACCTGGTATACGATAAAACAGGAGTACAAGCAAAGGGAAAGAGATGAAAATATGGGCTGACAAATGTCAAATACTATTCAGTTGCTTGAGCCACGATATGCACAATATGTCATGACTGCAGCTCTACATGCCTCATATTTCACATTTGAATGATAATCCCTCTTGGTGTAATTGTAGCAAATATAGCCATGCTGCAATTAACATTGTATCTATTATTCTTTCAGTGAATTATCTTAAGGGGTTTTTTTAAGTTTCAGAACCCACACTAGGAAGGCTTTGTTTAATCAGCTAGAGAGACCACAGCAAACTGTGACAAGACTTTCTTCAATTCTCTTAGGAGACAAAGGCTTAACCTGCTGTTCATATATCATTGTTACTTAGCTTTGATTATTGCAGAAATAATGATTACTGCAGAAAAGTTCAAATAAAGCATTGCTTTCTAACATTCAGTTGCAGCTGAAATGTTGGCCCACTCTTTTGAGTGTTCGTTTAACAAAGCCTCTTGTTGAACAAGGTCAGTAGCAAATGTGGTAGGGAATATGAAGATACTGTCTGGTCCACAGG
This sequence comes from Corvus cornix cornix, assembly GCF_000738735.6. NCBI lineage: Eukaryota > Metazoa > Chordata > Aves > Passeriformes > Corvidae > Corvus > Corvus cornix. The sequence continues at coordinate 100,597,131 of NC_046332.1, read as the reverse complement.
GGCTCCAGGGAGGTGGGGACTGGTTGCCCTAACCACTCTCACTTGAGCCCCCAGCCCAGTTTGGGCTGTGTCATACAAAGGTCATAGTCAGCCAGGTCTCCTGCATGGACCTGTGACCTGTGTTACAGCTGGCCCTGCCACCAGCCTGGCCTCCAGCTGTCCTTGATCCATTGGCTACACAGATTTATGTATTACTATGCTCAAAACAATGACACTGAAATCATAATATCCTAAAATTAGTTGGTTTTGGTGGGGTTTAAGATGGATTGCACTAAAATCAGAATGAAATTCAAGAGAAGAAAAAAAAAGGAGTCAGGATGATATGACTTTGATCTCCTAATGTGAAACATACTAGGGGTAGTGATGAACATTTATACCACTTGTAACCTTTACAGGAACATTTATTATATATATATATATATATATATATATACAATGTGAAATCATTGTTTTTACTGAAAAGTTCAACTGTATCACAAAAGGGGAATGTCAGCAATTTGTTAAGAATATGAACATAGTCTTTCTAAAAGTAGTCATCCGTCACAAATCTGGGGTAGAATATAAGAAGTTCCAAAATAGGGCTATTTTCAAAACTTATTTGTGTTTTCCAGTGACCTTACGGTCACAGAAATTTCTACTGCCAGGTAGAAACTCTTTTTTTTTTTACTTCTTTACTGAGCTCCAGTACAGCAGAGATTTTTTCCTGTAACTCCTGTGAGCCTGACAGAAATCACATGTGTGAAAAGATGTCTTAACTGCAATTTGTAAGAATCTGGTGTAGCTTCTTTACCTGATCTGACATTTTTTGGCTCACTGAAGCTCACTTTTGATCAATGCCACTGTCATTTCTAGACTCATCTTCATTTACAAGTAATGGCAGAACCTCCTCTCTCAATTTCTATCCTTAAGCAATGGCACAATATCCATGATTTTTGGGTACTGATTGTTTTGTACAAGACTAGAGATGACTACTCTGAGAAACACAACACAATATACACATCACTTCTTTGGTCCTGCTCAGACAAGTGAAACAGCATAATGCTACATCTGAGGAGCCTGGTGCTATGGTAACCTGCCTCATGAAGCATGCCTAGGAAGCCCCTTATCTGCAGCAGATGGGAATCAACTGAAGTCTCCAGTAACACACAGTCTCCACATAAACACTCATTGAATCCTTGAGTCAGTGTCCAGCTGCACTGCAGGACTTCAGCTTCACAGTTCACACACTCCAAAATGAAACATAGCTAGATTTGGACAAAGGAGGAATGCTCAGCACCCAACATGATAGATTCTAACAAAGCCAGCAAGGTGACTTCTCACAAGTGGAAGTAACTTCAGTTTTCCCTACATTGTTATTTCACATGTTTTCAATAAGTAATTTCTAATTCACAGTTGCATATGTATATGCAATTTCAAACCATTATGTTTTCCCTGTAAAACATGTAATTTCCCTGCCAAAAGGAGATATGAAGAGCTTGAATCCCTTTTAATCCATATTTGGCCAACATGAGAGCATGCTAAAACTCCTAACCACATCTTGTGTCTTACCAGCACCACAGATGAAGAAATGCTGTTTAACCTCCCCCAGCCCCCAGCTGGCTCCTTCCCTTTCAAATGCTGCATTTAAGGATAATGATATCCGAGCTACAAGAAAGCTTTGGTCCACTTAATACTCCTTGCACTGAGACACAGAGGGATGGGGACACAGAAACCACCTGATCTTGGAGACACAGGAACTGATCATATGTGACAGGATAGTTTGGCCACTCCCAAGCTCACCTGAGCACAGTAAAATTCCTGAGCCATCCTCAAAGGTCTTCTGCTCTCTACCAAAATTAAGTCAAATACTTAGCGGACTGAGGTACTGTTTTGTGTTGTTGGGGTGTAAAGAGTAGTCAGGGAGCATGGTCTGAGCAGGACTACACACTGTCTCCCCCATTTGCATACAAACCAAGCAGGAGGGCAAGTAGGATTCGCCTCCCACACATTTCACCCTTTCTTCCATCACTCAGAGCCAATGACCAGGTGCTTATAAGCCATGATCTTGCAAACTCCTCCCCTGAAGGCGCAACAGGCCCAGGCAATGTGTTGAACTGCTTAGAAAATGCTCTTCTAGCCCAGGTCTACTTGGCATGGTGAGCACATGCACCTACAAAATGCCACAGTTTCCCACCAGACAGTTCCAAGAACCTGCATTCTCCCCGGGGCCCTGCAATTTTAAAACACTTGAAATGTACTTGTATTGTGTTTAGCCTTGCCATTTTCACATCAGGGAGCCTGTCAGCAATCTGCTGCGGGGATGGGTCCTGTACAGAAACACTGGAAAATCACCTGCCGCCTTTGTCAGCTCGATGCATAACAACCCCTCGGTGCATAACAACAGCTCAGTGCTTCTTGCTCTCAGGACAAGACAGAGCTGTAGCAGGAGCACCTAAAGCTGTGTGTCTATAGGATGTCTATAGGTGTCTGTAGATACTGGCTGCACCCCCTCAACATTCAGCTTTTCCCTTTCAGGCAATGTTAAACTAGACAGGCAGCCCATACAGTAATTTTGTCTCCTGGGAATGTGCAAACTGGCTTCTGTGTGCCACAGGCCTGACCCAGAATTTTTTTAAGGGCCTCCTCATTGTAAGTGGAAATGCTTTAAAAATAAAGCCAGATTTTTTAGTGAGATCGTGATGGAAGACTAGAAAATTCCTGCCCTTTTGTTCCTCTGTGGAGGAGGACAAACTTGAACTTTAGCAATATCATCTATTTTGTTGTCTTGTGGAAAGTACAGCAGACAGCTCCTGGTTCAAACTTGCTCTATTCCCATCTTTAAATCACTCACATTTTGAAAGGATTCTTTTCAAGAAACAAGCTTCATGTTACTATGGGGAAAATTTTAAGAAAGTGCCCATGAAGTAGTGTTCAAAAAGAGTTTTATGAATCTATAACACTCATGTTAATGTACCTTTGAAATACTAAAGTTCGTGGGCAAAATAAAAGCATTTCTTCAGTTTCTTTAACAAAAGGGTAGTCACATTAAGATTCACAGCAGGCCTTCTATTCCTTTAGGTTTTTTACATGAATGCATGCTGAATTAAAAGATTAATGATGGTGTCATTGGCACATAATTTGCAAAAGGCTTTGTGAGATGTTTCTTGCATTTTGTGTAAATATTTTTGCACGACCCTTGTATTCAAAGTGGGTGAGTTGTGGGAAGACAAAGAGTATGACAACTCTCTAATCCCCATACAAAGATAAGAGTAATAGGCCAAAACTAGTTATTCATACCTTGAGAAAGGCAAGAAGAACTTATTTACTCTTAACAAGTCTGATTCATTGTTTTCTGTTCTCTGAAAAATATCTAGCTGAAATGCTTGCTTCAATCATGACATTTTTACTGTGTTCTGATCCTGAATTTAAAAAAGAAGTAAAAATCTGCACATGCTAACATGATGTAATTTTGCTGGATATCGTGTTTACTCACTGCCTTTCTCAGCTATGACTTTTATGTGCCTTACCGGTAGCCAGACCCTGGAAGGGTGTCTATGCAAGTATCTCAAAGTGTGAGTCAAATTCCAGAAGACCAAAACTGGTCACACAGTTATGTTTTATCAACTTCAGATAAATATTAAAATAACAAGAAAGTTTCCAGTTCTTTCTCATTAACTCTACCCTGACAGAAGACAGACTGCCAACTCCATCATTTGGAGCACATCCATGTGTGCCGTGCATACTTACCAAAAATGGAACCGGTTTATCACAATTGAATGATGTGACTAACCTGAATCAACTGAGTAGCCAGTAATTTTCAACATTAACTGACAAGAACTCTCTGTCTGCCACCTATTTAACCATAATTAGCTGACATGATACTGGATGTTAAGTTCCTCAGAAGAGTCAGTCAAGGAGAGCATTGTGTTAGCTAGTTTGATTTTTGGCTCCACATTCAAAGGAAAACTGATGTCTAATCAAGAAAGAACACACAGTGTTTCTCTCATTTCTCTTGTGCGTGCTACAAGGTTTCAAACTGACACATTCATTTGAGACTACACTAATCAGCACGCTATTGACTATACATGCCACATGTTTAAATGTCAATGAAGGCAAAAAAATTCCCTGTATATACTGCAACTTTGAGAGTATGAGTTTCTGGAATAAAGACACCTGTAACAAGGTGGCTTTATTTCTAAAGCATTGCCAGCAACAATGAACAGGCCCTTAAAAAAATTCTGGGTCAGGCCCGTGGCACACAGAAGCCAGTTTGCACATTCCCAGGAGACAAAATTACTGTATGGGCTGCCTGTCTAGTTTAACATTGCCCTAAACTGAAAAACTAAAAGCTGAATGCTGAAGTGGTGCAGCCACTGCTGTCCCTATAGACACACAGCTTTAGGTGCTCCTGCTACAGCTCTGTCTTGTCCTGAGAGCAAGAAGCACTGAGCTGTTGTTATGCACCGAGGGGTTGTTATGCATCGAGCTGACAAAGGCGGCAGGTGATTTTCCAGTGTTTCTGTACAGGACCCATCCCCGCAGCAGATTGCTGACAGGCTCCCTGATGTGAAAATGGCAAGGCTAAACACAATACAAGTACATTTCAAGTGTTTTAAAATTGCAGGGCCCCGGGGAGAATGCAGGTTCTTGGAACTGTCTGGTGGGAAACTGTGGCATTTTGTAGGTGCATGTGCTCACCATGCCAAGTAGACCTGGGCTAGAAGAGCATTTTCTAAGCAGTTCAACACATTGCCTGGGCCTGCTGTACCTTCAGGGGTTTAAGGTATCTCCCATTGCTTCTATCTCCATAGTTACTACCTCTCTACAGGACTGCATGTATTGGAGCCTGCAATGTGAAAACATAAGAAGAGTAAATGAGGAAGTACTAAGTTTTCAGTGTGTGTTAGCTCTATTGAGTATGGACATCTTCATAATTCACCTGCTTCTGAAAACACTTAGCCCAAGGAATGCTATGCTGGAATTCCTTGTCGATATCTATCTGTATCTGTACCTGTATCTACTCTGTTTCCAGAGTATCTCACACTGAAGAGATGCCCTTAATTAGTGGCAGGAGCTAAACAGGACTGAAACCCTTGAGCCCTGAACAATAATCACCAGGAAAATAAATTAATTTTGATGGGGATGTACTGTAAGTACTCCTCGGTGCCCAGATTAGAGACTGCCAGGCTCAGAGCCACTCCATAGAAAGCATCTGTTTCTCACTGACCGCCCTGGGTTGAAGCACCTCTACTTAGCCTTTCTTCTCTCCCAATTAACTAATTAATTCCCACAATGGAAAGCAAATTTGATCAACCTGGGATCCCTCCTGCCTCCTCATCTGATCCCTGCACATGTAACTAACACTCTCTGCTGCCTTTTTTTCCTCTGCTCCCCACAGCCAGGTCCCTTCCCCAGTATCTCCAGCCCATTTGCCAGTTCCCTGCTCTGCACACACTCTTCTCAGGAGCTGAAGAGTCCATCAGAAAAGCTCTTGGCTTTCCAAGGAGCAGTATGGAGTGATGAGGGATTCCTCTAAATGGCATTTACCTGTTGTCTCCTTCCAGCCCCTGCCTTTCTCATGTGGCTTCTCCTGTGTAAGAGCCTGCACCAGATGTTTGATATTTCACTCAGCACTAATTAGAGATGCATATTGTTTTAATTTCCATTAGTGAATCCCTGACACTTTCAAAGTCTTTTTCTCATGTATTTTATTACTCAACTGGTACTCAACACAATTAAAAGATCCATCTCACAGTGGCTGTTCAAAATGTGTACTGAAAGAAAAAAAAGCAATTGAACTGACTGTGCAGCCTACACAAGGGTTGCCTTGACTGAACAGTTTTTTAATACAAAACCTGCAGAAGATAATGGTGGCAGATCTTTAGTCAGAGCCATGCCAGGATATTATTCCAGGACCATCCAGAAGTAATCCCATCAATATTGAGGAAGAACTTAATTTTTAGCAGCTGAGACTTAAAATCTACTGCAATTCAGCAGAATGCAAAACAACAGCAGAGGAGTTGCTGCAGCCATGATGGGCTACAGATTTAGAAGGAACCAGGTTTGAGGAGGTGAGTTCTCTCTTACTAGGGCAGACAATGTTCCTGAGAAGAAGAGATTGGTTTTGGGATGAGAGACCCTTCACAGGCATACTGCTGACAGGAAGCATCACCATTCAACAGAGCAGCACATGTACAATAAAGGTGCCTGTTGAGCCCTTCTCCCTTTCCCTGAGATGATTCTCTGCTCTTACCTCTGTCACCCTGTCAGTCTGACCTCTGGTCCCTGCCTCAGAGGCTGCCTCACCAACTCAGCTCTCAGCTGATCTGTGCTCATGGAGGAGGCAGGGAGGAGGTCCCCAGGGCATGCAAGAACCAGATGGAAAGGTGCACTGAGGTACAGGTGCCTGCATCTTTCCCCGTCTTGTTTTCTTGAACCCTTTGATTGCAACGAGCCAATATTCCCACATCCTCCCTACTTTAGCTTAGTTGAGAGGATGCTGCAGAGGGGTGGCCACAGAGTGAACACAGGCAGGGACAGGGGTGGTCCAGAGAAGCTTCTAAGGTGAAACTGTAGTGTGTCAGGAAGGGAACTGGAAGGCACCTCCCGTGAGGCAAAAGAGAACTTTAGATGCAGTTGCATCTTTTCTCTGACTCTTCCTCTGATACCCGTCTCATTTGGAGCAAGGATGAGGAGAGGGATGAAAAGTTCTGTGGCTGGAGAGTGGATGGCATGGAAAAGACAAAACAAAGAAGCTTCAAAAGGCTCATTAAGACCAGCTGCTGTGTACATGGCAGATTGATGTGAATGTTTACACATGTGAGTTAGGATAAGCTGCCTTTTACTTTCAACTGGAAATATATGATCTGTTCCAAAGGCAAGGAACATGGTTCTCTCTGCCTCCTCTTGTCTGCCCTCATATTGGAAATGGTGTTTTGTCCTCCTTCAAAGTGTTTAAGTTGCACAGCACATAGATTTAAGTCAAAAATTTACTTCATCCTGATTAGGCATGCATAAAATTAGTTTTCCTCCATTTAATAATAACAGCAAAAAAGTAAATATGCCAAAACATTATCAGCTATTTCCTTTATTCAGTAAGTGGGTTAAATCTCATTACTGATATACTTTTCTTATAAAAGCATCAGTTCAGTTTGTCCATTATCCCAATATTTGCTTGAATTTCTATCCCAAATAAATATGTTAAGAAAACAATTTTCTCACAAAGAGCTGTTTATATGCCCTGAATGAGGAAATGGTCATAAAAGGCTTTAAAGAAAGTTTCTTGGAATAGAAAGAGTAAAAAAAAATCTCAATTATATGAGCTTCTGAATACTGTTCCTCCAACAGACTTCCAGCCCAGTATCTGCCATGGATCAATGTTCCTCCAGGTATTTACAAGACTGCTCCCCCCTTTGCCCACCCCTGTAAACACATTCCCTGCCCTCACATGAAATATTAGAGCTCCTTCTTCCAGAAAGTAGAATTTGGCTGAGTTGGGGAAACAAAGTATGAACTTCAGGGTAAGAATTTATTTTGATTCTAAAAGTCATGAAGCATCATTAAAAGTATTATTGGTAATTAGGAAAGAATATGCAGGTGTCCTTATAGGGTTTTTCTACACTTAAATCATGCACATAGAGGTAAATCAGCAGCAGACATTCTGCTGGGAGTTTGCAATTTCTTTGAGAGGGGGCAAAGGGAAAATCACTTTTCATTTTTTTCTAAGACTTGCACAGTTATTTAAAATTCATGTATGCTGTTGTTCTAATGATTTTGAAGTGGCACAAATCTACAAATCTGTCTGACAAACACAAAGAGATGAGTGATGCTGTTCATAATTCTTATATAAAATCCTTCCTATCTCAAGGTGTTTTCTGCCTCAGTCCTTTCAATTTGCTTCTATCAGTGTCATCCATAGGAACTCAGCAGTTACTGTGGCTTATTTTCACACCTTTATAAAAGTCACAATCAAAAGCAGTAGGACCTCTGCCCTGAGGGGCACATTGCAAAATAGTTGTTCTTTTTCTCTAAAAGGTGAAGTCACCAATTATTCTTGTCCCTCCACACAGGGCTTCCTTAGCCCAAGAAGTTTTAATTACTACAATCCAAACCTCAGTTTCCTGTGTCATCCTTGCTAACCTGCAGTAGATAAGTTGCCTTCTAAAGGATTTAATGTGAGTGGGCAGGACTGACTCCTTATACAGGCTAAAAATATTTGCTCTCTTAATGCCATGGTATGTTCTGTCCATAAGAGGATTAATTAAACCATGTCTGTGAATATACAGATATGGTTACCAACTACAGAGCACATTAGCACACACCCACAGTGAAATGAATTAATGTCTCCAGAGAACTGTGTCGCTTTATCTACCAGCAAACTTCCCCACACAGGCCCTGTTTGGCTGCCTGTGAAGTGGGGGCAAGAGACCTGAGCCTGGTTTTGGGTCCTTGGAAGCAGGACTGAGTCCTACCACACAGCAGACAGCAGGGAGTGCTCCAAACCTCTTCTGCCTCTGCACGGACCCAGAGAATGCCAAGAGATGTCTGCCAAGAGATGTCCCCAAACACCCTTCAGGAGACTGAATCTCACCAGCAGGATTAACCCACACCTCACCAAGGAAGGAGTATTGCAGATGAGTTTACAAACCAATGGTTGCAGAACTGAGGATCCCACCAGGTGTTCTCTGCAGGACAGGGTGTCTTGGTAACCTTAGGGTGACATAACGTGCTCTAGCAACAATATCTTTTTTTTTAGGTGGACATGCAGGTTGGTCAGAGCAGAGGGCAGTACTGGCTCCACTGCTGTATGTCAGCTTGTGACTGCATTATTTCGCTTGAATGGGTTTGGAGTTCACAAGCAACATTCCGTGACGCAGAGCCCAGTAAAGATGCATTAACCCAGCCTTCAACTAAGTACCATGCTGCTGCTCACTCACTCCTCACTCCCTGCTGAGGTGTGGAGGAGAATCAGAAAGAGGTAAAATCCTTGGGTTGAGATAAGAACAATCTAATAATGGAAATAAAATAATACTACTACTAGTATAATTAATAATAATAGTAGGAGCAGTAATGAAGGAAGAGGAGGACAGGGGGAAGAGAAAGAGGAATAAAAGCCAGGAAAGACAAGTAATGCAAAGTACAGTTGCTCACTCCCCCTGACTAACATCCACATCCAACCAGGCCCCAAACAGTGACTGGCACCTCCCAGCCCACTCCCTCCAGTTTATATTCTAGGCATGAAGTTGTGTGGTATTGAATATCCCTTCATCTAGTTCAGGACAACTGTCCTGGCCATGCTCCCTCCCAGTTTCTTTTGTACCTGTCCTCTGTCAGAGCATGGGAAACTGAAAAAGTCCTGGACTTAAAGCAAGCACTACTTAGCAACAACTAAACCACCCCTGTGTTACCAATATTACTCTCATACTAAGTCCAAACAACAGCACTGTAACAGCTTCTAGGAAGAAAAGTAACTCCATCCAAGCTGAAACCAGGACAGATCATAAGGTACTTCTAGAGCAGGTAACTCATTTTTGAACTGAAGTTCAGGGCTCCTCCCACCAGGACAAGCCCAGGCCATCAAGTCCTAACAGTATCAGGGAAAAACAGGCACCAGCCGAACATCTTACCTCCCAGTTACTGTCTACTCAAGGAGATAGGAATAGTGCCAAAAGGTATGGGGAAGGAGAAAGGAAGAAGGAAAGGCCAAAGTTTTTCTCTACTACACAGGTAACAACAGACTTTTAATGAAACACATTTCAAGCAGCAGCTTCCTGTCTTTAGCTCCAGGCAGTGGCAAGAAGCTAATTCCAAATCTTTCATGTACCTGAAGCATCACTGGCACTGGGACATGACTGTGTCTCACCCCTCTCTGACAGTACCTACAGCACCTACGGGGCTGGGGAGACATCCTGGCTCCGAGATCTGCTTCCAAGGCTTTGGCATGAGCTGGGGTTCCTCTGTCCCCATTGGGTCAGAGGTGACACTGGTGCTGAAACAGCATAGAGAGCTTAGACTTTTAAAGGATTAAGCTGTCAGTAATGATGTGTGGGGACCCCTAAATAACATAATGCTATCAGTCCTTGTCTCACGGAACTCTTTTAGAGACCTATAAGCAAACTCTCTGCTTGATGATGACCATGTGATATCACTACACAACCAGAGGAGCTGGGCTGAGGGGGACACTGGCTAGGCATAATCTATGTGATTCACTCACATAACATAGTCCCCTGAGTTCATATACACCTTAGAGGGGCACAAAGCAAGTCAGGATTGAGCACAGGACTTGGAGTTTAGTGTGGTTTCCCACTGGCTCTTACTGTGCTTCCCTTGGCCGTGTCCAAAGCAGAAGATTTCATAGTAGTGCAGCTAAGCTGGACACTGAGCTGGGCCATTGCTTGCACACTGGAGACAGCTGAACAAACAGATGTCCTAGCTAGATGTGGTTGGGAATTTACTTCCACTTATCAAAAGACAAAGTAGAGAAAAGTGAAATTCTTGTAAAATAATTTAGCCATCTGAATTTCAGCTCTGGATCACATCTTAGGACAAATGAAAAGGGGATGAAACTCTGAAAAATATTCTTATCCCTTTTGTCAGTGCCTGTGCTGTCTGTATAAGCGATGTGTGTGTTTACTGATTGCAGCTACCTGCATGAATCTATCAGGCCACACAGAGCTTCACTGCACAAGATGGCAGGACAATGTCAAAGGGTTTCAACACAGAATGTGAAAAAAAAGAGGCCTGTAATCTCAGCAAAAACCAGATGAAAGTAGAACTGTATCCAGGACCATTTCACAAAAAGTACAGATTTTAGTTTTATGAAGTAGGTAGTTCTATTTTCCCCGGTCACAGAAAAATGGGATTATACAAGTGTTAGTCATAAAAATGCTATATAAAGACATAAAGTTATCTTTCCATTCCCATTCACAGCTGACTCGCCCATAGACCAATTTAGTCCCTTTTACATGGTATGTCTGTAGTCCTTGTGTCATTGCTTGTCCCCTATAATTTCTAAAACTGGGATTTACTGATTTCTAGAACATATTTCCTGAAGTGTGAGCATGCATGTGTAATACTCTGAATAGAAAAACTTTCTGCTGGAAATATTTGGAGAAAAACCAGATTAAGATATTTCTATTTCCTGGTTTTGTGCTTCAGTCTGCTAGTTGCTCTGGGATCAAAGAACAGCATCCTGTTCCTCGGAAAGTTTCCTGAATTGGACAAATCAGGTTTTCCAAATAAAAGAATAAGACTCTGCTGAAAAAACACCAATAAAATCAAAATCCATATTTACCACCAGATAAGTCTGGTGCTTGTCTCCATAAATGAGTCAAGAGCATCACTGGGACCTCTGTGCACTGCAGGGGATGAAGAGTAGTTGTTGTCATCACCTTCTTTTTGCTCCTTCAAGAGCCATAAATGCTAGGCAGTCTCAAGGTCAGTGTAGCTTATCCGAGACAAATGTGAAAGACACGTTTCACATTCCATGAACGACACGGAAGGAGCCAATCTCAAGAAGCACATGGTCTCCTGTATTGATGTACCTCCCCTGAGAGTGCTTGTGGAGGTGCTTCTTACACACATCTCCTGAGCCTGCCAACACAACATGGAAACAGCAGGAAGAGAAGCCCTCTCCACAGGAGTCAGTTCTGTACCTGGTCACAGCTGGGAGCCCTGCAAGAACAGCCTTTCTCACAGTATCCTGGCAACTCTGGATGGAGTGTGCTTATGTGGAAGGGAGGAGAGATAAGAGGGGGAAGATGCGGGGCTGTTGGAAAACACTTGTATAATTATGTTCACTTCAGGTTCATTTTTACACATGACATGTACAATACAACAACAGATTCCTTTGTAGGTTTTTTTTTTCCATTGCAGCTTTGGTTTTCTATGAAACCACCAATTTTCAGATTTTCACCCAAGTTCCTATAATCAGAAATGACAGTCAAAAGCAAAAAGGATACAGGATAATTACTTTCCTTCAGCTCTATTCTAACACTGAAGTCTCAGTCGCAGTGCTCTTATCTACTGTTATTGCCAGGCATTGGTAGCAATGGCGAAATAGTTAAAGGCTTTTTGTGATGCAGCAGTAAGCAGAATTGTTGAACATGTACAATAGCCTTGATAAAATTCTCACAGGAGGGGAATGCTTTCTGCAGTTGGAAAAGTATGAGCTTGTTTGTTAGATAAAATGTAATTTCTCTTCTGGTTTAATCTCGTTATAGAATTCTTGCACTTCAATCCATTTTCAAGAGTCTGAATTACAAAATATTCTGCCTTCATCACCCAATTCATGTATGAACAATGACATCTGAAAATTTAAATATTTGCATTTGAAAAGTAAGGTGTAATGTGACCACTGCTAGTTTTAGAGCTAAACTGTTACACTGGAGATTAACTAGTAGAATAAAATAAAACAAAACATTTTCACGAGAACAGCATATTGGGAACTGGCTGTGGTTTCACAGATCTGTTTTCCTTAATCAGCAAAACTTAGTGCTGTTTTGGGATCCTAGATTTAGAAATGACCAAGAGACAACACAGGGAGATGGTAAAGCACAAAAGTTATTATGTCAACAGCGTTGAAATATTAACAGCAGATTCTGTCAAATGGAGCACTGGAAGCAGCAAGAGCACACACAACAACCTACATGTGTCAGCTTTCAAATTTGGAACAAACCAAAAATCATCCAATAAAGAAAGGCTACCACAGGTTTTCTGGGGTATGATTTAGCTCTTTTTTCTCCAGGGTTACTTGTGAACCCCTAAATTTTACATTAAAAGAAGATACTTATCTGCAGAATGTTGACTTAATTAAGGAAAAAAATCTTCCATTAAAAATTAAATATAGTCAAATAAGTTCTCCAGTTGGCAAATTAGTCAGAGGTTTTGTGTTATTTTAAAGGAATTTAAGATTTAAAGCAGATCTCAGTTTTATGGTGTGTGCTTGCTCCACGCATACGAAGGATCCACAGATCCACACCAAATACAGCAGAATTTAACCAGCAAAGCTCAGCTTTTTATTTTCTGTCAGGTTGCAGAATCTCCCCACGCAGCCTGTTGGGCACACTGGAGCAAAGGACTCAATTAAATACTTTGTGTCAGATTCTGGAACACACTTGTAACCTTGCTCACATACTGACCTCTACATGCATTTACACAGAAAATAGCAAACAAAACATGACCCCAATAAGCAAGAAGCTCTAACATTATATATTTGACTCAAGCATTGATCTTCTGCACAGAGGGAAAGATACCTCCTGAGTAAGAGACTTGCATTTGCCTCTCCCTCCTTCAAACATGCATAATCACAGTGACATCCCCAAAGGCCTCAAAATCCACCCTGTGAATAAGGGCAATCCCGAGCTCTGACAGAACACCACATAAATGCTCTAAGCATGGCAGACCTATGCATAAATGGAAAAATGACACTGGTACATCACTCTAAATGGTGTAAGAAAACCAATATTGGCTCCAGTCAGAATGAAATGTGACCATTTTATAAGCAGGAGGATTTGGTAAGTTTAGTTGATGACAATCCCTTCTTGAAATGCTTAAAATCATTTTTATCTAGAAATGCTTGCATTGAAGAAACTACTAATAGCAGCCTCCTAGAATGATTTCCTCCTAGAATTCCAGTTTATGCTGAGAATTGATTTTTTAATCCACTGTGAAGTCACATGCTTGAATTATTTTTACTTTGTATGTATTCAATTTTCTAACTTACAGCTCCAAGAGTCAAACTGAGTCTTTGTGATAGTGCAGTTCTTTGCCTATAAAACTGGAACTGGAGACTGAATTATGCCCTGTGGGCAGCCTCACTGTCCCTGTGCAGGGTCTTAGAGTCACCTCCTGTAACCTATTTGTCTTTAAGAGTAACAAACCTGCAACAGACTGAAATGAAACAAGGGTTTGGATACCACATCATCTACTATTCATTTCTTCTAATCCCCGCTGGCATGGCATGTGAAAAAGAATGAGAAGGAAAAAATTAATTCCTTTTCTTAAATACAACAGGTGTGAACTTAAACACATATAAATAGTAGATGTAGGTAAGAAGATTCTTGTATAGCTACTTGCCTGAAAAAAAAACCCTCAAAACACAAAGTTTTGAATACTTCTGCAGTATGATGTGCTTTTTAGTACTTTTCCTATTGCATGTTTGGGATGGGATTTACCTCACACAGCTTCAGACATCTGACTTTCAGACTGGTTAGCCTGGCTTCCCTTGTTGACACTTGAAACAAGAGGTCATCTAACCTACCTCACATACCTATCCGAGCGTCAGAAGAATTTGGCAGTGGAGGTGCCTCCTTCTCTCACGTGACTAGAAAGACAGTCCAAAACAAGTTTCAGCCACCTCAGTTTCAACAGCTGAATCACACTTCAGGTTTATAAGTCAGTTATTTACTTTCTGATTTAAAATTAGTGCTAGACTATAGATGCCTATAATAAAATAACCTTCACTAGTAAAAGAAGAAAAAAATTCTCTGGCTTTCTCTGGAAAACTTCAGAAATGCAAAAGCAAATGGAACACAATTTCTTTCCATTATGGGTTATTTTACTTTTTCCTCAATCTGTTATTATAAACCACAGCTGAAAAAATAGTTCTCTATTCATAATTACATACAACTCCAAATGAATATTTTCAGTGCATGTTTAGAATCACAGAATCATAAAAGTGTTAAGGCTGTAAAAGACCTTTAAGACCATGAAATTCAACTGTCAATGCAGTACCACCACCATATTCCCTATTAAATCATGTCCTTAAGTGCCACATCCACACATTTTTGAACACTTTCGGGGGTGGTGACTCAACCGCTTCCTGGACAGTCTCTTCCAAACCTTTGCAACCCTTTCTGTGAAAAGAATCTTTCCCGATATCTAATCTAAACTTCCCCTGGTGCACCTTGTGGTCATTTCCTCCCATCCTGTCACTTGCCATCGGAGAGAAGAGGCTGACCCCACCTGGCTACAGCCTCCTTTCAGTCAGTTGTAGAGAGCAATAACATCCCACCTCAGCCTCCTTTTCTCCAGGCAAAACAGTCGCAGCTCCCTCAGCTGCTCCACATCAGACTTGTGTTCCAGACCCTTCAGCAGCTCTTTCTCTACACATGCTGCAGCACGTCAGTGTCCTTCTTGTAGCAAGGGGCCCAAAACTGAACACAGGATTTGATATGTGGCCCCAACATCATTAGTGATGTACATCACTAGTTGATTTTAAGCTATTAAAAGTCTTGTTATATATTTCTTTCTTCACCCTGCCCCATATGTTAAACAGGTTTTTCTTCTTCCTTTTTATCTTGCATGGATGAACAAGTGACTTGTTACATTGGTACAGTTCCTCTAATTCAAAAGCAGTTCTACATTTTTAATTTTTTACTATTTTTAACACTTTATTATTCACTTTAATTGATATTAGAAATTATTGCCTATCCGCTTTGCTCATGAAAAGCTTTTTCTCTCTCAGACTAATGCTGTCACTGGAACTCTTCTGTCTTATAATTAAAGAAACTCATACATTTATATGTTCCATACTAATCCACATTGTTCCCATTTGATGATACAAAGACTTAAAAATTCTGACTTCACCTCCCCCATACACCCAAACCATCAGTTGTTTGTCTGGCTGGAACCTGGGAGGCTCTCAGGCAATCACACTTTTCCCAGCTGCCCTAGACTCTATTGCTATTTAAGTGGCTAAAATGAATCTAAACTGCCACTTTAACAACCCTGTCTGATACTCCTTCTAAGTTACTACTCATTTTAATCGAACTTGTCCATTTTTATTTCAAGTGGTACAGAAAGGGACTGGCAATGGAGCATCAGCTCTGCAAAGCTGTGGGGAAAAGATGAATATGACTACTGAGTCTATAAACAGAACAGGGGAGGAGGAGAAGGAAGAAGAAAGCTATATCAAGAGTTTCCACGGTAGCGTAGTTGTGGTTGCTATATTTTAAAAGATTATATTGGCACAGTGAGAAAGATAGAAGATTGAAGGCTGAAGAAGACATTGAATGAGTGAGAGACAAAAGAAGCCCAATTTGTAGTTCACAAAAAAAACCCCAAAGTTTTAAAGGTCACTTGGTTTCATCACAGGATTTCTTGAATGAGAAGAAACTGGGTCTGGACAACATTTGTGGACCAAACAAAAATTGGATTACAACGAACACTGGCTGGAGGGTAAAGCCAGAGAATCCTGTCTTAAAAAACACTTCCCTTCAAGAGTGTGCCTGGGTAGGTATTGAAATAAAATTCCAAACTTCACTTTCAAAAGAAGACTGCACACCTTCAAGACATGCTTAAGCCACATATAGAGCATCTCTAGAACACAACTATAGCAGAAATTGGATGCAAAAAAAAGTGTTATACTGGAAGGTCACATTGTCCCTTCTGGACTGTGAAAATTATTTCTACAAGTCACTAAGCCATATCAACATTCAAGCAGGCTAAACTATGCCCCAGTGACTTGAAGCTTCATATGCTGGCTACAATGAGCATGGCTGGAGCTCACTGTGAGGCAGTTTGATTTTACTCTCTTCTCTTCTCTTCTCTTCTCTTCTCTTCTCTTCTCTTCTCTTCTCTTCTCTTCTCTTCTCTTCTCTTCTCTTCTCTTCTCTTCTCTTTTCTCTTCTCTTCTCTGTTTGTGTGCCTGAGCTTGATCTTGTGGAGTGAGGTTTTAATTAGAGCAATTTTTCTCTGAACTCTTAGTATTATTCACACTTGAAAAGTACCTACCAGTATCTCAGTAAATGTTAGATCTGAGTAGGATGCAATTTTTCCCTTCCCTTGATATTGCTGACATTTCAGAAATGTCTTCTAAATTAGAATAAAAAAAGAAAATGTAAAAAAAGTCACAAATCACAAATTTGGCGTTTTTAAATAATGTCAATTGAATAATTTCTATAATTCCCATTTTCATGTCAAACTTTTCAGATATTTTAGACTGATTAACTTTTGATTTCCAGGTATCAAGGCATTTCAATAATAATAATAATAATAATAATAATAATAAAGATGTTTTGGAGAAATCAGACAGTGGTGGCTGAAAGTCAACAGAAATTATTTAGGAAATTTTTCCAACAAATGAAAACATTATTCTAAAGTAGCCTTTTCATAGCTTCCACAAAGGGACATGTTTTTTACAAAAAGCAGCTCCTCAGAGAAAATGCCTGACCCCACATAAAGTGTGTGTCACTGCTGGAGCACAGATCTAATACAATGTGTACTACACAAAGAGGAGATAGGAAGAACTATTTATTTGATTTTAGCTATAAACTCCAGAATTCGTTTTTAGCTGAAGATAGCATATCTGAAAATTCATTTTTATTCTCTCTTCAGGGTGATCTTCACTTGCCTTTCAGAAGAGCATCTCAAAAGAGTATAAATTGAAAAACAAAATAATCACAATGAGAACAGCTAGCAGTGCCAAGGATTTATTTTAAAAGTCTCTTTCACAGATGGCAGACAGAAGAGCTGGGTAAGATGATTTTGAACTCTGCTGTGGTCAACAGCTGCTATTGAAAACACCTAGCTTTAACTAAGAGGGAAGTACATCTGGAGGAAGTCAGCCTAATCACAGAAATCATGAATGAAACTAGTCAGATGAACTGCCATGAAGTACAGTTCCCATATTCAGGCAATCCACAGCCTTTAATTAGATACGCCTTTCAGTTTGGGAAAAGCTTTTACTGAAACCTCATTAATGTAAGAAGCTAATCAACTCTTATAACTGCACTCACCAAGAGAATTTTATCTTTAAACAATTCACCCTGAAATCATCTGCCAAGCTACAGGTCTTTCCTGGAAGGATGTGTAGTACACACATTTTTAACTCGCTGTGAAACATCTGTCTCCTGTTCCAGCCAATGAAGACTGTTCCAGTCTGTTCCAGCTGTGTGCTTCACACATAACACCTCCAGCATGAGCAATGCAGAGTTCACCCTGATTCTAACAGGGCATTGGAAAATTTTTAGGGAAAATAATTCTCATTTCTTGTTTACCAAAAATCCCCAAGCATACCCAGTTAAAATCAACACTACACCATTACTAAAACATGACAAATGAACCAACTTCAGAGGGAATAATTATCCAATTAATAGAATAACTATGTGTTTTTCTTCCCACTCACTAGATGGGGCAGATAAAGAAAATAAGACACCGAAAAAAAGACCACATTGCTTCCTAGAGTGGTATTTTAGCCTTTTTGAGATACATAAAAACAATGTTGGGGTGGATTTTTTTCATATCCAGGCATACATATATGCATAACTGAGTTTTTCTGTCCTATTTTTGTAGCATAACTCTGCCATCCTTGACTTTGGGGAGCCCTGGTAAAAATAAGGGCAGCAGTAAAGCCTGAGCATCTGAATGCTTTAAGTCACAATATTCCTAGTGACAGGATTTTGTTTTCATTCTGAGCAGATTCTGTTTGTGCTAGAAGGTTCAGGAGACAGCAAAATGCAGCCAACAAACTCATAAAATAGATCCTGTCAGACAACTACAGCTTCCTTAAAAAAGCAAGTGAGTGTCTTGATTGTTTGATTTAGAAAAAGCAACAGAACACAGTGTCTAACTCTAAAGAGCTTTTATTATAATCCTGACATTTGGGCTGCTTCACTTTTTTAATTTTTCATTTTTTCTTTGTCAGTTCTATGGAAAATCAAAGTGTTTTAAAGTCATTTTTTATGAGCAGAGCACACTCAAGCATGACTGGTGTGGTCCAGGAGGGTGGTACTCTCATTGCTGTCACCAATCTATATATGGTTCCCTCAGAAATTAAGTGACGTTTTCAAGTTGATCATCCTCTAAAAAATGGATGGACATCAACACCTCCTGACCACAGATAAATGTAAAAAGTAGAACTGTTAATCAAATTTTAGTACAAATCAATCAATAAAGTGTTTCAATTGCCATTACACACACAAAGGAAAATGCCCTTGTGCAGAAAAGAGAAAATGCAATAATTTACATCAATGAAGTAATTTAAGGCAATTTTTAGTTTCTCAGTAGACAACCTTATGACAGAAGGGGTTTCTCCAATAAGTGACAAATATTGACATATTGTCCTTATAATGGTGTTATTATCGATAATTATTTGTAACATAATTGTACTATCTTTTCTATGAATCAGTGAACTGAGCAACATCAGTTATGTGTTCTCCCTTTTTTGTAACTTATATTTTCTGCTGTGACTTAGTCATTACCTTCCTCTCCAGACATACTGAAAGTTCAGGCTCCATTCTCCAGAGCCTTAACCTTTGGCAGAATGAGGGAAGACAGCACACTGTGTCTGTTTCTCACAGGCAGGGCAGCCTAACACCAGATAGAAGCTACTGAGGATCAAAGTTTTTTACTTCATGCTCCTTTCTCTTTGAGACAAGATATCTCAATTAACTCCAAGCTTCTAGGAAAAAGAAACAAGGAGAAAAAGGCACTATTTTATCAGGGTTTAAAACTTTAATACAAGGGTTTGTGAACAATGACACATTCTAGAATGCATGACCATGACTTAAAATCTAAAATTATATTTTCTTGCCAATCCTTAGTTTAGAATTGTTTAATTTCCAAAGCTGATTTTACTTCAGCAAAGATTATTGTGCCACACTATTAGTGAATTAAAGTTGTAGTTTTGTCACAACACAGATATTATATGTAAAAACAAGACACACTGACTCATTGAGTTCCTGCAGAAGTTTGTTTGATGTATCCATTAAAAAAATAAATTGTCTCTGTTTTCCTTGTAGGGAAGAGGGAGAGGAGAAGAAGGAGTTAATACTTTTAGGTATCAATATCAACAAGCAATCCTTTCTTCCCATGAAAATGTTTCCCAAAGGAAAAAAAAAAAAACCTGTCATTCAAGTAACAGAATTCAAATAGCTCCCTTGTCACTC
This sequence comes from Corvus cornix cornix, assembly GCF_000738735.6. Classification (NCBI taxonomy): domain Eukaryota; kingdom Metazoa; phylum Chordata; class Aves; order Passeriformes; family Corvidae; genus Corvus; species Corvus cornix. The sequence goes on along the minus strand of NC_046332.1, from coordinate 100,577,263 downwards.
AAAGACAACTTTTGGGAGTAAGATGTCAATGGCCCAGCTGCTTCAGCAGCCATGTGCAGTGAGCACTGATATTCAGACTGAAAGGCAGCAGCCTTGAGGTAAACTGCAAATGAAAGTGGTTTTCCCAGACTCCAGGGGGTCCCATCAACATTATTTCAAATGAAATATTAACAGAAGATATTCATAAGTAATAGTTCTAGGTGATCTAATAGAGTAAAGTCTTGCAATTACTTGAACCGGATGAGCCACAACGCAGTACATCGTTGCTTCAGAGAGGGTTTGCAGTGCTTATGTCTGTGAAAGAGCAGCACAAGGCACTCCTCAGAGAGACACTAAAAGCCACCAGAAAGTCCTGAATGGTGTGACAATGAAGCTGAAGAGCTCCAGTATCGTGCCAGGGTTATGAAACAATCAGCAGACTGGTGCACACAATAACTTCAACTCTTCTCTGATGCTTGAAATAGACTCTGCTGAATGCCAGCCCCCCCAGATGAATGCATTATAAAACCTGCTAAGGAAGTGCCAGGAGTACTCAAACTACATCCCAGAGGTATTCAGACACATCTTATAGGATATTTTTAGCTGTCACACATGACAGCAACTACTGCTTTTGTTGTACAGTAAATAGCACAGTCTTCACTATACAGAAAAGTAAACTTTAAAGCTTAGATGAGTGCAGTGGAAAAGGTGACAGATTTACTCAGTCCTTCATTTTTCACTTTCACAGAGTAGAATCTGGTATAGATCCTAATGTATTGGTATTAATCAGACAACATACCAGTCAGTATCTCAGCAGTCAGCTCTGCACAGAATGAAGGACAGAGAGAACCACTAGAACCCACACATAACCACTGTAAGACCCAAAGATTGTCCAGGGCACCACATATCTGTGGCCATACTAAAGAGAACAATTTCTAGCATTAGATTTAGGTGCTGTGCTTAACTTTTACATCCTTCTTCCTCCTGCTTTTCTCACAAGTAGCCTGGATCCTGCTGGGTTTTGTCTTCTTACCTATGCAGAACACTGAAGACTTCAGTTTCATAGAATTGGAAATAGTTGTGGAATGGAAGGAAAAGAATTCTTCCCATTATGGATGCATGATCACAGCATATATAACTGTGCCAAAGCTCATCCAACATCATTTTAATTGAGATTTCTGCTCACAGTGAAGTTGTAACTGCAGAGGCTGGCTCTGTAAGTATCTACCTAGATCTCAAAGGCGCAAAATTTGCAAGAAAATAAAGTGTCTTTTACAAGACCAGCTGCTGTAGCTGGGAGAAGTAGAGAAGTTTCTGGGCACCACACATTCTTTTAATCGGGGCTGAGGACATATTTTCAAGCTGGTACTAAGATGGCCACAGTGCTATTAATATTTGAAGTGACTGGGAAGTTCTCCCTGGTACACCACATATCATCTGATGCACATCCCACATCTCCCACTGCCATTCAAAAAATTTCCTGCCCTCAAGCACAAACACATTAATATCCTGTCTCAAAACCACTATTGAGAAAACATACTTAAAGGGAGAAGACATAAGAATAAAGAAATGGAATAAAAAATTGTAGAGCAGAACCAGAAAACGCCTTTTCTGAACTCTAAGTTATGAGCAGGTGCTTATAAACTACTTGTCAGGAATTTTTTTATAGTATTTTGTAGGACTGTTTATTTACACAAAAAAGTTTATATTTAGTCCCAATCAGTTTGTAGCCATTTAATTGTTTCAATAAGTCACAGTATGCAAAGAAATGTTCACTTACTTAAACCTTTTTTTACTTTTGGAACTGTTTTGTTGAAAATTAGGTTCAGTCTATATGATTTCCTTTGTCATACAGAGTAGAACAGATTTCTGTATCCAGATTCAAATACTGTATGGAATACACCAATGGATATTGAAAATATTGTCTCAATACAAAAATTAGTTGTATCTCACTTTGTCAAGCCCCCCCCCCCCCACCCTCCCCCAAAAAAAAAAAATAGTTAAAGCAGGTTTCAGGATCTTTTAGTATTAGTAACAGAAGGAATATATGTTGTATGTTAAAACTACGATGTGAACAGAAAAGTTATATAAGAATGCTGGAAATTAACACAAGTGAGTCCTAAAACATTTCTGTGTAGGCACATAACTGAAGAGTAGCTCCTCATGGCTACCTGACAATGCAGCCTGACTTCCCAAGAGCTTGGACAGGATACCCTCTTTCACTCTTAGAAAACCGACAACCAATAAAATAATTCTTTTTAAATCAACTCAAGGGTCCTGAACAAATTTTTTTAAAGTGGAAATTTGTTTGCAGTACCACTATCAGGATACATAAATATGTGATGTAGAGCAGACACATTAAAGTATCAAGGTTTAGGACCATTAGGTCTCCAACAGGAATTTGTAAATAGCTAATAAAAATAAGGTTGTCCTAATTACTTAAGCAGTGTGTAAAATGCTCAGATACCCACATAATCCAAGTGTCAATTAACAAATCTCATTATTGCCAAATTAGTTCTATATTTCCTCTTCAGATCCTGAGACTAGATTAAAAGTAATTTGTCAAAAAAACTGCTTCCATTCCAAATTACTTCATTATTGCTTTTTTACCATAATGCCGCACCAAAATGTATCATCTCTGTGCTTTGCTAATAAAAGAGTAAGCAATCACCTTCAGTGCTCTACTTCCTATGGAAACAAATGAACACAGAACAAAATCATCACTGATAACAGCATCTATTGCTTTGTCTTTATTGGTATTGCTCCTTGTTAATTCTTTTTTTTTTTCCTTTTATTACGTTATCATTTTAACCTTAAGTTAAAAGAAAAAACCCAAAAGTGCCATATTCTTGTATCTTCTTTACTTGATAGATTCTGGCATTCAAAATAAAGGAGAGACTGGCCTGCCAGAAGCCCAAGAATCTTTAAAAGTCTCCAAATATGCTGGGGATAGTGGATGAAACATAAAAATAGTCATTTCCTGCCAAAGGCGATAGACTTCATTGGTTTTGGTTTTTCAAGTCTCTGCACCTATGCTTTTATTGCATTGGTAATGTATGTAGTGATTTAAAGTAAAATGAAGTGAATGAAAGGATTCCCAGAAGTTTTGGTGAGCTTTGAATGAGACTTTTTCTGCATAGATTACTCCCTGGGGACAGAAAATGCATTCATTAAGCAATGTGCATTAAAGTAACACAATACAAATGCTATGCAACTGTGTAAAATACAGTTGCTATCACTTGACTTAAAATATCCTGAAATGTTTTGCTTTATGGCATTAAAAGGAATTCATTTCCTTGGACTGTTGTTGCTAAGGTTTGGTTTATGTAAGTGTTTTAAGAAAAAAGCAATCTGAAAAATACACAAATAGAACAGCAGAGAACTCATTATTCTTTCAAATGCCTCTTTTGAAAATCCTTTCAAACATTTTATTCTTTTGATTCAACAGAAGGAGAGCCATTTACAAGTAAAAAGAATAGCAAGAAAATGGTGCTTCAATGCTCTGAAGAAAATAATTGTTTTGCAACACTTCTTAACAATTCTGTGCTACTGGACCTTGAATTATCCCTTTTACTCCCCCAGCTTATACACATCTGGGCCTGTAAGTAAAGACATATGTCTAGGTGTCCCTTGTGGTGCCCAGACAATCCTCAGTCCATACTTTGCTGGATTCATAGAGTCCTTTGGGTCTGTGGGTCTGATACTTGCAGAGGACAAGCATGTGCTGAGCCCAGCATGGATGTACAGCAGCTCACATCAGATTCCTAACTGGTGTTCCCTGGAGTTTCTCTGCAGAGGTGAAGTCCAGCACAGCCCAGGTGCAAGGGATGTCCCTGGCTCATGCACAGGACTCACACAGAATGCTCAGGGTTTCCCAGGGATTTCACTGTGGATGTGTGGTCACACTGATCACCCACCTGGCGCCCAGGATTTCTGCTCAGCTGGCTGATCTGCAAGAGCCACTGGTGCAGCTGGGTGCACAAACATTACCCAGATGGAGCTTCTAAGTGGAAAGTGATGGTGTGACCAGAGGAATTCAGACATAAGAGCATCAGATGGAGGTAAGACTTATACACATAAACATGTGGGAAGAGGAACTGATCATAGTAATCCTGATATTTTGGATCACCACTCCTAGGCATCCCAGTGATGGATTAGTCAAACTGGAAGGAGGGTATTCCATCCCAGCTTTCTGGATGAGTTCTTTACCACCCCCTAACACAGCCAACAGGGGCAATTCTGGTTACAGGACCCCTCACAACTCTTCTGTAACAAACACAAAATAATTTCATCACTTTAAAAGAGATTGGCTCCATGGTAAATATTTCTCTGCAGACATTCCCTACACAGAAAATCATTATTTCATGGAATCATGGTGCATTATTGCTCAGTTTATGCTAGAACTGTGGAGGAAGAGAACCTTTCTGCTTTCTGAAACAGGCACTGCAGGTCACCCTTCGCAGAACAGTAGCTTTGCTGTGATGTAATCTGTCTCATAGTCTACTCTTGCCTTTGGTAAGAAAGAAATTGACTTTGCAGAAGAATAAGGGGAAAAAAATCATATTGATTTCTTTATTACTATGTTTCCGATATTGGAATTTCACCCTATATTCTTAGACAGAATTAAAAAATACTCCAAATACAGTAATTCCACAGAAATACTACAAAATTGACCAAAGAGATAGATTTCATTTAGAAGAGTGCATTCTAGATACTTCTCTTATATGCAGCAAATATGAGCTTCAGATTGAATTAATTTCATTGTTTCATTTCCTTTTATTTTCTTTTCTTTTCAGCAATCTCAATCTTATGTCTACTTTTCAACAGCTGAGTGCCTAATGTCTGTGTTGTCATGACCTACTACTATGAAATCCGCCTATGGAAATGAATGTTAGTAATTAATATGAAAAAGAGCAATTTTAAGCAAACAGAACATTGGTGTGTTATCTTACACCAGGGTTGAGAACAATATGTAGGTAATTACTTCTAAACAGTAACACTTTAGTCATTTAGATAGTAGCTTGGAAACAGACAAAAAAACCTAAGGAATCTTATCACAATTCCTCTTTGCCTTTCTCTAGGTAAAGGAATTATTCCTGTTAAATTCGGCAATTTTTGATACTTTGTTGTTTTTTGTGATAAAGCTCTATTAAAATAGAGAAGAATGGAAAGAAACTCTTGGCATGAAACCAGGTAAATTAAAGTTAAATTGCATAAATCTATATCAATAAGAACAGGACATAAAGAAGGATGGGGAAATTATAGCTCTTGTATTCAATCCTACGCTGCTTTCACAAAGCAGAGTTGCATGTTTTTCTTCAGTATTCTTGCAAAAATAATCGTCCTGAAAGATCTTATTCTGTTAGACATTCATGCTTGGAGCAACTTTTAAATGGATGTTTTATGGGCAGCCTAACTTCCTCTGTCTTGGCAATATGTAGACAGGGCTTAGAAAACCATTATTTTTAAACAGGGATTTTGAGACTTCAGATCTGACATTGATTTGATTCAATTCTCTTCATATTTTTATTCCTAAGTGCATTTCAGCTGGACATATTTTATTAATAAATACAATTTTGATACTAAGTTACAGATGGGGTTTTAAAATAGCTAAGTGCCTGCAACAGCAAAGCAAGGAAACCTTGCTTCTATGTATAAGGAATCAGGTACTGGTGATTCTGGACCTGAATGGTGCCCACGTTTCCCCAAGCACCTGAGTCATCCGGGGTGGGAGTCAGCTGGCTGGAATGCTGGCATTTACTTCAAACCACATTTTTAAGTCAACTGATGCACCTTCAAAAGTCCCCACAAGGATTAACTAACATAGAGAGATCAAATCTATAAAATAGAGCTCAGCTGAATTACACAGAGAAAATGCAACAGCTAGGTGCAGCCTAAGTGTGCCAGGCTTTCTGGTGAGATACTTTTCTTAGTGCCTATCTTCTGGCAATGGAACACAGCATAGCAGGAGAAGATGGAGTATGGGCAGAGCACCACCGTTCCCTGACAGCTGCTAAGATAAATGTATTTAATCCTGACGCTGAAGAAGAACCTCTCCAATAATCAACATATCACAGTCAACATATGTTGAATCTTCCCATTTCTTCCACTCAGCAAATACTTTTCTACTCAAACACAACAGCATGCAAAAGGGAAAACATTTCAGCTGGATCAAAGGCCTGTGATGAAAACACTTTCTAAAGTGTTTGGGGTGTGCTGACACTGCAGAGCCTCTTGGCAGGGTTTGTTTGCCCAGTAGGAAATGTGGGTGGAAATCTCCACTACAGTGATTGTATTATCTATACTTGTCAAGCCAGATAATTTGTAAGAAACTTAGAATATATCTCATGGCTTCATGTTGTGCCATCTAGACAGAGTCTTCAGCGAGTCCAAACTTGCTATTTAAAGAGCCTGTATGCTTCTTGCCAAGATAATCTTTTCAGACTTTCTTTTCAGAATGTTCACTAGCAATATCAGCTGCACTGTCTGAACAAATGTTTAATACATTTTCCATTTGAAATTCTGAGTTAATATATGAGAGGCTTTCAGTTTGCATGGAAAATTATGCATATGTCCAAGTGAATAAGTGAAGCTGAACCAAATGTTGTACTCACCAGATTTTTAAGTGATACTTTTTCATTACTAACAAAGGAGTAACACAATCGGTGCACTTTCTGGAGTTGCCCTATATTTTTGAAGTTGCCCTCCACTTGAACAACTTGCATATTTGGAATGAGACTAAATGTGATACAGAGGGTGAAGCACCACAATATACAGCATGCTTTCTTGGAATGGATCATGATCTACACAAACACTCAAAATTTGTGTTCTTCATTGTTACTATGATCCCTGTCCCTGTGATGCTGGACTACTAGAAAAGGACTCCTCATATATCTCAGAACTCCTTACACTATTGTAAACTTACCTACCTCTGAGCTCCCTTCCAGAAAAGTGTATAAAACCTGAGCTTGCACATTAAATTATACTGGGAATGCTGTTATCAGAAGCATTTGAGCTGTGCCTATGCTGAAAAGAGCTGTCAGCCTGACTAAACAGAGAATTCAGTCTGTAATCTGTAAACCCCTCTACAACATCTGGCCAGGATTAAAAATACCACAATATTGGAATGAGAGGATATATTTGTGCATAGACAGGATGAAGGTCTTCAGATGACACTTGAATGAGTATATGGACAAATTCAGCTGTGAAACAAAGACATCAACAGCTCCACACTGAAAAGGTTCTCCAGAGAAATCTTTTAGGTGTATATCTGTTACATACATGTATTATATATATATATATATATATATTTGGGTGGCATATTTATATATTCATTGGACTAAGTGCCGTATCTATAAACATCAAGATATATGAGAGTCTAACAGTCCAGAAAGGATCAGACAGTGTTTTTAAAGTCCCCAATCTGAAAGAAATCCAGTCAGGTTTCTAAATACCTCAGAAAATCTGGTTTCTAAACACTCAAAACTGAGTCAAAAGTAGTAGAAATTCATTAAAAATTCATACTGCTGCACCATTCAGCCACCCACCAAAAAGGCAGCAACATTCCTTAATCCAAATGCAAGGATATTGCAAGTTTAACATCACACTGTTACCACTTTCTCACATACCCTTATCAGATGCATAGTTACACAGACCTTTCTGAAATTTAAAAGAGTAGCACAAACATTTCTTATTAAAAACAAATTCACAGTACAAAATTGTTTCCTTACTTTTGGGAGGGAAGCTCTCGATCCTGAGCTTTGCGTGGTCATTGTCAAAACTGTAGTGATACCCAGTGCAACTCTGGCTGGAGCAGCATCCATATTGATCCAGAAAGAAACCCAGGATAAAATGACAATCAGCAGGCTAGGAATGTACATCTGGATTAAATAGTATCCCATCTGACGCTCCAAATGAAACTTGACTTCAATGCATGTAAACTTTCCTAGAACATGAAATTACTTTCATAAATGTTTTTGCACATTTTTATCTTGTTTTCTGAATACAAGTTAGATGTGTAGCCTGTTTCCTAACCTAATACTGTAAGCAGATCCTGATACACAAACACTCGTCAGCCACTTGATGCATGCTAGCTTGGGGGAAGCATGAGACCACTGAAGCAGACTGTGCCCAGTTCTTCATATTAACTGAGAAAATGAATACTAGCACAATTTTTTCACCTCCAGAAAATATAACGTAATGTTTCCTTTCTCAAAATTCAATGAGCTTTTACTTTGGTCAAATATAATGTTAAGTATTAAAAGGGAACAGCATTTTGGTCATTTAGTGACATGAGATTAAGCAATCATATTTGAACAGACAAATTGTAAACTACCACTCTTGCAGTCCCATGGTAGGTCACACTCCTCCTCATTCTGCTCATGTCATTTACCCGTGTCTGTGGATTATGTCTCACAGCAGAATCAACTCAAAGTCTACTTCGAATTTTGCTGAAAGTCTGACTCCAGGAAACCTAAACCAATTTCTCTTGAGAGGTGAGTGATTCTTCAAACAACTGATAGTGGTTGCACAGCAGTCCTGGAGGACTGAAGTTTCGATTGCCTGACAGTGGAACTAGCTGTGCAGCAGGAGATGAAGAGTCCTGAGCTGCAACAGCTCGTCAGCTGTAAATGCAATCGCTCTGTGCTGCTCTCAAAATTACTCTGGGTTAGGCACTGTGAGGGCTTTGGCTCCAGGCAGACTACAGGAAAGCCTCTCATTCCTGAAGTGCCATGCCAATGGTTTCAAAGGATCCTTTTTGTGTTAGTTTGGAAAATGCATGAAGACACATTGCTCCTCATTCGCCCTTTCAGGGGATATTAGATGGTTTGCTCCTTTTGGTGATGTTCCTGTACTTTTCTGGTGGACTACAGTGCTGAATGGTGGGTGCAAGAGCTAGCACAAAGGGGAGTGCAGAGGCTGTTTGACAAAGAAAGGAGTGGAGACTGAATAATATCTTCTGACAGCACAGAAGTTCTAAAATGAGTGAGCTGTGACTCAAAAGGCAGATGCTGAGACCTAGGCAGTGGCTGTTGCTGACCAGTCTGCCCATACAGAAGGGGACTGGAAAGGGGTGTGGTGGCCACATGTGGCAGCAATGGCATGAGTAGCCCAACCTGTCAGAGGCTCTCCAGACTTTTGTGGCACAGCCTGGACAGTAAGTTTAGGAGAAGGCCGAGCTATAAGTTTTATCCACATTTTAATTTCACACCAAACCTGAAGGAGCAAACTACAGAGAAGACAGTAGTGCCAATCACAAAGTTTTCCATCCTTGGTACTTTGGGCTCCAAAATGAGAAGCTGAATTTATAAAAATTAAAACCAATAATTCTCTTTTCATAGAAATAAATGTGACTTTATTTCTGGCAGAGGCAGAACCTCTCACATTGTATTATTTCATAGAGTGAAAGAAATGTATTTGATGCAACCAGATCAGCTCTTATGCTGCAATGATGAAAAAGCTATTTTAGATGAGAGGGATTATATTTAATCCCAGAAACCACCCAGAAAACTGTTCTCTAAATGCTGTCCCTATTAAATAAACTCCAAGCAGCTAAATGAAAATTTTAACAGAGTTTCCTCTTCTTTGTAAAGCTAAAGATAGAAAACACAGCATTATAAACTCCTAAACAGCAAATGAAAGAAAAACTTTAGAGTATTAAACAAATATTTAATTTCCCAACATTCCACGTCTGTACATTATTCAGATCAGCAATGAAAACAGTGTCTTTTCACATGCTACATCTCATAAATCAGACTACACATAAAAGCTGGTGAAAATTTGATATTTTCCCTCACTGGCAATTTGATATGCTGCAGAAATAAACCAGGCTCAGAAAAATCAGTACTTTAAAAGTGATGAATCAATATTTAATAAAATAGTTAGTTTGTTAAAAAAAAGTTTCATTTTAAGGATAGCAAAACAATTAGATTTTTTATCAATGTTTAATATTTGAAATACTTTAATGATTTTAAGTATATTAGAATACCTTAATGAAATTAAACAAAATCTGGAAATTAAATCTTTCAAAAAAAAGAGACAATTTCTGTATTTTCAGATTTAAAAATAAGTGTGACTGAAACAAATTTTAATTTCAATTTTTTTTTCATTTTACCTATCTTTTCCCATTACAAATCCACAATAGATACCACTGGAACAACTGATAGAAAAAAAGTAGAATAATGCTCACCAGTGTTGTAATGTTTTGTGCAATAACCAAGTTCTTTATCTTCTTTCAAAATAAACTGTGGCAAGGTTAAACCCTCTGCAACTTGCACAGGTCCATCACTTAGCCACTCAAATATCAGATCATTCATGGTGTAGCCAACTGCAATAAAGAAATCAAAGTTTATTAGATGGCAGCTGACCAGAAAACAGCAAATGTTCTTACGTCTGAGAAGCATCTTTTATTGCAATACGTTATCTCAGTTATATTTTCAAGGTGTTCAATTAACAACAGCACAGTTCCTCTTAGTTGTTGGTTGCTATAACTACACTATTGCTCTATTAAAAGCAAGAAGTAAACACTGTTATATTCTGAAGCACTGCCCTGGTTTGCCATTAAAAAATAATTTTGCTGGCCCAAACCAGTCTAAGATTCTCTGGGCACAAGGGCAGGTGGCAGCCCACAGTTCATAGCCATACAGCTAAATACCTTCTCCCCTAAATAAAAAAAACCCCAGGGTGGACTTCTTCCTACTGAATATTGGGAATGATCACTGGCACCTGCCATTGTCTGAGCCACTCCTGGGTTTGCCTGATTGTTACCTGGTCAGGTTGAAGCAGTGCTGTGGTGGGTGCTGGCAGCTACACAGCATGGTGGAGGGTGTGTGCTGCTTCCCCAGTCCATGCCTTGCCTGTGTTTAGCACACCAGCTTAAGAATCACTATTAGGACCTCAGCTTCATCAGGTATTTTGCCTCCCTTTTCCAAAAGTGAGCCTGATTCAATCAGGCATAGCGAATCCCTGGCTATGTAATAACTGTTCACACTTTCCTGAGACTTAATCATTTCTCCCACACAGCATTGCTGTATCCACCCCTGGAAGTGATGCAACTCTGATGAGTAAGGTGATGTGACCCAGGAGGGAGAAAGATAAGGGAGCAGGAACAGCACAGGTACAGGCAACCCTCAAGTTACGGTGATAAACATAACTCCCTTACAAAATAGGAATACTGAGTCTCACCACATAAATGTGATAATGTAGATACTATCCAATCACTGAATGTTAGGGTAAAAATTTGTTATTTGATAGATAAAGCAGTTGGGCACTCACAGCTCTCTAGCTGCATTGTACATGTCTGCACATCCATAGGAAAATTCTTCAAGTCCATGGGACAGGACAAGGTTAAAGTAAGCCTAAAATTAAATGGGAAAAAAATACATTAGACATCTACAGGTTTTATCTAAAGCCTCATACTTAAGAGTTTAAAGGATCAAGACCAAATCTTAACACCTCAAAGGCTGGACTTGTCCCCCCTTTGAGCTCTTCAGCACGTGAGAGCTGTGGAGACAAAGTGTGTGAGCAAACCGGGCACTCTGAGCCTGAGCTGGCTGAGCAGAACAGAGGCAGAGCAGACAACATCAGGATAGCAAGGCATGCTCTCCACTAATGCACCAGTGAATGTTTTATGTACAATACTGAACCAAATCATCCAAAAGCTGAAATGCCTGGTCAAGGAACACATGTTTTTAAGTTTATATTGGAAAAGCAAAAAAAGGGAAACAACAACCATGGGGGTTTTTGTACAGAGTGCACAATGAGTCCCATTTCCAAGCCTTCATTCTTACTGCTTAGGCCACTAAAAGAAGGCAAAAACCATTATGCAGTAAAAGCTGGAATCACATTGCATTAAAGGAGTACAGATAGAAGAAAGTAAGCCTAAAGGAACATAATCATACAAAATATATTTGTCTTTTAATTTTTCAGTTGTTATTGTCCCAGATAAAGCATAACGTTACTTAAATGGGAATACTTTTAATGTTTCTTTCTTTCATTTTCTTTTTAGTTCATTTTACCTTCTAACATTTGATTGAAATCTATTTCAAGACAGTGTCTTCTCTTTCTTTTCTTTTTTTGTGTGAGGAGAAGAAACCATTTTTAGCTAATCAAGGTATTGGAATGGCCTAGTTATAAACAACTAGCTTTGGGAAACAGTATAAGTGTTAGGATTTTGCTTTAAATCATATTTTAAAAGTACTTTTTTATTTCTGATTACATTCAGCACAAAAAACCACTTTGAAACAAAGAAAGCAAAAAAATTCCCCTCTGTACCCTTTTTTTATGAAGGGCAATAACAAGATTGCCTGATTTGAAGGGACACTGAAACATTAACACAGTATAATGACAGTAATTTTTTAATTATGCCAGTGAACCTACAGGTCAGCTTTTTAAAAGTATAACCTTGAAACCATGTTGTCCCCCAGTCATATGTGATTTCTACAGGGAAATACTTGACTAAGTTCTGTCTCCCATGGTGATTTTGTGGTTCCTACAACATACAACTGATTCAAGGTCTTTGAGTCTATTTCTTCACCATGTGAAGTTTTGGGGACCACCTGGCTGGAGCTTCTAGCTGTAAAATCACTGTGACAAAAAGATGATATTTAGCTACCTGAGATCAAAATTGTCTCAGCCAGATCTAAGATCACATTCAACATCACTGTTGTTGCCTATATGGGGGCTACCTCGAAAAAGTCACACTATTTTCATCTTGATATAGTCTTCAGCAAACAAGATTATAGTATCAGGAAATTAGAGATCACTTTTATGTGGCAGTGAGATGAAGAAAAGTCCTCAGTACTCTTCTCAACATCACCATAGGAAGTAAACTCACATTTAACCTTTGGGACCAAATAGCAGAAACACTCAAAAAGTAAAATTGTCATCTAGAGAAAAAAGGTTTGTCTAATAGATATATAAGTGTCATTGAAAATCTGTCCTTTCCTCATTTAAATATTTTAAATCCTTGCAAATGTTAACTAGTCCCATTTTTACTAGGTAATTTCCTGCACTAAAGATTGAGCTAATTAAGTTGCTAATCTCCAGCATTAACAAAACAGTGCCTCTGCCTCTTTCCTGAAACATTGCTATATCAAATTCCCTTCTTTTCAGTCATCTTCTAAATATGGCTTAGACATTTTTTCTTTTCAAACATGCCTTTATGCAAATGCAGCCTTTGCAAATACGTCATTTGTTTCCATTCATTTAAGTAGGCAAGGGCTATCCACCCCTTAGATTTTACTGACTGTCAGGTGTGGACTGCACACTGATTTTGTTTCCTTTCTCCTTCATCCCTTTCTACACCCCAAACATTCAAGTAATCTGGGGGTTTGACTACATACATGTTCAGGAAGGTCTCTTGTTATTTTAATATCAAATTTATGAGAAAGTAAATACACCCAGTTGCAGCTTTCAAGATTCCCAAGGAAAGAATAATCTATCTCCATTGATATAAGACAGATATATCAATTTTTTTTCCCTGGAGGTGAGAGGAGAAAATTGTGTAGGCTCATTTTGTACGTCCACACAAAGCCTAGTGTCCTACTTTCTCTTCCTAATAATTGTTGTCTTTCACAAAGACTAAATTATTCTCTTCTCCCCTTGAAAAATGAAAAATAGTTTTTATTCACTGTGTTGATGAGACCAGCTCAAGACATCATGCCCTTATAGTTCTACCTCTACCACTTGTTCACCTCAGCACAGTAGCCATTCATAATTAGTATCTTTGCCTCTAATCCCTTTTACCAGCCATAATGCAAGTGTTGAAACACTTGAACAAAGGGTTATAGCCTTGTATCATCCACAGATCCACTAATTTTCAGTAAGATTACTACATGCTAAATTTTCAGCAGCTGGAATTTGAAATAGATCCACTGAAGCCCATGGTGATGGGTCAGTTTATACCAGTTGACTCTTTTTCAGCAAAACTATGAGCCTGCAAATGTTTCCAAACCCTGGTGGCACATCGCTATTTATGTATCTACATTAATAAGGACACAGGGTCATAAAAACAAAGTCTTGGGTAGATAAAGCTACCCACACTGCTGATAATAACAGTGTCATCGACAAAAAATATTTCAGCAAAAAGAATGTCTCACATGTGGCAAATTCAAGAAGGGCCCCTGGAGGTTTGGAGCAAAGAGCAAATTTAATGAGGAATTACACTGACGAACACTTTAATCGTTAATAAAACAGAACAAACTGCTATAGAACAATTATTTTCTTTTTCAGGCACCCCGCCACCAAGGCCTTTGAGATGCATAAACAACAGATTGGTGGTGAAGAACCATAAACACTGATGGGAAGTGCTTTATGAAATGAGAAGAAGCTGACCAGGGACTCGATTCTGCCTTCAGTTACCTGAGCACCCTCCACCTCACGCCAGCCAGACCACAGCTGGCTCACGGAAAGCTCTGGGGCTGGGCACGTTATGTTTTCCAGCTGAGCAGAGATGGCTCATGACGGAGGAGAGAGTCACGTCTCCAGTGCCTCAGCACACCAGGCACCGTGCCAGGGACAGCACACTGCCTCAGAGAAGAGGCAAAGCTGCTCTCTTCTTTCCCTCCCTGCTCTCTCACCCAACCCACAGCCAAGGAAGAATCAAGCCCCAGAATAATGCAAATAAGAGTATGAACAGAACAGAATCAGAGCCAGAAAACAAAAAATGAACAATTAGCTGTCACTGTGACAAAAATAATAAATAAATAAATCAGTAATATTACTGAGCAACACTGTAGCACAGACAGGGCTGTAATCCAAGTACTCCAGGGCAGCATTGTCTGTAATATGTTTTGGACTCTCTTCCTGAGGATTCCCTCATACACTAGGCAGGTCCTTCTGAGCAGCATCTGCTGACACCTTAAATGCCTTCAAGGTGCAGCAGGCACTGTTGGGATTTCTTCACTCAGCATTTCATTCAAATTCCCCTCTTTCATTCCCTGGTTTCACTATAAAGTCCTGAGATATCACTAAGACCTGGGTTGTGGGCCTGTCTCTCTTCCCACCCCTGCTCAAAATTCTTAATTTCTGGTCACTCCAGGGGCCCACTTATAGCATCACTCAGGGGGCTGCATTCCCCAATTTCTGCAGGCAGGAAGGCACAGTCCTCCAGCCTGTGGCCTCCTTTGTCACAGAAGTCAGAATAAGGCATCTCATGGGAAAAAATAAATAGCCTGACTACTTAATCAGAAACCCTCATGCTTGTTCTCTTTCACACCTGAACATGTTTTGCAATGCCAGTGTTTTCTCCTGGTGTAAGCAGCCATGGCCCCAGATGGGCCAGCAGCAGAACTCAGCACAGGCACTGCTGCTGCCCTGAATCCAGCTGCTGCACCCAGCCATCATCCTCCAAGGAAAAGGCAGTGGAGGGGTGACACACCTGTGCAGCCAAGGGGCTCAGAGGTATTTATGTGTGTGTAAGCAAATCCTGAGCTCAGCAGTGGGGCCAAGATACTGTTTCCTGTTTGTCCTTCAACCACTCCTGCCTTTATCCTGTTCTTTCTCCAGCCTGGAGGCATTTTCCTCATGTCCTCCTATGCCTGCCCATCTACCCGGTCCCTGTCTCCCAGGGACACCTACATGACACAGAGCCCACACATCTTCCTTTGCCTCCTGGTCTGTCCTCACTCTCTTTCCCCCTCCTTTTCCTGTTGACCAATTCCTGTCAAAAGCCACTCCCACCTGCTTTCAGGGTATAAAGTCTTGAGGCCAGTCAGCATTTGACCACTGACCCCCAAAGCAGCACCATCAGTAGAGGGTAAGGATCTTGAATTTAAAAAAAAAAAAAATTAAAAAAGAAAAGAAAGAAATTCAATAGGAATAAAATGTTTGTAAATAGATTATTCTCAAGATTATTTCCAATCTCATTCTTTCCCTAGAGGGTTTTGAATGCTGGGGCTCCCAGACATCACAGCACTTCTATGGTAATCTCACAAAATTACAAAACACTTCAGAGTACTACATAGACAGACTGCTTGTGAATGGTCTGCAACCCAAATCTGAAGTAATGAACTGCTAGTATTGTGTTGAACACTTAGGGAACTGGGTTTACACATTACATAATCCAGGAACTTTTTTAAAAATAAATTTAAGACAATATGTAATTTTAACTGAGATTTGACATATTGTCTTGTCTGCAGCAACCACTGAACTGTATTCTAACCCACTCCTTTACAAGCAGCTATCACTCCGTAGCCTGATGTGTTGCAAGACACCCAAAACTTCCCTTGATCTCAGTGACATCTCATCCCAGAGGAGGACACTGGTTCCACAAGAGAAAGGCCCTGGGGATCATAATACGTGGTATATGATGACAGGAGAGTATTCTTTTCATTAGTTATTCTGCAAGAATGGTTGGTTATGAGTGGGCTACAGAACAACAGCCTCCTCACAGAGTTTTTTCCAACGATAAATAACTAGGATCAGTCCTGTTATGTATAGAAATACTGTTGGGAATTTAAAAAGTCCTGTAGATAAGGGTACAAATCCCTTCCATCTGCAAAAGCCCCCATGATTATCTCCTCAGTAGCATGAAAAGCAACAAATGCTTCACCATGAGTAGGCATGGTGTCAAAAATAGCATTTTGTTTCTATTCTTATCATTTCATTCTTTCACGCTACGCCCATCTGCACCTCAGCTGCTGGGACAGGAGATTTCACAATCTAGGATTTTATGCTGCAAATACCAGAACATAAATAGTACATGCATGATCACTGGTAGCATTGGCTATGTGCCATTTTTGTCAAAAGATTAATACCTGTGCAAAACCCTCAGTGCTGGATTTAGTGAGACAAGTGGGATTTCTTTTTTCCAGCATTGTTAAATCTAAAGATGCTATTGTAAATTGCAAGGTTTCTGGTATTTTTCTTAAAGCTCCAAGCTGACAATAAAGTTAAAGATATTTAAGTGGCAATTTTTTTCTTTGAAAGATTAAACTCCTGATCCTTGTAGCTGCTGAAATAACATTAAAATATTACCTCAGCACAAGCAGACAAAGTTCCCTATTAAACTGGCAGGGGAGATGAAGTTGCACAGCAACCATGACAGCATCGCATGACACAGGAGCAAATGGCATTCAGGCTAGTGACACTGAAACAGGGAGGAGAATCTAAAATCTATTTCTATTCCTCCCAGCCCCCTCTCTTGGGTGCCTGAAAGAAGGGCACACAGACTGTTCACTTATCAGAAGGCAAAAAAAAGAAAAACAATTCTGTGTCATTCTTCTTTTAAATGTCTTTTCATTTTGTAGTCCATCTCATTATTTTTTCAGGGACCTGACTCATCATTTTGAATGTCAATTCTGGTAATTTTCACAGTCTACAGGCTTTGTCCTGTTAAATGGAACAGTCAAATTGACTGCTTTTTTCCTTATTTTTGAGGAGTCCTGGAATTCCTCTCTAATATTTGTCATGTTCTGCAGCTTCACATTTCTCTCAAGTGGGAATGGGCTGAAGTTGAGCTTAGAGGAGATGTGGAACCTTTCTGCTATGGCAAAATGTGAGTTATAGGCTGGAGTTTCACATACTGCTGCTTCTGAGCATGTTTTCACTCCCTCCAGTGCTTTGCTTTGCTTCATGGGCTGCTTAACAACACAGGAGCTGGCACAGAGCGGGGTGGTGGATTTCTCATTACAGGCATCCCACTTCTCATTGTAATGCAATCACTGTCTGCAGATACACAATGCCGGCACATGAGCTGCCAGCAAATGATTTTCCAATTATTGCTCAAACAAATCTATGAAATTAAATTCAGGTGTGATTGTATGTAACAGTTAAATTCTGTAACCACCTGTTTCCTTTACATGAGGAACAGTATTTCACCTTTTCTTTTTTCTCTGTCATTTTCTATCTTAGTTTTCCTGCAGTGTGTGTTTGGTATGGTGTTGCTTTCCTCCTGGCATGATGAGATCTCTGTTCTAAGCCATATACTGCAATCCAATTGGCAAAAGACCTTTATCCCTGGGACCATGTTCTAGGAAAACATGATTTTTGTACAATTTAGGAAGGGTTCCTTCACCTACATCATTTTACACCTAACCTTTAACTGCTCCAGTGCAAGTTCAATGGTTAAATGAAGTGATTGATCACCAGCAGTCGAGGACAGGCATTGCCAGTAGCCATAAGGAGAGCAAGTACACAGACATGAATTGGCTGTGCAACCATCCTGTTCAGGCACAGATATCCATCAGTAGCCACCTGCCAGTACTTTTTGATCCTGCTAGCCAAGACCAACTTCATGTGTACAAATTGGTCTCTAGCAGCATTTCTTACTTTTTTACTTAGAAAAAAGTCTTCCTTTTTAATTGAGACACAGGAGAGTATAGGGCTGTAGAAGTGACATTCCATGCCATCAAATCTGATCATCTACTATTACCTAGAGTCACGTCCTCTCAACCTTTTCAAAAATGATCAAAGTTCATTTCATGGTGTCTAGTGTGTGTGTCCCTGTTTGTGTTGGAATATTGTTCCAGGAATTCAAGGTGTACATGGCTGTAAACTTTCTAACTTCCTCTGTGATCTTACTTATGACCAGTTCAGAGCCATTTTTTCTCCTGGCAGCACTGTCCTTCAGTCTCAGCAGCTCCCCTCTTGTGTTTGTATTTACCTCCAGTGCTCTCATGTCTCATCTGGGGATGTGTGTGGCATTAGAGAAAGAAGTGAGGCAGTACATGCTCAGATATAATGCCCATATCTCTGCTTTGCTTTAAATGCCTTATGAAGTAAAAAGCAACTAATTTTGTGTCATTAAAATGTAAATTATTCTTTTCTTAAGCAGTATAATCAATGGGGTTTTCACAATAGCTCTGTTAGTTGCATAACAAAGTACCCATATTAGGCTTTATTATTTATTTAGTAGATGTTATTATCTGTTATGCAAAGCAAGTACTTTAGATACAACAGCAAAGTAAGGGTATTGGAAACCTGGGGCTAAATCCTCAGACTGAATTTGTAGATTGGGAGGGAATAACAAAGAAGCTAGTGGGTGATGTAGATAAGAGAGTATTAGGAAACAACCCCAAAGGATGAGAAGAATCTGAGTTAATTTATTTTAAAAGCCCCAAAATGAAGGGGAGTGGGGCTGGAAGGAGAGGCAGGAGTAAGGGCAAAAGGAAAGAAAAAGGAAGGATGAACAACAGAGAGCTAATGATAATCCAAGGACATTGGGTTCAGGCGTAATGAGAACGGCTGCTTGTCCCACAAAAGACTGCTATTTTTTAGCTTCTGAAACCATTGTTATTATTGTAATCATGCTTACGGGAAGACAAATTTGTCAAATTCACTGGATTCCCATAGCACACAGCCACAATTTGGGAAGTCTCCATGTCCCAGTAACATTGTGCAGCATAATAAATTTTAGTGATTGTAGCTCTATAAGGCCTCAGCCTACAGTACGTATTAGCTGCCAAACACCAAAATATTTTAGGTGTTCTCTATTTCAGTTAGCACTTCCATTGATTATTCTTCAATGTTTTGGTTTGGTTCAAATGTAGAAAATTTACTTTGTATATGAAGACATTTTATGCTTTTGGAAAGCCAGAGCAGTTAGAATGGGGTAGTGTACAGTTTTGCAATGCAAGAATGAAATAATTTTCAATGAAAATGTCCTTGTGCTTATTGACATTCACTTCCAAACGAAAATTGCCACCTTGTCAATACCAGTGTTATTCTGATAGGACCCGAGGTAATATATATGTTTGTGTGAGGTGGGAGTTTAATAAGCAAACAGACATGTCAATCATGACAAACATCTCCATGATCCCACCTCTGCCAATCTGTCACATGGAAAGACAATGCTGCTAGTAAAGTCCAAATCCTCTTAAATCCCAACACTAGACTGTAAAATAAAAATGAAGTCATCAAATTAAAGCACAGAATGCACACAGAGCTATAAAACATAAAATTTTCTACCACTGTGCTAGGCTAGACTGTGCTGTGACATGGATGATTTACATACAATGGGTATAAATGGATCCTTAATACCATTCAGCTGATAAAGTCTGTACCCCAAAATTGTTTTAGAAAACCTACACCTGACTTCACTGTAACATGGCAACATATTCTATAGTAGCCATGCAAAAAATCCAAGACTGTATGTTATTGAAAAGCAATATATTTCAGCAGGAGAGTGAAGTTTGAGCAGTCTGTTGCAGAGGGACCAGCAGTGCTACCTATGTATTTCCTTAATCTGCTTTTCTTTCCCATAGGGCAAAGAACACGAGTACAGAGGAGGCTACAAGACACAGAAGTTTCTCTCAAAAAAGCTGAATTAAAAAAGTGCTATGGATTACTTCTGATGATTTATGTGATGGACATGGCAGTCATAACTCCTGATCTAACACCAAGAGGTGTGTGGGGTCATGGGGGTGCAGGAGGGAGTTGACTCAGTGCTCTGTCCCTCAGCACTATGGCCACACTAGGAAGAGATGATTTTGGATGCTCCTGAGTAAGGCAGCTGGCATGGGAGGTGGCGTTGCAAATAGATGTACTGTGTTCACAGATACTTCTCTTGGCTTGCATAAGCAGGTGAGGGCTTTGGGATGTACCAGCTGCCCCTGTCAGCTACTTGTTGTGGAATGGAGGGGCTGGTAACCATTCCCAGAACAACTACACCAACAGAGAAATCCAATAGCTTGAGCCTTCTCTGTTTCCTAGTGCCCTACAGCACAGAAGTAGGCAGTAGTCTAGCAGACACTGCCCTCAGCCACAGTAACATTTACAATTAAAACTAGGTCAATAGTTGAAACCACAACGAACTAATTGTCTAAGTAACTAACAATTCTGGCACTGGGAAGACAGACAGAAAAACAGATATTTTGAAAGACTTGAGGAAATTCTTCCTAGGTAGTTAATTGCTCTTGGAACAGGAATAGCAAAAATAGGGGAAGAAATGTAATTTGTGAATTTGCACAGATCTCCTCCCTAGAATTCCAAGTGTCTCTCTTGTCAAATTATGCAACACATTCTAAAATCTTCTCATATTTAAAAAAATATGTAGTAATCTGCTTTGTAACTATTTCTGGCTAAATACACTGGCACTAAAATTCAGAGCAAAACTCAACTGAGAGTGTTTTCTGGACTGCAAGTAAAAAAAAAAAAAAAAAAATATATATAGTTACAATGCTTTTACCTTCCTGACTAATATATTCTAGATTCGATGCTGTGGATCAATATTACTGTTGAATTATATCACCTTCTGAATCAATCTCATATGGGTGAGATGCACTGAAAATATTAAAAAGAGAAGGAGGCAATTAATGCAGAAAAAAATCCACAAACCTTAAATAAAACCACTTTCTATCACTTTGCTAAAATAAGCTTTTAGGCAGATGCTAATATTCTGAGCTGGCTGGCAGCTTGAAATGAGTTTGTGGGAATCAGGTAGCAAAAATGGGTGACTCAGAGAGAAAATAAAGCCTTCTGTGTGTTTATTTAGAATTTTCCTGATGTCCCAGGTGTCCTCAGGGGGCCAGAGAAGACATGACCCTTGTCCCTGGAACATAAAGCCTGTGCAGTGGGGTGTGCAATGCAAAATGCAGGTGTCATACAGAATGTGAGTGCCTGGAACAGAATTCTTGGTACCATCATGCAGTGCTGCCACACTTTCCAAGTGCAGAACCCCCTCCAAAATCCAATCCATGCAGAAATCAGTCAAGGATTGGGAGCAGATGAGTCACAAGTATCTAGGGGGTGACATTGTGTAGGTTATGATTTGAACTCTTATTCTTTTTTCAGTATACAATATAAACACAAACTAATTTATTGAACACTGCTATTACAAACATTTCCTGTTGGCTGCTCTCTACGGAGTACTTTAAAATAAATGTTATAGCTATTTAACAGTTTTTCAATTGTTATATATGAGTGGAACTGAGACTGAACTTGACTAAAGTGAAATTGCTTGCTGAATATATCTTTGCTGTAATTTCAGACTTCTCAAAATACATGTGCTTCTAAGAGCTGTTGCTACATCTCCAGTGGCAATAGCATATATTTGCAGTATTAAGTAGCTCTGGGTTCCCTCCACAAGGTTCTAGTTTTCCCTGCAGCACCAAAAGGTTTAGACCAGTTACCCAGCTATAGAGCCTGAGGCTGTATATAGCATGCTATCTGAGATCAGAACAGGTATCATGCAGCATGCAGCAACCATACAAAAATGGGGTTGGATTCCTAAAGTTATGATTCAGAGGGGGGTACATCAACCGTCAACAACTTCTTATTTTCTGTAGCAACTCCCAGGGAATTAAACGTAGTTGTAGGAATCTGCAAGCATGAGCATCATGATTATTATAAGGCAAACTATGATGGAAATCTACATTATGCCTCTTCTGTACCGTGTTAGGGTTGTTTCTTTGACAAACTATACAAGAGAAGGATGAAGAGCCTCATGCTTACCACAGGGTGAGATAATTCCCTTAGCCAAGCACTGCAGTGGAGGTGATACATGGCCCAGACCCTCACTCACTCTTTTGTTTATTTATTTTATTTATTTGAGCACCCATATGCTACACCAAATGTCTCATTTTAATAAAATATGGACCATGAGCTGTTGTTCCAGGTGACCTTCCAAATTCTGTTCAGAAAGGGCAGGTTTGGCCTCTGAGAGCATTTAACAGCACAAGCCAGTTCAGCCCCCTGCATGGTTCATGTTCATGTTTTCAGGGCAGTATATAGGAAGAGGGATACCACTGCCATATAATACACACACCTCACTTCTTGTGCATTAATTACCATGGCACTTCTAAAATCACTCTATGAAAAGAATGGTTTGTGTTTATGCAAGATTAATTTGATTTTGATTCTGTTACATTTGGAAATACAACAAAACAGCCTACCTGCTATATCCCAGAGCCATTTTTGAAGTGCTTTAAACAATTAAAGCACTTTAAATGCTAAATGTTAAATATCACAACAACAGGCAAAGTGCTATTGTTGCAGTAGTGAACATTCACAAGGTACTGAATCTAATCACTAAAATATTGTTTGTTTCTGCATAGCACAACTCCAAGTGGCTGACATCAAACAGAAGTATCTAGCCCAGTATCTAGAGAATAAGGACAATATTTTCTAATTGCTCCTGATTTCAAGTTTCTGTACTCTGTAAAGTTTTCTTCACTGTAAAGTGTTAAAAATTTGTATGCCATGTTAGAGGTGCCAGGTAAGCCTCTGTTACTGCTGCACAATACAAACGAGAAGCAATGAGCTTTGCTTAGTGCTCTCTTGGAATACTGCTTACTCTGCTTCAAATTAATTTGCATTTAGGTGTGGGAATTTTACAAATGTGATATGGCAGCTCAAAATATCACTTTTGCCACATGAGCAAATGTCAGGAAAACTACCCATCTGCATTCAGAGCAGCACCCAACTGCACTGTTTCCTCCAATAAGATGGTGTCTGACGTCATTCAAACAAACAGATGCATTCATTTCTTTCAGGGTGAAACTGGAAATATTTGTAAGTGACAGCATATTAACACTCTGCTAGTGCTGGTACCATCCTTGTATCCTATTATTTCTCTCAAACTGTTCAGGTACAGCAATTTGAAACCCTCCTCAGTAACCCAGCTTCATCTGTCGAAATCTTACTTAGCAAGGAATTTCCACAAGAATTATGTAAATGGATGAAGTTTCATGCTAATATTTATTTATTTAATATCCTAAGGAACACAGCTATCCCAAGCCTGGGTTGACAGTAATTCCTTAATGAAAATGCAGTCAAAACCAGAATGCCCCATTAGAAATAACTGCCTTCTAAACTAATCTGCTTTACAGACGAGCAAAGTCACTAAACAACCTGTTAAACAAATACTATCATGTTTGCTTTCCACAACGCAAGAAAGGCAAAAGCCAAGAAGCATTCCCAGCAAGAAGAAAACCCCAGTAAATTACTTCATTTTAAACAATTCTAAGAGCAATAATAGAATGGTTTGCATCTTTGGCTACCTCTATTAAGCAATTAATGGCTCACAGTAAGCTGAATGTCAAATGAATACTGCAGGTTGTTTGCTGCTGTTTATGCCTGTGGAATACAATTTTGTTTTTCTGCTTATGGCCCATTTCATCAGGTCATATCAAATCATATTTTGTCAGTGTTTATTAATTCAGGTAAATCTAGTCACATGACACACACTTCAATGCACTTAGTATTAAAAACAAATGCTTTCCATAGTTCCAGGGTTTTTTTTTAAATGTGATTAGATACATACAATTAGCCAGTGACTTGCACGTCACATTTATTGCATTGCAAGCATGTCTGTACTTAAAGTGTTGAGCAGTCATTTAAATTAATATTCCCCTTTACTTTTAAATTGCAACCCACAGACAACTGAAGAGATGATTTCGTCTTTGTAAGAGGAGTGACTTGAGCTAATGCTAATGGGAATTACTGAGGCATACCATTAAAGTTCTAGACAGCCTCAAGTTTTCAGCAAGACCAGGAAGTACTGCTGTGCCACTTAGAGACTATTTTGTAAAAAGTAAAATGTTAGCAAAGAAACATAGGCAAATTTTCCTTCTACCCTGCTATGACTAGGTCTCATTTCAGTTGTACACATGGGACAACAAAAAATTAAACATGCACATTGCATCCAGAAAAACAGAGAGGGAAAGAAAGGGATGAAGAGAAAAAAAAAATTAATTGGTTTACCTGATACTGTACAACACCTTTCCAGTTTTAGAAATTCTCAGCAACTTGTTGTCTGTTGTGACATCATGGAAATTTGCTCCTTTCTCATTGGCAAAGAATAAATCTGGCTTCCAAATAGAATCCAACATAGAGGGATCCAAATCCAGGGAATCATCAGGATATTCGCTGTAAGCCAGACGTGAGTCATTCCACTGCTGTCTCAAAAAAATGTTCACTCTGTAGTCCTACAGAAATGTCATGTAAAAAGGTTACTAAGCCACCAAAACTGAAATCCCACTTTAGCTTGCTTTATGTTCTTAGACTTACTGCAGTATGAGCATTACAGCAAACATTTGTGTTATCCTTTGAACATCAGAGTTGTCATTTGAAAATAAAGTTGTCAAAATGCTGCATTGAACCAAACAAACACAACTGGTACATTTTCCAAATCAAAATTCCTTCAGTGATGAGAAAAATATTAACTGCAATCTCCACTATTAAATATAACCCTCTTTCAAATGCTGTGCATTAACTAAGAGATATTTGGAAATTCAAAAAGCATGTCAGCTAAATATATACAATTTCATCAAAGAGTCTATAAAATTACCAATTTAAATAAATTGATTCCGATATGTAAGTCATTAATGTCTAATGTACTCATGAATAGTTTTTAATTCCAGTGAAGCCTAAATTGTATAGAAGAAATTAAATCACCACTTCTTATTTATTACTTGTTTCCTTTTCCTATTTACTGTATGCTTTTCTGAGTATGTTTGTTCATTTACTCCTCCCTGTCTGCATCCCATTAAAATTGGCCTAATTGTATTCTGCTTGGTGGTCTGCTAGTCACAACTGGGAAAGGCAGTAATTACTTAGAGGTTCATTCAGAACCAACATTAACACTGTGTCAAGAACTGGTTATTAAGGGGGAATGCAAAAAGATCTTTCAGGTTCTAAACTCTCTGCAGGGAATAGAAAGAAACAAATTCTTACTCTCCTTATCCCAGATTTCCAAAGCCAGCAAATAAGATCTTCATCTCTCTGAAATTACTATTTCTAATTTGTTTGTGAACACCCTCTTAGAAATGCACCTACTCTTCCTCTAAAAGAAAAATATTTAATAATATTTGTACTGATTATATTAGCTAAAGGAATGCTTTATCAAATAATTCTGCTGACAGTACAAAGCGTTAACATTTAGGATTTGCTTTATGGTAGCAGCTGTACATTAAAGTGGAAGCACTGTGGTTTTGACTTGGAAAATGTATGAGCTGACTGGGTTTTAGTCAGGTAACTGAACTGCAAAGGAAAGAACTTATCACCCCTGAAATGCAGATAAATATTCTCACTCTGATCAGAGCTGCAGAAAGCAGCTTGCAGACTCTGTGAACGAGCCCCTCTGAGCTTCAGCTTTTGCACCCTTTGCTCAGTGGGGTGGTGGAGAGGTGTGCTGCTGCCCTGACAGAATATTTCTGACATCCAA
Organism: Corvus cornix cornix; assembly: GCF_000738735.6. Taxonomy (NCBI): domain Eukaryota; kingdom Metazoa; phylum Chordata; class Aves; order Passeriformes; family Corvidae; genus Corvus; species Corvus cornix. The sequence continues at coordinate 100,551,180 of NC_046332.1, read as the reverse complement.
ACTGATGCACGTTTTGATGCCAGTGGGACGATGCTTTACAATCTCAGTCACTGAATAACTTTTCTTTCTTTGTTTTTCATTTTCATTTTGCTCTTGGGTAGATGTGATTCAAAACAGGAATGTTGACTAATCAGAGCAAGGCAGACCTGAGAGAGGTCTCAAGAATAGCATTTATTAAAGATACTTACAAAAGCCTCTATCTGTTTTTCACAAGTCGTTGTACTTTTTATGATGATCTTGTTTCAGACATTTAAATATCAAATAGACTTGCAGTTCTGAGCTTATAAAATGTCATCACATCTTGTGAGGATACACCATCCATAATCATACTATCCCTTATTTCTAGTTCTTAGAAACTGAGAGTGTCTTATATTTATAATGTGTCTTAAGCTATGTCTTTAAGTATTTATGTGTCTCAGAGTTTATATGGGACAGCTTTAGCTACAAGTCCAGGAATGCACTGATTCTAATTCTGCAGAAAAGAAGGCAGGAGCAACTGCTGATAGCATAAAATTGCTACAACTAGTTGTAAGACTGCCTTTAATTTTTCATTGTTATATGATATATAATGAAGTCTATGGAAAGCAGAGGGATTTTTCCCCCATGGCACAGAAATCATAAATAAGTTAGATTAGTAAATTGTATAGAAATATCTAAAAAATTCCTTTGATGAAATTCAGTGGTTGGTGATTTATATAATAAAAAACAGTCTGAAAAATCTTTATTCATAGAAGAGCTTGCATATGATAATATATATTATACCAAAATTATAAATAGTGCCAATAAGATTACACTATATTTTCCAATGTGTCCCTTCATAAATATATCAGAGCCATGACACGAATATATTTAGAAATGCTTTCCCTCTCCAAGCTTTGTTCTTAGAAGCAGTACAGAACTGAAACCTTTGTTTACATCTGACAGGCTTTGCATATATATGTATAGATATTTTAATGAGAAATAAAAATATAGATATAACATGTACTTCACAAGAACAGCATTATTTTTTTCTCCTGTGCTTGCAGAATAAGAAGTTGAGAGGGATGTGTGTTTACACAGTCAGACCTAATCATGTGCAGAATTTTGAATTTACTTTTCCTGAGTTAACACTGTAACTATGTTTTGAAGGAAAATTCTCTTGAGGATGGTAGAACAACATGGAGTTGAGGCAGACTACAGTGTGTATTTTTCAAGGTCCTGAGGGTAGAAGTGGGTGGACTGTAGTAATGCACTCCTACACAACCACGAGTATACCTACTCTGCAAATTCTTTCTGACAGCACCACTGCTCTGAACAAGGAGTGTGGACCTGAAGATTCAATCTCAGTTGCAATACCAGTGTCAGCAATAGTTCAAGGCAACTCAGATAAACAATTTTCCTCTGTTCTCAAGCCATAAGCTCAGAGTAATACAAACATACTGAAAGAATATTAATCTGATTAGATTTGGTAGCTTTATCTGAAGATTTCAGGATTTGATCCACAGATACACTTAGTTTGTATTAGAGGAATGTAGATAGATACCATCTTTCAGCAAATCCAAATCCAGATGCACTGCCCAGAGCAAAGCTCTGGATCCCTTTGGTCTCAGGCACTGCTGTGGCAGGGGGATGCAGGGGGGCCCCCTGCCCTGTTCAGTGCTACTTTCTGTCTCTGAACTAGCACTTGTCTTAGGTCTTAGCTTCCCTCCCATCCTCCCCTCTGACAGCAGTGGTTGCCCACGAGTTGAGTTGGGAGTCTGAAACAAACAGCAGACTCAGCTGGCCTCCTATGAATAGGAGGGGTTTGCCAAAAAGACTACTCTGTTTCTGTCTCTAAATCCTAAATATGAATGGTAACTGAAAAGTAGAGGTTTGTGACCTATTCCAAGGCTATGCAACAGAAAAAGCACTTGGCTACCTCTGGGCATAAGCAAGCAATGTGACCCCAGTGGCTTCAGTGGGAGCCTTTTATTTAAAGTACACATGTGAATTAATCAGGATCTAATAAGCTTATTTGTAATTATGGGGGGTTTTTTTCTAGCTGGGAGATAGTATCATACAGCCAGCCACAGCAAAGCTTTTAAAATTAAGAAATGGTATTTTTTTTCTGCTAACATGAGCACTCAAAACACAACTGGAGTTTGAATCATTTACCCTGACAGAGAACCTTCTGCATAGTGTCAATCATTGATTATAGCACATACTAATAATGTCCTCACAGTTAGTCATTTCTGTAATTAACAATTAGCTTGTCAACGTGCAAACCACTCTTAACTTCTCCTACAGCTCATAGCTAAAAAATCCTGGTCATTAGGAATACTGAACATCTGAATTCTTTGGGATGCTGCCCAGGCTGATGTAGATTACTCTGTGATACTCAACTGCAGTCATGCTGTACAGTGAATTTTCTGCTGAATACTGCATGTGTAAATACTTACAAAAATAGATACAGAGTTTACTGGCATAACTGCTTTATTCAGTGAAGTTATTCAGGAACATGTTTTTCTCTTTCTTTGCAAGTCAGGGCTTAAATTAAAGACAAATAAACCAAAGAAGAAAATTTTCAACTATATTATCTTGACTCTGGACATTTTTTTTTTTACTACTTTCACTTTGGTATAATATATATCATTTAATAAGGAAGAAAAACATTTCTTTTGCAGGAAAAATAATCTATTGGGATACTGTCCCATATGTGCATTATAGAGCAGAAAGACAGATACATCTGCATTTTGTTTCTCTAGATCTTTAGGAATAAAACTCATGAAGAGTCTGTGGAATTCATCCATCTGAAGCAGCATAAAATCCTGTTTTATTTCTTAATGTAAGGTTTTAGCTTTTAGAAGAGTGTGCTGGATATCAGTGTTGTGCTGGCCTTTCGTGTAGGGAGGAATTTTATCCTGTACTGTGTGTCTTAATCAGAGAACTGAAACTATTCCTGCTAATGTTACTGAGAGCCTGGCTTACTGAATTTAGCAGGTCTGGGACTGTAACCCTGTTTGCCACATTAATTTCTCCTACTGAAAGCTTCTCTGAGCAAGTTTCCATCTCCCAAGTTTCCAATGAATTGCTGTAGATGGTCTAAGTTATATTCTGATAACGTCCCTTCAGTGCATATCATGGTTTCACTAAGCACTCCTCTCCTCTGAGACAGGAGTGTCTCTATTGAATTTGCAACCCAGGCTTTTAAATGAATTGTTTAGTTTTATGTCAAAACAATCAAGAGCATTTTATACAGAAAAATGATTCCTAGGAGTCAAACAAACTTGTTATTTATCACAAGGGGTACCAACAATTTTACCACATGATCATATCTATTTCAAAAAGGCAAAGTAGTTGGAACAGTAATTGATGTCTTCCTCTCAGAGCAGACTCCTAAATTAGTCACAATAGTCATTAAAGAAGTGACAGCATTAAGAAAATCAATATCAAATAATTGAACATCATCTTAGAGAAATCTTTCCACACTTTCAGCAGATATAATGAACAAAGCGAAATAAGAAAGCCAATAGTCTTTGTTTTCATCTACTTGAATGTTTGGCTGTTTTCAGCAAAATGTGTTAATGGACATTGGAAAGGTGCACATTAACATATTTGATAGAAGGTAAAATGCAATGAGGGGATTTAATCAAAGCAATGAAGGAGTCTAATTAATGCAATCAGCATTAGGTCGTGCAAATATTTTCATTGAATGCCATCTTGTAAAGCTAGTGACGTGCAGGATTTTTTGCTACTTAATGCTGATGTCTCTACACACTAGGATCAACAGACATAGCTGGGTAAAAAGGCTACATTCACAGCTATCTTCTCAGAATCCTTTCAACACAGAAAAACAATTAATATTTTCTGAAAATAATGAAAATTAAGTCTGTTGATAATTATTTTACATCCTGATATGTTTTTCTCCCTGTTATTTTTAAATTGATTTTAGTTTTCTTTTAAGATGTTTTTAAAATATTACAGATATGTAGTCTAAAGCATTAACTTATCTGTTTGTTTTATAGCTCTGTTTGTTACAGCTTGTCATTTATACGAGAATCTTTCCCACACTATTAAAGAAAGCAATCTGGCCTAGCAATAACTTGCCTTTTATCTCTAGAAAACATTAAATAACAGGGTGGGTTTTTAAAATAAAATTATTTAGGAGCAGAAGATTTGTGTTCCTATATTCCTTAAGCAGCACTTTCTGAAATGATGGCATGGATTACAATTGAATCTAAATTAATATTAAGCAAAATACATAAGCCAGGCTAAATATCTGCTTTTCCTTCATAAGACTTGCAAGGCAGTATCTATTCAATTTTATAAAAAACTAGGTTTTTTTGTTTACTTCACATGGGTACCAGGTTCATTTTTAATTACCAAGATCTCAATCCTACAGGAAGCCAAGCACCTTTATTGCCTCTGGCTTCAGCAAATCTAGAAGGACCTGGAGGCTGTGTAGGAATCTCTGAAAAACAGAGCTGTGAAACTGCATTGCAATTTCTTCAAAAGTGCCATAGATATGAGCACCTAACAATTATTATGGGTTTATCACATTATTATGATAAATCTGTTGAAAATACCTCTGTGGATTAACCCCCATAGTCAGCTGTATGTAGGCTTGAATAAAAAACTGATCTTTTTTTATTCATTTTTGAAAAGATTAAAAAACTCAGCATCTTTTAAGATGGAATCAGAACTTTTTTTTCTTAGCAAATACTGAAAAAAGATAATAGACTGATAGACTTCTAGACTAAAAAAATTAAAAAAAAGTTGGATGAAAACTTCAATTTGCTTTTTTTTTTGTTTGATTTTGTTTATCCTAAATTTTGTCAATTTTTAAAATGAAAATCTGACTTCTTTTTTTTTTTTTTTGACTGTGTTCTTTACATTCAGTCAAAATACAAATTTCAGTCAGGTGGAATCCCATCATTTCCTAGTACTTATTTAACCTCAAAATACCTAAGTCTTATATGTTCTAGTCATTTGACTCAAATTTTACACTTACTTCTGTTACTGATGTGGCTGCTATTCACAGAGATCTATCTCAGTTAAACAAGACCATTTTTCTGCAGCAGAAGATAATTCAGCATGTGGTGTAAAACACACTCAAATATGGTGCACTTGGCAGGGAGCCTCACAGCTGAGCGCCAGCCATTCCTCTGTCTCTCCAGAGCTAATAAAACCTGAAAAAGCAGGTTTGCACACACCTATATTTGCTGCCATCACAGTCACTACAGACTGTGGTGCAGTCCCTGTGTAGGTGTGTTTAGACTTGAAAGGTGAGTTTAATAATTTATATATCTCTTTATATATATATATATAATTGTTTTATATGTATTTTATGTTATTTTATTTTTTTTTATTCATCTTGTAGTTTTTTAGTAGCTTCATAACTTAGTAAATGTCCCCATGTCCTGAGCATCTCTATTCTACATCACATCCCACTCCTTCACAAGATGGCTTCAATGATCAGTCCCACTCACCATTGTAGTTTCTGCTATTGAACCAAAGCTGTTGATAAATATGTTGCAGGTAACATTTACAGGAGGACCTGCAAGTTGAACAATAAATAGAAAAATTGACAGGTTGTGTTCATGACATATATTAAGTATTGTTGTTCTCTTGCCAATGGCATCATAGCACTTACCATTGTGGTTTCTGTGACTGATCCAAAACTGTTGATAAAAATATTGCAAGTAACGTTTACTGGAGGACCTGTGGAATGCAATAAAAATGTTGCAATATACATTGAAACAAAAGTACAGATCCCTCAGCCTCCGTACAATCTGGTACAGATGTGGCTGAAAACAAGCAGAAAGTGAGTTTTCCCAAACAGATCACGTCAATTTTGATCAAAAGAGAAACATTATCAATACTAATTTATTTAACCTAGTTTCATTGGATGTAGTTATACAAACACACAGAACTACATCCTTGCATTTAGAGATTCACAAGAAAATTGAGGGCTTTTTTCTTATCCACAGTACCAGCGCAGAATATACTTTAGCACTGCAACCACTTGTCTCTCCCTTCCTCCAGGACTTAAAGTTGAAAGGCTATCTCTCCACATTTACTCCACTCTGTAGGCAGAGGTTTGCCACCGAAATTCCCAGCAAAGGACGCTTCACGTTGACTCCAGTCCACAAGAAGCTCTTCGTGCACCTGAAGTGTCTGGCTTGCCATAACCAAATATTTTAGCAATATCTGTTCTGGCTTGAACAGATAGCTTTCATTAAATAGCTATTTGTATTCTCTTCCCTCCCACCACCTTTGCTGTTATTCAGCAGTCACTGACGTGTGGCAGAATGAATGGAGACTTAATATTTAATTGGTTGCCTATTAGCCTCCTTGATTTTTTAGGTGTGATGAAATAAACAGGGGTTCTCAACAGAATCAAAAAGGGTTAATGCTAAAGGCCTGAATTTCAGTGACACAGAAGTTGGTACAAGCATTGAGTAACAAGTACTTTCTTCTTTCTTTTACCATTATTATTTTTAATGACATCATATTCCGTATAAGTGAAAATAACGTCAGTGCAGAGAATATAAGTATCCCCGTTTGTTTTATAATTTAGATCTGAAATTTATTTACAAAAGATGGAAACATTGTTACTTTCTTTTTTGAAAAATGGAAAAATAAACTAATGAGCCCAGTGAAACCCATTGTCAACTTCCTGAGTGTTAGACCACCCACCTTAAAGGAAACAATCATGTTGGTTTTGGGAATCAAAACATAACACTAACATGTTTTGAGGCTGTTAAATTCCAATGACGTGTGTTGTGCAACTCAGTTTTTTACAAGAATTGTTTTTAAACCACTTCCTTTTTGTCTTACAAGTGTGTTTTCATTTCCAGTACCAAGCCAAAACCAAGCCAAATAGTCTGCTATTCTCCCTCCATATTATAATTTTTGTTCCTTTGAATTGGCGGCATTTCTACTAGCTAGGCACCTTGAACAACGTATTTCTGTACATCCAGACATACGGAATCACTGTATCGTTGAAGCTGGGAGAAACCTCTGGAGATGACCCAGTCCCCCTAGTCCATCTTGTCCCAGAGCAGGATCAGCTAGAGAAGGTTTCTCAGGACTGTGCCACATCAGATTTGGAATATATCCAGAGATGGACACTCCACAGCTTCTCTAGGCAACCTGTGCCAGTATGTGGTCACCCTCACAACAAAATGCTTCTCTTATGTTTAGGTGGAATTTCATGTGTTTCAGCTTGTGTCCACTGCCTTTTGTCCTTTAACTAGGCACCACTGAGAAGAATCTGGCTCCCTCTTCTTTACTTACACCCCATCAGCTATTCATGCACATGGTTGAGATCCCCCAGACCCTTTTTTGCTCCAGTGGCCTCAGCAATCTCAGCCTCTTCTTGTATGACAGATCCTCCAGTCTCTTAATTACCTTCATAACATTTTGCTGGACCTGCGGCAATAAGACCATGTCTCTCTCATACTGGGGAGCCCAGAGCTGGACTCAGCATTCCAGGCGTGTCTCACCACTTCTGAGCAGAGAAAAGGATCCCTTCCCTCAACCTGCTGGCCATGCTCTGCCTAATGCAGCCCAAGAGTCCATTGGCTGCCTTTGCTGAAGGGGCACGTTGCTGACTCATGTTCAGCTTTGTGTCCACCAGGACCCCCACAGCCTTTTCTGCAAAGCTGCATTCCAGCTGGGCATCTCCCAGACTGTTCCTTCCAAGGTGCAGGCCTGCATTCCCTTTGCTGAACATGGTGAGGTCCTGTTGGCCCGTTTCTGCAGCTTCTCCTGGTCCCTCTGAATATCAGGAAACTCTCTAGGGCATCAACCATTCCTCCCGTCTTATATCTCCTGCAAATTAGTTGAGGGCACACCATGTCCTATCATCCAGGTAATTTATGAAGATGTTAAACAGTACTGGCCCAGTACCGGTGCCTGTAGTACAACAGCAGTGACTGGCCACCAGCTGGACTTTGTGCTGCTGATCAAAACCCTTTGAGCATTGCCATTCAGTCAGTTTTCCATGCCCATTTATCTGGTTTGTTCCAAAAATTCCATGTTGTGAGAGACAGTGCCAAAAGCCCTGCTAAAGTTGAGATATACACTGCTCTGCCCTCATTCATGAAGCCTTTCAAGTCGTCATAGAAGGCTATGAGCATTCCAAGGAATGATTTCCCCTTCAGAAATCCATGTTGACTACCGCCAGTCATCTTCCTGTCCTTCACATCTGGAAATGGCTTCAAGAGGATTTGCTCCAGGCTTTGAGGTAAGGCTGGTCAGCCTGTAGCTCCTGTATTCTGCTCCTTGTCCTTCTTAGAGATAGGAGTGATGGTTTTTTTTCCACATGATTAGGAACCTCCTCCAGTTGCCAGGACCTTTTAAAGATAATTAAGAATGCAACCACTCAGCTTCCACGGCTATGCTAAGCACTTGTGGGTGTTTCCTATGTGGTCTCATAGACTTGTCTGTGTCCAGTTTGCCTAAGTGCTCTGTGGCCTAATTCTTCACCACTAGGCTTCTATTGATCTGGACTTTTTTTACAGGTCTCAGTGGCATGGGATTCCTGAAGACCATTCTTGACGGTAAAAACTGTGGAGAAGGAGGCTCACAGCTGTTGTCCTGCAAAGGCCATCATACGTGAGCATCACAGTTCCAGCTCCTGAGTGCCAGCAGAACCTAGCAAACATGCTGAACTACGTTAGGAAAACATGGCTTATGTATGTTAGGAAATACACTGCCACATCACAGACTGAAGTCCAGATGTGCATGAGTAGGTATATGCCAGAGCACTGTATCTTACAACAAAACAAATACCTCCCTCCATTCCCCTACCTAATTATAATGTCTTTTACTTGCCTTCTGCTGATAGATGTGGAGCACGATAAGAACTCAGTAAACTCAGTAAAAAAATGGAGAGATCAGGTTTGTTCAAGTTCCTCATGTGAGGAACTTGAATATAAATAAATTTATGGACCTGACTGGATACATCCCAGAGTCTTGAGGGAATTGACTGATGTAGTTGCCAGATCACTCTCCATGATATTTGAAAAACCATGGCCATCAGGTGAAGTTCTTGGTGACTGGCAAAAGGGAAGCAATGCACCCATTTTTAAAAACAGGAGAAAAGGGGACCCTGAGAACTACTGACCTTTCAGCTTCACCTCTATGCCTGGGAAAATCATAGAACAAATCCTCCTAGGAGCTGTGCTAAGGCACATGGAGGACAGGGAGGTGATTTGGGACAGCCAGCACAGCTCCACCAAGGACACCTCTTGCCTGGCCTTCTGCAGTAGAGTGACTACATCAGTGGTCAAGGGAAGGGCTACAGATGTCATTTATCTGAACTTCTGTAAGGCCTTTGACACAATCACCCACAACATCTGCTTTGGAAATTGGAAAGGTATGTAAGGTTTGTTCAGCCTGGAGAAGAGAAGGTCCTAGGGACACCTTATTGTGTTTTTTTAATACTTAAAGCAGGCCTGTAAGAAAGATTGGAACTTTTTTTTTTTGTGGGTCATTCTGCAGTAGGACAAGGGGTAACAGTAAATTAAAACACACTTCATCCTGTAAGATTTTTCTAATCTAATAGTTCAATGAAAATGAAAGCATCAAACTTCTGTGAAGTATATCCAAGGTTTGAGAACACAATCTAAAAATCTTCAAAGGCAAAGGAAATAATTAATTAGACTTTACTGCCTAAAATCTAAAAAGAGTTGACATTACATATGAAAAATTAAGCGAAGTATACTTTATAACTAAATCCTTTTCTCCCCCTAGTTTTCCTTTTGTCACTTCCAATGTAACAAAGTAACAGACCAGGTGCCTTTCAGGCACGTTCAAGATAATCAAAGTGTTCTTTGAGTCATAACGAAAATGTTTCTTGAAAGGACTCTGGCAAAAAAACACCAAACCAAGCCCAAACCAGGCAGCTAATGCTCAAATCAACCAGAAAGTACATGCCCGGTATTCTGATAAACAGCTAAGATATCGCTTCTGTTCCCTGCAGCTCCCTTTCCCCTGCTTCCCCAGAGGGGCTGCTGCTGCCAGTCAACAGGACTCTGATACACTGCCTTCTTGAAAAACCCTGACATTATAATGTATCACACACCTCCTGTGACTTCGGGGCACTTAACACTTACAGAAAGTCCCTGGCACTCATCTGCTCACCTTACCCATGAGAAAACTGAATATACGGAATATTGCCCTCAATTTGCTGCGGCATATTGCCTCAAAACTCCAGTGCCCAAGGTGTCTGTGATCTTATTGCCATCTGGCTAGAGCAAATCCTTTCCTTAGTAGCTGCCAGAGGGGGTGAATCCATCCCAATGCATGGAAGAGTCCCCACATGGAATGATGAGTGCTGAAAGAATATATTTGAGCCCCATCCAGATCCTAACTCCAGCCTCTGCTGAATATTCTTCAGTATTGATAGAGCACAGTCACAAATCTTGCTTCATTTGGTACATTCTTGAGAAGATTTACTTGTACTCTTTCAATGGAGATTATCCTAACTGCAACTAATCATATCTGTATCCTCAAGTTCATCCCAACTCTTGTCTTTTTTGGTGTAGAGTTTCCAGGTTGCAGCTGGCAGCCTTTTCTCTTCACATTAACTCCAACCATATAGCTAAACTGTCCTTAGTGGGAAGGGAATATTATAATGATACAGGAGATTTAAAATTATACCTGTGCACTTGCCAATTTTCTTTGATATATGTATTTATTAAGGGATTTTGTAAGGCAAACTAAAATACAGTACACACAGAGAACTAGACATGTGGAAGCAAAAATAAAAGATAATGAGGCAGAACCACCTTATGGAATGACAGTGGAAATATTGACAAGATATTTACAGATCTGTGAGGAATCTTGTATCATTTTCTATACGTAGTATATTCTACTCTACCTTCTCACTTTGATCCTTGTGCCAATGAAGAGTTTTTTCCCACTATCTCAAATGGTTTATTTTGTATATACAGAGGAGGAAGATGAGCCAAACCTCCTTTCTCCCCTGACCATGGAGAGCAGGATAATCAAGACTATTTGAAAAGACTAAAATCAATCCCACCTGAGCGTGGAGATAGATCAGTAATCCAGGAACAGGACCAAGGGGCTAAGTGGGGAGGCAGTGATCCCACCAGAGACTGAGAATCCCTTTGTCTGTGGGCCAGGGATTTATGTCACAACTCAAACAAGAGAGGTGATCAAAATGTGGATGATGGCAGAACAAAGACCCACATGCTGATGTGAGCACCAGTGACACAAATCCTAGGACAGCAGAGAAGGATAGAGGATCTTTTTGGAGATGGTTTTTTAAATGTGAGTTCTGGAGACAGCTGGGGTTTTGGAAATCATTTCTCCCCAACCAAACTGAACAACCTCCAACATCATCGGAGTCCTCATGAGACCTGAAACAAAGCTGACCCCTATGGAGCCCCCTGCTTCTGCAGCTGCAGTACTACAGGTGCCTAAATTACCACTTCAAGAGCTTGCCAAGGCACTGCAGGCACATGCCTGTAAGGCAGATGAGGATAAACTGCTGCTGGGACACCTCAGCTGGCCATGGTCATTAGACAGGGACAAGTTGTTCACCATCCTAGCTCCTTCTCTGCTCAGAGTGTAGCACACAGGATAAAGCCTGGAGAAGTCGTATCAAAGGCAGCTCAGCCAGTCCTATGGCCAGTGACCATGGGTATTGGGCCAGTGAGACAAAGGTGACTTTGATGCACTGAAAAACTTCCTCTGAGACACAGGGATACTGCAGCTACTCCAGAAGAAGTGCAGCTGCACACTCTTTTTCAAGGGCCCATATAATGTGTAGTCCAAACTCTGATGAGAAAATTAACATGATTTAACAAGTTTGCTTAAGGTTCTAGTAAGAAATAAGGAGGCAGACCACAGGTAGCCTTTTTTGCAAGAACCTAGGTAAGATTTCTCTCTTTCCCTATCATTTTGCCTTTGGGCAAAACCAATCTTTTCCTCTATTTAAACATCAGCATCGCATTAGAGTCTTAACAGCTCAGTCACAGGAGGCAAAATTAATGGCACCAGGACAACATAGTTACCCTAAGGCTTACAAATCAAGGTGAAATTTTTTTGTTGGGTAGTGATTCCTTTTGTCTATGAGGTTGTCTTTCTATGGGATTTCTGTCAAGTTCATCGCCCTGACTGCCTAAGTATAATCATGCTCAGTAAACAGAGAATTCCTTCTTCCTTAGAAGTGTTCAACACAATCCAATGTGGATTATTAAGCTTATGTCACTTATTATTAATTCATTATAATAATACCTACTAAATAAACAAACAAACCTCCAAATTTTAAAAAACCAACAAACAAAAAACAACAACAACAAGAAAAACCCAACCCAAACCAAAAAATCTGTAAGGGCAGAGGTTTCAAAAAATGCAGTAATTGTATGGTACTTTGCACTGATTCAATTTGCTAGTAAAACCAAATAAAGACGAAATTATTCTTCTGCTTCATCAAGCTAAAACCAACATCCTCTGAAAGTTCATCTGTCATATATAATAACTTAGCATGCCGAGAATACCATTTGTCCTGGTAGGAATATGGCAATGATTTTGGGTGCTTACTGTTGCATTCAACCCTCAGAGTCGTATTCTTTGTAATCAATATATATTTATGATCAACAGCCTAAGGCTAAGAGCCACAAAAGCACTTAGAGAACCAGAGAAAAACCTGAAGAGATCTTTAGGTGTCTAAAATCTTTTTAGGACTCTCATTCCCATCGATATGACTCAGTCCAAGAATTACCAAGTGTCTGAGAAATACGTGTGAGCAATACCACTTATGAAAATGGTATCTTTCAGACTGGGTGAGACACAACATGCCCTACCCATAGAAGGTGAGATACAGAGGCAGTTCTGGATGGAATCAGCAGGAGAGCATGACAGATAGCAGAAAGTACAATTTTTCCCTAGTTCCAGCTGCCTGTTTCCAGAAGTGCACAAATATACCTGAACAAAATAACAAAAAGAGAACTCTTACATCAAGATTTAAGCTGGTTCCCTTCACTTACTTGAGAAGGCATCTGAGCAAGTATGTGGCCTTATGAGATGACCTGGATGTAAAAAGGGCATGTAATATTTCAGAACTGAAAGCTCTCCTTCAGCAAAATACCACTGAGGCCTCCCAAGACAAGTACTCCAGTGATTGTCAGGTCCAGGTGATTACAGGAAGAGTCACAGAAAGAAAATTCTCTGGAGTAAGTACTGCTAAAGCCATCTCTCTATATATATACATTGACACAGTTTGAACTCAAACAGTGAATAGTCAATTCCTGAAGTGGTATGTGAGTTTTCAGCTGTGGGACTATTGCTGAATGTAACAGGAGTCATGCCGGTAAAATCCTATCAACATTTCAAGGAAGGAGAATCCCTGCTGAGATGCACTTTTTTGTGCCTTAAAGCTCTTGTGAAAATTGTTGGATTGGCATGCTTCACATTCAGTGAATGCTTTTGTCCATAGACCCAGTTCTGGAAGAGAAAGGTAAGTCACACTCTACAAAGCCTCCTCAGTTCTGCATTTGGCATTACAGGATAGGCCATATGAAGTGTTCATTCTTCCCTGACTTTCTGCTGAGGCTGATAACAGAAATATACATTACTGTCAGCTCTGGCTTACAGTGGGTATATCCACATAGGTAATCTAACAGGCACTGAACAAGAACAATTTTTGGGCACTATTTCATCTCGCTCACACTATTTCTCACAAACCAGGAGGTCAGAAAAGAAAAGCCCTTTAAACAGTTGACATGCTCCTGATTTACCCAGCTAACTTGAGCTAGTCTACAAAGAATATATAGCCAAAGCAGTCACAACGGATTGTACAAATGTGCTAGAGCTGTCTTTCATGTAGGTAGTTTGAGGGATGGTACCAATGTAGTTATGGCAGGCTGGAATTCACTGGAGGCCATTAACCTCAGACATTATAGCTTGTGCTGAGCTCTGTATCATAGCACTGCTGTGCAGTGCATCTCTGAGCAAATCACTTGAAAGCTCACTCAGATATTTCTACACAACCCTCAGCAACACTTGTGACTGGGTGCAGCCAGTCCCAGAGCTAAAGTCTTCCATGTGCAAATGAAACTGTGGAAATAAGTCTAAAAAACAGTGAATCAGAAATCTTACATCTGGAAACTTCCCATTGGAACTACAAGATTGAATGCAGTTATTTAGAATTTATGTCAACTTTGAGAATATTCAAATCAATCTTTTAATCTTTCATATGTCTATCAAATTGTTTTTCTTTCTCTGAGCTTTCCACTTGTCTTGGGGTGACTTTATGATGTGTATCCCATGTCGCTGCCCTATGCCCAGAAATTAATTTTGTGCCTTTCCATGCCTTTAAACTGAGCAAAATTTCTTCAAAGCAGTTTGCAGTTTGTTATCATGTTCCAAGGACACAGGGATAAAGAGCAGTCTGCATTTCAGCAGCGGCAGGAGAGAGAGAGCAGAGGGAAACACCCGGCTTCTTCTCTTTTCCAGCCAGCTTTTCGGCCAGTTGTTTTTTCAGCTCCTTTGCCTCCAGAGAGTTGAACTTTGTTTTCCTGGGACTCTGATTTTTTCCTTTCTTCTCTGCTGGGCTGCTTCAACATCAGAACGCATCGGGAGGACTTTCCACCGAGCACAGAGGGCCTGGCCCTTGGCCAAGTCCCAGCTCCGAGGAGAAGGGAGACCAAAAGGGAGGATTCTAATATTTCCCAGGTTTTTTCTCCACAGCGAGAGATTTTATTATTTAGCATTATTTTCCTTTTCCCATGTGTTTATTAAATAAATAGTTTTTATCTCTTTCACTTTCCTTCGAGGAAAATTTATTTTTCCCAAACCTGGTTGGGGGGAGGGGTGCTTGTGACCTGCCTTCTCTCAGAGGATATATTTCTAAATTTGGCCAAACCGGCACACACTAATCTTTCAAATTTCCAAGTCATGACAAGCATCTCTTCGCAAGGCATCTCTTTTTAAAGTTTTCCTTGTTCCAATGCAATAGAGCAATGCATAGTATTTGGGCAAATGGAATTGTTTGCTTTTCCTTTGACATTAAAAGATCCAGACCCCTATTTCTCTTATCACAAAACAGTGTGAAGTGTCTCTCAGCCTCTCGGAGAGCAGGTAGCAGAGATGCTCCTCACAGCTGATCCTGAGAAACTGCTCAGTTGCCCTGCATTAATGAAAACAGAGCTCTTCCCTGCTCATTGGCATGTGAACTGTATAACGTATGCAGAGGCCTGGGACACTCCTGAATGTGGTTAAATAAAAGATGGTATTACATCTACAGTCATGAAATCTGCACTCCAGCATAGGGTCAGACAAACTCCTTCTGGGTAATCTTATTAATAATGTTTTATGAAACCAGAGTAGCCAATTCATCCAAGAGACTGCATGGAACCACAAGATATAAATATGTTCACTGAAAAGAGAAGGCAAGAGGGAAGATCTACTTAATGAAAAAAAAAAGAAAGAAAAGTATTAATAATAATTTTAAAATGTTGTTACCAGCCTAGGTTTCTATTTTCAGTCAGAATGAACTGATTACTTTTTCTTGGCATACTCATTTCAAAATATTTCTTTAAAAAGGAATGTTACTTTGTTCATTTCTCTCTAAATATGTCTTACTTTGTTCTTTGTAATTCTGATCTTGTGTTGCAGAAATTAATGGAAGCTCAGCTATAAGTGTCAATAACTATAGTCTCAAATACAGGGCTTAGACAATACCTATCTCTGTGGACACAGAAAGGACTCAGAATCGATTTTAACTTCTTTCTTGTTCCTCTGAGCCTCAGAAAGTCACTTTATTTCACAATTCTGCCAGCTTTTTCTCCATAATGTTCCTTGTTTTACTGTCTGAAGCCATATGCAAGACTTGAATTATAAAAGCAGCTTGGGTGACTAATATTAGAGAGCAGACATTGATTTATGGCTGATATGGAATTATACACCAAATGATACATGGGACAGAGGTGAACAATGTGATTTAAACAGATAGGATGGTTCAGTGATACGGACAAATGACAACAGAAATGATCAGGAGCTGGTATAAATGTCAATCAGCAACAGATCAAAGACACTGACCCAAACACCCACCACATCTTGCACTAACAAAATAAAATTTTCCTTTTATTTTTAAGTATTTCCCATTTTTTTACCTCCTTACAATTCAACTCATTTCCACACAATGTATTCAGAAGATTATTTTGAAATTAATTCCTCCATACTGACTCTCATCTTCAATACTCCCATCAGTTGATCTGTTGCTTGTTTAACTCAGCCTCCTATCCCTCTCCCTCACACATCTCCTTTCCTTTTGGAAACCTCCTATCTGGTCTCCCACATCCTAAATACAAAAAATGATCTATGTTTTTACTGCAAGGCATCCTTGAGGTACTTCTTGGGTGTCTTTCAGAAGCATTTTTTTCTGTCATCAGTTCTTCATAGATATAAAACGACTGGAAGAATGGGAGGGGAATGAGAACTCTTTGCCAGCCTAAAAAATAAGCATCTTATAAATTGACTGCCTTACTTTTTATCAATACCAAACCTGCTCTTTGATGCAGAATGCTCACTGCATTGCTGTGAGGAGCCCCACACAGCTTTCACATAGGCTGAGGTCTCTGCTGACTTAAACCATGCTTCAGGGTCAGGGCATGTGATCTTCTTCTGGCTTCTACCACTGACAGTCATGCTGAGCAGAAGTCTTCTACGAAGTCATCCAAATGAGACTATGTCCACACTAAGAAACTTCTTGACCTGAATTGAATCTATCCCTAATTATTTTTAACTTTGATAAGTCAAACTTATATTTTATTTTTAAAAAAGGAGCTAAAATCTGGTTTTAACAGATTGTGTATGCTTTACCTCACATAAAACATACCTCAGAAGTGTGACAAAACCAAAACTCTCAGGGGTATGAAGCCAAAGAGTGCAAAAGTATTCACAGGAGCACAGAGCCAAAGAGCTGAAAAATTCTCCCAGATGCTTATTTTCAGATGTTTCCTATAAGCAGACTGGCCAAAGGCTTTTAACACCTCAGAGTACTCCATCTGATGGGATATCACTGTATGAAAAGGAAAATTTCTGCAGTCTGAAACTTATGTAGAGTGAACACATCTTCATTTTTATTTTAACATGAGGGAGAGTATGCACATGTGTTTATGCACAGCCAACAGGCAAATTCACAAAAGAAAAAAAAAGGAGTTTTTGCATATGCTCCTGCTTTCGCACCGTGCACGTAATTTGCATCTCTTCAAGAACTGATTTAAATTGCAGTGTGAGAGTTTATAGCAGCATTCTGAGCAAGCTGTTCTGTTGTTTTATTTATTATTTAGGACTAATTCTTTATCAGACATAGTAAACAGTGCAAGAAGAAATAGCAATTCTGATACGATAGTTTCATAGGCTGAGACATGGACATAAAAACAACGCACATTGGGAATGTAGTCATTAGAGACAGTCTAACATGATGAGTATCAGTCCGGTAAATTTTAATCCTAGGTTTTCCCTGACTAATTATGTCAGTTTAAGGAAAGCATTTATCCTTTTCTCAGATATATTTCCCCAAGGACAAAAGCAAGGGAGATAACCTGTAGTTGTGTTCCTGGGGTGGAGGAGCAATGAGTTTGTTTGTGCAGTATGCATCAATTGAGTGTTGGTTACCATTGTTTAAGGGAGAGCGCTCACAATTCAGCTAGTCACAGATGTGCCCAGTTGCTGCTCTGCAGCCCTGGGCTTTGGAGACACAGAAACACACAGGTAGAGGTTATTAGCTTTTGGAGAAGAGCATCATTCTGCTACAGTGCTTCCACAGACAGCCCACTGTTTGCTACAGCCAAGGAAATCTCAGCCCCATGGCAGGCAGGAATTGTAGTGGCTGATGCTTTGGTGCAGATTACCCAGGCCCTTGTGGAGGAACCATGTGGTCCATGGGCAGAACATGATTGTTCAGCACAGCGGGGTTCCACCTGCAGAGAGCAAGTAATCTGCAATGGGCTCTTTGTGCACCCTCCTGAGACTGTGATTACAGCAGGGCTGAGGTACCTCCTTCAGGATCCACTGCTCAGACCACTCTGCACCAGATCAACGTACACTGAAAAATCAGTTAAGATTTTCATTCTTTCCTTCTAAAACACAATCAGTTTTGTGGCAAATAACAAAGTATTGAGATATTTCGTGAAGAAAGGGTCCTTTCTAAGAGCTTCTATGCCTGTCTCAGATTGAAGGGATGCTGACTTGCATCTCTTAGACTACAAGGCTGTGATTTCTTAGAAAATGGGGTGGGATATCTCTCACTGTCTCTTATTCAGGGTAAGTGGGATTCATCCTAAAGTGCAGCTATGGTCACTGCTAAAAATACTTCTACCTTAGTGGTCAGGGCAATTATCAGGAAATGTGAGAGAAGTGCTGTTTCTCAAACCCTGTCCTTGCAACACTTTCTGTAACAGTCATATCAGCTGCCCCTAAGGTGTACTGGCTACAACAGGCACTTCTGTGCATCTCATCAAAGTGGTCAAGAGTAAAGGCAAGCAGCTACACTGAAAGTTTGTAAAGTCACGTTCCCTTTGCATTTTTTCCCTGGCTTAGTCAAGTTTGAATTCTTTGCTTCAAAATAGACCTCTCAGAATCATTTATCCTCCTTTGGATCAGATAGAGAACTCTTTAAGCTGAGGAAAAACTATCACAGCAAGGTCCTATGCTGGTCAGCAGCGGTGCGCTGCGACCTTCCTAGAGAGAGTGTCCTGCAAGGAACAACTCTTCCAGGGGCGGTGGCCCGCCTCCCTGGGCAGCAGGCGATTCCAGCAAGCGTAGCAACTTCTCAGCTATAAGTGATATCAGCTCTTGTGATTCAGCTCTTTGTGAAATCACCCAAGGAAAACTCGGGGACAGAGACACAGGAGCCTCGTTTGGCAGCTCCACAGAGGTGGCTTTTATTGTCCAGCAGCCCCTGTAAAGAGAAGGCCAGGGACAAATACTCCCTGGTCAGGGGCAGAAACAGGGGCTTTTTATGGGAAAGGCAGGGGGTGGGGTAGAAACCAATTAGCCAACTGGGTACAGGCTATTACCATATAGAAACAAGGCATGCTGGGGGTGGTTCACTTTGTCACCATGACCTGAGGAAGGTTGCTTATCCCTGGGGAGAGTCTTTTTGCGTTCAGGCCTCTCTCCTCCATGGGAGTGCAGAGGGCTCTTGTGCCAAGGGCTCACAGCCCTCCAAAGAAAACTGGAGCAAAAAATCTTCTGTGTATTGCAGAGGAAGGCAGGCCACCCAGAGAGGGGTGGCAGTGTGGCATGTTAAGTGATTACAGATCCACAGAGAGAGGAATCTTTTTCCTGTGGAATATAAGGCCAGCTTTGAGATGCCTGGTCCATATAGGGAGATGGAGGTGGAGCAGTGCCTCATCAGAGAGTTTGAATTTGGGTTAGGAGAGAGGTGGGTGCTCAGTGAAGCAGACTGGAGCAGTTCTTTGCACACTTGAGAGCAAAACTGAGAGAATCTTAGGAACTTTAAGTAAAACAGTAATGCACTGCCAAGTGTTACAAAGCAGGTGGATCAGAGATTTCCAGGGAGGGGGCATGGGGGTTCAAATTCCACCGAAGTCCTCTTTTAAATGCTTTCTTCTTTTACTGAATCATGAAGTGCTAACACATAGTTGATGCATCAGGAGTAATGATTATGTCTTCATTCCCTGGTAATACTTGAGAATTGCTGGTAGTTGGCACAGTTCAAATAAGCCACTAGGCTGCTCTTATTTAACTCTCGTAAGTAACTGAATGACTAGCAAATTACACTTCTCTCTCATGTACTGTACTGCTTAGATCTTGCACAGTTTCCAGTATCAGAGCCTTTATATTTCTGCAAATTTAGAAATTTAATCATGGACTTGGTGTTTATGACATTGTCAGGTCACTATTTATGCCATACATTGTGCACCCTTCATCTTAGAGTTTTGCCAGACCCTGTACCACCCTGTCTGCATCATCTGAGGGGCTCCTCTCTGCAGACTGAAAATCACACATGTCTGTGAAAGACTGTGAAATGCATATTTGGAAGCTGAACTGTCAAACATACATTTTCTGATGACTTAATCAGAGATTTATATGGACCCACAGCCCACGGCCAAACACCCAAGAACCCCCCCAGCACACACAGAGGGAGTGGAGCAGTAATGTGGAAGAATGGAACTTTGAACCAGCAAGGACCTGCAGGAGGAAGAGACTTCCCCTGGAGGCTGAGGTGCCCTCACAGAACCACTTCACTGCTCTGGAAAGTGAAGAGGAAAGACCTGTCAGATCAGGATTGTTGCTGGAACTGAGCAAGGCAGCTCCATCTGCTCCCTGTGTAACGACCTGTGCAGCTGAGAAAAGGTGACAGTGGGTGACTCTTCCACGAGGTATGGAGGGAGGCACCTGTGTGCTCTCAAGAGAGGTGAGCTGCTTACCCTCATACAGCCCACTATTACCCACTGCTGCTGGTTCACGTGGGCACCAGTGACACAGCCAGGAGCAGCCTGAGGAGTATCAGGAAAGATTAGAGAGCCCTGAGCATGGTGATAAGGGACTCTGGAGTGCAGGATGCTCTTTCATCAGTCCTGCTAGAATTGCAGTCAACAGCTCAATGTCCCAGTCCAACAGCTCATGTCAGTATTGGGACTGGTGCTGCTTAACACCTTTGTCAGTGACATGGACAGTGGGACTGAGTGCGCCCTCAGCAAGTGTTCTCATGACACCCAGCTGTGTGGTGTGGTCGACACACTGGAGGGAAGGGATGCCATCCAGACGGTCCTTGGGAGGTTTGAGAGGTGGACTTGTGTGAACCTCATGAAGTTTAATGAGCCCAAATGAAAGGTCCTGTATGTGGGGCAATGCCAAACACCAGTACAGGCTGGGCAGAGAATGGATTGAAAACAGCCCTGAGGACAAAGACTTGGACATGACCCAGCTCACAGCCCCGAAAGCCAAACCTGTCCAGGGCTGCATGAAAAGCAGTATGGGCAGCAGGGAGAGGGAGAGGACTGTCCTCCTTTGCTCTACTCTCAAGAGACCCCACCTGAGATACTGCATCCAGCTCTGGCACCCTCAGCACAGGAAAGACATGGGTTTGTTGCAACAGGTCCTAAGAAGGGCCACAAAAATTATCAGAGGGATGGAGCACCTCTTCTATGAGGACAGACTGAGAGAGTTGGGGCTGTTCATCCTGGAGAAGAGAAGGCTCTGCGGAGACCTTACAGCAGCCTTCCAGCCTACCTAAAGTGAGCCTACATGAAAGCTTGAGAGGGGCATTTTACAAGAGATAATGTCTTTAAACTCAAAGAGAGTAGGTTTAGGTCAGGTATTAGAAAGAAATTATTTTTGTGAGGTGGTGAGACACTGGAACAGGTTGTCCAGAGAAGTTGTGGATGACCTATGCCTGGATGTTCTCAAGGCCAGGTTGGCCTGAGATCTAAGTAATCTTGTCTAGTGGAAGGTGTCCATTCCTGTGGCAGGGGGTTGGAACTAGATGTTCTTTAAAGTCCCATTCCAACCCAAACCATTGTAGGATTCTATGGAAATCTATAGAGGAAAAAAATAAGCAGGCTTTAACTGCATAGAAAATTTAAGTGTGAACATGACACTGGATGTGATAAACACATTACACTTAAATTAGAATATGATCAAAACAATAGCATTTCCTTCTTTGACATCAAAGGTCTTTAGCTCTGCTTTGACATTTGTTTCTCATAAATCCCCTTTGCAGTTAATGCAGCAGCTGAATAATGATCCATGACAACAGCCAAATCTATTGATATCTCTTAAATAATTGGTTCTGAATAAAGGCAACACACCAATACAATATGGATGACTGTGGCTAAACATTTATATATAAAAGAAGACCTGGACAGATCCTCAGCTTGGATGCCAGGTAGCATTATTTAGCTTGTGCTTTACACTGCTGCCTGCTCACAGCCTTTCTGGCTTGCCTTGGAATCAGCTGGCTGTGGGAAGCTCAGAAAGAGATCCAGGAAATGAACAAACAGCCAAGCAGCGTAGATAATCACGGGTGCCTTGAGCCTGCTGTCTGGCCCCATTTGTCTAGTAGCCTAGACATAACCTAAGTAGCCATGCAACTCATCCAGCCTATTCATGTTCTGAGAAAGAACCTGAAATTAAAGTGAGAGGAAGAAGTGCAAGGTTCATAGCCCTTTTTTTCCCCCTAGCAGTTTTAAAAGAAACACAATTAAAAGGATACTTCTGCCGAAAATGTGCATACCTATGGCAGAGACTGAGCATCATTTCCTTAGCCTCATTTTTGCAGTTGAAGAAAAATAAACCAAAACCAAATAAACCCCATGTCCTGCAGGTAAGTATCCTCGTGCAGCATCTTACTGTGCAATGAGATGTGTGTACACAGCTTTATCTGGAAACAGTGTAAGTTTTAGATCTTTCAAGACAGAAAAGAAACCAGAGGCTTACCTTCCTAATAATATATGCTTGGACATCTTAAGAAACTATATTTAGGGAGTGCAATGGTCTGGCCAGAAATGAAAACTGGCCCAGTAGTCTCCCTTCTCTGATAATGAATCTTCATCCCATGCTCTGAAACTTGAATGCATCAACAATGTGCCCTTTCTTACTACACTCTGCTCTGCCTGAATAGGATTTGAGTCTCCATTGGACTTGGCCCTTTGAGCCTTTGAACTTGGCCCTTTGTGAAGAAGAGCCCAGTACAGGATATTCACCACATCTGGCTTCATGGCCAGTAATTATTGCCACCTGAAGTATAGTGGGAAGGTTGTTAACCACTAGAGAACAAATTGCTACAGTCCCACAGCTTATCTTTGGTATGCTTTTCAACTTTTATATGTCTAGATTAAAGTCAACTTTTTGCAGACTCTTGCCACATGCATAGAAACTGCTTTTATTTATTAAGCTTGATGCCATTATTTTCACCCTGAAATGTCATTCAGAGTTTTCTATTCACGTTTCTTAAGCATTTCATTACTGGTCAACTCAGGGGCCAAATAAGTAAGCAATGGGTTTGAACATATGGGAAAACCTGATCCTTGCTGCCAAGGAGTTAAAGTATTAAAGTGCATAAGCCATTTCCTGTAACAGTTGTCAGGCTAATTTTCAGTAAATTACTTAGTCCATGTGTTTATTATTCAGATATAAACCCACAGACTCGGCATGAAAATGGCATTACACTGCTGTAATCACAGACTAATCTTTTAGCACTAGGGCCCTACACCCCCAAAATGCATCACTAACAAAACAGTAGCTTATGAGCAAGTTAATTCACACTGTATTGCACCATCCAGTCATGAGGGTAACATTAATAGGCACTGTTGCTGCACACCTCCACGTAATTCCATAAAAATCAGAATACTCCTTAGTAAATAATGATACAATGGGAAAAGATTGAATTTAAAACATAGAATGAAATTCAATACAAAGAAAATCATCTTCATTGCAAATATTTTCCATACCTGATAACACTTCTGCAGCTCTTGGTGACCAGCTCCCCTGCTCTGTGCCCAGTGCATGACAGCCAGCCTATTACTTAAAGTATTTGGCATAAGGGACATAGCAGTGCCTATAGATAATGGGGGTTTTTTTCCTATCTGATAATTCTAGATTATGTTTAGATTTTGAGTGGTGTTAGATGATGAAAGTGTTTTAGAAAGTCAAAATAATTTAGTAACCTCTGAAGATCAACACCTGCTAGGAAATGTTAAATTCAAGTTGGCTTTCCATTAGCCCCACGTCTCATATTGTGATTCAGTTTTAGATTGATCCCTCATATCATGGCATTACATGGAGTGCTCTTGAGCCTGAGCTGAATGTACACTAAGCTAAGATACCACTTCACCATCCCTGGTTTCTAGCAATGAGAAAGCACATTCTTGGCTAGTTTCATAACACAGGTACCCTAGGCTGCTGTTTCTGAGGTTTATTTCACTTTGAAAGCAAAGTGAGCACTGGAGAAAGTAAAAGACTGATTCTCTTGGGTTTTACCATTAAAAAAATAGAAAAGTAATATTAATAAAGTAAAAATGCATCATGCAAGCCTCACCTTTTAGTATTTTACAGAAACCATGCTCAACTGATGTCATAATTGAAGAAGAAACTGCAAATCAACTCATAGGACCATGAGCATACATTTGCTGTTAACAGAAAGACTCTCGGGGACTTCAGTTAGTACTGGATCGCAGTCTTCATATTTACATTTAAAAGTATTCCCCTCTGTATCCTTACACAAATTATTAGCCTATTCAAACTCAATGAAAGGTAAGTGGAAGATGAAAAAGTATGCTTTAAATATCTGACAGAGGGTGATTAAAGAAGGGCAATTTTGAGAGCTGTCACTCTGGCACTTCCTTCTGGCTTTTCAGAAGGCTTTTTTATCAGGGGGATATCCCCTCTTAGTTTCTGGTAATTTTGTATCCAACCACTTGGTGAATCAAAAAGAAAAAGAAATATGTTCCTCTGAATTCAAATGAATGTACAAGACAGAACAATACAGAAGAGAAAGTATCTTTCATTATACAGTGCGTCTGGAAAAAAACCAAGCACAAAACCAAAAAGAAAACCACACACAAAACAACCACAACCAAAAAACCCCTGTTGTTGATGTCTAAATGTTTATATATTCACCTGTTGCTCTCCCACTATCTTCCTAAATTTTTTAATTTGCAAGAACAAGATAGGAAAAAGCAGTCACTAATGATGAAATGCTTTATCTGGATAAAACACCTTGTTCCAGTAAGTAGCATTTTCCTCTCTCTTTAGAGCGCACAGCCTTTATTTCAAAAATTAATCTAATAGCTGTTGTTTTCCAGTAATTCAAACTAGTCATAAAAGTATATTTAATTATTGTATAATCAGTGGCATAGGATAAATGTGTTCTACTCAGTTGCATTTCCATGAAATCAGACTTTTCTGACACTTTAAAATGCCTGTAGTGGACTCAGAAAAAGCTGTGTAACTGGTCTAAAGCAGAAAAAGCTAGATGAATGCACTAGTAGAATCAGAGAATCACAGAATAAACTGAGTTGGAAGAGACCATCGGGATCATCAAGCCCAACTCCTGGTTCTGCACAGGACACCCCAAGAGTCACACCATGTGCCCAAGAGCACTGTCCAAATGCTTCTTGAACTCTGTCAGGCTTGGTGCCGTGACCGCTTCCCTGGGGAGCCTGTTCCAGCACCCAATTACACTTTGGGTGAAAAATCTTTTTCTAATACTCAACCTAAACCTCAGGGGAGGTTTTGGTTCACACAGCTTCAGGCCATTCCCACAGGTCCTGTCACCGTCACCACAGAGAAGAGATCAGTGCCTGCCCCTCCGCTTCCCCTCATGGGGATGTTGAAGACCACAATGAGGTCTCCCCTCAGTCTCCTCCAGGCTGAACAGAACAAGTGACCTC
Organism: Corvus cornix cornix; assembly: GCF_000738735.6. NCBI lineage: Eukaryota > Metazoa > Chordata > Aves > Passeriformes > Corvidae > Corvus > Corvus cornix. Next base: position 100,525,819 of record NC_046332.1, on the reverse strand, counting down.
AGCCACTCCTCAAACGGCTGCCCCTCAAGACCCTGCAAGGAGAAGTTGAATAATGGCACAACTATCTTGATTCACAATGTCTTCTGAAACATGGTAAACAAATATTATCCCCAGACTAATATCAAAGCCAGATAGAAGATCCCTAGTTTAAACCATTGCTTCAGTGGCCTCTTTCATGATAAAAAGTTCTTTCCTTAAAATACGGAAAGTGTTATGAATCAGGTACTTATTCAGCATTTCATACATTCTTCCATTTATTTGATTTAGAATATCAGTATTGTACAATAGGCCTTACCCCCAAAATTATCTCAAACATACTTATGAATGTTAAAAACTGAAACAATTTATTATGGACACAGTAAAGACTCAGTAAAAATAAAATCTTTTTACACTAACTTCAAGCAAAATAAATTTATTTTGACTCCTTTGCAGCTGTCCTTATTCTTTAAAAGGAAGAAGTATGCAATATAGAACAATAAGTATTTTCAATTTTTTTGAAACATTAATGAGACTTGGGCAACTAGAACATGGATATTGACTAATAAACAGAGTTATCAGCTGACAAGGTTTTGACTGGTGATGTGAAGGTCAAAACTGCATGACCTAACTCTCTAGTTCTAAACTCTGAGGTCCAAAATACCATTCAAATGAATATAGCAAAGAACAAGAACTTTCAGGCCTCTCACCAGAAGACTGAGAGCTCTGGGAGAGCTCACAGACACGACATTACGAGAACGCTTTCAAGATCTGCTTATCAGTTCAAACTGCCGCAAAGTACCATCCTGCTCTGGAGCGTGACTTAAGGAAAAAATCAAAAACCAAAATATGGCAGATGCTTTGCCAGGGAGGGTTCATAGGTGTCAACAGGCAGCAACTTCACTTTGGTAATGCCAACAAAATACAGGACTCAGAGGGGAGAAGTGTCTGTCGAAGAGCTCAGCATGCACCAACCACACAGTACTGTGCACACCCTACCTGCTGTGCACACCATACCTGCTCTACACACTTGACTATGAGGGGAGCAAAGCTACGAACCTGTTTCCTATGTTTTTCATGAAATGGCTGTAGACACATACTGGGGAGAAATAGAGAGCTGTCTCTAAGACATGTATGTTCATGGGACTGTTGCTATTACTGTTTTTCGTCTGAGATACAAGAGATGAAGATTTTTTAGTGCCCCTTCCATTTAAAGAGCAAGAATAAGTTCTTAAGGATTGATACCTTGCTCAATTCATGCAATTTCTGCCTTCATTTATGTTTCCTGAAATTTCACTGATACACATGCAAACACAAAATGAATGTGACAGATTAATGCAATATTACATACTATAAGCTGATGTGAACACCAGTTCAGGAACTCAATAAGCACTTTGAAAAATACTCTGAAATTAAGACTTTCGACTTCACTGACTCGGTTTTTTTAACTTACCAGCTTTCAAACCTTTGGATCTGAAATCCATACTACTTTGCTCCTCACTCAGGCATAGGAAGCAGTCAAAAAAGGCACTTTGTTCTAAATCTTGTAATTTGCACATGTGGAACAGAGAGAAGAAACTGATCTTTGATCTAAATTTAATTAAACACTTTTCTCATTGACATGTGAGCTTCTTCTCTCCTTAGAGTTCACTCACTGGCTAAGAAACGATTATTTTTTCAAGCCATTATCAACCTTCACAGCACTGCTAAAAAGGCTTAATACAGGAAAAAATGCATTTCAGTGACCAAAGCTAATAGATATGAGTTTCAAATGTATATTGGCATAAGATTTGTTAAGGGAGAAAGCATTTGATCGGTTTTCAAAGTAAACCATATTCTGAGCTTTAAATTGGAATAGAGGAGATGATTTTGGTGGAATTATAGAACTCTCCCAAAATGCTAAATATTGGCAATGAAAACTTCTCTCCCAACTCCTTTCATAGAAAGCCACAAGATATTCTGTGCTCTCTTCTGTAGGGATTTACAGGACTACAGCAAGGAAAACTTGCTTTGAGTAATAATGTTTGCAAAAGAATCTTCCAGTACACAGCTTTCTTTGTGCAGGGATGGTGGTGATGATGTTCCAAGTATCAGTCCAAATTTTGGGAGAAAAAGGGGACTGTCATGGAAATGCCGAACAGAATACAGTTTCTATCTTTTATAGGGATCCTGAGACATTGGTTCTTATAATTCATTCAGCATTTGCAGGATAAAATCTGTGTACATTCCTTGAGTTCCCCCTACCTTGGGGAAGAAGCTTTTACTTCTTTGAGTTGAAAGAAAACATAGATTTCTTTTTTCTTCCAACTGCTATAAAGAAGACAATATCTCAGCATGGAAGTTTTAATGATAATGTCTTTGTGGCTTAAAAATTTCAGGAACAACACATCTCATTTGGTTTTAGTGTGAAGCCCATAATCCTAATGACTATGTTAATTTAGTAAGGTCTTCAGAAGCATTTTTTGACAGCTGAACATTACTGTCATGTCAAAAGAGGGTTTTCAAGCTCTGGACCCTTATTACCTACACTGGTCTCCTAGTCCACCCCACGGATCAACTGTTCTCCATGCCACTGTAAGACTGGAAAACTGAAGTTATTGAAAACATAACCTAAACCCAGAGGTTAAAAACCCCTCAAAACCTATAATTTGTCCCAAAAGTTATCAATTAATTAATTAGAAGTCTTAGAAAACTTACCTTTAAAATTTGGTCTGATTCTAGCATCATACCCCGATGTCCTTCCCATCAATTTGTCCAAAAAATCTGAAGGAGACAGGGTCTGTGAGGGGGATTTTCCAGATCTTGAATCATGTTCTTTACAGAAAGTCGTCCTAAATAAATTATTAGCCACCATTAGCTAATATTTAGCTTGTATTGTATTCGAGTCATGGAGAAATTACAGCACTAAATAATATTGTCTCTATCGAGTGAAGGTAGCAATTAATATTTTTAAAGAGCAACACACTCTACCTTTCATCTGAAAACTTTATTCTAGAAATAAAGATGAGTTTTAGGTATCATGCATGAACACAATTTTCTGTTCAGAAAAAATCTTAGCTTTAAAAATAAATTTTTTACAGTTTTAAGACTTTAGAAGATTCAATTTACTCTTCACCTTAACATCTTAGAGTGACTTTGATACCCTACTGTATATCATTATTTTAGTTACATGGATGCTGTTAAAATGTTATGTTAACACTGGTTTAAGGTGGTCTTAAACTTCCAAACAACAGCCAGCAACACTTAAAAAAGCAACACTGAAAAATACCGCGTTTGTTAATGTCGGGAAAGATACAGATAGAAAAAAAATTGGTTTTTACAGATGCTACCCAAAAAAGATTTAAATCATGCTAGAGAGTGTCTGGATTCTTTCCCAACCTGGCAAAAAAGGTTCCAGAGTCATTCACAACCAATCTTAGGGGGGTTTCACCCCCCACTCGATGAGCATTGAGTAATAAATTTTATTATGGTATTTATATGTGAGTCTTTGAACACATCTATTTAAGAGCAAACTTCTGGTACCATATCATGTGTGTGAAATGATGTATACACAGCACATTGCATATTGCAAGCACATTAGATATTGCAGAGAAAGACAGTTTAGGAGTTCCCCATGGTTGTTCCCCAGGGAGAAAGAAACTAGGATGAAAATGGTCATATTTGGTGTGTAGAGGCACGGACTTAATAATAAAACATTACCTTGCTTCTTAAACAACCAATTTCATTGTCTCTGTTTCCACTTTATCTTTGAGCTAAATTAAAAGTAATTCTGACTGTGACTTCTTAACCACTCTCTGTTTAAATATTTGCCCAAAGGAAACCTCTCAGTTTCAGGAGTCTTTCATGGGGTATTTTCATGCATCTACACGCAAGTAGAAAAAAATCACATATACATGTGATCATCTGAAATGAGAAGCAAATATCAAATCCTTTCTCTCACTACAAAAGAGAAACAATTCACTAGAATTGTTAAAAGGCAAGGTGATAGTAAATTCTCGTGGTGTGATTCCACACATTTTTTCAGGTTCCATTTATAGGAGGCGGTTGCTTCTTTTTTTGCTTTTGTCAATGACAGGGTGCCATTACAAATATCTTTAATATTTAATACACAGCAGATGATATATCCAACTTAAATAATGAAATAATTCAGTTAAGAAAATAAAAACTGGAAAATAATATGCTACACTTCTTGCTAGACAAATTACTTCTGTTTTCATTCAGAGCCCACTAGCTATGAGTCGTGTCGTGAACCCAGGCTCACAAATATAAACACGGTTCCACTCTGTCACTATATGTATACCTCATTACTCTTAGAAAAGCACTTTTCCATGCAAATACATCTGTCTGTGCAGATGCACAGCAGCATACAGTACTGTAATGAATCTCATCTTAAATGCTATTCTGGTTAATAAGACGGACCTGTTTGCTTAGTACCACAAAAAAGTCAATAGCTGAAGCAAAAGCTCATGAAATGTTAAAAAAAATTTCAGAAACCCTGGTACTTTAAGTGAACACAATACTAGTCTGATCCAGGGTTTTCCCAAAATCAGAGGGCTGGTTCTCTAATTTCAAATAACTACATCCCTGACAAAACTGGTACAATCATTTCCAAAGACTGAAGAGGGGGAAACCAAAGCAACTTCCTAAACAACCTCTGCCGAGAGCTGAGAATTTGCATTTTGGAAGAAAAGCCGAAGAAAGTGTTCTTAGCTATACTGATATACAGTGAAAAAACCCCACATCTTTGCATCATAAAATGGAAAATAGAACACCCAAACTTGAGATTATTATTTTTTGTGTTTGTTACCAAGCAACGAGTCTCTGAGTGTAAAAAGGGATAGTCTATATAGAATGAACACAAAACACTCTCAAATACAGCAAACAAACTAGGCTATTGTGACGTAGTATCTTTATAGTTACGATTCTCACAACCTTTTGACAAATATTATTACAGAGTGGTATCACCTACCTGAAGTGGTTTGTCTCTAAGAAAAATGCAAACAAGGTTGTCAAAATTTTCACTAGCTGCCGGTTCATTCCTCCTGCTTTCTGTGATGATTTGGAAATATCCCAGAAACGATTCCAGAGAGATGCAGGGAAAAAGTAAGCTGCTGCTGCCTAGATTTCCAAATTCAGCAATAATTTAATTTTCTTGACAATCAGGAAGAGAAGGTCTGGATCTCTACAAAGTAGGGGTAAAAGAGAAGTGCCAGTCCTTGGAATCATGGTCAGGTCAAGCCTAGGCTCATCTCCAGCAGTCAGCACAAAAGAGATAAGGCATCAGACACAGTCGTTCCCCCCGACTTGCTTTTGGTGATGGAGGGGAAAAAACAAAAGCAACCAAATAATAAGAAGAAAAGAAATGGAAAGAAAGGGCGGGGGGGGGGGGGGGGGAAGGAAAAGAAAAGAAGAGAAAACCCAACTATGCGAGGAGCATCAGGCAAAAGGGAACAGCGCTGAGAGCAGTTCTGTTTTCCGTATGTTTTATTCCCCTTTCGCTTTGAAAATTAGTATTTATGAACGGTGGTGGGGCTACTGGGTCGCTCTGCTTTTCCCCTCTTTGGGTAGGGAAGCGTCGGCGTTGCGGGGAGGGAGGGAGGGTGTGAGGGAGGGGGGATGTAGGGACGGAGGGAGCGGGGAACCCCAGCGCTGCGCCGGAATGGGGCGGGCGGGAGCGCACGGATTCAGCGCTCGGACAGCTCCGCGTCCGCGCTGCGCATGCGGGGGGGGGGGCCGTGTGCGCGCCCGGGGGCGTGTGCGGGCTCTGTGCCGGGGGTGTCTGCGAGCGGTGTGTTGGCTGCGGGGCGCTCCCGGGGTGCTCCTGCGTGAGCGGGGGGCTGCGATGGCGGGGTGCGTGTGTCTGTGTGGGTGGGTGGCTATCAGCGCGGTGTGCTGGCGAGCGCGGCAGTCACGCGTGGGGCGGGTGCGAGTGCGCTCTGCCGCCGCTGGGGGCGCTGGCGCGCCGCGGGCACGGCCCCGGCCGGGCGGGAGCCGCCGCCGCCTCTCGCTCCCCGCGTGTCCGCGGCCGGGAACGCGGAACTGCGCGGAACTGCGCGGAACTGCGCGGAACTGCGCGGAACTGCGCGGAACTGCGCGGAACTGCGCCCCTTCCACCCCGCCCTGCGCAGGGCACCCGCCCCGAAAAGGGGCGGCTGAGACGGGGACCCCATCACCGTGTTTGAATATCGAAAGTGGGGGTGTCGAGAGGAGGATGCCAGGCTCTTGTCGGTGGTGCCATCCTCTAGGAGGAGAGGCGCCAGGCAGAAGCTGATTACACCTGGACACGAGGAACTTTACTGTGAGAGACTGTCCTGAGAGGGTGTGGAGTGTCCCTCACTGCAGATATTCCAGAAACAGTCTGGACACAATCCTGTGCCATGTGCTCTAGGATGACCCTGCTTAAACAGGGAGGTTGGACCAGGTGACCCACGGCGGTCCCTTCCAGCCTGACTGATTCTGTGATTCTGTGACAGGTGTGGAAGAGGATGGTCCTCACAACAGGCGCTGGCTCCTCTCATGGGAGCTACTCTACAGAGACCCAAGTGGGTGTGAGGAGAAGGAGTAATAAAGAGCTGTCTGAGGGGAGCTTGTGGAGAAACCACAGGGACAAGATTGCATAGTCTCCATTTCCAGTTGGTTTTATTTCCCCGTGGCTTAGAGAAGACAATTCAGCAGCTTTCTAGGGGATGTTGCTATCTCTAGACCTGACACGTGGGAGGGAGATCCTTCTCTTTTTATACATGGGATGTTGAAGCAGAGGATGTAATTACCTGAGACTCCACAGATGGCCAGTGCCAGAGTAGGTGTGAGGCACAGCTTTGGTATTCTCCACAGTCACAGTCCTATGTCCTTCCCACAACTATTCCCACAATTGTAATTGCTCAGTTAGAGGTCCTTGTGTTAAACCCAAGCTGTCAATGAGGAGTCATGTAGTTCAAGAGGAAGAAAATAATAACTTGTTCCTCTGAAACACAGATGGTGGCCAACAGAAGCTCTGCTCAACACAGTACAACCCTTTAAGCATTTTGGTTACATGGTTTTAAACAGGGAGCTGGGGAATCTCATCTTGCAATATTCAAGGTATATAAAATGCTTTTTCCTCTGCTATTACCATGCTTTGTCCTCTCTACCACCATTGTTTAGTGTCTGATTCTGTATGCTCTGCTTCAACCTGAGAAGAAGCTGGATGCTTCTTCACCAGTTCAATTTGTTCCTATTGAAAAAGCCTAAATGTTGTGAAAATCCAAATCAAATCTATTTCAACAATGTGGAAATCAATTCCTGCAAAGAAGTTGGGATTTTTATCCATCCTGCACTCTCAAAACAAATGAGATATTGTTCTTTCTTCAGTTTTAGGTTCATCTGTATTTTTTAAATCCAGCTGTATTCTCCTGCCACAGAACCAGTCCACCTGAACACTGCTTCACTTCCACAAAAGTATTTGCACACACACACATTTCTCATATCTCCAAGTAAAAAACCTACTGCTTCATGACAGATACTGTTACCATGTGTCTAGTCATCTCAAAAAAAAATGCTTCTGAGAAAGAGTTGTTCTGTTCACACATTAGCAAGAGATCAAAGCCACATACTGTTCATTAAATGAAACTAAGTTGTTGCATTTTGTTTGTTTATTTTAGTTTAATAAGGTAGGACGTATTTGATAAAAGTAGAAATTAAATAAAATATATAAAATTTAAAAATATAGAAAATCGTAGAATGGTTGTGGTTGGAAGGGACCCTAGACATCATCTAGTTCCAACCTCCCTGCCATAGGCATGGACACCTTCCACTAGACCAGGTTGCTCAAAGCTCCCCCCAACCTGACCTTGAGCACATCCAGGGATGGAGTGTCCATAACCTCTCTGGGCAACTTTTTGCAATACCTCACCACCCTCACAGTAAGGAATCTCCTCCTAATATCTAATCCAAACCTGCCCTCTTTCACTTTAAGGTCTATCACTACATGTCCTTGTAAAATGTCCCTCTCCAGCTCTCTTGTAAGCTCCCTTTAGGTACTGGAACGTGCTGTAAGATCTCCCTGGAGCCTTCTCTTCTCCAGGCTGAACAAGCCCAACTCTCTCATAGGAGAGGTGCTCCCTCCCTCCAGTCATCTCAATCATCTTTATGGATTCCTCTGGACTTGCCCCAAGAGGTCGATGTCCTTCTTGTTCCGGATGACCCCCTGAACCTGGACACAGCACTCCAGGAGGGGTCTTACAAGAGCAGAGGGGGAGAATCACCTCCCTCGATCTGCTGGTCACACTGCTTTTGGTGCAGTACAGGATGTGTTAGGATTTCTGAGCTGCAAACACACATTGCCAGCTCAAATCCAGCTTCCTGTCCACCAACACCACAAAGTCCTTTTCCTCAGGGCTGCTCTCAATCCATCCTCTGCTCAGCCAGTATTTGTACTTGGGATTTCCTTGATCCAGTGCAGGACCTTGTTCTTGGTCTTGTTGGACTTCACAAGGTTCATGTGGCCCACCTTTCAAGCCTCTCAAGAACCTTGAGGATGGCATCCCATCCCTCCAGAGTGTCAATCACACCACACAGCTGTCATCATTAAGCTCGTTTGAGGGTGCACTCCATCCCACCATCCATGTCGCTGTCAAAGATGTTAAAATCAACCTTATTAGTGATTTTTAGGTACGAACGCTAGATAATGCAACATTTTATGCACAAAAGATTGAAATAACTGAAAGAGCAGCCCAAAGTTTCAAATGTGAGCTAAATCCCTTATTGCCTTAACTGCTGAGTCTGTGTTGGTGGCATAAATTAAGGTCCAGTAGAAGAAAGGCTGCTGAATTTGCTTTTATTAAAGCTATCAATGTTTATCATTAGACACTGAGTGCTGATGCTGAATCACTGCACTGTAACATCACCTAACCCCTTCAAAAGATAGGTCTTCCTACTGTCATATTAAAGAAGAGAGGTTGAGTTATGTCTCTTACTGCAGTGTCTCATTCTGAGAAATAAAGCTCACAAAGCCGTATCCAGAAATACTGGAAATACTTTGTTGAGTCAACAAAGAAGTGCATTTCAAAGTTCATGCTTGTTCCCATCTAGATAGGAACCCAGTAACAGTGCTGTATATTTTTACCTTAGGTTGAGATAAATGGGAAAATTGGAAAGCATGGTTTCTATCAGCTGCAGGAAAAATCTATGTCTCTTTAACCTGCACTGCCACCTGCTTAAAAGTGTGGGGAATCTCAGAACTGCTTGCAGAGTTCCTAGAGCAGAAGTCACTGAATACAGCAGATGTCTTTCCAATGAGTCTGTTAATATGGATTTTTTGACATGACATGCTTTTAAAGACCTATAAATGTTCATTACCCTTTTTGGTAATGGCAAGTAACTGAACATTTCCTTAAGTTTTCTAACTAGAAAAAACCTACTTAAAAGTCTGTTTTCCAAGATTTAGCTGCCACTGGCCATTTTCTGAACTTCATGGCTATTTGAAATGCTAAATAACTATATGTCTAAGCTAAATAAAAATTGCAGGAAGTTCTTCAAAGCATACTTCCCTCAATTGATGTGGGCTTTTTAAAAACATGGTGAGAGATGTCATGATGAAAATTTTAAGTATCTGCTCCATCATTCTGTAGACCTCCAAAAGTCTGGTTTTCAGTGAGATATTACTCAGCATGGTTGTTACGTGGAATTGCCAAGCAAAACCTAGTAATTAAGGGTTGAAAATAGTCTGTTACTGATGCTTATTGCAGTAACAGCAGCAGTCATTCAAATAGTTATTTGCTTGAAATTCTGAGGGCTCAAAGCAAACTTTGTCTCTGATCGAAGGGTTCCGGGTTAAGCTCCCATCTATACTGGAGGGAATGGGGATCAGATTTCAGTCCATTACCACCTTTTTGTGAATTATCACATGAAAAAGTTCTTACTTTCAGCTATTCTTGCAACACAGTTTCTCCTCATCCTCCTCTCATAAAAAAACAGTTGTTCATAGTTGTTTTGAGTACTGTAAGTCTCCAAGCTGTCATTCACTCACAATTAAATAGTGTTTATCAAATGTGCACCCGATGGTGAGGGATGATTCACAGCTCCTCAGAGCAGGGGGGACATTTGGGAGCACAGTGCCCAGATGTACATGGCGCTTTCTGGTGTTCCCCTCCTGTGCCAGAACCAGAGCTATGAGCAGTAGTGCCACTGATGTGCAGCAGTTTCTGGATGAGCTGTGTATGTTCAATTGCACAGATGTGATTTCTTTTCAGTGTCACTCATCTGTTATCTCCCACAACACATTTCTGACAGCAGAAGTGTTGCAAATGAATAGGAGTCAAAGACTCCCACCTGGGATTGGAGGGGAGGCTTGTAAAATGGCACAGCAATGTGCATGAAGACAAGATGGAAATGTTTTCAGGTGAAAAGGCTAAATAACACATCCCTGTGGTTTCCCAGGCATATACAGAAGCTTAATAATCATGCCAAATATGGCATATTATTTCAAGTATGAGCTAATTCAGTCCAATTTCTCTATTCCACCTGAGTTTCTTAAGCACTAACTACTGGGCAGAAAATAGGACAGAATTACCCTGTTTCCATGCAAATGGTTTTATAACAGTTAGTTGATGGAACATGATCTATGTTTGTTTGCATTGTTTATGCATTTCTGAAAACCTAAGAAATGGAAGAAATAAGGTCATACCTCTTTCTCAAATTATGATAAATAAGGGATCCAGAAGCATGCTTCTGAGAGAACAAGATCCATCACTTCAAATATGCAATTAGTATTTATCAGAAGAGAAAATTCAATATAACTTTCAAAATGGTACATCAAATTATCATAATTGTTGGATGTTGGTTAACAATGACAAGTGTATTTCAATACAGTGCCAAATATAAATGAATCAAGAGTACAGTCTATGTAAAATGTCCAATTATAGTTAAGGCAAAAAAGAACAAAACAAAAACCTGAAGGTAATCTAATGTGACTGCATGTTGAGCTAAGGATAAGAAACCAACTGGCCTGGATTTTGAACCATACATAACTGTGTATGAACCATAACAAATTGTGTAAAGGATTAAACAATGTAATTAAATCCTGTTTCTTTTTAATTTTGAGAATTCTGTTAATAAGAAGTCTCTTTCAGTGAATGACAGTGATAGCCTTAGTTATGTTAGGACAAGGCAATAACTAGATGTTCAGCTGTCCAATATGAAAACAAATGTTTTATTTAAAATATTTTTATACCTGGCATTAACAGACATCACAAAGCATTTGTCAGTAAAGCTCCATTTTGTATATATGCAAAATATTTTCACATCCTTCCATCTTTTTTTTTTTTTTTTGGTTATTACTTGCCATATTATCTCTAAATTTAAAAAAAAAACTCTCCCATAGAAATTCCTTATTGTTCTTTATTATGCAGTTTTTCCTTTTAAATAATAACAAACAGAGCTGGAAAGCGAGCATAATAAATTTATTTTTAATGGAATTAGGTAATTTAAATATATTGCTTGTATCAAGTTTACTTCCTATACCTGAATTTTGTTTTCTGAAATGTTGAATATATTTTGTAAATAATATACATAAATAATAATTTATGATATATGCATGTATTTCTCTTTGTATTATAAAGCACCTTATAATATCAATTCCTGGTGTGATTTTTTACACTGCAAAAGAAACAAAGAATGAACTAAATCTCATTTGGAAATTTGTTGTCTCCTCTATTGAAGGTCTGGTAATTTTACAGTGTCGTTATGTAGGGAACTACTTCAACTTCACCAGCCGGCTCAAGTAGGTCCAGCTATTGAGTTCTGGCATTATTATAGTCTTGGTTTTCATGATTTGTAACACTTTACTCCTCGTGTGGTACCAGTGGTACCATTACAGAACAGGAGAGCATTTCATACAAATAAAGTAAAAATATCTGGCATTTGGAATTTGCTAATGTTTTAAATAAGGAGAAAATATGAATAAGTTATTTATGTTTCAGTCTGACAGTAGAAGAAGGAAAGAAGGTTAAAATGAGCAACTCATTCAGTCCTTGACCTTCAGCCCCAGTATGTAATTCATATTGGGAGGGGCTGTCAGATACTCTAACAGGAGGAAAAAACAGTAGTCAGAAACAGCACAAAATTGTCTCATTTCCCCTTTCTTATTTCCTCCTGGCAATTCAGATATGAATCTGAATAATTCCTAGCACTTTGTGTCATTTATGACTTAAATTCCTTAAGACAGCATGTACCATATATTGTATTTCAAGAAAGTATCCAAAGAGGACCCTTTCACCCAAGGCAATCTGGTCATGATGAGAAAATCTGTCTTTAACGTTAAACTGGTGTCTTGGTTTTTTAAATCTTCTCTTGTGAAACCAGAACCTCCTTACTTGGAAATACTGGTTGGCTTACAGGCAGGGATCCCAGTAGCCAGAAGTGATTCCAGACCATTCCAGCAGCGCATTTCTCCCTCTCTGCCCTGTGCTACTTCAGTTCATGATAGCCAGCAGGCAAAGAAGATGGCATGAGTTGACAGGGTAGTGTCCATTGCCTGTCTTTGTGTAGGGTCAGGGACAGGGAAACAGCAAATAACCTTGTTTGCTTCTACACACTTACACCCAAAATATAGTTGAATGAGTTGTGAGATAAGCTCTTGTTCCTTTGAATGAGTCTGGGCTTTGGATCACCACCCTTAGGTCATCATTGCTACAGGAAAACAGACTCTTGTTGTGATGTCACTTGAATGGAAACATCAGTTACAATTTTAACAAAACACATCATGTGCAAATGGGGATCACTAAGTGGGGCCACTCAAAAGGAAAAGCAATTGTTTGAACTAAGTTATGTTTATGTTTACTGTATATGAACCTGTATTCAACAAATTTATTGTAAATATATGCTATTACCCACCTCCTTTGTTTACTTTCTCTGAACTAACGACAGCTATGAGGGACATTATTTTCACAGAAAATCAACATGCCATCCATTTCTTAGAATTGAATAGCAAAAATTAAATGTCTAACCAGCATTCATTCATCTTTAGTATTTCAATTTTTTTAAGTTCTGACAGAAACAGCAGCAGAAAAAAACTATACAAGAGTTTTATCTAATGTATGTCTGATAGGGTGACTAACAAATAGCTCTGTTACGTTGAGATGATTTATCTCAGCAACACTTGCTTCCTATATGTATGTATAATTACATGAAAATTCCATCACACTTCTAGATTTCATTTGCAGTAATTATTTTGTGCCAGCTGTTATATATTAACCTGATGGATAAAATGTCTTACTTCTACTGTAGATTAGATACTTCAGCAGACAGCAGAATTGTATAGTAACAATGACTAATGCTGTGCACAGTAATCAGTTTAATCATATCTTCCCTTAATGCTTGTAAGCTAAATTTGCTTCTGTTCTCATGGTATTATTTTGTAAATTTTGGTCTTTGATATTTAATCAAGTATGCATTCTTCCTGGCTTGCAACAAAACAAATTTTTTACCCTATTTAATGCTTATCAAGCCTACTCAAAATAACATTTTTAAATAGATTTTACAATATGGTATCTGATCTAGCCATAAGGATGCTGTGATCTTGAGTGGTATAATCATGTATGCAGACCAAAGAAAAGCTGTAAAGCTTAATTGATTTATAAATGGATTACAAGGGTTTCTTAAAATCGATGTTTAATTTTATATGCCTGCTGAAGAGCATGATGAAAATAATCATGATACAAAACATAGATGTTTTAGATAATTATGTGTCTACTTGTGCTGGTTCTACCTTGTCAGAATTAGCGACTCTCTAGCAACTCCAGAATGCAGACACACACTCATTTTCAGTACTGCTAACACATGTAAAAACATAATAGAAAGGGGGAAATACTTCATTCCAGGTGGTATTTGGGACCCTTACCTGTGGCACAAGAACTACTATAGCATGGAGTATGCAATGAAGTATCAACATCACAAAAAAAAATACTGATGTGTGCACTGAAATAATTTTGTGATTTTCCATGCCACAGAAGTGTCTTATTTCTACTTTTCTCCCTAGTGTTTACCAGAGAGGAGTATCAAGAGCAAATGTGTGAATGTGTGGATGAATAAATTCTTTGCCCATATCTTTTCCATGGTTCTACTTACTAGGAAGGACAGTGTAATTTCTACCTCAGCTGACAATCTCTTTAGCTTCTGTGGTGCAGCATAGAGGGAGGGATCTCAGGTTTGGCATTCCAGTGATTCACTGCTGGCTCTTCTGCTGCCTGGTAGCAGGCAGAATTTGGGTATTCCTGTGGTCAGGAGTCTGTTGAACTTCCAAAGCAGAGAAAAGACCTAGCAATGTATTGACTTCAGCCTCACAGGCTTCATGTTTTTGGTGTGCATATCCATAATCGGTTTTCTCTATGAATAGAGATATCTGCAAGGTATCATCTAAGGCGTTAGCAATTTTAGAGCTATGATTGTTTATTAACTTTAGAACATGTGTTTGCTTATACCAATAATGCATGCTGTGGAGGGGTCAGGTACTTGGGACCTAGAGGAATTAAAATTCTGCTGAGGTATGTCTCAGTCCCCTGTAAGGCTGTCTGAGATCCAAAGAGGAACAGTGTTCCAGAAAGGGGTGATTTATTTGTAAATGTGTTGAGCAACATTAGCATGCTATGTCATTTTATATAAAAGACTTTCTTGGAATCTTCCTAACATATACTGAATAATAGATAACACTAGAAAAACTGCATAAACCAGTATTTAAAACATGGTGAAGAAAATAGTTTTATTCTAGAAGTGGTATATAATCATATAATTAAAGGTTATAGCATAATGCATTGTTCATTATGGGGGGTTGCAACGGGGTAAAATGAAGACTGCCCATACATTTCCTGAAATGCTTAACCATGCAGGTCAGTATTCTCTCCTCTTGCTTTTTATATGAAATTTTTATTATTCCAATTATTTAAATGATCTTCTCACATCTGGTGGTATTCACTGACAAAACCAGTACTAAGTAACAGAGAGCTACAATAAAGAAGATTTTTTTACAAAACATACATATTATCTAAGCTCTTTTATCTTTGTAAAGTAATTAAAAAACAAGTTTTTATTAAATATTTTACCTATATTAATCCTACTTCCCTGACAGGAATTTGACTAATGCTTATTAACCCACCGTATTGAACAGTGGCCTATAGAACTGTTGGAATAAGATTTTATGAAGAGTTACCAATTTAAAATTTCGTTCCTTCCCAGTGCATGTACATAATTACTATCGACACCAATGTGAGTTACAGGTTCATTACACAATATGCACTGAGAGGAGAGAAAGGCTCCGACAGAGAATGTGGATCTGTTCATATCTATCTCTCAATTGTTTACACTCTAGGGAATAAGTAAAGGTCATTCTCCCAGGCTTTTCTCCTTTCCTGCCAAAGTATGAGCCAAATTAAAGTCAATTGGAGTTGCATTGGAGCTTTCAGACATTGTAAGTATTCAGCTTGTTACACAGGTTTATTTCAATGATCTTATAAACAACCCTCCCCAAGAACCCCCCAACATAAAACAAACAAACAAACAAAAGAAGCCTGCTTTTTAAAGCAATAAGAGCTTCAGTAAAAGCTGCTTATGCCAAGGTTTCAGTCATCTCCACAGTTATAGTTAGATAGATACTGGCTCTTCTAAAATCATCTGGGTGATGGTGTACCTTAACAATATCTCTCGGAATCTGCTATTCATAAAGGAATACACATTTTTCAAAATTGGAGTGATGAGGTTTTGCTGCTTCAATAATTATTAGTATACAACAGAAGACAAAAAGAAAATAAAAATAACAAACCCAAAGCCTTCCTAACATAATCTAAAAATACTAATATTGTCTTGCAGCTGTTGATCTCTATATTAAAAAAAGACAAGAACAGCACTGATGTTTTGAAAGACAGATATTAACCACCTACTAGTTAAAGTTATGTTGTTGTGGAATTAATCCTGTTAGCAAGCTAAAGGTTGACACCAATACGGAAAGACAGCCTTCATATTTATTTAAGCAAATACAGATCCAGGAGTATTCAACACCCAAAGCATAGCTACAGAGCCTTGGTGATACACTTAGACTGTTTCCATGATCCAGTTAGAGACATTGGGACCCTGGACTTCCAGTACCCTCAATCTTTGTCCTTTCTCTTAAACTTGAGGTCTTCCAAGTTAAAACATGCAATCTTCTGACTAATGTTGAGTGATTCAGTCACATGAACTCTACAGTACTTTAAAACCATAGGAAAATACCTTTAGAACAATATCAACCAAACTGTACAGGTTATGGTTTTGTTAATGACACTGAGAAGTATGGCAGCTGGTGAGGGGTCAGTAGCTCTGACCCAGGAAGACCAGTCCAGAGATGGTCCCGAAAGGAATCGCCTTCCCGAGGCCCGGTGTCTTCCCTCAGCTGCTGGCAGGAGGGCCCATGCAGAGTCTGTCAGCTCTTTAGTGATTGTCAGCTCGTGATTCCAGCTCAGCTCTGCAGGGCAGCCTCCAGGCCGGACCAGAGAGAGGAGAGGCTCGTGTGGCTGGTTCCGCACGAGGCAGCTTTATTGGTCCGGTGAAGGGGGGAGCTAGGGACGAGCAGCTCTCTCTCGCAGGGGCAGAGGGCTAGCTTTATAGGGATCCAGGGGGTGGGTGTCAGAGGGTAAAGGCCAATGGGTTACAAAAGATCTGCATAGGGTCTCCCAGAGGCTTCTGGGTCTGTCTTTTCTCGCTGTAACTGAAGAGTAGCTGCCTTCCCAGGGAGGGTCCTGCTGGGAGATTGCTCAATCTCCTTATCTCAGCAGACATCCCTCCAGGGCAGTGGCTGGGCATACCCCACAGAGAAGAAGGCACCATTAAAAAAATTACCAAGCCTGGATGTTTGTTTGTTTGTTTGTATGTTTGTTTGTTTGTTTTAAGGAAAAGTCTCCCCCTAACATGAACAAAAGACCCAGTACAGTGTAGAATGTCCTCCAAATTAGATCTGGCAAAACAGGATGCAGTAAAGCTTTGAAGCCTATGAAGTTTTCACTGAGACTCAGAAAACAGCAAGTAGCAACTCTCTTACATCCTCTAACCTCTCTCTGCTGGTGCAAGCCAAGGCAGCTCTTGCACCTGGCTGCCAGATCAGATGTTTCAACAATTTGTCAGCACTTCTAACTCTGTTCTCTTGGATGCCAACCAAAATTTTTTAGGAGAGGGTTCAAGAAAAAGATTATTTATACTATAAATGCAGGGGAAATGCCACCATCACAGCAAATGTGTAGCTATTCCATAGCATCTCCTTAAAGAGATCTTGGAGCAGAAGGCAATGAATGTGTCAATTTTCCCAGAATTTAAGCTCAGAATTGCAATTCACTTGCATGTGGAACTTTTGGGCATCTGAAGGCAGACTTCTAAAATACCTTCAGATAACTTAACATCAGCTTGCCTTAGCTTTCCCACCTAAGCCATTGCAAACAGTGAATTTCAGCTGTGTCTCACAAATCCTCATGCACTCCAAGATAGAGAAAGCTCAACCCAAGGAGCATTTGTTCCTCTGACAGCTACTGTTTCTGAGCTGTGGAACTGGAAATTCACAGTATGTATTGAGAAACAGTTGGTGTCTTTGAATTAACCAAAAGCTCATGTGTTTCAGTTTACTCTCTAATCCTTCATCTTTTAAGAAAAATTTGCTAGAATGCCGAGGTCTTTCTTTGGGCGGTATGATTACTTGGAATCTTTTAATGTGGGGTTATCCTCTGGTATCAGTTGTTGGGATAACACAAAGCAACTGGAACATATCACAAACTTAAGACAAATAGTAATCAGTATATAATTAATTAATCAATCATCTTCCCTCTTGTGCTTAACCCAGAAGGATAATCAAATGTGCTTCAGGCCAAACTGAAGTGTGATACACTGTACCAAGTGCAGTAAGTAAACAGGTAAGTTTTTTAAAAACTTAGATTAATTTATATACTGAACCTAACTGGTTCCTTTAGAGTACTACTGAAGATGTTTATTCAACCTGTTTTTAGTATTTGAAGGTTTATTGTATATCATTGATAGCATTTTTTGTAAATAAGCAGTGCAGAGACTTGAAAAGATTTATTTGGTATATACTCTGATCACATCCTTCTGTTATGTTGCTACCTAATTTTATCTGGAAAAGGAAACTACCCTCAATTAACAAGGGAAGATTTACACAGTTAAATTCACTTGCATATTCCTTATCTAGCTCATGAATGCTGGCCTGAATCAGTGTTGCTTTTTTTTCCCCCCCTTAATTTTGCCAGAACCACTGATAGGAATACATTTCATATTTACTTAGTTTTGTTCTTTTTAAATCTAAAGTCTCTTCCCTGACCTGCACCACTGATTTCTACATGTCTTCATACAGAACTCATGTTGGTATCAAGAGGAATTGTGAATATTTAAGACGGCTTACGTCCTAATGCAGTCAAAAGAAGTGTCTGTTCTGACTTCTGTTAGAACTCATGTTCATTAGGAAAAGATGAATAAATATGAGAAGAAAGGAAAGGGGGAATTCAGGTCTTTGATTAATTTTTTTGTATAATTGCTTTCGAAGCAACTTTTTGGAGATATCTATGAATAAGACTGCTAGTCTTTTCCATTCAGCAAACATCAATCTTCTTGTTATGTATTTTCTTTAGAGCAGTATTTCTTCATTTAATTTTCTTTCTTGTGATGAAACATTACTCATGATGTCTCAACCCTTCACAACAAATTCACATAGCAGTGTAGTCCTTACACATTATTTATTTGCTTTCATTTTTGTAACACAAGTCCTCAAAGTAACTTCCCACTTATTCATATGCTAGGCACTGCTTCAGAGCCACAAAAAGCGCTCTTCCCTCAAATAATCTTCACAGGAAGGATCGCCCAATTCCGTTGTAGCCATGAACCTCATTGAGGTCTTCCTGCTTCATTACAAAATTAGGACCTTGCTGAAATCCTGCATCACTTCATGGTCTAAACAAGTGAAAAATATCTGTAATGAGAAATGCTCCCTTTCCCAACACAGAGCTACAAGATACTTTTTGAGATCACTCCCCATGAAGACAAATCTAGACTTACTCTACAATATAAATAGCTTAAAAGGAAGATGGTGCTCAAGCTAGAAGGGAGCAATCCTATTTGGATAAACAAGGGAGTATAATTAATGTGTGGGATCCTGTACGGAGCTGGGTAAAGATCTGTAAGTATTATCCAGATTATGTCATTACTAACTCTGATGAACACAATCAGATTACAGAGCAGTGTTTCTGGGTCATCAGAGCAATACTTTTCCAGTAGAAATCTTGTTTCAGGACAGGTGCCTGGGAACACTGAAAAAGCCAAATCTCCTATGTCCAGTATGACATCTCAGTGACACTTGCTGTACTTTGAAATAGGGGAGGGTCTTATAACCACTAATAGTAGTTTATCAAGACCTGTTCCATCCATCAAATAATTTTTTGTGTGGCTCCTCCTCTTACCTCTAGAACAATGAAGTTAACCTTGTGTCCTTTACACCCGTTTTTCATTAAAATGTAGTAGGAAACACAGATGCAGAAAGAAAAAGTTAACATAGCCATCTTACAAGAAATAGATAAATTAGTAGCTATAGATAATGTTTAATGGGAGATGTTAATAGAATTTCCACTCTATGAAAAAATGAAATTTCTAATCTGATATTTAAAAACATGTACCCATTGAATGTGCATAGTACTTTAAAAAGTAGTATGATACTTATGTATTAAAGTTTTAATTTCTCGAATAATTAACTTTTTTTTTTAATTAGAAGAACAGATGTCTTGCTTTTTTATTTTTGTTTTCTGCCGTGCCATGCATTCTACTAGATGTATCCACATATTTATTCAGCTTATGACTTTGCCACATTTCTTTTTCAAAACACTAACTTTGACACCCAATTCTGCTCTTGGTCAGTAAGTGGAATCAAGCCATGAAATCACAAGGGAGAAAATGACTGGCTTGCTGAGATGTTTCAGACCATTCCCCGCCTACAGACCAGGCCATGATGCCTCTAAGGTCTTGCTTGTGTCTGTGTCTTCACCTCCTGCCTCCTGGGCTCTCTGTTGCCCTGTCTTTTCTGTCCTGCCTCCCCAGTTGCAGTTCACAGTTCTTTTCCAAGTAACAACCACAGGCACACTCTGCCCACGTGTTTATCTCAGGGTCAGATATCCTATAGTCTTCCTTTTATGTGGACTTAGTAGTGTTTTAGTGACTGGATGCTTAATATTGCAGGAAAAACTTATTACTACAGCTGATTTTATGAAAGAATTGAAACAGCCAGCAACCAACAGGAAAAAATAGCAGGGAAAAAAAAGAGTAGTCTGCACCATATTTTGGATCAAACAGCTTGAAATGATCAGTAAAGTTATTTCTGTGTATAAAGAAAATAAACCTCCCTAATATAAACTGAACTGTAGCTGTAAGAGCTAAGCATTTCCTTATTTGATGCTAAGCCCTGGAAGTTATCTTATCCATATTTCTGGTATAAGTATGTGAAAATGCCAACATTGTGACATATCTCTTCAGACTTAAATTTAATTTTGCCTTTTATACCCACAGGAGACAGCAAGAGCCTTGTGATCTATGTCTCTTTGTATTTATGACTCCACAACTATAGTCCACAGTCCACTGGTGTCTGTGAAATTGTCGCAAAATATGTTTTCAGATAAAAGTTTGAGATAAAGAATGCCCAGTAGTCCATGAAAATTCATGAAAGTTGACAGTAATTTATTAAAGGACTCTGAGGATCACTGTTATAGACAACTTAAGAGATGAATGGGAAGCTTTGCTTTTGCCTTGAGTTTAGTAGGAAGTGCACAATGCCAGCACTCCTGACACTTGATGGCTTTCCTGCTCTCCTTAGCACAAGCTTCTTTCATCTGTATACCTTCAAAACAGTAAGTACCTGAACCTAATATTGCATGGCATGTCTCATTTAGCTTAATTGTCACATTTTGTCCTTCAGTTCTTTAAATGAGCAATAGCTCTGCACCTTTCAGACCAGGATTCATTGGATGTGCCTCATTCTGCCATAGATCTTCTGCAGACTGGCCTCGCAATTCTCCCTGGTCTCGGTTTCCCTTGCACAGAAAAGCATCCAATGACTACTAATGGATTTGAAGGTCGATATTTCACTGTTCTTTTACTGTAGTTTGAGATAGAAAGAACTAAAAAAGGTTTCTATAAGGCATCATTATTTTACATAATCTGAAGTTATCCGTCCTGTGCACAGTACTCCTGAGGCATTCCTAGAAGCATTCATTTAAGTGACAGTGTTTTGTTGGTAGGGAAGGCAGCATTCCAAGGCTACCTCATTATTTCTAGATGTCCCTCAGAATATGACTGTTAACAATTTTACTTCAGTGCAGAGAACACAGGATGAAAATTACAATGTAAAAAGTACTGTAGCTAATAAGGAAATCCAACCAAGTACAGGAACTCTGCTTTTTTTTTTTAACTCCTTTTCAATGAGTAGGAAATTTAATGCCGCCTGCTGTTCTTTCTGATTGCAAATGACAAAGCAGAACAAAATATTTGCAATAATTAACTGAAAATACATGCTAAGATATTATTACTAGTCTGTAAGCATTCATTCCTTCCTTTCAGAAGAGGTCATCTATTTCTGTAGCACAGGGGGCATTTAGAAAAGTCCATATTCATGTTTTCCTGTGAAATACATCCATTCTGAGTACATAGCACTCCAGACAGTGTTCTCCTTTAATTTTTTTTCCTTGTTGTAGAGAGCTGTATCTCACCAAAAGACATAATGATAGCAATATGATAATTGAAAAATGTTTGAGAACATTTAGACTGAGGATCATGCTTTAAAATGCTTACAGCTGAAGCTGAGTCAGTGATATTATACTGATTTTAAATGGCAGAATTGTATTGTGATCTACTATTGCTAAAACATTTCAAATTATCTCAGTTCTACTCAGCTCTGGGAAGGTCTCACCTGTAGAGCTAGGTCCAAGTTGGGACTTTGTGTTCCTGAGATCTCCATGGACTCATTAGAGAAGGTTCAAGGGAAATAACAAGAATTCTCAGATGTCTATGTGCCCTATGGACTGAAAAAATCTGGGTTGCTTAGTCTAGGGAAAATGACCCCAAGGTGATGTACAGCTGGCTTCAGCTGGAGAAAAGGTAGCTGCAAAACAGATGATTAATGAACTCTTCTTTGCCAGCACTGAGTTTAGGGCAAATATAATCAGCTTAAATTACGTCAGGAGAGATTTAGATTTGATGTCAAGGAAAAGGTCCAAATAGTAAGAATTTTTGGATGCTGGAACAGATTTCTGGGAGGCTGTGAAAATAAATGTCTATGCACAGAGAAAATTCCCAGTATTTTAGCCCAGAGAAACAGGCACATCTGAAAACAGGTGACACTGAACTGGGAGAGGATGGACTAAATGGCCTCCTGAAACCTTGCGCAGTGCACTTTTCTACACTTTCTATGTGTATAAAAATACACCTATGGAATCAAAGAGTAATTTACTTTGTAAGAGATCTCTGAAGGTTGTCTGGTCCTATTCACTTGCTCAAAAAATGCCAATTTATATTGCAACTGCCCTATTTGGTCAGGCCCCTTGGATCCTATTTTTTTCTCATTGATTGAAGAGGAAAGTATCCATCATGGTTTGTGTGGTCTTTTTCTATAATTAATATTCTATCTCCTCCATCTTTCATCCTGGAATCTTAACAACTCAAAACTTTGTGTATCCTTATGTACAGGCATTCCCATGAAAAGGGCAGTTGTCTTTCACAATCCATGCATGCAAGTAAATGTATGTTCAAATTCCTGAGTCCAGAGCAACAGTAATGGACACTATTGCAGATGCAGACAGAAAATTTACTGAAGTCCTATCAAGAGGGTAGTTTGAATCCAATGATGTGTGGAAGCAGTGTTTGAAAAAGATTGGATGTGGCACTCGGTGCCATGGTTTAGTTGAGGTGGTGTTAGGGCATGGGTTGGACTCTGTGACCTTGGAGGTCTCTTCCAACCTGGTGATTCTGTGAAATCAGTGTACTTCTGGAAAATTATTTTTCTGAATGCTTCTTGCAGTGTTCATATCTTGAAAGAAACAGGTTTGAAGACCAGAGCTGCAAGGAGCAGTTCTAGCAATCAGTGAACTGCTTTTCTTAGAAGCATCTATTGCTTCTAAGAAAATTCCTTGATTAACAGAAATAGCTGAGTAGAGACAGATTCTGCTGAGTTTCAAACACTGCTCAGCTCTACAAACACCAGACAGAAAGCACCCTGAGAACACCACTTACACTTTCCCCTGTTCAAAGTGTTAAATGTCTCTAAAGCTGTAAGAGATAACACAGGTTTAATTTTATCTGCATAATGTTCCTCCAGAATGCAAACTCTGTAACTATTGGTTTCACCAAACTAAATGGTCAATTAAATTGGAGCCTGGAACTTCAGAGGACAATAAAGACTTCCTCAAAGCCTTCCCATGCCTTTTCAATAACCTCTGTAATGTAAATATTAAGAACACCACAGAAAGTAAATGTTTAGTTATGGGAATTCTGAAATTTTCACAGAGAGCATGAAATGTATGAGAATTGTTTCTAGTTGGATAACAGCTTTCTGTGCTATAGATTAGTTGGGTTAGGTATTGAAACTTGCTGTCTTACTTCTCACCTTGAGGAGCACAGTGACCTAATTTTCAGTATGAAACCAAAAGTCACCCACCATTGCCTTCCCTGCTGTTTTGAGGCACTGAGCACTTTTGGGACTCATGTAAACCAAGTTAGTCCAGCAACATGTTTGTCCTAGACAGTGCTCAGGCAGTAACCTCCATTCTTAAGATCTGGAGGTAAACACTGTTACAGAAAGATGAATGCCTCGAAATCTTCATCATTAGATTGGATATAGACAAGATAAATGTCAGTTAGGAATGATGAAAGGTGAGAACTTTCTCCCTGTTCTTTGGGACAGGGATTGGACTTCCTGCCCTTCAAATCTCTGATGATATTTCCAAAGCATGCAGATTTACATAATCTGATATTTGCTTCCTTTGTCTCATAGAAAAAAAAATTTAGGTCATTACAGAGTTTTCAGCTTTTTAATTTGATGTGTATTCTTGGGGTAGCTCTTCAAAGTATTCTACCATTAATACTGTACCTTTTTCAGAATTATAATATAGTCCCAAAGAGACAGAATCACTTTGAATGTACTTACTTTTAATTTGCAGAACACTGAATTTAGAAGAACAGTTTTGGTATTTTTAAGAAAGTGGAGGTATGCCAACATTACTGCTACTAAGATATTTTTTTTTCCTAATTACAATGTTGAACATGGTTAATTTCATACCAGTCATGAGATCTTACAATAGTTTGTAATATACTGTGAACCTGAGCTTTCAAATTCAGAAGTATTAATTGCACTGTACCATCCTACAAAAATGGTCCAGTTAACCTATCATACTCTGCTCCTGTAGATCCCATTTTGATGAAGTAGATTTGTCTAGTTAAATACAAAAAAAAGAAACAAAAAAAGGAAAAGAATGAAAATTGAGAGAAAAAATATCTTCACTCTAAGCATTAAATAAGTAGATAATTCCTCACTTCCTATGACAGAGAGAGCATTACATCCTAAATGAAATTATTATTTTTTTCCTACAATCTGGGTCTTCCAAAGAAGGGTACCCTGGGGCATTCTGGAATATCACCAAAAAAAGTCTATCTGTGATGAAGTAATTAAACAGAAAAGTCTTGCCAGCAGCCTTCTTCTAAGGCTGATACTAAAGAAAACATCTTGGGTTCCTATAGCTGCTACAAACATGTTGATTTTTGGTTTCAGTTCCTCCCACTGAAAGTTGATTTCTATAGTTTCTTGGTATTTTCCCATTTTCTCACAATGTATTTCCCTTTTGGGATTTCTGAAGTGCACTTGCATTTCAAATGAACTTACACTAACATCAAGTTCCCACAATCTGACAGAAACAGTGAATTTTTCAATGTGGGCTACCATGAGGCTGCTTTTTTGCCAGTGCTCCCATTTTCATTTATGGCTGTGCCTAAAGGAGTGTTTGTGGAACATGTCCCTTGCTTAACACCACCTTGACTTTTCGCTCAGAAGCCTGGTCCTACACCAATGTTAGACTTCCCGTAGGTAAAGAGAAGAGGAACTTCTGTTCCAGTGGACAAACATAGATTGAGAGAAGCAGAACAGTTCAGTTCCTAAGGAAAACTGGATCTGTATTTATATAAAGCCCTTTCATTGTGAGGAAATCACAACAGACAAACATCCATACGGTGTGGCACAAGAGTACTGGGGAGAAGGAGTGGTGACCTTCGTGTCCTTTCTGTGAATTCCCCTCCTCAGTTCAATTCAAGGTTAAACTTCAATCTATCCCACTTAACTTGCACTCTTACAACTATTACAACTGTTATGTTATAATCCAGCACTATCTCCATGAGTGGGATGGATTCAAGGAAAGGCTTTAAAAGCATTGATTCTTTTTCCAAAAAGCAGCTGCTGGAAGGAATTAATCCTCCTGCTGGTGGGAGGCTGAGGTTGACTTTCAGTCGAACCAGCTTTTTTATGGGCCGTGGTACAAGTGTGGATCTTCAGAACTTTGTTGAGGGTGATTTTTTTTCCTGTGATGAAATTTAGTGGAACTGTAGGAACTGAACTATAACTTAGAAATAATTTTCATTAAAAGGGTGAGAAATCATTCAGGGAAGCTGAGAACTTCTACTAAGGCAGAATAATGAAAAGTGAAACTGGAATGCACTGGAACTATTTTGGCAAAACATTAACATAAAAGGCAGAAACATTTAGAAAATATTTAAGAGGAAATAGTCAAGATTAAGGGTCACTACTCAAAGGTAAGTCAATTAAGCCATTGTCCAAAAAACTTATTTAAAAACTTTAAAAGGATGGCATTTGTGCTTTACAAATGCATACTGATTTGAAATGTGGAAAGAATGTTTTCTACAAAATAGAAATGATACACTTGTTTTTCTCATTACTGTCACCAAGCAATATCTAAAGTCAAGTTCACGGAGTGTAATTGGCAGATTTCCATTTATGCCAGTTTCTTGTTTCCTTCACATTTCTGTTTCTAGTATCAGCAAAAAGAAGTGTTAATTAACCTTAGCAGCAAAGCAATGTAAGACTATGCTCTAAATTCAGAACGTCATCTGAGAGGAGACTGCAATCTGTAATGCTGGCCTGTCAGTTAAACAGGACAACCCATGGAAAGAGGGCAGAAGGTCTTCATATGGTTTCCTTGAACCAAAAAGATCAACAACTCAGTCAGTCAGAAATAATTATCTGCATTACTCTCGGCAATTACTTTTAATGGGACAGAGATAATACCTGCACGCTGTGCCTGTGCAGTACTTCTGAGCCAGAGAGATGAAAGAGGGCTTGTTCAGCTCTTTGAAAGAAGTGAATCAAGGAGAGATGTTTCACTGAAAAATTGCTGGTGTGTTTCAGAAGGAAATGCACAGATCCATGGTGTTCTGTATGTTGTCTGCAAACTGGCACAACACACTTCTGAAACTGGCCAGAGTTGTTCAGACTGTTGTATTGGGCTTGGATAACAGCAATGCTATGCATGGACTGGCAAATAAAACTTGAAGTGCTGCCTTTCCACGGAGGGAAAATTTCAATCCTAGTGAAAACTGACAAGGACCTGTATGGCTTGCAGTTTTTTTGGGGGCGAGGATTTATGAGAACAGGTTTTTCTTGATCCCCTTAGAGCTTAAAAATCTGTGGCTTTTCATATCTCGTAAGCTTTTTATGTGTTTTTCATAAGCAGTTGATGTTTGCTTGTTTGTCACAAAGTTCATATTAACCAGAAAATGGAAAAATTACATTTTTCTAGAAAAATGGTCCCAAAATTTGAATGATATTTTCAATATATAGAGTCAAGAATGAGTGGGGTATATGAGGGTTTTTGTTTGTTTGTCTGGAGTAAATAACTGTGTAATTATAAATCCATTAATTTATCAAATTAAATACACAATAATTAAAATTTAACAGCAAGCTAGAAAAGATGATAAACACCACAGGCCTCCTTAGTTTTCTAATAATGAAAGTTTCACATGCACAAACAAAAATTTATTAAAAAACACATGCACAAAAGGGTATGATTATGGATGGCATACTTCTCCATGAATAAAATAAAATCATCATAATGAATTTCAATGGGATTTTTTTTCTTGGGGTATTTTGTTCTTTATTTTACTGAGGTCTTCTTGCATAAAGAACTCCTTGTTGTCCAACAACTTCTTGTTGTCCAAATCATCTCATGATTTTTTAGTAAATAACAAAAATGGGTTTTGTGCCAGTAATGAGTAGAATTTCAGTTTGGAGGCTACAGACTACTAGTTTCAGTTCTACAGGGATATGTTACTCCAAGAAATTTTTTAAAATCCCATTTACTGACCAATTATGTACTCTGTTCTCTCAAGGGTTTTCTCCATTTACTGCCAGAATTCAATTCTTCCACCTTCTACCACCCTTGAAAGAATCTCTATAATTCCTTTGGGAAGGCTGTTCAGTGTAAAGACAGTCTGCATAACATCCGTGCATTGAATTTAAGGTTTCTACTAACAAAAGTCACCCCTTTTACAGTTTGACTACTGCCAAAGAAAAATTCTTCTTTTCTTTATCACAACCCTATCTCCAGATTCATATTAAAGGTATGAAGAGAAATTTTTAGCCATAAGTTAACTAGAAATAGTTGCCTTCTGGCATTCATATGACCAGTCCAATATCTTATTTTTCAGAAACAATTTGCTCACATGTTTTGCATGGGCAAGGAAGCATGAAATGACTTGTCCCTAGCATCATAGCAAAGGCAGGAGAGTCCACAGCTTCTGCTGGGTCTCTCATTTGCATTTCTAATAGCTGAATTCCAGCACCATCAACTCTTCCTCTGAAATTATTTAGAATTGCCTGCAAACACTTGTGGTTTTCTTTCTCACTCTTAATACAAAGGTGGACATTCTGTTGAATATAATTTCCAAGTTTCAAGTACCAGTGTGTTTCTGCAGTCACTAGGATACCATCCAAGTAATTCTGTGTAGCAGCTGCTCTACACTGATTTTTAAAAAAATACAGTGCTGAATTCCTGCATCCCAAGGCAAGAAGTTACACTGGAATAATCCTGTCAATAACTAAAGGCAGGGCAGGGTGACCAGCCAGCACCACCTTCTGGTAAGCAGGAACTGAGCTCGATGAGCCCCTGCCCTCCTGTGATGAGCTGAGGGAAGGAGGCATTGATCCATGTCTGAGGAAAGATTAATTGCTGTTTTTTAATCCTGATAAATTTGTGCCTTGCCATCTGTTTTCACTACAGCACACATATAACAGGGAAGATTATCCCTTCATTTTCTATCTATCTCCCTGCACTTCAGTTTCACAGAGGCTGTTCCTTTGGAAGCTTTGGGGGCTTTTGTATGGATTGTGAAACCACTCTGCTTCTGCACTTGACTTTTAGACTTGACTTTTGGACTCAGCATTGTTACCAGAGCTTGCTCCTAAGGTGAGCATAGACATTTGCTCAATGAGCAGATCCCTGCTGACCGAGCATGCTGCCCAACACCCGACCTCTCTCACCCTCTGAAACCAGCTGGTGTAGCAGACTCCTGTAAAACTCCAGACCCCCACCTACTCTTCCTGCCTAATGCTCCCGTGTCTGCTGCCAGTGCCCAGCAGCTGGCACACCATCGTGGGAGGGTATCCAATAGTCTGATACAGTCGCCTTGCACACCCAGCTTCACTTGGGTGGAGAGATCTGCTCAGCCCCTCAAGATTGTACCCACTGCAGCGGTAGCACCAATCTGTCAAAGCATGCTGAAGGTGCAGCCTTTTATACCATAGCTTAGGCATTAAAATGCAAAGAATACAGCATTTTCTGTCTTACTGTATTACTGATAACTGAACTGGGGTGACCAATTTTTGAAATAAAGAGCATTTCAAAAACACATTCCTTTAGAGAACTGAAAAACAGCAGTTGCATCAAGGAATCAAGTATCACAAGTACTGAGATGTTTTATTAAAGAACCTGGATGGTGTGGCAAACTCTTTGTCAGATATGCCTTTTCTCTGGCTAACTCAGAAAGTGATGAAATTGCACATTTAATGAAATTCCATTTTTCAAACCCCAGTTCTAATGGTTTTGGGGTTTTTTTTTAGGGTTGTAACAGACTGTTATTCTTTTTATCTACAACAGTAAATAAGGAGTTTTTTGTTTTGCTATACCTAGAGGTCTCATGAGCTTTATAAATAAAAAACATCTCTATCATTGAAATAAAAGCCGCAAACTTTCAGTGTCTCATCATATCCAGGTACATTTTTTTTAAGTTAGCTGATCCCACCTGGAAGAGATGAGGTTTATTTGCAATTAAATTAAATTAAATAAAGGAGAAGATAAAACCCAACAGCAGAAAGGTCTTCAATTTGTGTGTGCCTCAAATAAGAATCACAGAATCAATCCTTAGGTTGGAAAAGACCTTTGAGATCATCAAGTCCAACATATAACCCAACACCATGGGTCACCCTGTCAGCCAGACCATCCAGTCTTTCCTTAAACATCCTCAGGGATGGTGACTCCACCACCTCCCTGGGCAGCCCATTCCAATGCTCAGTCATTCCTTCTGTGAAGAAATTCTTCCTAATGTCCAACCTAAACCTCCACTGGCGCATCTTAAGTCTATGTCCTCTTGTCCTATTCCTTGATTTGCTTTGCTTGTGTACACAGCTTTTGTCTTCCCTATTAAACTGTCTTTATCTCAAACCATGAGTTTTCTAACTTTTCTATTGCTCTCCCCCATCCTGCTGGCGAGGGACTGAACGAGTGGTTGCGTGGTACTTAGTTGATTACTGGGGTTAAACCATGACGCTTCGGAAAACATTTTTAAGAGGCTTTTACAACTCTCAAGCCACTGTTACTCATACTGCATTTGATGGCCACAGGTGCAAGGAGTAGCAGTCAGCAGCAAGTGCATCAGGAAAGGCCAGCTTTTAGAATTTTTAGGTGAGAAGAAAAAGGATCCTTTAGCACAAACTACACTCTACCCTGACCTTTGTACATTCGATACTCTCTGTTCATGTTGTTCTCTGTTTAGCTATTAAAGTTTAGCTCTGAAAAAATTAATCTTTACAGAAAATTTTGCTGTTTTTCATTATGTACTAAATCTGAACTTTGGCGAACTTTTTACTGCGGCAGCATCTGACTCCATTTGCCTCTGTTGTACTGCCATAGCACCCAATGGCATCCTCAGGAGCTTCCTGTTCACCATCAGCTAGCCTCAAGGCATCTATATGGACTCTCCTAAAGCCCCAGCCTATGATGCCTCCCCTGGTCTTGTTGGTGAACACAGCAGGGCCTTTGGGAGAGGATCTGACTCTTTCTCCTGTGTCAACATCCTGTGAGGGGGAAGATGAGCTCCTTCCAGCTGCACCATGAGGAAGAGCCATGCTATTTTTCAGTCACAGTATTAAACATGTACTTTTATACAAAGATCCAAGACAGCAAGAGAAGATCACACATAATCACACTCAAAGCCCACCAGTCATCACTGAGAGCCAGATGCACTGTGCACTATGTTACTGTACAAAGCAGAGTGAAATTTTATAAATCCTGCTACAAAGGAGCAAGATTAAATCCCAGTTACTTCTAGGAGTGTCTTTCCTCTTTCTCCTTGTTTTGTTGGAAACTTATTCCATTCTTTCCATGTAGAATGGAAAGTAGAATTCCTTTCCTATTCTCAGGACAGGAAAAATTGTTCACAGGTAGGAAGCAAATGCTTGAGATAGTCAAGCTTGAAATGCACTCAGCAGGCTTGAGCAGGGACAGGAGCTAGGAAATTGCTGGAACTATTTGTGCAGAGAACAGCTTTTAAGATTACACAAGCTTAGGATAAACCATTGGGAACAGAAGTCAATTTTATCCCTTTTTTTCTGTGATCTGAAATTTTACTTCTACATTATACAGGAGAAAATAGCTACCTATACATTTTATTTGTTAACAGCAAATGGAACTGATGCTTTTTCCTGGTCTTAAAATGAAAAGTCAAACACAGTTAGAAGGGAAAAAGGGATTTTACCTTGGTATTTATTTTAAGGTGCACTACGTCTAGGTCGAATGCACCTCAATGCACACTGCAATGCACACTCCCAAAAGACCTGGTATAACATTATAGGTTTTACTAATTAGCATATCTATCAAAAATTCCCCAATGAGAGGCTTGAATGGGCCCCCCTCCCCAAGGAACCTTCCTCTGGATGGTTCTATCTTAGTTTACCGAATGTGTTCTGGAAAAGACCTTGGGGTCTGGGGCACACTATCTTCTACCTACGAAGCTTCTAAAATGTTTAGTCTTCTAGCTGAACAAACAAGACCAAGAATGCAGGCAAAAGCACTAAGAATACAGAAGTTGTATAAAGGTATAACAGGCATAGAAAAGAAAAGGCAAAAATCTTCATGACATCAAAACGACACTGGCTCCATGCCACAGAGATAACTGCTCTGGCTTGCTCGTCTCTGAACTAGATACTTCTCTATCAAGCAACACAAGCAGTGCACATCAGTGCCAGACCATTTTCAGCAGAGTCCCAGAAGAGCTGGCATCCCTATACCTAAGCAAGAACAGGTGACCGAACAAATGATTCATCCTTCCATCTCGTCAGATTAGCTGGATAACTGACTCTTCACCAGATAACACAGAAACTGTTGCCAAAGGTGGTAAAAGATGGGAGAGATTAATTAAAGAATTTCAGCATGAAACAGAAAAACATCTGCCTATAATGATCTACCAGAAGAAACGGCATTGGAAAACTCTTTCTCATGCCTCTGCATGCTGTCATAAAACAGTGCACACTGAAAGGCATTCAGAGGGAGCTTTTAAATGATTTTAATCTTTATTGCATATTGCCCTGAAGATATCTTAGTATGACATGGCATAAGTTTGTTGCCCATGACATTTATTTTAATTACCACAATCTGACAGCTTTGCCACTGCATCTGCAGTGCAACTCAAGAATAGAACAAAGTGCAAATAAATGTTAATGTGCCGTATGCATACAACAATTAAATTTGCTGCTAGCAGCATAATTTGAAGCATTATTCAGGAAACTTCTGGTCATGGCCCCTATCAAAAATGTCAGTCTGCTGTAAAGTATTTGCATGTACATGAACAGAAATAAAAACTCAGACTTTTTAAAATTAGTGATTGTGATGTTCTTAAACATTTTAACTTACTGCTACTGACACCAGCGTACACTTTCTAATCTTAACAAAACCTACCTTTATTAATGGTATATTGAACAATATACTTTATCATGTGAACAAGATGGGCTTCAATCATTAAAATATTTTAAGATCCAGAATGTTAATTTTGCTTTTAATTTCAGAATTTTACATCAAAGTTGAGAAAATTTGGCTCAAAAAGAGTAATTACAGTAAGTTTAGCCACAACTCATGTATCCACTTTATGTTAAACAGACTTTTTGTTCAGGAAGTGTCTCCTAAAACAACACACTTGTTGATGTCCGACTGGTTGATGCCCGACTTCTGATGAAAGTCCATTTCAACAAAAACCTTGTTGCAACTGCAAGGTATCTTTGTAGAAGAAGAAGAAAGACCTGATGTGCTGGTATAGCCAGTAGAATATACACTCTCAAATGCTTTCTAGTAAGATTGAAGCAATTCTTTCTGTTAACCTCAAATAAGACTATAAATCAAGGTTCACAGTGTTCAATACACTGAATTTGAAACTTATAAGGAAGTTCCTTATAACTTACAAGGAAATTGTAGGGGAGGATTATCCAGCAGCTGTAGTTTTCCTTTCATGGCAAGCAGCAATGGAGAGGTCCCCAGTATGCTCAGCCCCGTGTCCTCCAACAGTGAGGGTATCACCACACCCCTGATATGGATCTGCTCACCGTAATTGTTGCAGTACACTGCACTGGTCAGATACCTACCTTCTGATAACATCAAATCAAAAGTTTTCAGTCTTGTCAAGACAGAAGTAAATGTTAACATTTTTATCAATGGCTTTTGATGGCACTATAAACTTAAATAGTGTCAGCACTTTGGATACACATGTGTGCATGTGTCCTATGAGCTTGTGTACAGGTGTATTTGTTTGCCCAGGAAAATCTTTCATCCAAGGCTTTTCAAGTAGCAATCACAGAACGTATATATCTCTTTTTAGTCAGTTTCTTCTAATATTGTTCTAAATAAAGCCAAACACAGCCATCAAGCTTAGATCCATAAATATACATCAGAGGTGTCTGTATAATATTTACTCCTAACTGGCTATGTTTAAGGGTTTCGTATTTATCAATTTTGTGGCATTATAAGTTAAAACCCATCTAGCTGTGTATAGTTCAGGTGGGTTTTGTGTGTCCTATGGTGGAACTCTAATTACAGTTCAAGGTTTTCAATTTACTGGTTTCACAGAATGGTTGGGTTTGCAAGGGGCCCCTGGAGATGATCTAGTCCAACCCCCAATTTCATTAATGTGACTTCTGTTTCAGGAAAAAGGTGGTGAACCAGTATTTTCAATGTACAGTATTTTCAATCCAGGTAAAAGCACAACATCCTTACAAAGATACAACCATTGGTTTCTGTCTATGGCCAATGAGGCCATTCAAATGGATCAGGTCAGCAGAGCTGGGCACAAGATGACTTGCATTTATTGATTAGGGAATCTCATTCAAGAGAGATCCTCATAACTTGTTGAATTTGAGATTCTAAAATTTATTACCGGGTGATCTTAACTTTGCTTTGCCCAGAGAGAGAGAGGGCAGATATAAGCACTGGGCAGGAGTATATAGGGGGTTCAGACCCCGATTCTGACACCTAGGGGAAGGTGAAGCTGGAAAGCTGCACAGGCAACAGACACTGCCAACTTCCCACTGACAATGAGCTCAGAACAATTCCATTAGACTGGGAAAAGTCTCAAAACAAGAAACCCTCAAGTCAGTGCTAGTGAAATTCTTCTAGACCTTGGAGGGTCAAAAAATTTGTTAAATTAAGATTGCCATACAATTTACAGCTTGATGGTACTAGGAAATTTTAGGACATTCAGTCACTGAAAAGCATTAACCAAAATGCCTCTTTCCAGCAGAGTACTCTGAGAGAGGAGAGGTGGATATCCTCTGGGTGCTGAGGCTGGCATGGATGGAAGAGACTTAAACTCAGGACTGAGGGAGAAAGTCGGCAGGTAGTGGTGTAGTCACCATATTTGGTGCTACTGTATAGCCAAGAAAAATTCCATTCAACTGATGGCAGTCAAGGAGTGTCAAATCCTGGCGGCTGTGCATCCTGTAGAAAAAAGTTAGTAGTAATGGTTAGAAACGTGGTAAAATGTGCAATCTTCCCAGGCAGCTATACATAAAATCCTGTGCCTCATCCACACAGATGCTGGGATAAAACCAGTAGAAGCACATCATAGGGGTGGCTGTCTTTGTCTTAGCCATATTCCCATTCACAGCAATGGCTCCATATTCTACACCGAGTTGCCTTGCTTGAAACACACAGTATTCCTGGGAGTGTTGTGCCATTCATTTCTCAGAGTTTTCATTCTTACCTTCACAACAGCAACACTGCACCCCTCTTGGATCACTCTAGCAGGCAGCTCTGCCCTTGGGGCCCCACATGCAGCCAGGCCCACCTCATGCTATCAGTGTGACAGTGCTGCCCTGCCTGATCCCATCTGCAAACACTGGTACACCACTCAGCTTTCAGGATACTGAGCAAGGGCTCAAACAAGCTTCAGACACAGGAGCCTTTGAAGCTTTGTGTGGGAATAGGAGAGGATGTCAGTGAAAAGAAAGGAGTGTGACTTTCAGTCTCTCACCCTGTGGGCACCAAGGCAGAACATGCATTAGCCTTAGAGTGTATTGAATTAATTCATACAATTGAGGCTCATAATGTTTTCATGGTGCTCTACGTACATTGTTCCTGAGGTGCCCTAAAGCAACACACATGTTCTAGCATAGTCTGCACCTTTAAAGACAATTCCAAGAGCGTTGGTGCATCAGCTCCCTACTGTTCCAGTTAGACAGCAAGGAACAGATAGCTGGAGCTTGCAGGGGTTCCTTATGCTCTTTCACCCAAGCAGCGTGCATCAGATCTCACCATTTATATTCTAGCAACAAACTGTCACAGGGCACAAATACCTTTGATGCCTCTAACTCCCAAGTTTATTAAAACAGGTGAAGAGTAAAAAATGATTATCCAAATCACAACTCAGCTGTCTGAAGCTGTGACAGATCTCATACCTCATGATATATCATTTTTCTAAGTGATCTGACACCCCAGCAGGTATGACACATGCCTGTTCTGTGATTCCCCAGTCCTTGGGAAGATTGTTCAAAAAATTATTTGGATTTTCATTTGCATGGTGTGTCAAGCAAAATAGAGTTTGGATAGTCATCTTTCATTAGGCAAAGAAAGTAAGTGTTTCCTATTCAGTGAGTAGCATCCTTTCATTCATTGCTCACAGAACTCGCCTCAAGAAATGTGGAAGCTGAAGGTGTGGGAAGCTGTTCCTTTTATCCCAGGTACATTAGTAGATAAGTCCCTTCACCTCCTCAGGTGTGGCCCATGTGGATGGGAAGACAGGTGACCTGTATCTCGTTCACACTGGCTGTATTTGTCTTTTGCTCAGACCTTGTGCTTCTGGCAAGCCTGATTGTTCCTATTTAACACAGCCCAGTGATTTTTTGAGGGGTTCCTTGGAACTTCACATTGAACCAACTCTTTTGGTTCGTTCAATGTGAAGTTTTATCTTCATTTTTACCTCCACAGCATATGAACTGATGGTTTGGTCAAAGAACAAGGTGGCACCTGATTTTTCTAATTGGCACAGTAAAGGGCCTTTGAAAGACTCACCTTTTCACCAGGACAAAAAACCAAAAAAGCAGGAAACAACCTTTTAATTCTTTAGGCTGGAGGAACAATTAGGAAAACTAATGATAGCAGTGGAAAACTCTTTCCATTGACAAGTGTCTCTTTGCACCACTTCTCATGAAATATTTCACTACATTTATTTTGTCTCCATGAAGGAATGGTGGATCTCCAAAGCTTTCTGCTCACATTAGACAATTTGCTGTAGAAATAAAAAATCTTTTTTTTCACTTGCTTAGTTCAAGTTAACTGTTTCAACTGTTAACTGGTTTTTTACTTCTGATTAAAGCCTCTCAAAAATTCTTAATCAATCTGAATATTTCTATCCTCTTGAGTTGCAATTACTGTTCTCCTTATTTAAAAGAAATTTATTTAAAATAAATCCACCATTTCAGAAAATAATTTTAAAAAGAAGAATCTGATATTTTGAAGATCAAATACCTGAAGTGAAATCCTGTCTCTCTGAAAGTCAGTAGGAATTCTACAGGGGGGCAAAAGTTACTGTAAACAGGAGAGTGAACAATGAATGTTTGAACCTCATCCCTTTAAAAGATACAGGGGAGACCTCTTCTGAGCCTGCTTTTCAACCTTCCACTTCAGGAACAGAGGCTGACACCTTTAGACACTGAATCTCTGAAGTCTCTTTAAGTGAATATGATGGGAACAGGTACTACCTGATGAATGCTGTCTGAACATAACACATATATTTTTTATTCCTGCTCTAGGTAGTGTGGGATTACAGATTGCACACTTTAGTCTTACTAGGTTCAATTTTTGTCACTTAAATCAAAGTTGCTGCCACAATAACCCACCATAAAAATTCCCTCATCCTATTTCATAGAATAGTTATTGCTCTTGTTATCTCTCTGTTCACTTCTGAGGAAGATGTTGCATGTTATCTCCTTTAAATCTGTGTAGTGGCACAACCTGCAATGATGACAAAAACTAGAAAATTATTTCTGGACCCCATCCTGAGTACACATACAATAGAGTTGTATAGTAGCTGTAAGAAAGACAAAGCACGGGGCTGATTCACCTCACTGCCAGAGGACAAGGCTGCCATGGTTTCCAAGCTGATTCCTATTTAACTAAAACCCAAGAAATTCTACCAATTAGTATAAACTTTTAGACAAACTTAAAAATTGTCTGCTTATGACATTTCTTACGTTTCCTTTCCAGTGGGCCCTGGGGTTTTGGCCCTTGGTTTCATAATGATGTCAGGTTGTATGAATTCATTTTCATTTTTCAAAGGAAAAATTCTGTCAAGGTTGTCAATCAAAAGGTAATTTGAATGATTCGGTTCAGCTTCTGCCTCTCTCCTGCCTCTTTAAAATATATCAAATCAAATATACACAATCCAGCTGGGGATTGTATATATGACACAATTGTGTAATGTTGTGTATATATGTAATTTTTTCATTATCATTTTCCTGAATTTTCTCTACCATCCATGAACATTTTTAAACATCTCAAATTACATCTTTGTCATTTAGTAATGACTATGAGTCTCCCCTTTTGAAGATACTCCAACAGCAGGATCCTAAATCTAATTTGTGTTTCTTGCCTTGTCCAAGAATATTGTAAACAGCCGGTTTCATCTCATGGGAAATCCACTTAAAAGAAACAACTGCAGAGAAGTTCCTTTTAGATGTGTAGTAAGGTGTTCTGCAGAAAGAAAACTGTAACCTCACTTTTCTCTTAGCTGGAAGGTAGTGGAGTTTGCAAAGCATGAATAAAGTGCTTGTGAAGGCTCAGCCAACCGAACTTGTATTTGCTCCGTCCCAGTTATGGCTGTGTCTGAGGAAAACCAGGTCAGCTCCCTCTGTTCCTCTGGCAGGTGAACAACTTGTTCCATCCTTTTTCTGTTGTTTGTTTGGAAATCAAAAGGAACAATTTTCAGAGAGGAAGCTGATCGTGTATGCATTAATCATAGCAGTTTGTGGGGGAATCTCCCCTGGGGCTGTACAAGGAGAGGAAAAGCAAGTACCTGCTTCAGGAAGCAAGCCCTTTGGGACATTCTGCAAAGGCAAGTCAAGGCAAACAGTTGCCTTGCTGGTGAGGGTAGGCTGAGGAAAACCTTGCTGTAACACACCCCAGCAGTGTGACTTGGAGGAAGCTGTGCAGGGCAAGAGTTTTCAGAATATTTCAGCACATAATAGATACAATCAGGGGCCACTGGGATTTTCCAAACTTTTGGAGCAACTCAGGTGCTTTACACCTTCTTACTGGAAATTCCTATCTTTTTTTTGCTGCTTCAGAACTTGTAAATCTGTCTGATCATCTGATCATTAAGTGCCCACAAATGCCCAGAGCTAAGAGGGAAAGAGATGGTCCTAGAAAACATCCTTAGATGTAGAGCCAAGTTAACAAGCCAAAGTGAAGCTGCAGCAAGGTAGCTTGCTCAGCCAAGTGCCCCATTGCCACAAACTTTGTGGAGGGTGAGGGGACAGCTTGAGAGAGTTTGAAGAAATACCATCAGTCCCTATATGGACTAAGGAGAGGGCACAGCACTCAAAGAAATGCAAGTCTCAAGTATGTATCAGTAGCTTACAAATTAAAAATTGAAGCTAAAGTTAAAATTGAAAGCTCAATACTCGTCTCTAGGTTGAAGTGGTTCAGGTATCCTACTCTTCTGCACATCACACAGTTGTCATGTATGTTCTTATGGCATTTGAGGACATGGTTTGATGGTGAACATGGTGGTGGTACTAGGTTAACGGCTGGACTTGATGATCTTAAATGTCTTTTTAAACCTCAGCTGTTCTATGACTCTGTGATTCTAGATCCAATAGAGTATACCTAAGTGGTGACAGTCTCATTTTTTATCACTTGCACAAAATTATTTCCATTCATTCTTCCATATTTCTATTATGTCATTCTTGCTCACTTTCATTTTACCCTTTGTCATCCCATCATGTTTTTTTGCCAGTGCCATAACACAGTTGTAAAACCCTAAGTTTGGAATAATGTTGTGAATAGTATTAGTGTTAGGGGCTGGTAAAAAGATAGTTCAAAATATGTTCTCTGGGAGCAAGAAGAGGTGTATTTTCTGCCATTATCATAACTGACAACTACTCTAACCTCAGAATTCCGGACTACTGAGAGAGATGCCACCACATTATGCCCTGCAGAGTTCCATGTTGTGGATGAGGGATTTATGGTTGCTCAAAGAATCACTGTGTCCTGGGGTGACTGTATGATACTGTATTCCCTGTCGTCTGCTTATTGCCCAGACATGAGCTCTGTACCTTTAAGCTAGGTCTGGGAGATGGGGGGAAGACAGTGGAATTCTCTCGGTGGCTGTGTTCAAAACACAGACTACTCGCTCGCTCTCTCCTCAGCTCTCGGCTCTGCGGCAGGGAAGAGAGTTGAATTCCTTTGCTTTTTAGCTAGCTTTTTGTTCACTAGCTGAGGCAAGAAGTTTTCCTGGGACTGTGGCTTCTTCTTCTTCTGGAACTGTTCAACTTTGCTCCAGTCCGGAACACCATCACCGGGAGGCCCCACACCATGGCCCGGAGGGGCCCACACCGCACCCCAGCTCCAGAGAGAGCAGAGCCACACCTACAGAAAGGACTCTGAATCTACCAGGTCTTCTCCACAGTGAGAGGTTTGATTATCTAATATTATTCATTTTTCCTTTGTGCCTGCGTGCACCCTGCTTGTTAAATAAACAGGGTTTTTTTCACTTTCCTCCAAGAAATTCCCTTTGAACCTGTGGGGAGGGGCTGCCGAAACGTGCCTTCCATTA
The DNA here is from genome assembly GCF_000738735.6 of Corvus cornix cornix. Taxonomy (NCBI): domain Eukaryota; kingdom Metazoa; phylum Chordata; class Aves; order Passeriformes; family Corvidae; genus Corvus; species Corvus cornix. The sequence continues at coordinate 100,486,219 of NC_046332.1, read as the reverse complement.
GAGGGGACGTTCATCTCAGGACGTTTCCTCCTAATTTGTCTCAAACCAAGTCAAAGACATCAGCGAAAGTGGTGTTAATATGAACTTGTAAAAGTGCAACTTAATAAAGTTTGATGGCAAAGTTCACACTTTTACTACATAGATGAAACATACAAAGGAAAATCAAGTTAGAATTGAGCAAGAATAATTTACAGAGAGACCAAAGACTCAAAGGATGAGGGAGACCCTCCCATTTAGTCATGAGCCTTGGACTGGGCACCCTAAACACCTGATGGAGCTAAGGTGAAGTTATGTCATACATGAAATCCCTATTTGTGCTTGGTCTTTGCATATTAAGTGCTTTAATTAATTTTGAGTTAAATATTTTTAGATTAAATCTTAAAATTAACCCATCAGCCCAGGTACAAAAATCCAGTTCCATTATCAGTGTTTTCAATTGTTCAAAGTAGTTTATTAAGAGAGTTGCACCCTTCCCAGTTAAAAATTCCCCACTTAAAAATCACTAACTTGCCCCTTTCAAACTTCAAACCACCAGTACACCATAAGAGTTACCTTTCCTGTGTTTACTGTATACTTTTACAAGTGTTTTAAGATGTGTTGGATGTATTTTAAGACCTTTTTTAAGTGTTTTCACTTGCATTCTGATTCCAAGGCCAAAAACCCCAGTTCTAATAGCCAGCAGCTATTTTTAGCCACAGGGCCATTACTCTGCAGGCAAGCTCCATGGCAACCTGAATACCTGAATTTTAATGAAGGCATTGTAGCTCCCTTATCTCAACTAATACCACCTCTCTGACAACGATGAGCCACTGGTGGATGGAGATGATCTATCAAAGGGAAAGAACCAATCACTTTAAACCGAAGGGGCGGGCTGTGGGTGGACTGGGGGCGGAGCAAAGACACTATAAAAAGAACGAGGCAGAGAGGCGGGGCCTCTCTCCTCTCTCGCTCTCTGCAGGCTAGCTGTAGTAGACGTTGGTGCTGGGCATTCAAAGCCTTACTCCTTTTAAGGGGCCTTTAGTAATTTTTTTTAAAGTCAGCCCAGCACTGCAAGTTCTTTTTCTGTACCTGAGGTCTAGTGCTGTCTCAGCCAGAAGATCTCAAATCCCTGCGCTCCTGGGGCATACCATCTACCGAGCCGTAGGATCCCAAATTTTTATATTTTTTCTAATTTCTGTAATTTTTCAATTTTTCTGTTTTTAATAAATTAATCTTTTTAAGAGTTGTCTCATTTCTCACAGTTAGGTCCCATCTTAGTCTCAGACTTGGACAATGATTTATATCTAAAGGAATTAGCTACACGGTTATCATTGGTATTGATTTAGCATGCTCTCAGCCACTTCCCAATAATCTGTTGTGAACGAGGCACCTCTCCACCTACGGTAAGGAAGATCTTTCAGTTCTTGGGTAAGGTATCTCAAAACTTGAGAGACATCCCAGCTCCAGGGGAGAGTCACTGGAGTGCAGTCCAGCTGAAATATAGAGGGAACTCAATCAGACTCATACAAAGACCTGTCATTAGTAGAAGGTCTCTCTGCCCTAAGGAGCAACCTTGAGAGGCATCCCAGCTCAAGGGTAGATCACTGCCCCTCAGCCAGAGTGCCTGCCAGGGAGAGCTCAAAGGCAGGTCCCTTAGTCTGTCATAGTTAAGGGATAAGAGGTTTGCTTCTGGTTGGATTGCATACATTGGAAAAGGTCTACATGGCACTCCTTGTACCCTCACCTTTCTTCACAGAATCTTGAAAAGGCCACCTGCTATTAATGCATTAATGCACAGTCTGGGTTCCAAGCTCATGTGCATCGATGTTCTCTGCGTCATGGCTCCTTTGTGCATTTCCTAGAGGAATTCATGGCCCAGCTACAGTGAAGGCCTTTGCCTCCTTTGGAGTCTGTACCAAACTACAGCTCATTTGGTAAAGGGGTCAAGTGTGTCCATTGCATCCCCTTCCCACCAGCCTGCACCACCCTGCACTGATCACAGCAGCACTGCTGGGAAACCACAGAGATCCAGTGTTCACTTGGACTTCAAAATACCTTTTCTTTTTTTTTTTTTTGAAATATGTTTGAAGGTGCCCTTGTAATTGTGCGTGGTCACATATAACCACTGTTTCAAGATTGCTGTGGTTTCATATCACCATTAATCAATGCAACACATATTCACTAAGTACTTTGTTCTGCTTTTGCATGATTTATTAGGCCTTCCTTCATTAATGTGTTTGATCAAAAAACTAATTAAACAATGAACTGTGACAATAACACATACTTTGCATCCATTATTAAAGACAGGTTTCTTGGAATAGAAATGTGGTACTGAACACTTGAGTTACCATGGGCTACACTTTATTTCCAATTATCTGAACTGTTATTAGCACTAATCCTCGGCTTTCCCGTTTATTAGCAAGCTAGATATGAAAGCACTAAAGACAAGCACGCTAAGTTTATTTCCAACACTAATACTTTAAATACCAGCAAGTAGGGAGTAAATTCCAAGATGTGAATTACTGTACAGGTACAGTCTATATATTAACATCTGCTTTTTTTGAAACAATGTATAGCCTCATTTTTCATCTTCATTACCAATCTCTGAGTATACTCATAATGCATCTGGAGTTTGCTGTGTTGAACACAAAGATATTAGTAATGTCTTCATGGATAAAGCAATATTAATTCTACTAAATAGAATTATAACTGTCCTGGTTTTGGCCAGGAAAAAGAGTTAAATTTTTCACAGTAGCTGTGAGGGGCCAGAGCCTGGAGCTGTGTTAGTGTGTCTGGGTTGTTATTCTATCCCACTCACATCACTACCAGACACAGAAGTTAAGGGACTCTTGCTTCTGGGAAGAAAGGCCACATTAAGGCTGTTGTGGTTTAGGAATGGTACTCCCCAATTTAATATTCCCACCTAAAAGAAAACCATGAGCTGCTCTCCTCCCTCCTCCAGTGAGAGAGACAAGAGGCAGAGATTATGGGTTGAGATAAGAACAATTAACAGCAACAAGATAAGAAAAGCAGTAACACCAACAATATTAATAACAAAAGTGTACAAAGGAGGTGATTTACATGCAAAGTGTTCACTGAGGACCCCACAATGAGCAATGGTGGAGGGGTTTCCCCCTCCTGCCACACTTTTTCTCAACCTGAAGCCACTCCCTTCCTCCCAGAAGCAAGAATCTCTTATTCCCGCTCCCCAGTGGTATAGAATAACAACCTAGACATGCCCACATGGCTGCAGCCATGAAGGGGTGAAACATGGCTGCTTCACCCCTTCAAGGCTGTTGCAAAATATTATCCCTGTCCTGGCCAAAACCAGGACATTATTTTAACAAATTTCAAAGCTACTTGCTTACTTACTCTTCGGAATGCATGCTTCTTGCACCATTGTGGTTCATTTTCCCATGGTTTATTGAGCCTGGTTTATGGCAGTCAGATTACCCCTGCTGTCAGATATTCAGAGCTCGCAGACAGCAGGGCTGCTCACCTGCTTGAAATTCTTTCCGCTCACATTCCACCTTCTCGTACTGAGAATAGCACTCAGGGGACATAGTCTGCAGTTTTTTCCTCACAGTTATTCCTGAGGAGAGTCTCTCATATATTTGTGTAATGCAAGAATAAGAATATGTAAAAATAACTATCCCACACCCCTAAAGAGGGAAGTACTCTGTATCACTTTTCATTACATGCCATACTGCTATTTAAAGGCCCTCTTCCCTGTCATAGTTGGAGATTGACACAATAATCCAGCAAGCTGGTTTGATTACTTAAACCTGAAATCCAGATTGTTTTTAGAAATAGTGCATCCCTGGAACCATGAATTCATATGGGCCTTATTAAAATGTACAATTTTAAGAAGCACTTTCCCCTTTATTCCCCTGTTCATCCAACTTTAGCTTTAGCATTCTACACCATCCTTAGGTAGCTGGGAGTTAATTTCCTCAGTGAAAGTTTCAGATGCTGCTCAGATCATCTCCCAGATGAGGCTGGCCGTGAGCTGATTAGCTTCTCGACCAGTAGGACACTTGGAGCAATAAATTTCTGTAAAGGGTTTTAGCTTGTGCCAGGGAAAGTGAGTACTCCAGTGAGAGGGAGTTTCTCACCTTTCCTGTAATCAGCTGACAGTGCACCACTGCCCTCTGATTTACAGAATGCACACTCGCTCCCATCTGGGTGAGTTAGTGGGGTACCTGCCTGTACCTCTCCCTCACTTCTAGCTGACAACTACACATTATGCAAATCCCTGTGCTCTGATGCAGAACAAAGATAAACAATAAGAAGTCATCAGTTTATAATCAGTGCACATTTCTTACAAATTCTGTTTCTAAAAAGACGTCCACCTTCCCCACTGCACTCAGCTGAGTGTAGCAATGATCCTCCTCTAAATAACTACTCAGTCTCTTACCAGGTCCTACTTTCCTCTTTTAAATTGGTGTCTCACTAAGAGAAAGATGCCTCCGTCTTTCTTCTGTCTTATGCAGAAGCCAGAGCACACATACCCTACACATGCAAGAAGCATGTAAGAGCCATGTCTGTGTGTGTTAAAAAGAAGTGGGCTGCTGTTTTGAATAAGGGAAGGATTTTAAATTAAAATTGTTTTGAAATTAATTGATTCATTTCACTGCAACTCCCATATCTTTTAAGCTTTTTCTCATTATGAATTTAGAAATATATATATTCTACACTTATTCTCTGTTTCACCTGAAAATTTTAGCAAGATACAATCAGTAACACAGCTCAACCACCAATTTTCATTTCACTAAAAACAGACTTTTATCTAGAAGTCTCTAGCAGATTTCATTTCATAAGACTACACAGTGCAAGTACCAGGATGTTTTGAAGCATTGTGATGCTTTGCTGTAACATGTTTAACGTTTACGTTATACACTACTAGATAAAAACACTATTTCAGCATTTACCATACCTGAAGTATGGTAAATACATTATACAAGTTTTGTGGGCTTTCCAGATCTTTTTACAGCCTCACAGCTCCCTGATACTGCATATTCTAGAAATTGTCATTAATTGTGATGTAGATAAAAGAACACTATTATCTGCAGGGAGGGAAAAAAAAAAAAGAAAACACAAAAAAGCCCTAACAGTTCTTCATGCAAGACACACAGTCCTTTTAATTAAGCAAAGATAATTTAAGGACACCATTAGCTGTTATCTGAGATAAAGGCTTAAACGTCAAACTGCTATGAAAAATTAACTCTGATAAGTCGGTAGACATGCCTCTACCTGACCCACAGCACTCTCACTTGTTTCACTTTCCCCACAACTTGCTTTGTCACTAACTAACCCTCATTCTGCGTTATCAGGTCACAGCCTCGGGCTGAGCTTTCAGGCCTGTGTGCCTTTTGAACACTGTTGGCATTGTACTTCAGAAAGTTATCTCAGGAATTTTGTCAAGCTCTGATTGAGGATATTTTTCCCAAGTGGATGCTGGAAACAGAATGCTTTGTTTTATCATATGCCAACTTAACTGCAGCCCACACTCCCTGTGCAGACCTCTGAAAGGGATTTTAGCTTGTAATATACTTTACAGTTCATTCAGAGCTCAGAGGCCACAGATCTGCACATGTGTTTCTGTTATGGGCAATGTCAGAGATCCCTTTAAGCTGACATGTATTTACGCCTTTACTGCAGGCCAGGGCATGGACCCTCAGAGCCAAAGCAATTTCACATTGTCCTGACATTATCCAGATTAATTGAACTGTTAAAGTAAAGCATACTAAATTCTTCTAGCTGCCTTGCAATATTGTAGAATGTGGTAAAAAGTGTTTCAAGGGAAATTCTAATGCTGAATATTTAATGAATGTTTGTCAACAAGTTCCTGAGCTGATGAAGAATGACACTCTACAGAAAAAATAGTCACTTCAGAGATGACCACACACAGAGGTCAGATGATGCTTCTGCCCTGCCAGTTGCCCAGAAGAACATCTGCTCCAGAACCTTGTCTCCATGGGAACATCTTCCTCTTGAAGCTGTTTTAACTCAGCCTTATTTTATCCTAGATTTTGTATTTCTGCCAGTACGCAAGCTGACTATGCAAAAACTGGCTACCAAAGTCAAGCTGACTATGCAAAAACTGGCTACTAGAAGAGGTGATTTATCCCTCTGTTTTTGTGAAGAAAAATCCACCAACTTGTTGATAGAAAACTACAAGTAGAATGTGGTTTACATTTCTATCTGCATTTTGCTAATTACTGAAGCATATTGCAGCTGAATGCCTGATGAAAGAAGCAGAAAGAAGAGTTTTAAGGCCCATTCACTATGAAGGGTGGTTAGAGAGAGACCCCTTAAAATAAAAGCATGGGAGCTGCTAGTTTGCTTGGCATTGCTTTCAGACAACTGTTTTATAAGTCCTTGTTTTTTCCCCAAATTTTGCTGATAAGGCTTTAAATTACAGTGCTTCTGCCAGTTATAACTCATTTCCTCACCTATGGGGATGGCTGCTTGGTGGATACACCTCCAAGGTGGTAAATAAGTTGTGCAGCTGAAGATCCGTGGATCTCGAAGATCTTCCATACTCTCACTCTTGTATCTGTAGCAGGAAACACACACACTGTTTACTGCTTTCCTGTCAGATTAATTCCTTGCTTTTGAAGACAGGCAGCTCAAAACTATAGTAGACTTGCTGCTACTTCAGAGTTATTTGTGTAGCAGTCTGGCCCTTGGTCTGCATCAGGGTGGCAGAACAAATGTCTGTACTTTTTTTCCTGATTACACAAAGTACTGCTTGAGCACAAAGACAGCCAGCCTTCTGTCACTACACAGAAGATGTACAGACTCACTTAAAAAACAAAAAAAATGCCCAATTTTACAGTTATTTGCAGGAACATGAAGATCCCACAGATATAAACCAGCTGCTGTACATTGATATTTCAGCCTTCAAAGAGCTCATCTTCCTTCTATACTGCGACACTTCCCATTCTGGGAAGCTTTAGATGGATTATTTATGCCTTTCCAATGTCCCATTAGATTCCACAACGTTGTGTACTACCGGAAGGAAAAAATGTGCCAGTTTTGGAGTCAGATTAGGTTTTTCTTAAAGGATTGAAGAAATAATGTTCTCCAAGAACAGCATTTTCTTGCTGAATTGTCCTGAAGCAATTGTGGTGCAGACGTGACTCTAATTAGACATTGCACTTTTTAAGTCATTACCACTCTGTCAGCTACTCAAGCACCATTGAAGGCAAAAAGCTGATGTTGCTGGGGGATGCCTGCTTTCTTCAGACCAGGCTTGATCCCATCCTTCTTACCATGGTACAATCAAGACTAATGTATGCTTTTGTATCTCAAGTTAAACTGTCAGATTGCATCCCAATGAATGGGTGTCAACACTCCGTCAAGCATTTTTTTTTCATGCATACCATTTTATCAGCCATTTTTTTAAAATGGAAAACAATGCATATCACTCCAAAGTGAGTGTTATAGAAAGAGCCATTAGAGTTAAACCAAGAACAGTTTCTAACACCAAACGTATTTTATTTGACCAAAACCAACCAAGGCCCCTTTCTCTGTAATTTCTGTGCATTTTTGTAACATGCTCAGAAGGTTATGTGTTCTAAAACACACGTACATAAAATATGTATAATCCCATCACACAGTTGTTGGAACTACTTCGAGAACAGAGAATGGAAGTCCAAACTAAATAGGATATGTTCTAGGTTGTGGAAACTGAAGTATGAGGAAATTTAGACAGATATCCACTGTAGGAAGAAGTTTGGCCCCTGAGAACTGGTCTTCCACCCTGCTGTTAGTTCCTGAGGCAGACAACACCAAAAAGATGCTTGTGTATTTTGTGGACTCAGTAAGTCTGACTGGAGTACTCTCTCATCTGGTCCTAGGGAAGGTGATCACAGTTCCATCCAAATTTGCTGGCTACACATGAAACAACAGAGGTGGTCAGTGAATTGCACTTACTACCACCAGCACCTGAGAAGAAGGGGGCCATGAGGAAGGCAAAGATTCTTTGCCAAGAGGCATTTTAGGTCTGTAAGATAAACATGTGAACAGAGACTACCTGTGCCTGGAAGCAGCACAGCAGTCTGCCGACTCCCTGGCACATCTGAGGGCAGGTCCAGCACTCCGCAGCAGCAGCAGCAGCAGCTTTCTGTACACTTCTGCAGCGCCACACACACCTGCAACATGCTGGATGCACACAGGCTGCTCACTCAGAAGACTGTGCCATGGACGTAAAAACTGAACCTGCAGTTCACACACAGCAAAATATCTCCTTCATGTTACCATCAAATGTGCTCTGCTGAGTAATACAGAAAGGACAAGCTGCCTGAAAGAGGCAGCTGGTCCCGAGCTTGCTACTCAGACTGTTTTAATGTGTGCCTTCTTTTAGACTCTTTCACCTCATTTTGGAAAATTTTGTATCACACAACCCCCCAGTATTTTCTTTCTAAATATACAATAAATTTTCTTTCTAAAGGTAGCGCACATTTTCTTGAGTATATGAAAGGATATAACTTTGTTACTGTATTTCACTGAATTTGTGTGACTAAAAAATTCAAAGCAAATTTAGAGTGTCTGAAAGCATTTGGGTTTTTCTGAACATGTTTTGTTGTACTTTAAGGAAAAAAAATCTTATCCTAGATTTATTAAGACAATTTTATGAGGAGCAGCTGAGGTCATTTGGTTTTTTCAGCCTGGAGGAGACTGAGGGGAGACCTCATTGTGGTCTTCAACATCCTCATGAGGGGAAGTGGAGGGAGTGCCTGATCTCTTCACCCTTCTGACCAGTGACAGGACCTATGGGAGCAGCATGAACCTGAGTCACAGGAAGTTTAGGTTGGATATCAGGAAAAGGTTCTTCATCTAGAGGGTAGCTGGGCACTGGAACAGGCTCCCCAGGGAAGTGGTCACAGCACCAAGCCTGGCAGAGTTCAAGAAGTGTTTAACAATGCTCTCAGGAACATGGTGAGACTCTTGGGGTATCCTGGGCAGGGTTAAGAGTTGGACTCTATAACCCTTGTGGGTCCCATCCAACTCAGGATATTCTGTGATTATGGGAAATAACTGAAGTTATTTTCACCAGGTACTTCTAATATGTACTTCAAATTTTCTTTAAAATATCAGACTCAGAGAATTAATTGTAAGCATTCCAGATGTCTTTTCACACTCAATGTTCAAGAAATCGGTATTAGTCTGTATACTGTACTTCAGAAATAAAGAAAGGAGTCCTTACGGGTCTTCAGGTGCTTATGGTATTGACAGTTCTCAAGGTTAAGTGCTGAGGTCTAAACATAAGCTGTAGCAGAAAAGAAAATATTTTCTTCGCTACTTTCTTCACTTGTACCTCTACAATTTTCAGTGCCCCTAAAAAAATACTCTCTTTAGCTTTCTGTCCATTCCTTTTGCAACTATACTGCAGTTACTATAACTACAGCTGCTTTTAGAACTCACCAAAGAGCAATTAAGAATAAAATTTTCCAGTGAAACACAGTGTCAAGAATTTTTCATGCAGTCTACTGCCAAAGGTAATTCTGAAGGCTCTATTGTCAGTACATGCTTCAGAGCACATGAAAACGAAATCTTTTAAGGCAGGCAGTCGCAGGCTCTAAAGGATATCACATAGAGCACAATGACATTTAAAGAGGCTTCAGAAGTTCTGTTAAGTGCAACCTGTACCTAAGTCAAGGCATTATGTCTCAAACTTGCAGATGTACGTTTTAATATTTTGCTTCAATGTGACATTAACTCCTTTTGGCATCTTTCGAAATCATAAATCCATACAAATCAAAAGTTTAAATATTGTCAAGATAAATAAAAGTGTAGTGATGTGCCTGGAGGGACTCTTAAGGTCTTTGATCCCTTTTAGAAACCCGGTCACCAAGCTGAGGAGAAGTTGGGCTGATTTTCCTGCTTCTGGTGGAGATGGCTCAGTGCTGGGTATGGCCAGAGCTGAAGCTGTGGGAGTGGGAAATGCACTGCCGAGTCTGGTGCCCTGGTTAGTGCACTGAATGCCATTCTTCCTCCCCACTCAGCTTCACTGTATTTTTTTAATACAAAGCACAAAACAACAGGAAAAGGAATGAAAACCTGAGGAGGATATCTCCATGCTGCATCCACAGTCTCAATTTCTCCTGAACCAAGTGACTAATTTGTAACATGCAACCGGCTCAGGCCTGTCACTGTTTAGTGACAAGGTGGAGGAGCTTGCTGCAGAACTGGGAGTATTGCCTGCTATTCAGCCTCCAGGATTTCCCCTGTAAATGGATCAAAGAGTTAGATTCAGAATTGCAACTGTTCTTTTGCTGAAATGCCAACTTTTTCTTTACATTTATTTCTACGAAAAGGTGGGACATCTAAAGAAAACATTTTCATAAACAAACAGAGGGAGGAGGGATTACAAATCAGCTCCAAAGTTAGGCTATTGCTCTAACTGTGTTATTCTCTGGGATAAAAAAAAAGCTGCCTTATATGTAAAATACTTCATAAACTTTTCATGCTATTCTGATGGTTAATTAGGACAATTAATAATGACACACTGACAAGTCTGCTGCTCTTAATATCATAATGAGTTTGCAGCTTCATTCATGTGCCACTGTACTCAAGGGACACCAAACAGATTTGTACTAGACCACTAAGGATTGTTGATTTTTAATGTAGATCAAATAAGTCCTACCCAAAGACAAAAAGTTCTAGGACCTTGAAGGATGTCCATAGTTTTTTCTCTCGTATGGACCCCCTCCCAGTATCAAAAAAGGATGGGGAAGCATCACATGCACACACACACATACTTCCATATACAACTGGATGCATGTTTCCTTCTGAATGTGAGAACTAAATTAAGAGACAGGGAATTGTGAGTGAAAGTGAGAGCAAGTGAGAGTCTCCATTCTTGAAGATTTTCAAAAGTCATCTGGACATGGTCTTGGACAATCATTTGTAGGTGCTCCTCTTTGAGCAGGGGAGTTGGACCAGATGACCTCCAGAGGTCCCTTCCTATCTCAACCACCCTGTGCCTCTGATTTTGTGGTTTCTACAACTAGCAATAATAACAATAAAAATTAAAAAACCGAAACCCTACTCTGCTGAAATACAAGGCAGAAATTCAAATTTTGTTACCTCCTTAGCAGTATTATTAGTTCAGAAATATTAAAAAGAGTAAATGTGGCACACATATGTAAGAGACGGTCCGAAAATCCCTCATCTGCCTCACGATCATCGCCGAAGACAGAGACTGAACACAGCAGTCCTGGCCTGGCTGAGGTGGGATTGTCTGCCAAGTGTTGCCTACGGGTGTGCCCACTGGGAACTGGTACGCATTCCTGAGGAAAATTAGTGCAGGTCACGATGGACTGTGCCGTTCTTGCTGCCCAGGGGGGAAGGACTGCGCTGAAGCGGAAAGGAATGACCTGTCTTGTACGTCTGTCCTGTACCTGTTTCCCAAAGCAACGGACCCCGTAACAATGGCTGTAGATTTCCCAACCTCTTGGCCAGTTGCCCCTCGCTTCTGAAAAGGACTATAAAGGGACCTTCTGAAATAACCGAGATCGGAGATCTCCCCACGGAAAGAAGACGAATCTATTGGCGGAAGACCACGAGGACTTCGTCTCATCCGTTGGTAGCTATTGCCCCTCTTTTTCCCCCTCTCTACTTTGTTTCTCTCTCTCTCTCTCTCTCTTACTCTCTTCTATTGCATTACTGTGTTGTGGGCACTTAATAAAGGTGCACTGTTTTGATTAAAACTGAAATCTCTTGTGTCCTTTTACACTCTGAGATCGATAAACGAACCATCACGACCCCCGCTTGCATTAGCGGATCGTGACAATCTGGAAAGTGCTCTGACTGCACTTGTCTCAGAACATTGTGGCAGGATGTAGGGATGTCAAGCAGGTGACTTCTTTGTATTGCCTTTCCTGCCTGCACCCCTGAGTTAGGATCTATCCTCAACTACCGTTTCATGCTTGGGTTTTTTTCCACCACTTTTGTGCAAGTGGAAATTGAGTCCCTTGTCCTGAGCTGAGATGTCAGCCTTCCTATAGCTCCTGTGAGCATCAGAGGAGTCTGCTGACTGTCAATGAGTGCCTTCAGCTATGACTTATTTTGATGCCATAATTGTCTCATGAAGTGCTAAGGTCTACAGTGCAGAAATAAAACTCTTGTTAGTGAGTTTAAATTGTACTCAGTGTCTGCCCACACCTTCAGTAACCAAAAGTTCAATTGGCAATTTACCAACTCCAAGAAGAAAAGGATCTTAAACTGAAATAGGAAGATCCTCTGAGAATGTCTTTGCAAATATTATGAAGTTTGTGGCATACAGCCATTAGAGCTGAAGGTTTTGTAAACTCTAAGTGAACTCACCTGTAAAGTAGGACTTTGTTAGCATGTCTCTTGGGCATCAGTACTAAGTATTTATGATTTACTGTCCCACAAAAGAAAGGAAAAAAAGCATCTGCAGAAAAAGAAGATGAGCAGAAATAAACAAAGGGCAGAATGGTTCACCAGTGATGCAGACATCTGCTTGTGTTAAAGTATCACAGAGAAAAAGGTCATGAATGAAAACAAGGTCCCTTGGCCCCACCACCACTCAGCCTTATGCGTCAGCATTTCAAAAATAAGATATTTGCTTTGTCTTGCTTAAGGTACCTAAAGGTTATAGGACAATAAATTCCATGTAACAAAAGTGCCTGATTGGATACAGTGTCTAGGGATGGCCAAGCCTAGAGCTGTGATTAATTAAGTTCAACACTCTATTTCCAAGAGCAGTAAGTGCCACATGTTTCAGAGAATGTTATAAAAACAGCCTGTCATGAACAATTAAGGGAATTACTTCTTCATGGAGGGAATAATATTTCAGGCTCTGGGTCTTAATCAACAGAACCAAGGATTGATTTGTGAATCCAGTCCCTTGCTATTTTAAGCATCCACATCTTGTAATGTCTTTCAGGAAGTGATCAAAAAGAATTGGTTAAGCCCCGAAGTGTGAAAGTTTATCTCATTTCTCTAAGTGGATCTGTCTCCAATGTAACTATGATATATCTACATATTCCTTTTTCATCCCTGAATTCTTCACATCACTAATGTTTATGACAAAATGCAACATACACTAATACCTTATATTTGTTGGCAGGCTTTAATTTTACAGCCTTTCGGAGCAGCAGGAGTAGAGTCCAGCTCAGATTCAGGCACCAAATGTGCATGCTGTAGATGCCTTTAAATTTGAAGGCTGAATTCCTACAGTCCTGAGGGAACTGGGTTGTTTAGTCTGGACAAAAGGAGGGTCAAATGGAACCTCATTGCTCTCAATTACCTGAAGGAAGGTTGTAGTGAGGTGGGGGTTGGTCTCTTCTGCCAGGCCTCAAGTGAAAAGATGGCCTGAAGTTGTGCCAAGGGCAGTTCAGATGAGATACTGGAAAAACTGGCTCACTGAAAGAGGGCTTAGGCATTGGAATAAACTGCCCAGGGAAGTGGTGGAGTCCCTGTCTCTGAAAGCATTTGAGGCATCTGGATGTGGCACCTGGGGATATGGTTTAGGGGTGATTATGGTGGGGCTGGGTTGATGGTTGTACTAGAGATCCTGAAGGTCCCTTCCAGCCTTAATGATCCTGTGATGCCTATAGTTAGTTTAAACATGAGCAAAATACAATGTAAAGCAACGGGAAGGCCTTAAGCTGTACTTCAAGGACCAATTTTGAACCTGGTTGAAGCCAAGATATCTGACTTCAGAACTCAAAAAAGGCAAATCCACACACAGATTCAAGATATCTCGGTTGGGCTAAGAAGTGACAACATGTAAATACATCACTAGCAGTTTACTTCTGATTTTTCTTAAAAGCTACTCCATTGCCTCAACCACATCTCAGTGTGCTTTTCTCAGACTGGCATTTTGGAACACAGTCAAGTGCTTCTTGAATTATGGTTGCATCCATTTATGTGCCACAACATTTTATATGTGTTAACTACAGATGCAAGCATGCTGTTGGTGTGCCTGAGCCCAGGACTTGAAACACCTGTATGATGTTTAAACTGTAGATGGTTCCTTTTTCCATGAGTGGCTGACATCAGATTCAGCAACATTTCAGTTACCAACTCAGCTGACTGAAGAAGGGATATTTAGTTTAAAAATAGGAAATAGTAGATAATTTCTGATCTGCTCGTGGTAGGCAATTTTATATTAAATGTTTGACAATTTTAAGACTGAAAACTTTTCACTGAACTTTTCTTGATTTATAAGTCTCAGAATTATGAAAATGAGGCCTGAAATGCTTATTTTAAAGTTTTTTTCCTATTTATTCAAACACAACTGTAAAAGAATCTTTAAAAGACTCAGAGAACTTATTTAATTACACTCAGTTAATGTTAGAAATTTTTGCACTGTGCAGTCTGGAAGTTATAAATCAGTTAAAATAAAAAGTTTAGAGAAGAAACTACAATCTATAATTTAATCTGTGAGTGTAAATTTCTATCTTACATTGTGCGAATGTGGGCTCTATACAACCCCATAATTTTCTAGAGAGAGGTTTTAAAAGGTGATAACATGGAGTGACTTGTGAAAAGAAGAGAGTTAATAAGCTGTGTTGTAAGCCTGGAGTTTAAAGAGGTGATGAGTGTATCAATCTGCACAGTGTGGGGTTGAAAATTTCAGATTAATCTGGTTTTGGTACCCAGTAGGGTTTTGGCAAAATGCATGTTTTCTCCTTAATCAAAAAATTATTGCAAAGACTTGGAAATGTCCTCCTTCTAGTTCAGAGAAGCTGTATTTCAGTCATCTCCTGTACTAGTTCTCTCGTACTGTCTGCTTCAAGTGGCTAAACTTCATTTTCAGGTCATTGACACTCATGATGAAAAGGGCTCTTCTCGCACAGGAAAGGTGACTCTTGCTTCTGTTATATATAGGATATAGAGAGGAACGGAAATTTACAGCAGCCAAACTACAGCCTCCATGAGACATCATGGAATTGCTTTCTAGTTGGAGTTAGAAGCTCTTAGTATGACTTTTTGGGGGGCCAAAATATATTGAAGAAATACCAGCACTTTTAAATCCATTTCATTTGCTTATTTGTTAATTTATTTTGGTAACATCTTGAAATGTATATCAACACAAAGAGGAGGAATATGTGTAGCCCAACATCAGACAAGTGCAGACGGGTATAACGCAGTTACAAATGTCAGTTTGGGTTGTTAATTTGCACTTCTTTCACAGCTACAATGGTGCTACAGTCAGCAGCCAGCTCTGCTGTGGTTACACTCCTCCAGAAACACAGAGCAGCCTCAGCTGTGTTTAACTGGGCAGGCTTGAAGTTGTTTGGTATTGCCAGAATGATGTGAGGACACAAACTGACCATGGGAATCAGAGACAGCAATTTCCCTTTCTCACAGTGCAGCAAAAAGTATAATCCCTTTATTTGTGTTTGCTTGCAAAAGTCACATTTCTTGACCTTTGCTGAAAAAAAGCTTCATGAAGAAACTGCACGGGCCCAGCTGGGGGCCACTTAGTTACTGTGCAAAATCCATGCGATGCAACTGGCTGCCCTGGAAAGTTTCTGGCATCTTCTTAAATACAGAGCAAAGCAAGAGTCAACAGAGAGACTGAAGGAAGGCTCTTCCATTCTTACGTGTGGCATACAAAATTAAGGAGACGGAGTGGTACAAGATTTTTTTCCCATCTTAATCATGGTCCAGTCCCAAACTGACACTGCAGAGTTTTAAAGCCATTTCTGTTTACAAACCCCAAACACTTGGTGCCTACACCATAAAAGTAACAATGGTGTCACAGCTACAATATCTGTCAGTTCCTATGAAAGCTGGGAAATTTTTTCAGTACAGAAACATCAAACTTGCAACCTCAGTTCAATGCGACCTTATGATCTCTTGGTTTATAAACCTGCAACTACAGCTTACTTGCATAAACTCAAACTGAAGTTGCTTCAGTGCAATAATGTCTGGTATATTAATTTACAAATTGTCTTGATCCTTTGAAGATGGCAGGAGTTGCATTCCTCAACAAAGAGCAGTAAAATAAAAAAAATAAATCTCTCTCTTTCCTCTTGCACAGAAAATGTTAACCTACTGCACAGTATCTGATATGAACTCTACAGCACAGGGAAGGAAATCTATGTTTGGTCTGTTTGGCAAATAAACCCAGAGCTCAGAGCATGCCTGAGCCACAGGGACTGGTTTATAAGCTAACAAATCGTAAGGTTTCAGGGAAGAGAGGTGCAAAGCCTGATGACTATCTGATGAGAAAATTGCTTATGAGAAAGAATTTAAATTTGTTTTAAGTGAATGTTTGAGCAAGTAAGTTTCATTTTCCCTAAATATTTATGGCAGAAGAAAATTAATAACACGTATCTACAGAAAGGGAAAACAAAACAAAACAAAAAAGATTATGAGTGATTTTCTCTGAAATTACAAGTTAAGAACCAGAAGTCCTTTCAGTAACTACTATATTTCCTTCAGTAGTTACCAAGAGCTTTTTAAAGGTACCCAGAAGGCAAATAGGACATACACCTACAGGCACCATTCAGCCTTTGTAACACAGAAGAACTCAAACTGCTATTCTCTTTCTGTATTTTTTAATGCAATTGCAATATTCTTTTAAGAACAACGTTTTTAAAAAAATATTTAAACTATTTTTGTTTGTTTCTCCAGTTGAAATTCTCCTTGGGCTTGAAGTTAAACTACAATTAACTCAAAAAAGGCATAATGGATCAAATCACTATACCTTTAGGGACATCTATTGGCATAGCAGTCACTTATATCAGCTGAAGACAGAAGTGATAAACTTTGTAGTGGCTAACTTAGACTTTCTTTTTTGAATTCTTTAGTTATATTTTCTTCTCTTCCAAAGCTTTGTACCAAAGCACACATCAAAGACAGAGCCTGTGATGATGGATATCCGGTGTGATTCTTCTCAACACTCAGTGGGCTTTTCCTAGCATCTCCCAGTTGCCTCTTCCTGACTGTATTCATTATCTGCCTTCAAAGCATTCCCACAGACCTCCTGTCTCAGGAGGATCTAAGAGTTCTTACACAGCCCCCACTGTGCACTGGCAAAATCTGCTCAGGACTGTCTTCACCAATTTGTGTGAGCAGTTTCACTTCATATATTTCTTCAACATTTTTAAAATTCAAATAGCAACTTTGGTTTATTCAGCATACACTCATAATTAGTTTCCTCCTGATTCCTTTTTGCCTCTCATTTCCAAGTGGAAAATTGTCACTCAGAGACACTCTTTGTTCTAATTTAAGAGCCAAGTACTTCCAAATCACCTGGAAGGGGTCACGCTGAGTCCAGATGAGCCTGACTTAAAAGAGAAGATGTTCCAGTTCTCTTTCAGTTCCTTGCCAAGTTATCCTGCATTCTTGATTGTTTATATGTGAATATTGATGGATTAACACCAATGGACCAGGGCTGAGTTCCCAGCCCATCAGTGAGATATTCAAGCAACACCACATGACACCCCAAACTTTCCCAGGCAGTCAGCCTTCCAATTCAGGGTCAGACCAACCAACTCCACAAAGGAGAAGGCTCATGCAACTGCACTGCTGTTCATGTCATTTTACACCTGCAAATCTACTTGCCTAGCTGTGGAAACTACACTGAACTCTCAGGAAGCATTTACTTATGCAAGTATGAGATGGGTTGCAGAATAAAGTGCCCAGCTGCTGAATCAGGGCTGCCATCTCACTTGTGATGGGAAAAGACATTGCTATGAGATTTTACATGATGGAAGTGTGTGCAATGCAGCAAAGCTGTATGGAATGGAATGGAATGGAATGGAATGGAATGGAATGGAATGGAATGGAATGGAATGGAATGGAAGAGTTGGAATGAAAGAGTCTGAAGAATAATCAGCTTGTTTTGAGGCATATTGATGGCAAAAGATTTGACTTGAGGCTACTCATGTCTGACATTGTCTTTGCTTGCACTGAAACTATTCACATGGAAAGCAGCATTTTGCCCAGTGTAGGTAACTCACAAAGACAACCAAGACCAGGGTATCTCAGGTTGAATTCCCTTCCTTCATCCCTTCTCCTTTGAATAAATGAACTTCCTTACACTCTGACAGTCTAGGGAGATTAATTCAAAATATGTGTGCACAGTACACCTGGCAGATACGATAAAGGCTGGCTCAAGGAGCTAAGATGAAACAAAGGCATGAATAATACTGGTGAAGGACAAAATATGGGCAGCCATTTAGAGGTGACAGTAATTACTTAAGTAAATGTCAAAACTTTAAAGAAACAAGAGGAAGATATTAATGAATACTTAAGGCTGAAACACGTGAGGGTGTTGATTTGCCATTTGGAAGGTTATGTTCCTGTCTAATCTTCCTGTGATGGATATGGGAATGGATATTAAAATCTGTTGCAGGACAAACTGTTACTGTTTAAGGGCCTATTGGTGCCCAGATGCATTGAAACCAAGAGGTTTTTTTATTCACCCAGGGCACCTAAAAACGTTTATACCATTCCTGAGCCTAGCTACAAGAAGGATGGAAACAAGCAAATAGCATAAAGCACTCCAGATACCTGTAAACATGAACAGTGCAACAAAAAAAGTTCATTGGACCTAAACTGGAGTTTACAAAGACTGAACAGCATCCCCAAAGATATGTGTTAGAGCTGTCCAGATTGGCAGAACATTGTAAAGACAAGTGAATGTAAATAAAAGGTCAGATTAAATAAAGTAGATTTCATTCTATATTCAGGGGATGCAAAACTCAGTGCTTGAAATGATGGGCTCTGGGGTGTCTGTTATAACACAGGAGAAAAATCTTGACTTTATCATAGACAATTCAAAGAAAACTTTTGTTCAATACCTACCCAAACAGCAGGTCAGTATTCAAATTAATTAGGAAAGGAATAGAAGATGGGGAAAAAAAGAACTTTATTATGCTCCTATGTAATGCATTGTTTGCTTAATGCAGTCTTGATCCTCTTATATCAAAAGTTGTAGAATATAATTAGAGATGAGCTGAAGAAGGGCATGAAGAGTTATCAGAAATAAACAGTGACTTCTACATGAAGAATGACTTTGTAAATTAGATTTCTTCAGCATAGTAAAGGTATGGCTGAAGGGAATATGACAGAGATCTACACAATGATGGCAGGAGAATAAGGGGCAAAGCGCTATGTGCACCCATTTTCTTGCACACTTCCCTAGATGCCTGCTTTTGACTGACATTGGAATCAGTTTGTGGGCTAGGAAACTTGGATCTAATTTAAACTTTTTACCTAACATATCACATAAAACTCAGCAGCTATAGTAGTTACATAGCTCAGTGCTGCACAACAGTGTTATCAGATGTTGGAGGTTTTTTCTGCCCATTTGATTAGTTCATATTTAAGCCTTAAGCAAGTCCATTCTACCTGAATCCAGATGAAAATGTGAAAACCATTTTATATTGCAGCTAACCCACTTCTTGACAGGTAGAGGTCATTCTTGACTGGTATAAATGTCATAATCCTCAGTATTCTCTCACTTGCACTAAAGACAAAAGCAGCAGCCTCACAGATCCAGGTAGTTGATAATTTTATCTCTCTGCTTTTCTTTTTTTAAGTGTGCCAAGCACATACATATCTCCAACAAGTCACATCTCAAATAAACGCCATCAAAGATGACCTTTAAATCCAGAAAGGGTTTTAGAGTGTTTTATACTGCAGACATTTAAAAAATATGATACAGACAATCCTGAACATAGTGGTATCAAATAGTTTCATTTAATGTAGTGGTTTGTTTCAATGGAGACTTCTACCTGGAATAAAATTAGGCAATGAGCTAGCACTTACTTGAAATACTTTCAATGGCCTGATAAATGCTCAACAGGAGGACATGAGCTACTTGCAGTTAGCCAGAAGGCCTCTTCTTTGTTCTCACATCTGACTAATCTAGGTTTGATATCAAGGGAAATCATTTAAGTTATTCAATGCTGGAGAAAGAGAGCCTGTTTTAAGAGGTAAGTGGGAGAATTCAATCTGATGGCAATTGAAAACCACTAAATCCTGTAATCTGCCATACTGTACAATCCAAAGAATGTTTCAGTTTGAAAAACAATGACACGTTTTCATTCTAAATTATCATAGGTGATGAAAGAAGTGATAGCTAGCTATGAATTAGCCACAGTTACTATAAATGTATTTTAGTAACTCCAGTAAAATCCACCAAGAATTTACTTTTTTAATATATACTTTGGAAATACAAATTCTTCTGCAGAAGGAAAGTAATGATATAGAGAAATTTTGGTGACAGGCATTAAAATATTAGTCTGTACAAGCTATTTGCTCTAATGTAATGAGCTACATCCCAGTAACACTCATAGGAACTCAGCACTGGAAGGGGCAACCTAATCTTCAATGACAAGGAGAGTTTTCTGCAAGTATCAACAATTAGTAAGTACTAAAGGGTTCACAGAACAACTGTTGTCCATTATTCACAAAACACCCTTACCAGCCTGTGTTAATCTGAAAGTCTTCTCAGTTCTTGGCTATCTTCTACGCTGTTGTTGTGAGGAGGAGGTGTTATTCTTTAAAACAGTAATGGGATAATAAAAAGCACAGGAGTTGGGGCAGTCTGAGTGCAGAAGAAAGAAACCAATAAATCTGAGAAAATTATGTCTTGCTTTTCCCATTTTAAAAATCATATCTGATGAAAAAAACCCAGCTTTTAGGAATGGGAATTAAAATGCAGCTCATGTGCATCATAGAAGGACCAGAACTGCCAGCACTGTTTGTGACTCCCTCTGCTCCTTCACTTCCAGCATAATTCACAATGCTTTGTGACAGTCTGGAGAGATCAACCAGAAGGCGAATTATCCCAGTGATGTTGTATGAATGGTGGATTTGGTCTGAGGTATCCATGGGCCTGGGTTTTCCCTCCCTATTTTCCTTATGCCTTTAATGCTTGAAAAGAATAATATCTCAATTTCATAGCCATATGAGAATACTTATTCTCTTCCATAGATAAATGCTGCTTAGCTGTTTTCAGACACTGGTATTCCTTATTTCCCCAATAATGCAAAACTGACCTCTTTATTACATGTATGGTTTCAGTCTGTTTGTTTGGGGCTGATTTTATCCCTGATTATTTACCTTCCATTTTCGTTCAGAATCTTCAATCCCAGTGTGAAAAAAAATTTAAAAATTTGTATACTGTCATCCCTACCTGCCCCACCATTACCCCAGTCCTATGTGAAAGACTCCAAAGAAACATGCCATCATTTTCTGGAATCACAGAGAATCACTGAATTGCTTTTTTGAGTGCCTGACCTCTTTTAACCCTAGAAGTTAGGCTTTTCTTAAAAAAAAAAAAAGTAAACAAACAAAACCCACAGGGAATCTATTCATTCAGTGAATTAAGTGTGCAGGTGCTGAGCACAACTCTCAGAGAAACTGAGACACTGGAGTTCCCACAAGTCTGGTTTCCCTGGAGGTACTAAAACCATTGGGGCCTTGCTTAGTCCCGTAGGTCCTTCTAAGCTTCTGCTTCTCTATCAACAAAGCCAAGTACTGCTCCACAACTCCAGGAATATTCTGCACACTTAAAGCCAAATTGACCTGGACCAGTGTCCTCCGTCCCAGCGTCCTCCGTCCCAGCCAAGGTGTCTCATCCCTCCTGTTGCCAGGTATTATTTTTAAAAGTCCAAATGTGTGCCCGTGTTCTCTACTAAGTACCCAGGCATCCTGTTCCAGGAAATTAATCATTGCCACCTTGTCTCCTCTGCCCTAAGCTGTAGACTCCAGCAGGCTGTTCAGGCATGTATATGGATGTGGGCAGTTTTTGTCCATGCTTTTCATACTCAGTGAAAGACAGACATGTTACTAATATTCTGCGCATATGGGCACAACTCCTTTCTCCATAGAACCTGAGAGGAACTGAGGACTTCTACATGACTTCTGCAGGCGACTGTAAAGCCTCTGCCAGCTTTAGACTATAGGATGGCTTTTTAAAATTAGATTAACACCTAGTTATTCCACCCTGCTTCATTTTCTCATTTCATGCCACAGTTTAGGGCAAAGCTAGGATACTCCAGGCCAAAATTCTTCACATTTAGTCCACCTGTTGCTATTTAGAGTAATAGCACTGTCATCACTTTCAAAGGGAATTTAATTGTTCCGCTAAGTGAGATTACCATTCCTTTCACTCAACTGTCTCAGGCCATACAGTGACCTCTGAAGAACACATCCAGCTTCATTTGATGAGAATTCTTATGCCTTTTCCTCTATATATACTGTCATGCTCTAAGACACCCAGCGCTGTACATACCAAGAGCATCTGGTCTGAGGAGGCATTAGCCTCAGCTTCCTTAATTCCTGGTGTTAGCAAGAATTCTAGTGTTGTTTATTTTTGACCCTTCATCTCACAATCACTTTCAAATGGCAAATTTCTGAAAACTTACTTCTTCCATAGAATATATTACAGACTTCAAATAAATTACCCATTTGACATTATTATACATATATTTATTTTGCTTTGGTCTCAAAAAGTGAAAATTGGTACTTTAACTGGATTTAAAACATCTACATTTAAAATTATGTTCACCCATCAGAATTTAATGAGCTTTTCTACTTTCTGATCTATGCATTGATTCCACCAACTCCCACAGCTTTGTTCACTTCTGCATTTTCTCCACTATTTTTCATTGTAGCAATTAAAAATGCATGAATCAGGCCTTCTCTGACGTAGGAATATATCAAATTTGTTTTTTAATTGTGTGATGAAGCAGAAGAAAGTCTTGAACACATTGTGTTTGCCATAACAAGCTGTCTCATGATTCACATAATTCTTGAGAAACTCTTGTAGTGCATATACTACCCAGGTATTTGCATAATTCCTACAGGAGTCTAGCCCCAGAGTTGCTGCATACTGTGAGTAAAGGCCCTCATGTCTTCCACACTGGCTAGAAAGGTGTGAGCATACAAGGATATCTTGCTAGGTTTTGCAGGAGTGCACCTCCAGGTTCTTCCCATCCAGGTTAAAAACTCTGTGCTCATTTGCAAGGACTTCAGGTGAAACCTGGTTCTGCTGGTACAGTCTCCAACTAATACATTCATGTATTCTGGTCCTAGAAAGATGAGCAAGCTCTTTGCACAGGTTTCAGAGGCATGCAATTCCTCTGAGAGAAGTTTATAGACAGGACAAAACAGCATCTGTCTCTCTCAGGGTCTCCAATCCCATTCATTCAGAGCAATGGGACTCAAATGGAGATCAGTATTGATCACAGCACAAGACATCTCAAGAAAGCCAGGTGGGACACTTCATATGCCCTCTTTGGTGTGACACATCTTTCTCAGTCCTTGTAACAGGGGTGTTGCACTCACATGGAAGAGCTCATGTGGTGAGTGAAGGACAGAATTGCATGGCTGTCCATAGGAGAATATGCTTCTCAAAACAACTGGCCCACCTCTGGGACAACTCAGTCCTGAGTCTCAAGGATTGAAACCCAAAGGATGACACTGGAAACTCAGTTCATCATTCTAATGGATACTCAAAATTGCACACAGACAGAGATTATTTTGGCACATTAATATTTACTCCCACCTCTGGTAACATCTCACTTCCACTGGTAATAATTACCTGGTTTTCTTTTTGCTGTGTCAAAATGACTAAAAATATTAAAATATTAGCAATGTCCTTGCTAGCATCTCTCTCTGCTCCAAAGGTACCAATCATCCTTTTCTCTCAGTTTTATATGGATTGCAGTAATTAAGTTAAACTCAATTGTTACCAGTTCACTCTTAGTTTGAAGTGTGATGCTGCTCCTCCTTCAGAGCTCAAGAAGGGCTCTTGTGTTTCAAAATCCTGTGTGTTTCTTCCAATACAGCTGGGGAAAAAAAACAAAACAGACACTACCCATCTCTTCAAACTTTGCCTCTGTGAAGTGCAAAAAGTCTCTTGCAACATGATATTGTTATGGCTGAGCCTTTGTCTGACTTCTCTGACTTGTCCCTGAGGACCTTCTCTTCTTGGCTATTTCACATTGTTACAATCATATAATAAAATGCAGGAAGCATGTTGACTAAAGCCATGACAAGGGCTAAAACAACTTCTAAGAGGATGTTTTAAGGTGGGAGCTTTTCAAGAAGAAAAAAAAAAGGGATTTGAAGGATTTGTCCCACTACACCCCATGGAAGAATAGATAAATAAGTGTACAAGAACAGCATAAGAGATGGTTACACAAGCAGTCCAGAAAAGGACAAGACTTTAAGATTTGGTTCAGGTCAATGAAACACAGAAGAGTATGTTTGTAGTAGCATTGCTCATTATGATGGTACTAACTTGTCTTTCAATAGCTGTGAGCGATTGAATGTTGTAAGATACTAAAAAACTGTGAATGAAGGTCTTAATCCAATAATGGAATTAAAAGTCATTATAGATGTGTATTAAATACAAATTTGTGGTGACAGACAGAATACTGTTATCTGTCCCTAAGGCTTGACATGATGGCTGTGGCATATGAGAGGGCACAAGCAGAAGTGAGGAGACAAGAAATGTTTTCACTGTAGATGAGGTTGGTACATTCTGCACTGGGTCTGCTGAAGGCACCAAATGTCTTAGTAGGGGATGAATGGGGATACATTTTCAAAGTCACTACATTGGCAAACTGGAAAGCTGAGTTTACACAATCAAAGCTGCCTGAAGCACAGTAGCAGATGGCATTGCAGACAGATGCAAGGGAAAAAAAATGTTATTTTCTGCAAACATATTATAAGCACTGAAAATCTGTTTAGATGAAAAGGTTTCTCCCTCATGTACTAGTTGCTAGCTGCTTTTTAAAAAACAGGGCACAAACTTAAACTTTTCCTTTTCCTTGACAAATGGATAAGAAAAAATGAAACCATATCTATTTTATGCACTAAGGTATTAAGACAGAAAAATGAACAACTTGGGTTTTGAGTTCTGTCTCAGTTTCTCTCTCTTTTGTGAACTACAAATTATTGTATTAGGAAGAACCACTGACTTTCAAGTTTACTGTTAACACACAGCACACAAAATGGTATACTATTTCCATTGGAAATGAAGTTTAAGGAAGTTTATTCTCATAACATTGTTAATGAAATCCCTGTGAAATTCTTCTGATTTAACAGTCTTCATTTTCTAATGGAAGATGGTTTCATACAGTTGTCTGCTAGGCAAGATGGATACTTCACTGTAGTGATGTCATTGTTACTTTTCATAGCCTTATTTAAAGACACCTAATCCTCTCCCCATTTCCCCTCTCTTCCCCCCACACCCTGAAAGACACTCTATCCAAACCCAAGAAGAGAATGTATAAGAAATTGAGTCAATGTTGTCCTGTGCTGCTATCCAAACTATGCTCAGGAAGCAGGTGATTTTTAAAACTAATTCCTCCCATTAAATACATCTCTGACCAGAAGAAATCCAGGCTGTTTTTTAACAGCCATGTCTTTAGATATACCTAAAATGGAGACTACACTTGTAACTGGAGATTACAATGCTTTAGAGAAAAGGCATGGAAAACATGGACCCCTCACTTTTAGGGTCCTGAGAGATCAAACTTTTCCCTCTTGCTCTTACTCTGTGTAAGCAATTGGTTATTGCCTAAGGGCGGTTTAGTGACAAAAAGCCATCATGCATGTTTTAGTTTGTTTTTCTAGCTTGGTATTTTAAAACAATGTTGAAAATACTATCGAGTTCTTTTGATGGCTCGCTGATTTTAACACAAGCAGAAGTAGTACTGCTACATTTTACATGGACTAGACAATTTAATCATGAAATGTATTAATTGTATTTTCTAGTCACAGTAAGCAAGAGAGATAAAGTAAAAACTTCCGGCTAGCTTAATACACTGTTCGGAAATACCAAGGATAATAGTTCTTCTGGTTAGTAAAAGCTATCACCACTTAGGGTACTAAGCTTTTTGTTACAGCAGAAGAAACAGTCTGACCTTCACATTCGTCTACTCTACGGTATATTTCAGTCTGTTTCTTGCAAATACCATTGCAAAAAGAAAATTTATGGCAGCTTCCAAATACGTGTGTAGTTTTAAACGGTCATTCCATCAATCAGTGCCTCTTAC
Organism: Corvus cornix cornix; assembly: GCF_000738735.6. Classification (NCBI taxonomy): domain Eukaryota; kingdom Metazoa; phylum Chordata; class Aves; order Passeriformes; family Corvidae; genus Corvus; species Corvus cornix. Next base: position 100,460,222 of record NC_046332.1, on the reverse strand, counting down.
TCTGTTAGAAATTGACAGGAGATAAACCAGGCTTAAATCTTTCAAGGGTAAACCCCATTAGGCAGTGGTCAAGAGGATTCAATCCCAGTTCTATTAAGCAGAGAAATTCATGAGATATATTCACTCTGGAAGAGAGGCAAGCTTTCTGGTTAATATGTGAAAGATGATTCAGTAGTATAAAAGGCATATTTAGACCAAGTGACTTATGCATGTCAAAAGTACAGTTCTTGAGAAGAGCTGTGAATTAAATGAGGAGCAACTATAAATTCAGACTTAAAATATCAATGTGTGTTTTTGGTTATTTCCTTTAAGATATATAGCAGCAGATCAGAAGCATATTTTAAGGTACATATTTTAGCAACTCTATGGCAGATGTTTGGTTTTCATAAACCAAGCATATGGCTTACATTTAAAATAAAGCAGGTGCACAGACTAATTGTACTGCAAAGCAAAACCAGCATGTTCCTGTACACAGAATTACCCAAGTCATCATCCTTGAACTAGATCTGGCTACTTAATAGTGTTCATTATTTGGGAACAGTTCCCAGGGCCGTCTATTAAGGCAATTTCCAAATCACCTTGTCCTAGACTGGGAAGGAAAATTGGCACATATCCAAACAAAAACTGCAACAACATTTTCTGTTCTCAGAATGAAAAATGAAACAAATGCTCTTGAATTTTCTTGTGCATGACATAGGAAAACAATAGAAAAATAATAAAGAAACAAACAAAAAAAGAAAATGTGCTTTTTTGACCATGAGCTTTTCTGTAGTAAACAGTACCTTCTGTTGGTTCTATTACATAGTGTCCTGGGGAACCTCAACATAACCAGTCTGCCTCTGACTCTGTGTCCGTGTGAGGATTAGAAGGAACAGTAAAGAAACTGTGTTTAAATGTATTTTTATGGATAAAGATGAATTAAGTCACTTCAGTTTCTGCAGCACAGTTTTCTTGCTTTCAGGGAACATCTCTATGAGCAACCTCCACCTTTAACAACCCTTCTTAAAGTGAAAAAGAACACCTTCCAGTTTCTATGGCAAACATATATCTACATGAGTGCTCACTCACAAAATATCCATGGCTTGATGTGCTCAAGCTTCCTCTTCTCCAGAGCACAACTCAGGTAGGGCCAGGAACAAGTTTTCAGAGCAACTGTGGTAAGAACAACTCATTTGCTGAAAGGCACACTCATAAAGTGCTATGAAAAACATGAGTTTTCATATTAGCAGTTACGGCAGAAATGTGGGACGCCTTCTCTAATCTACAGTTCATTCTAAGAATACATAATGTGAACTTCCCTTCTCTGTTCTCTGCCTTGTCCTTACAACAACCACAGGGTACTCAACTGAGAGGGGGTGTATATAGAAATCTACCAAACTGACATAAGACATCTTGTGCCAGTTAAGTCTCCCTCGTCCCAGGTGGACTACAGCCAAAGGGGTGCAGATCTCTTGCAGGCTTATGAGTGTATCAGGAGTCCCAAGGCATCTCAGATGACACTGATACATAAGCACCTGAGTACTGCCCCATTATTTGCCAGGTGAAAATCACAAGAGTATAATGAGAACTCTTTCTTGAAGGAACACCATCTTCAGGCTTTGGTTCCTCTCATGAGCTGGTTCATGCTTTCACCTATATCACTTTGTTTTGGCCAGGAGGGAAAAAAGCGCTCCATGTGTAAGCCCTTTGTGAGCTGAATTTCTAGTACAGACTTGAGAAGCCTTAGCACAGCTGTTTCCAAATCACACACAGCTGCAACTGTGAAAAAGGACTGCCATCCTGCACCCAAGAGAATACAGAAACACCCTAGATGTCCTTCCTTTTTTTAAGCCAGAAGGTCAGTATTTCCAATATTATGATGCTGGTTGCAACCAAAACCAGCATTGACAGCTTCCAGGAGAAGCCAAGTCAAATACCAGCGGTTTGAATTACAGAACAAAAATTACAAGAGAGGGAAAGTGGAACTGAAGCGTCCCTCATATTCTAAATGCATCCCTAGAAACAGGAACAAAACATTGCCAGTAGGAAAGTTGGAAATAACACAAGCAAAACACATTAAAATAAGTGCCCCAAAATTTACCCCTAGAACATTTTCTTTGCAAAATTACGGGTTGCTGATAGGACAGCTTTTGTGCTGGATCCTCTTTCTTCTGGATTGAGTTGTTAAAGAAATAGTTAAATTCTAAGGAATTGTAATCAAGGCTAAATAAAAGTATAATAAATGATAGCCTAGAGTTCACAAAAGAGAAGAGTATTTTTTCAGATAAAGGCCCTACTCAGCAAACCTGTAAAAAGATTTTTTAGCGTGAATAATCATTTAAGCTGCATTTATACAAAATATGTGTTCTAGTGATTATTGTAATGTAGAAGTCTACCTGTATACGCCAATGAGCCAAACCTTTGGAGAAGTGATGGACTGCATTTAATGTAGGACTCATTTTCCAGGTCTCATTTGCACTGTATCCTTCCTGCAATAGTGGATTATGAAAGCATTTAGCTCGATATTTTGAAATTCATTTGCTCATGCCAAGCAGCACTGTGAATAAAGATAATATTAATCAAGTATCCATTCAAGTGGCAGCCTGTCAAGACAGATAGAGTTCATGGCTATATTTTTTTGCTGAATGTGCATACATACACCTAGGATTTCATCAGAGCTGTCAAATTACGTCAGCTCTAAAATTTTGAGTATATCCTGGCTTCAAGCTGCCAGAATCTGAGCTCTCGTTCTTCCTCTTTCATGCTGCTTTGTCAGTTTTATTGTATCTTCTACTTCAGGTTTGTTTGTCATCAGTAGGAAGAGATTGTCATACCTTTGTTCAATTCCTTCTTTAATAGTTCATTCAAAAGAGAAATGGAATGTAGACACAGAAATAAATATGACTTGGTTACATTACTTTCTAAATTCCTCTAAAATATGATGTTTGCTTAAGCTTTGGCTGAGAAAAAAAAACTACACTTGCATGTAGTAGTAAAAGTACCTCCCTCAACTTCCCTGTCAATACACCAAACTCTCATTTGAAAAAACTGTTTGGAAGGTCCACTTGCATATAGTTTGCAAGCCAATTCTGTATTAAACTTTTGTGCCAACACTAGCAGGAAGATATCTTTTTGTCTGTTAATTGAAATTGTGGCCTGGGATTTTGGACATTTCTTCACCCAATGTAAAGTGTGTGCAACAATAATCACAGTAACCAGGGACTTTGGTGAGCAGTACTAAAAAAGAAAAAAAGTAATTTGGAATTAAATCCTGACCCAGCTCTTACATACCCATGTCATGAGGTCAAGTGCCTCATACTAAACAATCTGAAGGTAGCTGCTTAAAAACATGAATGAGAGGTCATTTTTCTTCCTGCTGTCAGGCCGTCAGAAACTACACAGCACTCAAATCTGAGTGGGGATTGGACCTGATGTAGCCTAACCCTTCACACTGTGAATTTAATAAGCAGGCATGGAAAACTACACACATAACATGGCAGAGAAAACTCACTGCAGCAACAAAATGCTGAGTACTTAAAATGTTAGTACTAATGCGAATTTGCTGAGTGCAAGCATGTACTCAGGCTCTAGCAGAAGGAATATTTTAATGTGTTGCAAATGTTCAGCCCAAATAAGGCAGGAAGAATCAGTCCAGAACACAGAAAAAGCTCAAAAATCCTAATTTTATCAAAACCAATGACGCTGGAGAAAGCAATTGTTTGGAAGTTATTTCTTAGGGATCATCCTTTTTTAATATCCACACACCATATTCCATTGGAACAACCACTTTCACAATTACACCTAAATTATGTTCCATATTTTTACCTACAAACTATTCCTGACTCTTTTGTGTTCCATTCATTTTTTCCCTTTCTTGAAACTTGGCCTTTTAGTCAATGTATTCATGAGTGCAAATGCATCATAATTTCACTGTGAAATATTTCTGTTGTGGTTGTTTAGAAAGATTCGTGTTTAAGATCTGTGCTTGGGCAAGAAACTCAGTTTGGATATAGAAAGCAGAAAAGAAAAAAAAGCTAAAAGAAAGTGGGGGAAGAAAGCCTTCCTGTGAGCAGGGAGGGAGGATTCTGAGGGGTTGAAATGGGTTCTGAGCCATGGGCAAGGTGGGGGAACCCAGCTGAGCGACAAGGAATGGTCAGGGCTGGTGGTACCCCCAGGACCAAGACATTTTTACCCTGTGAAACATCTAGAAAACTTACTCTTCAATATACCTTTTAATTGTTGTAACCCACAATTTGAGTTGTGAGTTAATAGGAAGCACTATATCAGGAACCACTCCAACAGATGGAGGACAAGCCTCACAAGAAGCTGGAATGCAGGAATAAAAAGATGGTTTATGACCATTGGAAGCTGGTGCAGGCAACCCAGGAGGACTACAAGGATGTTGTGAGGTTAAGCAGTGAGGAAAGGAGAAGGAACAAAGCCCAGCTATAACTTAATCTGGCTACTGTTGTAAAAGGCAGTCAAAAATGTTTCTATAAACACATTAGCAAAAAAAAGGAGGGCAAAGGAGAATCTCCCTCCTTTACTGGAAGCAGGGGAAAACATGGTGACAAAGGATGAGGAAAAGGCTGAGATACTTCATGGCTTCTTTCCCTCAGTCTTGATAAGAACAATTTCTCTTCAGGTACCCAGCACCCTGGCAGGGACAAGGCATAGCCAGGACAGCTGACGTGAACTGATTGAAGGGATATCCCATACTACAACGATGGGCCCAGCAATAAATTTTAGGGAAAGGAGGAGGAAGTCATAGGTGTTTCAATTTATGTCACCTGCCTTCCCAAGTAACCATTTTGCATGCTGAGGCCCTGTTTTCCAGGAACTGGATAAACATCTGCATGCCAGTGGAAAGCACACAACAAATCCCTTTGCTTGTGCATGCAGCTTTCCTTCACTTATTAAGCTGTCTTGATCTTGACCCACCAGTTGTTTACACTTTTGCCCTTCAGATTCTCTCCCCCTTTTAATGGAGGAGTGAACAAGGTGGGGGCTTAGCTGCCAGACAGGCTTAGCCCACCACCACTATGATAAATCTATTTTTACATAGAGCAAAATAAATAAAAAATATTCTCCTCATGATGTTTCTCACCATGCTTAAATAAATGTAATGAGCTGGAAGGGAGGAGCTAGAAGATTCTTGTTTTCAGGTGGGGTGATGAATAAACATTTTCAACACTCTGCCTACTGACATGAAACTGCATTTGACAACAAAATCCAGACTCGGTAACACCATATGTGAGCATTCAAAATCCATTTTAGTCAGCCACAATGTCGTCAGGTCAGAAGCTACACAAGATTTCATCTGGATAAACCACTGTTTGAGTAACCTCATAAAGCTGTTGTTTGCAATTTGGGATGAAAACTAATCACCCTGAAGAACACAATCTGCTCAAGCATTCCCAGGGGAGCACAGAAGGATGCCTCTCTCCATCTGTGGGTACTACTGCCCTTCAGAGGTGACACACAGGACACATCTGAAGGCACCGAGGGGTGTCTGGAAGGGGACGCTCTGCCTCCTGTTTAGGAAAGCAGGTACAGAAGGATGAACACATGCAGCCTGTCCCTGATAGATCCATTTGGGAAATCTTTGATGGCTCTTCACCCTCACTAAGTTTCTCCTCCCTGCCCCAAGCCTCTTGTTTTCACTAGCCAAGATTACACTTTGTCTTTTCTTGTTCCAAACAAGTATCACTGCTATCCTAGACCTGTCCATCATTTCCTAACTGAGTTTTTAGCAGGAATATTTGTATTCAAAAAAAGAAGCTTCACCAGTTAATAAACAAATAAACAAAACATAACAAACCAAGCAAACAAAAACCCCTCACAAATTCACAGAAGGATCTCCAGTCAGATCTTGTACCTTTCACTGTATTTCCCATCTGTGTAGGGGCTGTATTGGCAAGACACTTTAACAGCTGCTCTTGCTGGGGCTTCATCTCTCCACACACACTGATGATCATCATCAGAAGTATATCAGTGGAGCTGCAGTGAGAACAAGACTCCCTCACTCTCCTGTCCTTTGCATGGGCTAAAATTGTCCAAAAAAAGAGAAAATTTCTCTTTCTGTTTGTACCTGGCTGTCCCTTCCATTGAACAGGCCAACTAGCCCACTGAGCCTATATGAGGAAAAGCAGTTGTCAATGAAGTAATTCAGGCCATGTAGGACAGAAAATGTGGTGCTCCTTTGAATCAGGGCAAGGAGAAAGCTTGGTAGGGAACTTTTAGAGATAAGAATGAGGTATTGCTAGCAAGGGAGAGCCAGGTATAGGACACAGTGTAAAGGAGAACAGTGATCAGTGTCACCTCATTGGTATATGCTATTAAACTTTCTGTTCAAAAGCAAAAGACAAAACAAAAACTAGCTAGACATTGACAAAGTGTCTTCTAAAAACTGATGTTCAAAAATAGTTCAACTCCAAATTTAGCTGGCTGGTGTTGCAATGCTGAGAAGCAGCATAAAACCCTGAAGGTGATGAAGAACTGAGAAGTGTCAGTGGAGCAAGTACAAGCAAAACTGCGTAATGTTGCTTGAGCACCTTTCAGAGTCAGAAAAACACTTCCAGGCCAAGCTGGCCTTCTCTGGGGATGATTTGACCCCCCAGTATCTGACCTCTCAGAGTAAATACTCCTGTGGCACTGGCCACTCATAACCACATCTCAGACACATTTAAGTACCTTGTTACCCACTTGTTAAGATGTGCTAGCACAGTTTCCATAAGGCTTGCCTTACACCATGATCAGGCCTAGCTCTCAAACTACACAGCTGGTTTTCTACACTGATGTTCCTGTGATAGTAAATGGGACACTGGGTCCAGAAGTGATCTGGCTTAAAACAGTTCTAATGTTACTAGTATTCAAACCTATAAGCAGTCCATAACATTCATATCAGTCAGAATAATAAAAAGCTTTTACTTAGTGCTGTTAGAAATTATTTTGTTTAATTCTTATATGCTATTTATTTTATACCTGACTGCTACCCATGTTACAACAGTGTAACTGAGCACAAGACTTTTTATCTTGGTAACTTTTCTCCCTAAGAGGGACCTCTAACTTTCATGGATTGTTTTACCACATCAGTTGTTATCTGATTGTCACTTCAGCCCAGCATCTTTTTTTCTTTCAGTGGCTATGCTTAACATGCTTGTGCTGCCAATTTCATCCCTTGTCAGGCTGGATCATGACCTCTTCTGGCTGCTCTCTGCTCCTGAAATGGGGTTTGTGGCTGAGATTACAATTTAAGATATTTATCCCCAGCTTGACTCTACTCTCATTTCTCAGGAATCATTTTCTTCCCACCGTGTTTATAAGCCTGTAATACTGTTGAGGACTTTCAGGCCACCAAACAAATTTAAATTTAGTTGTTTCATTAAGTAGAGCTACTCCCCTGAGAAAACACTGGCAGAAACCCTGCCTATGATATTAAACAAGGAGTTGGGTGGGAGATTCAGAAGCATGACTGTAATATGATCTCAGTTTTAGTATTAATAATTGTTAGGCAAAGAAGGAAAATTTGTACTGCCTTCAGAGCACAATTATGAACCATGAGAGGAGGTGGACTCTGTTAGACACCTAATTTCAGCAGCTCTTTCTAAAATGTTTTATTTCCCTTTTTTTTTGTTACTGAAATTCTTTGTAATTCATCCCAACTGCTTTGCTGCTGTTATTCCTGACTCTACCACAGACTGAGCTCAGCAATGCTTACAAGAACTTCAGATATGAAGGTGTTTCTCAGCTTCTCATATTTCTAGTCCTTCATCAAAACACAGACACCTATAACTCTCCCTGGGATGTCCATTTGCACAGGTATGGTTATCACAGAGCTGACCTTAGCAAAATTTTCCAGAGCACTGTGCATTACACCACAAAAAGACATTAGATGTCTCCTCCATCCTTCAGTCCAATGCTAGCAAGTCTAGAAACTACTCCTAGATCAGAGACTACACCTCTCCCCGTGAAGCAAGAGCACAGAACTTGTCCAAGGTTTGTGTATCTGATCTTCAGCAGTGGTGATCACAAGGATATATCCTGGTTAGTGAGGGCTCTCTGCATAAAATTATGGCTAGTCTGGTACTTCAATTTTGACGTTCTGTCAGATTTTGTATCTAAGTTGGAACTCCAGGAGGGAGATATCAGTGCTTCCTGATTTTCAAGATGGGTAGCCTGCCAAACACAGGGCTTTTAAACAATCTTTTTTTAACCATCTCTGTTCATAAATGTTTTCAAGCCTCAAGATTTTCTTTCACCAGCAGGCCCTGATAAACACTGTGGCACCTCAGTTATAACTGAATAAAAGGTACAGCTGATAATTTAGCACAGGCACATGCTGGGACACTTAGGGTAAATAATTCACAGAGCCAGTTGTGTGTCAGCACCTTGATATGTGAATTTCTAGCTTTTCTCATAAGTTATTCTAGTACAGTAGTTTTATCCACACAAACCTGGCAGTTTGCTAGACTAATCTCAGAGAGATACTATAAATTGCATAAAAATAGGGCATGATTTCCGCATGGGGAACTATGTTGTGACAGAATATGAACTGGCAACAAGATAAATATGAATGCAGAATTTACCTCAAAAATGCACATGATAAACATTCCCTGAAACTGGCTGTGGGACAGGAATAAGAGTCAAGCTATATTTAATCTTCTTAAGTTTGTTTTTTCTCTTCTATCCTGTCTGTAACTTAGCAGCAGTTTACTCCAGAAGCCATGTGTTCATGTGAGGCCAATTATAGGTCCTAGCAACTGTATCTCCACCCTCAGATCATTTATTCTGATTTTTAAAAGTGACCAAAGAGACCATGGAGAGAAGCAGAGGCTGTTGTGATGGGGGTTGTGTCCATCTATGTGTAAAACACCCCGACTCCTAGTTTTGCTGGAGAATGACGTCTAAATTCCTGATATAAAAACTTCACAGAGTGAGAGAAGGAACAAGTACTTGAGCTTCAAAGTATTTCTGCACCTTTCTCCTACTGGTTGCCTGGTATCACCTACAGTCATTGCCATTTCAGATCCAGCCTTCTCTGACTCTTCTTACAGTCATGTGCTTTTCTGTCTGGAGTCCCAAACAATCCTTCTGGTACCATTATCTACTGTGAGAGAAAAATCCACCTGATACCTTTTCTGACACCCTAGATATGTCTCAGGTCTCTGGCAATCTGCACCATTTGACAAGTGGATACCAGGTCAAACAACCTCTGGAAAGGGCAGAGGATGAGGAAAATGTGCTGTTACAGCTCTATCTGAAAACAGCCTGCCAGCTCTGCAAAGTGGAAAGCAGACTCATTATCCTCAAAATTGGATTCACATGCTATCTTCTGCCCTCTTCCATTAGCATCATGAAAATTCCCTGATTTTGGCTCAGGAATCAGCCATCCAAACAGAGACAGTCCCTTTCAGCTTTCAGTACAGGAGAAAAAAAGGTGACCCTAATACTTATTATTTGAAAGAGGGTGCAGCTATTTAAGCTTTGATATGCAGGCCACTGATCATAAATTACACTTTAATGACATCTGGCAAGAGAAATCATATGAATCAGTTTTGCAGCAACCTGTTTCTTACTTAGTGTTTTTCTATGAGGTGATCCTTTGGAAAGTGTGATTAAGTGTTGGTATTACCACTTGGAATATACTACAGTATCTTTTGCAGAGGAAGCACCTTCCACTCCTCCTGATCAGCAGTGTTAATCATAATTATTTTGTTAAAATCAAGATCCATTCCATATCAAGGTTTGTTTAACAAGCTTCCTGGCCTCCAATGTCTTACTTCATGTCATCCAGAGCTGGATAGACACATGAAGACACATGCTTTCTTTCAGCTTACTTTTGCATAAAAAAGTTAAAATCTTGATTTTTCTTTTTTTCCCTGAAGGCTTCTGCTTACTGTTCATTTCTTATTTCTGAGATATAATCTGCTGCCTTCTTCAATTTTTTAATCCCTTGCTAGGGGACTGAGAAACTTGTCTGTTGAGTTTTCTCAAGACTTGAGTGTCTAGCAGGTGCTCAAATTAATTAAGAGTTTAAAAAGAGACATGGGAAAGAGTTTTAAGTAACCTGGCTAGAAATCCATGTCCTCTTTCTCACTTTGCACTGCTTTTGTTCTTCTGATGATAAAAAACTTGTGTTTTTCAGTTATCCACAGAGTCCTCTGGGGAAAAGAGAGTAGACTGTGTCTGTATTTCTGGTGGGACAGGAAATTGGAATACAAAAGACCAAAATAAATATTTCAGGCTAACTTTTTCTAAAGAAAGAAACAAAAAGGAGATCACGTGACTGAGAGACAGCACAGTGTCCATTTAAACGCTGTTAAAATTTGAAGTATTCAAAATAAACTGCACTTGCAAAGATTTTCCTTGTGATGTACACCCACAGCAGTATTTAGTGGCAAAGCCAGCCTCCAAGTTAAAGAAGGGCCTTTTATCCATGGTCTCCTGAGGGTAGAAATGGAGGAATGGGGTCAAGTGTACAGAGCCTATTGCAGCCCATAGTGGCCATGTGGCCTGTGGTCCTGACGTGCAACGAATGGAGATCAGAGACATTAGAAATTGCAGGGAAGAATCACCCCTTCAGCATCTTGCCTAGATGTGTTCTGACAAGAAATAGACACATTTACCAATAATTGACTGCAAAACCTCACTGCTTCTTCCAAAATTCACTTTTGGCTGACTCAGTCCAAGATCAAGTGACTCTTCTCTGTGCTAAATCTTGTGTGGAAGGGCTATGTACTGTTCATAGAATCATAAAATTGTATTTTGGAAAATACTTTTAAGGTCATAATGTTCAACTGTTAACCCAGCACTGACTAGCCCACTGCAATATAAGCCAATACAAGAACTGTAACAGTTATTTTTAAAATGTCTGAAAATTAAGATCTCAGTCCTGGTATCATTCATTTCTTAATCCAAAATAAGTAATGCTGCTGAAAGGGTTACTTACAGAGAGCTCAAATAATGGTTTAGACAATCTATGCTATGGCTGACTACACATACAGGGCCTCCAGCAGGAATAAAAAAGGGCCTTTCAGGAAAATTACAAGGAGAAAAACTATGAGAATCATTCTTTTTTTGACTAATGAAGTAAGCACCCTGACAGGAGAGTGTTGTGCTATATTTATTCCAGCAGTGCTGAGTTATCTTCTTTAATACATGAGGTAGAGGGGAAGGCAGATAGCAGATAATGCTGGAAATGGTAATAGGATGTGGACTCAAACAACAGCTGAGCTTGTGCATGTTCCTCCTGGATCAGCTCAGATCCCGTTGGGGGTCTGCCTATCAGGGACATGGACATGGACAGTCATCAGCCCCCCTCAAAATATAGTTGAAAAGTGACACACAATCACAGCCAGCTTAAGCTTTTGAGAAAGGTATAAATTCATGTGTCTCCACTGCATTGCAAATCACCATGTGTCCCCAAGAAGTGTAAGCGCTCTTGGCTCCATGGAATACATACTGGGTTTTATTCACCTGGTGATTTGAGGTCTGGGACACAAAGGCAGTGGAGAACAGGGACACAGGCGCTCAACAGGACCCTTGTCTGCCACTCTAATCATAGAGTCATAGAAACATAGAAACATAGAATTGTAGAATCATAGAATTATAGAATCATAGAATCATAGAATCGTATAATGGTTTGGGTTAGAAGGGACCTTAAGGATCATCTAGTTTCAACCTCTCCACCATGCACAGGGATACCACAAGGCTTAATCCTTCAAGGCTTTCTTGGACACACTGAAGCACCCTGGCTGCCCTCCAGGGCATCCTGAAGCTGTACTCAGGCAGCACCGATGAAATGGGTTCCCCTGCCTCTCTGTGGCTGCAGCTGAAATCAGAAATAGGACAGAATATGATGTAGCTGAACTACTAATGTAAAAAATGTGCCAGAGAGGGGAAAAATGTAGAAGGCAAGTGCTGTTCAGATCACAGTGCATCAGGTCTGTATTGATGATGGCCCTCGAGGGAAGAGTAAGGGAAGCAGGTGAGGGAAGGCTTGGTATCTTCTTCCTATTGGACTGACCTGTGTGCTGTACCAAGGGTTAGCTTGGGGTCTTATGTGCTGGCTGCCTCAGCTCCAGAACTGGTCAGTGTCTGGGGTCATTGTTTATGTGTCTACGGATACCATGTGCTATCAGCAGCCAAAACAGCAGTACACTGTTGAAGAGCAGAAAGGAATCAGATGATCTTTAGCAGTATAGCAGTCTAAATAGTTATACAATAGTCAGTGTAAATTTGGCTGAGTCAGAAGGTTGAAGGTTTTTTTCCACAGGTAATTCCTTGAAAAGCACAATCATCCAAGCTCCAAAATTACGTCATGGCAAAAATCAGAAATTGGTCTATTTTTTGAGAACAATGCTGCACCAGCAAGTGGATGGGCCAGGGAGGTAACTTAATGCTTCTTTTTATCAGCAATTTTATTTTCAGCTGGACTCCAGCCACAGGCAAATAGAAAGTGGCTTCTCTTCAGGCACAGTGAGTGTGAATGGGCTTTTGAATTCCTCCACACCTCCCTCCTCCCCAGAATTCAGCTGAGCTGCTGACCTCAACAACTGCTCCACAGAGACAGCAAATGAACCATCCTCCACCATCTTGCCCTTTTTCCAGGTACTCCCTTCATCTGTCATGTATTGTCTCATTACTGGAAGCTGCAAATGTCCTTGTTGTTTTCAAGGTCAGCTTTTACTCCACAGTGCTATTTCTGAGAGTTGGATGTTCCATGAACAGCATCATCCTTTTCAAACAAAAGACTCATATCAGGTGGGTACATGATCCTACAGAGAAGCTGGATTTATTTATCAGTGAAGAGATACACATTAAACCTCCTCAAAATACTTACAGCCGGGAAGATAGATTATTTTGGCTGTAGGAGAGGAACAGCTCTACTGAAAGAAAATGAAGCCCCAGATAATTTGTTCTAGGCTACTAAGAAAGCCAAGGAAGCAATTCTCAGTTTGTTAGAAGACAAATTCCTCCCACTCATTTACAATATAATTCCTCTGTTATACGTGCTTTCAAAAGGTTTTATTCTGAGAAATCTCATGGAAAAAGTCACAAGAACAGATTTTGTATGATGTTTCTATTGACTTAATTTTCTGAGAGCATCATAATTGTTTTCTGAGAGCACTTTGTGCTATTTCCTTCAGATTTCTAGTCCCAGCCTGTAGATACAAAAATGCTGCTAGCAAGGATTTTCTTGCTATTTTCTAAGCCCATGAGAGACTTTTCTCTCTCACGGAAGAAGTAGCAGAGTTATGTAAACAACCAAACACCTGCAGCCTTGAAAAGTCTTGTTTATAGTACAGTAGAAAAATATTTTGACAATGGATGTTTTAGGATTTTAGCCAATCACCCCCAAGGGGTGGCTGATCCTTGTCCAATTAGACTATGAAGAAAAAAGTCTATAAAAGAGTTTGTAAAATAATTAAATAAATCAATCTTGCTGCACAACTCCTGCTGCTGGATCTTCTCTCCTCCTCCCTACGGCTGCGGGACACGGTGATAGGGCCTAGGACTGTGGTAATCCCAGCCTATGGCTAAAACACGTGGGATCCATGCAAAGCATACAGCTCTTGTCTTCCCTCTGATTTATGAGATGTCCCTGAGTAATTCTAGCAGAAGGATCAGATGAAACTCTACCATCCAACTGGCTATATCCAGAGCTGACTGATGTTTTTCGATAAACACTTCTTCCAGATCTGTCTGAACAGATCTGCCCATCCTTGCTGTGAGTGAAAACAGACAACCCCTATGCAAGGTTTCTGACTTGCTGTGTATGTGAAGAGCACAGTTCTCCATGTGACAATTGGAAATGGAAATTGCTGAAATGATCAGAATGTGTTGCGTCACTGGAAGCCTCACAGCGTAATCTAGATCCCTCTTCCAAAGAAAAGCTCCACTCTTGCAATTACTCAAACAGCATATCTGCACAATTGTACAGAGAGAGAGAGAGACAATAAAAAAATAAACTTTAAAAGAAACCTAAGCTATAAATTATGGAGATCCATATTTGCATTTGAGAAGTAAAGTGGCATGCGTGATAAAACCCGTCTTCCATCATCTTTCCAAAGAAATTGGATTGCATGTGACGGCACCCCCTGCTGCACCACGCTGTGAGTGATACAGGAGCACTGCTGATTCTCCTGATCTCTGAAGCTCCTGGCCCTTCTGCAATTTTCTTTATAGATTTCTAACTCTATAAAATGATCTCCATACAGAACTGCATAAACTTGTTTTCAGGCTGTAGTGACAATCACCAAAAGAAAATGGAAGGGAAGCTGACTCTAAAGGGTGCCAAATACTCCATCTTCTCATAGGGTCCAAGTTTTCTTTAGAGATGCTTTAAAGAGAGTAGCTCTGCTCAGTTTAAAGATGCATTCAAATCTAACAGCATTAAGATAATGGAGACTGAGGCCCAAGTGCCTCACTGAGCATTGAAGTACTCAGTACCTTCCAGGCAGCACTTAGCCATTTGGGTAGTCAATCCCATAGAGCAAATACCCTGTTGGATCACCCTGAAGGATAGGGGTAATTTTTCTTGATACCCTGCAGATGACTTGGTTGTCTCTGCACTTGTGCAGCAATGTTTATTCTGAGGAGGGTAAGCAAGAAGCTTTACATTCACAGAGTAGAAATGCCTTTCAGAAATATATAAAACATGAAAACAAGGCATATCCCTTCAAATCTGTATTAAAGATTTTGCTTATTCAAATTGGATTTTCACAGAGTTAAGAACTCAGTCCTTTTTAATGAGTGTTTTAACATGATCAATTGACTGTTCCATGCATCTGGCAGATAACTGAATTCATAAGGTATTTTTCTTATTCCCATATTTTAAGCTAAAGAGTGATGAATAATAAATAGCAAAGACCTTGTCCATGGACGAATAGGCAGCTTCACATTAAATCTGTATTAAACCAGCTATTCCACAAATGCTGCACAAATAGAACCATATTCTCTTCTCGTTTGCAAATAGGAAGTTGCAAAACATCATCAGGCCTGGTAGCTATCAGGCATTTAAATTATAAACTCTATTTTAAGTTTATCAATGCAGTAAAAATATCCAAATGTTGGAAATTAACCATTTTTGGAGGATTTATCAGCCTTATTACAGAAAAAGTATGCTAATGCATGCTTAGCTTCAGGCCTACTGACCTCTGGACCATACTCATCTGTACAATGCTAAACTTGCCAACATTCCCTTTTCATTTCTCTGAATTAAATCAGGCTTAGGAGCAATAATATCAATAAGGTTACAGCATTTCAGCAGGGAAATCTGGGAGGGGAAAGGCAGTCTAGACACCAGCTGATACTCAGAAAGCTTTTCCTCTGGATAAGGTTTCTACATAACCTCTGATAAAATGAGAGTTTGTGTTGTGCATGATCCAATGCCCTTATATTTTTTTATAGTAACACAATCATAAATAAATTACTTCGGTTTTATTCTTTTCTTAAAACACAGTGTTCTGAGATGTTATTTCAAATATCACTGTATTGCCCTTTTCAAGCAGCCTTTCCTGTGTTGATAACCTTGTGGTTTGCTTTCTAGAACAACTGCTGTTGAACCACATACGGTGAAAACTCGTTATTCCTGGCTCAAGAGACATCGTCTTCCTTTTTCTTTTGTATTCTAATCCACCAGTGAATCACTGCTGAACTCCTGAAAAAAAAGGTCAGTAAGCAAGCATTGCCTATATGTTCTACAATTTTTCAATCACTAGATGGAATAAAAAAGGCAAGAAAAAAGTGTGTTAGGGGTGAAAATTATATGTTATATAACATTATATCCAGAAATCACACATTTATGTTTTATACTGAATGTTCTCTGAAATTGTCAGAACAACAACAAAAAGCAGTAGAGGGAACCAAATGCTGGCACAAAATGCTTTACACACCTTCCTTCTTCAGCATGGCTTTTCTACTCCCACTTCATAAAGACCGCTCTCAGCAGCTTCCATTGTCCACTGACGGGAGCTGCATGATCCAAATTATTTGTGGTGTTGAGCAAATGTATCAAGTAGACAAACCTCACTTAGAGCTTGGGCATAGAATAGAGCTGAACTCTGATTGTCTCTGTCTCTTAAATGATTCTTTGATCAGTACATCTCAATCTCTCAAGGAGACTTTTCAGATCACAAAGGTAGCAGTGGTGTACAGAGATTTCATTTACTTTTCATGCTTGAAGTCAGTGAGACTAAGTTCAGGTATCAAGCAACTTTTAAGAATGGCCTGCTGCTCTTTCAGCTGCCACTAGGATGCTGCCCTGCAGGCAGCACTTGCTGAAGACTTGAAAAAAAATCCCTTCTTTTGGCTAACCATTGTTGAATATGTGTATTCAGCTTCCATATGTTCTTGTGTGAGGATTTGAATTGATTTCCCTGTACCCTTGCAGTTCTGCAAAGGGCAAGGAAAGGCAGAGACCTGGGGAATACAGAGCACTGAAGAAGCATGGTTGCTGCAGAGGGTTTTTTTTTTTTTTTTGCAGGTACACTTGAGCATACATCCTGTTACAGATATTCACAAAAAAAGATGAGAGAAAGGACTATTCATGGTTTCTGCTGAACAGTAATTATTGTATTGCCCTTCTGAACTTGGCACACGATCCAGCACCTAATTCCAGTTCCTAACATTCTATAAAGATTAATGACTTGCACCATGTCACTGCTTTGCAGATTTCTGATTTGGCATATTTCTGATACCATAAGAAAATGACCTCTGAATTCTGCTTCAGTCAGCCTTGCTGTCTCACTGGAGAGCTACGCCAGCTACGCTCTTACATGCTTTTCAATCCATACTGATATTCTTTCAGATGAGATAACTTGACCTTTAGGAAACCCATCTACAGCTGAATGTGCAAGAAGTGACAGCCAGAAATGGTATGTTCTTGTCAGAGTAATAAAGCCAAGCTCCAAAAAAAATAGCTAATGTATGCAAATTCCTTTTCTTTCAGGGGTGACTGTAATTTCAGGGAAAAGGCAAGCAGGTGATTGATTTGTTTATAGTGAGTCAGGAGAGCAGGCTGGAGGTGAATTTCAAGTCTGCTCTCTCTTACAGCTGTGGAATGATGCACAGGTTAAAGGGTCAGGTACTCTCCCAGTGCCTGCAACTCAGATACTGACCTGGCTACCTGTTGGGGTCCAGAAAGATAGCTCAGGGTGAAAGGTTGTAAAGAACATTCCAAGAAACATTGTAAAAGATAGTGCATAAGAAGTAGGAGGATGGAACAGTTAAAATGGTAACTCTCCTTTGGAAAATTTTCAATAGCAATAATTAAAATGACCATCCAAGGTTCCTAAAAGACTTGTACAAAGCTATAAAAATTATGAGAGCTTCTTTATAGAGGTAAGTACTCAGAGATTTTACAATGATTGCTTGAAGGAAGCCTACATGTTATATGTCTACATTTGTTGGTAATGGCTTCCATTTGAAGAACTTCCTCTACTGGCACAGATTTTCCTGATCTACAATGCAATTTTCTGGACCTGTCAGAAGTATTAACTCACCCACCAGCTTTGGTCATGGCTTTTGGTCTGTGAATGTCCATGGTATGTAGGGATGGGTATATTGATAGCTGCCTTGGACACTGAATAACTGATATATATCCATCAGCCAACACTGCCTCAAGTCAGTTTAAGAGTAGTTTTTTTTTTCTTTTTGATTCCAGAAACCATTCTGGGAATTGGGTAATTCATTGAAGAGATGAATTTTCACTAAAGGAAAAAAATCAAACAAACCCGTGACTCAGGATTTAGGCTCCCTCCAGAGGACAAATTCAGACATTTCTTTTAATTGCAGATAACATATAAACCTGTCATAAGGGATTCCTACAAAGCATGGGCCCTTCATGATTGGTCATAGACAACTGCTTAGCAGTTGCAGACATGTTGAAAATGAGGGGGATAAGAAGAATTTTACAAATATCTATGCTACATACCATGACGGCGATGGCACAGGGGCACCCATTTTTCAAAGCCATCCTTATGTGACTTGTCGATTGTAGCATGTGAATTCTACCCAAACAACCCTTCCAGGCAGACGAAGAAAGGAACCAAAGAAGGCAAGTGATACAAGCACGGAAACTGTAAGGGTGGATTTACAGCTCTCCAAACCTTGCAATGGACTCCTACAGGCATCTTGCTTGTTTGTGTTTCTGCTGATAGTGCAGCCAGCAGAATGTTGCCCAGACATACCGAGATAATGGGAACAAGTAAATTATTAATTCCAAAGGGACGTCCGTTTGGAATGATGACTTATTTGTAATACCAAGTAAAGTACAGATCTTTTATCTAACTGTCATCTCAGAATGACAGTGAACTAAACCTGATAATGGGCTCATTTATCCAGCCTGGTTAAATTGCAATTTATCTTTCTTGTTCGCACTAAACATCACAGAAGGAACAGTTGTTAGGGTTTAGCATGTTGCTGTGAATCATTGAATGCGAAGCTGCCAAAGGTCTCTCTATCAGATTCATAGTATATGTTTGGCACAATTCAGTATTTGTTATTGCCAGAAGCAACAGGATATGCAAATTAATCAGGTTAATTAAAATCAACTTGTGGAAATGAAAAATGACCTTTTTTCTCTTTCATGATGTTGGTAACCTTTTTGCACACTGCTGACAACCCAATATTAATATGCACTTTTATTATCACATGGGAATGTGCACTTAGTTATACTCCCAGAATACAACTATCATAATAATGGATTTTCTCAGATTATTTGCTAAGAAGTCTATCGTGTAGTATCTGGGGCTGATGTTCTGCCACAGATCATATTCCTATAAATAGCTTTGCAAGGAATCATGCTTACACCCAAGGTGGGGGCTTGGTTAGGGAAGACTCCCTGTCACTGTTGTAATACAGCATTTCTCAAGCCTGTAGTATCTCAAACCTGTACCAGGAGAGAGAATGATCTAAAGGTGAATTCAGTATCTCAAACTTAATTTTGATTACATTTATACCATATAATAACTCTGTATTTTCTGACCATGAGGCCTCAAATAAGTTGAAATATACATCCAGATTCGATTAAAAACAGTAAAGTCCGTCTGATTTAGGGTTTGTAATACAGGGCATGTTTTGACCCACAGCTGTTTTATGTAAGCTTTTAAACAGACTGTCATCAGACCTTCCATCAGTGTGTGAGGGGCCTGAAAAAAAAAATCTGTTTCACAGTGCCTCTGTTTCTCCATCTCCTAATGTGTTTCATACTCCTCCTTGCCATTTTGTCACTAGCCATGAAAAGCAGCCACAACTCACTGTTGCAACTAGGAAAAAATTCTGGTTTTGCAATTGGTTTTTGTACATAGTCCTTCATATATATATATATATTTGTGTGCGTATGTGTGTGTGTGTGTATTTCATAATTATAATATTTCCTAAACTGTACTCAGTTTATAAGCATTGCCATTAAGATCTGGTAGATGCCCATTAAAGTATGTGGGTGTGACTACATTCTCAATAAGGCTGCTTGATTTCTGACCATGGGGAAGTTTCTTGTGTTGGCAACAGAACATAGGCAATGTCTTGCTCTGTAACTCTCAATTGAGGAGGTTTTTTCCAAGACTGTATAAAGTCCTGTTTTGAAATTTTAATAACAAGTGTGATGATTAAAATCAGATTTTATTCAAAAAAAAAAAAGAAAGAAAGACCCAGTCTGCCACTTTGGAACAATTGAGTAATGCGTAATTTCATACACAAAATGACATTTGTTTTTGAGATCCGTCAGAGAAGACTCAGTCATTCAGGAAACAGTCTTTGACCAAATACATGCATACAAAGAGAGAGAGAGAGAGAGAAAGAGAGAGAGAGAAAGAATTTGCTTTCTTTGTGCCTAATCTCATAAACAGAATTTTTACTGGAAATTATGTCCAATGTCAAATTTCAGCACATGAGAATTTGCATTATTTGTGGAATATCCACTCTGGAATATATTTATTTCTCTGGAATCTGTCCATATTGCAACTGACAAGGTGAAGAACAAGTTCAAGCACAAGTTGAATCCCACATATCTTAAGCAGATGATTTACATGTACAATATTTTGAGAGATGAGGGATAAACTGAGATCTGTGAAGTTCCTCTGGATTATGAAATATTTCATAGGGTAGCTACTTTTCTTGACAAAGTAGTATTTTAGTCATCACAGCCTACTTTTTTTCCCACACACTGTGCCATTAACACATATTTTCCTTTCACTCAATATCTTAAATGTAGATCAGCAAGAATGACTGAGATATTGTGCTTTCTGTCCACTAAATGTATGAACGCATTTTCAAGCATACCTGTATGCACAGGAGTGTAGAGCAAAAAGACCCCTCTATGTAAGTCCAACTGGAGAGGTAAAAAGGAAATAAATCCTGCTTACAGCCTGCTGTACACACAGCCTGTTGGCTTAAATGAACTGCAGCATCTCCCAGCAGCAGAAGCAAAGTGAGCCTGCACCCCATCAAGGACTCAGCATCCGGGCGAACAGGCAGAGCCAGTGTCGGTGTGCTGGGAAGCTGGTTTGTCCCCTCACAGATGACAAGGGCCATCTGCAGGGCTCCCCAGGGCAAAGCCAGACCGTGAGAATGTTGTGATCTTGACAAGATCCATTCTTTCTTCCACTCCAAAACGCAGTAGTGGCACAGAGCAAGTTTGCAGCCTTCAGTACACAAAACTCTCTAAGTATATATTTAAATAAACTGAGCACAGGCGTTTGTACATATGCCAGGCCTGCTGTCTGGCTTTTCCAGCCTGAGTGACAGGGAGAGCATCTGTGCATAGCTGTAGTAGAGATATCATGCCCTGAGGGCCCAAATGCTTAGTCCTGCTGAGGTCTTACGCCACTTCTTTGCAAAATTATTCCTCAGTTCCTCTGGTCTCTACAAAATCAACAGATCCAACTTCTCTCCCCCTTTCACTTTGCCAGGTTTGATTGCTTTGATTGCTGAAAGAAGCCAGATGTATCAAGTGTCTTCAGAACCAAGAAAGTGAGCATTTAGAAACCTGTGCCCTACAAGAACTGGTTGTTCATGCCTTTCCTTGGTCTTGTGCCATGATAGTGGTGTTTTCTCCAGGTGCTTTCCCTCTCACAAATAGCTTCTCTCATTCCTTGACTCTCAATCTGCTCCAGCAAATGGCAAGATTCACAAGACTTCCCCCCAAACCCTCTCTTTGAAGTCAGTGTTCCACTTTCAGGCCTCCTGCCGTCCTGCAAACATCCACAGATTATGATGCTGTTTTATTCAGGGACATAGACACAATCCCTTGTTTGGAAATACCATGCACAAATGCTTTCCATGACTGGTGGTGATCTACCAGAGAGCTTCCTACAATAATGGCTTTTGCCACATTATAATCAACCCATCTTGAACTTGAAATGCTTCACAGAATGGTGTGGGATACAGTACTATCAGTAAGTATTAAAACATTTAACTTGATTGGGTAAGATGTAACATGGGAAGATGAAATACTGAATCGAAAAAGAGCTGCAGCCACAGCAGAGAAAAGATATTATTTAATTCTAACTGTGGCTTCAAAAAGAAAAGACTTTAGGTACCATCATACTAATGAGACAATTTCACTATCTCTGAAAAGGAATAATTTGGGGCCTTCTTAAATCAGCTCTTGTGCATGTAAATAGCATTAGCCCTTTGTTTTTCAGCTTGCATTTTGCATAGCTCAGTGTTGGATCCCTTTTCTATTCAGTTTTAGATTGCCAGTCTGGCTTGATTGCTTTTCATTGGCTTGTGAACATCACTAATAAAACACTCGGAAAGCTGTCTGTATTGTGTGTCAGGGAATAGCTATGTTCTTTTATTCCTGTTGAGAGACACTCACCTGTCTTTTCCAGACTACCTAGAATGTCTTGTAGCACACAAAGAGATTTAAAAAACAAGAAATGAAAAATACTGAAAAGGCCAGTCCAAAGGTCTAGGAGAGCAAATGATGTTTAATCAGAACAGGCAGGGTTGTGAAGACAGGTAACTGCAAAAAACACAATAGGATGGAGAGTTTATTGTTTCAATTCCCAGAAATTGTAAGCCCAGGCACATACTGAAACGGTGAATCTTTTTTCATGTTGAGGGCACTCATGGATCTGACTGGACCAAAGAGTGTCCGCTTGAGTTATGCAGCTAGTCCAGTTAAATTCCACTGGAATACTGCCCAAAACATCAAGATGTGCCAATATGAGCCTTCTGTTAAAAAACAAAAACAAAAACAAAAACAAACAAACAAACAAACAAAAAAAAAAAAAAAAAACAACAAAAAAAAAACCACACAAAGACAAAAACAGCCAGCAAAGTCTGCCCCAGCATTTACTTACTAGTTCAGGCTCATTCCATGTAGCTTGTTCTTGATCAGAATTATAGATATGTGACACAGCTAAAAAATAATTGATTCATGATTTTATGTTAAATTAAGGCAAATCAGACTCTAAGGGTGTTAGGGAGACACTAATTATATCTGCCAGAGGGAAAGCAAATAATACTTAGAGATCATTAAATCAAATTTGCTCTTGAGGCTGCTGCTGTGAGCCCTTTTCTTACAGAATGCCTTAAATTAGTTGCATAAAGCCTCACCAGCTTCTGTAGAATTTTATTTTGAACCAAAATTAATTTAATTTTTTAATTGAATAAATTTATTCAAAACTAGATTTGATAGATTAATATTACTTTATTTAGTGTTACTAATGTTAACTCTTATTAATGAAGCACATGGCATCTGCTAGGGCCAGCAATTAATTTCTTACTCATACATCTCTCTCCTGCAGCTCCTGCCAAAACCCCACGTCAGTCTGCCACCACAGGCTGCCATTCAGCTGATAGCAGTGCCTCCACAATCTGTTCATTCTTCACTTACTGCATGGGGTTGGCTGAGACCACAGCAAAATCAAGCTCATTTAACCTCATTTCAGGACCTCAGAATCATGCACAGTGCAGAAGTCACTAAGGCAGACTGGGCCATCGAGAGCAGCTCTGTGCCTGAAGGGGCCATGGATCCATCCTGATCCTACAGAATTAAGTTTGGGGCTCACAAGGATCAGTGGGCACAGGGCAGACCCTGCAAGCATCCCTAGTCTAGGTGAGGTTAATGCTAATAGGAGCTATGAGGCATCGCTGTACCAGGACTGGACATGGACAGGTTGTCTCTTGAGGTCACTGGGCAAGATTTAGGGCAGTGACTGGCAGCATCTAGAGGATAAGAGCCAAGATTCCTGGCCCAGAGATAAGGTAATTTGTCTTTAGGAGAAAAGAGACACAGGTAACATCATCAACCTCAATTTTATTCCAAGAAATCTTGCTCCAATATCCGTGGGAATTTTGCCACTGACTTGAACAGCAGCTGAGAGACTCACCACTGTGCCTGTCAGAGGAAACTGAAACTTTTCACTGGCTGTTGAGAAATTCTAATGAAAGACAAACAATTCTGGGTGTCAGAATTCTTAATATGCTAATTTCCCATTGATACTTTGATAAATCAATAAAGTAAAAAGTCCTCAGTAACCCTCCCCTTTTAATTATGAGACAGTGACATATTAAGTCTATTGACTCACTGTAGTGGGCTGCATAATGGAAATGCCCTTGGAAACGCATGCTTTTGTACCCTTCGTGTTTATCCATCATAATTCCATAGATTTATACATCGTCAATGTGCTATTTTGGGCTAATATATTGCAAGGACATAGGGGTGGTGGCAGTTTATCAATGACTTTTTGTCCCTTTTTTCATTAGTGCTATTTAAGAAGGCAAGCTATTTCTGTCAGGAGCTTCCTATAAACATAATGGATTTTACAGTATAACCATAATAGTGCAGTACTATGCCTGTCCCTGTTTTGTATTAATTATGATCATATTTGCATTCAGGATGCAACCTTATCTGAATTCAATGCAAATTTCTGTCTTTGAAGGAGAAAGGCACTAGCACAGCAATTGTTCAAGCTGTCCCTGGAGGTAATAGGACACTACTGCATGGGCTACCTAAGGGCGATACCAGAGCAATAACTTTCCTGATCCACACAAATATATCTTAAGAAATGTTTCTCTGGAAATGGAAATTATGCATTGTAATACAGATTTGCAGGTTAGTCTAGCTTTTTTTTTGCCTTTTTTTTTAACTGTACATCCCCTCACTGGCATTCAGTCAGTATTATATAAGACCATAGTCAGCATCTCCTTAACATTCTTTCTTTTTCCAGTCAGTGAAAATAGGCAGCAATCCATTTTTCATACATATTACTTTTATTAAGAGAGATTTAATAGTTCCTCTTTGACTGCGATCTACCCAAAACAGCCTGGTATTTTTCATCTACCAACTTCACAAGTGACAGATCAATAACCTTTTCCTTTTTTTGCCTGGGTATCTAAGTCATTAATTTTCAAAGGCTTCAGCACTGAGAACAACAGGAAAGCCACTTAAGTACCTTCTTAAAGCCCATATATTCAATTAAATTAAAAGTATATCTTATGTCCCTTTCAATAAAGCAAGCATTAATTCCATCTTCAAGGCCAAATGACCATGCAGGCTTGTGTAGAGTCTCAACTAACAGACTATTTCTCCTGTTTAAAATACATGCACAAGAGCCCTGTTAAAGCTTGACCTCTAAGTGATATACGTACCAGAAGAGCAGAGTGATGCCTGGAAATGTCTGTCAATGGTGATATCTGCTGAAATAAGCAAATCAGAGTTCACTGACTTTAAAAGTACATAACTTCAATAATTTTTTCTGTTTTGCAAGAGAGAGGTGCATAGGCTACACAAAACTTCAAAACATTTAGTCCTCCTGCAAACTTAGCCCTTGCAAATGAAAAAATGAAAGAAAAATGAAAAAAAAAATGAAAAAAAACCACCCTCCAAAACATAGAAAGTTGCCTTATCCAGAGATTTATTCTTTTCTTCACTGTGGTATTGTTTGGGAAGGGACATTTTAAGAGGATTTAATCACTTTTCTTCTTGAAACTGAACAGCAGGTGGAAGTTCTCAGGTAAGACAACTTAAAATTGTGCATGATAGGTAGACACAAAGATTCTTATAAAATAAAGCTGCCATATCTCCTGGTGCCATCAGACTCAATGTGTAAAATGAAAAAAGTGCAGATTTGTATTTATTTTCCAGCTGAACCCACGCAAAAGGTATTGAAAAAGCATCTTGTGTATCAAGAACTAGAAAAAGTCCTTATAATAGGAGGTGTCCATGAAGCACACCAGAAGCTGCAGTGAGAGCCAAGAGCAGTGATATACCAAGTGTCAGATACTAACAGGTACTGGGGGTACTAATAGGGCACGAGTACCTGCTCCCATCACCACCTCCATCACCACCTCCACCTTTCAAGGGCTCAGGAGTCCCATTTCAAACCAGTCTGGGCCTATCCACCCCTGATCCAGTGATGCTGCCACAAGTGCCAATCCATCAGGGAGTGGGCAGCCTTCACTGTCCCCTGGCAATAAGCAGGTAGAGCTGGCAAGAATTAGATCCCCTAGATGTATGTGTATGTGATGTGTGCTGGACACCTGTCCATCCCAGCGATTCCCCTGAAACGGCACCTCTCTTCTGCCATTCTCATGATGAAGTGTCAGAAAATGCTCAGTTGATGAGGACCTCATGGTGCTCTGTTGTATCTTTGTAAGCTGCACACTGCAGGAATTACACCTGAGGGACAGACCCTGAGGACAACAGTTTAATAGCTTCCCAGTATCACTGGACTTTCCCAGCTGCTTTTAAACCATGCTTTCATTAAGTGTCTGTTCATAAGCCCATCACTTAATGAAAGAAAACAATCAAACATGGAAAAACATTTTCAGAAAATTACATATATATATATATATATATATTATATATGTACTGATCCATAATGGTTTTGAAACATTTTTAAGAAAAAGGTCTCATTTTCTCATAAATATTTACACAGAAAAGGACGCACACACATGGAAATGTACAAACACAGGCAAGGGCTCTCAGATTTTATTTTCCAAATAACAAACCAGGCTGCTTGAGGCTTTCCAAATTCAGTTAGATGCCCTTTGCATTACAGAGCTTGCCCAACCCATCTGTCACACAGCCATCCTCAAAGTGCATGTATTAAAGTTTAAGCTAGGTTGTTTACAAAATAGTTCCAAGGCTGTCCCTTTGTGGAAGTAGTGGTTTGCAGAACATCTGTTGCTTTCGATAGTCAATACAAAGACATTTGTTTCATCTGAAAGCAATGGCATTTCCCTGTGCTATAACCATGGTCCCATGAATCAAAGGAATTATGTTAAGGCCATTCAGCCATTATTAATCTTTTATCTGGGGACTCTGCCTTTCTCTGATCACATATTTATGAGCATTAATTTTGGCTTGGTTTGTAATAGCGTGTTCTCTCTGATGATTTTCACAGAATAAGAAGACAGAATCTGAATGGGTAGAATGGTTCAGTGCAGATTTATTGGTGGTTTTGGCTTCATTTCTATACATCCCAGTTGATCCATTGTGTTGAAAAAGTAACTATCAACTGTGTCAGCTTCCCTTTGGCTATCACCATCTTCTCTGGAAAGGAGTTCCAGCAAGCAGGACCAGCCTGGCCCATAGTGGTTTCTTGTTTTTCTTGCCTTTTTTGTTTCTTTCAAGTTTTGTTGGTGTTGGTCAGAATTCAATATAAGACTAGACAATTTTTATATTAAGTATTATTGAAGTTACATCACTGCAGAGGTAAGGCAGCCTAAGAGGCAGAAGTGAAAAACATTATTAAAAAGCATCATTACCAAAATGTTTTATTTGCAAATTTATCCGTATCACATCTCTGCAAAGCTGCAGGATTAATGAAGATGTCTGAAATTAAAAATAAAGGTTTGATTTTTCTCTGAGACGAATTTGTAGAGAAAGCATTGTGTTGGTTCATTCTGACTTTGTAGACTGTCTTGAAATAGGTCACCAGCATGCAAAGCAGGATGAGTTCAGGTAAGTGCTATCTTGAAACGGTGTCTTCAGTAAACTTCTCATTGTAAAAGCTACTGCAGCTGCTAAATTCAGAGCATCAGGACCAAAAAGATGGAAGGATATACAACAATGGCAAAAAACCAGAAATATTTCTAGTTCATGTGATTCTCTCAAACTCTGTGAATGATATATAGATCATCAGAGAAACTCCTAATCATCAATTTCATGACAGTTGCAAATTTTAGGTTTAGAAATTAGCTGGGGTGAATGAGTAAACAGATAATATGTCAGGAAATTCCCTCTAGCTTTGGAGATGCCTTAGTACACTCTGCTGTTTACCCTTTGCAGGGAATGTGTTACATTCAGGGAATAATGAATCAATGAAAGAATCAATTTACAAGAAGCATCTGAGAATCTGGAGAATTCCTCCTGATAGACTGCACAAGCTGAGACTGGATATCCTATTTCTTAGGAGGCATAGCCACAACATCCTAAGAGACAGCTGACAATGTGAACTAGCTTGTTCATTTTGGTCACAAAAGACAAGTCATTGGAACAATGATTATGGTAGAATGGCCTGCAATTAGGTGAGAAAAATGTGTACAGAGGGGAGGGATCTTGACCTTACCTAACTCCAACGGTAAAATTTAAAAATTGACATAAAAATAGTTCCTTTTAAAAGGAGCTTTGAGAAGTTAATTTAAAAAAAATAAAGCTGGGCATCATTGAGCATTAAGTGAAACTAACACCTTTCTTTTTTGATTGTCCCCCTTAAGAATGACAGAAGAGATACTTAAACTGGGATGTGTACAGCCCTCTCTGGGTCATAGATACAAACCCGAGCTGCTTTCAAACATTTTCTTGAAACATAAAAAACAATGTATAAATTATCAAATTAATATTATATCTTTGTTGAAAAGAATTTAGGATCGCAAAATCAGATATTTATTCAAACAGCACTTATAGATGGACAGAACCTCTGCATGTGTGTTCTCACAGACAGGTTTGGCTCTTCCTTATTCCACCCCTCTTCCTTACTCCACAGAAAGCACAGCTGGCTATTCTTCCACTACAAAGAAGTTTCTTCAGTGAACATTGCATGACAACACCTTGCTATTGTGCTGAAACATGGCCCTGCATTAGGCATTTTGGATATGCTAATAGTTGTGTCTTGAATAAGGGCCTTTGAAGGCTACAGCTCCAGTGCTTGCATTGATTGAAGGATTCTTTCTCCCATAGTATTCTCTGCTCATTTGCCTTCACAATGGAAATCCTGGCAATCATCATTCATTCCAGCCATCGTAGCCATTTCACCTGATGCATAGAAATAATTCTGCTTCTTCTCTCATGCACATATCAGACTGCAGAGGCCGTGAGAGGAATGCTGTGTGATTCCACCAGTAAAAGAGGAGAAATAGGATGTCTGGAAGGAAATCTGAATTGCTGCTTGATTGGAACAAATGCTCAAAATACATAATTAATATAATTTCCACCAGCCAATAATTTGAAAGTTTCTCTTTCAATTTGTGATTTTTAATATTTGTGTAAAAAATTCTACCATTGGAAAATTAATAAGGTAATTTTTCACTTAAGAATGTAAAAGCAGTAAGACTGCCATTTCATGCATCTATTTCTTTAAAAATATTTTCCAGTTAGAAATACTATCAGAAGCAACTTGTTTTTTGTCACCATATCCTTCTTGCAGAACCAGAAAAAAAATAAAAAATCAGGAAAATGGATTTGCAGGACTTTTTTCTAATATGTTTGGAAAAAAGAAACCCTATTTGGATTCCTTCATGGTGGTACTTCCATTTCTGCAAGCTCTAGATTCAGAAGGAAAAAAAGCCCCAACAACCCAAAACATTAGTAAGTAACACTGTCCAGGGGAAGAGAGGAATCCAAGGGAAATGGTGTGCAAAGCACTTTCCCACTTTGTGTAGCATGTACAGTGATTGGTACAAACACTGTCTCCATTTTCTCATGAGCACAGATGGCATCTCCCGTGGATGTGAGGAGCACTGAGTATGCAATATAATGAATATGGGCACATTCATCCTTCCAGATCAGCAGCCACTCTCTGATTGCCTGTGAAATGATTTAGCTTTAGCATTACTTTTGCAGGGCAGAACCTTGCAGGCATCACACAGGCCAGCACTTATCAGATGCAGTGTAGTGCAGCATCACTGGGATCTGTGAGCTCCCAAACACAGTCAGGGAGAATCCTGAGGCACAGATCATGGTTCTGGGCAAGTTCAACACTATTAATTAATGAAGCTGAGAGCTGCAGAAGTTCAGCGTTTGAGAATTCTGGAAGGAAAATTACCAAAAGCTCTTTCAGTTCTGATTATCCATTCAAAATGTTAAATTTTTCTTTCTAACTTAGAAATACCAAAAAAAACCTCAGTGTCTTTTTCTATCATGCTTTATTTTTCAGCTGAGATCCAGTGGCAGAGGTGCAAACTGAATTAAGGGCTAGGAGGAGGAATGGACTGTCTTCATGCTATAACCATTTGGATTTGTAGCTACAAAGGCCTTTCCAAGAGAATTAAAGGTAACTTAATTTATGATATCATGATGAAAATGGGGAGAGAAATAAAGTGATAATTATTTCAGTTTTCAGACTTCCATTGGCAATTTTATTTTGTTGTAAATATATCACCTTCTCGCATCTGACTCAGAAGCTAGCTCGTTAAGTACTCAGAATGGCTGCAGGGTAGAGAAACCTGTAGGTTATGAAGGAGGAAGCCCTTGTGGATTTCTGTTCTCACCAGGAATAACAAAGCTAGGAAAACAGATCTCTCAGGCTAGGGTTGAGAGGTTGAGGTTGAGAAAGTATTCTCTTCTAGGTATAAATACAAGTTCCTTTACTCTTAGAAATCACAAATACATGTGGATTTCTGAGTAATTATAAGAAAATATTATCAATAATCTTTAGGAAAGTTATCTACTATTTTACACTATAGAGCTACAATAGAAGTAGCATCACTGATTCTCTATCTGGATGAACCATTCCACGTAGAGAGATTTACAGAAATAGAACAAGTTAACCACCTTCAGTACCCTGTAGCAATCTATAAATCCAGAAACTGGTTTTATGTGTGTGTGGTTCGGGTGAGGTTTTTTCCTCCCTCAGCATTCATCCTTCACCTTAAAGGTTATTGTCAAATGCTTTGAATTTTTTGCTGTCTGTAGGAGTAGTTTAAGTTCACTTTGGGGTCACTGCTTTAAATACTCCATGCGGGAAAATCTCTCATTTCCTCATCCCCTGATATCTCCTCTTCAGTTTCCATTGGTGAAGTTCATTCTTATCCTTAATTAAGAGAAGTGCTCTTATTGAACTGAGCAACAGGGTTTCCAGACAGCTAATGAATATTTGGGGCTTCCCCAGAAGATCATTTAAAGTTGAATTCTTCTTGTCGGAATGGAATTGTCTTAAAAGTTTATCTGCATGGAAAAAATTACATGATGAGTAGAAAAAATAAGCCCATAACCGAGGAAATTATCTGGGTACGTACCAAAGATAAAAATCTACTGAAGTGCAGTTGACCTCATTCAGAAGAAATAAATCTGACCCAAGAGAAGTCAATAGGGAAAATAGCAAGCCACCACTGGCAACGTGCAGAAATGAAGATAGAAGAGAAAAAAGGGAATAGGGAGAATAATTACTAGATGTAACAGAAACCTGATTAATGTCTTCAGCTAATACAGAAACAAGAAAGGAAGTGGTGAAGTCGCTATGCCTGGAAGTGTTCAAAAAACAAAGTGGCACTAAGTGCTGTGGTTTAGTTGACACAGTGGTGTTCAGTCAAAGGTTGGACTCCATGATCTTGGAGGTCTTTTCCAACCCTAATGATCCTTAACGAATTAGCAAATCTCAAGACAAGATGAGCAAAAGCTAAAAAGAAGCAACAATGAAAATAAATTAAAAGAATTCTTTGAATAATACTTTCCCACCATTTCACAACAAAATATAGTTTCTAATCCAGTACCAGAAATTTCAAGTAGTGAGGACAGCCCATGAACAGAAGTAGAAGAAAAGCTGGAATGCACTGGCAAATTGAACAACAGCAACTCATTAGGACTGGCTGATACCTACCTAAAGACTACCATTGCTGAAGACAGAAAGTATCTAAAAACTCCAGCTAATAAAATATGCAGTTTCTGGTTAAAATGAGCATCTCTATTGGAGGTCTGCAAGTTAGCAACTGTTCTTGGTCTAAAAAAGTTACCAGGGGTCTAGGGAATTACAAATCACAGTATTTCACTATCAATTAATCTTGTCAAAACAATAATTAAAAATAGTCTTTTTTTAAGATAATTCTTCTAAAACATGGTAGGAACATGGCAGGAGCAGCAATCTTTGTAGCAGCTCTTCATCTCTCTTCAAGAAGGACAAGCAGGAGGATCCAGGTAACTAACTGAAGGCTGGCCAGCCTCACCTCAGTCCCTGGGAAGGTGATGGACCTGTCATCAGTGGTGCAAAGTCCAGCTGGCAATAATATCCAGCATTATCCCTCAGGGGTGGACACTGGAGCAGTTGTTTATCTGCTTTGGTTCCTGTAGCAACACAATTCAAAATGTTCCTCTGTCTGAGAATACAGGATGATAATTGTTCTGAACAGTGAAAATTATTATGGCTTGTTTTGCATGGAGTGACAGGTTAGAGGAATAATGAAGTCAGTGAAGGACTATAAGCAAAAAGAAGGAATATTGACAAGGTGTCAGTATCAAACAAGACAGGCATATTCCAGCTGGTGCAAGAAATGCTACTCAATTGTTTGAAATCTTCCATACCTAGATGAATCAGTCAACAGCATGTTACAAGCTATATTAGAATAGAAAACACTGCTATCACTAAAATAATGGAGGGAGGATGAATGACAAAAGAATGAGAAACAAACAACAACAACAAAAAACTAGATCAGGTTTTAAATAGGTAAACTGTGAGGGGAATAATTCAAAACATAAATATTCACCTGTGTGAAATATTTTAAAATATGTAGCATTAAAAACATTCTAACTTGTGCCTGAAAATCAAAAGAGGCATCTGCTTGCAATGCAATATTGCTGTATAAAACACTGTGATTGCAGGGAATGATAGTCTTGCAACACATGTCAAGGAGATAAAATCTGCTGTTTATCACAGTGGTAAACATCAGCTAGTACACTGCATACATATCAAAGCACTTGTGCAGAAGAAAGATGCCTCTGAAGGATTTTTGGGAAAAGAAGAAGAGGTGATTTGGATGTTTCTATCAGTGAAAAGCTGCTGAGAGCAGAATACTACCAATGTATTTTATAAACCCTCCTTTGTCTTAGTACCTGGAAGACACGAGGTCACACCAGGAGACATAAAAATCTGTATTGCAAGTAGGGCTACACAGCTAGATGTGATTCAAATAAGAGCCCTTCTCTCTTTCTCAGAACTGTGACAAACAACAAAATGAAACCTGCACTCCACATATCTTGACATTTTTAGTTCCGTAGCTAATATTTTCTAAACGTATATTCCATCTTTTATGTGACAGACTATCAATGACCTTCCTTCCTTCACCTGTCTTACCAAAGCCTCTTTTTGGTTTTTTTTACATCTTGGAGCATTCTCAAGATGAGGAGTCTAAGGGTGGGATCTTCCTACTGCCTTCAACCACCTAACAGGAGGCTAGAAAAAAGAAGTGTCACACTTCTCTTGAAGATACATAGTGAAAAAGATGAGAGGCAAAAGACGCATGTTGCAACAAGGGGAATTCTGCTTAGATATTAGGAGAAAATCTTCTGACAGGAAGAGCAGCCAAACTCTAGAACATGTTCTTCCACAAGGGATGTGGAATCTATTTCCTGAAGAACTGTTCAGGACATCCCTGGGAAAGGCCCTGAGCAGCGGGATCTAACCTGTGCCCCACTGAAGTGCAGGCTTGCTTTTGAGTCTCTGGAGAGTTCCCTTTCATGAGTAATCCTGTGCTTCTAACAAGTCTCTAGAGGAGGAACCCACATGACTGATACCCTTCCTAAGCCAGCAGTGTTCACAGGGTGAAAGTGGGCGACATACCTGGGAGAAGACGTGCCCCAGTTCAGCTGACAGGTACCTCCATCACTGCACCTCACTGCCCCCCTCCACATATGACATGGATTTTCCATTTAAGTATTCAGAGAAGGATTCTGTCCTTTTGCCATGGTTATGGTACCAGGATTTGAAAAGTGGTAATCAAAAATTAAACTACCTTCACAGGGAAAGAAGACTCCTCTTGCTGCCTGTCTTCAGGTTTATTTTGCTCATTTTTAATAAGAGATTCTTAATTAGAAAAAAAAATACTTTCCTTGGCAACTATATGGTCTGGTTTCTCAGCCAGGACTTCCTTTGCTTACCGATTACTTTAGAATATTCCTTTTTTACACTTCCTTATTCTTCCACTGATAAACCCCCGATTTGCAGAGGCTCAGCTGCCATCAGTTCTTCTTATTAAGAAGATTCAAAATGCACATCACAGATACTTTTGCTGATCTGAAATAGCTTATGGCAGTAGTAATAAGTTTTACCCACATTATAGGTCTAATACACAATCACAAAATTAGCCTCTCCTGGCAAATGGCAAGGGCTCTGCTTGGTATTGAGTTGAATTGAACACAATTTTAAAAGGAATGTGCTCCAAAAAGCAAATGGTTATAGATGTATTAAAATAGCATCAAGGATTCGATGGAAAAGAAGATTCAACAAAGAGCAAGAAAAAGCTCACAATTCTTTCAGACACCACAGACATTCACAGACAAGATGTACCACTCACACACATGAATACAAACCACTCCATGAAAATAAGGGCAAGGTTGATTCACAAGCACAGGATGATATTCTGTTACTGGAAGAGATCTACAGGAATGGTTTGGGTTTAAAGCAGTAAATAAAGTGACTTTGGTGCCATTTTTCCAACACAGGAGGGGTTAGGGGTTTGCATCCTTTTTATTTTGTGCTACAACAACTAAATCCCTTGTTGTTCCCACCATCACAGAAGGTACGTAGACAGGAGTTTTGCAGTGGTTCCCTGCTAAATCCAGGCTCCCACAGTTGCAGGAGCAGGAATTGGAAACACCGAGCACATCTGACAAGAGCTTATGATCACAGAAAAAGGAGAGGAAAATCTACTGTCACTCTTCAGCTGCTGGAAAACTCTGGATATTGGACATGGTGGGAATTGTGAGCCAGGGTTAGACATTTCCTGCCACATCTTCCATCATTCTGGCAGGAAAAAGCAGCCTCCAATTAACAGAGTGGAAAAGAAGGGGCCTGCTGGGTTCCTACAGAAATCAGTAGGAGTAATGACACTGAGTCCAATGGGCCTTTAATTATCAGGAAAGGGCAGCTTTTGAAGAGACAGTTACTGCTACAGGACTGAGAGTGTTCTTTATTTACCCTTAAGGGTAATCATAGCCACTGTGTACCGTTTCATTCTGTGGTATATATCAAACACTTCATAGAACTGTGAGCACAGGAACAAATCACAAACAAGTGTAAGGAGGTCTAATTAGGGTGCTGATGTCTCAGTCACTCACCAAGCTGATCATTATCAGACTTGATGATTTCCCTGGTTATTCTACGGCTTTTTCAAAATGAAGAAGAAAAAGAAAAACACTATGTCCTCAAAACAAGGGACAGATGCTCTCACATTTAATCATACTGGATAATACCATGTCTCACAAGCTCTTCATGCAAGTCAACTGAGAAAAGGGATGTTTCTTTCAAGGAACAGGGGTTTTGGTAAAGCACATGACTAGCAAAGTATAACACAGTGTGAGCAGGGATAGATTAATAAACCTTAAGGATGCTTCATGACCTCTTTTTCACATGACAGCAGTGATCCCACCAGCCACCTAGACACGTGGTGTGTAAATTCAGAAGTCCCAGGGTGAGAACACCTGCCCAGGGTATTGCAACCTGTTCTAACACTTGATGCACAAAAGTATTGGTGTATCCATTTGAAGTGGTGGTATTACATAGCACCATTTATAAGATATTTCAGCAGCTGCATGCCCAGTTTGACTTGGGGAATGAAACTATGACCTCTTTCACATTTTTGCATCCCACACAAGGAAAAACAAACACTTGTCAAACTCTGAATAGAACTAAGTCCCTCACACAAATGTGTTTCTTGCTCCCAACCAATTCTCTAATTCAGACTTTTTCACCACTTCAGAAGGATCCTGAATATCCTGCTTTCATAATGAGGATAATTTCCTTGGCATTGCAAGCAGAACGTTCAGAAGTCTCATAACAAAGAGGCTCTCTGAGCAGTAGAGCCTGTAGCCTCGCACGGAATCTCAATTCCTTTCTCAATCTGCATAGATAACTGAAAACCTCTCAGGCAACAACATTCAAATTTTTTTCTCTTTAGGTATTCCCTCAGCTGGAAATGCTAATCTCCAAACTCATACTTTTCTATTTTTAACATCTTCTGGAGGGTTGTTTTTCTTGATGGGAGCTTCTAAAATAACACTGTTTTTCACCAATTAATCTTTGAAACTGTTTTGCAGAACAGTCTCTTTTTAGATCTCTTGCTGTTGTCAGTTTGATCATGACAATATCCTGATTTTAACCTCCACCTATGTTTTCTTTCTAATGTGATGCTTCAGGTTATATCATTAAACTTTTTGATAGATAGTCAGAGGTAGGAAAATGCAGGCACTGAGTCCCTCCCTTATTTTCTGACAGCAGATAAATTCAGATTGCTTCCTTTGCTTTTGAGGGTGTTTGGAGCACTTCAGAAAATTTTCCAACTAGCAAGGTTTTGGCTTTGTATAAGATGCAACACATTTCTAGCTCCCCTTTGGAACCAGCCTGCGTGTAGGTGTGTGCAGAGCTCACCCCCTGAGAAAATACAACAAGGCAGGAGAATGAGAGGTCACACTCACTGGGAGTAAACCCCACTGAGACTGTCCAGCTTGTCAAAGATACCTTTATCACTCCCATGTGTTTATACCTCTGCTGTCAGATAACCATGCCCCATCAATGGATTTGGGTAGAGCTACTTGGTACTAAGGTGAGTTTAGACTGGGGGTGTGTGGCTAGATAACATCCCTAAAATACTCAAGACCCCAAAACTTTAGGTTATAAGAAATAGCAATAAAATTACAGCAAGTCCAGTGCTCAATAAAGATTCGACAGTCAACACTTCAAAAAGGCACTAAATCAGCAAAGCCAGATTGCATTCTATGTGACCAGGAACAGCACTTAACCATTTCTGTTCTTTTCAGTAACTTTTCTGGATATTGCAGAGCACTTATCCATGGTCTGATTTAGGTATATATGAATCACACAGAGACTGACCCACTTCCTCCCAGCTCAAAGTTTAGGTAAATGCAAGGGTAAAGAAAGGTTCCTTTCCATGGGTGAAATGACAAAGGCACTCCACCACTTATTACAGTTTAAACTGCTTGACACCAAAGAGCCTGACCACAAAATATAGGCTGACCATGGGATGAACCTGAACTACCAGTGTGGAGCCTCTCTCCTTACTGGAAATTTTTAAAAAATATAATAGCTGCCAGGCAACAACTTGTCTCTGTTCCCAAGGTGCAAACAAAACTTGGCCAGAAAATATGCCCAAGGACATCTTAGCTTCTGCTACCATGTTCCAGAACAGACATCACAACTTGAGACACAACAGGGCAGCCAGTTCTACAAAGCACCAACTCAAAACATTACTGACATTTTGAAGTCTACAGTATTTAAAAGACCTGTTCTTTCTAATTTTCTGCAGTAGTAGTCTGTTTTTCCTGCTGACATTTTATGGGAATGGATGGAGTCCCTCCTGACAGTCAGGGTCCTCACACCACCTTTTTCAGGGTCTCATGAGCATGGGTTTTGCCCTAGTTTCCTAGAGAGGTTCAGCAGCTCCATGGTGAAATGACAGTAGAGCTGATAAATGTTGCAAAAAGATCTTACGATATTATCAGAGCTAATTTGTACATGCTAAGATTTGAAAATTCACCTGGAGTTCAGATGAATGGAAAGGTTTCTGCAGCATCACTCCAGCACAAAATCTACCTGGATTTAACACAGATATAGATACCAACAGAGTGGTATGGGGGCTTGAAAGGTAAAAGGTAATAGGTGTTTACAGAGCTGCTGAACACTTACTGTCTTCTACCAAAAAGGCACTATTAGTTTCTCACTTACTTGTGATAATTTCAAGAAGAAACACACAAACCTCCACACCCTCCACAAACCTAAAAAACCTATATTAACAACTGAATACATAAGACAATGGCCCATAGATATAAAGAAAAAATTTTTTTTCTCTCTACATATGTTTCCTACTGGGCCACATGGATCAAAGGGATATCTAATCAGAGTAATGCCTAATGGTAATGGTCATTGAAAGAACATTGAAGAGTTTTCCTTTTAAATGAAAACAATATTCTATTTTCTGGAGGTGAGTAATTTCAGTATTAACATCATTATTTGCACATCCTCACTGAAAAGATGAGTTCTTCAGTATCCAGCCTGACAGAAAACTGATTTGCACAATTTTACACACTCTGAGCTCTCAAATACACTGTGGAGGCATTTTTCTGAGTGAAGAAAATGGCTCTCATTTAAGAAGAAAAAAAATAGGCAGTAATTTTTACTTTATTTCAGCAAGTAAAAATTCTCATTTCAGTGGTCCCTGTTTTGCCAAGGTTTCTAAAACTCTGTCTGAATGCTGGGTAGATTAATTGATTTAATTCGGGTTTAAAAGGAACAATGTCTGACAAACTATTTTTCTCCTTTCTGAAGAGTTCATTCCTGCTTTTTGACCTGGAAAATTCTATTATGTTCTTAGAATTCATACCTATTTGGCCTTACTGTTTCTGTTTGTTTTTATCCTGACACCAAATCTGATGTCTCAGGTTTTTCATTGGAAAAGATATTAAATTATGAATCCATACGACTTATAGCACCAAGAATGGTAGAAATGTAATTTCATTGAAATTGAAAGCAATATTGAAATATTGAAAGCAACTAATATTTCCCAAAGTTCACCTTCCTGTGAAGGAGATTCAATGAAATACACCCAATAATGAAAGAAACAGGCTTTTTTTTTCAGCTGGAAGGCCAAAACATTGCAAATCTTCTTCCTGAATGTCTCCATA
The DNA here is from genome assembly GCF_000738735.6 of Corvus cornix cornix. Lineage (NCBI taxonomy): Eukaryota > Metazoa > Chordata > Aves > Passeriformes > Corvidae > Corvus > Corvus cornix. The sequence goes on along the minus strand of NC_046332.1, from coordinate 100,422,217 downwards.
TCCTGCATAAAATATACTGTCTGTGATAGTCTGCACAGCTCTGGATATACACAGGGTAAGTGCCATTCAGACAGAGACAAAGGAACATAATGAATTTTTGATTTTGCTTTATTGACTTCTAAGGGAACAGTGGGTTTTAGCTTTGCCAAATTCCAGATGCAAAGTTGTTCTGAGTTCTCCAATGCAGTGCTCTAATCTGCAGCATAGGTATAGATTTATGCTGAGGGAAGAACATACCAAGGCCATGGATTTTGCTGAACGCCTGAGCAGCTCTATGCCACCAGCTTCCTAAAAGCATTTGAAGATTGCCAGGCTCTTCAAAGAGTGACGTCCTCCGCCACATAGGAGAAGACCTAGTAACCACCTTATTGGTTATTGCACCTTGAAAACAATATTCCATTTTCTTTTATTTTGACTGAAGTTCCCTGATACACTACATATGGTTAATATTTTGCTGATACTATAACATTATTAAATTTCCCTGCTCAAGCTCACTGCTGGTGTGGATATGCTAAACCAGTTTTTTTGCTCTTGGAGAAAATGATACACATTTTTCTATACATTATGAAAAGGAAATTTATAAGCTTTTTTCCGTATGAATTTTCCATTACAATCAAGTCTACATTTTCCGGTATGTTTTTCTCATCTGCAAAACAAAGGCATTTGCAGGATATCAGTGATGTCAAAGGTTTTGTAGGAGTAGGATTTTGATGGCTGATACCATAGTACTAGCCCCTCCCTGTCCAGACAGACATTTTTCTGCCTAACATTTATGCTTAGTAAGGTAGGATGTGCACTGCCCCAAGGGGGCTGGCTGATGCTGCAACCCACAGGTATTACATACTCAAACCACAGTTAGGTTTGAGACAGGCAAGGAAATTCTTCGTGTCAGATTATGAACAGCTAAAATTCACACACACAGGTTTTCTGATGCTTTCAAGAGAAAAACATAAAATCCAACCCAGATATCTATCAAATGCAGGACGTCTCCACCTACGCTGGAAAAAAACCCTCCAAAATAATCATGATCATTGAAGCACTTTAATGGTGTTTTACTGAATTCACATATTTTTGCATTAATACATTCAAAAAGTATTTTGAATTATTTTTCCAGTTCCTTGTGCCCTTGGTGGATCCATTTGACATTTAAAATTCAATCTCTGCTGAGGATGCACACAGATTAAATTTATTACATAACAAATCTGAAAGGCAGTAATGCACAAACATATCCCTACAGTGTCTTTATTCTCAAAAGGGAGTTTCAGATCAATGTGAGGCAAGGTGGAAAATGCTTGCCAAATACTAAGTGACAAAAAAAAACTTCCTCTTCAAATAATTTGCCAAGAGATGAAAGTAAATCTTATCAGACATTTTCTGATTTTTGCACCAATCATTTGGGACATTTTTTAAAATCAAAACAAATTGATTTGGACTCTAACTGTTCATATTGGAAAGCATGAAAATATCCTTTTCTTGGTTGACTTCCACATTGCTCCACTGAGTAAAAGCATTGACACAGGACAGTCAGGTAATACTGAAAAGGTTAGTAATGTTCTGCAAAGAGCCCTGGTCTGATTTATCTTTCATTTTAGATCAAGATAATATAACTAAGTGAAAAAGCAACAAACAGTAACCCCTAAAAGACTAACTGCTATTCTTACCAGCCTCTTTGCACAGTCCTATCACCTGCCATTTTATCTTTACAATCTCCATATTGCAAGACCCTTCAGCAAACCTTCATAGGCAGTATTAATTTTCATTATGTTGAATAATTTTTTACTGTCATTAGATTTTGTCACCTCTTCATTCATGTCATTTTCCTCATAACTGATAAAAATTTTGAGTGGCACTGATCAAGATGTCACTGATCATGCTCTATCTTTCTTCCTGTTTTGGAAACAATCCATCTATCTCTTTTTGTTGTTTTCTGGGTTTTATACAGTTATTAATTCATGAGACCATCTTCCTTTTTTCATTTTCTGACTGTTTCATTTCTTTAAGAGCTTCTACTGACAAATCTTGCCAAAGCTTTTTCAAAACTCATGTATGTTAGATCCTCTTTTATACAGACCCTCTTTTTTTGTTGCATCTCTTGAGCCTTTCAGAACTTGACAGATGATGTAAGGTATTACCTTCTTCTACAAAACTCTAATAGAGTCCTGATCATTATATTAATATTTATTTGCATTTCCATTCATTTTATATTTTGCTATTATTTTTGCCAGTCTCACAGGTGTCTTTCTTTATAATGTGCAATTTTTTTTTAGAACATTCTTAGATTCATTTTAACCAAATTCGTGCCATTTTCATATTTGCCTGAAACTGAGGTTCTTTGGTCTAGAGGTAATATACTGCTATCCATTGCAGTCCAGCAATTCTCTCTGCTAACTCCCTACAAACCTGTGAGCAAATATCATCTCATTCAAGTAAAATCTTAACATCTTTGACAATTTATTCTACAATATATTCCATGCCTTAGATTTGAGTGGGTTCTTCAAACTCCTGTCCTACTGAAGATTATAACCAATTTAGGAATATTTCTAACTTTTTGTATAACAAGCACTGATACAGACAATTCATGACATTTTGTCCTTGAGTAATCCTTCCATGTTTATGCCAGCTATCAGCCCCATGGATTCTCTGGCAGGCTTCCTGCTTCCGATGATTTTTTTTAAGTTGTCTTTTTATGGCTAGTTTAAATGCTTTTAGCAATTTTCTCATAAAAATCTTTTTTGGCTTGCCTTTCTGTGACTTAACTTTTAACTTCCCAGAGTTTGTGTCTTTTTGTACTTTCTTCATTTGAGCAGAGTTTTACTTTCAAGAGTTTTCTTCTTTCTCTTCCTTTAGCATGGCCTTTTTTCTTTTTTAAGATCCTCTTCAAGTCCTTTCTGATTTATGATACGCTTACTCTGAACCAAAAACATTGATTTGCGATGCACATCAACTGACACAAAAAATTAGTCTGAGCCTTCAAACAGTCTCCATACTGTCTGAAATATTTTTATGCTTTTAGCCACTTTCTAGTTAATCATCTGCTAACTTTTTGGTAGTTTTACCAGAAGATACATTTCAGTGTTGAGTTTCTTTTCACTTACCAGGATATTGAATCTGACTACACTGTTACAGGCAGCTGTTAATTCAGTCTTAAACCAGTCCTTGTAGATTGTCCAAGATTAAATCAGGATCTGTTTTTCTACAGGCAGGATAATGTGCTCTGAGGGATACATCTAATGGTGTCTGAACACTTAACCAAGGCATCATGGTGATACAATTTTCTGAATCTGAAGTAGACCTGGAAAGTTACAAACAAATTTGATATTACTCATGTTTTCCTTTTTGATTCAGACTGTTGATAATGTCTCCCAGACATATGGGGAAAAATCTCATACACTTTCTGGGAAATCAGCACATCTGAGTGCCTCTCTGAAGAGCTGTACAGCAGTGCTTGCAGTGTGAAGAATAGGAAGAACAAAGGTCTGTGTGCATCTGCAGGCATACAGTCTTACTGGCATGTGGGATAGCCTGTACAACTGGAGTCCTTCAGATAACTGGATGAAATCTCAGGATTTCAGACCCTCATACCTGCTGAAGAGGTGATACAGTGTGAAAAACCATCCAGGATGGCATTAAGGACAACATCCCAGCACAGCTGAACTGGAAGTCAAAAAGTGAAGATACTCTTCTGGACCTCATACTTAGAAAAAGACAGTCAGGGATGTGAAGGTCAGGAGCAGCCTTGTCTGTAATGATCATGGGATGGCAGAGTTCAGGATCCTGAGAGGAGGAAACAAGGCAAAAAGCAGCAGAATCACAACCCTGGTTCAGAGATGTGCTTGGAAGAATTTCACAGGATACAGCTCTGGAGAGAAGAGGGGTCCAGCAGAGCTGGTTGATTCTCCTCCAAGCTCAAAAATGGACCAACTCAATGAGCAGAATATCAAGCAGAGGCAGCAGGAGATGAGCATGAATGAAAAATGAGCTCTTCACTAAACTCTAACATAAACAGGATAAGCACAGCAGCTGAAAAAAACAACAGGTGAAAGGAAACAAGAAGGGCTTCTACTGGTACATAAGCAGAAAAAGGAAAATGAGGGAATATGTGTGCCTGCTTCCAAATGAGGCAGCAGCCCCATTTGTTGTCAGCAACAAAAGACACAGAAAAGCCTGATGTTCTCAATGTTTTACTTGCCTCAGTCTTTCCTAGCAACACTGGCCTCTAGGAATGAATCCCAGGCTTCTGAGACCAGTGGGAAAGTCTGAAGCATGGAAAAGTTACCCTTGGTAAAGGAAGATCAAGTTCAGGAACTTGAAATACCCAAGCCACTGCCTGCTGAATACACCCAGGAATGGCAAGAGAGCTGCTCAATGTCATTGCGAGGCCATACTTTTTGGAAAGGTGGCCATGCTACCTCTGTCCTTGGTGTTTTTAAACACTCAACTGGACAAAGTCTTGAGCAATGCAGTCTGACACTAGAGGAGGCCCTACTTTGACACAGAGAGCTTCCAAACCCCCTTGCCATCTGGATGGCTCCATGGTAAGTAGCATCTTGTGGTCACTTGCATGGGCTGTCATTCACACTGCTGCCATGCTTTTCTCTGCTTGTTTAGGTGTGAAATTCCCACCCACAAAAATCCCATGGTACATCATCTTATTTCATTTATATTAACTGATACTTTCTGTAATTTATTCATTCCTATGTTATTTGTGCACTGTTAGTACTGCCCTTCTGAAACTCTGCCTTCTACCTACTTTCTAAGATGTCTACAAAGCAATTTTTAATCCAGGCATCCTATTTCACCCATTTTAACTTTCAGAGTTACAGTCCAAGTCTGTCATCTCAAAAAAAAAGGGCATGCTTTGGCTCTAAAACTTTGTATGTGTATTTCGGAAGTGTCGAAATACCTCACAAATGTGCGTGGGAGTTGCTGACTGTGCTAATGAAAACTAATTTTTCAGACACTTAACGATGGACTTTATGCATTCGTGTTTGGCAGAACAGAGAAAATCACACAAAAAATGAACACAGGTTTTTGCACATTGTTTTGCACACAATACCCCTCTTCAGGCTAAGCTGTAAACTTGGCAGAGCTTGGACAACAAGGAGATGGGCTTTTTAAAGAAATGACTCAAAACTAGCTCCCATAATCCAAGCTTATAAGACTTTAGGAAGCTTTGCAGGTTTTTAGCATTAAAAATGGATGTGCAGGATTGCCTTCTCCAAAACAGGTTTGCTCATCTAGGAATTATAAGATTAATATGTAGTCAATAAATAATGGCATTTAAGTATTTTATAGAGGAAAAAAAGTCCTTTTCCTTCATCTTGAAAACATATGCACAGCTGTAGCTATTTTTTATATTTTTAATATGTATTTCTACAATATGTGTGTTTTACAATGATATTCTTTCATATAGAATAGGAGTTTCCTAGAAAAAACATAATACTGTAAAATAATTACAGAAAAGAAAAGAAAATCATTTCATGGCAACTTAAAAATAGCTCAATACACAGAGAGTGCCCACAGGTAAAGTTTGAGGGCATGGTCTCCAGGAAAACATGACTATAAGACTGATCAATATAGTGTTCCAATTAATAATCAAACCATATATGCCTTTCTGCAGCTGGCATAAATGAAATGTAATTATTTTGACCAGGACTTTTTTTGTTGTTGTTGCATTAATTCCTTATACATTACTATTGTGCTACCTGACAAATGAATTCCAGGCTGCTGTGGAATTTTTGTCTTTGTTTTGTCTTTGCTTATTTGTTCTCACACACTGAATGGAAGAATGCAGACTCACAGGAACTAATGAGGTAATTAGTAAACCTGTCAGCAAGAGACATGAGAATTAATCTAGTGGTGGTCTGGTGAAAGGAGAGAAGAGGATTACAGGTACACGGTTGCCAGCCAAAGTGCATCCACAGGAGGCCTGAAACAACATAAGAATTCCCTCTTCCCCTAAATCCCACTTGAACCTTCCACATTTGCACTGCGTTATTTCCTTCTTTGTGCCTCCTTGCAGTAGTGTTATGCAGGGTATAAACTCTGCAGCAGATGTGATATTCCATCTCCAGCACTCCTATTCGTTGCACAAATGTCTGCTTGGGCGTCCCCTGAAGGAGACTTCTCAAAGATGAAATTGTGCCAAAACCCATAAGGGCTGTTTATTGCCTTATTAGTTTTATTCTATATGATTCTCAGCAACAACAGCATGTTTTTGAGAATGTACTAAGTGACAAAGCAGGACTTCATTACTAATGTCATGTGCATTTTATTTTCTTAAGAGGAACTGAGGAGAGCAGTCCCTCATGCACCTTCATGTTTGTTGGTTTTATTCTGCAAGGAAGTGAGAGGGACCATCTATATCTGCTGCTATTCTTTGTTTTTCATGGGGGAGCAAGAAGTCTTATTGGCTTTACTGTTGCTCTATTTTTCCTACTCACATTCTAAGGAGAGACATCTGGGGAGAAGGCTATGAAAATGTGTGGGAGGAGAAGGTATTAAAGGCAAGGGAAGTGGTTTTATAATAACCCATGAGGAAAGTTTCCCAACAGGAAAACAAACTTTGGAGGAGAAACTACTAAATGGAAATGAAATTATCAGGATGCCTATATAATTATTGTCTCGCCTGTATTATACGTTTCCAGGTAAATCATGATTTTTTATGGATAAGACCAATCTGTTCTGTTGTTCTATTAACTTGGCAAGTTTTATGTAAATCTCGTTACACAGTTCCACACTGCTGCTGATCTCCACTGGTTATCTGACCTTTCATCAGTGCCATGCTGAGCAAAGAGTCCTTGGGAAAGCAATAACTTTTAGCTTTGCAGTGGCAATGCAGAAGTGGGTTCTGTTTGACATTTTCTAGACACGGATGCTCAAATTCTTTGTGTATCATGATAAGACCACCATGTCTTCTAAGACAAGTTCACCAAACAGATAAGACTTCAAGAATTTTTACAGCTTTTACTGACACTCATACACTATACTTGAGCTGATTATTCATTGACAGCTCTCAGAAGAATGTTCAAACCCCTCATTCCACGCCAAATTCTTATATTCTCAGTTCCTTGAACACTGCCGTAATAATAAGGATGGAAAAAAAATATTAATCAATAATGAGAAACTTCACATCTGGCTTATACTTTAGAGATGAGAAAGATGAAGATTTGATCTCTTGCCCTGTAAACAACAAGTACATGGGTCATGACTGAGGTCATGGATTTGTCAAGGAAAAATCTTGTCAAGAAAATCAAATGGGCTATCACAGGACAAGGTTTTGGGGGTAAAAAGGGAAGGAATGTTTAATATATAAATTAATTTTAGGAAGGTTTTAAGGGAAGATTCCATAGAAAAGTAGCAAAACCCTTCAGAAGTCAAGCAAACATGATCTTCAAGGAAGAACTGAACAAACTCAGATTTCTTGGCAGTAAGAGGAGAATGCTGAACAAGGCATATGAGAAAAATACAAAAGTACATCAAAAGCTGGTGCAAAGAAGACAAAATAAACTGCTTCCCAAATCTGTAGTCAGTAGGACAAGATACAGCTTAAGCTGATACATGGAAGAGTTTGTGCCGACATGAGGAAAAATGAGAAAAGCAAGTTGAACTAAACACTGTGGGAATGCTGTTGGATGGATAATGGGTATCTCAATTATTAGAGACTTTCAAGAACTGGTCAGACAAACAAGGGTCAAGAATAATACATCTTGATACTGCCTTCCAAGGGGTTGATAGAGGAGATGTTGTCTTGAGGCACCAACTGACCTTTCAATTTTATAATACATATATTTGGGTATATGTACTGAAAATAGCTGAACCCTTTTTAGTAGAATACACTCTTCTTTAACAGCTCTGAGCTGATGAAAAATTTCTAGAATGTTTTTTCTCCCCATGTAAGTTATTTAAATAAAGCTGCATTCTTGCATATTGTTACTTCTGTTTTTTAAAATCATCTTATTTTTTTCATATTTTATTTCATTTTCCAGTCATCTGTAAAGGGTTTAGAAAACATTTCATATAAAATTCTGACAGGAAAATGATCTACTTCATGTAGGAATTGCAGAAACCTGTGTGAAGATTTTGTATCTATTTCAGAGACCTTAGAAGCTCTATTGGTCAACATAAAGAAGACATGCAAGGGCAGTGGGAATAAAAGTTATCACCGTAGCATCCTGTTAATTAGCTGCCACCTTGTTTTAAAGACAAGGTGTCGTTCAGCTACTTTACCTGTCCAATTAATTATCTCTCTCCCAAGCTTGTGAAGCAGTAGAATAATGATTTCATTTATGTGATGATGTTAACTGTCCAGCAGGAGAAAGTCTGAGATCATCAATTAATTTCCCAAAAGTCACCCATTACTTACTAGTAATGTCTTCAACACTGGGACTCATCTGAGTCAGATGCAATATTCATATATCACTTGCTGTCTGGAGTCTGTACTATGTAGTGTTTGCATGATTTGTACATAAAATTTTTTGTTTCACGTATCACAGTTCTACAAACACTTTAAACATGCAAATATGACAGAAAATATATGCAAATGTTCATTAAACAAATTGTTCACTTTCTTTTTTAACACGCTTTTTAAAGTCCATTGCATGGCAGGTTGTCAGTAAAAATTTTTGAAGACAAGGCCACTGGACCTGATTTTGCAGAGGTTTACAAAAATATGTGGGCACGCTGGAAGACAACATATCTGTCTTTGGAGACTTAATGAGACTTTGAGCCAAGGAGGAAGTATAAAATACATGAATTGGATTACCAGTGACAAAGCACACATTAATAATAAGTCTGAGAGCAATAGCAATTAATTCAAAGGAGCTTAAGCAAGCAAAGCCTACTTCCAGGTGATTCTTAAATAGAGGGAGTGAGCAGGTCACTGTCATTGTCCTGTGAAAAAGTTTGCCAAACTCTCTTACTGCAGCTCTTCTTTTCAGCTTGCCTCATTCCCTTGTATCTCAGCCCCCTTAGGTACAGCAAACTCCCCATTGTCTCCAGTGCATGGACCTGAATGCTGATACTGGTGGCTATAGCTTAAACAGACCTCATCCATCATATGTGAAAGGATAAAGCTGGGAAGAAGCTTAAAGTCTGTGGTTATACTACCTGATTATGAGAACAGCTTTCAGATGAAGGCCAGCAATATCTACAAAAGAAAATGATAAAAGCAGGAAACAAAATACACCGGATTTGAGGAAGCAAGCCATCACACAAAGTGATTAAAAGGAATGAGAATTTACTGATTTAAGAGGAAATTGTGCATTATGTATTTGCAACTCATTTCAGTATAGTCAGTAAAATGAACTGCAATAAAAACATTCTCATCGGTTTGATACAAATGTAGACATTAGCAATGATACAGGAAAAGAGACAAATAATATCAAAAACATTATGTAAAGCAGAGGCAAATAATATTAAAAACATTATGTAAAGTAGTATTTATAAAACCTAACTAGAAAGAGGTAACCATATGACACACCATGATAAAATCTGTTTATCTTTGTAAGAAAAGACAACAATAGTAATATTAAACCTTATATGTAGAAAAAAAATACCCCAAACATTGCCGAAGACCTGATGCATCCACATGAGCCATCCCATTTTAATACATGGAAATACTTATGTGAGTAAACCCCTTTATATCAGCTTTAAAGTGGCAGAATTTTGGGAAGTATTTACTCTGGACTTTCTAAGCCCTAGTATTTTAAGTTGTTTCTTCTGCTCATTCAGCTGTCAGCATTGGCAGCAGTAGGAACCTCACCTGTTGTGCTGCGATATCACTTGTCCACACTTTCTGTGTTCTTCTATGGCAAGAAGAGGAGCTGCTGAGCTGCAGCATTCCCAGAGTGGAGGCCACCAGGAAGGCTCCACTGGGGTGCAGTCATTCCTACCTGTCTGCCAGCATCTTGGGTAGTGCCCCTGATATCCTTGTGCACATCAGGCTTTGTGTTCTCAGACTTGGGTTCTGGGCGCAGGCATTCCAGTATGCACAGAGAAGTTGCTCAAGACACTTTCCTCTGATTTCAGTGTGAAATATGTTCAAGGAACTCACATCTCTGCCAGTGCTTAGGAGCTGTCATTCTGTGTATACCACACTCATCCAGACTCTGTCAGGGTATGAAGGATGGGGGTCTTTCTCTAGCACAAATGTAGAGATCTCATCTGATATCCTCGTGCTGCCACTGTGGATTTTTTGTTATTGTGCACCTTGATTAGCACTATTTTCCCACCTACTCAAGGCCTCTCTTGAGGAAAGGTATGAAAATGGGGCAGGATGACCTTTCGTTTCACAGAAGCTTCAATGTTTGCATGCCTTGGGCTTTAGTTGCCTGATTGCCTGAGAGTGACATTAAGGGATATAATTTATATCTAATAGAATGGATATATTTATTAGAAAAAGGTTTTTCACTCAGAGAGTGGTTGGGCACTGCAGAAAAGTGCTCATAGCACGAAGCCTGTCTGAGTTCAAGGAGAGTTTGGACAATGCTCTCGGGCACATGGTGTGATTCCTGGGGTGTCCTGTGCAGGGTCAGGAGTTGGACTCGATGATCATGATGACCATGAAGCAATGCACCCTGGCAGCACCATATTTACAGGTAGAATGAATAACCTAGAGAGAGGAATTTAAGGGATAGGGAACTGTATCTTTCCTTTCTTATAATTTCATGTGCTTTATTTTCTCAGCACTGTCTTTTCAACTGTCCTTTTTCTCCTGGCTTCTATCACAAGTATTACTGTTCACATTCTGTGCACTTGCCAGTAACTTCTCCCTCTGCCTGTCTCTTCCAACCTTCACAAAAACACCTGCTCCATCTTAAAGGTATCAAACCCTAAGGTTCCTGTCCTGAGCACTGAAATTGTTTCTGTTCTTTCTTGTCCTCCCTCACTGTAGGATTTTGCTACCTTTTCACCCATGAGATCATTTGATTGAATAAAAGGATTTGCTTTGATCTCTAAGTATTGAGTAGAAATGTATGATATAAATTCCAGTGACATTTAAACGAGTGTCCAAATACATTTATGAGAAACCAAAACAGGAAGAAGATTCTTCACTTTCCCGTATCAGAAGATCACATCAGATTATTAGAGGCAAAAAAATAGCTGAAGAAATATTTCCCAGAGCTTTCACCACCATAACATCAGTGAAAATCATCAAAGATCAGCAATCCAGAGAGAAAAACTCTGGGCAAGAGAAAGTAAATTCACTTGTGGTAACAAAAGCCACTCTAGTTTCCTAGGCAAGGAGACATAGGAAGTGTTCTGCATTTGAGAGTGGGGTGAGACCATACCAGCACTTGAGGATCCACATGGAAACCAGCTCCTTACAACATGCAGTCTGTCATCTCCTAAGTCCATTCATCTACAACAGAGAAGCGATGAGGGAGAATGTGCTGATGGAGGGAAAATGGTTCCAAAGAAACACAGAGCAAGAGAAATAACACACTGAAATATTTTCCACTGTTAACCTGTAGATGACTAATTGAGGGACAGTCTACCTACCCTAGAATAGATGGGGGTACTTCTCTCTCACTTTTCACCCTCTTGTCAGTCATCAAAGCAGAAGTGGAAGCTTCTACTCTCTACCAGAGATATGAATCACAGCATGATTGTAGACCAATTACTGCCATAGTAGGGAAAGCTCCTTTCAGAGACAACAGAGGCTAGACCTTCCAAAGGCCAGTTGTGTGTTAGGCTTCATCACTCCTTGCCCACAGCATGGCTGAGCTGTCTATGAGCTGGTGGCAAATATTCTCCAGCTTTAGCTTCATTGAGATTGAGGGACAGTATAATCCCTACTGAGCAGGCAGGTGATGTTTCTGACTCCCTATCACTGCCCACACAGAGCATGGAGCAGAGAGAGTGGCACAAAAAAAATCCAGCCAACACCTGCCATGAAGCTCATTATTCACTTGTTTAATGACTGCAACTTGTTTGTAGCTGTGTAGGGCATCACATCCACACTTGGAGACAAAACGCTCAATGCCCTTTCATCTTTTCCTAGTACTGTCTCTTTCAGTACTCTTGCCCCACTTTTTTATCTTTTGAGAACTCTTGCTCCACTTGCTTTGATGGAAAGTGGAGAAAAAGGTGATGAACAGAGTTCACTTACAGTGTTTGGTAGAGATTTATGATGCTTCCTCTCATTTCTGCCATAACTCTCTGTGAGTAAAATCAATTATACTTTCTCATTTGGCAGAAGAATCTCACACGTGATATATGGAAACTATTGTCTCAATGTATGTGATCTGAACTCTAACAATTTCATTTCCTTCTCCTTGCTCCTCTGCTTCCAAGCTAACTTCTCCTTAACTGGTTGGCACTGCTCAGTTACAGTCAAAGCAACTTTTCTCACACTGTATTTACCTTTGAAGATCAGTGCTACCTATGCCACCACCCATTTTCCATTTCAGATCTGCAAGGGCCTTATATAGCTTCTCTATATTTTTTTCCAGCCAGTGCAGAAAAAGGAATCACTTCACCCTACAAATCTTATGAGGGTGACATTCTCTCACTCATACAAAGTTACTGGGTAAAATTTATTTTCCATCTTCACACATGACAATTATACTTGTGTTAAAAAAAAGAATAGTAAGCATAAAATTAGCTAGGATTCAATAACATGAGGCCAGATAGAAATATATGGAAAAGATATAATTAACATTCTTGGGACCACAACATAATGGCATTGTAGTGACATAGATTTCTTATTTTAGGGAAGTTATGATTAAGATTTACTTTAGTTCAGCTTAAACTGTATTACAGACTTGAGGAAAATGTGTGGTGGAACTGAGGTCCTCCTCAACGTACTTCGTGCCTTGTACACACTTTTTTAGGTAGAGTATCCCAGGAATCAACACTGAGGCAAATACTGGCTAACATCTTCATTAATTATCTAGATGTTTGGAGAGAGTGCACCCTCTGCAAGTTTGCAGATGATACAAAACTGGGACAGGTTTTACCATAACAGTCAGATGTGCTGCCATTTAGGGGGATCTGGACAGGCTGGAGAATTAGACTGAAAGTTATGTCATGAAATTCAACAAGGGGAAACGCAAAGTCTTGCATCTGGTGAGGAATAATCCCAGGCATCAGGACAGGCTGGGGGCTACAGGCTTGGAAGCAGCATTGCAGAGAAGGATCTGGGGATCTTCAGGGACACTGGGCTGACCAAGATCCAGAAATGTGCCTTTGTGACCAAAGATGGTCAACAGCCTCCTGGGCTGCATTAGGCACAGCATAGGCAGCAGGCTGAGGGAGGGTCCAGCTCTGGGCTCCCCAGGGGTACTGGAGTGAGTCCAGCAAAGGGCCATGAAAGTGATGAGGATGAGAGACCTGGGAGTGCTTAGACAGGAGAAGAAAATTCTAGGGGAAACTTAACAAGGTGTAGAATGCCTGGTAAAAGAGAATGAAGAAGAGAGTGACAGATTCTGCTCACTCGTGCCCAATAACAGGACAAAAGCCAATGGGTACAAACTGAATACACATGAAATTGCATCTGAACACAAGAAAACAATTCTTGTACTGTGAAGCTGATCAAACACAGGCATACGTTGTCCAAAGACGTATCTCCACCTTTGGAGATACTCAGGATGCAGTCCTGAGCAAGTTGCTGTTGCTGGCCTTGCTTGAGCAAGGCTTGGACAAGAAAATCTCCAGAGGTGCCCTTTCAGTCTCAGTGATTCTGTGACTCTTCATCTGAATTCTTCTGAAATTTCATCTTTTGGTACCTTGTCAGGAAAAAGTAATGGATTCCCACACCACTTTACTAATTACATAATTTCTCCCCCAAACAGGATTATAGGATCTAACACCAGGAGAGTTTAATTTTTCAAGGCTGCCATCTTGTAAGTAATTAAGCATCTTTGTTTTGTGTGAAAGGCAACATTCATTCAATCTGGAGTTTACTTTAAGGAGTTTGCTTTAAGATATTTACTCCATACTTTCTTGAGTAAATCACTACATCAGAGATTCCAGCCTCTGTCTAAATGTAATGATGCCTTCCCTGAATGCCATGAGATCTGACTCTGGGAGTTCACAAACCACATCTGCACATTATCTGAAATTACAGGAAGCAAAAATTACTTGCTATATTTTTCACTTGAAAAAAAACCTCAAAGTGCACAGAGAGGATATGGTCATCCCTGTTACAGTGGGGATACTGCAACATGTTTATCAGACGAGGAGGTCCATGGAAAAGAAATATACATGGACAGATTCTTGATAGATGTTTCAGAGATGTTTATTTCTCCAGCCACATGGCCGGGATCTGCCGAGGAACTGAGGCAATCACGGGACCCGAGGGTCCTTGCCCACGCAGGGGAACACAAAACAACCAATGGGGAACGAGGCTGACCAGGGGCAGGGAAACCCCGTGTCTGTCCCCTCAGGGCCCCTCTCCCAGGGTTACACGGCAGGAGGGAGGGACCCCAACACATCCCCTGCAGCCACTGGCTGATGCATCCCATCATCAGGGAGCGTGTCAGACATTCTGTGAGATATGGTGAAGCTAAGGTTTCATATGGGGTATTCTGCATAGCTCTTACTGAGCTGCAACTTCTTAGTCAATCATCTCCAGTCTTTGGACACCTCATGCTCCCAGTGACAGCCCTGCATCAGGACTCTGTGATTCTACTGTGCCCTAGCCTACATGCTTCAGGAGATGTCCTTCTGTTTGAAGTTGCCTTGGGCTCAGCTGATGGCAGTAAGTCTGACCTATTGTTGAGTCTACATGTTCTACCTTCACTACCATGGCATTGATACCCAAAGCTTTCATGACATTTAACAAAAAAGGGAAAGAGGGGTTTGGGAGGGGTGTGGGTGGTAACAAAGAATTTGAGTACAGAAATGTTCTGCAGAAAATTAGATCATTTCTTTTACCATGAGTTAACACAAAACCATAAAAAAATACAGAAGGTAGCACATGCTATCTGCAGTCTATCCAACAAGCCAAGTGTAAGTATGGATGTGCTTTTTAACTCTTTCACATTTTTCTGTAGTGTTAATGTCCTTCAGATTAAACAGGTGTGGGATTTTTAGGTGTGAAGTCATAAACGTGTAGGGTATGCCCAGCCACTGCCCTGGAGGGATGTCTGCTGAGATAAGGAGATTGAGCAATCTCCCAGCAGGACCCTCCCTGGGAAGGCAGCTACTCTTCAGTTACAGCAAGAAAAGACAGACCCAGAAGCCTCTGGGAGACCCTATGCAGATCTTTTGTAACCCATTGGCCTTTACCCTCTGACACCCACCCCCTGTATCCCTATAAAGCTAGCCCTCTGCCCCTGCGAGAGAGAGCTGCTCGTCCCTAGCTCCCCCCTTCACCGGACCAATAAAGCTGCCTCGTGCGGAACCAGCCACACGAGCCTCTCCTCTCTCTGGTCCGGCCTGGAGGCTGCCCTGCAGAGCTGAGCTGGAATCACGAGCTGACAATCACTGAAGAGCTGACAGCTTCTGCATGGGCCCTCCTGCCAGCAGCTGAGGGAAGACACCGGGCCTCGGGAAGGCGATTCCTTTTGGGACCATCTCTCCAGACCAGTCACCTCTTCCTCGGTCAGAGCTACTGACCCCTCACCAGCTGTCATATAAGTGTGTGAGGAAAAATACAAAACAATCTGATCTGAAATAATTGGAAACTGCCTACCTGACTGTAAAGGAAATGAGAAAAACAGAAACTTTGAAAAATTCTTTTATGATACCCTAGAAAGTAAGATTCATGTGATATTGCTTGTTATGAAGTATTATGTAAAATAATCTCTTTTGCATAACCTGTACTAATTTCATGTTGTATGTTCAGACTTGACCTTTGGTGCTGGTCTACTGTTATCCACAAAGTCTACTGAAATCATTAGAGATAGGTTCATGCTAACAAGATTTGAAAGCTCTTCTCATCCAGAATGTTTAATTGGACAAAATGCTGTGCAGTTTATCTCCACCTTTAATCCCTTACTTCAATTCCATGGGAGAAAAGCAAATTTCAGAGGACAGAAGGCAGCAGCAGAGCACCCTGGAAGTCTTCCACCATGGATGTGTGAGGACTGTGGTTGTGCTAGGTGCCCACAAAGCCACTTACATTCTTCACATAATCTGTGAATCTTTCCTTGACTTCAGCAACTCAGCTTTGGATAGGGCACTCACTCTCTCAACTACTGTTAAAAGAATTTCAGATAATTAAAATTGGTTGTCATGGGAACAAAGATTTAGTACCGCTTGAACTCATGGAAAACAGGATTGCTTCCTAAGTCCTCCTTAGCAAGACATGGTCACTCCAACACCATGGACACCAACTCCAACTCTGATCTAAGTTATCAAATCAGTGATCTATATTTGCTGCTGCTTTTTCTGCTGGAAAAGTTTACAGTGACAGAATGACCAGCTAAGACTTCAGACGAGCCTTTAAGAAATTCATTTATGAGTTACTGCAATATGATAAAGTTATAAAGCAGCCAGAGGCATTAGTATTTGGATTCAAAATTCATGAAACCACTACTTTTTCTGCTGATCCTACTCACTTTTTTCTCTGTCTTTCCCACTTTCACCACAGAGCTCACAGAAAAGTCATTAGAGATTGGCAGCTCTCTCCTTTTTTATGTGGCAAACTTCCTCCATGAAATCAGTTACTTAACTGAGCTCTCTATTTAAAGATATGTTGGGGCACAGAGAAAAATGCTTGGGTACCTAATTTTAATAGAATACTAAAAATATGGGGTTTAAATCACCTTTGTGATATGATAACTTTTAGCACACACATCATTAATAAATCCTTCATACAATTTTCCTAAACTAGTATTTTACTGCTATCATTTTTTTTCTTGACCCCGTGTTTAAATTAAATGGCTGCAAATTCATACATTTAAAGCTGAAGAAAATGCACAGAGAGAACTTACGAATTTGCCATTGAGTCTCAGGAAATGGAGCCTGGTGCCAGAGCAGTAGAAATGCAAGGCCCAGGGTTATGAGCAGGTCTCTCTATGACATGAGTATTGGCAGAACGACTGTACCTCTCAGACAAAGCTATTATATCAAATCCCAATATCAAATCCCAATATCTTCACTTTTCAAGGCAAGGGAGATTAAGAGCTGACATTTCAAGACCAAGTTGGAGAACCTACTGATTAAACACTAATCCAAACTGTCCTTTCTCTGCCATAGTCACAGCAGAGAGTGAGCTATATTAAAAGGAGAGTATAATTCTGTTGATTGATTTGCAGAGCTGTTGCATATTTCCCAAGGTTATGACATAAGAGTTTGCAGTGAAACATGGAAGACTAGTTTTGGTGTGTCCCAACATGAGAACAGAAAATACTGCATACTCTGTTCTAGTGATAGCTAGTTAGCTTTGTACCTGTAGATCACTTATGTTCTCACAAATTTTATTCTTGAAATATATCACCCAAACACAGATGTCCTCAAAGAAACCTTGAAAAGAGATTTTTAACCACTGTTAGGCTGATTCAACTAGTAATATCTCTTCTTTTCTTGGGGTTGGATGCAGCCCTCCTTTGATGTAAGAGTATATTCTGGCAGATGACCTGGTACACTTAATTGATTCATCATAATCCATCTCTGAAGTCATTATGGTCAGCATTCAGATAACAGAAACCCAGGGATTAATCAATCTGTGCAAATAGTAAAATTTTGAAAACCAGATGCTAAGTTGACTCTTTGACTTCACATTCATGCATTTGTCTGTTTTACTGTTTTAAGAGAGAAATACAGAATTTTTTGCAAAATAGGTGCTAATTCATTGCAGAGCTATTTCCTGCGCTGCATTTTAGCAAAATGCTTGGCCAGAATCTTACATTGTTTGGGGACCAAAAAGATACCAATTATTGTAAAACTAAGCAGACGTGAGAAAAATACCAGCTCGAGATATTTGAAACTGTCCTTTGCAGAAAATCTTGTGGAGTGTAATTCCCTTATAGAATACTCTTTTCTGTGATTTTGTTCAAATCATTGCACTTACATTATACCAAGAAAATATTATCTTTTCTGATTTTAGCTTTAAAGAGAAACCATGGCAATATCTAAATGCTTGAAATATTACCCCTGAAGACTATGTCCATGATTTTTGTTCTTATTGCAGCTGTACTGAAGGAGTGATTACCCAGACAGCAGGGGTTTGGTTGAGCTCTCTCCTTGTCATTAGAGTGTTTACATCCAAATCACCAGCCTTTCTGTCAAGTGTGTCAAGCACAGGGCTTTGAGAATGGCAGGAAAGGAGTGTAAAAGTACACACGAACACCCCACTCACCCTTTCTTGTTCCTGCTTGTTTGGGGCTCTTTTTTTTCACCTTATATCAACAAATTCAGAATTCATCAGTCCAGCGAGTAAGAAACACAGGCACATAAATAACACACACCACATTTTATGGAACATCAGTTGCATGCCTCTATGTTCATTTTTACTGCAAACAATTAATGAATAAATTACTGAACGAATTTTCAGACTAAGAATTGAAGCTACATTTAAATTCCTTCCAGGCAAAAGCCCTGATCACAAGGCTTCACAGCTTTCCTGTTGTTGACATTTTCTTGCTGGCAAGTGTGAAGCAACCACACTCAATGGCTCATAACTGGATCTGCCTGGGGTACTGCAGCAGTGAGATGACTTCTTGTCAATTTTTTTGGCTTTTTGGAGCTGAATTTTATTTCCTTATTCCAAAGATACAAGGACACATTGAACCCATTCCTGTACACTGAACATGTGCTCCAATCAGCATATAAAACAGCTTTGCCTTAAAATTGTGTAGAAGTGTGGCGTGTATCAAAGACGTATGTACAGGGCTGCTGGGCATGAGAGAAGGACCCCCAGACTCATTTGGACGAAGAGCAGGAGACAAGGAGAGATAAATGAGGGCACCTCAACTGGCATCAGGTCCCATTGTGTGGAGAAGCAAATCAAGACCCTAGATCCCACATGGACATCTATATAGAGACGCCTAAATTCAGGAAATTAATTAAATATTTGTAGATGGAATCTCATTGTTGCAGTAAAAGGATTTCATCTTCAGTGCAACTTTTTAAAATGTTTTCATAAGAGCAGGAAATAAATTTTATAAAAATATTATTTTGTTAAAATTTGCCACCTCCCCATGATACTACAGAACCCATTCTCTATTACCAAATTCTTCTACCCTTCTCAGTGGAAAAGGGAAACTGAAACCAATGCTATCCCAATTAGACCCTTCTGCTTCTTGCAAAATATGCTTGATAAAGACTATACTGGCATAAAGTCCCTGAGGGCTAAATACCTCTGTTTGCAAAAATCTCTTTAAGCTGCTGCTGCCTTACCCTCTCATTCCCACCTGTCCTTGATGTAATTTATACAGGCCCAACTAATGATTGCACTGACCTGAGGAGGGTCACAAAGTGCTGCAGAAATTAGAAACTGAAAGGATCATGTCTCAAAAAGGTTTTACTAAAGACTGTTTTCATGCAGACCTCTGCCCTGGGAACTCGGGTTTCTTACTGAGCTGCAAATGAAATTACCCCTGTTTCCTTGAACTCTTCTCAGATCTCAGCTGGTTTGGGAAGGGTGACACCTGTTACTCTGCTTCTACATCAGCATGGGATCTCACCCCGGAGATCTCCCATTTGAGCAGTAACCAAATATAATCTCTGTTTCAACTGCGTGATGCTATGAGATCAGTGTCTGACAGGGGGTCTCTGGCTTGAGAAAAAAGGCTGGATGTGATGAGAACTTTCTTCTTATTCACATCTGTCACTTTTATCTCAATCTGTGAGTGAACATCTTGTTTTCACCAACTGCAAATTTCAAGATTTCGGCTTTTGCTTTGCAAGAAATTCCACCGAAGCCACAGATAAGGTGCAACATAGACATGCTGATTATCAGCTCTTCCCCCAGAAAACAGAAGAGATGTAGACATCACAGAAAATGTAACATTTTTTGTCCCCTTTACATTTCAAAAATTGGGAACTTTTCCTATCAGTGAAGCGCTTTCTGAAAAGGCATTCTGCTTTGGAAGATAACAAAGCCCTACCCTGTGCTATCCAGTCCTGTGAGATGAACCAAAGATACACAGGCATTCTGCAGTTCACAGTGAGTTGTGCTGGTTCATCCCATACAGAGGGGGCTTTAAACTGTTTTCTTAAAGAGCCTTCCAGCATGAGGCAAGGTAGAGATAAGACATACATAAAATGAATACATAATATATCCTTAAGTGAAAAAAAACCAACCTAAAAACCAAACAAAAAATCCCAAAACCCAACAGCCAGGCATATGCTTTGACTACTAAGAGCATCTCTGAAAGAGCTGCTTATTTAGGGCTCAGCCAAGGCCCCTTTGCAATATCTATACTATTCCTGGGTGCTGATTAAAGAGTGCTGGAATTTATAACTATGCTAAATTTTTTATATTTAGAGGTTAACAGACAGCATATAAAAGAACTTTAGAAACAGGAAGACTCATTCATGTCTCCTTCAGTCTGTTAACTTTGTCAGCTGTATATAGGTGGTCTGAGAGACAATTTCAGTAGTTTAATTGGGCAATGGCTATGAGTGAATAGATGGAGAATATTCAGATCTGCAATCTGACTTTTGCCACTTTTGTTGGCCACAGAGAAGCCAAGAA
Source organism: Corvus cornix cornix (assembly GCF_000738735.6). NCBI lineage: Eukaryota > Metazoa > Chordata > Aves > Passeriformes > Corvidae > Corvus > Corvus cornix. The sequence goes on along the minus strand of NC_046332.1, from coordinate 100,401,627 downwards.
GGGCTATGTCTGAATGGTCCTTTTAGGGGGAATAGCACTTCCCATGTGAGCACTAATAGGAACCACTTCTGTCTTCTCCCTTTCCCTACGTGTAAATCCTTTTTTAATCCATCCATTTGATTAAACAGAAGGAGAACGCAAACTCGTCAAATATACCTGTAATATATGAAGGTGCAGCTCCTCCTAACTTATGAGAGATTGCATCTCGTTCCACTAAAGATAGATTTGGCTTCAGGTTTGTCCAGAATACATTTTCCTTCATAATTTCATTCCATTTAATCAGAGTAGTGGGTTGAGTGGTACAGGAGAAACATTAAATGATTCTCAAAAGTGTAGAGAACATGGTAGCAAGTGTGCCAAAGCTATTCCATTTTCTCTTGTCCCCCAAACGTGGTAGCTGCCATCCACTCTCTCAGAATGATTATGGAGTGGTCATAGCTGCAAACAGATGAAGTAGACCATTAAGACAGGTCAGAAAGGACACCTGGACATTAAGACTGATCATCTCTAGCAGTAACGCCCAAGTTTATAGCTTTCTATACCTTTCTCTGGAAAATATTTATGAAGGGAGAGGCTCCCATCCCCAGGAGTTACATTGCCTGCAGCAGGAATTATCCACTTTGGATGGCCATTGTTTACTTACAAATATTTACAACTTTCTCTCCAAGAAAAACGGCATCTTTCAACACAGCAATAATCTATTGAATTCCTTATCTCTTTAAAGTTGCATTTTTCAGGGAATGAGGAAAGGGCAAGAGGAGAAATATGACATACTGCCAATTTTCTCTTGAGCCATATCTGTAATGTACTCTGTGGGATCCTGTTACTTTAGGCAGCCACTCACAATTGAGGAATTGCAGCATGTCATCTTTAATTGGCATATCATAAAATAGTTTTTAAAACATTGAACATTAGGGGATTTAAATCTCTTTAATGCTTCTGGATGGCAATCTTTCAAGGTTCATACTGAGGTCAGATCCTCATAATAAATAGAAAGAAGGCAAAAAAGCAGTAACACAAATTAATGGTATCTATTATAGAAAAAGTTTGAAACAGTTGAAATAAGATCTCTGTGAGTTCTGAGTTTCCAAATAAGCCACAGCACTAAGTGGAAGGAAGGAGAAGAAATTTCTATTCCTTCACCATGCTGAGTTAAAGTCATTTATTGCTTTCCAAGGAAAAGATTTTATGTATTTCAGTACAGGCAGATCCAGATGTGTGAAATCAAACCTACACAAAGGAAGGACCCAATCTAGCCATCAGATTTCCATAGACTGAGGTACAGCAATATGAAAACCATGGAACTGCAGTAACAGAAAGATACTCCCAAGGAAATGAGAGTGTTACTATCAGAGATGGTAATATTCAAGATATTTAAGACACTCAGGTACACATTGCAATGTGAGCTAGCTGGGGGATGTAGTAGCTGTCTTTTCCTAAATATCCAGAATAACCATGTAATTTCCAGAAGTCTGTGGGTATCTAAGAAACACACATAGAGATAAGTATTGGAAAAAGTGGTTATTTTAATTAATTTAATTTCCGTAGCAAATTCTTTGTAAGGTAAAAACAAGACTCAAGATGTTTATATAACTGAGTTTGCTCAATATGCAAGTATTTGAAAAATTATGTAGGCACTCTGTGTCCTTAATGAACAGTTTCAAAAATTGAAAAGCTCGGTCAAAAATTGGCATCCATAAACTTAGCAACACATATCTGGACTTCAGTGAGCCAGGTCTGGCATGAGGAAGATCCTTTTAATAGCACTTTTTTTCCTGTTATCACAGAGTCGGTCAAATAGAATCTTGTCAGAATACTTTTTTTTTAGTATCCAAAATAAAAATACTATTACATAAATGTGTTTTTATTTTATTAAATCCTAGCACAGGTGATAATGGTGGGGGGTTTTTTAAATTGAGATTTACTTTGAGAGTGTTTTGGTGTGTTTTAATATCTGACCTAAGCTTATTTTCATTAGTTTGCAGCCATTATTGTTGTGCAAAGTTCTTGAGTGCATGTATTTGTAAGTACCCTTGCACAGTGCATAAGTACCAAAAGTTTCCATAATAAATGCTAGTTCTTGGAGTAGCAAATTCATTCTTGATTATATAAAACATTTTTCCTCATTTCATCTGAATTATTCCAATCACTTAACAGCCTTTTTCTGCTTATGTTAAAAGGATAAACAAGTATGTCACTCGTAATTACTATGATCTTTCTGTCCAAAATCTCAGTCACAGCTGATTGAAGTTTTAGAAACTTCAAATTCAAGAAGAAAATGTCTCCAATTGCATATTACCTACACACAAACTATAACTGCCAAGTTGCTCTCAATATCCTATAGACAGAGAAACTTCCAGTGTTTCCTTTTCACAGACCCTTCCCCAATTCTAAAAGGCATTTTTCCATAGAATCATGATGACTTCTATATTTAAGGAAGTCCATCTGTTATGAATTAAATTATTTAAGTGGCCCCTTTTCTCAGACCAAGTTTGTATTTAGCAGCTTTCCAGGAGCAGCACCTGGTGTTCATCCAGACCAAGCCTACAGCTGGGAGTGATAAAAGTCAAGGACTCTGACTAATGGTCTGTAGTGACCAGATCAAGGTTGAATCAACCCTTCATACACTGAATCAATATTTTAAAGTTAGGCTCAAACTACAGCAAAGCCAAACTGGGGACTTCTGTCCTGTCCTTCACAACAGAATGAATGATAGCATAAATAGTTTAGATACATGCTTTAAGGAAAAAAAAAAAAAAAACAAGTTTCCTTCAGCAAACTGAGCATATACTCAATTTACAACTGAAAACTATTACTTCTTAAACAAAATGAGTAGAAACAAAAGAATACCTTTGAAGGCAAATTGTATGGAAAACAGCCAGATACAAAATTGAAGGACCTTGATATCTAAAAAGAAAGCTTGAAGGACTGGAAACACTTTAAAAGCAGCCTTGTGAAAGTTTTGAAACTTCCTTAAACAACAAAAAAATTCATGACTGCCTGATCAGCTAGAATCAGCGTAGCAAGAAACTCATCAGCCAAGTGTGAAGAGGAAGTTGCACTGTCTGGACACCAAGGCTAGGAAAAATGGAAACTACATATAAAAAAATGTAATTTGATAACTGCAGAGAGAAAGTCAGGGAAATGCCTGGTTGCAGGGTTAAAGCATGGAGAGGATTGAATAGAGTTGAGATTCTGCCAAGCAATAAAATTATAAACTAATAGGTGACTTTGGGGAGATGAGCTTTATTAGCTCAAGATTGGGATAGCTGAAAGTAAAGAGAAAAGAATCATCTTGAATCAGAATCACCTGAAACAAAAATTTGGCATTCTCTCTAATGTTTCCCTATATAGTCATTGTCAAACTGTCTTTAAGCACCCCTAAAACCACTCTTCCTTTCTGTTTAGCTTTATGAGAGACCAAATACACACACCTCAGCATAAGGCTTCAAGGAAAAACTTATTACCAGGGTACAATAAAGAATCTGAAGACAAGGACAGGAAAAAAATACCTACCAGATGAGAAGCCAGAAACAAGGTGTAAGGGCAGGTGATGCCCAGTGCTTTGGGTATGCTTCAGAGCAGGGAGTATCTGTATTTTTGTTCAGCATCTCCCATGATGATGGTCTCCACAGTGAAAATACTACCATGTACATTAATGATATCTGATCTTTCACTGGAAGAAAATCTATTTACTCATTGAATTAGTTAGCTGCAAAAGTAGCATTTCAGAAGTCCCAAGGCCATTTGCTCACAACCTCTAAGGGTGCACATCTGTACTTGGGAGAGACTGAGATAAAAAAGCATCTTAAATGGAACTTTCCTTCCAGGAAGAGATGTCAGTTTGACACAAAAAGTCACCCTGGGACTTTCATGAAAACAGGTGCACACATCTCAGTGCAAAATTTCCTAACAGTAAGTCTGACATAAAAGTTATCTTGGAATATACCTTTCCAACCAGCCTGGATCACTGCTCCGTGCATCTGTCCCAGCTGTCAATTTGATATTGCAACGTTTTAAGCTTCTTTCACAGAGACATCATGTGTGGGGCTTTGCTAAGGCCTCCTCAGTTTAGTGTGCATCACTTTGTTGCAGAAGAGCAGCTGAGTAAAAAGCCCAGGACATATAGTAGAGGAACAAGGGCATTTAGCAGAAATGCCCCAAAATAATTTATGTGCATAGTTAACAAGCTTTACAAAGCTTCCACAAAAAACACAGACAATGCTTGTATGAGCTCCACAGATGTTCTGAAGACATTACAGTGGTCTTGACTGAAGACCATTGCACATTGAGGAGACAGCAATCCCCATAGCAGCTAGCTCAGGCCCATGCTGTGCTGTGCAATGCTGTCCTGCAAGCCCAGCCTGGCCTTCAGGCAGTGTTGTGCACACAAAGGTCTTGCAGGATAAACTCAGCCAGTTTGTTGTAACGGAGCAGCCTGCAGGCAGCTTCCACTTGGTACCAGGGATTAGGCCACCACCCTAACCCCACCTTTATCAATAACAAGAAATTCCTAAGTTTGACAGTAGAAATTATGAATAGAGCCATTTTCTTGTAAGAAAATTTATAATACTTCAAATTATCAAAATGACCCAACCTCTTCTACGGCCAAGGTCTGCACTATGTGGATCAGAAGCCCCTTCAACTGCATGAACTGTGGTTTCTGGCATCTAAAGGAATGTAAGATTATTGATACTAGTTTATCCTCCAGTGTTAGTGCTAATAAATAGCATTTTAAATTATGCCTTATGGAGTCTGAGTGCCTTTCTTACAAGGATCATAATGGACCATCACCTCCAGGACAGGAAATCTCTTTGATTCTCAAAATGAATAAGATAACCACATCCTTTTTAAAAGAGACAGAACAGTTAAACTCTGCCCTTGCCAACTGCAATCTATATTTAAGAACAGCAATGCATGGGAGTCTTCACATGGATTACTAAAACAGGATTCCTCTTCTCTATAATAAGCCTTCTAAAACTTAGTCATATCACCTTAAGCCAAAGCTTAGATTCCCTATATATTGAGCAAAGAGGTGATTCTGTACAGCAATCCATCCCTTTTTAAGATAGGTATCCGGAAAAGGCAAAATTAAGCTTCCTCTGCAGATGCACTTAGTGTGTCCATAGCAGCCAAGCCTGATCTTCAGCCAGCTTAAATTTCATATCTAACTGTTATGGGTTCAAAGTTTAGTGAGGTAATTTATACTGCCAGTTGGTACTGACAGAGAAGTCAGAACATGTTGGAAGCAAAATGTTTGCAACGTACTAAAGACAGGATAACTATAGCCATCTGGTTTTTTATATTAATAAAAAAAAGATTCTGAGAAATACATTTTTCCATCTGGTACTGCTGCATTCATTCACTTTGTTATACCCTCAGTTTGCTCCACACAGTTTTGCCTGTTTCTTCAGGTTGTAATGAATGATTCATCTGCTGAACAGACCAGAGAGATGTATTGCCCTGTCCATGACTGGTACAACCCACCTCTTGTTTATGCCCACTCACACTCTTCATATGCTTGCAGGCATTTGTTGTGACCTCAAGAACTTATTATGAATAGGTGATTGATCTATCAGGACATCACAGTTTTCTGTAAGGAGCAGGCTGTTTGAGATAAGGCTGCTGCAGACAGAGTTGAAGATAAAGGTTTAGAAAAGTACAAAAGAGTTGTGGTGCAACAGGAACTTCTTTGCATATAGTGCATTTGCTACCATGTCATGTTGATAACATGGGTCTCAAGTTTGTGCCCCAGCTCAAATTTTTTCATGCTTTTCCAAGCCTCTAAGTACACTCTTGTCTGGAGATTGGAGTGGTGATGTACCATTGGAGAAGCATGGGCCTTGGGATGCAGGGAGGAAAGGAAAGTTCCTGAGCACAGATCTTTGGAGGCTTTATGGACACAGAGTCACTTGGCTTGAGGAACTTGATGATGAATTCAAGCAAAGCTACCTAAAGGTATGAGTGTGTGTGTGGGCAGACACATCTCTATACACACACCTAAGCATACAGTAAAGCTGGACAAAAAGAAAGGCATTTTTAACCATTTCTGTAATATAATATGTATGCTTAAAATGCTTTTGATCCATAATTTAGTGACTCAGTTACATATTAACAGTTTTCTACTATTTGACCAACTCCAAATATAATGCTATGCACACACAAAAACAGATTGTTTCAATCTCCTACTCAAATAAACTGTCAAATCTAACAACTCAAGAGGAAATAGTTGGATTAAGACTCTGTGTTCCGCTAACTTTAAGTATTTCTCTAACTTACTGTCTTAGATCAGAATTCCTTAGTGATAATTGAATGAAATCCATCCATACTTCTTCTTTTCTCCTGTACTTCCTTCTTGCTTTCAAGAAAATAAATGATAGAAATGTGCCTGGAAGAATTCTCTGCCTACCTCTGTTTTGGCTGTTTTACTGCAGGGCTTATCTTTGGTCCAAATGCTGGAATTCACTAGGCTTTTTCTTTTTGCACCAGATACTTCCCCCTTACAAGAAATTGGACAATCCCAGCTCCATCTGCCATGAAACGCAAAAAACAGGAATGTATGTAAGCATGCCAGTCACATTGCTTGGCCACTTTCCAAGCTGTTGGGTATTGTCCAACTTGAACATGGGTCTACTGCATCCCTAAGTGGCCGAAGGTGAGCTGAGCTCAGAATACCTCCTGGTAACCCAGACTGTCACCTCTTCAACCAGACCAGGTTCTGTCTACTCATGACATGTGAACAAGTATCTGGTGAGACAGTCTCTTCCTCTAAAGAATGTTTCAGAACCCAGTCAAAACCTGCCTCTCCATGAATGCTTCCAAGTAAAATTGTCTACAGAGAAAAAGTGGCCTTGAGAAAAGCTCAATTAAGGATTAATCAAGGATTAGTTGATGATATAGATATGATAAGAATTTCCTTGCTCCTCTACCTCCTTTTAGGTTTCTACAGTCTACAAGTGGATGCAATCTTAAACCTGAGTGTCAGCGATTGAATCGCGGACCTGGACCAGCAGGGAATCTGAACTTTTTTTCAAAGGAATGAGCTGGTTTTATACACTTTTCTAAGGCACAGTATTTCCTTGAACGGCGTGACCTATCCCGTGTTGTCACATCAGCAACACACTTTCTCAATGTCCTTTCATGGGGTGGTCAGTCACTGTTTGCCTGTCTGGCAGCTCCTGGCAGGCTCCTCTCCGTAGGGGTCTGCCCTGTGACACCTCCTGCCCCCAGGGTCCGGGGGAGATAAGCCTCTGTGTGCTGCCATGTGCCTCCGCAGGCAGGTTTTACAGCTCACAGCTCAATTCTCTCTTATAATTCCCCATACCTGAGATATAGAATAAAAGAGAGTTACGTTTCACTATGGGGATAAAAGCAACGGACTCAACAGATTTTATTAAAAATCTTCTGATTGCAACACTACATTTACCAAAGGCTGATTCTCTGGAACCTAAGCACACTCAGCAAACTAGCACTTGAACCCGCCTTTGTACTCCCAGGACAACCCTCATTGACAGCCAGAATCAGAAAGAAGGAGTTAATGCCCTAGAGGGAAAAAGAGAAATATGGTGAAAGTACTGGATTTTAGTTAGGAGATTAGAAAAAAATAATATAAGCCAGGACAAAGAACTGGAAAAAAGTATAACTAGACTTATGACCTTCCCTGAAATACTGACAGTCAAGTAAAAAAAGCAATCACAGTAATTCACAGACCAGAAAATCCCAGGATCATGCTCACTCAAGGAGGCAGGTTTTTAATTGATCACCTACATTCATAACACAGTTGAAGGTATTGTAGGAAAAAAAAGAAAATTGTACCCAGCTCCTCCAGTAACAGCCAACCAAGGAGCACAAGAGCTGGTGGATGTCCTTAAGCCTTTCAGGAGCTGTGTTAGTGGCTGTCCTGGGTCCCTGATCCCCCACTTCAGCCACTGAGGACCTCAAGGTTGCCATAGTGTCCCTCTCCTGGATCTATGACTGTACCCAAGCTGCCTTATGCCATGCTCAAGAGGCTCTGTCATGTACTCAGCTCAACAGCACAACCCAGGGTCAGCCCCTAAGGCACCCTGCTTGCAGTGCTACTGCCAGGAAGACAGAAACCTATCCTTGTGCTGGCCCTCTTGCACCCCCCAGCCCCTGGTTTGAACATATTCTCCTGGCAACTCAAATACATTCATGACAGAAATTGCAGCATTACAAAATTAGAACTCACAAAACCATCTACAATGCCATTTGCAACATCATTTCTTTTAGTGTTTAGACACACTTTATACTCACATTTGGGAAAAAAATTCATATTCAAGGTCAAAATTTTCTTGAATAGAAAGACCTTATCCCTTCCTGTAGCAGTCCCAAAAGACACACAACTCATTTTGCTGTTTTGTCTGCACCATGCCATTTTGTCAGTTCAACAGACTCTTGAATTGTTTGCAGCCTGTAAAACCTACTTTGTTGCTAAGGTGATCAGCTCTTCAAAACACCACTACCAGATCAAAAAAACCAAAACAAAATAAAAAAAAACTCAACACATCCGAGGTCTGATGATTTTGCTATGATTTTGCCCAATTTCACAAGAAAATTTTTCTACATTTAGAACCTTGAGAGATAACTGGTGGCTCAAGTCAAGAGCAAAATGCCGAAAAGATGTTTCTTCTATGCCCTGCAGCTTTAAACTGGTACATAAATCACTCTAACAAAATGAATGGAACACAACTCCCTGAAAAGCTTAGAAACTTCAGAAACACATGATGCTCAAAATTTATATTTGCAGCAGATTTATTTTTAATGTGACTGTCAATTGACAGTTGGTTGACAATTCTGTGAGTGTCACTGCCCAGCTCAGCACTGGTGAGACAACAACTCAAATCCTGTGTTTGGTTTTGGGCCCCTCAGTTCAGGAAGGACATTGAGGTGCTGGAGCGAGTCCAGAGAAGGGCAACGGAGCTGGTGAAGGGTCTGGAGCACAAGTCTGATGTGGAACAGCAGAGGGAGCTGGGGCTGTGTAGCCTGTGGAGAAAAGGAGGCTCAGGGTGAGACATTATCACTCTCTACAACTCCCCGAAAGGAGGCTGTAGCCAGGTGGAGGTTGATTTCAGGTAAAAAGTGACAGAACAACAGAAAACTAGCTCAAGTTTTACCAGGAGAAGTTCAGACTGAATATTAGGAAAAATGTCTTCCCTGAAAGGGTTATAAAGCACCAGAACAGGCTGTCCAGGGCAGTGATTGAATCACCAGTCCTGGAGGTATTTAGAAGACAGGTAGATGTGGCACTGAGGACATGGTTTAGTGGTGGACTTGGCAGCCACTGCTAGGCAAGTGGTTAGAATCTATTATCTAAGAGGTCTTTTTCAATCTAAAGGATTCTATGGTTCTGATTTCAAACCATCAACTTACAAGTCTGCTTCACTCAACAACTATTTTCAATATGCATTGGAAATCAAAAGGTGATAATGAAGATAAATGTGTTATTTTTCTAAAGATGAGACATCAAAGAGAAGCTGTTCTTACATGGAGAATAATAAAGCCTCACAGAAGAGTAAGTTAGAAAAATTCATATCTTCCTCCTGTACTTTCATGCACGGGTGAATATGGACATAAACTTGTCAGCCTTGATTGTAACTTTTTAAGAAAACACAAGTGCTTAATGAAAAGATTTCCATGGAGTATCAAGTAAATGAAAGGACAAAGAATCAATAGGGAGAGATAAAGCCATGGTTTACCCAATATGATCACTGCAAGCTCATAGGCTATTTCATTCCCTCACAATTACTTGATTGTGTTTTCACATTATTGATTTTGCAATGAAAAGCTAGATGGAAATTTAGTGGGACTTACACACTTCTTTTACAAGCCTTTACTATTTATTAGTATACTGCTTTCAAATTTAGTGTTAAAATTAAGCTGGGAATAGAGTATTTATCACTTTATTAACACTGTAATCTAAAGGAACAGTCAGATCCTTGTTGCATCACCTTGACTCCATATCCCTATGATATATCTCCATTTTATATCTAGAGAACCTCTCATTCCTCAGCACACTGGCAAAACCAAAAGAAAGCAAATTATTGGCAATGGTTTAGTTTGCAAATTGCATTCAAAACCTAGCATGCATGTCATTGGATGTTGTTGGTCAATATTTACATAAAATGTTTTCATTCAACATCACCAAAACGTATTGGTTTTGGAAGTATCAAAGACATTGGCTCAACTAGATGGAAAAATAGACTCAAATGCAGATCTTTTAATGCCAATAAATATTCTTTATGTAAGTGTTCTCACAGGTAATGCACCGTTCATTTCAATATTGATTTATTTCCATCTCGTTCAACTCTATGGTTATTTGTTATTTGAACTGCCATACTGCTGTAACATTCCAGTCATCAGCCATAACCCCACTGACTAAAGACTGAACAAACAGGACATATATCTGCCAAGTGGCCCTGAGAGAATGAGTTTGCCTTTAGTCACAGATAAGTAAAGTGTATCCCTGAACACTCAGAAGGAAGTACCAAAGAGAAAAACCAGCATTTGGTACAAGAGAAAATATGTTTGGCTGTCTTCTTAGGGACCAGAGCTGAGTTTGTTTTCTGATGAAATTATTCAAAGACAGTGCATGCTGATAGGGTCATAAAACAGCTACTGAAAACCCAGAGAAGGTTAAAGGAATTGTCTCCAAAAAACATGATTAGAGAGTAGGAAAGTAGCCCAGAAAGGACAGAGTCCCTGGGGAAGGGCAAGAATTAAAGTAGGAAAGCCTGGTTAAACACACTGCATGAGCCTGACAGCTTGAATAAGATAAGCTGACTGTGGACCTGAGATGCAGCTGCTGTCATCAAAGGCCTTGGTGAGAGAAGTTTTAGAGATATGTCAGGGATATTGGAAAGACTGGAGATGGGATGAAGAAAAGAGTTTAGAGTAATAACAAGCTTAGGAATGGAGGAAAAAGGTCTGGGAAGGGGTTAGAATGGTAGGTGAGGGTTGTGGGTGGGTTTCTTAAATGGAGAAAATGGGGCAACACTTCAGCTAACACTCAGGAGCACAAGAAAGGCATCTGAAGACACTGGGAGATAACAGAAGCAAAATGGAGAAAAACAAATGAGAGGTTTATATTTGTGAATGGAAAGGAGTGATAGAAAGATAAAGAAATCAAAGTCCAGAGAGTACCTGTAATGTCGAAGTCATCTCTTTGAAGAAATTAATGAAAATTTAATTGTAGAGAAGGAAGTGGAGGCAAGAGGAGTTATATGGAGACAAGACAGTATTAGTAGTCCTGAGGGAATAAGGTTCAGGTTTTTTTAATCATCCACCCAGGGCTATTTTCAGAATAAACATGTTTTATCTGGTGAGGGAGAGTTTAGGACCCTTCATGAAGTGTCTCTTGTTTTGTACTCTCATCACTGAACACAGCAACACCAGAGCAGGAACTTATGTCCATGTGGGAAAACCATAGGCACTTTCCCTGTCACAGATCCTTTTCCAAATGAATTTGACACATCTACAACCTGACTATGTGTAGAGACAAGTTTATTTGAGAAAACTGAGCAGTATTTCAGTGCCTATGGCAAGGAGATTTTGTAGTAAACCCTCTATACTTGGTACTGCTCTGCTCCCAGAAGATTCTTCAAGTATTTTGAGAAATAATTTATGTCCTCTTTAATGTGAAATCCTGTGATATGGTCTTTGTGTTTGCAGAAGACTGTCACAACAGTCTCTGAGCTAGTGGTACTCCATGATTGCACACATATATTTTGCTTCACAGAAATGCCAATTACGTGTTTTCTTTAAACACCGGAGGCAGCTAAAACTTTTTGGATGTCTGTATTAAAGAAAATATAATTCACTCATATCTTTTGCTGCTTAAAAGCAGCAGGTGAACTACAAGCATTTTCTGTCTGCTTGATTTCTTTGAAACTCAAACAGCCATAAAATATCACTGAAAAAAAAATAACAACAAAAAACCCCAACAACAACAAAATCAAATCAAAACAACAAAAAAAAAAACCAAACAAGATTGTTTCAGAACTTTATGAATCAGGCTTTACCAGAAATATCTTCCTGAGTTCAAACCCCACCTTGGGGCTAGAAGGAAGTGTTCTTTTTTTATTATCCCTATCAAGCACACTCAAAAATATCCCTTTTTTTCTACTGCATCTGTCAAAGATTCTGTGATGCTTTTTAAAGGAAAGCATTCATTGCATTTACAATTCTAACAAATTCTACAAATATGTAACTTAATCATCAAGCTAATTATCATTTGCAGTTCACTATGATTCCTGAAGAATGTATAGCTGCCTAAGGTATCAAAAGAGCTCATAATTTTTGTTTAAAGATACAATTACCCCATTTGTTTATATATATTTTTGTTTAATATAATTTCTTCCATTATGTTTAAAAATATAATTCCCCAAATTAGAGAGATAATTGTCTCATCTGTGTAGACAAAAATTTTTCTGCTCTTTCATTCAGTCCTGTTTAATATCTTAATCAATGATGTGGATGAGGACTTCGAGTGTACCCTCAGCAAGTTCCCAGACTACAATTTGGGTGGCAGTGTTGATCTGCTGGAGGGTAGGAAGGATCTACAGAGGATCTGGACAGGCTGGATCAACAGGCTGAGGCTGACTGTATGAGGTTCAATAAGGTGAAGTGCCAGGTCCTACACTTGGGTCACAATAGCCCCAGGCAATGCTACAGGCTGGGGGAAGAGTGGCTGAAGAGGGGCCCAGCAGAAAAGGACCTAGGGTGCAGGTCGACAGACAATGAACATGAGTCAGCTGTGCCCAGGTGGCCAGGAAGGCAAATGGCATCCTGGACTCTATCAGGAATGGTGTGACCAGCAGGACCAGGGCAGTGATTGTCCTGCTGTACTTGGCATTGGTGAGGCTGCACCTCGAATCCTGTGCTCAGTTCTGAGTCCCTCATTTCAAGAAAGACATTGAGGTGCTGAAGCCTGTCCAGACAAGGTCAACAGAGCTGGTGGAGGGTCTGGAGACTAAACAATATGAGGAGCAGCTGAAGGAGCTGAGGTTGTTCAGCCTGGAGAAAAAGAGTATCAGGGGAAACCTTATCACTCTCTACAACTCCCTGAAAGGAGGGTGTAGCGGGGTGGTTTCTTCTCCCAGGCAGCCAGTGACAGGATGAGAGGAAGGAAATGGCCTCAAGCTGTGCCAGGGAAGATTCAGGCTGGACATCAGAAATAATTTCTGCAGTGAAGGGGTTGCCAAGCTTTGGAATGGGCTGCTCAGGGATGTGGTGGAGTCACCATCCCTAGAGGTGATCAAGAAAAAAACTGGACATAGCATTTAGTGCTATGGTTTTGGTGACATGATGGTGTTCAGTCAAAGGTTGGACTTAATGATCTTGAAGGCCTTTTCCAACTGTAATGACTCTGTGATGCTATGATTTTATGATTTCAGACACCAGCAATAAAATGTCAAGTTCAGATGCTGAGTTAGTGTGAATTGCAATCACATCAATCACACATGATGTACAATGTGGACAGGAGAGATGGGATTTGACTGACTCGGCCACCATCAGTGTCTTTCATAATCAGCTCAGAGAAAGAGCCACTGAGGTGTGATTCACGTCATCCTGAAGGAGCAGTCTAAAATAAGCCAGATGAGTCATGTCCCAGAAATGCTTATTTCTCAACGAAAGACTTTGATGGGAGCTGTGGAGGGCTACCTTAGATTTAGTTAGCTGCATTTCTGAGTTCTAAAGTGAGGTAGATCTAAAGTAAGAATCTCATCAGATCTGTCTCTGCTGCTGTCTACTCATTCTGAAGAGAAAGGTATGAAATGAACACAAGCAGTTTCATTAACAGTGAAAAAATTATGCTCACCAGAAAATAATAAATTTTTAAATAAAAAATGAGATTGTCTAGAGAAACTAAGCATTTTAATTACACATTTTCATTATGCTTTGGTGACTGGTTATCAAACTACAGCATTTACTTTTGGGTCATAAGTAATATCAAACTATCCTAGTGACTGCTAACAGCTTTTGAGTAGAACTTGGAAAAAGCCTAACAATGTAATTTTTTTTATTCTAGAAGTCCTTTTGTAAGGTGTAGGCAATGAAAGCAGTACAGGAATGCACCAAAGCAGGATGCTGCTGGCTGATTACTGGCCACAATCAGAGGAAAATCATTGAGAAAAACACTGAACAAGAAAGGAGAACAGGGTGAGCCATAAGTACTCCCTCCTAGTTGGGAATGTGCTAGAAAAATACACTGTGTACCAGAAAAGGACCTGAGTACTAAGGAAATTAGGTTAGAGCAAAGGAAGGCAGTGAATTTGAACAGTAATTGGGAAGGTTTTCTTTTCACGGTTATAGGCTGATGGAAGGTATATTCCTCATTATCAGTTTGATGGGTCTAACAGCTTCTACCACAGTAGCAAGGGAAAAAAACTTAAAAGGCTGTTATACCATTTCTTCTGATCAGTTACCCAGGGACACAGAAACAATATGGAAAATCCAAAGTATTTTTGGAAACTAGGTTATATGTCATCATTCATAAAAACTATACTCTGCCTCAGTGAAGTAAACAGCTAGCAGACATAGAAGAATTAAAAGAAAACTTCACTTCCTATTTAAAATTATGTAGGAAATGTTCTAACCAACTCTTACTATTTTTTAAAGTACTTTTAGATATAATAACAGGAAAGCTCTTTACAAAAAGTGATAGGATTTTGACTGAACTTTGTAGGAAATTCATAATTTGACCATTGCTATACAAGGTTGTGAAAGCCTTCTCTATTTTCCTTCCTGAAAACTGGTAATGCAACAAGATGTAAAAAGATAGCTATTATGAGATATGCATCTGATAGTAGCAGGACCAGAGTATGACCTGTTATTGAATGTCTCTATCTGCTAAATATTACATTATTTCAGCATCAGGTACAAAATTTATCCCATGTTTGTTTTTCTTCCCCAGAAATTCCAAGACTACCTGATCTGATGGCTAGCAATCTTATCATTTTACTGTCAGATCACATAATAGTGATCTCTTTGGACCTTTTTGAGTGTGTCCATCTGACCTTAGTGGAGCATCTCTAGCAACACCCATAGCAATCAGGTCTTGGACTCCCCTCACTGTGTCATAACAGCTGCCTCACTGATAGAAGAGGGATAAGTGATTGGGACTGGTCTGTACCTAAACTATTCACTGGGGATGCAGTATCAGCATAGGACACATGCACCCTGATAGATATATACACATTCTTTAGTTTCAGTGTTGCATATGACATGGTTTGGAAAGGGCATTCACAAGTTTCTGAAGGAAAATACCCAACTTCTGAAACACACAGACATAATATGCAGAGTGTGTCCAGTATCAGCATGCATAAATAAGTATGATCACTGATTTTCCAAATGCAAGATAGAAAGTACTCCTCACAGTTACCATAGTCATGGCTTCTATCAGAGAACACTGAACAATAAACATGATTTTGACAACCTTATAATGCTGGGCATGCCAAACTTCTAGAATTAGGATCCTTACTGGTGGTGTCAATTCAGGACAAAGGAAATACATAGGGTTTTCCATAACTCATCACAGCAATTGTCACAGCAGGATTTCTAGTACTGCACTGCTGTGCCACAGCTGAAGAGCAAGATAGCTGTGCCAGCTTCCATCTAGAGATGACCAGATGCTTCCTGACCACAATGAGGCAATTGAAACAAGTGTCCTGTTCCTTAAGAGCCTGTACCACTTCTAACATATGGTCAGGAAGGACACTGGCAGTCACAGATTACTAGCCTACTGCAAGTCATTCGTTTAGCCTCACATTCAAAGGCCCTGGCTCTCAGGGGGGACTTCGATTGCCCCAAATCTTCTAGAGGACAACAGTACAGGGAAAAAGCAATCCAGGAGGTTCTTTATATCATCCTCCTCCAAATGAAGAGTCAATGAAGACACTGTGTTGGACCTCGTACCAGATCTTGTTGGGAAAGTGAGGGTCAAAGGCAGTCTTGGCTGCAGTAAACATGAGATGATGGAGTTCAGGTCACCTCATGAAATTCAACAAAGAGAAGTGCAAACCTATTAATCTTCAGTCTACATCTGAGGAACAACAACCCACTGCACCAATATATGCTGGGGACCCCTCAGCTGGAAAGCAAACTGACAGAAAAGAGGTGCCCAGTGCCAGAACCAGAGGCAATGGGGACAAACTGAAATACAGAAAGTTTTCTCTCAAGATCAGGAAACACTTTTTCACTGTGAGGGTGGCTGAGCACTGGCACGAGTTGCCCAGAGAAGTTGTCAAGTCTCCCACCTCGGTGATATTCAAAACCAGTCTGGGCATGGTCCTGGGCAACCAGCTCTAGGTGGTCCTGCTTGAGCAGGGGATTGGTCAAGATGACCTCTAGAGGTCCCTTTCAACCTCAAGCATTCTGTGATTCCCATCTGGAGGACTGTGTGCTGCTGTCCTTGACTGGTCAAGCACTGTATAGACAAAATCATCAGCATACAGTGTTCCTGAGCATAAGGCTTATGATATCCTGTGACTGTTTCCTGATCTTAGTGTATTTAGCTGAAACAAACCTACAGATGACATTGCTCAGAACAATGTCACTGACATTGACGACTGTCATTGTCAATTGACATTGTGCTTGAGATAGAGTGGGTATCTAATATGAATGCTGCCAGGTGTGCCCCCCCCCTTTCCTTGAAACTCTCTGGAGAGCTGAGTGGTGAGATGTGTCTGCACCTGCCTTATGAGGGCATTGGCATCACCGCAGTATACCCAGTTTGGGAGCTCTGGCTCCATATCTCATGCTGTATTTGCGACCTTTGCCACTTGCTGCTGGCTTCAATATACACATGAAGTAATTTTATAGCTACTGTGCAGGATTTACTGACACATTTTTCGTTACAGTTGAGAGACTTCATTATGCCTCAGTGAGCAATACAGTTCCCCAACAAGCTGGTATATGCACTTCCTTACACATGCGCCTGAAGACAGAATTGTCAACTGTGAAGCAGCTATTACAACCAGGGATGTTTCTTCACTTTCTAAGCAGTAGAAGTGACTACATAGCCTGCATTTGCAAGAGCTGGGCACAGCAATGCTGAGACTTGTCACTGTTCACAATTCTAACATTAGGTGTTGAGAAATCCATCTAAATACTGTTTTTATCTTCCTTTCTTCTTCAATTGTGGTAGGATTGTTATCCTCTGAATTGTGAATTGACTTCTAGTATAACTATCACTTTTGCATTTTTGATCACATCTGTGTGATATTACAACACCCCAAGTCAGGATCTCAGCTGGTACAAACACCAAACTACATCTCCCTTGAATTAAAAAAGTTAAATTCTAGCTTTAGTAAAATAGACGGGAATTTGGAGGCCAAGGGTTTACTCCAAATATCTTTGCCTGTGAAACTGGAGTTGTAGAGTCAAAATCTTTCTCTCAAGGAAGTGCATCAAATTATTGTGAATCTGCCTTATTGTGTTACTTTGGTAACAAATGTTCTTAGTGTTAAAATGATGGCTCAGAAAACCTCAGACTGGATATCATTGCCAATAAAATCATACAAACCAGTGGTTCTTGAAATACAAGACCTCTTATTATATGAATAGTGGAAGGTTGGATATCATTGCCAATAAAATCATACAAACCAGTGGTTCTTGAAATACAAGACCTCTTATTATATGAATAGTGGAAGGTTCCCTTGTCCATGACAGGGAATCAGATGATCTTGAAGGTCCCTTCCAACTCAAACCATTCTGTGATTCTATGACTGAGGTCTTCAGGGAATTAGAAGGGCTTACTAGGCATGGCGGCGGAGAGCAGGAAAGGGTTGGACTTCGCAGAAACCAGGAAGCATCTACCTAGCCAGGCTAGCCTGGGATAAGTGGAAGCTGCCACCCCAAATAGAGCTTTTGTTTGGTTTAATCCCAACCAGCAACTCAGCTCCACACAGCCACTGTCTCCCTCCCTCACAGTGGGGTAGGGGAGAGAATCAAAAGAGAAAAACTGAAAACTCGTGGCTGAGACAAAGTTAGATGGGTAAAGCAAAAGTCATGCACACTAGCAAAGCAAAACAAGGAATTAATTTCCCACGTCCCGTGGGCAGGCAGGTGTTCAGCCATCTCCAGGAAAGTCAGGCTCCATCACATGTGGTGGTGACTTCGGAAGACAAACACCAGAATTCCAAATGTCTCTGCCTTCCTCCATTTTCCCCAGGTCTATATGCTGAGCATGTTGTCACACGGTTTGGGGTATTCTTCAGATCAGTTGGGGTCAGCTGTCCTGGTTGTATCCCCTCCCAACCCATGTGCACCCCCAGCTTGCTCACTGGTGGGGTGGAGCAAGAAGCAGAAAAGGCCCTGACTCTGTTCATTATGTTTTTTTATGCTCAGCCATAACAAAATGACTCTGTTTGGTTATGCTCAGCCATAACAAAAACAATCCCGTATTATCCGCACTGTTTCCGGCAAAAATACAAACATGGCTCCTCTATTGACTACGATGAAGAAAATAAAGCCTATTCCAGTCAAAACCAGCACATGTGGAAATAAAGACGGACTCTCTGATGCCAACCAAAAGCTCTAAATCTTTAAAAGAGTTAGAGGTGTAGATCACAGAAGCACAGAATCATTTCTGTTGGAAAAGACCTCTGAGGTCAAGTCCAAGCTTTGACTGGACACCACCGTGTCAACTAAACAATGGCACTGAGTGCCACGTCCAGCCTTTCCTTAAACACCTCCAGGCATGGTGACTCCACCATGTCCCTGGGCAGTCCTTTCCAACGTTTGGCAACCCCTTCTGTGAAGAAACTCCTCCTAAGGCACAGCCCGAATCTCCCCTGGTGCAGCTTGGGTATATGTCCTCTTGTCCTTTAACTTGCTACAGCCTCCTTTCAGGCAGTTGTAGAGTGATAAGGTCACCCCCAAGCCTGGCTGAGCAACCCCAGCTCCCTCAGCCACTCCACATAGAATTTACTCTCTAGACCCCTTCACCAGCTTCATTGCCCTTCCCTACAAAGACATGTACCTGCATAAATGTTCTGGGACTGCATCAGGATTAATCATACTTGACAAATGGATTTCAAAATCTTATGTTTCAGCGTCACAGAAAACAGTTTCAGAGAGAGACAAGTGCACCTAAAATGGAATGAAAGACTACACCTAATTTTTCAACATCTGAAACTCACAACTCACTTAAAGAATTGTGTAGACTCTAGCTATGGTCAATGTAGATGAATAGAAACTTCCAAAGGGAATAGATTATATGAAAACTTTTTGAGAAGGCATACCCCTGACAGTTTAGTTTAGAGTAGATAAACTATTTTAGACAAATAAATCATTTGCCATGAGTCCACCTTTACTGATTTAACTCCTTATTGAAGCTGAGGTTTACTGAACAGCTTAGGTGAAATTCCTCTTCCATCCTAGAGTGGTTATTTCAATAAAAGTCAGCAAATAAAATGTTATTTTCTATCTCCATCAAAAGTAGCTCCTGCCCAGTAAGTGCTGGCTCAGTAAGTGCTGGCTCAGTAAGCTCAGAGGCACATTTGGCTTAAGGAATAGAAGAAACAGAATCACAAAGTACAGGAGATAAATCTCTGCAAATGCTTCTAACACCTGAATTGACTAAGAGAAGTTAAATAACAGGAAGGTATTATAAATCTTCCCCCACTTCAGCTAAACTAATCATCTGTACACATTAAGATAGCATTTAATAAATGGTGCCCCAGGAAAAGTAAAAAATCTACTTTCTGGGAAATTCTCTACCAATAGCAGAGCGAAGCCAAGATTACAGTGGTCTTTTAACACAGCTAACAAAAAAATCAATAGCTTTTTATTTTTATTAAATTACTATCAGTGCAGAGAATGACTGAAGTATGCTTTCCATTTACTCCATAGAATCATATCTGCAAGGAGCTTGCAAATAATTGGATACAGAACCCTTTGATGGAGAGGTTCAGATATCTTTATTGTTAGAGAGGATGCTTAATGTACTGCCTTACAGTGGCCCTTCAACACAGAAGGAAAAAGAATCTGAGGACTCAATAATTGACTGCTGCTTCAAAAATTAATAAAAAGCACCACACTTAGGCAGCAGTTGTAACTATGAATTGAACTGTGCTCTCAGAGGTTTTGCTCTCCTAGAAAACCTATCAGAATTTCTATTATTAAACAAAGTACATGTAGCCTCAACAGGGGAAGTGGAGAGGGAGGAGAGTTGTCATGATAACGAATATAAAACATGTTATATTCTAAATGCTGCTCTCTTGAAGTTCAAATGATCAGACATTATTAAACATACCCTGAAAGAGCGTAGATCAACAAGATGTACATTTCCATTTTTATCAAATATTTCCACTTGTTCTTTACCACACACTCTTTTTTTTGGTCCTTTTCACATTTGCCTGCCAAGGAATACTCAGAGGGTGGGACAGGCTGAAGAACTGCTGAAGAATTTGCTGCAAAAGATTCCTACAAGTACACCTGTCTACCTGTGGTGATTTGGAAAATTTTTTCCAAACACAGACTGTTTCAGTGGTTTTCAACCTGCCCAGAAACTGCAGCCCTGCACATTTCCTGGCATTATTGTGTGTGCTCTGAATTTACACGTTCCTCCACAATTTTTCACACGCCTCCAGGGATCCACAGACCCCAGGTAAAAAAATCACTGCTTTTTACACAGCCTCAGATGAGATGTGCTTCTACCCCAGGTGCATTAGGGGTCACTGACCCAGGAAGGCTTCCCATTCGCTATGCACACTGACTGCCTGGAGCTTTACAGCAGGTAATAGGCAGCAGCAGCACTACCCAGCCTCCTGGAGCTCGCCTCACACCAAACACACAGGCCAACAGTGATAATGTATGCGAGGCAGTGCAAGGCAGCTGGGATGAATCCCTCCTCAGACTCAAGCTATTCACACTCGGTAGAATGAGATGAAGCGGGGTGCACGCCATACATAGAATTTAAGGGACCTTTTTCCACCTCAAGCATCCTGAATAAGAGGGAGTTGGGAGGAAAGCTGTTCAAAAACAACCAAGAAAAAGGCAATTATGGAAAAATAATAATCTCAGGACAGTTTTTCCCAGACCACAATGCTGACCTGAATATAAAAGCTCATTTCTTTTTCATAGACAAAACATCTCAAGAACCCATTTAATGTCTCAGAAAAATAGTAGTAGGCAGAGGCAAAAGACAGGTGAGATGAAATTTATTCAGAAGTAATGAAAATACCATTTTCAATCACATTTGGAAAACAATGGAACTGTGTTTTTAATAATCTCAAGGTACTATACCCAAAGTACTCCTGTTCATTCACACTGCCATAGAATTATATCTGAGAAAATCCACTATGATTTAGAAAGCTATGAAAAAAATTAGTGACTTGAAAAAAATCATTACATACTGCGAGGTTTTAAAAAGCCTGCACCAAATTAATCAGATGCATCTTCACTGAAAATTGTATACTGTTTTGTCTATGTCATGGTACCATGATGTCACTAAAGAAATCAGAAAATACCAAATGGTTAGTCACAATTGTGCCAGAAGTCCAGGATTATGCAATGCTACAGGAAATTATTTCTATTTTGTTTTCTCTGTGATTATATCTTCTTTAAATATCTCCTAATATTCTTTTAAGATTTTTACTTTCCCACCCTCATCTTCATCTTCCCATAGGAAGCATCATAGAATCATAGAACAATTAAGATTGGAAAAGATCTCTAAGACCATTGAGTCCAACTGATAACCCAGGACAACCTTGTTCACCACTAAACTATGTTCTTAAGCACCACATCCAAGTGCCTTTTGATCACTTCCAGGGGTCGTGATTCCACCACTTCCCTAGGCAACCTATTTCAATACCTGACCACCCTTTCAGTGAAGAAATTTTTCCCAATATCCAATCTAAACCTTGCCTGCTGCAACTCGAGGGCATTTCCTCTCTTTCTATAATCACACCATTCAGTATATCTAAATACCAAATATCCCACGTTAGAGGGTACACAGTATAACTGAAAGGTAATTTCTAGATGTCATAGGTTAGCAAGCATAGTCCTGGAAGGGACGTCCTTGCTAAGGGGTGCTTACAGCTTCCTCTGGGAACTGACAGAACCTATCAGCTGGCCAGTTTGAATATGGACAATTCTCTAAGCCACTTAAAGTTGTGACCACCTCTGTGATCCACATTTAAGAATAGACAAACTCCCCCTCCAAGCTCTCTCTCGTTTCCAGCGCTGGCACAGGTGGCTGCGGGGCCCGTGTGGGGGCCAGCGGGCCCAGCCAGGCCCTGCTTGGGCCAGGCCGGGCCGGGCCACGGCCATCCTGGAGCCATGGACCTGTTCCACCCGTGGAACCCCCCCCACTGCCTTGCCGTGGGCAGCCGGAGTGGCTCGGCTCTCCCCCCTCTCCACTGCGATAAAAAAGATTCAACATTCCAGCTGCAAAGCTGCAAGGCCGAGGTGAGATTAACCCTTTTACTGCTGTGAAGAGCTGAAAACCTGAGGGAAGAGAGAGAGGAGATGCTTAAAGCTGAAATTCTGTTGTAAAGCTATGATATATCAGAGTATCCCGTTGTAATTTCATGAAGATATGGGGGGTGGAGTGTTCAACTCGTACCTGTGATCTCAGCACCTGCGCTGAGATAGGCAGATGCTGACGCAGCTGTAATTTCATGAGAAGTTTGGACAGGGAGAGATGGACCAGATGAGGACTTTTGCTCCAAACGGGAAAGGAGAAAACCTCAGTTCCTAGAGATGCTCCCAGAGATAGTCCTAACGATGAAGATGATGAAGACCCTTTGCTCCCAGGGAAGGAGAAGGGCCTCTGTTTTTTGTTTCTGAACGGCTCAACCTTAAAATTGTACCCCAAAAAACTTCAAGAGTGGACCCTCGAAAGCAGTTGCGGGCAAAGCTGCAAGTCGGGGGAAGGGACTCACACGCAGGCAGAGAGACTCCTCTTCCTAAATGGACTGAACAATATTTGGAAGGGGGCGGCTGTCTCGTTGTGATAATGTTTTTCATAGCATGAGCAAGAAGAGACTTCTCTTTCTAAATGGACTGAACAAGGTTATTATGGAAGTGGTGAACAGACTGAACATCTGAAGGGTTGTCTTTTTACATTGTCAGTGGAAGAAGGGAGGAAGGTGGGGGGAGGAGGAGAGTTCTGAAGGTGGTATAATTTTTTTTTTCCCTTCTTTTTGGTCTGTTAATAAACTTCTTTATATTCGTGCAAGTTTGGTGCCTGCTTTGCATTTCTCCTAATTCTTATCTCACAGAAGATAAACAGTAATGAGTATTTTAGACCAAACCACTATACTAGCACATAGAGCAATATAGTCATATAGTATTTTATTTAATCTGGATAAGAAAGGCTGACACAAGGAGATATCATGATCTTCAGTGTGATTAATCTTGTAACATAACGCTTTTCTATGAGGTCAAAGAGAAAGCCTAACAACAAAAGCCAGAACTAGTCTTAGACCTTGTCTGTAGATGGAAAATCACCCAAATTCTTTCCACAGAGATATTTTAAATTATATTTGCATGATCTCAAAGAAACCACTAGGTATATTTAAAGACAACCAAACTGAGGGGGCGGGAGCACAATGCATGACAAAGTGAAGACAAGCTGGTGTTTCACAGACACGAAGGTTGATATCAGAGTTTTGATTTTGTTTCCTTTTACTTTCTGTGGACATGGCACAGTTCAGGGGTGGCTTAGCTGCATGTACTTGTGAGGAGACCTAAGGCAGAGAAGGAGATCACCGAAGAAGGTGGTGAACTGAGAGCAGCCCTTCAAGGCCATGCCAGACCCCGATGGCACCATGGGCACAGGGCCCTGGTACTGAGTGACACATTCCAGTGAATGCCACCCAGAGCCTGAGCCTGCCCAATTCCAGTGTCCCTGACCTCAGGCCCCAGCCCCACCTCCCCACCCTTCCCTGCCACTTTCAGGGCCCCGGCAGAGCTGCTGACATGGGGATAGACATCTCCTGTGCAGTGGGGAAGTAGAGGAATTTGTTACAGCTGAGACCAAGAGGCTGTGCTAACATCTCCATTGCTAGTCTGTTTTCCACTGTAATTAAATTAATTAGTGATTAAAATCCTCTGCCCTGGCTTGTTGAAAACAATGCAATCTGTTCCATAGCACAGTCTGATGTTTATGGAATTCTTTCCTCTAGAGGAAATAACAGCCAAAGACACACTAACATTTGCTAAGAAAGGATAGCTAGGAATTGTATTTTTTCACAGAATGTAATGGAAGACACCTTCAAGGAGGTAGCCAGCTCATGATGTGGTAGCAAGATGACATCCAAGCACACAGAATTCAAGGCTTGCTGCAATTACCTGCTGCAGGTGATCAGCTGAGCAGGAGGCACTCACTACAGAGACCCCTCTCCCTGATGCTGTTGCAGACCATAGGGGATTACCCCAGCTGAACGCCAGGCACTCACCAAAGCCACTCTATCACTCCCCTCCACAAGTGGATAGGAAAGAGAAAATATAACCAAGGGTTCATGGGCTGAAGTAAGGTCTGGGAGAGATCACTCACCAAATACCATCACAGGCAAAACAGATTCAGCTTGGGGATGTTAATTGAATTTATTACTAACAAAATCAGAACAGGATAATGATAAGTAAAATAAATCATAAAAACACCTTCCCCCCACCCCTACATCCTTCCCAAGCTTTATCTCCTCCCCACTAGTGGCACAGGGAGACAGGGAATGGGGGTTACGGTCAGTTCATCACATCTTTTTTTGTCCTGCTCAGGGAGAAGAGTCCTCCTGCTGCACCATGGGAGACAGTTCTTCACAAACTGCTCCAGCACAGGTCACTCTTCCACAGGGTGCAGTCCTACAGGCACTTCTAGTCCTTCCAGCATGGGCCCCCCACAAGTCCTACCAGGAAACGCGCTCCAGTATGGGCTCTTCTCTCCATAGGTCTGCAGGTTGCTGCCAGGACCCTGTTCCAGCACAGGCCTCCCATGGGTTCACAGCCTCCTCTCAGGCATCCACCTGCTCTGGTGTGGGTTTCCTCCACAGGCTGGATCTCTCCTCCATGGGCTGCAGGTGAGTTTCTGCATCCCCGTGGTCCTTCATGGGCTACAGGGGCACGGCTGCTTCCCCATGGTCTGCACCACAGGCTGCAGGGGAATCCCAGCTCCAGCATCTGGAGCACCTTGTGCCTCTCCTTCTGCACTGACCTTGGTGTCTGCAGAGTTGTTCCTCTCACATCTTCTCACTCCTCTTCTCTGGCTGCAATTACATCTGTGCAATAATTTTTTTTTCCCTTCTTAAATCTGTTATTACAGAGGTGTTACCATCATTTCTAATTGGCCCAGCCTTTACCAGCAGCAAATATGTCTTGGAGCTGCTGGGGATTGGCTCTGCCAGACATGGGGGAAGCTTCTGGCAGCTTCTCACAGAAGCCACCCCTATAGCCTCCCTGCTACCAAAACCTGGCCAAACAAATACAATACACAGACCCACATCCACTCTGCTTTGTTTCTTAGTCAGGTTGGTTGTTTCAGACTGACCTCCTCTAAGCCATAGCAAATCTCTTTTCCCATGTCTGAGAAGCCAAAAAATACTGAAAATATGCAACAGAAAGGACTACAAGGGGGAAAAAAAAAAAAACGAAAATGAGGCACTAGAAGGAAACAAAAGGGGCTGGGGAGTCTTGGGCTCTTGGCTTTCTTCACCACTGCACGATACACCTTCAGGAGTGTTTAATCCTTTTGGGTTCCACCTATGAGCTGGGCTGAGCTGAGACTACACACAGAGCCCATTCCATTGTGCCACTTAATGGAAGGTGAATGTGCAGCAACACACACCTGTGGCTGCACACTACAAAATCCAGGCAATAACTTGCAAGAATATGTTGCCTGCAGAGGGACATCCTGAAGAATCAGCAGGATGCTTATCAGTGAGATGTGACCCATACCTACTTGGACAAAGATGTTTCAAAGTGAGTAGCCAAGCACTGGAACAGACTGTCCAGGCAGATTTCTCCATCCTCAGAGAGTTTCAGTAGTTGCACTGAGAAGGCTTGAAGCTCGCTGCTCTAATCAAGAAAGTGACTCTGCTTTGAGCAGGGGATCAGACCACATGGATTCCAGAGGTTCCTTTCCTCCTGAATTATTTTCTGATTGAACACAGAAATGGACTGGTGAAGTCACAGGCTATATGTACACCAGTAAACAACACAGCTGTAGGAATACTTCTGGGAGGCTGAACTAAACCATCTCAATTATAATAACAGCCCCTGGCATCGCTTTGGGCTGCCCCAGTTAGCAGTCTGCCAACCCGTTCATGGGCACAGCTGGGGAGACAACACACACCTTCACACACTGTCAATGAACAACTTGTGTGCAGCTACCTTCTCAAGGCAGCTGAAAGTGTGGAGAGAAATGTTTGCGTGCCAGTGGGCATTGGTGTCGGAGAAGAGTCCCAGGCACATTTGTTCACTGGTTCAGAGCAGATCCAATGCAGGAATTACATATGTATTTTGAGGAGTCCTTCCCAAGACTTTGAAGTCCTGCAGGCTTTATCTACTAAATAATAGATATTTTTGAGCTTATCACAGGACATGATGGTCCATAGATACGTTACTTTTCTCTTCTTTGAGCAAACTCCACAGACTCAATTGCTATTCTAGAAAGGCACAAGTTTCCCCTAAGTCCTGTAATGTATCTGCTAATCCAGTGAGGACCCAGCTGGATCTCAGCCTTGGTTCTGTAGGGAATTGGTTCAAAAGACACAAAAGAATAGGAAGCACGTTGCATAAAACAGAAGGAAACAAGAATATCTAAAGTGAAATACAGCAATATGCAAGAGCACAATATGAAGCAAGAATTGTTCAGATGGGTAGACCCCTCTTTGGCTATTTGGTTCTGAAGAGCAAAACTATATCTCAGTTCTTTGCCAACATAAAGCTGTAGTGCAGCATCAGAATAAAGCAATAATTTTATTGTATCTTGTTATTGTAGACAAAAAAAATGTTTTACTAGCCCATCCATCAACCTAATTAAGTTCTCCTGTGCTGTCTTGCAAAAAAATTTTTTTAACTCAGGGGATACCTTTACTGAGGTGCAAAAAAAAAAAAAAAAAAAGACAGCTTTCTGGTCCAAGGAGAGAAGAGTTATTCCAGTTTCCTTGAGCAGGACACAGCAGCCATTCTGGCTGAGAAGCAGAAATATTCATGGCATTATTCTGCAGATTGGCATTGTCAGTAACTTATATGCTTGCAAAGCAACTGATTGCAAAATAGATTTGGCTGTGATGAAAACAAACAAACAAATCCAAATTCTCAAAAAACAGTCAGAGTTAAAAACTCTGTTCAAGTCTCACAACATGTTCCATTAAACCACAAGAGCAAATGTTTCAGTTCTAAGAAGGAAAGGTAAGAAAGTTAAGGAAAGAATGGACTAAATTTAAAAAGCTGCTGCTTTTATTCCCTAGCTCTGTCCTAGATTTTCTCCAAAATGCCTCAGCTCTGATTTACCACTTCACCAAGGAACTTTCCTTTAATTCATATCTGCAGGAGTGGTTTTGGCTTTGTTTCACAGAGCAGTGCTCAGAACACCATGCTTGTTATTGACAGCTGAGAGGACTTGCTCTGAGTGCCCCTTTTTAATAAAATTCCACCTTGCATAAATAATTAAAGGTCCACCAGCAGCAGTTAACACCTTTCAGGTGTCTAATCCACCGAATGAGAGAGACATCCTTCTTCAAGCTCTGCTTTTTTGAACCAAAGCTTGTTTGGTTTTTTTACTAAAGGGCACTAAGCGTCTTACTAGGAGAAATAAGAGATAGACACCCCTTTCTTTCACATAATGGGATAGAGTGAATTTCTGCAGTTCTGCAGAAATTTTGTTCTCACATAACTGGAAAAAACACATTTTTGAAATTGTGTAACATTCTGCATGAAATAAGAACTCCTTACCTACTACTAGGGTAATAATACCTACCACTATGATATTGCCAAAGCTGTTCCTTTGGCCTATTTTTAGATTTTCAGATTCTACTATAGAACTATTGAGTCTATGGTTTGGTTAGGTCATTCAGCCAGGGGTAATTGGCTCTTGAAGTTCAAATAAGGGTCTATACTTTTCCAGCCAGCTGTTAACTCAAAGGAAATATTTCTCTTTTCAGCCATGCCTTAAGTAACCTGTGGATGGGCTTTGCAGTTCAGGTCACTTAATTTTGCTTTTAATTTCTCATACAGCCTCAGGTTTATCCATCTCCATTACAAAACCCACAAAGACATTTTTGATTTCCTAATCCTCAAATGCTGTTACTCCATATCACGTAAATGTAATGCACCATTCAGCATCACCAAAGTCTACAGACACAAGGAACTTCTAATTGCATTTTTAAAAGATCAGCTTTCAAAGGAAATAAACTCAGTGAGAAGTATGAGATGTAATTGGATAACAAGATTGCAACACACTGCACTGCAATTCAAGAAATTCCCCAACTTAGACAATATTACCTAGTAATTAAAAATATCAATCACTTCTGCATTCCTTTGTCATGCAGGAACAGGTTGAAACTTTAGATACCTATATTCCTGGAGGTATAAACAACAATATCCATGGTAATTTTGTCTTATTTGAGTTTCCATGGAAACAGTGTTTATGGTATTGCAGTGTTATCAGGGAAAAAAAATGAGTTATAAATAATAAAGAGGCTAATGTTGTTTCCCTTGGTCTCGCTGAACAGCTTCAGGCGCTGAGACAGATGAATTGGACAGAAATGGAAGACAGCAGCTGTAACACCAATGCTTGTTATCAACTGTGCTGTATTACTGGAAAGCCCATATAGCTGCTTGTCATGATTTAACCCCAGCTGACAGCTAAGAACAACACAGCCACTTGCTCACTCTCCCTCAGTGGCTCTGCAGGGGAGAGAATTGGAAGGGTGAAAGTGAGAAAACTCATGGATTCAGATAAGAACAATTTAATAATTGAAATAAAATAAAATAGTAATAGTAGTATGAATTGTATTAATTTTAATTAAAGCAAAGAGAGAAAAGTGATGCAAGTGGAAACAGTTTCTCACCACCAACTGATGGATGCCCAGCCAGTTCCCAAGCAGCAGCCTCCCAGCCAGGCTTCCCCCTAGTTTTGTTGCTGAGCATGACACCATATGGGGCGGGATATCCCTTAGGTCAGTTGGGGTCAGCTGTCCCAGCTGTGTTCTTTTCCAAAATCATGCATTCCCCAAGCCCACTGTCTGGTGGAGTGGGGAGCAAAAAGGCCTTGACTCTGTGCAAGCTCTGCTGAGCAATGACAGAAACATCTCAGTGTCATCAACACTGTTTCCAGCACAAATCCCCATACTAAGTGCCAGTCCAGTCATTTCTTGAGCACTTCCAGGGATGGTGAGTCCACCACTTCCCTGGGCAGCCTGTCCCATTGCTTAACCACCCTTTCAGGGAAGAAATTAACTCTATCCCAGCCAAAACATGCACAGTGACAGAGTTTCATAGTGTGATGGTGCCAAATTACCTTTGATTAAATTATAACCACTAAAGATCTAGCTTTCTTAGCAAAAAAATTTGGCTATGTTATTCTCGCTCTGGTAATTTGCAGAATTTTAACTTGTTTTTCCAAGAAGATTCAACCTCAGTCTGCATTTTGTTCATCTAATCTACATATGTCAATGAGAAACACATTTTTGTTTGTTTGTACCTCTACTCTGGATTTCAGCATTACAGAATATCAGTCTTACAACACTTTTTTTTTTTAATTTGCTAAACTCCACATAAATATTTATTATCCCAAAGCTGGGCCACTCTCCCTTGAAACAGAAATGGGTCATTCTGCAGAGGCAGTGGGTGTTTTTTATCCATTTCTGTCATGCTATTTATTAAAACTAAGTGGGCCTAAGCTATTGCCCACTCAAACACTGGTATGTAATTGACCCAGCTGTCAGAACCCCATGACATCATGTCAGTGCTTTCTGTGCTCTGTAATTTTGAGAACTGGTGTAATAGAAATTGCTCCAGTGAAATGTTCAGTATCATCAAACCTGCTGAAGTCATGGACAATTGAAAGCACTCCACAATTCACAGGAGGCCTTCAGGACTTCCTTCACATTGCTTCTAAGAGAAGGTAGGCACTCATGTCATAAATAAGCTATTTGCCACCTAGCTTTCATTTAATGCAGAGGAAATCTATAGGGAGAATTTTCAGCACTGTGGGACCCAATCCAGACAAAATAGCTGAGAAGAAAGGATTGCATTCCTCCTCTCCCACTGCCTTAATATTTATATATTTGTAATTCTTATCATGTTGTCAATACTTCTACTTGCATTGTGAGGCCCAGGATAAAAGCCCTTCTGTACTTTAGAAAAGGGATTTTAAGACTGGTCTCACATTTTTACAGGACTTTCTTAATGACTGCTCTTAATTGCTTGTATGAACAACGTCTCTCCTGAGATCTGGCAAAGTTAGCCCTTGGGTAAATATACTTCAATATTCTTTGGACTGAAGACACAAGGGCAACTTCATCTCCTTGTTAGAATATTCAGCCTTGCAATTACACTGAACGCAATCAATGACGTCCCTGTGTCCACATAAACAGCCACGTCGTCTAAATTTGGATCCCATTTCGAAACTTGCAATTCAGTCTCATCACTAACTGTTTTCTATAGCAACACTCCCTAGCAACACTTCTGTTTTGGTGTCGTGTCTTAAGCAACCTGAGGATGGCCTTTTCAGTTCAGATCACTTAATTTTTGCTTAGGTGCAAAGTCTTCAGAGAAATTCCATAACGAACAGTAATAGTTCACAAAGGAAATCCCTGCCTAAGCCTACATTGACAAATGTTGATTTACACTCATGAGCTTCTTTTTTTAAAAAATCTCATTCTAAAACTCAATGCCTCAGCGATAGTATTATGTTTTGCTTTCTATATTTACTTTCAGGCTCTGGATCTAAACAATACTTTGTCTAAGGACTCCACCAGTAAATTACAGACTGTGAAAGAAAATGGATATTCTGTACATCTTAAAAAACATAGGGACAGGCTTGAGACAAGCTTAAGTACATAAAAATGTCTTTGCATAATCTGTAGCTGATGGTGTGCAAGAGACTCCAGGGATTTAAGTGACTTTCAGGGAAACACAAAAAGAAACAAAAGGAGAAGGAAACTCTCACTCACTCTGTTGGCAATCACTTTCAATGAGAAAGATTGCAAAAGAGACATAATCTTTAGGATGTGCAAATGCAAGACAACAAGAACAGCAGCACAAAGGCAGCAGGAGCAAAGCACTGCAGTGGCAGCTTCGGGGTGCCGAGGTGACAGCTTACCCCACTGCCAGTGAAAGGCAGCCTGCAGCACCACGGGGCGAGGGAGGCAGAGTTGCAAGGGGAAGCCCCTGGTTATCTCAAAGGTTCAGGCACTTGAGGAGCTCAGAAGGGGACCTGACAGTGGCATTTCAGTTGGCAATGAGTACTCTTTTTTGCATCACTGCTGGATGTGACTGGTACCTGACCTGAGACAGCCTTACTGGCTTTTCCTACGGCTGACAGAGATTCCCTAGCAAGAGTTTACAGGTAGCACTGATGTAAGCAAGATCCATACCAAGTTACACTAATTGATCTGGCTTGCAGTGGCACACAGAGGCTTAGCAGGATCAGAACCCTCTATTAGTATGTGCTGAACGAGGTATAAGTGAAGATGTCCCTTCTCATTTTAGGGGCCTTTAAAGGTTCTTTTCAGCTCAAACTGTTCTGTGATTCTGTGAGAAGACAGAAACTTGTCCAACATAGACTAGAAGAAAAGAAATTTATTTAGTTCCACAACTTAGTTATTAAAGATCAGCTGTAGCTTATCTATATATATAGTTATTAATATATGCGTTCTTCCCTTCCCAGATGTACAAATTATGTGCAGTGCTCCTAAATTGCAGTTGCAAATATTTGCATGCACATGCACAACTTCCTGCATTAGTCAATGTCACGTTTCCTCAGAGCTAGGCTAGAAGCTTTTGTTTGAAATGTCGATTCAGTGAAGGTGTGAAAATCTATGAACTGACTGGAAATAGTGTACCTGCCTACAATGATCACAAGTTTTGTTAACAGCTCACTGAAATCAATGGATTGTTACAGTTCTTTTTTTTGCCTTTAGCAAAACCCCAACCACAGCCGAGTGAGAGATTTCTGCATTTGCAATGTGTTGATTCCATTTCACTGGTCACAGCAAATTAAAAATGTATTTATGAATTTTATTTAAAGGATAAAATCAATAATTACTCAGACTCTCAGCCTCTTCAGTGAATTGTCAGGATTATTTTGGAAGATTATTACATTGGCAGGAGTACTTAGCAAATCTATCAAAAATATGCGCAGAGCTTTCTCACCACAATTTATTTTTTAAAACAGATGCCAGATTTTTCCTCTTATAGTCATATCCAGATGTCTAAATTTAGAAATAAAAGCTCTGCATATCCTGTGTCTTCTGTAAAAGGAAAGGGGAGGTAAAAAGAGCCTTTTTTGTGTGTGTTTTTGTTTTTTAAAGTCAAGGCAGCCTGCCACCAACAGTACCTAAATATGGCTTTAGGAGTTGAAAAGACCATCACCATGAGGAGAGAGACTGGTTTCAACAACAAAGTACACATATGTCTGCTATTCAGAACTGTAGGGTTCCGGTCCCAGCTTTAGCAATCAGTGAGTGAGTCTGGCAAGGTATCCTCCATGCAAAACCTGAGGTACCTTTTTCTAAAAGAAACAAGCAGCAGATGACAGGCATTTCTCTATGACCTATAATAAGCTGTCCAGTTACTTTTCCATCTCCATCAAACCAGCACTTTTTTATAGGCTTACTGCTAAACCTGTGATTTAGGTCTCATGGAAGAGATTGGGAAGCAAATAGTCTATAATGTCATCAGATTAAATGTACTAAGGTGTCTTTTAGACAGACACTTTGCAGTAACACCTTTTTTTTTTTTTTACTTACTAAAGGTCATAAAAGTCTAAGAAGGTAGAGTTAAAATTTCTGAAACATTCAGTTAGTTGCATGCAAATGGAACAGAAAAATAGCCTTGTATAAGGGAAACAAAAGCTATCTTGTAACTTCATGATAAATATATTTTCTTTCAACAGTATATTCAGCATAGATCAATGACAGTTGTAATTATGTAAATTATTTCTATAACATATAATATTGGAATTTGTCATCTGAGTGAAAAAAGGAAAATTGAACTTCTTTTTCCAACAGCAGAGCTAACATATTCTTATCTAGACTGTCAGTGGTAACTTGGAGCCCTCTAGCTCACAGTTCTTTTGTGATATTTTGAAGTCTATTACAGCACTGCTAATTGTGTTTGGAAGCATTGATTTTAGGAAAGAGATGGAGTGTACTACATTAGAAAGCATTTGAGCCTTGGCAAAAATATACTGCATATAGTGGAAAGGAAGTAAAGATTGACTTGTACTTGTACCCCATGGAGAAAGCATAAACACTTGTTAATTATAGAGGAAGCTAACCACCGAGGTAGCTGGGGACACAAATTCATATTTTCAAACAAAGAAAACAAAACATTTGCTTATACTACCCAGCAGAGAAAGGGCTGCACAGATCTCTCTGCAGTAATGGGCTATCTCCCCAGGGCAGACACAGATAGCAGCCCAGAGCCATTTGGAGATGCCAGAATGAGAAAGGTGAATTGACCAGAAAAGTGTAACCTTGTCTTCTCATGGCCAGCACCTCAGCTACCCCTCACAGCACCACAGTGAGGCCACACTGACACAGCCTGGCTCTGCCAGCAGACTCATGAGGTGCTAAGGTTCCCTTCAGCCCTCGTACCTCTTATTGTCCTCCCCAATTAGAGAGTCAGAGTCAAATGGAACATGGGTGGGCAAGGAAAGCTTTTCAACAAGCCTTAACCTGTGGTCACAGGAGGACTAGGGAACTCATTCAGTGCTGTTCATCCACCATGCACAGTGCAAAGGCCATTGCCCTCATGTCAGCCAGGATATTCCTTTGGGCAGCTTGTGCTCCCAGACCTTCCTCACCCATGAAAAGTCCTGGGGCTGTTGCAAGCCCCAAGGGCTCTGCCCATAGAATGGCCTTGAGCACCCATCCCATTGGATTGTGAGCATGCTCGTGTGCCTGGCTAGCCCAAACCAAGCACCCAAGCAGCCCTCACAGGAGGGCAAGGACCCTGCAGGGCTCATACCCACACTGTACCCAGTAAATCACATGGATGAGGCCACTGTGTCTCGGAGGGGAGGAAGGTTTAGCATATGACCACAAGTGCCCACTGGCCCCTGAGGCAGAAGAAGACCCAGGGACGCTGTGCTTGCTACAACAGGCACGGGGACATAGTAGGCTGAATTTGAGCTCCGCTTCAGAAAAAGGAACAATAGCAACACCTTGACCTCTTCCCCCATTCATTACTTTAAAGCTGCTGAAAAAAACCCAAGAAGTAGACATTAATCCAATTTCTATCCAAGCAGAGAAAAAAAAAATAAAATCATTACTTCCAGTTCTGTGCTCTGCATATGCAGTTGTTTTTTCATGGGATTTTTACTTGTAAGAGAAAATTCATAAGAATACAAAGCAGCTTGTCTGATAGCTGCTGAAATGCTGTATTTAGTGACAACCCATACGGCTAAGTTAGAGGCAGGAGATGGAAGAGACTCTGCTGTGCCTCCTTGATTGTAATTGGAATATAAATAACTGTTTGCTCTAGTCAGATACATTCTGCACAGTGGACATAAATTAAGATCAAAAAAATAGAAGGCTTTGAACACATGAGGAACAAATGCTCGCCTGGTACTTCTACAACAGTAAAAGAAGGGATTGAAATCAAACTCTGTGACAAATTATTCTTTGTTGTTGTACATGCTCAGTGAAAATATGGGAAGAGGTAGAGCTCTCAGGCTCAATGCACAGATGTCTTTGTATGGTTATTTGTTTTCTTATTTGTATTATTCACAAAGGATTTTAGTGCATAAGATTAGTGCAGCTAAACACAGCAAAGCCTTGCTGCATTAGCACATGACTTAGCAGGCTATCTGGGCTGCAGCTGGAGTGGGTCTGATGAACTGGGTGAGTGAAAACCCATTGCAGTAGCTTATAGTGAGGCTGGTATGGTGGAATGGACAAACCCCACAATGCATTAGCTTGGCACAACACCAGAGAAATTACATCAGCGAAATTAGTCTGTTTTAGATCTATGTTCAGAATAAGCCAGGCTGGGCAGTTGAGTTTAGGCAGCAAGAAATGTATTCCCCAGATCCCAGTTTTTATTAAAAAAAAAAAATCTGTATACCAGTTGATTGAAAAAGGGATGGGAGGGGGGAGTAGAGACAGGAGAGAGAGATGAAGGGAATGAGGGAAATAAAGAAAGGTCAAATACTAAAGAAAAAAGTTTTCAGCAGCTTACACAGATGGAAAGGATGCAAAGGTTTACTCTCAGTCCAGCTGATAAATGATATCTAGAAAGGGAAATGTAACAGGAGTGGAAAGATTATGAGTCGAAATACAAGGGCACTGTTAATAATTCATTTCATTGCCCTGTGTCTTGTTTCCAAATTGTGAACCCTTGTCTTAACCTTCGCTTTGACAGAATAAAGAAAACTGATTTATCTGTAAGGCTCATCTATTAAAAAAGCCAACTCTGAATGAGACAAGTAAAAAGGTTTCCCATTCTTCTGAGCAGTGATTTGAACAGAATGAATAGGCAAACTCACAGAGGGCCTTTCATACAGCAAGCCTTAGGAAAGCCTAGAAAATTGGGGCACACATTTCACACTCCTCTACAAAGGCCTGTTTTGGTCTGGGAACACTGACAACCATGCTGTCAAGATAAATTCCTTTTGGCAGACGATAGCCAACACAGACCTGAAGAGACACATAATATCTATGAACCTCAGAATTAAACACTCTCAATATCAATCTGAAACAGAATTCTGAGCTACAGCCAGGTGAAATTGAGCAAACCCCAGCTAACTGCAAGCATCTGCAGGAAATAAGGGCCACAAATCACCCATCCAGTTTGTTACACCTATCACCAGTGTCATACCAGCTCCCCACCATAACTTCTTATGTGAACATCATTCAGCATGGGTTCATTACCTTTCAAACCACAAGTGACTGCTTACTACGAGTACAGAGATGATAATATGTTTTTTAATAACAGAACTCTATAAAATCAGTAATGAGATAGAAGTGAGGCGAAAGTTAGTGATGTTCTCTACTGACACTAAGGAGAAGCTTGTATGGACAGTATCACCTCTTCAGTACAGCATATCTGAAGCATCCAGCCAGATTCTGTGAGACATTGGAATGTTATGGTTAATGGCTTAAACATTGCTATGGAGGACTTTTTGCCCATTATAGCAAAACTGTCTAAAGAAGCCATGACCATCAAAGCCCACCCCTCCCTGAATATGCCTCGGACTGGATCTTTGGACTCCAAGTTAAGCCAACTTAGGGAACTTGAGATGAAATAAAGGTGACACCATTGGGATCCATGGAGTGGTGATATTTTCTGCTTAATCTGCCTCTGTCACTCTCTTTCTCTCCCCCCTCACTTTCGTTATTTCTTTCTATCTCTCTCTCCACCTCACAGTTACTGTTAAATAAAATCCATACTACTGACTTCAGCATATGGTCTCCTTTGCACCTTAATTTGGACAGAGGCACCTCTCTAATAATTTTAATAACCAGATCATTATAGATTCTCAGATGACCTTGAAGTGCTAGGTTTACTGACAAGGTGTTAAGAGTAGGGAACTGTGCAGGGGTGGTCTCTGTGAGAAAAAACAGGAGCTGCACCTGTGTCCCAGCCAGCTGCAGGATGGACCCAGACACAGCTGAACCAGAGATACTGATGGCATCTCTCTGATAAAATGTTTAGGGAAGGGTAAAAAATGACACACAGCAGCTGTGAGAATAGAAGTGAGAAAAAAATGGGGGTGAAAAAGCTCTGCAGACACCAGGGTCAGGGGAGAAGGAGGGGAAGTAGATGCTCCAGAGAGTCTCCTGTAACCCACATAGATAACCACAGGTGTCACCCTGCAGCTCATGGAGTTGACAGTAGAGCAGACATCCACCTGCAGCCCATAGAGCCCCACACCTCGGCAGGTGGACACACCCTGA
Organism: Corvus cornix cornix; assembly: GCF_000738735.6. Taxonomy (NCBI): domain Eukaryota; kingdom Metazoa; phylum Chordata; class Aves; order Passeriformes; family Corvidae; genus Corvus; species Corvus cornix. The sequence goes on along the minus strand of NC_046332.1, from coordinate 100,364,536 downwards.
AGGAAGCTTCAGCCTGTGGAAAGTGCATGCTGGAGCAGCTTTTCTGGCAAGACCTGAGGCCCATGTGAGAGCTCACTCTGGAACAGTCCATTTCTGACAGACTGCACCCCGTGCAAAGGACCCACACTGGAGCAGTTCATGAAGGACTGTAGCCCATTGGAGGGACCCCACACAGAGCAGCAGAACAGCATGAGGAAGAAGGAGTGGCAGAGGTAAACTGCTATGAAAGGACCACAATGCCCCAATCCCCATTCCCCTGCACTGCTCTGAGGGAAGGAGGTAGAAGAATTGAAAATGAAGCAGTGAAGTAGAGTCTCTGAAGAAGCAGGAGAAATTTTATTTTTGTTTCTCACTATCCTACTTAACTGTCTATTTCTAGCTGGCACTAAATTAAATCAAACTTCCCCAGGCTGAGTCTGGCTTTTGTGACACCGGTTGGTAAGTGATCTCCCTGTCCTCCTTGAAACCCACAAGCTTTTTTGTATTAATTTGTCCCCTTGTCCATTTGAGTAGGGGGAGTGAGAGAATGGTTGGGTGGGCACTTCGCAGCTGTCCAAGGTTGAATTCTACCCCACATTTCTAATATAAGAACAGAAAAGAAAATAGCGGTTTGGGTTGGTTTTATTTTTAAATATTAACTAAGTCATAATTTAAAATTTGGTAAGAGCAGGGAAAACTGTGTGACTTGTAGTACAACACAGTAGTGACTTGGTTCTCCAAGTTAATTCTGACTGTGCTCTTTCAACAGGCCAGGAAAGTCATCCATTCTTTGGGATATCACACAGGGAAATGAGTTTAGGCTGAGTTTAAGGACCCACCAGAAGTTACTGCTGTTGAACAAAAATAAAGCTAGCAATATATTCTCTTGATTCTAGAAATGACTTAATGGTAAAGCTTCAGAAATTGCAGCTGGGGACAGGGGTGGTTATTATTTCCCTCTGCATTACAGCAAGAGTGTTATGAAAGCTAGGAGCTTTGCCCAGAGGAAGGACTTAGCTTTCAAGTGAACTCCATAGGTTCAGGGAATTTGAACTGAGTGTAATATTTGATGCATTAATTGCAGCACTTGTCAATGTAATGTTTTTAGTGCATGATGATGTCTTCATTAATCATGATGATAGTATGTGTATAAAAGCCAAAATGGAAAGAAAAGCTGAAGAGATCAGATTGCAATTACTTTTAGCCCCCCCAAAGGAGGGAAGAGCTTGGTAACTGGGGCTTTAGGGCCATGTCCTAATTTTAGATGTGGCTTTTGAGTTCCTGCTACCATTGTCTTTCACAAGTGTGCTTCCAAAGTTACATTGTGCACCTCTGCCTACTTTTTCATACTTGGTAGCCATACAGATGGCAATTGAGTTAAAATTAATTTGAGTTTTTAAACAGAAGGGAGGCTGAGTCTTTTCTTCCTCCAACAGAAATATGATCAAGTTTTTCTATTTCACTTTGTCCTACAAACAGGAGATATCCATAAATTATAGCAGCATAAAGGCTTGGCCTTTTCACATCCTGATAAAGCAGTCGTTTGAAGAATGTTTTTCATTTCTTCAGCCCATTGAAGATATGCTCTGCTTTTCCCAATGGGTTCTTTGACTCTTCAAACTCACTCTTTCCATTTAGTTGCTTACCTAATATGACATTGATATTTCCATTTATCTCATTTGTGGTAAGTGAAAGGTCTTGTCAATAGGGATTTGGCACATCTAAAAGTTTCAGTAAGAATTCTTTTCCTTTTTAATGAAATAGTTTCCTAATACTCAGTCTTTTAAGAGTGTCACGTTGAGCTGACAAGAAATTGTTTCTTTTAAAGGTTTCAGAGACTTTTCCCAAGGTAGCTACAACTCAATCAACATAGAAAATGGTCTTACAAAATATTTTTGTAATTTCAAAGGGCTGGAGGTCTCAGTAGCTCCTTGCTGTGATGTGAAGAGGTGACTCAGAACCTGTAGCTGGAGTGTGCCAGATTTAATTATAAAAGAAGTCACTGTAGGTCAGCAAAATCCTCTTAAAGGTTAGCTTGTTCCAATATGCTTTTTATGAGGTACTGCAACTGAAATACAACATCTTCAAAAGGCTTGAGAAGGAAGTTGCCTGCTCAAGTGAGCAGGAGCCATGTTACAGGGAAACATGCTGCAGTAAAAGCAGGGAGGCGATTAAGCCTCTGTGTTCAGCACCATCCTGGGAAAGGTCACCACCTGGTGCCATTTGGCAGTCCCAGGAGAACGAACACTTGCATGGAAGCTACTGCTGACTTTCTGGGAGCAGTGGAGGCTGCCGACAGTGACCTTGGGCACAGCTGCAGTGGTTCGTGTCTCTCAGGGAAAACGGCCACATCATCTCCATCCACACCCAACAGAGGAGGTGTCCCAAGGCAAAGATCAGAGGGGAGCAAAGAGCCAGGAAAATGGGAGGGTTTCATGAGCACCCCAGGGAAAGGGCAGCTTCCTCACATACCCCAAAGTGACTTTTCATGTCCTGTGTTGTGACCTTAAAGACATTGTCACTATAGCCAAAAAGATTTACTAAAAGATTTGATGATCTAGTTAAGATTATATTCTCAGGGAAAAAATCTGCTATTCATCATACTTCAAAATACTTTGTAGCACTTTACTGAATAATAAAGTGTGGAAGAGCTCTTACTTTGATTGCACAGGCATCAAATTGAGGCACAGGAAGACCTAATGACCTTAAACAAAGGAATCTGTTTAGGATCTTACCTGCTTCGTGTGCCAATGCCTTGATGCATGCCCCACTCTCCCAGCTGCAATGGAGCCATTTCCCTGTATAAGAGCAGAAGCAGTTTTTCCTTTGTCCTTTGTAGGAATTTATTTCCACAGCCAGACACAGAAGAGACCTAGAAGCCTAGGGGATAATTAATTTGTATAACTTCATGGCCCTAATAAGATGTTTCACCAGGCGTAAATTATTGCACCATGCATTTCTAGACTTCATTTACAAAGTACAGACCTAGTGATGATTTTAGCACACTGTACTAGTCCAGCTCTCATTCAGAACTCCTCCTCCTCTATTAGGAAAACCCTCAAGGAGAAAAATTTTCACCTTCTTATGACATAAATTATCTTTCTCTTGGAGGCAAAAGGAGAAGAAAATTCAACTATCTTGACACTTTTGTAAATACATATTCATTAACAAAATGAAATCAACTGAGACTATGGGGCTACATGAGCAAATGATCTTTGGTCTGAAAATCAGGTGTGAAAAATGCAGAAAATAAATCAGGGATGACTTTGAACATTTGGTGTTATATGTCAGAAGCTGAGAACCCACCACATCCCAAGCAGTGCCAGAAACCACAGAGAAGGTTGGTGACACTGCTCCCATCAGACCCAGGTTCTCATCACACAAAGGAAAGGGGAGTCCAGAAGATGCTAGTCAAAATGGAGAAAGTTTGAGGCACCTATGTTTTTCTGGGGGATGATGAGGAAGCTGGAAAGGGTTGTGAGGAGTGTTTTTTCTTTCTTTTTTTTTTTTTTTTTTTTTTTTTTTTTTTTTTTTTTTTTTTTTTTTTTTAGTTCTTGGTAATAGTGGTGGTGGTAATGATGACACAGATGATTTTTTTGTTCGTATATTTTTTCCTGGGGAAAAAGATAGAAACTAGTCTGGCACCTGTGAGGCAACAGTTAGACATAAATGATAGACAAAATCACCATTTTCTCTGCCCACTCTTTCTAAGATGAAAGAGGAACTATCATTGGATCTTTATTGTGATATAAAAACATGCCTTATAGCTGATCTGACAGATGGTACTGCCGCAGCAGAGTAGTTAAACTGGCTGTGCTTATACAAACAGTCAGACATTGCAAATGGTCTTTTGCATTCTTCCAACACACACAGACTGCTTCTTCTTTGATAAACTCATATGCTAAAATATAATGTATGTCAATTTGCTGTCTGCATGTTCCATCTAATCAAATTTGGGAATAATGGCAAGTGCTTTCCACTCAAGATAACTGAAATACCTTCATCCACTCTATGCTACAGCTCACAGAAACAGACCAGACTATTTCTGAGGGATCTTTGTTCATATTCTGAGAAAAGGGCATGGTGAGACATTTGGCAAACTGGAATACTTTGTACATGTTGGTATTGAGTCAGTGAGGAGAACAGGAACAATCTGTTTTATTATGTCCCCATTTTCTCATTAGTGGCCAGATGCTGTCCAGAGATGTACCCAGACAGTTCTTATTGAAACTAAGATGGGCCACCTGCATCCAGAGGTGGATGATCTTCCACCCCTTATGAAATCGTGGAACAAGAGAAAAGGAGCCATATCTGAGTATAACAAGCCTTGTGTGGGAAGAGTCTTAATCCAGATTGTTTTAATTCAAAAGTTACAGAATTAGACGGAGTTGCCTAATTTGCTCTGGGCTTGCTTGAATGTTGGAAATGTCTTAGAAATACATGTGCTACTTATGCACATGTCCCTGTAATGGTTGGCTGCTTACATCAATATTTCATCAAAGCTAAAGCATCACTCACCCAAAGAAAGAGAAGTAAAAATAACCAAAACAAACCAACCAAAAAAAAAAAAAGCTCACCAAAAACAAAAGTTACATCCCTTCTTTTTGAGTGCCGAGCAGGCAATGTTGCTACTTTCCACTTGTATTCCTACTTCTTTCCAGATGCAAAAATAAAAGAAAAAAGAAAAGAAAAAGAAGCATTTGTGAGGGGGTCCCCATCGGGCAGGATTGGCTCCCTGAGCATCCCAGCAGTGTCAACTCTGTTCTCAAGCAGTGAAATTTTCTCACTCCTCTTTTAACACTTCCTGCAGTCTCTCAAGACTTATTCAGCACAGGTAGGATTTAATCAAACAAATCCCCTTACTCATTTGTCTTTCACAGGAGGATTATTTCCCAAGTATTTCCCTCCTTGCCACAGACTTTTCTGTTCCCAAACATGAGCAGCAAGGCAGACTCACCACCATAGTTACCTTCCCTTTCCCTAGGACTGCACAGCTTCCTGAAGTTACCTGGCTTGTATGTTCAGATGATTTTTGGTCATTTTTCCTGACAATGTGAAGTATCTTTTTCAATGGGTATCAATAAATAACAGAGCCACTTGCAGACCCACATGGATACTTAACCTTTCCAAAAATGCCACCTTCTTCCTTTCATGTAAAGTACTTTAAGCTAACCTGAAAATAGATGGATAATCAAAACCAAGCAGTATTATTTTTTTGGTCCTGTAAACTGCTGCTTTGTGATCTACCTGGAGTTAAGACAGAAGCATTAATTAAGTTTTGCTCTGTGACAGAATACAGAAGGCCAAGAAAAGTTAAGAGGGAGAGCCCTGAATAGCAGGTGGATGCAGACCAGCTGGTTAGCAGGAGTCCCTAGTGCATGCATACAAATAGAGTCTTTTGAATACTTTTAGGGCAAAAGTGTTTACAACCTGAAAAGCATCACTTTCTGCATTTGAAGAATCATGAGATTTATATTATCCATTATATTAAGACACAGCCTAAGGAACAGCCACTAGAGAAAACAGAGGGAAAAGACATGAACTGAAATATCCCTCTGGAAATCACACTATTAATGTAAATGTCAGAGGTGATGTTTGTTCCACATGATTTCTCCAAACAATGTACGATTATGGTAAGGATTCTCAAGATAAAGCTTCTATTTTATTTCTTTTAGCATTTTTGTGCCCTCTCTAAAATCATTCATTACACTATGTATAAATGTTTGAATGCGATATGTTCTGTGATGTTCCACTTTATTTTGAACTTTATTACAACTACACCTGATTCTGTCTAATTTTCCAGGGAAACCAGAAAGAATTATTAAAAAATCCTGTTTCTATGAAATAAGATAGAGTTATTTGTAAAGAAATACAAAAGCCCCTGCAGAGAATAGCTTTCAATAAACCTGTTATACAACATGCAGAGACTGCCTTTGGAAGCAGAGCACTGGTGTAGCAGAGAACTTGGACTGCAACCATAGCAAGGTATCTTCTTTAAGCCTTTTCCAAATGTGGCAGGAATATAAACCTCAACATGACAGAGAGAAGGTACAGTACATAAACAAGAAATTTAAAAGAAAGATGTGACTCACTTGATGCCTTTGAAATTATACTAAGCGTAATCAGTCTTCCAAAACTGAATACCATAGCTAACTGATAAAACCTAGAGGCCTTTTGTGAATGTGAGATCTGCCTGCCATCAGATACAGCTTTCAACAGTACATGCCAAATGAAATCCAATATCATTTCTCAAAGGAATGAGAAATAATGCCACTATAGCATCTTCTGCAAACTAATATAAATCAATACAATGGAAAAATACTAAAGAAGCCAGAGATGGTGTCCTTCAATACATGCTCTAGAAAAATGTCATGTACTATGCAGGATTAAAAACCTATTTCTGGTATCTGGACTTCTTTATTAAATAGATTAAATATTAAATAGAGACATCTCGTCTCTAGACTTTCCTCCCAAAGGCCTGGCACAACAACTCTTCATCATGAGAACAGGGCAGCAAGAGAGTAATAGAGTAGCAACGGAGTAACATGATGCAAGCAGCCCTTTTTCAGCGGGATGACTCCTCAGTAACCAATATATTTCAGCCAGTGTTACAATCCAGTAGCAGTTCTCACTGGAAGTGGAAGAAATCAAAAGAACAGAAATGTGTTTTATGTGAGTATGTCCATTTCCCAACAGCACCGTTACTTTACTTATCTGAAAGAGTGTCTGGGCTTAGCAGTCTATGAAGTGGATCACTTCCTTTGCTTGTGGCTGTACCTCAGAGGAAAGGCAATGCTATATTTCTTCTGTTTGAATAGTAGTTCTTAGAGAGGCCAGATAAGTCTCTAACCAGCATAAAACTTGGCACTTTGCCACAATGCCAAGAGCCTAAGTGTTAATGCTGCTACAAGCACTCATAGCTTCCTTCGACTTTATGTGCAGTAAAGAAATTCAGGGTAAGGGAGCATTGAACACAAAAATATATGGAAAGATAATTTACCTTAGTACAAAGAGGGAGAGAAAGCCAAGCTGCTGGCATGGCTGTGAAGAGGGTTCCCTCTGACAGGATCAGAACCTGCCCCTGCTATAAGACACTGCCAATCCAAAACACCTGGGAAGTAACCAGCCATCTCCCTTCCTGCTTGCCAGGCCTGCATCCTTGAAATAGTTCCAATGGGGTTCTTCTGAGCCAGAAAAATACTCTTTAAGGAGTGTTTAACCAATTTAAAAGACCTGGAGATTAAACAAGTGCTGTTTAATTAAAATGCTGAAGCAATTTTGATGAGAAATGCTACTAAAACAGCACTTAGAGTTGTCGCAGACTGAGAAGCGATTAGCATACTTGTACTAAAAGAAAGGTATGCTTCCAATAATGCCCTGAGTATTATTATAGTTGAGTTCCACTTGTACTGAAATTAAAAGTGTGCTCACTCTTCCTCATCAACTGATTTAAGCGTTTTAAAATTTATATGGATGTGTGGTTAGCAGCAGTGTTCCACGTTTGGGAGTACTTGAGCAAGGCAAGCTTGACAGAGTGCTGGAGAAATACATAGCAAAAAGTGAATGAAAAACAAACAAATAAACATTTCTTAAAATGGCGAGTTTCAGTCACTTGTTTTGGTTGCACATGGGATTAATTGATTTGGTTGCACCATGGCTCTCATTGTGACCAAAGTGTATCAGCTACACAGTGGGTGCACACCTGGAGGGAAAAGAGGGCACAATTCAGTGCTCGCTAAGGGAAGGGATCACACTTTAAAAGCACACTGTGAACATGAAAGGTCATTCAAACTTTTAACTTGAGCTCTTTAATATGAGCTAGGTAGTATGTGAGTCAGATTAGCATTCAGTGCAGCTGCCTCTCATCCTCCTATCATCAATTCACACCCAGCCTCTTAATGCTGAAGGAAGAAAGACAAATGTTTTGATGCAATCTTCTCCAGCAAGGGCTTTGGGAAAAATGCTTTGAGCATCTAAAAAAAAAAAAAAAATGGAGCACAGTAGAAAATTCAGAAGGAGCTCCAATTTTTCTAAGGAAGTAATTTAATAATATCAGTGAATGTGAACTGTGAGGGACTGAATGTTCAAGAAGTCTGCAGCAGTGGGAAGGAGAAGGAAGATAACAAGGAAGGCAGTGGACTGTGGAAAACCAAAGGGAGGACATGAAGGTATTAGAGACCCCTTATCTCTGGCATTACTCAGCCTTCTTACAGCCCCTCTGTGTGCGGGCTCATCCAAACTCCTTCAGCTCCTTCTCAATGAGCTCTTCACCTTCAAACACCTCCACTCCACATTATGCAATACCCCAAATCATGCCAGACACATCCTCAATTTCATACTGAAAAAATATCTCTCCAATAGACTGCAATACAGACTTCAGACTACACTTCAGATATTTTGAAGTCAATCCACCTCCCCAGCACAAAAGGTAAATTATGTCTATGGGACACTACCCGTATCCCAAAGGAAACCCGGGATAGGTATGATTACAGGCAGTTCATTCCCCCAGTGAAAAACTCCAAGCTGTATGAATATAAGACAGGTCATTCCACATGGCATTGTCATCAGGAATAGCTCCCTGCCCCCTTTATTTCCCAGAATTGATAGAGCATTAATGGTAAACTCCTCTCCCTGTCCCCAGGGCACATTGCCATCTGGAGAGATCCTGCCCTTCACAGGCTGGACCCAGAGCAGGTATGGAAGGTCTCCCCAGTGAAGGAGTAGAACTGAAACCATAGAGATGTAAACCTCCAGCCAAATGACCAGGACTGACTCAAGGGGACTGACCTGGAAAGAGAAGACAGGTAATTTCCATAATCTCTTTAGCTATCATCAAAGCTGAACTGGGGGTAATCTCATCCCCTTTGGTAGAACTATTAGAAACAGCCCTGGTTCCTCAGCTACTTCCCAAACTGCCTCCAGCAAGTTGACATCTCTCTATGGGAGATTAGGACATTGTAACATGTGAGCATTTGAAGCTTTCTCGTATCTCAAGAAAGACTAATGGGAAGGGGGTGCAAGGGTGGAGAAAGCAAGGTCCAAAGGAGGATAAATTTGAAAAAAAAAAAAAGATAAAAAGATGTAGAAAAAGAAAGTTTAGGCCCACATTCATGCTCAGAAAAGGATGCTTACCTTAAATCTTGCCTTTCAGCTACACCTGCTATGGTTCCTTCCCCAGACAAGGACTACACATTGCATATTTCCTGTTATCCCATGTGCCTGCCAAACATTAGCAGAGGAAAACACATCTAAGCCCTGATGCACATGGTTCTGCAAGGCCTTCATCCAATTCTATTCCTCCAAACATAGAAATGCTCATAGACAGAATTCCCTGTGACCATCAAAACCTTGCGTGAGGCTGGTTCTTGGGTAAATTTGTTTAAAAAAATAAAATCTGTGTTAATTTAATCATTGAAAGTTAAACTGCTTGATCTTCATCTTGTCTAAAAAACACATGACAATAAAGGGAGGCAAAAACCAAAGTGCAAATCAAAACCTAACCTGGCCAAACACAGGGTTAGGTAACAAAGTTGTTGAGGGTTTTAATCAACACTTCAATCTGCATCAAAGATGCACTGGTTTTCCAAAAGACTGCTAAGAAAGTAACCTAACTACATGTCATGTTTCAAAATACACAGAGCAGAACATCTGCCTACCCTATTTTGTATCTGACATTGCAGTCATGTACATAAGAAGTTCATGCAACTTGCAATAATAACAGTAATAATGAGAATTCAACAGGCCATGGTTTGTCGCTTGAATTTTGGTGTAAAAATTCATTATAGAATAACAAAGTCCTCTTTCCTTAACCACTTTGTTGTGCTTCTCCAAAGCTGAGTTTAATAAACTGATCCAATGATATATGATCCAAACACCTTCACTTTATAATTACCAAGTTGCTAGTCTAATCCTGGCTGTGGCAATGTTACAAAAAGAGTGTGAAGGCTTTGTAAACAAATTATTGACTGAACAGGGTTCTGAAGAAGTTATATGAAGAAATATTATTTTTGTTTTAAAATTACTTGGGGATTTTGCTGCTGAACTGAAACGGGCATAGGTAATACTTACTTAACAAAATGTTTAAAAGCATTAGGGTCATATAAAGGGGTATATAAAGCCTAAAAAGGGTATTTTCCACTTGTGAATACAAATGGTAGAAAACATGATAGCAGAAATCAGCAAAAATAGATTAGATTTCACCTGCACAACCAGTCATCCAAAGCCTGATTGAATGTCTGCCTAAAGAAGAAGGCTGGAGTCATTACTGGTTTAAGCTTGCTTTAAGTTGCAGGCATCCATTAGAAAAATGCTATGCTTCAGGAAGGAATAGAATAGTGGGCCACGTCCCTCAGCCCTTTGGAGCCCTTCAATGTAGGACAAAACAAGTCTCCCGGCTAAGACTAATGGTAGTGCTGTGCTAGGGGACTTTTGCACAAAAGCTCAAGGTGAATATAGAAAACAGTGCATTTAAAGCCTGTAAAATCACTAACAAAGAGTAACATGCACTTCTCTATTATATATATAATTGCACTGAGATCACTGAGACAAACAGCCTCTAGGTCAAAAAAGCCAGAAAGGTCAGACAGATCCCAACAACTGAGCTGATCTCCTTAACCAGTCTACAAGCCTAGCTTGAAAGTTCTCTGTTCACAAAAGCTGTCACTGCCAAGAAAAGCACTTTACTGACACTGCTGTCACAGTGCAGCAAGAACATGGTATGTCTGAGAAAGAGTTACTGGGACTGGGCTTCAAGGAACTTGAACTGGCTGTGTTTCTACTGCCAGCTTAAAAAAAAGGCAGTGCCAGGCAGCAATCCCTGGCACCAAGACCAGAAAAAGTGGCAATGGCAAGCTCACAGCCACACTTCCAATGCCTACATAAATTTGGTAGAGCCAGCTGGAAAGGTCCAAAGCAGAGCTGGAGTGAGAGGTAACCATCCCACAGGGATCCAGTGCTCAGGGTCACTCCTTTTGGCACTTTAATTTTACTGTAGAGACATAGCCATCACCATAATACTCCACAATGCAATATCTGGCTAAACAATGTGTGTTATTTGCTTTACGAGCCTTGGAGATGGCCCTTTAGACAACCAGTGTACGAGCTGTAATGTACATCACACAACATTATCCCTCTTCAAAGAGAGAAGAGACTCATTACTTACACTTATTACTGAAGCCTGATCTGAAACCTTTTTTCTTCTTAACTCTGATGTTCCTGTCCAACCTAATGTTACATGGTACTTCTGAAGTCATGACATAAATTAATAATAATGTTCTGTGGCCATAACCTGACTCCCAGCACGCCATTTCCCCCGATACTGTTATGTAAAAACATTTTGTTATTTATAGTTAGGCAACTCCATCCACTTCTACAATTTGAATTAAGAATGGTCTAAATAATTAAACCATTACTGTTCCCCTAATGATCTAATATGTTTCAAGCGTAAACACAAGGGGAATAAAACAGGTCAGTCTTGTTTTCATTGATTTTTAATGAAAAAAACATGAAATATCCTCTAACCTAGTTTGTACCTTCCTTTTTCAGATCAATAAGAAATCAGTAATAGTTTTGCTTTCAGCAAACAGGGATTGTGTTCATTAAAACATTTTGCTGCTCCAACCTTGATCTTACTGAATACATTAAGAAGTAGGTCACTTGGCAGGTCTTTTCTTTTTCTTTTTAATTGAAATCAATGAAGCTGACCTGGCAGGTAAAACTAATTAGATCCTTAAAGAAGTAGTAATATTTTTAATTATGAGATATCTTCTATTCAACTTGCAGTTCTTTCTAAAGGAAATGAGTTTGAAGCCAGTATAAGGGAGAAGTTCCTGAAAAAAAATTCTATGAACTTTGAGGAAGGACTTCAGAGTCAGCCTTTCATAGTGGCATTGCAGCAAAGCTGAGTATGACTCTAGCACCTCTTCTCCATGCATGTAAGCAGAGGAAAATCCACAAACACAAGCAGCAGCTATTCTGCCTCCTGCATTTGGGGATTAAACCTCATGTGACTGAAGTTAATAGTGTCACGTCTATGGACTAGGCAGTCTGTCAGCTCTTGTGTCCTTCAAAATGTCCCAGGTCCCATGAAAAAAACTGCAACTTCTGTATGAGCTTTAAATTGAGTGAATCAGCAGGTAATATATAAATCTGATCATCACAGTGGCAGTGGCTTGTTTTATGTTAACAAAAATAGTCCAACCAGTACTTGTCCATCAAGAAAATTTGTATCAGTCATCTAAATGATCATTTATATATAGAGAAGATAATCAAATGTATGAAAACCATAACAAGCAGGCTAATTCTCAGATCTTGAGGCAATACATGAAATTCATTCAGATCATGAGACACTGAATAAAATTCAGCCTTAAAAAAAATTATCTCATTATCCTTACACAAAAAACTTTCAAGCAGTTCTGTACAAGGACTGAAATGAACTCTGATGTTAGCTTACATTGCTGAATAACTGCAATAGCTTTCTGTCCATTCTGATGCCCTGAAGGAATAAATGCATATAACTCAGTTCAATTTTATGCCTAAAATGTAAACAATCAACATCATCTAATACATTATTTGAAAGTGAAGGGATTTTCACAGTTTTTGAAAAGAGACTGTAATTGCACACTCAGTTATGCAAAATTAGTTCATCTTTCAGGAGAACAGTTATTAGTGGAATGAAAAGCATCGTGCTAAGTAAACAGCTATAATAACATTGGCACAAAATCCAAACACATTTCAAAAATAAATAGTTATGAAAAAATAAAATAAAGATAGCTTATGGCTAATTTTGGAAGTATATTTTTGTTATTAGTTACAAAAAAAAGTCGTAATGTAGATAAAGCAAAGGAAAACACATACACACACACAAAAGGCAGGAATGTGTTCCAAGTAAATACATTATTAAAAATAAGCCAGAAGAAAAACTGTAGAAAATCAGTAATAAGGTAGTTATTATGAAGAGGTTGCAAATACAGTGTACATGTTTTCTGTATTGCGTGACTGAAGAAGAGCATCTCTCTCAAGGAGCTATTTTCCTAGAGCAACATAATTAATATGGGATTTAACAGCAGAATTCAGGCATTCGAATGTAGGTTCTGAGTCACGTAAAACCAAAGGCTGTGTGATATGGAATAGGACCTCTGAGAGTCCATCACCTCTCTGAAGTGGCCCCCAGGCCAGTTGGTAGCCCCAGGAGCATTTCAAATGGCACTTTACAGCTGTGTATGGGCAACTGAAACCAGTGCTGAAAGGTAACATTGAACACTTTGGGAGGGATTTGGCCTAGAGTGTGTGTTTTCTAAATACTAACTGGGTGTCTAACTCCCATTTCAGTCCATGGCAACTTAATCAAGGCGAATGAAGACTCAAGAGTAGCTCATCCTAAATCAGACATCTATGTCTGGATAGCTGATTGTCTCCCAGACTCCAGAGACTGTGATTTCTGTGATTTTACTGGCCATATAAATTAATGGGTAGTATAAAAAAAAGATTGCATACACAGATTGAAACTCTCCACTCTACTGGGATTTTCTTAGTTGGTATTATTGACAAGTTTGTTTGGGGAAGGAAGATGTGGGGAACTGTATCTTTAGAAAGCCTTGACCTAGCCCAGGTGGAAATATCTGTAGTATCCAGAAGGTCATTAGCTCTCATCAGACAACACATCATATTACAAAAAGACCCAGATGTCCAGTTGTATCACACCCCAAAGCTTTCTCTGAAGAAATGCAATTGTTGCTGGCATGGAGCTAATTCAAAGTCTATGAAAGTGCATCAATGTTAGTAATCCAAGAGGAGAAAGGGAAATAAATCTCTAAATACCATACTTAAAATACCACGAAGAGTTATGGCTTCCCATAAATATTTAACCAAAGGCATCATTAATAAATGCCTCTTCATTTCTACTCACATCTGACTCTGTAAGGTTTTATTTTGGAAAATTACATCTACCTACTCCATGGAGGTGGATTGCTCTCCAGTGATCAGTGAATGAACTTGGCAGGCAGTGGTCACTGGGGTATGCCAGAGCTGGGATTGCTCTCTGATGTATGAATCCCCTTACTCAGACAGGGAAGAAGTGCCTAACATGTCCGAAAACACATTGCATAACAAGTCTAAGTCTTTTCTTGGGAGCAAGGATGAAATTCCCACTGAAGGCGGAGTTCTATGGGCATTTGACCATCCAGGGTCAGAAGGTAGCACAAGACTCTCCATAAGGTTGTAGGAAACCTTATGCTTCAGAGTATAAAACTCAGCTACTTAGACTTCTTCACCTGAAGCATTTCTGGTCCCCAGAAATATATCCATTTGTTTTCATACTGCATTTTGTCCCCAGTTGCAATTTTGAAACTCCATGTGACTTGCCTCCCACTTCAGGTGACATCCTGGGCGTGCAAGTGTTTCAACACCTTTCTCAGGCTCCAAAGTGTGGGTTTAAGCAATTCTAGGATTTGACTTCTGAAAATGTATGCCTAATGTGATGCTCTTTATTCACAAATATGCTCCGTTTTCAAAATGACTCAGAGTGCATCAAACAGTTCAATTTCAGATTAGATGACAATGTAGCCTATTATTTGTATTAACAATTAACATTTATTTATGGAAGGCATAGAAGATACAACAAGGTAAAAGACCCTTTATTCTAAAACAAGGCATTAATCTTTTTATTCTTCAAAATGTATTTTTGGGTGTTTTACTGTTTAAGAAATAGTGGAAACCAATTTCTCAGTCTATGCCAATGGGAAATAATCACATTATGTATTCCAGTCTATGAGGAACCCCAAGCTTGTTTCTTGTTTATGCTAGAGTGTCATGGTTTAAAAATGGTATTCTCCACTTAAGTGCTCTCAGTAAAACCACGTGCCATTCACTCCCCACTGCCCCATCCCCTGTAGGTGGCTGGAGGGGAAAATTGGAGGCACAGTAGGCAAAATTCACCAATTGAGATAAGAACAATTTACTGGAAACAGCAATGAGATAAGAAAATGAACAGTACTAGCAACAATATTAATTTTTAAAAGTGTACAAGAGAGAGGCAAGTGATTCACATGCAACCATGTTGAAGAGACTGGTTACCCAACCACTCTCTCCAACATA
Organism: Corvus cornix cornix; assembly: GCF_000738735.6. Lineage (NCBI taxonomy): Eukaryota > Metazoa > Chordata > Aves > Passeriformes > Corvidae > Corvus > Corvus cornix. The sequence continues at coordinate 100,349,464 of NC_046332.1, read as the reverse complement.
TTTACCTGACAGGAAGGAATCCCTTTTCCCGGGAAGAGACTCCTTTCCTCTACCCCTGGCAATGGCATGAGGTGGTATAGAGCAACCTCCAGGTCCTAGCCATGCTCCCTCCTGGCTACTGCAAAAATCAACCCTGTCCTTGCTGGAACCAGGACACAGTGACAGGTACTGCAATAAGTCTACAGAAACTCTGGAAATGACAATGAGAGTTCTGTGACTGCCTTTGTGCTGGAAGATCCTTACCCAAGAACGCTTCGTGTAACAGCCTGTAATGAACTATTCTCCACTTCTTCCTTTCAGCATGCAGATACTTTTGGATCTCTCTGACACGTAACTTTATTAGGGGCATGGCCTGAAACCACGATCCTCATTAATCACCAATAATTCTGATATCCCCAGAGGAAAAAAAATACATCCAAAGACCTTTTAGATAAAAGGTCTAGATAAAAGAAGTAGATAAAAGAACTGCCTTGTCCTCTTATAGGCTCAAGTGCCTGTAATCCAACTAGAGAAACAGCAAGAAACTAGGAGTTGCTTCTGAATCACTCATTTTCACATGAGCAGCTAATTTGGTTTTGACATATAGATGATAAAAGACAAAGTTTGTATTCAATGGTGTAAAAAAGAAATTGACTGTGTTCATATTTCAGACTGCTGCAGTATTGATCTTAGGGGTATTGGGCATGAAGATGCTAATAAGTGTTGTAGTGCTAGGTTTGGTTTAGCAAGCTGCAGCTTTCCCTGGGAGCTCAGAGCCATTCTGTCCTCCTGTAGTCATTTTCGGACAGCTCTGCACTCTTGCTCCAGCAGCTATCAGCTCCACAGCACAGTGAAGGCAAAGGAGGTGAGAAGGGTCCCTCCATAAGGGTTTTAGAGGACCTTTAATGGTTACATCTTGTCCCAGCAATGCCCAAAGGCACAAAGACTGAGAGAGAGCACACAGTCAGGCAGCAGGGGGGTTTTCTCAGGGGCCCGGGGCAGTCCATGGGCAGAGTTGGGGTACAGGAACCACTAGGGAGAACCCGAGGGAGTGGCCAGGGCTAGGGGCAGGGGAAAGTGGGGAACAATGTGGAATAAGAAAAGTATTGGGTAAATAGACTACCACAAATAAGTATTACAGAGCATTCATTTTTTTGTTCCTTCATAGCAGCATGTGTTGCACCTCAATCTTTGGTAGAGAAGTTACTGGAAACTATCCAGTGTCTGAATCCTGAAAAGGGCAGGAGACTTGTCCAGGCAAGTTGACTCTCTGCAACCAGGTTTGGCACAGCGTCCAGGGCAAAAACAAACAGTAAAGCAATGACTGGTTTTCAGTCTTGTCACAAGTTGTGCCTTGAAACACCTGGTAGGATTTCCAGACTTGACACCCCCTGTGAAAAAGAATTAAAACAGCAGGAGCTGAGGCTGGTAGATTACCACACTGTCTTCCTTGTTTCCATACTAGTTGATGCAGTAGACTGGGACATTGTCTCACAGTCTCACTACCTCCTCCTGGTCTCACAAAAATGGTCCACGCCCACCAGAGTTCACACAACACCCCAGCACTTGGGTATTCATGTACACGCAGGCATCATTGAACCCTTGTTGTCTTCAAGTTTAAGTGCATACACATGAAACTATATTTCAGCATTTGTCTCAGAGATACAGCATCAGTTCATCACTAACTGGACACTTGCAGTCTTAGACTGCAAAAAACAGGCTGGTTTTATATACATTTGGAGTCGTGACACTGGTGATTTTCTTAATAGGAGAGCAGAGCCTAGAGGGATAAAAATAAGTAACTTTTGATTCTGAGAGATTTAATAGAAACAGACATGTCTGCTGTGAAAAATTCAAAATTTGTTTTGAAATCCTAGCCCCATGGAAATCTACATTTTCCATTAGCTCAAATAAAATCTCCGTTTTGTTTCTAGAAGTCAGATGTAGCTCTCGTTGGCTTGCCCAGAGATATTTCCTCATCAGAGACGTCCACAGTTCCAATGATAAAAAATAGCGTTTTTACCCCTGGGCCCCTCTTTATCCTTGCCCTGCATAGCCACTGCTGGTGGCAGTCAAAGGCAGAGTACAGGACTAGACAGCCCTTTAGTCTGAACGAAATGTTCCTGTGTTCTTAGAAGACAAAAATGCTGCATGTTCTTTAACACACCATTAACTCACAGGAATAGTTTTCTTGCATCAGCACAGATGGATTACCCTTGTCCAACTGATTTTAATCACACTACAAAGTCACAATCCATTTAATGGGTCTTCTCTGGTACTCTGCTTATGCATGTTATCTTTTAAGTCTTCGGACATCTCCTGTGATTCTTGATACTACATTATGCTGAGCTGCTCTGATCTTTCACTGAGGATGGTTTGGGAACTTGTTTGTCTTTCCGGACTCACAGGGGGAATTGTAGGACTGCATTAGTGGACCATTAGCTCTTGAGAGTGACTTAGCCAACATAAATGGAAGTGGCATCTGAGCCTAACTGGACAGATTAATTAATCTAAATATGAAGCATCAGAACACTTAGATAAGAGCTAGGGGTGGGAGGAGGTTAGCACCCAAGGACTCAAAATCTCACTGGACGCTCATAAGACACTAACAGTTTGAAAACATGGGAACAGAAGGAAATCTGTTTTTTCCTCTAAACAGAAAACATGGCAATGGAAGGATATGTATGGATCACAGTGATGAAACCCACAAACACCACAGGCATACATACTATCCAATCCTTTTCCTGCTCTCTTCTATCTAAAAATTAATTAAGTCTCTCCCATCAATTCTCCAGGAAAGCAGTTACAGGCCCTTATTGCTTCTATTTCCAGCCTATATTTATTCATAGCCCCTAAATACATGGGAATTAAAACGTCAGTGCTGAGAGTTGTGACTGGTAGCAACTTGGAAACAAAAGGTCTTTTACTGGTGTCTGGGGATCCATTGGCAGATCCACATCATCATCTGTGAGCAAAATATCTCACAAATGGCATGCATGACGAAGTCAGTGACTGTTGTGGTTTAAACTCAGCTGGAAATTAAGCACCACCCAGCCACTCACTCAGTCCCCCCTTCTCTCCACCCCCACCCCAGTGGAATGGGGATGAGAATCAAATTAAAACTTGTAGGTTGACATAAGAACAGTTTAATAATTGAAAATAAAGTAAAATAGAACAATAATGGTAAATAAAAACAAGTGATGTGCAATATTGCTCACTGCCCACTGACCGATGCCAGACCCCCCTTTCCAAACCCAGATAGATCCCCCTTCCAGGTAACTCCCCCATTTTATATACTGAGGATGATGTTCTATGGTGTGGAATATCCCCTTAGTCAGTTTTGGTCACCTGTCTCAGCTATGGTCCCTCTACTTTCTTTTACACACTTCCTCACTGGCAGAGAATGAGCAAAGGAAAAAAGGTCCTTGATTTAGGATAAACACAACTTAGCAAAACCCAAGACATCAGTGCGTTATCAACACCATTCTCATTCTGAAACCAAAACCCAGCACTGTAACAGATACTGAGAAGAAATTAACTGTATCCTAGCTGTATCCTACTGTGACAGTAACACACCTTGTGCCTGATTTCCAGAGATCTATGTGGAGACATATGCTTAAAAGTACAGCAGTTAAGGAGTCTTGCTGGAAGAATTTAACTGCAGTTGAAACCCAGTGCATGTTTTATCAGAGAATTAATAAGGCAAACCACTTGCTCAGGGGGCTGTCTCTCCTTCAGGTGTTTTGCATGAAGAGAAACCCATCAGCCATGGCAGCAGTCTGGCAGTTTTGTTGTAGCCAGGTCTGGCACATCAGGGCTGCAGAAGGGGAAAAGGCAGGAGACAGAACCTCTGACTTCACCATGGACAGCTAAGAAACATCAGCCCCAGTCCCGGTGCAACATTTCTCAGATTGGTGTCTTTAGTAAACACTGGGAGCTGGAGCTTTCCCAAATCCTTGCAGCAGTCTAAGATCAGTTTGAGCAAAATCAGATGTAACATGCTGATATATAGGAGTATCAGCCCAAGTTCACACATTCACACTTCCCTGGCTGGGAACTGGGTGAGGAAATGCCTGCCTGTCTCCTTACGTCCCCAGGTTGTGAGCAAGCTCAAGTGTCCAGATGTGGGTGTCATAAACTGCTGAGCCCATCCAAATGTATTGTAATGTCCAGCACTGGGGCAAAGGAAGGGACCATGCTCAGTTTGCAGCCTCCAAAGCTCAAAACACAATCTGTCTTTCCTTCTCCAAAGCAAGAGGGCTCCCAGGAAAAGGAAAACAGACTTGAGCCTGGGAGAGGGGCAGATTTACACTCATACTGGGACAAAGCCAAGGGTTCCACAGGGACATAGTGACAGTGCTGGGATACAGCCCTGGGGACATACGACCCTCAAAGGCTCTTGAGTTTTCCACCCTTTTAGAAGGCACAAGTTGGTGTGTTCATTCTTTACCCTGTACATTTCATGCACCTGAATGCTCCTAACTATTCCATTTGTGAAAAAATCAGAAGCTCAAACCAAGCATTTACCTTATGCTGCTACTTGATGTGATATAATGTGACATACAGTGCCAGCTGTAGTCACAACCTATATCCTAAAATAACTTAATAGAATATGTCATGACAAGAAATAATAGGAAATTATGCATGACAAATTAATACCTAAAAAAAGCAGTAGCAGCTGGATGTGCAATCCCTTCTTCAACAGTTCTCATAACATGCTTGTTGGAAGTTTCCCATCCAAACAATAAGAGGCACTGCACGTCAACTGCCTTTGCAATACACCAAACCACAGCAAATCCCTTAGCTTTACACCACAAATCCTTGGCTTCTGGAGCTTTTACTTTTTAATTGGTAAGATACAGATACAGTCTTACCAAGCATTTTCACAGTTTACCTCTCGTGGTTGAGAGCACCAACACACCACCTTCGATCTTGGTGCAGATATTTCAAAGGCTGCCAGGTTCTGCTTGATTTCAGGGAGTTAATGTGAAGAGTTGTCCATGGATTCCGTAACCCAAGGAATGTTTCAGGCATACTTGAAGTGTCTGCACTGTAAAATTAGGTTCTGCTTTACCTTGCTTTTTGTCAGCCTGCTTAGACTTGGTGTATGAAGGGTACTTTTTAGAAGATACAATGCTTTAAAGGGTATATAATACAAGCAAAGGTTCTTTCCTGACACTGACATTTCCCATCTAACCCATTTCACCTGAGTCAGCTGGACAGCACACAGCAAAGAGCACAGGATTATGCTTCCCATACAATGAAATGTGCTGCTATTAGATTTTGTGGGGAAGATGAAATGCTTTATATGTGCACCAAATCCAATAACAATTCCATAAACAATTGTTTTTTCAGGCAAAATAAATGTTTGTACAGTTGCAGAAGTGAACCTACTGGTTCACACTTTAATGGATCAACTGCCTGTTAACACAGGAATGATAATGGCACATGTTGCAGCAAACGCTGTGGTCTTAGGCCACTTACTTTAGATCAAATAAACCACATGTATTTTGTTTTCTAGCCGAACTGCACTACTATGGTTGTTTAAACCTAAGGGGTCAAAAATGTGTTATTAATTACTAAAAAAAAAAAAAAACTACTTTAATAAAGAAGCATTTTAGGATGAGGGGGTTTTATATGAATACGTATTAATATACGCATATTCTGTTGAATAAATATTAAAAATAAACAACTTTGTGCCGATGCAAATAGCATCAGTGTGGAAATTTATTCTTCAATCACATATTCTTTTTTTTTGTCATGTGTTTCAGATGATCTGGAGTGCAGAGCCATGTACCTCTGTCATCAGCAAGCTTTGAAACTTCAGTATCAATAATCACATTGGTTGACAAGAAAGAATGCATTCGGGCTTCAGAATGGTGTTTATTTCCCACAAGGCTTTTAATCTCCTTAATAAGAATCTGAATCTCTCTGATATTTAGAGAACTGGAAAAGTCAGTTCACTTGGATTCCATTCCCTTTCATTGACTACCTTAGCTTTTTCACATACTGATTATTCCCTAGCATTACTTTGTAAAGTCACAGACATTATTCACACTGGCATGAGTAACATTATGTTCCTGTATCTCTCTCCTGTCTCTGGCATATTTGCCCTACATCCAAAAGTGCCCTCTGTTTGAGTTATGTGCAGAGCACTTGGCCTCTGGAGTTCAGGGCAATAAACATTCCCCCATGCTAAGAAAAACCAAACTCCAAGTCAATCCTGCTTAAAGTCCTGTGAGTGACTTTAAACCATACATGCAAATATATGCATATATACACTTAGCAAGGTAACCTTGAAGAGGAGGGAGAAAAAGGAACTGCTTTATCATTCTACAGAATGTGCAAGGTTTGTGGCAAACAGATCAGTCATCTTAAGCCTTCACACACAAAGCATTTTTCTACATAAAAGCCTTTCTGAACATAGGAAAATCAGAAAACCTGCCTGATCCTTTTACGGAACTTTGATTTCAGTTTTGGGAAAAGATCCACAAATTCTGGATCTTTACCTACAGCACTTGAGAGCTACAATGTCTATAAAATATGGAACAAAACGAAACAAAATTTGCTGACAACTGAATATAATAAAATGTTGAATAATACAAGTTTTCTGTGAAAATGTTTTATCCACTGCTCATCAAGTGACACTCAAACAGGCTTCAGCCACCAAAGATTAGGCCAAAATACTAAGAAATAAAATGTCATCTAAGCCAGCTTCAGAATCATGAAAACAAGCTGGGAATTGTCAAGTACTTCAGAAAAATGCTATCAGCTGACACATTGAACTTTCCACTTCATACCTTCAAGGATAACAAATAGCCTGTCACGTTAGCTCCTGCAAAGTAATTAGCATTAATAGCTACACAAAGTAAGCAATTACTTTCAAAATGTGAAGGATGCAAGTACAGTTTCTAAACAATAACAACCAAGAGTTCCTCTCTAAAGCCTCAGCAATTTATCTTGAATGACTCATGTAATATTACTTCTACTCTTCAATCAGCATAGGATGCTGATTCAACCCCAACAATGCCTTTGCTTTCACAAAAATAAAATCCTCAGAGGCAATTTTCCAAAACAAATATTCTTAATCCTCCTTATAACGTGAAACAGGATGACAATACCATCACACAAAAAGTTTTAAATGTATGGATTTAATTCTTGGTCTGTGGAAAACTTTGGTCTCTGCACTTTTCCCTTCATAAATATAAATGTTTGTGACAACCTTGGGAAATCAACTTTCCTTTGGGAATTATCATTGACTTCTAGTATACATGTCTTGGCAGAGATGCTAAATAAGGGTTTAAAATCAAACTACAATTCAACAAAAGTATAGCCTTTCATTTTGGTTACAAATTTAGAAACATTTGCATTGCATTTTCCAGTGTTTTCAAGCTTAGCTCTCAAAGAAAAAGCAAATAAATTGATTATACTGCATCCAAAAGTAATCAGGTTTTAGCAACATGAAAGAGATACTGAAAATAAAGCTCAAAGACATAATAGAATGTTTTTTACAATATTCAGAATTGCTTCTTTGAAGCAACAAGATCTGCAATGTACATGTGTATAACTGGTCTAAAGCACAAACCCACTGGAACTAATAATTTCATTTTAAGAAAACAGCAACAACTCCATTTGTAGTATGTATACATATGGTGGGAATGTCTTGGCTGCACTTTTATTTCAGAAGGATCAACTACAATAAAATAACTAACTGTGGAAATGAATAGTGAAATACTGATACTGTAAACATTAATCTGTTGTGATGTTTAAGCAAGCAGGATGCAGAAACTATGCTAGGAGATAGGAGTGATCAGCTGGGACAGGAAATGTATCCTTTTAAGAGGGTAGAGAATCTCTATGGGCGTTTATTCAGTAACCTCTTTAGAAAGGTATTCTGTGAGTTCAAATAGTCAGAACCTCAGAAGACTTCAAATTGTCTGTTTTCTTCATCGAATTATAAACTGAAGAAGACATAAAAACTTCTGCAACAAACCTACAATAGAAATAAAATGCAGGAATCTCTATTTTATCATGAGGTGAATACCCAGTGTCTCAATAACACTGGAAGAACAACAATAGCTCAAGATAATGCCCTTATTTTGTTTACTTTGCTGTTTTGCCTAACTGGTGGATATAAAATCTTCACCAGAGGTTGCTGGGTTGTTAACAGTTTTTGTTGTTTTCCATGCTTTTTGCTTGGTGGTTTCGTATTTTTCCACTTCCTTTCAGTAATTTCTCATAATATTTAAAATCAGTATATAAGTAATCTAAAACATTCCACATATTCATGTGAAGGTAAGTGCAAAAAATATGCTTACAGAATTATGTCTAACACATTCAAGAAAAAAAAAGAAGGTAAGCATACTGTAATCTTTCTGATAATAATCCTCTTATTCCCCAGACTCCTTGTGTTTGAATAACCAAAGACAAGATTTTGAACAGCCTGTCACACACAAAGTGTTACAATAGAAGAGAGAATCAAAAGAGAGAGAATTTAATCTTTTTATTACTGTGGAAAAGCCCACTAATGCTTCCAAAGAGACTCTTCAAGGAATGAAGAAACAATCAGAAGAGGGTCAGAGAATCATAGAATTATTAAGGTTGGAAGAAACCTCTAAGATCAGCAAGTCCAGCTGTTAACAGAGCCTTGCCAAGTCCACCACTTAATCATGTCCCTAAGCACTACATCTATATTTTGCTAAAACTTCCAGGGACAGTGACTCCACCACTTCCCTGGGTATCCTGTTTCGGTGCTTGACCACCCATTTTAGTGATGAAGTTTTTCTAATATTTAATCTGAACCTCCTCTGTAGTATCCAGAGGATACATATGTTTATGTCCATCCTTTCCTCTCTGCCAGAACACACCAGACTTGAACCTTGAAGATAACAGGGTAATTAGGAATAAATTGTGATCTTTTTATTCAAATATTCACTGGTATTGTGTCCACATAGTTTGCATTTCTCTCAAAACACTCTGTCAAATATGCTCCAAGTACTGCAAACTCCAAGGCTTCAGTGCAACATTTTGGAAAGCTGCACTGCATCTGTGCAGGTCATGCTTGCAATGATCTGCTACATCTGCCATTGGTATATCCACAGACTTGTCTGGCATTTGCTGTAATGCTGATTGTGCAGAGGTTGCCCTACACATAAAGTGAGGCTTGATTCTTTCATGGTTGTTTGACTGCAGGATTAAAACCTATGCAGCTGTGAAGTCACTACAGCTCTCCCTGCAGCAGAAGTGTATGCCCATGAGGGACTACCCTGAAATGACAGGTTTCACAGGAACTCCTGATTATGCTGAGATAACATGCTGTAAAATAAGATGGCTTTTATTATTTTGGATGTGGTATAAAATCTTTGTAAAAATTTTAATGTGTAAATATTCTGAACTCAATGTTTTTTGTAATTTTCAGCATCTCAAACCATATGGTTTTTTTTGCTGTAAATCTCACTACAATGTGCATCTTGTTGCAGAGCATTGCTGGGTCACGTTCAGTACATACATCACTAGATAACAAGGTGATCTTCTACATCAGCTTTCCCCATTTTGCCTTTATTCAGTCCAACATCTTGCTCCATCTTGCATTATTCCTACCAAATCATGGAACAATTTATTTGAGTTTTAGAAGCATTTGTACACTCAGCTTCCTCATATATTTTGTGAGACTTTTCCCTAGTTTATTGGGGTAGTTTGGATTTCTAATTGTATCTTTCAGTGTGATTTCTGTGCCTGCAAGGTACACTCTTATTTTTTCATTGAAGTCATTCATGAAAATACTGAACTGCATCACTCAATTGAAGTACTTTACCCTGCACAGTCCACTGGTGTGACAGTGAATGACAATGACCGAGCTTTCTCTCGATGTGGCATGCTCTGCAGTTCTGCTTTCACTTTGCAGTAGTTTCAGCTAATTCAGATTTCCTTAGTTTCTTTATGATACTATTAAAGGAATATGATGTGGAAGTATCAGAGATCCTCCTCAAGTCATGGTAATTTTCTATTTACTGCTTATTGCCAAAGCAAAGTTGAACTGTGTGGCCTGATCTCACATTGCTGGAAGATAGACATCATGTTTGTTCATCTGTTGGAGCTTACTCAGCGTCCAGGAGTCCTCAGGAAAAGTTACTACAGATTTCTGGTTGCCTCAGCCAAATTTCCTGCTGCTGTGGTTCTAGTATTGTAAGATAATGAGATATTGAGTGCTCTCAGTGAAACAAAAGATGTTCCGCATTTCCTGGCTTTGAACAAGCTGCCCGCAGTTAGACACGAGCAATCAGCAGAGCCACAGACTGCCCACCCTGTCACCCAGAGAGGTCTCTTCTGGAACTCCCCACATTAACAAATCACACAGCTCACTACCTTCCCACTGAGAGCTGCCTTACAACTCCCATCAGCCTAAAGCAAGCAACAGAAACCAACGAAAACTTTAGGTCTGGCAACACTATAGTTCAGATCCCAGTAACAGCCAACTTTTGCAGCACCCTTCTCAAGTTCTTTACAAGAACAAAACTTAGACATTTTGAAACTTCCTGCTGAACAGCTATCTTGTGGAGAAACAAACCAGAATTTTAAAAATCTATTTTTTTTTCTCTTAGATGAGACAGATACAGGAAACTATTCCTGTGGAGATACAGGCAGACTAGGAATCTTCCACCATAGCCTGTGGAGCCTGGAAGCCCAAAGACCTTTACAAATTTCCAAAGATTCTGAAGTCAGAAACTCTGAGCCTAGGGCTTCCAGGGTACTAAGAGGACAGTTTTTCAGCTGGCTATCTGCAAATAATAAAACATATGCTTAAAATCCAAATCATTAATGCCTTTTCAGCTGCTGGATGACTTAAATTACCCTTTACATACCTCCAGTGACAAAAGATTATGAAGAAATTACTGAACGTTTCTCATGTGACTTTCACAGAAGTTCTTTCCACTAGTTAAGAACAGGGTGGGGATTTTTTTCCAGAGAGCACTGGTCAAAATTTACATTAAAAAAACCCAATTTAACTAGAATAAAACCAATGGACAAAGGAATATGTCAATTACAACAACTTTGTTTAAAAACAACCCATAAATTAAATTTCAATAATTTCAATTTTCCATTACTGTCTGAGTTGAGCATATTGTTTCAAATATGATTAAAATCATACTTACTTTGTGTGATTCACTTTGCTTAGCTATATAAAATATGCAAACTACCATTCTATTAAGTTACAGTTAGAAAACATATTTTACATTATAATACCATGATGTTATCTGATTAAAACAATTAAGTGGCTCTGAATAATTTTTCTCTTTCTGTGGGAAGCTGGTAAATTATATTTTTTGTTTGATTGTCAAGTAAGACAATTTTGAAAGTGTCAAAGCTAAATTCATAATCTTACCAGCTCTGAGGAGAAGGGAGGAATGTGCACAGTAAGTATAAATTATGCTATTTCCATCCAAATGAAATGCTTATTTATCCAGCACAGGTAGCTAAAATCATGACTTAAATATCTACATTTTGTTTACATTCTTTCAACAGCTAGTATAGCTGGAGAGCAGCTGCTTACACATGTTTACACATTTCCTACCTATATTTGTTTCTATTATTTCCTAAAAGGTTTGCACATCCTTTGTTATAAATATCTCTTTCCATGCTTTGTTCTGCATTTCATGCCAGTAAATGATATTTGCAGACATAGAGAAGCTTCCAGGTAAAAGCAACTGCCCTGGTTTTAGACTGAGGGCTAAATTCTGGGCTTCTCTCTTCTACCCAAAAAAAACAGGGGCATAGGTCTGTGAAGAGAGAAAAGAACATTGTTCTGTTCATTTTAGAAAATCCTGAGGATCTAAATTTCCATGGCCTTTACAGAATACTGGGATAAGCCAGGATAAACTCAATGTCATTATTATGTGAGGCAGAATTAGTCTGAAAACTATAAAATAATCAAATTGGCTTTAGCAATACTTCAATTTTTAAAAATAATAGCAGTAACTACAATTGAGCAAAATATATCATGGTCATACATAATTATAAGCACTGCTATCCAATACTGATATTTATTCCTTTCCTGTGGAAGATTAGAGACTTCTTTCAAAAACTATTGTGCAGGAAATTCTACTTGTACAGAGAAAAATCCTTTCCCTTACAAAATAACCTTAAGAGAAAAAGAAGGAAGGAATATATATTTGAGTATCATCTTGAGATGAAGCTGAGCTAGCACCTGCATATGTATCCATACATAAAAGGAGAAGCACTCCCAGTTCTCAATATTTACATATAGCCTGGCTGCTCGAAAGATAAATAAATATAACCTCTAAGTGCCATGGGGAGTCAATTGCTCAGATGTGTTAAAAATAGCCTCCTGACTTCCCTCGTGTCAGAGCAGATTGTTTATAAGGACGTGAGACACAAGCATGCAATGAAACACAATCTAGATAATCCATTTATTAGTATAGGCAATTATTTGAACAGCCTGAATGAATAAGGAGATTCCTAAAAGGACTGTTTCCAAGAGATCAGTGCATAAATGGACACCTAACTGTTACAGCAGCCTTTAAGGAAGATTAGAGAGATCTTAACCTTGGTGGAAAATCAGGTACCAGTGGCATCCCTGAATGTAAAGAAGACCTATCTAAAGAGAAATTATATTTTACTTATTCTTTCCTTACCTCTTCTTCATGGAAAAAGGTGTACAGTGTGATAGGGTATCTCTAAATGACAGGAGTAAAGAACAAAAAGCTGATGATAAAATTAACATAAGTGAATTCTGGCTCTCCTCCATATATCCCACCTAACTCACCAATAGTAATTAACAATGAAAATTAGATACACACTCAGTTTCCCTGAGGTGATAGGTGCTGTTTGCTGACTGTAAAGTTAGAGGCATTAGAGGATTCTGTCTTACTGAGTGTCAGTGAACTTGACTCTAGAATTCTCTATATAGAAATTTTCATAAAGATTTCTATTCAGCTGAGGTCTCAACAATGAAACCAACAGCTGAATACTTTAAAGTCTGATTTCAAACCGAAAGACATTGCAGCACTGCCAGCATATTTATTCAGCTTTAATAACAGCTGCTGGTTTATGATTCTGCTGATAAAGTAGAGGAAATACACAGTACCCTTCTCCTCCTGATAAGAATACAGAGATATCAATATGTGATTTTGTAAACAGATAATCTTTAAAAAGAGTTTTTTACCTGGAGCTGGCAAACAATATTTGATAACAAAAGTGCCAAGAAGGAATATACAGGAAGCCTTTTAAAAAGGAAATGAAAACTCAGAGGAATTTAGATACTTAAGTAACATCAGTCCTCGTTATACTGGTGATGGGCATGAGCTAAAATAGACAGTCACATACCTAATTAGTTATTTTCACATTCCTTTAACTAAATATTTGTTTTGGACAAATATGCAGAGTATTTGTGCTGGAATCTGCATCCTAATCCAGGAGTCCCTGTGTTCTGGCTAATATACACTAGTAGCCAAGAAGGGCTCATGCCTGAGAAAGCCTGCTTAGCTCTGACAGCTCACCTGGTACAGTGTGCTGTCTCTACCCACAATCTTCATCCTGCCAGTATTCCTTCACAGCTAGGTGCTGCAAACATTTGCTAAGAAATCATGAATAAGCCCTTTGCAGAGAATATGCAGCAAATCAAAAGCTTTGGGGATGTGTCTATTCTACCCCATAGATGGTGTGTGCATGCACACTGAGCCTGTGCTTTCAGGACGTGGGGATTTAAGCTCCAACAGCTCACACATTACACTTGGAAGCTGTCTGATGTCTACTGCAAGTTTTAGCTTTGCTGTCCTTACAGAGCACAGTCACCTAGCATGTGTGCTCGAGATGTGTCTGGAGCTTAGCAGATATATGCCAGTCTGGTCAAATATACAAATTCTTCCAAACTCCTGCCTGAAAGATATGAGGATAGGCCTCCAGTGTTCACAGCGTGTCAACACTGAGGCTTGCTGTGAGTTTTCTGTGGGTGTTTAAGAGATAAACAAACAAAAATATCTTTGGGTCATCCAGGTAACCCTTGAGAGCCAAGGGGATGACCAGCTCATCCAGGTTGGACAGGATCATACTCAAGAGGGACACAGGGACAGGGTAAAATAAAACAGACCTCAGAATTTGTCAGTCCATATCTGGATCCACACTGAAATCTGACTTCCCAGTCTCACCCCTCTAAATTACAGTAGCCCTTCTAAAAAACAGAGATGGTTACAGCACAGACAGAGCCAGGAGCAGTATAGACACTTGCAGAACCTGAGAAACCTGTGTCCTCTGGCCAGCTTTAGGTTAAACAACTTCCCCAGCTCCTCTAGAGAAGAACATCACTGTACTGGGCCAGTCAGGTAACGCATACCATGAGCTGCTGGCAAGACATGAGTTCTTCTGTCCAAAAGGCACAAAAGTTTTCTAGTTTTCCAGTCTCAACACTCAAGGCAGAAAAAAGCATCTGGTGGCAAGAGGCTATTCAGCTGCTCCCTGAGCAGAGACAAGATGCCCTCTCACAGGGGGGTGGCAGGCAGAAAGCAAGAGGAAGCCACCTATGCCACAGGCCATGCAGCAATCTGCTATTAGCATTTAGACACCTATCGAGTGCTTTACAAATGTATTTTATTCCTACTTAACCTCTCTTCAGCTCCATTTCCCCATGCTTCTTCAAGTCAGTGGCTGAGCTGGAAAATATATTTCTTGCTGGCTTCAGACTTTACCAGGAATGCAGGTGCTACTTTAGTAATTCCCTGTAGATGCTCTTCATGCCTAGCAACAATAAACTGATTTTTTTTTTTTGAAAGCAGATTAATTATAGGGAACTCCGAGTAATAGAAAAGGCAAGTGCAAAATGCCCAGCTTCAAAATTTAAGGCAAAAGTATATTCCATGTTCATCTGTATTTTCTTTTCTCTGCCATCAGTAGCAGGTTATTATCTACTGCTCCTTCAGCCAGAGAATTAAGAATTCAACTTGATTTTATTCCACCATCCTGAGGAACACATTTCTGCCAGCACTATTCAGCTAAACCCGGTTTAAAACATATAAAATCAGTGGGGCTCCTTCATACTCCACCCAGACAGAATTTGGTTCAGCTTTTTCCTTCCCTCTAGTGACTCTGATGTCCTTTTCATCAAGCAGCACTATACATGAGAAGCACTTGTCTGAAAGGCTCCAATATAACATGAGCATTTAGGCTGAGTCCTCTAGGGAAGAGCTCCACAGTGGTTGTGACAATTTCCATAAAATTTTTTGAGTGTTACATTTTGAGTGAACTTTGCCTCAAAATATCATTTTTGTAGGAACCATGGATGGTAAATGCAAAGCAGACAGCACTCTGATTCAGTCTGGACAGAGTTTAGACAGAGGATGAAGGAAATGAACTCTGTGTGCTGAGAGGAAAATTATCAACATCTTCTAGGTGGCATTACAGGACTGCACTAGCAGGCACCAGAGCTGCACAGAGAGATTTACCTTAGGCAAAATGAAGCTGCTTGTCTAGCTCAAGACAAATCCAAACACTGAGCAACAGGGTAACCAGTAGGAAGGAATTTGTACTTGCTGAAATGCTATTGAAGTTACTATTTTAAAAGTTTCCTCTAGAACGCAACCTCTCTGTAAGACAACTAAAGATTGCTGAGGTGATATCATCTCATATAACTCCAGACATTAACACTAGTTTAACTTGGGGGCCTTCATCATCTGTTACAGGTATTTCCTTCAGGATTAGGAGAATTGCTCACTTTTCTCCTCTGACCACAGAGGGTTGGACAACAAGCACTGATACAGAAGACTGTTGTCAGATGAACTCCCCTTCAGCTGTCAAGGGACACTTTTTAACCTGGAACTACCTTTTCAAACAAATTAAACACTGCTTTTCCCTCTGCAATTAAGAGGAATCAGACTTCAGCCAACTGCGCTAAGCCATTCTCTTTCTCCTTTTTGCCACGGATGAATTAAGATGTAGCCATTTTCCAAGTCAGGAGTAGAAAAAAGCTGTGAAACAATGTAAAGCAGGAAAGAGAAAAGGAGAAAGCACTCGAAACAGTGCAGAGAGGGATTTGTCCCAGTGTTGATGCTGAAGGTACCACACTGGTTCCGGTCCAGAAGACTCTCATATAAATCTATGGCTGAAGGAGATGATAGCCAAAGTAGACCTATCCCAGGAAAAGGTGAAACATGGAAATTGTCAAAAAATGTATTAATTGTATCAACTTTTGGGATCCACAACACACATTTGAGCTAAATATTTTGGTGCTTTTAATGATCAATGGAGGAAATAGACAAAAGATTATTTTACATTACAGGCAATGAAAGACCAGGAGGACTACGAAAAAGACAAATTGTTTAAGGAGGAGGTGTAGAAAAAGTGGCAAAGAATCCAAGATGAATAAGAGGAGAGACTTGCCTGAAGCTGACATCCAGTAGGCTAAGTCTCCCAAAATGGAAAGAGCTTCACTTGAGCTCCATGAAACTTCACTGTATGTAAAGAGCTGAATTTAGACTTATTAAATACCAATAAAACACTAAATTGACTTTTCAAAACAAATTAAAAATAAGAAAACAAAACAAAATCCTTCTGGGAAAAGTATTTGTATTCTTATATTGTGGTTCTAACACCTGCATGTCTTTTGCAAACTGCATTTTTAAAAAAAAAAGTCAACAAGAATGTTTTTATTGACTGCAAAAGGGTTTAGATTTATTTAGAATGTAAAGGCATTTATTCCTACCTGTGTTTCTATGGCTAAAATCCAGTGGCCTGTAATACTGTCCCTGCCTGGCTCCGTGGGGTCCCGCGTGCCCCCACAGATGCACGGGTGGGTTCAGTGCTACAGTCGGCAGCAAAGAGTCGAGAAGGGCATTTGTGTGCGTTCTGCCAGGAGCATTTATTGCTGCTACACTGTCAAAGGGTGCAGAGGCAAATCCAAACACGATCCCAAAACTCAGTTTTATCTGGGGGTGAGGAAAAGGCCGGACTAGGGAACGGGGACCAATGGGGAAGCTCTGGGGGAGTGACGAGGGGTAGAGGCTGACAGGAAACCGGGGAATCCAAACTGGGATAGATTAACATAACAGAACAAGCATCCTGGGAGAAGCCTTTCTGGTCACCCTAACCTTGACCGGTGAGTCTCTGGCACCAGAGAAAGTCTTACCAAGAGCTCTTTCTGTCCCTTGTGCCACAGGCCAACCAGCCACCACAGGCCTGGTTTTAAATTGAGCAGAATGCCTGCATTTTCCATCAGGTTCAACGAGGGTAATAGAAAAGACAGAATAAAGATTAAATGAAAAATTGCCCTATGGGTTTGTCTCCCATGACATTTAAGGCAGTCAGTGTTATTTTCTCCTTGTCTGCTGAATTTTGGCAGCTGTACCAAAGGTGTCTGCACTAACTGGGACAATCTCAAACTAAGGTGCCTTAGAAATGACTCCTGTAACTACTGCCCAGGCCTGTGTCCAGCAGCAGGGACTACAGGAGAGTGAGACTTACACAAACAGCATCCCATGGTTACTCTACACTCTGCCTGTGCCAGGGAGCAGGCAGCTCAAAGGGAGATACCCAACCTACTGCAGGATTTGGGTAGGGTCAGGGTGGTGTAGGCAGGAGTCTGTCTGAACTTACACAGAAACCTGGCTTTAATGGTGATCTATGTCAGGTTCCTCAAGAAGCCTTATTGAATGCCTGTTTATAAACCAGAGAATGAATGAACAGACCAGAAAAGCTGAGATGATTTCCACCTGTTCAGCCGCTCTGTGATCTTTCTGTACCACAGAAAGAAACCAGTGAAAAAGGACAGGGAAGCAAAGTGGGGGTGAGCACTAGCACAGAGCGAAGCATTGAGAAACTAAGAAAAAATTCAGCCCAATCCTTACATTGAAAACAGTGAAAGAAGGGCTGAAGTGGATCTGTCTCTGTCTCTCTAACACAATCTTGTTACTGTGTTCTGGATTCCTGGTTTTGACACCCCCCTTCACCTTGCATTAGCTTTGGTTAACAGCCCCAAGCCACAGCTCTCCTGATCCCAAGTTTAACAACCCTCTGGGGTTAAACCGGGTTGGCACAGCTTGGTGAGACTGAGCTGGGCTGCTTGTTCAGTTTATGTCAGCTCTCTATCCTAAGGGTATTCTTCATCAGAGCATCTCATTTTCCATAAACTGTTCTTTTAAATGCTTTAGTGATCACTCAAAGTTGGTCATACAACCAATCATGCACAACAGCTACACCAAAAGTCCAGGGAACAGAGCATTCATTCTCTGACTTCTTTATAAAATACATATGGTATAAATAGACATGGGCTATATCACAGCCACGGTGGGCTTTCTACTTTCTAATCAAGGATGGACTCTCTACGGATGAAAATAGCAGCAAGAGGGATTTATCCAATGGTCCTTGGACATTTGCAGTGTACACTTTTAATCTGACCCAGTTATGCCTGTTTCCTCCATTGATCATCAAAGGCATTTAAACACTTAGCTCAAGTTCACATTTTAGATACCAAAGGTTAATAGTCTCAAAAAGTCACTGCCCAAAATTTTACAGCTGATCAGGCTGCATAAACAGCACTACAGGATAATTGCTGCTAATGGACCCAGCCCTGCTTCTGTATTTTCAGACCTCCTTTTCTCCTTCTGGAAACCCAGAGGAATCTGTCCCTCATCAGCTCTGCCCCCATGCCAGCGATTCGCAGCAAATTACTGAAACTAGCCTTTACCCCTTTAACAGCTACTCATTGCAAACCAAGCTCCAGTTGCACTGTTTGGCGGCTGAGACACTGGATTAAAAGTGAAATTGTGGGAATAAATTAGTTGTGACATTTGACTGGGAAGATTAGATTCAGAATACAGAATTTGTGGACCATGAAAGTGATACCCTGATGAGGTAAGAAAGGACTTCTGGGTTGCTTATGGCTGTTTTCTCTTCTTGCAGCAGAAAGTCAAATTTCTTCATCCTCCTACTGCTTTTTTTTTAACGATTATAAATACTTTCTAGCAGAAACAATTTTTTCTCCCTGAACTTCATCAGGAAACTGGAAGTACATGCTGCTTCTTCTTATCTCATTTGCTGATTTTTCTGGAGCATTTTGAGCCTGTGTGGATTTGGATGAGTGGGTATATAGGGACTGGAGGAAAATTTTCAGGACACGTATGTTTTTTCAGTTCCTTTGACTGGCACTTGCTGGAAATCTGGGTTCTTCACTGTGGACATACACCGAACAAAAGGAGCTGGGACATACAAGAGGAAATTTTCATGCAATCAAAACACACCGATTACCAAGACAATTGAAAACTAAAATTCCCCAAGGTATGGTATTGGGAAGGCTGTCAGAGTGAATACAGCTTTGAGGAGCACTGCAAAGATGCTCTCCAAGGAGGAATCAAATAAAACAGTTAAGCATGAAAAGTATTAACAAAGGCGTCCCTGATCACAACAGCCATTGCACAGGAGATGGATCAAATCCATATTATAACTGAAGTAAAACCTGCAGAGGGAGCTCAGAATTTCCTCGGCATCGGGGGATTTTCCCCAGGGAGGAATTTTGCATAAACAGCCTTTGTAAAGGAGGTGGAGATGCTACTCAAGACAGCATGAACAAATTCACCTGAGAGATGCTGTATAAATATTTGAAATGCAAGAAAAGCTTAACATAAGAACTGTCTCAGAAATAAAGAAATATGCCAGGCTCCCCTGGCCAGGCAGCAGGCAAAGTCACAGATCTGTGGTGAAATAACAACATGGGTCCATGCAGGAGAAATGCTGATCAATGACCTGTGAGAGATGAAAAGCCATCCAGAATCTGTCCTTGCTAAATCACAGACCCCATACTGAGGTGATGAACACCTCAGAAGGAGAGCCTCTCTGATGGAGACCATTTTGTTGAAAATAGAGAACCCACACAGAAAAGAGTTTTAGGAAACCAATCATATTGGAAAAGCCCTATTCCCTGGGGGGAGTCCTTGCAGAACAGAGGCTAAATTTAACCCAAAGATGATCCCTCTGTTGCTCCTGCATCAGGAATAAGGAGTTTGAGTTCACATTTAGGTGCCTGAGGAGGCTTCCTGAGCACTTTGCAGTTGGAGGGATGGGAACTGAGGAGGTAAGAGAAGGATAAGGAGCGAGATGGGCACTGACAAGTGGCCTACAAGAAAGGAGGCAGGTGGTTCAAAGGTGTGTTTTAGCTCATCCTGGATGACTGTTGGAATGAGGCATCCAAGAGAAAGTAGCCAGCTCCCAGCAACACGGAGGCATGTTGGAGAGAGCATACAGGTGGTGATTGGTGCCACATCCAGTTGGCGGCCAGTCACTAGTGGTGTCCCCCAGGGATTAGTGTTGGGCCCAGACCTGTTTAATATCTTTATTGATGATCTGGATGAGGGGATTTAGTGCACCATCAGTAAATTTGCAGATGACACCAAGCTGGGAGCGAGTGTCAATCTGCTGGAGGATAGGAGGGCTCTGCAGAGAGACCTGGACAGGCTGGATTGATGGGCTGAATCCAACAATATGAGATTTAACAAGTCCAAGTGCCAGGTCCTACACTTTGGCCACAAGAACCCCATGCAGCACTACAGGCTGGGGACAGAGCAGGTAGACAGCGAAAGCGACCTGGGGGGGCTGGTCAACAGCAGCTGAACATGAGCCAGCAGTGTGCCCAGGTGGCCAAGAAGGCCAATAGCCTCCTGGCCCGTATCAGGAATAGTGTGGCCACCAGGACCGGGGCAGTGATTCTTCCCTGTACTCAGCACTGGTGAGGCTGTACCTTGAGTCCTGTGTCCAGTTCTGGGCCCCTCAGTTTAGGAAGGATGCTGAGATGCTCAAACACATCCAGAGAAGGGCAACAAGGCTGATAAGGGGTCTAGAACACAATCCCTGTGAAGAGTGGCTGAGGAACATGGAGTTGTTTAGCCTGGAGAACAGGAGGCTCAGGGGAGACCTTATCACTGTCTACAAATGCCTGAAAGGAGGGTGTAGCCAGGCAGGGGTTGGTCTCTTCTCCCAGGTAACCAGTGACAGGATGAGAGCACACAGGCTTAAGCAGCACCAGGGGAAGTTTAGGCTGGACATTAGGAAAAAATTCTTCATATAAAGAGTGATTGGGCATTGGAATAGGCTGCCCAGAGAGGTGGTGGAGTCACCATCCCTGGAGGTGTTTAAAAAGAGACTGGACATAGCACTCAGTGCCATGGTTATTTGATAAGGTGGAGTTAGGCCATAGGTTGGACTTCATGATCTCCAGGGTCTTTTCCAACCTAGTTAATTCTGTGATTCTGTGATTCAGTTCACCCAGTGGTTGTTTCAGGAAAAGAGGGGTGAGCAGGGAAGTGCAGACAGTTTTACAGAGGTGGGAGAACACTGCCTTGGTAATGCAAGGAGTTTTAAATGCCACTTTTTTTTTTTTTTTTCAACTTTTTTTTCATATCCTGCTCCTGGGAATTTCCAAAAATTGCTTCTTTGGAAACTGTGTGTCTCTCATGAAGTCCATTTTCATTTTCACAGGACACATTTAAGTACTCTCTGTCCCATGCCAGAGCAAAGGGTTAATACTCCAATATATTCCAGTACTACAAGAACTCCTGCCCTTGTGAAGTCTAGTAGCTGTTCCTCTTGCAATAAATTAATTTAATTAAGGAAAATTAATTAATCAACAAGTAATTGGACTTGCAATCTGCCTCTTGATAAGCGTTTTATATTGAGATTCAAGTCATCAGAACTATCTCCTGCATAGTTTTTAAAACCTGACACAACATCCCCTGACTGGAGTGTTCTGGAGAAGCGAGGTGACTCCCAGGAGAGGCGTCATGGCTCTGCTGGGCAGTCATGAGCTTGCAATGGGTGCTGACCCAGGCAGAGCAGCCTGATTACAGCTGCTGCCTCTTCACAGTTAGGGAAAAAGGGGGAAGAGTGATTCTGATCTTACTGGGCCTCCAAAAGATGGAAACATGGGTTTCTCTGGCAGACGGTGAGATACAGGAATTTGTTCTGAGACTTTCAGAGCACTGCAAAGAAAATGGTACATCAGGCTGAGGAGTCCCCTGGACTAGCATTTTTTAGAAACAAGAAATCAAAGGCAGATCCTGGATTGGCAGGAGCCAGAAAGTCTCAGCCAGTGGTGTCTGCCACAAGTGTGGCCAAGTAATGGAAGAAAATCTTTCTGTAAGCACCAGTGAACGAGGCACAGACACACATTAAATCATGGCAAGCATTGTGTCGATGACATTAAAGGTCAAAGGGAAGCAGGAGACAGCTACAGGAAATGAAACCTGATTTACCAATGTGTTTCATTGCAGCTTCCTTTCATTTCAAAATATCCCCATGTACAGTTCAAATCTGTGTACATATATGTATATGCATACATATATGTATGTATATATCATTTCTCCCCAAGGTGAAAACCTATATCAGAAAGGTATAATCATGCATTTTGAATGTAAGTGTAGTTTTGTTATGCAAAGGGACAGTTTTCTGTTCTGCTCACAAGAAAAGAACATCCTTAGGCTTCAAAACCAATGGCAGGTGAGTTTTGATAAAATACTGCAGCACTCTATCTTCTGCTGTCATAGAAGACTTTCACTTATGTTCTCAAACAGTGCTGATGGTGTACCCCTTATCTTCAGAGGTAATAAGCCACATCTTGTATCTGATATAAAGAAAACCATATGTTGTTTCCAGCAGGTCATTCTGCTTTACAGTAAAAGGTACACTTATTATTAAAAACAAAAAACAAACAAAAAAGGAAACAAAAATCCCAAACACAAATGAAACAAAACAAAAGAAAAAAAATGACGCAAAACAAAATCCACAGCCAAAGAAAGCTATTAAATTCAATGACTGTGCATTTTCCATCAAAAACTCCACAAATCCTGCAGAACAACTCCCCCTCCTCAGCAGCTCTGTGTGTTCTGTGTGTGAAGGATTCAGAGGCACCATATAAGTTGGCTTCTTGTCAGTCTGTCACCTACAACAGCCTGAATGAAGCAGCGTTTTGTTTCAAGTTTCCAAGAATTTAAACCTACATGTAGTCCTGAAGGCGTGGATGCGAAGGGTACACATTGAAACAAGCTGGGGGGTTCCTTTTTTATTTTGGCCTTGCTAGTAGATGTAAGGATTTCTTTGTCATCCTTTTAAATGCTTTACTGGAAAGAAGTCAGAATTGTACCTCCTGCAAACCAAAGGGGGCAGCTCCCCCTTCAAGGTCTTGCAAAAAGGCAAGACTTACAGCTCAAAAATTATTTTTTACCTATATCTAAACAAAATACATTTACAAACCAAACACAGAATGCTTACCATTGGCATTTACATCCAAAGCCCAGTATTGCAAACAACTCTAAAGGCTCTCAAGAATTTTATTTTTCACATAGTCCAGAGAAAGGATGCTGGGATTTGGGGCTTTTTCCTGATTTTCCCCTGCAGTTACTTAAAGTTTATGAAAAATTTATGCTATCAAAAAAGAAAAAAATTAACAAGTTAAGTAAGTATGTTGCCAATGTGACTGCTGTCTTAAGTGCAGCTCTAAAAGCATTACTCATAACAAAAACCTATTCTGAAAGCATTTACCCACTCCAAGTGAATCACAGAAAGTTTCTGCTGTTCAGCAATTAGAAAAATAAGTCTATAAGCAGAACATGAACCTCAAGGCCTGAGGCAGCATATTAAAACAGAAACTCTTATACACATACAGGCAGTAATAAAAATTAGGTAGGCTTGTTTCCAGGTCTGTAGAAGTAGCCACCTTTCTCTCATGAGGTTGTATTTTAAGATGCAGAGAAATCGATCCGCTTAAAACTGCAGTTTTTATAGTTTGTAATGGGATGCTGAGGCCCAAGTCCTATTCGTATCTCAAGAAAAAATATCCCATTCTTGCAATTAAGATGAGCCAAATACTGTTCCAGCAGTGGTATATTTATGGCATGCATCAAGAAAAACATTTTTCTTTGTAAAATAAAACTATCAATTTTGCCTGCTAATAGCAAATGAATGACTAAAACCCCATGTACTTCAAGGTGCTCCTCTGAGTCCTGTGGGGCTGTACTGAGTGCACACTAGTCTGCTATCATGAGGAATAAACCCTCTATGCTTTTTAATGTGATATTAAAAAGGGATTTCAAGAAAGAATGGGGAAAAAGGTCAGAAACAGTGACAAATGACACTCTCCTGGCAGAAATTTATCTCAGTCATCTCTAGAGATTTTCCATGTGCTCCAAAGCTATAGACAAAGTAATACTTCTTTCCTCTTCCTGGTATTAATGTGAATTTAAATCTTTCAAGTTTTTCCCTTCCATTTGCGTCTTTTTAAACTTGACATATCTAGGTGTGGGTGAAAAAAACATCTGCTCTATTTACCAGAGCAAAAATCCCCTCGACTCCTGACTTAGCAAAAATGAATATAGAAAAAAGTTCCAAAATATGGCATTTATTGTACATATTACTGTTTACAGGACTTGGATTTCAAAACATATGTTTTGGTCCTCTACTGAAAGAAATTTATACTTACTGTATGCCAAAAATACACTGAACTAATACTATATTATGTCAGTTTAAGTATAAAGGAGATCTATACAATATATTGGAGCAAAATACGCAATTTTTAGATGATAAAGTTTTCTGCTTTTCTTATTGCTGTATTTTTAAAATATGTTTTATAGAACTTTTTATCCTTTACATTATAATTGCCTTTCATTTTCCATTTTACAGAATTTTCTTTCATTGTGATGGAGCAGATGATAATGTGAGCGATAGACCATCTTGCTCCTAATAGATCATGTCTGAAGTATACAGATATTTGAAGAATGTACTTTGCTCTTTCTCAAGAAGTCTGTACTTGTTATCTTGACACAACATTCACTTTTACTACAGTAAGAGTTAACGGAGTGCTACTGCATAGACAGAAGATG
The DNA here is from genome assembly GCF_000738735.6 of Corvus cornix cornix. Lineage (NCBI taxonomy): Eukaryota > Metazoa > Chordata > Aves > Passeriformes > Corvidae > Corvus > Corvus cornix. The sequence goes on along the minus strand of NC_046332.1, from coordinate 100,324,616 downwards.
GTTCATTTGATCTACATCAAGGAAATGGGTATTTCTCATGCTAAAGCACCAAACTGTTTCTTTACCTTGCTAGAAACTTGTGTGGTTTCTAGCAAGGTGTGTCAAACTAATATCAACAGTTATTTTAACTAACTCTAATTCTTGTTAGGAGCACATTCCTATGGAATTTCTTTTTGTCTTTGTTATAATTTTTAAACCTCAACGGCCATGAAGAATTTACAGAATAATGCCACTGTCCTGCCTTTTTTAATTAAAAAAAACCAGGGGAAATGTGACTGGATTATATCAGTGTACAAAAAGAGGTAATCAAAGTACAATTAGAAATACTATCGATTTCTTCCAAAATATATATTTTTACCAAAAGCAAGCTTTTAAACATTATGAGGCAGGTTTATTTCTTCAGCATATCCTAACTGCATTTTTAAAGGCAGATCATTTTAAAGAGGGGTTTACCATTGCTGTTACACAGCATTCATTACACCTAAGGTAACAATAAACAAATGGAGTTGGGGGTTAACATTGCTTACTGTTGTCAACATTTTGCAAACAGGTCTCTGTTTTGTTTAAAGTGTCCTGTAATATTTGTTAGTAATCATCAACTTTACCTACTGTATCCATTGAACATTCCATTTTCTGATCACATTAGTTTAAAAAGTCATGTTGACATTTAAATACTTACATGGCCTTTTACAAGGACAATTCCTGCATCAAATCTTGTAACATGCACACAAAGTGCTTGTCACAAGTTTACTACTATGATAATGCTGTTGTTATCATTATTGTCACTGTCAGTGTTGCTAAAACTAATGTCAGTATCAATATGAATTTATTCTTCATATTGGCACCATTTCAAATCAACCATTCATGGCCAGGATCCTCTTTCAGATGATGAAAAAGCAAAGCTCTCATTACAGCTCCCAGCAGGTCCTTTCATTTAACATTCTAACTAAGGACCTGTGTTTCAACAGCCACAAGTCATCTGGAGACTGTAACACCTTATCAACCTGTCTGACCTCTTCCTCACTTGTCATTTCTGCGCCACAAAAAGATGTGGACCATTTTTCTGAGTGTCTGGGAGAAACAGGTGGCAGAGATACCTAGACAGTCTGTAAACATAAAATAATTACCATCTGATTGCCTCACCTGCCTGAAACTAATGCTGGCATCCATTTTCCTGCGCTTCGCTCAGTCCCTACAGACATATATTGATATACACACTTATGGACATTTGTGTATATACTTATACATACACATGTGTGTTTATGTACTTGAGAGAGCACATGTTCCTCTACCTGTTCCTTAGCTTCAGAATGCCCTCAGTAGGCACATCCCACCCATGAAAATTTTTCTGCATCTAGAACTCATGTAGCAGCAAGCTAAGAGCAGAGGGAAACAAGACACATCTGAATCCAAATGTAATTAGGCAAATTTCAGAATTCCTATACATCACATTTACCAAGGAGCAGAGGTGTGATTAGGTTTAATCAAGAGCTTGTTTTGTTAGGCCTATCTTTTTTTAAATTTTCTAATTAACTGCAATGGGGGTGCATGTTTTGATAAGGGTCTGAGTGATTTATATGCCATTTCCATACACATCCTTTGTATTTTAACTTAATTCAGTTTGAGAAAAGGCACCTGGACATCTCCAGTCTCTCTGTGCCCTCTGGCAGCCCCATTCCCAGGGTAAGCACGCAGCAGATATTAAGCACAGAAGAGATCTGAAGCACTCCTGAACAGCCAGGAAAGATATGAGAGAAAGGCTGTTCAACAAAAACATGCTGGGCATATAAAACTTCACTAGATAATAGGATTATTGTGTAGAAACACCCCACTTCTATCTCTCAGGCTCACAGTAGCTACAAAAAAAAAAAAAAAAAAAGGCAATAGCCAGTACAATGTTGGAGCTGCAGCCAGAGTGAAAGAATAACGAATAAGCATGGTGTTAAACTTAAATCGGGCTCCCAGCTGGAGTTTTGCTGTAGTCTGCCAAGCACAACAGGGAAGAAGGCAACAAGGACACCAGTCTGGAGATCAGAGAGGAGGTGTCTGTAAAGAACAAAGGATATCCAAATAGTATTGTTGGCTGCAGACACTGCACTGATAAGTCAGGCAGCATTTGAAAAGAGGAAACTCACAGGAGGAGAAGAGAAAGAAAATGAAGGTGGCAGAGGGATAGAAGAGAACAAAATGGTACAAATGAAAGATAATGAGAAAAAGGCAGAGTTGTAGTGTCCTTCAGCATTTAATGATGAGAAATCAGTGACACTAATTATAACTATTGATCAATGGGCAAAAGGAAGTACAGAAAAGAGAATTCTGCTGGGAGGGTTCAAATGTCCCAAAACAGGGGATTAAGGTAACCGAGACCTACTTTAGTTTTGCAGACCCTTGGGACAAATGCCACTAATGAAATGCTACACTCTCTGTGGCATGACCCACATCTGTGTCCAGCCAAGTGGTCACGGCCCACTTTATGAAGCAGGTCAGAGAGTTGGTGGGAAAAGCAGAAAGATGCAGGGAACTTCTTCCCTCATGGTGTTTCTTGGAGGAAATTATAAGGAGATGTTGCCTCTTGCACCACCTCATTTTGACCCAGACTGACATGCTTAGGGGAAAACAAGACATGTTCTGAATTGAAATATCCCTACAGGGATAGTAATCAGTGAGGATGATACTAAGGACAGAGACACTAAGCCCCACAAAGCATAGTGAGAAGTAAATCCAGAGCTTCTATAGAAGAGTTGGCATAGAAAAAGAAGTCTGTAGTCATAGATTTCTCCCAGAATAGTTTTCTTGAACTACTAGGATGTTTAGATCCACTTCCACTGGGAAAATCTTCACGTTTTTCCACAAGCCTGTCACAATTACAGTGTCATTCTCTGCTCTCCTAAGTTTCTAACACTTAGATGTATTTAATTCATTAGCAAAATTAATTTCAACTGCTTCAAAGTAATGAGCAAAGATACACTGTCTTTCTTTATTTAGCTCATTACTGGATAAATCACTGCTGCAGGCACCAGCTGGGAGGGGATGCAGAGAACATGTGCATGCCTTGTCTTTTCATCCTACCCAGTTCAGTCCAGTAGGACAGACTTCATGCTCTATACCCACTCAAGAACACTTCTTCCCACATGGATAGGATTATACCAAAGGAAAGGAACCATCTCGGAAAAGCTAGATTTCTTTGGAGGGTGGTAAGCAAAGTTAAATCTTTGTGCAGAGAGCTGACAACAGAAATGTCCTGAGAAGGATTTTCCCTGGTTAAGTTCCCAACAAAGCCTTTCAAAGACAGCAGCCTTGGGAGCAGTCAGTCACATGCATCCTAAGTGATTCTGTGGACATCACAGGTCAGCATGTCTTCAGCTTTATTTAGATGGAGCTGGCACCATCATAAATCAGGGCCCAAATCACTGAGATGCTGGCTCTCTGAGAGCTTTTCTCAAGCCTTTCCCTACAATAAAGCACTTCAAAGAGTGACTTGCTCAGATGCAGAATGACACAGGTTTCCAGAAGTTCAATCAAACTGAAATTCTCTGTGGTCTCGACCTATGACAAAAGCTCCCCAGTGACGTACTGAGTAAGCATATTTTCCTAAGCACTCCGAAGCTTCCCTGTTTTTCCTGGTGTCTCTTTCAGTGGAGTCTTCAGATCTGAGGTGTCAAGTAACTCACAGCTGTCTGTCCCTTACTTATACAGACATAAGAACTTCCCTGTTTGCTCTTCAAAAGCACCATGCAAACCAAGGACACTGAGGAGAGGTTCATTTCTCTTTTCCACTTCCCAAAAATATCAGTGAGGTATTTTCTTTATAGCCTGTGATCATAGAAAAGGAGAAGCATTCAAATTGAAATTGAAAGCATGCAATCTGCCTGTTTTTCAATTCTCATCTTTCTGGAAATATAGATACATATAGTTCCATAACTGCTACATTGTGAAAAGTTGTGTTAAACAAAAATATTACCTGCTATAATATTTTAAAAAAAACCAAAACAAAACAATCCGCTCTGTCAGCTGGGTCCACTTCATACGAAATAACCTCATTATCTTTTTAGTTGTTGACTTCAGGATCAGCTATCACAGATGCTCCATTTTCATGTTCTATGAAGTCCTCTTCATGCATATTAGTCTTGGGGGAAGGATGTTCAAAACAGAAATGCAGTAGAAAAGTAAAAAAAGCTAGACACTTTCAGCATAATTTGATGGAAATGAAACCATTGTGAAGGTTCAGCAGTTCAGTAAATTCTGACTGAAAAGCATCTTTGCTTCTAGTCACATTAAATCTGATGCTCTTTATGTCATCCAGGTCTGCAGAAATCACACAAATTACACCCTGCTATGTTGTATCAAGACCTGGAACTACTCTATGCCACCACCAAGTAGACAAAACAGATCAAGTCACCACAGAAGACATGCTCAAAAACTAAAATATAATTAGACTAATGTCTGCCAATCCATAAACATCTTGGCCTGGCTTTTAGAACCTCTGTTTCCAAGAGGATACTGACAACCAACCAAATCTTGTCTTCTGAGATTAAGTATTCTGCTTTGAATTGTTTTGGTGTGGCTGCAACATTAATAAAACACCATGCTTTGTGACATGTCAGATAAACCATCGAGCCAAACTCAGGCTGTTTGTTTTATCACTGCTCTGCCTCTCATTGTAACCTTGTGGACGTCTGGAAGACAAAGACCTACACATGAGGGACTTTGCTAAGAGAAACAAAAACACCATTGCTGCTTGGAGAATGATGGTCTTCCCTGTTTGAAACATTCAGATGGAAAACGCTCTGTCACTTTCCCTGTGCGGACAAGATCTTCTGCAACGGTGTTGGGAAAAATGGAATAATTTTATCTGCTTGCACCCCAGAACTCTGGTCAGCACATCTGTCCTGGGGTGATGTTACGAAGCTGTTTTATTCCTTAACCGTCTGCTCAATGCCCAAGGACGCTGTGCCTTTAAGATGGGCCCGGGGGGCGGGGCTGGAGCCGCGGGACCGAGTGCGGGGCGGTTGAACGGTGCAGCCCAACAGCTCGGGGCTTCGGGGTCTCGGCGGGGCTCAGGAGGGAGGGTGCCATGAGTGCTGTGCTGCTTTTTGGGTTTCTTTTGTGTTCCGGCTAGTGGGAGAAACGTTCTGTTGGGTTTTTTTCTTGTTCTTTTTCCCTTCCCTTGCCTCACTGCCTCCCTTCCCTCCTCACCGGTCTGGGGAGCCTGCAGGAGCAGCCCCAGCAGGCTTCTAGGGGAGCCCAGGCTGGTCCGAGCCCATGTGTCCGGCATGTCTCTGGGCATTTATTGTATTTTGTGGGGTTTTTTTCTGTTCTACCATGTTTTGTTTGGTGTTAATAAACAGTTAGGTTTTTTCCACTTTCACTTGCTGTGACCCACTTGTCTTATTGGTGGAGGAAAAGGGGAGGTCCTTTTCCCTTCAGAGGAGACAATCATTCCCAAGTGTTTCCTCCTGAAGTTTTGTCTCCAAAACTGAGACAACATTCTGAAAGATGTCAGTCTCCCAATTCAAAGGGAGTTAAAAGACTCAATTGTGAGTCTTGCAATGTCTGACAATAGAGCCAGCTTGTTACATCAGGGTACAGCTTTTAATCAGAACAAAATCAAGTTCTTGGGGTAATTGAGTACCTCAAAGAATATTGCCTGTGTTCCTGAACAGTTACAGATGATAAAAATATCTAAAAGCACAGCTAAGATATCATTACCTGTGAGGCAGTTTCATAGGCTCGAGTAATTTATTCAGGATTTTTAATCTTGGGAGATGTCCATCTTATAGCTATGCTAATAAAAATCACAACATATATTTGAAAAATATTAGAATCATATCTGTTTCCTTTAGTTATGCCCAAGAAGTTGCAAGTTAAACTAAAGATATCATTCTAAATTTGTGTCTTGGCGTGACTTTATGATGTGTATCCCATATCGCTGCCCTATGCCCAGAAATTAATTCTTGTGCCTTTCTATGCCTCTAAACTGAGCCTGAGAGGGGGAAGGAAAAACTGAGCAAAACTTTTTCAAAGCAGTTTGCAGCTTGTTCAAGGTCACACAGAGATAGCAACTTTTTTTCCCCAGCTGCGGCAGGGCAGGGAGGAAGCACCCGGCTTGCTGCTCCCAGGTCAGTTTCTGGCCAGTTGCTCAGTTTCTTTTTCTCCGGAGAGAGACTCAGAGTTGAACTTTATTCCTTCCCTGGAATTTCGGATTTTCTCCCTTTTCTACTGGACTGCTTCAATATCAGAGCACATCGGGAGGACTTTCCATAGAGCACAGAGGGCCTGGCCCTGGGCCAAGCCCCAGCTCCGAGGAGACCAAAGGGAGGACTCTAACACTTTCCCAGGTTTTTTCTCCACAGCGAGAGCTTTTGTTATTTAGCATATTTTCCTTTTCCTGTGTGTTTGTTAAATAAATAGTTTTTATCTCTTTCACTTTCCTTTGAGGAAAATTTATTTTTTCCCGAACCTGGTGGGGGGAGAGGTGGTGACCTGCCTTCTCTCAGAGGATATATTTCTAAATTTGGCCAAACCAGCACAATTTGCCACTAATCCTGTGGAATATGGGATTACATTTGTTAAAGTGGTTGAGGCTTATGCTCCCCAGAAGGCCCTGTGGGAAAGGCCCAGCTGTGGACTGGACGGTTGGAAGTCGGGCGAGGGATGAGAGGCAATTGGGAGTGAGGAGAGAGTCGGGTGAGTGACAGCTGGCAGTGAGACTGTGATTGGCTGGAGGAACGCATGCACAGCAAAGAGCGGGAAGCTGATTGGGTGATAGGACGCGTGGCCAGCAGCACTGCAGCTGCGCCAGCCAATGGGTGCCCTTCTGCTGTTAAATTCTGTTAGGCTTCGGTTGACATTAAGGGTCTAAAGAGGGGGCGATTTTTGGCAATGAACTGATCTTCTTTGGACATACAAGGGGGTCTGTTGTCTTTGTTCCCCAGTGCTGCATAATCCCATATAAACATATAGGCATTTCTTTCCCTCTAGTCACTAGAAACCATATAGCAAATTTTTTTACGTTTTTTCCAAAGCTATTTCTAGACTAACCCACTAAACTATTGTAATCTCTAATCTTTAGAGTATTTTTGTCTTGGCTCTTATACTTCTCCGAAAGAGTTAGGTTTGCTAGTTTTTAGAGGGTATTATCTTTCCTTTCACCATTGCTGTGTTGCAGCTGTGGTGGATTTATTGCCCAGTGTAGTTCAAAGGGACTTCGGCCCCATCACCAACACACCAGACACATCTGGTCTGCAAGTGCCTGAGACAGACAGCAACAGCCAAGTGGCCCAGGCAGGGCAGATGATATCATTCTTAAGGGAGCAACATCAAATCCACATAAAACAAGGAAGCATCATCAACTGATTTGACTGACTGTAATGTTGGCTTTGGCATTCTACCTTGTCTGGCATCTTTTTCCCTGACAAACAGCTGAACTCTACTTTTGTCTCCCTGAATACATGACTAGATCTCTCCAATTCAAACTTTATTACCAGTGTGACATGTAACACTAACTTTCAGACATGTAATTCACTCCGCAAAACAGCAAATTATCAAAAGTCATGAGTACAGGAAATGTCTTTCATTGTCTTACCTCAGTGTTTAGTTAGATCATATTTCTCACTGGCTTACAGGTTGTACTAAGAGTGTTAACTGAGAGACAAAGGAATTCATAATTTTGAAGAACTTTCCTCTAGTCAAACAACTAGAAGGGGCTTTAATCACACTATATACAGTGTCTACCACACTGTACTGTGAATCACTAGTCCATCAAAAGCCAGATTCACTTAAAGATTTCAGCTCCTAGCTGGCCATTGCAAATGTTGATTAGGAAGCTGGGAGCTTGCACATCTTATCAAAGGTACAGGATGAATTAAAACAAGTTGCACTGCAAATGAAAACGGAGTGTGCCAGGATTCCATCCTCATAGAGATATAGAGTCCCAGTTTGGAGGGTTTATAATAAAAAAATAGAGATATTTGAAATGTTTGCAAATATGCTTCTGTCTATACATACTTGTTCTGGAACTGTATTTGTGAATGTTTTAATCCCCTTGTCATAAGATTTTATAAGCACACAGTCTCAGGGAAAACAAAGGTTTCTTTCTGCATAAAGTTGTGCAAACCCAACATACCATGATGACCAATGGTATTTTATCAGTTCCCTGGGCTGCACTGGTAACTTTTTTATCTAGTGCCTCTCCTTTTGCATTTGGCTCATAAACTCATTTTGGCAAAGACCATTTTTATGCCTATCCTTAAAACACCAAGCACAATAGCATCTTGGTCCATGACTTAGTTCCTGGTGCAAATAATAATCTGGCTTTTAGATCTTAGATGAAGGACATTTTCAATCTTTGTAAAGAACGAAATAATTATTGTTATTTCTTTAAGCACAGAAGCATAACCAAAAAGGAAAAAAAAAAACAAAATACAAAAATACAAAGGCTGAAAATGCTTTTTGCAGAAACCTAGAAATATTAATGGAGAAATAGCTGCGTCATGTTACTATTAATTATGTATCTGACTAGCAGGAGGCATTTTGTTGTAACAGAAATCAAAGTGAACTCAGGACAAATGACCAAACTGTGATGCTTTGTTAGTCTGGAGTCATGAAAGCTGTTAAAAGCAAGTGGAAAAGGTCTTATTATCTAAAGTTAGTAACAAAGCTGAACAAAGAATTTCAAAAGAATCAAAACAACATTAACGTGGGCAGATTTTTTACAGAGAAGGATGATATTTTTTAGCCATCTGTCAAATCAAACTCAAATACTTCCAAACCCATGCTTCAGGAAATGGAAATACCATCAGATGCTTTATATTAGCTTGATGTAAGGCTAACTGGGTTAGTTCATTGTCTCCAAGAGTCACTGGCTCTGTTATCTTGCAAATTTAAAAGAAAAAGTAGAATTCTCAAGTGAAGGTAAAGCAGTGAGAAAAGCAGTACATTTTCTGTTTTCCGATAATACCATCATGTTCTTTGATTTTACTTTGGACAATAAAGTGGCTCTAAGTCTTCAAAGCACCCTGGTAAGTTATTTCTGTTGATCTACAAAACTTAATCACAAAGTTTTCTTAGCACGTATTCTGTGTTCCTCTGAATCTTGGAACTATTTACATTATTCTAAGATCAAATAAATTTCTCAATGCCTGAGCATCAAACTGCAGCCTAACTCTTGCTGATAGGAAAAGAAACTAACAAAAAAAACCTTCCAAACAAAACCCCCCACACCTACACATTAAAAAGTGGCAGATCTTGCTAGAGTTGATGATCACTCCCTTTGCCCTGATGCATCAAATCCAGACAAAGGCACATTGGCAGCCACTGGCATGGAAATGAGTTGTTGAAGGTAAGACACATCCAGCTGGTCCTCTGAGGGGAGTTACAGGTTGGAGAAGAGGGCCTTTTCCTGCAGGAGAAACCTGTGGCTCCCTAGCCCCTCCTCTAGGATCTCTGTCTGGCCCCATCCTTTCCCAGCCCAGGAGGCCAAGAGGCACAGTAGGGTGAGCAGTGGGGGATGCCTGTAAGGGGACTGGAGAAGCAGTGATGCCTTAGGTTTTAACCTTTATATTTTTCAAATTCTGTACTGCTTGGTGTGTGACTCTGAAGTTTCTTGTAGCCTGTTAACTTCTGCTCTCTCATGCTAGGTAGACATAACAAAGCCTCTCCAGCCCTGCTTTCCAAGGACACCAAGACTGTCCTAGGCCAAAAGTATGAACCAAAGAGCCACTAAGGGGGGGGTAAGCTGTGGGGAAAACTGAAGCTTTAATTGGAGAATTAACCCTGCTATGCAAATGAACCAAGCCTATAAAAGAGTGAAGATCTCATCTTGGTCCATTTAAAGAATAGCTTCAGGCTCCCCAGGGTGTACTTTTGAGGGCCTTTCAAATAAATACCTCTTTTAATCCTTTACTCCTGTCTAGTCTCTGTTTCTAGGAGGCCTCTCAAGGCATCAGCAGCAGGTCACCACAGGAGACAGAGGACATACTCTGCTGCCTGACAGGTCTCAGGGGGAAGTGGAAGCTCTGTATCTCAGGGGAAAATAAGAGGAGGAAGAAACTTCAGGCTCCTGCCCTCATCTCTGCTCTCCAAAAGTACTGTTCTTTTTCTAAGCTTCCCAAAAGCTCCACTGGTCTCTCCAGCCTAACTCATCCATACACCTGTTTCATATACTCAGCGTTATCTAAACCCAATATATTTCCTTGTTTCCCCTCCCCTTACCCACCTGGAAGCCTCTTCACAAACACTGAGCTTTCCATAGAGAGCTGAATGTCTTTAGCTGACTCTGGCTGTGACTACAGCTCAGATGAAGGCTGTACAATCATTTGGTCATTTCCCCATCATGTGGTGGAGAGCACCTCTGCTAAAAGAGGTTTCAGAACATCCCTCTGTTCACACTTAAATCTACCCTAATCCTTTGGCTAGTCATTTTAATGAAACCTGGGGGAGAGGCAGGAGAGGAATGGCTACTGTCCCACTGATTCTATAAAATACATTGCATTTAATCTCTTCCATAACCCCAAGGCTGTTAGGTCAAGACTCGATCCTTTCACTGCTCATGTCCCCTGTAATATCCATGCTCTCACTGGCTGTGTCTGAGCTGAACACAAGGCAGCTCAGCTAGCAGTCAGAAGGTGCCTGGGGCAGGTACCCACACCCAGGAGCTCAGGAGAAAGTACCACATGGCCAGCTCAGTTCTGATCTACACACAGGGGGAGAGTGGAGGTCAGAGACTTCACCATTAAAACACTGCTTGAAATAACATTTTTTAGACCTCAATCACCACAGGCAGACAGTTGCCTATCTGTGGCAACAACATGCTCACTTGGGTGGATTAACTTTGGTGGGATTGAATTGGATTAGGCTGGACTGGGAGCAACAGACATAGTGCCACACTGTGAAGCACCAGCAAATTCTAATTATCTGCTTTTCTGCTTTTAATCTATTGTTCTAAATTTCCTTGTCCTTTAATCACTTCCAATAAATTTCAGTTATATTTTTCTTTAGTCTCTTCATTATGTTCTTCTTGTAGGATAAATGGATGTCATGGGTATATATCTGCTACCAAACAGTGCTATGCTCTGATTTATTAATGAAGACAAAATTATGCAAAAACAGCCGTTTTAGATATGATATAAAAAGTTTCTCATTGTTTAAAGATTGATTTTTTTTTTTTTTTAACGATTTTCACTGAGCCCAAATGAAGTGAATTAGTTGCAGGAAATCTATAAAGGGTCCACAGAACTTGGAACAAATCCTTTGTTAAATTATAAAACAATTTCCTTGCTTTTCTTTTGTGAGAATAAGTGAGTATATTATACAGATTTCTAAAGGCTTTAAATCAGCTAAACCCCTGACAGTCCCTGACACGATCAAACATGATTCTTGAGGTTTCCTGCACAAGACCAAGAATTGGACTCAATGATCCCGATGTGTCCCTTCCAACTCAGCATATTCTCTGATTTAGAATTTACTCTGTGATTTGACTTCATCATTTTCTGTTGAGCATGACTCCTTCTCAATCCTCTGCTCTGCCTTCTGTGTCTCTTTCCTTTCTTTCTCTTCCCTTTTGTCATGAGAGGCATAAAATTTTTTCCACAGAATGACTCAATATTTGAAGCCAAAATTTGCTTTTGTTTTTTTGTTTTGTTTTCCCTCCAAGCACTTCATTCTAAACTGGCTGTTTGTTCAAATACAAAGCATCATGCAATCATAGATCTTAAACTTCTCCTTGTCTCGTTATGTATTTTTCACTCTCCAGTGCACTGTCAAGGAGATTCACATGTTTACTTTTCTCTTGTGAGCCGTATGGAACCTCATTCTCAAGCTCAACATTGCTGCCAGCAGTCTAGCTCTTTGCCTCCTGTGGCACCCCACTGCTGCCATGGCTGAGAGCAGAAGCACTACAAGATGAAATCCAAATCCACGGGGCTGAGAGTAGTTTCTGGAGGTTTCAAACATCATTCTCATAATGAAAGTAAGATATACGATGTCATATAAAAATAAGTAAAGATCTAAAGCTAAAATTAGATATTTGATTCAATCCTTGAAAAGCAATATTTCTTCCTGGTAAAAATCAGAAGGCTGTTGAAAACTTTTTCTGTTAGCTGCTGATGAACTCAAGGAGCAAGAGGGTAGGTTTAGAAGACTTTTCCTTCTCAAATGAACCCAAGGAAACTTGAGGAAGTGGCCTCTTTCACCCCAGAACTGTTTTTCAGACTCAAGTTTCTCCTGGGGGAATGTAGCAAACTAAAGCTGAGCTCATTCATGATTGTCATTTGATGATTTCATCAGGGTTTTTGAAATGAAGCTTTTCCTCTGGGTCAGGGCAGAAGAAGAAGCTTAGATGGGAATATCAAGAGAATGCTCTGCTGTGGCTTGACAAGATGCAGTCTCTTCCACTGCTGAAAGTTTTCTAAATGTATGCCTAAAATAAGGATGAAATTCCTATCAAAATGTTCACAGCCCCAAATGCACACTTCAGTGGCTCCAGCTGGGAGTGAGGACACAAGCAGAACTGTTTGCTCTTACGTTGTCGTTCCTGTATTGGAATACAGAAAGACATTAAGTTTGTCCAAGGAACAGCGAGTGTTAAGTCTTCAGTTTACACAGATAATTTTAGATTTGAAACAGTAACCAAGAAAGAAAAGCTTGAATATTTGGGTTGATTCAACAGAGAATAAATTAAATGTATTTTTTTATAACAAACACCCGTGTTGTAGGGAAATATTTAATCCTTTGGAAAAAGAAATTAACAGAGAAATAAAACACAGAAGGAAATAAAAAAAACCTTAGATCTGTGACTATTTATAAGCACATTAAGGTGCATAAGGAATATTGAGCCCATAAGACACTTTTTATCTTTAAGGGAAAGTAATGTGTTGTGTGCATGCATATATATATATATATAATGGGTGTATAAATACATAATGTGTATGAAATGGGATTTATGGATTTTTACTCAGATGGAAGAAAATGCCTAAATTCTTTTTGCAGCTTTAGTGCTTACTTTTCCATCCTAAAAGAGGTCCCCTAAAACATTAAGAGCAAAAGCCAATGCCTCCATATGACTCCTACAAACAGCATAGCAATATGAGCAGATGGGGAAAAAAAAATATTCAAACAAAGAAAATAGGACAGATACTTCAGGAACAAACAGAAATGAGAAAAAAACTCCCCCAATTGTTTTCATGAGATGGATTTATTTTTCAGGACTGGAATTTTAAGCTCATGCTCCTCTAATGGCACAAAGAATATTTGTACACAAAAAGCCATGCCGAGATTTCTGAATTAAGCTTGCCTGAAACTGCTCTCTGACACTGAGGCCAAATGGCATGGAACAGCCTGTATCCATGCTATTAAACTCTCTTACTCTGTAAAATAGGGTGGCTGCAGCTACACCACACTTGGGAGCAGTCCCTGGCCTAAGCTAGCTTCTTGGACTGTGCCTGCGAATCATTTGGGAGATCCCTACTTGGCCAAAAGCAAGCCAAAGGGCATTTCAATAATTTAACAATATAAATAATCAAGTCCAGTGATGTGCCCTGGCACTGCTTAATTTATTAGAGCAGACACAGCTGACACGGCCAGCTGCTGATCCCATAATAGCACAGAGAAAGCACAGATGGTCTTGGACTGCTGTGCTCTAGAAGCAGGGGTGCAGGAGTGTGCCAGAGCATATGCAGGGCTTCACCAGGGGCCAGAGGAAACCTGCTGGATGCAGAGCCAGCCAGCGCTCATGCTGGTAGCAAAGCTGCTGCTTTCCAGCACTGCTGTCCCCCTCCCCTGTGGACCGTGCAGGAAAACAAACCACCTTTGCTTGGTCCAAAGTTGATGGAAGGCTGGAAGATGCTGCTGTAACCTGTTGGGGCACTGGAGGTGGGACCAGGAATGGGTGGTCCTCTACATGCAGCAGCCAGGGCCTGTGCCCAGGGGTCAGAGGCAAACCTGTCCATGCATGGAGACCGAGCGCCTCCATGCCCTGCTGTGCTGCTGGGGCTTGCTCCAGCATAAACAAAAGCTTGGGTATCTGGCTTTTGATTTATACAAAGGTATCAATCCTTTTCTGCTGAGAAGGACAGTTCAGCTCAAGCCTGGGACATGTTGCCAGGGTGCAGTGTGCAGCCAGCAGGAGGGAACAGCTGCCCCCAGGCAGGCAGTGGGTCCAAGGGAGCTTGGACGCCATGGGACCACTTTTCCAGGTGGCAGAGGCTTGTCAAGGAGCAGGGAGGGAGCTGCTGGGACCTTTGTGTACTGCAGCAAAAAAACAGAAGCAGGCTTACAGGAGGGACTGCATTGTTTACTGCAATGTACATTTCTTAGTGCAGTTCTCAAAATAGGTGGCTTGTTTTCCTCCTGAGTAGCAGTATAAGCATCTGTGGTGTGCATTTTTCAAAAATTGTCTACTTTTTAATAGAATAGTTTTGCTACTGGACTACTCTGATCATTAATTTTTAATTAATGTCTGGAAAGACAGCAATTACTTTTTGTAGGTCACTGGATAAAAACCAACTTTTTCTTCAAGAGTCTTCTTTTAAGAATTGTAATGAACTAAACCACAAACATTTAAATACATAAAAAATTAAAAAAAAAATGCAATGCAGCCATGCATAGACAAGTTCCCAATGTGAGATTCAAAATGCAACTCTTTTGTGTCTGTCCCTCTGTTTTTGTCTGGAAGGAGATAGGCATGCCTAAGGATTTCAACAGCCATCCCTCATTTGCCTCACAACACTCTCACTGTTAAGCCTCCACAGATGAGGCACATGCCATGGGCCTCAACTCTTTGTCAACCATCCAGTTAAGATTGGCATTCCAAGCTCCTGGTCACCACTGAGAGCTGACCCTCATCATTCATCACTGACCCCAGCCTCACATCTGTCACACCCTGGACAGTTTGACTCAAACCTCCTGCTAGACAAATCTGCACTCCAGCAGTCTCCACTGCCAACCATCATCTGGGACAGGCAGCATGGACGCCATGCTAGGTAAGTACATGACTTCAGCAGCTTGTCTCAGAGATAGTCTTTATCTTGCTCCAGTGAATGGTGTGAGAAACCTTTGTGTGGACTTTTTCCTCATCCTCATTCATTTGCGTTCACAAGTTACAGCTGTTTAGGTTACAGCTTACCCTTCAGAGTTTGCCATACCTCCACAGGAGGATTAAAAGGTTTCAGTGTGGAGGAACTGATGCAAACTTGCCACCATGGCATGTGGGATGGGGCCTGAGGATTCATCTGGATCCAGGATATAAGAAGTGTTTCTGAAATCAATAATACAGCCATGACCTTAGATAATCTGTCTGCAAAATGTGGGCCTGGTCTCAGGCCGCTGACATCTGTGGACAAATTGGCTTGTCTTGACTGAAATAACTAGCAAATGGAACAATCCAGTGATATTACAGCTGGTGGTGGGGTCCGAGGCTGTGACCCAGGAAGAGATGACCGGTCCGGGAAGATGGTCCCGAAAGGAATCACCTTCCCGAGGTCCGGTGTCTTCCTCTCAGCTGCTGGCAGAGTAGCCCTTGCAGAAGCTGTCAGCTCTTTAGTGATATCAGCTCGTGATTCCAGCTCAGCTCTGCAGGGCAGTCTCTAGGCCAAACCAGACCAGAGAGAGAGACGAGAGACCCGTATGGCTGGTTCCGCACGAAGGGAGCTTTATTGTGGGTCCCCTCCGGCGAAGGGGGGAGCCAGGGACCAGCTCTCTCTCTACAGAGGCGAATTGGTCTTCTTTTATAGGGATACAGGGGATCAGCAAGGGGACCAATGGATTACAGAGGGTCTGGGACAGACCAATGGGTTACAGAATGATCTGCATAGGGTCCCCCAAAGAATTGTGGGTCTACCTTTCCTCGCCATGACCCAAAAGTTGTTTCCTTTCCAGGGAGTCCTGCTGGGCAATTGCAAAGTCTTTTGTCTCAGCAGACATCCCTCCAGGGCAGTGGCTGGGCATATCCCACACAGTGATACTCAGTGAATGAGCAGCTATTACTCCAAGTATATTGCATCTAGGCTGCATTCAGGCCTGTGGAAGTTATAAAGGCATTGTGGATGTAGGTGTCTGTGTCCTGAGAACTTTGTGTGAAGCCTCCACAGCAAAGACCTGTGGGGTGATTTCACCTCCCTGATGTCCCAACCACTGGAACAGACCAACACCAAGGTAAGTCAATTGGAAAGAAGCAAAAGTCCAGACATCCAAGTGCTCAAGCCATTCTCTGGAGTTTCACGATGATTTCCTGGGACAGATCCTGGGGGTTTGTTAGCTGGGACACCTGCATTCACTTTGAGGCAAAAGCACTGCTCTCACCTAAGCAGTTAGTTTTCAGTTTGGGAGTGTGTTGCTGAGAGTGTATCTGGAAGTTTCTGCCATTACATGGGACCACACTATTTTTTTAACCAAGGTCATTGATCATCCCAACAGAAACATATTACTGCAATTCCTGAAAATCTCATGCAATTAAAAATCCTGCTGACATGACCTCTAGCAGTAAGGATGAGAGGGTGAAATTTTTATATGAAATAACAATGACAATTTATTGTGAAAATTTGAATCTGAATGTGTCGGGGTCTCCTCCCCCTGCCATGTAGCCCTGGGAGAGGGGCCCTGAGGGCACAGACACGGGGTTTCCCTGCCCCTGCTCAGCCTCGTTCCCCATTGGTTGTTTTGTGTTCCCCTGCGCGGGCAAGGACCCTCGGGTCCCGTGATTGTAAGAGCTCCTTGGCAGATCCCGGCCATGCGGCTGGAGAAATAAACATCTCTGAAACATCTATCAAGAATCCGTCCATATATATTTCTTTTCCACGGGCCTCCTGGTTTGATATATGCGTGTTACAGTAATCCCCGCTGTAACGTGAATGTACAATGCCACTGAAAAATCAAAAGTAGTGAATTTTTGATAGAGTTAATATTACAATAGTTACAGTATAAAAAGAGGAGGCAATTATTTAGATTGGCCCAATCCCTCTCCGTCACACCAGAGCAGTTTTCCTTAAGATAGGCTGTATTCCTAGGAATCTGAATAAACACAGGCCCATAAACATGGTATTACATTTGCTGAAAAAGGAATGGAAGAAGCAGTCTAATCTGATCATATTACCACACAGAGTAAGTGTCTCATAAACTGTGAAACAGGAAAAGGTAAACTCCATGAATTTCCTCTCTGCTAACCCAGTTTGCTTTTAGCAACTGTAGAAAATAAAATTATTAAAGAATACAAATTTTTTTTTAGATTGGTAACATAAACAGTCTCTTGCTCCAAATGAATCTGAAAAGCATAGCCACTGTTTTTTCCTCTCTACAGATAGAAATAATTCTGCTCCTTCTCTATTCAGAATTAAAGATCCCAGTAGCCCTATTAACTGGACTACTGAAAGTCTGAGGCAGACCATATAAAGATCTGAGAGACATCCCAAAAGCCCAGACCAAACAGTTTAAAAGGGAAGCATTCTTCTTCACTCCTTGACTACCATTTTCTTGTTGCCGAGGGAAGAGGCAAACCTTCTAACTCCCAATGTGATATCTTTGTACATTAAGTAGTTAGAATAAAAGCTAAATTCAAAACTAAATCACTTGAGTAGAAATTCAGGACCTAATTTACAGTAATATTAGGCCCCTGGCTCCTATTCTCTTCAGTTCATAAATGCAGATTGGCCAGAGGGACTGCAAAACACAAAGCAATAACATAAACTATTAAAGCAAAGGACACCATGTTCCTTTGATTCTCACACACACCCACGCACACACGCCCGCACATACATAAAAGCTCCTCAGGAGTAAGAATTCTGAAATGTGAGAAGTCCAGTGTACAGCAAGGCTATAAAATAGATTTGTTACTTTTTTTATGTACATGTCCTGTGTCATTAAGCAGCTTTTTCTGAAAAGAGGTAATTGCCTTTTCAATAGAAGGCATTTCAAGCCTTTTGCTATACATTGAGTGACACACTGGACAAGTAATTTTGTGTTCCCACAACAGCAAATTAGAAAGGCAGCAGAACAGTAGAGTAACCACAGGACAACCCTTTTAATTATTGCATAGAAAGCACAAAAAACAATACAATGTCCAGCTATTGATTCCACAGTGGAATCTATTTCACCTCAAACTTTCTTGCAACAGTTCATGCCTACATTCCTTTTGAAAGGATTGCAAAGGTCTAGAAAGTTAAGCAAGAAAGTTATTAAGGTTTCCTTTTACAGTGAATCATTTAAAAAATTAGATGGTTTTTCCATTTGGAAATAATTTCTTGATTATGTCAGAGGCCTGATTTGCCCTTTAAAGTTTTTCTGCCTTAACCAGCTCTTCATTCAGGCATCCAAATTCAGTTGTGAGTCCCATTCACCACACCCTCAGCTCAAGGTGTTAAAGTTATTCCTGGATAGCACTTGCCTTCTCATAGCACAGCTATACAGTTACAGTAACATATCATACTGATGACTTGCCCATGTAAATGGGGAATTTGCACCAGAAGAAAAACCGCTTCCACCAGTACCATTATTCTTTCCATTTTTTATTCTTTTTAATAAAAACATAGCGGTCCAGAAACCACAGTGAAAATGTCCTCTCACCTTCCTCTTTAAAGTGTCGGGTGTTTTTGGAGAACTCTCCTGCCAACCCACCTTTGCAAGCATGTGTCTATGTCACCTGCAAAGAGAGAGGGCAGATAATCCCAGCTACATCATTTGGACAAGAATAAAGACGTGGTTGTCCATGGAAAGCAAAACAAAGCTTTTGGGACTGGAAAGGCTTGGACAGTTTTGAATAGGAGAGAAAGGACTGCAGTTTTTGTACTTACAGGCAGAGGTAAAAACGGTAAGAAAGCCTGAAACTGTCACCTCCATACCAGATGCTACTCTGCAGAACTGGATTCAGTGCTGAGCTCAGATTGCAACACTCCCCACATGCCATAGTAGATGCCTTGCAGCACTGAGAGAAAGAGCTGAGGGCCAGCTAACACCTGTTTTATTCAAAAGCATGGGACCCTTCTTAGTGATTCTCCAATGTTCAGCTAAAATTGATTCAGCCTGCTGAGGAAGGGAAAAGAAGTTAAAGTACCTTTATTATTGTGTGCTCCAGTTTAATTTCCCTCCTTGTCCATTCCTCTTTCCCGGAAGTGTCAAGCATACAGTGGATGGAAATAGGATAGATCCTTTTGAAGAAGGCCATTTATTTTCACAATGTGCATTGACAGTCATAAGCATATAAAACAGAAAACAAAAGGTTAACATTGAAAGCATGCATATAAACCATTTCCAAGTGCATGATTTTACAGGATAGGCAGAGAAGTTTTGACAGAATAAATCAAAGCACTGAAAATGGAAAAAGGAATATGCTGAAACCCATACTTCAGTACTTAGATAAAATATATACAAAATTTAAAGCAAGTTTTGCAAGCAATTCACTAACTGGTTGTTCAGATTCCATGACTTTTCATAAATAAAATGACAAATATGTAAAGTAAACATCCAGATTCAGCATGTCAGTTTTCCCATCTCCAAATACAAGTCCAAAACAAATTATTTCCCTTCTGTGATTGGACTTGGAATTAGAAATAAGTAGAACTGGTTCACTTTTGGTTCAAGGGATTGGCTTTCAATTGGCTTGCTGAGTTAGAGAGCAGCAATAAGCTTCCTGTCTGTAGAATATAATCTTAAACTTGGCACTTGCTGTCCCTGCAGTCCTCTGGCATAATGGCATCTATTCAGACTGCCTACTTTATTTGCCTAACACAAGTGCTGAACATCTCAAAACTGGATGCCTGCTCACAGCAGGCATCATTAATAAGATAACTCAGAGTACCCAGATTAGGGCTACTTAGCCAGTGGAAAGAGCCAGGCCTGAAAGAAGGCTCCTGAAGAATGATTCAAAGCACTAAGGATACCAACTTCCCCCTGGGGCCACGAAGGCCCTTAGCAATGAAGGAATAATCCTGAAAGTTTCCTTGGGACTGCTACTGTGTAGCTGAATAGACAACTGTCTGAAGGAGACGAGAACGTGCACTCCCAGGAGGTGTTTCTCTGGAAGTTTTGCATCGTTTGCTGTCTCCATGCGCTCAGACAGAGGAGCCCTCTCCTGTGGATGCCACATCACCGATGTGTCTCCTTCCTGTGTGCCCCGGCGGAGGGGAGCCCGGCTCGGGGTGAGCCAGACCTGATGCCTTGGGGCCCCAAACACGGGAGTCACTGGGGAGCTGAGCCCATTGCTCTCTTTTCCCAGGGATGTGCTATTTGTTACCCCGTTAGAGGTCGTCTAGCAGAGCCCGTTTTCACACCATCCCACATACCACAGCCGCACAGTGGATACATTTCCCTGAGCAATTAGTTAGGCAAGTGAAATAGACAACATCACAGCCCCTGCTGCAAACCCTGATGCACTGCTGGCAGCACGATGAAACTTTGTTTTGATACATCCTATAACATATATGTATCTACAGATATATATACACACCATAAAATATATGTGCTACACATTCATACAATATATATGTAGATTAAACATTATGTCATATGTTACAAACGATTGCATTCATTATAAATATTAATATATTCCATACAAGTAATATATATAAACTGAGTTCTCACTCATTCTGAAAAATTATAATTCAAAGTTGCTTTCAGACTTTTTGGACCACATTCTTTAAAGCACCTGACACTTCAAGAAAACCTTGATCCCACCCCCCAGAATGGGATCAATAAGTTTAATGATGGGCTTTGATAAAATATAGTGTTACAGTGAAAATCTCATCAAGAGCTGGAATGATGTAAAGCAGTCAGTTAAACTGAACTTCTACATCCTCTGTTTCCATTTTTAAGCATGAATAAATGTAACACAAATGTAAAACAACCATAACTCTTGCGGCATCTGCAATCCCATCTTTCTACTTTTTGATTTAATTTGTTTCCTTTTGTGACTTTCATTTGGTTTTCCCAGTATTGCTAATCTTATTCAGTGCAATGTATTGGCATCGTACCTTAAAAATTTGTAAAATGTACAAATAAATTTCATTCATAGTTACAAGTCACGCTAAAGCTAAGCTGCTCTGCCAAATAATAGCCTGTAAATATCAAAGTGAATTGTACTCTGTTAGTATAGGCAAATACAGAAAAATTTAACTGGAATCAGTGGATACTCCAAGCTTATATCATCACTTACAAGTACAGAATATGGATTAACAGCTAATGTTATTAAGCTTTAGAAGTATTCTGCCCATTTAATGAAGTCACAAACATTTTTCAGGTTGCTGTCAGCATGACAGAAAGAGAAGACCATGGAACTTACAGCCCTTTTCTTCAAGGGTAAAGTATGCAAAATGCAACCTTATATTCTCTGTCCTGTGTCAGTCCTCTTATATTCACTCACTGCATCTTTTCTAGAACTTGTCTTCATATTTCTATCTTCCCATGAAATATCACTTTCTTCCCCTGCAAAGTTGGGGTTTTATCAGAAAAAAAATCAGAACATCTGTGTCAGTATCAAAGTTGTTTTGTAGGATTTTATGGTTTTCAGCCACAGGTTATGTTCTCTCATAGAAAGCTACTTGCTTGGCTCCAGCCTCATCAGCAAATACAAAAATTCCCAAATGTTCAAATGTCATAAATGTCTGCTTGTCAAGTACAGACATCCCACAGGTCTGGCCATAATCATTCGTGGACTCAATGTCTTCTAGGCACCATAAATAAAATTCACTGTATCAAGGACAAGAACCAGAAGTCAGGAAGAAAAACCAAGATGATACAAAATTTAGCTGTGCACCTGCTTAGTGGCACAGTGGTTCCTTTGCCCTCAAAAAGTAGCAAGTCTACTGCAGAGAGAAGGCTATAACTTCTAAAATCATGCCATTCAAATTAGAGAGGTGGTAAATAGAGAAAATTACATTTGAACATTAAGTCATAAATGTAAGATGATTGGCAATTGCTATTTATTCCTCCATCATTTATAAGGCATCATTGGCGTTCAAAGCTGTATGCAGCAGCTGAGCTGAGGTAAGGTGAACATCTGGACATTACAGAGTCAGTCGAAATGCACAGCTCGTACTCCAAGATAAAAAAATATTCTGAATTCTATTCTGCCTGTAGTCTCACTGATTTGCCTCTTCAGCCATTTGCAGCTGAGGCATGAATCACCCTATTGCTGGGGATCACACCCTCTTTGATGCATACTTTGTGCCAACATGTACGCCTCAGTGTCAGTGTCCTGTGTCTATGATCTCTGCTTGCTCACAAGTAACCACCAAGTCTTTCAATTATTCCACCTCACAGCTGTCTTTCCTCATCCAAGCTTTTAATGGGTTCATCACAGAAAAACATTGCCCAGACTAATATTAATCTTCAGTGCCGCAGAGGTCTGAAATTTGATTGTTGTGGAAATTCCTCCGGCTTTGCGGCATTTAAATTCTCAGCCACAATCCCATGTTAATGTAGAAGTTCTTGTGTCTTGAATAGGTTTGTGCTTTCCCAGAACAATGTTAGATTAGAGCTTAACACTTCGGTGTCACTCAGCTTCTTGTCACATGCGCCTTTTTTTTGCCAAATTAAGTCCAGCTTTATCTAGTACATACTAATGAGTCCAAGCTTCTCCTGTTTACATGTCAGGAGCTTCCTAAGGCTACTGTTACAGGTTGGAAAGTCTACTGTGTATTCTGTTCAAAAGAAAGAATAAAAAAACAGAGCAGAAAATTAAATCCTTAAGTAAAAAGACAAAACTAAGAAAATTCCCCCAGCCCTCCAAATAATCTCTTGCTTATTCAGGCCTCGTATGTTGCCAGCAGACTACACACTGATAAAACCAATTTTGGACTATTTAGATGTGAGCAGAAACTCTGTGAGTTTAGAAAGTCAGCATGAAAATCACTGGCATAATGACAAGCTCCAGCAATAAGAAAATTCAATTAAATCATTACACAGAAAGATAAGCACTGATGGAGTTTTCACGGCTTTAATGAGGCCAGTATGGAGTTCATGACCCTCTATGAAAGTGTGTTTAACGATGATGGGCTGGGCCACTGCATGCCATTATTTATTTAAAGTCCTAAAAGGGAGCTTGTCTTTCACTCTGGATGAGTCTAATCAGCATTAAAAAATGTTAGCCTAAATAAAAGATATGTCTCTGCCTTTTCCAGCCTCCCCTTTACTAGCACCAGCAAAGAGAGGAAAAACATGAGTTTTGCAGCATTCTCATATACTGAGAAGCAGGCAACTGTTGGTGAATGAAGAGCAGAGTTCAGCTCTATCCATGGGTCATGGCAATACTTTATGGGATGTGGGAAAAGGATTATTTTCTTACTTCAACAATTGCTAAAGAAGTTGTCAAAGAAGAAAGAGAACAGGTGAACTGGGGTTAGGGTGTACAAGAAAAAGAGCCATGTCTACGGGAAAAGAAACAGAGCAGGAAGTTCCTGAGTTTAGAAGTAAAGCATGACCAAATAAATCCAGCATATAACTGATGAGGCATTTAATGGTAGAAAGCAGAAAATCAGAAAGGCCATGCCTATTCTTGTAAATCAAACAGCACCAAGGCACATTTCAGGTTTAACACTGCTAGGCTCCATTCTTTGCCCCATTAAATCGTTAGTGATCTCTGCTATAGTTCAGGAGCATTTCATCTAACACTACCTAAAAGTTTCCAGTTATGGTTCAAAAGTCAGCAGGGATAATCAGTTGGCACACAACAGCTTGAATTAGAGAGGACAGTGGGTGCAGTGCCCCACATCATGCAGCAACACCAGCAGGCAGCACTCGCAGGCAGTTCCCATTAACTGATGTAGATATAGCTGGAAGCTCCATCTCTGTTGCTCCAGTCATAAGAGTTGTACCTGGCCTCATTTCTGCTCCTGAAGAAAGACAGCAAGAGGTGATGAATTTCTGTCCCAAGACACTGTTTGAGAGTGCAAGATACTGGCATTTATTGCAGTGCTGAGTTCTGGGTGTATGGTCAGAGTTTTTACAAGAAATTAAATCAAAACCAGAAAAAATGTCAGCTGAATGTGTCACGAGACTATTTGCATGGTCATCTTTATTTAATTTGCTTTATTTCAGATCAGCTCTTGAGAACACTAAGTACTTTGGACTCCATATGGAGTCCTCAAGTCAAAATTTTATTAAGATAAAATTGAACTCCCTCTTTAGGGAGTACACAAAATGAAATCCAACACCAAGAAAGAAAGAGAATTACTTACTTCTGTACCCATGGGAGAAGTGAAATGCTATTAAAAAATGCACAGTGGATAAACACAGCTCCTCACATTCTCTCTCAAATTGCATTTTAGAAATATTTTATTAAGGTTACTACCACTCTTACAGTTGTTGTGCAGAGCTGGGGAGAAAACTCTCCTTGGCTTTCAAGAAGTTGTGCTCTGCAGCCTTCAGAGGATCTCTTTTGATTTTTGAACTCTCAGTGTCTCCACCTACTGCTCTTCCACATGCAGACAGGACCCATGATTGAGTGTTTATTGAACATATGTTATCCTGCTACATAAATACTGTTCTATTGACATTTCCTATGCTAAATAAGCCTTTCTTTGGCTGTTTAAAATTCACCATGCAATAGTCAATGTTTGTAGAAAGGTGCTAAATAAAGAGAAGGAAGGAAAAAAGAAGGGAGAAAAATGCTTCAGGCAAAGTTTTCCGTCACCTTCTTCTTACTGTAATTATCACCAGAAAGCATAGCAAAAAATGGTTCAGAGCACAATGGTTTATCTAATGTGATAAAGTAATAAAGGTCTGATTCTCTGATATTCATCAGTATTAGTAAGAAGAAAGCTCCTCAGTATTCTACACTCTTCTCCACCCTGTGTAAGTGACACCACAAAAGAGTGGGGACTGATGCCCTTGGGGACATTAACCTTATTTCCTACCAGACTGATCCAGCCAGTTTGCAATGTTCCCACTTCCAAGGAAGCACTCAGTTGTGCTGTTTTCATCAACATCTCTGTTCTCAAATGCCTCCATGCTCCAGGGGACAGTTTGCAGTCAAGGCAGTTTGCTCAGGAGGATGCTGCATATTGTGCTGACCATGGTCTCTACTCCCTCTTTAAAGAGGAGAGAGAAACATCTGTGCAATAAGCCTGATTTTCTGAGGAGCTAGAAGTTATAGTAGTTATTACTAAGAGAAGCAAGGCAAGAACAGAGGAAAAAAGTAGGATAGGTCCAGGAGGGGACATAGGAGAAAAACAAGCTCTGAGTTGCTGTGCTTTTTATAGATGTGGAGGGATTGCCATTTAAATGTTGATGTTTGCCAAAGTAAATCAAATATTTATTAAGAAAATCGCCTGCTTGGGTGGAAAATTGGAGCTCTTCAGAACCAATGATGTGTTTACCTGGACCAAATGGAGATTTTTTTTTTTTAATAATCACACACTGTAAACAAAAGTAAAACCCAGACCTTGACAGAGCATACTCAAAGCAATTCCTCTGCACTGCAACATTTGGAAATAACCCAAGTTTCTAACATTTGATATCTAACACAGCTCAGCTTCCCATTTGCACTTCTAAATAAGCTGCAACCACTGCTAGGTAATGCCAATAAAACAGGTTGTGTTGCACAATATTCTGATGGGGCTTATTTCTGCTTTGTTTCACTGCTCTCCAGTTTTCTTGCAGTGTTTGCTGCAGTGCCTGATTATACCTGATTGAAACACAAAAAAACCTACCAGCATGTTCTTGCCAGGAACTGTAATCATTTAATCAAATTGCTATGGGTTTTTTAATCCATGAAAAGGAATCATGCCATTTGAGTCTGAAATGCCTTTACTAGAAAAAAAAAACATTAAAAAAAACCACCCACAAACTCTTCTGTGACAGAAATTCCCCATGTTTGTTTGCTTTGAAACAGTTGGACTTTACCAATTCTGCCCCAGTAATATCTCAGTTGCAGAGAAACTCTTTAGAAACCAGAAGGCAGAACATAGAGAATATCAAATTATAATTGCATAAATGTCTTCTTCTCTTTACCCTGACTGGAAGCTGTTCCCACAGATATTTTGTGAAACTTTTCCCCCCATCTAGTTAGGTGCAGAATCATCTTGGGTTTTTTGTCTGTTTGTGAGAGTCCTTGAATTTGACGCAGGAACATGCACTGATGCACTTCTCAGAAAAGGGTATTTAAACATTAGCTATATATCACACAGTTTTCAAGCACTTGAGCAGCAGGTTAAATATAATAAGGCTTTGAAAAATAAAGATTTTTTTTTTTTGCAGCTCTCCTTCTTTGATGTCAGTATTTCTTGTAGTTTCCTGTGCAGCTTATTTGTGATGTTTTGGAACATGATCATGAAAGCTCTGTTGTTCATGGTCAAGGAAACAGCTGTGAACAGATGGAATATTTTATGACCATTCTTGTTGCAGGGTCAGACAATAATTTGTTTGAATGACTATCAAAGCTGAAAATTTTCTCCTGTCAATGTGAGTTGAAAGATACTTTCTCTTTGACCTATAGTAGCCTACATAAGGGCTGGACAGTTTAGACAAGTACAAAAAGATAGCAGTGAGATTCCCAGTTTAAAGAAATTAAACTTCTGAAATTCAGTTGTCAAAATGTGTATCAAAAAAAATTTGATGAAAGCTAGCATGCTATTATTTTTGCAGCTATAGCAACAACTTTAAAGAGGTGACCACTGCACTTCCAAAGTTACGCAGTATTTATACCAGGGTCCCCTTCCTCTTTCCTTGTGTTAGCTTGCCTACCTTCCTGCTTCCACCTCCTTTATAAATATAGTTACCTTTATTCAGGCTTATGCTTCCACATCTCCAAACTGCTGGTCTCTCCCTGCTCTCTCAAATGTAGCAACTATTATTTCATTTTTTCCAAACAAATCCTTACAGTTCAACCTGTGCCAACCCTGTCCATCCCAACTCTCTGCATCCCTGTCAGAACTGCAGCTTCCTGGAGGAGTTCCTGGCACTTTGTCTCACCCAGGTCTTAACATCCTCTCACTTTTTAGCGAACTCCCTCTACAACTATCCAGATCACTCAAAAAAACACTCTTTTCCAGATATCGCTGAGGCTCATCCCTTCCTGCTTCCATTCCTGGTGTGCCCTATCAGCTGCACCAGCATCCCCCAGCAGAAATGTGCCCTTGCCACCACCACCCTACACCTGTGCTGCCCCTCACGGCCCCACTCACACCCTGAACATTTTAAATAGAACTGGAATTCACAATGATTTTTAAAAGTTTTACCATTTAGTGTACTTTATATTATTATGTTCCAAGCTCTGTCATCAAAATTCCTGAAGTAGCAGAGGGAGGAAATATCAAGAGAAAAAATTCTGGCTGTGCATCAGCACAACCCAACTAGATTTGTGCTCCTTCTATTTTTCTTGTTTAATGAAGGTTGATGAAATGTGGCCTGGTTGTATACACGTGAAAACTTTATCTCATTAGTTGATAACTCTTATAAATGTGTCAAAGAGTGTTACTTGTATTAATGTGCTAAGGAAAGACTTCTATAATCATTACAAGATAATGAAGACATTGTGATCTCAGTTAAATCTATTCTAGGAAGATATAATGAGCCAAAATTCATCTAAACTAAAAAATTTGAAGGCTATGTGTCTTGAGAGTTTGAAAAATGTAATGTCTTATGAGCAATGCCCAGACAACGTAACACAATGAATTTTGAATAGTATTTAGATGCCAAGAAAAGGCAGAGCATTCTACTTCAAAATGAAAAATACCAAGTTACAGATTTCTGTAAATTCTAGAGCAATGAGAACAGTAACGAGATAAATGAGAGGAAAGGAGTGAAAGGGGAAGAAGTTAATCTCTTAAAACTTTATGATACAATGATTTGCCTGTAGGTTTTCTGGTTTAACCAGCAGTTTTATTGGAAAAGTTTAAGGAATTCTGGGAAGATGTCACAAAACTGGTGCAGCATTTTTTCACCTAGAAAGGCATGCTGCAATAAAGACTCTAGGAACATGCCTACCAGGGAGTCAGAGCAGCACCCTAGAATTCTGCTTTTGAAACTCAACTTTGGGGCCTCCATATTGTGACCACAGGAGATGCTCTAGCAGAAGCACTGCCTCACTTGGAACAACCTCACACAACAAGACGTGAGTTTCCCTTGGCCACTTTCACATCCCACTATTTCCAGAAACAATGGTCAGGGGCCCTTTGAGAGCAGTAAAAGGTCCTATGGAAGTAGTAGGACTGCCCACCTCCAGGCTGGATTGATGGCCTGGAGGTAGCAGCCCTGTGCATTATCACTGCTCATCATAGTGAGTGTGATCATCATAGTGATCATCACTACCCCATCTTCACTGCAGCTGCCCCCAACCACTTGTAATGGCACTAAAGGATGTCAAAGTGGCAGTCTTTCTTCTAGTCAACAAAGTGGTCAGAGGTACCCTTAGGCTACACAGCCCCTGAAACTCCTGGATACAAAGATAATGAAAGTATGTAGTGCAGGCTGCGTCCTGTTAACCACCCACAGGGCTGGAACTAGACTGATGCATCAAAAATTATTTATTTCCAAGCAAGCAGCTGCATGTGTAGGGCAAACTGTCCTGAGGATCATCTTATACTCAAATAACTCAGACCTTGGCACACAGCACCACCAGTTGCCATCTCCTACTGCTGCCCTACAAATATGCTGTCACACTGCTGCCTTTTCCTCCTCTCGTGGTCACACTTGCAAGAAACAGGCTGCTCCTCTTGCTTTCTCCTGACATATCCGCAGGGCTGGCTCACCCATACAACTTCTGAAGCAGGGAGAGTAAATGACATCAGCTCAGAGTAACTGCAGCTGGAAAGGTGTTACCTTACCTGAGGATAAATGCAGTACAGCAAAGATGCTACGGAAACCGTCATAATTTTAGGCAGTGACAGTATGGCCTCCATATTGTTCAAAGTAAGAACAGGTCCTAGCTGTTCTGAGAAAGGATAAAACCTAGAAATATGGTTTCATTCATTCATGAAAATACCTTCTGAAAGCCTAACACCATTAAATCAATAGTAATAAAATAAACCTTGGTAATTCTGTACAAACTAAGCCAGCCAGAAAGATTCTGAGAGGATTTTCACTGTTTGTACTCTCATAAATTGTTACTTCCTAGGAATAGTATTCTAAATACAGCAAAAAAAATCTTGACTAAGGAGTTTTATAATGTCCCCATAAACCTGTAAAATAACAATGCAAGTGCAGAAGCTTTTTTCCTTTTTTTTAAAGTATATCACAGAATGCTGACGTGTAGACTGGAATTATGTTCTCAGGAATAAATCTCTGGAACTACCTCTGGATCTATCTACTTATGTCATATTTCATCCATTACAGCAGCATTTGAACACCTTCCAACTACTTACAGTACAAATAATAATCTCTGTCTCCTTTTCTACAATAGGGCAGTGCTCATATTCGTGGTTGGTTTGTGTAGCTGGTGTCTATATAATGTGTATGGCAGCTTGATGCTGTCTCTGGGTGCAACATACAATAAATGTAATACAAAATAACTGAAGTGAAGCAATAGCTGGTTTGTCTGGTAAGACTGTGTGTACATTCAAGCCTGGGAAATTGAATGGGCAAGTATTGCATTTGCTTTTCAAAGCAAGTATTATTTATCACACCAGCATGTCTCTCATTTTGTAGAGGCAGATTATCATCTCTACTGCTGAAGATTTCTTGTCACACTGGTTCAATCCCATGTGTGTCTCCTTTCTTCTAAGATAAACCCTCCATGAAATAGTGGTAGCAAGATTTTGATTTTCACAGTCATTTAATAAAAAGTACTTCATTATTCATTCTATAGGAGTCTCTCTGGAAATAGCAAGCTCTCTTTTAACAGGGAGATGCTTCAGCAGTAAATCATAGGATACCAAACAGGGAAGATAAAACTTGTAAAGAACTTTTTTAATTAAGAGAATGGATGAACAATTCATAATTAATTATTTGAGAATTAATGCCACCTCAATTTATCATCAAACATTTGCAAAGGCAATACATGCACTTGTATGCTTTTTACAGTCTTTATAGACTTTAGGGTCACTACTGAATGCTGGCCCAATCCAATGCAGTATGACAGATGTAGTCAGGTCATTAGTTCTTTGTTGACTACTCTGCAGAAATTGTATGAAGGATGATGTCAGTAATCATTTAAATGCTCAGTTCTTTGTGGATAAAAGGACCAGGAAATTAAAACTTTGCATCTATTTTTTATTTCAGTGCAACTGGCTGTAAATTGTTATGCAATGATCCGTGGAATCTCTGTAGGTACAACTTGAAAGTACTTTGATATTATGAATTCCCTGTGTTGAATTCATGAAGACTGCAATTTCATTTCTCATACAGAGTTTTCCTTCTCTCGCCATTGGTTGTATTATCTTCTCATTTTTATTTTGTACTGTAATTCTCATGGATGGTGATTCAGGGCTAATAGCTGAGCAGGGATGCCATCTTTCTGCCAGCATGTCATATAGCCTGTTATGGAGACATTGGGCAGCTATTCACTGCTAACTTTGTCACTCATAAAACCACACATGCAGCATCTTAGGAGCTTTACCAAGGTCCTTCCTCTACCAGGGTCCCTATGTGCACCATCACAGACATCACTTCTGGCCATGCGGTGGGACTGTGCATGTGCATCAGGTATCCTAAGCAACTTCTCACTCACATCTCAGACCACAGCAAGAAGACCCTGAGCATGTCAGCTGCAATAAATACATTTCATACACAGTCTCATGATGGAAAAGCCCACTGAATCTTCAGAAGGGAGAATGTTAGGGAAGAGGCTATGAGCTCCCAGAGCAATTCATCCAGTCCAGTTCAAGCTCTCCCCATCTCCAGGCTAACACCACGAAAGAAGGAGTCAGTATGAAAACTACAGAATATCTGAACTCTTCCAGTCACTACAATTTTTTCATCCTCTGTTCACATGAACATTTCATGGGCCAAAGTGTTCATTAACACACTGTTCAGCTGCTTCCTTAAACCTCAATTTAAAGAGAGAAGTAAGCAAGCAGGGAATTACTGAGTGGGGATCTGGATAATCTAAGAAGGCCAATAAGAGTTTTAATTGACACAGAACATTTTGGTCTAAGTATAGAAACAGAAATGAATCAAGGAGAGGCGGCAGAAAGACCGTTACATGCCAGAACAGAGAACCTGAATGAAAGGAGATATCATTGCTGCAGAAAGAGGATTCTGGGCACTCCAAGCCCAAGGCCAGTTCCAAAGGAGAAAAATTGAGTATGTGCCAAGGTTTCATAGATGAAGTTTATCAGAGACCAAGGAAACAATACCAGAATTACTCAAGGGGCAGAAGGCTTAAAAGGACACAGGATCAACAGGAGCCATCCCAGCAGCGTGACGTATATCCAGCTTCTTTAAAAGTTCACATTTTTCCATTCTTCAAGGATCTTCAGAATGTCTCAGTCAAATACAACCCAGATAATGAGACCCAGAAACAGCAATTAATGAATTCTCAAATGAAAATGCACTTGCTTCCAGTGTTATAAAACCAATTTCTGCACAAAGACATTTAATTTAGATATGCCAAAATAGTTTCCAACACTATTCTAAACCAGTATTTGCCATACCTGACGTTCTCCGGCAACTTCTATTCAGAGAGAACAAAACTTTGACTTTTATTCAATGAGAAGAGAAAGATTAAGTAAAGCCTTCAGGATTTGTGGGAATTTGTGCCTCCCAAACCAACAGTACAATGTTACATGTATGCCACTCCTTTGGGCTTGCATGGAGCTAGGATCTCCTGGAAAAGCTCTTTTTTCTGATTTGGGAATTTTTGGTGGAAGAAATCTGAGGCATAGATCCATTCATCTGGAGTTTCTGTACTGCTGTATGTGCGAAGGTTCCTGAAGTTTGGTTGTCTATGCATAACCCAACCCCAGAGCACTGGCTCAGCCAGCTCTAGAACTAGATAGGGCTGCTGGAGATTTGCTGTAGAACAAATCTCGTATGTCCAAGCTGCCTTGGTGTTTCTATACACAAATAAATCAGCAGTATCCCCATAAACAGTACATCCAACCTAAGTAGACCTCAATAGCAGAGGTCTTCCTGCACATTTACCACGCAATGCATAAACAAGTACTTCTGACATTTTCAAGACTCAGATTTCACATCTCCTGCCCAGAAGCAGAAATCAGCTTCTCATAGATCACCAATAGTCAGATCCCATGGCTAAGAGCTGAGAATAAACTGAGGGCAAGGTTGATGTGACTCACCTCCCTGAGCCCTCACATAAGTTTTTTTGAGAAAAGTTGTTTCCCTTCCTATGCCCTCCTTCCTAGGGAGGCCTTCACTGTGGTGGGTACTCAGGTATTTCTGCACAAGGACAAACTACACTGAGAGAGAAATAGCCAATGTTTCCATGCAAACGCCAACCCAGGAGAGCATTGTCACTGAAATAACATAGTGGAGGTAGGTATACAGAGGAGATGGGTCCAATTCATGACTAGAAAAATGAAGTAAAACAAACTGATGATGCTCAAAATACTTTTTTTTTTTTCATTAGTCATTCCTACTGCAACATGCTGACTGGATTTTTTTCTCTATGTTGGCCAAAATATTTTTGTCTGGAGCACTGCAGTATCCCTGGATAAGCCCATAGAATGGCTTTCCAAAAAATGTCTGTGAACACATACAAAAGCTGGAATGAAAAACAAAATGTTGATGCTGGCCTATAAACAGGAGTCAGGCTTTCAAGGTCAGTGAGAGGTAAGTGGTTTGTTTGTTCTCATGGGGGTAAGTATTAAGCCTCTGAGGCTTAGAAGGGAATTAAGCCCAGATGTTCAATTTTCTAAGGAAGTGATATACTCAGCAAGCTATTTGACAACCAGAGGAGGCACATTCATTTCATTGCCACCTAAAAGAAAGAGAGATGTGTTCTTTTTGGGAAAACAGCTGCAGATAAAGATCTCTCCATGAAGCAGTTTCTTCACTTTGTTCTCACCTACCTTTAAATACACTGCAGAAGCACCTAATCTTGTATCTATGTTTGGTCTAAGGTCAATGAAGGCAGCCAGAGAGCTTAGCTCAGAAGCTTGATAGGGTCTCTATCTCCTGGAGATGCAGGACTTCAAAGACTCTAAAGGAAGTACAGGCACTACAGCTGGAAGGTTGATAGAGGTTTGATAGAATAAATACAGGTAGCAGTACAAGAGTTTTTCAGGTAACTCCCTGGGACACCC
The DNA here is from genome assembly GCF_000738735.6 of Corvus cornix cornix. Lineage (NCBI taxonomy): Eukaryota > Metazoa > Chordata > Aves > Passeriformes > Corvidae > Corvus > Corvus cornix. Next base: position 100,291,494 of record NC_046332.1, on the reverse strand, counting down.
AGCTGCCTTCCTGGTTGGAACAGAAAACCACAGAAATGGCTTTCATCTTTGGATACCACCTTGTGAGTTAAGGACCTAAAAGTCATGCACATCTTCTACTACATCTGTCTGTTTTTTCCCACTCCTCCCTCTTAGTCAGCTCCTTAGTCAGCTTCAAGTTTCACAAGTCTAATGTTGATGCCTAAAGAAATACCCTGGAAAATCTCAAGATCCCTGATACTAACAAGCCACATGTAGCTCCTTGGCTACAGGATACTTACGAGCAGTTCAGAAGTCACTCCTACGTCAAAGCTGTGCCTCCTAACTGGGCTGCAGTGGGTTATCTAAATCCTTGGCTGCCAGAAGAAGCTGTGGCGACTGACTTTGCTGGGTTGCAATCCACCTTTGCACCTAACTAAAGAGCCATTGCCATCTCCTATCCTTGTGTCCAGAACATTCTGTAGCTTTTGGAGCAGTGTAACAGGTGTCTTGTCATTCTCAGTCTGAGAGCAATGCATTTGCAGGGTCAGGCAGCCTCCCCTTATTTGGAGAAGGTGAATACCCAATCTATACTCTGCACTCCTTCCCAGTGCACATCTAGTGACAGTTCAAAGTATCTGTGACTAAAGACATTGATAGCAGAGGATATAGATAACACCTTGTAAAAGACCTCCTGTAGCAGGGAAATTGGTCAGCATGCTGTAGTCTGCCCCAGGATCTAGGTGCAGCTATGTGTAGAATTATTATCACCCACTGTAATGAGCACAGCCATTTTTTACACAACTGTGGAAATTCAAAGGGTCACAGAAACATCATCAGTGAGGCAATCTGCAATAACAACTCATGGTGAGAGCAAGCTATGGTCACAAACAAGCAGCCATCATTAATAGCCATGAACACAACAGGTAGGTACAAGAAATAACAGAAGAAAGGAAGAAGAGAGGAAAGATGGAGGGCAATGCTAATAAATCAAGCAGCTACAAGACCTGACAAAGTACGTAACTGAGTGATTTTAATTGGATTCAAGATGTTATTCAGTTCTTCTGGGACTAACCTCTGGTCAATGAAAGGCTGATTTTTAAGGTTATGCAGAAGTTAACACATGGACAATAATGGAGAAAACTGACCCCAAGCCACAGGACTTGTAGAACCACTTTCCACTCGTAGTTGCCTATTCATTTTGGTGGAATCTGCTTACACATACCTCTCAGGCAGTTCATGATATTTCAAAAACCAATGAGGACATTCAGTGCACAAATAAAACCAGTAAAACCCTATAAATTCTTTTAAGAAGCCAGCTGTATCCCTAACCTGCCATATTTATCAAAGCAGAGAGGAAAGCAAACAAACAAAAAAATCAAAAGAAAAAAAAACCCTGACCAATACTGTATTAAAGTGCAGAATGTTATTTATTCATCACTGATCATAAGTAATTTGAAAATTCTTATAACAATAACATACTGAGTGGATTAAATATTAGTCTGGGGAATAAACTTAGATATCATGAGTTTTGTGGACTAGAGTCTAGGAATTGAATTAGGGGAGGTGGTATTTTAGTATGTGTGCATTCCATATGCATTTGGGAACCTTTTGAGTTAGTAATGTTACAAACACTGAAGAAGGGGAATAATGAAGATAGGTACAGTGCAGTTTGATTCAGCTCCCTTTCTCGGGGCTACATTCAGGCAGGAGAAGCTGACACCAGACACTTTGTATGCTGTAGCGCTTAAGCCAGGAGAATTGCTGGAGGGGTGGAAGCTATTCAGCCTACAGAACAACAGGATTTATCAGGAGATCCAGTCCCATCCCTCACTGCTGTGGTCCCAGCCATTTGGCTACACAACTCTTACCTGATCCAACCAAGGCAGAGTCTGTCCCTGGGCAAAGGAATCAAAACCTGGCCACATCTTCTGATGTCTTTACAGTCTTCAATCTTACCGTTGCCTCTTCACATGTTAGCTGCTGACTGCCTGAATGTAAAGAACTTCTAGCATTAGTAATCTTTTCTCAATTAAAAATAATAACGACAAATGTGAAACAATTACTTTTTTTTCATATAAAAGAAACAGTTCTATGCCATCTGTATTTCCTAATAAAAATGCTCTTGTATAATAATGCCAAAAATAACAATGACATGTGAAATAAATCCAATTACTAAATACCAAAATAGTAAAATTCAAAGATGAAAATGGAAGACTATAACATTTTATTGTGTGTGCATATTGAATACAATTACCACATAAAATTCTGATCTAAGTCATGGTAAGCTGCTATGCCACACGTTCCAGTGTTAAGTGTCCAGGAACGGACATTTAAGAGTTAGCTGAATATTCCATTTTCTTTTGCTTTTCAGACTCTGGAAATCTGCACGGTTCGAGATTCTTTTGTTAGCTTTCAAGAAAAAGTTAGACTGTGCCATTTGAAAGGTGAGAGGAGACAGCATATTTTAGCAAGCCAGAGGTATGCGAGTCAGGGCTATTTGGCAGATCTTTTACTCCTTCGGAGCAACCAGGTCAGACTCCCCTGTGCCGCTGTTTCAGAGAGAAGGGTCTGCTTTACCATTTACAATGCTGCCATCTATTGACGTCGGTGGGCTTTTATCTCATGATCCGTAGTATTACTTTCCTTTAGCAACTTTTTGCACTTGTATTGTTTTTCTTTTTGTACTTGTATTGTTTTTCTCGATAGTATTTATCAGGCTAAACGTACACACCTGCAATAACAGCACCATGTGAGAATTGCCTCAGGCTTGTTTGAAAATCAGTGGAAGAAAAAAGTACTTCTGCGGTGTGATTCATGTCTACCCAAAGTAGACAACCAACAGATGAACAGCACCCAAAATGCATTACTGTGCTTTGCCCGTGGCTATTAAGGTATCTGAAGAGTGACTAGCTCAGGTGCAGAGATCAGCACAGAAAGACAGCAAAAGGAATATTACCCCTGTCCACTGGGGAAAGTTTTTAGAGGTGCTGCTGATATTTAATTCATTAACATGTATCCATGTACAATGAGGCCACAGGAGCTACAGAAGAGAGATATTAGTTACATCTAACTTTGGATAAAAGTACTGGCTTTTGGTCTAGAAGTCCAGATCCACTTTGTATTTTCTTTTGCAGTAAAATTGTCTTTAAGATATTTTACCTCTCCCCAACTCTGCCTCTGGTAGCCTGTCCCTCAGAAAGCTAGATGTAAGTAAGAGAAGTCTCAGATGTAGTTTCCCACAGGCAAACACAGACACACACTTCCCCCTCTGCCTACTTCCCCCCGAAAGGGGTATCTTTTCCTGTAAATTTTATTAATTTTAGATTCACATTATACAGGACCTAGTCCTAAGAAGGATTTGTTTTAGTCCAAACAAGGAATTTACATAATGATTGAAAATCTGCTACAAATAATGTAAAATATTGTTTTGTCTTAGTAATGAACAAGTAGAGTCAGTAATTGCAACACCTTGGACAATCTGCAGTTCTAAAGGTGACTTAATTTGGATTATGTTTAACTCAGTAGAGCAACGCTTCAGTAACACAATGTTTGCAAAATAATGGTCTACATAAAAATTTGCACAAGTTGTGCAGAACCACACACTTGGGTGTGACAGATGTAGGATTCTTGAACAGCAGAACAAGAAAAATAGGTTACTGCCTACTTTCCAACTTCCAGTCATCGCCACCATGTGCTGGAAACTACCTCCCCTTCAGATCTGATGCCCAGAATGTTTTTTCAGCTTATGTAAGTGTGTTGCAGATTTAAAATTTCTACTCCTTTTTTTTACAAACCTCCAGTCATTAAACTCATAGCTTCTTAAAGAATAAGTAAATGAAATTAATTGGCTCATTAATGAATCTGAGTAGCTGACAAATGTTCTCTAAGACTTGACAACTGCAAATGCTGTTTCTTATGAAGAAATCTCAGTAGTCTAATAGGTAGTCTAGTCCAACATTTAGTTTTCTTGCCAGGAAACACTTCCCAGCAAATAGTGCCCTTATTTTCAGCCTATTGGAGCAACACTGAAAGCTGCAAGGAACACAGTCATGGAAGAAAGTAGTTCAAGAGGGACATGCTGCATTATGGACACCATGGACTAAACTGATTAATAAAACCAAAGCTCCCCTGTGATGCTTCTGGCCCTCAGCCCATGAGAAAAGATCTCACCTTGGAATCAATAGGAGCTATGCTTTCATCACCAAAGCATTATCTTTGAGAAAGAAATTGTAGGGGTATTCACTTCATTCTAGACTCAGTTTATATTTTTTATGTTTCATGGGTGTGGAAGAAATGTATTTACCAATCAAAAATTAATTAGAGAATTCGGTCTCACTTAGAGAAGGCGAGAGCTTCTCTACTGTTGGGTTATGGGAGGGATCACATAAGGAGGTTTCCTTTAGAAGCAAACCTTGCCAGGGTGCTCCTTCCGCTCTGATAAGGTAGATTTTAAGCTCATTAAATATCTACACAGTCTTCCAAGGAAAACACAGCTCAGACAGCAGCAGATATTTTGTGAAGTGAAAGATTCAGAAGTGATCCAGGGAAAGTGACCAGGTGAAACACAAAGGAAGAAATTGGTTTTCAGCAGACAAGAAGTACTGATTTCACAGTTTAAAAAGTGCATATAATCAAAGGCTTATTTAATGTTGTTGGAACCCTGGGTTCAGAAAATTTAGGTTTCTGGGATATAGTAATATACATGTAACAAGATGGAGGATTTGGGGTGTAGGTTAGTTCTTCTTCTTTCTTCTTCCTTCTTCTTCACAAGCCTGGATGATCTGGTATTGGTTAAAAAAACCCACAGTGCAGAACATGAATGATTAGTTATTGGATTATAAGTAAAAATAAATTAGTTGGCATTCCATAATTGGGTAGTTTGTGTTTTAAAAGACCTTGGAAGGCGGAACTCGGGGGCCACTTCCACCTTGTTAACTTAGAGGCACATTCCATGCAGCTGTACCATAGATAAGAAATAATAAACATCTGAGTCAGAAGAAAAGCTCGGCATCTCCTGCATTTTAATCTGAACACTGAGTAAAAGAACTCACGGAACAGAGGCAAAGAAGAAAGGAACAGAAATGGAAAATTTAATATAATGTGATATTTGTGTAGATCCCGTAAGATAACTTTTTCTGTGCTTCCAGACAATAACAGTGCAAGTGCAAATATGTGTAAGTAAGGCAGATAGAAGGAAATAAGCAAGAAGCGGTGAACCAGAAGAATGTACATTTTGTAAGTAAGACTACCCAAAAGAGTAGTATTTTAAAGTGAAATATTACAAAACTAAGAGCAGCCTGATTGCGTTTTCAAAATCTGCATAGCAGCATCAGTAAGACATTACTTGAAGTCTTTGCCCGAGACTGATAACTTTAACAAAACCAACACATATGCCATACCTTTGCACAGGTTGCCCTGATGCCTTTCTCCCATACAAAGTGCAGCAGCTGAGCAAGAAAGCATGCCTTCATTTTAATATATATGTAACATAATCACATATCAACATAATTTGCTCCATCTGAAGGTCTGCATGGTCCATCACCAGTTTTTCTGAGAGTGGCCCATGTCAGTGTCCTCAGGAATGAATAGAGAAAGCATAGAGCAGCTCTTTCTTAGTGCACCGGGACTTCCTAAGCCAGAGCTGTGTCTTGATGACTAGTAGACAGTCCATTTATGATTTGCCTGATTCTTTTTTTAACCTACTGACTATCCAAGATAACCTTGATGTGCTGTTGTTCACAGCCTTCAGCCATCAGTTTGCCATGTGTAAAAGCAGATACCAATGTGTGAGCATAAAGCAACACAAATCTGCCTCTAGGAATACACAGATCAGAGCAAGAAAAGCTGGAAGAGTCTCTGAGTGCATTGGGTGCCCATCAGACAAAGGAGGCCAGTGATTGTCTAATACACTTCTTTCTTAGAGACAGAGACGCTCTCTATGAGTTTTTTGGCCATACACAGGGAAATCACAAAACACTCGTGATGCAGGGGCTGAACAGGACCACAGTCTAAATCCACTGCAGTATCTAGACTTCTCAGCTCTGCACAGATGCCTGACTCCCATAGTAAACCACAGAGTGACACAGTAGTTGGAAGAAAAGAATACATAGACAATGGAGAAGCCATTAGCATTTTAGAAGGGGTGACTTAGTGCTCTTAACAATTTGAAAATATATTTACATCTTACCATTTTTACCACTTTTAAAGAAGATCTTGTGAACTATTAAATCTGATGCCCATACCAGGCAAATTAGTAGAAATTATTTTTAAAAATAGCTTCAATAGATATATGGGAAATACATGTAGAAATCTGCTATATGAATGACACTCAATATGCAATTATGCTTCACAATGGGGTTTTTTAATTAAAGCAGGTAACAAAGGGAAGTTGACTCGATATGAGCTGCTAAAATTTTCAGCAAGCAAGCAGCTAGAGCAGTAAGCACACCAGAAGAGCTGAAAACCAGGGATATTGGGTGGATTTTTTGTACCAAAAGTATTAATTAAAAGGACAGAAAGTATTGAAGACAAATAGCCTTAGTAGAGAGAAGACCCAGGGGAGTCCTTCTTGCCAGGATCAGTAGCAGGAGCCATACTTGAGTGTTACAGCCCGTCCACGAGTTGTCTGGAGAAAGGCACAGATGATGAGATGGCACAGTCTGTTGAGGATACTGGGCTATTCAGTATGGTACAGCTGAGGGGTTTATTGACCATGAAGAAACACACAACAACATTATGGCACCAGGCAATAGCTGGCAAATTTAATATAGAGAGTGTAAAATGCTACACAGGGGAAAAAGCAATTCCTGCTCTGCCAGCTGTGACAGGTCCCCAAGGGACTGCTCACACACAGTCCCGTGAAATACTAGCTCAGTACAGAACCTGAACAGAAAGTTAAGAATTATGGAAAAAATAATAACCAGAGGGTAAAGTATGGCAGTGCCACACCACCACTGCAGCGCATGCGTGTTTTGAGTAACACTTCAGCTTGGTGAGCATTGTGTGTGCGCTGGGACTGGAGATGGCACCTGGGGGTCAGGTGGGACAGCAGGAACTCAGAACTTCCCAGAGTAGGGAAATGAAGCTGGTGAAGGGTCTGGAGCACAAGTCCTGTGAGCAGTGGCTGAGGGAGCTGGGGGTGTTCAGCCTGGAGAAAAGGAGGCTCAGTGGAGACCTTACTGCTCTCTACAAATCCCTGAAAGGAGGCTGTAGGGAGGTCTCTTCTTGGTCTCTTTTCCCGGGTAACAAGTGACAAGACGAGAAGAGATAATGTTAAGCTGTCCCAGGGGAGATTTAGGTTGGACATCAGGAAGACGTTTTTCACAGAAAGGGTGATTAGACATTGGAATAGACTGCCCAGGGAGGTGGTTAAAATAAGACTGGACGTAGCACTCAGTGCCACGATTTAGTTGACAAGGTGATGTTCGGTCATAGGTTGGACTCGATGATCTCGCAGGTCTTTCCCAACCTAATTGATCCTGTGACTCTGTGAGCTCGTAGCGCCGGCTCCGTGAGGGGCCTGCGGCTCCATGGGGCGGCTGCGGGGAGCGGGGCCCGGCGGCGCCTCCCCATGACACCACGCGATGGCGCCGCGGGCCCGGGGAGCGCCGGGCGGAAGCGCCGAGGGAAGCCGCGCCGAGGGAAGCCGCGCCGGCCCTGCCGGAAGGGAGCGAGGGAGCGCGGGAGGCGGCTGTGCGCGGCTGCCCTCGCCCGCCGGAGCCCCGCGCTGCCCGGGTGGGTGGGGGTCGGCGGTGCCCCCGCGCAGGCTGCGGCCCGGGCCTCCCGCCCGGGGAGGGGGCCGGGCTGAGGGCGGTGGCAGCCGGGGCGAAACGGCGGCGGGAGCGGGAAAGCGAAGGGCTCGGGTGGGAAATGTGGGAGCCCGGGCGCCTGGCGGGGCCAAGGGCGGTGGTTGTGGCGCCGGGCGGTGGGGGTGGCGCCGGTACGGGCGCGGGATTTTGCCGCTTCTCTGCAGTTTATCGGCCCCGGGCCTGAGGCGGCGGGGAGGGAGCTCGGGCGAGAGCGGCTCTCTGTGCGCTGGGGCCGGGGGCAGCGTGGGGCACAAGGCCTGTGCTCCTGCCAGCCTTTGGATATAATTGTGTGCCCTGTTTGCAGAGGCGAGAGCTGCTCATCGCTTCTGCGAGCCCTTTAAGCCACTTGCCGGGGTCTAGACACGACATCTGTGCGACCAGGAAATTACTTATGCCTTCAAAAGCTGTACAGGAGAAATTACTTATGCCTTCAAAAGCTGTACAGGAGAAATTTTATCCTCTTCCTTGTTTATGACTAAACTGACCAGCTATATATGAAACATAAGCTAACTGGGCTACTGATAATTGTACAGCTTTTAGCATTTCATTTTTTCCCCTCTCATTTTTGGCCGAAGTAGCTTTTGGGTCTATGGCCTGGAGCTCAGGGAGAAAAAAAAAAAAAAATAAACAAACCTCTTTTGGGAAGGCCCAATGGATTACACTGCCTCGGTTTCTGATCAGGCCAAAAGAGCTGTAGTACATATGTTGAAGTTTGAGAACATTATTTGGCATGATGTTAATTTGTTTCCCTTCCATTCACAGGAGTTGCTACTGTTGTTTTAAGGACATTGATGTGGACATCAGAGTGATAGGTGGGTCTTCATAGCGCTCCTGTTGGGATGAGAAGCAGCCATAACTGTATCCTAAGTGCTGGACAAGTATTTACAGCCATTCACAAACCAGAATGCAGTGTATAGTGTTGGGAATTTTTACCCCTTCTTTTGAAGAGAAATAACTTGCTGCCAACTGTCCCAGCAATCACAGGCTTGTGTTTCTGCGTGACTATAACTAGGGCACTTCGGTATTAAAGTTAACGCCATAGCAATGCACAGTGTTAATCTGAAGCACAGAATATTAGACCACTTTTCAGACATTTCCCTCTTCTGGTGATAATTCTGCACCAAGAGTAAGCATCTGAAGTATAAAATGAACCTGTGTTTATGGGAGAATGCACACTATTGATGTTGTTATGTTCACATTTTTTTAGCTAGTATGTACTAGGGTGAGTTCAAAATATACAGCAGAAAATTATGTTTAATCCCTAAACTGTGAAATTTACTGCCAGGGGATTTATTGGAAACACCTATTACTCATGGGGGTTTTGGCTTTAAATGCCAAAACCAGTTTGGAGATGAAAAAAAAAAGTGTCTGAACTACCACTTGCTGAAATCAGGACAAATGTACCTGGAAAAGTAATTCCTGTATAAATATGTTAGTGTCACATTTTATTGAGTATCTCTTAATAGCCATTGCCAGAAACTGGATACTGAGTTAGGGTAGCTCTGGCCTGACTGAAGACACTTCTCGCTTCAGGGACAAAAGCAGCAGTGGGCAGAGGGGCTGGTCAGCTGGCTGTTGTTAGGGACACTTCAAACATAGTTGGCTTTTTTATGAAAGCTTTGTTTTCATGTGTTTTGTTGAAACCTGCTGAATTTATTGAAATTCCACCTTCCTTTAATAACATACGATGTTTTTTACCATAATGTCGTGCAACAGGTTAGTATAATCTTGTGTCAATGGATGTCCTAAATAGTGGAACCCTCAGTGATCCTGCACTGGGCTTGGGGCTCTCCCTGTTACCTCCATGTGGCCACACTATATCCAACACACCACTAGTCTGTCCCAGAGTGGGACTTACCAAGTTATAAACCCCAGTGTGTTGAGGTGTGTCTCACTGTATGACAGACATTGTCTCAATTTCTGTTGGCTCCAAGGGAATTTAAACACTGTCATCAGATTTATTTATTTTCATTAATGCTCAGCTGCCTCAAGGGGTAAGGGGACAGATGTTTTGATGAAAGGGAGTATGTCCCTGATTCATTTTCAGTGGAGAAATATTTTAAAACTGGGAAAAGGAAGTAGAAAAATATTTCCATCATTAATGATCAGTATAAGCAAACAAATCTCTTTCCCATTTTAAATTGTACATCTGCTGGTGAGTTTCATATGTTCAGTTGGTTCATATTTTATTATTTTAAGTATAAATTGTAGAAGTAGAACTATTACATTTATTTTCTGCTGCTTGTCATGTTTCATATTTTATGTAGTTTGTTTTGGAAGAGTAATTCAACTGAAAATAAAACAAACTCATTTTTTAATTTAGTGTCCTCACTTGCAGCATTTTTATGCTCTGCTTTATATTTGTAGTATAATGTTTCATAAATAATTTATAAAAGTAATTAAAGTTTCTGTGTTTGGCAAAACAGGTTTTTCATATTTGGTAAACTAATATAGTTGGATGGTTTTGCCAGGGATTTTCCACTCCTTCCCTTTCAGAAAGCATATGTACATGTTGTGTGTTAATAATAAAATATCAGACTTTACCAATTACTGCTTTAAAAAATTATTTACATCAAGCTCAATCCTGATTTCTGTTTATTCTGAAGCTCTTTCAATGAATTTTTTGCTGTGTAGGAATTAGAGTGAATATGAATATTAGACACACCTACTTTTCTGAAGTGGAAAATTAATGAATCAGCTACCATGGGCTTAGGTTTTTAAGTATGAGAAAATAGCATTATGGCAACCTTGACAGTATTTAGATGTATATGGGAAAGAGACAAAAAGTATATGTGTACATCATGAGAGAGGAGATAAAAGTTTTGAAGCAGGCTATGGTTGGAAATGAGATATTTGAAATGCACAAAGAGGGATGGCACAGCAATCTTTATGTGTGGGGGGGGTTTGAGTGTTAGAAGTCACTGCTGTGTTTTGCAGTTATCTCAGTGCTGGGTTTCCTTCTTCCTCCGAGCAGGCAGGAGAGAATCCAGTGACTCACATGCTTTGGTTGCCTAATGCCTGAATCTGCAGCCTTTGCTGGCATGAATTGTCCCATCAACTGGAGTGGGACTGCTCCTGTATGCAGGGCTTCTTGCAGACAGATTGGTGTTACCAAGGGTTTGAGCTTCTGGGGTTTGGAAAGGACAGTCATTTGCTTTTGTGTTTGCTGCATGATTTGCATTTTCTCTGACCATTCCATTCTGCTTTCATGCCATGTGGCTTACCTTAAGAGACAGAAAGTTGTCTTTAATCAGTATTGTTAAATGTGAGGTAGAACACAACCAGTGTATGTACTATATTCATAGGCATTTTGAAAAACCCTGGTGTTATCCTGGTATAAATCTATAACAGTTTTAAGTGCTGTCTTGGCTATATTCCAGTGTTTCTGGGAATAGCATTTGACCATATCGTAAGAGTAGCAATAGGTATTTTAGTGTACTCCATTTCTGTTACTTTTCACTGGCACTCACCTAAAATAAAGTTCAAGTTGAGGGTGAGAATGTCAGGAGAAATATGTGAATGAAGCAGCTAACCTATTAGTGTAATAAAATAATTGTCAGATAAGAGGAGATTAAGAATATTTCTCAGTGATACATACTGGTAAACCACACTAAAATGTTGGTGATTATAAATCCTGCGTGGTGGCTGTAGAGCTCTTGTTCTCCCTTTCTACCCCCACAACTATTTTTCCCTTTTTTATTTTTTTCCTGTCCAGCTGTTCCTCTTCCTTAAACCTGTTCCTCACATTTAAAAAATCTGGTTGCAACTTGAACTGACCTGTGTTTTCTTCATGGGAGGCAGGAACAGATGCTGGAGGGGAAAAAAAAAAAGAGAAAGAAGGGGCTGTATGTGGTCAAAACCACTGGTTAAACAGAAACCTTACTGCATGAGTGGAATCAGGATGGGTTCAATAATTTGCTTTTTTTATACAAGTCCCTGTGCAGACACAGCTAAAAAGTAAGAACAATTTGTTTCCTTTAAGTTTATGATTTTTGTTTGGCATTAACTTGGAAAATAAAGGTTGTGGGAGCATAAAGAAGGAGAAGAGCAATGGGAGGAGTGTTCAGTTCCAGCATTTTAGACTGCATTTTGTAGAAGGCTCCCTTTTAGCTTTCTTCCTGTAGCGGGGAATTCTAAAGAATTGGATTTTTACTGCTGCCAATCAAAATCTATAAATAAGAGACTTCAACTCGCCACAACAGAGAAGGGATATTTAACAGCTGTAGGTCATAGTACTCAAATGTAACAAAAAATACATTCAGTGCCTGTGACCACCTTAATATGTATATTTTTATGAATTAAAAGGCTACTATTTTCTTTTCTAGTTCACCTTGATCATCACCAGAACAAACTCCACAAGAGATGGTAAGAGATCTTTACAGGTTTCTATGTGATAACTTAGTCCCATTTTATATATAAAATGCATATAAACACTTTTACTGAACTGTGAGTGCAGACATGTAAAAATTAGAAGTAGCTAAATTGCTTTGAAAATAGAATTCAGATTACAACAATGCGTGATTTGTCTACTCCTGGGAAGACTCCAGAGAAATAACAGGAGAATAACAGAGGACTCTGATCATTTGCCTTAGATTTATAGCTTTTGTTTCCTTGAGGAAATCTCTTATTTCCATTTATTCCACAGCTGAAAAAGCACAGACACAGAATTAAGTGAGACTAAAAGTGTTCCTTTCCCTTTTCCACCCCAATGTAAAACATGTCTGTAATTACTTTTTTAACAGATGTATTTTTAAAATTCAAATGTAAGAGTGGTTTTCAAGGGTCGTTTTCAACATAAAAAACCTCACAAAAAGTAGTTGGACAAGCACCAGCATCATAGTTCTGTCTGCATGAACTGGCTTTTTGTCTTCCTTTCCCCTAAATTAACAACTGGAGCTAGTCAGCCAGACAAATCAACCAACTCGATTCCAGAGCTTTCAGTAATGTCATCAAGTTCCTTTTTAGAAACATTTTAGAAGAACTGGAGATAATTTTTGAGCTTTGAAAGAATATATTGTCTTCTTTGCAGATATATAGAATGTAGGAGATACCTGCTTGTGTCAAGCTTCATGGTCTTTCAAAACTCGATTTTAAAGTATTTTCATTTTTAAGGAAGAAAATAGGCAAAATGTTTTAAAAGTAACCTGTTAATGTATCAGATTTGATAGCAGGACGTTCTCATCTGTCTGCTGAAGGATGAGGAGTCAGTGTGACATTCTTAAGCAAAGGGAAGCAGTAAATAAAACATTGTTCATCCTGGCTGTTAGGTAGTTGGATGATTAAGGATGAAGAAATTCCATATGGAAGGCAGATGCTTTCCTTCTACCCACTCATCTTGGAAATAAATGCTCCAAAATGCATGGTGGTGTAGCAGTGCAGTGTTAGACCAAGAAGAGAATATCAGTGAAGTTTCATCTCCATGAATTCTTTCTTTTCAGGAAGGATGAGTTGTCTGCACTTTTAAATCACAATAACTGAGCTACACAGCCCTTCACAAATAGGTTACAGGTTTTGATCAGGAATACCTTAAGGAATGCAAGTTTGTTTTGGAGGGTTTTCTTTATGTACTCTATTAGCTGAAGGTATTTTGATTCTGAGAGCACTTAGCAATGACTTTAAAAAGATACAGCATTGCTCTCTTATGCAATGATGGGCTCCATTTTCCAGAAAGAAGTGTATCATGAGAGTTGCAATTATTAGTCTAAACTCACTAGCATTTGCATTATTGTCTGAGAACCAGAAAGTGGAAACAAATATAAGTAAAATAAATTAGCCTCTCTGGATAGTGTTAAATGGAAAGTATTTTTTGGTTTGAGTTTTCTTTTTTGCCTTGGGATTTCTTTCCCCCAGAGAATCATTCTTTTAAGGGGACCAAATTGCCAGTGCAGATCAAGAAAACAGACTTAAGGATTTTTGTCCTGTGACTAAAAAAAACTACAAACAAACAAAAAAACCCAACCTTAATAAAGGACTGTAAATGTTACATTCATGTCTGAAAACCTCAGCTAGTTTTGCCATAGTTTTGAGTGTTTGCCAAAAAATGGTTTAATTAAAATTTTCCAATTTAAAGTAGAGGCATTCTGTTGTAGTCCAGATAAAAGATTTTCTATGGAAATTAAGACATGAGGGAAAGCAAGAAAATATTTGCTATTTAGTTTACTTGTTCTAGGCTCTAGTCTACTTTATGGCTTTTTTTTAAGATCCTCTATTACCCTGCTTTTTGAGAGTAGGATGAGGGGGGAGATGAAATGGCTTCTATGAAGGGAGCTTAAGGCTAGAGGGACTGTTGGGCTTTGTAATTCCTGGTGAAATCCAAACAGCATGAAACTTTTTTAAGGAAAACTAAGATTAGCTGGAAGACAGGAGAAGGTGTGTTACAGTATGTTTCCTTCTATAGAGCTATTTTTCTCTGTACTTTATCAGTGGCACTTTATTGCCTCTTTTCATGTTCTGGTTGGTGATGGATACAAAAGGGAGATTTACTGGCAGCTTGCATTTGGCTAAATACAGTCTTGGTTTTGATTGAGGCCACAGTGGATATATGAACTTGTCTGAATTGCTGTTTGACCTTTCCTGAGAAATTTTGGCAGGCAGATGGAGGAAATACATTACTGGAGGAAATACGTTACTGGATAAAAATGAATGCATTTGTTTAATAGAGAGGAATTTTAATCTCTTGTGTTTTCTGTCTGTGAATTTGGAAATCAGGTATAGCTTGCAATAGCTACACCTTGGAGTGATTCAGTTCTCACAACTCATGTGAGTGTCTAAGGAATTGTGGAATATATCCACACAGTGTATTTCCTAAAAAGAACTGATTCCCACTGTAGTAGCATGAACACTTGGAAAATACCTTCTGAACTCTACAACTTCTCTATTTCTAGTTCTTCACTGGTAGTTGTGTTGATGCGAAAACAGTCTCTTGTAGGAGTAATGAGGTGTGGTGCACATGCATAGTGCTCACACATGTTGTTTTTCAAATCTCCATGTTCTGTCATAGGTAAAGGATGACTAAGGATTAAAAGGCAGCGTTGTGCTTGCATTTAGTTGCTCCCCTCTTTGTTTCTCTCTCTCTTTGTACCTCCTTTTTTTGGGGGGGGGAGCATTGGAGCTGTGGTGTGTGGTTGATTTTTTTGTGTTCTTTCCCCCTCCCCATGTGTTTTGGCCACAGGAAGACATCGAGCCGTGGTACACTCAGAAAGTGTACACGAGGTACTGGAGACACTATGACTTAGCCATGCGCTGGATGCGTAGGCACCAGAAAGCCTACAGGAAAGCCATGGAGTCCTTTTATCACCTGCCGTGGCATCCGTGGCATCCTGCTGCAGCCTCTTCAAGCAGCCATTACTCAGATTGGGGTGGGAATGATCTCCCATATACCCAAAACTACTCTTCCAGCTGTAGACCACATGTCAGAGCTCCATATTATTCAGAAGCTCAGCAGTACACAGGTGCCTACCAGGAGAGGGAGGATGCTGACAAGGATTCTGAAATGGAAGAGGATGCTGAAAGGGACTCTGAAATGGAGGAAGACTCTGAGTCTGAAGGGGAGATAGAATATGACTTGAGCAATATGGAGATCACAGAGGAGCTTCGCCAGTTCTTTGCAGAGACAGAGAGGCACCGAGAAGAGCTGCGTAAGTCTATGCTTGTTCTGTGTTTTGTGGTATTTGGTGGCCATAACATTGAGTGCTGGATGGCTTCAGCATTTACAGGTTTTGTAAGAATTCACAGAAACAGGCACTGCAAGTGAGCCAGCCAACCAGAATGAAATAGGCAGAACTGATGGGTGCACTTAAGTACCACTCATCAGAAGTAAGTTTCAGAAAATGTTTTGAATGTTTTCAGTGAGAGAGAGAAAATTATGACTGCAAAGAGAATAACGCTTCTGTCCAGAAGACAATATTAATCTTCAGTGCTGAGGAAAAAAGTTCCAGAATTGTTACGGTTAAATCTAGTTAATATGCTGTATGTCTGAGGGGGGAACCCACAGGAAATGCTTCACTGCATCCCTGAACCCTAGAGTAAGCCTCAATGTGTTTTATAGCATGGAGCAGCCATTTTGTTTGTTATTCTTTGGCTAACCAGACAGTAAAGTTTCATGACCCTTTCTTTTCTTCTCCCCTGCATCCTCTTCATTATGTACTATACCACAAGTTTCTCTTTGTTTTGCATCTTGATCTGGACCCAGGTCCTTTGGTAGGGAATGCAAGCCAAAGCCTTAAGATTTTTCTCAGATCTTGATCCTCTGAATTATTAGTGATATTTGTTTCTGTGAAATTCTTATAAGAAGTAAAGGATTATTCTGTACTTTATTGACACTTTACTTATACTGATGTTGCAGATAAATTTGTTATCTGTTTTAAGAAAGCAGCATGATAAAAAGAACTTTCCTCACATGACTCCAGTAGGAAATACCTAGAATGAATGTTTAATAGAGCTTTCTCCGCTTCTCCGAAAGAGACAATGTTCTAAAAACGTGTAATAAAGGCAGTGATTGGAAGGGAAAGAAAAAGTGGTTTAAGTTCTTTGATCAGCAGGTATCAGAGGGTGAGCTGTAACAACACAACTTCACACTTCTCATCAGTGTGATGCACAGTTGATGTAGTTAGCAGAGGGAAGTGAGTTAAGGAGCTCTGTGGTAGTGCCTGTCAGGAAAATCCACCAATGCCAGAGGTTTATGTCCGAAAAGGAGACGGAGGAGTCCTTCAACTTTATTGGAATAAAGGGAGAGAGTCCACCAGAGCACACGCCCATGGGTTTTCTCTCTCAGGGTTTCGGAGGGCACAGCCTCCCTGTTACCCTAACTCCCGGCTGCATGTTGCCCTCTTCCTTTCCCCGTTGGCTGTGGTACTAGGAAGGTGCAGCCTTCCCGAACTGGCTACCCCATATCCCCCTGTTGAACCTACTGTTTTACCCCAAAGCTCAGAAGTTGAGGCTTGTGCGAAGCCTTGTCTACTTCAGGAGCCAAGCTGCCTGGTCCCGGTAATGAACCTGCTGCCCAAAGTCAGTAGAGGCATTAAGACCCGTGTCAAAGACGTTAACACCCATCAAATTGTTTGTAAAGACATTAGCACACATATTTCCTCTCATGCCTGACACGAATCTTTTTCTCATCATTCATTTGCAGAATCAGCTTGATGTTCTCTTGAAATGTTCTTTGATGAGCTACATGATGCCTTAAGACACTGGGCTACTTCTGGGAATGAAGAACATTTTTTTTTTATTTATTTTAACTATTATGATTAGTGGTGTTTAAAGGTTTGTGACTGATATAAGGTGGCATCCTGGAAACTGGGAAATCAGGGCTTAGAGATGTTCTCTGTTGCAAATATCCTGTATGACCTTGGTAAAGTTATTTAGTTTCTTCCTGACCCCTCACTGGCTGCTCTTTCTAAAAATATGATTTGATTCTTTATGATGAGCAGGTGAATTGGGAAAGAGGTTTGTGACTCAGAATACAGATTTTACTTTTGTTCTTTCCATCACAGTGGTACTTGGAGCCTTTTGGAATGATTTGGTCTCTGCTGTGTGCTATGTAGTAGCCTAGTTCTGGATGAGTGTAACTCCATGCAGTTCAGTGGCACTATTGCAGATCTTCATGCAAATTCAAGCAGGCTCTGGTCTTTCACTACTGCATGCCTCAGTTTTTTTTAGTAGCTTCCCTGATAAAGTGAGGATATTACTAAGTAAGCATCTATAATTCCTCAAAGCATGAAAAAGTCAACAAGTACTTGAGTTAAATGAAATTTAAAAGTGACATAGAAATCTAGGGTGAATGGTGCTTTCTAAATGCTAATTTTGTGAGTAATTAAAAATACAGTATGATCTTTTTCGGCAATAATTTTTTCTTGCATGGTGAGGGAAAAGGAGAATAGAATAATTCTTTTATTCTGTTGAAGTTTCTCAAAACAAGAAACATAAGCAGCAGGAGGAGAGGAAAATCATTATTTCCCTGATGATGTGGAAACAAGCTGGTATGGAGACTGTGTTGAAGGCACTACTACTCTACTTTAAGAGGTAGTTTTATTAATTTCCCTGATTGCTGTTTATGAACAGAATTAAATTTAGAGGTTCATTAAGCAATCCATTATGATGCTATATCACGTTATATCTTTCATACTGTGTTTAAGAACAGTTGTCATTCTGTATTGATGCTTGAGAAGATTGAGATAATGCATCCGCCGAAGAAACCCACAGTTACTTGAGTCTTTTGTCTTTACTGCCTTTTCCTTTTAATCCCAAACTGCATGTCCTGAGCATGCCTACCTTAGGAGCAGATTTATAGAGAAACTTGGGTAGCATAAACCTCAGTAATTCCTGCAATTTAGTCCTCCATGTATGAAAGAGACATTTGTAAGGGTGAGGCAAGAGTTTTACATAGCCTTTAAAAAGAATGAGATTGTTTGGATGTGCTACAGTGGAATACCAATAGAGACCTTGATGATCAGTTAAAGCAAAAGCCAGTCGTTAGGGAACATTAAGGGGAAGATTGTGTCTCATGTTTTCTTCCTCTGGCATCAGTAAGGGGCTCCAGGTGGAATTCACATCCTCTGACCACTGCATCCTGGTACTCACTTGGGAGAAGACACATAGCTTGCTCTTCTTTTTAAAGCAGAGTTTGCAAGAGTTTGATTCACATTTATGGGCAGCTTAATGAAGTGTGAGTCACAAGGGAACAGAGCAGCAATGGGGCAAATAGGAAGGGGAATTTGGCACATAAGGAAGGGGATACTAATCTTTGTGAAGTATGACCTCCATTAGTTTGGTGTTTTTCTAGCCATCCAAAATTAGGAAATACTATGCAACATTAATGCAGCTATTTTGGACATGTGTAGTGAGTCTTGATTTTTCAAATGAGATATAGCTGGTTCCCACTCCTCACCCACAGATATCTCGTCAGCATGTAGAAGGATAATCAAATGGATTAAAAGGAATCCTAGCTGATGTCAGACTTTTCATTTATAATGGCTAAGCTAGAACTTGCTGGAGGTAAATGATCACAGACATCAGGGGATAAGATCTTGGAACCTTTAACTGTGAAAGACTTAAATAGGCCTGAGGTGTAGGTGGGAATGAGATGGACTCAATCTTGGAGGTCTTTTCCAACCTTAATGATTCTGGGATTCCATGGTTCTGTGAAAGGCATTTGAGCCTAGATAGTGACATACAAGCCTTAATGCTAATTGCAAATAGAAAACCTTCAAAGATGAGAAAGAGTTGTGTCAGACTAGCCAAAGAAGAAAACTTCAGATTTATTTCATTTATTGGTAGCTGCCACCAACTTGAAGAAGAAGCAGATTCCTAACTTCTGTAGGATTTTTTGTTTTGTTTTCACGGTGGGCATTTGCAGTGATTGGCTGACTTGCAAAGTAAGGGCTTTGAAACTGGCAAGCTTGCTGCATGATTTAACACTTCTGCAGTGATATAGTTCACAACCAACCTCTTCTAAAAAAATCTTTTTTTTGTCTCTGAAGTCACATCAATTTCTTACTAGTTTTTATATTGTATCATGTGTTGTAGTCAATTACGTGTTCCTGGAATGCCCAGAAGTAATTATGACCAAAGTTTTGCTGAGGCTTTATGAACTCAGACATACTAAAGCACTACAAACTTATCTCATATTTTAGATAGATGGTGCATTTGGTTAAAATGCCTTACAGACAGTTTTAATTCCTCTTCATTTGTTTCTTCATATGCAATCATATAGTGATTCTCTTTTTCGGATGGTTTTCTTGTCAGGCTGGTCTGTTGTTCTGGTTCTTCATGTAGCTGGTGATCCAAATACACTCTGCATCTTGGGAATGTTTATGGTTGCATTTAAGTTTTCCCTCCGGCAGTTGAAAAGCATGAAGTTGTTTTCCTAAGTTATCATACCGGTCAGACCTAGGTATGGGAGCAGATTCTCCAGGCATCCTAGATGTAAAGGACAGAATGCAGTAAGTTGCTTTTTTTTACATTTGCAAGAATTAAAAGGGCAAAAACCAAGAAAGGAAGATTCACAAACCTAACAGTTCTGTAAATTGTCTAATTGCACATTCTTATTACACTTAAATTTAGCCTTTGAAACATGTAGTTTGTCCTTATATAGTTTTTCTTTGTTTCCTTTTGAATATAAGAGAAAGTCTCTACTATAATTGAGTGAATACAGCATTGCAAGTACATTGAGAACCATTCTGTAGTAGTTAACAGGACACAGACAGAATCCTTTCTTTAAAAACAGAGAAAAGCAAGGGGAAAGTACCATCATGTCAGTTCATTACTGAAGGATAATAGTCTGTCATTTGTTAATGCTGTGACTAGTTTTTTCCATTAAAGCCTCTGTTTGTATTGCCCACGCATACCCTCCAGCTTTTCCCAAAAATAATGTCTCGACTTAAAATTTTTTATGCTAGATGGAAAATATTTTTTTAGAAATGAAAGGAAATGGTGAATGAAGATGTTTGTTTCAAAACTGCAGTCTGTAGGCTTTTTCCCTCAGGTTTCTTTTTCTCTGAAAGATGATAATTGCCTCTGCCTCTTCTGTGAAGAGGAAGTAATGGAATTTTCCATGTTTTGTAACTTGTTTGAATCGTACCAGATCCAGGAAGCTTTTGGTTTTGTTTAAAGCCTGCGTGCCTCGTGGCAAGTAGACTTTGATTTGGGGGTTTTGCCACCATATTTTCCTTCTTTCCTTCACTTTTGGTAAATGCTTTTTCCTGTTTTAGTCTGCCTTTTCTTCATAAGACTGTAGCTCAAATTCTTGAGCTAAAGACTCCTGGTCCCCACCATTTCTTTTTCTTTCTTCTTCCCTACCCTAAACTGTCCAAGCAGTGTGGATGGTGAACTTTTACATATCTACTCAACTTCCCTGGCTTTAACAGCCTTGGTTGACAAACTTTTTGACAAACCAAAAAGCCTTGTTTGGCATGAACTTTAGCCACAGTCTTCAGAAGCTGAGTTGCTGAAGCTTCTGAGAAATGCCTGTGAAATAAGAGCGCTCTCTGCAATATGTGTGGGTGCTTGAGAGATGCATTTGAAACACGTTCTTTTGTGAACTGAAGAAGCAATGTGAAAGTTACTCCTTTTGTACCACATCTCTGATCCTGATGATTGAACCTTTTGTTGTGTAGCAGCAGAATCTTCTCAAGTGCACACACTGTGTCCAGCATAGAGGTAGTGTTATTTGGTATGGGAAGCAACTGGAACAACTGAGAAAATGCCTCCTTACTAGAGAAAGAAGGAAGAGTGCCACAATTTTCACTGCTTTCATATTGAAAACTAATCTCTACTTGCAAAATTAGTCTGGAGAGCAACAGTTGGGCACAGTTTTACATGTTTCATGACAGACCAGGTTATCTTTATACAAAGTTTATGAATTTGGAAACACAGCCATATGTAAGATATCTGATAGTCAAGAAAATGTCCTTGGATCCTACGCTAGAGACAGAATTCGAGCTTAGGAGAATGTGTAGCTTTGCTGTGTGAACCTATGTGTTGCTGCTGCAGGAAGTAATGAAAGAGAGACATTAGAAAGCTGGAGGTGCTGCCGAGGAAACTGCGCTTTTGGTGTCACCAGACCAGAGGCAGTCAGAAATGGATATCCTCTGCTGTGTGTTCTGGAGAGTTGGGGGGAGTTAATACATATATCTGGAAATTATATGTAAAGTCTTTCTTATTTGTACATGCCTCAGAATGAGCCTGTTTGACAGTGTTGGCACCCCCTGAAAGTACACCAGAACAAGGCCAGGCTTTTTGTTTTCTGCTAAGGGATGCCACAGATTTCAGCTCCTAGGTGGCGTCTGTGGATTCTGTGGATCAGGCTCCCGTGTATGCAGCCTGGAGACTTGAGTGGAGCTGGGACCTGGAATGCCAGTTCCCTACCTGCCAGTGGCTGTACTGGTCTTAGTTCTTTCTAAGCATGCTGTGGAGTACTGGTATTCGAGTTACAGCAGGTTTATAGCTGGGAGTGTGGGAGAAGAAGCACATGTGACTCAGTGTGACTGTAGTGTAGATGATACTTGAAGAGGAATGCCAAGATGTTGAACACCTCTACTTCCTCTTACATTTGATGGAAACGAAGAATGCTGTCTTAATATGAAAATACATATTAAACTTCAGAAACCTGTGTTTGAAGTTGTCACCCTTTGTCTGCCTTGTGTTCCTCTTATTGTAGTGAGACAGTACATACACTAGGGGGCTTGTTGAAAGTTTCAGTTTATTTATCTTTATAAGGGACTTTGAGTACCTCAGCAGGAAGTAAGCAAAAGCCTCCAGTGGTAGAATAATGAACAATATATCTGAGATGATTGTTCTTTACAGACCTTTTGCTTAACAGTTAACTTAGTTGTCATCCCTGTTGCAAAATGCATCTTGTTGACAACATCTTTGCTGAACAAATACAGAATTTCAGCTAATCTTTCTCCCAGAAAGCTATTATCCCTAAGTTGTTCGTGAGTCAGTAAGAGAAGTCTGGTAATCTTGTATTATTGTTGCCCTGGTAAATCAGTGCTATGGTAAAATTCCTTCTGACTGGACTTGTCATGAGGATACAGGAATAAAAACAGGAGAGACAAGTCATTGCTTCTCACCATCTGAGATGCATTTGATAACTGTTTTTTGGTAGTTGCTGATTACAAAAGGATCCCATGGAAACAGGTCAGTAGCTTGCTCTGATGGATCAGCCATTGGAACTTTCTCTTTGCAAAGAAAATACATGTGGTAATTCAGTTTTAGATCACACAGAGTGTCAGTGCCTGTTTTGTGTCCGTGAGGTTTCCAAGGATTGAAGGTATTGCTGTGACATATTTGGGCTCTGCAAAGTTTTAGCAAAGAACCAACAGGTGGGCTCCAGGGCTGAGGCCACATGTCGAACAAGGAATCCTTCCCCAGTCTTATTGTAAGAGTGAAAATTCCTTTCAGAATGCTGTTATGGAAGATTGCTTCATGTGGAAACAGTTTGGTGTGGGAAGATGCAGACACTACTTACACTCAGAACTGGTGCTGGTAATTTTTTGAAGGCAGGTTTGCCTGCTTGCTTATTCCATTAGCATCTACAGCTGCTCTGAGTGGCTCTTCTAGTCTCCTTTTCATTCTTTGTCCCTGCAGGGAAGCCCGTGAAAGCAGCTGCAGCTGCTGTGGGAAAGAGCAGGTGAGACCATGCTGACAGACACAGCTCTAGGGAAAAGTGGCATAAAAGCATCTCTGTGCTAATCACTCAGCTTGGGCAGTCTGTCTTCACAGTTTATGCACTTTCCCCTAAAATTCCTCAACTACTGGTTCCATCTGGGTGCCACATGCAGCATTTCTGGATCTCTAAATGATCTTTATTAGGAGAGAGCTGTATCTTAGATCTCTGCTGATAAATCTGAATTCACCTGCTTTTAGTGTGATACTTTCAACCTTGTAAGTGGACAGTGACATTGTGGGCTATGAAGTAAGTGTTTCCTTACACAACCTATTTTGATATCTACTGGGGGAGCTTTTGTTGTAGAAAGAATGTTTCATTTCAAGGCATTCAGCACTGGAGTAATAGTGAAAACCAAATGCCAGACACCAAGGTAAAAATTGATGTAATGATGATGTCTGCTTTCTACACTCATGATCTACAAAATCTGCTCAGAAGTTGCAACAGAGCATGGCAGCAAAATCCCTTGAGTGTTACACCTTTTAGGTCTCTCTGTTATAAAGCAAATCCCCTGTACAGACAGATTTGCTTGGAGACACATAATTTACCCCTGCGAGTTTTAACGGGGTGTTGTTAATGCCAAGATTTCAGAGGCACCATTTGCTTTTCAGCACCTCTCACTGTGCCTCAGTTTTATCAGAAGCATCCAGATGGAATTCACATCCTTTGTCATTAGGGAAATGTGGGTGCTGGCATGGCAGAAACTGACAGTTCGGAGACTTCCATCTGCCTGGGTCTTTTCAAAACTCATTTCCTTGGATGCTAAAAATCAAGTGAGAGACAGAGGTTGTTAGGCCACCCATCTCAGACTTGGGTGGCCTGTACCGACTTTGTCACAGCCTTGAGAGTGCCACTTGGGACTAGATCCACAAAAGCTTATGGCATAGGTGGAATTCAGAAACAAATATCCCAAGTAATAGTCTTTGTCTTTCACATATGCCTTCCAGGAAGAAAAAAGCTAGTCATTTATACCCAAAGGATAATACATCTTGAACCCTAAGGATACAGGGGAACATTGTCCCTCTTGTCTTTCCCAGTGACTGGGTTGAGCACCTGTGCCACCTTGTGATGTCATTTGCTGTGAAGCTTACTCCGAGGAATCTAGAACACCTCCTGCTCTAGGAATTTGTGTCCATTTTCTGTTTATTTTGACCTTTAATACAGGGGTGATAGCATTTCCCTGTCGCTCAGAAAAATAGAGAATGTTGGTATGGTAACATACTGAGAAACACTTGTGAAGTACCCAGTACAGATCAATCCAGCTGTTCATCAGTGTTACAATTGTTACAATTCGTGCTGGCCTCCAAAGTACCCAAAGCTGTTTATGTAGTTGTCGGAATTTCCCCCGATATTTCCAAGGACAAGTGTCTGAAGTTGTCAGAACACTGCTCTGGTACACTGAAATCATAGAGGTAATGTAAAAAAAATGAAGGCTAAACCTTAAATGGGTATTTTTACTGAAATAAATAACAGGGGTGTTACACCTTTGAGTGTTATTGTTCAAATTTAGCTGGCTAAGAATCTCCTGGGTTTAATTTCATTTGTAGTTGCTGAAGTGATTGTTGCTCTAAAAGTCAGCTCTGTATTCACAGAAATTGTAGTAACTTTGCCAAGTAATGTAGGTCTCCAAAGAGCATGCTGGGCCTCAACTTTTCTGTGGTTGTTCAAATGCTAAAACCAATGCTGCTGTTCTCACTTTGTACAAGCCCTGCAGAATACCTTGATTTCTAGAAGGTCTGCAATTTCTGATGTGGTTGTGGTGAGCGTTGGAAGACTCACTTTAAAATGCATCAGTTGTTATTTCCTTGGGATTTTTGGCCACTGGTAAATGTAGAAGAGTCCAGACTGTGAAGATTGCATCATCTGCAACATGCTGATGGAGGAGGTGTTGAGGTGGTAGATCGCAGAGCAGCTGGCTGGCTTTGGAGGAGTGCAGGAAGAAGCATCTGCATTTTTCTGATCTCTCCATTTCTACTAGGTGATGCTGGTGATGTGTAGGGGTTTGTATTCCCTGCTTTTGCATCCTTCCCTTGGCGTTAGGTACTGACGCCCTGCTCTGTCATGAGCAGGCTGTCAGACTAGATGGGCTTCATGTAAAGTCACTGAAATACTTCATTCATGTATGAATTATCCTGTTGAAGTAACAGAGAGGAGATAGGGAGCTCCCAAGTACTAAGAAGTACAACTTAACTTTCTGCCAGGTGGGATGCCAGCTGTCTCTTTTAAAAGAGAGTGCTCAGACTCATGCTCCAACACCATACCCTGGAACTACTTCTGAAGTCAAACATTCCCATTATGTGGAAGGTACAATAAATGCACATCTGCAGGTTTCTTCTGGCATATTTCCCCAATGTTTTTTGTTGTGTTTTTAATACTGGGCGTAGCAATTACCCTTGTGTTTAAGTATACTTAATTTAATTTACTAGAATGCTGAAATGAGCAATGAGAAATTCAGAAGGTCATAGGTAAACTTAGGTTTCCAAAGCTACCCCTCAGCCCTTCCTTTCACAAATTGTGATGTGTTTCACTGATTCCTTTAGTATGACCCTTTTTCCAGATGTCTCTTTCCAAATTCTTGGTCGGGCAGCACACATAGCAGCATGGAGGAAAAGTGTATTTACTTGCTGAAATTAATTTTCTCTGGATTAGACCTTGTTATTTCATTCTGCATGTCTGTGGTAATACTGAATTTTGGACCTGGCAGTTAACTGAAAGGTCACTACATAGCCTAAGTATACTTCCTTCCAGAAAATCAGCAACATGGTTGCAGGTTGCTCTCCAAAAAAATGTTTTTCAAGTGTTTTTGATAAAGTAGCTTTCTCATATCAAACAATGAACCAAACTTGAATTCAGCACTGTAGTATATCTGGAATCAAAGAAATTTCAGTGTGAAGTTCAAATTTGTGAGTTTGATCTAGAAGACTGACACAGGCTACTTTCTTTCTTTTTTTCCTGAAAGCACCAAACTCAGTATTATTTAGCTGTCTAGCGGCTCAGTGCATCGTGAAGCATTTTCTTCCAAGTGCATGTGTTTAATTTCTATTCAGGGTACACATAAAAAATTATTGTGAAACTCATGTTTCTTCAGTGTTCTGGTTTGCTTTTAAAGTAACACTTTTAAATTTTAACATTTCTTTGTTCAGTTTTCTCAGACTGTGCCATAAATGTATGTGAAGACATAGTTATATATAGATTTAAGTAATCCTTCTGTTTACTCTAGCAGTGTTGTCTTTGTCTGGTGTCAGCATTGTTGCCATCAGTAACAGATTGGAGTTGTTTTGGGGGATGGGAGTGCAGAGTCAGCTGGTCTGTATTTAATCTTATTGAAGTAGACTTGATCCTTACTAGAGGCAGCTGCCAGTGCCTGATCCTGTACTAATTTCTAAGCAGTGGTCAGTCAGCAACTTCCTATCAGTTTAATTCTGTCAGATGGCACCAGCATACAGACACCTTGGTGCCTCTGGTGTGATACAGACCCCTGATTGCACAGGGCTCACCTCTGTGTTTTCTAGCCTTCATCAACAAATCCCTGATTATGAATTACATTTAGAGCAATCAAATTTCTAGAGCAGGCTTTCATTTGAAGTTCCAACTGACTAGCTGATTGTTTCATGTTCTTGGGATTTAATTGTTTCAGTGCATTTTCTGGTTGGGCTGAAAATATTCCTTTTTAAGGGTTTCACTGTGCAAGGTAATAGAAGAAAAATAAAAGAAAGGTGATTTGATGTTTAGCTGGGCAGTAACCAGTGTAGCTTAGTGCTAATGTAAATATGGACATGAAGGCTTATATTATTTCTGTGTAGGATCCTTGGCAGTTTGTTTTGGAGACCACACAACAATCCTTCTTGGGTTTTAATCCTATTTCTAAAACAGAAATCGGCTTCTTTATTCTCCAGTTAGCTGTATAACTTTCTGCCAGTTACTTAACGCAAATAACAAAATAATGTGAGATAATTAATTCTTTAAATTATTAGATTCATTTTACAGATTAATTACAGTGAGACATGTGGTTAATTAATTTGGAAGTGACGCATACACTAAGTAGCAAACCTGAAAGTGGACCACCTTCGTTCTAATCTTGCTTTCTTGGTTTCTATTAATTTTTATTTCAAAGGTAGTTTTTCTCCACTTGCTGTGTTGGTAAGTAGTTTTGCCCTGTTTCTACAGAACTGTCCTCTTCAAAATGTGTAGAAAAATTGAAAGAGTGAAAGAGTAGGTATTGGAGTACTTCAGATTTGCAAAATCTGCTTGCTGTCTGTTTAGACAGCCTGTTGCAACTGAGTCTGTCTGAGGGAGTCCACTCTCTTACCTGAGATTATTTCCTGCTGTTACCAATAGGTTTCAGTTGAGCTGTGCTTCAGTAAATACGACTTGATGCCAAAGCCAGGCCAGGCAATTCTTCCTATGCATTCACTCCTGCTCTGGTGTTTCCAGGGCACTGAACTGTACTAGAACTAAATACAATGTTTTGGGGTTTTGTTTGTTTGTTTGGGGGGACTGGTTTCGTTTTTTTTTTTTGTAGGATTATTTGTGTTGCCCCTTAGACAATTGTAACATCATCCGTGAGGGGCCTGGGAGCTGGAGCACGCAGCTAAGGGAGGAGAGCAGAAGTTGCATAAGCTGCTTTTGTAGCTGAGGAAGGAAAAATGTCCATGGAACCATGGTTTCAGACTGCCACAAGCTTGCCAAGGAATCACATCTGCTCTTACTTCAAAGCCTGTAAGAGAAAGTTTTCTTTTTTTCTTGAGAATATTGCGTTGCTTGTAGATATATGTGGTGAAATAGTCCATTTCTTTTAACTCATTCACTCTTCAACTAGCAGATGGAAACTTTGTCCGTGTAGATATTTGGAGCTTTCATATCCTCAGCATTTTTGGTAGTTCTCTTTCATGGTCATCATGACTGGTGACCGAAAGCTTAACATTGCAGGCAATTACTCCCACCAAAAGTAATTTTTATTCCAAGTTAGTGTTTTCCAGTCAGCTACAGCATTTGATTTTTCTGTATAGATGAGACTGCTGGCATAGTAAGATAAGGCCTAGCTGTCTTTGGAGATCAGACTTCTGTTAAAAATGGGAAAGTTACATGGTGTCATGGGGAATCCTTTTGTACACCTTTTGCAAGCACAAAGTTTTAAATTTAAGAATAAGTTTAAAAAGAAGTCTGTTTTCCCCGAACCAGCTTATGTCTAGAGCAAGGCTGTTGATTCTGCTATAAAATCATCATTCTCTTTCAGCATGTTTCCACAATTTCTGTAAGTTACTTAGTGTTCCATAGGAACCCTCCAGCAAGCAAGACCACGCTGTTTTTAGCAACCAAGAATATTTTATCTTTATAGATGTGGGGGTAAGTCACAATTGTTTGTATCTTGCAGACTCCCACTGATGGAAACTCTTGTTCTGCAAAGCTTTGCACTTGATAAAGAGTAGTACTTGAGATTCCAGCCCTCTGGAAATCCAGAGCTCTGCGGAGCTCTGCAGAAATTAAACTCCTTGAATATCCTGTTTACAAATCCTGATTTAAATCCCTGTTTTGGTGGAATTCCTTGAGGCAAAGATCTTGATCTTCCATGTTATACCCATTTCATGAAAGTATGGGCGCAATAAAATGGTCTGATTCTATCACCTCAAAAAAACCTCTTATGTAGGTTTATGATAAAGGTATTTGGCTTTTCTAGGAAGATGAAGAAGCTGGCATTTTGCATGGAGGAGCCTATGTGGGCAGAACACTTAACACAGCAGATAGGCTCGTGGGAAGTGGCATTCAAAAAGAGAACTAGGAGTTTTTAATCAGTATAAATGAGTAGTGGTTTTAACTGTTAGTGTGGGCTGCTCAAGATCAGCTCAGGTAGCATTTAAGATGAAAAAGCTTGCAAAGTGCACACACAGCAGTAACAGAAAATAATTCATCATTTAAAATAAACAGACAAATATGTGAACAGGGTATAGTTCAGTCTGAAATCATGGAAAATTAAAAACACATCAAGACTGGAGAAAGTGCAGTATTTCCTTGAAAAATAGTGTGTTAATTAACTAAGCAAGCAGCTGAAAGTCAGTAGTGGCATTTAACGCTTGGGAGGAGCAAGCCCTTGGTTTCTTACCTTACCTACCATTGTGTGGGGCAGCACATGGCAGGCTGCTGAGTGTGGGCACCTACAGACCTGTGGGGAAGAATGTCTGAATAAGAAATGTTGTCAGATGCCATATGATCACAGGCTCCAGTGAGCTGGGGGTTGGATGTATAAATACTGAGAGCTAAAAATGGTACAAGAAATCACACAATGCTGGGTATGAATCTTTCATTAAAAATCTGACATAGATAATTACTAATTACCCTCTCTACTTCTATCTCCTTTTAATGTTGCAAAGTCTCTCCATGGAGATTTCCATGGAGGGAATTTCTTTGGGTTTTGGTTTTGAAGTTGTTTTATTTTCTTTGTTTTGTTGGAGTTTTTCTTTTAGTAAAAGAAGGATAAATTCTGGACAGGAATTTTATTTTTTTATTACTACTTAAGCTTCGCAAAGGATATCACAAAGAAAGAAAGAAATGTAAAGTGGATCAAACTTACAAAAAGTGTGTGGCACTTTCCTTTTTATAAAATAAGAGAAACAAGGCATCTGAGTTTCTAAGGACCTATGGGGAAAATAGCTTATGTCTTGAAGGGCTTAGGTCATAGTCTTGCTGAAAATATGTAAGAGATCATTTGTGTGCCTATGAAGGCCGAAATGCAGTGAATGGCTAATACTAGTTACTGTTTCTCCTGCTTTTGGCAGTCCCTGAGGATGGAGGTAGTTGTCTGTATTTGTTCACTTTTCAGCTAGTACACGCCAGATTAAAAGTCACCCATAAAAAGAGGGAAAAGTGGTGAAGGGAGAAACAGGAATCGAAAACTTTCTTTCATAAGGCCTAGAATTACTGATGATGGCACAGGACATGAGTTAGGTAGATGTGCTGGTTTTGGCTGGGGTAGAGTTTATTTCCTTCACAGTGACTGGTATGGGGCAGTGTTTCAAATCTGCACTCAACACAGGGTTGATGATACAGAAATGTTTTTGTTATTGCTGAGCAGGGCCTACACAGAGCCAAGGCCTTTTCTGCTTTTCCTACTGCCATGCTGGTGAGGAAGTTGGGGAGGCATGGGGGACTGGGGGGAGATACCGCCAGGACAGGTGACCCCAACTGACCTAAGGGATATTCCAGACCATCTGACATCATGCTCAGTATATAATGTGGGGGGAAGAAGAAGGAAGGAGGGGACATTTGGAGTGATAGAGTTTGTCTTCCCAAGTCACTGTTATGTGTGATGGGGCCCTGCTCTCCTGGAGATGGCTGAACACCTGCCTGCCTCGTAAAAAAAACACAAAAGAAAACCAGAGGGGAGCCTCAGCTCTCTGCCTGCAAGAACAAAAGGCAAAGAGTGAGAGCCATGAGGCAAAAGAGAGCTCTGCCTGAGCAACCCCGAGTTTAAAAAGACCGGCACCTGCTGGCCCCACGGTTCCATTTCCAGATCCAGGGTCTTAAAGAGACACTTCCTGGGCACAGGAAGATATGGAATACAATACCATTTTAGGTTACCCAGGACACTGGGGGCAAACTATGACAGGTCTGAATTTTTTCTTCATGGTTGAAGAATTCTATTTACTGTGTTTGGAAAAAGATGTCCCAACTGGTTTTGGCCAGGTAGCGATGACTTCCCAGCAGAGCTGGACTTAGTAGGAATAAGTTAATTTTGAAAAGCACTTCAAGAAAGAACATCTTTGAAAAGAAATGGAACTGACCAACTGGGAAAACGTCAGCAATGCTGTTCCTTTGTGCAGGAACCAACCACCACTGCAGCTGCCTGCCTATCTTGTGAACATTTACAAAATACTGTTCCTTGACTGGGGGAAGCTTGCCAGTAGTTGAAGCTGAATGCTGTAAAAGAAAGCCTGTTTATTTTAGTCTGTGTGAAGTGGAAGGAGGAACTACTTAGAATTGTGTAAAAATTACTTGTTTTACTTTTATAACTTAGCAGCCCAATGGCTTGTGAATTTGGAATGTGAAACTGATCTGAGAATGAGCTGGGGACTTCATTGCTGAAGGCTGAGAATTAGTGTTTTGATAAACCATACTATCTGCTTAATTGATGAGTATGTGTTGCTTGCTTCAGAGAAATTCTGGTTGTCTCCGTAGGCTCAGGGTTATGGACAGTTTATAATTTTGTTTGTATTTCCATTGTCAGATTCTTGTTGTCGACTTTTTGATTAAGAGGTAGTTGCACATTTAGCTCAAGTTGTACTGCTTTGTATTGTTTTTAAAGTAAACTCTGAGGTAATGGATAGAATCCAGACTGCTGGAAATTACAGCAGTTCTACTTCCCAGCCCTTGCCCCATCAAAGCAAGTTTAGTGTGCATCTCAATAGGACAATACTTTCTCTGTTATCAATTCCTTATGTTTGTGTTTGGCTGGAAATACTGTTTTTGGAAAAGCAGTAGTTCACATGCCCATTTAGTTTCATGACTTCTTTCCTTGGTAGTCTGTAAAAGGAAATAGTGCTGCCAGCTGTGAGGGTGGTGAAACACTGGAACAAGTTGCCCAGAGAAACTCTGGAGGCCCCATCCCTGGCAGTGTTCAAGGCCAGGCTGGATGGGGCTCTGAACAACTTGGTCTGGGGGACACTGTCCCTTCCTGTGGCAGGGGGATTGGAATAAGATGATTTTTAAGGTGCCTTCTAGCTCAAGCCATTCTATGATTTTATCTATGGCTGTGGAGTTTATCACAGTAGTATCTCTGCACAAATAAGTGATCTGAAACTACAACATATTCCACAGAGCTGCAGTGGTATTACCAGCAACAGCTGTCATGTTCTATGCTCAAATTCCTTTGGTGCAAAAAACTGTGGGTGCCTATAGTGGATTTCTGTCCCAAGCCTCTGCCTGGATTCTAGACCTGATTTATGTGTCTAAAACTCTGTAATACAATCACTCTGGGATTTTTTTAACCAGTAGCTATGGAATAGCAGAAGTCAGGTTAGAAAGTCAAGGGCAGTACCTCTGATTAGTGTAAAGTAAAACACTCCAGACATTCATCAGGTAATTCTGACAATGGAGTTTAAATGGGTATTATTATTTTAATTGTTACAATTAGGATCTACAGATTTATGAACTACTCTGTGCTGAGAAATGGAGATTGATGCACACTAAACTGTAATCCACTCATCCATCATAAAGCTTCTGCTAGAGGTCCATTTAATTTCCAAACAGAAGAATTCATTATCTATCTCCAGAGAAATTATTTTTTCTTAAGGATCAGTATATGCAATGAGCTACCAGAGAGCATTCTACAGCAAACAAGCAAGGAAGCAGCTGTCTCTACCATGCAGCTGTGGAGCAAAAGAATAAAAAATTTCCATGGGCAACACAGAATTACAAGGAATTGTCTTTGTGGCCCAAGAGAGTTAACAAATACGGATTCAATTCATTGCATTGCCGGAGTTTTGCTGTGTAATCTACAGTGGGAGACATTGGTTTGCCAGCATGGGCTTGTTTGTTTTTTTCTGTCTAAAACTGTTCAGTGTATTTTGCATCAAGTTTGTGCTTAATAGCATGTTACGTAGCTGTGAGCAGTGTGGTGTCCCAGGAAGTTGGTTTCAGTGGGATTCAAGGTGTAGCCTGGGTGCTACACCTTGTCCTCCAAGTGCTGAGCCCTCTGTAGGCAATGTTAGTTTCTTTAATTCAGACCTTCTGGATAAAATGGCCCAACACCAAATAAATCTGACTCTTCCAAAAACACATATGGACTCTAATGTATATTTCCTTGTGAATTCTGGCAGTGCAGCCTAATTCAGGGGTGTGCCCTTAAAGCAGAATCACAGAAACAGCTTTCTGGAATAAATGGCTAATAACTCCTCAAACCCTTTGACGACCAACACAAAACTGTGAATGGTGTTTCAAATGACAGGACAAAATCTTTCTGTGTCTGTCAGACAAACAGATCCCAAAATTGAAGTTTCTGATCATATGTTTAAAATACCTGTTTTCTGTGAATGATGTACAGGGGATAATTCCTTTAGGAAGGCTGACAGTTGGCTGCTCGGTACAGTACTTTCCAGTATAAAAATAAACTGCAGATGTTTGACACAGAAATGTCAGGATACTTAACTTTGGGTTAGGGTTTGCAGATGTCATGTGTGTTGTAGAAGCTAAATCTCTGCTTTAGGGTGAAAGAGGGAAGAGGTACATGGCACCAAACACTGAGAAGCATGTCCTGTGTGTGACTGATGCATCCTGACCTGTGGACATGCTGTCCTTTTTGATGTTTAAAAAAACCCGACTGCTGTCATAGTAGTGAACTGTGCCTGGTACACCGTTTCGAGGATGGTCATTTGTTGTTGAGTTCAGCTGCCGGGTGATTTTTCATTTATAGAAATGTCCCCATAAGAGGGGAGTTTTGTATAGCACTTTGACTTCACACAGCATTGTTTGTTTCATCAGAGCAGTACCCAGGAAGTGGAGGTAAATTTGGATGTGCACAATCAAGTTCTTGCATCCAATCAGGCTTGCCACAGAGAATTTTTATTGACAGATTG
Source organism: Corvus cornix cornix (assembly GCF_000738735.6). Taxonomy (NCBI): domain Eukaryota; kingdom Metazoa; phylum Chordata; class Aves; order Passeriformes; family Corvidae; genus Corvus; species Corvus cornix. Next base: position 100,257,991 of record NC_046332.1, on the reverse strand, counting down.
GTCCAAATGTTTCACCTCTTGAATTGTTTTAAATCCTCTTTAAAAGACCTGATGCATGCATTTATGTTGGTTCTGTTTTGTTTGTCTTCAAAGCAATAGAGTAAGGCTGCCAGCTTTGAACTTTGCAAGTCTTGAGAAATGGCCGAGTTTGGACAGTTTATCTAGGCACAGTGCTTATAGCTGTGTTTCATTGAATGCACTTAATGGCAGACAGGACAGACCCATTTGTTCATTTTCACAGAGTAGTAACTGATTGCATTTTCTCTTGGCTATCGTTCAGCTAAAGTTGCATTGTCCTGTGCATTGTTTCTTTTCTCAGCTGCTAAGTCATGATTTTGGAAACAACTCTCCTTTTTGTTCAGATTTTTTTGGTATGGGGAAGGGGTTGGGATTTTTTGGTTGGGTTGTTTCTGTTTTCTTGGGAGGGGGAGGGCAGTTGTGTTTTGGGTTTTTGTTGTTTTGTTGTTTTAGTTTTTTCAGGGCATGTGGATGTTGGGGAGAAACAAAGCAATGTTGATTTTTGCTTACTAGTACTAATACAGAGGTTTCCTACAGTTTTAGGATTCAATTCCAAGACCTTCTTAATTTCTCCCCATTTATTCCAGCCTGGCTTTATAATGATATTTAGTAGGAATTTCTCTTTATGCAAAATGAGTGCAGCTGCATCCTAGAACATGTGGATTTTGGCCTTTTAGACACAGCAAAAATATGAAAATATAATATTTTTAGAAGTAAAATAAAACCTGATTGGTTGATAGCCCAGTAATTTACATCTCTTATGGTTTCTTTGTCTAGGGAGGCAGCAGCAGCTGGAAGCTGAGGACCCATACGTGGAGGCTGATCAAGACCTGCACAGGAGGGTGGAGCGTTCTGTGGAGCCGCCTACAGAAAGACCTGGGGAGAGGCGCATGGCAGAAATGAAGAGACTGTATGGTGCTGAAGCTGCCAAAATCCAGGCAATGGAGGCTGCCCTGCAGCTGATCTTTGATAGGAACTGTGACAAAAAGCAGCCCAAATACTGGCCCATTATTCCCCTTAAGCTGTGAGTACCTGGACTTGTTCTGACGTGGCACAGAGCTATAGGGTCAGGTGCCTCAGCTTGGGCTGCTGAAAGAACAAACTGCAGATTTTGGTTTGGGGCTTTGGGAGAGAGTCTGGTAAGGCAGCATGTATTTCTTTGGCCTTTTTTTTTTTACAGTGTCTGTCAGCAATGCTCACAGTCCATTCAACCCACATACAGTTGTCAAGTAGTAACAAAAGGGACAGGAATATAAAACCTGTCTAAAATTCACTCATTTGATGCCCACTTGCCTTGACCATGCTTGCAATAAACATAACAATGTCCATACCCACTGAACTGGGAAAACTTAAAGCAAGGCAGAGAAGAAAAAGACTTTAGGAATTGTCTGGTCTTCCTGTTTAGGAATTTGAGTGATCCCATTTTTTAGTCTTATTTAATGTGGTAGTATTAGGATCTTGTTTCACACAGCATAGCTTGAAAGCGTTATGTCTGCTAATCTTGGATTTTTTTGAGAACCAGGAGCCTACTGGCCAAGATGCAACTTATCAAATTACCATAGCCCAGACATTTGAATTCTTTTTCAAAGGTTTATAATAAAGCAGGAAGTTTTTCTTCCAGACTGATACTTATCTGGCAGGAGTTTGACTCTAAAGCAACATTATACAGAAAAATGTTTTAATGAAGGGGTGGGAGGATCAGGCAGAAGCCTGATGTGGTCCTGTCTGTTAGAGATTTGTTTAGCAGAAGAGAAACTTAAGAGGACACAGCACTATTGGGACCAGTGCCTACAGTCATTTTTGCCATTCTAATAAAAAGCAGCAATGGGCTTGAAGGCTTGAAGCTTTAAAGAAGGCTTATTAGAGTGATAGACTGTATCTGAACAATGTATATGGAGCTGTGGAAGCCAGGTAGCCCTGTGGGCTATGTCCATTTTAGGTGCAGCTTTCCAATGGCCAAGTGCATAGGACATGCACAAAATTTAAACATAAGCAAGTAGATGTGTACTCATCCCTCTGCACAGAGATGTGCCTCTCTGTGTGCTCATCCATCTGCACTGGCTGTTTGGTTCTGCTTCTGTCACTCTTTACTTTTGACCAGTTGTGCTTGCCCCACTAATAGCTCTGCAGGTGGAGTGAGGCGCACTGGTAGTTTGTGTAAGAGAGGCTGAACTGGCTGTTTAAAACCAGTGGCTCCTTACAAAATGGTACCCTGAACACTTGAAAGGATTCTCCATTAAGCTCTGCTGATAAATATCATTGTGTGCTGAAGGGCTGTGGTTTGTGTTGCAGCATTTCCATGCCAGGGCAAAGGAACCTTCTGCTGGTTTAATAGTGACGTGTTCATCTGCCTTCCTGGCAGCAGAGGAAGGTCACAACTAAAATTTTAGCTTCAGTTCATGCCGACTGAGTTTCCAGAGTTTCTCTGTAGCATGTGTAGTTTGTAATACACCCAGCAGTTGCTGTGGCCTCTGCAACAGCCAGCTGCAACAAAGCAAGTCTGTGGGGCAGTTTGGAATATTTTTGCTTTCATTAGTAGTTACTGTTTTTTCAAAGCAGCATTTCCATGTCACTTCCACCTCTTTCACTGTAGATGTGATGAGATGAAGTTAAATTCAACACTGAAATTAAAAAGCCTCCGGTTTCCAAGACATATTTCTGGTGTGATGAATCTGAAAAACTTCAGTGAGACAGGAGAGAGAAAAGGATTATTAACAGTCCTGCATTTGTCTTCACTCGTTTGTCAAAAATTCAGTGTTTTGTTTGGGTTTCCTTTCATTGACCAAATAAATTTTCATCTTGATACCTTGTAATTTACTTTATTTTTCACATAAACAAATTTCCATACTTAGAACGCTTCAGTTCTTAGATGGTAAAGCTTTCTTTTAGCTGCTGCATTGAACTTAGATTGAACTTAGAGCAGGAGTGGTTTTAACATACGGAGAAGCATGAGGAGTGTTGATAGGACTTTCACAGCAATGTCAGGCAATACCATACATAGTGCAAAGTGAATGGGAGGGTTGCTGCATCCACTGGAGGAAAACACTGTTGCAGATTAACATGCATAAATCTCTCTGTTCCTATTTGAAATGTTTCCAGTGTGGTGATGGTGTTTTCCCTGTGCAATTCAGTTCAGAAAAAAAAGGAAGAATGGGTTGTTCTTACTTTTCAGCACAAGTTCCAATTCTTGCTGTGGTTTATTCTGCATCCAGCTGGTTCTGCTAGCAGAAGCAGAAATTCTGGTCTCCAAAAGTATTTGTAGAGACCTCATATAAGATAAACATTGAATTCCTTTCCTACTTCACATAAAATATAAAATAAATTTATAAAAAATATATAAAGGAAATTTCCTTGCCTTCGGTTCTTTAAAGTATTTTTAAGAGGGTTTTAATATGCTGTGAGGTTAGAAAGAGAGAGAACTGGATGAATTGTTCCCTAGGAACTATGTACTAAGGCCTGAAAGGGAGGAACACCCTACTGCAGACTTAAGAGTTGCTGCCGAATAATCTCCTTTCAGGGGATGGGCCATTGCTGGTCATTGTCCAGATACCACATTTTCCCGGTAATTCAGTGAAACTTGGAAATTCTTGGTTGCAGTGCTTTTACTCCGTCTCCTGTGTCATTTTACATTTCTAATAAATATCTCTCATAAAAACATGTGATCATGGAGGAAATGCAGCAGCAACTCAAAAATGCCACTTCAGTCGTCTGTAACATTCACCCTTCTTGCACACACATATTATGCTGCAGTCCTCAGTCATGGGAACGTGTACACTTCTTTCCCCCAAAGATACAGTGTTCCTTGACTGGAATGCAGCTGTGGTGCTGCAGACTTGATTCTTCCTTGTTCAGAAGGTTGCACCTTTGCTTTCAGTTATGCCAGCTGTTGGTATAGTCCTGCCCAAAGGGAGTTCTTCACTTGCTGGTGGTGCTGTTTCTCATGAGCTTTTCCCAGCTCCAGTAGCAGGAATTACCCTGAAGTCACAAGTTGTCATCCAATCAGTCTTGATTTCAGAAACTGGTATCCTCATTTGTTATGTGCAAATCAGCCTTATTTTCAGGAGAAGAGTTTGTGATTGGTTGAAGATGCTTTGAAGATAGGAGAAAAATGTAATAGGTCTTTTCTACTGAAAGTATTCTTAAATGAGAAAAAAAATCCTTCCAGGAGTGCGATATAAATGTATCATAGAAATGAAGCAATTATCTGTTTCCTACCAAAAGAAAAAATGCTTACTTGTATATGGTGTATATGGTGATGTTGTCAAGTGTTCTTGTTCTTTTAGAATTATTTCCCAGCTGACAGCTCAGTGTGCCTGTGAGTGCAGGTGACCTGAGAAAAGATTAAACCATTTTAATGAGCATCATTTTCTCAATCAGTGTTATGGGTAAGTATTCATCCTTTTTGACAGGGGTCTCATTAACGGCTGGCTGCAAACATCTCACACTTGGAAAAAGCTATAATAAAAAGCAACCTAAATTTCTGTAACAGCCTTTATGAAGCATAAACATTACATAATACAGATTTGGTCACTTGTGTCTTTCTCTTTGTAAAAGCTTCTCATTCATTACATGAAATACGCTGTAAATATTGGTATCTTCATCTCTTGTTGCACTAATAGCAGTTTAGCTCTTGGAGTAGAAATTGAGAAAAGCAAGACACAGAATCAGCTGCTTGAATTTTGAGTTTTAAGTGTGATTTTTGGCATGCTGGGCTGAACATTTTGGCTGGAAGAATTAGAGAGGGGCCAAGATTATTGCCCAAAATGTGAAATACAGTCTGTCAAAAGGAAACATCCCAACTCTGTTTTCATTGTGGTGTCTTAAAAGTGTAAACTCCTGGAAAATGTATTATTTGATAAATAATACATTCGTGCTGTGACAAAAATATTTTTTCACATTTGTGTGCTACTCAGCTGTCTGCCTTGTCTAACCTGTTGTCTCCTCTGTTCCTGCATGGGTAGTCCAAAGGATATAAATTCTTATGGGCTCTTTTCTAGGTAGAATAGCAGCCTGTGAAGGAGTCTCAGCTGCTTCTGAAGGGTGGTTATAGCCAGAGTGTGTTCAAGGCTTCACATCTCTTCCTATAGTCTCACATAGGAATTGCTATGCTGGCACACAGTGACACATACAGAGGAACTCAGGGTGGGTAGGTGACAGACCATGACGCTGCTATTTGGGTGTTGTCTTGGAGACCTGGCTATCACAGCAGAGGAATTGCTTGGACTCAGTCCATTCTTTGGAGTTGGTTGTACAGGCATCAGTCTCAGCTATCAATTTCAACAGGCCAGGAATGGTGCAGTCTTGCTTGGCCAAAAGTGGAGAAAGACTTGCTTCTCGTGAGCTTGCAGGGAGTAATTCTCCTGAGAATTACTGAATCTCTGACTTGAGATTCTCTGTGCATGGATTTTATTACACAGTCATAGAAGAAATTTTTTCCCCTTTAATCATGAATCCTTCTAAGAAGGCGAGCAAGCGAAGTGCAAACATACATAGTTTTTGAAAAGGAAATACTTTTCAGCCTAATGATGCCAATACCACTGCTGGTTCCCTAAACTACATTGAGATCTTTTGTCTGCAAAGCCTTTTGAAGAGCCAAGTTACACGTAGCTGCTATCCCCATGACTGTTGTTTACAGCCATCCCAAAGACATACCTTTGCGGGGAGGAAGGGATGAGAAAACTGGAACAGATTGGTAGGGATTTTTTTTCTAAATGGAGTTAAAAGTGGTCCTCCTTAACTTTTAGACTTTGTTTTAAGTAAAAGCAACAGTTTCTTGACTCAGTAAAAAGTGAGGCAAAAATCTATGAGGGCCTCTTAAAAAAGAAGTTACACTTCTGTCTTTATATGTCTGTAATCTGGGAAGGGGTAACAAAGTACTGTTTTATTCCTGTCCCCTAGACAGCTAGCATTGGGTGTTGGCATAGGAAGATAACCAGATTTCTGATCTGTTTATAGGGGTGTTTAGAATCTTTCCACATGCTTCTACTGAAGATGAAGATTGAAATACCAGTCCTGAGGTTCAGCTTTCAGCTATCTCATGCATTTTCTTTTCTAGTTACAGAAACCCCTCCTGTTTGGTCACTTTTTACTGTCATTAAGGTCAAAAGCAGTCAAGTTGGAACACATCTACTGCTAAGCTGTTTAATGTAACCCAGCTTGTTATTTGGCCCAAAATTCAGTAAACCCTTTTGATCTAGGCTTGTACAAGCAGCCAGCACGAAAAAATCTGTGCGTTGTATTTCCAATTTTGATACTCACAGAGCTGTGTTACTCCCATCCTTTGCATTGGACAGGAAAAGATCTCAGTCATCATGTCTGGTTTCTGCTACCTCCAGCAACCACATCATCTCATACATTTCAGAAACTAAATAGGAAATTCCATTTCCTGTCACCTCCACGTCTGCTTGTTAAGACTGCAGGGCCTGCTTCTCGCTTGCAAAGTGTAATAAAATACCAGGAACGTCACAAATTTAAGTTGTCCTTAGTCAGAGAGTTGCAAAAAATGTAAATGCAGTCACAGATTATGTATCTTGAGCTTTTTTAAAATTAGTAAGATCCTGTAATATCTTCCCCGTGGACAGAAGGCAGGGACTTACTGTTGTAACAGAAATAAATGCTTGAAGTTTGTTTTTATTTAAGCAATAACTCATCAAAGGCCACATTTTTGGTCTGTAGTATATTCCATGAAATGGCTGAATAATAGCTGAATGCTCCCCTTCTGCTGTCCTTTCATGAAAAGTGGTGAGGTTGTGCTAAAACTTCAGTCAGTTATGCTGCAATGCACTTGAAACACACAAGTGTTGTGAGTTTCTCCAAACAGATTAATCCTTACATGACTGCAGAATATAAATCTGAAATGGACTGTAAACCAAGAGCAATCAAATGAATAAAAGACTGCATAATGGGAAGGTGGTAGTAGTATTCACTACTTTTTATCAATTTTCTCTATATGTGTTGATGAATTTAGGATTTCCAGTGGTGCCAGACCACACTGCATTAGAGACAAGGAAGTATTTGTTGAGCAAAACATGACGTTTTCATTGATACTGCTCTGCAACAGAGTTGTGCCAGCAGTGCCACAGCTGGTTTGTGGTCCTGTTTTGGTGTCACTGCCCTGGGTGTTGGGGGCACACAGGAAGTCCTGCCTTGGCACCTCCTCAGAGAAGCCCTGTAGATGGTTGTGCTCATGGCAGCTGCTTTTGTCACTATGTCCTGGCCCTGTGGTTCTTGTCACCTTTTTCTGCTGCTGCTGGACTCGGACATGCCAACTGTACTGTCCTGCTCTGAAAGGATGCTGAGTGTGGGATATGTGTGATGACGTGATGGTCCCATGGCAACAGGCTGTGAAATCATCAGTGCCAGATGGTGAATTCTTTCAGGGACACATCAGAAAGAACAGCTGTGTTGTGCTATAGAAAGTCCTTACTCCAGAACTGCTCTTCTCTATCACCACAGAAAATAGAGAAAATGACATACAAAATTAAGCTCTCAGTTTTCCCTCCTTTGCTTTTTCTGTTGAGCAGATCCCTCTTCAGGTCACCTACAGCTCCAGTGTGTGACAGCATAAACATGTATCTCCAGAGTGCAACAGTGCTTTATGGAGAACTTTTAGCAAGATTAGTTATTTGCCCTTCCCAAGTATGTTTTACTGTGCAGACCTGCTTTAGAAAGATGTCCTGTACTTTCTGTGTCAACACTAGTTAAATCTTGTTTGAAAGCAGAAAAAGAGCCTAACTGTCTCTTCTCTTTAATAGCTCTTTTAGTCTAGCAGTGTTTCTTGCTTTTTCAAGTCTAACAAAATGAAATCTGTTTCTCTGGCATGGTTATAGCTAAAGCTTTTTTTGTGGTAAATGCATTGATAATAGCTAGCACCACTAGTGATTTGTGTTACTTTGTGGAAGCTGTCATTCCAGGCACAGCCTGCAGTGTGATAGTCCCCACTGGCATGACAGAATTGTTCACTTCAGACCAAGAAGATAGCACATCTTACTGGAATAAAACATACCAACTACTTATGTTGTTGAAATTTTTAAAATATTTTACTAACAACCAGTAATTAAACAATTTTGTTTTGCTAGTTTAACTTCCTTCATGCCAGGCTTGTGAAGTCTGAATTTATATAAAACCATTAAAATGCTGAAAAAAACCAGCAGATTCTCAAGTACAATACAGAATTTTTTTATTCTAGTAGGGTGCCCAAAATTATTACAATAATTGTAAAGAAAACGTGTCCAAAAATTGTGTTGTGTTTATTTTCCAACATTGTTTTAATTTTCTGGCTTACAGGATTAAAAATTGAGGTGTCTTTTATTATACTTCTTAGCTGAGCAACCTTTAAAATGTTGAGTGGCTTAGCAGCTGCGCTTTCAAGGCCTGAAATACCATCTGAATGTATATGAAATGTAGGAAAAAATGCCTACACAGCCTCTCCCACCATCGCCATCCCCACAAAGCTACCTGGAATTAAATGAATATGCACTGTGATGCATTTTTCTGGCCACATCCATAACACTTTATATCTCCAAGAATCCAGCTGAGCAGTTTCCTGGGCTTCTCATTACCTATGTTCTTTTCAGCCCACCTCTCTTCTTGCTCCCCCGTGTTCTTTTTTACAAAAACTACTTCCTAACTGTGTCCCTCCACCCCAGCACATGCTGTTCTGCAGCCTGATGATGCTCTCTCAGCTCCTACACTCCTGTCTGCCTCCCACAGGGAGGGCAGAACCCGTTGCCTGGACGCTCCGTTCCCAGCGGAGCACATGAGAAGGACTAATGGAGATGACCAGATTTTCTGGTCAGTGCCTCTGGCACCATAAACGCTGAATGCAGAAAGTGCCAAGACCCTTCCCACAGCATTGCCCCTGACCTGTCAGTGGGTGAGGGAAGATTATTCTCTCCTCTTTTCCTACCTAAGAGAAAATTTCTTCATTGCTGTGCAAGTGGTGGGAATTGTGTCTCTGCCAGTTTGTTTCTACCCACTGCAGCCAATCACCCAAAACCTTTCTAAAGCTGCAGTGCAATGAACCACCACGATCCTGTTGAACACCAAGGGAAGCTTTTGTAAGACTTTCCCCTAGTGGGAGAAACAATTGCTGGATAGGTGGCTGGCCTTCACAATCCATCTGTTAAATTTATAGTGCGTCTCAACAGTACATCTCTGTCAACTGCACCTCCAATGGCAAGGAGTAACTGTAACTTGGGAGCTCAGCCGTTTGGAAAACCAACCAGGCAACCGTGATCTATTCCCACCCGGCAGATAAGGACGTTGCTAAGGCAGTTTCTTGATGTAAGAATGATTTTATCTCTTTTTTCTCTTTTCAGCTCTCTTGGCCAGCTGGCATCCCCTTTTTTACTTTTCCAGCGGGCATTGGTTCAGTTTGGCGTGATCCTTCAGAGTGGGAGCAGTAGCCTATTTAGAGCTTAAAACACATAAAGACTGACTGGCTGGAACCCCAGAGAACGACCTAGCAAGAGGCTGATGAGGGCACTTAGCCAGACCATCTCCAAAACACTGTTGTTAAAAGAACCTGATATGCATGTTAAGTAAACATCAAATATGCAAAACCCAGCACATGTAACATGCAGATAATAGCATAAGGTAATGGGCCCTATCTCCAAATAAATAATAGTACCCTCATTACCACAGGCAGTTTCAATATTTTCTGTTCACTTTCAATGTCCTCTGGATGGGTCATATCTATAACACAATAAAACTCCCACAGGCTCCAGCAGGAGCTGAATTTAGGGTTAAACCCTGGCTAAAATGAGGGAAAGAAATTTCTCTTGCACACAAACAGGCAAAAGCTCTAGAATAAATGTGATCCAGGAAGTTATTACATAAAGGCATTGATAATTTCATTTGCATATAAAATAATAACAACAAGAACGGAAGCTAAATTATCCCATATATACAGAAACCCTGGGTGTTCAGGATTGGCTATTCATTATTCTCTTGTCATATAAAGCAATTCAGTCTGCAGCTGCATTTCTCTTACAAATCCAATTCAATCAAGAGAACCGAAACATCATTAGCAAACCCACTGATTTATCCACCAGTAAAGTGCTGATACAGGCTTCTGTTCCTGCTGCTAATAAATTTTCTGCATAGAAGTGTTGGCTCTCTCTAGGGATCTCCCATTATTCTAATGAATACAGATTTCTAACTTAACCACTGGAATTTTTAAGCCTGAAGGTCTATAATAGTAGGGTTCAAAACCTGTGGGAGTCATAGGAAAGAAAGGACATGAACCCGTGTACCCAGTTGCCTCAGAGATGTGTCTAGGTGTAACTGCAGATGGAGCAGCACCTGGTGCCTTAGAAAATTGCTGTAGTAGGAGCTTTTTCTTTCCCTTTCTGAAATACAATCACTGTCTCCTGTTTTGCTCATTACTTCCTCTCCCTATTTCTCTCAGTGGGCTTGCTTGCAGAGCTTTGCCTCCCTCTCTGTAGCTTTCCCTGGCTCCCACTTGGTTTGTTGCATTAATTGCCAGCCTGCCAGGCTCATTTACCTCTGCCTCAACCTCTCTTCTACAGAACTGCAGGAAATGCACTGAAAACCGCTGGTAGGTGTTGTCTCCAGTTCCTCCTGCACATCATCTACCAGCAGGGCTCTGGGCAGTCAACCTCCGTGCTCATCACAGCATCACCTCGTTGATACCTCGTATGCATGAGCCCTTATACACTATTTCAAGGCCTGGGCATGCACTTCTGCTTCCTTTTCAAGGTGGACTTCAAACAGTGAAAGCCCAAGGGGTGTTGGAAGTGATGTTGTCTTTTGGGAATAATTTTACAAGCTGCAGTTTCTGTAACTTCTTTAACGGGTCATTTTGTCTGCCAGGTTCTTGTGATGTTTGGTTTGCCTGTGGCCCTTTCATCTTTTAAACACAAAGAAGCTATATCCTTGGAATAGTGGATGGCAGAATTAATGTTCTAAGCTATCTGGCAGCTATGCAACACTCATGTTTGGCCTGAACTTTATTTTTAAAAAAAAAAAGAAGTACAAAAAGTAAGAAAACAGATCCGCCTATGACAGCAGAACGTGTTTAATATAGTTTTAATAATTTTTTTTTTTACATTCCTCACTTGGAATTATATTATTTTTCTATTTGCTGAACATGGTATCCAGGAGAACAAGAATCAGATAACAAAGAGTCTTAAAAGAGTGTTCTTTACTTAAAAAATCCAGGCACTCCTATCCATCTTATGTATGCTATAAATAAAGGATAAAATTATTACCAATGTAAGATACTTGACACTTTCATTTACTTTTTTATCTCTCCTAATTGAAGAATGGATAGATATGGGTGAAGAATGGATACGTGTGGGTGACTAGTGTGTCCTGCTTTTATGTTTTAGTTATGTACTTGTGCATTTGCAAAAAATTAGCTGTCTGTACTGAAAACAGGAGGAAAATGCTCTTGTTTAGAATAGATGTTTGGATTTTTTTAGGAAAAAATCACCAGGTTTATTAGTCTAGAGAATGAGAAGTTACACTAATCTTCCAAACTCAACATTTAATATCAAAACATCATCTAATTTTTATTTTTCAAGTTCCTCGGATGCATTTATCCTGGTTGGGCTTTTTGGGAGGGCTCTCACTCATCTGACCATAACAGCTTGTGCTTTTTACTCCTGAGTGTCCCATTTCTGGCAGGTCTAATGTGTTTGGCTTTCTGTGAAGTCAGAAGGAGGTGAAGCATTTCCATGATGTCAGCAGATCTGAAGCCACACCTTCCTTCCAAAACCACATCTCACAGAGCTGAGGGAGGATGTTGTGTCTTAGAGCCACTTCTGTTACCTCCCAGTGAAAAACCTGTCGGGCTGTGCCAGCTCCTGTTGCTCCCCCACAGCCCAGGACACCCGTCCTCTGCAGCCTGTTGGCACTGTGGGCACACCAAGGATGTTACATTATTGCTGGCTTATGGAGCCATTCCCATCTTTTCTCCAATACATCACATTTTTGCCACAAACCACTACTCTGGGTATAGCCACTTTGCCAGAACTGGACGGTGCAAAGCAGGAAGAGCAGTACAGAAACAATAAAACATACTGTGTGTGGGGAGGGCAAATCCCAACACAAAACCCAAACCAGCATTTTGGAACGTATATTAGTAGAAAACTAAAGCTGAGTGGCTCTTTAGGAGAGAATTTAACTCAGTTTTGTGATACAGTTTAAGGCACCATTCATGTTTACAGAGCAGCATTAAAACCTTCTGTAATCAGTTATGAGCTTGTACCTATTGACAGAAGTGAAAAAAATGAGAAGTAAATTGAAATCAGCTGGCTGTTTCTCAGTCTCCACTGCCCAACTTGATCAGGAAAAGTGTTAAAATGACTCCTGCAATTTTCCTTCCCAACTTTTTGAGTTTGATTTTTCAATTTGCAGAAAAGGCACCTGAGAATGTTCTTAAATGCTCTCTGTGCCTGCCATCAAAGGAGTTTTCTACTTTGGAAAAAGAGAGAGAGCCTTGTCTCAAAATGTACTTTTGCCAGGAATTCTGTCCTGATTAGGCTGCCTTGGAGCGCTTTCTTGGGAGGGTGCCATACTGAAGTTGTTGGATGGCAGCCATGTGTTCAACACTCTTAAAATAAAGTCTTTTCCCTTAATTTGCAGTGCAACAGAAAACTGAGGTTAAACCTATTGATGCCACTGGAGGGTGGGGCTAACATACATATGTATGCAATTATTTTCAGAATATTGCAATGAGTACATATATGCTCACACAGAAGTTGCTCTGGAGTTGAATATTAATGTTCCTTGGGTATGCATTTTGCCCCTCTCTGGTTTCTTCATTTGCAAATTATTCCGCATTCAAATCTCCCCAGTGGTACTAATGAAAATGTTGGATAATCCATACATTTGAGTCAGCTCCTCCTAAAGACCCTAGGCTGGCCTCTCCAGCCCACATGATCACACCCCACAATAGGAACTTAGCAAAGCACTTCAGTAAGTGTTTATATCCAAGCCTTCTAGACTGAACTCATCATCTCTGATCAATCTCAAGTGAATTTTTCAGCCCAAATGTTTTAGAATGAGGTATGTGGAAGAATGCCTTCATAGGATTATTGTATCATGATTCACATAGCAGGAGGTAAGACTTTGCTCTCTCACTTGAACAAAGGGTTGCCAGCATTTCTACATTTCACGGATCCAACCAGGAGGATGAAATGAGATGGGCTGCACATCAAAGGAAAGGTTGTATCCACTTGTGGTTTTTTCTGTATAACACTCATCTGTTTTCAGATTGTTAGTGTACTCTCTCACTTGCAAGCTTTCTGCTCTATATAATGCTTTACTGAAACCCCTCATGCTCTCTCAGACCTCATATTATCTCCAATGTGGTTCCCTACCAGACGTGGGTTATCTCTGTGGCATGCAGACAGAGAAAGGCACAGAAGCAAGTCTGTGTATCCAGAATAAAAGCAGCTTATACTGTGATCTTCCCTCTGCTGCCCCCCATACCTGGATTTCTCAGGGGCACTGACAGAATATCCATGCACGTAAGTGAAAAATTCTGTGCTTAGGTTAAGGTCCCTCATGTAGGCCTAATTAAAAGCAGAGGTCCTAATCAATATATTAATCCTTCATTTTCAGTGAAAAAAAAAATTTTGTGCCTCTAAAATCACAAAGCAACATTGTTAATTCCACAAGTGAGTTCTACAAGGGATATATGAAACAGAGATGAGTCTATCTTTTAACACTGAAGATGTATTTAGTACTCCATAATTAGCACCAAAATGGTAATCACTAATTTTCAGATAAAATTAACTGTGCTGCACTGGGAAAAAATATGCATTCTGTTGAATATATAATTATATATTTTTCAAAGCAATCACAGCTTATATTTACATATTGAGAAACAGTTGTTGGAAATGTGACCTATTTGGTAATAAGTAACAGTTTTCATTTTGAAGACCATTTATTTCTTATACTATCATACCTGAATGTTAAATTCCGGGAGGAGTATCTACATGTTGGCTAAACTGTATCAAATTACTTCTCAGTTTTTATCTTTCTCTTTCTCTCTTTTCCCCCAAACTACACAGTGCCAATGATCTGAACCATTTTGTTCAGCATTTTGCTGGACGAGCTTTGCAAACAGCTCTCTGCAGTGAGCACTAAAAAATAGTTTTGGTAGCAGCAGTTGGAGTTTAAAGTGGATCAGCTTCACATAACAGGTACAAAAGGTATAGGAGAGCATGAGTCATTCCCCTTGATCTACATCGAGATGCTGAGAGGTGACCACACAGGTCACCTCTTCTTTACATGCAGATATAAAGTGCACAAAGTGTATAAAGGGATCCAGTTGTCACCTTACTTGTCTTTAACATCCACGGCCTCTGTGAACAGAAGATCACATGGGAGAGAAAAACCACGGTATGCCTCAACTGTACGTGGAATCACAGAAGCTCAATACAGAGAGGATGGCTGAACCCCCCTTGAGAAAGGCCACAGGGAACACTCAGTGAAACTAAAACCGGTTTTTATCGCTTCTGGTTTCCTTGAAGCTAAAATACACTCATGTTAGCATTCAAAAGGAGGCTGTTTTACGAGTCCCTGATTTTATAAGGTTTTGGAAGTTTGCAGGTTTTTTGCAAAAGCAGAGTAGCACCCCATACACTCACTCTAATCCTCTGGAAAGTGGCCATGACTGCTACCCACTGACACTGCCTGTGTAGTAGCCAGAAGTAATATCATGATTAACCGTTAGCATCACTGTTAGCAGAGGGAGCCATGGGAAGGGGCCTCATATACAGCTGATGTGGGAGCTGAGAACCCACTGAAACACACAACCCATTAGGACATCTTTTTATGAAATTTAATGCACCTGAGTGTTTAGTCAAAGCTAAAACATTAAGTGGAAACACACTGCCTTTGTTTCTGTTTTTAATAGGGAAGGTTTCCTACCTAGGGCAATCTGTCTAGTTAGACAGCCTGAGGAAAGAGTCGGAGTGGAAAACAGAGACAAACAAACAGGTAGTGGCAGCTATCACACCATTCTGTCCACAAAAAAAGGGATTTGCTTTAGAGCTAGGATGTTCTGCAGTGGAGAAGTAGGGAAACAGATGGAGCCTGGTAAATTAAAACAAGAAGAAAATAAATTAAATGCAATGAGTCTTCCCTTAATCTAGAAATCAGTTTCACCACTAATTGCTGGAAATTGTCAAATACAGTAAAACATGATGCCATGCCCTCGGTTACTACTAGTGAGACTCCCACATTCCATCTTGCCTCTTCTCAACTAATCTTAAGGCTGAAGTTAAATTTTCTTCTGAACATCAAATGGCCTCCTTAAAACATCTCCAGAGAGGAACATACTGCTCCAGAATAGGTTAAGAGGTAATCCAAACATATTGCTACAGGGAGTAAAGGTGTGTCTTGAAATGCCTGGTATCATGGCGTTAGTACTGGGGTAACTCTGCATACAGAAAAATGTTTGCAGGTTGTTACCTGAACTATGGAAAAGGTTTTAAGTACTCAACACAGACAATGACATTAATCAATGCAGAATACTAACCTTCTCTTTCTCTTTTGTAGATCAAATCTGCAATGGCAGCATTGGTCAAATGGTCATTTTATAATCCCTTGATGATGAGATTGTTTGGATCAGTCTGGCTTCCAGCATAATTTACAGCAGGACTTTAGCCCTTCCTTACAGCTACCAGCTATAGCACCCAAGGAGCCATTCAAATACAGAGACTCGCTGAAATGCTGCACACTTCAGCTTTTCTCTTTTCCATTGTGTGCTAGATACAAGAACATGGACTAGAATCCAATCATAAGTCTTTTCCAAACAGGGAAATACCTGTTTCTCCAGACATCTTGGTTCTGAAATGAAATCCATTACTTTCTATTCCTCGCAGAAATTTCAAATATTCCTGTCTCCTTTACCTCAATTGAATATTACAATGTAGTTTCCCTTAAGGAACCAAAATTTCTGACATCAGCCCTGTCAACTTCTCTCTTCACTTATCAGAGGCTTGGTATCTCTGTGAGTGGAAATCTGCACTGACTGGTTTGCTGAGCCATAACCAATATTTATGCACACACTATTTTCTATCTTTGCGTTTTCTCTCCCTTTGGAGAGAAAAATGACCAACATTTCTGAGGATGGCAGAAAGTGAGTCCCTCCTCTCACTGCAAATGTGTTGATATGGACAACTTCTTCTACACTCCCTTAGGAATATCTGCCTCATACTTCGGTGTAAGTGTGTAAACCCAATCTGGACAGCACTGACCAACTTCCCTTGAGGAACTTGTCCTATGGATTTCAGTAATGCAAAGTTACTCATAAGTGCAAGTACACTCAGAATTAAGGGACATTTTTCAGCTGATTCTAGTATAAATCAAGCAGTATGCTGTAGGAACTTCAAAGAATATAAATTTCAACCAATTTTTATTTTAAAAAAGGAAATTAACTTATACTTTCACCAGCACATAGTGCTGCACACAGTGGGATGCTTTTACCATTTGCCTCTTGTTCCTGCCGTATTTCAGTGCTATTTAGTGCCACTCTAGTTAAGGGTCATGTGCTATTTCCATAATTAATCTAATTTTTCAAAGGTGCATAGCTCATCTACTTTAATTCCCAGTGAGATCTGGAAGCAGCTTGCTAGTGATCAGCTTAGCTATGATTTTTTTTTTTTCTATCTTTATGAAATGGCTTACTCCATCAATCCACTTATTGCCTGTTAGAGGAGAGGCATTTACTCCCTGATTCCATGGTGCTTGCATAGTGTTGAGCCCACAGACCTTACCAGAAAAGCATATATGTTCATTAATCAATGCAAAAGCCTCAGATCATTCTGGCCAAGGAGACTGTGATTTTTATGGTACCATTAACAAAGAAACCACACATTAACATTGCAACTTTATAATGAGTGCACACAGTATTTTGGGAGCAGGGGCCTGAATTTCCGAAGTACAAACTAACCTCCCTGAAAATTAGTGTTCACGCTTCTGTCACTCTTTTACCTTTGAATTTTATTAATATGTTCTTAAGCAATTGATCTCAATTTGAGGTGAATAATATAGTTACGAAATTGAATAGATGAATATGTTAATGATCACAGGAAGAAGTGAAATATGTCCTTACACTTCACATAAATAACAGAAAATTAGTGTACTATTATTGTGACAAAGGAAATGCACGCCAAGCAACCAGTTAATGTAAATCAGCACAATCTGACTGATATTAGTCACTGTAGATGCACTTACTCTGTCTAAAGCACTGGCCTTTGCAACTGAAGCAATCAAATTGCTCTGATGGTGAAAGTCCAGTTTAGGAAAGCAACTAAACTCAAAAAGCTGACTTTGCCACTCTCTTCCATACCTGTCTTCAGTGCCTGTGAAGGATCACTCCTGTGTGACACTGTCGTTTTTACCTCCAACATGTCTAGGTATGGGGAAGGGGCTACTGGTTATCTCCTAAGGGAGAAGCCACCCATATGTCCCCAAACTACCCAGTCTGTTACTTCCAGGGTCCTGTTTACCGAATTTTCCTAAAGCCATGACACATTCCTCACAGTGCTTAAAGAATGACGAAGTCCCTGCGAGCATCGTCATGCACGGCGGTGTGGCTGGAACGTCGCTCAAGTGGCAGCTCCCGCAGTGCTGTGTGACGCTGGAAAGCGGCATGAGACGCTTCAGAAGGGGCTGTGAAGATAAGGATCACACAGCTGAGCACGGGTATAGACAGTCATGAAATGATGTTGTGTTTGAGCACGCAGTGCCCTTGCCATTGTCAGAGAAACATCAAGGGGCAGGTGCCTCTGAAGGTAAAGGGTGCCCGCAGCTCAGGTTCCCAAGGTTTCCCAGGCGAGAGGGTCAGGGGTCCCGCCTGGCAGCGGGTGCTCGTCCCTGGCAGCCGCTGAGGCCGAGCGAGGTCGCAGCGCAGGAGGACGGGGAGCGGCGGGCGCGACCGAGCGCCGATTCCCGGCGGCGGCGGGGCGGGCAGCGGCAGCGGCCGCGGGGGGCGCTGTCCCCCTGCCCCGCGCGGCCGGGCCGGGCCGGGCCCCTGTGGCGGCGCAGGCGGGGCCGCCCCGCCCCTCCCGCCCCTCGCTCCCGCCGCAGGCGAGCCCAGCCCGCCAGAGCGAGAGCCGCGGCCGCTGTCCTCCTCCAGCCCGCTCACCCGGCACAGCCCAGCCCGGCACGGCACAGCGAGCCCCTGCCCTGCGCCTCCCGCACCGCCCGGACCACGCGAGGCAGCCATGGGTAAGCGAGCGCGGCTGCGGCAGAGCCCGGGGCCGCAGGGGAGCCGCGGCTGCGGGGAGGGCGGGAGCGGGGGCAGGTGCGGGGCAGCCCCGGCGGGCGGCAGCGGCAGCCGCCTGTTGAGCGCTCCGGTAGCGCGGGGAGGGGGAGCGGCCGCCCCTCCGCCCGCCTCGCTCCGCGCCGCTGCCACAGGAACTCCGCGCCGGGAGCGCGGACGGGCGCAGGGACACCCTGTCTGGCGGGACAACGAGACCTTGCTCGCCAGCAAGGCGAGCTCCCGTCCTCTGAAAATAAATCATTGATGATGAGAATAATAATAATAATGCAGAATGCGGGATCTGTAGTTTCGGAGGCGGTTGTACGCAGCCGGCCCGGAGCTTCTCCATCCCGCGTCCGTTCCGCAGAAGCCGAGGAAGAGGCGCGCTCGGGGGGAGGCAGGAGCGGCCCCGGCTCTCCCCGCGGGTCTCGGTGCCGCCGCCCGGCGCTGCGGACTGCCTTGGTCTCGCCTGGCTTCCCCTCGGGATAAGGCGGAGCGGGGGAGCCGCGCAGCCCCTCTTCGCCAGACCCGCGTCCCCAGAGGTGCGGGTCAGTTTTTGCCGGGGTGTGAAGTTTGGTCGGGAGAGGGGGGATAGCCTCGGGACACAGGGAGGAGAGTGGACGTGCCTCTGGAGACGGGCAGCGCTGAGTACTCCCCTGTGCTAGGCGTGATGCGTTTAGGTGTGAGCATTAGGGGGGATTATCCTGCGGGCCGTTGGGATAACGTGGTGCGCTGTTCCCTCTGCTGCGGTGGAGGGAGTTGGGTGTGGGTGGAAAGTGGCGACTTCTGTTCTCAAACTTATGGGGAGGGTAGCGCTTGCGTGAGTGTGTTAACAGGAGCAGTAATGGGGCCCTAGGGAGGGAAAGATTCCTAGAGTACGTGTGTCCGTCGGCAGTCAGCACTCACCTTCAGCTTTCCCATCCTTTCCGCATGGGACTTTTAGTAGTTGCTTCCTGCGAGCTCTCCTTTCAACCAACAATACGTGCAAATTAATTAAGTAGTAGTGAAAGTTAGGAGGTTTGGAAAAAGAAAAGAAAAAGATAGAAAAGTACAGCTGTATCTTTGGTTTAGTTTGCTACTGGCACATTATTGCTTAGAGGTTGCAGCTGCTAAAGCGGAGCTATCAGTGCATGCCCGAGTGTTAATTTGCACATACTGATGCTGGCACTCTCTCTGGTTTTAATTAAGAAGAAAAAAAAAAATTAATTACTCAGCCAAAGCTAAAGGAAGCTGACAGAATTCCTATGGTTGCTACTTTGTTAAATTAATTCGCATCACCTAATTCCTTAATTTCTAAATGCTTATTAACTGGTTTGTTCCCTAGCTTAGTGAAGATCAGACTCCTCTTGTATTAATGTCTTTTTAACTAAGCTTTTTACAAGTTTTCTACACCCCTTTCAGTACACGTTGAAGTACTGATTCCTGTAGCCTCAGCAGCTCTGATGGTTGAAACAAACCAACCAGCTGTTGTAGCAGCATCAAAAAGCTTATGTTTTGCGTCCATATTCTGATACCCATTTTTTAGACTATTCTTTTCCTATGTGAACTTTTGATATTAAATGAAACTGCAAAGTGGGCAGCTTCTCCTCTTGTCCATATCTTACTATCCTCCTCTTGACTTACACTTTTACTGGCATGGGTTGATGTCCAGTAAATCTTGGAATGGGGAGGGAAGAGGCATAGAAACAAAGGAATGTTTTTACTGTCTTATT
The DNA here is from genome assembly GCF_000738735.6 of Corvus cornix cornix. Taxonomy (NCBI): domain Eukaryota; kingdom Metazoa; phylum Chordata; class Aves; order Passeriformes; family Corvidae; genus Corvus; species Corvus cornix. The sequence goes on along the minus strand of NC_046332.1, from coordinate 100,238,014 downwards.
AAGAGAAAAGTATTGATTTCCAAGGTAACACATGTAAAATTTTTCTTTAATGTCTTTGCTGCTAACTGTATGAAATTGGTTTTCCTTCAGTGAATTAAGTTGCTAGCTGTTTGAAATCAAAAAGTTGTTTTAAATCTATGTGAATGATTCATCTTAAGGAGAAGCCCATCTTTATTTCAGTCCTAAAATCTTAGAAAAACACTGAAGTTAGTCTTGCACATTGTGAAGTGTGTGAAGTATATAATTTATGTCCATATAGAATGTGTTGTCCTGAATGTAGCACTTGGGAAAAGGGGAGTGAAGACAAGAAAACTTTTCTTGAACATTTTGCTCATAATGATGATAATAACAACACAAAATTCCAAGGTCTTCCGAGTTCTTTGCTTGGAAGCATTGTTGGATGACCAAGCTGTGCCTGAGTTAATGGCAGTTTGGTCAGTCAGGAGAGGGGACTTGGAGCAGAAATTTCATATGAAGTACTTCAAAAAGAAGTCACAAAAAGAAGCCTTTGTCAGCTGGGGATCCAGTCCTCCATGAACACAACGTCTTGTTTCTATCATTGCATAACTGTTGCCTTGGCATTAGGTAGACTGAGGCTGATGTGATTGTCTCACCAGGCCTTGTGTGGAGCCCCAATGCTGTTACTGAGCTTCCTCATCTGATGGCAAGGACGTGTTGGACTGCTTCTCATTAAGGCCATTTGAGTTGTCCTTGCTCACACAAAACTTTTGTGTAGGACTGGCTTAGCCAGGCTGGTTTTTGTTTTCCTTTTTGGAGGCTGAGAGCCCTTCGCATCCACTGTTGTTCTTTGGGCTTTTGGCTCCCTCAGCACTTCCGAAGCTTGGGCACTCTGTTTTCAACACCAGTAAGGGTTTGCAGCAGCTGAAGGGAGGGTCCTCATTAATGACCACTGCATTGCTTTGTGCATCTCCTGTGAGAAGTCCCACCCATGGGCATCTTACATCGTGGCACACACTCTCCAAAACATAGTGTTTCACTTAGAAGGTGGGGAGGGGGACTGTTGTTTTACAAAATTAACAAAAAAATGCAAAAAGTTTTGGTTCCTTTGAAAGGCATGATACAACATCATGTCTTAGGAACTGCATGTTCTCATAATTTTACGCTTTTTCTTCTTTGTACTCTCCAAACTGTTGCTTTTTACTTAAAAAAAAGAAGTGGTTGGAGCAGTGTGGGTACATATATTATATTAGGGGTAGTTGGTTTTTTAAAAAAGAGATACTGAGGAGAACACTGTCTGCAAACAGAGGGTGAAATGATGCCTGTCTTTATGGGGGTTCTCATCCCATTTCTCTGAAGCCCCAGTGCAGGAATTCCCAGAAGCCATCTCCTGTCCTTCACACCTTCTCCAGCACATCCAGCTCCCTCAGCAGTACTTGCTTCTTCGTCCCTGTAGCTCCTCCTTCCATCCCAGAGCAGACCATCCCTTTCTTGTAGGCATTATTTTCAGGAGTTCCACCTTAGGGGCTGTTGCCACCCAGTGAAATGGTCCTTGCTTTTACATGAAATGTGTCTGAAGTAGGTTCAAATATTTCCTAAACCAGGCTTTCTTTTTATAAACAGCTGGGGGCAAATTCTGAAAGAGAATCAGTCTTCTTCTATTCAGCTATACACTTCATTCAGGCAAGAGCTGAAATCTTTTGTGTCTAACATTAATAGTAAAATCTGATTAGCTTTGGTCATTAAAGGTGGCTGGATTTCAATTGCCCAGTGGTGTAGTCCATATTTTCTTAAATTGTACACCTCTCAAACATATTTAACCTTATTCTTATTGAAAGAAAAGAAACTAATATTCAATTTATCTTCTCATAAAACCTGTGAAATATAAAATTTTATACTGCTGCCTTTCCTCTATCACCACAGCATCTGTTTGTGTTGTTAAAAGGTGCTTAATTTTGCCTTCTCACTGTAATCCTTCTTGTCTGAGAAGGCGGTGGAGGAGAAAATGTGCATTTCAGATATTCCTAGTATCTTAAGCAATTTGTGCTTTCACCATATTTACAGGTTCTCCCTCTTACACTCTTTTTAAATGTGTGGTTCTCTGATAGAGGGTATCTTCCGTCCTGTGTGTGAATTCTATGTCTGATAGATATTGAATTGTTACCTTTCAGAAAAATGTACTGGATGATAGAGTACATCCCTGGGAGCTCTGAACTGTGTTAGTGCCTGATTACCTGTCTTTTTCAGACTGTTTATGGAATTTTAAAAACCAGTTGAAGTCTCCAGGTGTCTTCTAATCATAAAATAGTTTGGTTTGACCTTTAAAGATCAATTAATCCAACCCCTCTGCTGTGTGCAGGGACATCTTTTCACTTGCTCAAAGCCCTGCCTACCCTGACCTTGAACGCTTCCAGGGAAGGAGCATCTGGGGATTGGGCATCCACAACTTCTATGAGCAATATTTAGTAATATCTGAAGTCCTTATTCTAAAATATAAGTCCAGTGTCCATTTCAGGATAAGGTGAAAAAAAATTGAAACTAAAGCCAGTGAAGCCCACTTCCTGGTGTCTTTCTTTTCCTCATGCAGCGGTATTGCGTTGTCTGAGTGGCGCACATTTTCATTAGCGAGTATTTTCTTTTCCCTGAGATACACAGCTGTTGAAGCCAGATGCAAAATAACTGTTTGTGTTGTATTTCCACTGATAGTTTTTGGATAGAAATGTGATGTTGTCTTTTTAGAAGTAGGAGAACACTGAACCCAGTGAAATTTCACTGAGGTAAAGCACTTGCTGAGGGAACTGCTGTGGGTTGTTGTGTTGCCTCACTCATCAGGATGGATGCTCTTCCCACTGAAACTGATGGATTCTCTTCCGTTTGACGTCCCCCATGTGCACCCCAGCTGTGTGTGCCCTCTGCCTTTCCTCAGACATGCACACACCTGGTCCCCATGAGTGCCTACCCTGCACCTGCCCAGGCAGCACAGCACCTTGCTCCTCTGTGCAGCTCCTTGCACCATTCCTGCTGAGGTGCCGAGAGCTTGCACCGAGCCATGGGGGCTATCTTATCGAGCCCTCCTGTAGAAAATTCAATTTCTTCATGGCCCCACAGTGGTAATGTTGTGGAAGATGGATGTATATGCTTATTAGTGTACGTCTAACATAGGTGCTTCTTACCCTGGAGTGTGGGGTTGAGGCCTGCTCCCAATGCAGCACGTGGCATCTTGCTGGGGTTCCAGTCTGATGAGGTGTGTGGTGAGACATATGGGAGGCCCATTCTCCAGGGCTCACTTCAGCATGCTTGTGGCTGGATTGGTATGAGAGAAATCAAGATTCTTTCTATTCTTCTGGCTGGTTCCTTAAAACCCGTTCGAGTGCCTCTGGATTTGTGTTGGCGTGAGTAAATGTAAGGAAAGATAGCTTAGTTTCCTTGTGGGACATCAAAGATGGTTGTATTAAAGTGATGAGTCCCAGCTGAGCCTGCAAGCCCCTGTACAGGTGCAGAATCCTGTGCTGGGAGGATTACTGAGTCAATATCCACAATGGTCAAAAGGCAAAACAGAGCCCATCACATCCATCTCCTAAGGTGGCTTCTTCCAGGTCATGTGCAATGTAGTCTGTGGCCCAAAGGAAGCAAACTTGGCTTGACAGTACCCAGAGAGGAATCCACATCTCCTGATCCTCTCCCAGCATTTATTCTGCAGGCAGGCGTGAACCTGAGACAGCTTTGGTGAGGTAGCATCTTATGTACCACTTAATTCTTAGCTTTCTGTTGCTGCTATGTCTTGGTGCTTTGGCAGTGTTCCTCTCCATAATTATTTGTCTCTTGGGTTTTAGGCTCAAAAGGTTTCATGGGGAGTTGTGGCTTGGGAAACATTTACAGGCAACACAAAGAACTATGAGAATTCAACGTCTTTTGTTCTCCCTGTTTTTGGAGCTGTTTGACTAACAGCAATTTCAAAATGTGAATGGAGCTTATGTTTCATTAACAGAAAGATGTGCCAGCCACAGAGCTATCAAGAGGTACAAACCTCAGTGCCTTTCTCTGCATCAGTTTTGGGAGTGTTTGTTTTATGCTTTGATAGTTGTGTGCATGTGACACTTGGAAATTTTAGCCTCAAGTTCCATAGCAAATGACTTTCAGAGCTGTGTTTGTACTTTAATGTTTCGGATTTTTTTTTTTTTTTTTTTTTTTTTTGCTCAGGGAGAGATGTTGTAAAGGACTGTGTTTCAAAGATAGCTGGGACCTGGGTGGTGAACAAAACTGGACTTCTTGAACTGATTTGAAGTATCCAATGTAACATACAGCCTTCATAATTTTATTTGGGGTTTTTTTAATGTTTATTAAGTGCATAGAGCAGTCACTGCAAATGGCAGCCTAAAGCTCTTGTCTTTGTATACACTCCTTCAATGCCAATGGAAATACAAGAATTGCCCTGGTGGCAGGAGTAAGGAAGCAGCTGGCTTGCCTTCCAGGTGCTGGTTTGTGGATAAACAGAGAGAAAGGACACCTTGTGTTAACAATGCAGCTGGTCAGGAGATCCAAACCCAGAGTACATTATGGGAGTTCAGCCAGAGGAGGATTATGTTTTGAGTAATGCACTGGTTTTCTCGATACTGGAAACATATACTTGGGCTTATTGGTTGTTTTGCTGAGCTGGAGCAGAGGAGCCTGCCACTGATGGCTAACTGAGGAGGAATCTGACTCTCTCATGCTGCCAGCAAGGCACAGCTAGCTGGGACTCTCTGATGCCTGGTTTTACTTTTTAGTCTATGTTTTTGCCAGCTTGCATATTCATTGAGTCTTCTCAGTTCTAATACTGAGTGTGTATCAGTGAAGCTGCAATGCAGGTGAGCATTGTTTGCCTGCATTCACCTGCTTGACACCCTTTGAGAGCCCATTTGGGAGTGTGGCTGCTGTTGGGTCTTAGCTAGCTCTTCAAGATACAGAGATTTCGTGGTTTTTTTGTTTATTCTGTGGGTTTATATGTGTTTTTTGATTGGACACAAATGTTTCATGGCATAAGACAGTGCTTTCATCAACTTAAGACTCCTTTTTAAAGCTTCTTAAGTTCTAGGTTCTATGAATTTCTGTAAGGATTTTCTGGAATGAACTCCTTAGCACACACCATGCCAACAAACACTCTGCAAGTCTGAGCTAGTGCAGAGCACTGGCTGGATCTTCAATACTTTTTTGTAAATTCTTTACTAAAGTAATTTTAATTTTCTTGTTCACTGTGTTTTCTGTATGTTATATTGTAGGTTTCTTTTTGGTTTTTTGTTGTTTTTTTTTTAAGGAATAACTTTTGGAATATTTTAAGTGATTGCTACTTGTATCTAAACTTATCCTTTTGTTACCAAAACTGTGTTGACATAAATGTCACGCGCTTTCCCAAACAAAAGCATAAAATGAGTTTTTGTATTTGTTAAGCACACAGCTGAAAATAAGTTTGCCACATGGAACTTCCCTTGTGGGAATTTAAATGCTTTTCTTGAGCTGTTTAGGCATGCATTAAAAAAAAAGAAAAGTCATGAGGAAATAGAGATGACTAGTGGGAGTATTTGGAGCTCTCTTGGTGCAAGCACAGGGATCTGCTCCAGCACATCTGTCAAGAACCCACGACTTGCAAGGTGTAAAAACAAGAACACTTCATGTAACATCTGCTTAGGCTCTGTGATGGGCACAGGTACAAAAGCCTTGGAATCTCTGAGATATTTGTCACGCCATGTCAAGGGAATGTAACAGAATCCAGTACATTGTTGCTGCCTGCTCCCCAGCCAGTGGAGTTATTAGGTACTAAAGCTGGTAACAGTTGCATTGAGCCAAAGTTTTGCATAAGCGAATGTGAGGAATGCAATGCCGAGGGGGCTTTGCTACGTGTGACTGATGTAGCCCGTGTTAGTAATTATTTCCCTCATGCAATGTATACCTTCACTTCATAGACATTTCCCCCATACTGTGCTGAAATTGAAATGGTGGTTTCTCATGCTTGGTAATTGTCTGATGAAAATCCCCCCATTCAGATTATGTCTGGAGACTTAAATAATGACTGGATGGAATGAAAAATAGCCAGTTAATTAATTTTTGCTGGGTTTAGCCTGCGATGTTTTGTTTCTCCCTTTAGATTATTTTTAAACAGTTTGAAAATACCTGTTTTTCTCCTCAAACTTTAGCTAAGAGAAGCATATAATAGATACTTAATCTTTAACCTTCTCCTGAAATTCTTTGAGGTTTTTCATTTTATCTGCAACTGATATGCTTGCAACACCATGCTTGAGAAATTGTTGTAATCTACCACATACTAAATTCCTCTTATTCCTCAGTGGAAACCTCAGGAAACCAAAAAAAGAACAAGGAAGGAGTAAAAAAACTCTTGAAAATGCTGATTTAAAGTAGCTGTGGCAGACTGAAGGTAGGTATTTGAGGAGTGGGTGGAACTGAAACAAAACACGAATGAGGTAGCAGCACGAGTCAAGACTCAATTGATTTCAGCCTTAAACACTCTGCAGATTTCATTATTTTATTTTCCTGTAAAAGTTAATTTCTGGATTTTTTTGATGTTTCCTATGGCTGTCATCATAAAATCTGCTGAATGTTTTCCCATTATCATCAGCTCTCCAGCTTGTCCAGAATGGCTTCGGCTCTTTCCATTATCCTTACACAGAGGAAGTGCTGGATATCATGGTCAAACCTTGTCCTTCCCTCTCTCTAGGCTGATTTCCACTGGGTTTTGTGGGCAGGGGATGTGTGTGCTAGATAGTTCCCTGCCCCCCTTATTCTTGTTGGCATTTGATCCTCCACTGAAGACTTTCTCCATGAAGTGGTGTCCAGAAGCACTTGCTGGTTTTGCATGCCTGTGATTCACACACGGTAGATGAGCACAGCTTGACTGACTTGTACTTCCAAGTAAGTGATGTACCTCTCTTAGAGAAAGAAAACCAGGGAGACTTTAAAAGAAACAGCTTTAAAATAAACAGAAAGTCAGGAGACACTTTCTTAAAGCAAAATTAAGTCCTTTACTGGAGGGAGCTTGGAGTCTTAGATTTCTATTTCCACAGTAACAAAAAGGCATGGCACATGTGGAATATTAAGTGTCGTTGCCAAGGCTAATGGGAGTGTCCCAGCTGCTGTTAAAACCTGACATATAACTGTGTTAATTACTGCACATCGAGTCTTCTGTTCTTATAAGAACATACAAAGAAAAAGGTTGAGGAAAATACCAGTGTAGTTGCAGTAAGCACTAGCTACTTCTCCCCCTTACAAAAATGTGTTTAGTTCATACAAGTGCTTTGTTTCATGTTTGATTAGTTGAACTTAGATAGCATTGGCATTTTTTGGCTGTAGAGATACCTGCCAAATTGTTCAGTGTGATGGCTGTAGGATGGCTATCTACTTTCTGAAGATTACCTACCCTCTTAAAAAGAATTATGTTCAAAGTGGATAGAGAATTAGAAATGCTCCTCATTTGCCACAGAGTTGTTAGGGTTTAACTGAGGGATGAGAATGGAAACAATACCAGAGTTTCTGTTGATAAAAACCCAAAGAAACCCTACCAATTACTTGGAAGTGTAGCATCTTTGTTCATTAGCCATTCCTCTGGCCTGCTAACTGGGCTCCCTGTGCAGGACTTCTGGAAAGAGACTGATGAGAATGTCCTGGTTTTGGCCAGGACAGAGTTATTTTCTTTGCAGTAGCCATGAGGGGGTAGAGCCTGGAGCCGTGTGGTTGCATGTGGGTTGTTATTCTGTACCACCCACGTCGCTGCCAGGGTGGAAGTAAGGCACTCCTGCTTCCGGGAGGAACACGGGCATGGCTTGCGGGAGGAAAGCGTGGCATATGGAGGGTGTCTGCCATTGTTTTTCACTGTCCGTGGCTAGGTGAGCATTTTTGCCTGTAAATTGCCCTCTCTTGATACGCTTTTTAAATTAGTTGTTACTTGTATTGTTCATTTTCTTATCTCGTTGCTGTTTCCAGTAACTTGTTCTTATCTCAACCCATCATCTCTGCCTTTTGTCTCCCACCAGAGTGGGGGAGGAGGGGAGGGCTTATGGTCTTTTTTTTTAGTGGGAGTACTAAATTGGGGCGTGCCCTTCCCAAACCAGGACAGTGGACTTCGTAAGACGACAAAGAAGGGGAAAAGCAGTTCTCCAGCCAAAATGTGAGTTCCCAAAGCATTCCTTCATCTTTCCCATCATATAAGGCAGGTTTATCAATTCAGAAAATGCCATCATGCTTAAGTTCTCTTCTACTGTAATTCTTTTTAAAATACTTGGTCCTTTACCCTTGTTTTTTTAGGGAAGAGAATGGTAAGATTAGTAGGAGGGAAGCATGCCTTTTTCCTTCCATATGTGTTTGCGAGCGTGACTGCTGTGCCCACTTCCCACATGGTCAGTAGTCTGTCTTCTTCTGCATGTGTGAAACATCCCTTATGTTGGCTCCTGTACCTTGTAAATAAAGTGTTTTCTGTTGCCTTACTCAGAAAATATGTCAAGCTTTTAGTTACATATGCTTCATTGCTCCGACACTTGTGCTTTGCATTTGCATGTGGTTCTGAGATCTCTATGGAGAGAGATTTATTCTCCCTACCCAAGTTTAAACACAGGAGAAAAATCATAGAATCGTAGGATGGTTTGGATTGGAAGGTACCTTAATGATTATCCAGTTTCAACTCCCCTGCCTTGGGCAGGGACACCTTCCACTAGACCAGAGCTCCATCCAATCCGGCATTGAACACTTCCAGGGGTGGGGCACCCACAGCTTCCTTGGGAAAGCTGGTTGCAGTGTCTCACCACTCACACAGTAAAGAATTTCATCCTAGTTTCTAATCTAAATCTGCCATCTTTTCACTTCAAAGCATTACCCCTTGTCCTATCACTACACTCCTTGATAAAGGGTCCCTCCCCATCTTTTCTGTAGGCTCCCTTGAGGTACCGGAAGGTGCTACAAGGTCTCCCCAGACCTTCTCTTCTCCAAGCTGAATAACCCCAGCTCTCTCAGCCTGTCTTCACAGGAGAGGTGCTCCAGCCCTCTGATCATCTTTGTAACCTCCTCTGGACCTGCTCCAAAAGGTCGATATCCATCCTGTGTTGAGGACCCTGGACCCCAGAGCTGGACGCAGTGCTCCAGGTGGGGTATCACAGTGGCAGAGTAGAGGGGCAGAATCACCTCCCTCAGCCTGCTGGCCATGCTGCTTTTGATTCAGCCCAGAGTACAGCTGACTTTCTGGGCTGCATGTGCACACTGCTGGTTCATACTCAGTTTTTCATCCACCAACACCTCAAGTCCTTCTCGGCAGAGCTGCTCTCAACCCACTCATTGCCTGACCTGTATGCATAGTTGGGATTGCCCCAACTCAGGTGCAGGACATTACACTTGGCCTTGTTAAGCTTGCCTTCATTTGCCGTTTTAATGCTATTTTCTCATATCAGGCTAAATCACTGACATCACAGCAGTATCCCAAAATTTAATTTATCCTGAGCTGCTGCATGTGGTCCCAGAGACATTCCGTAAACTCAGAGACGTTTTATACACTCAGGTGACTTCCACAGTCATGAGTGGACTTGTAGCAGTGACCTTTGCTCTTCTGTGGCAGACATGGATAGAACTGTAACACTTAAAGCCTTCAGGCTTGGCTGCTGTTGTGTGCCCTGCTTTGTCCTGAAGCAGACAGCTGGGAAGAGCACCCAGGTGACAGCCTGCATCTCAGGCCTTCCACAGCATTTGGGATGTACCGTGCCAGTGCTTCCTGCTAGGAAATACTGGCAATTAATTTAAAATCCTTTCCCTAGGTCATCATGACTTTTGAGGAGCTTTTGCACTTACTGTCTCAGAAACTGCCTTTCTTCCTAAAGTGTGACCTGCCAAGGCAGCTGTGTTTCTCTTAAGCAGAAGTTAATGATACAAAACATGAAGCTTGAGAGGAGGAGATCAGGATTCCAGCACTTCTTAGCTGTGTACTCACCATCAGTGTCCCATCTGTGGGAGACTAGCATGAGCATGATCAGGGGCTTTTGTGGCTGCAGGACGAAGTGTAGGCCATGGCTTGGACATCTGTGATCCTTTCTGCAAGGGCTTTTGAGGAGGGTACTCATATGGCCTTTCTGGGCTTAGTGGGAAGGAAGACAAGCTTTCTTTTTTGCCCTGGTGTCTGTTTTTGTTGTTTGTTCTTTTATTTGTTTGTTTGTTTTATTAATGAAGTACAGAGGAAAATACTCTTTTCAGATGTAACAGTAACATTGCTTAGAAGGGTCCTCCTTGTGTTTGGGGTGGCTGCTGACACACACTTTGGTTACATTAAGCCTTGTGGAGTAGGTGGCTTTGAATCAGAAGGTAACGACAATGCCCCTGTATGTGCTGTGGCAGTGTGGAAATCTGGTAGTGTTCTGCCTGGGCTGTGTAGCTTCCCTCCTCTCAGGGTTCGTGTAGTAACCTAAACTTACCTCTGTTCACATAATCTTAAATTGGCCATTAGCTCAGTCACACACTGGCATGCAGACTTTTTCATTTCCAGTTTTGCTTGGGAACGCCATCTCTTCAGTCTCTTTTCATGAAGCTGTATGTGGGCTTACCTGCATTTGCATGGTAGGAGTTTGCTCAAGGAAATACCTTCCCAAATGTTAGCCCCAGCAGCTGTGTCCCCATGCAGACACGTGGAAGAGGCAGGGCAGCAGCTGCCAGCAAGCGTCACCAGCGTCTTTTGTTTCCCTCATAGCTATGGTGACCCTGGATGTGAGACCAGGAATGTATGCACTGGAGATGATTTAAGGAAATGTGCAGCACTGCATACTAATTGATTCGGGTCACGGTGCTCACAGGATAAGTGCAGCAGCTTCCTGCCTCCCAAGTGGTTCCTGTGGTTCTGATGTGAACCTCTTTGGCTTAAGCCAAGAAAAAAACTGCATAGTAATTAAAATTAACCTGACCTGCTTTAGAGGAGCCTGGTTTGAATTAGGGCATGATTATTAACTCTAGCAGTATTTGGCTTTGCTGAGTCTTTCCCCTTGCTTCCATGTTGTTCATTTCCTGCCATTCCATCAGCTCAGTAACTGGGGTAGTATCTGTTTATATGAGACCCCTCATCTCTGTGGAGGAGACCAAGGCTAGGCTAACACAAAGCACAAGCCTTGGTGGGACTCTGTCAGGGTGCAGGGCTTGGTGGCTGACAGGGTCTCATGCTGTTCCATGTCCAGAAAGCCAGGACTATGGAAGCAGAAAAAGGGGAGTGAAAAGAAAACTTTATTGTGTGCATAACTGACCTGAATGCTATTCTTCTCATGGGTGTCTAAAATAGTTAACATAATTGAGCTGCTGCGAGTTTACTGCATTAAATCCAAGTCCTCTGAGCTTTAAGGGCATTGCCTTTTATATCTCTGTGTGGGAAATTCAAGAAAAGCAAGAGTGCAACAGAGTTTTGATCTCAAACCGTGGAAGCTTCATTAGTTTGAAGGCTCAAAGTCCCTTGTTTGTGGTTTTTGTTCCCATGAGCTAGATGATGTGCCTATTTTTTTCTTTTTATGTAGATGACACCATTTTAATGTATATTCAAGCCCTCTTTGTGGGCTGGGTGATAGGTGAACACGAGTTTTCATAAAATACAGTAAAGACTTTTTGAAAAAGAGCATTTTGCATCGGGTTGTCTTTCCAACAGGTCACAACTACAGAGTACCAGTTTCAAAGTCTCTCATATGACAGCTGTGCTATGTGTTTTCCAAGACATTTTTCAGACATTTTTTTAAAGTATTTTCCCAACTTCTTCTCCGGTATAGTGCCTGGATGCCCTGATGCTCCTGCCTTGTTCTGCTGTGCCATACAGTGATGTGGTAAGGTCCTCCATGACTGTGATCTCTGGTGATGGAGTGAATATTCTTATTTTTTCACTATTTGTTTGTTTTTACAGGGTTTAAAAAGTTGATGTTGGCAGAAAAACAAAAACCAGTAGGATTACATTTTTGATCCAGACAAGGAGGATACTTGTATTAGAAAGCTCTTTCTCTCAAAAAACTGAAACATTTTTTGGGAAAAAAAATGTTTGAAATGCACATTGTGTTATGCTGCCTTTTTTTTTCCCTCTGAAAGAGTTGTGTCTGCAGTGAAATGAAATTAATCCTTAATTTGAAGGCTTGTGTTGGACATCCCCTCAGCTTGGGAACAATTGGAAAGGAAAGCAAACGTATGAGTTGTACAGAGAGGCTGTGTTTTTGGCTCTGATTTTCCCTGATTCTTCCTTTGAAGTTCTAATTTATCTTTGGAGAAAATGAGAATTTAGAGGTCGCTAAACATAATTTTCCACGTTCCTGTAAAATGATTAAACATTGATAATATCTAAACATAGCAGTCCCTTCTCCCTTTTTGAAGAATCACATTTTTGCAAGATACCATTAACCCCCGCTGGCTGTAAGGTGTCTCATGTTCTTTAGGGAGCATCTCTTTGCTTTCTCTGCAAGAGGTGGATCAGTGTCCTTCAGAGAGCTGCAGATGCCTGGTTCTTTAACACTGCAAAATCTTTGCTCTTGGTTCCTGCTCCTATCCAGCCATTGTCTGTTGTAGTCCTTGAATGCTAAAAAAAAAAAAAAAAAAAAAGTCACAAGACCTGCTATTATTTTGGAGGCGTTTGTTTTCTGAGCATTTAGTGGCTGGTACTTACTTCAAATCTGCCTTCTTCCATGGTGATGAATGGAAATCTACTATTTTTTTTTTCTATTTCATAATAAAAGATGAAGGCTTTCATGCATGCTGTAGATCTGGGACTTGAGCTGGGCACCAGATCTTGATAAACTTGGTGATGGTATTGCAAGAAGCTGTTCAAGTGTAGCTAGCATGTTTCTTCTTCCACAACTCTAGTACCTTTGCTGTTGCTTTGGCAAGAAAAGGCTAAATGTGTTCCACTTTACCTGCCCCTGCTTTTCATGCTCTTCTCTTTAGTAATCTCTTTACAGGGATTACTGTTGCAGATCTGTAGGAAAGCACAAAGGCTATAGGCAAACCCTGAGCCTACAGAGCCTATGAAAGACTTACGTTTTAAGGAAGCATATCTGAAAGGAAATTGTGGAAACAAAACCGGAATCCCTTCTTTTGGTAGGTGGTACCTATTTGCTGTCTGGAGGAGAAGTACTGAGCATACCACAGGGATAGTACATTTTAAATTCTCAAAATGCTCTGGGCTTCTTCCCCCATTTCTTCCACATAAAGAAACGAGATCCTGCTATTTATCTATATTTGAGTCATGTCATATGTCTGTCTGATGCTTCAATGCATTCCCTGTTTGATCACTGAAGAGGCTCCATCAGTTGTTACATATTTGCTACAAATGTGTAGTTTAAAACCAATAAATTTGAGGGTGTGGGAATGGGAATTTTCATAGTATGTCATTAAGGAAGTGTTGCAAAACTGATGTAAAGGTCATACTCTTTTGCTCTGCAAGCTCTGCATTTTTCAGGCAACCTTTGCCATAACAGAGCAGTTAGGAAGCAGTGGTTAGTGGGTCAGACAGGCCCAGGGGGCTAAATTGGGGTTTGCTCAGCCAAATGTTAGTGCTTTTTAATCAACGCTGAATTTTGCATGCAACATTCTCTTCCTTCCCCAAAGCCATAACAAAAAAAAAAAAGGTGTTCAATTGGGTCATGCACAACCATCTGTCCTTTACTAAACCAGTTAGGGAGGTACCCCAGTGAGGGAAGAGAAGCTGCCTATAGCCACTGCTAGAGCATCTTTTCACCACTGTGGCTTTGGCGGTCTGGGACAAGCAGCTGTCGATGAAAATCTGTGTGTGGTCCTCAAACCCCAGTTTAGAAGGAAAAGGAGAATTTCCTTTCAGGTTTTGTGCTGCATTTTTACAACAATTGCAAAATTCCAATGAAACTGTGTTATGAAAATTGGAAGAGTCATTAATTTACAGTGCTGTGAAATAATTGCATAGATTTCTTTTCGTCCTGTTCATCTTCCTTAGGTGTTAGGCTGCTTCACACTAAGGAATTGTTTTGTCAAATCTCTCTGCTGCCACCTGTTCAGTCTCCAGTAAATGTAATTAATGTGATGGTAGGAATGACAGAGGCTTTGGCCTCTCTTATCTAGATGGTTTATATATTCTCCACCACAGACTATGTGTTAATTGGGCTATCCTGATAAGTTTCAATTTGCTTTGGTACAGGCCTTTTTTGACAAAAGGCCTCATGGAGGCAAATTTAACTTTTTAAAAGTCCATTGCAATAAAAAAGCCTCAGTGAACAGTGCAGGCATCTTTGATTTGAAGTTCCTAAGTTCAGCTGAACTTCTTCCAATTAATGTGAGTTTATGAAATTCATCAAAGCAGGCTGAGTCTGTGCTGTATTTTAAGCTAAGAATCACAATTTACTGGATACTTATTGGTGGCTGCTGCAAAGGAACGTAAGAGCAAAAAATGGTAATTTTCTTTTTTAAAGTTCTGAAGTAATTCACTCTTCCATGAGAAGAAATATGAGGATCTACTTTGAAGGGACTCACAAGGATGATTGAAGTCCAGCTCCTGGCCCTGCACAAGACAGCCCCAAGAGTCTCACCATGCATGTGAGAGCATTGTCCAATCACTTCTTGAGCTCTCTCAGGCTTGGTGCTGTGACCACTTCCCTGGGGAGTCTGTTCCAGTGCCCATCCACCTTTTGGGTGAAAAACCTTTCTCTAATATCCTGTCTAAACTTTCCCTGACACAACTTCATGCTGTTCCCTTGGGTCCTATCACCAGTCACCAGAGAGGAGAGATCAGAGCCTGCCCCGGTGCTTTCCTTCATGAGGAAGCTGTAGACTGCTGTTGCTTTACTGTTGCAAAGAACAGGAGAGTTAACTTGCTTTTGCCTTGTTTCGGGTGAAGAGCTTAAAAATAAAAGCAGTACTTATTTTTAGGGGGTGGTTTTCTACAGAATATTATGGAAGTGGATGACTCCTCTGAAACTTCCAAAGCTAAATAGTTTTAAAGGTAATGAAGATTGCTTTGAAGTGGATAACTCCTCTCTGGAAAGCCTTGGACTAGTTGTCTTCGCAGCGTACTCAGTGTTGGCCTCTCCCATTATATGGCAAGCTGCAGAGAGGTGGTGGGTGCAAGTGGAAGTATAAAATGCATATTGAAAAAAAAAACCCAAAAACCCAAATGCACATTTATGTAAATAACTGATTCTCAGAGAACTGTGTTTCAGGGTACAATCTGTTAGTGTCACATCCTTCTTAGTATGAAGATTTGTCCCAGTTCAGAAATGCACTGATAGATGTGTCTCCTTAGTTGCACCACCAAGGAACTTGTGAGCCTGAGAGGCAATACTTTGGTGTACTTGGCAGCAGAACATACTAGGAGTCTGCTCCCTCAGGGTCTCTATATGCGTGCTTGTGTTAAAAAACATGTTGGAAAACACCCGTGCACAGCAGGCAGAATTTAGCTGATTTGAGACTTTGCAGTAGTGATTTATTACTATTGCAAATGCCTGCTTGCTTTAATGGACAGCAGAATTCATATTTTGTGTTAGACTTAGAAGCAAAAAAAAAAAAGATTTGGAGTGGTGTATAAAGCATGACTTGGAATAATTTTTATTTGGCTGAAACATTGTGTTAAAGACCAAATGAAAGACTTCTCTAGCTTCATTTTTCAGGTAAGTAATTACAGACATGTATTGGTATGTGATAATCCAGGAAACAACTTCTGATTATCATGAAAGCTACAAAACATGATTTATGCTATGAGCACAATCTTGGAAATGTGATTGAAGATCACCACCATGGAAATGAAGTACAATGCAATTTGGATACAAATGATTAAGCTTAGTAGAGAAATGATTTGTGAAAGCATGGTTACTGGCCCCTTACAGATGTTGCAGGCTAGTAATGGGGCAATGTGCATACAAACTGACTTGGAACTCTTTTCTTTTTTTTCCCCAGAACCACACAACAGTTTATTTTTGCAACTCTATTGTTACCACTGTTTTCTATCTAGCAACCAATTGTAATAAGAAACAACTTGATCTGTGGTGGAGATTGTACTATAATTTCAAATTTTACGCTGTTTCATAGTTACAAAATACATTAATTAAAACCAGGGTTTCTAACAGTCACGTATCTGTTTGGGAAGTGCTGTATTGATTTCCAGAACTGCAGGAGAGCAGGCTTTTCTGAGTTGCATTTTTCAGTCTTTTGTAAAAATGCAGAGACACCCCCAAATATGAGTTCATTTTTCAGTAATGAAGTGCTAGCAATTACTTTTACTGCAGCCTTCCTGGGTAATAATTCTTCTATAGATAGCTCCCCTTATATGTACATCTAATGGTATCAATTAATGCTGTAATACACTCACTATTTCAAAACTGTGAATATATTGTGAATAAACTTTCATCTCTGAAATACAGAAACTCCTTTAGATATAAGCATACCTAAACCTACATGTAGCAGCTAGGTGGCAGAAACTGTGCCTTTTTAAAACAAAGTGGTACTATAAATCTAGCAGTGTTGCTTTGGAGTGACTGTTCAGTTTCTCTAAAAGAAAAAAAATTGTGATACCTTTGTATTGCCAGAAATGTATCCTTTGAGGAGACAACAATAAGCAACTTCCTTCATTTTTATTGATGGTATCTTTTCTCTAAGTGTCTGAATGGTCAGAAATAGATTCTTCTGTTGCATACCTACCATCTACGTGGTCATAAAAGAAAAATAGCTCAGAGCTGTCACCTTGTGCTGTTAGAACTGTGGCTTTTGCAATGTCTGCTGAGTCATTTACCTGTCATACCTTGTACAACTACAAACATACAAAAATTAAACATGTGAGAGAAGACTTGGTATGTGAGTGTGCCTGTGTAGAACAGAAGCCTAGGGTGTTAACTGTTTAATAGCAGGGACTGTTTCATGGGTTTCTTTGTCAGTGGTGGCCCAGTCTGCTGGGTTTTTCCTCTGCGTAAAACGTTGGCCCAGCAATGTGTGAAGGGGCTGTCTAATCTGTGAGCTACCTGTGATGTGGTAACAGCAAATAATATTTTAGAGTGCACCATCCTATCAAAGTTACACAAGGTAGTTTGTTTTAGGAGTCCAGTAGACTTACTGAAGAACGACTAAGTTATTTTGTGAGACAGATTGGGAAATAAGCGCCTTGTTACAAAATGGGGTATTAAAGAAAATGCTTGAGGATGCAGAACTTATGACCTCTCTAAATGAACACTTCATGTGCAACAGCTCTCTTAACTCTTGGCTTTCCAAAAAGCTTGATTCCTTAACAGCCAGGTTGGTTAGAATTTGGAACACAGGAGCTGCAAGGTGGTTCATTTGTTGTGATGTTTAACCTTCATTAAAGGTGACATTAAATAGGAGTGTGTAACTTTACTAGACTCAAAAGACAACATGCAAGTTTTCCTCATAGCTGAAATTGTCAAGAGCAGGGTGTCCTAAAGGGCAGTGAGAGGGTTCAGTGTATTTTATGTGCATTGAACATTGAGGAACACAAGTCTTATGCAGCAGTTGAATAATTTGTAGGGTTACTGTAAAGCCCTTTCAGTCACTCTTGCTTTTTAATGTCAGTTTTGCACATTAACATTATTGAGAAAGTATTATGGTTTTGACTGCAGAAAGTGCTGTCTGATTAAAATGTTATTGAGAATCTTCCTAAGAGCTTTTTTTATAAGAACAAGCATATTGACTTAGCAAAATGCTAAGCTGTTCATTAAGGCAGTATGCTGTAGCTGCCAGCCTCATGTGATTTACATGAATTCGAAGTCATAGCTGTACCTGTTTCTTGAGTTTATGGCTTTGAGCAAGCGAATTGCATTTTTTTGGCCCATTTCTCTTTCATGTGTTTACATGTTCAAGGTGCTTTATGGGTAATTATTGTCTTCAAAATGAAGAAGTTTCTCTGTGGAAAACACGTGACTTGGAGTTGCAGATTTGATTCATACTTACTCTTAGCATTATCAACTAGTGTGTGTATTTGCACTTTCCAAAAGCATGATGTCTGAAAAGGCTCATAAATCCCATCCCTTTGGTTTCTTCTGCTGCAACCATAAAGGAGAATATTGGAAGGCAAAATGAGCTGTAGCTGAGGAACAAGCATTGCCTTGCCTTTAAGAAACCAAGGGCAGATTTCTCCTGCAGTTTAGTTTTCTTCCAGCATTCTCACAGCGCTTTTCTCCCTCTCTTTCTATGTGTGCTTGTCTAAATATGAAAGACTTAGAGTTTTTTATCATTTTAGAGGAGACAGAAGAAAACTGAAACAAAATGACAAGACAACCCCCAAAAACTAAGCAAAAAAAAAAAAAAAAAAACTCTGGAGAAGTCCGCTGCCACTTCAGAATTTTGATTTGAAGCTCTCTAGGGTTCTGCCATCTCTGGAGCTTCAGAAATGTGAAGCTGCCAACCAGCCCGTTACTGCTTTCTGTGTTTACATGGGAAGGCTGAGTTCCATGGTCATCCAGACAACAGAGGGACCTCAGCCTCTGCTTTGTGACTCAGAGGAGCTGGCTGACAGGGTTTAGGGTTTTGAAAAGACTAGCTGCATTTCCTGGAGTTCATATGCTTGGCTACTTTTGAATGGAGAAGCTCTTCTCCTCTTTCCTGGTCTTGAGACATGCAGTCCCTTCCTCTTTGTTTACCCATCTTTAAAGATGAGTTTTTCCTTGTGCTCTGCAAGTCAAGTTAGTGTACTCTGTCAGTGGTCTTTCAAAGGAAGGGAGAGACCCCGCAGCTGGAGCAGGGAAGAGGTACATCTGCTGTGAGGCCCTAGTCCCTGCTCCACTGATGGCTGAGTGGCCTGGGTTAAAGAGGAGAGGGAGCGGGTGGTGAGCAGGGGGATTACAGTAGAGATGGGAAAGGCTGCACATGGAAAAGTGGAAAGTCATGGGAAAAGTAGCACTTCTTGCACATGAGGTTAATAAAGAAAAAAAAAAAATTGTCTAAACAGGAAGTGAGTTAAAATTTGTGCTCGGGATCCTGTCAGTTAAATCTTGATTTATCTTTTCATACAACTTCTGTCTGTAGTTCAATATATTATTACTGCCATAGATGTCAGTATATGCATTTTATTTTGGATACGTAATGCAATGTGGCATAAATCATCTGGAATTTAAACTCATGTTGTGCCCATTTCACAATTTAATACTTCTTTCCACTGTTAAATTGACTTATGGTTTGACATCTGTTGGGACAAATTGGGCTACATGGCAAACTGTGAGAGGGAAAGTGTGTGTGTGACTATTACTCATTACAATTTAAAGTGTAGCTAATTTCTCTTTGTCTTTCTCCCTCCCTCATTTCATAAAATAATCTCAGTCTTGGCTTTAGAGCCACTGATTTATATGTTATGAGTGCTTTCTCACCTGAACAGCCTCTCTTCTAGCCTTATGTAATGATTCCTCATGAAATTAATACGGAATTCAGAGTCTGGCTCAGAAGAGTTTGGGAAGCTGTGTCAGTGCTTTACATTTCTCAAGGACACAAGCCATCATGGTATTTTCAGGCCAGACTCTGATATCTCTTCTTCATCAACAGTTTTCACTGCAAAAAGGTCCAAATACAAAGGTTGAATGTAGCAGATCTAATAAAAGCAGCAGAATTTTACTCTTTTTGGCTTTTACCATATCTGCTGTGAACTTGAATAATGTTTTTTCATCATGTTTGTGAGGTAATCCCTTTTTTTTTCTGCTTGATTTATTTCTAACAACTCTGAAGGCCAATGAATATGGTATTTTCTGGAATGAAGTGTGTTTGGAGGCTGGGGGGAGTGTCAAGCTGTTTTTTGTCCTTTTGTTTTGAACTCCTCTTCCACAGAAGACACGGTGTCCTACAGACAGATAGAACAATGCTATATTCCACTTTAGCATCGAATCACAAGCAGGGTCTTTGGAATTAGATTTGGCGAATTGCCTGGATATGTCCAGTTTTTAACAAGCACTGCTTTGTGCATTAGCACCCTACGCTTCCTCCCTCCCTCCCTCCCCCCAACGCTGCCACTGAAGAGAGGAGGAGAAACAAAAAAAAACCAAAACAGAATAAAAGCATCTGTTAGAGTGAGAATGGGGAAGAAAGAAGGGATGAAAAGGGCAGAAAAGATATGTGCCAGAACAGCTGTCAAATTTGTCAAAAGAGCTGGAGAGCTGGACATACTTTTTAAGTTAGTCACACTCCTGAGTATCTGATTACCTATGTATAATTCTTAATTTTTTTTTAACAGTAGGAACAATGTAGATGCAACACAGCTTTTTTGTACAGAATGCAGCTCAGTTTTCATCAGAATGTTTGAATGCTCATTTACCAGGACATTGTACCCAGGCATGAGCATGTGAAAATTTGACACTTACATGTTCTTTCAGCGAAGGGCACTGAAGCTGATGAAGGCTCTAGAGAGTGAGGCATATGAGGAGTGATTGAGGGAGCTGGAGGTGTTTAGCCTGGAGAACAGGAGGCGCAGGGGAGGCCTTGCTGCTCTCTACAACCACCTGAAAGGAGCTTGTAGCCAGGTGAGGGTTGGCCTCTTCTGCCAGGGTAACCAGCAACAGGACGAGAGGTCATAGCCTCAGCCTGTGCCAGCGGACGTTCAAGTTGGACATCAGAAGGAATTTCTGCATGGAAAGATTTGTTAGGCATTGGAATGGACTGCCCAGGGAGTGGTGGAGTCACCGCCCCTGGAGATCTTTAAAGAAAGACTGGACGTGGCACTCAGTGCCATGGTCTGGTTGACAGGGTGGTATTCATAGGTTGAACTCTGTGATCTCAGAGGTCTTTTTCAACCTAATTGATCCTGTGATTCTGGGATTCTTTTTTTGAGTATGCAATTGAACATATGCTGTGGCAAGAAATATAGATTATTATTGAGCATAGTAGCTAAGTCAGGATTTGACAGACTTTAAGGTACATGTTAAAATGGTATTTTATTAAATATTACTGTTTGTGCTACTTTTCTTTCTCTTAATTTCCTGAATGATAAATAAATTGAATTGTCAAGCTCAAAGAATTATTCTTCTTGAAAGACATCTATGAAAGTATTTATCTGATGACCTGAA
This sequence comes from Corvus cornix cornix, assembly GCF_000738735.6. Lineage (NCBI taxonomy): Eukaryota > Metazoa > Chordata > Aves > Passeriformes > Corvidae > Corvus > Corvus cornix. Next base: position 100,217,066 of record NC_046332.1, on the reverse strand, counting down.
AGACAGTTACCCATGAAGAAAAGTATTATCCTACTGTTGGTAAGCTTATTGACAAAATGGTAGGTGAAGAGCCCCTTCTGACCCCCTGGTACCCTGTTTTACTTTGGTCAAACAGTGTGATTGACTGCAAATCATCATTAAAATACTATTTTTACTCAGCTGAAAAATGTTTGGTACATTCAATGCAATGTGTTATTTCAGCCTCCCTACAGAGAAAATTTCAGATGTAAATGAGGATGTATTCCTAAAATCAACTGCATTGCAGTAGCTGCACCCAGTACTGCCCTCCAAAGAGGAAGGAATCATGAACAAGTGTGCAAATAAACCAACCTTTTAATGAGAGGGGGATAACGAGGCGGTGGCCCTCTGTGCTCCCCAGCTGGGATAAACTGATGGGAGCTGGAGTCACCAGACAAAGCTGAAAACTGAGAGCTGTGAAGCTGAACCAAATTCTTGTAATTCTTTTGAACTGCAGGCAAAATTATTTCACAGTGAAAATTGTACCAGAGGAATGTATAAGCTCAAATATTTTCAATGTAGAGAGCAAAGGGAAATCCATAGTCAAGTAAATGGCCATAACAGATGGCGGGTGTTTTCTGCATTTGCATTTTATTTTTGACCCAGGAATGAGGCTCTGGAGCAAATCTGGTTTATCCTTATGCACTGTGCTTTGGCTCAAGTCTCAGAGCAGTCCTGGAGTCCATGACCTGGTTTCCTTTTGGATGAAAATGGACTGCAATTTGCCCTCCAGGAGGGCACTTGGGGCGTTTCCACCATTGAGGGTTGCTCAGTTCATGGGATCAGGTTAGAGTTGGTTTGAAGTCACCTCCTCTCTTCTGAAAGTGCGTGGGTACTGAGACCTCAGCAGTGACTGTTCCCCACGCAAGTCTGCTGCTGTTGCTTTCCAAGTTTATTTTTCAGTTGAAGCTCCAGTGACCACTTAAAACATGTTGACTAAGCTATAGATAGCTTTTATGGTAACTTTGCGCGTGGTTTTGTCATGCATACAATATGCAGGTCTATTTTAAGAAGATGCATAATCTAAGTTTTCTAATTTATTAAAAGATGGAGGATAAATAATAAATCAGTTTAAAGTCATACTTGGTTTGAATGAAAGTCATACTTGGTTTGAATGAAGAGCCCATCATTTTAATGCACTCCAACACCTTCAATATTTATCAGTTAACTAAGGCAACTGTATACCAAATCTGCCAGCATGCGTGTAGCTAGTAAGCAGAAATAGGTACATCTGATCACTCTTGACCATGTGTATGCTGGATTTTAAACCTGCATGTGATCTCCCACATGCTACCAGCAATCCACACTTGTTTTGGCACGAGTCTGTGTGTGAAGGTGCACATCTGAGGAAAGCTGGAGAGGTGGGGAGCCCTTCTGAGGAGGTGGGGGGTCTGGGGAGCTCATACTTGTCCCTCCCTCTCTCTGCAGTGAGGGTGGGCTGTGGGCACCAGGGCAGATGTGGCCTCACCTGGCTGCCTTCAGCAGCATCCTGAGGAATCCTGCAGGGCTAGTGAGGTTAGAGAACTTGTACTTGGGCTGCTTGGCAGTGTACTGCTTCTGGCAGGGGGTGTGCAGGGCCAGCTCTGGGAAGCACTTCCTGGCCCCATGGGTGAAGGTGGTGGCTATGGTTGGGATTTTTTTCCAAATCTGAATTACTCTCTATAAGCAACTGGCTAGCAAATAAATAAAATGAGCAGGGTAATGAGAGTTTAAAAACAAAAAGTCATTTCAATAGTCTCTAATTTTGGGTGCTTAGCTAGGGACTGCTGCTAATCTAATTTGTCTTTCTTTGAAACCTAACCAAAAGCATAAGCTGTTTGGGTATATGCTGCACACAATAATCACATAGGTGATAAATCTGTGTAAACCTCAGCATAGGTTTTCTAAGTTCCAGAGGCAGTTTTGCTTATGAGGAAAGCTAAAGAAAGTATTTTATTTAGTTTTTAATTTGCTTTTGTGGTACATCCCTCTCCACCCACCATAGTTACCCAGCTGTGCTTGAATAGCTGATCAGGGTTCAGAATACTATCTGTGCCAAGGAAATGGTGCACATGAAGTATAAAAATATTCAGAAGGTAAAAGTTACGTCACAAGGGAGTCAAGTTATTGTGACCCATTTCACTCTGGCCTTTTAGCTCTTTGATACTTTTTTTTATTTGAATTAGTTTCTGTAGCTCTCCCTTTAAATTGTGTTTTGGTTTGGCAGAGCAGACATCATGAACAAGTAAAACAATCAAGTGATGCTACAATGGTGGTGTTGAATAGGCTGTAGCACAACTTCTGAGCTTCTAGAGAGCTTATTCAGGTAGAGGGGCCACCAAGTTGACCACAGGGATGGAGCAGCTCTGCCGTGAAGAAAGGCTGAGAGAATTGGGTTTGTTCAGCCTGGTAACAAAAAGGCTTTGGGGTGACCTAATTGTGGCCTTCCAAGACCTGAAAGGAGCCTACAGCAAAGATGGAGAGAGCCAATTTACAAGGCATGTAGTGACAGTACAGGAGGGAATGGCTTCAAACTGAGAGTTGGTTTAGGTTAGATATTAGGAAAAAATCTTTACCGTGACAGTGGTGAGGCACTGGAATGGGTTGCCCAGAGCAAGCTGTGAATGCCCCATCCCTGGAAGTGTTTAAGGCCGGACAGGAGCTCTGAGCAACCCGGTCTAGTGGATGGTGTCCCTGTTCACAGCAGTGGGGTTGGAACTAATTTATCTTTAAGGTCCCTTCCAACCCAAACCATTCTATGATTCTGTGATATTTTTAGTCAAAATGGAGACATACCACAGCTTGTTGCAGCCCAGCAGCTGAAACCCTCATCTCTTGCTGGGCCTGGTGGGAGCTGTGGCTCTTCTGCAGGAGGTCCAGGTCTGCACGAGGTGGGGCTGTGCACACCAGTAGATGCAGCCAGAGGTGGCTGTGTCCTCAGTAGTGTGGCTCATTAGGGTTGGTTCTGTAGAGTGAAACCACTGTTCATAAGGTCCCAGTGTCCTTGCTGAACATTTTACTGACAGGTGGAGGGTCATGTCAAATTAGCTCTGGCCGGGGTGCTTTGTGTGCTCCTGGAGCATGTCTGGGTTTACTTGCTCTAAAAAGAAAGTCAGTTTGTGTGCTCTGAGGCTACACCACAGTGTGGGACAAGAGGATTGGCAAGGGGGGATGACTGGGAGATGTGTCAGAAGTGCACTTGTCTCTTCATCTAAATAGTAATTGTTAGGGTTTTTTGCTCCCCAGCTGTTGGGTCTCTGTGTGTTGTTGTAAGAGGTCAGTGCTGATTTTGCCTCTTGAATTTAGCATTAGTGTTCCCTGGCTATTGAAAGGATCCCTGCAGTGTCCCTAGCTTTTTGTTTGTTTTTGGCTGAAGCATATCACTTAGTTATAATTCACATGATATTGTCTGTCACTACTAAACTGCAGTGTTGCCCTTGTCAAAACTTGGCTCCAGCTGTTCACCAGAGTGGTGTGAATGGTGTTTGAGTGTGCACATCTGGTCATTTTGGAACAGGTTTAGTACATTCTTTTCTGTGCTAGAGTTTAATTTGCAGCTGGAAAGCAGACAGGCACAGCACTAAATTACTCAGTTTCAGATAAATGCTTTCTTTGTGACTGCTTTGTGAAAATGATTTATGACAATACACTGTATCCTGATATGTCTCTTCCCCTTCTTCTGCCACTTGCCCAAAGTCTGACATCCTTCAACTTGTGTGTTAGCTTTTGCATCTGCTTACCAAGTATATAATTGTTACGTAAGCTGAAGATACAGATTGTGTAATTAAAGCAATAAACTGAAGTAGAAATTTAATTTGCATACCTTTTGGCAGTTGTAGAAATTGAGAAAAATGAAAAATTGAACTTTTGCCCATGACTACCAGCAACTTCTCTGTCCTGCACTTGAGGAACATTTTTGTAATCTGTTTCAATACTCTTAAAATAAATCTAGGAAAAGGGACTTTAACTGTCTGGGAGAGCCAGAAATTGATTCAGGACAGGCAAAATTAGACTTTTTTTTCCTCATAGAATTTCACTTGGATGTGTTTTGATTAGTAAGACCATTTTTCAGAGGGGGGCGTGTGCAAAGATAATTACTGATCTGCCATAGATCTCAGTGATGCTCAGATTCAGCAGAGTTCCATTTTCAAGACTTAAAATAATAAACTGAAAGTATTTCTTTCCACTTGCAGGCTTAGATCTTGGTATTTCTTTCTAAGTAATAAGTGAAGGAGGAGAAATGGAGGGTGCCTTTTGGCCACAATTGTACCTTTATCTCTGCTCACCTTTTGACCTTGTCACTGGTAGTGTCTTTTCTTCTTGCATCTTCTCTGAGTGAAGATGTTAGGCTGTACCTGTTTTACCTTTTGCAGTTTCTAAGAGGATCAATCTACTGTGTTTTTCATTAATAATGATCAATTTCATTACTAATGATCAATTTGGTTATAAATCATTGCAAGAGAGAAGTATCATTTATTCATTAAATTTGAGCAAAGAACTGGAACACTTACAGGTACCTGTGCTATGAAGCTGTGAATGTTCTGGGTATTTTAAGGTACAGTGTCTTTTACGGTGAGTTGTTGGACTTTGTTTCCTTCTTCAGTTCTCAGCTGACTGGTTGAGAATGCCTTTTTGTCCCACCTCCCCGCAGCAACTTATATCTGCATCGTTGCTAGGACCAGCTGGTGCAAGCTGTTACCACTTTGCTGCTTTAGCAGTTCTTGGGAGAGTATGCTCAAAAAAGTAATGTTTCCATGACCAGTCAAAACAGGTGCTTAGTGTTAGACAGCGAGACCTTGGGAAGTGTGGGTGATGATAACTTGCTGTTTGTCACCCGACCTGAATTATTGTACATTATTGCTCCTTTTTGCTTGGGATGCAGAGGAGAACTTGCTGCAATTATCTGTAGTCTTATCTTAAAACCCTTTCCATTTTATTCTGCTTTTTTATTGAAAAGTACCTCATCCAGTTCCAGCAAAGAGGAAGCCACCTAACTGTTTATTGATTGTACCATTGGGAAGATTGGTAGTTGAAGTGGAAACCCATGAAGTAGAAACAGAGGTATTTGCTTTGTACCCTCATGAGCCAAACTGATCAGGCAGTAGATGGTGGAAGCTGCATATTTGAATTCCTCTCTGGACATGTATTACAGTGCTCTGTAATCTCTTGACAACCTTTCTACCCATGTGAAAGTTACTTCTGTTGTACAGGTATTTTCCCTCTGCCTCAAAACAGCATGAGTGCATTGACTATGATATCTTTGGCATTATACACTCTTGCATGTTCTCTTTGCCAGCTTAATTTAGCTAAGTTAACACGCTGATAACTTAAAATCATTAAAATGCACTTGCTAAGTAAGACACTCAAAAGTATTTTACTTGTAAACCATAAATGACTGCTACATGATTTTCATTTGGTGTAGGTCAGTTTGAAGCCTCATGCTTTTTGCAGACTCCTGATAGTGAGGTGGTTCATGTGAAGAGAAGCACCAATGTGGAAGGTCATGTGTTGTTTATTGGGAGGGAGGGAGAATGCTGGTTCTCAGATGGCTTTATGGAGCTGAGTCGTGGATTGGACAGTTAAATTGTATTTATTTGCAAGAGATTACTACTCCTGTAAAATCAGTCAGAACACAGTCTTTGGGTTTTCCCTCTTCTAAGCCTGTGAAATGCTTAGTGCGCATATGTGCGCTGGCACATACATACACGCATATAAATACGAAAAATCTCTTCTACACAATCAGACTGTTTATCTAGTATTGTAATCCTGCTGTCTTATCATGAAATGTATATGTTAGATTTGCTGGAATATTTTATGTGAATTCCTGTTGAACTTGCTAGGTGTCTGTTACAACTCATAATAAAAAGAAGTACACTGTTCATGTCCAGTAAGTTTGGTTTTTATCCAAATGCTGTCTTGAAGGCTCTTGGTTGTTTTTACAGTGTTTTTCTCTGTTATGGTAGAAGACTTTTGACAAGTGTGGTGGCTCTTAGCAAGAGGTCAATGAGACTGAAGTCATTGACATACCTCACTGTTGCAGGAAAAGAAGAGCACGCCTTTTGGGGTACTTTGTTATGATCACTGCTTATTCAGAGAAAGATTTATTGGTTCTTCTCTGTTCTGTCAGTGTGAAAACCACTAAAATGTTCGAAGCAGATTAACAATGACTTTTGCTCCTTGATCTGTCACTTCTTTGTAACTGCTTTATTGAGAGATCAGAGAGGGAAATCCAGCAGAAATCCAGTGAAATATTTAGGGGACCAGAGTATATGAGGAGTCAGAGGGAAGAAAGAAGGCAGGGGGGGCCAGTCTAATCCCCAAACGTTAATGGACATGTGTGAGAAAGTGGAGGTAAATACTTCTTATATGTGCACACTACAAGGGCAGGGGACAGTTGTCTCTTGTTGCAATAAAATAAATTTTTTTATTGGACATAAGGAGGAAAAAACTGTAGTGAGAGTGGTGAAGTGCTGGAAGTCATTCAGGTTGTGGAATCTTTGATCTTGGATATTTTCAAAACTTAAGTGGTCAAGACAACCTAGTATGACTCCGGCTTAATTTGCACAGTTCATAACACACCCTTGTGGGGTGTGTATGGTCCTGTTTCTTCCCCCATTTCTCCTGCATCCCCTTCAGGGAAATACGGGCACATAACCATGGGAGAGAAATCCCTGGCATGAAAAAGACTTTGTAGTTTTGTTATCAGTTACTTGCAAAGGTCCTGTCAGACAACTGGTCTGTCAAACTACTGCCAAACTTCACAAGTTAAGGAAAGTTAAGTTAAGGAAACTTAATTCTGTGATTTGTCACCACCCTCTAGGTGAAGAAGACACAATTCACATTTTAAATAGATGCTAAATATCAATAGGAATATGTTCCTATAACTCTTAATAGCTGTATGTGACCTTGTAGTCATACCTAACTTGTCATACGTAACTTTTTGCAATGGCCTGCTGTGAGGTGAAGACTCTGTAATGAAGTCAAGTTTCAGCTCTCATTTAATACACATTTGGTGTCTCCTCCCCCCTTATCGTACAGACTTAGAGCCTGTTACTATTTTTTGTTGGTGGCTAAGACCTTAGAATACTTCATTAATGGAAGATTTAGCCTGAGTGCTTGTTGTTTAACCATTATGTAACATGTCAGGCCATTTGGTGAGAATTCATTCACGTGATCACTGCATAATGCTGAAACTAGGCAACCGTAGATGGGCAATGGGAATGGCATCAGTCAACACCAAGATAATTTTCCATTTTCACCTTGAAATAGCAAACATTTATTTTAAAGTGTCTTCTGACAAACAGAAGGGCGCTACTGAGTGTTTTGAACCATCGAGACTGGGTTTTAACTTCTTGTCAGGATGCGTTTAAAATATATCTTTGGGTTTTAGGCAGTGTTGTTGAAATGTGCCACTGTTATGTGGTTAAGGTTATTAACCTTAGTCCAGTCATAACTGGACTTTTCCTGAATGGAAAAATTGCTTTAAAGAAACTGATGACCAAACAGAGCAAATAGGTATGTTGAATAGTTACATTTGTGGAGTGCAGCCAATATCAATGCGTGGAAAGAATTGCATAAGTCTTAGGAGATACTGGAAAGAACTGGTCACTAATGAACTATAAAAGATTTTCAGAAATTCCTGGTCTTATTTTTATATTTTCTATTGCTTTCTGTGGCAACTTTAAGGACAGAGATGCCAAAAATCTGTGGATAAAAGCTGTTATGCATTATCCAGAGCATTATGGTACCATTTCTTTAACTCCATAGTTAAACAAAGAAAAGTAACTTCTATAAAATTTCATTTTAAAGGATTAGCATATATGAGCATAAAACAGGGGAAAAGGAGCTTAGTTGTACTATTCTTGAGTCAATAAAAACCACAGCATGATCGACCTTATTTTACTGACCTGACGAGAAAGAATTGTTATGCTTTCAAAATACTGTTCTTTACAGCTGAACAACAAAATACCGAAGGAATTACCCTTTTCTGTCATGCACCATCCAGTAAAAGGTATCTGAGTAGCTGAAATTGGTGGAGAAAGCCTTTATTCCCTCTGACTCTTTGGATCAAAAAGGAAATTACAATGTCCGTGTTCCCAAAACCCTGTTAAATGCCTTTGAATGGGTCTTTGCTTAGTTTTGAAAGGTGAGAGGTGTTGTCAAGGTGGTAGTTCAAGTCATGAGATGGGGCAGGGGTGAATTGTTGAGTCTGAGAGCTTCTCTTCCTCTCTTCAGACCTTTGAAATGTCTTAGATTGCCATTCACCTCTGGTGAATCCATTTCCTTTAAGTGCTAATCTTCTGTCAGCTCTTTAATAGATACATGGCTGTTGGTGAAAGCACTTGTAAAACACAAAAAGGTGAATTAAATCTGGTAGTCATGTCACCATGAGAAAACAAACTGATATCTATCATCCCCTTGGTTCTCCCCCAGCTTCTTGCAGTCTCTGTGCAATTCCAGCACACATTTGTGTTGCTCCTTCTGGAAAACCTCCAGGGACTGATGGGGTGGGCACCTCTAGGTGACCTGTTCTGGACCTTACGCCTGGGGTGCGCATTTGTCTTTGTTTTGTCCATTATTCCTCTTCCCTCGATCACCGCCTCCTCACAGTTCCCTAATAACCAGTCTCAATTTCTTTTTATCATCATTTTAAGCCAACTGCACTGTCTGTCCTGGATGAATAGGGAGGATGTTATGCTCTATTCCTCTTTGCAGAAACCTTTCAGACACTCAAAATCTTTTGTCACACTTCTTTCTTTTCTTTATAGACTATCAATCTAGTGACAGAGGGAAGTCTATCAGAGTCTAAAAAATGAAGATATCTGTGAACTCTGAGAGGTGTGTTCAGTAACCAATATATAGCATAAGCAGTTGGAAAAAAGCATGTGTACACTTTCTTCCTGATCACTCTTACCTTGATTTACATGGCCTTAATCTGTGATGGTCAATTAGTGACCATAATGCTTAATAACACATAACTAGACAGAGAAGAATGATTTAGAAACAGCTGGGAGCAGTAGCTTGTTACAGTTTGATTATTCCTGCCTATCCAGTCCAAGCACTGCCTGTAGGTGAATTGGAAAGGTGAACTTGCTTTGCAGTAGCTGGGGTTTGTGACTGTGCACCCAGCCCTGAGCACCGCTTCATGCCTGGATTAGTCTCCATGACATCTGCAGTGAAATGCAGAGTAGGGGATTTTAATCTGGCCTCGCTTGAAGCTGCTGTTGTCATTTTTATGGAGTGCCAGGGGCAAAGAGAGGTATTTCTGCTGCTTGGGCTTGAAAGGACCTGCTGGTTCTGGTAAGCATCCCCATCCAAGATCCAGAAGCAGTGCTGGACAGCCCCGCTTGAGGATTTGTGGCTTTATGGCTTCTTTAAAAAGTACATTAATGAGGTGAACAGGGCAGACTGCCTACAGAAGTTCTAGATGTTGTTGCCTGAAAGTCTTCCTGCTCAGGAAATAAAAAAAATTGCTTTTTAATGAAAGCTTCTTTTGGATTAAGCAAAAGCTTAATCCAGTTCAGAGTGAAGTTTACGTTGGTGTGTATAAGCTCTGAAATAAGTCTTGGCTTGAGCTGCATTTGTTAGTCCAGTGACAAATTATAATTCTTAAACTGTAAGAATCTTGTTTGGGGGCACAGATGTGGCCTCTTGCATGTTTTCTATGTACTTTCATCAGGCAGTAGTTGTTCTAAGGAGGCAGTGAGTATAAGGATGGGGCCTTTGTATACATAGGAGTTTGAGGTGATGACTTATCTGGGGAGAAAACAGAGGAAAAACAGCTGGCCTCTGTTAGTTTCTCCTATCAGAAATGAGATTTGACATCAGTAGATGAGGCTTTATTGTGAACTGCAAGAGGATGTAGGGATGACAGCTTAACCCCGGCCTCTTAGTGCAGATTCACTGGGATTTCTCTTTGCTGAATGCCACAGCACTTTATGTGATGGCCAGGAAATACTGTAATATTATTTACTGTTTTTTCACTTGTGCTCTTCTGAGTATAATAATGAACTTCAGGCTGAAGAGAGGAGCTAGAACTGAATAATGCATGAAGAGATTCTGAAGGCTGCCAGTGATGAAGCTTGCTTTGATGTCTTGTTCAAGCACCGGTCGAGACATAATTGAAGCCCAAATTTTGTCTCCAGTCCCTTTTTCCCCTTGGTGTGGATGAACCTACACACCTGCGTATGTGACTGAAAACCTGCTCAGTTGGGTTTGTGGTGGCCCCTACTGGTGTTCCTCTGCAAGGGAAAAAAGTCACGAGCCCAGCTGTTCTAGTTTGCTCCTTTGAAAATCTAATAGTCCAGAAAATCTCTCCTTGATAAGTGAAGTTAGGGAGAGGGAAGATGAGAAAACCTCTTCTAGCGCATCTGCTGTTGTGCCCCTTTGAATCAAGCCCTACCATCAAGAGTGCAGCTCTCAAAGCTGAGTGTTCCTCTGCTGACTACGGGTTTGTTGCCTCCAAGAGCAGATGTGGCCTGGGAGAAACTTGTCTTGAACCTCAAAGCAGCTCCTGCCAGCCTTGGTGCTGGGCTGCAGCTGCAGGCCAGCTGGGGTCTGGCAGCTGGGGGAGTTGGGGTGCTCTGTCCTGTGTGCTCCTTGGTGAGCCTTACCTGCTTTGGATCAGGAGTATCTGCTCTCTGGCCTAACTTGTTCCTGCCATTCCAGAGTAATTTGATCCCACCGGTGATTAAAGCTACTTAGAAGCCTTCCAGCTGTCATGGATGAAATAAAATTGATAAAATCAAGAGAGGCCTTGAGCATGTATCACTGGAAGGGTGCTTTGCATTGATGTGAGTACAGGGCTCTTCCCTGCTCCTGTTAGGCCACAGAAAGCAAGTCAGTGGGTTTGCACGCCAGGGGAAGCATGGTGGGAAAACTTCGAGCTGGGGCAAGAAACATCCCTGAGAGGAGTTGATGTCTAGGTTGTGTCTCCATCCTTCTCAGCTGAAGAGCAAGGCACTGCTGTGAGCAGTGCTTCAGGTTTGAATGACTCTTCACATGCTTGTGAACATCAAGCTAGGATCTGTTTGTAACCTTTTGCCAGTAAATTGTCAGTGGGGGAGTGGGGATCTCTGGATGGTTTGTCATCAGGTGTGTTTAGTTTTTTCTAGGAACTAAAAAAGTTTCCAAGCTCTGGGATGTTCTGATCCCTTCTGGCAGTTGTAGTCCAAGGAAGGTGTGGGCTCCTATAGTTGTTTTTTTTTTTCCCCCTGGCTGCCCAAAAGTTGACTCTCGAGCTGTTAGAGCAGGGGGTGAGAGCTTCTCGAATCTGTCTGTGAGCTGAGCTGCTATGCTTATCTAGCTCATGAGAATGGCAGTCTGGAGCAGAAAGTCTTGCTGTTGGGAAGTCATGGCCCAAAAGCACATGGTTTGGTGTTGAATGTTGAGCTTTGAGTTCATCAGTTTTGCCTCTTGATCAATAGTTAAAGGTTACGTATTTAGGCTTCTTATCAGAAAAAAAAACTGGCTAGAAAATTTGGCTTTGTATTTATTTTAAGCAACTTACAGCTCATGTTTAACAGTTGAAAAGCTGAAGAAGCCCTGTTAGAAGCACCGAATATCATGAGACTTCACTTAAAATCATGAGATGGCAGTATTGCTTCTAGCAGCTGATCTCTTTGGCAGTGCTTCATTTTCTAGGTCTCTGTGCAAATGCTTTTTGCTTGCTAAAAGCCTTGTATTGACAAATTACAGCCAAGGCTAATGCATGATTATTTCCACTATCTAACCTGTTTATCACTTTTGTGCTGCTTCTGGATTTGTCAGTTGAATTTCTCACAGGCACAAATTAGTGCACTTGTTTTCCTGGCAACACATAGATTTTGAATATGGTTAAATGTATTTAAATTAATCTGACATCTGGGGATGTGGGTAGTGAGAACACGTTTCCATGTTACCAGCTAACTTTAGGCTTGTAGCTGAGGAGGCTCTCTCTGTAACCATGTGGGGTGGCAGGAGGGAGCTCTGCCATACTACCGTGCTCTGGCAGTGCTGGCTGTCAAGAGTGCCTGAACGGACTGGCCTCTTGACTGATGTGCTTCAATTTAATCCAACCCATTTCAGCCACAAGGGCATTGTTGGCCTAAGAGCAACCAGGGAGCTTTCCCTGACAAGTTCAAGTGATCCTTAAGCTCCTTCTGGCTGCTTCTGTCCTGAGCTTTTAGCCTGAGTCTATTTAGGCATGCTCTGAAGGAGGGCATCGCCAGTGGGTGTGAGGGTACCCTTGATCTGGAGCGGCTATGTCAGGCTAACGAAGGCAGTGCTTTATCAGCTTACGTTTAAGTGTTTGAGATTTAAATGTGTAAGACCCTGCCTCCTTGGGCTTGCCAGGTACATCAAAACTCAGCTAACATTTGCCACCAGAAGAGGTTTCTGTGAAGTCAATGTCACGTGCTGCTTGCTTACCGTGGTCTGCTGGCACTGCAATAACACTGCAGTTCTTCCATATTGAGCTTAGGAAAGCTCTCAGCTTACTTATGCAGCCCTTTAAACAGGATCCAGTCCTTAGCAAGATCTTTCTCTGTGGATCAAAGAGGACTGTCTTCTTTAGGCACTTGGGGTTTTTTTTTTCCCAGGTCTTTCTTCTCACCCCAAAGCTTTCCTGCAGTTTGTATCCTCAAAGGGTGACGTTTTGTTCCTTTCAGCTGGAATAATGGTTGCTCTTGCTGCACTTGAATAACGTTGATGTCCTTTGAGCAGGGGGAGGCAGAAGCATTTCCTGGCTAGACAGCAAACCAATCTGGCACAGGGATCAGCTTTTAAACAGCTTGCATGCTGTGTGGGCAGCCTTCTCCATGGAACACAAGGGTGGGAACTTCAATATATGGAATCTTTGCATGGAAATCAACAGCCTTACTTTACACGAATATGTCTGAGAAAAGAACTGGTTGTGGCTGAGCACGGTGGTTGCAGCTTCTTCAGAGCTACGGCAAATTCAGGTGCCCCAGCTTGGCTGTGTGATACCCTGGTGGCGGCATCTTGGTCCCTTGCAGTGCTGTGAGACTGTGGAAGAAAAGAAACATGGCCTAACAGTGTGAACTCAGGAGGAACATGTGCAAAAATGGAGGGTTGAAAAAGAGCAATGAAATGTAAAAATATTCCTTCCTGGAAAGGGCCTTCCTGCCATTTAGAAAGGAAAAGAGATGTGCCTGCGTTCTTCTGCCAAGATCCCCAGTGCACATTGGCTTAGCTGCAGTAATTTTTAATAGAATTCAACCTCAAGTGCTTCCAAATGAGCAAACAGGAGTTGAATTAACTTAAAAAAGGACTCTCCTCCCTTTGAAAGACAGAGATAGCAAAATTCATTATAGATATGAATGAGTTGCAGATACCTGCCTGTGTCTTGTTTTGAGGCTTTTTTTTGTGTCACTGAAACTTGTGTGCTGCTGTTCAAGCTCTGTAAGATCTGTCATGGTGAGGGTTAATTCTGAAAGGCTGTAATTTACAGGTAGGAAAGGATTCAGGATTTCAGGGGAAATTTCAGCAATAAGTTCCAAGTACCCACTAATAGCTTTAATATAGCAATTCCAAACCCTCAGGGAGTATAAGAGGAAAGAAATGCAAAAAATGGCCAGACTCACTTTCTAACATCTGCTTTTGTCACTGAGTCAGAATACCAGGTTATTGATCTGACACAGCTGGGCATCATTTACTTATGTTTTTAAGCAACATGAAATTCCTCTTCCCATGTTCCCATAGACATCATGCTATAGATATTTTTTCTGTGTATACATATGGAGATGTTTATTTCCTAGGGGATGGATAGTGCTTATTTTCCCATGCTATTATTTCAAGACTAGTTGATGGCTACAAAAGATAATTCCCCAAAGAGGAAGATAACAGGTCTAGCTTCTTTCAAAGCTTGTCTCAGGCCCAATGCTCATTAGTTGAGGGGAGGTTTTGTCTTGTGTACCTTGGGGTTGAGAAACCTGAAGGGGACAGCAGAATGTTTTGTTGCTTCACATAAAAGAAAATAATTTTGTCCACGAAGTTGTTCCAAGTAATTTTTTCAGTTAGGTGTTTGCATCAGGCTGTGTGGATACAATTTGTACTGGAGACTGGATATAATCTCCGTGAAAACTTTCTGAGTTGACTTAGGCAGAGTACCTTCAATGACGAGTTTGTTAAAACTGTCACCTTGTTCTCAGAAATGTCAAGCAAGGAATTTCATCTTTATTTTCTTAAGTGGATTAGCCCTGGCATAGCCGCAATGCTACTCAGTTTTCAAGGTGCCTTCAAGGTTGCAGTGTCATAATGGCTTTAGCAATATTGCTCTCAAAATGTGCCTGTTAGCAAAGTTCAGCATTAATGATAAACAAAATGAAGTGAATTCACATAGAAAAACTTTGCAGGGAGTTTAATCTTCTATCACAGTGTGGTTTAGCTGATACATAACTTTTTGTTCTTTAAGTGTTGTGGAATTTGGGGTTTTTTAGCAAATGTCCTGTTTCAGAAACTGTTGCAGCTGGTTGAGTCAATATGTCTGGTTCAGTTAGTTTTGGAACTGAAATTCTAGTCCAAGGTTTTAAACAGCCAAGACCCAACAATATTAAAGTGGGATCCTCTAATAACTTAGGGCATTTATGAGAAAACAGTGGAAGGGAAGGTGTGAAATTCTAGGGACAAATGATCCTTGGGTTCACCTCATGGGTTTGTGTCCCATTGAACTTAAGTGCCAGTCCCCTCAAAGCTGAGGGTAGATAACACTTGTTTCACTGAATAAAAGGAGCTTTGAATGGATGTTGTTTTTGACGTGCAGCGTCCACAAGCAGAGAGGTACAGTGTCTGTCAGACTGTTTCAGTAACAGTTGACAATGTTGCAGAGTGTAGATTAAACAAAGGTTACACCTGACTTTGAAAATTGTTAAATTTGCTGCTGTTCTCATGCAGATTTTGGCTGTTGCAAGGGTGCTTTGGGATTACAGCGTTCTGACTCAGAGGTGCCATCCTATCTCCTCCAGTACTGTTTATCCATCTGCGCTGACAGTTTTCTCCTGACTTTGTGCAGGGATGAAAGGGAAAGAGACAAGTTAGATCTGATGATTGTCTCTATCATTCTCATACTTCAAAGGCTATTGCTTGTTCTCGTCACCTTCTGCACTATTTATGTTGTATGTAAATCATCTGATCTGCATTATGCTCCTAATAATTCTCAAGCTGTTTGCCTGAGTTGCTCATCACTGTCCTTGCTGCTATGGAAACAAATTGTTCCCTGTTTCATAGGAAGAATTTTTTTTTTTTTCTGTGACAGATTTGGTTATGATGCATCAGAAATTGAAAGTCCAGGCATCATTCTCTATAACCAGGTGCTTTTGGAAGAGTTTTTGGAGGATGGGTGATGCTGCCTAACATTTGTTGTTTGTTCTGTTTGGAAAATCAAGTGAAAGAGGCGGGGGATGGGTACTCAATCATATTTGCTGCATTCTGTTAAGAGAAGCACTGCCCAAAAGTCTTGCAGCAACACGTCATTTTATAAAATGAATGACTGCCATTGTCTTTCTCTTGTCCTTTGCATCTTCATGACAGTATGACTAGTGTGTTTTCATTGACTTTTTCTATGCCAGCGTTGAGCAGCCACTACTTATTTCACAGAATCACGGAATATTCTGAGTTGGAAGAGACCTACAAGGATCATCGAGTCCAACTCTTAAGAGAATAGCCCAACAGGGATTAAATACACAACTTTGGCATTATTAGCATCATTTTCTCACCAAGGAGCTCTTTGCATTGTTGTGAACAAGAAGTGATGAATGGAAAAAACAATCCCTTTCCTAATTGTGGTGTCCTGTGCATGCACTAGGGGGATTTATGGTGGTACAACGCCAACTTTTGCCTGCTCTTAGCTAACTTGGTGCTGGATTATTACTAAGTATGTTCCTAAAAGCACAAAAGTTTGTTAAATTGTTTCTCCTTTTTTATGTATGTGAACAATGCATGTTTTTTATGCATGTGAACCATTTTTATGCATAGTGAAGGGTCTGGAGGGGAAGCTGTATGAGGGATGGCTGAGGTCGCTTGGTCTGATCAGCCTGGAGAATATTAAGGGGAGTCTACAGCTTCCTCACGAGGGGAAGCAGAGGGGCAGGCACCAATCTGTTCTCTCTAGCGACCAGTGACAGGACCCAAGGGAATGAATGAAGCTGTTTCAGGGGAGGTTTAGGTTGGATATTACAAAAACGGTTTTAATTCAGAGAGTGGTTGAGCACTGGAATGGGCTCCCCCAGGAAGTGGTCACAGCCCCAAGCCTTACAGGGCACACGAATCGCTTGGACAGTGCTCTCAGGCATCACAATCTCATGGTGTGATTCTTGGGGCTGTCTTGTGCAGGCCTAAGACCTGGACTGGGATGATCCATGTGGGTCCCTTATAACTTAATATTCTGTAAAAGAAGATATTCTGACATGAGCTTGATTCTTACTCGGACAATTCTGTTGAGTTTCATTGTGCATTTTGTTTTGCACAGACCTGGTTCTTCATAATGGTGCCATGTGTATGGAGAAAGAGCTCCATGTCTAGAAAGGTGATATTTAGCTAAATACCCGTTTCCCTATCAGGCCATGATCTCGAACATCTGAAGTCTCAGATTTTGATAAAATGTGCCCTGGTTTCACTACTGCTTTGTCCTTTTAATCAAGGGATATTCCCTCCCATCTGTTTGGTTTTGGTTTGGTTGTTTTTTTTTTTTTTTTTTTGGTTCAGCTTCTGCAACTTGTCTGTACAGCAGAGGATTCAGTCTAGGATGACAGCAGTCTGCTTTCTTTGCCTCCTGCAGCAGGAGCCTTCTCCCTAATTGAGCACTGTAGGTGCTAATGCAGTAATACCTTTGCTGATCGTGACAGCTGACAGCATATGGCTGCTTCTCAGCATAACAAGAATGCCCTCACTCAGCAGAGCTGCAGGGTGGGCAGATCGGTTGCATTTTTGCATTTCACCAGGTGGAGCAAACTTGCATCAAAATGGCTGTGGATTCCTGTTCTTGGTACCTTCAGTCGATTTTCATTCCGCTGTTACTGAGTATCTGTGCGCGTCCTGCTGTTATTGATTATCTGTGCTCTGCATTCTACCTGTCAGCAAAACTGCAGCAGTGTTTGATTTCAGATTTGGTGGGACCCACTGCTAACAAACTGAGGAAAAGGGAGAGGGAACAGAGGAAATGAGGATCATTTTGACTTGCTGGGCTCACAAATCAGGTCCTTGAGTGACAACTGAAATAGGCAGAGGAGAATGAGCTGCAACACTCCCACTCTATCTCCCCCTTGCAATAGTTTGGACCTTGAGGGTACATTGTTTTAAGCATATCTAATTTAATTGCTCCGTTTTTCATCCTTAAATTTGGCAAGAAATGCTTCAGAAAGAAGGTGCCTTTTTTTTTTTTTTTTTTTTGACATTGGGGGTTTTAATGTAAAAAAAGATTTCTAATGAAAACAGAAAAATTGCGAGCAAATCATTAAATTACATACTAACTAATGATCTGTGCCTGTCTCATACCTAGCAGTCCTGAAGGTAAACCTTGATATTGGACATGGAAACAAAGACGAATTCTTTGTGGTCTTTGTGATTTACAGCCAATGAAATTGACAATGGATCAAGAGAGGAGAAAGCTATCAGACATACCCTTTTGTCTAAGCAAGGGAGAGTGTCCAGTGCCCTGCCAGGAAGATTTGGCTGTGTGGCATGTGCTGCCATCCTGTTTTGAGGCAGATCAGGTGCAGGGCTCAACAGACGCTCCAGAGCGTGAAGGGCTGGGGGCGAGTGGGTGAAACACTGACTGACTTGTGTTGGCAGATGGGAATTGAGGGATTCATTAGTCATGCTGTAGTCTCTTGTTTTGCAGTTTGTCGTGATGAAATGAGTAAAAAGAGTTGCCTTCGATAGCTGCAGAGGGATTTTAAATAGTGCATGTCCAAGGCCATTGTGCTTGAACAATGTTTTCTTCTACAGCATTTGATCTTTGAGACAGCTGTCTTGCAGATCAGAGAGACATACATGATGGGATTAGCATTACCTGCTCCTGTTGATTGCAGAAAGTGCTGGATCTTATTTGGGAATAAGCAGAGAATGGTCCAAAGAGACTATCCTAAATGCCTTTTCTGTAGGTAAGAAGACCTCTTTCAGCTGCTGCATAATCGTACAGTACTGCAGTTCTCATCTGACTGAATTAGGGTCTGTTCCAGTCAATTGGAAGATAAACAATGTATTTTTTTCTAAAGCATCTTACTTAACGGTACCTATTTAAAACCCAGATGTGTATTCTACATCTGTCTTGGCTTGCTCTCTCCCCAGGAGGCTGTAATGTGCTTACTTAGGAGAAGCTTTGCCTTGCTGTTCTTCAGTGATTCACTTTTTTCTGTGGAAATTGGGTCTAGACCTGTGCTGTCTGTCAAAGAAGTATAGGATATGAGGCATGTTGTCCTGGTCACATCATTTTAATTTTAGATCACAGGAGGGAGGAGGAAGACAAGCAAGTCTTTCCAGCCACCTACATCTTCAGGGTTGAAGTCACAAGTGTCTAAAAGGGTGTTAGTAGAAATGATTAGCTATGAAATCATCCATGTAGGTTAATAGACGGGTAAATATACAGTGAAGTGAAAAATGCTATAGAATTAATAGTTGAAGAGACATGAGTATTTGTAACCTCACTAATGTCTGTGGCAAAATGAAGTACTCTGGAATAAATTAGAATAATGATGAGAGGAGTAAGCTTATGAAAAGTTTGAAGTATATTCTATCAGAATTGGGCACCGTTTCTCCATCAGATGTATCTCAGAGGTACACTTCTGCCTTAGAAAACATGGTCAAACCTTGTGAAACAATCCATCCAAGAGGAACCCAAATTAATGGGCCATTTTGCAGTGCTTGCTTGGTACAGAAAAATGCAAAATTGCTCCACAAAGTGAGATTAGTTCAAAGGGACCAAGTGCTGGCAGCCCCTGGGCGAGAGACTTCCAAGCTCGCTTTCGCCCCTTCTCCTACTGGAGTGTAAGTACATAGAAAGGTTTAAAATAAGTCTTCCTCAGTGTAGTAAATGCAGTTTCACTGAAGTCTTTCACCAAGTCTTCCTCTTACGATACTAAATGTTGTGCTTTCCCCATGCTCTCTTCTGTTCTTGTTGCTCTGCAAACATTGGAAATTTTTCATGTTAGCTGTCAGCAATTACTCTTTGGGTTGTAGTGCTTGTCACAAATACCCTTCTCTTACAGGAAGGGACAAACTGCCCTGCTTTACACAGTTCAGGTAAGTATGATATTTGGAGAGGATCCCAGCCTTGGGGGTTGTTCTTGAATTAAGGGAACTGATAATTTTTTTTCCATTTCCTTGTTAGCTGTGAGTATCCAGTACGAGAAGCTGATGGCTGAGCTTTCCAGGAATGGTGCCTTTGAGGTGCTTACATACAAACCAAGAGGACACATTTGTTTATCTCTTAAGGGGCTGCTTCTGCACAAGTATGACCAGGGTCCTTGCAATGCTGAGGAGAATTAACCTGACAAAAACTGAAGCCCCCACCTTTGAATAGCTTCTGGATGTATGTGCAGTGCGGGAGCAGCTTTTTTACACGTGTGGGGGGGGAAGAATTGAAGCATTCGGTATTTCCAAAATGTTCCAACCATACTGTCAGTGTTGCTTAGCAGCAGAGGGTTTAAAATAGCGGTATTACTCAACAGTGTGAGCCACATTTGCACATGGTAATGTTCTGTGTCCTGTATTGACTTGCTGCATTATAAAAGTGCTAAGTTAATGTAAGGAAAGTGAAGATAGCTCACCTCCTCCTCTCCTAACTTGAGGAACAAATGGCTGAACAGTGACGTGTCTTCCTTATGGTTTCAACAAGCAGAGGTCCAGCACAGGGATGCCAAGGTGTTTCGGTCCCCCAGGTGTGTGCATGCAGACCTCACTCGTATGCAAAGGCCTCTCACACCCCTGCTTGCCTCTGAGCAGGTATAGCTCTTGAGCCAGCACCCTGTGCTGGTGCCAGCTCGGGCTGTGCAGCATCAGCTGGCTTGGGGGGCCTGGCAAGGAACAGCAGGGACAAGAGCAAGTGTGAGTAACTCTCAGTGATCTCCCAGCACCCTAGCTTCTCAGTCCCTCCACTCAGTTCCCACCACTCATCTGCTTCCTGGGTGGTTTGGTCTTCTCAAGTGATGCTGAGAGTACCTAGGTGGAGGTATCACTTACCTGCTGTCTGTGGGAGTCCCAGCCTTTGCTGGAGTAAGTCACAGGACTTGCAGGAGTGCAGCTGTCAATTCCAGAAGAGTGGAATATTATAGTGACAAAGGCAATAGATCATGGTGGCCTAAGTGAAGAGTTTGACTCAGGTATCAAGGAGTTCACGAATTTTCTCCTCTACAGGATTAAACTAAGGGTGAATGGTGGTTAAGTTGTATGGTAGATACTGAAAAATATTATCGATTAATATAATAATTTTCTGTAATATTATAGATTACTATAATAATATGTGAAGATAAACAGCTCAGTGTATTCCATGTTTTGCCTGCTTTGAAGAGCTTCAACTATTGCTGTAGAGCCATAGAAATACTCCCTTAGCATTGCTAATGATTTTCTTAACAAATATGGCTACATATTATTGTGTCAAAATAGGGCCATATTTTAAAACCCAGAAGTGAATTAAAATAGCAACTGGATCTTTCTTTAGTGTTTCGTATGCTGTACCATGGAAATAAAATGTTTACCAGATGCAGATATTTAAATGCTGACCTTAAAATAAGGCAAATATGTTTCTTAAGCGGATCTCTATGTTTTTTTCAGTATTTAAAACCATGGCCTATTTCTTCAGTGAATGCTCATAAACAACCCATCTTAAATTGCACAGTTAGCTGTAAATTTAAATGATGTTCTATTTTATTTATGCTTTGCCTGAAGTGGACCATTTTATGACAGGCATTCCCTCACACACAGTATATGAACAGTGGAGGAGTATGGCCATTAAGTGTTAATCTAAGATTGGGAGTTGTGCATGTAAAATACTTCATTCAACCATTTGCAGTTTACAGGGCAGTGTTTCAAAAAGAAATGTGGTAGCGCTTGTGACAAATAGCACAGTGTAAGTTATGATGATTCATGTTAATTTAAAGTGTTGGCTTAAAGTTTTTGAGGAGGAGGGCTGAGCTCAGTCAACTGCTTTGGGTTGGGGATAGCAATGGATTTAATACTTCCATGATTTACCTGCCATTGCTTTATCACTGTAGAGACTAAAGATACAAGAGACAAGGCCACTGAAAAAATTGTCACTATTGCTTGGAAAGATGATGATTTTCCGTTGTTAAAAGAAAGCAAAACAGACATCCCATCTTAGTCAGAAAAAGGACACCTGATGTGCCAAGGGCTGAAGCATTTTTTTTCCCTGGAATGATTATGAAAGACATAAAGGTCATACAAGAGATCTCGAATTTCCCTGCACACATGCTTCGTACTTCAGAAAGCAGCGAGTCTCTCAAGATGTCAGTTGCTAAGAAAAGTATGCTTGTGTTTCCAATTAGGCAAGTGGGGCTTGTGAAACCATCTCTGCAACCTCCTGTAGCTTTCTTTCAAAGTTCCTGCCAGTGGAGGTGCATTCACAGGAGCCCAGCTTGCAAATTCTTCAGGTGCACAGGAGATGGTGCAAGTAATTTCTGCACTGCTGGCTTTTCACATTGGGGCCATATGTTACCCAGATGATGTCATTTGCAGACTGAGGATGTCGCTGTCCTGTGCTGCCTGGTTTGCCTGTGAGCTGGAAAAGCCTTTTAGAGAGTGCGATTCAAGGGTAGTGCTTAAGGATGCACTACAAAGAGGAAAGAGCTTTTTCAGCTGGGATCCCTGTCAGTGAATTGCTCTGAATAGATTCTTGGCTGGAGGAGAGGAAAACTGGGGGATTGGAAAGTGCTCAGTCCAGCTCAGTGGTGCATAGATATTATTTACCACTTCTGGTTAGCCCCTGAACAAATAATTTCTCCATACAGTGTACATGTACATACATGTGTGCTATAACCAGCCTTGAAATGTTTATCCTGTATTTCAGAAGTAACTTGTTCTTTTGATTTCTAGTAGCAGTGCTCATCTGTGACTTGTTTTCTGGATGGTTTCCAATGAACAAAAAATGTATTTAGTTGGAGGAAAGCAGCTGAATGAAAATTAGCTGTCCACATACATAACTGGCTGCCCTTACTGACACATAGAGATGAGCAGGATTTATTTTGTTTGTTGTGGATCAAAATCTTGCTAGAGCTTGAAGTTTTTCACAGGTTTGCAAAATTAGCTTTTAGTAGCCTTACAGGACTCATCTGGGCTTCAGCAGGGCTTGGGTTTGGCCCTTTGACAGTGTTGTTTCTATGTATGTGCTCAGTACAAGTGTTGTCTCAAGACTTGCGTGTTGCCTTAGATTACCAGTTTGTTTCCTCAGAGACCTGGTGACTCCATACAGGAGGAAGGATGGGATTCCAGTTCTTTCTACCACCTTCCTTAACTAGGTTGGTTTCCTTGTTCCTTTTTTGTGTCTGTGCGTGCTTAGGATCATGAATTTAAACCTCAAGCCAGTTGCTATGTAAAGGAGGAAAAAAGCTCCACGTTCAAACTGCTGCTGGCACAAGCCCAGGTTTGCCGTGAGTGTCTCGCATTAGGCTCTGAGGCCAGGCCAAGCAGAGAGATACATTTCCGGGTTCTCTTTGGCTTTAGAAACTAGTTTTACATCTGGAGACAATGCTTCCATGAAATGCTTATTCCCTTTGGGCAGAGGCAGATGTGGACCCTGCACACGGGCCATGTCCCAGCACCCGGATGTTTGTTACGCTCTGCTCAGCTGCTCGTCTGAGCTCCCGGTGCCCATGGGGGTTGCGGTGGCAGAGCTGGGGGAGCAGCATCCTCCTGCTTAGACATGGGGTGATGGGGGCTTCAGGACAGCCAGGTGGGCCTCTTCTTAGGGGGACCCAGGTAGGGACCTTTGTCTGCGTCTTCTACCCCTAGGCATATCCAGGTCGGTTTTTCTGGTCAATTAGACAAGTGTTGTAGTGAATGCAGAGGTATTTCCATTTGTGATTAAGCGTTGCATAAACTACACTGCTGAAGTGTACGCACGTGCCTGACTGAAGTGTCCACGTTCTGTTCTTGCGCTTTTGCACCTTGCCAATTCAGGATCTAAATCATGAAAAACAGAGCTCAGCTGCATGGTTATGACTTTACTTCCCTGAAGTTTGTTGCTTTCCCATGTTTCCCAGTTGCACTCTCTTTGCCAGCCATGCAGGTAGTCATCAGCTGTGGGGAGCTCTTACACGTCAACTCCTGTTTTGGGATGAGTTAGCCTTTTGCTCTTCCTGACTTTCCTTCTTGTTTTGAAGACAGTTTTTCTACCTAAATTTTTGTCCACAGCCAAATGAACAATGTGGTTGCATGTTTTTGTTTAAACCTAGGTCTTCTGCTTCCAAACACGGATTGGCTTTACTCTGTTTTTCTACCCTGGAGCAGCAGTTTCAAGTGGCTGAAAAGGAATTGAGCTCTAAGTGTTTCTTTCATTAGTGTGTGCTGTTGACATATAATTAAGGGGCAGGCCAGAACGTGGCAAGTAGTGACTTTATTTGTGTTCTGTGTCTGGCTGCCTGGTAGATGCTTATGTTTAAAGCATCCGTCTTGGTCTTCGTGGTTGAGGGAGAGCTTGGGATGTCGCTCTGGTGCAGCTTCTTCTCCAGGGTGAGTGTGCTCCTGACAGCACCTGTGCGCAAACTGGTATGGTTTGGTAGGAAAAGCTCAACCTGAGGCAGAGCTGGGATCAGCACTTAATTGCTCACTGAGGTGTGCTGTTCAGCATACCTCAGGCCCTGTTTCTTAACACAGGCCCTGTTTCTTAAGCCTGTGTTTTTCTTTTGGTGGGTAGAAGTCAATCAGACTAGAAATCAATTCAGGAGCTGGTACTTGCAGAACTCAAGCCAGGGCAAAGTCCTCTTAATATTGGGTGGATATCCTTGGGGTCTGTCTGCATATTTCCTGGTGGCCTTCCCTCTGCAGTTTAGATGTCTCGGAGCTGCCAACACTTAGTGGTGTGTACAGGCTGCAGGATGGGAGGGTGCAATGCGGTCCTAGATATCTCCTTGTTGCTTCCTGCCTCCTCCAGCCTATCTCTGTTGCTGTGGCAACTCGGAGCACCTACAGGCATGGAGCTGTTCTTGCCTATCCTTGTCTTCATGCTTCATAATCCTCATATTTCTGTGCTTCTCAGTTTATCACATGTTTTAGGATTTGGGGTTTCTTTTGACCAAGGCTAGAAACTGCTGAATTTTTAGGAGGGTGTTTGTCTAAAGGTGTCACAGATTACTTTTGGTCATGCTGTATGTTGTGTTGAGATTGTATTTGATTAAAATTCCTCAGGCTTCTTTTCTGAGTAAAGCAAAGCACGTGATCATGCAGTGTCCCAGTCACACAGTAACAAAGGACTCCATTGCAACATTTCATTAGAAGTCTGTGTATATCACAGTTGCTTCCATTTCCAATAAGAAACCCATGAACAACCCAAGGGAAAGTCAGATGTGCTGTCCAGCTATCTGCAGCTGTCTGGAAAGTGTTTTTGCAATCGCCATCCTCTGTTTTGTTAAATATTTTCTTGTGCTCTTTTCAATTATAAGACTTTTTATGAACTATTAAAAAAAATAAGAATGGTACAGAATCTATTTTGCTGTCACTTCCTTTAATGTAATAATCTCCCACTAATTAAGCTCTTTATCATGAGCAATTACTGTCATCTTATACAAACAATTGCCAAAAGGTTATCTTCCTCTAATAAGAGCACAGGAAATTGTGCTACAGATTACAGGCACTGTGGAGGTTTGCCAATAAATCTTCTACATAAAATATTTGTAGTCATTGTAATTGCATACTGTAGTTTTTGCTAGTGCAGAATCACATGCTTCCCTTGAGTTCATCGTGCCTAAGTCTTAGAGCTTTTATTGTGCTTGTGTGTTTAACATGTGCTTGCTTTTGCAGCCAGAAAGTAGATTTAAGTTTCAGAGGAAAGAAAATGGCAAATGTTTTGCTTGCCTCTGTTACTGTGCTACAAAGAGTAGTAACACAGATGCAGATACAGGCCAGTGGAGGGGAGACTCTCATGCCTGAAGAGCTGTGGCAATCCCTGTTGCCTGTAGAGAAGGTGCAGGCAAGAATGAGGGGCATCAAATCAGACTCATCAAAGTAGATTTGGTTTCATGGGGACTGCAGTGAAATTGTGGTGTTTCACCCTTCATTTTAGATGAAATGAATTTGTACAGCTTGTTCTTGCATCTCTTTCCTTCTGACTGGGCTTGTGGTTAATAATGACACAAGCTAGAGAGAATCTAATTTGGGCGAGTCCTCCTGTGCTACCACTGCACCTCTGACAATAAAGTGTGTGTGCTGAAGAAAAATGTATGGAAACTGTACAGGTCACTGTGAATACTTCATCCACCACTACCAGCCATCACCACTCCCAGTTGACTCATTCTTTGGTTAATTAGATTGTTCTAGCCAGGAGGCCTGCAAAATTAAACATTGAGTATTAGAATACAAACAAAGGGGGGTTTTTTTGTTTGTCTTATGGTCTTTTCACTAATGGAATGCCTTCTTGATAGTTAAGATAAACTGAGGTCTGTGGAATAGGATCATTAATTTGATGTTGACCCCAAAAGGTGTGGTTCAGAGACGTCTTTCAACTACTATCCCAGCTTTGCCAATTGTGCATCCATCTGTAGGAAAGGCCATTCATAACATTTAACCGTGTGATGTGCAGTGGTGGGGTGCACCTCTCACAGCAGGTCTGTTCTGCAGCTCATCTGTCCAACCCTCTGATCCTGTTGTCCATCACCCTAGCTCTTCCTCAGCTTTTCTTCATAAGTTATCTTTTGCTGGTGCAAATAGGACATCTTTAGGCGCTTACATGAATTAGGATCTTAGTAGGCAAACTGCATTCAGGAGTGTTGTCCATCCCTTGATCCAACTCATGTTCTTTAGTACATCAGGAGCTTTCTTCTCATTTATTTAAAACATCTTTTCACTTACTTAAAGCATAGCATTTGAAATTGCCTTAAGTAATCCAGTTCTAGTGCTTATCAAAACACAAAATTAAAATAAAAGCTAAATTTCAGGTTTACAGTATATTGCTTTATTATAAAAATAACATATTCCAGCCTCAGTTGCAGACTTTTGAGTCTGGTTCTTCAATGCCTCAGCAGGCCCCCGAATCTGCTATGCAACATGCAAAATGAAGCTACCAGTTACTCTGAAGCCAAAACTGGCCATTATAAAACCTCTGTAAGCTGACTGCTAGTCTCAGAGTTCATTATGAGGGAGGTCATTCTTCCTTACAGCAATGAATGTAGCTTTTGAGTACATTTTAAAAGTTTCATTTAATCACAATGCGGATGAATTGTTTCAGTTGTGATCGCCTGATGGGAAACTAACTTTCTTCTTCCTGGGAGAAAAAATACTGTGTTGATTCTTGCAGCAGCTTTTAGAACTACAGGATATGATTTTCTTGATTTTTTTTTTTTTGAAAGACTTGGAGATTTTGGCACTAACAAAGGAAGATTTTCCTTTCTTTTCTTTTTAATACAGAATAGTCAGTTTTCTTTTGAAATTGGTGAATATGGAATATGCAGAATAAGATCTTCAACAGGCCCTTTCTGTACATCTTCTCAAAGAGTTTTTTTCCCCCAAGATGTTTTCAGCTCCTCCATAAAAAATGTGTGATTGCAAAATGCTTTAAAGAGTATATCAGTTTCAGATTTGGCTGAAATAGTTTAAACAGGGGAAAGAAAACAAGTTTGTTGTTGGTTTTTTTGTTTGGTTTTTTTTGTTGTGGATAATCTTTCATGCCCTAATTAGAAGGGTTTGGAGAAGATGCCGGGCTCATCTTGGAGATACATAATATTAGGATGAAAAAACATGCCCTCAAGCCAGAACACAAGAATTGCCAGTGAGATCCAAGGAAATACTTTCTTTTCCCTGTGAGGGTGGTTAAGCATTTGAAGACATTGTCCAGGGAGGCTGAGAACATCCTTAGAGATACTCAATGCAGAACTGCACAAAGCCATGAGCAATCTGCTGTAGCTGACCCTGCTTTGGCCTGGGCATTGAACTGGAAACTACCAGAAATCCCTCCCAACCTAAATTATTCTGTGATATTAATCTTCATTGGTATGTGCAATATCTATGGTATTGGATGACTTTGCTGTTCTCTTACACAGTTGTATTTTCTTCACAATTGCTGACAACTGCAGAGAAATGGAGAGGGGATGGTCTTGGTAGAAGTGACAAGTCTCCAGCTGTTGGAACCCTGGGTTCTGAGAGTTTCAGCCTTTCCGTGCTGAGAGACAGTGATCCTCAGAAACACACTGTATTCGATCCAAAACCCTGGGGAAAGTTTCCTAAATTGTGTGATAACACTGAGGTTGTTGCTGTGTAATTAAAAGTTATGTCACTGGGTGAAATATTTAGAAATGTAGAAAATTAAGTTTAGAACATATAGGTAATAATAGGTTACAATATGGAGGATTTTGGGTGTGGATTTATGTCTTCTTTCTTCTCCTTCTTCTTGACAAATCTGAATGTTCTGTCATTGGGTCAAAAGTTCCTCACTGCAGAACATAAAAAGTTAGTAATTGGATTGTAAGTAAAAACATATCTCATAATTGGTTAGTTTAGACTTTAAAAAGCTTGGAAAATAAAAACTCATGGCCATTTTCCACCCTTCCAACAAAGAGGCACACTCTGTGTAGCTGTGTTACTGATAAGATGTAATAAACCACTAAGTCCGAACAAGAATCCTCGATCTCCTGCGTCTCAGTTCAAACTCTGAGTAAAAGAACAGGAGATGTAAAGACAAAGAAGAAAAAGCGATATCCAGCAGCAGATAGTTGGTGTGCAGCTTGAGTCAGAAGTCCAGAGCAGCAGGCTGCTGCTCGTTCAGGATATTATCCTGCAGCCATGGATCGATGGGGAGGGTGTGTACCATACTCCTTGGCCACTCTGAGGACTGTCATGCTGTAACTATCTCTGAACAGGTATGCCCAGCCTCGATTTTCATTATGTGCATAAAAATGTGTTGGTGAACAGAAATGGTAAGTTTAAACTACTGTATAGCTTTACTTTCCCTCATATAGACCCTTTGCCATGGCCAATGTAGAAGAATCCTGTCTCATACCACTAGTTCCTGTATGCTGGGAAAAACAAATAGCAGCGCTTTCTAACACGTGTCTTCTCCCAGCAAAACTCCAGGACTTTTTCCAAGTAAGCATGTGCTCCAAAACATGTTTAAATGTTGTATTTTCACATGACTTAAACTAAACACTTAAAGTATCAAGGATATTCAGTTTTAATCCTCTGTAATCTCTTTGATTACTCTGTGGTTGTTGGAAAGGCTATTGATTGCCTGTTGCTGGAGAGATTCAAGATGATCAAAAAGGCATGGTATTATGTATTACTTCCCAGCCCAATAGATCAGAAAGGGAAAATTCCTTGGCATTAACTACATTTAAATATTTCAGCAGAAAATCATTATGGTTTCCAGAAAATGTTGTACTCTCTATTCTACGTTTCCTTTCTTGCTATTCGGAAGTAATTCATTAATTCAGGTTATCTTAGTTTTTAACACAAAGATGTGTCAGTGCTATCCCGTTGCAGGTCCATAGAAATTCTGAGCCATAAACATCAAAGAAATTCTGTATCAGTGAGGTGTGTGGTCTAGGCTGGAAGGAGATAGGTAAGACAATTTAATTTCTGGTTGTATTCTTCATATTGGTGTCGTTAATGCTTATTTTCTAAGGTGTCTGGTGGTGAGGAGTACAGACCTCAGGAAGCACTAGACAGTGTTCATGAAAGACAAAGTGTTTTATTTTCAGATAGATCTGAAGAATTTATTTTTTTTCTGAAAACTCAGTCAAATAGTGTTGAGGTATATCTTCTACACTGTACAAAGTTGCAGAAGCCATTTGAAACTGTCACACTGCGGAGCTGAGATGAAAGTCTTTGTGGCTGTTAGCTGTGATTCAAAAAGAAATCCCTGGATTTTTTTTGTCTCTCCCACCACCCTTAGAAGTGCTAATTCCTTTAATATTAGCTGTCCCTACCCCTACCCAAGCGTAGTCCAACCAGTCTAGTTAAGGGTGACTGTTACATTCTTATTAACCAATAAGGAAAAAGAATACATAAGAAAATTTTGGTCACACCATTTAAACAGTAAAGAAATGCTGTAGTGAATTAATTATACATGACATAAAATGTCTTAATAAAAATCCAGTGGGCTCCAAGAAGTTGTTGAAGTGGAGGAATCTGTGCATGGATAGAAGAGAAAGATAATCTGTTTTTTAATTAATTTAACCAGCTGTAGGTGATGAAGATAAAGTATTGATATAGTTGCAAAAGAGACTGCATCTAGAAACCCAATGTAGGTCACAATCCAAGAAAGGAATGAATTGCAGTTTGAGGCCTGTATAGTCTGTGATGGATACTGCAACATGAGCTCTTGTAGGGCACTCGAGGAAGGGACGCAGCTGATTCCCAGTTACAGGAGTGATGAAGATTCAGCACTGTGTGAAAGGGTTTGATTTACACGAGTTGCAAGGAGAGCAGTAACTGTAGAAAAGCTGTGAGGGAGTGAGGTTTTGCTATGATCCAAGAGCAGGTCAGTCTCTGTGTGGGGGAATATTTCTACCAGTGGACAGAGTTTGGATTCATAAGGCAGTGGCATAACAATTTCCAGAGTCTGGAAGCTGGAACACAAAATGCATGCTACTAATAAGTAATACTCTTTATTAGGCTGATGATTCATCTGTGAAAGATCTAAGCCATAGATTTAATAGGTTCCTCATCTGGCCAAGGCTTTCAAGATACCAGATTAGCTGTCTTTCTCCAGAAGAAATGTCATAGCCTTGTAGGAAAAGTAGAAGACAGTGAGATGACGGAGGACTCACTGGATGAAGTCTTGTGGGCTATAATAATCTGGAAGCTTTGTGCTCTGGAATAAGTCCGTCAGGAACTGGAGTGAGGCCATCAGGTTTTTTTCAGATAGGGTGCTGAACAGCTGCCAGATAACATAAAGAATGTGTCCTGCGTTGCCAGAATTTCTAAGTGATTTTGGCAGTGGAAGGAAATGTGGGCTTGCTTCATAGTCTTTTCACCACAGGAAGGGATGATGCACATTATCTGTTCTAGCACAGCATTTGTTTGGGAACCAGAGGAAACAAAAGAAAATACAGGACAAAAATCCAGATCAGTGCCCTGTGGAGATGGTAAGACCAGATCTTGGGGGCTTTTATGTGCAGTTAAGTTTCACTCTTCAGATAACTTTTAGAAGCAGCTCACTAAATCATATAGTACTTTCTGCTGACAGTTCTGACTTGTTTGAAGCTGTTATACAGCACTGTTTGAGAGTAGCTTCTGCTGGACTCACCAAGGATAGAGATGGGAAATTTGTCTGCTTTTACATTCCTTTTGTCCAGCCAGCCTTTCCTCTCTTTGCTTAGATTGTGCCAGTTTGGGGCAGGCTAGTGCCCTTTCACAAGTGTCAGGTGTGAATGTTATGCTTTACACCCAAATGGATGCTGATCTTCTGCTGATTTAAGTGTCCACTTTTCTCAAACCCAGCCTCCTGGGGGCTTTATTCCCTTCATGGCAGGTTCACATGGTTTGAGCTGCAAAATGTAGACCATGGAAATACTGAGAGGGAAACTGAAATCTCTGATACTCCAAATATTTTCATTTTCTTCATGACTCTGCAGTACCATTTAAGCATGTGTCCTGTAGGGTTAGGAAGTAGTACCAGACTCAGTCTAGCTGGGTGGGTCTTTATGTGGTACGTATTACCTCCGGTTAAATTCCAGTAAGAAAGTCACCTTGGTCTTTTCCCCCTACCTGTCTTGTGACACCCTGGCCTGTTATAGCACTGCATTACCAGGTGTTGGGCTGGTTTAGTGGTTTGTCTCCTGCCTAGTAGGACAGACTGAGGTCTCCAGGTGCCAAATCTTTCTCTAGAGCCTTCCATGTGAGTATCAGCTATGTTCAGTGATTCTTCATTACCAGCTTCTTGTCATCACTCTTCTCAACTTCCTTATGAGAAAGGGGTAGAGATGGCAAAGACATCAAACAAACCTGGAATTCCTCAGTTTGTAGAAATAGTTATGCAGTCTTTGGACATAAAAGAGGTAACAGTAAGGAACCCTAGATTGTACAAAGACCACCGAGTGCTGTCTTGCTCCTGGTTGTTGAGGTGCCTCATCTGGAGAGAGGCATGAGGAAGATACTGGTGCTTGTCAACAGTGATAATTGTCAGCCATTCCCAACTTCACAAGCTGATAGTGAAGAATTACATTAAATTAATGACTGCTAAGTAAATTCTAATCAATTGGAAATCAGGAATTGAGAAAGGATGAATATACTAGATAAGCACAGCATTATTTGTATAGCATAGATGTTTAAAATATAACTTTTCTGCTAGTACTGAGAATCTGCTGGAAGTCAGTCTTAAAACATAATCCATTGTAATGAAACACAGAAGAGAAGTTATGATTAATTTTCTATCATAATAATCATAGTTATATATAATTTGTGACTGTTCAGCTCTGTGAGAGACTTGTATCTCTAGGAAAAAAAATCCAAGAAAGCCACCAAGGTTCACATGAAAGTGGGGATCAATGCACTTTCAAGTACGTTTATTTGCTCAGCCAAAAATAAACATGTGCAAACGTTATAGGGTTCAAGGGGAAACCAGTGAACCAGCTAACTTCCAAAAGCAAGATCTTACTGCCTATCTGTTTCCACAGAAAAGCACCTCTATCTATCACCATATTTTGAAGGGCCACTATTATTGGGTACTTTGTTCTGTAACTGGTATATAATCAAGAACTACTAAGAGAAATTAAAAAATTCTTTTACAGTACTTCAGGAGTAGTTGAGTACCATTAAAGACAAATCATTCAACTGGATGCTATCCCTCAAATGCTTTTTCTTTTGTTGTTAAATCCTCACTTCTTTCTGTGAGGTACCTGCTTTGCTTTGCTGAAGACTCCTCACATTTCACACAGAAGGTCCTCTCCCCCATTAGCTCCAGGCCGTGCCTGTAGGTCAGGTCTCTCTCCTCATAAACCAGCAGTTTGCACTTCATATGTTATTGGGAAGTTCTTACAAACTTCTTGAATTTGCTATGCTTTTCTGCAAACAATGCTGCATTGCAAACTCCTGCACGGTGCTGTGTGTGATGAAAGAAGAGAGCACAGCTCAAAGTTCTCCTTCTTTAGGCCATCATGTACTCTGGTTACTTCTGAGTAGCATCCCTGTCTGGGTCTGTGTATGTGCCTGGTGTTGTTTTGTGCTGCTGTGTGAGAGAATGAAGCAATGCGGCAAAATCTGAACAAAAATTTACCACCTTTTACCAAAAATGTATTTTTCATACCAACTTTCCTGAGTCTTCAGCCCTAATTAATCCTCTTTCTTGATTATTCCCTTAAAAATGAGTGAAGTGCACCAATTCACAAAGTCTACTTAAGTACATAGATCCATGAGGCGTATCTGCATATAGGATCATTGCTTCCATGCACTTTCCCATGAGTTTTGTGACTAGCTCTCTGAGCCTGGCAGCAGGACTGAATTACTGGCATTGTAATGCCTTGCTGAGCTGTGATGGTGCTTTTGGAGAATATCTTGGGTATCACATGCTAGAGGGGATATCTTGGGTATCACATGCTACTACTTGTAGTGGGAAATAGGGAGGGTGAGAAGAAACCCTCTGGCAAGTTCAGCTGTGTTTACACTGCTTAACCTGCATTTGTAATAAACAGATATTTACCTGGTCACAGGCAAAATTGTTGCTTCTCCTCGTCAGATGAGTCAATTCACAAAGAGACAAAGTTCCATGGCATTCCTGCCAGAGGACAGATTTTTGTATCAGATACATTGAACAGGCTGAAATTATATCTAATTAATGACTGTGTAAGCTGGCCTTGTGCTAGAAGGCCATATGTTCATTTGTGTAGACATGATGAAGACAGGCAAACAGCATCTTCAGAGATTACAGATCTGCCCCAGAGCTGCTTACTCACTGCAAAGCACTTGATGAGGAAGGCAGTGCTGATGCCAACCACCTGAAGTAGCACTGATGCTCACTGATTGTACATGCACAGATATAATATTATGTAAATGTTCATGGCACATTGCTGCCTGCAGTCTTTTGTCACTATGGGATAGGATCATCAGCATGTTAATTGGTTGGCTTTACCTCATCTGTAGAAGGGCTGGGTTGTGGCATGAATGTTCAGATACTCAGGGCAACCTGTGTGTGGGCGCTAGCATGGCAGATAGTGTACAAATGTTTGTTTTCAAAGAGACAAGGGAAGCAGGCACGAGAGTGGGAATGGCTCACCTATGTGGAGTTACAGCTGAGAAATTTTCTCCAGCCTGTGGGAGCAA
This sequence comes from Corvus cornix cornix, assembly GCF_000738735.6. Classification (NCBI taxonomy): domain Eukaryota; kingdom Metazoa; phylum Chordata; class Aves; order Passeriformes; family Corvidae; genus Corvus; species Corvus cornix. The sequence continues at coordinate 100,183,655 of NC_046332.1, read as the reverse complement.
AGTGTCTTTCATCATCAGGTCCACTAGTCCTGAAGATGTGTGCCATAGCTAGCAGGAATGTGTGTGTGCATGTACCTCTGTTAAGTATATTTCTAGCCAATGAGGGAAGGGAAAGTGTGTTCTAAAGGTGGACAAATAGTACTTCAGTGTAAAATCCCTCCTGGAAATCTCTCTCAGCCTTTGAGAAGGTACTGAGAGTGATTTTTAGTTGTTTTTCTTTTCTGGTTAAGGACTTTGATATCAACAATATTTCAAGGAGTGAGTAGGAGACTTTGGGAAGGGCCAGAGGAGAGACAATAGTTTTGCTGTGATCCGTTTTTCTAAGATGAATAGTGACCATTTACCTTTCACCAGAGTTGTGTTGTCTCAGTGGGGAGATGATGACTTGGATTGCATAGGCAGAGTCTGGAAAAATTCTATTGAGCTAGAAGAGAGAGGCATTTCTTTGTCCTTGAGGTGTTTGTCCTCTGGGATAAAGGATAAGTCAAACAGGCTAATTTTGGAAAACTAAGAAGTCATATCATTTTTCCCTGGTATTTTTGCCATTTCTGACATCTCTGTCTTTCTGATACCATTTTTCTTCTGACTCTTACTCTGCCAGAGACCAGCATTCTGGGTGGATGGCTTTCAGTGCGCTTCTGCCTGCAAAGAAGAAACATTAGCCAGGAGTCAGAGAAGGGATATTGTTCAGCTTTGTGGCTGCATATATCCTCACTGTCTCCAAACAGGAGCCCTTAAATCCCCCAAAAGTGAGGATTTGCGTTAGAAGATGGGAAGGTTTATAGTTACTTGGCAGTGATCTTGAACCACTTTTCAATCTGTCTGTACACCATCAGTGGGCAAGTGGGCTTTTCTGATCAATTGAAGAAGAAATTTGAGAGATTTTAGTTGTCTCAGTATTTCTGTGGGTTTAGATCTTAATTATCCTTTTGTGCCATTCTGCTGAAGCGTGTTTGTTAATCACTCCAGAGTACTTTAGCTTCTTTCAATATATTGAATTCCACTTGGATGCTTTTAAAAGTGTTTGCGCAGCATATGCCTTTCTTAGGAGTATGGGAAATATCCACAGTCTGAAACAAAAGTGCAGTGTTCCAAACTCAACATCCATGTTGTTATCCCATAAATTAGTACACACTGTGCTGTTACGTAAGTTTGCCTTGTGTCAGAATAATAAAAGCTGAGTGTTCTAAAAGGCTGATAAGCCTGCCATGAAGAATTACCTTGTTCAAATTCTTCTGCCTTAAAGTAACACCTGTTGCTTTACTGACATGCTGGTAGTATAGTGTGTCTTGAGAACTAGCTTAAAAAAAGAAAAAAAGAAAAAGGCAATTTTTCAGGCCGTTCAGGTCTGAGCTTTGGCAGCCTTGAATTTAGTATTGTCTCAGAGCCACTCTTAAACAAAAGGACTTCAAGAAAGCACAGCTGTTCTGTATTTTTGGATATTAAAAATGGACAAAGTCACTTTTCAGTAATACTGCCATAGCCTCGAGGACTGAATGCAAAAAACAAGTGCTCCTTCTGTTGGCAGGTGGGAAGTTCAATCCCTTAAAATGCAAAATAAAAAATAATAAAATAGATGGTTGTGCACATTCTGAGGGTAGCCTGCAATGAGGGTGAAGGGACAAGTACCCCACAGCTGCCAGAGAAAATCACTGCTGGCAGTGTGTGCACATAAAGTGACAGCGCGCTTCCAGCAGCCCTTAAACAAGTGGCGGGGGGGAGAGGGGAAGTTCACCCCTGCTACCACAGTTCTGCACAATGATCGCCTTTCTGGGTGCCGGGGTCACAGCTGCTGTCTGGAGATTACGTACAGAAGCACTCTTCTTCTTGGGAGAATGAGGTTTCCTGGAGGATTAAGCACAGGCTGAAAGCAGGAGGAGTTATTCAGGAGGGAGACAAAGACTGTGAGCCCAGGGCTGTGACAGGCGACAGGGGCGGAAGACTGTGAGCAAGAACAGCACTGCTGGGGGTTGCTGCTTGGATGGGAGAGTCTCCAGCTGGGGATCCTGAAGTGGTCCAGTTGTGGGGTGAAACCCACTGAGCGTTTGGTATGACCTTGCCTTCTGGCAGGACTCGGAGTGCTGCTTTCCCACTCACGTGGGAAGTGGATGGAGTCTGAAGGGTTCTGCCACCTCCTGCATCTGAACTAAAGCCATTTCTTTGCTCTTAATCTCAAGCCCCGTTTAGTATTCAGAAATAGTGATCAATGCAGTAATATGAACCCCCATGTAAAGGTACATATACACTCCCCATCTGCTCAGAAAGTGATGCTTTTTGCATTTTTTTCCGGCCACTGACATGTTTCACCATGCCTTCTGAGCCTGCTGCTTTAGTGCTTCCTTCTTCCCTCTTCCTTTTTAGCTTTTTTTTCTTTTTTGTCTCCTTTTTTCTCTCTTATCCTGCTATTTCACCTCTTGGGTACACACATTCCCAGGCAAGTATCCAGAATATCCTTCACCCACGTATCATGTGCCAGCACCTCTGTTTTGTGTAGGAAGGTCTTCTATATTTGAAGCCAGGGCCATCTGTCTCAATGCTGAAAAAAAACCCTAGGTTTCTTGCAGTTTTCTGCAAGGGCAATGGCCACAGTTCTTCTGCATAACTTTAAAAGGAAAAATGCAACCTATTCTATAATAATAATATTTGAAACTTCTATCCTATTTATCAGCTCTAAAGTTAAGTCTTATTTCACCTACTGGATCAAATTTCCCACAGATCCCATATGCCGGCAACTTCTTTTTAGTGGCCTCAGAATCCACTAGTGCTTTTTATAATCTGAAACAAATGAGTGCTGCACATAATGTAGGAAAGGAGAGGTGGAGGCAGAGGAGGCTGACAATGCATGCATTCAAACGATGTGAAAGTGCAAGTGGGAAAAATATGACTGTGTTGGTAGAACTTGTCAGAGGGGGTTTCAGGCAGATCATGTATTAGCAGATTATAGCTATTTCTAAAGCAAAAGAATGAAACTTCTTAAAAGGAGCAGAATTCCAGAAGGATGCTAATGAGTAAGTATTGGGTACCAGTGTTTAAATGTAATGTCATAGCTGCTAGTTACTGTCCCTGCTGTATAGGTATTTCCTAAGTGCAGTGTGAGTCTTAACCAAATTACATTTAAAACTCCATTTCCACTTGCTCTGTAAAATCCTCTCTAAAAAGGAGCATTGTCAAATAAATTGGTAAGAATTAAAATACTGCTGTTGCAGCTGAAAATTGTTCATGCTTTTTATGTCGCATTTAGGCACAAACATAAATAAACAGGAAATCATACAAAAACTATTGAGAGGAGAAACTCAGTGTGAGGTAGAAATGTAGCCTGTGCTACTCAATTCTGGCCCTGGTTGATATGTTGTTAAGAGCAAAATGCTGAAGAGTGCTCCCTTGCAAGGAGGAACTGAAGCAACTGTGATTTTTTGATTTTTTTTTTTTTTTTTTTTTTTTTTTTTTTTTTTTTTTTGAGTCACAGGTCTTGTGAAGAGTACTGATGACTGCCCACATCTGGTGAATTGGATTAGAATCTAATTAGCATGCAGAGTTTAGAAAACTTTTATAAAGTTTCAAAAATAATGTGAAAGAAAGAAATAGCTTAGCTAAAAATTCAGAGAAGAATTACTGACATGTTCCTCTGAGGATAACTTGAAAGTAGCTTTCCTACTCCTTGAAGATGTGGCTCATATGAATGGTAACCTATTTTATTTGTTAACATTTTCTGTTCAGATAATTTGTTAAGTTTAAAGATATCTGTGGTATCTAATTGACCCCTGTAGCTAAGAGTCCGTCTGGAAATGCAGGCACATACTGTGAAAGATCAATAACGTGATTTTAGAGTTTGTGGAAGTAATTTTTGTGGCCTAGTTTATGCATCAAAAAGGGTAATACACCTGTTCTACATTCGTGAAGTACCTTAGCAAACACAAAGTTTATATACTTAGTTTTTCAACACTGTGTTGTGTGCATGTTTCCAAGCAAAAACATGCTTTCCCCTTTAATCTCATTCACTTACATATACATCAACTATTCCGTATAACAAAGTGGTTAAATTCAGGCTGAAATGTGGTCCAAAGGAGAAATGGAGGCAGAAACTCCTTCTGTAACTCTTACTGTAGAGGAGTAGAAATTCTTTCCCTGTGTCTCTAAACTTAGGGCTTACATGAGCACTGAGAAGCATTATTTTTGAAAAGAAAACGGTGATTTGTGAGATAGAAATGACAAATATTTGAAGATGTAAATGGCTGATTTTTAGTCTTCCTTCTCCATTGCAGTTCTGAGTATCTGCTGAGCTTTAGGTGTGCAATCTCTTTTTTTCTGTGGGACTGCACAGGGCTAATTTACAGAGCATATCCATAACAGTGCTTAAACTTGCAGGGGTGGAAAGTAGAGCCCACTCTGTATTGGTAGTATGTATTTTGTGTCCTGAAGGAAAAATCTTAGACAATATTTATGAGAACGGATCAGCAGAACACTGTCAGATGATTCAAACTGTGGAAAAATTACATTTCACTTCTGTAGAGCATCCCACATGCTTAGTTGGGATATATTTTTTTATATATATATATACACACACACATATATATAAATTTTTTTCTCTTTGATCTATTTAGAAGAGAGATGAAATTCTGTCAACATCTGTGGTGATGTTACATTGCAGATAGAGCATAGGTAGAAAGAAAGGAGGAGCGTGTCTTTTGGGGAGAAAAGTGTTTGTAAGTATCCAGGCCTGTGAGTGTTTCTGGGCTTCTTAGCTTCAGTGGTACAATTCTGTGAGGAAGCCTCTCTGTAGCAGAACACAGGTTATTTCTCCCCAGTTTGGGATCAGCTTGTACAGCATGTCTGGGACCATGAAGGATCCCTGTGGGAAACTTCAGGGCTGTAGAATCATGGACTCTGTCCAGGCAGTGCACTCCAACTAGGATGCATAGGATGACGTGGGGGAAGCATTTACTTCTCCTCTCACCCTGCTCTATGCCTACTTGCATCACGCTCCTGATCTTGGTCATGATGTAGCTGGTGGCCCAGATCTTCAGTATTTGGCATTCTCTGCTTTCCAACCTTGATCTGAAAGGAATTTTCTGTTTTCTGAATCCTGATCCTCTCTCCAAGGGAAACCTTGAAAGCCATGGTACTTTTTTCTTTAACATCTGTGTGTCTGAATGAGTTCTGGGACTCTTGCATTTGGAGCAGAAAATTTAGACTAGCAAATTTCTACCATTCCCTGAGAAGTCTGAAAATCAGCTCTGCCTTGATACCTGCAGCAAGAATCCCCAAGTCAGGGCAGTGTTTAGAAAGTAGCAAAAATAGTAATGATCCTCGAAATCAGTTTTGTTAGACTGAGTTAAAAGGACAGGAAAGGAAATGTGTGGAGCTTGTCCTGCTTCATAGCACATCAATCTCTTGTGTGAGTGCCAATAGTTTTGGGGTTTGTTTTTTTTTTTTTTTTCATGAGATTAATATAGAAGGCCAGAAACTATTTCTGCCTACAGGAGCAGGCATAGTATATCCTGAGCATTCTCTGTATCTTCCTCTTCTCACTGAATGCTGAAGCGTGAAGCATATTCTGAGATGTTTCTATGCTGTGCACTTGCACAGCAGAAAACAGCAGTAGGTGGGATATTGGAAAAGTTAATAGCACTTACTCACTGTGGAGCTGAGAAGGTAGTTTTGTTTCAGTAAGATAGTGACTCATGATGCCAAAATAAATGTGATGAGGATGGTTTATTTTAGCTTAGATATCATACCTACCTGTTGCGGTCTGAGATAAAGCAAGTGAACCCTCAGTAAGCAGACCGTCAGAGTTCAATACCCTGTAGTGATCCAAGTTGTAAAAGCCTGCCTCATCACATGAGAACACAGAGCGCTCTTTTTGGGGCTCTCTGAAAGGAAGAGTGGTGTCTTTGTTGGCAGGGTGCTGCCCTGTGCCAGAACACCACAGCGGATGGCGGCATGTGCTCTGTATTCATCCTTGGTCTGAATCCAGTGAATCTGAAGAATAAATGAAATTTGAGAATATTTCCTCGATTGGTAAGTGCTGTGATCGTGTCCCTTTGAGTGTCAGCAATGTGAAAGGCATTGGTTTACCCTGGTCTGAGTTTTTTCACTTCCTTTCTTCTTCACACCCCAAGATGCTGAAGAGAAATTGTGGAGGGGAGACATAGTATTTCTAAATAAGTGGAGGGCTTTTTTTCTCAGCTTTCTCTTTCCTTGATTTAAATTCAAAGTTATGACACTGTTTTACCTGAAGTTTCTTTTGATAGACATTCATCCCTAAGTAGCATAAAATCTCATTGCTGAGTTTACTGGACCTTTCTAGTGGTCAGATCTCTTACCACCTGTTGTGGGTTGACCCTGGCTAGACATTAGGTGCCCTCCTCAGCTGTGTAATGCAGAGAAAATGTAGCAAAAGTCTCATGGGTTGAGATAAGGAGAATTCTATGTGAATGGAGCTGAGATCTATTTTATTTTGTTTTCTGTTGTGGGATTTTATTCCAAAGGAGTCATCTCAGAAGGAGCACTTACAAAGTGAAGTTCTCATTCCAGTGTGAGTGAGAAAAACAGTCTCCATTTTGGTCTTTAATTCCTCTTTTCTCCTGCCTAGACTGCTTTGTTACTCTCACCCATCTGTTAATGACCTAATGAAGGCCTCTGAAGGGCCTCTTAAGTCCCTTCTCTTTTGCTTTGACATTAGACCTTCCTGTGCTAACATGTGGCAGCCTTGTCTACTACTTTGGTACCAAGTTGTGAAATGCCTCAGAGCATGGGAAAACACATGTCCAGCCCAGCCTTTAAAGGCAATGTTCATGTGGTGGTGGAGAAATACTGCCAAATAATGTGTAGTCCTCTCCAGCCGGATTCCTTTGTGCCCCTGAACAAACACACTAAAAGTGAACCTGTGGCTACTGGAAACTATGAAAAAGCTTTCCTGGGAGTCAAGTTGGCAGAGCTGGTGCATCAGAGAAGAGTGTGAGTCACTAGGGGTCAGACCCTCGGTCTGTAGATGCTCAGTGTTGCAGAGGACCTTGTGGTGAGAAGGGAGGGTCCCTGCCGGAGGGAGGAGGATGTCTACAGTCAGACCTCAGTCGCTGCTGCGCAGTTGCCATATGGACACTGTACTGTGCCAGGGCTGGGAGCTCTGTCATTGTGGTGGAAGTCAGTGAGTGAAATGCCTCTCCTGCCAGGTTGTGCAGATCTGCAGGGGCTGGCACTCTGCGGGAGGGAGCGCGGTGCTGCGTGGGCCGCTTGGCATGTGGCAGGGTGGAAGTGGATGGCTGAGAGCAAAGTGCTCGTGCAGTGTTGAGTATCTTGAGCATTGCTGCAAAAGAAATCAAGGAGCAGTAATGGATCCTCATCCTCAGGAAAATTTTCTCAAACAGAACAGAAGAGTCTGAACAAAGCAGACATTTCTCCTACAAGACTCCTTCTGCAGGCTGCAACCCAGGCTTTTTTCTGAAGAGCTTTTATATCCACCTCACTTGCAAGCTGCCTGCCTGGGATCTCATTGGCATTCTGCTTTTCTGCTGTAATCTCATGTTGTTAAGGAGTGTGATTTTTGTTCTTAGCTGTGCCGCATATAGAAGATTACATAAATACTGTGGAAATTTTGGGAGAGGGAAGAAGAAGAAAAAGAAGAAGAAGAACCAAACCCAAACCACCAAATCCTTCCTCTAAGAAGCATTTTGACTTTGTAATCTTATGCCTTCCTCTCAGAGAAAATTCTGTTTAATGTAGGAGGAAGGCAGACATGCCTCTTTACCAAGAAAGCCATAAACTGGCTCCCTAATGGTCCAACTGTGTTAATGAGCAATTATAGACAAACACACTGAGCTGAGGTAGATTTTTTCTCCTGGCAGCTGTTGCCCAAAGATGTTTTGATGCACGAGTGCTTTTTCCTCCTCTTCTGTCTGTGTTGAACTAATTTCCATCTCCTTCCTCTTGCCCTCTTTTTCTGGGCAAATAGAAATTCACTTTCTAGGTTGAAGCCACTTCATAAAGGTTGTACTTCTGAGGTTCAGCTCTCCTGTTAAACCAAAGGATAATTCCAGGATGGGGGAAAGGCTTTTTTTTTTTTTTTTTTGCTTCTCCTTACAGCACAGTGGTTCCGTTTCTCATTTTCAAAACTGGTATTTTCAACAGTGTGCCCGGGGTACAGGGGTAAAACTGAGCTGAATACAGGACCCTTTCTACTGGGTTACTGTGAATGTGTTCGAGTTCGGAAATCCTCGATGACAGGGTCGTGCAAGTGTTGACGGCAGCCACACAAGCTCTCTGGGGGGTGGACCCTGAGCTGCACTTCAGTGGAAGCAGTGCACAGACACCGTGTTGCTCTTTGCAGTATCAAAAGATTGTCTTTTTCTTCTAAAGTCTGAAACCGATCAAATAATAAGATTTTATCAGTCGTGCTTCCTTCTTTACAGAAAGAGTGAAAATTTGTTAAATATGCTTGCAACTCGGGAGAGAGAGGGGGAATAAAACTTCAAACAGCGATGCTAAAAACAGCCTGGGCTGCTTTTGTTTGGACTTGCAAAACGCAGCAGCTTAATGCCTCCATTGTATGCAGGGGGAAATATGCTAATTCAAAGCACATTTCCCATCAGAAGCCCTTTCAGGCCTGTCATCGCTGAGATATGAAGGATGATAAAAGCGGGAGCAGGGGGAGGCCCGTGCTCTGGGAGCGCGGCTCCGGGCATTGTGCGCGGGGAGCGGCGCTGAATGGGGCTGACGAGCCCGGTCACCCGTGAAGGCCCGGGCCGGGCGGGTTCCCAGGGGCGCCGGCTGCCCTGGCCCCTGGGACCCCCCATCCCCCCCAGCCGGGGTCCTGGGGCGCTCCCCGGCAGCCACCGCGACGGGGCGGAGGGGCTGCTGCTGCCAGGGTGTGCGAGCTCCGGCCACCATCACCCATCCCGCAGCCCTGCAGCCCGGGGGTTCTCTCTGTGCAACACGGGCAGCTACTTTCTGTTCCCTAGAAGTGCAGTTTAAGCTGAAATAACAGATTTTCCGTGACAAGGCCTCCATCGCTTCTTTTCCAAGCTGCTGATGCGTGCAGGGCAGTGGTGCTCACTGGCGGCGCCGCGCTGAGCTCCCTCTGTGAAGAGTCGCCTTCAGCTCGGGAAATGGGGGATGCTGCAACTGGCGTGACTTTTTTTCTTCTCAGTTATGCAACAGAAGGGAGTCTGTGAAATACTACTTAGTCTGTTGCCATATCTATATGATTGTATTTGAGGTTCAAATAAATACATTCATCAGTGTTTAGTATATATTAAAAATCTCTAAACACTAGAACACTAGTTGTTAAATACTGACTGATTTTTTTTCCTTCTCTCTTAAAGTTGTGAAAAGGTCTTTAAATGATGGGGTTTGTCTCAGGACCCTGTTGGTCCAGAACTAGGGAGATACTCAGGAATACATTTTCTGTTTTCCTTTAAACATGTGTAAGTGTTGTTTTATTGTAGAGAATTTGGGATTGAGTGAACTTGATGATCTGATAACGTTGCTATGATATTTGCTTGGAAACAGTTTGAAATGGCAGTGAAAATTTAGTTATAGTTGTTTGTTTGGCTCTATAAATCTGCAGTGTACTAATGGCAAATTAAACTAAGAAAATGGGCTTTTGATTGCTTTTGCAATCTGGTCGTGTTCTGTCTGCAGTAGAAGTATCTGCTACACTCAAACACACAATTAGTTTCTGAGGACCATGGCTGGAATTAAGCATTTATAAGTACTTTTAAAGCTGTGGCTGGTCTTCAGTTTCTTCCCTGTACTAATAAACTTGTGAACAGGCAAGTTGGGCTGGGTGATTTTGGCTGGGCATGGCTTGGTCTTTTTCTGCAGCCTGTGGGCAAGTCTCTGAGCTGCAATGAGAGGAGCTCTGTCGCATGTTGAGCAACATGCCTCTGGTCACCTTCAGGACAGTGAGCATACACTTGATGTAGTAAAGTTTTTTTCCACTCAGAGTTCTTCTTACAGACCGAAGAAAGAACCTTAGCCAGAGCCTTGGGTGTTGTTTCTGCCTTGTGCTTTTCTCATTGTTTTAATTGTAGGGTTTGTTTTAATATATCCATCCCTTCTCCCTTTCTTAACTCCTTTCTTTTCCTCTCCAAATGGTGCAGAAAGGTGGAACAGATAACTACTTCAGGAATCAGTAGTAGTGATATATATATGGAAGAGGTGTCTGTAGTACTACTGAAATAAAAAATGCCTGGGGCATTTTCAATAACGAATGTCAGGGTCTCCAGAGGAAACACATAATGAGAATGCTTAGTGTTTACACTTGGGAAGCTCTGAGTGCAAGAGAAATGGTTACAAATGTGCTGAAAACCAGAGCAGAAATAAAATGGGATGGGAATGATACGAGGGACAGATGAAGAAAAGTAGATGCTAAATGAATTTCACTCTGAGTCATAACAGAGTGCAGAAATTATGCCTTCCAGCTGTTTAAAACAAGTGAATGTCATGTTTGGAAAGAAACAGAAATGGGGATATAACTAGGGATAGCTCAAAAGAGAGTCTGGGTGGTTTTCAGGCAGCAGGACTGGAGGCCATTTCAGAGACAGGGACCCTGCTCCTTCTGGAGAAGCTGCTCCTTCTGCGCTGACTGCAGGGGCACCCTGGCCATTGTGCAAGCCCTCCTTTGTGCCAAGCCTCAAAACCTGCCGGGCCACAGAATGGCTCTTCTCGCGAAACATTGAAAGGCTCCAAGCTTGAGACACTTAGAAAATTAGGCGAGATAAAGTGTTGGAAATGTATACTCTAGGGAATAATCCTGCCCTGGCGAGGGATTTTACTTGACAGCCTATCTGGGAATCCAGGCTGAAAGCTGCTACTTTGTCCTTAACTCACCCTATAGCACTTTTGTCTAAGAGCTCACTTTGTATGCAGGATCACCCACTGCTGAGGTACGGCAAAAATCGAGGCGTGACATGATCCAGACGGAGCTCCAACCACACTCGTTGTTAGCAGGTTAAGTCATTCCCTGTTTATAAAGGTAGAGGGGTGGGGTTTTTTTCTTAATTGTGCTGAACTCGTTGAGTGCACACTTAGCTTTTTATGGGCGCAAGTGAAAGACCTGTGAAACACTTGAGTGGCCGTTGTTTGTTGTTCACCGGCGGCGCTCTCAAAGGCTTTGCAAAGAGCAAAAGAACCACTACTTTAGACATGACTGGGATCCCAATCGCTGCAGCTGGAAAGAGGGGACTGGAAAAGCTAGACCGGAGAAGTTGCTTGGCACATATTTAGTTGATGAGTTAATTGGACACTCTCAACGTGGGACTTGTTAATGTCCTGCTGCTTTCCTAATGAGGATATCTGCTGTTGCAAAGAATACAATGATTAATTGGGGACCCTTTCGTTAGTGTCTTAACTGAGGATTTCATGACTAGTCTCTTATGTGTGAACAGAAACTATATTTGCAATTCAACAGGCTGTCCAGCACTGCATGACAGAACTAGTCCAGGATCTTTCCCAAAGTATAGTTTAATTACACTGGAATGGGAATTTTCTGTCTCAGGGAAACAGCTACAGTCATTGTGACTTACAGGGTGCTGAAGCTTCAAACAATGAATTTCAGTACCTCATACCAGTCATTATTTTGAAGCTTTCTTGTACGTCAACATTTTGACTGTTGGGTTAGGTGGGCATTTCAAAATGTTGACACACAACTGCCCAACAATCTATGAGTGGGTCTAGGAGCAATGTATGGCAGAGCCTCGGGCTGGTGAGGCCAGTTTTTCAGCCCAGGATACTGAGGCAAGCAGGTAATGGTGCTCACAAGGCGTGGTTTAGCTCTATTGCAAACTCCAGTCTGATCTTGGGTAACTTGGTTCCTGGCCTTGAAACCTTGAGCTGGAGAAGTCTGTAGCAGTATGTAGCACTGGGATGGTTCTGCATTCGCTATCAAACTGAATACCTATTGCATGACTCTGTAAAGTAGTATGCATTCCTCACAGTGGTTCCAACGGTGCTCACATGGTTTACAGTTCAGTAAAAACATTTATATAATCGTATGCATTTTCTTCATGTACATATGAATATGCACACAGACGTGTTTTCTGCTTGTGTACATACACATATCTACATCTGTGGTTTGCGCGTGGAATCCTGTGTGACATTCTAGGAGGATTCTTCATCCTTGTCCCTCCCCATGTGTAGCCCCAGTACACAGCACAGTGTGAGGTACCCTTCTATAATGAGCACCCCTGGTTTCTTTTTGGGGAGCTGTAGGGTTTTGCACTTCTTTTTATTTTCCTGCTTTTTTCCACGCTTTGTGAAAAGACTGGACTGAAGCCAAGACTGAAGAACAAAACGAGCACTGAATAGATGAGATTGTAGGTGGGATGCTGAAGTCTATGCAAAGAGTAGGAGGGCAATTTTGAAAATCAGAACTGGATGTAAAGTTAAGAGAGGATTGTCTGATTAAATCTGACTTTGTGGAGCAAAAAGATAAGTTTGTGTCAAGGCTGAACTCAGTGACATTTATTTATAGATAGAGAAAAAAAATCAACAGGTAGCCCCTCAAGCTCTTGTGTTTTGAGATAAGGCAGCTGTATTAACAGGAGTATATTATAATGATACCTTTGCTGCCTTCTAAATTGCTGGCAGAAATAGCTCTTCTGCAAGTACAAGAGGCACTTCTACTTGAGTGCTGGCAAGTGCGACATAAATATCTAGGATGCTATTTCAGTATGTCCAAGTATTCAGAAGCTCTAGTTAGTTTTCTGAGATGGCAGTAGGCTTTGACAACAGTACTGGAGAAGCAGGTTCACAGCAGAAGTATGTTGGATTGTCTTCAAGGTGCAGAATTAAGGCAACAAAGACAAAAGACTTGAGCATATTATTTTCCTGCACTACAAGGCAGAGGCATGATAGCTGAGAATCTCCTCTCAGTTTTGGCAGACAGAGGGAGCAAGAAAAGGTGGTTATGTGTGCCAAAATCAAAAACGTAGCCCTTAAAATTCTGGAGGAGCATTTGAAGTACTGTTGAAGGCTTCATGTACTAGTCATGTGTGAGGATCTTGCCACAGATGAAGAGAAAAATGAATGGATATTGGGTAACTCAAAGCCTTGTTTTGCTGCCTCATTGTAATGTTAAAGCATTTGAAACCGGACATGCAGTACACTTGTAGAAAACTATGCCATAAAATTGTGGACCTGGAGTAGAAGGTGAAGACAGCCATTGGAGCTGGAGCTCTGAACACTTGCCTAATGAAAGCTTTTTCTGGGGGAGATGCTAGGAAGTCTTGGCTTTCATTTTCTGTATTTCTGTGCTCTTTGTACTATAGTCTAAATGGCCTCTAGTTTGTCAGCGTATCTTTCTGGCTTGCCAAAACCATGGTGCTGCTTCAGGCAGCCTCACAGGAGAGGGATGCAAGAGGAGACGTTGCTTCCAGCTTGGTTTCAAATGTATCCTATTTTGTTGCCATTTGTATTGCCTTTCCTCAGAAGTCTTTGGCATGGTTGAGTTCCTGTATTTTGTCTGTCAAGAGTTATGAATTATTTTCCCCAGATTTTTTTTAATACAAGTTTCTTACACCCAGGAAAATGTTACTAAGGCCCTTAGATTAGATAAATAAAGTCCAGCGCTTTTTAAAATTACTTATTTCCTTCTGTGCTGTTGACTGCCTTTCATAAGCAGAAATGGAGCTCCCACCTGCTTAAGAACACACCAACATTTTCTTTCATTGTGACTTTCATTATAGTTCTCCAGGCTTTTTTTCTTTGGTAGACTTCACATCTCTGCAATCTGAGCTGTCTTTGAGACGAGAACTTGATGAGACCTAGCTACTGGAAAAGCCATGTAGAACCATCTATTCACTTTCTAAGGCTTTTTTTTTCTTTCTTTCTTTGTATTCCAACTGTATGTTAGCTATTGGTGTATGTTCTGGATCTGGGCTGTTTATTACCTTTGATTCTCAGCAGTGGCTGTAACTGCAGTGGTCCAGCTGGAAACAGGCAGACTGGACAGAGAGCTGTATGTAACCCAACAGCTGAGTGACATCTCCTTTGCCTGCTGCTTGCCACCAGGCATTTAGCTTGGCAGCAGTCACTGACATCTTCACAAGGCTTCGTTAAGGGAGTCACAGCACTGGCATCTTCACACTGTTAAGGTTTGCTTACCCTCCTGGACTTAGCTCCATTGGTTAACTCAGTGATTTTCTTTGGCTGCAGAGGTAACCACTATCCATGCTTAAGACTTTGTTTTTGCTCTTTCTTACAGAAATCTGAGATTGAGACCCCTAAGTGCAGTGCAGACTCATGTCTGTGTTTTATGCTGTGGTATAAGTGCAGGGATTTCCCGCTGTTATTTGTTAATTAATTTGGATGTCATTTTCTTACTAACCTAGTATGTCTGAAAGAATGGACCCCAATTTTTTTTTTTTTCAAGTACTTGCCTGATATATGACTGCTGCACAACTGAAAACTTGTTGTCATGCTTTGATTTTATCCACATGGAAAGTTTGCCTGCTTTTGCATAAGTATTTGGATTGGGTTTTATAAGCAAGTCTTTGGTAACTGGTTTAAAGCTGAACACAAGCAATTACATTGCACCAAGTGGCTTCACATGTATTTGTTCTTTCTCTTACATATTTTTAAAAAAAAGGTATTCTGCAAGTTGTCTTTAAAATTAGCTGTTTGGACTATATGTCAGTCTTGTTTGAGGGACAATCTCTGTATTTTAACTTCTGAGTCTTGGATCACATAGACAATCTGAAATTGCTCTTCAGCTATGTGAGAACACTCTTTATTACAGCTCTGTGAAGCCTTTGTAGAAATGGCAAGTGTGTATTCATCTCCTGAAAGCTTGTGAAGAATTTGCTGTAGCTTATGGTAGAGCTTCTCAGCCTTCAGGAATGTAAACTAGATTCAGTGACATTAAAGATAGATGTTCAAAAGGAACTGGCGCATGAACAGAATGGGGTTTTTAATATATTTTTTAACTTCTGCAGTTGTGCTATTTTAATTGACTGAGCAAAATGATTAAATGTGTGGTTTGGGTTTTGGTTTTTTTTTAAACCTAGATAAAATAGATTTAAGCCTTTTTTAAAAAACTACTTTGCAGTGAATGTGACTTGGTCTGTAGTGCCTTCACATACTTTCCTCTGCTGCTATTCATCCTGAGGTTTGGCAGTAGGCTCAGAGCTGTGCTTTAGCAGCAGAAACCCTTGCTGCTCAGCCCCTCTCCTCATTTCCACTTTTATCTTATTCTGCAAATAAATTGCTGGGCTGAACTCCTCAAATGTAACTAGCTGCCTGCCCTGGTTGCTGGTTATCTAAATCAGTCTGGTCTGTACAAGCAGGTTTTTGCTGAGTATCAGTCTTTAAAGATTTTTTTCTTTTTTTTTTTTTAATTTTTGCTTTTGTGGTTTAATCTTTTGCTGTGTTGTCATAGGCATAAACTTGATGTCTCCCAGTCTCATCACATATTACAACAAAGATGTAAGGATGTATCTGTTTAAGGGAGGGAACATTGAATGAGACAACTTGCTGGCTGAGATTAATGCTTGAAGCACAAGATCAGCACCCATGTTAGCACTGGAGGAAATCATACCGTTTGTTTTATCTGCTGTATTTACCAGTTATGGTGCAGAACTTTGAAAATCAAGAAATTACTTAGGATGATAAGTGCTTAAAACCTATCATACATAAATAGTAAGAAGGGAGGGGAGAGAACTTTACACTCATGTATCACTTGAAGCTTTCAGAGGATGATTTAGTAGGCAGAATTAATGCTTCTGAATAGTTGGCCTTGATGGTTTTTGAAGTCTTCAGTTCAAGTTCTTGTTAAGTTGATTCTGGTATTGTGCACTGATTTTTCTTTGCCTGTTTGGGAAAGGGGTTATCCTGGGAGTAGAGTCGAGGAAATAATCTCCCAGCCTGTTAGGTTTGGGTTTCTGAAACATCAGCTCTGAAGTCCTGAGCCTGCCTAACAAATTCTGCTCACCAGTAGGAAGGTATGCAGCTGTTTGAAGGAGTAGGTCTCACCAGTAAAGAGGGGAGATCTACAATCATGGGTTTCCTCCAGGGACAGTCTGTAAGCAGAGGTATGTATTTTCTGTTTAAATAAAGGAAATTCCAAATTATGTGTGTATTTTCTGTGTATTTATACTGATAAGTGCATTGATATTACACCACTTGAATTAGGTTATGAACAGGCCTTTTGTAACTTAGGGTAGTCAGAAGGGAGGTTGCAACCTTTTTAAGTTTTAGACCTTCCAGTCTAAAAGCAAAGATGATTAAGAAAGAGAGATCTAGACTGTGGCAGAAGTACCAACTGCACAATGAGGCATTCCAGGAAGAGAATTTTATGTCAGAAGCAATCAACTGCTTTGACCAATGACTAAAATTTGTGTGACTTTCAGCAAGGAGGGTGTATTTGGTATGGATTTTCAGTCTTACTGATGTTTAATGGGGAAAAAAACCACTCTTTGTAGAACCTTTTCTTTGTATAGTCATTTCACCAACAACTTTTAGTAATGATTAAAAGAATATAATGAACTCATCACCCACGCTTTCACCTTTCAGCTGATTCTTTCAGGGAGTGTGTTTGCAGTGCATGGTCTTGATGGGGAAGGATTTCAATCTGTGTATGGATTGCTGTCTGAGCACTGGAGAGGAAGATTGGACAATATGCCTTGCCACCTGGGCTGAGGTCTCTGCTGTGGCTACTGATTTGATTACCTTCAGGAACCCAACCCCTTGCCCCATGTTGACTCCTGAGGATACTTCATGCCATCTACAAATTAACTTCCTCCTGCTTATAGGGCGGTCTGCTGCAGTGGGAGTTCAACTGCAGACTCTTCCTGGACTCCAAGGAAACATTTTAGGCAAATGCTTGACATCAAGTTTTGATGCTGTGATACAAAACCTTAGGGTATGTCCAAGACCTCCTGGCAGCTGTGCTGAAGCCTGAAGTCTGAGCAATAATGCCCCAAGCAAAATAACAGCTGTGTTAGCTGTGGTGAGAGAAGAGGGTTTGTGCACTAATTTCTTAAAGAAGGGAACTTTCTCTAATGGTTGGGTCTGAGGGCTTTTGTGCTTTTCACTAGGCATCTAGAAATAAAAATGCACAGCAAAATTGTGGGTGTAGTAACTTCAACCAGAAGAGACTAAATTGCAGCTACAAATCATTGGACTGCTTCCCTCTTCCCACTCTCCTGTTTGAATCTGTTCTAGGGAACATGCAGGGTGTAGGTTTTAACATCCCCAGCATTTGCTGAATCTACTGGGCGTCCTTGCGGGCTGCAGAACTGGCTGCAGTGGCTGGACCACAAAGGCCATTACTCCCTGCTTGCTCCACAGTCCTACACACACAAAGGGGTGCCTTTGGGCACTTGTGCCCTGTGTGGTGTGTTGCACTGTGAGGCATTGAGACAAGCAAAGTGACAGGCAAGGTTAATTAGCCTCAGTACAGCCTTAAATGTGTCAGTTGTCCCGGATTTTGGGAGGGGAACAATACCCCTATGTGGTGTTGCCCTGCCCTGTGGCTCCCCAGCACAGGAGCGGGCTGGGGACACCTAAAGTCACCTCAGGCAGTGCAACGTTGGCATGTCTTGGGTTTGTTGCTCCCAAGTACAGCTTATTTGATCACACTGCAGTCTGTCTGGATTTAGGGGAGTGATCAAACATGCTGAACAGCAACTCTGTGCTCACTCCCAAGCATGGCTTTAGGGCTCTAGTGGCAGACCTCCTTTTAAAGCCCAAGTTGTGTTTTCTTAAACATTTTATCCTTTAAAGTGTTGCACGTGCATTTTAGGTCGCTTGAGCTTGCTTCCTGTCTCCTTGCTTGGATTTTTTTTATTTTTTTTTTCCATTGTGCTTTCGAGTCAAAGAATTTAAATTTCCATGTACATACATATATGCCCACTGTTGCTTGTATGCTTCTCTCACAGCCTTTTGCCGTGGGTGAGCGGAACTCTCGGCAAAGAAAGCAAACAGAGAGAACAGACCCATCACCCCCCACCCCTTGAAAGAGCAGAGGGCATGTGGAATAAATCAAAATGCAAAGCATAATAACAAGGTCCCATGGGAAAGGGAGCCTTGTGATTGTGTGCCGGCGTGCACTCCCCTTAGAGACGGCGGCCGGGGGGCTCCTTTCTTTCTCACTTGCATCTCCCCTCCCGATGCCACCAATCCATTCACTGCCCGCAGAATCGATTAACATTTGTTGGGAGACGGGGAAAGAGGGGAAGAGCGGAGGGCAGGAGGAAGGGGGCACGAGCGGGTGATGCTGGTCCCCACGGTGTGGCAAGCCGAGCCTCAGGATGGCTATTTTATAGCTGGGGACCGTGGTGACGTATAGCTGAGCGAGCTGGCACAGCTTCTCGTGGACCAGTCAGCGGAGCGAAATTGAAGCTGACAAGACTTTTCTGGCATTTTGGAAAAGACTGTAATCTACTGTAGGGGAGAACAGAGCCGCTCAATCACCGCCGCTGTAAATAGGAGACGGAAGGGAGTGAGAAAGGAGGCGAAGAGAAAAAGTGCTTGCTGGGGGGGGAGGGGGGGCGGCATTTTTGGTGGATGGTATGAAGCCAGCCATGGAAACTGCAGCGGAGGAAAATGCAGAACAAAGCCAAGAGAAAAAAGGTACCATGGGGTCTAACAATAGCCTGTTTAAATCTTTTCATTCAGGGGGCTTAAAGAGGTTTAGGCCAGTTTTGTCACTTTTTCAAATAGCTCTTAAACAATCATTACTGCATCTTCGGGCTTTCAGCCGTCCTTTCCTGCATGGCTTGACAACAAATTAATAGAGCATCAACCTTTCTGTCTGTGTCTGTATTTGCTCTGAATCTGTCCTAACCCTACCCGAAATGATGCTTGCTAAAGAAGTCTTGTTATTGCTGCATCTTTGACAGATTTTGGTTAATTTGGTTTACAGAGGTAGCGTGTGTCTGTGTGGTTGTTGTTTTCAGAGCCGTAATCTGGTGTTTTCATCGGGACTAGCCATGTAGCAAGGCTTTGCAATGCAGTGTGGGAGACCTAGGTTATAGCAACCTATAATACATTATAATGTCACACAACCGTCGTGTAGTGAGCTTGATGCCAAATACTACTCTTATTTTTAAAATTCCTTTTCTATGGTGTCATCTGGCAAATTGCACTTTAGTAGAGATCTGCCTGCACTATGATAAGGGGGAACAATGCAGTGAGTTTTGCAACATTAGATTTCAGGATGTGTTAATCACTGAGAATTGCTGCTTAATGGAGAGAACAATTCCATGGTAATGGTTCTGTGGTAGGGAGATGGCAATGCAGAAAGAGAGGTGCTTCAGCCATCCCAGCTTCACAGGTGATTCTGGTTGGTTTGGAGTGCTGAACTTCAGATCGTAAATTCAACCAGCAAGGGATATTTTGTTTCTGTGTCGTATAATTTATGTCAAATAGCCGTTCCTCTTCAGTGTAGTAGACTACAGTAACAAAATTTTTAAAATTTCCTCTCTTTTTACTTGAGTCATATTTTTTAACCTGTTGTGTATCGTTTATAAGCAATCTGAGTATCTCATCTGGTATCTCATAGGCTTAAGCAGATGATAAACAACTAATGCATTTCCCCAAGCAGAATTCTTTCATCGATTGTTAAGCAGTTCAGATATAAACATGATAAATCCTGGTACTGTCCAGTAACAGATTTTGTTTTCCTACTTTGAATCTGACTTCTGCTACACACTTCATATAAAATGAGCTTCAGTTTCAAGTAAATGAAATTTGTCAAGTGATTAGACACAGTACTACATAATCCCTTAGGGATTTCACAAAAGGAGGTCCGCTGATGAGAGATTAAACTCTGAAAGCCATTAGTGTATGTGGACAATAACCCACCTTACTGCAGATTTTGAGTAATTAATGTACAAAATGTCCTGGATAGATTGACTATAAAACCACCTTGAACTGATCATTCTTCAAAAATTACAGCAATTCTTTCTCCTGATTGACAAGCTCCTTTTAAACCGATGGAATTCATGTTACAATAAATACTAAAGAAAGTTATATGTATGCATTAGCAGCTGTGCAAAACAAAATGTGTTGCTGAGTGTGTTTATGATGAGTTTATGGCTTCCCTTTTGTTTTGGCAAGGATGAAAGCACAACATGTAGAACAGTAAATCTGCTTCCAAGTCAAGGTGGTTGATCTGTTGCTTTCATCGAATGCAAGCAAGGGAGCCTCCTATCCCAATGTTACCACCATTTCCTAGGTTTTCTATGATAATTTTATGCTTTGGATCTGTTACACAGGTGTATGTATGTAACACTTGTAGGCTTTGTTCTTGCCGGTCCTCTGATTCCTGAAAGTAACACATGGTCTCTCACATTATGCTCTGTATATTCACTTAAATTCTCAATATGCTTCACATCAAATAAAGTGCAGAAAGCTGAAACAGTCCTAATTTTTATAGTAAAACAAATAGACCAGATTCCCTTATAAAGTTACTGCTGTGAAGTGGTCATGGAGGAGTCATACTTGGTTTTGAGGGGCAGATTTTCCAAAGTGCTAAATCTGTCGAGACCAGTTGGGTTTTCAGATGGGCTCAGCAGGCATCAGGTACTTCTCAAATGTCAGAATGTTTCAAAAGGGCTCTTTTACCAGCAGCTCCCAGGGAGGAAAATGGGCTTTTTCTCTGTGTAAAGAAACCTGCAGGGAAATGCTGCTGCTTCATTTTGGGGTATAAAACAGAAGATGACTCCTCCGTTTAGTCTGGACCAGAACTCTTGTTATGCCTCACATGCTTGCCAGCCTTGCAACATTTACTTCTCCCTCTAGGATCCCACCTGGACTTGGTAATGGCCATCCTTTATGAGATGCCCTAGATCCAGTGATTTCAAGGCAACTGCCACAGCTTGAAGCAGTTGAAGTGCTATCACAGGGTCTTTTAACTCTTTCTTCTAGAAATTAATTGCAAAGCCTAAGGAGATAAACCATCATCTGGAGGGGTTTGGGAGATGCTGCAATTGCTAAGTCTGAGCAAGGGAAGATGATGAGCATTCTGCTTTGGGTATTCAAGTTCACACCCTGTATGCTTTTCACTGCCAGGTTCTGGGGAAAGTATCTGCATTTAACTAATAGCAAATCATACTTTTAAGCTAAGAGGTTTTTTCCCTTTACCAGAATTTTAAGCTGCATGTTTCTGGGGTGTGTTTTCAATGCAAGGACCTTCTTGATGTACTGCAGTTTTGTAGAATAAACACTTGGAGGAAGCTGGGCTAGGACTACATGCTGTCTGTGTACCGGGCTGCCGGTACTTGGGAGAACACTGGAGAGCAATGCTTCCAGAGCACTTGGCATGAGCAGTGAGGTCTGTTTTCAGTTTGAGCACCTGAAGCAGTCGTATGTGAGCGGTGGTGTCACACAGGTATTGGTTTGTGTTTCCCATCTCTGTGGCAGATGTGGACAGCCAGCTATTTTGGACTGCAGTGTAGCTGAGACAATTTGCACAAGCTAATGTGCTTTATGAATAATTACTGGTTGATAAATTAAAATGATTGAAAATTATTTAGATTCTTAAAGTTTGCTAAACTGTATAGAATTCCCCTTCTATCTTTTAACTATTTTCATGATTCAGGCAGTGATACTACGCAGCTGATGGATTCCGTGTTTATCTGACATTTGTTTCTCTGCGCCCAGATGAGTGGCTGCTGCCCCAGTTTTTTTAATTGGAATTGGAACAACCCCCATGTTGATGGAGATAAGAAATAAGTCAGCTTTATGCTGTGTACCAGCAGCCCTTATCAGAGGAGAACACCATGAAAGCTGAAGCAAAATGTTTAACAGATACTTTGCAGGGCTGCAGGACATATTGGACGCATTTTAAAGATGAAGGTTTAAAAATTATTACAAATGACAGGGTATATCTTGCAGGCATTAAATTAAATCAAAATGTGAGGACTGGGCAGGCAGATTTACTGAGGTGGAATAAATAAGAAAAGCGAAATGCCGTTTTGCATCAGCAGTGAAGGATATAGATCCTGATACACATTAACAGAGACAAGAAGTTTCCCTTTTCACTTAACTGTGAGAAATACTACCAAGTTGCAAAATTAATAAAAAAGAAAAAGAAGAAAAAAAAGAAAATAAACCCCAACTGTGGATGACCATGGTGAATTCACCAATTACACATGGGATAGAAGAAAGCCATGATACCAGAGTGTAGTTTCTCTATATGAATACATATGATGTTCAAATTGCCTATGCTGTGCTGAGGAATAATGGAGACCAATTTGAGCAGCTGTACTAAAGGTCCCTTTTAATTGGCTCTTCCCTGCTTATGTGCTCTTGATAAAAGAAGATCTCGTGCTCAGTAATAGCTGTGAGCTTTATTATTCTCATGGTATATGAAGCCATGTTTCAGCTTTTAAGCTCTAAATAGATAAGCATATACTAGTCAAAATATAAAGAAAATACTTTTCTTTTCTTACACTATTACACCCAGTTGTACAGTTGTTGCACTTTACAGCTTTATTTAAACACATGAGAAAGGAATGGATTGTCGTGCAGTCTATTTCACTTTTAGGAAAGTTATTTTTACACAGTGAGCTTATGACATTTTGATACATCACAGATGTATTTTTCATTACAACAAATTGAAAAAAAAAGGGTTTTTTTAAAATATGTATTATGATCATCAACCAAAATTTCTAAGGTACCCACTTAATGGTAGACTCACACAGTGGTATCAGAGCTGTCAAGCCATTCAAAGATTTTTAGTATGCTGCATATTTTTCCCCATTTCAAGCAGTTGATTAGTGTTTCAGATCCACTGACAACAATAACTGCTCTAAGTCCCTGAAGAATACAACTGTAGGAAGAGAGGTCCAGCCCAGGGAGAATCTGGGACACGCGATATTCTGGGGATAATAATTTGGCAGGCTTAGTGATTTAGGTTTTAATGAATAGGATTTGGTTTCTAAATAGGAGGGGGTTGAAAAATACTCGGAGAATGTACTCCTACTGATCTGAACAACCTCGTGAAAGCAAAAAACCTAGACATATGTGCCATGGGATATGGTAACGGGGGGTGGGGGAAACCCAGATGGCACTGTATGTGCACAGTGGATTTTGCAGCAGGAGCAAAGAGGCTAAAGAGGGAAGCAAAGAGGGGGGAAGGTCTCCTTCAGTTACTCTGACCCTTCCCCATTTTCTGGCCAGCCTTCCTCCTTGTCCAGTATTCATCACCAGACCATCAATGACGAAACAACATCCTCTCTTTGCTCCCATGGACTGCTTCATCAGCTGAGACAGATAAATGTCAAAACTGTCTGTTTCCTCTAAAACCTTATTATAAAGGCAGTGAGCATGAGGATGTTGAGCCCTGTGAATTTTTATTACAGGCGTGCAAGATGATTCATCGCAATGAATATTGAACACCATGGTCGCCATCCGTGTGCCTGCGTGGTGTGGCATGAAAACATTGTCAGTTCTGTAGCTGGTGTGTCTGTGCAGGATTGAGGACAACCTGGTTCCAACAGGAGGCCTTGAGCCATGGGAGCTTGGCTGTGGGTGAAGGGTATTGTAACCTAGACCAGGGAATGCAATTAATGCAGTTAGTTCCTCAAAAAGCAAAAGGTAAAGAAGCCCTTTAAGCCTGTTTCCTTCCCAACTATTCGGGGTACAGAGTTAAATTCCAGTGGGTACAGACTGTGTGCAGTAGTTGTTATGCCACTGAAGCCCAGGGAGCTTTTGACTGGGTGTTGATTTTACATGAGTGGGCCTGCGTGGGTCCCAGCAAAGTCACCCAGAGATTCTCTTCATCTTCAGAGGTCGTGCTGGGCATGCATTAAGGGCTACCAAATAGCCATTGCTAAGTGTCTCTGCACAGCAGTGGGAAAACTGAGATTCCTTATGGAGTTTGAACTGCCTCCTAATGAAAGGAGCCCTGTTACTGCAAAACCAGAAACTGCTAATTAAAGAAACCAACTCCATAGAATATTTTCATTTACAGAAATGATGCTACAAAGTCTACATGCTGTCTCTGTGTTTCAGGGTTTGATATTTGTACCACAGCAGACAGGTGACTTCACCAGTGTTCCCCAGGCTAAGGGAGAAAAGGAGCTGCCTGCTCTGCTGCTCTGAACAAGTGCTTTTTGTGGCCACTGCAGGAGAAATCTCAAACTGTGGGTTCAAGCTAGTAAGATAAAATCTTGATGTCAAAGGTTTGGTTTAGATGCTGCTGCAGTGCAAATGAAGAATTCTTTTCTTTTTGGAAGTCTTTGCAGCTGGTTATTTTTAATTTTTTTTTTTTTTTTTTTTTTTTTAAGTCTGAATCTTTTACCTGTGTCCAGTAAGTAGCTTCAAAAAGGCAGGGCGCAGACATTGGGGAGGCAGAGGAGAGGAGGTATGCAGTGCTAGCGAAGAATTTTCATTTCCATTTTATATCCAATTCAATTATTATGGCATTCCTTGTGATCTCACAAGCAGGATTGTTCCTCTCTGAGCAGAAGATGATATCATCCTGAGAGTGTGCAGTCATTTTGGACCAGTATTTTCAACACATTTTGCATTTTGTTATGCTCATAAGATGTGGAACTTGTCTTTCCTAAGACAAGTAAGAGGAAGAGTAAGCCATACAACACGGAATAATGTCTTCTGTGGAAGGTTTACTGACATCTGCTTGCTGGTTTGTGTGTGAGATTCAGAGAGGGGAAAATTACTAAGCCACAAAGTATCCTTTAGAGAGCTATTGATACTAAATTTATGTACAAAACCTAAAAGACTCTTTCAGTATTGGAGTTCATTTGCTGATAAAGAAGATGAACAAATTCTTGGTTTAAATCTCTAGATCCAACATTTGGATTCAAGGCCAAGATTTTTTTTGTCCTCTTGACATATGCAAATACGGCTGTGCCAAGCTCCTCACTGCACAAACAGCAAAACCGCATGAGAGAGGGACCAGGTCCAGGACCTTCTGAGCCCCTCAAAGGCTAGAAATTTATGGCATTTCTACTTCTCCTACCCCCTGAAATTTGTCTCTAATCTGGTCTACAGTAGATAGGGTTTTCATCCCCACAACCTTCACTTTCTCCACGTGCCCAAACACTGCTGAATTGGATTTGCTTCAGCCAGAAATGATGGTTGCTTTCTCATTTAGCCACTGCAGAGGGGGACCCTGGTGCATTTGGAATAAAAGCTGTCTCACCCTGACAGCTTTGACAAGGCTATAGGGGTACCAATGGGGGACATGTAGGCTCAAAAGTGCTTTGATGCTGTTTCCCCAGTGGTCTCTTTCAGGGGCACAGAAACCCTGTGCCAATGAGTGTGCAAAGAGTGTGTGAGTGGGTGAGGTGAGTTACCGCATGTGGGGTCTTGTTGCTGGGCTTCCTCTGAAAAGACAAGGAGAAGCAGGACTGCTCTTCTTGGTCATGAACCTGGGACAAATAGTTTTTAACACACTTGGTCCAGATTTTTGGATGTGAGCAGAGCCTATGTGAAATAAAGCCCACAAACTTTTATTTTTTTAATATAAGAAAGTATCAGAGCAAACCTTTGTGTTTGCCCTACCTAGACATAAAGCAATAACCTTTTTCTTTGACAGCATTAGAGTATTTTTTAAAAACAGGTAATGTGATTTTCTATCACTTTACATTCCTTTACTTCTGGAGCAGAGCTTTTTGTCATGGACAAAGAGAGGGAGACATTAGAGTGGGTGGGGGTAAGGAATAGAAAGCCCTTCCCTATGTGTTTTAACTCAAATCCTAGGTGGACTTTCAGCTATTCAACCTTTCTTAACACTTGTGTGAGCATTTCCCTGTTGATCATCCCTCCTAATCTCTCCCTTAGTCTGTAAGGTTATGTTGTATCAGTTATGAAACTACAGTGTGTTTTTTTGGGCTCTTGTTTTTAAAGTTAAATGACTGAAAGTACTGAACTAAAACTTGCTGGTGACACTGACTTTTTACCACCTAAAATTGGCAGTGATCACCAGACCAGAAATGGAAATTGGCAGGTACCACTGGATGTACAGGAGTTCAAGGCCACACCGGTACCATCATGTGCCAGCATTGAGAGGCAATATTAGTCCTTTGGGGATTCAAGGTAAATAAAGGGCTGGGTGAAAGGGAAATAAAGAGATCAGAAATGGTAGTAGCATAAACTTAATGCTTTGTAGTAGTCCTAACAATTTAAGATAAACATTCCTCTGTTTTTCTTGTTTTGTTTGTTAAGGCTGTAAGGAGTCTACTTCTTTTGTATGAATACTTGACATAAATTTGAATTTCATTGTTAATGCTTGAAAGACGAAAATGGGTAGTGAGGGACAGCTTCCTTTTAACTGTGCTCCCAATTGCTTCAAAACTGTTTACGGATGAGATGAAATAATATGGGGGTTTATGTGGATGAATCTATCAGACTCATCAGCCACAAATGCAGAAATGACACTAAAGCAGTGACAGCACATCTGACTTACTGGTATCCTACAATGTGCTTCCTAGAGATCATTCTGTGGTTTGGTTTGCAATTTTCCCTTGTTAGAAGCACTAAGTGTGTATGTCAGGGTCTAAAGGAGGATTTCAGGTGAGGCTGTAAAAATGGTTTGGTGGTCCTACATGCCTGTCCTTTTGATGTCCAGCTTGAGACGTCAAGAAGATCCTATATAGTTTTCCTGAAGCTTTATTTTAAGGGTCTGTGGGGGAATTGAGTTTTGAAGCATCTCAGAAAGGCACCTGAAATCAAGCCTATGATTGATCACATTGGAAAATTCCAGTCTGACTGATGGATGGCACAGCAAGGGATATATATGCTCAGAGCCAGCCTTTGCAGCTAGCTCTATCCAGAATCCTCTTCTCTTTATGGAGCTGATTGACTGAAGCCTGCTTGACAGCTTGTTTGCTGAAGATGCCTGCCTCCGCATCAGACTTTAATAGCAATGCAGGGAGATATTCACCAAAGCTTGCTGCCTCATCCTTCCCCTTTCCATTATATTTTCATACTCTTATGCTTTAGGATTCAAATATTTACGTATTTCAAATGGCCTTTTTTCCCCCCAAATACTTAGGTCACAAATTATGATCTCTGTCTTCAGTATCAATAGTAATTTTTACCATATTTTATGATAAGTTGCCTGGGTGACAGGTTTGGGGCTGCCAGAAGACATTTCCAAACTTCACGTTTAGTGCACATGGGATATTTTACACACAAAAGAAATGCTTCGGGAAGGAGTGGTAGATTATGAATGCTGCCTGCCTGGGCTGTGAAGGACATGGAAGGAGCAGGCTAGGCCCTGGTTATCAGGGTCTTGGGCCCCTTCAGCTGTCCCCAGTGATGAGACATGTCCATATGTGCTGGCACAGATGAGCCAGGACACGGAGATGCACAGCCTTCTGTTACAGCAGCTGGGAGTCTGGCACCTAAAATGGTGCTAGAAACCCTTGTTTAGGCAACTGAACCCTTTTCAGTCTGCCTTGGGAGTCTTTCTGAGCTAACATGTAGGTAAATGTGCCTGTCATGGAGGAGTTGAGGATGAAAGAGTTCTTGTTGATGGGGTAAAAAAAACCCCACTGCCAGAGCCCAGAAATGCCAGTTCAAGGGAAGATGTTTTAAATGGCTGCACTTGAAGAAATTAAAAGTTTTTTAGGCAGCAATTAAATCTCTCTGAACAGGTCTTGAGTAAAACCAACCTGCCAGTGATGGATTAGCCACTGTGAAAATGCTGGTCTTGGCTCCTGTCACTTAGATTGGAGGGAAAATGTCACTTCAGTCCCAACACAAATCCCTGCTATAAGATGCCTCCCCTCAGCACTGGCCTACAGCTCCCCACTGCCGGGTGGGACTGGCTGCTGTGCTGAAATACCCTCTGCTGCTTTGACAAGACACGTGATTTCTTGGGTGCCTTTGTCTCCTCCGTCAGTGTCCAAATGGACCTCACTATGAGGGCACCTCTGTGGCAGTCCTCGTGGCATCCACCTCTTCTCCCAGCATCTCCATGTACAACATGATCTCACTTCCCTAATTTAAGCTTGAATTCAGCACTTGAGCAACAAGGGAAGAGTCAGTGTGGGAGATTCACTGCAGTGCTGGAGCCAAGACATCCCCGAACACCTGCAAGCTTAATGAGCCTTTCAAATGCTAAAACAATTTTTTCCCCAGAAAGCAAAGTACCATCTTTTCTCTAGAAAGAGAAACTTTGCAATAGTTGTTTGACATGAGCTTAGCTGTAGGCACTATTCCAGGTTGGGTGGGTGTTGTTTGCTTTATGGGAATATTTTTTTTTTTTTTCCCCTGAAACTTGCTTCCCCAGATGCTGGGAGGTGTTTCAGCTGCTCTCTGAGCACATAAGGGCATGTGAATGTGGAGTATCTCATTGAAACAGCCTTACTGCTCCTTTGCTGAAACAAGCTCAAGTTTTGGGAATGATGTGGTGAGGATTCAGCTGGGGAAATACCTGCATGAAAGCTGTTGCAGGGCAAAGGACTTCTGCAGTTACAGTTCAGGTTTCTTATTACTCCTCTTGTTCCATAGTTGCGTAAATGTCTGGGAAGATCTTTGCATCTTCAGTTATCTCTTAAATTGAGAATTTGCCTTCTGAATCTGAGATCTGCCATGCTGGAATACACATACCCCCACACCCAGACGCACACACTGGTTTTGGCCCTCAGCTCTAGGGAGAGAGAGGTTGTGTTTCTCGTTTGCTTCTTTATAGTTTAGGGAGGAGTCAACTGGGGAAGCGGTCGATAGCGGTGGCTGAAATCCAGTGTGGCAAAAGTCTTGCTCTTCTGCTGAGTGCTGAAGGCTGGTGGAGGGTGAGGTGAGTTACAGCTGGCAGAAAGGTGGAGCTAAGAGTTTCAACTCCAGTCTTCCAGGTAAGATGTTCACCTTTGATTAAAGTAAAAGTCAGGTTTAAAAATCATGTCAGCCAAGTTACAGGTGGGTCTGGAGGATGGTTGGATCAAGGAAACCCAAATGTCCTTACAGATTTTCACAGAGCTGTGGAAGTCACTCATGGAACTGAAATGCTTAGGTGCCTTTGTATTTCCACACTGTGCTTGTCTAGACCTCCAGGCATTTGGATATCTTTGGCAGTCTGCCCATTGCTTCATCTCTTTTACCTCTCTACCTTGAGTTTGTCCAAAATCATTGCCTTGGCTGGCACCTATTGAAGCAGCAGTTCCTGCATGTTGACCCTCCAGAGCGTTTTTCCAAGGAAACAAAAATAAGGGAAGTGAGGGGAGGGAGGTCAGGGCAAGGGCAGAAAGGAAGGAGGGACGTCAGGCGTGTTGAGCAGTGAGTTGTTGATGTGTCGGCTGAGTTACAGCCCCAGTTTGGAGCAGCAGCTGCCCTTGCTGGTACAATGTGTTTGAACTTGGAGCTCTGTGTGCCAATGAGCGCTTCCACATGCTCAGGCTGCACTGAATCCCGAGGGTTATTTTGGATAGTAAAATACTAGAACAAGTCTCCAGGAGAAATAACACCAAAGCTTATATCAATAGTGCCTGATCTGCCCCTTATGTGAGAAGTCTCTCTTTTTAAATCACCAGCTTATTTTTTTCCTGCAGAAGTAGCTTAAGGCTAAGAAATATCCCTCCTCAACAATTCCCACTGAAACCTGTTTGAAGTAAGGCCTTTTCCAAAATATAAGTTAGATGTTTTTCTTCTGCTGTGGATTCCACTGTTTCATGGGCCAAAAGTAAAACAGAGAAGACATAAATTAAAATAAAATTCTGCCTGACCTTTGTCCAAATGCAGTAAAGAGCTATTCTCTCATCCCACCATCTCATGGGACAGCAGCTTCTTCCTGTGCAGGTCCAACTCCTTTCTCTCATACAGCAAACACCTGGGATGGGCACTTGCAATAACTATGGATGTAGTGATTCCTATTCTATTGTAGTAGATTTCACTGTTTGAAAAAGATGACTTCAGAACACCTGTGAGCTTAATGAGCCTTGCAGATGTTGGAATGATATAGATGGGGGGAGTGTGTGTATTTCACTAAATTTGAAGAAGGTAAACTGGATAAGGCATGTAAAAAACCCATTCAGATCATCTGTCTTTGCATGAAACAGGTTTGGTTCCTGCAATAGGAGTGCAATTTTTTTTCCTATAAGAACTGCTGATTTGGAAGAAGAGATTTGGAGAGAAAAAAAAAAAAAAAGAGGGTTATGATTACTGCTATCTGTTCTTAGAGTCTTCTCTGCATCGTTTAACATCATCCAGAAGAAACAAATCTTGCCTTGGTAAAACAGCCTTTTCTCCAATTTGAACATCATTTTTTCTTTAGTGAGAGAAAAAAAAATAGCTTTTGCTGTGGATGAACATTGATAACCTCTGAAAGGTTGTTTGGTTTGTTTGGACTTTTTTGTTTGTTTGTGGGGTTTTTGTTAATCATGGTAGAAAAAAAAAGTGCTTGATTTGAAACCTGTGCTTACTGTATTTTTGGTGACAAATTCAGGAGTCACTTATTATCATTACTCATACAATACCACAGAGATACTTGGTGCTCTGTGGATTTGAAAAAGGGTCTGATAATGGTTCCTCCAGGCTGTGAGATGCTTGTTCTTAGTGTGCACCAATTCTCCTGCTTTCTCTGTGTTGGTTTCCAGCACAGGAGGTGTGAGCAAGGACTTTTAGTTCTCTTCTACACATGAAGCATCTAATGGATAACAGAGAATAAATACCTTCTCAGAAGAGGGGAACTAGCTGTATGACAGTGCTGAAACCAAACATCTTGTATCCGTATCAAGAATAACTGGAGAAGTTACAATTAATGCTGATGACCTTCAGAAAGGAGCTAGTTGTTCTTCAGGTAGCTCTTAAATAGTAGAGATTGGGATGAGATTTACTGGATGGATCAGACCACCCCAGATCTCACAGGTTTTTACTTGGAAGTAGCATCTTGTGCTGGCCACTTTGAAGGATAACAGAGATGTCTTGCTGCATTTCAGGTCTGATCCTTTGTGGCAGCCCTGATGGCTGTGTTCTCCAAAGGTCATGTCCCCTCCATCACAGGGACTCTTCTGGCCAGGAAGGAGTTATTGATTAACAATCCTGGAAGAGGGGAATGCAAATACAGTGGGGAGATTATCAACCTGGCTAGACTAAAGTGCACTTATATTAAGTTTTCTGGCTCTCATGAGTTAAATTCTGTATAAGTTAATTTCACAACTTCTTATTTGTGTTGGACAAAAAGGCAAAATTAGTAAATACTGAGCTTGAAAGGAAGTTTTCTGTGGAAGAGCTTCAAGAGGTTTGTGGGAGGAGAAGAAAGGATTTTCTGTATTTGAGCTTATCACTTATTTAGTCTGTTTAATGTTAATCCAGAAGTGTGGTGAGTGAACATTTATTCTAAGTAGTAACAGCAATTTTAGCCGTGTGTCGTGTTCTGTAAATCAGCAAAATTTAAGATGAGCAGCAATGGGTAAGGATAGAGCTTGGACAAAGACTTCCATGTGATTTAATGCAGAGCCTTTTTATTTTAGTATCCTTACCAAAGTGTGGAGAGAAATTTGTCACAGGCTTTAAACTTACTCTTGTAAGGTTAAATGTTTTATCTTACTGTGTTGCCACTGACCCTTGGCTGCAGGTGTGGGTGACAGATGTGAGGAGTTATTGCCAGATATTGGCTTAGTCTCATGCAGAGAAGAAAGAAGTACATTCCAGTTTTGCTTCTGAGGTATTAGTCTATTCCCACATCCCTCACTGCTTCTCCCATGGCTGCCAATCATGCAGCATGTAGGAAAATGTACATCCTAGCATGCATAAGCCATTCAGAATGGAAATTTTAAAAAATACGGTGGGTGGCAGACAGTAAAATTGGCATTTGCTTTCATTGACATAAAGTTCATTTTCTGACAAAGATCCATGGTGATTTAGGACTCCAAGGGTATTATTCATGCTTGGCATTGAGTAATCTTCAGCACTGGGGAAGCAGGAGGTGAGCGTCAAGTAGTGAGTTGTCCTCTTACATTTATTTGTGAATTGGGAGTAGTGCTACCAACACTAGGCTCCTGTGGATGTGTAGTAATGAGCCCGATTTATATGTGATGGCTACATTTAAGATATTCTCTAGTGCTTTCATTTGAGGTGTTGCCTAGTGCTTTTTTTCCCTTGGATTTCTTGCAACCTTCTTTTTGTTAAAAGAGTTCCTCCCCACTTGCTCCCTGAGCTGTGGTGCTGAAGCCAACAGAGATTGTGGTTCTGTGGTGGAACATGATGTGCAATTTCTGCCATGTATTAACTGGGCTGGTGTCTGACAGGCCAGGATTTCCTAAAATGCATTACACAATTACAGGAAGTGAGTGGTGAGGAGAAAATGATGCCCATTGCTTTATCTTTCATGTGAGGGAAAGAAAACAAACTTCTAAAGAAAAGAAAGTGGGAACTAACTCATGGCAGACAGTCACAGGATCCTGGAGGTTTAGTTCCCTGAAAGGGAAAGCTTTTCAAAGCTCCTTTCAGGTTTTCTTGGTTCCTTGGTTTTTTGTTCCATAGTGACCTTGGCTATGGGCCCGTGGTTAGTACCAGAGGTGCACTGAGGTACTCGTTCAACCTAGGAGGTGTTTGGAACATTAGACAACAGGCTGGTTTTCTGTCCAGGAGGTGTGGATATTCCTTCTTTACATCATGTTTTCCATGCTTTGCTTTGAGGCATGGCTTTGTGAACATCTGCCTGTCCCAGCTTTTTAAGTCTGGGCTTGAATGATGTATGATCTTCCTAGAGCAAGCCCTAGGAATAATCAAGGAAGCTACCTGATCCTATTGCATTGTCTTTTGTCATTTCCAAAGCACAGATTTGACCTTAGTAGGATAAGGTAGTCCAAGAACTGCCTCTTCTTCTTTTTTTATTTTAAGACCACTTTCCATTATTTCTCTATTACCTTGCTGTTCCGAGTTTAAATCTTAAAGCTGTACTTAAAGTACCAATGGAGGTTTAGCCACACAGTCACCATTTGGCATGGGAAATTCAATGGCTAAGCCCCTGCATATATGCAGTAGGCTATACACTGCTGGGCAGATTGTATAATTGTTCTTCATACATTGAGCAACTCATTGCCGATTTATGTACATATGTAGGTTCGTCCTTTACCAATTTCCTGTGACTGATAGCTTCCAGGAGTTTAAAAGAATAGCTGGTTCCTGTTTCTTTCTCTTCTCTTTATTTTTGTCCTTTAGCAAGAATATTTGTGTGTGTGTGTGTTTAATAGCATTCATTCCCTAGAGAATAATCTCAGTCTTTGTTTTAGCTGGCCTCCTTCTGAGAGTGTGTTAAATCTGTAGCCAAGATCACAGGCAGCTCTGGGCAAATCATTGGGCTGTTATTAACCTGCCTCCATGGCAACTGCTGCTCGCCAGCCTGAGGACAAAAAATGTTTTTATTCTGCTGAGTTGCACAAAAGGTTCTAGTGATGCCTCGTACAAAATGGCCATTGAAAGGGGAGATGCAGTGATGTGTGTTTGTGCTGTACAGTTTCATATTTAAATCATTTTACACTGTTTCATTGGAAGTGGGTATACAGCTGAACAGTTCAGTGTTTTGGCCATATGGAAAGTAAAAACTAACAGAAAATTGGAGCTGAACTTATTTTAATACTACTTATTTTTGTCAGCTTGAGTTCACAGGCCTTCAGCCTGCAGTTGTCATCAGAGTATTAGCAAGTTATTTTGTGAACATGAGCTAGACAAACATCATCCTGGGGTTTCAGTTGTACTGTGTGAAGATAGTTGCTGACTTGGAGTTACAGAGAGAGAACATAAAGGCTTCCTGGAAAGCTTTCTAATTGTTTTCAGAAATCCTCTGCTTTGCTTCAGTGCTTCTTTGGGAAGCTTGGTACGCGTATCTTAGTTCTTGATGAGCTTCAAACTGTAGCTGGTTTTGAAAGCTGCTCTTAGCAGTACTGTTTTAGTCTTCTGTTAAAATCATAAAATCAGTTTTATTGCTCAGGCTAGGCATGGCTTTAATCTGCTCATAAAGAGTGTTCACAGTGGGATCTGGGGGGAGGTCTGGCAGCCCCAGCACTGCAATGAGGTTGTGTCCCGCAGTTAGTTACCCTCTGGCAGGAGGCTGTGTAGCTCTGCTGTCAATTTGGGTGCAGAATGACTACGTATGGATGGATGCTGTCTCTTGGAAACATGCTGGTTTGAGATGCTTCATGTGCTTGCAAGATGGCTGTGTGCTATTTCCAGGTGTACCAAAGTCTCTCTGATTCCTGCTTTAGTCTTGGGGTCAAGGTGAGTAGTTCCTGCAGTTCCGCACTTGGGCAGTTTTCTGTGCCCAAAATAATGTGGTTGCTTTAGACACCTCTGAGGTTGTCCCTTGGCTTTGTTCTGCACTGAGAAAATGAAAGCCACCCAAATTCTGTGATGCCTTTTTACTTGGACTGCAGAGGAAGACAAAGAGTATGGCCACAAAGACGATCTGTGCAGCTGCTAGTTGCTGAGAGGTGAGAGGGGGTCTGCCACTGTTGCCTTGTGTTCGAGGGTCTGTGGATTAGTGGCAGATAATTGTCATGTGTTTGAGTAAGGGATCCAACAAACTCCTCAGGGCAAATGTTCTGCCAGTGGCCTGGAAAGCTGGCTTGGCGGTATGGGGTATTAAGCATCACTCCTGGGTCTACACCAGTTTTTAGTTTCGTCAGGCTGCTACCATTTTCTGAAACCAGCAGCTTTTCTTTTGGATCTTGTCAGTCTCTTGGTTTTGCTTCCAGCTGTTTTTATTTCCTGTCTTTGATAGGATCTTTCTGCTAAGCAGTCTGTGGGGTCAGCATGATTTAGGTGATCAGCCTCTACACACTGAGCAATGATCAGGCGTTGGGTCTCCTGCTTTAGGAGTGTGGCCCGAAGAGTGGTTTGTTTTGAGCTGGACTGTGACCACATGTGTGTTGTCTGCTGGGTCAAAGCCTAGTTAGTCTTGGATAATCTTTCATGGCTAATCCTGCACCAGGTGCATTTCTTGAATTAACTCTGGGAGGTTTGGGCCTGACCTGGGAGCAGATGCTGAAGAGGTGAGCCAGCCTCACATGTATGGCTGCTCTTGCATGTGAGCTGCTCTCAGGCAGGTTCCCCAAAGCAGAGGATTGCTCTGCAAGGTCTGGTGTCTGAACTCAGCTCTGGACCTCTGTGATAAAATGAAACTTAGAGATGATTTCCTCTGATAGCGTGCATTTGGATTTTGTTTGGCCTGTTACTGCCGAGCTGCAGTGTTTGTTCATTTGGCAGTATTTTTGTCATGAAGATAGTTCCTACTGAGTGGACTCCAGCTGTGGGTAGACTATAAAAGCTTCCCAGGCTTGTTTCTATACAATTAAATCTTTCTGCAGTTAGTGAAGTGGTGTTTCGTAAGTCATTTTGATGGTGATAGCTGCTTAAGCCTGACTAGGGCACTTGCTAGTGACTCTCTAAAAGAAGAGTTTCTCACTTATGAAATGGGAAATCTTTCAGTTATCGGATACATATTATTCCCCAGTGCCTCACGGAAGTGCTTGCTCTGCAACTCATTCATTAGTGGGAAAGGGAGGGGGATAAAAATAAACTTGCCTCATGTGGCGGCTGGAGACTTGCTGATCTTTGTGAGGAAGTTTTTGGGTGGGAAGATGTGACGTGATGTCCTCATTTGCCAGCTGTCTCCGTGCCTTCAAATGCTTTGTCCGTGTAGCGCCTTGCCGTAGCAGCAGTGGCTGTCCTGCGACGTGTGATGCTGGCC
This sequence comes from Corvus cornix cornix, assembly GCF_000738735.6. Taxonomy (NCBI): domain Eukaryota; kingdom Metazoa; phylum Chordata; class Aves; order Passeriformes; family Corvidae; genus Corvus; species Corvus cornix. The sequence goes on along the minus strand of NC_046332.1, from coordinate 100,148,053 downwards.
ACTCCATTAAGCGTTGTCTTAATGGCTTGTGTTTTGTGCAGTTGTATGAAATGCACATTAATGGAGACAGCTTAATGCCATCACCCTGAAGTAATGAATTGGTATGGATTGCCATTACCATTATAGCGCAGTTAAAAGCTGTGTTTGTTTCCGATTTACATTTCCCAGCTTTGTAAGCAGATGGGTTTTCAGGCCACGCAGTTGGAAGGAACCTGGCAATTCAGCTGCAACCTCCTTATTACAGTGTTCATACAAATAGCAGCTCTGGGGGGGTGTTTTGTTAACTCAGACCAGTTAAACAATGCATTTCAGTTGATTACGCTACTGCAAACTGTATTCAGGGATCACTGTAAATCCTGTGTATCCTATAAAAAGCTGGAAATGTATTGTCTGTGTAATACAGCTTCATACAGCTGCCCTCGACAAAAATTGTTACTCTTTGGAACCCATTCAATTTTTCTATTGTTAAAGTGTCTGTATCCCTGTAACCTCATATGGATTTATATAAAAAGATAACTTGAGAGTACTGGGAGAGTGTAGGGTAGTTAGGTTTTGCAGACCTAAATTTATTCATCTTCCAATGAAAGTGCAAAATACCTCCTACTTTTCCAAAAGCCTTTATTATCTTGAGTATTTGGCACTCTGGCTCGCAGAGTGTTGCCATCATAGCTGGTGCTCCTGCCATTAGTAATGCTGAAACACGGTGAGTCCTGGATGAGCAGCTGAATTGCGATGGATCACTTTAGACAGTGATTTTTTTTCTTTTTCCATTTCATAGGCTGTCTCATCGATCTCCTCTTGATCCTGTAAAGACAGAAGCACTCAGCCCACTTTCTGGGCTTTGAGTCCATACCAACAGATCTGTAGGTCACTGCTTTAGAGGGTGATGCTGTCTTGTACCACCTATAGATTTTTTGCTTAGCATGTCAATGCCTGGGCCTTTTATTCCCTGTGGCTTTTACCAAGTGGAGGACGAATGTTCTTTTCCTCATAATTTGCTTTTTGCTCATGACCTTTCTTTTGCTTTCTTTCTTCTGCTTAGGTTGCTTTGAATGTTGCATTAAGTGCCTAGGAGGAGTGCCATATGCTTCGCTCGTGGCAACCATTCTCTGCTTCTCGGGGGTAGCGTTGTTTTGTGGCTGTGGCCACGTGGCACTCACGGGAACTGTGTCTATCCTCGAGCAGCACTTCTCCACGACTGCCAGTGACCATGCTTTGCTGAGTGAAGTGTAAGTATGCCTCCCATTCCCGTTATTCATCATAACACCCTCATGCTAAATAACTAGAGATGGATTCAGACCTCAGTCTCCGCTCCTGAGTATTAGGTTGCTTGTTTTTGTAACAGCACTCAGTCATTTATTGGTGCTCGCATACAAAGAACCAAAGTGTGAATCCTGGTACACCTGTTCATATTGGGACCAGTATTATTTAGTATCTTCATCAGTATCATAGACAGTGGAATTGAGTGCATCCTTAGCTGCTTTGCAGATGACACCCAAGCTGAGTGGTGCAGTTTGCTTACCTGAGAGAAAGGATACCAGCCAGAGAGACCTTGAAAGCCCTGAGGAGTGGGACTGTGTGAACCTCATGATGTTCACCAGGGGCAAGTGCAAGGTGCTGCACATGGGTCAGGGCAATGCCCAGTATCAATACATGCTGATGTATTGATATATAGATGAAGGGGTTGAGAGCATCCCTGCCAAGAAGGACTTGGGGTGCTGTTGGATGAAAAGCTGAACATGAGTTGGAAATATGCACTTGCAGCCCAGGAAGCCAATTATATCCTGCGCTGCATCAAAAGCAGCATGACCAGCAGGGTAAGGGTGGGGATTCTACCCCTTTGCTCTGGTGAGACCCCACCTGCAGTGCTGCATCCAGCTCTGGGGGTCCTCAACACAGGAAAGACACGGACGTGTTGGAGCGAGTCCAGAGGAGGCCACCAAGATGATCCGAGGGCTAGAACACCTCTCCCATGAACACAGGCTGAGAGAGCTGGGGCTTTTCAGCCTGGAGAAGAGAAGGCTCTGGGGAGACTTTACAGCAGCCTTCCAACACCTAAAGGGACCTACCAGAGAGCTGAAGAGGGACTTTTACCAGGGCCTGCTGTAAAAGAACAAGGGGTAACAATTTTATTCTGAGAGTAGTTTTAGTTTTTGTTGATGACATAAAGTTGGAAGGGATGTCAGGAGTAACAGGGAAGCATGGTTCTGTCTATCCCTCTTCAGAAGAAGCTGGATTGGTATATGAGAAAAAAGAGAAAAAACTGGAAAGATCTGCAAATGTAGCCTTTGGACATAACCTTGGGTCTTTTATGTTCCTGAGGCTCGTCTGTGAGGGCAGAGGAAGGCCTGGAGTGCTGCCTTGTGTCCCATGTCCGGCAGCCAGTCTGGCTGTGCGTGCTGTGATGAGGGGCCCCTGTGACGAGCACGGTGGGCATGGCACATGCAGGGGTGCACAGGCAGCAAGCAGGACACAGCTTTTAGGGTGATATTTGAAGGCTTTGGTATCAGGGCCATATGCAGCACACTTAATTCTTACTTTCTTTTTGATTTCTCTTGTCACTGACTCCTTTTATACGCTTGCAGGCATAGACCTGCCAGTTTGTTGCATGCCCTCTGAGCACTGGTGCCAGTCCCACAGCACCATTTCAGGGCTTCTGCTCTCCACTCTGTCTCCAGACTTGCTCTGGGCCTGCTCCCCGCTGGGGTCCTGCCTCCCAGCACTGGACACGCTCAGTCCCTGGTTGTGGCCAGGCAGTGTGTCCCCAGCTCCAGGGCATGAGCCACCAGGGCCCTGCAGTTAGACACAACATTTAGTAAGAAAATGTAAGCAGCTGTTCTTCAGCAACTGGGTAACAAAACACCCTGTGCTTGCATCAGTCTCCATTTGAGCAAAATAGAAGAAATTGCAAAAGCAGCAGTAACAGGCAGCAAGTTTTATGGTTTGGAGAGTTGTTGACAATGGTTCTTGCCATGTCAGCACCAGCAGCTGGGGAAATGCATAATTCCTACCAGAGCAGCTCAGGGCTCGGCTCTGGGCGAAGGGGATAGCAAGGGAGAAGTGTTAGAAAGGGGCAAATAATTTCAGGCTACAGAGACATTAAGAAAAAAAAAAAAAAGAAAAATACATTAGTAAGACACCCTATGGAATAGACTTTTTAACCCCTTTTCCTATTACTGATTTCTGGTAGCATGCATTGAGTCTCTCCTGGACTATCAATGATGGTGAAATGATTTCTTCTATGCTCTCTGAAATCCTGAGTTAATTTTTTTGTGCTTTACAGCACAGGTGAAACAGACGTATCCTGTTATTTTTTATCAGGTTGGAAAAAAAAGATAACACCTCCAACATAAAATTTTAAATGAGCAATATTCTATTTTGATACAATGGTAACATTTAACTATATAAATGGTAGTCATTAATTTTCTTTAAGCTAAAACATTCAGATACTCTTTGGAGATCTATGTTAGCAGCTACATTGTGGAGAGTGGCAAGAATTGGGAAAAAATAATCTGAGGAAAACATTTATCCTCAGAAAACTGGTAGTGTGGATGTATAAATTTAACCTCTTGGTTTTGTGAATAGCTTCATCCAAAACAACCATTCCAACAATCAAATTCCTTTTAAGAAGTTCCGGAGTAATCATGCTAATAACGAAATATGACTTTTGGAGACCAGAAGTGTTGTATGGAAGATCTGGCATTCTGGTCCTCCAAAACAATTAGCTTCAGATACAGAATCTGATTGATAGTATTTAGAAATCATTCTTTCCATCTACCTCTTCTAGCTAAAGGAAAAATACTGTTAGAATGTCATTGCAGATGGTAGATGTTTAAGGAATCAAAAACTTTCTCAAATACCATCTGAGGGAAGTGCTTATACCATGTGCCCTGAGATGATCTTCCTCTAAGTGGTTCCAGAATACCTAAAGTGGAAGTGTTTCCTAAATAACTCTTTCATTTTTTAAGAGAATTTTTAACATTTTGAGGCACTCAACACCGCTGTGACTTAAAGCACTGAAACTACCAGCTCACTTGGAACTACCCTTCCAGGCTGTAGAGCAGTCTCAGGAGAAGTCACTGCGTGTTTGCTGAGTTTTGTATCAGACAAGTATTATTGAATTTAGAAATTTTTGCAAACTTAAGTTAATTGGATTTCACAGGTGGAAATGATGAATTTCAGGGACTGCTTCCTTTCCCTAAGCCGAAGGAATGGCCACAGAGCCCGGTAGTTCAGTCAGGGGTTTGGCTCCATGCTTTGCCATTTCAAGGCCCTGCTTTGTCCCTGTCAGACATTCCCAAGTGAGGCGTCAGGATCAGTAAGAGGAAAAAGAAAACCTTCATAGTGGAGGCATGAAATTGCAGCTTTAACCTGGTGACAAACACCAGTCAATGTAAGGACTGCAGCAGCAGCCGGGGATGCTCGGGTGGGTGCAGGACTAAGGCACGTCAGGATTGCTTACCTGGGAAGGGGCACAGTCATACCAGTGTTTTCCTGCAGTCCGCTTGCTTAAAATGCTAAGGAGCCTTGAACTTTGTTTCTAGGAGTTATCTCTCATTTATTATAATTTGAGAGGACTGACTTTGTTTTTATAGGACTGAAATCTAATTGTATCTTTTTTTTCTTTTCCGTTTTAGAATACAGCTAATGCAGTATGTAATCTATGGCATTGCATCATTTTTCTTCTTATATGGAATAATCCTTTTGGCAGAAGGTTTTTATACCACAAGTGCTGTGAAGGAGCTGCATGGAGAGTTCAAAACAACAGCCTGTGGCCGCTGCATCAGTGGAATGGTGAGTGGGATCAGAAATGAGAACAGCAGTCTTTGCTGGCTAAAACCTTGGGCTTGGTTTGACTCCTGGGTTTTGAACACCAGGATATTGCTGCCTTCTTTGTTTAACTCCTTGTGGGTGGTCAGGGTCAATCCATGTCTTGGTTCTTCTTTGAACTTCAAGGGTGCTTGGTCAAATCAAACTGCTGCAGATGGGCTGGGTGGGAACTGCCATAGCCTCCCCTGACATAAAGCTGAACCCACTGGTCTAAACTAAACTGGGGAGACTGCTAATTTTAAAACACTTAAATGTGAGCCAAAATGAAATTTGCGCTTTTAAACGTGGAACACTTGAGTGATGCTTAAAGGCAGACTGTAAAATGGCTGTGGTTTGCAGAGCTATTTAAATATCAAACTGTAATGGCTCTGACTTCCATAGTCAATTGTGCTTGAGTGTCTGGATCCTTCAACAAACAGTAATGAATGAATGAAACTTCGCAACATCTTTGCACTTGAATCAAGTATTGATTTGCAGATGGCAAAAGGCAGACAGATAGAACAGCGAGGCTTTTTCACAAAGCCAAAGCAGTTGGAACTCTAAAGTTACCAGCCATATTCTCTTCCGTATACTTCTGTATTTGAAGAAAATTGTAAGCAAAGTTTAACTAAAAATAAAACTTCAGCTTCTCACCCACATTGTCCCCAAGGGCACACCGTGCAAGAACAGCCATAACTGCGTTTCTGAGAGAAGATTTCAAAGCTATTACTGAAAATCTGAATTCAAAGCTCGTAGTTATGGAGGAAGCTAAGCAGTATGACAGATCGCCCACGGGAAAGTGTGGGTGAAAAGAGAAGAGGCTTTTGATGTGATTGTTGCATTTTAATATACAGTCTAGATCCTGTACTTAAAAAATATGTACTTTCAGCTGGTTAAATACAAAAGAAATGCATGTTTATTTTCATGAGAGTTAGCAATTTTCCACTGTGCTGTTGGGTATTTACTGAATTTTTCGAGAGCTAATAAAAATAAGGCATCTGATAATTTTCCAGTTAAGCAGCTATTTGCTCAGGTTTTTTCTAGCAAGCATGGTCTTCACCAAGGAGCAAAATTAGATCTGAAGCAGTATTTTCAAAAGATCCAAAATAAAATAGAAACATACACATCCATGCATCTCATCAGTGCAGACAATTGCTTGTGCATTTGAGTAGTTGCAGGCACATGATTGTCGCTGCTTATACAAACACCGGTGTGACACATGGAAATACAGCAGAACAACATGTTTTCATGTTTATCCATATTTGTCCACACAATGAAGGAGAGAATTTACCATCTGAGTAATGGCTTAGAGCTCTTGTAAGATGCATCAATGTTTGGTGGTGACAGGAAAAGTGCCTGTATGCTGCTGTGTAAAACCTTAGGGCAAGAATAAGGTTTGTGAGGAGATAAAATACTTAACAGACTAGTGACTGCAGCTGGGGACAGGCAACAGGCTTTTGGACATCCAGGGATCTTCTGCCACTTTGATCAAGAGCTTCTGTACTTCTTCTTCTTCCATTACATTGCTGAGCAAAGTCCTGAAAGACAGTCCCATCTTGCATAAGGTTGTTACAGAAGAAAGACGTCCATCTTCCCTAAATTATTTTTGTTGGCTCTGGTAATGCAAAATAGCCATTTCCCACAGTTACCACATTAAATGTGAGAGTGAGTCTATTTTTTCCTGGCTATTTTAGGAGTTAAAGGCTTTGTGCACTTCCTCTCATGCACACTTCCACATACACATATGCAAACTCATGGTTCATTTGTAGTGTATTTACAGAAATCCTTTAACCTGGTCTACTTTTTCCTTCCCAAAATCCAAAGAGAGGATTTTCAATTCTCACACAAAACATACAGGTCTGGTATAGGCGCTAATATGAAATAGGGTATTCAGCTGAGTTGTCTATAAATTAAAGTCTAGCTGGGGTTTTATGGGCCATAGCTTCGCAAGAGTTTCCACCTCCCCACACTCCACCCCCGTTGGCTGAAACCTGATCAGTTGTTCAGCTTTTGCTCTAACACTTGCCTGGTTATTCTGGAAAAAACCTGGGGGGATGCAAACTTCCACCAGTGCAGCATTAGTTCAGTCCCTTGGTTCTGGGTCAGGCTGAGAATCCTCCCCCCTGAGAGCCTTTCCCATCCTTGCTTTTGTCCTCTGGCACTAAGTTTTAAGTAAGACAGTAGGACACCAGTGCTTTACTGGAAGTAAAGGCTTTCCATTCCACCTACAGCTAAGAGAACAGCCGCAGCTAACAGTGAGAAGAGAGCACAGAAGATGTAACAGCATTCCCCCACCTTCCAAGTAGGATCCAAATCCTAGTCTCACCAGGAGGGGGGAGCTAGGAACTGATGCCAGAACTACTGTTTCACCATAACACTTAGAAGAGGAGGGGAAAAGGGACAGGGCTCAGTGGGAGGAGGGAGCTGGAGATTTCCAGAGCAATCAGTGCCACATCTTATATCTTACCAAAGAAAATGCTTGTAATGTAGTTTTTTTTAAAAGAGCAAACCCAAACCAGCAAATTTCAGTGGACAAATCCATGATTCTCTAATGTGAATTAATTCATTTTCTGCTTGGCAATGTGTATTAGACCAACTGAATCCTTCAGATCTGCTGTTAACCGTCATGGTATGTTTGCAAAAAGAGGTATTTTCAAATGTTACATTCCAAATTGATTTCAATAAATCAGGGAGTATGGGAGAGCTCTGTGAGCATTGATTCACTGTGTGGTTTTGATTTGTAAGTTGTACAGAAATGCTGGTATATTATAGTTAATTTTAAAAAAAACCCTTAAATTGATTTTTGTTGGAATTTATTGGTTTTAGCCTACGACTAGCATCCCTGCTTAGCTGAGAATCTTGAGAAATCAATGGGCTGCTCTTTCTTGAGGGCAATCTGTTTACTCAAGCAGGCTGATGAAAAAGGAAATGCCTGAATTACTTTCTCAGTAGCACTTAAACTACCATAGTATTTGTAAGCAATGAGGATACTGATTTTGTGTGCTTGGAAACCAAATGTTTTCTTATTTGAATTCTGAAAGTATGCTTAAAGATTATTTTGAAGAATTTTAAAGGAAAATTTAAGTAGTCTTTTCAAAGAATAAACACAAAGTGTTTGTGTTTTCTCTGCCCAGTTTGTTTTCCTCACCTATGTGCTTGGAGTGGCCTGGCTCGGGGTCTTCGGCTTCTCAGCTGTGCCTGTCTTTATGTTCTATAACATATGGTCAACTTGTGAAGTCATCAAATCTTTTCAGACAAATGTGACCGTGCCAGGGGACCAGATCTGCGTGGACATCAGGCAATACGGTACTCGTTTTAATCCCCATTAAAAACTTCATCCTTTCTCTTCAGTCTTTCCTCAGTAGTTTTGTCTCAGCCTTATCAGATGAATCAAATGCAAAAGTATCTTCCATCTCTGAATGTGCTATTACTTTTCTAATTAATTCACATTACACTGATCTTTTTCCAGATGCAATCAATTTCACTGAAGTGACAAGTCACTTATCTGAAATGATTTTGTAGTGGTTTCCAATACTGTTATATTAGGTTTGAAAATAGATCAGCCTCAAAATAAACTTCTTGGAAACAGTGCTGAGAAATAAATAACCACATTGTGGGTTTTGAACCCATATGCATATATTATGTTCTTTCAGAAAGCTGTTTTACATTTAAAGATGAAGTAAATGTCTGAATGTTGCTCTGAGAATTACTTTCAGTTAAAAAAACAAAAACCTGCAATTAAAAGTCTGCCCATAACTAATAATGAATTAATGCTACTTTCCAATGACATGCAGAAACCTAAGGAACCTGGGACAATAACTTAAAATAGGGTCAGGCTTTTCATTTCTTAAGGTGAGTTTTTCTTGAAGTTAATCTTTTTAGCTTCCCTTGTGCAGAAGATCTTTTGTCACCATTACTTTTGGCTTCATTCTAGCTAGCATTTTCTAGGAATGTTTCTTTCTTTGGACTAAGTCATTCAAAGCTGAGAAAATGGATTCAAAGTTGAAAAAGTAAGAAAGCTTGGCTTTGCTCTCCTGTCCGGGTAAGTCCAGTAGAAGAAAAGATATACTAATTTTAAAAGCAAGAAGTCTTCAATCAGTTAAACATTTACATTCTATTTTAGCAGCTCACAGCAAGAGGCTGGGAAGACATTTTCTTCAGCAGCAAAGCCTAGGAGTGAAGGGAGATGTGCTCCTCCACCTTCCTGTTTCTTCTGGCTGTTTTGCAGCTGTATTTGTGCTGTATTGTTCCCCTGATCAGTAAAACCATTTGGGTTTCAGTGCATGATGGGAGAGAGCAGCTCCCTAACAGACAACTGGTGTCACTGAGCTTTCCTCACGTTTTTGGATGGAAGTGGTAGCTGAAAGGCTGGAATTGTATACAACAGTTGCAGAGAAGCAGCTGACTTGGAAGTCAATCCTATAAAATCTTTCTGAAAGCTGTGCCATCCTGAGATAATTTCAATGACCTGCTGCTTATAGAGTTGCTAATTCCAACCAGCTGGGTGGAAATGCAAAGTTGTATGGGGAAACAAACTGGGTTTCTCTTAATTCAAGTGGGTTTTGCTTAAGCTTTACATCTGTTATAGGCCTAAAAGTTTATTTTTCATCTGCTAGATTCTGTTGACTTTTCAGACTTTCAATCATGTAGGAAAAGTAATTGGGAGTATATGAGGTGCAGCAGACTGAACTTTCTTGTAGCAGTGTTCACTTGATGCTTTTTACCTATTGGAACGAAACCAGAAAAAAAATGCTGTAATTCTTCCCTCTAGCTCTATATTCACACCCTTCTACAGTAGTTTCTTCTTCAAGTAGAACCTCATCTAGTAAGTGTTATCCTGAAGGTGCCAAGTGCCTCTGAGATGCAGATTTTCTCTTCTGTGCTGAGTGGGGGAGTAGGCAGAGTGTGCAACTGGACCCAAAGTGCAAAAACCCAACCAACTGTTTGGCTGCCAGATGGGAAAACCACATCTGAGAACATGCCTTGGCAGCAGCCCTCAGTGTGAGGAGAAAGCATAACTTGAGGGAGTTGTTTTAATTCCTGCTGCCAGCTCAAAGCTGTACTGGTCAACGCACGGATGCCCAGAATGGGAACACAACTGGCAAGTGGGTGGAAAAGATGAGAGGAACAGAAAGTGTGTGTTGATTGCTGAAATTAGTGGTTTCTTTTCTGTGGTATTTCAGGTATTATCCCTTGGAATGCTGTACCTGGCAAAGCCTGTGGCCCAATTTTAGAGAACATCTGCAACACAAATGAGGTATAGAAACTTAACCTGTGTGCAGCTTTTGACTACAGGTCACTTGGGCACCCTGTAGTAAATACTTGATGAAAGTTTTTGGAGAGAACTCATGCAAGGAGTGTAGAGAGATTGCTTTAAATATAACACTGAAGCAATTGTTACATCATCAAAAAAAAATTATTTTCAGTACATTTGTATTTTCTAGAGCTTTGCTACCATGCTACAAAGACTGTTTTATTATCCTTACTCTCTAGAACACTTGAAATGCATTTTGTACTATTCCTAATGAATTACTTCAATGTTTTTAACATGTTTTTTTCTCTAGTTCTACATGTCTTATCACCTGTTCATTGTGGCTTGTGCTGGAGCTGGTGCCACTGTCATAGCATTGGTGGGTAGTATTTTTTGTTGTTTTATAATTTAAAATGTTAATTTTAGGCTTAAGATGCTTTTAGATTAAATTTTGTGTATATTAAAAGTAGTGATACTAGACATGAAGGAGGGTGAGCTGTAATCACCACTATTTGCTGCTATGGTTTGGTCATCACAAGTCAGCAGGTCCCCAACTTTTGCTTTAAGAAGTCATCTTAACCCGCCTCCCACATACTTAGGAAAAAATTATTTGCATGTCCTTTCAAAATCCTACTTCTGTCCACTGTTTCTGCTTTTATTTCGACTATTTATTTTCATTTTTGTAGTTTATTTGATCAGCTGCTTGTAACCTCTTGGTTTCCTTTGCCTGGACCCAGGCAGATTGACTGGTCCAACCCTGCAGTGCCCGTTCCAGGTAGCGGCTGGGAAAAGGGACATTAACAAGATGACTTGTTCCTCTGTCTAACACTTCCTTTAGTGGCCAGCTGCTAACCTTGTGCCAGCCAAGCCCAATACTCACAGCTGGTTGACAAAATAGCCTTAGGGTTTGTGCTGGGTTATCCTCCCCAGAGAAATGGCAGGTTATTTATCTTGCATCGTCACCCTGGAAGGAGCTCAGAGTAACATCTGTTGTAAAAGTATCGAGAGTTGCCCAAGTGGGCTTGAGCCGTCACCTTGTTGTATCTTACTCTCCTGTATTTTGTTCTCTTCCACCAGCTGATCTACATGATGGCTACTACATATAACTATGCTGTTTTGAAGTTTAAGAGTCGGGAAGATTGCTGCACTAAATTCTAAATTGTATAAGCCCAGTAAAAAGCTGCATTGCGTAGCTTGAAATACCACTGACACCCTAGACTAAAAGTCTAGCTTTCTGAATTTTGTTACAGTAATTGTAAATAGCTTCAGTAAGCATCGTTTAGCTTATCAGATTAATGAAATGACTTCTTGTATATGAACTATGATGTGGATGAGATCTGGCTATCTTTTCATGTTGAGAGGATTCAGTTACTGTAGGGGCGTTTATAAAGCATCCTTCTGAGAAGGGGATGTTTTCATTTCAAGTCTCCACTTGATTTCTAACAGTCATCTCAAACAAATACTGGAACAGTTCAGGGTCAGATGTACTAATTTATTCTCCACCATGAACACCAAATACAAATACCCTCCAAGCATACAAAATACATATGGTGTGAAAGCAAGGGAATAATGAAGTAGTGCCAGTCTATTTTAGCAGAGATCAGAAGCCCAGGTATTATGAATTAATTTGCTTCTATTTCCAAGTGATTCCATGCATGATGAAATCAATTATTTTCTCTTACTCTTAAGTAAGTGCCGAATGATACTCTTTCTCTCAAAAAATAAATCCTTGTCTTAGCTCTGCGTAAAACAATCACATTCTTTCTTTTGGACCCTGAACTAGTAAGAAACAGCATATGAATAACTTCTGTTCTTGTATGGCTGCACTTTAGTAACTGATTTCTCAGTAGCCAGATCTCAAAAATGTAAGTATGACTGCACAGGAAGCAAAACCATGCATAGATCACAGGGACCTTTTTACAGTGTTGGGGAGAAAAAAGAAGGAGAAGTGAATCAATGTTTTCAGATGTACATGTTTTTGCATGAAGTATGGGCAAAAGAAGTTGGCAAGAGACGAATGCACAAACTAGAACAACAAACACATAATAATTTTAAAAAAAGGAGCCATTTGCTATATACAATATAAAACTCTTCACCTGAGGTTGGACAATGGAAGTTTAAAATGTAGCTATAAAAATACAAGATTAAGACTTCTTAACCCAGAGATTGCATGCTTTTGCTTAGTTTTGGACTCATGTTTTGATGTTTAATTTTTCGATGTGTTAATGTAGCCTTGTTCGCATAAATAAAACAGTTCACAGTTTCAGGTTTTTTTCCAGGGGGAGGGTGGAATTCTCATCTGCTTGTTGGGGGAAAAGACCTGCCGGGCTCTGGGCTTGGATATGCATAAACACCACGACCTTAGAAAGCAGTTCTTCTGAGCACCTCGTAGTTTACAGATTCTGTATACTGCCATGTACAAAACTGTTTTCCTGCTTCCCCCCATTCTGCATTTTAATTGACCCGTACAACTCTGTAGCTCATTTTAATATCCTTGTACTAACTTTCTCTAAACTGTGAATAACTGAGTTATTAGCATGCCAAATTCTAGAGATCTTTGAAAAATAGCCTCTGTGCTTGTTTTAATAACAGAATGCTTATTAACGTAGAATAACTATTTTTTTGGTCGTTATTTTAAAGAGCGTCTATTAATCTGACTAGCAGCTTGCTTTGCCTCTTGACATGCTCACTCGCCATCATGCTCACCCTTCTCTTCCAGATCCACTTCCTCATGATACTGTCTTCTAACTGGGCCTACTTAAAGGATGCAAGCAAAATGCAGGCCTACCAAGATATCAAAGCAAAAGAAGAGCAGGAGCTTCAGGATATCCAGTCTCGGTCAAAAGAGCAACTCAATTCTTACACATAAATGTTTGCCACAGTAATTCAGCAGAAGAATTCTGTAGCTCTGACAAATCAGCAAATAGCTGCTCTGCAGTACAGATGTGTGTCTACCAAACAAAATTAGAAGTGTAAAAGCTTCACATTCCAGCTCCTGGAAAACTTTTTTAGGGAAATCTTCCCATGGGTAATCTTCCATCCTTTCTAACAGAGAATGGATGGTTTATTCCAGGCATTTTAAAAGGCAACACTTTACAAAAAGTGACCAAATTATTCTTCTTTGAGACTTGTGGTATTTAATATTTGACTTGTTCTACAGCATGCCGCCCTGCACAAACGCTGGCAGGTGCCGAGCAGGCAGTAGATCTGTGCAGACCTCAGGCACAGGCATGGCCTGCGACTGAGCACCTCCCAAAGGAACCCGTGCCCAGCTGGCATTTCTGAGAGGAGCTCGTGTTTGTGTGGTGGCACAGCTGCAGCACCTCCCAGGTTGCAGGGGGGCTGTTTGGGAACGCCCCTGCCTGGGCCACGGGAGCAGCTCCACTCCTGTGCCACATGCATCCATGATGAGGCTGTCATGTCCCTGTGCTCACCTGAGTGTCGAGCAAATGTCCCAGTTTCTAATCTTTTTATTAACTATTTAATGGAATGTAGATCCCTGGATCTGGATAATGATCCCCTTCTTTGAAAATAAATGTCAGCTTTGCCTTAATATTTATTTTCGATAAATGTCTTAGCATTTATATAGTGGCAGGAGACCATTATCCTACATTTTAAGTAAGTGAAAGTGTTACCTTATTAAAATGACACTGATCTGACTATTCCAAATGAGCAGATGAGAAAGTTTGCAGAGTTTTACACTAACAATAAAATTTGCAGCCATAAAATACAGGATGTCCACCTTTCTCTATCTTGGTGCTTAGCAAATTTATAGTCAGTGCTTATATGTTTTCCTTTTTACAAATTAATTAGCACACTAAGAAAACACGGTGTTCAGAAAAAAAACCAACAAACAAACTGGTGCCATTTTAAAGTCATTTCCCATAGAAGTCTGCCTTCTAATTAATGGTTTTTTTCAGAAGCATTCAGTGATATCTTGAGTATTAGTGATGGTATATTTGGTGTTTGTTCTATATGATATATATATATATATATATATAAATGTTGGGGGGGAAAAGTAAAAATACATCATTCATTTGAAAAAAATTAAATATTCAAGTCATACCCCTGCTAAGCTGATGTGTGGTTTGGTAGTTTTGACTGTTTGCTGAATATACATCAAAGGAAGCACAAATTCCTTCAAATCAGTATTAAGAGAAAAGGCATTTTTTTGGGGGGTATCAACTTCAAATATAATTTCTTTTGTTAAATATTGAAGTCTAATTTGACAGTTTCAAAAAAGGGGCAAAGTTGATTGATGTAGAGCAAATATGACAAAATAGCCTAGTGTATGTTCTTACCTGTTGCATGAAGGAGACATTTCTACAGCAATGCAGGTGATGTTCTAGCCCAGTGTTTGCATAAGGGTAATAATGGAGGCAGTGTCTTAAAGCCTAATTCTTTTCTAATTCAGTGTAGCTATTACTGGGAGTTTTTGAAGTTTTGTTTAAGTAGTCTAATATTTTTATGTAAAGAGCATTAAATTTTGCTATGTATAAATTTTTGTAACCTAACAGTGAATCAATATTTTCTATCAGTGCCAAGGGCTTCCTGTAGTTACATCCAAGTGTTAAAATAAATATTTGTAGATAATAGACAACACTTGTGTATGCTTATTTGAACCCAGACCTACAGCTACTCCATGGCAGTGCATCTCTAGGCTTTACATCTCTATCTGAAGTGAAACAGCTTCTGTTCCAGAGCTCCCTGCCCTCCTGCATGGGGCAGGGCTGCCCTGCAGGTGCAGCTGCAGCAGCAGCTGTGTGCAGCATGCAGTAGTGGTAGTTGTTCCAGGCCAGCATAATGCAACAAGCACTACCCCTTCCCAACATCCAACAGGAGCAGTCTCTCAGAAATTCTGTAAAGGCCAGAGTGACTGCAACAGCAAATTAAGCAGCATGTAAAATTAGAGTAGCCACCACTTCACATTTTAGCTTCATTTCAAAAAGCAAAGTTTGGATCTGTCACGGTTTTGATACATTGTGTTTCAACATCCAGTGAATTCAAGACAGAACTTTGTTTTTTGCCCCTAAATTCTGTCAAACTTGGCTTCATGTTCTTGTAGGTTAGGTCAAGATGAGCAGCCTCAAATGCAGTGCAAGTTGTAATATATGCTGCCACCCAAAATTACTTCATTGATAAAAACTACTGTATTTTATACTGTAAATAAAGTTTAATGATCTTGCCTATAATCTACCCACAAAATACAAAGCTTAAATAAAGATGAGTTAAATAGCATTTTTATTTTAATCTTTCCGTTCTGGGCTGGTTAATACCAACGAGGTGATCCATGAGAGGGGCTGCTTCTGAAAGTGGATGCCCCTGCCATAGCAGTAGAAGGGGCACCTTAGTTTGGGTCTGTCACACTCCACACTCTGAAACTGTGTGAGCCAAGTGCCTCCACAGGACACCTTTAAAAGCAGGTGATGATGATGGAATTTTTTGTTTCTTCCACCATACTTTGAACCATTTGGAGCAGAAGGGGTTGGGGGGCGGGGGTTGGCAAAGTTGACAAAGTTTAGAGGAATTCAGTGTCAATACAAATCTACCCAAACATACTGATCAGTTTTTGTTCCCTGCTTTGTTATTTCTCCCACCCCACCCAAGGGCTTCCTCCTGGATTAGTAACACATCAGGACTCACTGTTTGAAGTCAATGACTGAAATGGTGAAACAGATCAAAATCGGCTTTATTAATTTATAATTGCACAGCCTGCAATGTTGGTGCCTAACATTTATTACACACAGAAACCTACTGTAAAAACATCTTTCTCATAATAAGAATAACAATTAAAAAATCAGTAGCTATTGTTCACCAGAAGCTTTCATCCACATCTCCATGAGAAATGTCTGCAACACTACTGATTATAGGAGAGAGGAAAAAAAGGTGTTATGAGTCCAATGTAGTTTATCTTAAATCTTAATACTCATTTTAAAGCAATAGTTAAGAGACTGCCTTTGCTGCAATTCTCTTGCTGTTTCAGTGAACTGCTGGCAATAAAACCAGCCCTAAAGGAGGAGGATCTGGGCCTTCATTAACTGAAAGCCATCACCTGTATCTCAAAAAGCAGAGCTATCTTCTGTTGTGCTCACCCAGTGAAAACAACACAACTGCTGCCAATTCAGGAGCAGCAGGGTAGGGCTTGCTATGTTCAACAGCACATATAATAGAGAATCATTCCTATGGTTATGGTGAACCTTTATGGGTTTTTTTTCTATCTGCTCCACATTTTTTGCTTATTTTGAATTCTCCATCTTCAAAGAAACTGAAAGATTTGATGGAAGATTGTTTGGTTTATCGTTTGCAAGCAACTAAAACCTACATATCCTTATTTATCAATGTGTAGAGAGAACCAGAGGAAATGCCTGGGCTGTTGTAACTCAGTGCAGGCAGCCAAAATCTCTGAATAAAGTGTGTTAAAAGGCCACGATGCTACTGAAAAGTCAAAGCTAGGAACAGACCATGGGCGAGGTGCAGCATAGACAAACCTTCACCCAGGGGGTCATCACATAAGAACAATCCCTCAAACTCCAGCTCTCTGTCAAGGAATTTGGATGCTGCTCAGTTGCAGGTAAAGAGTTGTGACTGCCACAGCTACTGAAACAGATCATGGAGTGCAGCTCTCAGCTGTGAGTTCCAAACAGTGCTTAACCTGCATGTACAAGAACTGGAAAGATCCTCAATTTTTCCAACACACTTGCTTTGATTACTAATTTATGTTGCTTTTTAAGGAGGCAGATGTCTCTTAATGTAATTCATATTAAATCTATGTATTAATTTAGAATTTATTATTACTATTTGTTAATATGGTGTTCTAGAAGTGATTAATACAGGAGCCTTACCTGTCATCCTTTTCAGTAGCTAGAAGTCCTTCTGAAAGTGACACTTCTCTTATGTCTTCTTTTTTTGAATCCTGGCAACCAAGAGGAAAATACACTTTCTCTAACCAGTTCTAAAGTCAAAGTTTAAGTGACTCTAATAGTATCTGTATTTTGAAGGCACATAACTGAAAATAAAAATCTTCTGAATGACCAACCCTATTTCTACAAATGCTACATTGGACCTAGAATAGTAACACTTTGGAAATTTAGACTGGGATCATGTCTGAAGAAAAGCATCCTGCTTTCCCTCACTGAAGTAATACCCACCCATACCTCTTCTTTAAAAGTCCAATTTTCCATTTTGCCAGAATAAATTCTATCAGTTGTGTTAGAGGAACACAAACTGACCTGTGTAGGTTCAAACTGTATTTAAACGCAGTTTAAGCTAAAAATTGAGGACATTTAAATACTGTCCTGGTACCTTAAAAAACAAAAAAACTTCCTACCCAGAGAACACCAGCAACCCTTATAGAAGAAAGTTTTCAGTGTTTTTTCTTTTGGGTCATCACACTTTTCCAAACATTACACAAATCCAGACACTCTGCAGGTTGTTACATAAAGTTTCTACATGAAGAAAAACTTAAAAATGTGAATATTGTTTTCATTCCTAAGCATGCCTAGCAAGACACAAATTTGGTCAATAATATTTTTGGAACTGTGTTTTGAGAGTAATCACCTTGTTTGCCAGTTCCTGCTCTCTGCTCTGCTGAATTATTCTCATGTATTTTTCTAATGGATTTGAAGGAGGATCCTTTACATTATTTTCAGCACCAGTGTTACTATGCTCAGATTTTACTTCCCCTTTATCTTCTATTTCTTCATCTGTTTTCATTGAGTCTTGGATATACTTTAAGACACAAAAATAAAAATTAAATACTGATTAGGAAAATACATTTATACCTTAGTACCTGCAATAAATGCAGAATTTCATGTTAACCTCAGTAAACATACCAGTCTAAACAGCATTAAACAGGACCTAAAAATCCAGAACACTACATAAACAAACATGGAGTGTTTAAGCTCAAAGGGATTTAAGCAAACTCAAGGTCTCCTTATACCCTCTGCTTTCCAGAGTACCCTGGACACCCTGACAGAGGCTAATGAACAGATGGACATTAACATGTTCTGGTGGTGTCCCACTTGCAGTGGCCACACCACGGAGACAGCAAATGTTCAGCTTGTTCCAACAGCATGGTGACAGTGGCCATAAAACTGTAACTTCCAGTTTCATGAAGCATGGAAGGAAAAGCATCTGTTTCCAGTGAAAAAGTTACTTGGCATAAGGAGACATTCTAGTGACACTCTGGTTTATCACACAAGTACATAAAATAACTCAGTCTCTACTACTTTCACTTCATGGAATTAAATCTATTTTTAACTAAGTAACACATGTAACAATCCTAAACTGCAAGGGACTACAGAGCTGCATCACTGTCAGAAATTAATTAAATTACCACCTCTTCATTAAGCTTTTCCACTTCTTTTTTCTCACTTTCCAAAGCGTCCTGTTGCTCTTTCTCGCTCCTTTCTTCTCTTCCTTTCCTTTCTTCTTCGAAGTTTTTGTCAACTTCTCTGTTCTGTTCTTCAATCTGCCTTTGATCCAGCACTGCTGTGAAAAATTATTTCAACATCTGTCATTTGATTTATGTAGTTCAGTAATCACTACAAGAGCATACAAGTAAGTACCAGGTTCCTGTATAACGTTAGCAGTAAATGGAGAACAACTGGATATATTGTTTACACACACACACCAAACTTATTCTTGAGTATTGGGTAATGTGTTTTCCCACCTCTAAACTGATAAATGACTCACCAATAGTTAAGGAGTAGAGCCAAAGTAGAGGCCAGAGATTTGATAGATCACTGCACTTCTCATTCCTTTCATGAGCATTCTCATTAAACCTTAATTATCCCAAATTCCATGTTACTATATTCCTTCCCCCTCTGCAATGGGTTTGGATATAATTCTTTATATTTAAAAAGCAAAGTATTTAAAATCCCTTTGAAAATTACTGCAGGACATACTGTTGATGTGACCAGTGTATTTAAAAAGCTGACTACAAAGAACAGCATCAAATAGCAATGAGATGGGCAAACTCAGTACTGGGAATCATGAGAAGCTACAAAGCTCTTCTCTAAATAAAAAGAACCATAATGTTTCCATCTAGAACAATATGCTGATTGAAATCATTCTCATCTACCCAAAGAATTAAAACTGCATTGTGATAATACAGTTCACCAACAGTCAAAAATAAATTGAAAAAAAATCCAGACAAGCAGTACATAAAATACTTCAAACCAAAATATTTAATGTCTCATTCCTATCAAGAACAGAAATTATATTTAATAATTACCCTAAAGAAAAAAAAAATCATTTCACCAGATGCTGGACAACGGGGTTGGGAGGGGTGGCAAGAATGTTTAAATTAAAACCAAATTTAACTAAAACCAGGGTGAAAAAAAGTAATCCTCATACAGAACAGCAAAAGAAAACACTCTTTCCTCTTTAGTACAGAACTTGCACTTTTTGGAAAATTTTTCAACCACACCAGCATACATACATACAGACTTTTATACACATTTGACATTTTAAAAGGGTACTTTCTTTTGAGTCTGAGCTGAGAACTCACTTAAGTCCTGCAATGAAGTGGCTGTTGCTGGTACAGGGGCTGTGACATGGTTTCCATCAACGATGTCCCCAGATGGATGCAAGACATCACTTTCACACTCCTCTGGTATGTCCCCCTGAGCTGGAGAAGAAATTTGAACAATGGCTTCATTATTTTGTAATTGCAAAAGTGGAGCACAGCAATGGATTCAGTGTGGGAATGGCTAAATTAGAACACAAAAATATCAGCACTAATTGAGCATTTTCCCTTCAACTTGATCATCTCCCTGAGAATTAAGAATTATCATAGGCTGTACTTGCTTCCTTCATTACAGAATTGTTAGTTTTGAAATTAGCTATTGGAACACATCTGTTTATAAAGCCAAAACTGAAGAAATACACAACAGAAACCCAAGATGTTTTCATTTCCTTACATAATCAAGATAAAAGTCACAGAAAAATTGTATGTCCAAGTTCAGCTCATCCTTTTTATGAATATAAAAACAATCTTTAACTATTTGATGACACACTCTTTAATGGGATCATTGCCTTCTTCAGTGAACAGGATGGATGCTGCTAACTCAGGTATTCTGCATTATACTATCTTCTCCCCGTGAAAGGTGGCTCTGAATTCACAAAAACACAATTACTGTCCTTCCTCTTTGATCACTGCTGTGATACTCAACTGCTTCTTAATTATTTACTTGCAAAGTATGCAGACTGCTATTATCTCATTTGATGGGAGATAGAAAAAAAAAAAGAGATAAAACAAGATGTGGCCATTACCTCTAGATAGCCAACCTGAAATACACAGGACTATTCTCCCAAGCATTTAGTGTAACAGAGCACAGATACCCTATATATCTCTTTAGGTTTTGGGTGAAGCTTTAGAAAACATCAATTTTTCATCCTTCAAATACCATCAAGCATTTTTCTTTTTCACATTATAATAAAATTGAAATATTTTGCATGAAAAAAACCAAGTCAACCACATGGATCAGCCTCTATCTGAATGGTTTGAATTTCTTTAAATTAGAACTCTTTTAAAGGAACTATAGATGAAAGGAACTATAGAAAGCATGATGGAAAATTTCTGTCAAGCTGTCAGTCTAACTAAGTTAGGAGAATGTTTTCAGTTTCTTACAAAAGCAAGAGTAATTCCTACCAGCTTCACCTAGGAATATAACTCCTATATATGGGGGTTTTTGTAAGACCAAAATAATGGGCTATCACACTCAAAATCTATTCTGTTTTGTTGCTCTCTCTTTAAATTATAAAGCTATCAACAAAAACATTATTTCCATATGAGGCACCAATAAGCATCAGGGTATGTAATATTTAAATAATAAAAAAATTCCTTTCATAAATTTGTCCTGGTTAAATATTACTTCTAACTTCAAAATGAATGCTAACAACATAAGCAAACAAAGAAACCCAAACCAAAACCATTACAGTATAAAATGAATTAACTACTCTGCAAAGGAGAAAAAAGGTAACTCTGTGTACTTTCACTCCCTTTTTAAGGGTGGACAGCAAGAGATGCATTATTCCCTTAAGATGAGCTCATCACCTAAAAGCAGCTGCTGCCAAGAGAACTTGCTGACCTTTTCTTTCTAGAACTCACTCACAGTAGGATTAAAAGACTTCCATATTTTCTGGTACCTCCTTTAATTCATTGTTTTTTCCTACTGTTATCCACTTTGTCCTTCATTGTATCTTTCTCTGTATTTACTTCTCAGATTTTACTTTCTTACCTGCCGCTCCCAGCCACTTCTCCTGAGCTACCTCCTCCCCTTTTTAGCCATTCTGATTTCCTCCTATATACTGAGATTGTCTTTTGATGCAGTCTGACCCAACTAAAGTACTCTTGATTGAGAAATCATCAGCACATGTGAACTCCTACAATTATTGACCACCACACATCACCAAATGATTCAGTAATACCTTACTTGGGCACAGCATCTACTCAGCCCTAATTTCCAAGAAAATGCCAGTCTGTTGTCATATGTAATAAAATAAAAGTGAAATATGTAACATATTCCCAAAAGCCTCTCATACAAAATTAAGCAAATAATTATAAGGCTAATTAAAATGTGAGATGAATAGAAACCATTACTGGCTACAGGCTTGGTTCACATTCAAATAATACATTTAAAGCTTATAAAAAGGAAGCTAAATGAGATAAATAAACCCAACTGAGTAATGCGTAAAGCTTCACAGAGAAATGCACGGATGAGGCATTATCTTCTGCTAGTTATCACTAAACACTATCAGCACATCTGCTGTTTAAACAAACATCGTTTTTTGGTTAGTTCCTTTTAAAATACTGAAAGCCATATTCTCACAGGGTCAGGAGAATGAGCAAGGGGTCCACTCCACCTTCCATATGACCTAACCACAACCAAAAGCATAAGCCAGTCTGGGACCCAGGAAACCACTCACACCAGTCAGAATCACTGGTTTCAAAGAAAATATCCCTAACTCTCCCATACAGCAATCACAATCTCTTCACCAACTATGAGTTTAGTTACACCACACAATGCCACATGTCCACCAGCCTCAGGACTTTACAGACCTAACAAAATCTGGAAATAGGAAAGATTAACTTGCTGTTCACAGCTTTCTCATTGACAACTTCATTACTTTAAACCCACAGTTTCATGAGAGATCAGGCTGCTCAGGTTCAACATTAGGATGTCACTCAAATGCTGAAAAACTAAGTAAGGCCAGTAACTGTGCTTCTATATCTCACTCCATATACAAATGGCTATAAAGTACACTAAGTTTTATTATCCTCCTCTTTCTACAGTACCTTAGTTACATCAAAGATTTTTGAAAACTGACCCTGTAGCATTTAGAGAGAAGGAAACATTTTATAGCATGCAATCACAGAGAGCAGAAATGCAAATAAATAAAATGCTGACCTCAGAGAAAAAGAAGTTAGGATACAATTCAGGTTTCAGTAACTTAACCATATGCTCCAAAACTATTCAGAGATGCTGATTAATGACAGCATACTTGCAGGAGTTCTTCACACATTTACACACACCCTAGAGCAACTTCTAATTCATAATACTATTTATGCCTCACTTACTGAAGGAAAAATTAGGAGTGCATACAACAGCCACAGAAACTTATCTTTAGAATTAGAACCTGGTTCTAATTTATGCAGCAAATATAATAAACCTCAATTTAGTTCACATACTAGTACATTTTTCTGTTTAAATAAGAATTCTACACCATTTAAAAACATTCCAAAACAACGGTCAGACCTACAGCGTTAATCAGAACAAGGTTATGCAAGATTTCTGAACAAAATTACATCACAGATTTCAGAACCAACTCAATTTAATGTCTGCTTATTACTACATACACTTATCTAAAGATGCAAGAATGATGAAAATCAATCCCTCATCATCTGAGATATTTGTTTTTCTTAATTCCAAAATCAGTCAGAATTTTTTCTCTCCAAGTACAGTCTTAAAACTATGAAGACAGTTGTCCTGTAACTGTTAAGCCCTAAGGTTAAACAAACTGTCTGAAATGCACTAAAACTTACCTTCAAGAGTATAAATGTGTTCTTCAAGATCCTCATACCTTAGTTTCTCTGGTTTGTGGACATCGCTGAAATCTTGTTTATCTGTCTGTTGACTCTGAAGTCTGAAAAAATAAGGAAGAATATAAATAATTTAATAAATATAAATGCTAAACTTTTAAGCAAATAGCAATCTGAAATTCACTCGCTAAGCAACAGACTAAACCAACACTAAAATCCATTAAACTTTCTGACTCAAATACAGGATATTTAAATCCAGTTCTCTAACTTTTAGTAAAAGTCCACTCCATTTCCCTGCAGCCTTTCCCCAAGGCCTTTATGTGACGTAAAATCATTACATTAAAACAAAATACAAGGGAGTAAGAAAAAACAACAAAAAAGGAGAAATACAATGAATTGTGACAGTCAACTGAAAATTAAGAAATTTGCCTTTTTAAGCTCTGTGTTACAGTTTAATTCCCATTTTGATGTCATCTTAACAGATGTGTTTGAAATGTATTAGGATTAGATGTCTGGCAAAACAGAGATGCAGGGGTGAAAATCTGGGTTCTATCAAAAATGGGGCTAGTGCCCTCATTCTAAATCCCCGTTTATCTCATCAGAAAGATAATGTGAAAGAATAATGTCTCCCACGTGACCCAGCTCCTAAACTCTGACCAGAACTAGAACAGTAAAAGGAGTGCAGGTCACTAATGAAATTCAGCATCAGCACTTCATAAAGGAGCTTACTTCACACCAGCTGGTGCTCTTCATCACAGCCTAAGTATGTTTGTGCTTACAATTTCTAAGGAATACAGGTCTTTCATGGAGCAAAAGTGGAGAACAAACAATACAAAACATACCCCCAACAAAAAGATTTGTTCATAAACAAAAAGTGAATCTGGGCACAGATAAATAAATTTGCATTGTCAGAAGGATAGTTCAGTGATGTCAGCGGGGAAAAATACCCTGTCAATTAAATAGCACAGAGTAAATGAAATTTCAAGTTTTTGGAAGTCTATTTCATGTTTTGAGTCCTTCCTTCACAGAAATGATTAAGTGCTAAATAATTCTTAAGGGTGCAAGTTTCAAGGACACACATGCCACTTTCTTCAATACTGTGTCCTGCAACACTGCTAAAAAGACAGAGAACCCAATGCCTCAGTAACAACCCTCAACTGGTTTCTTCAGGCCAAAACAACAAACAAACAAACAGTTAGGTAATAATCTGCCTTACCACTCTAGTCTTCCTGTCTGTGTTTACTGGCTTCCTTCATACCACTCTTATCTTGGAACATAAATAAACGAGGAGCTCCTGTAGTCATAGAAGCAATTGTTCTTCCCCACTGACTGAGGTCTGACTTCTAACAGCTTGTCACAGATGTTACAGCATCATATTCGCTTTTCTTTTCTTTTCAAAGAAGTTCCCATTACCACTTAAAATCTACAGGTCATAAACTAATCCCACAATACACATCAGTGATGTGGCATTTGCCTAATAATAAGAGTAAATAACTGGAAAAGCCCACACATGCATTTCTCAAATATTTCATGTAACAGAAAACAGTCCAAGGCACGTGAAATTAGAAAATATGCAACAAAAGAATGTTTTTCTTTTAATAAAGTCTTGGGAAAGCAGCAAGTTCGAGACAATTATTGGGACCTTATACCCTTGCTTTGTCATAAGAAACCCAAGAAATCAACAACAAACCATAGTTGCCTTCCCAGACCTAGGTCTGGCCTCTGCTCATATTGTTCACTCTTCAAACAGGATGGAGTCCATAAAATCCTTCAAAGAAGTGAAGTCCCTCACAGGATTAGAGAATTTTCCCCTGTCACCTTAACATGCAGGTTAACATTCAACCTTCACTTTTTAAGGCCTGTCAGAGAAGTACAGGAAATCTGACACACCACAGAAAACATGAATGAGTAGGGAAAAAGGAGACACAGCCTCAAGGGAATACTTAAAGGAAACTGACCTCACAGTCCCTGAAAATCCCAACAGCTCATTTTGAAGACAAAAACCATAAAGGCTCTCCCAAAATTCTAACCAGATAAGAGACCCTCTCTGCATTAAATGTATGTTGAGGCCTTGATAACAACAAAATAAAAAAGCCCTACAAATGCCTGCTAGAGGTGCCCCAGCACAAGCTTTCTTCAGCCATCAAATCAGGAATGACGGCTAGCAGGTTAAGGACAATTCAGTTGTCTCATCTTAAAAAAATTACTAGAAGTTAAATACTAGACCTGCTTCTGAAGACACATGTTCTTAGTTTTGGAGAGTGGAGGGAACACTGGCCATTAAGAACAGAAGAACTTCAGGCAAGGAAATAGGAGATACAGAGATGAAAGAAAAGTCATTTTAATGCAGCCTAATTTTGTCAAGTTATTAATTTACCTTAAGAAGATCTTAAAAAAAGCAACAAAAGAAAAGAGAAAAGTTGTGCTACCCATCCCATTCCTACATGCAAAGGAGACTGGAAAATCCTATTTTGAAAACAGGCACATGACCAAGCTCTTCAGAGAAGGAAAAAAAGTAATAAATTTAGCAATACAGTTTGTTAATGAATGAAGTGAGAATGTACAACTGCCTTGATTTAAATTCTCAAACAGGCAGCAGAAATTCAAATGCTTCAATTAGCAGAAGCTCATCAGTCAGGTCACAGATGTGAAAAACAGAGACACAGTTAAAGAGACATAGCTTTGCTCAGAGCAAACCAAAGTGTTTGGGTTTTTTACAACTAAGTTCCACTTGAAGCATGATATTCAAAATGGAAATCCTTATTCACCTTTAGAAAAGTTCTCACGTATAAAATTAATGGCTGGCTTGATTTGTAAAAGCAGCTATCACTGTGAACAATTAGATACATGTTTCTTTAAAAAGCAGGTTAAAAATGTTGCTTTGTAAACAATGTTACCTGATTTTCTGGCCATGACTGGATGGTGAGGAAGGAACAGACTCAGAAGATGAAAGCAAATATGGCTTTGAAATAGGAGAAAGAACCTGGTCAACACTCCGCTGTGAAGAGGTAAGGGATGAGCTCTTGGCATCTGCAGAATAAAAATCCCACAATTTGCGTTAGTTATTTGTCCTACCATTCCTCAGACAAGGCTGGCTGTACAACACATGCATTATTGGTCCAAATGTGCATGGACTTAGGAAGTAAAACAGTCAAATGCATGAGCTAATTTAAAGGAAAAAACTGCATAATCCTTCCACTGGCAGATTACGCAGTAAAAGAGCTGTTGGATCTGCCAACTGCAAGTGTTTCAGAGGAGGACATACTTCTTCCTTTCATTCTCCAGAGACAGGTGCTGACAGCTGAGCACTTACCCTCACTTAAAGGAAAAACCAATCTCAGACTCACATTCATGGTATCTTCTACCTTTGAAATTTACCCTGAGTTGTTCAGACTGGTATTTTCAACAGCACCGAAAAGCTCCACAGAAGCTTCCAGAATGACTTAAGAGTTTTCTAGCAAAACCACACCTGCTGCTTCAACCATCTCTAGCAGAAAAGAATAATATACATATACCAGTATAAAAGCACTCCTCAGAAGACTCATGAGAGAGAAGTGACATCTCAGTGGGGAAGCAGTCTAACTGGGAGCTGACAAATCACACTAACAGCATGTTAGCACTGAAGCTAACCTGAAGATCCTATCACCCAGCTGCAGCCTGGTTTCCTACACTCCATACCACCCCATTTCTGCAATTCTTAAGTCAGGTAATGCATTCCTTTGTTATTCAACTCTTACCCCTCTCCAGAACCAGTTTCATGCATTAAGCACAGAACAGATCGAATGGAAAAAAGAGATCTGCCCTCCTGTAACTAGCTTCTGAAAAGTACAAAGATAGGAAGGATTTTTCAGGTTATGCACGCAACTGTAGTTTTAACATTCCCTAATTTTCAACAAAACCCTAGTATTATGAAAGATTTTGTCTGTGTGCAGTGCTAAACAAATAGTCTGTGGGTACTTTATACAGAAGCTGACAGAGAGAACTTACAACATAAAAGACTGCTTTGGTAGTTCAAATCTCAAATATGTTACCAGTAACAGAGTATGATACTCTACATGCAGAAGCACAGGGACAGCCACAATCAATCAGTATTTGTGACCTGTTTCTAACAGTGCCCATTACCAAACAAAACTAAACTAAAATTAAAAAAGGAGAATATTCGTATCTTACTTCTGGCAACACCCACCCCGACCTTTCTTCAATCAATACTTTTTTGGATCTGCCTGACAGAGAATAATAAATTACACAACTTACTCATGGTATGAAAAAACATTTCATTTTATTTTATTCCATTTCATTTCCTTCCAATGTCACAGGATTCTGGGGTCTGTGAAGCAGTAATCAAATGAACCCTTTTCACCCTTTTCATATCACTCATTGCTTTCCAGGTTTCCCACAGCGCATCTCAGCCACCTCTCTTCCAAACTAAGCTGCCCTTGTATTTAACCTTCCTTCATGGAGAAGCTGATCTTTTTTTTGGTTACTGTCTCTTTTTTTCATCCTACTAAATCCACTTTGAGCCAAGAAGCAGATGTACTGCAAATTTGAAACAAGAGATTTTTTAAAAAATTTTCATTTCATTTCTATTTTGCTTGCTTTTCTGAGTACTGTCCTTAAGAAAAAAAAAAAGACTAAGCAATTATTAGAAACTGTGATACTAACAGCAAATTAAAATTTTCCAGTCATGACCGAACACTAAAACCTTCCTCCTTACAATTGCTCAGGAGTATTTGATAGAGATGTCACAGCAAAAAGGACAAACAAAAGGAAATCTGGACATTTCAGACTGGAAAGCTCCATTTAAGAGAAGCCAAAGACAGCTTCTGCCACACACTTTAACTACAACAGTTAAAGGAAAGGTTAGAAATATAGGAGGTTTAAGAAATTACAGTTAATGTTGCAAAGCAGTTATACTTAACAGCAAGTTTTGAATTAAACTCTCTATATCGCAAGGTTACAGCTGCAGTGATTTATATGGCATTGTCTTCTCTTGAAAGCTCCCTAGAGCATGTTTAACTTCCCTCAACATACTTCTCCAGTACTTGTTTCCAGGAGGAAGAAATACTCCAAGCAATTGGTTACTCTGTCTCCTGCAAAACCACATCTCCTGATTTCTGCTGCATCTTAGCAAATAACGAGTAAAAGACTAAAAGTGCTAAATCTTTCTCTTCCCAAGATGAACAGTAAGTAAAACCCAATACTGCACCCCATTAAGAATATTGACTTACCATCTGGAATTCTCCTGTTACTGATGTCTCTCTTCGATTTGGGAATGGGAGTAGAAGAAAGGCGCCTTGAAGAAGATGCTCCTCTGTGTGGTGGGGTTAAGGGAGTTTTAAAGTTATCGACCTGCCCAGTTCTTTTGATGTGTTCTTCACCTCTTGGGCTGCTCAGAGGGGAATGTGGGGAGCTGGGATTATCCTCTAGCAGTTCATGCTGGATAGTCAAAGGGTGTCTATTAAGAGGACACTGCAGAATTAAAGGAGGCTGCATCTTCCTTGGTGTTCTGCTTGCAGCTGCATTCTGCATGACTCTGTGTTGGTAGCTCCTGTAGGCTTCTTCCAAGTACTCAGCCTCCTTTTCCAGTTCCTTCACCCTTGCCTGGGCCTGAGCGATGCTCTCAAGGTCAGAGTCCAGGGAAGCACTGCGTGGCTGCAGCTGCTGTCGATAGCCAGGCGCTGGCACAGTGCCGACCCTCCCCACATCAGTCAGACCCGGATTCCTCAGGAATGTGCCATCCATGTAAATGTCATGGGGCACGATCCTGTCACCAAGGAAGTCCAGGACGGAGCGGTCGACGAGCGAAGGTTTTGGGTTCCGATACACCTCATTTTCCAGAGCTAAATGGTAGCAAGAGAAAGTCAGTGACACTAAAGAGAGATACAAGAGACCCACAACAAAACAGACACAGTAAAATGTGGCATTTGAATTCCAGTTTGATCAAAATTATTCTACCATGGAATTGGCTTACGTTTCGAGAATTTAATGATTTAATTGAAATTGATTTAAATGTATTTTTAATGCAGCTCCAAAGCTGCAAATTACCACTGCTATTTTTTAAATATATAATTCTTCCACATAAAACTACCATTAAGTATGTACTCTACAATTTTAAATTACGTTTAAGCAAATAAATAAACAAACATGAAAACATTCCCACTTTGGACACATTATATCTAATCACGCTGTTAAAAGCCTAAGGAATACAGGGCATGCCACAAGTCTTAACAGTTTCACTTTATTTAGATCAAAAAATAATTTTGGAGAAAAACAACACACCACATAGAAAATGTTTTTGTTGTTTTTTTTGTTCATTAAAAGTACTCTAAAATTGCCAGTTAAACTGAATGTTTTGGGGTTGTCTGTTTCCTTGCACTTTCATGCTTCAACAAGCCCAAAAGACCAACCTATGGGGCTGTATCTCTCTCGGCAAATTTACAACCTTGTTTTTATTCTACATAAATGGTTCTTCAATGACTTCATTAACTCTGATGTAAAATAAAAGCTCCTACAGTACTTTCAGTCATTTAATTAAAATATATATTTGCTATTTTGATATAACAAATTTCCAATTCCAAATGGTACTGATACATGTACCATAAATGAATAAGTACCTATCACTAGTGAATAATATAAAGTATTGCATATACTGAATTATGATGCAACACATGTTGTATGTAATGTATAATCATTGCAGAATTGAATTCCATATTTTTACATTAAATATACATACCAACCCTTTTATTTATAATACTTGATATTAGCAATTTGACAGACAAGTATCTTTAAAAGTACATTTCTTCAGCAGACTGAACTGCTTTATGTAAGTGCCTGTTTCTAACACCCATATGAGGTAAGTTAAGCATAAGTTAGGCAAAAATTACTAAACTTGACTAAATCTGTTTAAGAGTTAGACTTAAATTTCTGAGGTACAAAAATACAATTTCAGATTGATTATTTTTATTATGAACATTCAAGAATCAAAATGCTTTAAAACACAAGTTGCCTGCTGGAGAATGTCATTTATGTTATCATCAAACATTAATGTCTCCATACCGAAGGAAAAAGAGACAGTAAAAATATGCAAGTGCTCAGGGAGGAGTATTTTCCTTTCCTCCTATCTGTTTGTTTTCTGAAAGGAAATTGTAATGAGTCTGCTTTTTAAACTGGGCTTTAAATAGATTTTGATTTTAAACTTAACATCTACTCCCTGGTGATGTATTAGCTCTAGCTGCAACTGCAGCTTTTTTAAGCTTCTGGAACTTCTTACACTTGTCCTTCATAAAGGACTGCTCTGGTGTAAGATACAAACCTGTCTGTGTTTGTTTCACTTGCAGTTTCAGTTCTTCAACCTGCACATTTAACTTCCTGACAGCAGCTTCAGAGTCTAACAGTTGGGCCTTTAACTGGGCACAACGCTCAACCTATAGGAAATCAAGAGAAAAACAAAAACCAGCATCATTCAAACAAAAAGTATAATCTCAACTGGCCGAATACTTGGTTTCTAAATATTTTTCAGGTCCATTGAGACCATATACACATAGTATCCTACTGAAAGTCAGCACTGATAATTTGTTGACTCAGTGAGATTTACTTTGGTCATGTTGGGTTGGTTTAATTTTTGGTAGTTTTTTGGTGTGGTGATGTTTTGTTTTCTTTAGAAAACATAAAAATAAGCACAGTACAAACAATCCTTGTAACTGCATATCAAGCAGCCTGCACAAGCAGATGGATAACTGCAAAAGAGATGATGGGAAGAAGAAAAGTTTCAAATCATTTAATAATAATAATAATTTACCTCACTTTGTAGCTGCTTTTCCAACGTCTGCTTATGACTTTCAAATTCATCCAGCACCAGCTTCTTAGAATGCTCTGCTCTCCTCAGCTCCACTTGGCAGGCCAGGTACTCCGCTGAGGGCTGGGACAGCTCTACCCCAAAAGGGAAACACTGGACACTCAGACAAAGAATAATGAGTGCGCACCTTTCTACACAATACTCCATGAATATGTAAAGCTGAATTGATTTTAGGAACATAACAAAGGCTTTGTCTGAATAAAGTACTTGGTGATATTTTTCTTCTTCCTTTTACAAAGGGCGAAAATCTTCACTGGTATAGTCCTTTAAGAACTAGACCCTGACTGTCCTACACTAGAAGAAAAATACATATCCTTACCTTACATAACTGTGCATACATCTGTACTCTCCTGTAATCTCAAATGCACATTAAAAATACTTTGTAATTATTACTATTGTCAGGCAAGCACTTAAATAGTAACGCCATGTTCTCTTACCATTATTAACCATACTAATGCTATGGTTAGAAATATTGCACTGCTTTTTTCAGAGGGTGCAAGGGATATCCTTCCATATTACAGCTACTGCTTAATTCAGGATTTCTCCCATACAGACACATCAAAGAAAATAAACTTATGCCAAGGACTGTTTAATTATACCAAACACTAGCTTGGGCTTCATGCAAATTACTAGCAAATATAATACAAAGAAAGCATTATAATGAAAATTTACTTCTAAACAAATACTTGTAGAGAAATAAGAAAATAAGTCATTCGAACTGACTGTCTCGAAGATGCTGGTTCTCACTGCGAGTCTCATCCAACTGTTGCCTAAGTAGTTTATTCTGCACTTGGAGCTCCAATTTCTCCTCCTTTAGCAAAGGATAGTCTGATACCTCTTTCAGTTTTTCTGTCAACAACTGATTCTGTTTATTTACCAACAGAACCTGGGCTTTCACTGACTCCAAATCCAGCTGCAGATAAAGAACAGTTTAGAAGCTTATGAACCGCTGTACTACTTAACGATTATTTTTATTTCACATTTTCTTTTTTATTTGTAAAATACCTCAACTGCACCAGTTAGAATACAGGCTTCTTTAAATTCATATTTACAATTACCTCAAGCTCTTTGGTGCGTGATACAGCTTGCTTGAGTTCCTCCTTTTTTGAATTAACAGCAATGGCTTCTTCATGCAAAAGCATAGCTTTCTCTGCAGGGAGGATTACAAATGCTGAATTAAAATTAGTAGAGTATTACAGTAAAAAACTGTATCAGCAGAAAACAGTTTTAAGCTGCTAAGCTCAAAATTGAATTGAATTTAAGACATAAAAATGACTGAATGTCATAGACACGCCTTCAAAATTAAGTAAATCATGCTGTATGTATAAATGTATACATATGCATATACACATTTAGAATTAAGTAAATCAAATTCATATGCCTGTGATATATCATTTCTTACATGTCCCTAACTTAAAAGTCTGTTATCTGTTCTGGCTCCCTTCCGCAAGCTCCAATTAAACATCTTGTGCACAATAAATGTCAAAACTGGCAACTGTTCCAGGGTACACTATCAGAGTCCAGTTAAAGCTTGAATGAGCTAGTAGGACTTCCGAAGGAAATGGGACACTGAAAAACCATGAATGCTTTGCAGCCTCTGTGCAAAGCAGCAGTGTATGGTTCCCACTGCATTCTGGACAGCAATGAGTGGCTGAACTGTCACTGTTGCTGAACTGCCACCCGTTGTGATGGCTTTTCTGTCCCTTGTACCATGGAACACCAGGACCGTTCAGTAACAACAGTGGTTTGGCATATGACAGTAAAAGTTCTGGAGATAAACAGGTACTTTATCAACCTCAGACACATGGTTACCTTTATTTTTTTTCTCGTCTTCAGTAACTTTATTGGTTCTGGCTATGTATTCTTCTTTTAATTCAAGCTCATATCTAGAAGCAAAAAGAATTATGTATTTCCAAATGACGTGTGTGCACACACGCACAGGCATTTGTGCTAATTCCATTCTTTCCCAAACTAGACCCAGACTATCCTACACTAGAAGAAAAATACATATCCTTACCTTACATAACTGTGCATACATCTGTACTCTCCTGTAATCTCAAATGCACATTAAAAATACTTTGTAATTATTACTATTATCAGGCAAGCACTTAAATAGTAACGCCATGTTCTCTTACCATTATTAACCATACTAATGCTATGGTTAGAAATATTCATGCAGTTATTTATTGACAAAATTAACTATTGCAGAGCCACCAAAAGGGTTGGAAAGGGCCCTGCCAATCATCTCATTCAACCACCCCCTCAAAAAGCCAGCCTATAGCCACCTGTACAGCAGGGCAGCTGGGGCTCTTCCTGGCCAAGTCCTGAAAACCTCAAAGGACATATATACCACCACCTCCCTGGATGATCTGTGCCAATGCTGCACTACTCTTCCAGTAGATTTTTTCCTTATGTCCAAGTTAAATCTCCCAAGCCACAACTTCCAGCCCCCATCATATGAACGGAAAGGTCACATTTGAGAATCCAGTAACTATCCTGACAGATTTTACTAGTTTCCAGTTTCTTCATGACTTTTTTGAACTGAGGAGCCCAAACCTGGGCATGGTATTCCTAGCACAGCCCTCCCCAGTACCTTTAAAGGGACGCTAAGTTCCCTCAGCCTGCTGGCCATGCTGCTTCTAGTCTTACCCATCATCATGCTGTTTGCCTTATTTGCCAGAGCATGCTGCTGGCTCATAATCAACCTGGCATTCACTGTAACTCATCCACCTCCTCTTCAGAAATACAGCTCCTCGGCCAATTCCTTCTCCCCATTTATACAACTTCATAGGACTATACTCTGTCCCATGCACAGAGCTTTGGAGTTCTCCTTGTTAAAATTCCTAAGATTTGCACTGGCTTGATTTCCTTGTCAAAGTCTGCCTGAGCTGAAATTCTGCCATTTTTTGTGGAAATGATTCCTCTTAATTAAGCCTCATGTTCAAAGCTGAGGATGCCCTGTGCCCACATCCAGATGAAGCTGTTGGACAATAACAATAATAAGGGCCCCAGAACTGGCCCCAGGGGTTCTCTGCACACCACCAGTCACCAGCCAGACACTGAGCACTGCCCAGGTTCACCACTATTCAAGCCCAGTAGTCATCCAACTGTGCCGTTCCATTGTAGTGGAATTTACAGGAGCTAAGAAAGCATTTTACATGACTGGGACATAATTCATGGTTTCAGATATAGCCAAATCCACCCTCCTGCATTTCTGCAAATGGTGCAGACCATTCAGATCCTTCTCCCAAATACAGCATTTAATGTTTACTGCAAAAAAAAAAAAAAAAATTGATTTGCTAGCAATCCTCACTACTTCCGTACAATAAATAGTAGTTCTTTAATACTTTTCATTGATGATTTGGGAAAAAAGGACATGGATCTTGTCGTTCTGAACACCTGCAGCATGCCTTAAAATATTTTGTATGTTGATAAAATAAGCCAAGCAGCAGTTTATCCTTAAAATGCTTTGCTTCTCCTCATGTACTGAAAGGACTTTACAATCACTATTTGTAACTAGCTGTTATAGACTAGATAAAATAAGATACCAAGGTGAGTCAATTAGTTGCATTTCACTGTTCTCTAACAAAACCATCAAATTCTGAGGTATTATTTTTATCAAAACCTACTATCAACATCTTTGCTCTTTAATTTAAAGACCTACAAACACAGATTATACTGCTCACTGGCTTGCAATAAAAAATGATGATACATCAGTCATTTGGTTTAACTGCCTGAGACAGGTTCATGACACGGCAAGAGCACTTGTCTGCATTGAACTATCAAGGAACCCTTCGAGTGACCAACGTACTACAAGTACAACAGCAAAGTTAGGATATACCCACTGCAACACCCCAAAAGAAGTCACACGTTAAGACCAGGTTCGGGCACAAGGTAGCCAATAAAAGAGGGAGATCTATATCAGAGAATTCCTCTTCAAAAATGGGAAAGGGTGAAGGTAAGAGGCAGTCTGTCTGTACACTAGTGCGTCTCTCACTCCTTTTCCAAGACACTTGTAGCATCTCTTTAACGCTGATTTCCCCTTCATGCCTCTTCTGCATTCATAAAATGGTCAGGCCTTTTAACTGTGGTCAAAGGAAGTAACTAATACTGCTTCA
Organism: Corvus cornix cornix; assembly: GCF_000738735.6. Classification (NCBI taxonomy): domain Eukaryota; kingdom Metazoa; phylum Chordata; class Aves; order Passeriformes; family Corvidae; genus Corvus; species Corvus cornix. The sequence goes on along the minus strand of NC_046332.1, from coordinate 100,112,975 downwards.
GATCCTCTTGTCTAAGCTAATGTCACATCTCTTTTCCAGCTATTGACACAGAATTTAAACTACAGCAATAATATAACCTATAACCAAAAGAGAATTATTTTCTATAGCAAGCTTACTAGCAAATAGCTAAGCAGTAATGTAAAAAATTCAATCTGACTAAAATAAAAACATAAATGCATATTTTCAAAGTCCTTGCTTTGCTATGCTTTTAAAGAGATCTTATAGAGTTTATTAATCTGTTTTTGTAGGAAATACCATGTGTCCTATTAGACACAAAAGAAAAATTTACTTTAAGAGTTCTGTCTTCAGCTTTTGGTCATATGTCTCCTCTATGTTCTTCACAGCAACCTCCCGACGCCGAAGTGCATCTTCTATAGCTTTATTTTTCTCCTCCTGAACTTTCTGGGTGCTGAAATATCCAGAAATATACAGACAATGACGAGTTATAAAATCAAATCTTTAGTCTGGGGTTTTGTTTCTTTTTTACAATAACATTTATAGACATCAAAGGGTGATGTGCTTGCTTGGAATACCGTAGCAATTTGAAATCATCATCAGACTCTGTCACTGTAGTTCATTAAGAACACGGAGATGTGACAAAAACTAAATTGCCCTACTTAAAATTCAGTACCAATCAATTATGCAGCTATCCCGGGTTAACCCTGGCTCAGTTTCCCACACCAGGAACACTTCAGAGGACAGAGTGCTGAGCATGCTATTCTATCAGCACCCTCTGCTGGGTTGATAAAAAACCCAGGTTTTTTTTAGCAGGATACTCATTTTGCTATGGAAAACAGATGACAAAGTAACAACATTAAGTAGTAATGAAAGCTTAGCCAAAAATGGCTGTTACTTTTTTATTTAATGAAAGGAAACTGATCTTACTGAGGATCTTATTAAGTAACAAAAAATCCCAAAAAACCCAAAAAAACCAACCCCAAAACATAGGGCTAATGAGGCAAAATATCCATGTATGTATCTCGTGAGTGTTAGGGATACATACTGTTTTGTTTGGGGGTTGGGTTTTTTTAATTTAACCACTTGAAAGTAAACATCTGTTTCCTTGCCTCCAAAGCAATGCTGAACTGTTTCGGTTGGGCAAGGTGGAATAGAAAAAAAACCAGAAACATCTTTTTGTATGGGGTATCCCTTCTAATAGAGACAGTATACAATACTGCTCAAAACATAAAACATAACTTCTAGGATATATAATCTATTTCAACATCACAAAAGCAGAAACACCGTGAGGCATGCTTTGCAGAAGCATCATTTAGCATTGTACACATCCTTCAGCAACTTACATTTCAAATGCCTCCATCCTTTGCTTCAGTTCAGCCTCCCTGGTCCTTATGGCTTCAATATCTTTCAATAGACTTTGTCTCTGAGTGTACACTTCCTTTGCTTCTATCTGAATCACAAAATATTGTCCTTAGTTTTACTTCACACTTTATACGGTATTTACTGTTTAACACATTCGAACTTATAAGGATCCTCTTCAGGGACTGACTGAACTTATTTCCATAAATACCATTTATTACAGCCATTATATGAAATAACATCTAGAATTGACTTTAAGTATCTTTTTTTAATTCCCTTTCTACTTTCACTCAAGAGTAAAAATGTTCTAGATGCAGTCACTTCTGCCAACCCATAAACACTCTTCCTTTAAGATATAGCACTGATTAAAACTCATGTAAAAGGAAAAACTGTTTTAGAAAATTACAGAATAAACATGTTCAAACACTTGACTTTTTTTTAATAAACAGGTTTTGTATGCTCTTCACAAAAATGTAACTGAAGAAACAAATACCAAAACCCACTGATAAAACATGAATTAAAACTGAAACTGAGTAAACCAACAGCTTTTCAGTTTTTGCAGTTTAATTTATAGAACTCATAAAAAACTGTAAAAGGGATTCTCCAAGTGATGAACATATTAACACCAAAACCCACGTATCTTCCTATTAATAAAAATGGCTTTTTTTGCCCTTAAGCACAAAAGACATTATTTCTCTCAAAAAAAAAAATCTAAGAAGAAAATTATGACTTTGCCATATGGACCTTTATATCAACTTTGAAAGCTATGTGCATTTGACAGTGCTGACAGATTCAGCTGCTGCTCCTGGTACAAAAAATAGAGCAGTTTCTCAAGCCACATTTCCTGGACATAAAGGCAATCATAGTGAAGGGTTAAATGACTTGACATCTTTAATGTAAATATACCTGAACTCTGTTAAAAGAATCCCCAGGTAAATGAAACAAAGTTCTCAGTGAGTGCAGAAGCTGATAAGAGAAATCAAATATTCATACACAATACTTGACAGCTGTGTTGATCTAGTCATTGGTAGGGGTTTTTTTAATTACTGAATTAATTTCATGCCCACAGAATAAGACTGAGAGCATAACATAGATGTATTCTTGTCAGCTTCAAAGGACATAACCATGAAATAAATTCATGGCATGGTGATAAAATGTTTAATATTATAATAATCTATATAGAGACCTGCACAACTGCCTTGTTAACCAATACCACGTGTTCTCAGGGAAAAAAACAAGACAAAGAAAGCCATAAAACCACCACATCAAAGCAAAAATATGGTAACATTTGTGGATGACTATTATTTGGATAGGAAGGTCTACTGCAGATAGCAGGGAGGTGGCAAGGCAAACAGGCAAGAGAAGAGAAACTGTTCTTTCAGAAACTGAGAACAGTTTGAGATTGGGATAAGCAGTTGAGAACTACATACAAATTATTGTGTGCTGTAGTAACAGTTACTACCCTGGCAAAACACCAGGAGTTAACAGCCCAAAGGAATAACTCATCAACACAAGTGTTCAAAGAAATGAAATGAGATGCTACCTCATGGTAGGTAAAGATGGTGGTTATTCATAATATTCAATATATAAACAGAAACAGCTTATCTGTACCATACAAGCTATTTATTCCATTTAGAGTCTTCTCAGCTGCTAAAAGAACTTGAGTGCAACTAAAAGCTATGTTCAACTTTCTGTGAAAAAAAAAAATCAGTGATCTGAATTCAGCAAAATTATTAACAGATTTAAAAGCATTTCCTACATTTAGATCCCAGCTTGCAGAACTATTCCTTTTCCAGCAATCTCTACTTAGATGTTTAACCATACTCATTCTTGCAGTTGCCAAATGCATTCCCCTAATTTATAAGAACAAAAGTGAATTCTAAGTTTTCCCTAATAAGCCAAGCAAGATCTGAAGGTAAATCTCCCTAAGATAAAAGAAAGTCTAACCAACTCACTGAATCATTTGCAAAAGGTTAGGAAAAAATATTTGGAACTTTACCTCTTGTTGCTTTTGAAGTCTCTCAATAGCATTCTTTTCACGAGAAATCAAGGCTTCAGACTTTGCTTGATGCGTCTTCTCTAACTCATGGCGCAGCTCAGAGATTTCTTTCTGGGTCTGCGCTTTCTCCTCCATTTTAATCTTTGCTATTTCAACTTCTTTAAAATGTTCAAGCTTTTACATAAAGGAGGAAGAGAGGGTTAAATAGGGCCATCTTCAAATCAACAAAGACAACTCCTCCTAAGACAATCCAAAATTTCACCTCAAAATTCTTGTTAGGAAATGATAAATTGATAAAAATTAATTACCATGATAACAGTATCTTAGCAGCACATACTATCTGCATATCTCACATTGTTTTCATGTATTTACCTGGCATCCCAAAGCAGATGTTACACGAAACTATCAGCTTTAGACAAGAGCAGAACAGAAGCCTATGAAGAAAACTGCACTGCAGGAGTGATACTCTGCTTGGAATTAAGGAATGGCCACAGTTTAACTCCTTCTCTGACACTGTCTTTATTCTTGTCCCTTTCCCAAAGAACCACTTTTGACTAGTGATACCAGAAACAGCAGAAACAGACCCACACCCTGAGTTGCTCAGAAACCAAGAAATTCACCAGGATATAAAAAAAAAGTGCCAGAAATGGAAAAAAATGCAGAACATGTAACTTCATCTAAAGAAGGTTACAGAAAGAGAAGTCCTGATTCACTGACTTCTAAGCACAACTGAAAAAAAAGTAAATGCACACAAATAGGAAAGCACAATCTTGGAACTACACAGAAGAATCGCTGGGAACATGATTCCACACAGTGTGTGAAGGACAATATCTGTGAGAGCAAATGGGATTATAAAGAATTACAATAAAAATTTGGAAGAAAATGGAAAGCAAGCATACAAAACAAAAAATGTGAGGAAAAACTGAGCAAAAGAATAAAAAGAGTATGACAGAAAAACTGTGAGACTGGAGAAAAGATTAAAGAATGGAAAAAGAACAGTAGGAATGTCTGATCAAGGAATTCAGGTCTGTGGTCATAAATTTTGTGAAAAACTAAAGAAACAGTGAGACAGTACAGCATTACTTGTATATATACAAATTTGATTAGAAATGTCGTACAGTAATTCCCATCATGTTGCTAAGTAATTCATGTAAAGCTAACTGAATTTAGAAGAGATTTACATCTGGTTAAGATTCCCATCTCCTTTGTTACAGCTGGTTTGCTTAAACTGATACAAACTTCACAACACACAAATTAACATGCTTTACATACCAAAAAAGACAGAGCCAGTTGGGGAATAAAGACTAAATGAAGAATGAAGGTAAAAGAGAGTTTTAACACTCCATCCTTCTACCCGTCTGACTGAAAAAATGGTGACTACACTGAGTTCTTCAAACAGTTTATATCAGCTGAGTGCCTTTTAAAGTGTGTGGAAGAATTCTGATTATTAGATTATCATTTTTATATACCAATAAACTACTGATCTTGACAGAAATTAGTGAAAAAATATATTGAAATGTGAAACACAGTTGATTTATTTTTTTTCTATCCAAAAAAACTGATGATCTTGACAGAAATTTATGGGGAAGAAAAAAATATGTATTTAAATGAAATGCAGTATATTCCCTCTGCTCCATTTTTCAGACATAAGGATTATCACAGGATTATGTGACAAAATTCTAATCTTATCTCTAAAATGAAGGAAAATTCTCTAGAAGAGCTGTCTTCAATTATAGGAAGAAAAAAATCAAAAATTATTCATAATACTGTCTGTTATGACTTTAGTGTTTCTGTGCAATGCTTTGAAATAGAATGCAAATTCTCATCAGTATTAAAAATTAACTGTCTGTCAAGCTACACAACAGTAACTCATACCTTGCAGAGGCTATGCATCATATTGAAATTCAAGCATCAAAATCTTAACTGGGAAGGAAAATTAAAACTGTGGTATAAACATTTCTCCATAAAACAAAATAATCAAAGAGCAGACAAAATTTACCAAATTAAGACAATCAGAGTAAGTAAATGTTGTGCTACAAATTAACATCAGAATAAAAAGCTTAACATTCTGTGCACATTTAACAAGAAAGGGGGATGGCAAACATACATGTTATATCATCAAATTAACAAGAGATATTGGATTAACTTAGCCTTCTGTGCTTGTTGTAACTAAGGATTAGATCTTTTCTTTCAATTTACCTTAAGTATTAAAAGTTTGCAACATGTAAAGTCAAAATTAATAAACGTCTCCCTCAGATTCATAAACCAGAGTTATACCTTTTGACGCATTTCTTCTTGAAGCTGCTTCTCTATTTCTTTTCTATATTCATTAAGTTTTACTTCTAAAGATTCAAATTTCTGATGCTGAGGATAAGAGTCTGCAAACTGCTCATCAATCAGCTGAAGCTTCTCAGCTATAAAAAACAACACATCCACCATAATTTAAAAACACTCACTGCAGTTACCTTACCAAAGGCTGCAGGAATCTCTCTCTCTGCAGGACATTCTTCAGCTTATCCAAGCAGCACTATCCTAGAAAGACTTGTGTGGCACAAAAGCAGAGGCAGCACAGAAATGCCATTTATCTGCTTTATATATACATATATAAACATAAACACCACATATACCTAGGAGAAGGCACTTGGCTGTTTAGGCACTATTTGTGGTATTACATACTCATTCACCCTCTTTTACCATGGGCAGACAAGAATTTCCTTTTGTATGCAACTTTTAGCTTTTTGGTATTAATATATTAATAACAGCATGCATATTATAAATTCAAGAACTCCCAATCTATGCCTAACTTGCTCAAAGAGACCATGCATTTACAATTCTGTTCTCCAGAACATATTTCAACAAATAACGTTACAGTCCATTTGTCAAAGGTCTTAGCTAAATGCCTAAGAAAACACACAAATGATTTTAAAAAAAACTCCTATCCTGATTTTGCTTTATTTTAAGAAAATTTTAAAATTCCATGTACTAGTGACAGACATGACCTTTCCTCATTATAACTTTAGGCTGCATTTGAGTAAGTAATGAAATAACATCATTCATACAAAATCTATATAAAGCTATACCATACACCAGTATGAAAATACATGGGGAGACTTGCCTGCACTTACCAAGAGATTCTCTGAAAGGAGGCACTGAGGTGGTCTGAGTTTCTGTGTTAAGAGTTTCCCTATTTAGATGATGCTCTGTAAGTCCGATTAAAATTTGCATAAGGAAACCTAGCAAGATCCAACAGATAAGTTAGTTCTGATTTCATACCAAAATGGAATTTGAGCCTGTAATTAACAAAGCAATTTTCAGTGTACAAGAAAACCTATCTGATTTACAGAAAGAACAAGTATTTCTGTAAAAATCAATTCTTGTGAACAATTACGGTTTTATTATAAGCATAATGCAGTCCATCTCAGTCAGCAAAAGCTGTACTTTTGCAACTTTTCCTCCCATCCATGTCTCTTGACTCCCAGGATCAGTTGAGAGTGAAGATTGTTAGTACTTAACTAGGAGGCCTATAGGCAAGAAGGGTTTTTGAAGATCAAGCTCCTTTAGGTAATACAGTATAGTTAGGTTTCGTCTTGTAGATAAAAGAATTATTTCTTACACAATACAATGGAAAGTCAATTAAATCTGTAACTTTTGAAGTATATTCTGCAAGCTAATACAATGTTATAAAGGCAACCCAAAACCTGAGTTTTCCAAAGTTAGCAGGAAAAGCTTCCAAAGAGCATTATATTTAATACCTGATTACAGATTTTTCTCATATTTCTAATGTACAAGTAATTTATTTTGTAAGTGAATATTAACAGTTAATCCACACCACAAATACGAGATGGATAATCCTGAAATACAACATTCATCATCCTGGTGTACTGCAAGTTTCAAAATCCGACTAAATCCAGATTACTCCATACCCACACACACTCAAGAAATCTGATTTTTTATTGCTCACATCTTAACAAAAATGAAGCTAACACAATTATCCTTGTCTGCATCACACATGTAAACATTTTGTACCTTTATTTTCCTTCCGAGTTCCTGAAGTCTGTAAGAAAGAAAAGAAGTTTTAGCCAGTCTATTTTCATCACCACTGTAATTTAAGCTTATTTTCAAAATCAAAATAACTTTACCAGTGATTTGTAAAGACTGGATTTTGGATTGATCCTCATCAATTGAAGAAGATCTTGCATAGTCCACAGCTTTGGGGAAAAGAAAGATCATTTGGAAAAGGTTAACTAATTTAAAATAATTTCAAGTATGCAAACAGCACTGTTTCACAGTTGTAAATGTTTTTTCCATTTGCAAAAGATCAATTTACTGCCTGTAAAATCATTTCCAGAAGCCTGCTGTTCTGCATTTACTTATCTTCACTACTTCAGACATAGGGCAGCCAGCATGTAGCTTCATCATCAGCTGAAGCCGTGAAAAGAGTGTTTTGTTCCCTCCCTACCCCAACATGTCCTTGCTACTTTCCTTGTCTCTTTTCTTGATTTATTATACTAATCAGATGAGCTCACTAATCCAAATGATGATTAACTACTCACCAGGTCAAAAAATTCATTTTCAGTTAGAAACAACTTCACCCTATCACACACTTAGAGAGAAGCAAAGGAAAGGGAGGGGAAGGACTGCCCTTTTCAGCCACACTTTGTAGTTACAACAGCTTGAACTGAGCAGGAACCACATTTTCAGGGAACAGAATGGCCAAATGACCTTTCATCAGGTTCAGTTCTCAAGAGCTCTGCCACACAGATTGTGGCTGCACCTTTCCAGAACAGCATCATTAGCTCATTGCCAGTTTAAAGTATTCATGAAAATGACCCTGAATGATGGAATGTTTTGTGGAGGTGCTCAGAGGCTGTACTTATCTTTGTGTTCCGTATCACAAAAAAGGATTTTTTCAATTGTTAGAATATGACAAGCCCCAGAGAGCAAAGAGACATCGGGGAATAGGCAAAATACTGAACTTACCTTCTTCTTCTCTAATCCACTTTCTGGAAAGAAAACAGAAAGTGAATACTCGTAGCCACATCTCTCTAGATGATCTGCCACCAAACTGTTGGAAGCAGTGGTCAAAAGTGAACTGTCTTCACTTGGAACCATCCGTGGCTGAAGTTCTCCACTCAAAATTGGGTGCATTAGTTCATGGATTAGCTGGTTTCGGAGCTGTGTCTGATACAGAAAAAAACATTGTATTACCAGTTTACATGTGATTCCATGAGAGTTTTAATTTTTCAAAATCCACAGGGAGCCTCAGTTTACTACAGAACGCAATAGGGCAGACTAATTTTGGCAAAAGCTAGACACCATGCCTTTCTTCAAAACCCTCTAGTGGTGGATACAGTGAACCCTGACTTTCCCTCAAATGTATCAAAAACAGGACTGAAAAGAAGTTCCCAGGCAAGAGCTCACATAAACACCACTCTAGGACCCCCAGCTTAATTTTCAGATCATTGCTTTCCTGTTTTCCTTCCCTTTGGCTTAAATAAAGCCTTCCTGATATGGCATCCATTTCAGGTGTTCTTGGAACCCTCACTGGTCCTCTTTTGAGTCTCATATCAAGAAGCTGCTCATGCCATCACAAAAGTAGATGTCAAAATAAACAAAAAATTCAATGTCTTTACTATCATTTATTTTATACGGAAGCAAAAGAGTACTAACCAAAAAGACCTACAGTCACTAATAATAATTAAATGGCATTTTAAAATTATTTATTTGCATTCTATGAGTTACAACAGAGAAAAAAGTAACCTAAAATCAGAAGATCTCCCCTCCATAAAAGGAAGAAATAATTGTTTTCATTATACAGTTATATAAATTGTTTATACAAACCACTTACAGGAAAAGATCATGACACAAATAGTGTTCTAAGCTTTCAACAACAGGTATGCAACAGTGACACAACTGAATAAAGAGGCAGTGTTTCACCAAAATGCAACAAAATACTTACTGAAACTTAACAAAGCTGGATCATCAGACTAGCCTGATATTTTAGCATGGTTTTCAAGAAAAATTAGGCTGACAACAGAACTACTGAGTAATCTGAACTGGAAAGGATCACTGAATTCAACTCTTGAACACAACTGAAAAAAACTGTTTTCCTTATTAATTTCTGAACTTGTCCAGTTTCAACCAACTTCAACAGAGCTGATGTTGTCTCAAAAACAACCAAGAACAGAAACCTCTTAAACATCTTGTGGCAAAGTGCAGGTGGTAAGCACCCATCCCTAGTACAGAAAAGGAATGCAGAAATAACTTTCCAGACAACTAAAACAAAGCAGGAAAATTGACTTAAACCGGAAGTCACCTGACAGAATATTCGTTAAGTTAAACAAGAAATGGTTCGAGCATTACAAGCTTGGTATGGAGATGAGTAACACAGAAACAAATCGTCCTGAACAATAAATTCTTGGCTATAGGATTATCGATGATATTTTTGAAATATTGATCTTGAGTTTTTTCCCCAATACATTCTCCTGAACGAGCAGACAGGGACAAAACAGATGAAGTAGTTTTAAAACAGAACTGTAGTATTTTAGAAGTATTCTTCATATAGCATGTTTATTTATCGTAGGCAATAAACACAGCCAGTGACCTAAGAGATCCCTTCCTATTTTATATTCTAATTTATTGTTCTCTCCCCTGCTTGAGTTTTGTTTTTTTTTTTTTCAAACATGGATATTTTCAAAGACCTAATACAGGCTTTTAACCTTCCTGAAAAAGATTCCGAGGCCAAGGCATAATGAAAAGCCATTCCGTTTAGGGAGAACCTTGTATATGGAGGGGGAGAAAAACCCCAAACACAACACACCCCCCACACACCCCCCGAATACTAACTAGGCTGTGGCGAAAATAGTACTTTGAGGGGAAGAGTACTCGGCATGGCTGTCAAGGCTCTCAATGTTAAAGCAGTACAGCGGATCACAGGGAGCACCTGCTGAAAATAAAGCACACCTTAAGTGTGTCCAGTACGCCTCGGCTCTTAAAAGTCTGATACAGCCTTTTCCGGAGCTCCTCTTGGGACAATGTCTCCCTTTCAACCGAAGCCATCCTGCCCTACAACACCAAAACAAAAAGGGGCATTATTAACTCGCAGCTCGACCCACAGCTGGCGAGACACCGAGCGCTCTCGCCGTCCCCGCCTCCCCTCAGCCCGCTCGGGCTTTCCCGGGGCAGCCTCCCGCTACCCACGGGGAGAGCGCCGGGGCCGGGAGCAGGGCCGAGGAGCGAGGCCGGGCTCGGGGCCGGGCTCGGCAGGGCAGGGCAAGGCAGGGCCGCTCCGGGCGCGGCTGCGGCGGCCGCTGAGGCGTCACGGCGGCGCCGGATGGGGCGGGCGCGGCGCTTCCGGGGGCCGCGGGCAGGCGGCGGACGGGGCGCGGTGCAGGGTAGGCGGCGGCCCCGCGCGGGACCCTACGGGCTGGGCTCCTTCTCCTTCCCCGCCTCCCTCTCCCCCTTGTGCCGAGGGCCCGCCCGGGGACGGCGGCCCCGCGGAGTCCGGCCCTTCCCCCGGGGACGCCGGCGGGCGGCGGGATGGTTCGGCCTTTCCGGTTATCTGTGGAGTGTCCGGGAATGGAGCCGTGGGATTGTCCCTCGGCCGCCGTGTGCGAGGGAGGAGGCGCCCGCCGCCTGCCGCCCTTCCCCTTTGTGCTCCTGTGAGCAGGGCCCGGGGAGAGACAGGCGAGGAGGTTCCATGGAGGCGGGTGCGATACGGCCTGGGATCGCTGCGTCCGGGTGACTGGCGGCTCCCACGGGGTAAATCATCGGTGAGCAGGGCAGGAATTGGTTTAGGTACCTAGGTTCACTTCCAGGTCCACTTCCCAAGGATATTCTCCGGCTCCCCCAGAATCACAGAATCGGTCAGCTTGGGAGGGACCACAGGCATCTAGATGGCCCAGCCTGCCCAAGCAGGGTCATCCTGGAGCACAGGACACAGGATTGTGTCCACACGGTTCTGGAATAACTCCAGCTTCTCTGGGCAGTCTGTTCCAGTGCTCGGTCACACGCACAGCAGAGGTCTTCCTCGTGTCCAGGTGGAACTTCCTGGACATCAGTTTCTGCCCGTTGCCTCTTACCCTGGTGGCTGGCACCACCAAGAGCTCGGCTCCATCCTCTTGATGTGCATACCTTAATGTTCATCTTTCTTTAGCCTCTGGTAGATATGAATGGGAGCACGTTGACTGATTTTTAGGAGTTCTTCTACATGGATTAAGAGTTTGTATATAGACTCATCAGCATGTCTTTTTCTTATAAGGAGCACTGTTTTGAAGAATGTCTGGAAGTTTCTACTTCGTGATAGTTGGTCATCATGATAATCCCATATTTGAAATGGAATTTCTGCCTCCGGGAAAAGTAGAGTCAAAGGTGTGTTTTTTCCCTCTGTGAGACTCCTGTGATTCTTTTATAATTTTACAGTGTATTAGAAGCATGACCAGCATGTTGTTAAAAGTACTATCTACCGTTTTCAAGGTTTTTTAAACAGAATCTTTTTCATAGGGAGTAGAACTCTGGATTTCCGAAGTCTCTTAAAAAGTCTTTGCCAGATTATACTAGTTCTTCACAAAACACAGCTTCCTTAAACATTCCCTGCTGTATGTTATAGAATATGTTTCTTAGTTTTGCTTTGGTAATTTCTCTTAGTGTGTAGAGGTTTTATAATAGCTGTTCATTGTTTAATGCCACTTACTTTTAAGGCATTCATATACAATAATAAGGTAAAGTAAGGAACATAAAATTGAAAGCTCTATTCATTCCTTTATTTTTTATGCTATAAAATACCTAATTTTTTAATCATCTTCATTAGTCATACTCACTTTTAAGTAGGAAAGTTTAAAACTTATATTGATAAATAAAGACTTTGAAAATGTGAGAAATGTAAGACTACTCAATAAATAGTGTTAAGAGTGGAAAAAGAATAAATCTATCCGTAAGTCGTATTACATCAGAGAAAAAGCAGACTTCAAAATAAAAGGTATGTGGATCTGTGAGTGTATCCAAAAATGGAAGTATATGCTGTCACTGACTGGAACTGCATGGCATCATCTGTATTTTGAACTAATGTCCCATAAAAGATCATAAATAAGGCTACTTGGACTAGACTTTGTGTGAGGATGTGTAAAAGCTGGTTTGAGGGAGAAACTGGGAGGTGAGAGTAGCAGTAACAGCATCCTGTTGTTATGGAAAATAGTGCAAGACTATTTATTTTCCAGTCTAATAAAAGCTTCCAGTGCGGTTTTGTCCTGTATCTCTTCTTGGCAGATGTCCTCTGGTGCTCTAGATTGTCTACAAAGTATATGGGCCAAACACTGTGATCACTCTCATGTTTATTATAGGAAGAGATGTAATTTACATCTGCAGGCATGTATTTAATAGTAGTTGCATGATGTTTTTCTGCACTAGGTTTTAGAAAAAAGAAGACCCCAAACAAAATAAAACAATCCTGTTTCTAGGTAAACAACATGAGAAAAACAGAATCTTTAGGTGATTTTATCAGCATACCTGTCGTCTGTATCTCTGCTTTCTCCATCTGTCCCCCAGCTTTTACAAAATGTAACCTATGGGTCAATTTCTGCCAAATTTGACAGAAACGTTATAGTCCAAAAAATGCTACATTGTTGTGAATATCACAAAAACAGATGTCTGCAAAGAAGAGAGAAAGACGTATGAGAGCCTCTGCTGTGGAATAAGTTAGCGGTGGGAGTTTGCCCATCAGTAAACAAAAGAATTCATGCTTGAGTTCATTCCTGAGATATAAATACAGGCTTTACTGATTCTGTTGCTCTCAAGACTGGTTTTGTCATGATCTTTTTATTGTGACCTCTTTTCTCCCTTGAAACCAAATACCATGACAACATATACTAGTTTCATTTACAGGATGGCACATGTGACAGAAAAGCAGGCTATATGTAACATTATGTAACTTGAACACTGGTTCCATAGCAACTTGAACAAATTATTGTTTATATTTCATTTCTTTCACTGAATTACTAATCTACTGTCTTCTGGAAATGCATTAGGATGATCATCGCCATCTCAACCAGTTCATTGCCCATGCTGCTCTTGACCTGGTAGATGAGAACATGTGGCTTTCTAACAACATGTATTTGAAGACTGTGGACAAGTTTAATGAATGGTTTGTTTCTGCTTTCGTCACAGCTGGACATATCCTTCCCTATTATCTCTTCTCGTATTTTTGTAAGAAAAGCCTTTTGCCAGAAAGGGGTAAGTTAGACAGAATGAGTTTGGCACAGATTTCTCTGGCTATTCACTATTATTGTCAGTCAGGAGCTTCACGAAGAACTATGCTGGAAGGCACTGCAGCTGTTTAAAACTGGGAACAATTGGAAAGGTGGAGTTTTACCTTTGTAGGAGTTAAAATAACATAATGATATGAGGAGCTCACATGGAGTAAAGAGGTATGAGAGGCTCTGAGCAAGCTTTTATGATTCTCTGTTCCCACCCCTTCGACCGTGCTAGAGAAGTGGCAGTGAACATGCCTGGTGTCAGTGACTCCAACGGTGAACATGCAGTGCCAAGGCTTGATACTATGTGCAGGTAGTCCTAGAACTGTTTGTTGTGAACCATTTGTTACATATAGCAAGTAACATTGAATGTCATTTGAACTTCAGGGGTATGTGGCAGAGGTGCAGAGAGCATCATCCACATTCAGAATAATATCATTTTTAAAAGAGCAACCTTGGATAGAGAGATGATTATTTTCAGATAGGGGGATGTTAAAATAGAAAGGTAATGCTTTCCAAATTTCATTGCTTCAATTACTTCTTTAAATGCTTCCTCCTGTGAGTAACTGCTATTTCATGTGCAGCTAAACATTTTAGCTATATGCCAAATTAGGTGTAAATGCTTATCTCAGGACAAGTTACATGTCTTTTTTTAAAAGTTTTATTCTCCTTAATTACTGTACATATGAGATTTTTAATGCTTCATGATGTAAGGCAAGAAGATGGAATTAAGAACTTCTTTACTGATGTTTATGAGTTGTATATAAAGGTAAGAACTCATTTTTTATGCTGCAGTACTTTTAAGCGTGTTCTGCTGTACATGCTCAGGTGTGGCTGTATTAGCATATTTTCTCTTGGGACCCTGTATAAGCACCCATGCAGGCCACATCAGCCAGAGCTGGTAACATGTGACACAAAGGCTGTATTTTCCATTAAACAGAATAGATTTTTCAAAATTGTTATAAACTGTGATTTTAGAATTCTTCACTTTAGTCCAGTGATTTTTTCTAGAATAGATTAGAATGGTTTGGGTAGGAAGGGACCTTAAAGACCATCTAGTTCCAACTCCCCTGCCATGGGCAGAGACACCTTCCACTAGACCAGGTTGCTCAAAGCCCCATCCAGCCTGGCCTTGAAAAACTCCAGGGGTGAGGCATCAACAGCTTCTCTGGGCAACAGAGAAGTTGTGGGGCAACTTCTTGTGATGCATTTTGTGACAGTTTTATGTCATTAATTATGATAATGAAAGGACTGTTCTACAGAGCCTGGTAGCTTTGCTCTCAGAACACATAGCCCTTGTTCTCAAATCCTGGTGGTACTTCCACTAGATGGGGTCATGGCAAACAGTTATGGGAAGCATCACCATCTCAGCCTCCTGTGGGCACTCAGACGATCCTAATTTCCACTGGTGTGATGGATTTGTTCTGAGGAGCTGGTGCTAGGGGATGGCTCTGCACATGTATGGGGAGAATGCAAGGGCCTGGAAAGCAGGGACTGTTTAGGAGTTCTGTGCCCTTAGTGGCACTAAATAGGCTGAAAGCTAGTAGTCGATGTCACCTGAAGTGATATTTTCCAGGGCTGGGCATTGTGCTTACTGATGTGTTTTTCTTCTTTCCCCAGTTTGCAATGAACCCATTTTATGAACTCAATACTCCTATTCGATCCACTGCCTTTGAAAGGAAAGTCCAGTTCCTTGGGAAGAAACACCTTTTAAGCTGAATAAATTAATTTCCTGAGTGAGTGCTTTTCCCCTACTTTCCTGATTGTTTGAACTGTACTTCTTCTGGTTAGTCCCCTGCATGTTTGATATTCATCTTCTGAAGACTGACTAATTGGATGCTGAAGCAGCTTTTTCTTTTGCTGATATAGATCAGAACAGCCAAGCTTCTCTGGTTAAAATGTGTATCTCAAGAAGTTTCCTTTCATGTGGTATGAAAACAAAGTTTTAAACTGTCAGAAGCTGCAGAAGTACAAAAGAAGAAACTGAGACATTATGTGTTAATGCATATGCAAAGTGTAAGCCTCTGATACAGGGTGGGAGGAAATCAGACCTAAATGGAAAAGATGTTGCCAGACAGCTGGTTTAATATGAGCAAAAGGGACTTCTTGACTGTTTGGCCTAAGTGCTTAATTTTATTATAAACTTTCCTACTTGTATTCTTTCACTAGAGTACTCACTCTGCAGACTAACCAGACTAACATTATACTTTGTGGTAGTAAATCAGGCCTCTATTTATTAACATGTAATTGTATGTATATAAAGTGCTCAATAAAAAATTGATAGATCAGAAAAGCTCTGTCTCCAGTATTTCAAGAAATTTTGAGAAAAACCCTTTAAGTTTAAAAGCATGTAATTTCAAATTTTCTGTATGTTTAGTGCAATACATATTTAGCTGCTGTGTTGCATCAACAATGAAGTAGACCAGAACCACCAGATCTGCCCTGACATTAATTGTAATTCACACACGAAAAGCCCCAAACTAAATTTACATCTTTAAACCCATGTTTTTTTCCCGTTATTTCTGCAACTGCTGAAATTTTCTTCTTGTAAATGAATTTAGAGGAGGATATTTGAACCATGCAACTCTATTTGTTGAGGTTTCAGAAAGGCATTTTTTGGCCTGTCTGACTCCTATTCCATTGTAATATGTTTTAGGAACCATTTTGTAAAACATAACATCATTCCAAAAACCAGTAATCTTTAAATAGATCATTTGGCATATATATGTACCTAATACTTTGTTTGGCTTTACAGTCTTTTAAGCATTCTGTTCCTTTTTGCAGGAAATCTGTATAAGCTATCTTCTTGTACTTTTTTTTAAATGTCTGAAAAGTAATTTCCAAAGGAAGTGGTATGCTGTGCTAAGAAGTACATTTTGCATAGTCTGTATAATTAAGGGGACCACGTGTGTATGTGCTATAAGTGTACAGTCAGCCATCATTTCTGCACTTACTGCTAAACTGTCGCTGTAAAATATTCCATGAGAAAAAAGAACATGATATAGAGGTTGCAATATTTACCTTAAATAAAACATGGAATGATGTATGGATGCCTGTTGAGTATACTTGAAGTGATTTAGAAGAAAACTAGATAACCACAATAACTCTTATCTGGTGGTGTGGCCAGTGAAGATGGGAATAGTTGTCTTTGCAATGTTACTGCATACAAACTGCATTGTACAGCACTTTGATAATGTCATGTGATTTCATGTAAATCACCTTTTTTTCTTCTGTGTACAGAATGGAAACACACTTGAGGTAAAGTGTTCTTGATTATATGATAAGGAGCCACTGAGCTGCAGTTATTTTCTGCCTCCTCCCCTGTAGCATGATGGTTGGAAAAATACTAACAGTTACAACTCACTGAGGAAATACTTAAATTAAATAATCATATACATAGCAGGAAGAAAAGGCTTGGCAAATATGAAGGATTAATGCTAACAGTTTCCACCACTTTTAGAAGCTGCATTTTTTATAATTGTATTTGTTGCTGCAGTAGAACATTAAGTAAAATAAAAGCATTTTCTCTCTTGCCTGATTTCTGAAGGCAGTTAGCCAAATGTTGCCTGTTCTTATGCCCCCCTTACATCTTTCCCTCTTTCTTCTGAATATAGGAATTGTAGATGGGAAATGCAGTCTCAGGTCCACCTAGGCTTTATGAAGACAGACTGTTACTGGCCACAGGAATGGAAGAATTATGTCCTAGCTCATCATCTTTGTCATTAGAGAGTCTGTGGGTCAGGAGTATTGTCTTGTGATAGAACTATGAAGGGCCTTGGGGAGGTAGCTCCAAGTTCTCTGTACATGGACAAACACTTGTTTATGCTTTAGTTTATGATTCTACTCAGTCAGCTGGAAGACCACTAGCTGAAGCGATGGGTGAAATTTATCTTGTGATCAACTAAACTCACAAATTCACTCCAGGTCTGAAAGCTGCAGTTCCAGCATGCTTCACCGAACAGTTTCTCCATGAAGAGACACCTCTTTTGCAAGGATTATGTTCCCACCCTCTCAGGGGCTTAGGAGTAAGACTTCAAAGCAAAGTCTATTGCAGTACAAGAAAACAGAGATAATCTGCATTACGCAATAAAGACAATAAAAATTTTATGAGTTAAAGGGACTAGAGTTACCCTAAGTCGTTCAAAAATCAAGCATGAGGAGATGAGAACATTAGCACAAGCTAACATGAATCGACCTTAATAAATTTGGGCTGGAAATGCAACTCAGACTCCATGTTCTACAAGGTTCTATTACTGTTTAGGTAAGCTGTCAGGTGACTTGAAGTAAGATCCATTTGAGGTACGGAGCAGCTGTTGAAGCAGCTTATGTAAGCACTGATACAGTTTGCTGTGACATGAGCTGTCAGCTGTCCTAGGCAGTTTCTTCTGCCCCTTCCCATTGTGCTCTTTGTTCTTACAAGCATAGCTTTCAGCAGTCTAACCAATCTGCCACAACAGTAGTTTTTTCTCATTTCAAAGGACACCTGGACTTTGCATAAATGTTACACAGTATGCTCTGTCAATCTACAGAGCTCCAAATACTGCTAACACGACCCCCTAATATTTGAGGTCTGTTAGCTCTTGAAACAAATCAGTGAACTGAAACATAAGCCACAAGTGCCTACCTTACATCCATATGGAATGATACAAAGCTTTTACAAAGTACAGAAATTAATGTTTGTTATTAAGCATTATGATTTTATACCTGTCACCTACACCTGCATGTCAGAAGCTTTCTGATTCTGTAGGCACTCAGTAGTTGCTCTCTGAGAGCACTTCCTGACCTAAACATAAATCCTATACTGTCTTATTTACTACATGTCTATGCCCCTTTCTTTACTAGCTACTTTTGTGATTAGTGTACAGTTGTGGTGTATCAGCTCCCAGGGCATGAGTAATGCACTTCTATGGAATTATGTTTTAACTTTATTAAACCTACTTCTCAGATGGAGGCTTGGTAATCAGGATGTTACATGGAAAGGGGTCAGATGGGAAAACGCAGATGGATACCTGGGCACAAGAAAGACCACAGTGGTTCTCATCCTTCGTTTTTCCCTTTTAGAAATCTTATTTGAATGGTATCTATAGTACTCTAGTCACAGTATCTTCAGCTCCTGTTTTGTTTCAACCTTAATCTCTGCTAAAATGAATGTTAAAGGAAGCTTTAAGTACTAAGGTAGTAGTTTTACAACAATTTCATGTCACTAGCTTGGTAGCCCCTAACACAAGCAATCTTAATTTCTAAAGCTTTTTGCTCTCTCATTAGCTAAGATTTTCTTCACAGATCTTTTCATTCATTGACTAGAAATTAAACATAACAGAAGTAGTTCAACCTATATTTAACTGCTCAAGGACTGAAGTTTAAAACACAGTTCAGTTGGTGTAGATGCAGGACTGCAAGAATGAATCAAACTTAGGAATGCACAAAAGGTAAAAAGATGGCACTTTTAAGCAGGAGTAGCAGATCTGCCAGGTAAAGTTGTCCTGGACAGGTTCAAGCAAGAATACAATACACTCAGAAAAGCGTACTAAGAGCAACAAGAAGGGTTTGTTTTTGCAAGCTTTACTTCCAAATAATTACACCTGGTACAGATTGATTAGATACTTTTAAGATAAAATACTTGCTGGTAATGTACTCTCAAGAAAGGCTTTTCTATTGAACAAAAAAGTTGCTGTACAGAAAGCAGTTGTTTAATGAATAACATGGCCTGTCCTGCAGCCTCAGACTTCCTTTCTCAGACCACATGTCCACATGTGCCTGTTAGCACATGGATTACAGATGGAAGCAATAGTGCACTAGCAATTTTGCAATTGCAAGGACAGTGGTTACTCTGAGAGCAAATACTGAACAATTTCTCTCATACAAGTATTCTACCACTTAAACTGCACCTGAAACCTCAAATACACCTGTAGTTTTGTCTGCATGACTGCAAAAAAGACTGTCCATTAAATAGAGAGTTTGTTCCTGTTCATCATTATGAAATGAATTCAGTAATATAAAAGACATTATCTTAAATGTACAAGTCCATATCCTAAAATAGCAATTTAAATAAGGATCAAATTCAGCTCAAACACTATCTATAGTTATATACCTGTATTAGGGCTGAAAGCTGTCAAAATCTACTGTAAGTCAAGAGCTTCCTGAGTTCTCTACGTATTGCCAATCCTTAATATCACAGTGCAGATATTACTGGTAAACACATTCATAGCTCAGGTTAACAGGAACAAGAAGTTTGGAACTTCTAAGGCTGTAGACTAGGAGTTTTCCTACAAAACTGTTGTAATGTGGATCCTTTCAAGTGCTATTAAAGCTGACTGAATAAAGCATTTCTTTTTCAAAAAGCGGTTATACTTCAGTTACTCAGATTTTTCACCTTATTGATCAGAAACATGCTAGAATGGACTTAAGGCAAAGACATACATTAATTTTAAAAATTATCAGTATTTTGCATTAAACCGCTGGAAAAATTAGTGCAGCATTAGAATAGTAGATGGGAAAAAATGGACATTAAATATGTAGGAAATTTATTTCCTACTTATAAACCTACACAAATTACAGCAACATTAGGCAATTAGAAGACCTGGAGGTAAATATTAACTTATAATAACCACATTAGAGATGAAGTACCACTCACAGCAAAAGGAATGTAGTGAGACTGAAGTTTAATATCTAGCATTGTTAAGAAACTGACATCTAATGAAACAAAAGTGGAATGCCGATTTCATAAAAATATACACATATAAAAGTATCTTTGTGCCTGAATTCCAGAACAGCTTCTCCAAAGTAGTGCTTCTAGAACTTTCAAGTTTTAATTATATTCAAAGTATTTATCATTTGAATAAACTTGGCAAATTACATTCTTACATTATTTTTTTACTTGACATCTTCCTAAACAGAAAGCATCACTAATTCAATAACGGGTCACCCATGAATGGACATTTTTCTTTTTCTCCCCCATGAAAGCAGCAGAATATTAAGATTTTAATATTGGAGTGAAACCCATTTGTTATTTTATCTACTACACCTTCCCCATTCTTTTATAGAGCGTAATTTGGCAAAAAGAAATTTAAGTCAACAACAAGATGAACTGGGTTTTGGTTTCCGATGAAGGTTTACTGTATCTGTTTGAATAAAGTGATCTGATCTATCTTCAGAGGCTAGAACTCTTCTAACAGCTTCTTCAAAGGCTGCTGCAACATTAGTAGCATCTTTTGCACTGGTTTCAAAATAGGGATGGTTGCCATTATTCCTGCACCAGTCTTGGGCTTCTTCTGTAGATACTTGCCTTTCATCAATATCAACTTTGTTACCCAGTATCACAAATGGAAAACTTTCAGGCTCCTTGACATCTGCATAATAAATGAATTCTTTCTTCCAGTTGCTTAAGTTTTGGAAGCTTTGAGAGTCATCCACACTGAAAGTTAGCAGGCAACAGTCAGAACCTCTATAGAAAGGAGTCCGCAAGCTCCTAAACCGTTCCTGACCTGCTGTGTCCCATATCTGCATTGTAACAAAATGTCCATCAACTTCCAACTCTTTATTTAAGAATTCCACACCTATTGTATGAAACAGCTGTGCATCAAACTTGTTGGTGACATATCTGTTCATGAGGGAACTCTTCCCAACTCCACCATCTCCTAGCAGTATTACTTTAAGGAGCGATGATTTTGCTGCCATTGTTACGGGAAAAGATCCTCCTGGTTTCCTAGACCTGTAAAGATTAAGGAAATCATTAAAAAGGAAAATAGTTGTGAGCAGCAAATTTTGCACACATAAATATCTAGAATGTGTTTTCAAGTCCACCAACATCAAGTTTCATGTACAAAACCAGGACTCCACTAAATAGGTGAACTGTAGATACACTCCAGTAAGAATACCCGCTCAAGAATACCACATTTAAGAGGTGTCTCTTCACAGACTGCAGTCTGCATCTAAGCAGTATGCTGTATAAATTACTGGTCTGTCACTTAAAACCCTTTAAAACCCCCAAACCCTTCAAACCACCCCCACTTTGTGCTTGAAGGGGTATCACATTACATTCAGAAGGCAAATTATTCATTTACGTTCACTGAGAAAAGGTTTATGGAAAAAAGTGGAGTGAGAGAATTTTATAGAGCATGTGCCTTGAACTAGTCACTTCAGTGCTGTATTTTATTACCAAAGTTATTTTTTAAACCAATGCACTAGCAACACAGTTATCTACAGAACAAATGCTGTAATTTTATTTAGACAAGCATTCAATAGTTTATAGTTTCCTCCTTTCAGAACAGCATTGATGAATGGAATACTATTAACTACCACAAAAGCAAATAAGCAGTTGCTACTTCAATGATACTCAAAATGCCAGATACCTAGGCCAAGCCTACAGTGACAGTTCAGTTAGGAGGTGTCAACTTCCCATAGTAAAACTGTCAAAAAGTCTGGAAGTGCTAGTGAATAGTCTGGCTGCCAGCATGGGGATGGCAAATTAGTGACACCAAAGAAGGCTTTTTAACTGTCAGACTTATAAAGAAATTTTAAAAAAACCCAACCCTTTAGCACTAAAGTGGTTTGTTCATTAGTGCTGTGTACCCAACCTTTGCCCTCACAACTGTAGTGTCATCTAATACTGTAAAATGGTGTTTTAGTTGCTTGGGGCTAAAGTTTAATTTTAACAAACATAGTTTGTTACAAACAAAAAACAGTTTGTTTAACAAACTGAAGTTTCTGTATGAGGAGAACTTTTCCTAAACCTGCCTGATAGTAAAAGAGTTCAAAGGCTTCACCCCAACAGGCTTCTCTGAAAATAGCATCTATTTAAAATGGAAATGGGTCATAAGTTGCCCAGTCCGTCTCTTTCTTTGAAGGAAGGAATGCGGTCTTGCTAGTAGTAATTAGCATTACTGGCATATACATCACCCACAGTGTGCCGGTAGAATTAGTACCTGATACAAGCTGGTGTGAGAGTCATATGACTCTCTGCTGCCTTACAATCAAGGCCTACAGTAGGAGTGAGAAATTTCAGGAATTTTTTTTATCAGTGACTTTCCATCTTTGAATATTTATTTGCTAGACATAATCTACAGTAAGACAGGAGTAGTTTGAAGCCTCAACACAAAAAAAACTTCAAAACACAAGGAACTGACTGCATCCATTAAAAACTTGTTCAGAGCAAGTAATTTAATTAATTTATACTGTGTAATTAACAACGTTTATGAAGCCTTAATTCTCGACAGGTTTGTATGATGACGTTAAAGCTGCTTAGAAGCGACGAGCAGATTGTTCATTTACCCTTCAGAGAGCTACAGGGTAACAGCTATGGCTCAGGTTATGAACACATACATTTTAATGCATGTGAAAAGCCTTAGAGTCACTGGACTACTTGCGTAAGAGTTACAGGTTTATGCTTAACTCCTGAAAATGGTCCAGCATATTCATTTATGCCTCCTGTTTCTACACCATTAGATAGGAGCTGCTTCTTAATAAATAATGCTTTCGTGGGAACAGAGGGTACTGAATGTTCTCCTGTTCTTCCACTCCAGTGTAGGGAACAAGTTACAATTTATTTTTCCAGTCCTGCAGAAATCAGAAGTTCCCTAAAAGACACAGTGTGAATAAATAACTGGCTTAAGTAGTTCTGACTGGTACTATGCACTGGTTTCTTTAGCTTCTGCATTTTTATCGATGGCAGTTATCATGAAATTGTCCACAAAGCCACATTTTAAACAAAATACATGTAAGGAAAGTGTTAACAGTAGCTAGTACATCATGCATCTAGAACCTGCAAAGTTAATTTGCACAATTTCAACTATGTGGGCCACTCCAGTAAGGTCTAAGACTGAGGATCATAAAATT
This sequence comes from Corvus cornix cornix, assembly GCF_000738735.6. NCBI lineage: Eukaryota > Metazoa > Chordata > Aves > Passeriformes > Corvidae > Corvus > Corvus cornix. The sequence continues at coordinate 100,089,578 of NC_046332.1, read as the reverse complement.
AGTTTTACTAGGCAGACAATTACAGACCAACCACAAACCATTTGTGTCCTTTAACACAAAAGCTACAGAGTCTTCTGTGATGTTGCAGGCAACGTTGCTTTTCAGGACATTAAGTTTCCACAGCAGAAGCTGTCATGCTAGGCTAGAATTAAGTTTTTTCCAACAAATAAAACAACGATAAAATACTTACAACACTACAAGAATTAATATTATTACTCCTATTACATAATTTATCTGTATAATGTGCTTTTGACAGTATTTTTGGAAGGGATGGTTTACATACAGTATGATGTTTCTGAACATTTTTTACCTCAATTGTTCAATCATCATTCATCATCTGAAAACAAAACAAAAGCTTAATTTCTAATGTGCATCTGATTGTTTTACCCAACATCGGGAATTGCAACACAGTATAGAATTACAGGTAATTATTTGTTCCAGTTATTTCTTAGTGAGCTACACAACTACTTAATGTAAAAGTATTCTCAACCTAATAGACAAAGAGTCTGCAACAAGAGTAATTTTCCCTCATGTTCTTCAATCATTTCAATATTCAAAGAGAGTCAGAGCAAATAAATAAAAAGCAGCCCCACCCTGCTTCATTTTGATAACCATTTCTGAATTGCTTCCACTAACTTAGAAGGATTACAGTGCTTAAATCACTGACTTCGGTATTCCTGTTAAAAGCGGGGAACATTTTCTACTAATGTAATTTCTAGCATGACCATATACCGTAATACAAAAAAGTAAATTAATTGTTGCCTTTCAGGATGTCCCTTTTAAACACTGAAATGAATCGCAAGTCAAATATTTCCATTATCAGTCCAAATATTTGCTGTCACAACGAAAGACAGAAGGCTAAGCAACCTCAGAAAAATCAGTTTGCATTACAAAATCCAGTTCATTGGACCTATTTACAGTTTCATTTTTACCACACTGATACCAGCCACTGCAGCACACCATTAAAAACCCAAACAAAAAAACACACATAGCAACTGAAATCTCACCTCCGCTCCCCTTTTTCTAATAGGGCACCAAAACCTGGATCTATTGCAATACCACCACTGAACTGCCTCAGCATTTTTGAGGAAACAGGTGTAAGGGACACTTCTAATTTCCAGACAGTTGCTTCTCCACTTGTGTTTACTTCCTGACTTGGAAACAGGTGAGAAAATTTGTTTCAGTTATCACTGTCATTCAATGCTCACTGATGAGCCACGTCCTATATGAAACCAAGACTAAACCTAAAGGTTTTCTTGAGGCTATGTGCTACACTGTCCTTTAACTGAAGCTGTTAAAGGTAAGACAGACTCAGGTTTGTTCCAACTAGTCATGTTTGCTTACAACCTCATGTGCTATCAGCCAAGACTTACTGAAAAAAGGGGCCGTCTTTAAGAAAACACACTCAAGTTATGGACAAGCAGAATTAGCAGTTCTACAACTAGCATAACACTGACCATGTTTCATAACTTCCTATCCTCAAATTTACACATATACAGCACATCCATTTCAGTTTTGAAGCTTATTAACAATTTTATTTGCTAAGCCACCGTATTTTGTTAAACCACTGGTATCAGATTAAAAGTTTAAAAAGGCACACCACTGCAAGTATTTTGACTGAAAAAAACACTTGCCTTTCAATAGAAATGTAAACTCCCTCCCTCATTAGTAGTGGGTTTTTTTCACACAAACAAAGCATTTGACAATAATTGCCAGGCAAGCATAGAAAACATAGTTTGTTAGTTACAGTGGCCCATCAAAGAATGACATTAATTACTTCTCTGTGAAATGTCTGAGAAGAAGTCCCAAGAACTACCAGAGTTGCAGCAGAAAGAGCAGAATCCAAAACTACATAATTTTTAACACTTACTGTTTGTGGAGTTTTTACATTTCTCAGCCCTCAATCACTACAGTGGTTAAACTTGTTGTCTATAGCAGATCTGCAAGTTTCCAAAAATCTGAAAAGAAAGGACAGAAGCACATTTTCTCACTTTTCTCCCCTTAGCCAATCCTTGTTCTTATATTTAGGAGGTAGTGGTTTACACCCTGATCAATTAAGTGGCACAATTTTTTTTTTTAGTGCATAAGAAGCCACAAGCCTTTTGACTTTGAAATACTTTTTTCTCAATTCAAACGAAAACATCCAGATATGAAGTCAAGATGCTACAGGTTTTGTACTTTTGGATATGTTACAAGCAGTGACATTAGTCAGCCTCCAAACTGACCCTCCCCTCCACGGGGCATTGACGTAAGAACTGTGGATCAGGAACACCCCTTTACTGACAGCCACTTATCAGCTGCCTGGAAGCCCTTCAATCATACAGCTCAACCTACCAAAGTCCTAATCTCCTTGCAAGTCTTCCTTCCTGTATCTGTGATTTCACCACTGTACTACGAAGATAACCTGTCAGCAGATTATTGAACATCTATCCAGAAGAAAACACAGACTAAAATTGCCTCTAGTTGTAAGCAGCCTAGATATGCTTGATCTAACACCATAATATCACTAGAATTTACTTGTAATTTCTCATATGAGCCCAACCCAAAATGAACTGTCATTCAGCTGTTAGCACTCATCTGGATACCAAAAAAGTTGTATTTGGCAATTTCTTTGTAAGGTTGTTTTTAACTCCTATGAAGCTCAGGATTCTAGTTCAAACAGTTGCTTGGCATGACTCAGGACTATGAAAGAACCAGTGGCCAAGGGAAGGAATCCTGAAGTTCACATAACCCTTGGATCATGGAATCATTCCAGTACCTACTGCCAGAATCACTTCATTTATTCTAACTTCTAGCTAGACACAAAGTCAATCAGAAAATGTCAGGAGAAATACCTACATTAGTATCTCTGCCAGTTTAATCTTGTAGAAGCCTAACCTTCACTTCCAGCCTCATTCCACAAGTTCAAGTAGAATGAGCAAACTTATTTATTCGGATTTCATCAGAATTTACGTTTCTCAGCAGTTCACAGTTAAGCATCTTCCAACTTAAATATTCTGTTACTTTTAGCCAACTTCAAAACACCCTTCGGTGCTGCTGCTCCTGGTCCAAGACTGCTAACAATGCCTGAGCTATTTGACATTCTCCTTGCAACCTACTTCTCTGTTACTGCCTCCACTCTCTCAATAACCTATCCAGCAATTATTTCTGCTCAAATGTGCTCATCTTTCTCCCTTGCATTAGTTTCCCCTTTCCTTCAGGGAATCTTAGTAATAGCAGCCTCTATTGGTACAAGGCTACCTTGTACATTCATATTCTTCCCAGTATAACTGTGACGAAAGCCCCATCCCTAGGGCATTAAGTGGGTTACACTGTACCAGGCCAACACACTGCCTGCTCTGCAGAGATTGAAAACGAAAACAAAACACACAAGAGAATGAACACTATTCAAAAAAAAAAAAAACAACAAATAACCTAACAAACCCTAAGGACTTCTTACAAGCCTTTTTGCCCGGAAGTTTTTATTCATTGTGAAACATTTATGTAAAATTCCAATCCTAAGGAGCTGGAAGATCTGTTTCCCAGGATTTACTACGAAATTGACACAAAATAGAACAAAGCTTGAAGTCTAAATATCTTATTTGACCCTCTGCAATTCTTTTTTTCCACATATTTTCGATTTAAGGAAACTGATGGTGTTTGAGCACTCAAAAGCTAACCACTGCTAGATCTTTTTTCTTTTTTTTAAATACACACTGTCGCTTTTTAACTTTATGTATTGAGACAGTAAAGGCATACAACCTGAATGAAGACAGAGAAAAGTAACAGTTAATTATAAATTTGATGTTGGTATGAAACACAGATATAGCTGTACCATCCTTAGGTTAGATTTCTCTGAAAATAAAACTACTAAGAAAAAAACGTTTCGGATTTATTTTGGGTATGTCTGCTCTCCCTCCAGTCTGCCATTACAGCCTGTCACCTTCTATGCTACTAAAAAGTCATGGAAAAACACTTTTAAAAAACCAAAAAAACCTAGTCACACACAGCCACCCCTGCTCTAAAAAAAGCGAGCACTGACAACTTCAGTGTTGCACAACACTTTAAAAGTAAAGACAAATAAAACCCACATGCTTATTTAGTATAGCTGTAAATTATTGTGGACAAGAAGGAAAACAACACGTAAGATGGAAGGCTACATGACAGCTATCTGCAAACAAGCATTTTAATTCCTGAACAAAACTTAGCCAAGAAGGTCCCTACTTGACTGTTCCACCCAAGCTAATAAAACTTAAATGCTATGTATGTAGTTATATGTAACCTTACTATAAAGGCCACTAATGGAGGCTTTTAAAACTAGTTTTCTTGCCCTCTTCTGTTATCCACTCAATTGCTTTATACAAGTTATATGTAACACGGAATTACTTACACCGAGAGCAGCCCATTAACCACCCAGACATAAGCGATTCCCAGTCCTGGCCCATCCCCATCCTTCCCTACCCAGCCATCACCACACCTGAGCCCGCAGAGCCACCTGCCGCCACTGGGAACTCCCCCGGCCCTGCGGAGGGGCTGAGCCGAGTCACTGCTGCAAAAAAGAAGAAGTGAAACCAAAGGGCGCCCTGAGCAGGCGGCCCCTCTCCAGCACAGAACCCAGCAGGTTGGAAAAGACCTCTGAGATCACCGAGACCAACCTATGGCCAAACACCACCCTGCCGACCAGCCCACGGCACTGAGTGCCACGTCCAGCCCTTCCTCAGACACCTCCAAGGGACGGTGACTCCACCACCTCCCTGGGCAGCCCGCTCCAAGCACACAGTAACGAGAAAAAGGAGATAAAAGGAGTTTTAATATTTCTTCTTTTCCCAATGTGAAACGTGTTGAGGACACAAGTACTAAGCCGAGTTTCACCCTGACAGACCAGCGATCTCTCTCAGTGGCGAGGAAGCGCTGCGGGGTCGGCGACCGGCCATGCACCGGCTAGAGCCGCTTCCCAAAGGAGCCACCGCCTGCCCCGGAGTCACGGGATTCCGGATCACGCCACATTCCCCGCCACCCGCACCGGCTCTGGCGAGCACCCGGGGCGCTCTCCCACCGCGGGCCCGGCCGGGGCTGTCCTCCCGCTCCCTGGAGGTTGCGCCAGGGAACACCGGGGAGCCCGCCTGGGATCTCGGACAGCGGCGGGGGACCGAGCGGAGAACACGGACACAAGGGAAAGGAAAATAACGCAACCTGACTCGGCTCCAGACCGCGGGAAGGGGACTGCCGCCGCTCCCGGGCGCGCTGAAGAGGCCGATCCCTGCCCGCGGGAAGGGGATGGCCGCTCCTGCCGCCGGTCCGGGTCCCGGGCTGCGCCACCGCCGCCAGGCGCTGCGGAAGGAACAAACATGGCGGACAGGCAGGGGGCGGGGCCGGCGCACCACGTGACCCCGGCACCGCCCACCGCCCAGAGGCCGCGCCCCCGGGATGGGAGTTTGCTCAGCCCCGAGCGGCGGGAACGTGCGGGAACAAGGGGAACAGCGGGAACAGGGGCAACAGCGGGGAACAGCGGGAACAGGGGCAACAGCGGGAACAGGGGGCAACAGCGGGGAACAGGGGCAACAGCGGGAACAGGGGCAACAGCGGAACAGGGGGCAACAGCGGGGAACAGGGGAACAGCGGGGAACAGGGGCAACAGCGGGAACAGGGGCAACAGCGGGAACAGGGGAACGCGGGAACAGGGAACAGGGGAAAGGGGCGAAGCGGAACAGGGAACAGCGGGAACAGGGGGACAGCGGGCAACAGCGGGAACAGGGGCAACAGCGGGAACAGGGGGCAACAGCGGGAACAACGCGGGCAACAGCGGGCAACAGCGGGCAACGGGAACCACGGGAACAGGGGAACAGCGGGAATGGGAACAACGGGAACCACGGGAACGGGGGAACAGCGGGAACGGGAACAACGGGAACCACGGGAACGGGGGAACAGCGGGCAACGGGAACGGCTGTGCCCCCAGCCAGGACAGGGCACAGAAAGCCCCAGTGAGAGCCATACCTTTCATCGATCACTATCGTGCGCTGTCTTAAGAGCGTTCACTGGAAAAGATAACACTTTTACTTGCTCTAGAATGCCCGGCATTATTAAGCCTGAAAATGCCTTTATCAAGTATTTGCCGGTCAGTTATTTATCAAAGGCAGTAGTCTCATTGTGCTCCCCTCTAAGGGCCCAGGTATGCAAACTCACAGTTGTAAGGCAGCTTCGCTTTTTAAGTAGAAACATTTAAAATTGTGCTTGTGTCAATGCAGAAATTCATCAAAATACAAAGCACGTTATTTTAAAAAAGTAGCCAGGCACGTTTTTTTTTTCTGTAGTAACTCAGAATAACACCAACTTGACTGTTTAAATAAGATCACAGGGAAAAAAGCTAAAGGAAATAGTGATAAGAGTATTTTCTGTGCTCTTACAACCTCCCCACAAGGGCAAAATATAATTGAAATGAAGAAAACAAATTAAAGAGGTTCCCACATCATCAAGAGGGATAGGTGATGACAGACATAAGTACACCCATTTGCTCAAGCAGTCATCACATGCTTCTGATCATAAGGCAGATGCAATCAGACTGGAATTGCCACTTGTAGAGTTGTCTTGTTTGGATCAGACATCAACATGGCCCAAGGAATGGAAAACAAGATCTCAGTATCAACAAAAGCAGATGTCTCCTACTGACAGGAACAGGATTGTTAAGAGGCAGGCCATGCTAGAGGCAAATGTGATGATACCAGACCCATTTTTATCTAACAAATCTGGACTTGGAAAATTCTTAAGCACTTTTTTCCTGGAATCTGCTTTCATCCAGTTCTAGAATAAAACACAAGTAAGTGCTGGAGAGGTAGGAAAGTGGATTTTAAATTATGGTAATGCTAAGGTATATAAGTTCTGATCAGTTATGGCATTATTTTATGACCTATAAAGAAGAAAAAGCTGCATTTAAGAAGTGGAGGAAATAATTACTCTACTTTGAACTTAATACCTTTTGGGGAGAAGCTATCATGTTTTTGTTTTGAAACAACACTGGATTTTGTTTTGAAACACATTGCATACATGTGAGGAAATTTAGACTTACAGGATAGTTTGGCTTGGAAGGGACCTTTAAACATCATCTAGTCCAATCACCCTGCAATGAGCAGGGACATCTTCAACTAGATAGATTGCTCAGAGCCCTGCCACCATCAATCTGGGCAACCTGTTACAATGTTTCATCACTCTTGTGAAAAAACGTATTCCTAGCTTGAATGTAGTCAGTCTGTCCAGTCTGGATCTATGCTCCTTTCTCATCCTACTGGAACAGGCCCTGTTAAAAAGTCTGTCCCCATCTTTCATATAAGCTCCTTTTTAGGTCCTGGAAGGCTTCAATGAGGTTTTCACAGTCTTCTCCAGGCTGAACCACCCTAGCTGTCTCATTCTTTCCCCATAGGAGAGATGCTCTAGCCCTCTGATCATCTTGGTGGCCTCCTGTTGGACCTGCTCCAACAGGTCAATGTCCTTCCTGTGCTGGACACCCCAGAGCTGGATGCAGCACTGCAGGTGGCGTCTCACGACAGCCAAGTAGAGGAACAGAATCACCTCCCTCAACCTGCTGCCCATGCTGCTTTTGATTCTTTCTGGGCTGCAAGTTCACATTGCTGGCTCATATCCAGCCTCTGATCCACCAGCACCCCCAAGTCCTTCTCCTCAGAGCTGTTCTCAATCCATTCAACTCCCAGCCTGTATTGATACCAGGTGTTGCACTGACCCAGGTGCAGCATCTTGCACTTGGCCTCATTGATCCTCATGAGGATCCACTTGGACCCACTTCTTCAGCTTGTCCAGGTACCTCGAAATTTATTCAAGTTCTATTTAGAAACAAAATTCTTGAATTTCTCAGATAAGATGTATTTTTATTTCTTTAACATGGGAACATATAAGAAAATAGAAAAGAACTATGGTGTAACCATGGCTACTATGCTTATGATTTCATAGGCATAATGGAGCATCACAGGGTTGCTCTCATGGTTAATACACATGCATGAGTGCTTGAGGATCAGGAACTGAAGGCCCTTTTCTCTGTGTCCACTGTTACATACCGTGTATGTAACAAACCCAACAGTGCTATAGAACAATACAAATTTAGAACAAATAATGCCACTGAGGGCTGGTCACATGAAGTACACCTGCCAGTTCTGAGGTCAGACAGAGGAACATGCCCAGCTAGGATGCAGTTTAAAACATGTGCACCAAAATCACTCCCGTTTAAATTCTGCAGACAGGCAGGGAGGGTCCCAGTGGTGGCTGCTGTGGGGCTGCCCCACCCGAGGCTGCTGCCTGACCATCCCAGTGGACGGCAGCAGGGCTGGGGCAGTGCTGCTGGGGGCAGCTGCTTCAGATTCCCACTGCCAGCAATAGCCCCATTTCAGCTCAGACACTGTACAAGCCTGGTGATCCTGTTCCTGCACCCCACCTTGTGCACCAAATCTCCATCCGACAGCACCTCCCCAGACTTGCCTGCTTCTCACTGGAGTTTTGGCAGATTATTGTCACCGGACCTGCCTTGCTCTTGTTTGGGTGCTGCTGGACAGTGACCCTTTTAACTGAAGCCACTGTCCCTATATGCCTTGACACTCACCATCCACTCCTGGCTCGCCTCCCCCTGCACAGTAACCCACCCTTGCTGCTCCATCACACACGCCTTCATCTGAAAGCTGACTTTGCACCTTAAGGATTTTGTTCACAGAGGTGTATTCATGAAGTGGTGTTATGTCACATCAGAGTGAACAGCACAAAAAACATCCAATGGAAAATAATGGACAACTTTTTTGTGTGTGTGTAGGGGAAGGTCTGTATCAGCAAAGCTCTCTTATAATAAGAGTTTGTGAATAATACTTTTTACCATCTGTAGTTGGCAAGGAGACTATGTTCCATCCTGGCAAGTGAGGACATGGCCTCAGTAAAACATGACTTTGTCACCTCTTGGCTGAATTACAGCAGCACAAAATGAGGGGATATGAAGTCATCTGCCTTCATGGCTCTGTTAATACCAGAATGCAACAAGCCAACTCCCAAGCAAATCCAAGAAATTAACAAAGTACTCTTGTTTCTTTCCTTATCTTCCAGGCAGTCAGTGAATTGGGCCATTACATCCTGAAGATTCCCTGAAGGACTGTAATTCGACATATTTGCTCCTTAATCACAGCCTGTTACCAGCTAACTTTCTTTCTTGGCACAAAAAAGGTGTTTTTTGTTTAAAGAGTTGCAGTTCTTTGCTTTAGTAGCAAACATACATAGCACAACAGACAGAAACGAATACACTTTAAATGAAAAATAAACAGCACAAATTTACTTTTGGTTTTGAAAAGAAGAAAGAGTTATAAACAACAAATGGCAGCTGAGTACCTCCCTAAAAAGTGCACAGTAAGAGGGGTATGACAGAGATAGAAAAGGCACTCAACAGAACAGAAGTGGATCTGGCAGTGGATCTCTAGGAACCAGAAGTTTTGTTACTGGTGTTAAGGGAGCAACATTGAGTACAATTAATAGAGCACTTCAGATATAGAATAGTATCTTTGTTTTTACATTGAAAATTGTGTAAAATTCATTGTTAATTTAGCTCTCATCTTCTTAAGATATGTATCACAAGTTCTGCAGCTACAGGCTGCTTGATCTTTGAGCGCAATTTATGTTTAAGGCCTTATTGCTGCTGTTAAATCACAGGATTCAAGAAGCAGTTGAATTTATAGAATCTCTGGAAAACCCTGTGGAGACAAATACAGACTTTAGCCTTGTTCAGCTTACATTTCTCCTGTGTTTGTGGGGATCACCTCTAATGTCACGGTCCTTGTAGGAGTAGCTGCCTGGACATGCTAAACATCATACCCAAATGAATTGTCTCTGCTTAAAAAAGAGATATTTTTCTCACCTGGAATGAACTGAAAAAAAAAAAGAGACTTCAACAATATAAAAGAATCTCACTTTTCAAAGCGTTTCTTTTGTTTCTGGACTCTATACTTCCTGTACTTCAGTGATCTACACCCTCCTGCTGCTGTACACACTATGTAGTTGCAAGTTAGCTGAGACAAAGCATATCAACTTAGCCAGTCAAATATTTTAAGCCTGCACAGTTACATATTAGTGATGGGCAATTCAAAAGAAAATGATGTTATATATTATGTCACAAATGTAGTCAGTGTTACAGATACAAATTTTACCCTTGAAATATATTCTGTCAAAAACACCCTCCATGCCTTTTTACATTTCCCTTTGCCAAGATAAAACTTGGATGAGCTCTACATTACTGGAATGGCTTCAAAACGAACTGCATGCAGAAATTATTTATAAGCTGTTCACAGCTAAAATAATGTCTTCTGCTACATGGTGTTCTGACACAGCACAGTGCTGGCATAAAGCTCTCCTCAATAGGACCATGACCTTCAAAATGACTGCACACAATCCTGTGCTTACTGTGATCCACTAACACAGGAGTGTTTGCTTTCCTGTAGTTTCATTGAAAGCTAACAATAATACTGTACACAAAAGTCCTCCCACTTAAGCAGGACTACTTGTAAGCATCAATTTCAGCACACAAGTAAGGGCCGGGAAGGAAGGCCAGATAGCAACTCCTTGGTTACACAGTTGAACATTGGGGGTCTGGCCTAAAGCTTTAATGTGTATTTTACATCAGTGCAATTCCCCTAAAACACACTTTTTCACATGATAAAAATCTAAGTAATGCCGCTGAAAGTTAACTGTTAACACTTCACAGAATGGAAAGATTTTTCTTCTTTTTTTCAGTAGAACAGGTTAAGTGTCTCTTTGCAACATCAGGTTACATGTAATTTTCCCCATATACAGATAAAGGCCTGTCTTTCAGTCCTAGCTGGCTTTTAGTTCAGCTATTTTCTCATTTCATGCCCCCAACTCCTTTCTCTAAGAGGTCATGCAGCTCAGCCCAGAGGAGCCGACCAGCCTCAGCTGTGTCATAGTCAGATGGGTGCACAACTGTCCTCAATTCCTCCAGCAAATACTCCGCAGGTTTCTCTGCTCTGCTGATACATTTTAACGTTGAAGTGCAAAATGCCTGTTGCACATTCGTAAAAGATACGTAAAAGATACTTCTCTCACAGTGAGAAGAATTAATTTTTTTTTAAAAAAATAAATACTTCTTGTAAAAAATCAGCGAGAATCCTGTTGACTCTGGAACAAAAATATGTATAAAAAATTCTGCTATTGGATTTCCTTCTATTCATTGTTTGTGGGTAACCAGCACTATACAAAAACATTAATTTTCTCAGTTCAGGACAGATGTCCCAGTTCCAGAGACGATATTCACTCAGAAAGTTATTAACTCCTATTAATTTTATTAAATAAACATAAATAATATATTTACATCATTTTCTGAAACAATCCATTATCTGATCCTGCATTAATTTCTTTGCAGTAGCAGGCCATACCATCTTACATTATAAATCTGGCCCGCATACTGATAGACTGTCACAGCTCCTGTTTTCCTTCCAGGAGCTAAAATAAAACTAAAGCATAATGTAATTCTTGCTTTAATTTGCTAGCTGCTTTCTCCCCCTTTAATGCTCTTTTTGTTTCTTTTTCCCTGTTAGAAATCACCTCTCAAACCAACTTAATAATCTAACACTTGCTTGCAAATAGTGATTTAATTAAGGAGTGAATCCATGCTGAACATTCTGCAATGCACACAAGTATGTGAACTACAGTTCTGGAAACAGTTTGTTTACTGTAAATTAAACTTATGTTCTGTGAAAGAACTCCTCCTGAAGATAAAAAAAAATTTCCAAGTATCTAGTCCCTTCAGGAAAAAACTGCAGCACTTAGAATATTTTTAATGGATTAACTAGCAAATATTCCACTCAGATACAGTGTAACCATTTTTTCCTCTTTACCATTTTATTTCTTTACCTATTTAGATTACTTAAAAACACGTAAGATTCATTCAAGTCATCTTTAAAAATACAATAGCAGTTTTTTTAAAAATTGATTTTGAGGTTTTTAGTGGCAGCACTCACATAATATCAGTGCAGAATTTAAAATTACAGAGTTTCAACAGAGGTACGTTCTCATACACGTTACCAAATCCCTTATTAAAGAGAGATAGCATTACAAACAAATCCATCTGCTGTGATACCACTGTTCTCCACATTCATTACAAATAACGTAAGTCAACATTTGTTCGTCTGGGTTTGTGTTTCTCACCCAAGCTGGAAGAAAGAGAGTTCCTCTGGCAATCATAGTTACAGTGCAATCAAATTTTTCACAGCGTCTGCATTTTATTTTATTTGTCTGTGTGCCATTAATAACCTGCGGAAGCTGATGTTCCTGAACAGATGATTTTGTGTACAGAGCCCTGAGCTGTTTCAGTTCATCGCTGGCCATTTCCATCACTGTCATCTCAGCAAAAGCCTTTGGGCTCAAAGTCCCTGAAAAAAGGTTATGTTTTAAGTGGCAACTTTTAGGGTTCTTAAGGTTAGAGATTTTACTTCTAATGCAATTTTTGTACTTTTTATCATTTTTAGCATGAAGAACAAAAATATGTTCTTCAATGTCTTTAGCTAACTCTAGCCATTTAACAGTTTCTTCTTCATCTTTGGCAGAACCAATCAAAGCTTTATAAAGAAGATCCACACATTTACACCTCAGAGCTCTCATTGGATGCTGCTGCAGACTTGCTTTGCTAACAACAGATTTAGAATCTTCATGAACAGTGTGTTGCTCCTCAAAAGAAGAATGCTGATTCATACTGCCTTCTGCATTGTTACATACCGCATTTTTAACAGTTTGTGATGGGACCAAAATGTTGGAACTAGTACCATCTAATGCCTCCTGCTGACATGGTCCTTCAGACAGCAACTGCTCTCTAGGAACTACACCAAGATGCTCCATTTCCTCTTTCACATACACAGAAACGGACTTTTTAAGTTGCATTGACTGAGCAGAGTTATTCTTGTAAAGTGTTTTCCATCTTGATAATAACTGCTTTGCTTTCTTTTTCAACCCTTCTGAAGGGCAGCTCTTGAGTACTCTGTATACAGCCTTGGTAACATCTGTCCCCTGAAGATATTCTACAGTCATGTCAACATCTTCAAGTTCTTTAAGATGATCCTCAATATCTTGCAAATTGTTCTCAGACAGTAGTTTTTCAATACTGTGGGTTCTGCGTACAATATTTTCCAGGTCAGACATTTTTAAACCTGAAAACAAAAGAAAGATCATCACCTTTCCTGCAGTTATGACATTAATTCATCTTCTGTATATTCACACAAGGTCTTCTTTTCATTTTATGCTATTTTACTCTATTTTATTTGTATATATCACTGAGTTTGCCACCATTTTCTTGAAATGGTGTACAGAAGCCTGAAACACCATCCTGGTTCATACATGACCCTCAACTTTTCACTTGCTGTACAAGACATCATGCTGCATCTCTTTCAAAAGTTTCTCCTTAGAGCTATCAGAGATGCAAGTCAGAGTAGTGACTTTTACCTGAGGTCCTATTGCTGCCCTTTCCCTCACTAGCTCTGGCATCATATTACAGATGGATTATCAAGACGGGGCAGCTCAAAACCAGTGACACCAGCAAAACAGTTTCAAAACACTGATATCTACAAATTTTGAAAATTCTTGAAGGTTAAAGACAGATCCCTCTGTATTTTCTTGCAGCTGTAGCATTAGTAAAGCATGCTCCCATATACTCTGACGCATAAAGGAAAATCAAAGGGGGTCTTCAGAATGCAGAATCTCATGGTTTCAATAGTATTTCCTTTTGATTCCTTTTCATCAAGTCCTTTGATCAAAAAATGCTCAGTGCATTGTTATTGCCAATTTGCATACAAAAAAATGTTTCTACTCCTACTATTATTTTTCTGCTAAAAAGGAGAATTAAATGTAGAATGCAGAAATGAATGGTGTCTTGTAAGTATTGTGTTCCTCTTTTCTACAGTTAGTCTTAGTTTACGCACAAAATCAGTGTTTTGTCTGAAATTGCATACATCCTGATTCTACTCCAGAAAAACTCATCTGCCTGACAGAGACAAGGCTAGCTACACATGTCCATATGGGAAAGGAATCACAAGCAGGTTTCTTGCAGCATCACTGTTTCCATGATGAAAACTCCTGAGAACAGGGGCAGAGGAGGGACAAGAGATACAGCTGTATAATTTGCACACTCTGTTGTTTCTATGACCACCACCAGCTAACTTGTCTTTTGCAGGACAGAAACAAGTTCCAACTTTAGGTAGGACCTCAGAGTTCCACAAAATCAAAAGGCAGAGAGGGTAAGACATTTTTCTATACAAACAGAACCAACCCACCCTGCACAGTGAACGTTCTCAGCATTCCCTTAAGCTGTATTTAAACACTCCTGTCTTACGTTTTGAAGTCCTACAAAACCTCAATAATGGCAATTACAGAAACTTGATGTTATTACTCAAGAAGTTTCAAAATCAGAGAACCAGGATGCAGTTTTCACATACTTAAGTTGAACCCTATGCATCATCATACTAAAAAGCCCATGTAAGTGCATCCACTCCTCTGTTCTGCTACAGGAACACACGGAGGCTGTGAACAAAAAGAAGTGTTTTGTAACGTAGGAGAGCCCTCACAAAGCAAGAACAGTTCTCTGTCTCCAGAATACCAAGAAGTTGACATTAGAAAATTATTATCTGCTGATTTACTGTTTTTCATGCAATCCAGGGCAGAGTTGGTGACAGTTAAATGTTAACGCAGTATGACTGCTATGCCTTATAATCAGTTGTGCTTCTTCCAGATCTTGTGTCTATGTATGCGTTGTATTATGCTCACACACTGTAAAACTTACCTAAGGCAAGATGACTTCATGAGCTCTCAGTATTTAGCATATAGGACAATGGACACACAAAGAAATTATCAGACACAAACTACTCTGCTGATAATTTGTCAGTGCATATATTTCTACCCTGTGGCAAAGGTGAGGTATTTTGATATTTCATTGAGGACTATGCTTCATAGGAAGTTTCCTCTCTAATATTGCAGGGTGAGGATCTGTATGTAAGAAATCCACATGCAAGATCCATATGCTGAGTCTGTGGGTATCACCTGCTTCATGGTAGTGGTCCTTGCTCATCATTATCTACTTGATCCTACACAGCCCCCCAGCATGGCAAGGTTCTACCTTAGGACTCTTACACTATGGCAATAAATTTAATTATCAGAAATTTTAAATTTTCTTAGTCATGTGCTGACTTTTCAAGTTCATGCAACATTAAATTCAAGTTTGTAAATGTTTCAGCAGCTGCTAAATAAACAAACTGAAAACACAAATATGGACATCAAATTATAGGCAACTATTTTAAAATAATTTTGGAAATTAAACCACCTAATAGACTCCTCACACTTAAGTCAAAACAATCACTTCTAAGGAAATGCTTGTCTCAAAATGTACAACTTCTAGCAAAGAGGTACGACTGACTCCCTTCAAATGTAATATGCAAAGTTAAGTAAAAGTAACAGAAAAAGTAATTAAATATTTTAATGGAGAGGGATATTTACTGGTAGTTGGGAGAAGCATAAGAAACAGCAGAAAAAAATCACTGAATAAAGGTATTATTATTTATATTATATTATATTATATTATTATTATCAGGGACATCAGAGAGGTTTCTGCAGCGAAATATTCTAGGAATGGTCCTGGCTTTGTTGTGCGTACCTAGTTGGCAAAAAGTTTTAGAATCCTTCAAGGTGAAAAGCAATACATACTTCTGAAATACTACACTAACCACTCAAGCATAAATTTCATCTTGATTTCCAAATTAAAAGGAAGTGTGATGAAAACAATGAAAAGTTGTTTGTACATTTGTTGCCCTATAAATCATGTAATGACCAGATTTATCACCAAGGTTTGACACCATTGTTTTATGCAAACAGAAATTAAACAGAGATTCCTCAACTTAAAAAGACCATATAAAGTAATCCAACAGTTCGTTTTACTACCATGGTTTCTTTCAAAGAATGAAGCAAAGCTCATTAATTAATACTGGGAAAAGTGCACTGCATTTCATATCAAGTCTGAATATCAAGCATCTTTTCTAATCAAGGCACAACATGATTGTGTTAGACAACTGTAGAAAACATGTTTTTTGCATTCTTATAAGAAGAAACTTGAAATTACCGACGCAGTTGTAATACTGCCGTTTTTTCTAGCCGAAGTTCACTGGGAACCCAAGTATAGTAAGCCTGAGTTCTTCCCTGCTCAGACTCCTGTTCTTTGAACTCTGTTGTTTCTGTTATAAATCAGACAGAACGTAAGTTGGGAGAAGCCCCAAAACCTTTTGAAGAGAATACAAGTGTGTCACAGAAATAAAGCTGCAATTCCAAATGGAAAATTATTCTACCACTTGAGGGAGCTGTGGCATAGCAAACCCATGGAATCTTTTGAAATGTGCATGAGTAACTCCAGCCTCTGTGAAGAAAAAAGATAAAACAATTACCCTGTGACCTTTAGGAGACTTCACATTTTTATGGTATGTATTTGCCTAATTTTGGCAAATAAACCCTGTAGAGTCCATCGATGTTGGGATACAGACAGAAGGGAAAGGGGTTTATCCCTTATTCAGCTATTGTTTGTATATTGCTCTTTCTTTCTTTAATTTGGAATTTGACCGCTTTTCTACCTGATTTAATGCAATTTGACAAATGCTGCTGAGCAAGTACTTATAAAACTAACTGAATCGAACTCAGTCAGCACTGTTCTGCTGTGTTCCTAATTCCAAGAGACAAGAAATCCCAGAAAGACTAGGGTTTTTTCTTAAGTTATGAAATGAATCATGCATCTTTGTTAAGGTAGAGCTGTAAGAAAAAGAACGAACAAATGGTAGCGTCACAGTTTTGTGCAGTAGAAAACAAACATCCTCATCCCTCCCACAACGGCACAAGGCATTTCAGTTTAGCAATGACAGAATCACAGAATGGTTTGGGCTGGAAAGGACCTAGCTCCAACCCCCCTGCAATGGGCAGGGGATGCCATTTACTAGACAAGGTTGCTCAGAGCCACACCCAACCTGGCCTTGGACACTCCCAAGGATCGGGCAGCCACAATTTCTCTGGGCAATCTGTTCTAGTGCCTCACCACCCTCTGCGTAAAGAATTTCTTCCTAACATCTAATCTAAATTTGCCCTCTTTCAATCTAAAACCATTGCCATTTGGTCTGTCACTATCTGCCCATATAAAAAGTCACAACATGAGGTCACAGTAAGGCCTCCCCAAAGCCTCCTCTTCTCCAGGCTGACCAACTCCAGTTCTCTCAGCCCATCTTCATAGGAGAGGTGCTCCAGCCCTCTGACCATCTTTGTGGTCCTGCTTTGGACTTGCTCTAACAAGTCCATGTTTTTCTGGGGCTGAGGATCCCAGAGCTGGATGCAGCACTCCTGGTGGGGTCTCATGAGGGCAAAGTAGAACCCTCCCTCCCTCGACCTGCTGGCTACGCTGCTTTTGATGCAGCCCAGGGTGCCATGGGCCTTCTGGGCCATGAGTGCACGCTGTTGGCTCATGTCCAGCTTCTCATCCATAAGAACCCCCAAGTCTTTCTCTACGGGGCTGCTCTCAATGACTTCTTCTCCCAGTCTGTGCTCATGTCTGGGACTGCCCTGACTCAGGTGCAGCACCTTGCACCTGGACTTGTTGAATCTCATGAGGTGCTTGTGGAAAAACAACTATGGATTTATAACACAAGATGATACAGGGGAAGATTTATTCATCCATAGAACTGCCATTAAAAGGAATAACCCTAAAAATTACCTGCAAAGTGTAGGAGATGGAGAAGTTGTACAATTTGATATAGTACAAGGGGCCCACTTCTCAAGTTCGTCCAAGGCCCCCTGGATGGCATCCTGTCCTGCTGTTGTGTTATCTGCAAACTTGCTGAGGGTGCACCAATCCCACTGCCCATGTCACTGATGAAGGGCACCAGTCCCATGAGAGTCCTGAGGAACACCACTCATCACTGGCCTCCACCTGGACATAGAGACACTGACCACAACTCCCTGGCTCCATCCATCCATCCTTATCCACTAAATAAGAATGAGTCCATCCATCAAGTTCGTATCTCTCCAATCCAGAGATAAGGATGTCATGTGGGACCATAACAAAGGCCTCACACAAGTCCAGTTGACATTGGTCAGTCTTCCCTTGTCAACCCTTGTTGTCACTCCATCCTAGAAGGCCACCAAGTTGGTCAGGCATGACTTGCCATTAGTAAAGGCATGCTGGCTACCTTGAATTACCTTCCTGTCTTTTATGTGTGTTAGCACATCTTCTAGGAGGCTCTTCCTAAGCACAGAGGTGAGGCTCACCAGTCTGTAGTTCTCTGGATCTTTCTTTCTCCCCTTTTTTAATATGGAAGTGATGTTTCCTTTTTTCCAGTCACCAGGGACTTCAACTGACTGCCATGACTTTCCAAATATGCATGACAACATCTGTTTGAGTTCCAAATGTACACTGAAGGTTACAAGGCTCATATTTACAATGAGACTCTGTAATGCTGTGCTGATGAGGCACTTTCTTGCCAAATCATTATGAGCTCTCACTCTGACTGCATGGTATAATGAGTCACTTGTGTGTACAAGAATAAATGATGACAATCAATAAAAAACTTGTAAGCCAGTTCGCTTCCAAAAAAAAAAAGAATATCAGGCTACCTCAGGTTTAAAATATAGCCATCCTGTAATAATGCCAAGTTGAGTAAGAACATTTTTAAACAGTAAAATGACTAAGAGAAAACCAACAAACAAAAAAAACCACAGCCTGAGACACTTGCTGTTAAGTGCAAATTCAGTCCCCGAGAAAAACACTGCCCTCTCCAAAAGTATTTGGGGTAAATGCTTTGTCTTTGCTTTACACCTTATCTTGTGTAAAGCCATAGCCCATTTTGTCTTAACGCTGAAAAACCAAGACAAACTCAGAATGCATCCAAGCAAGTGTGTATGAATGTCTTGGAAGGCTGAACACCAGTCTTCTTCTCCCTCATCCCAACCTTCAATGTAGGTGAGCTTTTCTACAAGAAATTCTATGTAACTGGAAAAAAATCCAGACTACAGCCCAGACAAGGATCAGAAGTCAAGTACTCCTAATAGTGTGTGCTGCTTTCAGCTGGGGTGGAGTTAATTTCCTTCACAGCAGCTGGTATGGGGCTGTGTTCTGGACTTATGCACAGAGTTGATAATATAGAAATGTTTTTGTTATTGCTGAGCAGGGCCTACACAGAGCCAAGGCCTTTTCTGCCTTTCCTACTGCCACGATGGTGAGGAAGTTGGGGGTGCATGGGAGATTGGGAGGAGACGCAGCCAGGACAGGTGACCCCAACTGACCAAAGGGATATTCCAGACCATCTGACATCATGCTCAGTATATAAAGTGGGGGAAGAAGGACAAGGCGGGGACATTTGGAGTGATTGAGTTTGTCTTCCCAAGTCACCATTACACATGGTGGGGCCCTGCTGTCCTGGAGATGGCTGAACACCTGCCAGCCTGTGGGACACAGTGAATGAATTCCTGGGTTTGGTTTGCTTATGTGTGTGGCTTTCACTTTTCCTATTAAACTGTGCTTATCTCAACCCATGAGTTTCTGGTTTTTATCCTTCCAGTTCTCTCCCCAGACCTGCTGGTGGGGCCACGGCTCCAATGAGAGGCTCCATGAGGCTTTCCTGCTGGCTGGGGTGAAACCATGATACACTGGAATAAATTCTCTGCAACTGTTGTGTTAAAAAATGTTAATGCTATAGCAGAGATGGTGCATAGCATAATCCTGGAAACACCAACTTACTTTGGGCAACCTAAATCCCATATAAACTATGAAAATTATCAAATGCTATTTTAAACTCAAGAGCCTAATCAGAAATCAGAGAATTCTCACAGCCAGCCTCCAACTCCAAAAACATTTCTCCATCCTATCTACAGTGGGAGAGCAGATATCATCAATGTCACCAAGAAACCACTTACTGGAGGTTTTATTTCATTTTTGCAAAAAGCAGAGCTCTTCCTGCCTCTCTACAGGACTGCCTCCCACACTGAAAAAATACAGAACTAGGTAAAGTTCATCTTCAAAGAATAGCCACATGAATAAAGCTAAGTTAATACAATGAGAATTGAGGCAATACAGCGGTGTAATTTCCAGCTGTCCATGACCACTGACACCTCACTGACCAAGAGTCACCTCTCACTCACAGATCCAGAAGCAGTGAAGTACACAGCACTATGGAGAAGTAGCTTTGTTCTGCATCTTTTACATCAGCGACTGCTTGAACTACAGCACTTTCAACTAATCTGGAGCCATACTGTCTCGACCCTGTGTTTCTCTCAGTGAAATCATTCTCCCACAGCTTTCTTCCCAAATTAGGGGAGTTTGAAGAGGAGAGGTGGCAGAGTGTATCACATTCATGTGAAGATGCACCGAGTATCCTCTTTTACAAGGCCAATTTTTAATCCTTATTTGGAGTTCCTTCTCCTAGACTCCCCACTTTTAATTAAAATAGAATTCTTATATTCTTAAAAAAAAAAAGAAAAAAGATAAAACAATCAATAGAGTACATAATGAAATTCTCAAGCCTCAGGGATCAACCTCAATGCAGAGCTCTCAGCACATTTTTCTAATAAGATCAAACATGCATAGATTTAATGAGATAGGAAAAGCTGTTGTCCTTACCAGACAAGCTGCTTAGCCACTGGCTTCATTTGACATCAGTATGTAAGCCAGAGCTCATGAAAATGTTCAAGATATTACAGCTACACCAGACGAATTAAACCCTGACTTGTTCCATGGCAAAACCTAAATGAGAAAATACTTTAGAAATTGAATAGCTACAGCTGTTTTGAGTTCTAGGATGCTCAGCTGATGTTAGAGAGGATACACATCCCAGCAGAGACATTACGTTGCTAATGGCTCCTTTTAATAACTTCATTTACAGTTAAACTGATTCACACTGGAAGATATTTTAGCTTTTCCTATATCCTGTCTTCCTTAATCACATGAATTTTTCTACTAAATGAAGTTAACTACTTGAAACACAAAAAATGTTACAAGTAATTACTCCACTGACATGAAATCTCTATTTCTATTGATATTGTTGACCTTGTTAATAAAATAATTTTAAGGAGTTTAAAAAATTATGAAATTTACTTTTAACAAGTTACAGATTACAAGTGTCAAGTGGAGGTATTAGCTAATCTCTTCCACAATAGGACAGCTATACAGACTCACAATACATTATAATACATTGTGATTCAATGGGGCAATAATGAAATGTATATATAGTTCTGAGAGATTTGTCATCAACAGTTTCATTGGTAATTATGTATAAACAACGTGGGCTTTAATTTCCTTTAAAATTTGCACCATTTCACATAAAGAAACACTTGTGTGGTTTCTCTAATCTACAACCAGGTTATTTTTCAATATTAACTAACTTTATTCTAAAATCCATTTCCTAGTTTCAGCACAAGGTCACAGAAATGTTCCATGGGGCTCTCTGGTTTTTCAAATCTTCATGACAAAGCCTTGTCAAAGCTGGCAGAGGAATCCCTTTTCTCTCAGCCACTTTCCACTACTTGTCAGTATGAGGTACTAGCTGGGGCTTCAAGCAGGTCAAAAGTCAGGCTTTTGACACACAGGGCACATTTTCTAAACAGGAACTCCCATTTTGGTCTCAAGTGACAAATAGAGAGGAAAAGAAGTGTGTTGAATGAAATTTAAGCCAATGACTCAGACATGACAATGCTATCTAGCTACAGAAGAGACACAGATTATGACATGTATTTTGCACTAAGCTGAGCTTCTACAGTAAAGTTTATCATGGGATTCAGGCCTTTGGTGAGGCTGCACACAATCTTTCACAAATCATACAATAATTTTTGTGATTATACATTAACAGAGTCTCCTGAAAGCTAAAGAGTACAGCTTACCATCTGCATAAAAATCCAAGCTTGTTAGAAATACATCTGGCATTTTCCCAACATATCTCTATCATGAAGAGCAAAACTTAAGCTAAGCCAAGCAGAAAATGCTATTATCACTCCTTTAGCACCACCCGCTTCAGTACTGAGCCAAAACTTCACTGGGTGAAAAAGAGCTTTTTGCACTTTGTGGAATTAGTTGTTCATTTCCTAACATTCATGTTTTTCCAACAGTAACTGATTTTGTAACAAAAAAGAATTATTAAACCTGACAGACAACATGAACAATGTTTCACTATTTTCCCACAGCAAGAGGATGCTATAAACATTGTGCCTCACTCAAGAAAAATACCTGGCGATAGAAATATGATCTAAGCAGATTTGTGTCATCATTTATTACTTAACTACTTTTATTCAATATAGTTTAGTCTCCTAAACTGTTCATCTGGATGGATGCAAATGTTCATATTCGTATTTCCAATCACTTCAGACAGCAAACCAGCGAAACAATTTCAGGAAGGCTGTGACATCTCCAAGTAGAAGCTAGTTTCTTCAACATACTTTAACTGTATTGCCTTATACAGGTAACAGTGTCAGTTCATGAAATGTTTGGGTGCTCTCTCAACACCACTGGGATTGTATCACTCAGCTGCTCTGCTCCCTCTACTCAATGTCTGGGCACAAGAAGCATTCGTAACATCGCCCTCCAAACACTGGGAAATCATAATTCAAAATTCCCAGTACATTGAGATTGGCTTATACACTATAATGCTCTTAGAAGTACAAAAAATGGAAACTGTTCTGCATTTCTTTTAAAGCTGTAAGGCTCTAGTCTTCCCATCTTTCCACCGCAGACAAAATGATTAGGAGTTTATACCTTTTTGAAAAGGAAAGGTTACACTGTTGTGCACATCATGGCTCCAGCAGCCAATACTTGAAAAAAAAATCAGACTTTTACACGTTCTGTTATAACTACAAAAGACTGAAAATTCTTTCCCTATAAAGATGTTACTTCCCATGTCCTTTCTTGGCATTACAGCTTTCCTCTACTATTTTGTAATTTCATCTTAAATTTCTTGTTCATTTACTCAAGTGTAATTAGCACTTTTTAAACCTACTGAAAAGAAGAACATGTTGTGAGGTGCAGGTTTAACATTCGCTTTTAAGTAATAGAGTTCATCAGACTTCTCTTGTGTGTCCCTCTATCTTTCAGTCTCCATAAATACTGTTTATATCCTCTTGCAGATGTACTGATTTGAAACCTGGACAACCTCAATCTAAAAAAAGCTTTCCTAAAGTGGATCACACTTCCTTCTTTCATTGAGCTTTGTATTGGCACAAAAGTCCAACAAAACAGACTGTCTTGAAGACAGAAGCCTAAATCAGTTAAGTAAAAATGTATTTAAGACATATCCATCCAAAGTACATTTGTTAACTTAATACTTTACAAAGAAAAAATGAATCATTTTGGAGAGAAATAAGCAATTCTTTCTCTTGAATACATTTCCTTTACAAAATAGCTTTGAAGATTATTCTTATTCATATAGAGCTAGCAAAAACTTCAATTCTAGCACACTACAAGCAAAGATAAATGTTTAGTTTGCAATGTCTTTTTATGGAAAATTGTGCTGACAAATTCATATAAAAATGGAACACATAAGTAATAAAAACATGCTTTATGAACTTCTGCAAGCTTTTCATCATTTGTCAAATGAACACTGTCTTTGCATTGCTTTAACATTCATTTTTTCAGTTAAGTCTTGGGTCTATACTATTTCTATTTGTCATACCATTGCCAGGGCCATACTTAGATTAGATACCACTTTATTGTTGTTTCACAGGTTTTCCACTGAAAAATTATAAAACTTTTTTCCTTTAAAAAGAAATCCTTTGTATGCAGGAGAGTATATATGCTCCTGAAAAGGCCATCCATCCTGAATGGATAAAGAGTATGACTTAAAGAAACGGTATTTGTAAAATATTATTAGTGTCTGCTAAAATTCCTTATGCTAAAAGAACACTTAAAAGCGAAAGTAAATAATTTCTTAATACTCGAGAATCTTGATCAAAGACACATGATGTACTGGTTCAAATAAAGGATGAAATACACTTGAAATTAAATGGATTTTTATGTATTTATTAAAATAACACTACATTTAAAAGCATGAACTCTAACTCCTTTCTGTATTTGTGCCAACATGTGCATTATTTCAAGACATCAATGCTGTAGGGAGACTAATATAACAAATACATAAAGAATTCCCATAATAGTACCATCACAGATATCCATCCTGCAGTTTCCAAGGTCAGCCTCTTCTGTGAGTGGAATTACGGCCGCTTCCGATATAAATCAGAAGGGTAGTTACAGCAGCTGGGAGCAGCAGTCCAGCCGTGTGTATTTGGAAGAAGCTGACACTTCCTTGGCGTGGAAGCCAGCCACAGGTGACAGCTTGTCTGGCCGAGGTTTGGGGTCAGGCTCACGATACCAGCGGCTGAGCATCACCACTGGAACCTCCAGCTCAGACACCAGCCCACGAAACTTGGGAGAGATCAGCCTGCAAATCTGCCTGCAGCCGCTCCCAGGAAACGGGTAGGCCAGTGCACTCTGTAACTGTGATCCAGAATGCCACGGGCACGCTAATTCTGCGGGGTTTTCTCCAAATCCTTCATTAAACATCACAGAATCAATTAGATCAGAAAAGTCCTCTGAGATCATCGAGTCTAACCTATGACCCAACACCACCCTGTCCAACCAGACCATCGCACGTCCAGTCTTTCCTTAAACACCTCCCAAAACGGTGGCTCCACCACCTCCTTGGGCAGTCCATTCCAGCATCTAATCACCCTGTCTGTGAAGAAATTCTTCCTAATGTCCAACCTAAACCTCCCCTGGCACCTCATACCCGTTCCTGCTACACATCCCCGGACCCCTCTAGCTTAAGTTTAACCTACTGCTGTCCTGCTCAGAGGCGAAATGCCACCGCGCCTCAGACCCGTGGCACAGCCCGGGCAGGAGAAACAGGCACGGCCCTACCTGCCAACCCTCCCCCGCTTCTCAGGGCGCTGTTCTCCGTTCCCCTCGGTCCCGAGGGCCAGCCGGGCCTTGCACGGCGCTGAAGGGCAAACCGGGGCTGGGGAGCAGCTGGGCGGTTCGTGCCTCCTGCGACCACCCCCCGACCTCACCGCCAGCGCCAAGGCAAGGGCAGCAGCTCCCTGGGCACCACCAAGGCGGGGAAGCCACACTCCTGCTGCCCCCAGGGAAACACAACGCTGCTCCCGCACGTCCCGTACCCCGGCATCCGGGCCGGCGCCCTCACCTCCGCAGCGGGGCCCGACATGGCGCCTCCCGCCCGCTTCCTGCTCCGCCGCCATCTCCGCGCGGCTGCGGCCCGGGCGGCTGCGCGCTGGCCCCGGTGCTGCCGGAGCGCTGGCGGACACCGGGCTTGGGCAGCCCTGCGGTTGGCGCGGGGTGCTCCCGGAAAAAGAAACCGCGTCCCGATGTACTAAAAATAGTGTGGTCAGCAGGACCAGAGAGGCGATTCTTCTCCTGTTCTCGGCACTGCTGAGGCCACACCCGTGGCCTCATTTCTGGGCGCCTCACTCCAGGGAGGACACTGAGGTGCTGGAGCGTGTCCAGAGAAAGGCAACGGAGCTGGGGAAGGGTCTGGAGCATATGGCCTATGAGGAGTGGCTGAGGGAGCGGAGTTGTTTCGCCTGGAGAAGAGGAGGCTTAGGGGTGACCTTATCACTCTCTACAACCACCTGACAGGAGACTGTAGCAGTTGTGGGTCGGCCTGCTTCTCCCACTCAACTAGTGACAGGATGAGAGGACATAGCCTCAAGCTGTGCTAGGAGAGGTTTAAGCTGGACGTCAGGAAGAATTTCTCCACTGAAAGAGTGATTAGATACTGGAATGGGCTGCCCAAGGAGGTGGTGGAGTCACCGTCCCTGGGGGTGTTTTAGGAAAGATTGGACATGGCACTCAGTGCCATGGTGTGGTTGACAGGTTGGTGTTGGGTCAGGGGTTGGACTTGATGATCTCAGAGGTCTTTTCCAACCTAACTCACCCTGTGATTCTGCTGTCAGGTGACCATGGCAGGTGTATTCACTGTGGGCTCCTGTGCTGTTGCGGGCCTGCCGTAAGGTGAAAGCACTCTGGAGCGGGCAGCAGCCATGGAAGTAACTTGCTCTCCCCTTGCAGCCTCAGGTGTGAGGGCAGTTTCCACTGAGGCTGCCGGCTGTTTTGGGCTGGCGTGGATCTGGCACATGATGTGGCTGTGGGGCAAAAGGGACACCTTGATGCTGGTCCTGTGCAGGGCATGGCCTTACTTCAGTGTTCATCTCTGTTCAACTCCCTGAGATGAATGAAAAATAGATGATATTCATGTGAGTTTAACCTCAGTCATGATATAGTCCTTCTCAAGCAAACACGGCTTGAAAAGGCAGTGTGACATGCAAGGTAAATGAGTATCAGACCTAAGGCTAACAGAACAAAAAACCCCATTGTAAAACTTCTTGTTTTCAACATGGTATTGTGTTACTTTTGGTATAACCAACTAGTCTTTGGGATGATAAATGGAGTATTTGTATACACAAAGAAAATAATTATAAAATTTCACAGGGTTATAGCTTTTGGATATGATGAAGTGTGCTAGACATATCAGATTATGCAGTAAACATCTAAAAGTTGATGTAGTTTAGTCAAAGCAAAGGTATTTGTCATTGTCTTTGTTGCACTGCTTTCCTCTTTCACATATATTTTACATAGGTGTTTAAAATTATTTTTTAAGAGATAATACTTCTAGGATTTTGGCTCTATAGCAAATCTACAGATGATGCTGGGGTTTATACTCAGATATAGTAAAGAGCTGGTATGATTTTTTAACACATGTTTTTGGTTTCATTTACTTATGAGGTCTGTGTTGCCCTTTGCTGTCAGTAATATGATTTTACCTACCTGAAGGTGCCAAATATGTCTTGGCAAGAATATCACGTACTGCAGACCACTTTTTCCTTATTTTGATATAATGAACATCACCATTACTAATCACACAGGGAAAAAAAGCCTTGCATTCTTGTATAGGATGTAAAAAAACCTAGATAAGCAATTTATTAAATTATTGTAGTGAACCAGTTGATCAGTGCTCATCACTGAGTGATCTCAAACCTTTCCTTGCTAATGCTGCAGTGGTTGCTTTATAGACTGATTGCTAATGCTGTTCAATTCCTAACTCACTATGTGTTTGTGCCAAACTCATGAATTCATCAGTGATTGAACATGTGATGCAGTGGTTAGCCCTGACTAGCTGAAGGCCACAGTTGAAATCAGGCTTCCTTCTTGCCTTGTCTTTGTGTCTCACACGGCAAAAAAGTGTGGGAGACTACCTATGCCAAAGAGTTTTATGAAACAAGAGATGAAGAATGACTGTCCAGAAATGGCACAGTACCATATTAGTAGAACAGGATCAGACCTTCGAGGTCCAAATGTGGCATGTCATCCAGTGGCCTATGTTACATATTTTGAAGTATTTCTGCAGCATACATATGTCAGGAACTCAGCAGCAGCTCTTGTTGCAAGAGTTCACAGTTTAGTTTCCGTTTGGAGCTCCATCGCGACACTCCAAGGCTTTAAATGCCAGTTTTCTTTAATCTTTCTCTACCTGTGTGATTGTGAGAACAGTACATACAGGATTCCTTATATCCTCAACAGAAAGTGCCTTGCCTCCTACAGAAGCAGAGAGCTCCCTTGGCAGGAAAGCAAAAAAGGAGCCTGGCTTGTTCCTTGTGATTAGCCCTCCTTAGAGAAGGGATCAAAACTGAGGATGCCCCTCCTGCAGACTGGTTTCTCACTCAAAAGACTGGTTGGGCATCTCCATTAAATTGTCTTTGATTTAATGAATAAGGGATCATTATTCCAATTTCCCACTTATAGAACAGATGCAATAATGCTTTATCAATTACCTCTGAAGTAAAGCAAATCAAAACAAAAATTATACACTCATTAAATTAATACATATATGGGTATGTGTGTAATGATATATGTGTCCATCTATGTGTTTGTATGGTTTACCAGGATAATATCAGTGCTACTCTAACAGTGACAACTTCCTTGAAACTTCAGTATTGGCTGTGATGAGTAGTTGCATTTCTAGAAACATAGGCTTCTATTCAACAAAGTGAGATATTCTGCCAGCTGGGAAAGTATTAAGTATCCAGAGAACTACTTGGAAAAATGCTGGTCAATGTCCATCATAAGGTTCCTGTAGAGAATAGTATATGCTTCAAATAAGCTTCTGTAATTTATTTTTTTTTCTGAAACAATGGTTCTATTTAAAGAAAAAAAAAAACAAAACCAAATGCATGGATATTATTTATTAATAATTTTTAAAATATTTTTACTTTATTTTTAAAGTTATGTCCTATCTTAATGTTATAACAGGACCTATGACATTCATTTCATGGTGCACTACTGTAATTCTTTCTGGAGAGCTTTCTTCAGTTTAAGGTTTTCTTTGTTTAAAGAAAACATTATCCTGTCAATAAGTCTAAATTTATATTGATTTTAGAGTTCCCAGAAAAAAAGCCAAAATCTAGAAGTGTGATTCTATTCATAAAAAGGCTCGCTACCTTTCTACTAGCAAGTGAGGAAAAAAATAGTATGAACACCATGAAGCAAAGCATTATAATTGAATAAAATTAAATTAAATAGGGGCCAAAGAGTTTTAAACTTTATCTCCTTCCATCCTTAATGATATGTGGAAGGGAATCTTATATAAATGTCATATCCATAGACTCCAAAAATCCAAGAATTGGGCCATACTTTGGGACTCAGACAGATTTAATTTCATGAGAGTACCTTCCATCACAGCATTTGAAGTGTGTTGATTCCCACAAAGAATGACTTCTTGGGTGGCTGTTTCATTTCAAGAGTCACTTTCACATTTTTAGGCTCTGATCCAGTTCTGAGAGGGAGGTGGATGAGGCCCTGGATTTCTGTAGGCTGGCAATTGAATTGATGCTGCTTATGTGTGATGAGATAAAACCTCCAGCACCGAGCAGTGGACGAGCTTGGCAGTAACGCTGCTCAGTTCTCCTGATATGGCTGCCCATGCTGTTTATTTCCATGTCCTGAGATTCCTGTGCATTTTCTGTAACACTGGAATGTGCTGAATTTAGGATTATGAGGATGATGCACATAAAGTTAATTGGGTAGTGTTAATGAGAGATATTTCCCATGTGTTTCCTGGCTCTTTCTCCTGGCAGGAGTTCCAGTACATAGTGGGGGTATCATACCTCCTGAAAGACCTGAAATTGAATTGCCAGGAGGATTATGAAGAAATTCTGCCAGAGTCACTGGAGGGTAATGAAGCCATCTGAGTAACTTGATTAGTTAAGCACTGAAGAGTACTTCACTTGAGGGAAATTGAGATAAACAGCTGTCTCTCTCTATGTCTCCTTTTCTTCTATGCATAGGCAGTGAACCAGTCAGGTGTTGGTGAGCCAAATATTAATTTGTTGTGGCAGTCCTGGGGTTGTTTACATACACACAGTACTCTTGAAATAGTTACTAGATGTTAAAGAAAGCTCTCAAACTGTGATGACAATGATGTGACTGCATCGACTCTCCTCCTGAAGGAACCAGCAAGTAGATCAGCTACAAACTATTCCTGTGTTCCATCACTACATGGCTTGGTGGACAGCAATGCCAGTACAGGAAACATGGGAAAAATATATAGGAACTGGATCTGGACAGGGGACATTTAAACACTTGATGTGCTTTTTTCTGGTTTTTTCAGTGCAAGTGAGTTTCAAAAGAAAATGCAGTCATTCTCAGATCATTTTCCTTAGAGGTATTAGCTAATTTGGAGCCACTGACTATATAGACATAAAGAAGGTTATTTACTCCTATTCCATTACTTGTGGTGACCCACAATTAATTTTCGTATCCCATTTGCTTGCACAGTCACTCAGTATCACAAGATTCTTTGCAGCCGCCTTTCAGTTTAACTCTCTTGAACCATAAAGGCAAACATTATTATCTATTCACACCTTCGCATACATTTTCAATAATGCACATACTTGGGCCAGTCTACAAGTGCCCCCTTGCCTCTACAAAGGGTGACTGTTTTAACGTTCTGGCAGTTTCAAAGAAGCCATAGAAAATTAGGACTCCCATATATTTATATCCTGGGCAGGAAGGTGATGCAAATGATTAACTCACTGTAAGCAAATGTGGCTTTCTTGAGTACAGTATCTGTTCTAGTACTTTTAAAATCAGCTGTGAACATTACTTAGTTTGGAATAAAATTAATGCCTATGGGGAGAATAGGTTTTTTTGTGGGTGATTTTGAAATATTTCAAAAGCTTCTGATTACTTTATGGCATGTATTTCTAAAAGGTTTTATCATTATTTTGTACCATTTTATCATGTTTGTGACTTCTGGTTTTTTTTTTTTTATGGTATTGTATAATTGTAAATTGAGTCATTTTTCAAGTGGGAAGATGAATCCTTATGCAGTACACAAAAATACAATGAATTGAGATATCAAATACAGCAAGAAAATATAATACTGCAGTGAGTCAAAATACAGAGATTATAATAACTGTAATAACCTGCAGTGAATCAAACCCCAGGGATTTAACAGTAAACTGCTGTCAACCTGAAACCAAGGACCAGACTCTGGTTGTTTGCTTTATCTGCCTAAGTCAGATTTACTGACTGTGGCCCAGAGGTGTCCAGTTCAGCAAACAGATTTTGGGCATCAAAGTTAAGCACTGATGTTTGCTGTACCACAGCAGAAGGCAATGCAGCAGGGCAGTCAGCTCTGGACAAAGATTTTAAGTACCTGAATGAACTACTAACTTTGCTATTGTCTGTCTCAACAAGCAGCAGAAAAATAAACATGTCACCTCCTCCTCTACACACCAAAAAAGTGGCACTTCTGCATGTGAACTGCCTCCTGGGAGTGATTCTTGAGCATTTTGACTCCCAAGCTCTTAATGGGAATCATTTGAGGGAGAGCTTGAACTTGGCCCCTGTCAGAATGTACCTGAGGAGCTATTTAGTGCTCCTGCAAACCACCCAACTTGTTGGAGAAGCACCATCTTTTTATGGAAGTAAAAGGAAGCATATGAAAAAAATAATTAAATGCTGTTTTAAGGCAAGTCTAGGGACATGCTCTTTCCTTTAGCTCAGACCTTATTTCTATCAGCATCAAATACACTAGTTGTTTATCATATATTGTATAATTTTACATAATATTTGGCTTTGAAATAGCTCCCTTTCATTTTAGATTAATTAATAAAACACTCTAAATGTGTGATTTAAGTTAGCTTTAATCTGAGGACCTAAAAGGATCACTTTTAAAATGATTTCTCAAATCTATTGAAAGAGAAGTTGCAGAAGTATATCTGAAATAGACATTGGTATAAGGCATTACAGAAATATTGAGAAATTGAGAGGTTTTCAGAGTATCAAGCTATTAAAAAAAAAAATCATTGACTCACAGAAGGCTGAATATTCCCCAGTTTAGCATTCCCCAAATAAAAAATTAATAATCAATTCTCTCAACGGTTGTATAATGTGCCCTTCCTGAAGAACTGGGGAGGGTTAGAGAGACTGCATGTTTACTTTTGTTGAAATCAAACTTTAAAGTCAGGTATTTGAGAGATTAGTAACTGTCAAAATTAGAAATTATTTTCTATTAAAATTTTTTTGCTGTGAGGAGCTTTAATGTAACAGTTGCACATACGACCAAGTAAATTACTATTCACGCTGCTATTTAACTTTTCTTTAATATATTTTCATGAGTTACAATACCTCCAATACATGCAGGTATAGGACTCTGTCATTAACAATATAGCAATTATGAAGTAAATACGAGCAGCAGTCATTGAAAACCTCTCTTCATCATCTTGACCTTTGTGATCCTGAAAAATTGCATTTGGGAATCATTTGTTAGTATATAAATATAACATCTAATAGCTGGAAAATGTTTCAAGTTCCTGCCAGCTGCAGGTTAAAAGATAACCATCTTTTGGGAACATGCTTCAGCATTTCCATGTATTCACTGTTGTCAAAATGAAATGCTTCTGTTAGTTATTCTGGCAGCTGAAGAAAAGTGATTCAAACCTTTTGTTACAACATTCAAGATTAAGTGATCGCATCTGTTGAGTAGCTTTTGAAGGATGCAGTACAGATTTGGGCAATTAGCTGGAAGCTCTTTTTTTTCCATTAACTTGTGGGCAGAGTACCATCTCTAAAGTGTGTTATCAGACTTAAGAGTTACTAATAATGTTATCAAAGTTCAAGCCACTTGATTACAGCATAACTGTAACTTTCTCAAATACTCCCAGTGCAGTTTCCTTGCTGTCTAAAATAATCAAGCAGATAATGGATTCCACATTTCACAGTAATGGAAAACTGTCAGGAACATTTTGAGGCATTAATGACTATAGGCATAATATGTCTTTTAACTGTTTTCATCTGAAGGAGAAACATGGAGGTTTTGCCCTTAGCAGTTCCATCTTCAGAATGAATGTTGCAAACAAATCCAGTTAATTTGCTGATGTGCTGATGTGGTTTATCTGATTGTCTATACAGAATGGATTTATTTTGTTGCTTTTGCGGAAGCTATTTTTGAATTTATTCGCAACAAAAAAAGGTTTCAGTTTTGCTATTCAGATGTTATTTTGCTAAAATTCTCATCCACTATGATGCAAGCTATCAGGTGTATGATAATCCACTGCAAACAATTGGGAAACCACTTCTGTATCTACTACAGATGGTCTTATGGCAGCTATTGCAGTTAGTTTGTACTGATCTGTGCAAATAATTTTCTTACTCATTCCATGAAATCTTTTTGACTTGACTTTTGGATGGAATTCTACCAGTAAAGTATTTGTCCCAGTGATGATTCATGGTGGGCTACGACTCAACCAACAATGAATAAATATCAGCTCCGTATGAGACCGTGTTTGTTTGTTTACTCTCTGTTGTTTGTGTATTGAGCTAATACCCTTTAGATATTATGCCTTCCACAGGCAGTATTTATCTTTCTATGCCTAGTAACTGCCCATGCAAGAAATGCCCAGCTGCACTTTTTTAGGTGGACTCAGTTTGCTCCATACATGTACCTCATTTGCACTTCAAACACTGCCGTGCTCAAGATTGTAATGATTCTTAGGCTTCTTAGTATTTAGAGGCACTGCATAAATTATTGCTCTTTGAAACTAGACACAGAATTTTATTTCAGTAAAATTGAACTTTCATTTTCTTGATCTTCAGTAAGAACTGTTCAACTTCAGAGTCAGACAAGGAGGAGTGAATCCAGAAAAATACTGTTCTGCCTTACTGTGACCAAGTTATTCAGGCATCCTGAGATCAATCACAGTCAGCATCCAGTTTGATGCTGAAGGAACTTTGCCCTCACTTTGAAGCTACCAAAGTCTTTGCCTTGAGATTAAAGAGAGTTTGCTTTTCCCAAGTCCTTTTTCTGCAATTTCCTCAGCAGCTCCAAAGACACCAGGAAACAGTTTCCCATGTCAAAGCTGAAGTCCATGCACACTTCTCAGAGTATCTGTTTTGTAACACAAACCAGTTCTAACAAAAAAGCAGCATTTCCTGGTTACATAGCCATTGTAAACTTTCTAGATATTTCGGTTTTGCCTACCCTTTCCTCAACTGTGTGCACAGTGCAAAAAATATTGTGTTTCAACAAGGAATCTCTCAAGCATCCCTGACTAGCTTCGTAGGTGCAATTCAAGGTGTTTGAACTGGTGTAATGTTTTTGTTAAAAAGCTTAGTTTCATATAGGCTGAATTCTTCAAAATTCTTTAGTGTTAGACTGAAATTCTATTCAGTCAATTTGGATGTCCCCTTCTTCATACAAAAACTAAAATAAGAGAGTCACTAATAATAAACAGTGAGCAGCCAGCGTGGAAGGGGATACACAGAGCTAATCAAGAGAAAAATGTATGTACACATATTTAACTGAACATTGACTGAACCAGGGCTTTTCCATGGGCTTCTCTGTTCTCTTGGAACTCATGCCATTAGGTACATTCTGCAGAGATCACACGACAGAAATAGTGTTATCTTCCACAGCATTGTCATTTGACTTCCTTTCAGAAATGTGACCTGGATCCTTGTCCCTTCTCAAATGTGTATTTGTACATGCACATACTCTTGTGTGCGTGGGCAAGCATGGCAGTGGGTGGCAGCTCCTGGTCTGTGGGAGAAAGTTCTGCTCACCTTCCTGCTCCTTGGGATGGTGGATAATCTCCCCCCCTTTTGCTGATGTTTGAAGGGTCATGAAGGAGCTCACAACAAAGATTATTTTTTTTCAATTGTGTAAGAGGAGCCTTATTTTGTGGCCACTAGGTCATACTGTCTCCTGGACAATGAAAATCATTCTTTCTCACCTCTAATGGGGTCAAAGTAGGCCTGCAATCCAGCAGGAGCCTTTTGTTCCTGAAGGTCTGTACATAATGTGAAGCTTCTTAAACATTAAGAATGGGTCATTCTTTTTGCTCTTGTTTTTCTGTGCCAGTTGGTAACATCATCTGTTAATGGTGAATATTAAATGCTTATAAAACTGTAAAGGGATCATTTCTTAACAATGATTTGTGTGATTCAAAGACACTGATGACAAAGAAGGTATTTTACATACTTTATTGGTAATGAAAATATTCCTCAAAGACATGAATCCACTTACAACTTGCTTAGCTCCATCAAAAGAGAAATGAAGTCTCCTCCCTTTCTTCCTACTTCTTCAATAGATTGAGTATTTCCCTGATGTTTAAGACAAATTATTTGTCAATAGAATTACTTTTTTAAAGTTTAGGGCTTGACATGCTTCAAAGATCATAGACCCAGAGGGGTAACAAAATCTGGGAGGAAGTGTGTGCTACTGCAGGACATCCAAGATAAGAAGAAATTAACAAAGCTAGCTCAGCACAGCTCAGCAATAATACAATAGTAAACAATGAAGGCCACCAGGCTGCCCAAGATAAGAAGCCAGCTGAGCACAACTCAGCAATAGTAGAGTAGTAAACACTGAATATATACTAGGTAAGTGGAATATATCAAGATTAACATTTAAATAGTGGTCATCATTTCTGCTTGCTGTGCTGGCTTTGTGGATTTTCCACCTAGCACCCATCTTTGCACAAGTATGTAAATCAACAAACACCTTGGCTCTGTGTATGATTGCCTTACTGCACACAGGGTGATGAATACTGATTTTTTGAACAACATATCCACTAAGTAAGAAAATTATGTCACCAGAAGTAGTAACATCCTCTTAAATACTGCTTTATGTTCTTGTGGAGTAGAAGAAATGAAATAGAAGACTAATGAATAGCCTCGAGAAGATTTTAAGAAATAAAAGCATGTAGAATTTGTAAAAAAGCCAGAAAAATAATACTTCAGAAACCCTGACCTTGGATTATAAAATACAGTAGTATTACACTCAACACATGTATTAGAATTAGAATAACTCGTAAAAAAGCATAATCTGCATCTCGCACATCACTTTTTCTATTTGCATTGTTGCATTAGGTTCAAGGCACAATTTTATAGTTTTGCGTGTTTTTTTAAAAAAAAGAAAAGAATCGAAAAATACACTACTAATAAGGCAAATGTGAAAAATAGGATTAAATCTGGTGTACTCAAGTGTCCATTATCAGGTATCTTCTGGGCATAGACCAGAAATTAGTATAACATTGTCCACTCCAATTTCTCCAGTTTTACCCTTCCCACGTTCTGATTCAAAAGTGACCTGTCATAAGAAAAGATACGCATTAAGAGTAAAAATTTAGTTTATCCAAACATTTAGGAACTCTTAATTAGTTATAATGCTATATATGAAGAATATTTTATTACAACACTTAATGACTTAAGGACTTAATGACTTGAATCTTTGCCATTTTTAAAACTTTTGAGCATTATTTGAACTAGATGTAAAATCCTCTGCACAGATTTACAATGCTAAATGGATTACTTTAATAAGATTATTTATTTTTATTGTACAAAAAATACAAATTGAATGAAATCCTCCTATAATGTAGTTTTATCACGGTATGTGATGCTCATGCATTTTATTTATTGAAGACATTACAACTGTTCATTTTTGATCTATTTGGTTCCTCAGGTTTTGTGTGTATATACTATATATATTTATACTCTCTCGTATGTATTGAGTATAGTATGTATACTATATATATGAAGAGGATGTTTATTTTTATGAATAGGATGTCTGGTTTTATTTTATAGTCTGACTCTTATTTATTTAAGAGTTTTTCTACATCATTCCAGCTGTGCAAAAAACCTTGAAAAGGGCTTGCATTTCCTTTATATTCACTGTATTCAATTATACAGTAAAAGTCTTTACACAGCACTGAAAATGTTCCATCACACAAATGGAAAGCAGACCCCAGAACTTCAAGGAGAAACTGGCTGAAGTCCTGACTGAGGCAGTTTCCAGGCATACATCAGTGCACAGTGTTCCCTGTTGGTATGCCCTGATCCAAAGGTGATGGCCCCCCCTTGATTATACATGATGTCTCCTTTTGCTCTAATGGTCTGGTTTAGTGTGGTTTGAGAGCATCCTCTTCTATCAAATGAAAAATTTTCGTTTTTTCCGGCATGTATGTATGCTTGTGTTGCATGAGATGTTAAGGGCAGATTTTGATTACTTGTGTTAACTTATGATGTGATGCAGTACTTTTACAAAATGACAGAATTACTGGCATCAGTGTTCTAACCAACTGGGGAGATTCAGTTCTGAAATTACAATCAGGTGATAACTTTTATGGCCCCTAAATTGTGGGCTCCTGTTTCCATTTCAGATAAGCCTTTTGATTGCTGATGCCTATAAAACAGTTGGTGGAACTCTTGAGGGTTAGGAAATTAAACCGGCATGTTGGTTACAGTAGTTGGCTTATAAATTGTGTTATACTTACACTGTTGATTGTTTCAGCCCCCTGAAATATCTCTATTTTTCCAGTTCTCCACTTTTCATCTTTTCCTTTATTCTCTTCCCAGACAGGAGCAGTTTTTTTGTTTGCCAGGAACACTCGAAGCTTTCCCACTTTCTCACCAGCAAGCCGATAACTGAAAATCAAGCAGTAGCTGCTCTTTGGTTTGAGGTCAGTGAGGAGAAGTTTCAGACGCCCCATATCGTTCTTGTGCCCCACAAAAGCTGGAACTGCCATGTAGTAGCCATCGCCTTGTAAAAAGAAAATAATTTTTAAAAACATCATCTTTAATGCACTCGTGTTATTTGTTAGCAATTTGAATCCATGTTTGCTAAGAAAATAAGGGGAAGCTGAAGCTTGTTTACTTGAATAATTTAAAATCACACTGGAGAAAAGCAGTAGGGAGTGTACTTTGCAAGGAACTTGTACTGTTGGAAGTCAGATCAGTTTACAGAGGAGATGAGTTCATATTTCACTGGCAATTACAGTCATTCTTCCTTGCACCATCTTTCAAAGGCAAAACCATCTGTTTTTCAAATGCAACAGTCTGAAACATGCTGCTGTGCCTCTGTGATCAGATTATTTCAGTACTTGAGCTAGCTCAATATTCTCTCCACTGTCCTCTGCATTGATGACAAACTCACAAGGGAACTGACAGCTTATTTCCCAAGTCCTGGAAGACCAATGAAGTCACAAACACACACAGTCTTAAAGGAATAAAACATCTGGGCCCATAAATGAGTCATAATCCCCAGATATAAGTTCAGGGAGACAGGATAAGGCCAGGGTAAGGTTTTCCTGGGAGTGACAGCACAGAGAAGGGATTTAGGGAATTACATGGAGCAGAAGAGGAAGGATTAGTGAAGAAAGACTAACATGGAAAGACTCTAAGGGAGGAGGGAGAGAATGTGCATGTGGGAACTGGTGCAAGCAGCCTGCAGGATCTGTAGGATCCACTGGTCACTACTGCAGCAACTTCTGCAACAGGGGTAAAGACATCCTTTCAACCAAACTTGTCCATTCCTGTCCACACCTTTTTATGTACACCCACCCAGCAGTCCCACATTGCTCTCATGGAACTCTTTCTCGGGTTTTAGCAGGATCCCATTGGTACCTGTTCATGTATTGGTTGTTCTTGAATAGCCCCTTGCCCTTGGCTTATTCTGAGTTTGTCTCGCCAAGTTTGAGATTTCTGAGCAGTTTTCCCCATGATGTCTAAGCCATGTGAGTGACTACATTGCCACATCCATCTAAATGACAGATGTGTGATTAAATGTCCTACCAATCTTGGAGAGACACAACACGTAGCTGATAAGGTTTCCATTGCCTTGTAGTTTGTAATTCAGAACAGTTATGTTCTAAAAATTTTTCTTACATTTTGATTTATTTGTGTTGAAATATGCTGCTGATTACCATTTGCTACTGGATATTTCAAAGAAACAATATCCACTACTAGCGTCCTCTGCCTACGTTCTTCTTTTATAAAGAAAACCCACTGATAGAAAAGAAGAATTCGGGATTCTGTTTCCTCCCACCACCCTTTTTTTTTGGAAGAGGTAAGCCATCAAATCAAAGCCTATCTAGATGACACATAGTTAAATACCTCTATCTCGATCAGCAGGATTCCAGTCAAAGTCATCATCAGTATCTTGTTTCCAGTCACACACCCCTCGACTGAAGCTGCAATCAACTGAAAAAAAAATTGGTAGAGATAATAGGAGCACTATATCCTAAGTACTGTTAAAACATTTTGCTCTGTATTCATACAGTTATTAATGTACATATCATTCTAAAATTATTTATAATCTGAATTCAGATAGTGTTGACTTAGATGAAACTTCAAAAAAGCAAAATATTCAAATTTATGTAGTGATTCTTTCTTTAGCTCAGTGTCTTTTTACTGCCAATCTTGCATCTGCACATGAGTTTATATGCTGTGACTTCTGTATACCGAGTGCCTGCAAATCCCCAAGTATAGGAGGAGGTGTTAGTGTTTAACTCTAGCATCAGGAATTATTTGAGATCTGCCAGCTTTAGAGCTCTCCATTCTCCATTTGTTACACTGCTGTAGTTGCAGTCAGCTCAAGTTCCCATTCTATCCACTGGGAGAAACTGGCCTCCCATGAGAAGAATCCCTTATATCAGTGCCTCATACTCCAACTACATGGTGCTGGGAATAGCCCAAATCAGTTGACCTTTGGAGCACACTGAAAAAGGGTGTCAGCCAGAGCACACCACGGCCTTCGTGACTGTGCAGATGAGAAGCATTACACACACAAAGGAACACTGTGCAATGCAAACATGACAGATCAGATTAAGAGTAATACGTTGGCCATCTGAATTTCCTCAGAAAGAGGCATCCTTCTTGTTATTTTAATGTATTTTATCATGAGTCAGAGACATGGCATTTTGAGAGCTTTGCTGTATAAATCTGTTGTTTCTGAGACTACTGCTTTCTAAATTGGAAAAAATGTCAACCAGCACATCTGTCTTGTTTGTTTAGGGTTATTGTGTGCTGTGCAACGTGTTTTCATTTTATAGACTATAGAAGCTACTTTATTTTTTTAGGACTATGAAATTATTCAAGTGAAATTCAATTGCAAGTCAAGTTCTAATGTGGGGAAACTTTCTATGCATGGGTTATAAACAGGAAAAGGACACATTGGAACTGGCAGCATAGTTTGGCCAGGTACTTTCTCTAAAGTGTTCACAAAATCTTTGGTTTATGTTAAAGGCTTTTAAACTGGTTCTGACTTGGCTAACATAGGTTGTCACAAAAAGATACAATACACAGGAAAATAAATGCTGTATAATAAAAATAAGCCACCTTCTTGCTCTGGTCTCGACACTGGAATTTTCCTCTGTGCCAGGTGAGGGACAAAGGCAGCTGCTTCTTTTACCTTGGGAACTGGGGAAAACAACTTGTCAAGTACTGAGTCATCACAGGAACAGAAAATGGAACTTTATTCCTTTATACTACCTGCCATCATTTATTTAAATAAATCAATATATGTATTTTCCACTCCACCACCAAACCCAGATTCCTAAGTGCACTTAGATACTCTTAGTTTTAAAACTTTGCTTAAATTGCTGTTTTCCACAGCACTGAGCCTTCTAACCTATAAGCACTGGAGCTACAGCTTCATTGAATTACAGATTCACAAGGTCATAAAATGTTGATCTTTCTTTAGTGGGCTGATCTGCTTTCTTGCTATAAGGATCAAATTGCACTGAACTCTACCAGAGTCAGTGAGAGAATTCTACCAGAACTCAGCAGAGACTTGGCAGCACTTTGCCAACAGCAGCCTCAAAAAATGGATAATGTCAGAGACTGTAAAAGCCATAAACATTAGGGCATCAAAGGCCTACAGCCCTGTATTCAGGGCAGTGATAGCTGGTGCTGC
The DNA here is from genome assembly GCF_000738735.6 of Corvus cornix cornix. Taxonomy (NCBI): domain Eukaryota; kingdom Metazoa; phylum Chordata; class Aves; order Passeriformes; family Corvidae; genus Corvus; species Corvus cornix. The sequence continues at coordinate 100,049,298 of NC_046332.1, read as the reverse complement.
TGTAACAGAAGCCCCAGAAAGTTATTTTTCTGAAGTCACACTCTCTGCTAGGGTCCTCCTGAATACCTGATCAGCTCTGCTGTCTGCTGGGAAGAAAGGCTCCAGCAGCTGCCCTTCCCCTTCCTCACCCTCCCTGCTACAGCTGGTAAGCACACACTGATGTTTTGATAACCAGTCTCAGTGGAAACCCCTGAGTGAGTTATTCTTTAAAAATTGGTTGATGTGTCTGGTGCCAAACTGGAAGAGTCAGTAAAGCAGCACAGCCAATGAATGTTAGGGACATTCTCTAAGATACTAGCCTGAAAGAGGTGGTTACTCAATAAGCATTATTTCTCAGCCTCAGAGACCAAGGGAAATCCTCTCCTATCTGGTGAGACAGAAGCTTACATATTCTTGTTTACGCTAAGTAATACTCTAAATTACTATAAGTATTTTAAAGTTCTATAATTAAGCTTTTGTTGTATTATTTCAAGTGATTAATAGATAAGTGCTCTCACTCAAAAAATAATCATAAGTCTCAACTTCGTTATGCATACCCTAAGTAACTAATCACACATGACATAAGGGGAAGATCTGCTTTCACTGGTATTCTATCCTTGCAAACACATAAACAGGTGATACCTGTGATATATTCATGCACACCAATGAAAACAGGAGGAGCTTAAAAGTGCCATTTTAGAGGAGTGAGGGAGAAGCCTTTGGATTACTGCTTAGAGAATGTATTAGTGGAAAGCCTGGAACACTGAAGTTCACTTTTCAGCCACGCCCTGTGGGCAGCTGTGCTAAGAAAAGCTCAGACTTCCTCAAAAATGCCAGATGATAGGACCTATGGAAATTACTTTTCCCTACTCAGCATTGTATCATATATGCAAATGCCAAATATTTTAAAAGTCAATACTTTCCCATGGATGCACATTTGTTCAGAAGGGAGGTTTTTTCCCATGCGTTTGACTGAGCTAGGGCTTTCCATTTAAATACTCCAACATGTTCACACATACTTAATTTTAAGAATATACTTAGAAACTACTGCAATCAAGAGCTTCATAACACCATAAAGGCTATGCCATCCACTTCACCTTTGTTCTCCTTCAAAACTGTCAAAAATTGCTCTGTGTACCCCAGTGAAACACACACTAACAAAGAGGCCCTGGAGGCACTTCCAGAGGTGCTGAATTGAGCTGAGGAAGAAGACTCATGCAATCTTACGAGCTTTCTGATAAATTGCCAGGAGCATGTGCTCTCTTGTTGTCCTTGTAGCCTTCCCCTCACCCAGACCATTGCTTAGATCACCTGGATAATATTCATACTTAAGGCAAGGATTAAAATACATCTTTCTCCAATTAATATATGTTTACATATACACATTTAGGAATAGGCACATAGAGATTAGGTGTTAAGTTTATTGTCATGCCATAAACTTGGCCTTGTACTTCATGGAAGAGGGTCAGGCTATGAAAACCCTTGCCAAAATGAAGAGAGCTATTAAAATATGATCAGTTCTGGAAAGAGTGGGGTGATTTAACAGAAGACAACAGCTGCCAGGATGATTTATTTGTTATTGAATTACACTTGAATTCACTTGAGAGAGATACATGCAGGTGTAGCTATGTGTTATCAAGCAAAGAACTTTCATGGACAGAAAAAGAGTCCAGTTTTATTTCCAAATCTGTTTTTGTTTTCAGTCAGGCATTACAGTCAGGTTTTGCACTCACTGAAAGATATCAGCTGCATATTATGAGAAACTGTAAGGTTCAGCTTACAGAAGGGTTTCAGAGAAACCTTACTGCATGAAAAGTGCCTACATTTTACATCAGACCATCCTCACACATAGCCAGGATCCGAAGTTTACTCCTTCATAAATAATAGGCAGAAGTCAGAATTAGTCTTTTTAGCTCTTCTGCTGTCAAGTGGTCTTACAGAAAGGCAGGTCTCATTTCATGTTCCCTAAGAACAAACTCTCACCAACAAAAGAACACATATGTCCCACTCCAGGTACAACAGAGTCCATCCTTTCTGTACTGCAGATGCCCTTCCATCTACTTATCTGCAGCAATAGCTAATATGTAATCTCTGCATACAAACCCCTTCATATCATTGTGCCACATGTTCTTAACCACTGATGTCATCAAGCCCATTAAGAAAACCAAAAACCAGAAAAACAGAGTGGGCACCATAAAAAAACCAAGCAGAATATAAGATGTAGTAAATTTAAGATGAGCTTCCTATGTATGTGGTATGCTACTATTTTGGACTCACATTGAATATCCCATTTCTCTGTTACCACATCCTGCTCTGAAAAAATTACATTTGCCAGAAGTCTGACATGTACAGCTATGAACTGAGCTGTGATCTGAGCATTAATAGCTCACAGAGTGGTGTAATTATCAAAAAATAATAAGATTAAGAGCAAACATCATGATTAACTGTGGGAGCCCTCTTGTTCAGCATTAAGATCTGTGAAGCCATAAGGGAAGCAGACCACTTTTAGTATTGCCAAATAAGCCAGAAACCAAACTCTCTTTATCATTCTTGGTGCTACCAAAGGAAGTGTCTCCATGTAATAATGTGGCTGGCTACGTGATACTACAGGAGTTTTAAGCCCAATGGGAATTTCATAACCTGATGAAGTACAGAATATAGAATTCGGTTGCAGTTGGCAATACCATTCTGGATTACCAGTGGTATCCAAAAAGCACTGAAATGTTAGAAACTGTCAGAATTAAGGTTGTACTTAATTATTTAAGTGTACCTTGAGTGTAGCATCTCTACAATCATTGCTTATATAACCAAATACTTTGGTCCAGCTCTCTGTGTCTTCTTCCATATGGAGAAAGGGCATTTCTCATGTAATAAAGAGCTTTCCAATACTATGGTTTACTCTCATTTTCTATACATCTGCAAATTTTGCAGTAAATAGGACATATTTATTATATTATTTAATAATAATGAATAAATAATGATGAATAATCATATTGATAAATAATTCATCTGTTAATAAATAAATATTCATATTTATTAAACTGCACCTTTCACAACAGGACGGGTCCTTCCTTCACATTGGACAAGGCAAGTATCCCACAGAAAATAGTAATTTGAAGTAATTTCAGACTGTATCATAAGATATAAAAATATATTAAAAAAATTAAGTTTTCATTGATGAATTAGTTTCAACATTTCTTAAATTTTTTGGGCTTCACTTTGCTATCTTTAGCTATTGTGTGGTTTTTAAAAAAAAAATTGTGAGTAGCAGTTCTCACAAAGGTCCAGTATTTTGGTAGCTGGGCCTATTTTAATAATTTCCATCTCCATATAATATTTCCTTTTTTTTTTTTTCCCTCTACAATATTTTTTCTCTGGCTCCCTATATGTTTATTCTGTAGTAAAACTACTATGATAAAATAACACATCAATTTAAGGAGACCTTTCTATTTTTCCTAATTAACTACTCTTCCTGGAAGACAAACAATACCAGTATTAATAATACAAAAGGCAGATGCTATGTGAATACTTGAGGGGATTATATGGAGGAATTTCATGTTGTAGTAAAGGAATCTGCTGAATAGACATCAGCAAAGAAAGGAAAAAATGTACAAATTTATGAGCTGTAAATTTGAGCTAATGATGTTCTCTGAAGGATCACTCAATATCATTAAAATTGAAAGTGTTTTTAAAGCCAAATGTTCAAGCAATTAAGCACCTGAATCATGACTGAATTTTTATGATAGCAAGGATCAAGTACAACACATGGAAATTTAAAAGGAAAGAAAACACAGTTAAGCAATGTATTCAAAATGAAAATGAACATGGCACAATTCTTTAAGTCCTTGAATCACAGTTGGTATCAAACAAGAAAGCCACAAATAATACAGAGTTCACGAACCTAGTGGAACTACATCTTGGGCATGCTGCTATCTCTGCATCAAGTACCACACCAGCTTTCTGCCAGTATCCCCTAGCAAAATAAAATCTCTCTAGCAAGTTCAGCATATAAATCTCTTACATCTGTAAGGGAAAATTCCAGCCAAATGTGACTGAAACAAAGACACTATAGGAAAAAATACAGATGAACCACAATGCTTTAATATTTTCAAGCAGTAATATTCATTGTTACTGCTGTCAGCTGTAGGGGTAGTTTTTGTAGAAACAAGTAGACTCTTCCTCTCTGCCTAGCCCAGGTATAAGGTGTTCAAATGTCCTGATTTTGTTGGGAAGATGCTTGAAAAATAATCTTACCAATCATCATGACAACAAAATATTTTTTGGATTTTCCTATGGACAAAGGATTTTCTCTGTGTGCCCTCAATCAAATTGAAATCTGGAAAATTAGTGCACTCCAAATAGAGTAGCACTGAGTACTCAACTGGAAGGTTGTATAATCCCCCCTTTGCAATTGCATTAGGTCATGTAGCCCAGTACAGGAGACCAAGTTCCCCTTGAATCACCAGGCAGATAGAGCAGAGCCCGTTGTCCTTTTAACCAAAACGCAGGGTGGCCCTACCCTAGGGGCAATATTCCTGGCAATCCTTCGTGACCTGTCCAAGCAGGCTAAAAAAGACACCTGTTTTGATGTCTGAGTTACATCCAGCCAGCCAGCCAGCCAGCCAGCCAGCCCTCCCTCCCAGAAAGGCAGAAAGGGATAGAAGGGCTGACTTGGGTTTTAGTTTTTTTTAACAGGCTGCCGTGCCTCACAATTGAGGAAGCAGAAAAGGCCATAGTCCTTTATGGCACAAAATTCTGAATAAATATATCTATAACTAATAAGAGTATTATTTATAAATAATTTATTATTTACAGTAAATATTAATGGAACCTATTAGTAGTGTGCCCCTTAAAGTGCTAGATCAGCAATATACCCGCAATTCTGTCAAGAAATAAAAGCTTTTAACCCTACAGAAATCACAGTTGCAGGGGAAAACACCCTTGCCAAGGGTAAACCTCCTTTCAGGTTCCACAAGCATTTTGCTGTTAATTAGTCAATCTTTTTGAGTCCTTCCCAGTCTAATCACATTCATATGACATATCTGGTCAATTCACACCACCTTCTTGGCACATTAGCTTACCTTCATGAAGAAGCCCAAGTACCTGAGAACCTAATCTTAACAAACATCAACATATATATTGCAACTATCTTCTGCTCACTTTCTCCACAGTTTCTGCAAAATTATGGCCAGCTTTGGATTAATTAGCATGACTGGGAAGAGTTATGTCCTTCTTCAGGATAGTATTTTGGTGGAAATGTGTGGGACACATGGTTCTCTAAATGTAAACGTATGACCATCATAAGACCTGTGTTTTATTGCTTCTTGTGAGAGAACAGAGGCAAGTCACTTAATCCTTTGCCCTGGGACTCTCAAATGCATTTGGCAGTACCAGCATGGCAAGGATGAACCCCAAGGGTAGTTTACCATACAGTGGAAACTTCAACCCCAATTCTACATCAGCTCCTGCACCTGCTACCTCTTTTAGGTAAGTAATTTATGAAGGTATCCTCAGAAGAGGGAAGGGCCACTTCTTCAGAGGAAGTGGCACATGCTAGTCAGGAGTGAAAGGCTGAGTAAAGACATAGTCTAGGGCTTAGGTGTGGCTGGCTAGAGGGATAGTGACGTCCTGAGCATAGGATCCTTCACTGGGGAGACATGGCACCATTAGTCAGAAATTTGTCACCATTTCATATGGTTAAAAGCTGACAAACAGATGCATGCAGCTAGGAAGCAGCTGCTTTGCTTTTTTAGAAATATTACTGATTCCTGAATTGTGACGTTATGTGCCTACAGTACCAGAGAGAAATCCAAGCATCTTCCAGGATGCAGGTCTACACACACTATTTTCTAAACTACTTTGAAATTCTTGGTTGAAAACACAGAATGAATCACAGAATCATGTAGGTTGGAAGAGCCATTTTTAGTTTGCCTAGTCTGACTTCCTGATCAGGGGATTGCTCAATGCCCAGTTCAGTCATAGTATGAATATCTGCAAGGATAGGTATTTCACAACCTCTCTGCATACCTGTCCCAAATTTTGTCCACCTTCATGGTGAAGTATTCTTTTCATTATATCTAATGGGAATTTTTTTTGTTCCAACTTGTATTCATCACTTCCTGTCCTATTGCTGTATATTTTCAAGAAAAGTCTGCCTATTCCTTCCCTGTAACCTTCCATTAAATAGCTGAAGACATCTATAAGGTCTCTTCTTAGCCCTCCCCTGTCAAAGCTGGAAAAAATAGTTGTCTCAGCCTCTCCTCATGTTGTCCAGGCCCCTGACCCTCGTGGAGCACTGCTAGACTCATGCCAGTGTGTCCTCATTTGTCTTGTAATGGGAAGTCCAAAACTTGCCTTTTACTGCAAAGCTTCTTCCTAAGCAGTCATCCCAAATCCATAATGTTGCATGAGGCTTTTCTCTCCCTTTCCATCTGCTTTTGTTGAGCTTCATAAAGTTCCTGTCAGTACCTCCACAGCCTGGCCAGATCTTAATAGCAGTGCTGCCCTTCAATGAATGGGTCATTCTCCACATTTTGGTATTGTCAGCAAACTTGAAACATGCCATTAGCACTCACTGTTAATATTTGCAGGAAGGGAGGAGATTGGTGAGCAAAGTCCTGACTTTGTTCTGTTTATCAGCTCCCTGGCATAATTTGAGGTAGCAATATTAGTCTATATCCTTTGCTTAAACTGAAACAGTCCAATTACCACTGAAAATAAAAAAAAAAGGGCAATTTTAGGAACATGCCTTTGGCAAAGAAGTTTGTATTCTCCGATGTATTAAGTGAATAATTACATTTTTTCTTGGCTGTCTTACAGTATTACAATATTACAGACCATTTTTTCCAGAGGACTTTAAAATTATCTTTCCTTTAAAAAATACATACTTACCTGTCTTTCCAAGTTAAATAGCAATAAATTGAATGTTAACTTATTTTTTTTTTCATTTTTATTATTATAGTTTTAATTGCTGTGGGATATTATTTATTATTTTTCCATACTTTGGAAAAGGGAAAACATAATGAATGAACTATTGACAGTGTGTGTTTTTCATATTACATATTTTTGCCATATTTTTGAAGAATGTTTGACTGAGATAGCTGTACTAAACACCAATTATAATAATAGAGTTTCTTGGGTTGGAAGGGGCCTTAAAGATCATCTAGTTCCAATATGCTGTGCAATTTCTTGCTGTGTTTTTCAAAGTCTTCAAATGTATTTTCAAATGCATTAACTAGAACCTAACCATCCTATGATTCTATGATTCATTTTCTACAAGTAAATTCTGATAAAGTGTCTGTGTTTTGTGAGGATTTTTTTAGTGTTTATATATGTTTACATTGAAGCCAGAGTTTTTAAAAAATAAAGAAACTTACAAAAGACATCTCCTCTAAGGCTTCTTTCATCAATTTGATTTTCAAAATCTTCCTTCTCCTCTTCATCTGACTCTTCTGCCTCCTCTTCTGCAGCAGCTTCAGTTTCTTTCTCTTCCTCACTGTAGCTCCCACCAAGACCAATACCACCTTCATAGTCCAGTAACTGCAAGTGGGTCTTAGAAGGTGGTGTCTCAGCTGCTTCTGGGATTGCATTCTTGATTGTTTCATGCTTTTTCACACTGCTTTTATGTGCAAGAAGTTTCTTAATTGTGTCCTTAGCTGTTCCAGGGATTCTTGCAATTTCCTTCACTGACTTTTCAGGGATAACTAGAACCAAGAAGAAAACAGAAAATATTAATCTAAGGAATCATTCAGCAATGGGACCATGGTGTTCTTTACAAGGTCCAGAGACCCATAGAATTAAACTCTCTACAACAAGATACAAGTTCAGTTCTGCACAGAACCTAACACACGACTTGCTCAGCTCTGTTGTATGGACAGCTCTGTCTGAGTTACAGTGAAAAGACCAAAGCAATCCTCTGTAATGATCTCTTTGGACTCTCGTGTAACACAGGAGTGACACAGGTCATAGAGCCCCTTACTTAAATTATTTTTACACTGGAGCTTGGGTAAAAAACAAAAAAAAAATCCTGCTTCAATTTGTGGATTAAAATTGTCCATGGAGCTGGGATCCCCTGCACAACAACTGCAGCCTAAAAATAATGAGCATTTCTCTTGGCTATCTTTCATGAACTTCTCTGGCCTAATTTTCCTTCCATGGCAGGCTGAAAGCTACTGAAATGGAGGATATTTTGAGAAGACCTACATCAAGCTGCTCCATCATATTTCTTTTAGCTCTAAGGGATATTTAATTGTACGTGGTAAACACCACAATTCAGAGAAGCATCCAAGAATGCCAAATTATTACCATCTTGCAATTCCAAGATGGACTAGAACATAAGTGTAACATTTCCTGAGAATTTACCATTTTATGATTCCTCTTCAAAGTGAAATACTATAGCTTATAATTTTGGATAAAGTGGTATTACTTTAATTATTCTGGAATTAGCCTTTTGGATACTACTATCAAATGTTGTGCACAACCATGTCATAAACTACTCACAGCCTTCTGCAGTTTGAGTCCTTTATGTGAACTACCTAGGAAACAATGAAAGCTGAGCAGTTCCAGTGTGCTATAAAAAAGCTCTTTCATAGAGAGAGACTATTTTCATCAGTGCATCAGAATAGCCTCATATACTGCTTCCCATCTTTGATTCTCAATCAGTATTGACGTTGCAGTACCTGCAGTCTTTTAGGATTAAAAATTATGGTGGAAGACAGCTGGTTTTATTTCCCTCTGCTTTTGCTGTCTAATGATCGTATTATCAGGGCAAGAATATGTTCCTATTCTCCTCACTTTGTATTTATGAAAGTTTTATAGTAGTACTTTGAGACAGATGGACTGGACTTGGAACCTTGGGTAGTACTATTTTCTCTGTGCTTCTTTTCATGGAGACACAGCACAAGAGAAAACACCACTTAATAGAATAGAACTGCAGTCTAGTAGGAAAAGGGGAAAGTTCCCCACTCCTGGAAAATACAATCCTATCACTGTGAATTTGTCACATTTTATTTATGGCAAGTGCAGCTACATGCTATTAGTATGTCAGGAACAGAATGACTCTTGGTGTGCTCACTGTAGCATCCAGGTGTTTTTGAGATTGCTGTTGGAGTAAACGTGCCAATAAAATAAAAGTCAGAATTGAGGATTTGTTCTTCCTTTCTTTTGGATAAAACTTGTAGGCTTGCTTGTCAAATACTTGGAAGTAAACTCTTTCCTAATACTCCACTAAGTATCCTCTGAAGGATGATGTCATGAAGGATGTAAGGTTCCCTGGGTCTAAACTCAGAATTCAGCAATAAAAATTAACAGGAAAGCTTAATTCCAAACAAATTTCCTCTTGACAATCAGTAACGAGAAACTTCACACTTTTAATAAAGAGGCTATGGGGATTTTCAAGGCCACAGGACTGATTGCTCAGCAAACCTGAACATCTGCTTTTAGTTTCTGCTTTGAAGTTTTCCTCATGAAATGAAAAATTCTTACAGTTCAACATAATAACCTCCGTGGTGTCAGAAAACCAATCTCCTTGGATGTGCAAAATTTAGCAGTGTGGAAAATCAACTGAAAGGAGTGAGAAAAATAGGGGGATGAAAATGTATAAATTCCCATGTGCTTGCACACTCCAATTTGCTGCTGCACTATGAAAATCTCCATGCTTGTGGAGACAAAGAGACTCTAGACATTAAGCATATTTTAGGAGACAGCACTCGTCTCCTTCTAACCTGCATTCAGCTTTAGAGTAGCCAGAGGTGTGGATTTAAAGCTTTTTCTGTCTACCCATAAATTGCAGGAGGACTAATGCAATGTAAGGATACACCACCTTAAACTCAGCCTGTTCTTTTGAATCTGTGGATTCCAATCCAATGCCTGTGGACTTGCCTGAATGAGCAGCTCGCCTTCGCTGGCACTCTGGGGTTCTATAGCTGAGGCAGTGATTTTTCAGGACCCTTTACCTCAAGACATGTAGATAAATGCAGAGATGTTGGTCACAAACATTTGTGCATATATCTGTCCATGTAACTGCAGAGAATTTTGGAAAGTGCAAAGAAATGTAGTGCATTCCACCCCAGCTCTTCCTTACATACCTTCAATCAGGAAGCATGCAGATTAATGCCTCCTGCTCATGCAGTTTCTATTTATTGCCCTAATATGAAAATATCTCAGTTTTCAAAGGTATCTTCTTTATTTGAATTAGAGAGAATTAAGACAAGAAGTAGAACAACAAAGACAAATGGTGGCTGAGGGCTAAAAGTAAAACTTTTCTGTCATCAGTTGCTATACAAAATTATAAACTCACAGAAACTGATTGGTGTAGGATGTCTAATGACGAAGTTGTGAAAGTTGAGTTGAAAAAAATTCATAGAGAGCATATGCCAACCTGTTGACTCTGTCCTGCACTGTGTAAAGGGAAGTGCTCAGGGGATGATACAGGAGAGGGACAGACTGATCTGTTTTCCTTCCCCACACCCTGTGACTGCAGCCAGTGCTGGCCCTGAACATACAGGGGATGCAGTAGGAGGCAGCTTGCTCTGAACTCCAGCAGGTACCCCACTACTTCCACCTTCACACCTCACAGTGTATTTAAAAACCTGCTGAGAGACAAGCCTAGCAGATTGGCTTACAAATCCTTTCATAGCTCCCTTTACAGCTTCTCTATATAAGAGTTGGAGCAGTGGCGGGGGAGACGGACAACCGCTTACCATGTGTAGGTGGAGTCTGTAGATGTGAGTAAAGATTAGATTAGCATGACATACTTTCAGAAATCATTCTAAAAGTTATCAACCTCTTTTAGATTGTCTTAAGAGAGTCTGAAAGCTTTCACAGATACATTAAAAAGACATATTCTGGGCTATTATTTTCTTCTAAACACCATGGAACATCATCTACCAATATGTATTCATACTCTATTTCATTTCTAAAATTTTTACTGTCTTATTTAGGAAAGGATACTTTGAGAAATCAGGGCAAGTTTGTCATGCTGGACTGTGCTTAATACATGACTACACCAGCCAGCAAGGCATCCAGTAGGAAATGTGTGCTGACAAAGCCTAAGTGTTACTCACTAAAGGGTGACAGCAGTATTTGACTCCATACTGAATTGAATTTTAAGAATACCACCAGTGATATGACCACAGTCGCTTCTGAAGCTTTGAAACTTTATTATGTCAAATCAAACCTTTCTCAGGACTGGCAAGTTAATAAGAAAGCAAAATCGTATACGGGGTTTAAGGGTTACCCTATCACCAAGAATGAACAAGTAATACAATAGGCAGAGAGAGAGCCAGCATGAATTTTTATTGACATTTAGATACCCAGCAAAGCATAATGAAGAAGAGTAACCTCTGCCTCTAGCTGGGCAATAACAAGAGTGTCATTGTTGAGCTCCTTAGAGTGATGCCTGTAGACTTTAAGATAGTAATCCTTTTTCCTGTTATTTTGTAGGGCCAAAAAAGTGAAACAAAAATAGGTTCATTTTTTTCCCAGGAATCTTAATTGCTTATGGAACCTTGTGAAACTTTATTCTTAAATAAAAGCTGAAATGCACATAGAAGCATGTGGCAGGGGAAATGTGGGTTTTCAATGCACAATAGGAAATCAGGAAACACATGAACCTGAGAACAGCAACAGATTGCAGCAAGATAGAGGCCAGATGTGGAAATGACTAGAACCCTTTTAGGGATCATTCAAATCAATCCATCTCTATGGATTCTCAAACAAAATGTGTGCTACAGACAGTTCAGAAATAGTCTCTAATGTTTCATACATACAGGAGTGTTAAATGGCAGAAGGGTGCCTTAATAATCACAGTTCGTATTCGTACCAGCAACAGTGTTTGCAGCCTGATGTTTCAGCAGCTTTCTCCAAGATAGTGTACTGACATACAAATTGAATGAAAGAATTTCCACCACCTTCTGTGCACAGCGAATTATATATTACCTCACTTATTAGGTTATTTGGTGGCATGAGGAGTTGTAGCCATAGGAGTTTCATTATAAACAATGTGCTTAGTTGTTCTCCTTTCATACTCCAAAAATTAAGTTATATATTAAAATGGTTTTCATTTTTTAAAAAAAGCAAATACTGCTTCCATGGTAGCCAGTTTTTTTTTGGTTTTTTGTTTTTTTTATACTAGAGACAATTGCTATAAAGAACTAATGCTTCCCCGTGAAAACAGGATTCCAGCTCTGTGGGAAAAATTATGTGGAGTACTGGAGACTTATTTAAGAAGCTTTTTGTTCATCTGCAGCACAAGCCCAGGCCCATCAGTTGGGAGCTGGAATGGACCACAGGAACTGTAGCCATTGTCACCAAAAGAGGTGTGAAGCCACAGCCTTCAGCCCCTAAATTCCCAAGACGGTGTCCTCATCCCATTAAACCCAATAGCAAAATTTCTTTTGGCTGCAGGAAAAAGCCGAAGCTTTTCCACAACTGCCAAATGACATGGAGAACACTTAGTGTTTTCACTGTAGGCTGGTACATCCAATTGTTTGTGTCACTGTTTGAAAAAACATTTTCCCCCATAGCAAGACATGTCCTGCCCCCATCAGTTATGCTGGTCAGATGTTCTTGGGGATTGCAGTAAAAATCAACCATTGAAACATTCAGACCTAAAAGAGTCTCCTCCTTTTTCTTTTAAAAATAAGGTATACGTGTCGGAATTACCACCAGAGAAACCAGTCTCTATTTAGCACCACTGCATTTCAGGGTTCACCTACCACTGATTGTATTTTACTCTTCCTCTCTTGTTGTTTACATCTTTCTAGCTGGATCCTCAGCTTAGGTCACCATAGGCTGACCTCTGCCTATGGCTCTGACTGCTGTCATTACTGTGTGTTATTCCTCTATCCTCTCTTCTACTAAATCTCTTTTCCATTTAGTGTATTCTATTAAGTTTATGAATGGCATGGATCCTTCCTCTGGAAGGAGTTCAGTAACTGGAAATATGACATGAGGAAGTAGACAGAGGGCAAACTATGTAAGAGAAACACCAGTGAGAAGATAGGAATCATCTGACTTCAGAACCGATTTTTTTACAGGGCTAGACATCAAAAAATATCTCTCCACAAGTGAAAATATTTCTGTTATTCATCTTTAAGCAATCATTCTCGTTGAATTGTTTTTGCTTGACAAAGGAATATTTTATACATAGAGTTAGTCAACAAGAAAATTTCTCTGGAAATTTTTGCCTTCTCATTAAAAAGAAAAAGCCAAATAAATGAACAAAAAAACCCCAGACTATTTTGATCTGATGTATTTGTTTAACATTTCACCTGTGGTACATTTTGTTTTAACAAAACCATATCAACATATGTGACATATGTGTCATGTCAGTTTGCTTTGATATCCAGTCAAATGCATCCTTCCATTTCAGTGAACTACAGTGACGTATCACAAGGGATGTGGACTAGCAAGGAAACTGGCTCATAGGATTGAATTTGAGTGGAAGAATGTTCTAAACAGCTCTGCTGTGGTAATCTATGTCCATATCAAACTTTTCAGTATCAGTCAGATTTTTGTGTGTTTCTTTTTGCTTGTTAAAAGTCAACATTTTTTTACTGGAAGTTGAAACTTAAGAAAATGGTGCTCTCCTGTGCAGAGCCAAGAGTTGGACTAATGGGTCCCTTGCAACACAAAATATTCTGTGAAAATATTAATTTATCAATGTGTATTGTAATTTTCAATTACTATCATAATGGGAGTAGGAACATGAATAATAGAGGGACTCAGAGAACATCTGTGACATGAAGTATAATCATAATACATAGCTAATCAAGAATTACTTGAAAAGATTTATATATTATGTAGGCTTCATCTGCTGTAGACAAAAACTTTTAAAATGTTTGAGGAGGAGTCAAGTGTCCTCTTGAGGAAAACATCTTTAATGATGTTTCAGGAGAAACATCTGCCAGGTTTAATAAAGGTAGAAATTAAAAGGTTCATTTTAAATATACAAGAACAGCCTTTCTTTCTTTCTTCTTGGAGGATCATATGCAGTTAAAGTGGGAAATGACATCTTTATAGGAGGTCTTCCATATTCAATAGACAAACAAAGGCAAAATTTTAAGTGAAAACAGTTTAACACAGAAGTCACAGCTTTCCTCCCTTTTCTCATTTTTTGCTAAGTTAGCCTGAAACTCTTCTGGGAGGGACTGCACAACCCTCCAAGGGGCTAACTTGGGAATTCATGGAAAAATCACAGTAGATTTTTAAAACTATTTTCTCTGTTTTTTCAAGACAAATTCACTTCTCTGTTCTGCTTGCAATTCCTAGAGATATTATGAGACTTGGAGACTTACAGGCAAAATTAATTTGAACAAGTGATACTTGTATTAATTATATTATGAGTCATACAATTAATATATTATTTTGTGGAGAGGTCTTGCTTGGTTGGTATTGCAGCACTGTTCAGCATGACATTTCTGAGAACATGCCTTGTAATGATCAGTCACTGGAGAAAAACAATACAGTACCATTCCTGACATCCAGTGGTACTCACCAGCACAATCAACTCCACTTCCTCGGTAGCCCTGTTTACATTTGCAGTGGAAGGACCCTTCGGTGTTGAGGCACTCTGCGTGGAGGTTACACCTGTGTGTATTTGTCACGCATTCATTTACATCTGGAGAAAGATATAAATGCTTCAGTGAAAACTGTGTTGAGACCCAAGGTTCATGACAGCCTGCTTGTGCCACCCATCTGTTTCCAGGTACTGTAAGCACTAATGTTAGACCATGACAGTGCAGTGACCCTCAGAAGCAGAATTCACACTAGGAGAGAATGCTTGGTGTCTGCTCCAAATGAACCGATGCTGGAATATGCATCCATGGAAAATGTAGAGCATCCCAGTAAAGACAAAGTGAATGCAGTGATTTTCTGACTGAGAAGAGGATTCAAACTATAGGTTGTACACAGACGTCTATTAACACAATGCACAAGGCACCAAGAGAATGTGTGACATCAATCAAAAAACCGTTCACCAAGTCTCTCATTCATTCATTCACTGTAGAAAGAATGTAATAGAAAGTTACCCTGAGCATGCCAAGATGTCAAGATCTTTAATCTACCTCTAACACTCCAGAAAACATATGATGCTGCATGAAACAAGGTATAATCAGGAAAATTCAGTAGAAAATACTACATTCGACTCACAGAAAATTGTACAGGCACCAAGAGTATTTGATGTTTCTGATTTCTCCCACATGAAGGAGTCATGTTGGTGCACAAATGTTTGCACCACTTGCATTTTATCCAGAATGCATCATTTTTAGCAGCTGACAGGTCCTCTTGTATGTCAGCAAACAAACAAGTAGCAGGAAGACTGACTCAAAAGTCTGGTGTGTCTGAGAGTGAGATTTAGGTTTGCAAATAAAATCCTGACTGCTGAGGCCTTTCCAGTTTTTGCCCCATGCACACATATTGTATGAGAAAAGTAAATATTTTTTCCACTTTAAATCTCACAGGATTTGCAGACAACATGAAATGCAAACTTAAGTCTCCAAACCTGCCTTATGATCTCCCTCCCACCCCTCACTTCTAATATTCATTAAATATAAACAAATCACATTAATTGTCTTTTTTAATGCACTTATAGTAGTTCTAACCCTTCCAGGCCCTTGTGTAGTCAACAGCTTGAACAATACTCCCACAGCACCTGCTGCAGTAACTTATACTTGGCTGTCGTTCCAGCATTCAACTAATGGATTGAAACATGAGTAAGGGTGTTTTGACATTTGTTTTAACACCTGAGCATGTCAAGATAACTTTCTGCCTGTATTTATTTTTGTTAGGGAGAAATTTTGCCATGCAACAGAAATCCGAAAAGTAATTGAAACCTACTATTTTCATACTTTTTTACCCCCCAAGTTCTGTACTATCCATCCAAATAACTGTTTTTACTGAAGGCACTTAATTCACATTCCTCAATAATGACATGAAAAGAAGAAAAAAAAAATATTGTGGGACTGCTTATTCATCCCAGTTTGAAAGCCAAGACAACAAAAAATGGTTCCTTAACTAAATCTTTACCAGGAATAGCTTTTTTTTTTTAGTCAGCAGTTGCCAACTGGCAACAAACTCTTGCCCAACTTGACTTGGTACAATGAGGCAATTTAAATTGTAAGTGCCAGTGATTCAGATTTTCATAAGACTACAGAAGAAAAAACAGAGAAAAATTCAAAGTACCATCAAGAATATTCTTTGTGTGACATCTTTTACCCATTTCTGAGGCAGCATCCCCAGGACAAGCCAACATGCTTGAGGCAACAACAGGGAAGATGCACACTGTGGGAATAAAAAGAAGGAAGAGGGAGCATCCATGGGCTAACTCTTACCTACACAGCTGTAGCGGCCACTGGTGTATTTCAGTTCATAACCAAGCTGGCACTTGCAGTAGAAGCTTCCAAATGTGTTGACGCATCTGCGGTTGTAAGAGCAGACAGCTTTGCCAGTGGAGCATTCATCAATGTCTGCAGCAGGAAAAGGGATGCTGGTCAGATCCACAAGAAGGTAAAATGGGAAAGAAAGAACTTGCTGGGATTTGCATGGGAGTGGTTTGGTTTTTATCACAAATAAGCTTAATAAGTAAGTCCTATAATTTCACACTTGGTGGTGGCTTTCGCACGTGTTCTTATAAGTGAAGCAGTAAAATGTGAACTAACTTTGTGGAAGAACACAGTACCAAGTATTATAAGCAATGCTTTCTTCATCACAAGAAACTCACAGGTAATGTTAAGGCTTCTAGAGAAAGATCGAGAAGTTTGTATTGTGGGTCATCACAATAAAAGAAAGCCCCATCCAAACAAAATGCCCAAATCCTATAACACATTATGCCAGCAGGACAGCTTCCTGCAGGCAAAGCACTGTATTTAATGGCCTCATAGCAATAGGCAGAAACTGAATCTGCTGATGACTCTAAATCATGTCAAAATTTTGAATTATGTACTGGGGATGAGACTTATCTGAAGAATTACATGGCCAATATTACAAGAAAAATTATTTTTAAAAAAGCATGAAAACTTTACATCACACTGAGAATAACATGAAGCACTATTTAAGCCAGCAAGGAGGGTTAAGTACTTCCTAACCTTTCCCCAGAATCTTATGGCTTCGGGGATCCTGCACAAAAGAAGCTGAGAGTGAGCTCTCTAACCATACCAATGCATGTCCTTCCATTTGGTCCCAGCTGAAGGCCACCTGATGGACAGAGACACTGCACCTGCCCTTTGACTTCTTCACATCCATATTGGCAATTCACCATGGCACATGTCCTAGAACCTAAAAACAGGATTTAAAATAACAAGAGAGCAAAATTCTAGGCTGGAATCACACACTAATTTTAAGTTAGATATGGATGAACACAGAAATTAATTAGAACAACAAAATTTAATTCATTATAAATAAAGCTATTCATACATTAATGTATTAAAAATTCAGGAAACTATGAGATATTTTCTACAAACAAAACTCTGTCACTGAAAAACTAGAAGCTTCCTCAGGTCTGAAAAATCAGGTTGGCTTAAAAAGCAGAATGCTTTCCATTTCATGCTGGCTTAAAACACAGAAGATAGGTAGAAATACCTATTTTTACAACAAGTTTAGATAAGCCTTAGATCACACAAGAAATGTTTGCAAGAACAGTTTTCATCAACTGTGGAAAGCATATCAACACAGATAAAATAAATCAATTGTGGAGCACAGAAAGGTAAAGCAAGGAATAATGGCATGAAATTCAGCGCAGTAAAAAGTAATCTGTATTGGTGCTTTGCTTGAATACATTCAGTCATCCTTATTCAACAGATGAACTGGCAGGACTACACACTGAGATCGTACTAGCTGTTCCTCATCTGAATAAACACTATCAAAGACTTATCAGGACAAAAACACCTCTGAACACCAAAATATAAGTATGACCTGTTTACTCTACCCAGGAACTACCAAATAGGAAGTCTCTTTCAGCTGTGACAGTACCAGAGAACTGGGGCAAAGACCCTATCCCGAATAAACTAAATCTGTTCAGCACAAGAAGAAAATCTGCTGGGATTAAATGTGATTAGATTATTTGGGTGTGCCTGTTCCATCAGCTCTGTTACTTACTTGCACATGTGCCATCTGGCATGAGCATGTACCCGTTGAGACAATAGCACTTGTAGCTGCCGTGTGTGTTCATACATCTGTGCTCACAGGGACGTGGCTTCAGTCCACATTCGTTCAGATCTGCAGAAGTCATTGGAACTGACTGAGTGCTGGGCTTTTATACATATATTCATGCATATAGGTGGATAATGGTGCCTAATGTGTTGAGTTCCCCAGAGTAAAATCGTCTGGATGGAAAATGAGCCAGCCCCTTGCAAGATGAGAGTTTAGCAGACCATCTGGCTGAAAGACTGCTAGTAAAACCAACATACACAGACTTCTACACTTGAAAAATTAATGTAAACTCTGGCCACATCTGGCCGCTTGTTAGGACGAAGTGGAGGGGTGGAGAGAATTGTAGCTAATCTCTTTTTGGGAGTTATTTTTCTGGGTTTCTCTGATTATAGTCCTCCAGTTGACCTCTGTACTAGAAAGGCAAAAACATGAGACTGAGAATAGCAAAACAGTTTGAGATAAAGTGAAACAAAGATTTTTACTTTAATTTTTCTGAGCTACACACTGGCACCAAGGTTATCAATAGCAGAAATGAAATACAGTATATGATAATAATTACGTGACTTTAAAAGGATCAATCTCAAAAATCTCAAAATCCTGAGAATAAAACATCCTAAATCCTTCTCAAAATCCAAGATTTAAAGACTTTTCAGAAACTAAATCAATTTCAAATTCCCAACATCTATCCTTCGCAGGGAGAAAAAGAATTCTAAACCGTTTAATTTGTGAGGTATAGGGTGAGCAGTGCTGACCATGATATTTGGCCTATGACAAGGGGACAACAGCTGTGTTTTTGGCTTCCATGAACTGACATCTCTACTTCTTGTTGTGATTTGTAAGCAGACAGAACTCATTTACAGAATGCACCAGCACATGCAGCCTATTCAATATGTGTTTAACAGCACATATGACCGATAACATAATTTCAGTAAAGATGCAGCTCTCCAGGCAAGCACTGAGCAGCTCCACTTCTAACGGGAAAAGCATCTGGTCTTGTGTCACACCCTGCAGACCACAGGAAAAAAACCTCCAGGCCATTCAAAGCATAAACTTTGTGGAGGTGCACAAGTGTTTGTTACAGCTCAGTCCAGGGAAGAGAGAGGGCTGCATTCTATTATTTAAACATAGGGTATGTTTGAAAAAGGACAACCTATCTGCTTGCAAATCACACTGGATTTTTGTGCTAGTGTGACTCCATTAAATAACTAAGACTCTCTTAACAAAAAAACTAGAGAGCAAACTGGAGAACAAAAGTTATTCCACTTAGACAATACATTTTCAAAAGTGCTTATCTGCACCTATCTCTCACAATGCACAGATAGCATACACAGCTCCAAAAAAGAACCTATGGAGATAAGACTAATTTAGCTCAGACTTGGTGGCAGACTAATACAGTCCCCTTATCTCTGTTATTTTAGTTAGCTCGTGTTGAGCTTGCTCAGCGGGACATTCTGCTGTAAGGACAGACCAAGGCTACATCTGCCAGTAAATTAAAAGTGGTTATTAGCACTCCTGGCTGATGGAACAAACAGCTCTTGGACACTTCTGGCCTGTGCCAGCCACCACTTCACTGAAAAAATCCTGGCCATGCTTCAGAAGAAAAGCCCAGGAGATAATAGGGAATTTGCATGTGTAGGTTTGTGCAGTGCTTCCTCCAAGCCTCCGTCTCTGAACCTACTGAAGTGCACAGAACTGATGTGACTGCCTATGGAGAGCATGTCAAATGCATGTGGAGTTACTGCACAGAAAACACCTAAAAGCTGGGGGCTTCTTTGTTGCGTTTTAGTAACATTTAGGCTGCCAAATAATTTTTGAGGTTAAACTTCTGGGTTTAGGGGCTGAAGTTGTAAGTGGTATCTACGTATCTGTTATATTTAAACACAGCTGCTGTTTCCCTTTCCTCTCTAGTGGTTCTGAGGAATAAACTTCTTTCCCTGTGAGAAACATCAAAAGTGCAAAAGATGGATTTTTCCAAAATACTTAATAGTACATCTTTAGGGTATATTGTTTGAAGGATACTGTGTAATAGATGGGCTGTTTTGACTATAAAAAAATGTGTTTAGCATGTCAATGCAATAGTTTCAAGCAAAGTCTGCAGGATCTTAGGAAGCTAGCAAGGACAGACCTAGTCATTTGTGTGGCCTTTATGTCATGCTTCCATCATAGCACCTACAGTTCACTCATCTGCACTGCAGTAGGATAGCCTCTCCATGCAGTGACCTCCTCCCTTCATCTGATCCAAAACAGGGGTCTCATATTTTGGAACAGGAGAAAAAAAGCCGAGTTCTTACCAATGTATTAACTGAAATATTTCCATGTTGAATTCCAAGTTTATGGAGGGAAAATGGTGCATTTAAAGTTTCTTAAAATGCAATTTTAAGGACTACCAATGGTGGTTCTCAGAAATACCATCAGCATAGACAAACCACCCGGGCAGCTTGATAAACTACATGTCTAGCATACAACTGCATGTTTTTCTGATTAGAAGATTAGTTTAAAAATAAACATGGGTTGCTAGTTAAGAAAATAACATGAGTTGTGGAACTGACTCCCATCTCTTCTGGTACTTTCCTATATAGTTTTTCTGTGTCTGACTATAAACATGCCAGTTTGCACTTGTCATCAGCCCATAAGAGATACACAATATAGGTTCAAACTTTTGTTTGCTGAAGGAGGCTTAGTGCTTGCCTGGGATGCCTGAGATGCAAAAGCCTAAAATTCTTAAGTTCTTCTAGGTAAACAAGAAAATATCCTGGTTTACTATTTTGGAAGATGACACAATCCATAGTACAAGATAAGGAAATGGAAAACCAGCAGTCTCCTTTCTGAAGCATATGCACAAACCTTGATTACAGGTTTTCCCTGTGAACCCAGGGAAACATTTGCATTTGTTTGGTCCCATGCACTCGCCATACTTGCAGCCATGTCCACAGGTAGCTGGTGGAGTCAGGCAGAGAAAGAAGAGAGAAAAATAAGAAGTTAAAAATATTCTATTGGAGAACTTTTGCCCTGCTTAGTTGCCTAAAAACTTTTGAACACGTTCAGCATCCTCCATACCTCTCCCTCTGGTCTGAGCATGGTAACTACTGATTAGCACTTTATTCGGGCTTAAGAATAGTGGCGCTAACAAAAATTACAAGAACTTGGTTTTTTCCAGGTTTATAAAGACAAAAGGTCTCTCCCTCATATTTTTTTTTTCTGCAATGCTTACAACTCACATTTAGTTTCATACTCTTGCCTTTTTCCTTTTTTTAAGAAGCCTATGTGGGAAGCAGCTGGCCAACAGCTTGAATTGCTATGCTTGGCATCTGGAGCAGAAAAGAGGTAACAGCACTCTCCTAGAGCCAAAGGAGACACATAATCCTACAGCAGTTTTACGGTCTTGGATCTCCCCAGTTACAGCTGAGGAACGTGTCTATCCCATGGTGGAATATCCAGAGCACATCTGTCATCAGACAACTGTCCTTACCACACATCCCAGTAAGTATAATTGCATCAGGTTTACAATAATTTGAGAGGGCTACATTTAACCTGGATGCATTAAAAAGCAACTCTAAACCCTCTGGATCATCAATCAGAAATTAAATGCTGAGTTCTATAAGCCTCAAGGCTCCTGAAATCATTATGATTTTCAGCATGGTGGTTATTCTGGAAGAGCAAACCAAACATGCATTTAAACCAGGACTAGCTCTGGAGAAACAGTGAAAGAGTGTGCACCAGGATGTGAATCTCAATTCCTTATTAGTTAAGCTGATCTGCAAACTATAGGAAAATTTAGTTAGCATATAGTAAAATTAATGTTAACATTCATTTTTCTGACTTCAAGTATCTTCCCTCTATTAACAGATGCATTCAGATGTACCAAAGGTGCTAACTCTGTAGATTGAGGCATTTTTCAACACTTCTTCCATCCCTGAATACAGCATGGCACACTGCAAGACCAGCTTGTTCCCCTGCGATCCCAAGGATTCCTGCTTGGGATGTTCTCCCATAGGATGGACACATTCCTCTGCTATAACTGAGGAGGTGCAAGACAGCCAAAGACCAGCTTGCAGTGTTATAGCACTGAAGCAGAGAAAAACACCACATCTGGATTTACAATGCAGAATTACATTATAGGTGGTTTAAAGTGATTTTCCAAAGAAGAGTCTTCAAATTTTATGAAAACCTATCGCTTTAAAAAAAGACAACCTACTTCACTGGCTGATCAAAGTTACATTTGCCAGTTGTCCCTCCAGGTATTAATTTGCATCAAAACTAAAGTGTGATTAAGCAATGCAAGAAATACTACAATAAACCCTTCTTCCTTTTCTAAAATGGCATATAATGTATACAGAGCAGAGACATTTTAGCATCTTTCCCTTTTAGTATACGGGTATTCAGCAATTAATAATCTTAAGCCTCTAGACAAATTCACTAGATATAAAAGGCCAAACTCTCTGGGACAACAGGTGCAACATCTGAAAAAGATTTCTAAAACATGTATTTTATGATTTTATTGTGTTTTGCCCAAGTAAAATTGGACAGAGAGATTCCACACTGCATTCTCCTTGGGATATGTAGACCTTTTACAAATTAGAAGTGTCTTAAGAGTCATTGTCTCTTCATTAAGCAAACGATCCACAGACCAGAACTCTAGCTGGCTACTCAAGCTCAAGTCAGGGGCACTTATTGCTTGAGTTTTATTTATATTTTTAGAAAGTTAAAACCTTCTGGTTCTCAGAGGCTGCATACTCTGAAGATAAAGGATACCAACTGATATGAAATCATTTTAGGGGTCCTTATATGGCATCAGAAAACACTGCATTTGTGGTATGTACTCAACAGCTGTAACAGTATAACCCCTGACCAGGGCTGTGCAGGAGGTTAGAACAGATGGTGCCTTCTGGATCTAAGAATTTCTGAACATGCAAGTTATGGATTGGTGTTATTTACCCAAAGATCTGCTCTTTTTTTAGAGGAGATGGTCTCTCAAGCATGTTTTATTCACTCTCTCATAGAGTTAGAAGATTTCACTCCTCAGAAGTTTTCTTTCTGTACCTTCTGGCAGACATGTAAGAAACCTTCCTTTATTAGTACCAGGTATGCAGCCACAGAGAGGAAACAAGCAGAAAGTTAATGTTACCTTCACAGTGGCCCTTGTTCTTTCTCCAGCCAGGACAGCAGTCCAACCTGGAACCGTAGCGACACACCCCAGGCTGGCTTACAGCCCCCAGCTGCCCATGAGCTCTTGAGCTGCGTAAGGAAGGAAAAACACTAGCTCCCTCAGGAAAACGCACTAGTCCATTCCTCTGTACACCCTGTTGTACGTTTCCCTTATGTTTTATCCACTGTCAGGCATTCTCATTTCACCAAACCTAGGGCAGTGCTCCTAGACAGGAATGCAAACTTGCATTTGATCAGAGAAACAGGGATGATGGAAATGTTTCACCTGCAATAAATTAACTATGCAAGGTAAACCATTTCTAATGAGAAACATGGCACAGGCAAAAAATACAGCCAGCTCACTTGCTAGAATGAGTCATTTTAATATCAGTGAAGTCAATGGGGCTGCCTCAGTTTGTGTCACATGAACAATTGGATGGAATATATGATGCCATAACTGACAGCACTATTGCCTCAGATGATGAAAGACTGATTCTACAGAAAACCATGTTGTGAACATCAGTCATCCCCATAAAAGCTAGTGACTTGCAGGCTCATAGCATGCTCATACATGCAAAGTGATTGCATAAGTTCACATAGTCCCAAGCATGCCTGAGACTCCCTGACCATACAAATTAATGTCCATTTCACCTGCCAATAAGTCCAGGGAGTTCAAAGTCATTGTGCAGATCAACAGCTACAAGAGCTGGAAAACCTGCTATGTTAATTGCCAAAATTATAAATCAGATGGAAATCCACCACTGTGTAAATCTTCTAGATCTCCTCTGTGCTTCTGTGAGTGCTGTGGCTTTAGTTTTATTCTGCCTCTGCTTGCTGTTACTTAAGTTGTCCATTACCACAGCCTGTCCCCTTTATGAAATTCTTTCCTTTATCCAAAATCCTCTGTCCCCATTGCTTTATCCAAGCCATAATTTAAAATGCATTTTCTTCAAAGAGTCCAAAGTGTTGTTTTTGACCCTGAAAATACCTTTTTGGTGAGAGCTTTATAGTAAGTGATTTGGGGTACTGAAGGGGGCAACACACTGCAACAAAAATCTCATGATGGAAAAAAATGGGGGAAAAAAGTAATCTGGCATGAACTTTTGCATTTTTTAGTCTGAGGCACAAAAAAGGTATTACTTTATCACATTACAGAAGTGCTTTGCATGTATCCTCCTGTGCTTATCTGTAACAGTTGCACTCACATCAAAACAGTTCCTTCAAACATCACTGAGGCAAACTAGTAGAACACATATACGTTTACACTTCAAAGATACAAGATGTTACTCCGTTGTATCATCGGAAAGAGAAGGGAGTTCAGACGAAATGCATAAGCTTATGTATCTGAGATGCTCTAAACAAAGAGATGGTCTTCATGTCACCTGGCAAGTGAAAAATCTTCACTGTTGGAATAAATTGTTCTGAAGCCACCCAACCTTTGCCATCAACCCAGTGATGCAGTTTACAGCAGTACATGTACTCGTACATGTACATCTTCAGACAGGTGAAAAAGTGTACTGAACAGCTATAACTCCTCTGTGCATGTCTGTGACAAATCAGCATCCTACCTCTGCATCTACAGACAATAAAAGAACCTTTTTCCATTTTGTTATCCAAATGCCACTGGCTTGCATCACTGCCAAGTATACAAGTTAAAGAACATATGTTCTGCTTGCGGATGAGAAAGTGGCCTTGAATTCACCTGGGTAGTAAATGTACATTCTGCTTACATCCCAGAAAATCCCCTTGGATGCATCTGGATAGTGCCATGACTCCCCTGGAAGGTTAAAATGCCTAAAGCCTGGAGAAAAAAAGATCTCATTCCTTTCCAAAAGGTGCTCATTTTCACAGGAAAAACTTACTCAGTTATATTTTATTTAATAATTCACCTTAAAATCAAGAAAACAATGTCTTTATAAAGTATACAATATCTCTCAAGATTTCAGTATAAACTTTCCTTAAAACTGGGAAATGTTCCATAAAGCTGCAAATTAAATTAACATAACTGAACTCTATAGATATTGCCCTAGACATGGTCTTTCACTTGTTCTGACTTCCACAGCAAGCATCAAGATAAAACTTACCTTTGGCAGAGGGAAAGATCAACTAGATTCCAAAATCTGGGAGGAAAACCAGTTTTGCCAGGTTAGTCCCTCTCACACATGAAGAAACAACACCCATCAGCTTAGCTATTTCTATCAGGAGTTCAGCATTTTTTGAAGAAGAAAGAAATTTAGAAAGAGGAGATTCTTTCAGGCAGGGAGACCCTTTCTGGGAGAATGTCACATGAACCCTCCTGGATATTGGGGAAGAACTAATGTAGACTGGAGGCACAGGGCACTTCTGATGCCTCCTTGTCTTATATTCCTGTAGGATTTCAGAGGGACTACCTAAAGTACCTGAGTGAGATGGCTGGATTTGTCACTGTCTGCTCAGTGTACAAAAAATTCCTGGCCTTGAAGAACCTGCAGCCAAAATATGTGACCGAAGAAGAAAGGCAAGAGAAGGCACACACTGCAGGTCGGATCACAGCGCAGGTCAGTGGAAGAGTGGTGACTGAAGAACTCTGTCCTTTGAGAGGCAGCACCAAGTGGCTACTTAGCAGTCCAGGGTGCCCAGGTGGGAGGGAAGTAATTGGTTTTATGTGGCTGTGGTATTGCTGACAGCACTATGTGACATCTAGCAAAACACAGTGAAGATGAATAGTAACCACAACAACCCAGGGCTGCCTGAGTTTGAGGTGTCTGAAAGAAAGAGCTGGCTGCATTAGCTATCACAGGATTGCTGTGAGCCATTAGCACCATTTTAAACTAAGTGGGACTAAGTTTCACTGCTGCTGTAACATGTATTGCTGTTGTGGTTTAGGAATGGTATTCCTCAGTTTAGTCCCCCCACCAAGACTCTCCACCAACCACTTGCCACCCTCTCTTGCTCCCCCAATTTCCCCTCACCCTTCCCCTTGCAGCAGGATGGAGTTGAGAACTGGGGGCACAATAGGCAAAGATTGCAGATTGAGGTAAGAACAATTTACTGAAAACAGCAAAGAGATAAGGAAATGAACAGTAACAGCAACAATGCTGACAGAAGGTAGAAGAAAAGAAACATTTCATATGAAAATACCCCAGTGATAGACCGGACAGGCTCCCTCCACCACGTTTTGTTGACTGGAAGGAACCCCTTCTTCCCAGAAAAGAGTTCTTTTTCCCCACCCCCAACAATGGTGTGAGATGGTATAGACATAACAAATGTGTTTTCTCTAAGATATAAGAGCAGGTCTGGAGTTCATGAACTTCCAGTTCCTGAGGAGCTGACCACTCAAATAGCCTCACACGTGCTGGAACAGCACACTGCAACTTGTTGATGACAAAAGTTTCCATTCACAAATCTGATACTAAAGAAATAAACCACACAACATCTTGAAGGCTTCATATGCAGTTGCTGCGAATTCTCCTTTTATGAGCCATTTCCTTGCCGCAGCACTTCTGCTTCTGGAGAACTGGGAGAGGGAACACTGGAATGCCTTGGTCTGGAGTAAGTGGTTTTACTGATCCTCTCAAAATCTCATTCTGTTTCCAGAGTATACCTGTCTCCCTAGAACCCAACACCTGTGATGACCGGCTGCTTGTGAAGGGCCCGTTTGTGCTGGCAGACCAAGAACTGGAGGCGCCCACACCTTTCCACAGATGGTGCAGCTGTTCCCCCAGTTTGGACCGTCACTGAAGCTGCCGCCTTTCCCAGAGCACGAGTCCCCAGCTCTGGTGCGAGTACCTCGGGGAAGCGGCTCACGCCCGCTGGAGCCCCCGAACCGGGCGGGCGCCGTTCAGCACCACGGCCCGGGGGACCGGCCCCCGGCGGGGCGAGCCCCGCGGACCCGGGCGCGGGAGGGACCGCGGGCACCCCGCGCACGGCGGGGAGCGCCCGACACCCGCGGGGCCGCCGGACGGACAGCGGCCCCCAGCCCCGGGAGGCCGGAGCCGCCGGGAGCGGGGCGGCGGTGCCGGGTCCTTCCCGCCCCCCCGCCCGCGTCCCCGCTCACCTGCCCGCGGCGGCCAGCCCGGCGGCGAGCAGCGCGGCGAGCAGGGTGCTCCCGGGCGCCGGCACCATCGCCCGGCCGCGGGCGGGCAGGCGGCCCCGGCGCTGTCTGGCTGTCCCTCGGGCCGTCCCTCGGGCTGTCCCTCGGGCTGTCCCTCGGCGGGGCGGCCGCAGCGCCGGAGCGCGGGCGGGCGGCGGGACGGGGCCGTATAACCGGGCGGGGCGGGGCGGACCCGCCTCCGGCAGCGCTCCCCCGCGCCTTGAGCCGGGGCGGAGAGGGGCGGGTGGTCCCGGGCGGAGCAGGGCGGGCTGCCCCGGAGCCGGGCATGGAGCCACGGTGATGCTCCCCCGGGGAAAGCCGTGTCACTCCGGCGGGCGGTACGAAGCCCGGCCCCGAGCCGAGACCGGCCGCTGGTGGAGGTGTACCCCCTGCCGCAGCCGCGGGCTCTGCCTCCGGAGGCACCCGCCGTCCCCCGGGGCAGCGCGGCGATGGGTTTCCATCACCGGGAAGCAGCATTTGCGCCGAATGCTTTCGAGACTTTGCCTTGCAGGACCATCCCTGAACAAACTTTTTCCAAGCTGCTAAGGCAAATACTTGGTAGGAAAAACCTTCTTTACCCTGTGCCAGGTTGTTGTCATCTACTGCTGATTTCTTCAGACTTCTGAAAGTACAGATGTTCCTCCAAAGTACGTTTAAGTCACCTTGTAGAGAGGAGCAGTGCAAAGTAACAAGTACCAAAAGATGGCAAATTTAGCCCCAGGATTCAAATTACATTTGATTAAAATTCAATCTATTTAAAAGAAACAAACTTGTGCAAACTTGTACTGATTATGTGTTGCACAGGATGGTAAAGACTTTTTTTCTTCTGGATGCTGGACACAAAAGCCATTTTTGGTTTGCAGCTGTGCTGCTGTCTTTCTGAAATGCAGCAGTACCTTGAGAGTCTCCAACTCCCTTCATTAGACTTGTCTTCCTGTAGGGGAGGAGTAGGCTTTTGATTTTAGTTAAATCAGCATCGTGTAGAAAGCATTCTAATTACTTAAAACTGTACTCAATGACTCACAGTTTTTATTATGCACATTTATTCCAACAAACAGATATGAATTTTCATTTGATGCTGAGCTTGCCACTAAAATATTGATCAGTGTTCAAGACAAATGTTTTTGGTCAGAGGACAAATAATTTCTGAATTGTGATGCATGTAGTCTGTTATGAGCCATAATTATTCCCTCAAAATCGTTACTTTTTACAGAGTGACTTGTGGATAGGTCTGTCAGCCCTGGTGGTCCCTAAGTAGTATTTCACATTTCCTGCTGGAATGGGACTGGCCCTGGGTCTCCCTCATTCCCTGTGATTTATTAGGGAAATGTTTATTGAGGTTGTAGTCATGGCTATCTCCCAAGTGAAAGCTAATGAGCAGTTTCTGGACTATCCTCCCAATCTTGCTCTGAGCTCTCACAGGAGCTCTTTCATACCAAGGTGATATAAGAGTGGCCTGTGGCTTCTAGGGTCATATATAACATGTCTTACAGGAACGTCCCTCAGGTTTTAGGAAAATCTTTCTGTACTTCATACAATCCTTATCCCAAAGCACACCTCATGGCTGCTGTTGTTCATGTATTTTCTTAATATCTAGAATGCAAAATGGGAAATTAGTGGGATGACAATTATTAGTCCTATTGCTGGACTGAACACAGTTCTTGTTATTGTTTCATGAAATGCTGCCCCTAATTTTGGGTCTTAGCTATGTTTTTTATTCCAGTTTGTCATCTCTGGACCAAAGTGAGGCCCCATGATAAGAGTGCTTTGCCCACTGAAGACACCATTTCCCACTTGGGGTGAATGGACATAACAGCTCAGAATTGGTGTGGGGGGAGTCCTGCTCATCCCCCCTCATTTCCTCCTTTGCCTGACATGCTGGGTTGTATCAACAAGAGAATCACCACCAAGCAAAGATGAAGAAGTAATTGTCCCTCTCTATTTAGCACTTGTCAGGCCATACCTGGAATACTGTGTTCAGTTTTAGTCCCTGCTATACAGAAAAGACACGGACATGCTGAAGAGGGTCCAGAGAAGGGCCACAGAGATGGTCAAAGGAATGGGAAGCTGCTGTGTGAGGAAAGGCTGAGACAACTGAGTTTGTTCAGTCTTGAGAAAAGAAGGGCTTGGGGGAGACCTTATCACCATGTTTCAGTACTTAAAGACTGTCTACAAGGATGATGCAGGCTTCCTTTCTACATGGAGTCACATGGAAACGATGAGCGGTAATGGATACAAGTTACTCCGATTGAACACAAGAGGAAAATTTTCCTGAGAATAGTCAGTCATTGGAATAATCTCTCCACAGAAGCAGTGGATTCCCCAGTGTTGGACACTTTAAAGATTTGGCTGGACAGAGTGCTGGGCCATCTTGTCTAGACTGTGCTTTTGCCAGGAAAGGTTGGACCAAATATTTCTTGAGGTGCTGTCCAACCTGTTATTCTGTGATATGTACAGGATGCTGTCTGTAAAATTGCCCGGTCAATAACAACATAATGGAAAGACTTACCATCATTTGGTTTGCAGTTCATAAAGATTGCAATTATTTACAGTACAAATGTTAAGCTAAGTGATAGATATTTTGCCTTTAGGATGAAGAAGTTGTCTTAAAGCAATTTTAGTATACAGATATGCCATTTTGTCTTTACCAGAAATAGTCTTAAAGTAATACTGGCAAGAATATGATATGAATTTCAGAATCAGCTGTCCTTTAGGTAATCACACAGTTGCTACAAGTATGGTTAAGTAGGTTTAAGCCACAATGTATAGATCAGATTAGCTAAGACACAGCCACAGTTCTTTTATACCTCATCATCATTAGCTGCCATCATCATTATCAGTGGCAACCACTGCTAAACTGGGACTGAGCTGGTATAGAGAGAGCATGTTCAGAATCTCTATGAAAAATATCTCTTGGATTCAAGAACCTAAGATTCCCTAGGGTCCATATTTCAAGTGTACTTTTTGAAAGCAGCAATTACATGATTTGTAAAGGCACAAGTGGAACACACATGCTTACCTTTAATTAAATGCTAATGGAAAGTTAGTATCTGTTTCCTGCTTGTAGTTGGAACTCAGTTGCTTTGGCAGAGGTTTGCAAAAGCTCTGACTGACCCGTCTTGCCAGAAACTGGTCCGGTTCTTAGTGGACAAAGAACCAATTTTTTTGATGATGTTGCCATTTTGGTTTCACACTGTGTGTGTTCCATGGCTCCAGATGAATGGTAGTGACAGTAAACAGAAAGAAAACACAAAAAAGGAAAACAAAATGAAATTGAAGTTAATAATTTTTAAAAAGTGAAATTATTTTTGAGAGCCTTTTATGGCTGTCAATACTCCTGCTGGTTTTTTCACCAGGTTTTAAAAACCAGGTATGCTATAATGTAGCTATGGTAATCATGAAAAGACTTGTCTCTCTCATGTAACTGCTTCATTCTATGGAATCTCTGACTCCAGGTTCTGGGTAGAAAAGTTATTTCTTCAGCTCAATACAGCCAGGCAATAAGTCTCTTCATGCACTTCAGTCTCCTCATGGTGTATTTTGGAAAGTGCTGAGAAATCCACCAGATTTGTATTTGCTTAGGTTTTTCCTACTTGTCCCACTTGCTACTTTCTCTCTGAAAGTTACTGTGGAACAGCTCCAT
Organism: Corvus cornix cornix; assembly: GCF_000738735.6. Lineage (NCBI taxonomy): Eukaryota > Metazoa > Chordata > Aves > Passeriformes > Corvidae > Corvus > Corvus cornix. Next base: position 100,018,312 of record NC_046332.1, on the reverse strand, counting down.
AGACTCATGAACCCTGGAGCCTCCAGGCAGAGGAGGAGATTCAGTCTCCAGAGCATGCTGAAGATACACGAAGTACAGGCCCTGACACAACCCTGGCTGTACCATGATTTAATATGCTTTTTACCTCTGAGGCAGTAGCTCTGATAAAAGGATGGAAAGGTGGGATGGAAGATGGTTTACGAGGCTATGGAAGAGAGAACTAGATTTTCCCCTGTTTTTTCCACACTTTGAGTGTCCCTTCCCATGGAAAGCAAGGGGTTACATTTTCAAATTAAGCCTTGAACTCTGAAAAGTTCTGCAAGTCCCATGTGAAGAACCCAACACCAAGTATCTAATACATAATGCCCCCCATATGAGCCCTTTTTTCCCACCTGGCCTATCTTAATTAATACCTACACAATCCATGTGTGCATCAGGGACTGCCATTTCCAGAAGCTTTATGAATGAATGTAATAGGAGATCGCAGTGTGGTTTTCAGGGAGGAATTTTATAAGTATAGCTTCCTGGCTTTTGATGTGATTTTCTTTAGTTTCAGGTCTCCTGCCAAAAAGATTTAGACATTTTTTTCCCTCATATTATTTCTCTACATGCTAACACACAAATCTTTCATTGCTTGACTACATTAGCCTATAACAAAAATAATTCAGTCACTGGTGATCCTCTATATAACACTTTCCATATGGTAGCCCAATAACATGGTGCCTCAGTAGTTTTTGGGGTTTTCTTCTGACAGAAAAAAACACAGTGATTTTATAGATTGTTCAGCCTTTAACTATATTTAAAAAATGTGAAGTTCATGTAATCGATACCTTTATTTTGTCATATTAATAAATGTTAAATACCAATTGACTGTCCTGTAGTTCAGTGCTTTGCAGCTTTAAGCTTTAACAGTTTGTCCTTTTTATTTGAATTATCAAAATGTAACTGTTCACCAGGTGGCAAAAGAATGAAAAAAAGTAGGGATGAAACCAGGTAGGGTCTGGACCTATCTTGCAGTTATCATGGGTCCACAGTTGCTACTTTTCAACTTTTGCTAATTTGCTGCTGCCTTTAGAGATTACTGTATGGAGAATGGCAGTAGGTTTCTGTTTTACTTGGATCCCAGGTTCTATCCTCATTTATTCCCCTCGAGCATCTCAGTGCTGGCATGCTCAGTAATAAAGCAGAAACCTTAGCCCAGTGGAGAAGCACAGACTAGGTGTGACTTTATGGAACCAACAGGAGGATCTTTGTAGTTTCACATCACAAACATATTTCGTCCTGAATTCTCAGATTGCACTTCTGTTATCATGAGTTCAGGTTCTCTCTGTGTCTTCATATTTGGAGTTGGTGTAAGATTCTAACTTTTCTTATGCTGTAAATATAAATTATTCAATCTCTAATTAGGAATCACAAGGAACTGATGAAGTTGAAATTTACATACTTCAGCTAAAACATTTACATTAAGCATAGATAGAGTAAAAAATAACTCAGAGCATTAAGGACTGAAATATTGCTGTAATAGCAATCCTGGCTATGTCGTTTTTTTTAGTTAACTGAAGTTCCATTTATATTGCCAAGTAGTACAGATAAAGTTATTTTATAGGTTTCTCATGGAGTAGAATCAACAGAGAAATAAAAGCAAACCATTCATTTTTTTCTCAAGAACCATTTTATCAAGTTTGATGACTATTTTGAAACACTAAAAAGCCATGAATGGGATTTCTGAATTGGAAATCCTGAATAAAATCATGATTATAAAATCAATTGAGTTTATTTTTTGTTTTGGTTTGCTGAGTATTGCTTCAGGATACCTTGACAAACAAAATTAGGTTTGAAGTTGAAATTCTTACAGTTATTTAACTATGATCTGAGGCTTTAGGAAAACTATCAAATATCCAGAGATTTATGAGACCTAGTAATATTGCTTCACTGAGACTATACATGTGAGGAAAAGCTGGCAGACTAGATTGCTAAAGGCAGAGCACCAGGATTAACAAACCTTTGCTACTAGGAAAAATTAGTTTTAACCTCAACCTATTTTCTAGCTGGCATTATAAAATACTCTCAAAAGTGGTCTGTTTACATTCCTTTGATATTTGATAACATTTTTCAGATTGCTAGCATGGTTAAACTCAACCCTGTGGTCCATGGGGTAATGCTCGCTGTCCTTTGTGCAGCAGAGAGTAGGAATCCATTGACAACCTCACCACAGATCCCAGATATCCCTAAGAAGGGTTCAGTGTATAGCTGACAAAATTATGGTTTCTGTGGGGGAATCCTTATTTCTGGCCAAAAGTAATTGCAAGCATTAAAGCTCAGTGTTTAGGAAATGCTTTGTATTGTATAATATTTAAATAATTAAAAATCACGCACTCAAGATAGTGGGTGGCCTAACACAACATGAACATGAGCCTGTTAAAATTACACCATTGGGCTTGAGATCACTTTTCTAAACATGTAAGTAAGAGGTTTCACATATTGGGTTTATATTCCACAGCCTGGGTTCCAAGCAAGGTTATAAATTTATTTGGCAGAAGGAGCTGAGCTGAAGGATATATGTGCCTGTTTGCTGACTTCGTTGAGGAGAACGTGAAGAAGGCAGCAAAAGCTGATGAAGTTTATTTTGGCAGCTAAGACAAAGGTTATTAAATGAAAGGAAGACAACATGGAACTAATGAAAAATCCGAGGGCATCATAGATGAAAATATGCATGGAAATGTCTAGTCAAGGTTTTCTTTGCTGTCATTTGGTTCTCTGGCATGGATATTCATTACTGGTTCAGTTGTGCCAGTCTGCTTTTAAAGTGCCTCTTAAGGTTTCAGCTAAAATCCCCTAAGTCCAATTCACATGGTGTGCATGAACCTAAGCACGCTGAACAGTCAGTCACAAGATTTACTTTCACAGTGCAATTCTAATTTGAAGTAAAATGCAGGTGTAGAAACACCATCTGTAGCTGCATTATGGACACTACTGGTATTACAATAAATAAATACTGGCTTTTTGGAGAAAAATCTTTCCAAAGGGATGCCTTCAAAACCTCAAGTTTTTTATCTCACTGTCTACACTTATTTTTATTAGACCTTTTCATAAGCTCTTTTCTCTTCCCTACACAATCTTCAATGCTTAAAAATGGGGATATAGCACTTTTCTGAAAATACTCCCCTCCTGATCTCCGCTCCTGAAAGAACCACCTTGCCTCATACATGTGTAGAAAGTGTTTTTCACATCTAGATATCCTCTTAGATGAACATTTTAGTCTGTTTTCACTTTTTGTCACAAAACAGTGCCTTCTAATGAATGAGAAATTATTTCTTTGGTTGCTTCTCTTGTTGATCAAAATAATCTAAGTATGGCTTTTTTTGTAGTGATCATCTGTTCTTAAGCAGAAACTAGCATCTCCAAAGGTGTATCCTACTTGGAATGAGATTGTGTATCTTCTGTGTTTCTGATAATTTTATATGTCTATAACCTCCTGCAGAACAGGATGTTTTATTCTTTCTGTGTCATTTTCTTCTGTGATATCTAGTTTCTAGCCCTTTGCTTTGAAGTCACCCACTGACTCTCTGTTCTTCAAGCCCACTAATACACCTCTAGACACCATGCTTGGGATATTCACTTTTCACTTCTGCAGTCAGATTCTTGTAATTTGTTCCTGGATCTTTGCTGATATTACTGGGTTTGTCCCAAACATTAGGCCAGAAGAGGTGTCTGTCTCTCTGGGGGTGGATTGTGATGCATTGCTGTGATGGGTGCTCAGTTTTTTAATTCACAATTATTGTGGGCATAACAGAAACCATTGATTAATATTTTGCATGTTTTCTCCTTCTGATTTGACTCAGAAATATTGGAGAAAAAAAAGGTGTGGGGGCAAAGCAAGGTAAAATAAAGAATATCTCCCGAGTTTCCTGGGCTCCTAGGAACTCCTGCAAAAATGTCTCTCAGTACAACAAAAACAGCTTTCATAACATACTTCATAAACCTTCTTGTGACGTCTTCTGATGCTTATAAAACTGGTTATAAAATAACCAAACATTTGTGCACCCCCTATGAATTATAAAATAGAAAAAGACAAAAATAATCCAAACAATTTCTGATTAAAATTGTACTTAGAAAGGAAGAGCCTAACAGAGTTTTTGTCACTTTAATGCTCACTCCACTCCCCAGCAGCCATGCAGGAGTCATTGAGGAGTCTGGAGTCCAGTCAAATATGATACTGAAATGGCAGATGAAAGTTTTGGAGGACATATTCTTACTCTTCAGATGAACAGTCTGAATTCCATCAACTTCCCTGAATTCATTTGGTCAGTGTCCTTTGCCTCTTTTTCTCACAGAAGTTATGAATACTTTTGCCCTCATACAAATTTTAAGAAAATCCAGAGAAGATCCGACAAAAAACAGAAGCAATGCAGAATTAAGTCAAATGAAAAAATTACTAAGTATGCAATATTTTATGAAACTTAGTTTATTTTTCAGTAATGACTGTTCACACAAACATTTGGTGGATACAGTTTCGTATTTGCAAGTGCACACATTTCATTCTTTTTTGCGTTGGTGCTTTAAAACTGTTATCATTGGTTTTGGTCCTAGTCTGAGATCCAGGTAGATTTTTGAGCTGTGTTTCTTGCATAATCAAAACTGTCCTCTTGAAATTGATCTGCTATCTTTCTCCATGGGCTAGAAATCTTTGCAGGCTTTTGGAGTTGAACGGTGTTATTTTCCCTGGATGATGCAGACATCTTTCACCACTCAGCACTTTTGTTCCATGTCACTCTGTCTTCCAGGTGGCACTTAATCTCACTTCTGCATTTGAGAGGAGGCTCCCAAGGAACCTCATTGGGGCTTTCCAACACTCAAAGGGGGATCATAAAGAAAGAGGGAGAGTGATGTTCTTTGTGGACAGATAGTGAAAGGACAAGGGGGAACAGATTAAAACTAAGAGAGTTGAGATTTAACTTGGATATTAGGAGGAAGTTCTTTGCTGTGAGGATGGTGAGACACTGGAAAAGGTTGCCCAGAGGAGTTATGGATGTCCCATTCCTGGAATTGTTCAGGGCCAGGTTGGATGGAGCTCTGAGCAACCTGGTGTAGTGGGAAGTGTCCCTGCTTATGGCAGGAGAGTTTGAACTAGAGGATCTTTAAGATCCCTTCCAACCCAAACCATTCTATGATTCAATGATTTGCCTTTCTGAGTAGACATCTGTCTCTTTGGTTTTAACCACTCTGTCTTGGAACCTTTTCCTCCAATGTGTATTCCTCTCCTTTAAATTTTGCATGTGACCACATATTTCCTAAGCTTATTTGTGGAGATGTATTGTTATGGATATTTTTACAAATAAACATCTGTTTAACATCTCTCTGTTGCTAATATGCAGTGTAAAGTTAAGTGTATGCCTTACATCCCTCCTGGAAAATAATTTTGCTGCTTTTTTTGCCCCTTCCCAACTGTGTACATATTGTAAATAAATTTGTACTCTGAAGCCATAGTGTTTATGTCCAACTGCCTTTCTCCCTCCTCCATCCCTCTTCTCCTTTCCTTTCCTTAAAGACGGCTATGCAGAAACATCTGCTTTCTGTTACCCTCTGTGTCAAACAGAAAACAATAACAGTGCTCATTAGGAAGTTTCCATGTTTAACTTTTGCATGGCAACTTTCAGAGAAAGAGGACCTCCCAGTTTTTTTCTTGAAGACCTTTGTTATTTTCTCGCCATAAACTCTCCAGAAAGCTTTTGGCAGCTCTGTCATGATGCTCAGTTTCTTGCCTGGAAGCCTGACCTCCTGAAATATTCCATTCTTACACTCTTCAGTCTTCAATCACATGGGGTGGTGTGCCTACCACAGTAACTGGAAAATTACTGCTGTTAAAATAATAGTTGTTGTTTCAAAACTTATGAAATACTTCAGAACCTCCTTGTTGACACCACTAACAAACAGTTTGTTCCCATGAATGCACAGTATGGTTGTAAACTAGTCCAGACAGATAACAAAAGCTCAAAAGCAATCATTGTTACAGCCTGCTTGGTAGGTGATTTACAGTTACCTGTGGTCTGAGTTCAGGAAGATGAAAAGCTCTCCTCTTTCCCATTGCCCAAGAACTGTTGAGGAAAATGTGTTATAAGACAAAAATCCTTAATGGGAAAAGAAGTTAATAACATTATAATGATGAATATTAATTTCTAGATTATTATCTGGTTAAAAATCTTTTGAACTCTTTTAAGACTTCGTAACACAGGTCGCCCTTATGCACATGGCTGTATGGTGTTAGTATAGATGTTATACAGAGAAATTTGTTGGTAAGTGATATAGCAAAACAGATCAGGTCTAAAAGGAAGGGAAAGGTGAAAGTTGCTTGCAAAAGCTCTGAGTAAGTTGATTCTACTCACACTCATTCTTACTTCCACTTACTACAGGCACCAAGTGTGCCTGAGTGGTCTGGCACTGTGTGGGACACAAAGGACCAGGGAAACTAGGTCCTGAGTCCTTGTCACAGCTTTGGGGTTCTTCATGATTGGCAGTGATGAATTACTTTTAAAAATAAATATTTCATGTCCATTTAGGAATAGTGTTTATTCTCCTGTTGTGATAAGAGGAGGGGATGGTGTGTATGATGTTCTGCAGCCTTGTTGCCATCCATTTTTCTGTTCTCAGAATGTCTTACATTAATGAGTAATTTCTGCTGCGGTCTTATCACAGTGTGTGTTGTCTGGGTTTGACACATTCCTCAGTGTGATTGACTGGGAATTGCCTTGTTCACTATATTATTTTTTTAACCCTTTTTATGCTGTTTCTTCTAGTGCTATCTCTTTCTCACACATGTTTCCATTCATAATTAATTCTTAGCAACCTCAATACCTTGGTTACAAGTCTTTCCATCCTGGTTACAGTGTAGGAAAACCTTGGAATTACAGCTGTGCGGGACTTAGGCAGTGTGAATAACTGGTGCTTTCCCTGTACCGGGAAAAGACAAGAGTTGCCTGTGGTTCATTATAAGAACATAATATGGCAAACAACACAACCCAAGAAGATGCATAACTGTAAAGCTTATACAGAAGGAGAATATAACAAAACCCCACACCTTCTCCTATGCATAGCTGCATAAAATTTGCCAAGGAGCGGCCATCTCTCTGTTCCATTCAAATACTGCCAGGTTGTGTGTCATAATGCCAAGAATGGGAAAGCTTTTAACCTTCAGCTTGAGGATCATCTTCCTTTTGAGGAGAAAGAGAATGAAATCATTATCCCTTGAGTATAATGACTTTTAATTTTTTAAACATATTTATCACCGGCCCATGTCAGAATTCTTATTCTGGAAAAAGAAATTTTTTTTTTCAACTGAGTAGGTGTTTCCTCTGTATCTTCATTTATATCCCCTGCCAATAAACTCTGGGATTTTGATGCCATTGTGTTTGAGGAAGCAAGGACCCTATAACATAGGTTTGAAGAAAATAGATATTGTAGGCTAACAGTGCAAGACAATACTGACTGATGGTAGGATTGAGTAGACAGCTGTATACCTGCTGGTTTTGTTTTGAAATGTTGTACCCTCATGGTATCTGCTGTGCTTAAACACGTAAGAGTGTTCAGTTTTTCTGCGTCAACTGTGGACTGAACTCCCTGCTTCTCTAAATGGGAGCGTTTCCATTTTGAAATCTAAAGGACTTCTCTATTGCACAGCATTTAATATTAACTTTCTGTATTCAGTGCAGATGGATTTATATGCTGCCTGGCTTTTTTTTTTTCCATTACTGGTTTGGCTAAGCAGACAGGTGGAGGTGGTTAAGTGTATGTGCAGGTTGAATGGATGCCAGGTATAGAAACCATCTGTATGATGTAATCTGCAGAGCTCCACAGTGCTAGTAACAAAACCAGACTCATGTCAGCAGTTGCAACCATTGTCTTGGTGTGATTTACTGAGCACCATGTGTTTTGTGTATCATCATTCTTGACCATGTGTAGTAATTTCAGATGGTTTATAAGAATGAGTTATGGCTAATCCTGCCTTGCTAAACAGAAGTCCAATTTAGGCTGGGTGGAATTACAGACTCTTTGTCAGTGCTCTGTACTTGTGTTTGTGCTGTGTAATCACAGTTCCTGTGTAAATGGGCGCCATGAGAGATTGGACACTGGGATATTCCTTAGCAAACAGATGCCTACAAGCAGTTTAGATATGCATATGGGCACGCGTAGTGTAGGATCAGTCTCATTGTAACAAATATTTTCTAAATGCCACCTCCTGCAGGCCAATAGTGCAAAGTTATCACATAGAAAGTGCATAGATTGCAGAAGCTTTCAAGATGAAACTGAGGACTGGAAATGTTTATTGTCTTCAGTTTTCACTGTACTTCTTTCAGTATCAATTCTGCTTTCCCACTATGGGTCTGTGAGTACATGAAGGGCAAATCTGAAGTATATTTATACAACATTTCCAAGTAATTCTGTCCTTTATTACAGTGGTTCCCAACATTTCTGCACCTTAACCCTACCTGAGTTATATAATCACCATTTTCTGGAAAAAAATCCCAAAAGTTCTTTGTCCATTAATCATATCTTGACAGAAGTGTTCTGATAGAGGATTAAACAGGTGAACTGCTCCTTTCCAGAAAGTTGAATCAATCATCTACCTTGCTCAATAATTTGGATTTTAATTTCTTTATCATTAATTTCAATCATCACAATGAAGGAATTGAGTATCTTCTTGCTAGAAATAGCAGAAATTGATATGCCATGGTTTGAAATTGCACTAGTAGCTAATGAACCCTTCTGCATCTGTATGATTCTGAGCCTGTCAGAAAGCTGTCTTCCATTTCCAATACCATTATCAGTAAAATAGACATGTTTATTAATTTTAGATACAAATCATATAATATGCAGTTTGTTAAAAAGCAGAATCTGGCCTATGGGAGGCATCCAGTGCATTAGTGGAGTAAAGCTGAGCTCTGGTGACAGTGGAAGCTGTGTAGACCTTGTGGGCTAAGCAAGCAGCAGAATGCAATGAGAAGGAGGATTAAAAGTAAAAAGATGAGTTGTGACCCAGAACTTCTGGCTGCCCAGTGCATCTTGCTGAGAAAAACGAAGGAACAAGTATGAGCTTTAGAGTGTCAAAACATTTTGTTTCAGTATTTAAAGAAGGCTATCTTTCTCATTGACCTTTCTGTAGGATATGGACTTTCCTGTTCTTGAAATTAATGCTGTTTATGGTATAAGTCTGAGCAGTTAATAATGCACAGAGAGGCAACTTTTGTTTGCATCTCTTGGAATTGGAACCCAATGGACAGTGCCCTGTCTCTCCATAGCAATCTTTTTAAGAGAGTAAAGTTACATCTCCTGCCTAGAACAATAGTGGTCTCTGGAGAAAATCTCTTCTTTAGAAACAATTGCATGGCTTGTGTCCCAGAGTGTAATGCTTTCTGAAGGCAGATTATAATACTGAATAAATGCCAGTATCTTTCTGTGTTTTAATGTGCATAATTGTGCTGGTTCTCTCTATTTAATTGAACCTTTATTTCACACATGTGCTGCTAATTGATAAAACAGCCCCATGTGAGGAAAAATGGCAGGAAATACAAAGGGGAGAAATCCCAGCCCTCTCACAGCAAAATCTGGGCCTTTTTGTGCTGCACACAATGTGTTGCATTCTTTTTTCTATTTCATAACTCTGTGTACTTTATTTGCCTAGAATGGAGCTCATGATTTAGAAGTGAGTAGGTCAGTTCCTGTGTGGGGGCATTCCTCAGAAACTTCAGCCTTTAAGCCCAGGTCTGCAACAGGAACTAAGTGGCTGAGCATGGATTTCGTGACTCAGGTCCATATAGGAATGTTATGCTAGATTTCTTGAACAACTAATTTACTAAGGAAATGTCTCATTGGAAAAATTATTTTTTATCTTTTATCACATATTTTTCTTGTTATTTTCTCCTTGAGGAGAAAAATGTACTTCTGGCTGAGAAGGATTTCTGCAGGGATTGAGAATACGAAATCCTCCTTGTCTCTTCTAACAACCCTCATGTTCAACAAAACACAAAATTAAATTGCTGATGAACTTCTGTAGTACATGCTCAGCCTGGAAGTTTGGTATTTAGGGAGTGTGTACTGCCACTCATCAACTGCTCTGTCTATAAACATGATGTGGGCAACCAAGGTGGGAACAAGTTGTTAGACAGGTATAAAGACACATGGAAGTTATCATTTACTATAGCAATTACAGCATCCAAAGGTTTTTTCAGACAGGCCAGCAGCAGAAATCCCACCATGATCATTCCTCAGCTGTAACAGTTTGCTGCTTGTGGTAGTGTGGAATTTGACATGTGAAAATGCGGCCAAGATGAATCAATTGATACCAAAAAAATAAACATCCACAAGTTGGGAATGATGAGACATAGTTTATGCACAGGCTGGATTCCTCTCTTGGGGTGGTACTGCCTGATAATGGTGTTTAGATACTCAGGGTTGGGATGGCAGCATAAACCAGCAGATACAGTCTGTACCACCTTCCGATTTGTTTCTGAAAAAGGCATTGATTTTGACTTACAGGTTGTGGTCACAGACATATCAAAGATAAACAAGAAGTGGTCCACTGTCTTCAGTAGGCAACTTAATCCAACATCTATGGTCATGATGACACCAAACAGTGTCTCTGCATCACACTGTTAAATGACATTCCTTGCTGAAAGATGAAGAAATTGCTTTGCATGGCATGTCTTAATGTTACTGTTCCTTTTCTCTACCTTCCCTGATTTAACATAACCTAACTTGGTTATTTTTTGGTATGATTCTGAAAAACTTGCCTTCTTTACCGACTGGGACAGTGGCTTTGTTATTAGTGACTTGAAATGAAATGGAAATAAGTTTTGGTAACTTGGGAAAATTCTCCTGTGGACATCAAAACATTTGTTTATATTTTTGAATTTATTTCTCTCAAAAGATAGCACAGCACATAGAGAGTGAGTAAATGCCTTGAACCAAACTGGTATAAATCCCAATGCATATAAATAACTCATAATAAAGAAATTGCATTACAATATGTCTGGCACTCCACAGCTCACTTCCTCTACTATGTTTTTCTGAATCCCAAAATAGGTCACCCTGAAGATTATCTCCTTCTCTATTGCTATGAAAGCTCTGGGTTATTATTTCTCTTGTCTCATTCTTTCATAAGAAACACAGCAATAAAACTCACTAATCTGTCCTCCCACAACACCCTGCTGATAAGCTGTGTAAATCATGAATGATTCCTTTCAATTACAGTAAATTTGTTTCAGGGAAAGAAGGAAAAAACAAATCAAAATGGGAACCTAGGGAACAACTAAATATAGCTTTTGCATATCTTCAGAGAAAATTTTTATTACTAGTACTAATAATAACCCCCAAATTGTATTCTGGAAGAAATCTACCTCTTCTCACACCATCCATTCTCAGACCTTGGATATAGGTTGTGTGTTTGTATTAACAGTTAGTTGGATAGATAGATAGATAAATAGATGGAGGGATGCTACTGGTTGCTGCCTGCCAGTGGGACTGTGCACTACTCATCACAACTCCTTGAGACACCACTCTGTCCATTTTCCTACCTGCCTTACTGGCCACTGGTTTGTTAATCAGGGGATTGTGGCAAAGGCTGTGCTTTGACCAGCTACCAAGGTTATTTGTCTTTTCACAGAGAACAATCAGATTGCTTCAGTGTAATATCTCTCTGCTGTTTTGTCACCTGTCCCAAGACAAGCCTCCATGCACTCAAGCCACTCCTTTACATATATTTACATATACCTATGGATATAAAGAGATAAATCAATACACATAAACACAGATGAGCTTGCATTTGAGGTGCCATGCCACTTGTCTTTAGCAAAAAAGGGCATCTTGGCATGGTTCATTTCTAGACCACAAGGAATCTAAGGTGTTCAAACCTAGCAAAAAATTTTCCTGTCCAAATTTTGTCAGCCAAATACTGTACTAGTTTGAAAACAAACCAGTGGGAGGTACCAAGTCAGAATAACAATTTCATAGGGAAATTAAGAAAAAAAAGAAAAAAAGGCAGAAAACACTGATTCAAATTGACAGAGTCAGGATACAGCCTGACACCCTGTTAGTCAGGGTAGTGGTAGCAGTCCAATAAGATGGTGGCTGCAGTCCTCTGAAGTGGTGAATGTGGTTCAATTGAAGCAGTGATCCTGTAGAAAGGGTCTGCTCCTCCTCAGAAGGTCCAGTGGTGGCTGTGTAGCTCCTGTCCTCTGGGAATCGAGTGGCAAGGATGTCTGTGGTGTTCAGAGTCTCAGATTATATCCAGGATGGAATGCTTGGTTTCTCCCTCTGGGTGGAGCATTTCACAATGGGGTAATGAGTCATGAGGCAAAGTGTTGATTAGGCTCATTAACAGAAGATAGTCCGGAGGGAGTTATCTCTGAGTCATGCGGCAGGACAATGATGGGCAATTAACAGAAAGATAGTCTGGGGGGAGGAGGCAAGGAAACACTGCCCCACCTGATTTCAACAGCTCCTGAGGATGGTAATAGAATACACTACAACCCAGGATAATACTCTTCTTAAAGGATGAAGAAATCCAAAAGGTGGTGGGATTCTGGAATTGGGCTTTAGTTTACTACATCAGGTAAATACTGAAGGCAGGTCATATCCTCTTTTCAACCTGCTTGCATTCATGCTGTAGGACTTAAGAACACCCCAAATCCTGACCACAACCACTTTGGGCTTATAAGAAGTTTCTAACTTTTTGAGCACTTTTGGACAGTAATTTGATGTGCATTTTTCTGTCTGCAGCTTTGGATTGAACATTTTCGATCTCCATCTGCTCATTTTTCACCTCAGAGCCACTCCACTGTGCTGTTGTTTTACAAGAATCTGAATGCTTTTTTGCTATGAGGTATTGATATGGAGAGTCAGGTCTGAGAAACAGATTAATGAGTTTTCTGCTCAAACATATTTATATGCAAAGTTTTGTTTTGTTTTGTTTATTTTGAACTGGGACTCCCTCTGCTCCATTACTAAATGATGCAAAGAAGACTGCCAGAAGCATAAGAAAAAGTATGCACTTTAACACTTTCTTTGCTTCCATAGTACCAAAACGGGAGAAAAAATCTGATGGTGTTGAAAAATAGAAAGCCTTAATTAACTATGACTACAGTTTCAAATGTATTTATATATTTATTTATTTATCTAATTTCTTTTCCTGTGGCCCACTTAGTGAGCAAAAAGGTGGATGTGTATGTATTTTTGTACATATAATAGCTTCACTTTGTGGCTTTACAGACTTTAAATAGATACAACTTTCTCATTAACTTCACTTTGGAGATGCACTGGGGGTAGCTTAGGTGTAACAGACTGAGAAAAGGTGGAAAACCATTTTTCCTTTATTGCTAAAGGGGCAGTTATTATTACCTGACTTTTTCCACATCTCTCTCAAAAATGCATATTTAGGGTTTTCCTAAATGTGCCAGCTGTAACAAAATACTCTTGAAATTTGAGAGATACTAAGCTAAACGTATTTTTTTTCTTTTTTAAATCTTCTGTTCAAATTAACAGTAAAAGGAATAAACAATGTTATTTCTTCAGCTTTGAAAATGACCATTAAATCTGTCAAGAGGATTATTACAACTACAAAGCTATTCCTTGGAAAATGAGTTTGTATAGTAAATGTTGCCTTTGTAAAATTGGAGGCATTTTATAACATCAAAGTGATAACATTACAATTGCCAAATTGAGATAATCTTTCTATTAAATTTGGATTATACATGTTGAATATATGCTCCACATTTTGAAAGTGTGTTTGTAAACCTGCTCCTACACTATTGCTTATCTCTGTGTGGATTATTTCTACAAAGACCTGATGGGCTGGAAAAAGAAAACAAAGTGTGGAAACAGATTTTACAGCTCAGCAAGCTAGCTTCCACATTTGTGGACAGATCTTAAAAATAACTTTTTCTTCATATTCGAATTGCCTCCCACAGCAGAACTGAGCCTATGCTATCATGTTATGAACAGGAATCAAAATCTGAAATTATGACTAGGCAGCTTATGAAAATGGACATTGAATCTGGTCTGAATTCAGAGTGAAAGGACGTTCAGGCCCGTATCTAGTTTAGTAAAAGGAGGTAGACCATTTTGCTCAAGCTCTTGGACTGAAACTTTGAAATTTTGTGGGTTTAGAACCTCACTGTAGCATTTGTTTCTTATATGCTTATATGGAAAGCATATAAGCAAATTACCCATGTTATGTGGTCACAAAAGTCTATACTTTGGTCCAAGAGCTGATAATGTCATGGTTGCTTAAATGCTGTTCCATTATGTCTAAATTCTGTACAGACTGGTATTTATATCATTTTATTCCTCTCACAGTGCTACAAACCAGTTATCTCTGTATTTTTTTGAATTGAAACCAACTTGTCTTTTTTAGATTATAATTAACATCCAAATTATTTTATAGTTAGAAAATGCTATAGTTAGCAAATGGTGAATCATGCCAAGGGTGTCAAAAACTGAGATTATAACAGTTTTAGATTCATTTACCTTTCTGAACAACGACAGCAGAGTAGACCTATTTTGCTTTTAAAGATGTGCCAATAAAATGATGTGTTTAAGTACGATTTTTCTAAAGCCTACAAGGTTGTTAGTCTTCTCGTTCCTCAATAAAAGCAAACACATGCCCTAACTACCCTTCCTTCAGGATACATGGTGACAGTGTGTCCAGAGCACAGTGGGAATGTACTGCAGATGATGAGCTAAACAAGGACCCAGTGTCCTGTGCTCTGCAAGGCTGAATGGTGGATATTTCAAGGCCATGGTGCCTGTGTGTTATCAGATTAGTGACACGTTTCAGGCTGAATCCTACCCAGGTCCCATTAGCTGTAGACAGAATTGCTTTGTGCACGCTGAGCTTTCTGAGGGGACTGCTACTGTGAAACTGTGTGCAGTGATATAGATAAAATTGGATATATGGCTGTGCTAATCCTTGCTCCCTGCTCTGTTGGGCCACACTAAGCCTGTCACAGTCAGGGTCTGCCAGAGCTCTTAATGGATCTCATGAACGCAGCCTTTGCAGAGGGGGACGCTGCTTCCCTCAGCTATGGGATAACTGTGTTTCATGGTAATTCTGAGCACATGAGCACATGTTTAATATCACAAATGTCTCTGTTTCTGCGTCTCTGTAGTAAAATACAGGTCTCAAGGTACCATTTACGCTCTCTTAAGCACCAGAACAGGAAGGAGCATGTTCATAGCATTACTGATTTGGGGATATAAAAATTAATGGAAAGCAGTTCAAATACATTCAAGTTTTTGTGCAATGCTCATTTCTTGAGATATTATGTTATGATGCTGGTTAAGGGTGTCTGTGTGTTTGTATTTTTTGTGCACTTGCTCCACCAAATTAAGAGTTAATTTGTAACAAACTTTTAAGGAGACATGAAGCATTATCATTGAAATGTATTAATTCCACACAAGTTTGGCATGGAAGTAGGGAACTTTGGCAAGTAGTAAATGGTGTTCTGGTTCTAGTCCACACATTAATAGCAACCAGGAAACCAGAGAACAGAAAAGGATCAGATTCTACTCTGGGATGTATTATGGCTTGTCTTCTCAATGGGAATTAAGTATGTGCATCTAAGGGAGGAACTTGGCCTTACAGCACGGTTTTACAGACCTGGCTGTATGACCAACCTCCTGAGACAAATACATAAACTATATTGTGTCTGCTGTGAGACTACACTTCTTGGGAAAAAAACAAACCAAAAAATGCTTCTTACCCCTTTTCTCATTTGTGAAGTCATCTGTTCTCCAACTTAGTAAAAAGGGATTTGAGACACCTCTTTGTCTTTTCTGTTTCTATTGCTTTTTTGTCTTCATAGTGGTTAGACTCTGCTGTATTAATCTGAAATATAAAACTGTATTTCTTTTAGCTCCTGAAGGTTCCTGAATATTTGCCTTCTATATATTGCCAGGACTTGTTTTGGTATCCCAGAAATGTTAGCAGGACTTGCAGACTGTTAAAAGGAACCTAGCAGACCATTCTTCCTTCCTTAGAAGTATTGGGTTTAGATCTATCATGCACACCAGTTGCCCCAATTGAAAGAATTTGTAGGCAGGGAGCTCATTACCATTGCAAAGCCATTGTATGAGGAGACCATTCTTTAATATTTAGGACTTTTTCTGAAAAGAGGCAAGTGAAAGTTGCTACCTGATACCTGGTTTGATCTGGTGGTGGCTCCACATGCTTTGGGATGTGGGTTTGACTCTGTTAGATTTGTGCTGACTAACAGCATTTTGCTGTGGCTAGAAAAGAAGCTGGAGTAAGTGAATCACAATCAAGGTGATTGCTACAGGGTGCCTTATGCTAAAATCATAGCTCTAAATTCATCAAGCCTTTTCTTGAAAATAATTAAAAGTGAATATTTGCAGCACTGAAGTACTTTCTCGATCTCAAATCCTGCAATATTTTGTCAGAATATGTCTTGGACCGTGGTGCTTTGGACAAAGAGAAAAAGTAAGTGTAAGAAGCCTGTGAGGTACTATAAAAAATCTACTACCAAAGAAAGAGAGCTGAAGCTTGTTAGTCACCATGGGTAATGTAGGTCTTATCCTTGGTTTTGGGGGTAAAAGCCAGTTGAAATTCAGTTGTTGAGAAGTTCCACTTATGTAAAACGCTGGAGCAGTACAGGAATTACTTTCTTCTGTTGGAATGTAAATTAAAGAACACACACTGAGCTTTTCAGTCATATTTTGGCTTTGAGGCTAAATTAAGCAAATTAGTTATGTGGAGTCAAGCACTTAAGTCATACACTTAAAGACAAGATTATTAAATCAGCAATGGGATAGCTGAAGGAAATCACTGCATAGATCCATAGTACAATAAAGGTTGAAAGCAGAGATGCACAGTCTGAAGAACTTTGAATTTGCTCCTGCTGCAACAAGAAGGAGCCTTCAGAAAGGGGCCTCCTGAGGACCTATTTCCCAAGTATTTAGAAGTTTCTGACTGAGGAAGCAGCTGAATGATAATCACTCAGTTAATCATCTGGCATTAGTTATTGAGTTCCCACCCATGTTCTGTTAAGTAACCCCATACTTCTGCGTGATGGGTGGTGGTTTGATTTTTATGAAGTTACATGGAAACAAAATTGCGGGAAAAGGTGAGATTCAATTTACCTAGCTCTATCTGACCCATTTTATGGTTGGGACATGTGGTTCTCTGAAGGTGACTATGTCCCTGCTGGAAAGCTAACAAAGGATGATTTCCTTGCGCACAGGCTTTCAGACACCCCAGCTTGGGCAGACAACTCTCAGCTGCTGCTCTCCTTGACTGTACTACAGAAAATGTTCAAATCACATCCTTACACATACCAGTTACCTCTAACTTTCTGGTAGAATCAAATTATCATAATCCAGATCATTAGTAAATGAAATAGTCTCATCTGGCCCTTTGGGCAATGTCTGTCCAAAATCCACAGAAGAAAGCAGGTTTCTAACATATTCCAGATGTAACTTCTCTGGTAAAATACAGCAAACTTATGCTGATGAAGAACTACTATCTCCCACAGAACAGCAGTTTTCCAGGCACCAGACACTTGCACCTAATTTGTGATAGAGTTATTAACGATTTTCAGTAGCTGCTCAAAATGCAGCTTTTAACTTATCTGATCTTAAAACAAGTGGTAAATGAAGTGACTATACACAAAATAGTCCTTAAGGATGAAGTCAGAAGTGGTATTATCTTATTTCTCTGGAAGAAATGTCTTCACTAGTGCCACTATTTTCAGTCATGCATAAATGGCTGTAGGTGTGTTTTCATTTGATTATAGTAAAATACTCAAAAATTCTATATTTTTAATGTACCTGATATTTCACTTAGTTTTCACAGTTTTTCCAGTGTAGTGTGTTGCAGCACAGGGCTGGATGGTAAAGTGCCATGACCTTCCCAAAAGTGTCTCCAGGAGGAAGCTGCTCGGCGAGGCCACCACACTTGCACACACGTCCACACACACGCACGCGCGTGTGCGGATAGCTCCAGGAATGGATTGACAGTAAAGAGCCAGGAAGAGTCTTCGTATGGGGTTCCACAGGAGAGATTTAATGCAGCCACTCGCGTGAAGGGGTCCAGGGACAAAGACGAAGAACAGGGGAGGGTCCACGTTTATATACGGGAGCAGAGGGAGCGTCAGAGACAATGATCTGAGGGCGCAGGGGCAGTACACAGGCGGGACTAGGGTAAGGAAGCCAGTAGGGAAACTCTGAGGGCGTAGCAATGGGGCAAGGGCCAGTGGGGGAATAGGGAGTGGAGAACCTTCTGGAGTGGGGACATACTAGGTAAAAAGGGGCAGGGAGGCCAACGGGCCAACCGGGGAAACAGAACTGGGGTACGTTAACATAATGGAACAAAGCAGCCTGGGGGAAGCCTTTTTGGTCACCCTAACCTGGGAGGATCTCTGGACTTAGGGACAGTCCCACCAATGGACTCCCTTTGTCCTTTGGTCTGTAGGCCCACCGGCCTCCACAGTAGTGGACCTAAAAGAAACACCTTAGGATAGGGGGACACATGTGAGATAAATTTGCTTGAACATTGATTAGGGAAACACTAAATAGCTGCAGCAGCCTTTGCAGTGAAAGGGGATGGAAAACTGAGAGAGGACTGCTGGATTTCAGCTGGGCTGTGGAAGTGTAAAAGCAGTTATTTGAACTGGTAACATAACTAAAGAAATTAAAGTCTTGCCAGTGCAATGCTCTTTGGTGGCTGCAAGAAGAAGTCTTGGCTTTAACATTTCCTCACTTCTCACTGATTAGCTAAGGAATGTTAATATTTATACTAAAGCTTTCATGTGTAATTCATATGCTGCTGAAAAGTACTTTGACTCTGTAACTTTATGAGCAAAAATATATGATCATGCAACATGATATCTGAGGATATTTGTGAAGTATTTTCCAGATAAGAAGCCCTCCTGTCTGTATAGAGCCCAATTTCTTTACTGCCAGCTGCTCTACAGGCAAAGTATCATGACATTTTAACAACAAATAGACTTTTTAGGAACCAAGAAGTACCCAGAACCTCAGAATGACCTGCAATTGTATGCCTTCGGCTCATTATTCCAGTAGTAATATTTTGTTAAAGATTGGATGTGAACAGAGCCTCTCTTAACATAAATGCAGGAAAATTTAAGCTCATTTATAAGATATCTGAAATAATATGATTCCCAAGAGCAAACACAGACTGTGAGTGGGTCCAGGTTAGCTTGTAAGTAAAAGCTCATGAAAGGGGAGCCGGAGAATCAAAAAAGTAAAACAAGGAGCACAAAAAGCCCAAAACGCTCTGCAAAAGCATTTTGTTCAGCAGGATAAAGAATAGAAAGAATATTTGAACTGAGTACTATCAGGAAAAGGTGCTTGAAACAATCAACAAACCTTGATTTTTCCTGAGCTTGGGAAACCAGAACTTTTGAAAGTATTTGCAAATACTTTTACAGAATTACATGGCAGCAACACCTGTACATGTACATTCTACCTAAAAGACATTGAATACTTTTTTTTTGGCTGGTTGTCCTTGCCTAGAAGCAGCTTGGGCTTGTGGGAAATTGTCAGCTGAATTTACCAGAGAAAAATAATTTGAACTACATTTAAAAGATAGACTTTTAATCAGTGTGCAGAATTATGTCCAAAGAAACATGTTATCACATTTCACATCAAATGCTTTGAGAAGATGTCAGTAGCGCTGAGCATTTTTAACAAAGAAAATATAATTCTTTACATCGTAGAAAAAATAGTCTGGCTATCATCATAAAATGTGACTCTACAGCACAGAGAATATATTTCCCACAGAGTACTTGGCAGCGTGCTTCAGCTGTGAACCATATCAATCTCTGAAATGTCTTTGATCCAGCTTAGCATTTTCAGCAAAAGAAATGTTGATAAAATATTTTTGCCCAGCTTATAAAACAACTAGTAATATTTTAGAATTAGTGGTCTGAAAAATAAGTCTTAGCTTTGAGACTTGCTCACTGGTGTAAAATATGTAAACATTTGTACATCTCTTCTGAAGTTAAATACTTTCACTCTTCCCTTTCCCATTTGCCTTTCTCACTAGCTTGCTGAGCTAGTGTGTGCATGGGTATTATCAAGAATTATGCATTTTGGGGCCTGTTTCCAATCTGAGTGCAGCAGTCTGATTTCAGATAGGTCACTCAAATGACCTGATAATACCAAATAGCTTTTCTGTTTTACAGCTATAGGCACCCGACCAACTATTGGAGATAACTGCACTTTACAACATGTATCCTCTTACTGTGTAACTGTATAAGAAAACAGACAGATGTGAAATAACTGGGATGAGTGAGATTTTATTATGAATCTTTCTCATTGTGGTGGTGCCCCTCAAGATGGGGACTGAATCCTGTGCAAACACCCCAAACTGAATTCTTTGCATTTCTTGTGTATTGGACCAGCTGATTGTCATCAGACCTGGAAGAGATGAATTTTATACTTTTTGAAAGATTGTTCCTAACCCAATGATCCTTAAAGCCAGAGGAATGACTCCTTTGTAGATTTTGTTGATTTTGATTCATGTTTATAATGAAACTGTAGCTTTGCTGTTCATGCTCTCAGTAGAGAACTGCACATGTGAAGAATGTGAATGTCTTCTCCGGTGAATGTCTTCTCCCAGTCATCTCCATGCTGCTCTTCTTTGACTTTCAGCACTGCAGAAAGCAGCTTACGGGTCATGGGGCTGGAACACATAGATGTGGCAATTTAGGGACTACCAAATACTGATCTCTGTGACACACAAACCACCTCTTGCTTAGCTGTTCTTGTCAGATACCTTGGCAGTTTGCTCATTCAGAGTCATGCTCAGAGGCATGGATAACAATAACCCCATGAGATGCTATGAGATTATCACTGGCATCCAGAGAATTGCTGGCATAAAGTGGAGAAGCTAAATCTAAAAATAGTCCAGGAATTGTGCATGTGACTAGAAAGATCATTGATAGTTTAACTAGAAAAAATGTAATGTAATTTAATTTCCCCACAGCAATTTGTGAATGTCTCATCTTTCCTTTATACTGCTGCCTAACCATGTCTGGTTTCTGGAGAGGGGTGAGAATGGACTGGGAAGTATTTCACATGTGGGAATATATGGTAGATATTTCAACTCTGTGTTCATGTATGTATGTTCATGTATCTCTTGCAGGTGTAAGGTTAGTAATTGTCAGTTACTCACAGACACATTCTTATCTTTTATCACTGTTCACATCATCTTGAAATTTAAAGCCTGGAAGGAACGCATTTTGGAACAGCAAATACCTTCCGGCTGCAGGTGCAGAGGAGTGTGTCCAGAAATGCTCAAGGCTAAGTGCTTTTGAAACTGAAGTTTCGTTGCCTTGGAAAAAAAAGAACTGACCATCGTTTAAGGAAGGTGACTAGAAGTTGCCTTTGGTTCTTACTCTGCTGAAAGATGTGCTGTAAGTCTGGATATGTCACTGGGAACCTGTGTCCTGTGTACAATATGAGAAAGAGAAGGAAAGTCACACAGTAGGTTTGTACGGCTTCACTCAGTACTAGACCTGAATAATTTAAAGTTTTCACGATTTAAAAAAATGTTATGATTGGCACTGCTCAAGGCTGTTTCCTCAGCTGGTCTGTAGTTCCAGAGTCCGCCAAAAATGCTGTAGGTGTGTTGAAGAATCAGACTGAGAGGAATTACACATTCACAACGCTCAGATGATGTTAGAGGAGCTACACAGGTTTCTTTTTGCTAAGTAGTCAGCCAGTTTCCTTGCAATTAGCTTGCATATCATCTTACCCTAGAAGCAATTCTGTGGAATAAACAAATTAAGAGTCATTGAGTATTTATTCCTTTTTTTTCATCCTTTAAAGAGGCGAGTAGTGATCCTTATTTTTATTTTTTTAATCTTGTTTTCCTGAAACAGAAACTATTTTCACAGTGATTTTACCTGAGGGTGTTCTTTTTTTATTCTTCTCTTAGAGTCATTACATTGCTATATAGAGATAACAAGTTACTGAAATGTTCTGAGATTTATAATGGCCGTTTTCATTAAGTTCTCTCCTTGAGTATTGTTCTGAATTTTACTTCGCAGACATGGTGACTTTGTAGATATCAAGGGATCCTCTTTTACATAATTTCTGTATTCTATTGCTCTAAGGCCAAAGAAATTTAAACAGACAGAGAGAGAACTGGAATTGTAGCACCTATAGTTGAAACCACAGGACTATTTAAAAATTATATATGATAAAACTAGAATTATATCTGTTGAAACCACAAATATTCAGTGGTACTTGTAAATATTGCCTATAATTATTTATAGGGTGGGGTATGAAGCTTGGATAAGATTAACCCCAGTTTTTACTACTGTCTCATTGCCAGAGTTTTTACCATCTCAGTTGTAGTCTGGATATAGAAAGAGGAGCATTGGGTTTTGGCACATTTAAGGGTGTGAAGACATCTGCATGGGAAAAAGTCAGTGGGAGTCAAGGCATCAGGCAGCTACCTGAAGTGGATCTTAGACTAATTGATTAAATCTTAATTATTTCAGAAAGTTATTTGGAGTTTTTTGTTTCTGCAGTTGTCCTATGTGTCCAAACCAGTCAGTGGCCTGAGGGAGCACAAACATACAGTGAGGGGAAAACATGGGAATGGCTGAAAATGGTTGTCTAAGGTTAACCAGTGAGCATTCATGAAAATTGCAGTTAAGAGAACAGTTTGTTGCTTACAGTTCTAATTGAAAAAATGTTTTATAAGAGTGGAAAAAAAAGTTTCCATGCTTCTTTGTAGACTATGGCTGAAACCCACAGTATGTCCATCATAGTTCTGAAATACCTTGCGTTTGGAATTTCTACCCCCAAAGCTACTTTCCTTAGAGAATTTACATGCTTACATTTACAATGTATGTTTGGAAAGGGTTTGTATTTTACCAGATCTAATTAGTATAGAACAGTAGATTTTATTTATAAATATCATTCCTTTAGAAAGCTTTTTGTCTCAGGAGAACAGCATATTGTACCTTTAACAACCTTCTCCCCGTCTGATATATTTTTGTGGAAAAAAAAAGAACATGGTTTAAGTTTTCTGGATTACATATGGTAAATTCCTGAAGATGATGGACCATTTTTTGCTGTAGGAGATGGCACTGGAAACACTGCTAATCAAAAGTAGAATATCAAAGAAATTAACACCAACCTAAATTCACCTTTGAAAAGAGCATCAGTCAGTCAGCAATATTAAATAAATGAAGGCTTGCAAGTGGCCTGCTCTGTCAGGCATCATCTGGAATATTGCACATTCATCAGATACTTTTTCATGACCTTGGAAGAAAAAGTAATAAATGGAAATGAGGAGTTGGCATGCCTATATCCAGTAATGATTTCATGTACTTACATGCAATGCTGATATGCTGACGGCTTGAATCCCATAGCAGCACAGCAGGTCAGAGCAAACCCTGCAACCTATTTTCTGAGCCTTATAGCTCATTTTCCAGACTGCTGGTAGCTCTTACTACATGGAAAGGAAATTGCTGATAGTCTATTTTTGGTATGATTAATCTTTGGTACTTAATTCAGATTCCTTTTTGCAGCCCATAATTTGTCTGCTCTCAGTATGTCCTCAGGAACTCTTAAATTAAGGAGCCCACCGTTTATGTGAGCCTGTCTGCTATATTGTCAGATGTTACCTTTTTGCCCATTAATGTCTTTTGAACCTCTTGATTTCTAGCCAAATATCTGACAGTAAAATTAGTATGATGTTTCTATCCCATTTGGAAATAAGTTAATTAGACTCCCTTAGGGCCCTGAAAAAAAGCCTCTTATCTTTTGCCAGTTTAATTTCTGCTGTATCCATTTGTGTTAGTGCTATGTGAATGATTACTCCTATTCTACTGCTTTAGTTTTGGTTGCTCTTCACAGACTTCAGAATTTATCTTAAGACCAGTAAATTGTGAGGAATTAGAAAACAAGATCTAAAAAACTTATTTTTCTTCATATTTCCCTCTTTCTTAAACTCATGACTTGCCATGTAGGGGGCCTATTTGGGGCAATTATGACCTATTGCAGTGTTAGTTATATGAAATTTAAATTAATATGAAACTGAGCATGAAGTCTCCTCCCATTTATTCCCTAGTCATTCATTCAATCTCTTTTAACAGGACAATATATTGCAAAGAAAATCTGCAAGAGAAAAGGGAAGCATGTGAAAGAACTGGGTTATGAAAAAAAGGAAAATTAAAATATGTGCATAGGACATATAAGCATACTTATATTATTTTTATATTTGTTTTTCTATATATACACATAGATATTTATATTTATTTTATATTTATAAACATATCTTTTGTGCATACATGATGTTATCATGTTATCTCTAAAACACTGAAGTGCTAAAACGATATAAACTTTCTTTATGTTCAAAATCATACATTAAAGTTTAGTTTTGAACTCCACTATTCAAATAGGGAACAGGGGGTCTGCTCACACTGATATTAGTGATAGTTTATTCATTTATCATTAGGAGGTAGTTGGGGACCCCACTGACAGTAATACTGAGACACATTAGATTTCCTAGGCTCCAGCTGCTTACAACATTCTGACATATTCTTGTCAATAACATGAAACTCTAACATTCATGAACGCATTTTGAATGGAGAGCAGTGCTGTGGAACTGGTGACAGGAACAAACAGGATGAAGTTTCATGTGAAGAAAGGTTCTCCTCTGTCGCTGTGTGGTCACAGTTCACAGAGTCCCTGGGTGCTGCTGTTCTGTAGCTCAGGACTGCATCTTGTCAAGGCATAAACCACAACAACTATTACAGTGAGCTAAGCTTATGTCAGAGGCAATTCTGAGAGGGAAATTTTGCAAGAATCAAAAAGAATGGGAAGCAGGAGAGAAAGAAGCTCCTAAGTGTTAGCACTTGTCGTCATCTACAAGGATGTGCAATTCAGCTTTCAGAAGAGTCATTATTCTTTCTTATATTTATACAGCTCCTTCCAGTTTAAATGAAATGGTGATTTGCTGAAAATTGATACTGATAAAAGCGTAATAATGATTTAAAAGGTTCATGAAAGGCAAGTGTAGCAGGTTCAGTTGGTAACTGGGCAGAAACACCAATTTAGTGTAGTGGTTTGGTCCAAAATACTCATTACTGTTTACCTTCTGTGAGATAAGAATTAGGAGAAAGGAAAAGCAGGCACAAAACTTGAGAGAATATATAGAAGTTTATTAATAGACCTAAAAGAGGGGAAAAACAGTAAAATCATACCACACCTTCAGAACACTTCTCCTCCCCCCACCTTTCTCCCTTCTCCCAGTGACAATGTAAAAAGACAACCCTTGAGATGTTCAGTCTGTTTACCACTTCCATAATAACCTTGTTCAGTCCATTTAGGAAGAGGAGTCTCTCTTGCTCATGCTATGGAGACATTATCACAACAAGACAGCCGCCCGGGTTGGTTCTCTGCTCGCATCATGTGAGAGTCCCTTCCGCTTTTCCCACAACTGCTTTCGAGGGTCCAATCTTGAGCTACTGGGGTACAATTTTAAGGTTGAGCCGTTCAGAAACAAAAGTTCTCTTCACCCATCTCTGGGAGCATTTCATCTCTAAGAATAGAGGCCCTCCCCTTCCCTGGGAGGAAAAGGGTCCTCATCATCTTCATCTCTAGGACCATCTCTGGGAGTATTTCTAGGAACAGAGGTCTTCTCCTTCCAATTGGAGCAAGAGTCCTCATCACTTCCATCTCTCCCTGTTCAAACTTCTCATCAAATTACAGCTGCTTCAGCATTTGCTTGTTTCAGCATAGGTACTTTTGCTCACAAGTAGATGTCAAACGCTCCACCCCCCATGCCTTCATGAAATTACAATGGGTACTCTGATATATCGTTGTCCATCACCACCATAGCTTTACAACAGAATTTCAGCTTTAAGCATCTCCTCTTTCTCCTCCCTCAGGTTTTCAGCTCTTCACAGCACTAAAAGGGTTAATCTCACCTGGGCCTTACAGCTGGAATGTTGCTTATCGCTGTTGGTCACATGATCTTTGCCGGGCAGTGGGCAGCTTCATCTGAATCTTCATCTTCAGCTTCACTGGAGAGGGGGAGGAGCCCATCTGCATATAGCAGGGCTGGGGGGGGTCGTGGGTGGAACAAGGCCCATCGGCTCCAGGATGGCTGTGGCCTGGCCCGACCCAACCGAACAGGTCCTGGCAGGGCCCAGCCCAGTTACCAGTCCTCTGGCTGGAAGCAACGGAGAGAGCTTCCCAGGCTTTGTCCATTCTTAAATGTGGACCACAGAGGCGGTCAGAATTCTAAGTGGCTTAAAGAATTGTCCATATTCAAACTGGCCAGCTGATAGGTTTTGTCAGGTCACAGAGGAAGCTGTAAGCACCTCTTTGCAGGAAAATCAATTCCAGGACTATGCTTGCTAACCCATGACAGCAAGTTAATGAAGTTGGGCTGTTTAGTCTCTTCATTCTGGTCACTCTGTACTCAATAGTAAAATGCTTATCTGTAGCTCTGCCTTGTCTAGGAAATGAGTGCATTATTGCATTCAAAGACGTGGTATTTTGGGAATCAGACACACACCTCATGCTAGCTGCAGTTATTTATCATGCATATTAGAATTATGAATAAAGGAACATACAGTTAACTCCAGTATAACCAGTTACTCCAGTAACTTCCCTTTTTATATAAAAAATGAAAGCCATAATCTACAGATATGCATATTGTACCCTTTCAGTATGGTAGTGGATGCATTTCCCTTGTCAGGAGTAGTAATGGACTACAGATACCTATGAAAGTGAAAGAAATAGCACAAGTGGAAATGTGTTTAGAGGATTCATTTAGTGGTAGTGATTTGTTTGTCAGTCTTTAGATGGGTTCATCCATAGTAATGCAAATATTAGGAGTCCTCAGAAGTGATGTTTAAAAACACCCTGTGTCTAAATAAGAACATAGAGTTGAAACAAATTCATCTGAGGGGAAAATGAACTAACTTCTGAAACTAACTGAAAATACAGTGACTAAAGAAGAAAACAGTAAGGAACAGAAGCATAGAATAAACTTGCTATGTTTGATTTCACTGTAAAAAATTTGCAGTCCTCATACTAGTGGGCTGAAGCAATTCCCAGCTTTCATTCTGCTTTGCTATTAAAAGACTTCCTTTATATCTCAGCTCTCTGTGGCCCCATTTTCTATGATGAAACAAAGCCATTCACCAACTGATATCTCTGCCAAAATGTGACTTTCTTCCAGCAAGGAACTCTGTATGTGGTTTTTCAAAAGTGAGAACTCTCAGGAGTTCTCGAAGTACATTCAATTGCCCACAATTGCTTTGAAAAGGCACAGTAAGTCGATAAATAAATTTCCAGATGGTAGTTAAAATATAAGATCAGAGAACACAACATCTCCCCCACCTAAGAGTAGTGTAAACTGGACTGGGAAGGACCCAGGAGGGCCTTATCAAGTTCTGAATATTCCTGAAATGCAGTGCTAGCAGCTGCACGGTTGTGTAAGTACAACAGAGCAGCGTCTGTATCTCAACACCTTAAGATAAAGACCAGCCAATCTCATGGGAGAGCAGCTTTGCTCTGTTTTTTTCTGGGCTTCCATGGCAACATAACCTCAGCTACAGCTTTTCTCTCATGCTTACATAAAGCAAAATGCATTCATGCTTGTTGGCTCACTAAGAGCCTGCTCTGTGCATACTTTCAGCATCCCACTGCATGAGCTCCCTGGCAGCCACATCCCACTTTCTCCGTGTAGAGAGTCGTGCTCTGAGTGTAGACACTGTCTGTCCTGTGTCTCTGATCTTCCTCATTGTCTGCTCTTCCCTATTCTCTTTTTGCTAAGAGCAGACAGTTTTGTGAGAAGCTCACTTTTCTTCTTCCACTCTTGAATCCGCCATATCCTCCCTGCCAGGGGTCCTGTGCTGTCTGTGCCCCCCAGGATTCCTGTTCAGAGGCAGGAGTGGCACACACGAATTGCCCTTTGCCTCTGCCCTCCATGTGTGTTAATCCCTCTACTGAGGGGCTGAGCAGGGCAATTGTGTTATGACAAACTTTTAGTGGAAGTAGTCATTTGCTTTGTAGGTTAACTGTAGGAAGTGAAAAACACCTTTCATATTTCTCCCAGATAGTTACACTCCTGGCTAGAAGACTACTATTGTCTGAGATTCTAGAATTCATCAATGCCTCATGAAAAATTATCCCAAGAATACAGGTGGAGAGAAAAAACCACCTAAATCCTCTTCAGTTCAGCCTAAATTTTTTCAAGACAAGCCTGGGGCTGCACTCCTTCCAGA
The DNA here is from genome assembly GCF_000738735.6 of Corvus cornix cornix. NCBI lineage: Eukaryota > Metazoa > Chordata > Aves > Passeriformes > Corvidae > Corvus > Corvus cornix. The sequence goes on along the minus strand of NC_046332.1, from coordinate 99,990,044 downwards.
ATTGTGGGAAGAGAAGAATTCCTCTTTAGTGAAGATTTTGGGGGATATCATGCAAGTGCATGATGACCTCTCATGTGACTTGGCTGGTGCCCTCAGTCCTCATCTTGTGAGGTGGCCACAAGATGGAGTTCCTGATTAGTGCAAATCATCAGGACATTTGATACTTTCATGTTCTTTCCATGGCCTCTCTTAAAGATGTAAATTTCACTCAAATTAAAAATGAAAAAAAGACCAAAAATCAGGAAAATTAGGAATCTTGTAGGAGTGGTTGAGTGGCCTGTGCTTCCTTTCTGCTCCTGATTTCACCAAAAGCTCCATCAGTCAGTTCAAGTACCCATTTTGGATTCATTACTAGTGTAGCAAAATCCTTTCTTCTCACTTTATGTGCTTTCACACTACAGACTACCTGAATACCCTTTGGAACATTATATTGGTCATACTCTTACGGAGAACATCCTTAACTTAAAATCTTTCTCATAATGTAATATTCTACAGTTCAATTTTTGATGCACTGTATAACATATTTATACAATTAAGTTTCCTATTAAACATGAAAAGCCAAAAAGCATTCCTCCCAATACACTACTATGTGACTTCATGTCTGTCTTTTCTTTGTTTGTGTAAGAAGCTGCCTTTTGGGATGTCAGTAGCATCTTTGAGTGTCAAGAGGGGTCTGGGACTCTTCTGGTTGAATTCTCTCTTTGGTAAGCACCATCAACATTCCTTGTGTTTCCTTGTAAAGGTCCAGCATTGCAAGTTCTGAAGGTGCTGCTGAGAATTTGTTGTTTTAAATACTGCAAAATAATAGTGTAGGGATACAGTAGGAATGGGATCTGGACTACCAGTAGGTTTAACCTATTTTGAAGCAGGCTGTTATGGATTTTCTACAAATCTCAGGTGGTTCCAGATAGGAAAATGTTCAAATACTACTCTACATAGATTGTTCTGCTCTGCTTTTGATGGCATCTGCTATGGCCATCTGATAAAGTTTTTACATTTTAAATATGCTAATGTTCATATCATGTTCCATGAGTTCTTATATTATTTCTGGGCTTTGGCCTCAAGGATGAGAATTTTGGGATAGACTAGGTGTTTTAATGTGAGGATTAAGCTTTCAGGGCTCTAAAGATGACAATTATAAAGAGTAATTCATAGTTAGAGTGATTTTTCTCCTAGACTCCACGGGCAACATGATTTAAGCACACTAAAGCAACGTGTTTAATAATTGGAGTCACCAGATTAAAGCAGAGGTTTTTTTTACCGCAAGCAAAAACATTCATGACATATTAATCAGCTACAGAATCAGTTTTTTAATCTAATGACTGAAAATTGCAGTTTGCACTTTCTGACACTGAAAATTTTTGCCTATGGTTTGAACATGACATCAGCTTATCTGAAATACAGCTTCAGTGTGTGGATTGAAATTGTGGAAAAAATGGAATTATCAGATTTGTATTTGCTTTTATTATCTTGGCCTCAAATATAGAGAATTTTCCCTTATATATTCAAGGTTATTTCACTTCATATATCACATCTTTGTTTCCAAAGATAATATTAGTATTTTTCACGGCTTTTTAGGGCTCTTTTTCAGGCACTTCACAAAAGTCAAAGATATGATCTTTGCACTGAAGAGTCTGAGGGAATGTGAGGGTTTGTGTTAATAGATAAGCTGCACTTTAATTTAAATCATCCTTGACAACATCAAACATCCAGGTGCAACATGATCTGATATGGCAAATTGAAATTGATGTATGAATGGAGTTATCATATATTCAGGTTTTCCTAGTATGCTTTTTTTTCCTTACCCAGAAACTTTTTGAAGCTTTTTTTGAAGTCACAGCATGTGTGCTGTGAGTCCATTTATCCATTGACAGAGAGCTGCCTGGTCAAAGGGATTTTGCACAGATTGCAAAGTCAGCAGTTGTAAAACTGTGCCTTTTTTATTGTAATGGTGCAACTATACCGGTAGACAAAGCTACAAGGAGCAGATGTAAGCTGAGAGCAAGTTAAGGTGTGAATGGATAAGAGAGAAGTTATCTGTAAAACAGTGGCTCCTGTCTGTGTTCTTGACCCCACACAGCAAACACAGAGCTGTTTGTCTTTGCTGACCATATTTATGCAGAGCCTCTTATGGTATTTCACAGGTTACTCTTAAGCAGTTGCTGACATGTCCAGGTGCCCTGTAAGAACCTCTCCTCAACCACAGAGTGCTGCTTTGCAGACTTTCGCCAGCTTCCCCAATGGAAGTTCAGACCTGAGGATAAGCTGCAGCTCACTCAGAAGAGGTTCACTCTTCTCAGATGCATTTACAGACCTATTTCCTGATTTCACAGACCATACATTGAAAACTCCTGCTATAACTTAACAAAGGGACACTAACTTGCCTAAGCTGTACTGAACCTTTCTGAATATATCCAGATCTATTCCCCTTTCCCCACAAACACAGGAGATGTCATAGGACATAACAGCAGGTGCATTTCTGTGCCTGGTGCCAATGCTGCTTAGTGCTGAGCATCAGGGCAATTTTCTCTGCCCTGCATTAGTTGTAACTTTCTCTTTTGCCCCTTTCCATTCTTTTCCAGTTTCTTGGAAAGGAAGGTGGCTTTGATTTGCTCATCAGAGATCATTTGCATTTTAGAGAGTTTCAGTGAATTAGATCAGGGAATCTTCTTGCATTTGTTTATGGCACTGAACTCTGAAAGTCTGGGCAGCAGCCAGCCACTTGCCACATGAAAAATAAGTTTTAAAAAGGCAGTAGTATGAAAACTTTTCCCTTGCAAATTAGTTGTAGCTTTCTGTTTTGCTCTTTTCCATTCTTTTCCAGTTCCTTGATAACTTGTCAATTAGACACACTCTTTTCCTGATCTTGCTCAAGCCAAGCTTGTTTGAGAAGTCAGTGCACAGTAAATGAAACTTGAACTTGATAACTGACCAGACATCTGATGCTATTTCTTGGCTTGAACACCTACAGGGAGAGCACCGTATCAAACGACTTACCTTAGAACATACAGAGAGCTGCTTCAAGACTCCAATGGAAAACTGGCTGTAAATCCACACACTTCTTTATCTGTACTTTAACTTTATTGTGTGGATAAGCCAAAAAATAATGCTTCTCTGAGAATTTGTGAGCTTAACAAAAATTAAACATCCAGGTCTTGACTGGGAAACTCAACCTTTCTGTTATTTTCAACATGATCTCTAACTGTAGGATGCTACAGGTAAAAAGCAGTTCACTGGTGGAATTAGCTGCATGCATATTGTGGGAGCATTTCTCAAAGGTGCAGACCTTCTAAAAATCTGAATGCAGCACCAGCAGCAATCAGTGTCCAACAGCTCTCAGAGAGACACCTTTGGCTATTCTTTGGGCTTTTATGCTTGAGCTATCAGTTGGAAGTTCCCTTTGAAGAAATTTAGAGACTGGATATAGTCTCCAAATTGAATAAAAGTAGTTAACTTGCTTTAATCTTCATAGAAGGGTGAGGGAAATTCCAAGTGACTGGAAAGACACAGTAAGTGTGTCTAGTAAGTGGAATTGAAATCTGTTAGAGCTTTAACTAATTTTATGTGCCTTCATGTATGCACTGTCATGGCCCTGGCAGACAGGGACCAGCAGGGATTCAAGCAAGTCTGAAATATGTTCCTGCAAGTCGATGGGTTTGAAGTGGATCTTAGAGCATTTCTCACTGTATAATATGCTGTAGTGCTATAGTGCAGTTAATAGAGCTGGCCTGTCCCCACACAACTGTATGTTGTCATTTCTTGTTCTGATGTCTTCTGTTCTTTCACAAAGGGAATTTGAATTCAAGTGAGTCTGAAGATGGAAAGCACTTGAAAAACTTAGTGTGGTTTCAAAACATAGAGCTGCAACTTGAAATATTTTAAAGGTACTTTGTGCGTTTGTTATTTGTTTGTGGTTTTGCTGATGTGACTCATATTTGCCTGACCTCCTGCTTATGCACAGAGACCTCAGATTGTGACATACCTGAAGAAAATTCAGCTCCTGTCTTATTAAACACATCCAAATCAGATTCAGGGACTACAAGGTTATCACCATGGTTGTGTGACAAGATTTTCACTTAAAAAAAAAATAGTCTTCCTTTATTTTACTGTCACTTCTAATACTACAACTCAGTTTCTCTACCTGATAAAATATCTATGATTGTACCTGTTCTACAGTAGCTACCCTGAAGTTTAATCTGATGTCTGAAAAAAAAGAAAAGAACCTGAAATAGAAAACAGTGTACAAATTTGAATTTGAAGAGTACAGAGAATCTGAATATAAAATTGATCACTTTTTTATAAGTGCCATTATTCATTATGCCACTGGATGTATCTTAAAATATTTCAGTTTATTAAATTCTCTTTGAATACTTTTGAAGTCTCTAATAAAATGTTTCTGAAAAACCCTCCTTGTTGCATGGTGGATAAACATTAGACTTCTCAGCCTGTAGATCTTAGTGGCATTACTAACACCAAGCCTAGCTGAGAGAAAAGGAATTGATTAACTTGCTACGGATTTGGATGAAGAGCAAGTGACCGGGTGTACTTATTTTGTGCAAGTCTTCCGGCATTCTGGTGTTCAAACCGTACTTGTGTGGATCGAGATCGCCATCCCATGGCTGCTCACAGGTTAGTTTTCACGGGAATTCCAGCACACAGTGGCTGTTCCCATCACCGTCTCTCTTTGAAGGGTGTTGGTACTGAAACAAAAGGTAGCACTTTGTCCTCACCATATTTTAAATATCATGTTTTGCCATGCTGTGCACTATTTTAAACTTCACAGCTGCCAAAAATCTGCAAATTTAGTTGCCTACAACAGGTAACTTTTATAGCTGTAAAAAGTTACCAAAGGGTAAGAGCACAGGGGAAGATTAAAACAGAAGTATGGCATAGAGAGATTAAAAGGAACTTGTATTATAGACCCCCAGGGTAAAAAAAAAAAAAAAATTATAGATATATGTATTCCTGAAATAAGTATTTTGGATGCTCCCGCTTTTCAATCTAAGTGCTGCTGCAGAGCTATCATAGAATCATAGAATGTTTTGTGTTGGAAGGGACCTCATAGATCACCTAGTTCCAACCCCCCTGCCATGGGCAGGGACACCTTCTACTAGATAACTTTGCTCAGGACACCATCCAACCTGGCTTAGAACACTCCCAAGGATGGGGCATCCACAGCTTCTCTGAGCAACCTGTTCCAGTGTCTCATCATCTGCACAGTAAAGAGTATTTTTCTAATATCTTATCTAACCCTACTCTCTTTCCAGAACCTTAACGTTACTTGGTAAAGAGGCAAACTGTGAGGCTACACTAATTCCATATTTGCACAGCACTTCAGCATACTGTAGCTTCTCAGAGGAGATGGTCTAATACCTAATACTGTTTATGGACCCATGATAGCTTACCCTTCATAGATGTTTTCACAGATGCTTTCTAAGATAAGCTGACATCAACTGCTCATTCTCCAAGTGTCTTCTGAAGAATGGCTTCAGAGCTCTCTTAACTTAAGAATACAGTTTCTGTTTTCAATAGAAATCCTCAAAGTAAATCCCAACAATTGCAGGAAAGGACTGAGCAGTTTTCTGTTTATGAAAGTCAAGTAGCTGTTTGTTTGAGACTGCTTGTTGGTACGTGTCCCACTAGAAATGGTTACTGCTGATGCCAATTTTTGAAGAGAGCATTTATGTAGTTATATAATACAGGTTTCTGCTGAATATGTAATTTTCCTTCATTGCATTGTGCTTGACACTAATGAAATCTGAAAACATAGCCATATGTGAAATGTAGGAGGAACAATTCCTACACAGGAACAATTTATAAATATAAGGAAATCAGCTAAACATATAAAGTCAACACACCTAAATTATTGTATCTGAAACTTCTCTGAAGATAATCTCATCTTTGAGTAGAGATACTTCAGTTTACTGCAGACTAAGATAAATGGTAAGATTACTTTACAACACTATGTAATAGGCTATAATTTAGGAAGTGTGAAAAACATCCTCTTGTGATTCTGGTTACACTAAGAAACTCCTTTCTGCAACTATTCCCCTCCATTCAGCAGCCAAAGGTTACTGACTTTATCCATTCACTTGGTGCAGGTTCAGTGAGCACTCTCTGACCTGTTTCGCTATAAATTCAGGCAAACCACATTTGATTTTTTTTTTTTTATTTTTAAGTTAAGCCATGTAATTTGCATCCAAGCTTTGAAAAAGCCCTTTACCCGCTGAATTGGTAGAATAATATTCATATTATACAACATCAATCAGCTGGAGGAAGGTGGCAGAATAAATTTAGAGCCAATGTAAATGAAGGTGGTTTTCATCATCCTGTGTAATTCTTGGGTTTTTACTGGCAAAGCTTGGGTTGGACCAGAATCAAATGCAACTTGTCTTTATCATTTACCAAAATCCCTGAATTAGATCTTGTTTGGATTTTCTTGGAAAAACGCACTATTGCAGTACTATATTATTTTACAGATTAACTGTGCTCATATAATTTTTTTCTTCAGAATGTGATGCCAGTCTGCCTTGCTGCTTCATAGAATAGGATAATTAGCAGCGCTTTTAGTGCAGTTTGATTCAGATTGCAAACAGCAGAAATTATACAGTAGATTTATTGATGCATGACCATTCTTCAGCCAGACTGTGACCACAGCATTGCTTAAATCTGATTATATTTCTAGTACCTACAGCCAACCAGCAACTGTGATCTCTTCTGCTTTTGTCAGACAGACTAAAAATATGTCCTCTTCCCTGAGACATACTGTGTGTGTCTAAGAAAAGAGGCGGGTACAGGCAGCCAGGACACTAATTACATTTATTAATAGTCATATTATACCCTCATACCCAAATATGGCCACATGATGGAACCTCTAAATGTACAATACTGTTTTTACTGATATATTTTGTAAAAGGAGAAAAAACTATTTAAGTATCATTTCCTCACTAAAAAAAGATGGAAACAAACTTTTAATTATTCTCCTACTAGTGTATATAATTTTCATATGGAGAGAACACAGGTGGTTGATTTTGTATCCTTGCAATCACCGGTTTGTTATAGTAATATAGCAATATAGCCAGTAGGTGGCAATACATATTTAATTTAGTAAAGGAAGGCAACTCTCCAGCTCTAGTTGTGGCACTCATGTTGGCTTTGAGCCTTACCAATAACTCAGTCCCCAAGAGTCTTGCCAAGTGTTTTGTCAGCTTTGCAGTTGAAGTACCTGCTGTGCAGGTGGGCAGTCATTTGTCAGAGCAGTCAGACCTGAACATTTTTTCTTATATTACATAGAAATTTCTGATGTATTCTAAAGCTGCTATGAAGAAATACTTTCCCGAGGCCTCTTTTCCATAGCATATATATGTATGCCTGTGTACTTGTTTTGAGAGATACCAGAAAGCTGTAGATATGCATATGTGTGCACACTGGGATTACAGATACAGTATCATCTACAATACAAAATGGCCTCTGTTTTCCATGGGTGATGCAGAATGCTATTTTTTATAGGATATGAAGAAGGAAGGATTTGTATACAGTCCTTAATACTGGTAAGAGTATAATAGCTGTGATGCTCAAGAGAGCTTAGTACCATGAAGAGTTGTGTCAGATTAAGGAGACATTACTCTTACAGAGCATTATGTCCAGATTTTTTGGCAACGCTGCTGTCAGTAGCTTCTCAGAAGTGTATGTAAAACCCCCAAAAGGTCTGGTCCTTGAGTTGTCAATTGATTAGCTTTGTTTTCTGAAAACAGATGTCAGGTGCCTCTGCTGTTCAGACCAACTGTTCAGCATATCTTCAGCCAGAAATTTAATATGAGGTGAGAATGAAAGAGAAGGACCAGAGAGAAGAGGGTAAACAAGAGGCAGATGGTCCATGGTGTGAAACTTGCAATGCCAAACAGTGGATTAAGATGCTCTTTTAAAAAGCTACTTCACAACCTGAAAGCAACTGAGAAAAGTTACATTTTCACTAGCTACAGAATGAGCATATTTAGTCTGCTCTTCATCAGAACACCTCCCATTTGTTGAACTGCTGTAGGAGCTGCTTGTCTAAAATCTAACCTATCTAACTATCTATTGACCTGTCTAACAGCAGTTGACTGCTGCTCTGCAAGTAGAGGGAAGCATAAAAGTGCCATCTCTCTGCGTGGCTTTATCAAACCAGTTACCAGACTGATCATCTCTGGGTCAGAGCTAAGAACAAAGAGACCTCTAAGAAAACCCTTTGGCTAGTCAACCATTTGCCCAGTTGCAACACTGCATCAAAGCTGCTTCTTCAGCCAGTGCTCCTGCCAGGACACTGTGGGATAGCCCCCATGACTCCAGTGCTCTGATGGGTTGTGCTGTACACAGCAAGGCAGCTCAGCTGCATGGAGCATTGGTATGGAAAAGATGATAAATCTGCCAACAGTTTATGGGATCAGGAGGGAAGTCACAAAGGAGACAGAGTTGTAGGAGTCTTCTCTGGACTGCCAAGTCAAGAAGAGAGGGTGAACAAAGCTTTTAGTAAAAAACTGGAAGAAGTCCCCTGATCACAGGCCCTGCTTCTCATGCTGGGTCTTGAACCACTCTGACATCTGCTGGATGAACACCATGCAGGGTACAGGCAAGCTGATATCGTTGTACCAGTGACAGCAGTGTCTGCTGTGCCTGCAGGGACAGCAGTGAAAAGCTGAAGGGTGTTAGTGTCCCAGGAGATAAGCTCTTCTAGTGGATGGTGGGAAGAACAAGAAGCTGCCCTCGTCTGGGATAAGGGGAAAACTACAGTTGGAACAGAAAAAAACCCCAAAAAGTCAGAAACCAACAGAATTCTTGATAAGATGGGTTCCCTTAAGATGTGCTATATGCAACAGCAAGTGTGCAAAGAGGTGGAGGTAACTGACTCAGGGCTTCTCCTGTGAAAACTGAAAATGGTTCGTATTTCAAAAGAAGTGTTTCATGGGAACATACCAATATTTTTGGGCAGTTTAGTCAGGAAGGGTTTCTTCGTTCCATGCTGGAATATCCAGGTAGGAGCAAATCTCTTACAGCCACATGAGGTGGTGAACAGCACATTTGCTTGGTGTGAGTTCCACATCCAACACTTGCTCTGACGCTGTTTGCAAAGGGCATTAAAAGTTACTTTGGCCACAAAGTAACTTGGGGGGGAGAGGGAGTGAGGAGAAGGTGGGGGGACGACAAAGGTTAGGGAGTAGTGTGTCAGATTTCTTTTACTGCCCTTGTTGGAGCTCTTTAAACAATTTAAATATACATCAGAGCAAAGAGTTGAACACGACTCTCCTGTATTGTATGTGAAGGATCTAAACACGGGGCTGCAAAGACTTTTGGAGGAATGGAGAAAAGACAGCATCCAAAGTCTCTTTTTCCAGGACTAATCACTGACTTTTCATATCCTTGCTGCATACCACAAGCACAAAGCTTGTGTCTATTCCTAAATTTATCATTGATTGTCTTAATTTTATTTATTGAAAACTTTGAGAATTTCTTGTAGAGAAAAAACAAGCCCAAATATATTCACAAAATGGGGATTTTCTTCCAGAGGCAGTTTCTTTTGCAGAAAAGATGATTGCCCTTGCTGAACTGTGCTGCCAGAACTCTTCCTTTGCATGAAAGGAAATTACAATTGCCATTAAAGTGTCACAAATGTCATGGATGTTTGGCAGTGTGGAATCATTACTACTTGTTGAGTAAACAAGTCCAAGCAGAGAATAAATAAATCCTCATCATAAATGAGGGAGGGGTAGTAGAGGCTGTATTAGGGTGTTGCTACCATCCTAAATGTATCTGATACCAAGCTATAGAAAAATTAACTAGCACAAGTGGCACAACTACTTTTCCCCATACAGAGTGTGGGGTAAGAGTGGGCAGATGTGGGGTGTTCATGTCTAGGGACAGAGGAAATGCAGTTATATATCAGGAAAGCACAGCAGATAAGGGCTTCTATTCTTCTTTCTGCTACAGACTTCATTTGTGAGCTGTCGACCTCAGCACAAATTCAGCCGGTGGAGAAAAGACCCCCACATATCTCACTTCCAAAGGCTTTTACTGTGTTTCAGTACTTCATAGTACAGGAATATATGTAAATATTGGTGTCTCCTGCCACTCAACTGAACTTTCTTTCACTGTATCCCTGAATGAACACATTATTTGGGAGTTTACTGATGACTGGTGTCTCCAACAGATGACAGTGAACTCCAGACCTGACCTTAACGTGGTAGCTGGATTGTGCTGGTACAAGTTCCTGTTGTATCGTTAGGAGTTTGCATGCTTGAATTCACACTTTGCAAAGCTCTGGAGAAGTGACAGTTTACACAAGATTGCAGGGGATGAAAGAAGACCTTTATTAAGTGCATGGCACACTGTCTAACCAGGATGAATATCTGTGTAGGCTGGTGACCTAGAGGTAACAGTCCTGATTGTGTCCTGGGCACCTAATAGCAGAATGGTCTCAGTGCATGAGCTTTTTTTTTGGGAATTCACTTTTTTAGTGGTCCTAAGAAATGCAAAACCCCTCAGCTTAAGGCATTTTTGAGACTGCAATTGTTCATTCAGGCTTTGCCTCTGTAAGTGCAAAGTGTTTGCTTTTTAAATAAACCTCTTTGTAGGTTTTCTATGGGTAGCAGTTAACTCATGGTGCATTTTTGCCCCCTTGTCACACTAATGCTCAAATACTTTCATTTTATTTGTGCTACAAAGAAAAAACCAAAAATGGGTACTCAAAGCCGTATCTATTTTGCTAAATAAAACAGGACCATCTTTACAGCAGATTTTCAGTGAAGATTTTTTCCATTAAAATGTCAGATTTTCCAAAAGGTATGTCCCATTTAATTACTTTTTTTTACACTGTAGTCTTTAGAAATAAAATTTTAAGGGAATATTTTGTGGGTTAAAAGGGAAAGCAAGACGTGTAAAAGACTGTAGCACATGTGCTCTTGTGCTTAAAGTGAAAATTAACAAAATTCTTTCAGCAAATGCAGTCAGGAAAAATTCATCGCTTCATACACATACACTGTGGACACTGAGTCAGAAATGGGGAGTAATGACACCAATATATTCATCTTAAAAATGTTTGGTATGAACACACTTTCTTTTCTCTATGCCTCACAAATCCTGAAAATGCAATTGTGTTTTGGATTTTAATTTCTACCAATGAACTGCCTCCTCTCAGTACAATCTAATAATTCATGCTGTAAGGTACTGCCATGCTGAAAGAGAGGATCAGGTTAGACTCATTAAAGGCCCTTGGCTGAGATGTAGCACCCTCTTCAAAGCCCTCTGCTTACTTATCTTCATCCTTTGGTGCTGGAGGGCTGTTCAGTGCACATGCACCAAGCCTGTTTTCACTGGAGACACAGGAGGCCAATTCATTGTCCAGATTCCCCAGTCAGCCACGTGCTTTCTGAGTGATTCCAACCAAGTCATGCTCAGACTCTCTAACACACAGAAGAATTTCTGCCATGTAGGAGTTGGGCAGCTCACTGTGTTTGAGAATCAGAGCTATAAAATCTCTGTGCTTCTGGTCTCTCCCCATGCAACTGGGATTAAAAAACAAAACAAACAAAAAAACCAAACCACAAAGCTTTTCCCATTTCATATAGAAGCCAAAAGAAATACTTATCTAAGTCTGAGACACTCTCATATTGTAGTGATTGAAATCTGAAGCCATCTTAAAAAGAAATACCCAAGAAAAAAATAGTATCTATGTAGAAAACAAAAGTATCAGTATAAGGACAAGATCTATCTTGGCAAAGATCCTGCCCCACTAGAAACCTAGTTACTAAAATAAAGGGATAAGAGCAGACTGACCCAAGCAAGGGCAAATGGTTGCTATCATCTCATACACAAGCTTAAAGCTCCTCTTGCAGCTCAGCTCCTGCATTAGCAGAGCAGTAAACACTATCATTCCTATGGAAGAAAACTAAGGTGTAGGTCAAGGTTTCTCTGCCCAGATTTATCACTTGGGTTACTTTCCCAGGGTAGCTGCCTCACATAAGAATATAATATAAATGTGTAAATGAAATAGAAAATCTTTAGTAGCATATGTGAAGGTAGTGTGAGGCAAACCCAAAGGCAGAAAACCTCCATAATCTCTACGCAATAGATTTCTTCTTGTATACATAAAGGAATTCCAGTTTCTTCTCTGTTAGCTGCTTAGTGAGTTTATTCACTGGTCAGATAGGATTATTATGCCTTAGCATTAATTGTCTTGACTTACATTTATAGATTTATTTGTTTTGAAGTGTACTTTTACTCACTCTTTGGCTTCCAGTCCACACTCTATCCTAAACAGAAGAAATTGAGTGGCACACTACAGATATATTGCAAATTACAGCAGTCCTAATAGAGGTTTTGCAATGCCCACGAATCTGGAGGTGGCGCAAGAAGGTAAATCTTAGAATTACAGAATAGTTTGGGTTCAAAGGGACCTTTAAAGGTCATCTAGTCTAACGCCCCTGCAATGAGCAGCGACATCTACTAGATGAGGTTGGTCAAAAAATACCTTAGTCTAGCAGAATGAGAAGGAAATCATCCATCATTAGAAAAGCAAGAAGAATGTATTGTTTGCAAGCATCTTAATGGATGCCTGGAGACTTAGTTCCAAGCTGTGTGTGCTGAGCACCAGCCAGCACCAGTCACACTGCCCACAGTGCTCTCACTTGCAGCAGAGACACTCAAGCACCTCCATGTCTCTGCAGGTCTCAGTTCATACTGTAACTCATTCATTCTGTAATGTTAACTTCCAGATGCTGCAGCTGGGTGCAAATTCCGTCACATTAAACGTGCCCCAGTGAATTAGGCATCTAATTTAATATAAAAGGTTTTCTTTTTTTGAAAAAATAAATGTGGTCATTATCATGGTCATTACCATGCTCCTTGAGCATAAGATGCTACAGTCATACAACAGTCATTGGTCATGGATAGTCCAACTGACCCCTACTTTCTATGTGTGCTTCCCTGGAAGAAGGAGAAATCCATTCAGAAGAGGCATTTTTTATGCATTTGCAGTGTGTTGCACAGACATTGTCTGCTGCCTTAAGATGTGTTAACACTTCTAAATAAAAGAAAAGAACAGGTTTGACTGTTTCTTAATTGGCAGTCTCCTTCTCCTATCTGCCTCCCTGGCCATCTGATGATGTCCTGGATGAAGCCGCTCATAAGCAGCTTGGACCTGATCCTGTCCATACTCCTGGTCACAGAGCTAAGGTTCAAAAATCCCCCCAAAATACAGATAGATTCCAAATATCCCTGTTGTACTTCCTTGCTTTTCCTTATGTTTAAACCAGCCTTTTGGAAACATGATACATCTTTAAGCAGTGGCTCAGGGTATGTAATCTTCACATATTAATAGACTAACAGTATCATACAGAACCTATTCAAATCAACGGAACCTACACTAAACAACAGTGCCTGGCTTATTACATATTTTGGTTGCTTCTACCTCTCAACCAGGAAATATGAATGTGTATCTGCTGAAAAAGTGCTTGGTGTTCAATAAACTTTTCAGTTCAAGAAGATCCATCTGTCTTTATTTCATACATCTTTGCCACTGAAAGAGAGAATTAAGTTTCAGTTTTCAAAAATCTGATTATGTGGCTTGCATTGCAAAACAGGCAAAAAAAAAAGCAGCTGATTAATTTGAAGATTCCCATTAGTGATATAAAGAATACAGTTGGGTTTTTAATTACTGTTTTAGTAATTGATCTAACAAAGCTAATTATTTTGGTGTTTGCTATTACTTGTTTCTTTAAAATAAAAGCAAAAGTATCTTTTAAATTAGTATATTATTTTAATTACAAACCACTTCAATAATTTCTTTAATAAACTCTACTATACCTAGTTCAAATTAATTCCTAATTACTGCCCATAATATCTGGATATTGCAGTAGTACACATGCTCTATAAAAACATACATTTAGATCAATCATATCCTGAAGCTATCCTGGATGAAACTAATATTTCACCAGAAAACAGAAGAAAGGGTATGTCAACCTAGCAAAAATGTGCACTAGGTGTGATGTCAGGTACTTAACAAAAAAAGAATACTGTCATACTGGGAATCCTGACCACAGCTTTGATCCCTGAAAACTGCATTTTAAAAATGCCATATGCAAAAAAGGATGAACAGAAATATTGTTCACAGATGCTGCAATATGTCAGGCAGCAATACAGCAGATCCAGTAATGAAACACAAATATCTTGCTCTATGAATTTACTGTTCAATTTATTGGAAGGTTTTTGGGCAGGTCCTTCTGCAGTGTTGAAGGCTGATAAAGGTTATGTGAACATTAAACCCCTACTTGCACCCTTATGCAAATCCCAAAGGCCCACGGTATCCCTTTACTCGCTTTTGGAGCCCTCCCAGAGCCCCTGGAGCTTGGAGGGGAGTTAGCTACCTGCCTGTGGGTCAAAAGGCAAATCCCAGCTGAGGTGGGGTTTAAGACACAGTTTCTGGCTGCCCCTCATCTGTGCACATCCTGGCTGAGACTGGAGCCCATCTGTGCAGGCATTCCCCTTCACTCCGTCCTGGCAGCAGGCAGCAGTCTCTCCTTCGGAGTTTGGAGGAACAGAGGAGGATGGATGCAGTGTGTCATCACAGGTTTGCGAGGCACCCTGTGGGCCCTAGGCATGTAGATGAGATTAATACAAGAAGGAGAATGGGAAAATGAAGAATCCACACTGAATGCTTGCTTTAGCAGCCATGAATTGTTATATTCCAAATGCTGTTTTCTGCATTCGTAATGCAACTCTGTAATGATGTTTTCTCTTTTATTCTCTTCAAAGAATTACTTATAAGACTTCCCGCCACCTTTGGGTTCAAAACTTTGCTTAAAATAATAATGGATTCTTCTGCTTTCTATCAGGATGAGAAAACAGTGACATGAACTGTTTCATGATAAGCTGCTCATACGAACTTTCCAATGTGGCCTTTAACAAGGGAGCAGTGGAAATTTTATGAGGAAGCCCATAAACTTTTCAACTTCAGTCAAGCCTCTCATTGTGTGTACTTTATTTGTATCAACCTTCTTCCCACTCAGCTTCTCATTGACCCCACAAGTCAACACTTGCTTGAAAATATCACCCTCAGAGAATAGCCTGTTTCCAAATGACCATTGTTCCTTTTCATTTTCTCCTTAGATCTTATCTACATACATTTCTTCTGAGAGCCACCAGCAATAATAATCACCTCCTCTCCAGAAACACGTGAGTAAATAGCTCTAGGGCGTTGCTGTTCTCTATGTAAGTGGGAATTGGACTCGGATGAAACAGACGAGGATACTGCTTAAACAGAGACTGCTAGATTGTTTTGGTGAATCTGCAGCACAGCATAGCTGAGCAATATTGTCGGTGTAATCTAAGGACTGTTTCACTTGTGTCCTTGTCATACATGGGCGCACAGAAAATTTCTTCCCTGCTCCTGCTCACAGCTGCATGTGTGTGTGTAACTTATCTTCACCATGGCCTAGGCATAAAGCGAGAGAGGCGCATGGGAAAAGCTGTCCTTCTGATTTTTTCATTTTCCCATATCAAGAGGTTCCTGTGTTTGCTCAGCTGGGAAGAGTTGCTCCAGGCCTTCCTAGGTCTCCTGCCGAAGTGGTACCAGGATGTAGTGCTCAGCCCAAGGGCTCTTCCCAGTACTTTCAGACACTGAGGATGTTTTGCAAGTTGCAAAGCAAGAGCTGAATATTTGGAACCGAGAATGTGAGCTCAGGCTCTTTTTGAGATGTCTTTATTTGCAAAGAACAAGGGTGTTTCCCAGCATCTTGGTGCTCATTGTTCAGGGTTTCTCTGTGACTCCAGAGGAAATGTCTGCGAAGGAAAACTAGCTTTTGCTGATGGCTTGGGATGTGAAGT
This sequence comes from Corvus cornix cornix, assembly GCF_000738735.6. NCBI lineage: Eukaryota > Metazoa > Chordata > Aves > Passeriformes > Corvidae > Corvus > Corvus cornix. Next base: position 99,974,189 of record NC_046332.1, on the reverse strand, counting down.
TCAGGCTGGATTCCCTGTTGTTTCTACATCCTCCTGGAAGGGGCAGCTTGCCTTCACTTAAAGCTACGCAAATCTCCTGGATAAAATTCAGCATTGCTGACTCCACGGAGTGCGTACAGGCAACAAAGGCAGCCTACTGCTGCTACCTGATGCTCTCCTTCCTCAGTGAGATGCACAGATCACGGGTTACACAAAAAACTGGAGGAGACATATTGTCTTCCTTTAAGAACAGCCACCCTCTTAGAGGCACTTTCCAGCAGCAGCCCGTGGCGCAAAACCCGAGATCACAGCCACGTGTAACAGGAGCCGCCGCCGCGCCCCCCTCGCTCCGGGCTGGAACCACCCGCGCCCCGCCCTGCGCACGGGGCTGCAAAGCCCTGCTGTGATAACAGGAAACGGGGGTGGGGGGAATCCAAACGAGAGGTCGCAAATGCCTCGGGAAGCGACTTTTCCTCGAGAGAGACGGAGGGCCGGGGCCGGGGGCCGGGGGGGCCGGGCCGGGGCGGCGGCCCCGCCCTGCGGGAGCAGCGCTGCAGCGCCGCCGGCCGCCAGCAGGTGGCGCCCGAGGTCGCGGCGCTGCCGGGGGGTCCCGCCCCGGGGCGGCTGCGACCCCGCGGTCCCCGCGGTCCCCCCGCTCCGACCGGGCACGGAGGCGGGGGACGGGCGGGGAGGACGCCTCCGGGAGCCTCTGACAAAGGGAACCCGCCCCTGCCTATGGGGAGGGGGCGGTGCGGGTGTTCGCGCGGGAGGGATGCTCGGCTGCGGGCAGGCGTCTGTACGAGCAGGGATGCGACCTGCTCCGCGGCTCTGTCACCCCGCCGTCATGGACTTGGAGGGAGGGAAGGGAGTTGGTGCCTGTGGGGTAGAGGGGACCGAGCGCCTCCCCGGCTCGTCCCCCAGCAGCAGCTGTAGCACGTCCGGGGACATTTTGGGAGGAGCGCTCCCGCCTCAGGCAGCGCTTAAACCCCTGCGGAACCGTGCCTCGTGAGCGGCTGCGCCCGCGCACTGCAGGACGCGCCCGTGCGGGGCGGGAGGCAGAGCCTGCGCTCAAGGAATATCAAAACCATACGATAAAAAGCCCTTTAAGCCTCCCTTTTAGGTATCAGTAGCACGTAGAATGCAGCAGACAACCCCCTAGGAGCCCCGGCTCTTGTCGCTGAGGTGGGGTGTGCCCGCTCGGGGAGCTCTTCGCTCCAGCTACTGCATCCAGCGGTTTCACTCCGTTCTGGAAGCGGCTCCTCAGCAGCCGCGCGGCGAGGAGAGCTCGGCAGCCATCGCTGCCTGCCGTCCCACGGCCTCTCGGCGTGGGCATTGTCAGCCAGCCAAAAACCAGCAAGCCGCAAACTTCGCAAGCCGCCTTCTTTCGCCGAGTACGAGACTTCCATCGTGTTTCAGTGCTAAGAAAAGGAACAAATTTTAATGCGAATTTCTTCAGACTTTTGTTTACATCTTTGGCCAGAGCCCCCGAAAGCAAATAGTTTGCATGTTTTACAAGGTGGCAGAGTAGTTTTTTTAACTTCTGGCTCTTTTATCAATATATTTACACTCTGCCCTTAAATAGCTTTTGTTAAGATTAATGAGCACTGTAGTATTTTTCCAATTACCTAAGATCAACAGCCTCATTAGTAGCTGGGTTAATCCCCCAAACCTCTGAATATCTGGAGAAATTTTAGAGATAGATCTGTACTGTGTAACTTGGTCTTCATTTGCTTGATGCAGTAGAGAAAACCAGAGTGCTCACAGCATTTGGGAGGAACCAAGGAATGCACTGCCCCTCTTTACTACAGCTCACTAGCATACAGCTTTTTGATCTCATAGGATACAGGTGAAAAAGCTGCTCAGCTACTGTACAGGTCTAGAGTTATTACGTCATCCTTGAGGTATAACCTAAGAATAGGGAGAAAATATCTAAAAACATGTCAGCAATTCCATGTACTAGAATTTGAGGAATATGCATAAGCTGCTCTCTGAACCATGTTTCTCGTGAGTGTGGCTGAATGGTACTGAGAGATATAAATTGGCTGTAGCATGCCAGCAAATATTTTTTCCTGGGGTCTGCTGAATGAGCATTGTGTGCTTTTTTTAACTCATTTTTCTTGGCATTTAGGATACTCCCATTTCAATGGCATCTCACAGTCTGATAAAGATGATGCTATCATTTGTGTTCAAGGTGTACAGCCTTAAGTCACTGAGGGCTCAGGTCTGGTACAGGAGTGAAGAAAGGTGACCTCTTAGATCCCTGTTTTCAGGCCTGGGATTTTTCAATATGAATTGGAAACCTAAATTGCAAGTATAGGCAACAGGAGAGGTGGTTGGAGATGGTAATCAGAACTGCACACTAAGCGGGAAGGTACCTGGATTTTAGCTGGTAGAAACCATGAAGCACAGGTACCTTTTGCCAGCTCACATCCTACAGGATGCTCAGACTAAAAAGGATTCAGCAGAGGCTTAAAGTCATCCCACTGGATACAGGTGATAAAATCATCCATTTGCTTTCAAAGGAGCCACTGGTAATGGTGTTTTTATATAGCATTTCTTTACTTGCCTGAGAGAACTTACCTGGAAAGTGGGAGAGCTGGGGCTGAGGGGGAATGCCCAGGCTGCCATTGGGACACTGCTGTGTCTGTCCTATTGTGAAAAAAAGCAGTTGAAGATTTGGAGATGAGGAATGCATGGGAACAGGCTTAATGGTTCAGGCCCTGAAATCCACTGGTGAGAACACTTAGCAAGGAATGGGGAGTGCAGTTTCAGTCCCAAGTATCTGTGCACATCTGTCATTTGACGCTTCACTGAATGCACAATGGTTACTAAATCTATCACAATTAAGATCTACTGCTCCAGCTTGTCCATGATTTTCCCATTATTTTATTTTCTATTTCATGAAACAGAATTGTGTCTATGGTGCCTTGCTTAAGAAAGTGCTGTGGATGTGTGTTGGTGTTCACTGAGCATGCCTGTGAGCTTGGGTCCCCTGGGAACGTAAGCAGCGGGAGCCTTGTTTGTAAATCTCCAAAGGCTGGTAGGCGCTGAGAAGCTCAGCTTAGACAAGACAGTTGCTTTTCTGGGCATGCACAGAGCTAGAATATTAGGCTGGCAAGTATAAAAATAAGGTGGTTTCTGCACTGGCTGTGATTTTTTGATTTTGCTATAAATTTCGTCTAAATTTTACAGTAGTCTGTTGGATTTGCAAAGCCTCAGAAGTGTTCAGAGCAAATATTCTGATTGTCCTTGCACTTACATTTTTTTAACCAGCATTTGTATTTCCTTCTCTTTGTTCCCTTATGCAGTTTCTTATGTGGGTGTGAGAACTATGTGATGTGTTCCCCTGCCATATGGAGCAAAAGTCTTGAAATTATCTCTCTTCTGTATTAAATCTTAGCTGAAAAACACCATTTGCTGTGTTGTCTGACTTCTTCAGAGACAGTGCTGCTTCTAATCAGTTTTATAACGGCATCAGTTTTGTAATGGGGGGATACAATTTGCCTCAGAGATAACAGGAAAAAGTCTTCAGGAATCTCATTCACGTGACTGTTTTGCTGTGATTGTGCCTGGATGTGATGAGGGTGCTCACTCAAACCGGTGTCAGAGCTGCACCCAGTCCCTCAAACTGCCCTGAAAGGAGTGTTGCACCAAGAAAAGCAGCTGGATGCTTTGACAGCGAGTGGGTGGTGACTCCAGAGAGACAATGCTGCTGAGAAGTGGTGGCCTTGTAGCGGTCTCATTAGGTATCCAGTTCCAAGACATCTGTTAATTTAACATTGGCTGTGAGAACTGTCGGAGCAAATGGCTTGGAAACAAGGTGCCGTAGGGGGAAAAACCTGATGCCATATAACACTGCTCATTCAAAAAAAAAAAAAAAAAAATCTCACACCCCATCCAGCCCCTCTCCCTTCTCAGCTGCAGGACGCTCTGTCATTGTCAGTGTCTCCCACGCACAGGGTGATTAATCGCCATTTTAGGCCTGCAGTTTATAGCTCGTAAATACTTGGGTGTGTCAAAGTGTAATGGATCCCTTAGGAATGACAGTTCTGTTTGGACAGTGGCTGAACACATCCCTCTGAATTCCCATCCCTTCAGCATAGAAAATGGATTTTAATGGTCACAAACAGATGGTGTCCATGAAAGGGAGAAAAAAAACCCAGATTATAGCTCATGTCAGACAGGGTGGAGAAAATAACCTGCTATATTTAAAGATTTATTTTATTAGAAACAATAATTTAGCTTCAAGCAGTTTTGGTACAATTTAAAAAAAATCTCAGTATTACTATTAACAATAAGTGGATCTCAAAAGACACAGCAGTTCAGTTTAAAGTAGGAGAATCTAAAGTCCAAGTGTGGGGCTATATTTTAGCTTGCTCTTTTTGGTTGCTTGTTTTGTTCAAATCAGAGGGAGTTGATTTCCCCAGTTCATCAGTCAGGGAGCAGAAACAGTTGAACTGAAGTGTCCTACAGCCCAGAAGAATGCAATTAACAATACCTTAAGTTTTTGAGCATTATCTAAGTCAGCTGGAAATCTAGTTATTTCCATTTATTAGAAAGTCAGGAAAAAAGTATTCAGGTTTGGTCACCCTAAAATAATTATTTCAAACAGGATACTGGACTGCAAAATCCTAGCAATTTTGGCTCAAGTGCTTGTTCAAGCCTCGAGAGAGCACATAAACATCCATTAATGCACACTTTATGCATAATATAGTGAAAAATACAAGGCCTATTATTGACTGAGGTTCAGACACACAAGACTTAAATTTCATCGTAGACACCTCTGAGTGTGATTTATTTTTAAAAAGTCCATATAATGCCTTAGATATTTATTTCCATTATCACCTCCAATCACCAGCAGACCCACCCAGAGTCCTGTCAGTCCTGGACTAAAGCCCATAACACTCAGTTCTTTGCTGGCTGTGGCGACAGATTTGCTGATGATATCCTCTCTTTCTGATACTTTGAATCTTACATTCCTGCCCAGTTTCAAAAGGATGAAATGCTGTCTTTCTCCTTCTGCTTTACCCAACAGAGTGCAGAAGATGGTGGTTAAGGTATGTCTTCTGAAGTACCAGGTAGTCTTCTGAATGCCATTTGCCTTGGTGGTAGAGGGAGCTTAAATATGAGTGGCAGTTGTTCCTCCTTGAGCCCTCTTTTAAAATGTAAAAATATGCATAGGTAGAGGGATAACAGGTATCTGAGTGTATCTGTAGACCTTCTTGTGAAGAATCTTTGTTTTCCACTGGCATCTCTTACAGGGTGGCAGAAAAAAATCACATCCCTCTTTCCACTCTGTTTTTCACTGGCAAGTGTTGCATATTATGAAACTAAATATTTACGTGCTTAGCACTGTGCAGGGATTTTAGACTATGACATGCATTGCTAGCATCCAATGTCTAAAGCTTTTAATAGTTGCAGCCTGGTGTGTGTCTCTGGAGTCAAAAGGAAGGTAACATGTTTTTGCTTCCTCTGACATCAGACAAAGCTTTCAGTGAACAACTTTCAGGCCTTGAATTCAAAGGACATCTTAGATGGGACCTTGCGTGACCAAATTAGCAGGGGTGGGTTTGCTGCCCTGGTGTATTTCTGCAGCTCTGCTGCACAAAGGTTCAGCACTGCCCTGTCACGGCTCGACTGAGCAGTGATTAGGTTTTCATTCCTGAATGTGTCATCTGTGAGATTTGCAGGCCATTTCCTTGATATAAGGGGGAAGCCAGAGGAAAGGTGTGATTAAGCTGCTGAAGTGATGGATGTAGTCAGTTGCTGTGGTCCTGGCCCATGGCCAGCAACACTGGGAAGATGCAGTGGGCATCCTGGAAGTACAGGAAGCACAGGGATATGGAGGAAACACGTAATGGGCAAATAAATTGAATATGTGAAAATGCAAGAAGAAATCAATATTCTGAAGACACAGTGTTCTTTGCCATGATCTTGTATGTGAATCCTCTTGCAGGGTGGATAATGGCACAAAGGGGAAAATTAACTTTCAGAGTTAAAAACAAAACCTGTGAAATACTTTTCGTGACATGATCAAGAGACTTTTGTGCTTTCTAAGAGAATGCAAAGACAGCCTCCAACTGCCTCTGCAGGGAGGGATGAGAAGCAACTGGGACCACAGCTGTGTTGAGTTTGTACCAGAGAATCTTAATTTCTTTACAGGCCTTTTTGTGAGACTTGCAGTAGACAAAGAAAGAAAGAAAGAAAGAAAGAAAGAAAGAAAGAAAGAAAGAAAGAAAGAAAGAAGGAGATAAGTTGAAAATATGAACCAAATGTAAAAATCAAAAGAGAATGGAACAATAGAATATGCTTTTTAATGCTCGTGATTTTTGTGGCATGGCTAATCACTTTTCAATGCTTAGGCTTGGCGAAAGTAGAAAAGCTACAGAGAAGTGTAGACAATATTTCTTGCAGAACTTTCTAAGGAAAGAGAAGTGAGGAGCAAAGGGGACATGAGAAGGTCTTTGTCTTTTTCTCAGTGGGGTGAACATGCCTGTTATTGTGTGAAACAGAAGGCAGCAGTGTATGCCTGGTGGCCCTCAGAGCTTCAGGCCATTCGGGTGATTATTGGATAGCCATGGCTGGAGCCTGGAGAACAGTGGTGTTATTCCAGGGTAATAACTGTGGGGCTGGTGTGTGGGGTCTAGGCAGCTGTCCCTTCCAGGCTGCACGGAGACAACTGACTCATTTCACTTGGACACCCCTCTGATGGCAATAACTTCTAGTCCCAGCTAGCTGCAAATGGATGGAAACCAGTGACCTGGAGGTTAAAGGTGCCATGTCCCATTCCAGTGCTCTGAGTCACTCATGCTCTCATTACAATGAGCTTTCTGTGCCATATGCAGGGATGCTATTGCTTTGCTGCTTGCCAGCACTGCCTCTGAGCTGTGGTTAAAACAAAGGCACTGCTTTCCACAAACTCTTCCCCTACGGCCTCTTGTTTATTTTAAAGGGCACAATAGCACAGAATGTGTAGACTATGACTGTATTGCTAATTAAAAATATCACCTTTTGCTTTGTCTTCTCACACCTTGAAAAGTCAGATCTTTGCTAAAGGCTGGAGACCATACAACTCATAGCAGAGTGTGTGTTGTGGGCTAGCACATGTGAGTGAACACCAGCTGTGAGTTCAGTGCAAATTATTCCTGTTTCACATTTTGTCCCATTTTTACAGCAGTGTGGCCCTGTAGCTCCTGGAAGATGGTAGCACTTCAGCCAAGGAGCCTACTTGCATACAAGTAGTATAGCTACTGTTTGTAACATGTTGGTCTGGCCTAAGGTTTGCATCTTTGTAGTGTCCCTGAGACTACACAGTTTCATACTGCCTGCATATAAACAGCAGCAGGGGAAGCTTGTCTATCTACCTGACACTTGTCTAGACAGGTCAGTGGCAACAGTGTACTGATGACTGAGGTGTTGACATACCTATGGAAATGGAGCTCATTATTTCTGCAAGTACCATTCAGCTCTACTCTGTGCAGCTCCCCACCTTATCTAGTGTAGCACACACTAGACAGACACTGTGTGCTACGTCAAGGTAGGATAGACTTACTGTGAGAAATCTACAGCACAAAAGCCACATTCAGAAAATTAAAAATAAATAAAATAAAACATTCAATATTAACTAAAACTCTTTCCATCACCACTCAAAAAACATGGAAAACCTGTTAATTTAAGTAAGAAGAGTCCGGGGGTCTGAATGAAACTCCCTCCATTGTGCTTCACTTCTTTCTATTCTTGGGTTTGTTCATGTTTGCCTGAAGTACAACACTAAAGCACAAATCCTCATGTATGTGTTTGCTCCGACTGGTTAAAACAATGCTTTGATACTATTTATTTTTGTGAAATGAATGCAGACCTCTGTAGGAGCCTTGTGCCTCAGTGTTTTGCAGTAAAGGTCAGGAGTCTATTCATGAGACTTCCAAAGTGTTATTGTTAAAACATCTCTTTGCTATGTCACTGTTTTCCCTTTCCTCTCCTCATTCAAAATAACACATTGTCATTAGTGACTTATAAGGCTCTCCCTCTACGCACAGCATATCCAGCTTTCCTTGATTTTTTTTCCCAAGCTTCCTTCCTATTTAAACAAAGAATTGTTTTAGTCATTTGGGACTGAAATATTTCTAGCCTTGTTATCATGAAAAAAAAAATTACTCTCTTTTATGGAGTGATTTATAAGCACTGCAGTTTTATTGCTGTTGTGAACTGCAGCATCATGATTTGTTAAAACAGAAAAGTTATGTTCTAATATGGACATTGTTGCAATGTTCACACTAACTAATGTGGCCGAAACTTTAAGCTTTTAATACATTTTTTTAAATACATTTTTAAGCTTTTAATACATTAGTCACTTCATAAACCTTTGTACGTAATACTTCAGCAAGAAGGAAGGGAGGAAGGTGTGCTATTGTAATTCAGTAATGTAGTGTACAACTAATCCTTGTACTCATAACTGCATTTTGTCGCTTTCATTGTATATTTTGATTTTAGACAACTTTAACTTGGCATTTAATTTTTTACTCAATGACTTTTTGTAGTGGTTTGGTCCAAAATACTCATTACTGCTTGCTAACCTATGACATTCTTAAAGTAAAAAAAGTCCATAAGATCATCCAAAATGGCATTTTCAGTTATTTGGACTCTCATTTATTACTTAGACAGTCTTTACACCGAGCCTGGTGTTCTGTCTCTACTAAATCATGTCCTATGGTAAAGCCACTGGTCCCTCATCTGAGCACACTGAGGGATGCTGAAACCAAAACTTGTGCACACATGGCAGAAATTAATCCATTCATTGCTAACATTGGGGTTTTTCGGATTTGTCTGTCTTTATGAATTGTAATGGTTGATTCTCTTTACAGTTTATTCTACTACATAAAAAAAAAAAATCTTTATTTTCCTCTTGGGAGAGCATTTATTCACCTATAACCATATTACCTCTCAGTCTCCATTTTGGTGACTTGAGCAGAGCAAGCTCTGTAGGTGTCTTGATGAGGCTGAGAAATATTTTCTGTGCCTTTTATAGCACTCTCATGAAATTACTAAATGGTTTCTGAAGGAAATGCAACTTACATGATCACAGTGTCTGTCTAACACCTTCCCACTCTTTTCCTCGTACCTTACTAAATCCTTGGCCTCTTTAAGTCCAAACTGTGAGAGGGGTGGCAGTCTCAGAGTCATTACAGTCTGTGCATTTAGAGTTTTATGAAAATAATTGCACTGTGAGGAGGTGATACACATCTGTGCTACTGAGAAAGGAAAAGCAGCTAGAGCTCAGCCAGCTGGCCAGACTGTGCCCATGGGCTGCCGAGCCAGCACTGCCTAAGCAGGGCCAGAGTGGGAAGACAGCAGCAAACACATTAGGGGCAGAAATTCCTCCTGCATAAGTAGAAGAGAAAAAAAGAAACAAAGAATGCAATTTCGTAGGAAACCAACTTTCCTAAATTGTTTCATGAGCTGCAGAACTAATCCTGAACCTCAGGCATCACTACTGGATGAAGTAAGTACTCCCACTCAGAAGAGACTTTCCTGTAAAACATTATGTAGGTATTACAAATTTAAAGATGCCAGCTGTGTCAATCATTATTTCCATACTGGGAATATATTTCCTCTTTTTGGATTTTTACATCTCTATGCCTATGAATTTGGGCTTTGTTGATACCAGCAAAGATGTTATTACTATTTGGCTAGAAATGTGGTCTGCATAATGCAACACTCTACAGTGCTTTGAATAGAAGCCACTCAGGGTGAGATGTTCAAGACATTTCTCTGTCATGCTATATAACTGCCATAACAAACAGAATAAAATTCTCCAACCATCTCTGACACTCAGCCACCTCTGGTAACTAACATATTTTGAGGTGACTTTTACTATCCCTACCGTGTAATGAATTGTTGTCCTGCCTGTTGCCTTAACCAACTAATGACACAAATTCTGATACCCTCTGCCCCATCATAGTGACAATCCACCAATTACATCTCTAAATGTATGGACTCAGGAGATAGGGTATTGTCTCCTGGTGGAAGCAGTTATGGGAGAGTGTGTGTCAGCTGGAAGATGAAGGGCTGTGCTCCGAGAGAGGTGAGTTTCAATCCTCATGCTCTGTCATGTCAGTGATTTTGGGATGAATGGCCACCTAAGATCAAGATGATTTGAGTAGAAATGTTCATGATGGTACAGTGCAGTGTGTAGAGGTCAGGGTGTGTGACTGGTGATCAGCATTCAGGGAGCTCATGGGATGACCATCATGCACCTGGGAATGGACTAAAAGGTAAGTATGTAAAAATTGCTTGCTTGTAATTTTAGACGATTTACAGGTATCTCCATATATTTCCTTTGTGTTTGCATTTTTCAAGGCAAAGTTCTTTCACCAGCCTTGTGATGATATGAAGATATACTTTTACTTGCAAGGGCTTTGGCTTATTCTAAGATCATTAATAAATTTTTTAGTCGTTAAAGGAAATGCACACTTGATATCATGTGAAAACAAGACGAGCCCTGTTTCCTGCAAGAGAAAAAGGGGTTTTAGCAGGTTTTGTCTAACACATTATACTACAGATATAACATCATACAAATAAAAATATAAATACATAAAATAGATATAGAACATATAATACTATACTATGATAACATATCACTATTTACTTTCTGTATTATGTATGTATATTATAGCATCAGGTTCCTTGCTGCAGTTGCATTTTCATTTAGCATTTTTGATAGTTCTGAATTTGTTGTGTCTGAATGGCTAACAGAATGGTTGCAAGGAGGTAGCCAGAGTTGGCATATGATGTGCAGTAAGCTAAAACTGTGAAAGGTACAGTAGTATAAAATAGTGGGGAAGCATTATTTTGAGCAGAGATAAGGGAAACTAGGCTCAAATGGATGGATTTATTTGTTCTTTGTAATAGTTCCTCAGCTGGGGGAAATTTGCAACATTCCATCTCCTGAGGATATTGCAGATCACAGAAGTGTTTCTGAACTGGCCACATGTGCGTAACTGTTTCAGGGAGAGCTTCTTACAGTGGCCTAAAGGAGGGCCAGGGAGGAAATTAGGGTTTGGTGGTGTGGACAAGCAGAAACCCTTTTCTGGGCTTATTCTCTTGTGCTTCTGCAATGCCATGCTCCAAAGGGGGGTAGGCAAGGAAAATTGGATCCCCATTCACTTTTGTCCCCAAAACTTTTAACAGACAGCAAATCTGTTACACATCTATTAGCTACTGGTTTGTTATCATCACTGAACTTTAGAGTCCAAGGCTGAATTTGTTGCATTTCATCTTCCAAGTACTGTATCTCATTAGGCATTATTTTTGTTCAAACCCTCCCTCACTGTAAATGTATGTAGGCTGTAATCAAGTAATTTCTTAACCTCTTGAATAAACATAAACAGATGAGGTTTTTCAGTCTCTAGCAAACAGCTGTATTTTCCTGCTTTAACCATCCATCCCTAAGCTCTTTGCAGATTTTCAGCCTCCTTTTTTGAAGCTGGATCTCCCCAAAGAGCACTGTGTTCTAGCAGAGAGCTTATGGGTGCTATATTCAGAGAAAGTGCCATCCCTTTGCCACTCAGTATTATTTCAGTTTCTCCATCCAAAACTCTTTTATGCTTTTAAATATGATGTGTTCTGCTCAATTAGCTGTCTTGTAGAGCCCCAAGGCACTTCCCCATTGTGGAGGGCTGATCTCCATTCTTTCTTCCCAGTTGCCCAAGCTTCTGTTTTGAAAACACATTTTGCTTGACTGGGCATGGTGTACAGGGCAGAAAAATTGCTCTGACTGTTCTTCTAACCTTTTTAATACCTGCATATTTTATCAGCAATTCTGAACTTATTTTTGGATGATTAACGACAATTAAGATTCTGCACCTTCCCCACTGTTTTTTAAAGATCTGTGAATCAACCAGTCCTTGTTTAACCTAACATATCCTCCAGTGATTGCTAGAAGATTGCATTTTTTCTACAGTAAATATAGAATGGCACAAGTTGAATATGAAATCACATGCTGGGCAGTTACCTAAAAGTATGAAACCTTCATATTTGCTTTTTCAATGAGACTTGCAGCTTCAGAGAACAAAACTTGATTGATTTGACTTGGCAAATTTCCTTTAAAATATGACTCCTCTTGGTCTGTAACCACTGCACAGCACAGCTGGGCATTCCATTGATTATTAAATAGTTTCGTTTAACCCACATTTTCCTGTGGCTCATGAATTTATCCTGAGAGTACACACAGAATGTTCTATTATGAGTCATTGATCAATAAAGACTGAAAAATTTTTTCTTTACTTTTTCTTTTGCTCTCTGAATTAGATTGGAAAAGGGAAAACTTGGATTTCAGTTGTTCTGGTGCAAATGCAAATTCCTTCTGGTGAATGGAATAAAAAAGCGGAGGATGTGAATAAAACGAATGGATATTTCTAGCCTTGATAAATGCATGGAGAACACTGATAAAATCAGGAACTTTGCAGACAAAAGTCAGGGTTTGGCAAAACACAATTTTCACTTCAAAAAGATATTACAAAAAAAAAAAAAAGAGTGGGAGATTTTTTGAACACTGGCTCCTAAAATATCACATACATTATTATCCATCTGTAGAAGTTTTGAGTGATAGCTGTGTGGTGTTTAGGAAAATTACTTTTTTTTTTTAATTCACAAGAGAATAAACCCCCTTCCATTTCTCCAAGTTCTTCTGAAATGCTTGTTTGGCAGTTGTTGTGAAGACAGAAGAACAAGACACAGGTGGAGAACTTCCCTGTGTAGTACTTCCTCTGGCTTGCATTTTCCTTGCTCTTGCTCCACACTACAGACTAGGTACAATACAAATCAAAATGTTGGGAGATAGCTACATGGTTTTGGAGGGTGACCAGTCATAAACAACTTGATGCAAGATGAAGTTTTCATTTTGTATGCTTAAAAGTGAGCTCTTCAAGACTTGTTGCGTGTGTAAATACAAGGAAGCCTACACAAGAAACCACCTCGATTAAAACCTTTCTTTTAACTGTCAGTCTCAAATAGAGGAAGCTTGATTTCACTCCATGTTCTCTGAAAAGGCCATTTCTACTAAGACAGCTTCACATATTGCTCACTGATTAGTTGTTTCTTTATAGCTGGATCTATATTAAAAGAAAGAACTTATTTTTCTGATCTTTTGTAATTTATGCAGACAACAAGGCCATAAGCCATGAAACTAGCACAACACCCAGCAGTAAAATGCCTACAATTTGTTATGCAGGTAGTTTACAACTTTAGTTCCTTTTTCTTAAGAAATACAGATTCCTTTAAAAGTAGTTATTTAGCATTAACCTCTAGGCTTTTTATTCCTCTCTGAGTCAGCAGAATTGCTGCTGTTCATTTGGAGCCAATGGCTGCCAATGAGACTCTTACATGGAAAGCACATTGTACACCATGGTATTGAATCACACTCATTTTCCTAAATAAGGATCTACCAAGGCACAATCACAATGCATTTTTTCTTACTGTCATGGCTTTCCCTCCAGTCTCCAAGACAGAGCAAGAGAGATAAACATTTTTTTCCCTAGGATTTTTTCAAATTAATATACCCTCTATTATAGTAGCAAAACAGGAGGACGACACTGTACAAGAGTAATCTGCCTGAAAGAGATGGCACACACACAATTCCCAGAGTTTCTCTGCTAGTGTAATGACTGATAGACATGATCAGAACAGAATTCACAAGGCAGACTGCTCTTAACACTATTTGTAAATAATAATGCTGCTCTCAGTGCTCTAGAGTAATTGTCCCTCTGTCTGCCTTTGATACCAGAAAGATAGTTGGGAAGCTTGTAATTGTCTCCTAGGTTTTTAAGTGCCTAACAAGTCTGGGATTCAGATTTAAGTCAAAGGAAGCAGATACCTTTGAAGTAATTTTGAATAGTGAGATACCTGCCTGCAACTGAAGTGTCTTGCCTCAGCCTAGGTGAGTACAGAGACTAAAAAGAGAGGTTCAGTAAGCTCTTTCCTGCTGTAAAAACCTTTAAGGGCTTCAGAAAAACAACTGTAATGTGGAGAAGGGCACCCATAATTTATCTTCCATAAAAAAGATTTTCCCAACACACACATGCAGACAGGAGCTAGAAGGGCTGTGTCTTGAGCTGCTCATTTGAGCATACCAATGGACTCCTGGATGGGAGTGCACAGCTTTCTCAGGAGCGTGCTGACTGACATCCACAAGGCTCAGTTCTGGAGTCCAGGATAGCAAAGGCATCCTTGTGATTGTGTGCCAGTTAGTTATGGGAAGAAGATGTAAATTTCATTTGCAAACAGTGTAAACAGCTATTGTCTCTCAGTTTTGTGGGGTAAAATATGTGTCTGAAGGCTGTTTGGTAGGAAGAGGAACTGTGGCTGGAACTGGGTCTGTTCTTTTGGCCTGGTGAAGACAGATAATGTCATTGGCAATTTGTCTGTAAGGAGGGCTGTTACAGCAATTAGCTTCTAACTTGCATTTCACATTTTGGACTCATTGTCTTTGATAAATGAAGAATGCTTAGGATCAGAAGTGCCCCCTGAAATAGAAGGGCTTAACCATGACACCTGCGCATGCAGACACAAATTGAAATCACTGATACAGTGTTTGCTTCATATCACCACAGTTCTACCACTTGCTAAATTACTTCACTGCGGTGCCATGTCAGGTCACGTTCCAGTGATCACAACATTCATGACCTACATGTGAGCTTAGACAAGTGGAGTAAATTCACACTCCTCCTCTACTGCCTTGCTTGCTTTCCTTTGCATGACAAGATGAAATGTGTGTCACTGGACTGGAATAAAACAGAAAGCCTCTTGCAACTTCCTTGACATGATGAGGATGGCATGGTGTAGGGAAACAACTTTCTGAGTTGGTCAGAGGTCTAGGAGCCTTAAAAAACATTGCTCAGCTTGTGCTTAACACATCTACAAAACTGAAAAATAGTCATGACCCCCAAACACATCCATCACAACTCCAAATCTTTCTCTGGTTAAACTGCTTGGAATTCTACTTGGCAACGATAAAGAACAGCATTTGAGAAAGGTCAGAAGAAACATTTTCAAGTTCAGTCTTCTGGAATAGACACGTATTTGGATTGCTCAGTTATAGCACGTTGACCACCACTTGATTTCAGAGCTCTGCATTTCTGATGAGGAGGATGGCTGTAGGTAGTAGGCTCAAACCTGTCTGCCCTTTGGCCTGCTCTTATGGTACAGCCACAAAAGGAAGTTCCCTCATGGTTGGGTAGGTACATCCTGTGGGCTGCTCCAACAGTGATCCCCTGCCAATGGCTCCCCCTGGATCCCCTGACCCCATGAAGGATGGGGCTGTGCTGGGGTGACAGTTGGGCACAGAACAACTTGGTGATATTCACAGTGGCTGACCCTACTCACTCAACTGGGACTGAATGAGCCAGCACTCCCTGTGCCGGTGTGGTGCCTGTGGTTGTGCAGTGGCACTCTGGACAGCCAGCTCCTTTAGAGCACCACTTCTTCCAGTTCTTTAAAAAACAATGTTCTTTAAAAAACAATGAAAATAAGAAACCAAACTCAACCTGTTTGCTCTTCAGACAGCATAAACTTGTTTTAAATAGTTCAGCTCTATACAGCTTGTTGATACTCTGCCTTTGATGTACAAAGAGTAAATCTCACCTTCCTAGCAGAGACCTGAGCACTAAGGTTTCTGTATGTCAGAAGCTGTTCTGCAGAAACAGAAATGCACTTGAGCTACTGCAGTTATTCCTTGGCTGTCACACTGACTGGTTGCAGACAAATCTGTGGAAAATGCACTGTTTTGTATTTGCTCTTTTCAATGTTAATGCTGCAGCACTGGAGCCAGAGAATGCAGAATGGAGCAGCTGAGCTGCAGAACTACAACCTGACATAATGCACACAGTGTTTAGAGACCCCTTCCTCATCACTAGTAGAATTCCTGCTAAACTCAATTACTACTGCCCAAAGCTGAATTAACTCCCTCTGTCACAGTAAGGTTCTTGCTCTATCTCTATACAAACAAAAGGGAAATTATTTTACCAAGGTATTTGAGTACACATGTCAAACCACTAGGCCAACATTTTCAAATACAATACCTCTGTGTTTTAAATTAGTTATCTGTTATCATTGACCATCTAGGTATTAAATGCCAGAGGCTGTGTCTGTCCTTTAAAAAAGTTCAAACACCTCTGTGAAATAAAGGGAACAAAGGCTGTTACAAGCTGTGGGTGCATATTGGGTCTCAGTCTCCTGATCCTTCTCCAAGTAGAAAGCTGCCTCATTGCTGTGGATGGTTTGTGTGAAGAACATTCTGTAGAAATTTGAGTCCAAATTAAAACACTGGCTTTAATCAGCGAAGGGGAGATACTGGATAGCAAAAAAGCGAGATCTTCTTAGACAAGTCTCCATGTTTGAACTGTAGGACAGGGCTCAAATAGCCCAAAAATCGTGCCACTTTGTACACGTGGCTGCTTTGCACATGCAGCTCTGTTTGTCCACCAGAGCTATCCTGGCAGCAAATCCAGAGTTACACACTACCTGGCAGGAAAGCTTAATGTATGCAAGGGAACAGCATGGAGAAGCAATCTTGTTCCTTGCAACATACTTGAACTGGCAAATCCTGATGCACATAATTCTCCTCACTTGCACAGAGCAAAGAACAAATGGAAATTATGTCTTACTGCATCAAATGTTATGTTCTTCTTTACATCTTCTTTGTTGGTAATAAACAAAAGGAGCTTGTCCTTTAAAATGACCAAATTTACTCATATTGAAGAGTAATCAAAGTAATTGTTTAGGCTTTGGTAACCCTTTGCTGGAAGCTATAGATGACTTTGTGGGACATGTCTGAGAGCAGGGAGACTGTCTTATGTCTAATCACCAAGGTGTGCTTAGCATGGAGAGTACAAAGAAACATGTTTAAAGTAATCTCATAGTTCTATTTTTTCACTATCATCTAAGTATTTCAATATGTAAACAAAGATGAAAAATGTGTCTCCTCCCCTTCTAATACCTACCTCAGTAAGACATTTTCTCCTGTTCAGTGCAGGTCGGGTTTAACCTTGAGATATTTTCTGTAAGAGATATGGGAGTTTTGGGCTGGAGAAAATGGAACAAGATTCATGATTAGCCTCTTCTCTGAAAATGTTTGTATATCAAGGCTTAAAATGCTTAATGGTATTCTTTAAAACTCCTTTACATTCACTCTTATGGATAGGAAGTGGAATAAATACATTATACCAGCAATAGCACCAGAATAAGGCAAACTAGGACACTATACGGTTAAGTATGTGATATGAGAAAATTAATTGTACATATGTTTGTTGCTGCACAATTCAAGGAATTCTGACAAATGGAACATAGTCAGTCCAGTGAGAAATACTAAGGCAAGCCAGGAATGTGTTGTTAGGCAGCAATGACATCAGCCTGCAGCCTTTGCCAGCCTCCCTCCTTCAGGTCCACAGTTCCAGATCACTGCTCTGCAAAGGGTCACCACTCCCTTCCCGTTAAATTACTGCACAAAAGACCAAATCTAAAAGTGGTTGGCTGGGGTTTTTTTCCATTTTACAAGAATGTATTATGACTACCAGACATCTAATATGCAGTGAATTTGTTTATATGAGCAAAATATTCAGCCTCTCAGATGGATTCCCTTCTTCTTGCCCTACTGTGGTACTCACTTCAGTTTTGCTTGTTTTCCTCAGAACTTGTTAAAACTATGAGGGCTCACGTTTTAACAGCTAGTTTATCCTCACCACAGTGTGGTTTGTTACCTCATGCTTTTAATCTGCATTCACTCTCACAGCTGTTTCAACAGGCTGCTTTTGAGACTATATAATACCTAAATTCCTTAGAAAAGAATCTGCCCTTGTGGGGGTCAAATGGATGAGGAAGCTTTTGGCTAACTAATGGTTTTTGCTTGCTGGCTTGTTCATTTCATAAATAGTAGAAAATGTTCTTCATTCAATGACTGATTTACTTTCAGTAAAGCAAGTTTAAAAATGTTAGAAAATATTGTGTGGGAAGTGGAATTTAATCTTCCCAAAGGAGACACTGGCCTTCGGTTTTCAGATATTACTTCAAATGTACCTAAAAATCATCAATGGTTAAACAGAGCTGCTTCAAATAATGTTTTGATGGCTTACAAAGGTCAGACTAAAGGTTAGTTTAACTATTTTAAGTTGCATAACCTTCAAAAGACAGTGACAGCTGCAATAACTCAGTAATTTTATGTAGCAATCAATATAATGTCTGGAAAAGCATGAGAAGGGATATACAATTTTCAGAACTCACTGTAAAATCCAGGTGGGATGTTTTTTACTGAGAAAGATGTATTTTACTTCAGGGTAGATAACGTGCTTTTCTATAATTTTGGAAAAAATCAGTGAAGACAAAGTACTTCAATTTTACCATGAGGCAAACTTGGAAAAAATTAATTCTGTCCTCATTGACAGTTACTGATTTATCTGTGAGTACACCTAGAGCTTCCTTCTGTTTTTATGCTGGAATAGCTCACAAAAATTAGTATTAATGCTTGTTGGCATTCATCTAGGTAAGAAATGTGAAAAGTAAATTATTTCATTTATTTTTGTACTCAGTGGGAGCTAAAATCACAGACACTCTGTTAGAAGGGGTTTTTCCAGCCTTTGTGTCTACCAAGCAGCATCTTGTCATATAAATGCTGTCATAATTTTGAGGTGAACATGTTCAAGCCTGAATTCTTGACAAAGGTAGGAATTTCAAGTCTGTGTTTAAAAAAAGAGGGGTAAAAAAAGCAGCCTCAAATTTATTGTTGACTGAAAGATGATCTTACAGTTCCAGCTGTGTTTTTGGATTTGGAAACCTTGTGGTCCCTCCTATTTCTCCTGTAGTTGTCCTCAGAGATCTTTCACCTGTTTGATTCTGCCCTCCATTAACCCTGACTGTTACCTTAGTCTGCAGATAGCTCCATTCTGAATCTTAAATCATTTTCTCACATCTCTACCACTTAAAGTCTCAGCCTGTTAAGAATGAGGATATCGTATTCGTTTGTGTATGACATTACAGTAGCAGATGCCATGAACACTGACATGATTTTTTGCAGGAATTATATATTATTGTGAACTTTTGAGTGAACAATTTAGTTTGATCAACAGCCTAGAAAAATAATACCAGAAAAACATTAAGAACAAACATTAAAAAAAAAGGGAAAATAATAAATATAATAAATTAATAAAAATAATAGTTAGTGCAAGTATAAACTTCTGAGTACTTGGAAATGGAATATAACATGGCCCATGTCTTAGTCTTCCCATGTCTTCCAAAAATAGCTTTGAACATGTTCAAAAAGTCACATTAAAATATATTAGCATGTTTGAAAGAAGTGTGTGCCATAGCATCTTTTTACCAATCCTAGCATTTGCTTGAATTCCAAAATTAAAACTTGAATAAACTTATATAAGACCTAATTTTCTTTCTCTTGAGATTAAGTAGCTTTATTTACCATTTATTTAAAACCAGTGAGTTTATTTGTGATAAAAAAAAAATACTCTTTTTAAAGAGATTAAATATTTCCTGAATCATCATTAATTTTTTTATTATCTTCAGTTGATTTGAATCAGTATTTGGGGGAATTGTTTTTCTAATTATTTTTTCAAGTTTTATCCATCTCTAGTTTGGATATACCAGTCTTTGTTATCATGTATATCAGCCTAGCAAGTTAATTAGTCCTGGAAGTTTGCCATTATTAAAAATTAATTTTGTATTGATTCATCCATATTTTTTCAAATGTATGTTTGAATTATGTACTACTTTCTTTAGTCATTGACTAGAGCGATTAATGACATACAGGAGGTTTTTCCTTCATAAATATCATTAAAATTCCTCTCTTTAAGTGGAACTAGAGCTCCATAGAGCTTGTTCTGTCATGACACAATTACAGCGGTTTTCCTGTTCCAGCTCCTCGGGAATGTATATCCATTAATGAGTCATTAGATAAAAAACACACAATCAACTCCCCAGCAGGAACAAGAATCCACTCCCCAAAGCGTGGGAGCACTCTGGGGGACAGGCTGAATGCAGATACTTTCTTACTCACTCTCTGGGACTATTGATCTTTCACTCCTTCCCGCACACTGATGTGGCTCCAGTGCACTAACATCAGTACCAGTGAGAGTCAGGCAAACCCAGGGACAGACCAGATTTCACCGTCTTCAGCTAGATATGCATTAATAAATTAAATGAATGAAGATCTTCCTGGGCACTGAAGTCAACTGGCTCACAGAATAGCCTACATTTATGGCAGGAATTTTTTTTCACCTCGCAGCTGGGAGACTTCATGCATGGTGTCTATTGGGAAAGGTCCCTAGAACCCTCCAACTCCCAAACCATGCTCAGGAATTGCTTGAGAGAAAGTTGGTTGATGTGGGCATATCTAATACCATGGGCCATCCTCAGAGTTTATTAGTCTAGACAAACCTATTCCACTGACCAGAGAAGTCCCCATGCACTGTTTTATTTGCCAATGAAAACCCTGGAAGTGAGGGTGAAAGCATGCAAGTCCCAAGGTGCTGAGGTGCCCTGCAAAGTCAAGTTGACTTTTGGATAGGCATGGCTACAAAAATGCCTGCCATTAGCCACTTCCAATTAAAAATGGGCTTCGGGAGGTTTTTTTGTACAAATTCCTTTCTCAGATGCAAGTACCTAACTGCAACCCTGGGAGTCCTTGACTTCCCTGCTCTTCCAAGAAGGCTTCACAGTGATAGTAGTGCAAAGCACTTAAGAATACCTGAAGAGGAATGACTGAGCTTAAAGACAGGGCCATGGTGTATTGCTTTAGGCACTGCTGTGGGGTTTGTGTGAGTGGGAGCAGTTAGCCAAACACAGCATAGGTGGTGTTGCAGAGGAGAACACCCTGCAGGAACACTGCTGAATGGCTACTAAACTACCCTAACATTTTTCCATTTTTGTAGATCCTTTCTTTTACCTTCTGAGAGGAGGCCACATCCCTTACTTTGATTTTTCTAGTATTCAGCTGGGGTGCTGGTGCAGGCTTCAAAAACATGACTTTTTCAGTGAACTGATAAAATTCAGAAATTAGTCTTGGAAGGTGCAAGTCTGAGAAAGAAGACAATACAACTTCTCCTACAGCTGTTTCCTCATGACTAAGAGCCTCTTGTACTCCACAGACAGCTGTGTAGTTGACTGTCCTGCAGATAGGCTTAAGGTATGTCTTTAGGTTACTATGTTCAGCTTTCTTTTTGTTTCTACATTTTCCCTAGCTTCTGTTTAAGTAGCTCAAGCTGAAATTTCAATATAAATTCAATATATAAAATATATATAAAATATATAAATCAATATAAAATTTCAATATAAATTATTTCAAAATAATTTCAATAAAAATTTCAATTTTTTTTTTAGATAAAATCAGATACAGAAAGAAGGAAATGGTTAAAAGCTTTCTCTGATTGTGAAGTTAGATGGAGTACATATGCTGTGTTTATTTGTATAAAGAACAATGTGAGAGAAAAAAGGAAAGAAAAAAATTCTGCAAAAAATTCTGCAAAAAATTTCTTCACTAAATCTCTTTGTATGTTTCTAAATATTTGTTCCCTTTGCCTTCCCAAAATTGAATGATTTTTTATAATTGTCTTGGAAACAAGATGGCAAAAGGTAAAAAGCCTTTTAAGCTTTATTCTACATCAGTTTACAATGCAGGGTATCTGACCACAGCTGTTCTCTGGGTTCTTATAGTAGATGACACAAAAATGCCAATAGAAACTGGTACTGCTACTGTAGCTCAGTTTTGCATATCATCTTTTTGTATCCCAGTTTGTTCCTATAGGCTGAAGTAATGGGGGTTTTCTCAACAAGAGTAATTTTGTCCGCTGATTTTATGGGCAAGATTTACAATAAAGCATGAGTATGGGTGATTTCCAGTGTTTGTGAGTGTTCATGATGTCAAAGTCCCAGTTGCAATAAAACTCTGGATCCTATCTCTAGTTTTAAGACAATCTGAGACCCAAGAAATGAACAACACTGACTTTTGTCCAATTAAAAATCCAAAACGTTTCTCTCCTCATGACACAGTCTTCAAAGTAAACTTGACCCTGGTGATGAAATTCTCTCATGCATTGAGATACCAGCTTTTTGTATCCCACGGACATGACAGGTTTCTGACTGATGTTTGGTTTAGACATATACACAAAGTGCCTGAGGCACCCGCTGAGCCTAAACAAAGAACCCTGGGAAAGGTCTCACTTTATCTATTGTCTTACACTGACATCGGCCTTTCCATTACAAAGGCCTTCAAGACCTAAAGTAATCAATAATGATGAATGTGGTTTTTCCCTGTGTGCATGTGAGACAGATGGAGAGTCACTGTGGACAACAATAGCCTGCAGGCAAGGGCCTTGACATGGTTGTTTAAAAACATCCCAAAAAACGTGCATTAAAAAAGGTACAGTTTTGTGATTTTTTTTACATATTTGCCTGCTTAATGACAGATTCCTTCAGTGAGCAGTAACTGCACTGCCTGCTTGCATGAGGATCAGTGCTGTCACTGAGCAGCATCCATCTCTCAGAGAAATGACAGACAGTTTTTCCGCATGATTTTCTCTTTCTGCCTTTCCCTTTCTTTCCAAACTCCCATTTCCCAAGCTCTCTCTACCCTTTTCTCCATCTCTCTCTTCTCTTGCTTAAGCTGTCTGGTTCACAGCATGCCTGTTTACAGAGGCATCATGTTGCTGAAAATACGTATCTCAGTTAGTTAATCTTGGGAAGAAACTGGTTATAGACTATGCTGCATTTTATACCTCCTGACATGTAACTGTGTTCACTTAGGGTCAGATGGAGGAAGCCATCCCAGTGGCATATCTTCAGAGAGGCTGCAGGTACCACCGTGATGAGCATGGACCTAAGAAAGCAGTCTTGCCAAGGGGCCAGGAGGTTGGCTTCATGTTGAGAGCAGATGTTGTGTATACCTTATCCAATCCCCGCCTGCTCACATTTGTTCCACCCACAGCACATCTCCCCTTCGGCAGAGGCATATCCCAGCCTTCTGACAAATGCAAACAAAAGGAAAATCGAAGCAGACTGCAAATGATCAGAAGTTCATTATTCTCCCAGTACTGGTTTTGTTTTTCAGTTGCCTCAGTGTTCTTTTGTGATTCCAGCAGAGGTACAGATGGGTCATGGGGACAGATGATGATGAGTCCTTTGCAAAACCTATAAAAGCATTTACAGTAGCACTCACCTAAGAAAATTATTTCAGTAAAGCTAGGAGCAAACAGAAATACAAATGTGAACCTCTAAAGCTGGATTTGGCCCTCATTTCCAATTGAATTAGAAAGAAGCTTTCCCTATTAATTGTTAATAATTGCTAATAATTAATGTAAGCATATTAGAAGGGTTTTTTTATTATAACATATTAGTAAATAATCAGAATCTGTCCTTATAATATTTTACATAGCGTTCAACAAATTGTGCAGTAATAGGTGCAAATTGGGAACTATTACATGAAGGACACAAGAGATCCTAAATGTTTTAATTAGCATGTTGATCTTAAGGTGTGGCTAGATTTGTTTCTCAGCATATGATCCCTGCCCCATCCATAGGCAATCTGGACTGTGTGAACTGTTCCACTGATCACCGAAAAGAATATGTAGCAATGCTGTCATGCTTTGCTTTTCTGGTCAAAGACACCTGCCCTCAGTCATCTGCAACACCTTGCCTGAATTACTGACCATTGTTACTGTCTCTGTGCATTGGAGGGGGAAAAACCCCATTGGAGACAATGTTTGTAACATCCAGTGAATGCTTCTTAATTCCCAGATTCTAATATACATGGCCCCCATCCATGAGTGTGTTTCCAACCTTTTCCTTCCCTTCTCTTCACAGCCTTACAGCTCCAGAAGAGCCCATGTGGTCTGCTCACTTCAAGACCCATTTCTCCCACAGAAGTGGAAAGGAAAGAGGAGGGCTGGCATTTTTAATAATTTATTCCAATCTCCCCACATGGGGGAGGTGGAGAAATTGAAGGCTTCTGAAATTAGTGGGGCTGCACTGTTGGAAATGAAGGCACTATTTAGCTCAGGATCATGCTAATTCCTCCCTGTGGACAGCCTTTGGAAGAAAACAAAAAAAGCACACTCAAAGACAGATTGCTTCCTTTACATTAATAACAGAAGTGTTTATTCTAGTAAAAAGTTGGAAAGGAGCAATTAGAGACTTCAGGGAATGTGCTAAGTGAAAATGTGTTTTTGTTTATTCTGGATTACAGATAATTTACTAAATTGCTGTATTTTACTTCTTGTGGTCACCAGTGGCACAGTGACCCAGTTGTGGTAATGCTCCTCTGCCATGCCCTGAGAAATCCGATAACCCCTGTGGCTGCCCCAGGGTGCTGCTCGTTACTGTTCGCCCCAGCCTCAGAGATGTCCTGTGTGCCTTGTACAGGGGACTTCCATGGAAAGTCCCCTGCTGCTTGCAGCTGCTGGCTGCAAAGCAAGCATGGCTTGTCGTGCTGCGTGAAGGGAAAGGCATGGCAAGAGGAAAGTGACCCTAGAAGTCATTTCTGTGGCTTATTTGTAGTAACTCTGTACTTACAATGTACCTTAAAAGCCTCTGTCCAAGTCTGTTTGGCAAGCTAGTGAGCAGTTCTAGCCCAGAAAACTTTATTTATGTATCTAATCTCTACTGATCAGAAAAGATGAAGGAAAGAACAAGATGGACAAATTGAGTCAATGCAAACTTTACTTTTAAAATAGCTCTTTCTTCATTATTTTATGGTTTGTCCTAAAGCCATACCTAGACCCCATGTTCAGACATGCGTTTGGATCCTCCCCCTCCCCTCTTCATACACCAAGCTGAGCATTTGCACTGAGCCTTTGCATCTGAGAGGGATGCCCAGCCACTGGCGTGGGTGTCAGGCAATCCCAACAGCTTTCAGCAACCTCAAAACCCCTTGCTTGAGGGTTGGTTTGCTGGAGTGTGAGACACTGTGAGTGTACTGTAGCTTTGCCATTTGTGTGTGTGTACTTTTGGGCACACGTCATGACTTTTGGGGATGGTCCTGTGCAGGGTCAGAAGCTGGACTTGATGAACCTTGTGAGTCTCTTCCAACTCAGCATATTCTGTGATTCTGTGATCTGTCTATCTAGCTCAAACCCTCTGCTGCTCTGAAGTCACTGATATCTTTGTTTCAAGGAGATTGGACAAGGTTTCTTAACAAAAATGAAGGAAACAGTGAGAAACTGCTACCCTTGCCTGATTTCAGTCTGGTATGGCTTCTAGTGTGGCCCCAACTGTTTTCATTGTTGTCCTCTCTATTTAAACAGAATTAAAAAAACCCCAACTGTACCAATTCTAATCTCTACTATCATTTAAAGTTGCATCTCATGCCTTAAAGATTTGTACTTAGTTCTAAACCAGAAGACAACAGCTTACAAAACTGAACCCTAAAAAACCCTAGTGATAATGAGGTAGAATAACCCATTCTCCTTAGATACTTTCCCATTCTTTTTTTTTTTCCTGACCTCTATCCAAAATTATACGTTTTGAAGGTCTGCAGACTTGTATGTACTGAACTAGCTGCTTTTGGATAAAGCATCAGTTTGAATTCCATCATCATAGCCTGCCAGTCAGTCTCCCTTCCTTCTTGTAGTCTGAGATCTATAGCTCAGCTTTCTTCAGCATGGATGGAGAGGGAGGCAGTAATTTAAATGAAAAGGTAATTGGTCTCTCTTGCAGATCACTGGTTTCATGCTTCCAATACAACATCCATCACCAACCAGTTGTAAGTTTCCATCTTCAGATAGTTTTAATGCAATGTGTATCTCCTCCTCTGCCAAATATACTGCAGTGACCTTCTTTTGAGATGGCTACAGCCTGGGCATCATTAGCAAGTTCCACACCTTAAAGGAAAGACTGTAGGTTTTTGACCAAGAAGAGGTGAGAAAGCACTGGGGTGACTAAAAGTGCCACTAAAAGCATCTGTTGCTATAAAAAGCAATAAAAATCTGTAAAGCATGAACAGAGAGCAGATGCACGGTCTTAATTGACTGGTCAGTGCAAACCCTACCAGCTCTGAGCTCTTTTCCAAGCCCGTCGGCAGCATCTCTGTCGTGTGTGGGCTGAGCTTTGGATTTCTCAGGTTCTCACAATCAAATCCTGCTGAGTCACAGGAACTAGAAACACATGGAGGGACACCAGGTGTCAACCCCATGAGACAAGCTGAATACGGGGACTGGCCACACCAAGTGTTATTCCTACAAGAGATGGGCACCCTGTGAACAGTTTCTTGATGGACTTCTCTCAATAATTGCAGGAATGTGTTGTATTTTCTCCTGTGTTAGGCAGATCTAGGCTGGATGCAAAAAGGTGTGGCCACACCATCTTCTATGTACTTCTCTGTGTCCAACAGTCATTAAGTCTCAGCCATTTCTGTGGCATCAAAGTCAACCATCTCAATTAAACTACAAATGATCAATGTATTGACTGCCAATGGTAGATGCATCAGTCCCAACTGAAGAGATGGAACATATTCTTCCTTAGAGATTTGGCTCCCTGAAAAATCAGTGGTGGCAAAAAAAAAAGCCAGAAATGAAACTTGATTTGACTCCATTTCTTCCCAGCTGGTGCATCTTTCACAAGATGCAAGGGCTACATCCCCAGTGGTGGGCTGAACATGCCCAGGAGTGTTCTTAGCAGCTGGCAGGGATTAGTCACCTCCACCCACAGTATCACCTTCTCTCTCCCCCCACCACAGAGCGGCTGCAGGAAAACAGCCAGCTGGGAATGGTCTCTAGGCTCTGCTAACTCTGAAACCACACCTGCAGATTGTGATAGTAGGATGTTCTGAAGGCTTGCCAGTAATTGTTCTAGTAAATTAACAATACATATGATTAAGTTTTGAGCACTAGGAACACACCTTGACACTGTAATAGATAAACTACAGTAGATAGAGCCAAGCAGCCTAAATTCTGGACAAAAAGCTCTCTATTTTCAGCCTACAGTAACTGTTATCTCGTGTCTCAAACACCCTCACTTTGGGTTTCTGAGGCACACTGGAAGCTGCCACATCAACACACCATGTAGTTAGGCAGATGTTTGATCTGTGTTGGACATTCCTGGTTGGTGACTTACCCTCCATTTAGTCTTTCTCTGTTTCCAAAAGCAGTGTTTGCAGTCCATAAGGAGTTTAAATTATACTCTTGATACGGAAATTACAGTGTTAATGCTTTAAATTACACTTCCAACTTGGACATTACCTTTACTTATTCATCAGGATCACACCCATGGGGACTTCCCTTTCTGCAATTGGTCATTGAGTGAAAATGCTTTCCTTCTTCCTGACCCATGCAATCTGCTGCAATGAGCACCACGGTGTGATTGTGTATCACAGAGCCCAGGTGGAGCCTTCTTGAGTTATTTTTACTGTACTGAAACTGCCACTGCTCCTGGGCTCTCTGCACTGTGTGATGGGAATTGTGTTTGAAAAATTCTGCCCATTGTAAATTATCCAGTACACCCAAATGTTGCATAAGGCCTAAAAAGAGCAGGAGCAAAAACTGCTCCGAACCAGTTCTGTGCATCATTTGTAAGCATAATGGAGCTCACTGTTCAGTTCTCTTGATCTTGAAGATACTTCTAACCAGGGGTTGTTTACTTGTCTGACCAAGTCTGACCAACTTGTCTGAAGCTTGTTAGGAACTCGTTGTGCTTGGTGTATGCTCAATTTCATGCTCATTAATGAACTCCAGTGGTGCTTCTTGTTTTTTACCTTCCATTCCTTGCCCTGCTGATGGTTATTCATGGGACAATCCCACCAGAACTCATGAGCCACTGTGTTAACCAACCAAACTGCATTTACAGATATTGAAGTGGGAGAAGTCCCTGCATATATAATTTTATTTTCTGTTATACCATAGATTCTTTTTGTAATGCATCTGTAAATGGAAATATGTTTTATTACTCATTTATTACCCACAAATCTCTAGGCAAATATATACTTTAATGTTGAAAAAAAAATGCTTAAATGTAGCATTACTTAAATGAGCATCATTACCAAATGATAGGGGGTTTTAAAGGTTTGTTTTGTTTTTCTCTTTCATATGATTTAATTTTATTTTGCATTCATTTAAAAATTGAACCTTGGAAGTTTCCATAGGTACAGTCATTTGATTTGATGGGCTTGCATCAGGACTTCTCCACTGCTCTATGATGGAAGGCCAGTATCTATTTTCTGCCCTGGAAAAGAATTACTTGACTCCATGTGACTTTCCTTTCCACCACCCAATTTCCAGATTACTCCCAGGTGTAACTCTTTTTATGTTTCTTGGCTTGTCCTTGCAGCCTAGGAACAACTGTAATCTTCTGGGTATTTCTTTATGAATGTCAGTGTCAGAGCTGGTCTTCAGCACTGCACAACAGACTGATAATCACTTGGCAGGTAGCAGCTATGGGGTGTTTTCTGCAGCTGATTCTCTGATGTCTACTTGACAAACCTCGGGAGCAAAAATAGTTGTTCAGTTCGAAGTTCAACTGTGTGTTGTGCACTACTGAGCCAGCCATGCTACCACATCCTTATAGTGGAAAATGACTCTGCAGTAGTGGAGCTGGTGTATCTTTTTCTGCTCCTCCATTGTAATTCTGAGGGCAAAAAACCCTCATGAACTGCACCAACCTCACCTCTTCCTGCCAGAGTAGCCATTCATTGTGTTTCTTTCAGCAAGCACTGTGTTGCTAAGGAGGTAAGTGATGTCCCTCAGCTATTTTGCCATAGGACAGAGCTGATTTTCTTAGGTAGCTTCACCAAGCAAGTGCTTTAACACCAAAGTGCTGTCAAAATCAGTGTCTCTGTCACCTCAGTTGATGGTCTTGACACAAAGACTAAGGACTGAAAAGGTCTGAAAAGTCCCAATTCCAGGGAAATATTGAGTATGAAGGGTTAATTACATAGAGCATGTGTCCAGATTGGAGATGATGGGTCCATTTTTTGCTTGACATTTTTCTGTCAGTTGCTGTTTCCATTTTTCCAGCTGTTCTGGGGAAGACACTCTTGCTGTGCAGAGTATGAAAAGCCAGGCAAGGACGAGCCTGAGTCAGGAGAGAGACTGTCAGGACCTTACCCCCTCACTTTGTCCCAGCTGGTGTGTTGTCCCTTCTTGTGGTGTATGAGACAGTTGCTGTGCAGGGTCCCTCTCCATTTACAGCAGGATTACGTTCATCCCACGTGCTTCAGTTTGGCAGAGCAAATCCAGTTCTTTCCTCTCCTCACCATGGCACAACACAATAGTTGTGATTAGGATTTTTTTCTGCTTATGGGGTTTTTTTTTGCTAGGGATTTTTTTGCAAATCACCTGTGGTGAAAAAACAGGGCTGTGCATTTCCAAGAACATGAAGCTGACAAACAAAAATAGATAATCTGTCCTTCAGGTGAGCTTTCTCTGCAGTACAATGTGTGAGCTATTGGAGCCTTGTGGAGAAGAACAGTACAAATTGCATGGTCAGGGACTTCGTAATTCTTAGGTATGAATCATTGCTGTCAGAGTTTCTATGGGAACAGAGAAATAAGTGAATATTTAGACTATTTTCACATTAATTCTATCAGAATATCCAGAGGTTGTGCAACATCTAGAAGCATGCAAAGAAATAAATAATTGTATTATTTAGATTTCACTAGTTACTGTTACTGGGTTTTTTGTAAAGTATGTTTTATACAACTTAGTCACAAAACAAAGTCAACCGAAGACAAAGAGGACATTTGGCTGTAAGTTCGGAACAATGAACTCATGAGGTTTATTTTTATATGCAAGTTCAGCCTGGATGTGTGCCATGTAACACAAAAATCCAGTTACCACTTAATGCATTTTTTTTCTCCCTTGAAGTGATGAGGGCATCTGGATCCCATTTTAAATTGCAAACTAGGCTTTTTAGCTTTTTAAAACAATTTGCATAGCTTGAACTAATTAGTGCTTTGGTTGATGTGTAGGCAGTAAAACAACATGACCCCAAGCATGAGAGAGGTGAAGGAGAACTGCTTGAATTTTGGCATTTCTTAACTTCTGAGAGCTTGGATTGGCTACTCAAACATTTCAATGTAAGCAGGGTATACACACAGAGGAAGTAATGAAGTAATACTAGAAGGATACCCCTAGGATAAGCTATGCATGTTTCCCAGCATCGTAAATAATTGTTCACAGAGCCTAAATACACAGCCTAATGTTCTGTTACCCTGAGCAAAGCCAACAGCCAGATGCATCTGTCCCTCTTGAGCTGAGCTGTTCACTGCAGTCCCTGAAGCACATGTGAGCTCCTGACACCAGAGGTCTAATTTCTGTGATCTGCACTACTTCTGGTAATATTGGGCTGATGTCCCTCAGTTCCAGCTGGACCAGCTTTGGCCGATACCCAGCCAATTTCCTCATAGGTTTTGAAGTGATGTTTTTCTCTTTCCAATCATACTCAAATCTCTGCAAGCAACCCTGTGGTTATGTTAAAGAATAAATAAAATGTGGTGTCTTATGGCTGAATTACCATTGAAGCAGGTGCTGTAGGGAATCAGGAACCCTCAGTCATATGAAATGATCGAAACCAGAAGGAATAGATAATTTCTGTTCAAGACAAGTCTAGTTTGTGTGAAAATGAGGAAACCTGAACTGCACCCTTCCAAACCCAAGTGTCAGATGCACATTCCTAAAAGGAATGGCTTGGATTACATTTTGCCCAGGTTACAGCACTTTGCAACACCGTGGTTGCAAATGATGAGGAGGGCCTGCCTTTCTGTGATGTTACAGACCAGCGAGGCATTTCTGCAGAGCTGTGCAGGAACTCAAGTTCCGAAGAAACGTTTTGGTTTCATGAGACAGCTTTTCTGCCAAAAGTATTCTGGCATTTCAATCGTGCTACCCTTCAACCTTCTGCAGCCTGCAATTCTTCACAGACAGCTTTGCTACCATTAGGGCTTTTTTTCAGAAGATGGAAAAATGCATTTCCTGAATCCCAGAGACTGGGGAATGACTGTTGCTTGAAGAAAATGTTGCTGAATTTTTTTAAACTTGGCAAAAACATCTTCATTCTTTGTTGACAGAGGTCGTTAAAAATATATACCCAAAGTGTTCGGAAGCACTTTTCCTTGATGCAGATACTTGGCACCTAGAAATGATGACCCCCCTGCAACGACAGTGTCAGAGGATGGGGCAATCAGCTGAACACCACGGAGGTGTGCTCTGACAGCAAAGGCAGCCAGCAGCTCCTAAACTGTGCAACCAGGGGTATGGCTCAAAGGTCAAGGGAAGGGATTGTCCCCCTCTGTGTGGCACTTGCCAGATCATATCCAAATACTGAGTCCAGTTTTGGGACCTGGCACAGGAAAGACATGGACAGACTGGAGGGAGCTCAAGGGAGGGCCCCCAGGGTGGTAGGGCTGGACACTTGCCCCATGAGGAGATGCTGGGGAAGTTAGTCTGGGTCAGCTGGGAAAAGGGATGTCTTTGGGACACTTGACAGTCCCGAGCACCACCAAAGGGTCATGGAAGAGATGGAGTAGGACTCCTCACAATGGTACAGGATGGGAAGACAAGAAGTAATGGCCACAAGTTGGAATGAGAAAGGTTCAGGCTGAGTATAGGGAGAAACCTTCCCCATGAGGAGGCCACTCATGTCACCCTGAGTGGGTGTGCTGCCTTCATCCCTGGAGGGTTTCAGGGCCTTACTGGTCCAAGCCCTGAGCAGCCTGGTCTGACCCCAGTGCTGGCCCTTTGGACTGGAGGGTAGACTGGGTCTCTCCCAACCTCATTTAACCTATCATCTTCTAATCTCAACCATCTGAAAATGGGGCACTGCTCTAAACACACTGAGCAAGTGGCAGTGCTGCCAAGCTGACAGCAGCTGCACTGAGCCTCTCATTGCAGATGTGATGGAGAGTTCCAACT
This sequence comes from Corvus cornix cornix, assembly GCF_000738735.6. Classification (NCBI taxonomy): domain Eukaryota; kingdom Metazoa; phylum Chordata; class Aves; order Passeriformes; family Corvidae; genus Corvus; species Corvus cornix. The sequence continues at coordinate 99,942,321 of NC_046332.1, read as the reverse complement.
AGCAAATGTCAGGCCATGTTATTCTTCCCTTTTTGCTTTTTAAAGGTATTTGAGAAGCTCTTGAGGTCTGTGGGAGTCTTCCAGATAGAAACCTAACTACCCAAGTTCATCTGTAAAAACCATATATGGCCTTAACTGTGCTCAGGTCAACTCAGTGTTACATTTTACTACATGCTATTTGATACAGATTAGATTTGTAAATTGAGAAATACTGTAGCAGCCCTTGCCAGGGCTGAGAAGTCCAAGAAATATTAAGTTTAAAGTCAATTCAGATCTGAGCACTGGAGCTATATCCACAGCCTTGCACGCCATCCAGCTTTCCTTAGTATCTATCACTGTTACTATTTGTTATGACAGCTACATTATTTGTGGGGTAACGGAACATTATAAAATGAACAGAGCTGTTTAAATGATCAAAATTCCCTTATTGTGTGTACTTTCATCTTAGGTTTCACTATTTTTTGGATCATCCAGCATGTACAGTTGTATACTGTAGACACGATGAATCTGTATATTAATCCTTGTGACCCACGTTTGCCCTGGTTCATGCGATCTCAGTATTTCCATGGCAAAAAAAAAAAGTAACAGGAGACTCAGTGTAGAAAATCTAAGGCATTTACTGTGTTTATAAATCTCACTATGGGCCTGATCTTGTAATTCCTTTACTTGGTTAAATTTTCATTATTCATCTAAGGACTGCTGCCAAAGCGTAACATTATGTGTAAGGAAAGATGTGCAACATCAGGCCCCAGTGACATGTTAACATTAGCAGCAATCATCCCTGTCTTCCATCAAGCGGAGGAAGTCATGGAAATGAAACAAAAAGTTATTGTGGAAATGATTAAATCGTCTGCGTCTGCTGGGGGAAACCAGAGCATCACACAGGGAAGCTGCAGGTGTGCTGAGAACAGCCCTGTGCCCAGCTGAGAGGCAAAGGGCAGCTGCAGCAGCCTGGGTTCAGCCCAGCTGGAAGCCCAGCCACAACACAGGGCACCTGGGGCAAGATCTAGTGGGAAAAGAGGCAGCTACAGGTATCAGTGTGAAAGCAGCAGCATTTTCAAGAACTGTTCTTCACATCAGCCCTTGACATAAGGACATGTACTGGTTTATTATTCTTACTCACTATTATTATTACTTGTTTTATTATTCCCTTTAGTTTGATGCTAAACAAACAAACAGTAACCTAGAAGGATTCCTTCAAGGCCTGGGCACTCTGCATGCCCTCCCAGGGTAGATCCTTAACCTCCCTCCTCTCACCATTAGCACCATCCAGAAGTGATGGCTTAGCAGCCACTGGGAGCTGGCAGAAGGGGGTTTTACCCCTTGCATGCCGACACAACAAAGCCCGGAGGTCAACACTGAAACCCCTCTGGAAGGTGGCACTCAGTGACCAACACACAATGAAAAAGGGGTAGAGCCCCTCACCCAAAAGGGGCTGTATCCTTCTGTCACTGTTTAGCAGGCACACAGGCGAAGGCAAAGAAGAAAGAGAGGGGACTTTCCATATGCATTCCACGCAGGTTTAACCCCATGAAATGACAGGGACAAAGAGACCCATTGGTAGAAGGGTCCAGGGATCCTATACTGGGTACAGAATAGGTGGGGAAAGGGATCTCAGCCAATGGGATAGAGACAAGCAGGTGGGATTGACAGGAAGGGAACCAATGGGAACAACACATAGGAGGGACTCAGGGAAGGATCCAATGGGGGCGTTGAGGAACAAAGAACTTTCTAGAACTGATACATATAAAGAAGGGAAATTAATATACATAACTTCATACGTGAAACAAGAAGGGGAAAACATTAACCAACTGGGAGAAAACGTGCAAAAGGCAGAACAAGGGAATCATGGTTTCTCACTGTAACTGAAGTTACATGCTAAACTTGGATTGCTGACCATCACAGCTGGTTGACTGAGTTGTTTTCAGCAGACAGAGTAACTGGAGCTGTCTGCAGTGTTACACAGAAGGAGTCAATGAAGGCTTTTATGGCCTTCCTATTAGGCTGTAGTAGCTAATTAAATATGGCCTGTGTGTATGAACAAGTTTACAGCATGTGTGCCAGCGGTCCAGCTCCAGGAGGGGATGGGGCGGCAGAAGCTTCAGGACATCCAGCCAGGCCTGCAGAAGGGGAGAGGACACTGGCAAGAGTGATTAGTGCTGGGGGGTTGAAGAGGGAACCTGGCACCATCTGCAAATCCCAACCTAGCCATTCCCGCAAAACCTGAGAACCATTCCTCATCCTCGCTTGCTCTCATAGGAAATAAAACAACTCTCAAGTCTGGCTTAATATATTTTCCTGGCCAAAACCATAAGAAAAATCCCAGGTTTATTAGGAACAATTATCTGCACCTTAGCTGTTCCATATCTCTGACAGGATGCAGTAAATCGGATTAATCTGAGGAAAGAGGAGGAGAGATCATGCGCTCTGCTGGTGTTTGTTTAGTTTAGATGAGTTGCTAGATGCCTTCAAGTTCCAATTTTTAAATCTGTTGCCAAAGAGGTGGGGAGGTGTATATGAGAGCCTGCATGACTGACGTGAACACTCTTTGCTATTTCATTTCAATTCTCCATCTTTTCCCCACTTCTGAGCTCTTGTTATCTCCCTTAGAAGCACCTTATGCATCCTCCTGGCACTTCCATATTTTTGAAAAAAATTACATTTTTGGCACATAAGAATGGTCAAGAAGTCAAAGAAGACACAGAACTCTCCTGATTAATGTATTTGTATAATATATAATTTTGCAAACTGTGCTGGAGATTAAAATTTCATAAGGCAGATGTCTTTTCTCTTTTTACCTTCTGTGCCACGAGGAGAAACTCTTGTGAATTTTCTTGACTACCCTGAACAAAATTAATTACTTTTTAAAAGTTGGTCTCTTGGAAACCTAATTATCTTTTTATCTGTGCTGCTGACATATTCCTAATCTGATGTTGAACCAAATGATTTCAAAATCTGTACTTCTTTTTCTTCAAAAACCTGCTGCCTCTGTAAGAGAGATCTGAAGAAGCCATGGCTCAGAACCTGTTATTTCTAACTGTCTGAGCTGCCCTCAAATTTAAGAGCAGACTGCTGCCAAGGAACAGCAAACTCTGCGCTAATAAGGGATGTAGTGCCACAGGAGTGAGTCAGGATATGGGGTGCATGCCTCTTTCTGCCAAAACTAGGAATGGAATGGAATGGAATGGCCCTGCCTGCTGTGGTGGGTAGAGGACAGGTGGTGTAACAGAGGTTTAGGAGAACTGCTTTATCACCTAATTTATTGTGCCATGGATTGCCAATCCTCTTGCAGTTTAACAGCCTTCTGGGTCTGGCATGGGCTTGTGCAGCTGCTCAAGAAGCTTTCAGTACACTTACAGTGCAGATTTACAATGGACCTTGGAGTTAGGCTGTGCTTGTATTTCCAGGGATGCTGAAATTTGCCATTATTATAGAAGGAAGCAATAGGAAGGGAAAAAACCCACAAAGAACATTAGGAGAAAGAGAGGGATTCAGCAAAGGGGTGAGAGCACTACACTGGATAAAGACTTCCATCCTTTAATTCTTGGGGAGGGAAGGAGCAGCAAAGGTGATTTGAGGACTGTCAGTCATCAGCAAATAGGAAACACATGCAGTACTTAGTACTTTATGCAGAATTATGGAGCCATTGAAGGAGGGTTCTCATGGTTTGAGGCCTTTCTTAGGTCTGTGCATGTTTGATAAATGCCACAAGATTAAGTGGTGAAGTGCCTTACTTCTTTATGCAGACCTCAGTGTCCCCATCCGGAGTTGCAGTAACCTACATATAAATAGATATCTGGGGCACAAGTTCAGGTTCCATTTCCTCTGAAGGGAATATGCTTTACATGTATCAGGGATGTTCTGCAGACTGGACTGATGCATGGTAAGTTGGGTCAGGGAGGGGATTTGCTTCAAGTCACCTCACTGCTCTGCACCACAGGAGCCTTTGTGCTGTGGGGTGACTGACCCATGTAAGTTAGGAGGTCACAATCCGAAGCACTGAATTAAGCTGTTGCTTAAAATGAAGTTCATTACCATCAGTTTGAGAATACATTTTTTTTCTCTCAAAGAAACTTAAAATCAATTAAAAATAATTTCCTGATAATAGTATTTATTTAAGTAGTCCTTGAATCAAAGCAATTCAGAATGCATCAGATTCTGAGATGACTTACACATCTTTCATAACTTCATGAGCTGTATGATCTTCAAATCTCCACACTGATATCTGACCTCCAGCAATCTTTTCTTTCATTTTGTCATGTGGTGCAGGGCTGTGCCAGCCATCTTCTTCAGCACAGCAATAAAGAGCCCTGCAAAGCTTTATTCACTGGCTTTCAGATGTTAGTTACTGTCTTCTATGTCTGACAGACAGGAAGTTGCCACAAGCACAGTGATGGCTCACACCTCGAGTAGAGAGGGAGGTCTGGTGCCAGTAGACACATCGTGAGTGACCTGGGTTTGTGAGCTGCTCTTCTAACCCTGCAACTGAGTGGGTGATACCAGAGTTAAAGAAAACGCCTAGTGCTATAATCTTGCATTTAATTAGGATAAAAGTATAGCTCATTTGTGATGTTCAGAAATACTGAATTCCATGCCTTTCCAGGAGAGATGCTTTCAATCTGATAGAAAAAAAAAAAATAGCTTTATCTTTTCCTTCACCAGCATGCAAAGAAATTGTTTTGAAAAAGAAAATCTAATTAAAAACTGTTAACACAATCTTCACAGCTGAATCACGTTCCTCATGCTTGTCCTGTTGTGTCAAACAATAAACATCTGACTCACGACAGAGTTGTGCTCCCGGGGCCAAGCACCTGAGTACTGGGCATTGTGCTATTCATTATCACAATCGCTGAGACCCTTTTCATATCAGGCTCTGAGCCTTGATTTCTCTGCAGAACATTTTGCTTTTTTTTTTCTTGCCAGTTTCCTAAAATATTTTCTCTGTCTTCTTGCTGATGAGATTCTTGGAACTGTGGAGATTGTGGAGAATTTGTAGGTGCAATTTGTTGTAACTTGAATTGGAGGTGTTTGGAAGCAAAGCTGGGGAAAGCACAGAGTTTGCCAGCAGCGCTCTTCGGAAGCCTATGTTTACTTGAAGAAGGAAAAAGGAAAGGATTTTATTTGGAAGAACAGCAGAATGGCCAGTACTCAATACTAGTGCTACTGCAAAGGCTAAATAAAATATTGTGACCAGATGTGTATCTGCATTTATATTTAATGGATGAAATGCTACCACCCTCTCATATGAAGATGTTTAAAACTCATCTGCTTACACTGGAGCTGATTTATTTTCCCAGTATGGGATTACCATAATTATTGACTGCTAGCTCTTTTGGGATGTTGATTTGTTTTGTTTGTGATTTTTTTCAATATTGGTTTAAGATAGTGTAGTCATCAGAAATAACAGTGTAGTTACTTGACAGCTAATCAATTGGGCTGAAGCCTTACCTAAGAGCCAAATAAATCATAAGGAGTCATTCCACTTAGATTCTGGGTCAGGTATTATAGCTTATGTGGTTGATATTGAAATATATTCCTAGTCTGTCACATGAGCTGTCACAATTTTATGTAGGGACAGAGCACAATTTTGTGATATTTCTGTTCAACAATCTATAGTGCAGTACCTGTCAAAATTTTAATTGCTCTCTTTTATAAATTTGACACAAGAAAGTGTTCATTTATAGATGATTATTGCACTATAAAACCTTTAACAGAAGATAACCAATGTCTTTGTTTCTGTGGCTTTCTCATTTTCTAAGGAATAAAGACTGGAATTATTTAATTCATTTATAAAAGGTATTTTCCTGCTAATCCAGTTTCCACAGGAGTATCGTATTTAGATGTAAAACAAAAGAGAGGCAATCCAAAATGGATTAGCAAACATAAATATTCCCAGAGACCATGAAATCCCAATCTGTCAGGGAGGGTGGACAAAGGCTCATGGTAATGCACAAATACTCATCTCCTGCACTAGAGACCTGATGTGCTGGGGAGCTAATGGCATTGATACAAAAGGGCAACATGGAGAGAATTGGCCTGGTTCTTGCAGCCATAGTATGTGTTTGATGTGCAGTGACATTATACTTGTGGAAATAAATTATTTGTGTTGGTCTGAGGGGGTCAGTAGAGAAATTCCCATGGCTAGACATGGACTGTCTTCAAACATTTCAAGTACCTTTTCTATTTGTTTGGGGTCTTTTTCAATTCCTGTTCTGCTTTAGCCATGAAAGTGGTACTAGATCACAATACTCATCTGCTCCTGGGTCTGGCTGACAAATGACACATTTGCACAGGGGGAAAGAATTGCTTATTCTGCATCTACAGTGGTTTTCCATGTTTAATGGCAGGAAAAGGCTGTCTGTTTTCCATGAATAACATCATGTTATGGTTAAATTGTTGTTTAGGTGCTGCTACAGCCTGAGCTGGTCCTTTAAAGGATTTGGTTAAACTTTCCCCGTGTAATCTCTTTAGCCTCAACAGTCTGGTCTAGGGAATAAGAGTTTAGGAATCAATATCCATATCTATATAGTAACTGATGTAAATGTGTTTGGATTTGCAGTCATGGTATGTTTGTTGCTGTATGTCTGAAAAAATGTTTTGTTTCCCAAGTTATTTTTTTCAATATGTGCTTAGCATTTTTCTAAACCAGACGCAAAAAGTCGGTATCCATAATGATGTCAAAAAGACAGACATTTCCTAATATCTATAGAGGATGTGCATTATACATGACTGCTGACCTAAAAGTCTAGCTCTGTGCAAAACATGATAGAAAAATCTCTCTTTTAGCAGGCAGGAGCCCAGCCAGCATATTTTGTTCATATTTGTATATCTGAAGAGCTAAATGTGTGGTTACCAGGAGTGCTTTCTGCACAGCTCTTTCCTCCAGTACTTGTATATTCCTCAAGTGTCTTTGAATCTCCACAGGAGTCTTTCTCAAAGGCTGTTTGTTCTTCCAAGTCCACCCCAGGGGCAGATCAACCTGCAGCTACGTAGATTGCATGTTAGACTTTGATTTCATTCAGTTCCAATATTTGTCATTCACTCCACTTCAACTAATTTTTTTCCTATTTTTTATGTATAAAAGAGTTTTATGTTGTTGGATAACATTTGGTTTAGAGCAGGATGTGAGACTAAGAGGGCAAAAGAGCCATAAACCTTCAACCAGCCAGGAATGTAGCAGATAGTAGAGACAATATTTCTGGGGTTTTCAGCTTGCTGGGACGTGCACAAAAACAATCAAGTTTTATATTTCTATCCTTGAAAATTTAGGTAATATGCACCCAATGAAATTAGACTATGGACTCCACTAATTCTAGTTACCTTGCAGTCAGAGGTGGAAAATATTAACAATATTGATAAAGTTGAGCTTTCTGTTTAAACCAATTCCTCCAGAGAAGTGAATGTTCTCTCCTCTTGAAGGAAATACTTTCAATTTAAAGGCATTGACTGTTTAATCACTGGTAACTTGTCTCACTTGAAAATACTGCTGATGTCTATATTTATCTAAACTGACTCTCTGAGAAATAAGAAGTGGTTAAAATCTTTTTAATTTTTTTTGAAGACAAAGAAGAACTCATAAATTGCCTTGTAAGATTTTTTCCACCCATGCTGAACTGCTAAACTTGATGTTTGACAGATGTTTTAGTAAAAGAGGGCAGCTAGTTTCTGTCTGTTGTTAACTGGGATTTTTCTACAATGGATGAAATTTTGCTCTCCTTCATTGAAGACATACATTTGGAAAGTTTAAGTAAAGTCACCTGAGTGCCTCCTGTAAAATTGGAGTGAGAGCAGAATGGATGATTTTCACAGGACTATTTGGCCCATGATAGACAGGATAAAATTGAAAACAGCAATAGCTTTGGACAGCTTTATCTAATTTAAGACCATTGGAGAGAAGGGAGGACGCAAACTGCTGACCCTATGTGCAAGCAGCAGGCCTGATTCCTTTGTACTGAGTCCTGCCAGTTGTGCTGGAAATCAATACGTAATAGAGATTACATAATAATACAAATTGCTGTAGTATTAGGTATTGAGGGGCTTCTCTTTTGACTTTACTACATAGACCAGCTATAGTGGTTGGCCAGTTTTCTACTGCTCCTTTTTGTTTACTCACGTTAGGGATGAATGTTGTAAGGTTGTCATCCTGCTTTAATTACTGATCCATCACTCTTTATTTTCAAGTTCCTTCTTAAAAATCACTTTTGAAAAATTACTACTATTCCATGGCTGATTTAACCAGAGTAGTAGGTAGTTGCCTCACTGCTGAGAGCCAGTGGATAGGCTGTGAAAGATGAAGACCAGAGAAAAACATCTTTTCTATGGAAAAACCTAACAGTCCTAAAGACTGTTGAAATTAAAGATTTCAATTATTTCCCACCACTTTAGGTCCTGTTCTGATAATGTGGGCGCTGGTGTCCAGGGACAGCAGGTGAGCCCTGGCCCTCAGGAAGGATGCAATAAATTATGTTCATGGCTCAGGCCAAAGCTTCTCTGATCTCTCCATGTCTGCACCGGCATTGCAGCTTACTACCAGCTGCAAGTGGGCCTTGGCACATCACTGAGTGTGGTTTTTTCACCCCTGCTCTAAGCTACCTGTATGTGTGGGCGTTGAAACTATGCAGACCATTTCTGCCTTGCACCTGGCTGCTTTGGAACACAGGTAGAGCAGATGCTGAGCTGTTTGTGCCTATCCTCGTAGTCAACTCCTGCAATTTTTTCTATTTACACCATTATGTTGAAGTGTGATGTCCTCTGAGAAAAAGAGGATTTAGTTTAGTCTCCTCTACTTTCCCCCTCTTCTTCCCTCTTCCTCCCTCCCTCTTTCCAAACAAGTAATTTCTTAAAATAGATTGAGATAGATTGGGAGCTTTAGAACAGCTTATGCAAGTCTAAGTGAGTGACTTCACTCCTTCACTTTCCCAAGGGAACAAACTGATAAAGGAATATGTTTCAGTGTTTTATTGCACTGGTCATTCGCATTAACGATGTGTTTTTCCTCTGCGTAAACCTAATGGTTCCCATGGTGCTTTTTCCTGGTGTTCTTGGCAGAAATTTCCTCCCTCTGCTGCTGTCCAAGTTGGGATCATACTGAGCTGTTGTGTTCTTCTCTAGGAAAGAGCTATATTTGCATTGTGCATGTGTAGTCTGCTAATACATAGTGGAAACTTACAGGAAGGAAGAGACAACATAGATTTAAGACTTAGTAGGACTAAAGTTTCCAAGATGTAATGCAGCAGTATACAAACATGTTGAAGCAGGACTAATTTTGTGACTAGAATAGAGTAAAAAGAAAACATACAGTGTGTATATTGTTCTGGTTCCAGGAGATAGTTCACAGACATAAATGCTGGGACCAAAAATAGTCAGGTCAATCTCAGTGTTACTTTGTATAACCACCTACTGTGCTACCTTTTCTTACTGTGCCCTTGAATTGAAAGGCATCAATTTCGCTTCGAGCCATGCTGTATTTTGCTACGTGTTTCAAGTTTCCTGGGATACAACCATCACTTTTCTGTTGTGCACTGCTTGCTGAAGTTATGACTGCTGTAGCTCTTGCTGCATGGCTCTATTTGTGCGGGTGCCAGCTTTTTAATCCCACATGGTGGACTTTGTCCACCTGCTTTTGGCCACTAAACCCTTATGCATACAGCAGTCAGTTTGCTCAGCTTCATTCTAGCCTCACTACATTCCTCCTGAAAATTTGTCATGTGACAGAAAAGAAGCAAAAATTAAGTATTCCTAGCAGGGAACAAGGAATGTTATTTTTAAAAAAGGATCATGCTCATGGAAGTCAGTTATTCTGAGAATTTTGTTTACTTTTCCTTTTTACATATGGATTTAGAAAATAGTTAAAGTCATCCTCATAAAGCATGTTTCTACAGCATAGTTTCACCCAGTGATATGAGTTAGCATTGAATAATATTTAGTCACACATTTAGCCAGAAAAGGCATTGACTGTTATTTTTGTTTTTAAAAAAATACATACTGTGAACTGTTTAAGTGTTTGGGAAAAATTTTTACTTCTGTCCAGGTTTATAAAATCTAGTGAATTGTTTTTAACTGCACTGTTTTTCATTTTAAGTAATATCGCTTAAAAAGATGAAGCAATAATCATTGAGAAAACAATTTTAACAAGAGTTTCTAGCCTTGGGAGACTTTCTTAGTGGTTAGTGTTTGCTGTATAATTAAGCATTTGGCAAATACCAGGTTTCATTTGAAAAACACTTTGTACCTTCTCTAATTGTTTTAAGAAGAAACTTGCAGTTTTGAGATCCATCCTGCTGTATCAAGCAGGGCAAAGCTAAAGCTATGCTCTTGTCTGTTATCTGGTTTCACATTTGAAGTGATTTTTTTCAGCCATTTTGAATACAAATGCATGTTTAATAGGCTGAGGAACGGGAAATCCATATGGGTTTTCAGCAATCCTATAAATACTGATATACTCTAAATAGCATGTCTGTTCCCATGTCTGGGAGAGAAAGATAGAGAAAGATCATTTTATTGCTGGAGTATTTTTTTTTCTGTTTTCTATTTTCCTGATTGAAATCAATATTTCAGGGCTAATGGATGAGGATGTTGGCTGCTGCTGCCTAAAATGCTGACCTTGGCAATCAATATATTCAGGTTGGAGCATTTGTGATGTCAATTACTATGAGAATAGTTCTGAATTTACTGCCTGCAAAATGTCTGGGTTACTGGGTTAGAGTTCCCCTGCAACCTTATCTTTCCCACTTTCTCTCTTTCTATACTCTGTAACTGTTGGGGACTCTGAACCCTTGAGCACAACTCTGCTAAGCAATTATTTAATTAGGACTGGATGAATAATGGTGTGTGTTTGGTGTTCTAATTTGTTGATCACGTTGGAAATACAGAGGAACAAGCAAGCTGTTCTGAATAATATGTTTCACTTCAACTGAAAGTGCTTTGTTCTGATGTTTTAAAATCTTTTCAGGCAGATAGTGAAGATTTCTAAAAACAATGAGGTAAAGATTGCCACATAGTGAAGAAACAGGGCATCTTTTTATAGAAAACACTAAAACATTTGACTTAGTTTTTTCATTGTGTCTGTAACTGAAGTGAACAATTTGATTGTATCTAAATTAGTTCAGTGTCAGCAATTGAATTTCTTTTCTCTGAAAATTATTTTTTAAATATCTCATAGTTCAAAATTTTAACTTTAGCCATTTCCAAGTGCTTCTAAAATGGCAAGTTTCCCCTTTCTCCTCTTTGTTTCCTTCAACATGAACTACCTAGTATGTGGGGTTTCCCTGCTCTCACTTCAGCAGAACAGGGTTAGACATCATCATCCCTGCCAGCACTGGTGCTTTCTTTCTGTTACACACCAGTTGGTCGCTGAGCTTCTCTACCAAGTTACCCAGATGCAGAGAAGACCTTGACATCAGATTGATCCTTGTCACCCTAAAGTCTCCCAAAAAATCTACAAGATTATTGACCTTAGTCCAGAGATTCAGTAAAGTCTGTCAGTCTCTGTAGAGCATAACAGTAGATAGACCACTATAAATGACAGCCTTCTATTCATAGGGCAGTCTTATACGGAGGAATCTAATCTTATTAGAGAAAATTAGGTCTGTCTTGGAGCTTTAAAACCTGTTTGTGTGTCTCTGGCCCACAAGCTGTCAATCAACTGAAACCTGTCACAAAGGTTTGCAAAGACTGGCCATAAATTAGTAAAGAATGACAGGTATTGTACATGACTGCATTGCCTTCAGATCTGTCCAAATCAACAGGAGTCTGTGGTTAACAGAATAAATGCTTTGTTTTCTAGATTACTGAAGACAATTGTGAGTATTGACATTATTTGTTTTATATGTATTTTTTTCCCAGAAGAAGTAAAGTTCACTAAAAATGAGACGTCAAAAAGCATTATTCATGTGTACTTGTATCAGTTGAAAAGTTTATTCCTCAGTCCTGTAACCACCAATACCTTTGCACACATATGTCACTGTTTTAAGGGTTTTCAAATGCTTCTTGGAAGACTGAATAAGCAAGGTCTGGCCTGAAGCCTTTCAAGGTAATTGAGAGCTTTTCCATTGACTTCAATGGGCTTTGGCTTAGGACATTAGTGAATTTAGTCTCTCAAAACCACTTGGACTATTGTTATCCTCATATACTAGTAGAAAACTGAGACAAAAAGTGAAATGACATGCTGTCAGTCATACAACAAGTTGGCAAAGACAGTATAGGAACTTGGTGGTTTTTCTACCAGTCCAGTTATTCAACTGTCACTGCTCTCCAAAAAAACTACGAGCCTGCACAAACCAAAACCCTAGAAAAAGGGAAGAAAAGCTGAGATTTTTTATCCTGGTGAAATAGCCCTATGAATGGCTTGAGACTAAAGAGAGACTCTTTCAACACATATAGGCTGTCCTAGCTAGTGATATCTCAGGTATGCCCTGAGCTCCCTGGGGCTTATGGCCTTGCTGGGGATATCACTCACATGGGATAACCTGCCATCCCATGGCCTGTGCTGAAGTTTCTTGGTGCTGATGTGGATCACGTTGGCATGACTCACACTCAGCACTTGTGTGCTCTGAAGGTGCCCAGACAGAACAGAGTAACAGCCAGACTCCAGGAAAATACTTGTTAGATGATGCATTCAGGAAAAACAAATATTGACACAAGGGCAGCCTACATTCCTGCTTCTGTCTGCTATGGCTTACCTTCACCTGGGACTGGTGCAGGTGCTCCCACTTTGCAGACTCCTGTAATGTCCCCTTTTTGGCTTCACAATCTGTTCCCATGACAAGAAATCTTGCAGTGCAAAGGAGCACTGGGGTGCAGGCAGCCTCTTGGGCAGGAGGCCTTTTGGGAGCTAGCAGCCTTCCTTGCAGTGCTGCTGCCTTCCTCTTGTGGGATGGAGGACAGACCCTTCTTGGAGCTACCCTCCACCATGAGACCTCTTCAGAGCTCCAACTGTTTCTTGTACTGTACTTGTGATAATCCTAGCAGCCTTTGTTGTAATTTGTCTGATAATTCACAACCTGTACTTCATTTCTGTGATTTTTTTTTTTCTTTCATTTCTTTTTTTGCTCCTATGGCTTTATTTTTTAGTTTCCATCTTTTAGCCTGTTGCTCACTAGTGGTGTACCTGGGTAGATCTGTTAGTTTTGAGTCCCCTGCAATACATGAGGATGCTGTTCCCCTTTGAAATGGATGTGTTTATGACCTTTTTTTTTTTGTTTTGTATGACTGAAGAGTACAATGTGTCCAACTCCATTATTTTTCTTAGGTTGTCAGCCCTAGGCTGGGAAAATAGCACAAAGAAAGAGCTTTTGGATCTCCTCCAAGACCAAGTGGTCACATATACAATGAATCCTTTGAAATGTGGAAAGAAGAAAAAGGTGTTTTCTTTTAATGACATTTCTGCAGGTTGCTTCAGGACTCATTCTTAGATGTTCTCTGATCTTGGGAAAGATTCCTAGCTGATTGGTAGCTTTTTCCATGCTGATAGAGACACCCCTGCCTCAGTGCTGGCTGTATGAAATAACCAGGTATGTCAAAGAAGAGAGAGCATATACAGCCAAAGGCTACAAACCCCTGAAGCTTATTCACCTCCTTTCCTTGACCTTCATACTTACTTGACCTGAGGCCACCTCATCACTATATTGAATGTGATTTACATGGTTCATTAATTAATAAGCCAAAATTATATTAAGAAGCCATGAGTGCACCCTTAACTAATAGGTCTGTCAAGTTCTTACTGAAGTCTTCAGGGATAATGTCCAAGGGGCAGAATTTAGATTAAGTCCATTCATATCAACTGCCATTACCTAAAAGGTATGACTTAACTGCTGAGTGGTAATTGGATATGAGCTGTTGTAACCAGGTCCTAAATTTGGCAAAGAACAAGAAGCTCTGAATTCTGCTGACCTGGAAGGCCTTGATAAATACTGTCAAAGACTCAAGAGCACAATCTTCAGCTTCACCTGATATTTTGTGTGTTCTGAGCTGCAACGTTGAGAAAGCTCTGGAAGGCAAGAGGCTTTACTTAAATATTGTAGGAAGAGAAGTTTAATGTGTGCTTGTGTGGGAACAAAACAGATGCTGAGATCTGAACAAAACACCATCTAGATAGCAACAACCAGATATAAAACTAGCACAAGGTCTGTAGGGCAACTGGCTAGCCAAGGATATACATGTTTTCACTAGAAGTCTTTTATTTCCTGATCACTGTTGCAGATTCAATTGAAATCACAGGCAACCCTGAATGACAGTCCCATTTCTGCAAATAGAGAGTAGTAACTGGAAACTGTTCTCCTGGAAAACCATTTAAATCCTAGTGAATCAAATAAATATTTTTACTTTTTGAAGTGCTTTGTGCCAACTAGAGAATGAATGCCCTCTCTCTGTCTGAACGCTTGTCATTTGAAAGGGTGATGGCTGTGCTTTTAGAGTATGTGTGTATACATCATTGCAGGACAAGATTCAGAGCAGGTCCACTGAAAGCATAGTCACTTTATTGAACATATGTGCTAAAGATATCACTTAAAATATTGATGGATACATCCTTTCCACTGTGTCCACATTTATGTATTTTTGAATAGTCATAGAAAAATAGAGAAGTTTGCTCATCAATGTTTTTTGTTCTCGTCACATATTTGTAGCCATTGCCATAAATGTAACCAGTCACAGTGTTAAAACACAGGTGATGTTTTAGATCCAGGTGCTTGAAGTATTAGGAAATATGGGTGCCAAACTTGTGTTTGAGTCTAAAGACAGCCTCTTGCTACAGCTGCCTTCACAGATATGAAATTGAACACGCCTGTGAATTTTTCCAGTTTACGGTGTCCCAAATGTAACTTTCTCCTGATACTATCAAATTAAACAATAACAACAACAACAACAAAGAAATCCAAATTATTTTATTAAGTTACTAACATGACCAAAGGCATTTCATTTCTCAATGATTTGAAAGATCTTAATGATTTCAAGATTTAAAATGGCTTACCCGCTGCTTCCTTAAATACTACGGCTGAGTTCCAGATCTAGGTCAGATCTTTAAAGTACGTCTGTTACATAAAGGCATGTTGTTACTAAGATGAATCTGGTCCTTATATGTTTTAATTTCCAAACAGAGTAAGGAGTCTGTGTACCAGTACAATGTGACTGAACCTTCATTCTTGCAGACTGCACTGTGATTAGTGGTGTTTCACACAATCACAGACTCATAACATGGTGTGACTTCGAAGGAACCTTGAAGATCACCTACTTCCAATCACCCTGCCATTGACAGGAACACATTCCACTGAACCAATTTGCTCAAAGCTCCATCTAACCTGGCCTTGAACACTTCCAGAGATAGGGCATCCACAATTTCTCTGGGCAACCTGTTCCTGTGTCTCACCATCCTCATTGTAAAAAAATTCTACTTGATATCTAATCTAAGTCTACCCCCTTTCAGTTTACCACTGTTACCCCTTGTCCTGTCACTACAGGCCTTAGTAAAGAGTCTCTCTCCATCTTTTTTATAAAAACCCTTTAGGAATTTAAAGGCTGCTATGAGGTTTCCCCAGAGCCTTCTCGTCTTCAGGCTGAACAACCCCAACTCTCTCAGGCTGTCCTCATAGGAGAGGTGCTCCAGCCCTCTGAGCATCTTTGTGGCCCTCCTCTGGACTCACTGCAGAAGGTCCGTGTCCTTCCTATGTCAGGGACCAGAAATGGAAGCAGCACTCTAGGCAGGGTGTCATAAGAGCAGAGTAGATGTGCAGAATCACCTCCCCCGACCTGCTGGCCATGCTGCTTTTGATGCAGCCCAGGACATTTTTGGCTTCTTGGGCTGCAACCACATATTACTGCCTAGTGTTGAGCTTTTCACCAACTGACAACCCCATGTCCTTCTTCTCAGGGCTGCTCTCAATCCATTTCAGTAGTAAAAAACCTGGAGAAAAGATAGAAAACAACATGAATAATTTCCAGCAATTGTACTGTAAGCTAAGCAGACTTAAGTATTTTTGAGTCAGTAAGATTAGCTAAGTTGCTATATTAATCTCCTCTTACTTTGATTTACCACCCCTCACATTCCAGAGTGAATTTTATTTGCTTTGTAAGCATCATTTCATTCGATGGGGCAAATACATCTTAACACTGCCACAGTAATTGCTCAAAAGACATTATATTGCTCGCTTGTTTTTTGAAAGTGCCTACAGATGCCATTTAACACTTCACAAAATAGATGTTATGAACACAAAATAAATATCAATCCTTCTCTCAATGACCTAGTGATCTCAACATGTGATGAGAGATGAAAGACAGTGAGAGGCACAGAAAAGGAGAAAAGACAGATGAAGCAGTGTGTTAAGTAAGTAGATAGCTACTACAACTGCATTGGTTCAGGCTTATCAGAGGGAAGAGGCAGAAGCAAGAGGGCTGGCACAGTCCCCCCATTAACTCTGCCTCGAGCTACTTGTAAGCCAGTCCCATGAGAGAGGAGACACTGCAGTGTCGTTTTTCTGCCCATCAGCAGCTCAACCGTGCCTGACTCTGAACCAGCGCTTCACACACTTTTGCAATAAGAAATATTGCATCCATTGTTTCTGACCAAGGCCTAGATTAGTAGAGACATGAGTGAGATCATGTAGAGCAATAAAGGATTTTTCTGTAGCTAATGCTGCTTTTCCATTAGTGGAAGTAAAGGAGAACTAGGAATGTGAATGAGTTCATCTGTATTTTTAATGTCTCATGAAGCAGTCCTCCTGAAGCACGAGCCTGATTTCTGTACTGAGTTGATGAAGGCATACAGGTTCCTCTTTGCAGGAACCCAGCATGCTG
Source organism: Corvus cornix cornix (assembly GCF_000738735.6). NCBI lineage: Eukaryota > Metazoa > Chordata > Aves > Passeriformes > Corvidae > Corvus > Corvus cornix. The sequence continues at coordinate 99,925,533 of NC_046332.1, read as the reverse complement.
GGTTGTGAGTTCATTGTTACAAAAGGAATGAAGAAATCCCATGGCTTTGCCACCCTTCTCTAGTTCTTGGAAAACTGATATTGTTATAGCTAACTTCTGAGATGAAAAAGAATTAAAATGAAAGCACATTTGATATGTTCAGAGATGTCCAAATTCTAAATTTGGTGGTTCCTGAGCAAGGACTCCCAGAACTCTGGAGCCTTCTCCATGCCTTACCCATTAAAGAGCGAGTCTTAAATATTGGTCATATTCTCCAGCTGAGTAGTAGAGAACAGAAGGTTTGGTGACTTGGGCTTGTGGGCTCTGCAACTTATGGGACAAATTCCTATTAGCTCAAAAGAGCTCTGTGGCTGACAGCCACAATTTTGACACTTAAGTCTTAAAGATACATACCTCTCTTTCAGAGTGAATACAGGCTATCATGAAGATGTAAATGGTATGTTTAGCTCTGTGGTGAATGTACCTATCTCTATAAAATGCTCAATGCATCCACATTTCTAAATTCTTGATTACCAAAGCAAAGATACTGGAATGATATATTTCTAGCACACAGTTAGGTCTGATTCATCTAGATGGATGAATAAGATCCAGTCTTCCTGTCAATGGATGCTTTCCCTAGCACAGCCATTAGAGAAGAGTAATGCATTACTGAGGATTTTCACTCATAGGTACATTCTGTAATTGCACAGCTACCAAGAGAGATAACTGCTGGTTTCCAGATGTTACCAGTGTGGTCAGGGACACTTGCTGTTTAAATTTAATCCTCCTCTGGACCTTCCTTTTCATTAATTAAAAACTACAGAAGTAGTTTCTACATTTAACTGCACAAAAGAAAGACAAACAAAAGCTGTTTTAAAAGCCTGTTTGATTCTGAGCACCATGACAGTGTAGTGAGGGCAGCTACCTAGCAAAGCCTGGTTAGTGAACACTCAGGAGACTCACATACTAGAGGAGAAAGCAGAACTGATATTGCTGTACTTTTAACATGATTCACAAATAACAAGCATAAGGAGCAAAAAAAGCACACTTCATCGTTCCAGCAGCATTCACCCTGACCAGAACAGACAGGTTTTCAGCTTCTACCTCCATGGTGTGCCTCCAGAAAAAGAAAACTGAGAAGCACTCTGCAAAGTCATGCGGAGGAAGTGCTCCCAGTTCATTGTGCTTCCTTGTACCCTGGAGGAGCTCTCTGTGTGAGCATTTGCAAGAATAGACCATATGTTAACGACTTACTCACTAACCTCAAAGCCAAATCCACATGCTATAAACCACCACTATTACCTTTCTTTTGTGCACTGTGCTATTGCCTGAACAAAACCCATAATTTCAGAAAATGTCAGGTACAAGTATTATATCAAGATGCAAACTGTGGAAAGTCAGCTCATACATTTACCAGAAAGCTATTAGGACAAAACATGTATGTACTGAAATCAAGATTAAAATAATATATAAATATATTCACAAGCCAAAAATATGATGAAAGATGCCTGGAAAACATTAAGAATAACAAAGCAGATTCTTTCCTACCATAAAAAGCTTTGCTCAGCATAGGAGGGCTTCAGGACTGCTGGAAAATATGAGAAAGGTAAACACAGAACAATGATATCACCCAGACATTTTGAAACAGGGATTTGTTTTTCAGACTGTATGCAATTGGGCTGCATATTGGATTTTCTTAAGTACTGTTAAGCTAACATATCTGTACAGTAGGTGAATAATCAGGTGCTTTTGTATCTTCCAGTGATTTTTGTGTGCTTTTTAATTTTCTTTTGTCGTTCCCTCATCTCTTTTTTGCAATTGCTTTGATAGTTCCCCATATACACTGCTTCTTTACCCTGCTGTTAACCCTGAAAAAAATTGACAGGTCCCCTATCTGGCTTGTTAAGCTCTTGAAGCTTGCTGCATCCTGCATGTAGCATGTTTCTGATTATGCCAGCAGCACAGACATTTGAGCTCCCAGCTGCTGTAGTGCTGCCAGATCAATACACTCACAAAGCACAGCAAGCCTTTTGTGTAGGTTCAGAAATCAAATTTCTCTTGTCTATAAGGCAATCTGTAAAGTAAAATCTCCTAACATGCAGTTGTCCTCTTGGAGCTTCACTGAGATATGCATTTATCAGTGGATTTAACAAGGTGCTAAGAAGTTCTCAAGGCTGAGTGACAAGAAGGGGCTTCCTTGCTTCAGATCAGTGCCACCTCCCCCTCTGCCTCTCCCCAGCTCCACCCCAGACTCCATCATGATAAGGCACTGCATATGTTTCTGCTTAGACTTGTCTGCAAAAAATCAAACTCCTAAAAGGCACATCAGTTGTGGACATAAACCTGTCAGAAAACAATTATCAGCTGTATCTCTTTGTGATCTTATTAAGTCACTTGGGTCTTGATAACCTTGCAGATACCCTCTGTAGTGGAAATAATCAAGGCAGAGATAATGCAATTTATTGATAAAACAAGGAATCTGACTGGGTCAGCTTGAAGCTCACTCAGCTGTTTGTTTGCAGGGGGTGGGGGCTGGCTGTTCTGATTTCTGTGGGTTTGTTTTTTTTGGGGGGGGGGGTTTATGCCTGATAGGACTCAGTTTATATTTTTTTCCTTCCCTTTGATACAGACAAGCTCATTTTTTTCCCTCTCCAACTACACTGAACATTTAGCTTTAGAGCTAATATTCAGGAATTGCCAAATCAGCAGACAAGAGAAAGAAAGGGGAGTGGGATACAGGGAAGGATCAACTACAGAATGTAGTGGAGAGCAAACTGAGACCTAATCTTCTCCCATACCTTTGTCCTGCCACTTCCCTGGGAATGGTTGTGTTAAGGGTGAACCTTACAGGAGTGCTAATTAGTTGCATTGGACTTTGGCTCTGTAAGGTCATGAGAACATAAATCCATACAGAGACACAGAGAAAAGAGAATTGCGTGTATGGGATGAACTTAGCAATTTGGGCTCTTCTTTATCTATACTTTTTCACTCACTTGTAAGTTATTTCCTTAGGGGTTTGATTTGGAGATTTAAACTTGAAAAAATTTCACCTGATGGTAAAATTCAGGTCAATAATCTATTTTTCCACAGGGGAAACTGTTACTCCAGAGGAAGGAGGATTAAAGATAGAGGAAATTGCAGAACTTCACTTCTGAGGAAATGGCTGGTCTCAGCAAAAATGTGGAAATGTGGCTTGCATTAACTTTTGAGCAATCCTTTTCACTTTGTTTTGTTTTGAAGAGCAGACTTATAAAAAAAAAAAGGGATATTTTACAGAGTGGTTTCTAAAAATCCCTTACAGGAGAAAACATTATGTTGAATAGCAGGATATAGCACTGGCTTGGAAGGGCCCATGGAGAGGAGACCCATGTTTCTTACTGGGTCATATGAAGGCTGTCACAGCTTTGCCTTGCATCAACATGGCTGAAGCGAGTGTGATTAGGCTGAAGGAGAGGCTCCCCATGAAAGAAGATGAAAATGTAAAAGTTTTTAAAATTAGACTATACAAATGTTTTTAATCAAGGACAACAATTTTAGTATGGCTTCAACAAGAGCAGAGGCCTGAGAAAAACATCCATTAGAAGAAAAGCGCTGAAAACACTTTGGAGTATGTATTCAATAAGGTGAACATATATTCATATATATATTTTATCATTTCAATGCAAACATTTCTATATATTTTGTAAAAGCTATCTGATGGTTCTGCTTCCTTGTATTATAGTAAGGAGTCTTGATTAGGATCAGTTGTCTCTGTCTGCACTACTCTCACTATAGTCTATCTGATAATTTTATTCTATAATATGAATCAAGACTGTAGTTACAGATACTCTTCAGAGATGCTTTCTTGAATGTAGTCAAATGATCACTTCCTCAGAAATCACTGCACTTCCTTTGAGTAATCATTAGAACTTTTTTCAATTGAAACAATATCACCTTTCAGCTGGTTTCTACTCTGTAATGAAGACTTGTACATACAGATATTTATACATAATAGCACATCAAGTGTGTAAATTCAGAGCTGACCTGTGGAAGTCAAACAGAGATAATTTGTTAGATCCCATAAAGAGAATGATGTTTTATGGAAACAGATGGCTCTGCCCCAAAATCAAGAATTATTTCCAAATGCAAAGAGCGAGGGTCTCAACTCCCAAAGCAAATACTCTCTGATAAATCAAACCACACAGGAGCTTGAACTGTTCAGTTTGTCTCCAGACTCATGGTCTGGTTTGGAACAGTAGCCAGATGAAGACTGAGGATCATGGTCAGTTTGTTGTAGCCACATAGAAGCAGGGTGTCTTGGTCTTGAAGAGTTTACGGTCCACCTGCATATTAATAGCTGGTGTGCGTGGAATGGAAGCCAGCAGAAGCCATTCTAAAGCCTTCCACCATCTAAAAAAAAACCAAAATAACACATACCTGAGTCTGTACATTTCATTCAATGTGTTGATTTCATTAATCCACCGAGAATTGCTTTATTTTTAAATAGTTAATCTGAACAACCAAGCTAAACACCATGTAGCAATTCAAAGAAAATGGAGTAAAAGCATTCAATTATTTTTGACAAAAAATGTAAGACCATTCTCCCTCCTTCTCCAATAAAGATTGGATCTGAAGCAGAATATTCCCTTAACTCCTGTGTGAAAACTAATATTGTTTTTATCACAGTTTGAACAAGTATTTCAAAATTCTGTTTGTTACTGATGAATATTAGGAGATAGGGACATGAGAAAGTAACAGCTTTATGAAAGCAAGGCACAAGCATGGTTAAACAACAGGAGGGAAAAATATGGAGCAGAAAAGGCAGTATGTGACTAAAAAGTAAAGAGAACAACAGCAAGCAATGTGTTTTGTATCCCCAAGAAATTCTGGAGGATTTGACCCCTTGTGAGTCTGTCACTGCTCGATGGGGATTGCAGTGTATTCTGCACAGTGAAGCCTTGGGGTAAATAAAATTACAACACGAGCAAAATGTTTTCATTTCTCATGCATAAGCAGTAAAGAGATAATAATGATGATAAGGCAGGAACCTTGGGCAGTGTCCCTCTCCTGACATGGGTCATTGGTGAGAGTGACACATATTCTGAAGCCTGGATGGTTTTGATGCATCAACGTAGTTGTGGGTTGCCTGATGTCTTACTCTTTCTGCAGTAAAGATATGACTATATTTTTACTTTTTATTTTTCTCTTTTATATTTCAGCATCAGATGGTTTTGCAAGAAAGCAGAACTATGGATGCTGGTCATATCCTTTAGCTTATTTTCTCCCCTTTTCCAAGCCTCTTTGTCTGCTTTTTGCCATGTACTTCAGTGACACATCCCATCTGGTTCTGCTGTATTGCATGATCCAAGATAATACTTAATGTCATTAGACATCAAGATGGGACATATCATAGCTTGTTCCCAGTGTGTGTGCCAAGAGCCTTAATCTTCTCCTTCAGAATTCCAAATAATTTCTTTTTTTTTTTTTAAGTTTTAGAGTGTTAAGCATGCCGGGGAACTATATTTCCATGTTAGGGCTGATCTTGCACCCAAGCAAGCTTTCTTAGGACAAATTCAGGGACCTTTGTACCAAACATACCGTGACTGGGCTGAAGGTCAGGTGAGCAGCTGTTTCTTCCTGAATCACCCAGTTGCATCGCAGCCGCCCTGATTATGTTCCAGTCCTGTCCACTGTCCTGCCTGGTACCCTTCCTTCATAAGGAAAGGGCATTCTCAAAGCTCTTTTGGGGCAAATTTGTGTTGCTGAGCTGTGGAAAAACCAGCTAGTACAGAGGCAATGGACACAGTCTGTTATACAAAAGCATTCTTTGCACATCATCTGGTTGTTGTGTCCTGTATTTGAGTTTGAAACCATGATATTTTTAACTACAACTCACCAAATTTCCTTTATTGCTGGTAGTCTGTGGTTGGTAAATTTTATGAGTCTAATCAGTCTGGAAGCTATGTGCAAAGTAAAGCTAAACCAATAGTACCTACTTTCTGCATAGAATAGGAATAAATAATGTAATGAGACTTTGTCATGTCCAAAAGCACGTAAATGCATCTGACATTACAGGCACAGTCATTGCACACACACAAACAAAACAGGACTTCCTGCTTTTGTGTGCTGCTTCCCATGTAGTTTGTTTATTGCTCTCATTGTTTTCTTTAGTCAGGTGGACTCATCGTGCTGGGCCCTACAACAAAAATCAGTTGTCTTGTGGAATCTACAGAAATGCCTGAGCTCAGACAGGGGAGAGACCCCAAAGGGCTTCAGTGTGATCACACAGAGCAACAACAGAGAAATCTCCCCTGCTGGGTCCTGTTGAGGATTATACCCTCCTGCGGATGCCCTGGTAATCTCATAATCCCTAACCTATGACTTGCCTCTGATCTCCTCTCACTCCAAATTATTTCGCCTTCAAGTGAGAGGAAGTTTAGAGAAGAAGAATAATTGTGAAATGCCATTTCCATTAAGCTGGTAAAACATTTTTAGCCAGTTTAACAGAGCAGTTAATGAGAGCAGTAGAAAAGAGCTTGGGAGGGTAGCGTAAATGTCTCTAATCCTTCTGTGCTCTTTTCCTTATCTCCACCACATCTGCTGAAGCAAACAGGCAAACAAGATGTGTTTCCAGTATGCACTTAACACTATATGCTTTATTATTAAAAAAAAAAAGTGGAGGAATGCTTTATTTTTTCATTGATATAGCAGTTTTAACTGATGTGACATAGATGATATGAAATATGCCCTCCACATACACATTCTGAGACTTGTAAATGTTAGGTTTGGTTACTACTAAAAAGAAGATCCATTTTAGCAAAAGTAGATCCATTTTTTTCCATAAAAAATGGGTTATTCTATTACAGCCCTTAAGTAAGCCTTTTATACTACAGTAAGGAGATGGTGGAATAGCCTTTCTGGTTCTGCCTTTTTATGTATTTCAAAGATAATCCCAAATTAAAATAGCTAGCAAGTAAAAAAGACTGGTATCAGTTATTTATTATTTACAAATAGATGTAATTGTAGTTTTCTTTTATCTTGTTATTGACAAAGCTCTAAAATATAGATTATTCTGCTCTATGTATCTATTTTTACATAGCTCCTATGTAAAAGTAATCTTTTAAAGAGCTTTTTCTGCATTGTTTTTAAATTTTAGTATTTAAAATATTTGCCATTTGCAAAGCAGTTCCCTTCTTCATCTCCCCCAAATTGTTGCACTTCCTTTTGTTCTACTGAGATTTTTTAATAGTATGAAAAAGAGAAGGAAAATGTGTGCATTCCAGAAATAATATTTTTTATTAATACTGAAAAGCTACAATTAAGCAAGAATTGTAGAAACAAACTTGTAAGAACATTTGATAGAAGAAACATCACAAAATGAAGATTTTGTCAGCTTAGCAGAAATGAGGGAATGTAGCTTGTCATGGGAGAAGTACAGTTGGAATTCATTACCACACATTATTGAATGGTGCCCTTTCTTCTTCGAGGCTATTTGCTATTTGAACTGCATGGTTTTGGTGTGATAGTTGGTTTTTACTCCAAATTCAGCTCAGCGCTGTGATGTGAACTGTGGTCTCAAGGTGTTGCAGTTAGATTATTTGCAACAGGTAAAATGACAAACATCCATGATTATCTCCCGAAATTCTTTACAAGGCTGTCAATACTGCTCTTTGAAAACTGTCCCAACTGCTCGGCTTTTGAAGGCAGATTTAGCTCTTCTGCACTGAGGTTCTTGCAATATTTCAGATGATGATTTGTGCACAAAACTGTACAATCGTATTAATAATGGGAGTATGTTTTGTCATTTTACAAATCCAAAATAATAAATATCATCACCACTAAAACTGGAATTCATTTAATGGTGTCACATCCTTTTAAAGTCACTGGTACTCTGGATTATGTCCCTTCCTTGCTGTTATATGAGAGTAGTGATATAAAAATGCACCACTGACTTCACAGGAAAATATAATGAAAGGAGAGTGCTTTATCTTTTTCATTCCTTTGACCTCTCCCTTCCAGCCATAACTAGTTTTACTGTAGTTATAGTCTCCATCTCCTAAAGCAAAAGTAATTAATCTACTTCCAAGATTTGTGCTGCCTCATATTACAAAAAGTACTTGATTTTGCTTCGAATGGCCTTGTCATTGTGTGATTGAAAAATGATCTGAAACAACTTTATCAAAGATCAAACAAATATAAATGGCACTAATCATTAGCTAACTATTTGGCCTAGGCTGAGTCACCTGGTAATGTCCTGGGCTCTGGAGCTCAGTATGATCACTGCTGGAGTGGGGCACCCACCGCTTTAATTAGACTGCAATATGTCTTTATAACTGAGTTTGAGTTTAATAATAGATAGGTGTGGTGATGGCCTTGTTTTGCTGCTGTAGTAAAGACTGGGCTTTTTAAAAGTACAAAGTAAATTAAGAGTAACTGACAATGTAGAGGAGATGGTTGATGATGGATGGGTAAGAAGTGCCTCCTTCTTGAAATACTTCCAGCTTGTGGTTTCACAACTCTAAAATGGCAGTGTCCTGTCTCACAGCTAGAGGTGGTCAGGGAATGCTGGGCTAATGTAAACACTGTAATGTAATGTAAACACTGTAAGGTAATGCAAACACTGCAATGTAATGCAAACACTGCCAGCTGTAACACAAGTGGCAAAGTGGTGATCAACTGATGATCGTGTGCTCCAGTACATGAGCACCTCAGATAAGCATTGTCCCCTCCAATTCTCCCCCTTAGTCCTTTTACTGCCCGGAGGCTAAGACTAATATTATAAGTTTCTAGCTAAGAAAGCAAACCAAAAGCAAAACCAGCTAACCAAAAAAGAAAACCAAAAAACACCTAATGTGATCGAGTGGCCCTCGGAGAAAGCTCCATGGATGAGTCCTCCTTGGTATCATAGCCATATTACAAGATTTTAAACCAGTTCAGCTCGCTGAGAAGACTTATTGATAGGGAAGTGGGGTCACAAACCAGTAGGAAAAAACTTTGTAGGAGGCAGAAGCAAGCAAGCTCAGAGGGACTTTTGCATAAAATTTCCCAAACTCAGAGCTAATTCTGATGAAGCAGAAAGGAGGTGGCTGAGGGGGAAAAAAAGCCCTCAAAATGCGTCTGTATTTTCAGTGCTTCACTCTTTGCACTTCAGTAAGAGGCTTTTATTAATTAACTGGGGGTGGTGGTGGTGGTGGTTGGGGGAGGGAAGAGGGCAGGGCAGTGGTATTTCAACATATAATTTAAATGAAGACGTTCTGGCTTGAGACCAAGAGCTTAAGATGAATGCAATTTGCAAGCTCAGTTACTACTATGACTGTATCTTTCTCCTATTATCCTTGCCTATCGTTTCAGCTCTGGTGTGGCTAACTAGCTAAACACTAACCAGGTTGCTGTACTGGGACCTCAAGGATAGACATATGAGTTCCATCTTCTCTTGGTCTACTGGTCTTCGTCCCAGCCTTGGCACCTCTGAGACACTTCTTAGATAACATATGGATATCTGTTGTCTCTTCACAGAAATGGGGCTAAATGGCCCCCAGCCTGTCCTAAGCTTCCAGACACCACAGTGATTTAAACACACTGAATTCCTTAAATCTAGCCTACAGCATCCTGGATTTATATGTTACTCCTTAGTAATACAGGACAGATGAAAGTTAACAGATGCCCAAGATGTATATGGGTTTCTAAATACAATTATCCTCCAGTTCAGTTAGCACAGGAAGGATACAGAACTAGACAAAATAATAAACATACATGCCTCTGCTTCCTTCCCTCGTTTTTTGGGGGTTTTTTGTATTTCAGAATCTTTTTATCTTTACTTTCTGAACTGTCTGTCATTTGGGGTAGTAGTTGTTCTTTGGATCCTCTTTTGAATATTCTTGAATCTCTCCTCTTTTCACAGCCATTTTTCTTTTTCCTTGGCTAATTCTACTTTGAAGGAAGCAATACCTTCTCTCCTGAAAAAAAAGTAGTCCTTAGGTTTGAAATCACTTTTAGTTAAAGAGTTGCAAAATGACATCTAATTTTTTTGTTTTGCCTTGGGGAGAAATTCCAGTGCTCTGAGCTCCAGCTCCCTGAAAAGAAGGTAGAAAAACTTACCCCCGGCAAACTTTACTTTTTCCATTTCCCCATTTAGTTTCATTTTAATGAGGGTTTCTCAGGCTTATGTGTCATAATTCCATTGAATTTCAGCAATGTATGGCAGTAGAAAGACAGTAATGAAGGCACTCAGCACTACAGTCACACTGGAGCTTGAAATCTCTCAGAGAACCCACTAAATTAAATTACAGTTCATACAGTCCACATCATAGAATCAAAGAACCACAGAATATGCTGATTTGGAAAGCACCCATCAGGATCATCAGGTCCAACTCCTGGCCCTATGCAGAACACCCCAAGAATCACACCATGTGCCTGAGAATGTTTTCCAAATGCTTCTTGAAATGTCTGTCAGGCTTGGTGCTGTGACCACTTCCCTGGGAGTCTGTTCCAGTGCCCAACCACCCTCTGGGTGAGGAACATTCTCCTGATATCCAAGCTAAACCTCTCCTGATTCAGCATCATGCCATTTCCTTGAGTCCTGTCACTGGTCACAAGAGTGAAGAGGTCAGTAACTGCCCCTCCTCTTTCCCTCGTGAGGATGTTGATGGCCGCAATGAGGTCTCCCCTCAGTCTGCTCTTCTCCAGGCTGAACAAAACAAGTGACTTCAGCTGCTCCTCATACAGCTTCCCCTCCAGACACTTGTGACTCCCTCACCATCCTTGTGACCCTCCTTTGGACATCCAATGGCTTAATATCTTTTTTTATATTGTGGTGCCAAAAACAGCATACAGGACTCAAGTTGAGGATGTACCAGTGCAGATCAGAGTGGGACAATCCCCTCCCTGGTGATGCTGTGCCTGATCACCATCAATGCACAACTTCCTACTGTGCCCTTCCCTTTTCTCACACACACCCAACACGCACATAGCATCTTCAGATGTTTTCTGTGTTTGTGTGAATGTAGGTGCTACAACATCACCTTGGAAATCTTGTCAATGCTGTCATGAATGCAGTTAAATTTTACATTATTCTAAAGCAAATATCTTCCTTAGTGACCGGAACATTCAATAGTTCTGATTTTCACTCTATTATGTGAAGTATTTTTAAGTGGTAGTTTTCTCTCATGTGATTCGCTCAGTGCAGAAGAGAAGAGGCTTCCTCTTTCCTGTCCTTTGACCTACTTTTGATATATATTTCCAATTATATCTCATGTTTGTAGTGGGTTTTCATTTATTGATCGCATTTATTCTGTGATCTTTCTGTCTTTCTAACATTTGATGTCAGGGTGAAATCTTTCACGGTGTTGGGAACCTGCAGCCTCAGGTCCAATGGGAGCTGGAAGCAGGGGAGAGTGTGGTTTGGGAAGTGGAAACATCCTCCCTGTGCTTGTGCTGGGGGTGAGCTCAGGATATGGCTGTGTATCTCCAGCTTAGTGCTTGCAGGGAGAGGCTCAGAAGTCACTGACTTTCCCCACAGTCCCATCCAGGGTTAGATACATACCACTGCCCTCTCTGGGGCCATTGGCTCCTTTGTGCTGGTGCCTCAGCTGCTGATGCCACACTCAACAAAGGGGATGGAGAGTAGATCAGTCCTTCTGATAGAGGCCTGTCCAGAGGCAGGAGTTGGAGGTGGCCTTTACTGCTCTATAGAATTTCCCTTCTGTGTAAATTCACTGTGTTATTGTCTCCAGGCCACCTTGTCTGCTCTTGCTGAAGGCGGTTGTGCTTAGCCAGCCAATGGTGTACATCCCTGGTACATGCTGGTCCCTTTTTCAGCATAAGTTTGGTTCTGGGTGCATGAAGACCTGCTGGGCCCAAGAGAGGGCTTAATAAAATCAGAGGTGGATTCCCCAAAGCCAGGGAGATACTGACTTCATCCACCCTCTAGCCCAAAGGTAGGACATTACCTTGGAGGGTGAACAGAGGAAAGAAGAGCCAACAGACGAGCTGATCACTGCTTCAGTGAATAAGCAAGGAGTATTAGAAAGGCCATCAAGAAATCCCTTTGTGTACCCCACAGCCCATTGTTTAGGCCTAGCTGTTTGCAGAGGGGTTATAATAATCTTCACTCTCTGATTAAAACATAAGCTCCCACAGAACAGGTGATGCTTCTAACCCTGTGGATATATTAGGATGAGATCTCCCCTCTCTTGTTCTGTTTTGCCTATTTCTCTTTGGAAAAATAACCAAGCAGTCAGTATATTTCATTTTGGAATTGATATCTTTTTCCATTTCTTCAGGCTACAATGAGTTGAAATGGGTTCAATTCTCAGTAGTGATTTCATAGGTACTCTGAGAAACAGGTGAAAATGGCATGTTTTACCACTCATCTTTTTTAAAATTTGAAGAGCCTCACAAAAGGGCAATACATGATGACACCAGGGCCCCACAGGGACTGGAGACTCCCTGGGGTCTGGGAGCACCAGTGGCTCCCCACATCAGGGCAGGATGTGGCAACCAGGGCCCATCTGACTCCCCAGCCAGGACTTGGGCTGCTGGGAGACAGTGGGACAGCCCCAGCCCTGGACATTGAGCCCCTCCATGGGGAAAGGGATGGGCCAAGGCTGGGACAGACTGTTAGTCCATGGATGGGATATCATCAGGACCAGGCCTGGTGATGGGGACCAGGGGGAGACACTGCCCTGGGATGGACACGTGACTGCTCCCAGGATCCTGACTGGCAACATGGACTTGTGCTGTGCTGTAAATACATGACTGGCAGCAAATTGTAGATACAGAAGTAGTGGTTTTTCCCCATTTCAGGTTAAGACCAGATATGGATCAGAGCCTTGCACGTCCTGTATTGCATTATATCCTGAGCAAATTTAGGGCTGGCTGTGGGCCAGGAAGTAATTTTCCAGCCATTTTTCCAGCTGCACACTGGAGTGCCTTGAATGTAGCCTTTATACTCCTCTAACATCAGGCCCTGAAACAAAGGCTGTGTGTGCTCTACAAAGACGTTTTGTTATAACTAGGTGGATTGTATTTACAATTGAGATTACAGTACATGGGACTCAAGATCCAGAAATAGAAATGAGAAAACCTCTTTCTGATGATACTGAATAAAATATCCCCTGTAGGATTTGTTGTATACTTACATAGTCACCATGTGGCTTATGGGGAAAGCTGAGGGGTTAGTCTTTTAAGGGTCCTGACATATCTGCAATTATACCCATGACTCTGTTTCAATATAGTACCAAAAAAATGCTATACATGTTTAGAGCCATATTACTTTTAGAGCTGCCATCGAAATTGCTGGCATCTCAATACTTATTTTCATTTCACAACAGGACAAAATCAAGAGATTTCCAAACCTTGCTGAGATTTCCAAACCTTCCTAGGAATAGAAATTATAAAATTCTTAGGAAAAAATATTATTAAAAAAAATCTGGAGTTCATTGAAATGTTTTCTTTTGCCTATTCAAAGCATGACAATGGTTTGTGTTTATTCATTTCAACACTGAACTGCAGATCATGACTGTGTATCGTCTTGAGGGAGCTATAGTACCAAATCTCATTCATTCCCACATTATGAGCAGGGCCCTTGGCTTGAGTCCATCTTCTGTAATGCCTTCTGAATCCCAGGGCTTCCAAGATAAATCCTACAGTTTTGTTCAGAAAGGCATCACACGTGTTACCAAAAAAAAAAAAAAAAAAAAAAAGGCAAGCCAACTTCAGCAAAAGCTCAAGAGAAAGGAAGTCCTCAGCTACAGACCATGGAAATCCTGAAGTCCTAACTCATTAGGAAAATGAGTTAGTGTGCTTATTCATGTCAGCTCAAAAAAAACCCCTCCAAACTCAGACAAAGCTTTGGAGTAATTCAGACTGCAAATACATTCTGATTGTATCCAACCACTCAAAAATAAAATATTGCACTTTGATTTTTATGGACTTGAGAAAAAAATTATGCTGTATCATACACCTCTTTACAAATCATCCAACACAAAAAGTCAGATGACAGAAGAGATTTACAGCCATTACTTCTGTTCAGGATTTCTGACAGGAAAATGGATGAAATGCTTTTAAATGCAGGAGTGGGGACTTTAGCTCTCGCAAGTATCCTCCGCTGTTCCTGCCTCTCCCTATACTGCCTTTGGTGCTCCTTTTTTGCTGCTCCTCAGTTGGAGGCTGCTGCCTGTCATGGTGGAAGGGTGCCTGGCCGTGTTATTCTAATTCCTATATAGGACCATATATTTAAATATATTTAAATAACTTGACTGGTTTTAAGTGAAGCAGGTGAGAAGATCTTAGATGGTAGTGGAGCTGGCAGATGGCATGGCTGATGGATTGGCTGAGGGATTGCATGGAGAGGCAGCGGTGAGCAGCTAAGAGCAGGGTTCGAAACTTCTTCCACCGGCACAGGGGCAGCTGGGAGGAAACCACTTGTAGCCACATTTTGCTGAAGTGCAAGGTATGTTTGTGCTGATGTGATCCACAGTTTTAAAAGTTCTGCTTTTCTATCTTATGTTACTAGGTAAAATATGACTGTTTGAATAAAATATGTACTTGCAGTGCAAAAAAGACATGGTGCTCTTCTGTAGGCAAGTTGTAGGGGGTTTTTGGAGGGTTGGGTGGGGTTTTGTATCTTTGTTTTATTGCCTTTTGTGTGTATTTTAGCTTTTTTTAAACATATGTTTTTGACTATAGTCGACAAATGTAGAGTTAGGAGAGAAACTTCTCCACTCCTCAAACCAGGACAATTTGAATCCAAATCAGTCTGCAGGTGCTGAGTACATTTTCTGAATAAATTTTATTAAATACATGCATATAAATTATTTTTGCAGAATCAGGCTCTTGCATAATGAAGCAGCCTGCCATTTATATCAATGAATGTTATTTTCTTGCAGAGAGTGAGCTTCTGGTAAGTATAGCTATTCAGGTGATCTCTTGCAATTTGGAGGCCTGCATAATCCTAATATTTATTACTGTGCCACTGTCTGATAAAAGTGTTCCTTATATAGATAAGACATTTACAAGGAATGTATACTTTTAGTAACTACAGTACTCTGACAAATACCACTTGCATTTGAGTATGAGTTTTCAGACCCACAGGGCTGTCCAGTAGCTTACAAGATATTCACTGTAATTTGAAGTTGGTAAGGAAGAAGAAGCAGAAGATTCTTTCATTTGACTTTAAAAACCTCAGAAATTCTACATCAGATGATTTAGACTAGATTGTGTGGTTTATCAGCTGATGATAATGTACACGATGCCATCAAATTCTGGGCATTTCAGTATTATGTATGAGCCAGAAACACTGGAAAGTAAAATAGTGAGTGCCCTGATATCACAGAAATGACAAAGATGGTAAGTACTGTAATTTAAAAGAGTTTCAGAAGACTGTACCCTCCTAACCAGGTCTCTTTTTTCACCTGATTTCTTCAGTGTAGCCTTCATTGTTATATGAAGGCATTTTTTTTCTGCTTCCCTATATAACCCTATAAATGTGCTGCATCTTATGGACTATTTTGCCTCAATCTGATACATATTTATACTCATGACAGAAAACTACCAGTAAGACTGGGATAGCTCCTGACCCTGGGGACCAATGACTCCAAAAACCCATGGATTACTGTTTTTGCTTAGGTGACTTTTCTTCTGTCTGCAATGATTTGGGTTGCTGCTTCATTCCAGCCCTATGAACGACAGTGTATGCCTTTATATGTCTCATGCAGCAACTGACCATGTTTTTAATTTGTTTTTTCCTTTTTTTTTTCTTTCAGACATAAACTATTACTGGGTGGACAAAAGTGGATAGCTGGAAATGTTGCTATCCTTGTAGGCAGCTGTGTGTTTCTGTCACTAGAGCAATGACTTGGGATTGAGGCAGTGCCAGTGTTCCTGCTTACTGGGGGAAATCTGTTGCCTGGCCTCTCCCTGCCCTGCATGCTTTAGCCTCCTCTACTCCTTTTTTTGTCTATGTTGGGTATAAGTTCTTTGAGGTAGGGGCTGCCTTTCACTAAATATTTGGACAAGATATAGCATAATGCAATCTAGAGATTTTTTGGAACCTCCAGGAACATAATCATGTAAACAAGAGTGTTTTATATGCATCAGGATTTTATCCTTTAGCAATTTACTGACACGCCCCTAAGTGGGCTGAAATGCAATTTTCCTTATGCCTTATACATGCTACAGAGTCACTGTGACAAATCATTCAGGAGCTGGAGCTTTTCCCCTCCACAGAAGAAATATTGAGCTAAAATGAAGGCCAGTAAATGTTTAATTGCTGATACTAAACCGTCTTTCATACATATACTGTGAACATGAAACATATTGGATGGAGCTGCTGTCTGGCACATTTTCATAATATGTGAAACTGGTAAGGCAGAAACAGATGGAAGAATTGCAGTGGGAGAATTGCCCTATTCCCTAATTAACTTGATAACAATGCAGAAGAATAGCAATATTCAGGTTTTGTGGAAGACCATCAGGTCAATATTCTTCCAGATAGAAGACAGATAGCTAGGACATGGAAATTACTAACCTGGATATACATATATATACATTCTTATATTAACCATTCGTATTTATCAGGAGAAGCTTATAAAGCAGCTGTCATTATGGTTCTTTTCTCCATCAGATATTCTGCTCTATTGCATTGTATAATGTGATTTTGCATATCAGCACAATGCCAGGCATAGAGCTGGAGGAAATTACTCTTTTTTTCCAAGGATTTTCTGAAAAACGTGGTTTTGTGAAAAAAGTTATGAATTGAAGTGGAATAGGATCATTACTTTTCGTTAATAAAAACAGATCTAAGCCAACAAAATGAGTGGCCCTTTGGACCAACTCATTCTTTATCTGGAAGAGCTGGATTAAAATCCTTTTTGTGCCTTTAAAACCACACCTCTGGACGATTCAGTTGTGTAAACTTGCGTGCACAGACTTTTACTCTCCTATGGTTACAGAGATGCTTTGTGCACTTGATTAGAGGTGCAGCTGGCCAGGAACTTGAATTCTGGTGCCTCACACCTTGCACAGTCTTTCAGCTGGAGCAGAGCTGGGGACAGATGCAGCGTGGGGCTGGGGTTTCCTCACAGCACCCATGGCCACGCCACCTTAACGCTCCCGCCAGCAGCCTGAGATGCTATTCACATCTGCTTCTGGCTGAAAAGACTGAGCATGACCAAAGCTAAAAAGACTGCAATAGAAGGGGAGCAATCTGACATATATCCTATGGTTTGGTGATTAAAATCCTTTGTCTCAGAGGTAGGGGATGTGAGTCCAAACTGCCACAGGCAGAGATGCACCTGGATCTCTTAAGTCCTGGGCAGAGAATATAAAAATTACTGAATTACTGAACAAGGTTACAGCTATTGTCCAACAGCTTTCTACACATAAATCTTCTGCTTTTTTGAATTTTTTTTTTTCAAATTCCTTTCAAAAGCAATAAGGGGATTTTTTTTAGATTGCATGGAAAGCCTTCAAATACGCCTTCTGGTTTTTGCTTTATTTGGCAAGAAAAAAGAAGCATTTAATTAATTTTGGTCCAACTCAAAATGCTTTACTTGCATGTTTTCTTCTGGTTCTAGATCTATAAACCCAAATATTTTGTCAGTTCCAACCTTAGCAAATGTGAGAGCATGGGTTTAGTATCATCCTCTTCCTAAAGGATTTCCTCTGGTCAAGCTGCTGTATAAGACCCACCAGAGTAAGATTCTACTCTTTGGGTGATATATAAGGAGACTCTATGATGCATAAATCATGCTTTGCTTAGGGTGAGCAGCGCAGTGAGCCCAGGTGCTCCATTTTGGCCCTCCAAAGTCCAGTGCAGTGAGAAAAATTAGGGGAAAAAAGCAAGTGTTCCATGCAATTATTTTTTCTCCTCTATTTTAGAAAAAAAATGCTATTCTCTGGACAGGGGAGAAGGGTGTTTGCTTTCTACGTTTCTCTCTGCTCCCCATCCCCCAGAATAACATACAAAATCACTTTTAAGTGAACCCTGACCCTTCTTTTTGGAATTAGCTTCATGGCATTGGAGAAATTCTGCTGTTTCAAGGGTTTGTTACCTGTAGTCTGTGGAGCAATTGCTGATAATTTCTGATGAGCTCTTTGGCATCATGTGCTTGGGAGTGATGGACCAATCCTATAATGGAAGAGGGCTCACAAGGCAAGAGATG
Source organism: Corvus cornix cornix (assembly GCF_000738735.6). Classification (NCBI taxonomy): domain Eukaryota; kingdom Metazoa; phylum Chordata; class Aves; order Passeriformes; family Corvidae; genus Corvus; species Corvus cornix. The sequence continues at coordinate 99,907,411 of NC_046332.1, read as the reverse complement.
GGCTCAGGAACCTTATTGACCACAGCTATTGCACATCAGCTGAGTTCATCTCAACACAAAGTAGGGTGGGATCAGTTGAGTGGATCAGCTAATAAACTGAGTTTTCCCTGAGTTAATCAAAAAGGTGTGAATGTCTTCTTGAGTCAGCAAGACCAGCATGGGGAAAGGATATACATGGCTTAGCACAGAGTAATGATCAATAAAATGAACTTCAAAGAGAGCAACGTGCTTGAACTGGCTTCAACCTGTGCATTCCTTCCCTGCGACTGAGGATGCCAAACATCATGAAAGTGTCCACAGGGAGACTGGAAATGGCTATGACGCGTATTGTGATCCAGTTGTAAGTTGCACTTACTATATTGTCCTTGTATTCTGATTTCAGCAGATTTTTGTATCCCTCTGCTAAATCAAAATTCTGACATAAAAATCTTCAGTATTAAAAGTGCTATTAAACATTAAACCTTCTTTGTGCTTAATTTTAAAAATAGACTGAGCAGAGGATATTGTACTTTGACACTGCTTGTACTTTTTCACTGCTAAATCAAACTTGGAAAAACTGAAAAGCCTGTTTGTTGTTTTCCCAATATTGCTTTCTCAAGGAAGCTACTGAGGAAGTCAGAAAAACTTTTGCAATGCAGACTTGCAGTGTGTACATACCAACTCTGCACAAGGATACGATCTACTCTAAGAGAGGTTCTAAAATTCCAGTTATTCTAGCTACTCTATTACCATGCCTGAGACTGCACCACCATTGTCTTTGAGAGGAAGCAGAATCTTCATCAGTGATCATCCAGCCTCCTCCTGGGAGTGAGCCATCCTCCTGGAGGAAGAATGGGCTGAAGGAGCTCTTCTTCACCTAGTTGCTGTTGACATGTCTGGCCTCCCACGTGAGAATTGATTCAACTTTTATTCTTCTGTGAAATTTTCATGGCTATTCTAATGAATGCAAATTACTGCATATTTTTAAAATCTTGACAGTTCCTTTGCATCAGTAACATCCTGAATCAATCACTTCTACTTCTTTACTCATTTTATACTATAAGATTTTGGAACAGGACTATTAAAATCTCAGATGTCGAGCTTCAAAAGTTAGGAAAAGTCATAACTAAGGCACTCCGCATCATTAACTAAACAACAATATACTGATCTTTGTGAGTTCTTATGATGCAGTGTTGGGAAAGCAAATCATAAGCCTCACTTTAATTATAAGTATACACTGTTGACATGCTTTAGTTGTAATTGCTTTCTTAGTCATGTTTATCTGTTGCTGAATATATTTGAAATATATTTTCAGATATGTTCTTCAGATTTTTTTCTGTCCTTTCCTTTTGGACAGAAGGCATCTGCCAAGTTCTGAGCTTAGAATTTCTGGGTTCTTGTCACAGCTTGGTTGTTGATTAACTGGAAGATATGCCTGTTCCTCAGTCTGTAGATAAGGACAACAGTTTTTCAAAAATCTCCTTTTAATAGTTTAAAAGGATCAGTTAACATTTGCAGATATAAACTGCGTAGGAGAGAAAATGTTTTTATTTGGAAATCTTTTAAATATTATTGCTCACCAGAGGCAATTAGAACATGATGCACCCAGAGCTGTACTGAACTGTTTATGAACAGTTTATTTCTATAAGAAATAGAGTTCTGATTTTCTTCCAATATTTTATGACTTACAGAAGGTGTGGTATAATGTAGGAATACTATTTAAAGTTATAACAATGTTACCTCTTTATCAACACTGTACTTTGTTTGATATATTCCAGTCAAATGGTTTCAAATAGGACTTCTTCATTAAAAAAATTAAATGAAATTAAGCTGAAGCTGGAATTATTTCCAGAATACATACCAGAAAAGAGTGATCTATAACTGTGTTTCAATTACTATTTTCTGCAGGGACATATTGTAAATTACTGAAAATTTTACTGGTATATACTTTGGTGTATTTGGGAGTGAAATATCCATGTGCAAAAGAAGTGATTAAAACAGCCTACCTTCTGATTTCTCAATTACTACTTTCTGACAACTTCAGACTTTTTTTGTGTACCACAAGGTTAGTTACATTGTATCACTACATTATTCTCTGCAGATTTATATTCCTTATGGTCTTTCAAAGGCCAAGAGGCAACATTTGGCAATATTTACATTATGTGGTGGTCACATATGTTCAAGGAAGCAGTTCAGCTACCACACTTGCTTTGTGACAAGAATGACACTCAAATCATTGCACAAAAACCAGATATAATATAAAATATATGTATTCAATAAGCAAATGAAATACAGAGAGTTACATATGCAGGGATTTGACATGCTTGGATCCCTCACACCCTCGTTATTTACTGAAGCTGTTGAGTCAGTCAAAGTTTAAAATAATGTTAAGTGAGTCTTTAAGTCTCTGGAGGCTTGGCAACGCTAAGTCCTGAAAATTTAGTCTAATGTCAAGCCAGCTGTGGTCAGCCCTCACCAAAATTGCTTTTCCTTGAACTACTCATTTAAAATGCCAGCTGGCCAGCAACCAGTATATATGTAATGCATTGCGTATTGACGTTGTGTAGCTGGTAGGGAGCTTAACGTGATTGTCAAGGCAAACTTTGGAAACTTCCCAAATTATGTCCTAACACCAATGAAAAGATCAGACTACTGAAAGGGAAATATCTCCACAGCACAACATAATTTTTACTTAGTTGTGTAAATATTAAGAGAACCTTAAAGTCATGCCCTGAGACAAGCTCGTTTCATTTAAGACCTGTGTTATCTCTCTGAGAAAAAAAAAATCTCACTGTTGTTTGCTTTACAGTGGGTCTGAACAGGAAATACTTGTACAAACATACTTGCTTGAGTGTCAGGGAAATCTACCTCTTCTATGATGAAAGATGCTGTGAGTCCCCAGAAGGAAGCATGGTAACCCTCAACCCTCACTCCACACCTAGCATTTCTTCACAAGCACTGCATGACAGGGTGGGTGTACCTGCTATGCCTTTCTCTGGGATTACCTAGAAATGACTGAAATGAAGGCCTGAGAAGTAGACAGAATTTAATTTCTAGTTTTAAGTGAGTGCAGACTCCACTCATTTCCTTGGAAAGGCCCACAGACTGGATGAGAGCTTCCATGTGTGCTGGGCATCCAGAGTCAAGGCTGCACACACCTCCCACTGGGTAGATACCACCCTGCTTTGCCTCCAGGGACTGCAGTGCAAGACTAATCTGGACACCATGGTTCAGCATCTCATTCTTCTCTCGCACCTGGCTATGTGACACACTACAAATGAAAAGCCTGTTATCTCCAGGGAAGACAGACCACATTGAGAACAAATGATCTAAAGGTGAATTAGGTTCAACAAGCTGTGCTGGATCTACATTTTTTTCAGTTTCTGTATGTTTTTACGTGAAGTGATTAAAAATGACAATCACATTCAAACCAATCCTTTCGTCACGTGATGGAGCATTATAGATTTACTCCAGATTCTGTATTATTTGTATTTCCTAAAGCTTTTAACAAGCTTACATGAATCTCTCTTTGCCTGGAATCATGGTTGTTTTTTCCCAGAATAGTGAAGCTGTTTCACAATCACTGGCAGACATGAGGCCAATAAGATAACATTTCCCACATACTTCACATTCCAGCGTCTTGGAAGGGAGCTTTTAGATATGGTCTCTTAAAAGCAGTTGGAGGTTTGAATTAAAATGTCCCTGAACGTGTCTCCAAGTCTTAGCCAGTCCATTTCTTGAAACACTGAGTAATACTGATGTGTTGACAGAGTATGGCTATACAAATCCATTAGTAAAGGTCAACACCTGTCAATAGAAAGCAAGAAACTCTTGTATGCAGCTGCGGCAGATAAAAAAACCCAGAAACCAAAAAACCAAAACGTCAAGAAAAGGAAAAGCTAAAGGGTAGAAACTCCTAATTTTCCAATGACAAATTGAGAAAGGCATTTATTTTTTACTTGCTTTTGCCCAATCTAACACAAACCTTCCCAAGGACTAGGACTTCATATGCTAATTCCCAGCCCTCTTATGGTGTCATTCATCTATTAACAAGGCAATTTTTTTTTTCAAACAAACCTCTTTTGCTTTCAAAGGAGAAACTGTCTCATCATCCATGAGCAAACAAAGGAGACTGGTTTTATTTTAGTGTATTAAGTAGACCTTGGTGAAGCATAAGGTTTTTCCTATTAGGCATAAGATTGTGCACTGTCAGTACTGAAAATCCAGAGAAAGGGTTTATACTTCCTCCAGAGTGCACTAGGGAAGAACACTGGCAATTCCATTCAGGCACAGAAAATGACCGTTTCAAAGCACCCCTTTTCAAGGCAAAGTGTTATCAGCCTGGCTTGTGGTCTCTGCGTGATTGGTGTGCTTTATGGGATGTGAGAATCTCACACCCCTTCAAATCTGACACTGCAGGTACATTGCAATGCAGAGGTATTGCATGAAGCTTTTTCTTGCTTCTCCTTCATCTCCGTAATATCAGAGTATTTACACTCGGGCGTTTGGTGACAGAAATTGGTCATGGGGGCCACTTCTCCTTCAGGGGCGGTGTTATGTTTCAGTATGGAGATTTGGCTTAATAAGGTAGTTAGGCTTTTACAGTGGTTTTTATTTTCCTGTTTTTAATGGTGATACGTGTTTACCTTAGCGAGAGCAAGGTCAGGAAAAAAAGTGTGGTTTGCTGTGGTCAATTGTTAAGTTCCTGAGGAAGTTCATTCCATCGTTTTTGTGTTATCTCCGGGAGAGCCCTCCCCTGCAGAGAGGGAGGAGTTACCCTCTGCTACAAAATTCCTTTCTGCTTAAGCCGTGATACTAGCTGCCGCTCTCACCCCAGCATTTGAGCTGAGCTTTTGGATTTGCTCAATTCCAGCTACAACGTGCCTTGAAGGTTTTGCTGTTGCATAGATTGTCCGTGGGAAGTGATGTCAAAAGCAGCCCATCTAGCCTGTGTTGCTGAGGAGAAAAGTCTCCCTTAACAGCTGATCTCTTTGGCTTATCTTTAGTGGGTGTCATTTCAACGGGCAGGGGATTTCCAGCAAAACACAAAGACACAGTTTTACCTACCTGTTAAAAAGTAGTCTTCATTTTCTCTCAGGGCTCAAAACCTTGTGAATTATTTGTAAAAATGTTGAGTAATTAAATGGGGGAAGGGATCTAGCAGGGTGCCTCTGTGCAGAAACATTGGGGCTGGGATCTGATGGAATGAACTGATGCAGTGCCAGTGTTGGCTAAAGGCAAGCACAGGGAGAACTGAAGTCCTTGGATGGATGGCTGCCTCCAAGCTGCAGACCAGATAACTCCAAGCACTCAAGGGCTGGTATGGGAATACCATGGAATTCCATGGGAATTAAGAGACCTTACTTTCTAGGTCATTGTCTTCCACTAGAAAACTGTTGACTCCGAGGTTTCCAGGTGAGACTTAAAGCCACCCGGGCAAGAAGAAGCCTTTTGCCCACTGTGTAATCAAGAATAAAAGTATGCAGAAATCAAAGACAACATAAGAAAATGTAAGCCTGCTTTTGCAACCTGATGAGGAGGCCACTGACTGCTGAAAGCTGGTCTTGCAGTCAAGTTAATCCCAGTTGACTTCAGAGTTGAATGCTTCTGATATGGAGTAGAAGCCCAAGGTAAGTCAGCTCCTTGGCTCAAAGTGGAGGCAGTGGTTGAGTTTTAGAGTTGAGTGTTACTCAGTTACTTTATGTGGGTTATCTGAGGCTTTCAGGAGAGAGAGTGAAGTGAATTTAAGCTCCCACTGTCAAAAATGGCAAATTCTGCTCTCATCGTAATTATCCTGTCACTTCCCCTGACTTGAATCTAGCCAGACTGCCTGTGATTTGAGTTAGCTCATCAGTTCCCTCTTTCCTTCCAACATAATCCACCTGGGCAAGTTTTTACTGTGCTAATGAATTACATTGGTTTATGGAAGGTCCAGTGAGCCCCAAAGCTGGTATGAAGACATGGTAGGACCATGTGGCTGTGAGTGTGGGAGAGGAAGAGGAAAAAAGAGAGGTAATTTGGAGGCAGGGTACATTTACCGCCTCAGAATGATTGGATACACTGCACAGCTAGAATAATGCATCGGTTTTGCAGAGAAAGATTAGGACACTCTGTACATACCACACTGATGCAGTTTTCCCTGCAAGTGGAAAACAAGTGGGGAGAACTGTTCCTTGCCTGAGTAGACTTGCTGCATTTATTTCTTGTGAGCTGCTTCCAAGTATGGGGGGCAATATGGCTACTGTTTTTTGACCTTTCCCACGTCTCCCTTTTATGAGGCTGTATGTAATGCTTTTCTCTCAGGGTCTGTAAGTACCTTATGTCTCTTGCAGACATGAAGTCTGTGCTGTCCATTTGTTATTGGTTATGATGGCACACAAAACATGTTTCAGCTCTTTCCCACTTCTTTGTCAGTAATTTGCTTTGTCTTCTTCTGTTCACTGGCCACAAGTGAGTGGGCTCTGGGAACAGAGTCTTGTTGTACTGGTGCAACAGGTGTAGCCCAACAGGATCACTCTGACACGGGCACATTTTCTGTGGCGTCGCTGGCACCCTGGGTGACTCTGGCAGTCACTCCTGTTACATGTTCCAGCTCTTGCTGCCATTTTTTGGCTGTTCTGTGTGCAGAATTACTGTTGCCTCTAACTGTTGGACACAAGAATGGATGAAATATAGCCTGGGGAATGTTTTGCAGTTAGGAGTTTCTTGGCTACTGCAGTCTTGACTACTTTCTATCTTCCATGCATTACATCAGGGCAACTGGTTTTTAATTGTGAAAACATCTCAAAATCCTGAATCAACACCCTACAAGTATCAAGAACTCTGATTTTCTGTACCAGCTTGTTTTTTCCTTCTGGAATTTTATCACTCAACACAGGTTGAAAGTTTCAATTTCAGTTCTCATACGAATGGCAAGGTTTTGTCATAAAAGCACTCACAAAATAGCCACAGCTGCTGATTGTGGGAACCTAGAATGCAGAGAATATTTCTCTGCCTGTTTTGAAAGGTTTTATTCCCCTGGACAGTACTGTTTTTGACCTTTGTCCATGCAAAAATTTGCCTAGCCTCTGGGAAGAATTTGAATCTGCAATTGTGTGAATTAGGTGATAGAATACTATGTGAGATTATCACAGGGTGAAAAATTTAGAGCTCTCAGGTCTATTTGCATAGTAAATAGATAGAATTAGAAAACCTCAAAATGGAGGATAAGTTGTAGTTATTCTTTCTCCTTCTTCACTAACTCCATATTTTGCAGCAATAGTGCTTGAGATGATTGGATAAAGAATTCTGCAGTTCCTGTCTACGTGATTTAGGAACTTGTTGGGCGTTGGTAAAAAAGTGAAAATATCTTGCATTTTAAGCTTTCATTGGATAATTCACCTTTAAAAAGGCTGGGAGATCTTGATAAGTTGTCTTCTTGCTGCATTCTCTGCTCTGTGCTGTGTCTAAGCCATGCCAGTAGCTTGTACTCCTTAGATAATAAACATCCATCTAGAGACTGAGAAGCATGAAATCCTATTCGCCTCCCTTTTTCTCCTGGCAAAAATCTACACTACTCCCCAATCAGGGAAGACAACAATTAATGATGCGGACAGCGTTAGCTGATCATTTTTGGTCCAAAAACTGAATTTCAATCTACCAAAAAGAACCCTTGTTTGCAAGTATTCTGTTGCAACCATGCTGTCCAGTTCAGAGCTTATTTGACTGGGTGTGGAGATTCATGCTACACTTTTCTTCCTCTCATTAGCCATAACTATAGCCATAACATCTGGAATAACGTTTCTTGTGTGCATGCTATCAATTCCAAATGTAGAATCTGCGTTCTGTGAATATTAACAGCATTTGTTTGCAGTTTGGTGCTCAGATAAGCGTTTCTGCCATGAAATTTGCTGGATTTTCAGGGAAAGGAACATATATGGGTTCTGAACATACTGCTGCAGAACCAGCCATCAACACTTGTGAGAGATTTTATTTTGAGTTATTTATCCAAATACAATTCTCAGGGATCTGAAAATCACTGCCTGAAAAGTTGTACCATTAGCTCACTTAGAAGAGCTGAGAATTTACTGAAGCTTGACTTCTGCATAACTGAAATTGTCTTACCACGAAGGAGCCTGCATGGTTCATTAAAAGGAGACTGACACAGGTCCTTTTCAAACATTTTAGCTTTTTTGTCTTCAGTGGTCTTTAATGAAAGAGAGAAATGGAAAACAATGAAATATTTTCCTCAAAGGTACACTCTATAAATAAAAATTACTATTGCTTACACAGGGGAAGGATCTTTATGTGCAGTTGCTGTCACAAAACTGGAGTTTCTAGAGCATCCAAAGTAAAATTTTTCATTAAATAGAATGAACATGTCCAATGTAGTTTCTAGTTTTGTTGTATTTATTTTTTATGATGCCAAGTGGCAATAACCAGTCAAGTAAAATGTGACCAGCAAGGCAGCAATGTCTCATTTGTTGCTTTGCAACACAGCACAGAAGAGTAATTAGAAGAGCAGCAAAAAGCAGTCCAATAGAACCAGCCTACTGGTGTGGGCAGCACCTTGAGAAGGCCAAAATGCCAGAGTTCCTTTACTTTTTGATCTTCCAATTATGACAACATAGTCTTGCACTTTGCAGCTTGTTATCAGAATAAACACTATTTGCAGTACAGGTAGCGTAGGAAAGCAGCCTGACATTCCATTTGCTTACCCAGGGATATCAAATCTCAGGAAGGTGTTTCAAGATTCTGTTTGCTGGTTTGCACTGAACCTCAGAGAAAAATGCAACTGGACAGGTGCAGCCCTTGTCCTTTAAGATGGTGCAAAGGAATGGCTGAAAAAGCCATTGTGGAACAAGGCAGTAGAAACCAGCACACTCTCCGCCCCAGCACAAGAACACACAGTCCAAAGCAGTGCCACCTCTACAGCATATGGTGTTGTTTAATGGTGATTCATGAGTAAATGGAAAGGAATGAAAGAAGGTGAAGCAGCAGACGTGCTAGAAAGAGAAGGCAGCACCACTGAGCATAGAAAACATGGCCTGGGACTATCACCTAGGGGAAGATGGAGGGAGCTTTTGGACAAAGCACTGACTGTGAAAGACCCTTGGCACAGCAAGGAAAGAGAAGGTCTTGTGCTCTTTCACTCCTGCTGTCTTCAAGAAAATCAAGCACTATAAGTATCTTGTAAAGAATTAGATTTTTTTCATAGATATGGGATCCTTAAATTCTCATGCCCCTGTCAGTCCTGCAGGGCTCATATTTCTAACTGCCCTTGGAGATCTGGAGGTTAGCAATGTTATTGCTGTCTGGGTTAACAAACTTACAGCCAGGAGACAGCTATTCTTTCCCACGTTTAAAGAAAATTTAAACCAGGAAAACTGAAGGTTGATTTCTGAGAAGTATTAGAAAATATCGTGTTGGTGTCTGCGTACGAACAGTCACCGTTGACAGTTCATGGTAAAGGCAAACAGTGCAGTGCCTCATCACGTTCATGTTTGCTCCCTCTCCCAATATCTGTATTCCCTTTCATCTCTGCCATGCATGCAAAAGCTCAGCATTCTGCAGACCCTCTCCAAGGCCCAGATTTGGGGTATGAAAGGTCCCATTTAGTGTGAGTGAGAACCAAGCCCAAGACCATATGTAAGAGACGGTCCGAAAATCCCTCATCTGCCTCACGATCATCGCCGAAGACAGAGACTGAACACAGCAGTCCTGGCCTGGCTGAGGTGGGATTTCTGCCAAGTGTTGCCTGCGGGTGTGCCCACTGGGAACTGGTACGCATTCCTGAGGAAAATTAGTGCAGGTCACAATGGACTGCGCCGTTCTTGCTGCCCAGGCGGGAAGGACTGCGCCGAAGCGGAAAGGAATGACCTGTCCTGTACGCCTCTCCGGTACACCTGTCTTGTACGTCTGTCCTGTACCTGCTTCCCAAAGCAACGGACCCCATAACAATGGCTGTAGATTTCCCAACCTCTTGGCCAGTTGCCCCTCGCTTCTGAAAAGGACTATAAAGGGACCTTCTAAAATAACCAAGTAGGAGATCTCCTCACGGAAAGAAGACAAATCTATTGGCGGAAGACCACGAGGACTTCGTCTCATCCGTTGGTAGCTATTGCCCCTCTTTTTCCCCCTCTCTACTTTGTTTTTTCTCTCTCTCTCTCTCTCTCTCTTACTCTCTTCTATTGCATTACTGTGTTGTGGGCACTTAATAAAGGTGCACTGTTTTGATTAAAACTGAAATCTCTTGTGTCCTTTTACACTCTGAGATCGAAAAACGAACCATCACGACCCCCACTTGCATTAGTGGATCGTGACACCATAGCAAAACTTCTCACCTTCAGCATCAGTTTCCCCAGTCTATTATTCTGTACATTTGGTGTGTTTTCCTGGGAAGCAGCTATGGGAGCAGCTATAAGGGCTCTGCTATATGCTCTATATTCATCTGGCATCTCCCTCAGAGACGCAGAGAAGAGGAGGAGGAGAGGTGCCTCCATGTGCCCAGCCTTTCCACGCCTTCAATCACATCTTTGTACATTGACATTTCCTTCTCTAGAGGCTTGCTCCAAATTTTCATGCAGTGGCATGTTAAAAAGCTAGGCCTTTAAAGCTGTATAAATTCAGTACAGCTATTTGGGGAGCTGAAATCACAATAGGACAATATTGTGGGGCCTTGGACCTAGCAGTGGCTACAGCTGTGACACCTTGCTTGGTTCTGTGGTAGAAAGGACTCTGCAGAAGAGGAAAAGGAAGAAAGGTGCAGAGACAGAACAGAAGAACATTTACAGTCCAACTGAAGAGACACTGGAAAGATTGAGGTTGTTTTATCACGGAGAAAAAGTCAGCATGGGCAATAAAATGGAAGTATAAAAAGCAATGAATGAATTAGATATGTCATTCCTATTTTCATGGCTAGGATGGTAAGATCTGAATGATTATTTGGTATTTGTGGCTTATTGTTATTAATTCCAGGCTCTTTTGTAGCAGTTTGTTTATAAGTGGGTCTCAAAAGGCTTAATAAAGAATGTATTTTTTTTCAGGATAATAAGCACTAGATATATGTTAGGCATATAATGAACCATATAGTAAAAGTAAGTGACTCCAAAATGCCTGAAGAAAGTAATAATTTTTTGTGTCAACTATGGACAGCCCCATTATAGAGAGAAGAAATTTTTGTAAAGTACTTAATAATATTCAGAGTCCCCACTTGAGACGCGATCAGTTGCTAAAGTTTTAGAACATGCTAAGCCCTTACTTTCTGAAAGTAATGTACCTTCCATTTGACATGTGAAAACAATGGTCACATTACAAAAATTTAGATCAGAGCATTTTATGAAAGAAATTTATCTTGTTTATAGAAAGTCTCTATTTTGAAGAGCGGGCAAACATATGGATAACAGAAGAATAAGTTTGAACTTGAAACCTGAAGCCAAATGTTGAACTGATGGAAAATGTTTAACTCAAAAAAAAAAATCTCTGCCTGCATCTGCAATTTCTAGTCTCTGTACACAACAGAAATATTCAAAATAACACAGGGGAGACATTACATAATTGATATTCTGATACAAACAGAACATGGACATTTCTCAAAAACTATGTGCTCTTCTGAAGTATAATGTGATCCATCACCCAGTGCATGCTAATCTAAAGTGTACCTCTGCACACTATAGATATAATCCAAAGTAGAAGGGAAAAAAAAGCCATCTGGTAAGCAGCACAGTTTGCAACAACACTGGCAGGTTTACTTTGTGAACCTTTGCTATAAATATATATGATTTAGCTTTTAAGGTCTTGGTATTAGAGCTTTTTTAAATACATATTTTCCATTTTGATTGGTTTATTCTACATACAACAGGAAAGGAGTCAAAATAATGGTTTGCAGCTTTACTCTCAAGGAGAGACTGAAATGCTGGACTACTTTATTACCTCTGAATTTTAAATTTTTAAGCCTTTGCCCACCAAAGCTGATTGCCTTTGCATGAAGAGGCTCTTGGAAAACACACAGGGTTTTAGAGGACCACCTGTGCTTTAGGAAATGGGTCACTTGGACAGTGGGAGCTCTAACTGCACAGTGGGAGTGCAGCAGTGTTTTATGTGGCACATTTTACCTGGCACTAAGAAGGAGTGAGGAATGCCTGCATGGTCTGTGAAGACATCTCCAAAATGAACATGAAATTGTATCTGTGGCCATTAGTGACCTGGTCAGAAATGAAATAGCATCACACATGTTGAGCATGTATTAATCTGTTTGCTGACTTTCATGTGTGTATTGACACTAATCCATTTTATCCATTTGGTAATTAGCATTTACCTAAGTCAACCTTTTTGACTACTTAGAAAAAAAAACAATTTCTAGTTTTTTTCTTGAATGAAAGATTTTAATTGGTTGTCCTCAACTATTTTGTATGTCTTCCCATAGAACAACATGGGCTATATCTGATTTGGTCTTATTTACAGTGGCATTAATCAGGGCTTGAATATTGAAGCCAATAGCATTATAACAGGATTGGACTGGGGAAGGTGAGATAAGAAGCAAGCAATAGAGCCCTGTATTGTTCAGAGCTGTTTTTCTGATGTGAATGAGTATTTAAAGAGCTACAGGAGCAGGAGTGAGCCCAAGCTTTTAGAAAGAACTATGAATGGAGTGCAATAGTTACACAGCAAATATGTCTGTAGAAGTATAGAGACAAAAGGGTTATGTTCCCTTTTTGTAGTCATTACTAGAATGCCAAGTGGTATAAAAATTACTGTCTTGAGCTTGATTCTGATCTCCCTGCTTATGAACTGGGAGAGCTGCCTGGCTGTGAACTTGCTGGGAGATTAGAGTGACGCTGTTTTTGCACTGGTTTCCTAAAATATGTAATTAGTCATAATCATGCTTCAAAACACCACACCCATTCTTCTAAGCTTTTTTTTCTTTTTGGAACTTATCTGCCCACCTGAATGTTAGGGGGTTTTCAGTGTTTCAATCTATAGAAAACAGTTTGTGGGTCACAGGGACAATAATACCTTCCTGCATTTTATTACCATCTACAGAAAGAGGAATAAGAGGAGGCAACTCCCACATCCTAATGCCTAGCCTGTGAGTGCTTATGCTTAATGAAGGCAAACAAAGTGTTCCTTTTTCTGGATTATATATTGTAAGAATGAAACAGCCTGTACCATTGACTCCATTGGCACTTTTTGACATTTCCCAAGATTGTTTCTCAGTCAGCAAGAAGCCCTGTGGAGGATGATGGAGCACTTGCTCAGTTCTGCCTTAATGCTGGAGCCCCTCTGCCCTGTGCCCAAGAGAGAGCAGAGGATATGCCAGGTCTGTACACAGTGCTGGGCAAACACAGCTGGACCAAAGCTACATTTGGCAACGATCCCCTTTGACAACACATGATTTACCTCAAGACCCCAACATTTTTGTATGCTAAACTGAATGATGTTCTTGAATGATACAGCCTCATATGGACGCTGAATGGCAAATCCTTATGTAGGCAAGGCGAGAAGCATTTTACAGTTAAGTATAGTTGCTCATAGCTATGTATAGCACTCATTCTGTTGTACAAGCCTCGTTTGTTAAACAGTGTTTGGACTGTGCTTTTGGTAACAGAGCTGTTGCAGCACCCTTGGCATATCGCTGGATTTTATAGCATCAGTGGAGAGGAAAATGATGAAAAGGACTACAAAGGCAAAATGCCTTCTGGGGCTGAGTGAGTGCGGAGAAGCCCAGGCACCAACCCCTTTGCTGCTACCCACGGCTCTGAGCACAGAGTCCTGTGAGCATCAACCATGGTTTGCAGTTGGGCAGAAATATCTGTTTCTGCAGTTATGGTGAAAACCTCAGAGAGAAGCTTTTCCTATAGACAGATCTGATGGTCTCCTCTTGCCCTGCCATGAAGGCGCAGCTGTTCCTGATGCAGGTCTGGGTTGTTGCCTTCCTGCACTTATGCAATTGAGCCTTTCCCATGTCAGCACCTTTTTATTTCAGCCTGTTCAATAGAGCTGTTTTACTTCTGACATGAATGTCCATTACCTGGGAAATTCAGTCTCCCTGGGAGGGAGCACAAAGTGGGTGGATGGGCATGTGAGAGAGTTTCATGCTTTACTTGTTTTTTCTGGCCAGTTGAAGACATTGATGTTCCCAAACTCACTCAGGAGTTAAAGGGATCCTTTACCAGCCTATCAGTACCAGAAACGTGGATGTCATTTTCTCAGTGATGTGAAATATTCCCATTTCCTGCAGGCTGCAGGGTGGAATCTCAATTGCACCTGGGTCTAATAGAGACACTTTGTATTTGCTGTTGGTTATTTTCCTGATAATATTCTTTAGTTTTCATCAGTTTCTAACTGAATTCTGATATGGAAAGCCATGTATGCGTAACTGTGAATTTAAGAGGGTTGAAATCCAAATGTAATTAATAGATGGGCAAAATCATGGAAAATTAACATATGCAGAGTTAGTATGGCTATTTCCAAACTACTTGCTTCTTCATTAGCTTGTGGGAAGGAGTAGAGGTGTACAGTTCTAAAGCAAGAGGAAGCACCATGCAGTTGGAGGGCAGGCATGTTGATCAGGCTGCAGCTCTGTGACATGGTTCCTAATGAGCAGAGATCAACACCCATTAATTCAGCTTCCCAGATCAGTTCCCACTCTCCTGCCTGCTCTCTAACCACTCCTTCAAAAGCATTTTTTAAACTCCAGCCTGCTGGAGACTCACAGGCTTCATGTGACCACAAAAGCCTATACACAGGCACATATGCATAAAGAGCAATGAAATGATAACTGTTTCACTCTGTCATTTAGTGCTTATAATTTAGAAGAGATTATTCATCTTGGTTTTTCTTTGACAGAAAAGCAGTGGAATTTTTTTAAATTTTAATATATTTTCCCAGTTCAGAAGGCTAAGAACAATCCTGTGTCTGTGGGGCAAGAAAAAGGAAAGAACAAGAAAGAAAGGAGGGGGAAGGAAAAAACAGAAAGTGTGTCCAAGTATGGATTTCAGAGGGATAACTCCAGCAGCCTCATTCTTCCCTCGTTCCCTTCTCCCTTCCTCACTCCCCTACCCTTTTGTGTGCTAAAGTTACAACCCAAGGACTTGGAGGCATTTCAAAGGAGCGTCACTAATGAAGACCACATGTGCTCTGCTCTTCTTGTTCAGTCCAGAACAAAGCCAAACTGTAAGAGCCTTCTCTCTATGGGGCGAAAACCAGGTCTTACTCCCATCCTCTGTTACCCACCCACAGTTTATGAATGAGGTTTTCTCAGGTAACCACCACTTTGCATTAGAGCGGTTTCAAGAGGAAATAAATCATCTTTCCAATAGAAAGCCAAAAGGCAGAGAGCATGTGTCTGCTTCACCAAAACATCAGCGGCAACACCCAAACACCCATGCGCTGACACTGCCGCGGCCTTTGGCCTTTGCTCTTGTGCAGCAGCAGGAGCACCTTCACCGGAGCATTTTTACCTGCCAAATCCCTTCATAATGTTGCTCCCAAAACTTCCTGGCATTAGGAGAAGCCAGCAGCAGTGGACAAGGATATGTTATGACACAAAGGAGCTGCCCAGAAGATATCTGTCTACCTACAAGCTGGCCAACTCACGAAGGATTGACCATAGAGCAAGATAAAAGCACCCAGAGATAAAAGCCCAGCTATGGTGGCAGCCCTCATAACCCTGCTGCTCTCTCAGATATCTGAGCACTATGGTGGAATAAATAAAGATGAAGAAAAGATAAAATAAGCAAACAAATCTGAAACACATCAAAGCCAGTGTGCAGTAGTGGTTGCTGCTAAGGCTGTACCTATTTTCTGACAGGAAACTCTTCCGCCACAACTGTCTTTCAGGGCCATTTCTGGTTACCAACAGTGGAGAGGTTTGTTTCTATAATAAATATATTCCTGTGGATGAAACCACTAGTATTAAAAATAAATGGGAAGAGGGAAGTGGATTCTATGAAAAAGTGACTGCAGAGGAAGAGAAGTGACCTCTGTCTGTTAGTTAGCAAGAAAAAAGTTAGGGGAAGCATTTGAAGGATCATATGACTTTATATAAAATCACTTTAAAGTACAGGCTTAAACCATAATATATATGGAAGACAACATAGTCTGAGGATGGTTGTTTGTTCGTAAGTGATCTAGGGTTAACAAAGCATTCCAGGGCTTTATGAAAGAACTTTTAAACAAATAAATATTACCCTGCAGTGTTTACAAGCTAAGCACTTCAAAACAATGCATGAGAACCTGAGAAGAAAACTGATTGAAATGCCATGATAAACTATTTTGTTTAATTGCCTAACCTCATGGCAGCAAAGAACAGCAGGTACAATAAATAATGGACAAATGTCAAATTTTAAATTTCTAGTATATTTGGTCACCCAAAGTGCAGTTTGGTAATCAACATGGAGCACCTAAACTGCTTCCATCCTGGAAGTTTCTCTTTAAAGTGGTGTCTGGACCTTTTTTTCAAATAATATCAAAATGGTTGAGGTTTCTTTTTGCAGTGTAAGGTGACATTATTTATGCAGACATGGATTGCCACAGCCCTTGGGCAGTTCTTTGAAGCTTTGCCAGGCTGCAGTCTGTTCATCAAAAAGGCATCCTAAACCTTTCTAGTGTTTCTGGATGCCTCTTCTCCCCACTGGCTTTTGTCTTGTTTTGTTTTGGTTTTTTTGCTGATGATCTCATCTGACTTCCAAACACATCGTGGGGTCCCTAGATCTAAACCAGCTGTGATTTCTTTCAGTACTGATAAAATTAGATTGATTGGAGCAGGGCTGTGCTTCTGGGGAAAGGAGAAGACGATTCTGGAGGATGTTCATGAACAGGAAGGCAATGGGGAGCTCTTCCGGAATCCTTCCCCCTGGCTAAAAGGGGAATGTCTGATCTTCCTGGCCTCTTCACTCAGGGCTGCAGGACTCTGCCATGCAGGTGCCTGTCCAGGCAGAGGTCAGAGGGCTCAGTCTCCTGGCTGGTTTTCCTCTCTTGATCTCTGAGATCAGCTGGGGCATTTTGGGTGGACTGCTGCTGCTTTTCTGGTCTGCTCAGTGAGCAGAGCAAGGCACAAGGAGTCAGTGTCAAGGTAATCCTAGCTGGCACTGACTGCCCCAAGTTTACTCAGTGTAGAGTTTGTTGCCCTCATTTCTTCTGACCTCAAATGGACCTGATCTCTCATGTTTTTTAATGATTTAATTTTTTAGCGGTGTCTGGCTTTCCAGGGCGGTTTGTCTTTATAGATGTCAGGGAGTAAATAAAAGAAAATATTTAAAGTGGAGAAAAAGAAATAATTTCAGCCCAAATTCCAAACTGCTTCTTTGAATATTCTTATTGTGCAATAGATATAGCTTTCACTGCTAAGTTCCACCTCATTTTTAAGGTTGACATAAATAGCCTGTTTTCTGTGGTGAGCTGAGGCCGTGGAAATGTCACTTCTGTGAGGCCAGCCCCAGGCACAGCTGTGCTGGCTGCCAAGAGCTTCTGACACCAGTCCCATAAGCACTGTCCCAGCATGGGCTGCTGCCTCTGGGCCGTTTTACACAGTGGAACAAGCAAGACACTGACTGACTCCCCAGTCTGTTGGATCCGTGTCAAAATTAACCTCTCTCTGAAGAACTGTGCAGACCCATGAGCAGCCGTGCTGGTGTTGGCAGCGTCCCTTCTGTCACACTGTCACAAGCTCTGCTCTGCACAGACGCAGATGACGCAGCAATGCGTGTGTGTAAATGCATTCCCCATGGCCCTGGCAGATTCAAACGTAGATATACATGTGGCAGGAGGCAGGCTTGTTTGAAAGCACCTATCTTTTAATGAAGAGAGAAGCTAATAGTACAAACCATGAAGGCAGAATATTATGCGTTAATTTTGCTCCTGCAACAGTGATGTGCAAGAGCTTGTGAAGTGATAGAGCATTTTACATCTTTAAAGGCAAAGATTGTCACAGCAGTACTGGCTGTGGAAGCAGCCAAATTGATTGAAACAGCACGAACATTTTCTTTAAGTGAAGATGAGTTTTGGAGCTTTGTTTTGTGGCTTTTCAACCCATTTTTGTCAGAAATTCTATATCGTTACTCATAACTGTCAATAGCTTTCCCCTATCTCTTTAAACCATGGTACTGACTCAGTCTGTTTGGAGACAGAAAGCTATTTTGACTTATAGGTTCAGTTCCTGTTGACTCAAAAGGGAGGAAGAAAATGCAGAAACTGAGAATGAAAACATTTCCTATTCCAGGAGTTACTAACAGACAAATGCCATTAAGGAACGTATGGCATTTGTCCACAAACTTTTAAAAATATTTTTTCATGTCTGAGGTTTAACTCTGCATGTATTTTCTAGCAGATGCTGCCAGGAAGACAAGTGAATCTGGATGTGCTCTTTGCTTCACCAGTCGTATGAGGCAGCTTTCCTCTTGCCTGTGATCTCAGAATGGATCTAGAGCAGGGTTTATGTGTCATCCTGTTCTCATCAAGGCATCTGCAGAATGTCTGCCATAAAAATGAGAGCAGCTCTCACTTCTTCAACCATTTGTCCAAAAAGGGAATAATAAAGTTATGCTGGCAGGGATTCCTTTTTCCAGCAGACTGTGGTTTTTGCAGTTCAACTTCAAGGTCTTTAAAATCTCTGTCACAGATGTATGTAAGGATTATGGAAAGTGGGAAGAGAAAAAAGCTGCTCAGACACGATGAGAAAACTGGTCAACATTACTGGTCACCATTGTGGTTCAGATCAGGGCTGATGTCTGTAAAGCAGGAACTCCTAAGAGAAAGGCTGACCACTGGATTGATTGGATGCAAACCAAGACCTCTCTCCTCCCACCACCATACCATTTCAGCAGCTCAGTTCTGGAGATCTTTTTGCAGAGGGTCATAGGAGCATGGGGCTGAGAAGGGCTCTCTGGGTCTCTCCTCTTAAGCCATCACATCTTTCTTGTAGCTGGCCGTGGAAATATTTAGCTCAGTGTGTTATAGCATGGTGCTAATAACGCCAAGGTTGTGGGTTTTATTCCCACATGGGCCTCTCACTTAAGAGCTGGACTTGATGATCCTTGTGGGTTCCATCCAACTCAGAGTATTCTGTGAATACTTCATCCTTCTGCTGCAGGAGTCCTTCTTGTGTAGATTTTGGTCTCATCCATGTTTGTATCAGAAATGCTTCAAAGTGTGACTGCTCCATTCTTACCTCCTCAGTAGAAAACCTCATCTCCAGGGAGATGGGAATTTCATGTGTGATAATTTAGCTGTCTTCCACCAGCCTTTGGGCATTGGTTATCAAGTATAGCAAGTGTTCTATCCCATGATAATGTGTTCACTGCCTTTCTTCCCTCCAGCACTGAGTTTGTTAAGGTATTTCAACTCCCTGTGCTGCATGCCTATGAACAAGGAAAATGAGGAGTGTTGATCAAGCAAGGCTTTTTAAGCAATAGATCACATCCTGTACTGAAATTAAACTTTTGTGCTGGAAAATGCATATTGAGGTGGTCATCTTAATAAGGAACAGCTCTGTACATTTTTCATCCTGGTTGCTGATGGTTGTGTTTGAAATCCTAAATTATCTGCTGGGGTGCAGGGAGGGAGACAATGGTTGGATGGACAGTCAAGCCAGCTCCCTGACAAAACTGAGCAGTTGCTGGAGGAGTTGCTAAGACCAGTCCTGCAAAAAGTTCCACAGAGAGACCCTCCCCCCAGGCCCTTCTTCCCCATAAGCAGGAGATTCTGTAATACCAGTGGTGAGGAGAAAGAGACCACTGGAGGACAGGTCTGGGTGTGCACACAGCAGCAGCAGAGGAGCCTTGCATGACTGAGGTGAGCCCTGGAAAAGCAGCCACATTTCAAACGATCTTCCAAGGCTCTCTCTAAGCGAGTATTAAGAGATTTCCTATAAGCACAGGAACCGATCTGGGGATTTCTTTAGCAGATGCTTATTTAAAAATCAGCCATGTCCTTCCTTAATCTGAATTCAAATCAAGCCAGCTATTAATGTTTCTGTTACCCTCATTAGAAAGTATTATTTTTAATTCTTTTGCAGCAAGGTGACCTATGCAAAAAATATAGGGTCATAACACAACCTTGACACCAAAATGTGAAGAGCATAGGATTTTTTGTTAGCAAGGGATTCCTTCCCTGCAGGGCTCTAAGTGTAAAATGAAGGTGCATTAATTCCAGCAGTTGCAAGATGTTTTTAATTTCTTGCCATCTTTTTGTCCAGATTCTGAGATTTGTTTACACCTATTTTCAGAAAAAAACCATGTGGATGCTGAAGTGTCTGAGTCTGTATAAAGGAGTTTGGATTCCTTGACTGTAAATTTAGCTTAGTAATGTGAATAGAAGGCAGCTGTAAATCTCTAGCAAAACTTACATTTAGGTGTCACACCACAATAATTGCTAATTGGAATTGTATGATTCACTCTAAAATTGCTGGATCCTAAAGGTTACTTGTTGAAATTTTTACAGCTTGTTTACATTACTTTTCTAAGTACAATAACTTAAGACCAGATCTATAAACTGTGTAAATACAAATGTTCCTATCCCAACACAGGATATAACCTAGACTGAACTCTATGAGTTTAAATGGAATTTGTTCTTTTCTAATACCCCTACTGGGTTGGCAGTGGTGAAGGGGATTGTGTTTTCCTCATTATAATAGGCTCCATCACAGCTGAAAAGGAGTCCTGATTTAGATATAATAACCATTGAAAATCAGGTTAGCTTTCCAGCTTACCACTCCTTTCTGAGTCTACATATTACTTTGTGGTGTTTGAGTCAAACTGCTCTTTCCTTCCCACCCCTTTTCTTCACAGTCAAAATTCTGCAAGGCCAAATTTGCACCCATGTAACTGCTATGAGTCTCTTGTAATGAGTGACTCTGGCTGAGGATCTAATAACCCTCATGGCTATAAAGTAGAGTAAGACATATTTTAGCCATAAATATAAGAAGCTTTAAGTCTGATCCAGCCCAGGGTTTGGATGAACTGAGAAGGGGCCCTTTTTACCACAGAGGATGTGTTCTAATGTAGAAAGAGCTGAACAATTACCACACAGTAATGCCTCCATGGAGAAATGTTCACATTGCAAAGCCCTAATAAAAGGGCAAGAACCAAGCATAAAGCAGAATAATCTGCTCTGAGAACCCTGTGAATCTAAAGCAAATAAAAACTCATTTCCGAGATGTGACTGTAGATGTACATGTAAAGAGATGTGCATTTAAGATCTATGCTCTATGGTTGTGTTTCCTTTGGGACAAGGCAGAAGAATGATGACTGTTCATATCCACTGCACATTGGTTAGGCTAATTACTAGGAACTACATGAATTTTCAATAGATTTGCCATAAATAATTTATCCAACATATTGAAATCTAGTTTTATATTCACTTAGTGCATTATATCTGTAAACAAATGAAGGACTTAACAACTGTGAACATATCTTTGAAGCTATATGTAGGTTTGGACCCCAACCCTGAATCTCAAGACCCTCCCAAGAGGCCAGTAGCTGCTGAGCTAGGAGCTGAACTGTGTGCTGACAGGTCTGATCCCCCTACCCCTGGGTGTTTGGGGCCACTTAAGCCTTCTCGCCTCTGAAGTAGCTCAACCTGGCCTGAGGCAAGAGTTAGCAGAGCTTTAACTCTCTGTGGTTGCTTTGTCCAGGCTGGGTGAGTCAATTGGCTTTGAAGTACAGAGTGATGTAAAGGGCCCTTTCTGCGGGCCCAGGATTTTTCCACTCATAAGGAAACATGCCCAGCATGAGCATCCTCCGCATTGGACTGGCTGAGGACAGACAGGGTCCTTGATCTTAGAAGAAGCCAAATATGACAGCATTAAACTCTAAATCCAAGCTCAGCTGTCGATTTGAAATGCAGACTTGACAGTCTCTGCTCCAGTCTGCATCTAGACACCATTTAATAGGCTCATTGCACTCATTTGCATTTTCTAAACAGACACTTTAGGTACAGGCCTTTCAAAGCAAAAACAAAACCTTATGAAATCCTGATTTGTCACTGGAAAAGCCAAAAGCTGGGTGAAAGCTGAGCTTGTGGGAAGCTCATTTGATGAAGGAGAGTAGAAGGGTGATGACTGCATGGGAGATTGCTCCATTTTAGCAGTACACACAGCTTGGCCACCCTTTGCCATGGACGCTGGCATCTGCACTGCACTCTTCCCTGCTGGGGCCTTTTGGGCACTGTGAGTGATTTGGAGCCGGGCAAGGATTGGTCTTACCTCTGACCAGCTGGGCTTGTCTCTGCAACTCTGCCAGGAATTCATAGAGGTTTCCTAGGCAGTGTTCATGACCACACTCTGTCCTCACGTGTTGCCCCAGTGCTGCTGCAGAAGCAAGGGCTGTTGCATGGAGAAAAGTTTCCAGAATAACAGCCTTGGAGGTGGGCAGGCTTTCTTCATACAGAGAAGTGATAGATAAGATATTCAGAAAGTGATAGATGAGATAGTCAGTGCAACTGAGCTTGATGTCAGAAAAAAAAAAATATTGCTTGGTTCTAGGGAAAGTCTGATGTGCAATGAAGTGGCAGATGCTCTGCCTCCAGGGATCAGTCTGTGATTTGGGAAACAAGTGGAAAAGATGCAGAGTTGTCCTTTGAGCGTGCAGGCTGACTTTATTGCTGTGTCAAAAAAAATGTCATCTCTTTCAAATCCTGCCTCCTTCCTGTCCCAGAGTGGTGTGTGGTCAGGTCAGGAGGAAGCAGAAGCAGTGCTGCTCTCATGGCTGCTGCCAGGAGGAGGAAAGATGAGTGGAGCTGAAAGCAGCAGGGCACATTTACAGACCCCAGCCTGACACAGCTCATGAACCTCCTCCTATGGGATTTTTATAGTGTATGGGAGTGGGAACTCTCAGCAGTTTTTGGGGCCCCAAAACATCTCTTTCTGGCAAGGAAGCAAAGGAAGGCTGTCTAAGGCAGTTTGGCCTCTTCCCATAGATACTGCATGGGGTTTAAAGGTGATCGAGGATGTTGCATTTAGCTGGTGTACTTTGCCTGCCCTTTCGAATTGGAATTAAAACCTTATTTCAGATCTGATTTAGAGTGGCAAAAATAAAGAAAAGAAAAATCGGAGGCAATCTCTCTCACCCTCTCAGTTTTCTCTACGCAGGTTATACCATGATAATGCTGGCCCTGTCACTCTGGAGAGTGGGCAGAAAGCTGCCTGCCTCAATGGGGCAGCTGGCAGCATTCCTCCAGACCTCGGGATGAGGGTGGGATTTGATCAGCCAAGGGAGAAAAATGTCAACATCTGTCTGTCACTGCATGGCCAATGGCCAATTATAATTTTTTTTTCCTGCCTCCCTAAGCTGCAGCCAGACAAAGACTCTGAGCTCCCAGCATTGTTGCCTGTGCCATTTCCCACCACCGCTCCACCTCTGATATGCTAATGGCAAAACTGAACGGTTTTGTGTGGCTGAAAAGGATCTTTGGGCACATTCACTGGGTCAAAATCCCAACTGCTGCACTGGGGCTCAGCCTGCTGTGCCAGAACCCGATGCCAGGGGACTTCCCTCCCCTCTGCTCCTCCTTTAAAAAAAAAAAAAGAAAAAAAAAGAAGTAGTGGAATTAACCATCTGGCTGTCTTGGTGCCCAGAAACCTAGCTGAACAAATTATGACTCAATAATACGATATTCTCTCCTCTAATACTTTCTGGATGACAAGTGACAAGCCAGACTGTGCTTTCCAGCTTGAATTGCTGTCTCAGTAGATGCAGCCTAGGAGCTGAGAGAGGACCATCTCCTCTGAGTTTCAGAGCACCACAGAGCAGTGAGGTGGTTACAGAAATACTGCTCTGTTTCTACAGTTGGCTTTACATGCGTTAGAGCAAAAGTAACACTGACAAACAGCCTTTTGTTTAGAAAAGAAACCCTGTCATACATGCAATGCCAGACACAGAAGCAAACTTGATGACCTAATCCTATCTATTGTGTGGCATTACTAATGCACTTAAGTAGTAAGCAGAAGAATAATTACAGTTTATTGGGTGATGAGTTTCCAATTCACTGGTGTTGTGGAAGTGCCGGGGGAAATAGGCTGTAGCATCAGAGACAAGGTGCTTGTAAGTCTGTGACAAATTGGTCTTGAAGTATTTATAGTTTAGAATTAGTCACCTGAACTAAGTGTGAATGCTCTGAATGATATGCCACTTCTTTTGTCGATGCTGTAGCAATATCATCATCACTCTAAAAAAACCAAAAACCTGGTGAGATGGCAGGTTCTTGGTAAAATTTGAAGTACAAGTAAGATAATATTTATAAGCACAGTAATAAGCCATCATTATTCAAAACAACTATGATATGTACAAATGTGTTGACTTTGACTGCAAGCACCCTGTGAAAATTGTTGTACATAAGGCCCAATGACATGAGAGAAAAGCTAAAGAAATTTAAAAGTTGAATAAACAAAGCAGTCTGATGGACTGATGGCTTCCAGTTGACCCTGAGCAGAGACCTGGATAAAGCTGGATAAATACTCCAGCCAAGAAAAAGGTGATAGTTGTAAGTGATGTTTATGAGACTACAATTTAATATAGTTTGCATGGTGAATAGTGCTGTATTAAAAGCTGACCTTTGCACAACTTGCAGTATCTCCTCTTCTTAAAACATGCTTGCAAACAGTGGGAGAAAGATCTGGTGGACACAAAACCAACTCACAGTGAAGATTCACACTTAACGATTCCCACATGGGAGAGTTATCAAGATGAACATTTTCTTCTTGTTTTTAAAGATATTCATCTTTGTCAACTTTCCCTGGCGTGGCTGTGCTGGAAGGCACTTAGGCATCATCACCCATGCCATGGTCTTGCAGCTCTTTCTTGCATGTTTACATTGGCTCCCAGCACTGTACATCCCCTGCAGTGTTCACCCAGACCCTGGGAAGTGCTGCTGGCGATGCCTTCTGCTGCTTTCCAGGGAAGGACTTTTATAAAAAGCATGCACAGCATGAAGGAGGAAGCAGATGCAGGCTCGCTCTGCACACTGCTCTCCAGTTCCTGGCATATGGTGGATGGTTATAAAAAAAATGGATCTGAATGGTGTGAAAATCTATTCATCCTGTATCACAGAGAATAAATTATTTCTTTCTGGTCATATGCTGCCTGTTGTCCTGGCTGCGCCCGCCTAGGCTCTTATGAAGGAATGCTTTAGACTCACAGGCTAAGAACAGGATCAGAACAACCCTCTGTGCTGACTTTCTTCATGACAGAGACCAAAGATTTTAATTTAAACACTTTTTTGTCTGATTGTGCTTGTACCTTTAATGAAAGAAACCCGACCCTGATTTATGATTATAAAAGGATAGAAAATCCACTGTGACTGCAAATATGCTGCCTCAGCAGCATATTGCCACTTGTGTTGGAAAACTTTGTGGTCTGAAATTTTCTTTTTCAGACTCTATCTGCCGGCTTGTGCTACAATGGAGCCTGGGTCCACAGTCCCTGCTGCTCCTCCGTCCAGCAGCCTCTCTCCTGTTTCGCAGGGCCAGGAAGCCGCTGCCCATGTTCAGGGTGTGTGGAATGGCCCAGTGCCCTTCTGGGCATGCATGAGCTCCCATGCAGCAGTCGGGGCTTGGGAACGTGGGCTCCAACCTCCTTAGTGCTCTCCCATTCCCTGTAAGTCTGCACCTTCTCAAATCATCCATCTGCAAATCTTTTCTTTGATAAAATAAATAGACTACATTTAATTTAATCTATCTGGCACAATTTCAGGCATAATTTTTGCAGATCTTTCCTGAAACTTCTTTTATTTTCCAACAGCCTTTTGAAAGTCCAGGCACTGGATTGGGACAGACACTGTATATTTGTGATAAAGAAGGGTGGAAAACCACGTTAAAATTAAGCTAAATTAGGCTCAACTTTTCTATTTAATTTTCAATACTTTTTGTTAGGCTGTTTGACTACTCTTGTTACCTAAAACTGAGGAGGTTTTTAGAGTTGACAAGTCCTTACTCTGCCTATTTCCCAAGGATTCAGGCACATTGTCTCATGCACCATATATTACCTCAAAACATATAACTAAGATAAGCAGTTAATAACATAATGAACTTGCCCTCCAATAAAATCAAATAACAGCTGTTCCTTTTAAATATTATAAATACTATAAGCATTTCTTTTTACTGAATGGTGGTTATGGACAAAGATTTGGAGGAAAGCAGCACTCTCTATTACAGATTATTACAATAATTCTAAGCCTATAAGCTTTTTTAGCCTTTGCTTCCCCCCCAAACAATGAGGTGGGCAAGTGCTTATGTTTCTGTGTCCGTGTGTGTATGTAGAACTCTGCAATGTCATGATGCTGTGATGGCGGTGGGTCTGGCTTCCCCAGACCTTTTTGCTGAACCTTGTCATTCTCCAAAAAGCCATCCCAGTCTTTCATTTGCAGGCAGATTCTCTCAGCAGCATCACCCACACCTCCACTTTGTTCATTGCTTAGGTCTAATAGATGTCCCCCTTCTAGGATCTGGAAGCTGGAAAAAAACAGTCCTCAGGCTGGTTCCTGAAAAAGTGTGGATTTATTTACAGTGTGAAGGAGCAGCCTGGGGGAAGGGGGCAGACTGGTCATCAGTCATGTCCAGAAGCACCAGCCAACAGGGAGATCCTGTTCCCAGTTGTATCCCACACTAACAGTACCTGGCTGCCTTTTTGCCCTCCCCGTCATTCACGCTGCAGATAGAGCTACCTTCCAACCAAAACAGAATCTGTACTTTAAAAGAACTGAAACCAGAAGTTAATCTATGTCATACACTTCCTGAGCTGGGCTTTCAGAAAGAGAAACCAAACCACCTTACATGAATCAGCCACTGGAAGAGTTCCAGCCCTGGGACAGGAGTAACCCTGTGCACCATAGCTGATATGTGTAATATGTGTGGAGAGTGGTGCCTCTGACGGTCACCTCTGTGCTGCTCACACATCTGTGCTGATGCAAGGCAGAGAGAGCTGGTGCAAAGTCTTTCCTTCCAGGCATGGTTCACACTGCTTTGTATGCATCTGTCTGCCCACACTTCACAGTGGGGAATAAGAGCTACCTGAACAAAGCTGGTACCGGACTGCTTTCTTATCAGCCAGACACTAGTGTGTGGTGCACCTTTCTCTCTTAGCTTCCTTTAGCTCTTCGGCCAGGGTGGGGTGGGACCGCAGGGACTCGCTGGTGGCTCTGGCCTGTCAGCAGGAGCATGGATCAATCTGTGCTGCATAGTAGTCCTGCAGCAGCTCTGTGAGGAGATGCAGGCAAACATTCCTGCGAGACTTCCCTGCCCTAACAAACCCACCTGCACACACAGCTCCCACAGGTGGGATTTTACAACCTACTTGTAAAAACAGGTGTATTTCTGCCCCTTTGCGTTTGTACCCCAAGGAACAGGTCTGATAGCAGGTTGCTTTGTTGTACTAGAAAGTGTAGCAGATCCATTACATTTTGTGAATCTGCCTTTTTTTGTTTTTTTAATTAGCCATTGGGTTGTGGGGCAAAATCTTGGGCTGACCAAGTGCCATTGAAGTTCAGGCTGGTACGAGGGAAGTGGGTAAGGCATAGAAGTGAGCAATACAGAGGGATGAGCCACTGCACAACTGAACCTCTCCTCCCATCCTTGAAAAATATACCTAACAGTGTTAGTTGTGCAGGAAGCTTGTGCTGACAGCAACCAAACCTGGAGGAAGAAGAAACTGTTGCCTGTTGTGCAGAGAGTGCTGAGCCCTGGCCAGACACAAAATAGCCTTGTACATAGCTGAAAAAGCAATTGTTTTGCAGTGGCTGCTATTTTTGTGCTCATACAACAGTCACAGAGATGAATCTGACGCGTGAAAGGACTGCATCCTCTATTTTATTTGTAATTGCAATAGCTCTAACTACTTGTGCTGGTTTCAGCTGGGGTAGAGTTAATTTCCTTCACAGAGGCTGGTATGGGGTAATGTTTTGGATATGTGCTGAACACAGGGTTCATAATATAGAGATGTTTTTGTAATTAAGCCCTGAGCAGGGCTTACACAGAGCCAAGGCCTTTTCTGCCTTTCCTACTGCCACGATGGTGAGGAAGTTGGGGGTGCATGGGAGATTGGGAGGAGATGCAGCCAGGACAGGTGACCCCAACTGACCTAAGGGATATTCCAGACCATCTGACATCATGCTCAGTATATAATGTGGGGGGAACCAGGAGAAAAGGGGGAACGTTTGGAGTGATGGAGTTTGTCTTCCCGAGTCACTGTTACGTGTGATGGGGCCCTGCTGTCCTGGAGATGGCTGAACCCCTGCCTGCCCATGGGAAGCAGTTAATTAATTCCTTGTTTTATTTTACTTGTGGGTGCATCTTTCCCTGTTAAACTGCGTTTATCTCAACCCACAAGTCTTCTATCTTTTACCCTTCTGATTCTCTCCTGGATCCTGCTGGTGGGGCAGTGAGCAAGCAGCTGGCTGGGGCTTGGCTGCTGGCTGGGGCTAAACTGTGACATTATTATAGACTCACAAAAAAATCCAAACAGTTTTTCTTCCTCTCCATAGATTTAGAAGACTAATAGGTATGGAACAGGATACATACAAAATGTATGTATGCAGATAGGAACACACACGTACTTCCTTTTTTTTTTCCATCAGATACATAACAAATGTAGCCCAAATATGGAGCAGCTGAAATAAAAGGTCTATTGGGATAAAATCACATGTTAGATGCTGACATCAGTCACACTGAACCAGCCATAAGCTGAAAGCAAAAGAACAAATAAAGATACAATCCCCCCTCTTTTTTCTCCTACTTAATGCAGACAGCAAGTGTATTTAAATTGTCCAACCTACTCTTGAAATTTGAAGCAACAGAATACTTTTGATTGTGGTGCGAAATAAGGCATAGCACTTCAAAATGAGGATGTGTAATGATTTCAGAAGTTTGCTTTCTCTTTTGTACTTCATACATAATACCAGGCTTTGGTCCAATTTCCATTTTAGTGAATATTGGCGAGGTGAGAGGAAGTGTTTATTTTAACAACTGAGCAATTCAAAATAATTTTTTCTCAAATACAGAGGCTCCAAGAAGGCTCCACAGCCACAAATTCAGTGTCAGCCAGACACCTGACAGAACTGGGAATCTGCGTGGTGTGCCTGGGAGCTCTGGCAGGGTTTGTCTGTGGGCACAGGACAGTAAGAGCTGTGCAGAGAAAGTCTTTGCCTCACATCTTTTTCAAGCTGTTGGATCTGAAGTGGCTGAGAAGGTCCAGGAAATCAGGTGGCTAGAACAAAACTGTTCTTGCAGTTATCTTTCTTTTTTTCAATAGCTTGGTGCCACATATAACAACTTATCATTCATTCTAGACCTAGTGAAAACCTATAAAGGTCTCTTTATTATTATTTCACAGGCTTTGAACTGGACCTGATGTTTTAGAGACCTCGACTCAACATGAAAAATCTGCAGTATGGCTTTTCAGGATACATTTATATTGCAGCAACAAATATCTCGTGTTGGTTCAGGAATGGCCTAGGGCCTTGAGATGCTCCAGGTAAGAAGCCCTTTCTTTTCAAAGAGAGGCAGGTAGAGCAGGGCCTGAACTGGGAAGAGTATGTTTGGGCCCATCATCTGTAGGAGGTCTTGCAGTGCCTGTTTAGGAGAGAGTCCCTGCCAGCTGCCTGCTCTGCCTCTTTTTCAGAGATTATCACTGTCCTTGAATCAGTGAAAGGAAGTCTTCTTCCACAGAATCCTGGGTTTGAGTTCAAAGCACTGGTGAATCTCCTGCAGTGAAATACTGGGCTTTGTCTGAGACACTGGTGCGTGTGGACCTCTGCCAACCCTGCCAAGGGAGGAGCAGATGGGTAAAGGGTGATGGATCACCAGAAGGACGAGGACCAAAAGATGCTGTTCATCCCAGGCACGGTGCCTATGAGGAATCTACCTTGTTCTCAAGGTAACTCCAGTTTCTCATGGCATCTGTTTTGATTTCTCATTGTCATTGCAAAGCAACAAGGAATCAACTTTACCTCTACTCTGCCCATTCTCTTCCTTTTGTGCCTGTGGCTCTTCTAGCAGTAACTGCCTAAGTGCAGTTTCCAGCATCCAAAGAAGAAATTGTACACCTGCGCATGATGTGAAATTTCTCTCTCAAACACGTTTTTGCTATGTTTTTTTACCTACAAACTACAACTTTTACCTTGCTAAAATAGCAGATGGTCTGGATATATAAATTTTATTATGCATAACAGAAGAGGGACTGTAGCAGGTGATAACAGAGAGAACTCATGCTTTTGTAAATGGCCCAGTGATGTCTTTAAAATAGGAAGAGGAAAGGTCTGGCTTGTACTGAGAAAGCTGAGACAGTCCCCACGTTTAGGTGTAACTCTCACCATCAGGTGCAGCATACAGTGATCTTATGTGATGATGTTTTATGCCTGCTCTGATTCTTGTCTGTGAATAATGGAAGAAGGAGCTGCCAGACGAGAAAGGACAACTTGTACTTTTATCTCGGCACTATTGGCAATTTCTTTGTATGTAACTCTGCTTTCTTTTCTCTTATCAAGCCCTTTTTTTTTTCTTTCATCTGAGTTGTTTGTGAAATATAAAGAAAGAATATTTATATATTCTCTTCCCCATTATGAGCACCCCAATGGCCAACTCTGTTCATGTGCACCAATGTGAGTGTTGTGTTCAAGGACTGTTAAATGTCATGTAAACGAACCAGAGCAGTTCAGTCACATGACACTGAAAAGCTCCACTCATGCGTAGCACATGCCTTTCCTGAGCTCAGAACAGATGTTTCCCTTGACAGATCCCCCTCTGGATTGCTGAAAATAAAGTTGTGTAAAATTCTGTGGGCTTTGATTCCTTCTTTGGTTGGTTGTTTTGTTGTGGTTTTTTTTGTCTGTCTGATTGGTTTGGGGGTTTTTTCCATTTTTTGTTGTTAAAAAGCTTTAGGTTAATAAGGACTTTTACAAACTGAAAGGGAGACATGAAGGACAGCAAATAGATGTTTCTGAGTTATTGATCTCCTTCCTCTCCAAAATAAATTATGGTAAATAGCTATTCTTAGGGTGATGGCTTTAATGAGAAACACTGCTGTGGCTGCATTTCCCTCTTCTATAATGCAGAGGCCCTGCAGCTGAATTGCACTTAGGACTGGGAATGTCATCCTTTCTTATGACTGTAATATTCCTGATGCTCAGCATCGTTCTTGCAAGGCTATTCAGACTGACATGATAATAATAAAAAAATCATATGTCTTGGCTTATCTAGTTGCATGTCAGACTTGTTCTGAGCATGCTCATGCAGACAGAAATGACTCTCATGAAACAATTACCTAGTACTGTTCTGATAAACTGTGCTGCTGGGTGACTGAGATAGTCACTAAAAGGAACCTTGTTTTTAAAACACTGACAGGAAAACTAGCTGAGAGACAGAATCATCTGCTGTTTCCAGTGTTATGATGCTATTTACACAGAGAGGGAAAGTTAGGCTTGAGCAAGCATGCTGTACGGGAGCAGGAAAAAAAAGCTAAAATATTCGCATGCCTGGGGAAAAGGACTTTTTCCAACAAAAGAACTTAGTCCTGCATCTGTGGCACATATTTCACTTTGCCTTAAATAGAAACAGATACTGTTTTGAATTATATGAGATGTTTTCAGGATTATGTACATGTGTTTCATTGTATGGGATTAATAACAGAAAGAATTGGGGGAAAATATGAAGGGTTAAATGTATTTTGGGCAGCCAATACTTATGCTTCTAGGCAATTTAGCAGAATTTGCTTAGAGTTGTTCATTTTGTCTGCAAAATTCCTTCTTCTCCTGTTTAGAGATTCCCTTTGAAATATGTGGCCATGAAGGGCTCTTGTATCTCTCTGCTCTAAGTCAGTAGAAATGCCATCTACAATAAAAGCTGGTCTCTTTTCATGCGACTCGTTGCTGTGATGACTCATGTGGATTCATTTGCAGGACAGGCCAGATGTGTACAACTGAGAACACGGAAAGCAGGAAATACAGAAGAGCTGAGCTTTGCTGCATGTCACTGCCTGGCCTGTGGCTGCAACAGGCTGGTTTCAGTGCCCAGCAGCTACAGGATGCTGGGACTGGCCAAAGCTACACTCTGACCAAATGTCCTCTGTTGTTTTCCTAAACTGAAATGACATTTGAAATTCCTGAATTATGAACCTCAAAACCATCAAACAGTGTTGTAAAATCATCTCTCCTTCTTCAAAAGGCATGGCTTTAATTTGGCTAAGGCCTTTGAAAGTGGCATTGTCAAAGTAAGTGAGCTGATACCCTAAACTGTGAATCATCATGTGAATACTGCTTTATTGTAGCTCCACTTACCTTTATTGATTTGATTATACCGAGTTACCATGATTGGAAGACCAGGATGAGAAGTCCAACTGCATTCCTAGATAAAAACAGGCATAATATACAGGGGAGAATGCTGAAGATGTTATCCAAGTTTAAAATAAGCTTAATAAATTCTGTATACAAACACTCCTGGAAGGATCATATTAACAGCTAATAACTTCTTAAACATATTCCTCCTCCACATAAAACACCTACAAAGGTGATGACCATCTTAGATACTTGGATTGATTTTATAACAGGCAGTGCACGTGAGTCAGTCTGTTCCCATTACAGCTCAAACTTAAAATAGCTTGCTGTAAATAATCTTTTATGCATAACAAAAGCTCATACAATTCTTGAAAATTAATTCATCGCCCACACTGACATTCAAAAAGCTAAGATCATTTCTGGTGTTGTCTGGTTCACTGTGAGGGCATGTCCAGAGAAATTACTGAAGACTGACATTTTTGAGATAACTGTTTATTTTCTTAGGGCCAAATTCACCACTTGTGCAAACTGGTCTATTTCCTTCAAAATCAGCTGAGAATTTCTGAGCACAAGAAGTTAATTAAAAGCGTTACAGCAGTCCTGTGTGTTCCCTTTTTAAGAGGCAAAATCAGGCGGTCCGTAAAGATCATATTCCATGTCCCAGTCCTGTGGGCACAGTGGGATGGCTCCCTCACGCACAGATGGAGGCGCAGCTGGTGAACCAGGCTGTAAAGTGTTAGGACAAGCTCAACAATTAAGCAAGGGAAAACGACCCTACCATTCCCTCTTTCCTGTTTTAGGTGCAATTGTCTGTCATAAAAGTTAATTCCATCAGTCACGACCTTTCAGAAAGGAAAGGAGGATGTGATCTTTCAGCATCTCTGTGTTCCCAAACACCCTGGCAAGAACCTGCATTTTATACGTCAAGGACACCAGCTTAATACCTACCACTTGAAAGGTGGGAGAGAAGGCAGCTGTTGCTCCTTTACCCTGCCCAGTCACCGCTGCTGCTTACACACCAGAAGCACAGTGGTGATGCCCTGTGCTGCCTTCTCCATTGCTGTGACTGTCCACAGCCCCAGCCTGCTACCAGAAACAGGTAAACAGACACAGAGTAACCTCATTGAGAAAAACCTGTCTAATTAGAAGTGGAGATGCAGGTAAACCATGTGCTGCAGCCAGCTTTAGCCACTTTGTAGTTGTTTTCTGACTGGGGGGGGAAAAGCAGATGTGAGAACTCAGAGTATCTGACTGCCAAATCTCAGCAAAAAGTACTTGTCTCTTCACAGTTATTGTGCCCTTCTGGGGGAGTGTGAGGCATATTTACTTTCTGGGGAGAGTAAAAGCTGGCTAGGTGGCAGACATGAGAAGTTATCTTCCTGAACATGTAAGGAAGACACTATTTTTTTGGTAGAAAAAGTAAGAAATGATGTAGTGGGAAGAACAGATACTAGGGCTATGACAGAAGAGGACCAGTCACAAAGAGGGACCATAAATGGAATATGTGGGCATGAAGGAGGAAGAAGGATGTTTGCCCTTCTAGTGTCAGTGAATTAATGAGTACAGTAAATTTATGTCTTGCAGTCACATTTCAGGGAGGAAATCAATTGCCCACAGCAGGAGCAACAACCAAGAGTCACAACAAATCCATTCAGAAGACCACAGCAGTGACCTTGGATTTAGCTGTGGCTATGTTTTCAACTCGTGGAGAGTGCTGGTGAAGCAATGCAGCAGGACTATCACAGGATCTGTATTCAGCAGTTCCCTTCAAGAATTCATGGTGAAGTTAATGTGCATGTTGTTGCTGTTTGATGAGATTTCATCCCTCAGCTGTCTATGGGCACCCAGGAAATGCCCTGTGAAGGCTCAGAGGCAGGCT
The DNA here is from genome assembly GCF_000738735.6 of Corvus cornix cornix. Lineage (NCBI taxonomy): Eukaryota > Metazoa > Chordata > Aves > Passeriformes > Corvidae > Corvus > Corvus cornix. The sequence continues at coordinate 99,873,318 of NC_046332.1, read as the reverse complement.
GTCTCTGAGAAAAAGTCCTCCATCTTCAGAAAATTACTATAGAAAACTTATCCTAGATCCTGAACCCATCAGTGTGGTGGAACTGGCAGGCCCTGCCCCTGGGGAAGCGCTGGCCGCGCTCTGCTGCCAGGCTGTGCAAGTCTGTGCCTGCTGCAGCTCAGGGGTGGGCTTTACCTGTGCAGGTGGGGAATGACTCCAGGGCCTCCGTGGGCTGGGGACAGGCATGGCATGGGACATCTTGTGACAGTCAGGATAGACCACAGGAGATATCTGTTAAGATCTTGTTTCACGTGGAGGAACGTCTGGTGACTCTCCCTTTCCGTGGACCTATGCTCTGCCTCCCTCCCTGTGGATTACCTGGGAATTGAGCAAAACCAATATAGCAATGTCTTTACGAACTTGCCACAGCTCTGGTAAGTAAACAATCTCATGCATCTCAATGGGGTAATTACCTCTGAGTTTAGAGACAGAAGTTTAAGTAGAATCATGATGAGCTATTTCAGTTTTGATCAGTCAGAAGATGCATCTATCTCATTCCATGGTGTTGAGCTGCCTCTCATGTCTGCACATGGTCTCAAGCAAAGCTGCACAAACTCACATCTTTCCACCAGACAATATAGATGTAAGTGTACCTTGTCAAGGAGAAAATCAGTGGCACTCTGCAAACTTAGCATGTAGGCAGTATTAAAGACATCACAGTTAATATCAGAACAAACATATACAGAGTGCTGAAAAACTCTTATTTCCTTTGGGGGTTTTTCTCTCATTTCTCTGCTTTTATTTTAATCATCATTTTAGGTAACTTCAGCACAGAAATTCTGTGTCATCTTTGCTAAATCTAGCCTTTTGCTGCAAAGAAAGACAAAATCCTGTCAGATGAATTTGCCACAAACTCATTCCTCCTAAGAGGTGAAATGAAGTTTCTTGATAGTAAGAAAGCGCCTAATGTGGTTTAGGTGCTATAATCTATCTTCTCTGGCTCAAAAAGAGCTCAGGCCTTCTGTAGATTCCTTGTTGCCATTTGAAGGTCTCAGACCAAAAATAACATCTACAATATCATTGGCTACTAATGTTTAAGCACCTGCTCCCTGTCTAGGAGGTGTATAGGAAGACTCAGGATAAAGTCAGATGTCATGTGCTACAGTCACAGGTGGCTGGAAATCTATGCCAGAAGGTTCACTGGTGACGCCCAAGTACAGATCTGTGAGATGAAAACATTTGGAATCATAAAAAAAGTGAATTTACAAGTAAGCAAATGTAGATGTGGTTGCAGATTTGATGAGCATTCTAGTCAAATGTGTCATTTTCTCTGAAGAATACGGAAAACATAAAATACAAAAGTGGTGACTGATTTTCAGTTTTATGTCTCATACAGATATTTTTTTTCTTATCATAGGCTCATAGAAAGGTTTGGGTTGGAAGGTGTTGGGGTCCCTCCCCTGCCGTGTAGCCCTGGGAGAGGGGCCCTGAGGGCACAGACACGGGGTTTCCCTGCCCCTGCTCAGCCTCGTTCCCATGGGTGGGTTTGTGTTCCCTGCGCGGGCAGAAGGACCCTTGGTCCCGTGACTGGAACAGTTCCTGGGCAGAGCTCCGGCCATGCGGCTGGAGAAATAAACATCTCTGAAACATCTAGCAAGAATCTGTCTGTCCATATATATTTCCTTTCCACGGGACTCCTGGTTTGATATATGCATGTTGCAGTATCCCCACTGCAACAGGAAGGGGCCTTAAAGATCATCTAATTCCAATCCTTCTGCCATGGGTAGGGACTCCTTCCACTAGACCAGATTATTCAAAGCCCCATCTAACCTGGCCTTGAACACTTCTAGGGATGGGGCATTCACAACTTCTCTGGGCAACCTGTTCCAGAGCCTCACCACCCTCACAGTAAAGATTCTTCATAATCTTTTTTCTTTTGCTCACTTCTGTTGTCTTCAACTACTGTTAAGGCCCCTCTGGAGGTCTCCTTTGATAATACATTTTGCATCTCACAACAACAGCTCTCCTCTTGTTCTGGAGTGGCCTCTACTTCCTCTGGTGTAGCATTTCTGCCTTGTTGTGTAGTGGTTCTTCATCACTGTGGGGTCATGCACACACACACAAACACACACACACACACACACACGCTTCTCAAATGCAATTGTGTGCCATGACCACTGCAATCCACCCACCTGGCTCTTCTCTGTCATACTCTAAGGCTCCTAAAATGATTTCTGAACACTTCACACTTGGCTGTCTGCAAATCAGACATCTGTGTTTTTCTGAACGTTTTTCAACAGGTGAGCTGGAATGGAAATAGACTGTTTTCTCACTTAATGTTCCTTATTCCAGCACCTCTTGCCACTAGTTACTTTCATAATGTCCCACTGCACACGTAGCAATATAAGTGTGAGTGCATTGCACTAGTGGGACAATGTTTTGGGTCAGTGTACAGATTGAGATGCACCAGGAACTCCAGCCAAACTGGTTTTGGAAGCCCGTAGGTGAGGATGTTGAAAGATGAAAAAGCAGACTGGAGTGTTATTTAACAAGTGTGTGTGTTGAATGGGGTTGTAGGGGTGGATATTATTTGATTAGGCCTGTTATTTTGCTACAATTAATTACTGGTTGTGGATAAACTAATGAGCTAGATAGCCACTCTTTGGTGTTGGGATGAGATGCCTCTTTTCCACCACTTAGAAGACCAGCCTTGAACTCCACTCAGTCAACAGCGAGGGAAAAGCTTTAACAGAGAGGACATACCAATTGCTTCTTTAACACACATTTTTTCAGTGTCTTCACAGCTCCCACGTGTGATTTACAAGGGACAGCAAAGAGTCTGACTTATCCAAGACTCTCATTTAGATGTTTGTCTTTAGTTCAGGGGAAAACCTTTGCCCCAGACCCTGTCCTAGTGAATCACTGCTGTACAGCTGTGGTACCTGTGGTGTCTTGTGTTGGGCATGGTCACTCTTTCCAAGGATGCCCCTTCTATGTCTGTTTCCCCAAGTCCTTCAGTTTCTGTCAGGGTGCACAGTTCACGGAGATCACTGATGGCAGTATATTTTAGTGCACACTTAAAGGCGATTTTCAAGGAATTCTCTGAATTAGGATTTAGGATCTCAGCCTGTCCCACGTTCCACATTAGAAATGCTGCGATTTTGCCTCCAGTTGCAACCATATTGATTTACACTTGGAAGAGAAAAAGAAAATTGATTAAGAGTGGAATGACTGCAGAGTGAGCTGCACACAAGCGAGGTCTGCAAGTGGGAGGCTGGAGGGAAGCTGCAGCCATTTTGAGACACTCAGAGTCTCTTTTCCCCTGAACTCAGTCTTGAAAAAAATACTTTTATTTTAATCAAGAGGTTTAGTGACCCTCTGCTGCAAGCCTCAGAGCCTACCTCGCCGTTGTGAGAGTGTGATGGCAAAGATCAATGACTTCTGCGAAAGCAGCCACTGCTTGGGCACACCATGCGTTCATGTTCCACTGCTGAGGCACCTGTCATGTTATGTACTGATTTTTCTTTTGTTTGTCAGAGGCACAGTTTATGTATTGAAACTAATCCTCTGCTCCCTACAGGAATAAGAACAAAGATCCTTTGTTTCCAATGAGCTTTAAATGAAAATCCAGAGCACCTAATTAGGTAACTCAGCTCCCTAAAACTGCAGCCTGTGCAGCTTTGTTTCTTGCCTTGCTGGCTGCTGAACACCATTTGTCTGTCTGTCTGTCTCCCTGTGACCCTCTCAAAATAGGATATAGTGCATCTGTCTCCTGCCTGCTAACGTCCTGGTGTCTCTTGCAAGAGTTTGGGATTCCTGGAGTGCCGGTGTACAAGCCACCCCTCTCTGACAGTTTCTAGTCTAAACATAGACACATCAACTCTGAAAAATTTTCAAAATTTTTGATCATTCTCTATGTAGCTAACACAGGAGATGGGGGTATCTTGACCAAACCACTGCAGATTTCCTTGTTTGTGTTTCCTCAGTGAGCAAGGGCTTTTGTCGTGTTGACAGCAAAGCCCTGTGCCATGCCCTGCTTCTCCTTCCCTTGCTGCTGGCCTTTTTCTCTTTTTCAATTTCTTTTTTCCTCTCTCTCATTCCAAAAATCTGAATTTCCCTTCTAATCTTTTGTCAGGTGAATTCCTAATCAGCCTCATTGAGCAATCCTTCTGCCCAATGCATTGCCTGACTTCAGTCTGTTTGTAGTTCAGAGCTGAAAATCTGCCTTCCCCCAAGACGGAGACACAGCTTTGTCCAAAGCTAGTCATGTAAATGGGTGGTCATCAAAGTTTAACGACCTCATTACTACTCGTTTGCAGAGTGCGAAAGCAAGCACTTTCTGTGAGATATAGATCAAAAGGAAAGGGAAAGGAAACAGCAAAGGCGACTCATTTTCAAGACAACTCGCAGCCCCATCTGAGCATATGTGAACTGCCCTTAGCAGACAATAGCAATACTGCTAATCATAGATCGTTTTCTGCATTGCCTTGCCAATAGTCCTGTGAATATGTATGTAGATCCCTGTAAATACACATTATACATGTATGTGTACACACAGTATATATGAGAGATCAGTGGGAATACACAACCCAATGAAAAATACTAATTTCTTCAGTTTCAAATGACAACAAAACGACTACAGGTCTTGTGAAAACTCATGGATATTTGATCTTTGTCAATGAGGTCATGGAGGAACACTCAAAGAATGACTCCCACAGTGAGAAAACTGTCCTTAGGCTGGACCATGAAACACAAACATCAAACCCACTGTTATTATTAATTCTAGTTGTGTATTTCTAGGCTACTGTAACACCTAGTCCGTTGGTGTGGAACAGAGTGGATTTGAGGGGTAGGTGTGGAATAACTGAAAGTCGTGTCTGGTGCAATGTGTGGTGTTGGGAAAAGTTCCTAAAGACCCTGAGGTTCACCAGGGAGGTTCATCTCACATGACCTGAAGGAACTGAAGTGTAGGTGCCTTAAGACTTGCTTAAGTCACTAAGGTCTCCTCTCTAGTTAGAAAAGAGAAACAGGCAAAAGTCATGATGCAAAAATAACCTGCAAGAAGACTGGCTAGAGTAGAAGAAATTGCTAATTCAGGCACAGCACAGAAGTGTAAAGGCAGAGAAAATCCTAGGGTAAGTGAAAATAAACCATGTTTTGCTTTCACCATTAGAATTTCAGAAATGAACATCTGAGAAAATAGGAGAAGAAAACTGAGAGTCATCACATTTAGTATAAGGAGCTGGGGGTTTTTTTAGAGGAGAGCCATGAGAAAGCTTTCTCAAGTGGTAAGCTCAAAATGCAACACAAATGGGGAAGACAGAGCAGCTGGTCCATCTACAAGGTCAGCTGAGATCCTAAGCACTTTGGAGAAATCTATTATGATGTTTAAGTGTGATTAAGAACTCCATTTTACTGGTATATATTTGCTCTGCTTTTTTGTAGCTTTTGCCTCTCATTTTTCAGATGTTTCTTGCTTTATTAGAATAAACTTCTTAAGTTTTATTGATGTTAGAAATTATCTCTAACAGTCATACAGTGCTTTACTACTCCAGGATTGACTAATCTAAAAATAAAATGGTGTCTGCTGGTGGAACAGATGCAAATCCCGAGACGTAAAGAGCAGAGCATGCAGGTCATCAAGGGGGTTAGTACTGTCAAGACTCACTATGCAAAATGAGCAAAATGAGGTTAAACAGCATCCTTCTGGCACAGCACAGTCCACAGAAAGGTATCTGCTGCTCTTATCCCCTCCTCTGACCACTTTTGAGACTTCAGAAATATTCCCATCCCATACAAAGACAACGCAAGTCTTTCAGAGGCTGTCACAACACATAGCAGAGATCTGTTAGCTGGTACCACTGTATTGAGTACTGAGAGAGGGTATTGAGTGGTGAAGATCAATGCATTGAGCTTACTCAGGATGAGCAAGGACTTGACTTTCCATTGTCCTCTTCCCTGGTCAGTACTCTTGCTGAGTCTCCCCAGCTGGGATCTATGTCTTGTCCAATGGAGTCTGTAAAGACTTGCCAAAGAAAACTGATCCAAATTGCAACATCTTATGAAGACTTGGGAGTGTTCATTGTTGCTGTTGTTGTATCTGTATCTCTTGAAGGAAAGCACTGTACTGAAAATTTAGTGACCTGACCTAGTCACACTTTTTTTATCGTGTCCATGGAGTGCCATGCTCCTCTGAGTGATCCTGGAAGATAACTCAGGAAAGAGAATTGGTTTGCACAGAACCACAGCTCCTAGGGAAAATCCTCAGGGATCCACACCATGAAAAAAGGTTGACGTGATGTTAGCTGCTATCCTAAAAATAAAAATAACATATCCATAGAGTTTCAATTGCTTTAGAGGAAAGAATCAACAGGTATTTCTTTTTGTAAGGCAGGCTTTATGATCTCCATAATCTAGCACACTCAGCTATGCTCCTTAGTGTACAAAGGAAGAATACTGCCTTCTACAGAGAAAAAAACCAAACTAAAATAGAATAGTGAATGTCTATAGAATGGGTTTTATGGGAACTCAGACTAAACGATAATAGTTGTTTCTTGTTGTCTGACTCAGCTTTGCATCAGTGACTTTGAAAGTGATTTCTGAATGTGGCACTGGAGGGAGAAACCAGAATGGTCTCCTAGAATGAACATTGAAATATTTGAAGAAATCCAGCCTGGCAGCTGCACCTCTAAATTCTTTGAGGTTCATGCTTCAGCTGTTACTTGCAGTATCAGTTACTTAGTAAGTATACCCATGCCAAAGAAATGCTTAACAAGGTGCACATGGGCACTCGTTTACCTCCCCCATATGAGAGAAAAAGGAGGAAAAAGGAGGCTCCCTCAATCAGCCCACATGCCACTTCTTTTCTAAATATAGACTTTTTTTTTTTTTTTGCCAGCAGTGAGAAAGAAGCTAGAAAACAGCATCCCTCATAAGAAACTTTAAACAGCTACGCAGCTTGATTAATTACTTAGGGATTCCCTAGGGCTGTTACTAAGGTAACAGTAGTAGAAATGTTTGAAGAATATGTGTGTGTGCTGGAGAATACATGGTGGCTTTTCAGCTGCACCCTGCACAGAGAGTTTTTACAGTATTAATGTAGAAAATAAAAAGTGTGTGCATATGTGCATGTACTCATGAAAGTGCAGAGCCCACACAGCCCTATGAATCCCCAGCTGCATCTGCTGAACACAGAAAAAAAAAATCTGCTTTGGTTTTCAGGAGGACGTAACAGGAAAGGAATTTAAAGGGTTCAGGGCACATCTCTTCCCAGCTCTACCATGCCTTTATTTTGCTGGCTGATTTAAAATGTTTTCTCCTTCCCCCTTACCAGACAGCACTGACCCAAGGCTAGATTCCTACTCTCCTAGGCTCGTCTCAGAGGTGGAGCCACCCACACTGCTGCCTGGCTCCCGTGGTACCCACCACATCTGGCTGTGCCCAGCAGTGCAACATCCCTGTGCTGAGCAGTGGTGCTGCAATGGTGGAGAAATGCTTGTAGTTTCATGGTCTGTAGAGTAATGCATTTTCTAGTCAAAACTGGTGAGAGACAGCAAGAAGTGATTAGGGTACAGAGCACACTCTTGAGGAAGACACCATTGACCTGTAGGTAACTGCAGTGCATTTGATGATGTGGGAGAACAACCATCTTTAGTGACACCCATGCCAGGATTTTACCAAAGTTAATGCCCAAGTTAGTTAACACAGGACATGGAGGTAATTAGAAATTTTGGCTGCTTACACAGAAGGAGAAACCACCTCCTCACTAACTGATCAGCTTGCATCCTTAGGAGAGAAGAGTTCAAGACAAGACTGAGCAAATGCATAGCTTGCAAGACTGATTTGGGAGAAAAGCTTGTTCTGAATTTAATGACAAACCTCTAGTTGTTTGAGTTCCTCCCAGGGATATCATTTTTTTCACCTTCTGAGACATCCTTCTCTCCAGAGCTTTTGCACATACCTCACTGCCCCCTCCCTGTCTCTCACTTCTGGCAAACCTCTGCCCAACTCCTCCAACTCAACTCTACAGCTGTGCCAACCCAAAGGCTTGAAAGAACTCATGCTGACTTAGTAGTTTTTTATTCATAGACATTCATTTGCTTTTTATCATGTTCCCAGCAATGGCCACAGGGAGAAACTCAAATTTCCAAGAGGAACCACTCAAAAACGTGACACTTGCAGGGCTTTGTAGTGAGAGATGCTGAATACCCATAGCTCTCACTTGGCTCTTCACAGGGTGCTTATGGCTCAAAGTGTGTGAGAAATTATTGCTTCTGGTTTATAGACACTGCCTAAAAAATAACTAAGAAACATTCTGGAGGAACTGAAATAACTTCTGAGAACATCTTTAGGACAAATTGGGGAAAAAAGTAGTCTGAGCAAAACAAGTACGAAACAAAAGGCACCAGTGTGATTTGGAGAGAGTTTGGTATCTGTCAATGCTCCTCGAAAATGTAGTCACAACGTTGCTTTGTGTTACTGCATCTGTTTTTTCCTCCTAAAATTGTTTCATTTTTACTGTTGTTGAGTTCTGCCTATCTTCTGGCAACGTATGGCTACTGTTGTTCTGCTAAGCCATTGAATATCTTAAAATTGTTGGGGGGTGCTGCTATCATACAGCTGTACACATAGCCCAGATAGTTCATTATAGCACAGCAATAGAAAGATCTTAATCTCCCTTTTTTCTGTACCTTCACGAATTACCCACTTCAGGGATATTTAGGATATATGAGCCTTATTAACAAGACATCATCACTATTGTTTTGAAGCATCTGTCCACCCATGTGTGGTAGGCAACCAAGATGGAGAAGTATAACTGTCTTACATCCCTATTCCCACAACAGGCATTTCTCTTTTATAGTCTTTAAAATTTGACAGGACAAAGCTCTGCAGAAAGGATAGAGCAGTGACAGGGTTTCATCCTCTCTTCCAGCTCCAGTTTCCCTGGGTGCAATTTTTTTCCCATTGAGCAATCCTTGATCTCATGATCTTATTTCTTCCTCCTGAGAATTCACAAAGGCATTTCAACAAGTGAATCACAGGGAACAGGCATTAGATGATTTTTTAATCTCTTGAGAAAATAAGGAAAGTGGAAATTTCTTGAGAAAATGGGGAAAGGTTTTTTTTTTCCTGCAGCAGTCTCCTGTGCTGCAGAAGTACATTTCAGCCTCGAATCCAGCAGCACCTCAGGAACTGGTGCTAGTCCTACCTCCTGCTGCACCTTGCTTTGGATGTGTGACTCTTGCCAAGGAGCAGCAGCATCCTGGAGGATGCTTCCCTGCAGGAAGAGGTGAGCTGATCCCCTGCAACATGACTTCTGTCCCTGCAGGGGCTCTCTGCAAAAGACTGCCTGGAGGCAAGACAGCACTGCCCACTCATCTCACAGCCTGCAGCTTGGCAAGAGGCTGTAAGGACATCTCTAGCCAGATGAATTCACATGTGCTCATTGCCATGACAACATGGTAAAAAACAACCCACAATTTCCACGACCTTCCTGTATTTACTTTCTTGAAAGGTAACTACACTGGGTTTTTGACATAAACTAACCAAGTCCATGGCAAGAGAGTCTGCAAAATACATACAGTGCAGGCAGGGAGGCACTAAGACCATGATATTAGGATGGCCAGGTTGGGATATGTTGTGGGACAAGGTGAAACAGCCCCAACCCTCTTCTCTGCATCTTCCAGCTGAAGGATCCAGCCATCCACACGAAGGATGATTTCCAGCAGCTTTTCCAAGGGTGTCACAGTTCCCACAGTGTAACAGTTCCCATTTTCCCAGCACAAATCTGCAGAGCCAGTGGGGACCACCCAGCAGGTGCATCAGTTCACATTCATGCGGATTAGTTTAAACTGGTGATGAAAGCAGACCAAACCATGAGATGGAGCATCTGAGGTGCACGTGCATGCAGGGTATGTGTCCAGCACTGTTGGCTCTTTTGTGGAGATGTTGCCTCTACTCAATAAGCAGTAACAAGAAGCGTGAAATGTCAGACTTTTTAAGTGCATCAACTGTTTGCTCCTTGAACTTGAGTCAGATCCTTGAGATAAAGAGAGAAACACCTGTTGTAACCGCTAGACTCTGCCTAGCAGGCTGCTGCTCCCTGAGAGCTCAGCGAGGGTTTCCTAGGGCCATGTGATCAGTCGCATCCTGGAGTCCATTGCGGACAGCCCCGAGATCTGGCTCCGGCAGCCAGCAGCGTTACAATGCAGTGGATGGCAAAGAAGGCAGAGAAGGGTCTCTCATGAGGGTTTGAGATGGCTTTAATCACATCTTGTCCCCACGATGTTCAGAGGTAGAGAGACCGCGTGCTCTGAGTGCGGGGTGGTTTTGTCAGGGGCCCAGGGGCGGTCCCTGGGCAGGGTTGGGGTACAGGAGCAAATAGGGAGAAACCGAGGGAGTGGCCAGGGCTAGGGAGGGAACAGGGGGAACATACAGAATCAGGGGGTTAACAGGCCACCACATACACCCTCTTCATGAATACAAAATAGTCCTCAAAAGAGTTTTGAGTAAAAGGATTATAAGAAACACTCTGCTTCCACATCACAATGAAAATGTGAGTGTAATTTTAAATTATTAAAAAAAAAAAAAAAAAGAGGGAACATCAAGTTCATGTGGAATTGCAGTTACACTAGGGTGAATAGCAGTAAAGACTTCCAACTGTTTAAGAAACAGATGTGGGAGCTGTTAGGCTTCATATTTACAACTCATATTTGAGCTTTTTCAGAGCAACCTGTACAGTTCTGAGTTCATATGGGAGAGAGAATAGGAACTGATGATGTTTTTTGTGTTGGTGTAGAAGAAATAGAAAGTAAAAGTAAAATGACCTGCCTTTGGCATGTACTACTTTATTTCCCTCATTTACTTAAGGCTTACTTTTTTATTTTGCAAGCTAAATTTTTTGGGAATTGATAAATAACAACTTCCTGGGATATTTTCACCCCTGTAAAATCTTGGCATGTTATAATGATCTGTCAGTGAACATAAGGCATTCAGACAGTTTCCCACTCTCCCCACCCCCATGGAGAACTGTTTGGAAAAGAATCATGATAAAAGAAAACTCAGTGTGTGCTGTGAAGAAAGAAGAAGGGGAACAGCTTTTCCTTGGACAGTTATGTTTCTGTGAATCATGAACACAGAGTTACCAGACATCATAGGTCACTCAGAAACATAGAGAAAAACAAACACGCTATTACCTGTTTTACTGCTACTGGGCTGCTGGGGTAGAGCTAGGCACATGCAGCTCCCTGCATACACTCTGATAGCCCAGAGACAGAAAATAAATTAACAGAGGCAAGGACCAGTGGAAAACCACCAGCAAGTTAAGTGAGAATCCATTTGTGATGCTGTGCCTTATGTCACTTCTACTATAAATGATTCTTTCTCCCACCACTACCCCCTTTACTTTTCTGTTTGGTTTTGTGGTTTTTTGTTTTTGGTTTTTTTTGTCAATATGAAAACTAACATGTGTGAGTTACCATGGTATAAAGGCACAGTGAAGACATTTATCACAACAAGATCAGCTTTCTGCTCCTGCCTAAGGCATACCTTGGCAAGTTTGCCTCACGATAAAACTAAAATTGCCTCAACTTCACTGCATTTCTGTCTCAGGATAGCTGTGTTAACTTTTTTAGTGGTGCAGATAAACTTTTACACTGTGTTTTTCAGCAAACTTTAAAGTGAAAATTGTATTTATGGCTTTGGAACTGAAGCTGGAAGATCATTTTTGCAAAATGAGTAATAATAAATACTGATTATTTACAAATGGTGAATGCAGAATTGATCCATTACTGGTCACTTCTTTCTTGACTTATGTCATATTCCCCTTTTCATCCACATTTTATATCTTTATTTTGGTTATACTAAGCTGAATCAATATGGGAAAAAATGAAAATTAACTCAGTAGAAGATATTTTCTACAATCCTTCGTCCCTGGAAATGCTTTTAATTATTAGAATAGTTTACTCTTAGTGTAGTGGATTTATTGAGCTCTACTCAATCTGACAACATTTCATCTGAGGCAGCACACTCACTTTAAAGTGTTGGTGATAGATGTTTGCTGCTGATGTTGTAAGTAGTTTAGAACCAGATGTAAGCACTGTTTTATGAAAACCATTTTGCTAAAATGTGTCTCTCTGAAAATAGAAAGTTTGCAAGTGTGGATCCCAGCCAGGATCATTGAGATGCCAAAGTAGCATCACTGGGGCACGGCTAAGACAGAAGAGACATGGATTTTGACAAACAGTAAAACGGCAAAGCACAGGAGAATGAAAGAGATGAGAGCATCCCTCTGCTTTAAGCAACAAGGACACCTCCTTCCATGACAAGATGTGGCCACCTTTAACTGAAGATAGCTGGCATTCTTCTGAAAACTTTCAGAATAATAATACCTGTGGAAGGAGAGGAGAGGAAAATTAAATATTTTTTCCATGCAGATGATGACTGGTAACTGAATACCAGTCTAAGAATGAGTTTAAAGGTGCAAAAACACACTTCTGGGCATGTGAGCATGTGTGATGAGGATTATTATTTTAATGGTGCCACGAGACAGTTGGTCAAGGCCAGAGGGGAAAAACATGAGATTTGTGCAGATATTGTAAAAGAAAAGATGCAAAAGATGGTGATCATGAATGCTAATGTGAATTTCTGAAGGCTGCTTGTGTGAAAAGGTGAAGATTCCCTTTGTCTCCAGTGGGCAGTTATGGCATGGGTCATCCAGCCATGACAGGTAGCAGTTTCTGTGCTGTGTTACCTTGTTTGAGAATTTGAACAAGTCAGGTGTTATTGCAGGTGTGCTTGGGTATTTAGGGCTTCTTCAAGAAGATCTGGTGGATGTTTCCTCAGTCTATGAGGGAAGCAGGGAAGAGGATCAATAGAGCTATATATCCATGCATGCATCACCTGATATGGGAGCATAGCCTATGCTGTCAGGTATATGTGGCCTCCGGTCCTCAGTGGGATGGCCACAAGACCTTAGATTTCTAATTTGTGCCCTGTCATCTTGATTAGTTAGTAAATACTAATTATGCCTTACAAGCATAGCAAGCCTTACAGTTAAATACGAGGGGTGTGTTTGAGTTGGAGTGGGATACAGCAGCTGGCAGCAAGCAAAACATAGCTGCTGTAACAGAAAAGCCATCTAATGAAACTCTGCAAAAATATAATTCTTTTAGATTATTTGCCTCCTCCATCACATCCTGCTTATGTTTTAATCACTTTCTCTAGGCTCATACTGACACTCCCGCTTGCTGTCTTACCACCAGATGGACTTTAATAAACTATTATTATATCTGGAAGCACCTTTCCTAGCTCTTCATAATTGCTTCTTGTAGTACTTAGATGTGCGATGCAGAGATGTCAGCCTCCACAGTCATACTTATTGCTAAAATTGAGCAGCATATTGCAGCTTGTTTGTTTGGGTATTTCTGAAGGAATCTAAGTTATCCTAGATACTTGTGCATCTCTTTCCAAGCCCCTATTTTCTCTGTTCACCCTACAATATACAACAATCCTCATGTCCTGTTCCTTACTATAGGTGTTCAAAAAAGAGTAGGGAGGATGTTAATATTAATCTGCATTCTCCAAATTGGCAAATTGGTGGTATGGAACCAAATCCTCCCCTCCCCATGTCCCCCTGAGCCCTATGAAAGAGCCACTCAGGTAGACAACCCTTGTTTCTTTAAACTTCAACCAAGGGTTCTTCAGCTGTTATAGGTGTTATAGGTGAACAGATTGCTTGAGAGAAGAATGAAATGTTATCTCCCTCTCTTAAGACTTCTCTCCAGGAAGCATGGGCACAGTATATGACCATTCCTCCTGGGTACGATTTGGTCCAATGGCATGGAAACTGATTTGTGACTCAGAATAACTTTATAAGGTCTAGGAGCTGGCAGGGATGATTTAGCAGGAAAGGAAAGAGGCCTTTCAGGGAAAGGAAATAGTGCAACATTCCTTGATCACTAGTGACAGTTTCCAAAAAGGCCTGCTGGGCCCCTTTGGCACATAACTGCCGTCAGGAACTGAAAGGACATTTCCAAAGAGTAGAAATGAACCTTGGTTGATGGTTCCTGAGAAAACAGCTTCTGTCCCTCCTGAGAGCCATGGTACCATTACTATTGAAAAAAACCATAAATGTTCCCTTAAAGAGAGTTGAACAAATACGAGTGTTGGGATGATGTCATCCTTTTTTTGTGTGTTCACACAGCTTCACAATTCAATGCCCTGTTCAGGAGGTCGAATAACATTTAGCTTGAGAAGTTTTCTGTGTAAATTAGCTCAGATTTGGAGGGCTTTCTAGCACTTGTATTTCATTCTGACCTGAATGCTACTGCAGAGATGATGTAGGAAACAGAATAATTCAGGATAGAGTTTCATATTTACTACTGCTATTGCCAGGTGAGATTTGGAAAACAATCCTAGAAGGCAAAAATCACCTTCCAGACACCATGTTTGTGTGTCTGGTTGCATTTCAGGTAAGCCAGGAGTAAGGCTAGTATGTAGCATTCAATGGTGTGTTTTTGTCTCATGGGATGCCAGTTTCAGACATTTCCAGCTTTTTGTTCCCCCTCCACTCTAGGCCCCATCTCCACACTGCTGTTCCTGACTTCTCAGTCCGTCCCACCAAGAGCAGTACCAGCTCAGCCAAAGGGGAGGCAGTAGGAAAGGAGGCAAGAAATCTTAATCTGTCTTTGCTTCTGAAAAAAATGCATTAGAGAGATATATCCTTGAGAATCCAGCAATGAAACACTGATGAATGGGTCTGTTGCTGAAGACAGAATAAGTTACCATTGAGTCTCTGACAGTACAGCTGTGGGTTTTTATGGGATGCCACTGGCACTAAAAAGTAGTGGCAAAACTTTTGTTCTTCAGATCTGCAGCGGTGGTCCTGAAATCACAAAGGCAGATGGTTTGCTGAAGAGAATAGTAATTACAACAGCAGTAACTGAGCAGAGTACTAGGCATTTGAAGAACTGGCTGCATGGTTGGGCTCAGAAGGGGTAGTTAAATCTTCACACTTCAGCTGGAGACTGGTTACAGGTCCAGTTCCACAGGGATCTGCGCTGGGACCTACTTGTGATGTTTAGTACATTTATCAGTGGCCTGGAGGATGTGAAGGAGTGCACCCTTACAGAGTTTGGAGATGAAGCCAAACTGGTGGCACCAGTCAATACTCTTGGGGACATTTAGAGGGACCCAGACCAGCACTGAGAATGGGCCAAGAGAAGCTTTATGGTTGGTGTTCAGCCAGGATTAGTGCAGAGGCTTGCACTTGGCACGGACTAACCCCCTGTACTAGTATGGGCTAGGCCAGGGAGCAGCTCTCCTGGATAGGACCAAGGTGTTCAGGTGGCTTTTAGGCCAAACATAATCCAGCAGGGAGTCCTGGCAGGGAGAAATGCTGGCAGCATCCTCAGCTATATCAACAGAAGTATATTCAACAGACCAAGGAAACTATTTATTTCCTCCGTGCAACACTTTTAAGGCCACTCCTAAAATACTGCATCCAATTTTGGGCCCCCAATGCATGAAAGAAATGGACAATCCAGAGGGAGTTCAGGGAAGGCCTCCCAGTGCAGTGGGGCTGGAACACTCGCCACAGGAGTAGAGGCTAGGGTAGCTTTGAAGGTACTTGATGGCCATCTTACACACAGTCATTTTGTCACCAAATGTGTTCCTTACTAAGCATGCTGGTAATTTTGGTTTTATATTCTCCTTGGGTTTGCATTCTCTACTCCAATTTGGCCTTACAATTCAGTAGCTATTTCATAATGATTTGCTTTGTAATTCCACTAGTTATGTTATTTTGCAGGGACAGTATTAATTACAGATATTCTTCAGTCATATATCTGTGAGGTACTTATCATTAAAGAAATATTACTCTGCCTCTTAAAACATAGTTTTATAGTGGTAACATAGAATAATTATTTATAATAGTTGCTTACCACACATCTACAGTGAGAATATATGTAGTGGCCTGCTCCAAGAGCATAAAGCAACCATGAAAAGTTTGTAACAGTATCAAATAACAGGCAAAACTAGATATTTGAACATATTACCTTCACTTTATAATGCTACTTGCCTTTTCCTTTTGCTTTTAAACTTAAGAGAGTCTCTGCTAGGCAGAGCTTGAGTGCCAAAATATGATTTTTTTCCTTATGCTTTTTCTTTTGGATGATTCCAGACTGTGATCTGCATGTGATTTCTTGCATTTTTAAGCTTGTTCTACTCATGTTTCTTATATGCACGTAAGTGGACATTTCTGGGAACTACAGTCTGGTTCCTCTTTTTTGATGTCCATTGTATGTATAAGATTCCTACTCTGAATCCCTGCAAAAGGATTATAGGAGTAATCTAGAATTACTCAATATTATTTATTTTCAGTGATAACACAGTATATCAGTTCGGGGAATTCACTGTGTAAGAGTATTTATGGTGAATGAGGGGTTATTTCTGACAGGTAATTCAGACTTGCAGTACTGTGTGTCTTCTTCTCCTTGGCTCTAAAGAGGTTACAAGGCCATGATTAGGTGTATCCACACCTTCCCTTCCTTAATATTTACTCATTTTTTGCACAAGAAATTCTGAGCATGGTTGAAGCTGTAAAAAAGACTAGTGGCCCATAAAAACAGGTGGATGGGATTCTTTTTAAACTATAAAGGGACCAGACCAGCACTGAGAATGGGCCAAGAGAAGCTTTATGGTTGGTGTTCAGCCAGGATTAGTGCAGAGGCTTGCGCTTGGCATGGACTAACTCCCTGTACTAGTATGGGCTATGAAACACCAGCAAAGTGATTCTTGTATGAGATCAAGAAAGAGCTGAAGCATCAAAGCTATTGATGGTTGAGTACAACAGGCTGGCTTAGCGGTCAACTGACACAATGTGGCTGTCTTGCAGTCTGGGTGTCCACAGAAGAGCCAGACACCTCCACTCTCTTCCCAGACCAATGGAAAGAAACAGTTCAACTTATCCTATAGCATTGGCTCAAGACAGGTCAGATTAATAATTCACTTTTTGCCCTGACTACAGACAGGGTCTTGGGTGACTAATTCATTTATCCACATGGCAGATGTCTAATATGAGAAAGGAGAACTCTCTCTCTTGATATCCCAAAACTTCCTCTGAGTTTCAAATTGAAACAAACAAGATCAGGAACATTTTACTTTTGCAGTGACTTAGGAACGAAAATGCATGAAGAGGTCTGCTGCTTTTAAAATGTTTGTGCACTCTCAAAGACTGACTACTGAAGCTGTTCTGAGCACCACATTGGTAATGGAACTGAGCAAGGTGAAAGTTTCTTGAAATCTGGAGACTTTAATACAAGCAGATCACCTCCATTTAGTTTTAAAAGACTTTATTATTTGAAAGAGTATTCTTCTTTGTTTCAAGGCTGCTTATGACTTACAACTCTTCAACAGCCTTCTGAGGTATTTATTTCTAATAATGTCTGCTCTGAAGTTCTGAAAAATTTTCTCTGATTGTATTCTGGTCCTGTTCCAATTTTAGTCCAAAATCTTTTTGATGGATAGTCCTCATGGGAACATGGATGCAATATTTAAGATAGGAACATATTTAACCTTTGCAAAGGGCAATGCTAATGCTGTTTTGTAATCTGCTGCTTGCCTAATCCAGCATCCATATCCTTTGATCTGATTCTATTTACACTGTGACTTCTTCAAAGTTTTAGGAACATGTCCAGTGGAAGAGCTTCACTGCTTTCTGTAGGCTTCATTAAGGCTTAAATGTGCATATTTAGTTGTAAGGAGTCTGTATAAAATAATTCTAACATTTGTAACGCTGGACTATATCTGCTCACATTCTGGAATTCTACATTGTAACAGTAGTGTCAGATCCATTTTCATACACAGAATCACAGAATGGGTCAGGTTGGAAAGGACCACCGTGGGTTGTCTGGTCCATGCTCAGCAGGGTCATCTTGGCATAAATTGCACAGTGAGGGAGACTCCAGTGAGGGAGACTCCACAACCTCTCTGGGCAACCTGTTCCAGTGCTTGGTCACTTACACAGTAAAGAAGTTCTTCCTCATTTTCAGGTGGAATCTCCTGTACCTCAGTTTCTGCTTGTTGTCTCTTGTCCTATTGCTTGGCACCACTGAGAAGAGCCTGGGCCCAGCCTCTGACACCCTCCCTTCAGATACTGACAGACATTGGTGAGGTCTCCTCTCAGCCATCTCTTCTTGAGGCTGAACAGGCCCAGCTCTCTCATAAGAGACATGCTCAAATCCCTTATTCATCTTGCCCTCCGCTTGACCCACTCCAGGAGCTCCATGTCTCTCTTGTCATGGGGAACCCAGTACTGGACACGGCACTCCAAATGTGTCTCACAAGGGCTGAGTAGAGAGGCAGGATACCAATTTCGACCTGTATTCCAGAGTATCATTGACATTTTTGGCACCCAGGGCACACCACTGGCTTGTTGTCTACCTGGATGCCCCAGGTCCTTCTCCACAGAGCTGCTTTCCAACAGGTTATCCCCCAGCCTGATGCATGGGGTTATTCTTTCCCAGGTGCAGGGCCCTGCTTTTGCATATTTTGAATTTCAGACAGTTCTCAGTTCTCCTCTGCCCTGTCTCCAAACAGGCTCAAACTACCTTATGAGTTAAACTGGAGTGACAAAAATTTCTGTAATCTGGAAAAGTGTATTTATAAAGGAACTAAAATGAGTAGTCTGCTCCTAGGCTGTACTGTGTTATTTTTAGTATACTACTTCTGAAAATAACATTTTCAAAAATGATAACACTGTCTTGTAGAGAAAGCATTGCTTTCATATGCTATAAACACTGAAAATTCTTTGGACAAGCAATAGATTTTCCCTGCTCCTCACTGCAACTACTCAGAGGGCACTGGAAAACGTTGGGTGTAAGCCAAGGATTTCATAAGTGGTTTTTTTCCAATTCCTTGCCACAAGTGATTGATACCACGCTTGTATAAGAGGCTAATGAGTCTTTGCTTAACAAAGAAAATTATCAAGATGAGATGTAAGTCTAATGCAATTCATTCTGCTTGGAAGAGTACCCAATTTTTAGTGAAGTGCCTGAATGGAAGATGCCTCACTTTGATCATGAATGATGTCTGATGTTGTCTGAAAATTTTGCAAAAGTTTTCTTGCCTTACCTGCTAGGATCAACTTCTGTAGGCTATGAAGTGGGATGGATATAAAAAGCTTGAAGGTGGTTTAGTGGGTGAGGTCACGTAGCACAAAGAACACGTGATTCCACCTGTGTTCCTGTGAGCAGGTCTACTGAGGCCATCTTCATTTGGTGGTCTGAAAGAGAGACTGCATTTTTCTGCAGTTCTCCAGATCAACAGATTTATTTTCCAGAATTCCTTTTTCTCCTCTCTTTCTAACCCTTAGATAATGTACTAAGATGCAGACAGCTCATACATTCCTGCTTCCCCAAGTCAGTGCTGTTCACCCCATTTGTTTCCTATCTTGACTCACAGGGAAATGGTAGCTGACTTTCTCAGGGGAAGATAGTGTTCCCTGACCTTGGAGTTCCTAATGTTTTGACTAACACTGCAGGTTAGAGAAACAGTTAAATGCTGTGTACTTTCATTAGATGAACTCAAACTCAGTGAATCTTGGTGTGAGATTCATTAGGTCATATTAAGATGAATCCGTGTAATCCATATCTGAAGCCAAACAATCAACAACTGTTTTCAGTCTGATGATGATGAGTTCACATAGATTGACTTCTTGATTGCCAGTTTCTAGTTCACTTGAATGCCAGTTACTTTCCTTCACTGAATGCATGAATACAACTCCATTTTAACGTTCACACCGTCTCTATCAAGTTTGCCTTAGCAGCAAGATACTGCATTTCCTTTACCTCCATACGTGTTGCTTAGGTAATCAAATAAAAAATGGTTTAAAGTGCAATCAACCTGACTCCTGAGAGAAAGCATACTTTCAAAATCTAGATGTTTTTGTATAAATTAATTGAGATTAAGATATATTAATAGACTTATTTGAACCTCTGTCTCAAGGAGACTAACAAGTGTAACTCTTTCTGAACATGCTAAATGAAAAAACACATTCAGAGAAAATAATTGTCAGTAGGTCTAATATGTGATGCTGTTTTGTTCAAAATACACATGTAGGTAAATTATCCAGCTGAAGAAATTTGTTAACAGATGTACTCAGTGAAAGAGCCATCCAGTGTGAATTGCTAACAGATTAATTGTAGGCATCATGTGAAATATGACTAGGAGTCCCTGTTTCCCCAGCAACACTATTGCAAAGGACAGCAATAAATCTTCATGGAGAGAAACAGGCATTACTCTTACAGAAATTTTTGTGCATGCAAACAGTTTTGCCAAAGGCCTGGGGTGTATCTTAGGAAGTCTAAGGTCATTATAAAAACTAACAAGTTAAAGCAAAATTGTGTGATAAAATTAGTGTGTGTCAGTGGAAGAATCTTTTAAAGTCACTAGTAAGTTTTATTGGAGCAAGATATTTATGTCCTCAAAATATTTAAAAACAAGAATGAACTGATTAGAGTAGACAATTTAGATATGCCTTGCATGGAATAGAATTCCCTGAGGTGCTCTGTAAGGGCTACTAATTCTCTGACTTGCTTCAATTTTTGAACCAATGGTTGTCATGCATAGGCATAAAATGCACCAGGCAGATACCTCAGCTCTTTCTTGCTTCCCACGGGGACTGCCTAGCCCAGCTTCTGGACCAGAGAGACAGAATTGCTTTTGCAGAGGTGCCTGAAACCAATCTGAATGCTATTTAGTAAAAACGTCCTTGGTAATTTTCCAGAACGAATAGAAACATTATCTCAGGGAAATCCTCCCCTTCCATTCAGAAACTGCCTCTCTTCCAGCTGGCAATTACATGTCCTGTTCTCCCACCCTGCAGAATATCACCATGTCCTGGGATAACGGCAGCAAGTCCAAGTTTACATGGGAAAGCTATACTGGGAAAGCAAGATGTGTATTTTTAGATATTACAAATGAGATTAAGCAGTAGGAGATGGGGAAGCGTTAAAGCTATGTGACCTCCCAAATCTCTGTGGACCAACTGTTTGGGAACCTTTGAGATGACAAGATGCACCACACTGTGAGCACATGTAACCCTGCTGTTGTGTCCCTTTGAACGCCTGGACTATTAATTCCTTTAAAACATTTAATTAAAAAAAGGAAAACAAACCAACTTTTTCCAGAAATAGTAGCACTCTTTTTATTTTTATTTTTTTTTTTCCAGAGGGTTATTTTTAAACAGTTTTTGTTGTTTTTTTGAAGGTGCCCTTGAGACTACAATGTGGTTGGCAGGAATACTAAAATGTGCTAGTGTCAGAAAGAGGGGAGCACACTAGATGCTGTTTCATGCCAGCACAAATCAGTCAAGTGTTTTCCCTTTTGGCTGTTTTGGTGAAAATTTTGCAGGTGGGTGATTTCACTTGTCTTTTAGTTTCTGTATGGCTTTAACGTGGATCCTGCTGGTTGGAGTTTGGAAACAACAAATATTTTGAGAACCTTAGCTGAAAAGAAAGGATTTTCTTTTTCTCCACTGAGCTGAAAATACAATCTTGGCAGGGAGTAAAGTCATGCTTGGCCATATCACTCAGTCACTATTGAAACAGAAATGCCCTTTTGCAGAGTTCATCCAACAGTGTCACTGAGAAGGAGGGGTCATCCTGGTGCAGACAAGACAGAAAGGACAGGATGAAAATAACATTTCCCAGCCCTTCTAACATTTTGCTCACGTCTTTTTTGAGTTTTGTGCATTCCAAAGATTAATGGGAATAAGTTGTCTCCTTCAAATTTATAGTTAAAATGCTGGGAATAAGATACCATATTTGGTAATAATAGTTTTGATTCAAAATGAAAGTAAAGCCTCGTAAAAGTACCGGACTATCCAACTTCCACAATCATTATCTTAATTGCCCTTGAGTAATGTAAATAGCTTATGTGGACATTATATGTTTCATCGAATTTAAATTTTGGACCTTTTATGAATGTCTATTTAATTCATCAGGCATCTTAAGAATGTGCAAAAAATTAACTTAGTATCTGAATCTCAGTCTGAATAGGAAAGATGATATCCAAGAAACAAATTCAATCGCCAGTCCCATAGACAGTTCCTGACAAGAAAAAACAGATACTTTTTCATAAACTCACTGAAGGGTACTATAGCCAAATATGAGGATTCCTTTATGTAAATTTTAACTCAAGACCAGGGCCATGAGGAAAATTATGAGTTACTATTAATAATTGCAGTATTAATAAAAGCAATTGCAATTGAATTTACAGCATTATAATGGAGAGGAGAATGAGCTCTACTGCTACTGTTAGAAATAAATCAAGCAAGTAAAATGTGAAACACTTTTCCCATAACTTTCTGGAGTCTGCTGCTAGATCCCCCTGTTCCTACAAGGTCGCCAGTCTGATGGAAAAATTAGACATCTACAATGGGAGTCACCACAACATCAACACTGAAAAAAACTTGTGGTGTGCGGGCAGATGAGAAATCTATAGAGAAAGCAAGGGGCTCTAAAGAATCTGACAGAAGCCTTCCCCATTTATGTGACTTCAATTACAAAGTCATAGCACTGGTGCCACATTCGCTTTGGCTTGCAAACAATTTGTCTCCTCCCTGTTCCTAGCAGTTCCTGTACAGTCCAGATGGCGCACAGGGTATATTGTTGAGATTGCCTCCCTTATCAACATGGTAGCAAATGATATGTAACTTAGTTTACAATAAACTCCTGTGTCACTTTTTTTTTTGCCTAATGCAGAAGAAAAAGGCAAAGCCACAGTTTCTCTCCTTGCTTTCATTTTCTGCTTATTCTTCCCTTTTCCCTCTCCTTGTTCTCTTTTTTTTTAAAGAAATCTGTTCAAAATAATGGCATGCACTTAATTGAGAAATAGTTAACAGAGAGATGTGACAGAAATATGTTTTGTTGAATAAGTGGAACAGGAAAACAAGTTCCCTTGATTTAAAACTTTCAATATTTCAAGTGTAATTGGTAAAAAAGGTTATTTCTTGCAAGTGGTACTACTGGAGCCAATCTTATATGTTTCCCTTAACTACCATTGGCTTCTGAAGGAGCTCTGCGTGTTAGGATTTTAGGACTGACTGTTTTACCCAGAGATGTAGAGGCAGTCACCTTGCAATTATTGGAGCTGAGCTAATCTACAGCATCTGCCTGCAGGCCTGTAAAGTATGAGATCATACAATGACATCAGTGTACCCAAACTCAGATCACTGGACTTCATACCTGCAATTATATTCACTCACGTACATAATATTGGAAGTTATTTCAAAATAGGTGAAAACATATTTGTGTTTTGCAGAAAACTCCGTATTTTGCTGGACCTGGCAGGACAATCAGTCCCCCCCAGAGCAATCCCATGCCCACACCAAGGATGGGCTGAGATGCATCCTAAGATGTAGATACAGATAGACTGATCCTCTAGCCTGGTCCCTGGTCTGTGGTCCAGCCCCACTGCCTGCTTCATAGCTGACCCACAGCCTGGGCTCTGGAGCACACAGGTGTGAGGGCACACGGGGCCCTGACAATGAAGATGGAGCACTTCTGCTTCATGTTCCTCACTTTGGGATCTCACCTTGTCCACAGAATGTATCAGCATGATTTTTTAATGATAAGTTTTTACAACATAGATGAATCTTTCCTGAAGAGGGATCTGATACCATGCTTCATGTAGAGAAGTGTTATTATGTATGAACTGTTATAATGCATGAGTGGTTCTGTCTTTGTCTGTTTTGAAGGTCTTTGTCCCTGATGATGTTACCAACCTGAGAACATGTGATCAAAACAAAGTCTTGTGCACCAACTCTTACTTTACATTTTACTTTTAATCTCTTAAATAATTCTACCACATTGCTCAATTCAATTTATACACTTGATGGTTTTCTACCTAGGAATTCTTTTCTCTTTGTGGTGTTGAAGGAACTTTGATTCCATAAAGATCATGCAGTTTATCAAAATGAAACAAAGTGGAGAATTTTCTTGAGAGGCTGGGCCATCTATCAAATGCAATTGTTTTGCTGGTACAGAAAATGTCCTACTACACAAAACATTTTAAGATATTTTGCAGATACTTTACTACTATATATCTCCAATATCTGTTACTAGGTGCAAGGTACCAGCAGAAAAAGGGAGATGAAAACAAGCCAACCATACCTGGAGTACCTTTGAGAAGGTTGAGGGGACATTGACCATGATGAAGGACAGCATGGGAAATGCTCCTCTGCAAAGTGCAGAGGCTGTGCTAATTTGGGGACCCAGCCTACAAGTGAAAGGATGGCTACTGTGTGTGGAAACGTGCCCAGACACACAGTGTGGAGCAAGCAGATCTGACAGAACATGGTGAGGCCTGAGTGTGCAGAGACACCAGGGAGGAGAACAAGCACAGGTGCCCATGCCCCAGTGTAGTCTGTGCTGCCACACAGCACCACATTTTGTACCCTATCTAGTTAAACTCAGTCTAAGTCAGAGATTGTTTGCTTTCCTGCTGCTTGCTTGAATCCTAGGACTCAATAGGAAGCAACAATTATTCCAGGGTGATTTGAGAAGAACTTAATCCAACCTTTCAAATATGCATGGGGCAGCAGCAGTTTTAGATTCAGACTCCCCATCATGTAAATTATTAGGGCTTTTTTCTCAAATGATTACTAACTCACATCTTTACCCATTATAAATCACTTAATTTTCCTGTGTTTATGTCAGTTTATGCCACTGAAAATCCAGTCTGATGACATAATTGGAAATATGGGTTAAAATGCTAATCTTCAAGAGTATCATAGTCTCTTCACACAGATGTTTCCATAGTAACATAACCATCGTGATAGAACCATGGTGAATGGGGTTTTAATGTGATTTATTTCCTCTTCTGTGATTTTATAAAATGAGAGAATTTGGATGGAGACACTATAGAAATAATACTAATTGATCCACAAGTACAAGGAAGGATTTGGCAAAGTAAACATGATTATGTGTCTAAGGGGGACGTATAGACATGTTATGAAAGAGAAGAGGGAATATGATCTCCCTCTAATATACATGTATTTTAGATTAAAAAACCTTAGCTGTATTCATGTAGATGTATAAAAGCTTCCACCAAAAGCATTATACATTTTTTACAAGTATTACTTTTCTCACCAACCAGAATAGTATATTAAAGTGCTAAATCAGCTGCCTCTGCCTCAGCTGTCACAACCAGAGCCAATCTCCTGACTTAATCACCCCAAGTCAGTGAACATCCGTGCAAAAACCTGTTCCCCAGTCTCTCTCACCCAAATGCCAAAGTCCTTGATCAGTAGGACTAAAGATGCCTGGCTTCCTAAAGCTTTGTGTCTCAGGTGTACAATGCACTGCAATTTCTAAGAAAAGCATTTTTGACATTTATGGCAGTCATGACAGCTCTTCTGTATGGATTCTCTGTCATTTAATACAAATTGGGCTCATTCATTTCCCAGTAGAAGAGCTGACAGGGTCCTCTTCCACACCTTTTTTTTGAAACTTTTAGAAAATTAATATATTTTAGATCATTATCCTATCAAACTCCACCTCATAAAAGACGATGGGCTAAAAAGTTATGAAGTGCAAGTGGGCAGACGTACACTTGCTGTGAGTATATTCTTATACATATATTTCTTCCTTATGAAAAAAGATAAATGAGCTTCACAATATATCTGAAAAATAAGAATCTGAAACTTTTGTAGGTTAATCATCTCATCTGTAAGGTCCTTCACTGGTTGTGTGGTGCGCTGTCCCAGGTTTGATGTGCGCTACAGGAATGTAGGGATGGTGCAGTGAGAGCCACTGGCTTGGAAAATGTTGAGAGCTGGAGGTGCTGTGCAGGAGAGGAGAAACCATCTCTGAAGAGGATAAATGATCGCCAGAGGTAGGAGCCACCTAACCAGGTATTTAGATTTGCCAGAAGAAATTAATTCTCTGCCTGCAGGAAAAAGAATTGCTACCTTGTTTGGATATTTCCCAGGGTAGAGTGATTTTAGGAACCTTCCCCAACAACAAATGATTTATGAGGCACTTACTGTAACAACTATGCCAATACAAAATAATGTGAATAAACCAGGCATTATCAACAGCCACATGTTACTACAGATAAGATGGGGACACCTAAGTTTTCTAAAATGGAATGTATTTCACTTAGATTTGTGTAGTCTCTTCAGTTTTACCTACTGCTGGAACTTCAGTTAGGTTTTTGCTGAAGCCTGGACTACAACTTTCAAACTAGCTATCCATACTTTCCTGAGGAAAACTCAGGAGAAATTGCTACTCTCCAAAACCCTTGCATGGTCTTCTCCTCACACAAGGCTCTGCCTTCTCTGTAGAGAGGAGCTGTGCCCTGTCATGAGCTCCCAAGCTGACCTCAGGGTGCTGCCCCCCAAGGGCATGCCAAAGAGTTGTGCAATGAGGAACAAATCAAGCCTGCCAGCACAGGGATCTTCATGTTGCTCCTGTGCTTCCCCTGAGGTGCTACCAGGGTGAGCCAGGAGGCTGCACAGCCCTGAGCACAGGGGACATGCAGCCTCCTCGCAGCTCAGGCTTTCAGGGTTTAAAAATGATCCAGTTCCTAGGTTTGATGCAAGTAAACAATAGGCTCTCTGCTAGCCCATCATCACTGAGATGGATTGATTTTGTTCCTGAGCTGGTGGGTTGTTTTTTAACTCTAAGATCATCAGAAACAGGGAGTGAATGTGATGCTGGTCATGCCCTGTCTCAGACATGCTCTCAGCATCGCAGCTGGACCCTTAGGAGATGGCATAACACACCCTTCATATCTCTGTGAGGTTGAAATCTTGCACAGACTTACTGTCAGAACCCAGATACTGCTCAGTTTTATGATCGCTTTACATTTATCGCACATTTACCAAAAAAATTCAGATTTGGGACCAAACTGAAAATCAGATGTGCAGGTTGCAACACCTCATTAACCTGAGGGGATATTGGGTTGGAACAGAGAAGTGTCTAAGCTCCTCTAGGGAGAGCAGCAGCCTTCCAATAGGCAATACCCCCTCCAACAGCAAAATTTGCCCACGTGGACAGACAAGAGATGTCTTCCAGACCCGCCCCAGAGCAAGCTGAAGTCGGGCAGGTGATGGCATCACAAGCTAGCCTCAAAATCAAGGCACACTGTAAGTGCAGGCTTGTAGCTTTTGCCCATGGCAGAGATTAGGTGCCAGGTACAGCATATGAAGCCCTGCTAAAATTTCCCTGTTTGGTCTAACTATTCCACATTACAGCTTTTGTCGAGCCCTTCAAAACAACCTAAGCCAAAAAAACGTTTTCCTCAGAAGGGTAAAAAGAACATGATTTTTCAAGTACAAAATTGAAACAAGCTTGATATTGAAGGGTGTCTACATGACTAAAGAATTGTTTTGGTATTAAGCCTGAAGTGTGAGAGACCATAAATCTAATATTATGGTCTTCTGTCTTTAGGCATTTTTAGAGAGAAATCACAATATTTATTTAGAAGTGTCATTCACTGACCATGTTTATTGTTTTGGTTTTGGTTTTTGTTTGAGTAGAATTTCACAACAAATTTTAGAATGTGTATTTTTAGTGTTTATTGCTGCCAGCTGGATGACAGAATAGACAATATTATTACAGATTATAGGATCAATAATCCACGTGCTAAGAAGGATTTATGTAAGAGCCCATAACAGCTTAAACTTCAATAAATAACAAATAACACAGGACAGAAATAACAGATATTATCTAAATAGAAACAACAACATTTTCCTATACCAGAAAGGAAAATAATACATGCAATACTAAAATTAAAATGCATTTTTGGAAAGGTAAATAGAATGCATACTCTTGATTTGTAAGAGGTTTAAATACATATTTGCATGAATTGAAATATGTTTTGAGGTCTGAAAGATCAGAACAAAAGGAGCTTTTCTTGTCTCTGCCCATTTTATCTGCTTCCATGATAAAAAAGAATTTTTTTCATTTTCACTGTTTGAAGCTCAAATCACAATCCCTGAGGGAATTCATGAGGGAGCAGAGGAGGTGAAAATAACCTCTACATTTGAATACTACAAAAGCAAAGAATCACCAAGGTATATTGGAGATGATATTTCATTCAGGTATTTTTTATTTCCCCCACATTACTTTTTATGTGCAGTGTGTACTTCCTCTTTTGCAGAGGGAGCATCAGTCTAAACACCAAACATCCAGGCTTTCATGGTTTATAAAAAGAAGCAAATGTGATCAAAACAGGGTTTTTTTTTCTTTTGCCTCGGAGATATAGCAGTAGCTTTGATTTCCTTAATTGCATGCATCACTCTGGAAAGGTCATACTCTAATTCTGGTTATTATTCTGGGAGCAGAAGAAATAATTCTGAGGGGTTTTTTTTACCTGCTTTCACAATCCAGCAAGGCTTCCTTCTTTCTTTTACAGGAATAGCTACATCCTCCAGAGATTTGACTGGCATGTGACTAGTCAGTCAACAGGAAATTATTTACAGTTTGATTTTTAATT
Organism: Corvus cornix cornix; assembly: GCF_000738735.6. Classification (NCBI taxonomy): domain Eukaryota; kingdom Metazoa; phylum Chordata; class Aves; order Passeriformes; family Corvidae; genus Corvus; species Corvus cornix. The sequence continues at coordinate 99,844,836 of NC_046332.1, read as the reverse complement.
ACTTCTGATAATGTGAAGGCCTGAAAAATTGTAATCCAAGGATGAACCTCCCACACGCTGGGAAAATTCAGATCATTTAACACTGTGTTGCCACTTCTTATTTACCAGCACACTGACCAAGCCAGGTTAAAATGTGTCTGGTTTTCTTTGGTTTGTTTTCCCATCCCATTCTGTGTGTATAGGAAACCCTGTGCATGGCTCAAAACAAAATGACACAGATGACATTTTGCAGATGACCTCCCCATGCCTCAGGGACCACCGGTGACCCATAGGCCCGGAAAATGCCATCCACATGGAATATCCTGATAGGGTCCTGGGGATGCAGAGAGCTGCAGGCTGCAACTCACTGACCCTTTCGGCCTTGGTCCAGCAACACACTTAAGCATGTGCTTACCAGTAAACACCTGACTTGGTGGCTTTGGCTGGATTATGAATGTCAGAGTGCTCTGTTGGAGGACAGCCAGAGCACTCAGCACCATGCACTGATTTCAACAGAGAAGAGTATGGAGAAAGTTCATCTTTTTAATTGCTGGACTGATTTATTGCCTCCTGCAGTCAGTGGAAGTATCCTTTTGGTCTGAATGTGACAACACAAGGCTCCACATGATTAGTTATCTAAATCTGTGACTTTTTTGTCTTTTCCTGAAATGTCAGCTGATAAAAATCTGGATCATTCCACCGTTTCACTAGTTTACCCCATCTCTTCCTTTCAAATGGATTATGGATAGTACCAACAGCTGCCCTCTTCACAGGCTTAACAAAAGCATCATTATAGTAAACCTACTTGCAAAGGTAATTTCTTTTCTTGTTTTAGTTTCCTCAGTTCCTCTGAAACAATGCATCCAGCTTTGAACAGCAGTGTGTTTGTAAATACTCTTTCAGAGAGTTATGAGAGGTTTATAGTTCAGTAGGATACTTTATGCATCCGGTTCTTCTTCTCAGGATATGACTCCTCATGCGATTCACTCCCTGTTGATTATGTCATTGTTTCAGACAGCTGGTAATAAGGGTTGGAAAACCTGGTGATTCTTCCTGCTTGGACAGTTCTGATTTGAGTGATGATTTTGGTGATGGGACTACCTTTAGGAATTCTTCTGGTGTGGGTGTGCGTTGCCTTCCACTCATCTGTTGCCTAGAGGATTGAATTATTACCTCTTTTCTTTCACACCAAAGGGTATGAGGTCAGTCACCTCTCTGTGGTTTCAAAGCAAAGGAAGAGATTTCTCCCCAGATGCTCATATCTCCAGTGTACACCTGCAGGATCCCAGAAGACACTTGCTGACCCCCGTATGCTGCTGCTGCATCCCAGGTGTGTTGGCAGCCCATCTGGTAGTCTTTGTCACTCCATAAAAACAAGTTTTTTTCCCTTGGCCTCTCCCCTGTGGAATGCATGTGCCAAGTGTTTGCTATGGGCAGCAGGGCAGGTGTTTTGAGGAGCAGAGCTCTCACCAGAGGCTCTGCTGGCAGCTGAGCCAAGGCAGCCTGTCTGCTTGGGGAGTCCTGTAACACAGGAGGGAGCGTCGTGGCTTCCCCTGGAGGGGTCTTTACCACTGGGGAAAGGAGGCTGCAGCCTCCCCTCTCTCAGGAAATCCCTGCAATCCCCTACTTCTGGGAGGGAAGATGTCTCTATTCAGCATGTGCCAGACTGCTGGGTTTCTCGGTCCTGGCCAGCCCTGGTGCCTGGGGGTGTGCACCCCTGCCAGCCCAGCCTTCTGCCCTGTGTCCCAGTGCACGTGGCTGTGCCTGAGGGAGGCTTCACTGATGGGGTGGCAGCTCCTCCACGTCCTCCTGGGACGGACTCTTAGTGACAGCACTTTTGATGTTGGGCATTGTTCCCCTAAAATACATCCCAGAAACGTGGGACAAGGTTAGATGTTTCTCTCTTTCCTTTTAGCAACCCAAAAAAGAACGACATCAAGCTGTCCCCCAGGCTGTGCTCAACCTAATGGAATGTTTAGGTTGTTACAATTAATTTTAATAAGAGCAGGCTTTTAGCTCATGCTGGTGTTTTGGAAAAAAAATTAATTTCCCTCAAAAAAGTTGACACGAGTGGTTCTGGTACTTCATTTTTTGTCTACTTGTATTTTCTTTAACAATAGCATTATTTTCTGAATTTAGGGTAAATCATCCACAGCAGTTTTAGTCCCCTGAAAGGTATTTTTGGCAAGCATAATAATTTCTCAAGCGTCTTTACCTGCCTTTAGTTACTTCAGAAAACAATGCCCCCAATTTGTTATATGAATGCAAAAGAATGGCCAGAGCAGGTCAGAACAATAAGTGCAGGTGACCCTGTGCTCTGTACAGTGAGGCCTGTGCCTTGGCCCAGTACAAGGAGTTCCCTAGTGTTCCCAGAAATGCTTAAGAAAGGGAGTAGGAAATGTGAGTCATTCTTGGTTGCTCCTTCCTCTCTCCTGGTGCCGCGCCTGGCTGCCAGTGCCTGGGGGACTTGCCGAGCTGAGGTTTAATGGCCATCCTTGGTCCAGCCCTGATGTAACCCTTCTCGCATCCAGTTGGGTTTTGGCCTTGGCAGCATCCTGTAACAATAAGTTCCAGAGTTTAATTTCCACTGTGTGAAAGATGACTTCCTCTATTTATTTTCTGCTTGCTGCCTACTGATTTTAAAAGGTGCTCTTAGTGTTGTGTTGAAGCAGGAGGGGGCAGCTATTTCCCACCCACCTTCTCCAGGTCTTATAGTGTTTATACACTTCAGTCATCCTGCCTTGACTCCTTTCCAGCCTCAGCAATCCCAACCTGTTTAGTATTTTCTGGCGCCATCTCCTTCCTATACACCTAATCACACACCCTCTGCATCTTCTCTAGTTCTCCCCATGCTCATCCATGTCCTGCTGTGAGGGAAAGAAAAATCTAGATTTGCTTTCTGCGATATCCTTCTTCCCTTGCCCTCTTTTGGCAGCCAATAATTCACAGGAGACGCACCTGGGAGGTTTCCCAGGGATAGTGCAGGGCTGTTGGATGGACTGACTGGTCTCCCAGGGAAACAGTCCTGCTCTTTAAATAGCATGGTCTGCAAGGGCCTCTCCAACCAAAACCCCTGGGAGGCTTAATTCCTTCCTATCCCAAAGGCTTCTCAGTGGGAGACTTTCAGTCCCCAAAGCTTCCTCCTAGCAGAAAGCATGCCAGCCCAGGAGGACATGCGAGGGAGCTGCTTAGTGTGTGTGGCAGACCCCTGGTCACCCAGCTTCAGCTCAGCACCTGAGTGGAGAACATTTTACTTTTTTTATTAGAAACTCTTTACTTTTTTATTAAAAGCAGAGAATTGGCGTGTAACCTTAAGGAAACTTGCTCTTGAGTTGAGTCTTGCCAGGCAGACTATTGCCCCAGAAAATCCTGTTGGCCACAGAGTTCCACAGCTTTCTCAGATGTGAGGAGAAATTTGAAGCTGAGACACCAAGTACTGCAGCCCCAAATGCCAGGCCTGGAGTCATTTTAACTCATTTGATAATACCAGGTCTCCTTCCTCTGTTATTTGTGCTGGATTTGCTCCATGGATTCCCATTGAGCCAAACATTCCTGGGGCTGGCAGAGGAGGCGAGGGCTGGAGCAGGCCCTTTGTGCACGGTGGGCCGACAGCCAGCTGTTGAGGGGAGCTGAGGACCTGGTCAAGCGATGGCAGTGACATTTACCACTGCAGAAAAACTGGCTGCAGGCAGTTCTGCTTCCTTTGCTGAAGGGACAGGATGACTGGGCAAACAACTTTTGTGGGGGAAACAGAGCAGGAGGAGAACAAACCGCTTGTTTCTCTTTGACTTTCCATTTTCCTCATCTAAGTAATCATCTTCTTCTCAGACAGGGTACTGCTTTGTCTGAGAGGTTATTGCCAAATATCTATCTTAAGCGTCACACACAAGCAGAGAATAAAGTAAGTGTAAGCAGAGCCTTAGATGTGAAGGGGTGCTGAGGACCAGATGATGACAGTGGAACAACTCTCCTGGGGTGACATCCAAGCTGTGGTGTTAAGTGGAGCCATCTTCTTCTGCCAAGATATCTGAATGAACATCTGTTGTTGCTGACTAAATAATGGTATAGATTGAATTAATCCTTGTGACACAGGAGCTCTCAGTCAGAAGCAATAGCATCAGCTGGAAGAGTTAATTCCTGGAATTGTGTTGCATATCACCCTGACCAACGCACATTCAAGGCAAGCAGCGTGACAGGATGCTGTGCAGTACCTAATTCCTCCATTCTTCTTGCTGTCCCTTGCTTTAATTAGGTACCATTAATCAGTCACTGGTTAATGAGGACTCCATATCAACATGTCCAGCAAAATAATAAAGCCAGAGCAAGATCCATCCTTGCCACTTGAGCCATGTGTGCCAGTCCATATGGAGCTGCATTGCACTTGCAGCTGTTGATCAGGCAGCTGTGAGCCCATCCAGCCCCCATTCCTTTAAAGAAGTGGCATTGCTTTCGCTCCCTCTTCTGCTTCCACCACAACAATGAATGTCTGTGAGCAGATGACTGAGGTCTCATGCTGCTCTTTCCTGTACAAATGGGAATAGGCGATGAATCCTTCAGAGGTATTTTTAAGCCTGAAGTCAAGATAGAAGCTGAATGGTATTTTCTAAGGCTTTGGGATACTAAAACCTCTAGAAGTTGGAGGATATGGAAGAGAGAAGGCAGAGATCTCCTTAGATATTTCCTCTGGTTATTTCCGTGGAAGTTAGCTAAACTGCTTTACAGATTAGATTCAGCTGTTTATTTTAAATGTCAGTGGGCATACATTTTTATAATTTAAAATTTTCTCCATTTTTCTTACCTGAAAGTAAGGTAATCAATCTTTCAATATTGCATTGAGACATGCTGGTTAGACCACTGACTGTGGTTCATTTTGTACATCAGAAATATTTTAATCATAGTATGTTAAACACTGGGTGCTCAGTCAGGCACAAAGTTCTCAATGCATAGAGCTCAGTGAGGGACTGGGGCCTCAGTAGCAAGCAGGAGACAAATGCTGAGAGGGAGAAGATGGAAAGATAATTGTTGTGAAACTGTGTTTATTTAAAACAGCACACAAAACGATGATGGATTATACACTTCTTTCAACTATTCTTTAGTCGGCTTTTCCAATTGCATCTCCCTTACATATGAAATATTGACTAATTCAAAAAGCAGTGTCAATGAAGGATCGTTAAAGAAAGTGGGATGTTCTGCCATGTGACCAGGCTGTTCCTGGCTACTGTTTACTCAGTGTTTGCAGCAACCACTATGGCACAAGGACTTCAGAGACAGAGTATCTTTTTTTTTGTTGTTCTAGTTATTTACTTTCTGTTGTATATGTTTGCTGCACAGTATCAATCCTAATTTAGGATATAGCCTTTTGCCACTTGAAATTATCCCAGTGTTTTATAAAACAAACTGAAAAACTGTCAGAAATTCTTAGAAGATCATAAAAATTTAATACTTTATTGCTTCACTTCTGGTTTCCTCCATCTCCTCCTCCATATGCAATTAATAGCCACTGCATTATGGGACAAGATATAGGACAGTAGCTTTGAAAAGAAAACTGTCTCTTCTATTGCAATCACTTATTTTAATTATTCTTTGTTTTCTGCAAACTGTGAAAACCATCTTTGACTTGCAATCTTTTTCTGGACTTTCTAGCTACAATGCATGCCCCCCAAGAGACAAAGTAGCAATGATTCTGAGGAGGGAAAAATTAAAGTTTCTTTGGGTAGCTCTGGTGTATTAGGCAGTATTTTTCGTTTTTGAACTCTCTCTAGTTAGTATTTCTACAACAGTTTAATCCCAACCAGCTCTGACCCTCTGGACATTGCTTTGAATAGTAACGTGCCATCTTTTTGGGTGCCTGTCATCCCTGACATCACACATCTCAGGCACCAAATGAGACCAATTTACCCTGGGCAGATGGGACCCACTGTGTAAAAGACATTCAGCGTGTCTGCACTCACCATGTCCAGTGCACCCGCAGCATGACACAGGTGCTGCACATACCTGAGCAGGCACGTGGAGCCCATCTGTGGGGCTCCAGTCACCCTGGTGTGGCACAGAACTCATCTGCTCACAGAGAGAAAACCTGGGGTAGCTGGTCCTCATGTACCTGGCAGAACTGCTCACGCAGTGTCTAAACATCTTTTTGCAAATATTCATTTTCATCCCTTTTCCCTCTTGTCTTGTATTGTCCACTTCTTGAGACAATTCTCTCTATCTGATAATCCTGCCCTTTGAACCTTTTTACCATTAAATTCACAGGATATCAAAGAGCATAGTCTTCATTCACTGGAAAGTAAAACCTTCTGGAATTTCCTGATTCCAAAGCAGGTGTCAAAGAAAGATAGGGATACCTTTCCCTAATGAAGATCACTTTTCAATGTGATTCTGGTTATCTCTTTGGTGAAAATGTATGGCCTTCTACTCAGGGTAAGAGCCTTACTAGATTGACATTGAAATGTTCTTTAAACTAACCATGATGGCAGCATAAGTAGTTTGATTCTTTACTGCAATTTATCACTTAGACTGGAACCCAATTACAGCTAGTCCAGCCAGAGAGTCCAAGGTCTGGACACAGTCTGTAGAATATCTCAAGGCTGTATGTAAAATCTGCATGGTGATCCAGTTTTACCTGAACTACAGCCAAAGGAAGAAAAAGCCTTTCAAATAATTGTTTGAATTTGTAAAGGTATTTTTGGCAGCTAGGCTTGCATTTTTTGCAGTCAGGCTAAATATGGTGACATTGAAATTTGCCTTTATAAATAACCACAGATGCTGGATTTGAAGTTTACCCGTGTGGATATTTATTCATCCAGTCAGTGTAGAGAAATTGTTTTACTAGACTTCTGTGACCAATTAAAAGTAAAGAGTTACATACAGATTGACTAAGCACATCTGAAAAAAACCCAATTTTTTGAGGATGCAAGTTTTCTGTTAAAACTGTGTTGAAAGCAAACAATTTAAATGTGTTTTAAGATTTTCCTTTAATTCTTAATTATTCCCAAAGCATTAATCACAGCAATGTTTTAAATGTCCTTGAAGAGGGCTCTTTAACACAGCTGCTTGTTCTGTGTTCACTTTCTGAACCTTAGAGGCTAAAGGGGAGATGAATATAACCTCATTGATTAATTACATTTATTTTATGCATTTATAAAACTGTTTAAAAAGCATTTCCATATAAATACTAGCTAGACTATGCTAGCTATGCTCTATACTAGCTAAACTTCAATGTGAAACAATCACGAGCGTTGCAGTAAACAGGCATTTCCTTATGTGAATGGTTTGGTCTGAGTACACTTGAGCAAAGACTACTGAAATGTATCTGAGTGCTTTGACAGTCAGTGCTTGTCTGATGCTCAAAAGCTATTTATGGCATTCATTTCTATAAGTAGCACAGAGTTTCTAGGATGCCGATGAAATGCATTTTTGGGTGACATAGGTAATCTTTCATCTCTCTGTAGAGTATAGAATTCCCACATAATGCTGTAGTAGAAACATCTGCATCTCAGTGCAAAGAAAATGATCACAGTTTTTAGAACCTATGCATTTAGAGTTGCTGCCTCTTTCTTTTAAAGAATAAATACTTCATATGCCACAAATAAAAAGTAATGCATCTTTGGACAAAAGTTATATTTTTCTGAATTCAGCTATGAATCATTATCTCTTTTTCTGTTTCTGAGAAGAGAAACCAAGGATCTGAAAATCCACCAGGGTTTCAGGCTGCTATGGTCCTGGTGGTTTAGAGCTGCCTTCACTAACAAAAAATATTAATCCCCTTCTACATGTCCCACTTTTAAAACTATCCTTTATTTTAAGCTTTTCAAGATGCTCATGTTCCTATCAGTATCAGATGAAATTCCTACAACATAAGTAAAGTTTTTTGGAATGAATTTGAAGCAGAACAATGCAAAGAAACAAACACTTTGTTATAAAGAAAATACACCTTTCTGAAAAACAACATCTTTATTTTCATTTCCCTCGAAAAAGACAATGTGCAATACTTTCCTAGCAATGACCATATTGGAGGTGGTTCACTATTTTTATAACACTCAGAATTGAGTTGTCACTGGCTCCTGAATTGTAGGAACAGATAGACAGCCTTTGAATATTTTGAACACACTTGTGCTAAAAATTATATGTACAGTATTCCCTACTGATGCTGATGGTCAGTGTTGACAGGAACTCCATGGTGAGCTTCTTCAGGGCCTGGTATGTCTTTCAGTCTGAGTAGCCATTGTCTCCAGCCATTGCAGATGTGTCTGTAAGGCTTTTCTTCTAAGAATATTTAACTACCAGAGATAATGTCCAGGAAGGAGATGGGGAAAAAGTCCTTTATGAAAAATCTAGAGCCCTTGCTTCACCTGAACCAGTCACCTACTACTGTAATAGTAGTACATTTTAGATTTATCTCACAGACTAGTGCTGGGGTTATAGTAAAATAAATACTTAGTCTCAGATCCACCACTGTGAATGGCTTCTTTTAGTCTACTGTTCACATCTCTGACTGCCTTCATTATAAAATCATATCCAAGCAGGTCAGCCCTGGAAGATAAATCATGTCAGCGCAAAGCTGGTTTGTGAGCTCTGATATATTGGCTTTGTTAGGCCTTCAGGTCTTGTGAATCTCCACACATTGTAGTCTGCACTTTGAGACCAGTCTGCTCCAAAGGCTTGGATTTTTTTCCCTAATTAGAGCACAAGTAAGTTGTTACTGAAGCATTTGTGACAACATGAGATGAGTTATAAAAGACACAAGGTCTGTCTCCCAGGAGCAATGCTACAACAAAGCTGCAATATTATTATATGAGTTGATTTGAGCTCAGGTAGAAAAATTTTCTACTGGAGTCAGATGAGATGCACCTCTTGGGTTGCTGGGGTACCTTTGCTGCTGAGGTTTTGTAAATTTACTGCATTTCTGTTTTCAGAGCCCTGGAAATTCACTTTAGTGAATTTACACAGCATTATTCCCTTTCACAGTGATTTTGCTGTTTCTCCAGATGCCAGTATCACAGCCTGTTTTATTGATGAAGCAAAGCCAGTCTAAAGAAGCGTTATCTTTTTGCACATGTTAGGATGTTTGTAGTAACCCTTTCATCTCATGTGCTATGATGAGGTATAATCCAAAAGCTGGAGGTGTTTATGTGGAGAGAAAAGTAAACCTGGGTACTGAAGTCCTTTAGCTGCTATTAGCATACTCCTTCCCTGTCAGGTGACACAAATTAATCTCTGTCCCAGAGGTCTGTCAGATAATGCAGTTGAGAGAGGGAGAGAAGTGTCATTGAGCTGCAGTTTGGAGACACCCTGCTGCAGAGGGTGACTCACTTTCACCAGAGGGGCTACAGGGATCTCTGCTTCCACAGTGGCACTTCACTGCAGCAGGAACCCAATGGCTCACTCTCCCAGTGGAGCTTCACATGTGATTCAAAATCAAAGGGAGGTCTCCAGCTCTCCTGGCTACAGGAGTCTCCCTTTGGCTCTGCCCTGGGCTCACATACACCCTTTGCCAGGTATTCTTCTCTGTATGCTGCATGATAGAATCCAAACCTTACTGCAGTTTATTGAACTCTCTCCATTGCCCAGAAGGATGATTGAAGCCAAGCCATAGCGGACACTGAATGTGTTTTCAGAGCAGGAGTAACAAAAGGTCATGCAAGGAAGGAAAAAGTAAGTTCACTGGATTCCAGCAGATACAACAAACATCAATATGAATACAAAAGCACATTGGGTTTAACAGCAGAGCACTGTGAATTGTGAAGCTGTGTTTATTCCTTTGAATTCAAGCAGGAAGGAAGGGATTTTTGTGGCTCTGGCATGGGGCCAGATGGTTTGCCTTTCCCCAGCTCTCAGCTTTTGGAAACAGGAACTTACTTTTGCCAGCAGTGCCCCCTGCCCCTGCCTCTCCCTACCCACAGTCTGGCTGGAGCTCCCCTCATCCCAACTCCTGTCACTCCACTCCCTGCCCTGGCAGCCACTCAGGGCTCTGCTCATTCAACCTTCATGGTTACACAGGGCCATTTCCAGGACCACACCGTTTCGGCTGCTTGCACTATAATGTGTGCCCTAACAAGCTGTGAGCGTTTGAAATTAGCTGTGGAATGCAGCAAAAGTGGTCTCTTCTGGGTTCCTCAAATAAATGGAGTATGCATTTTTCCAAAGAAATACTTAAAAGACTTTGGACACCTGTTAGACAAATATTAAATCTGCAACTTTTTTCCATTTTAAACTCCTGATTAGAAACTAAGAGTTTATTTTTGCCTTTTTTAGGAATATCTGGGCCTTGTGGTAGCCCTTTATAGAATGGTAAATTTTGATTTCTGGATAATTGCTGGAAAATGACATTCCCATTAATCCTCACTAGTACTGTTCAAGGATTTAGAAACCGCTTTTAGATACACTCACGGATCTGCAAATCCCCTAAGACAGAGCCTTGGATAATGGGAATATAGAGGTCACTTGAGTCATGAAATGCGAACTCTGCATCCTGTCAGGTGGTGTTACAGAGAGAGGAGAAAGGCAAATAATGGTGTTTTCATTCCTTTGAAAAAACACTGGAGGAGTGGAGAGACTACACTGTTCCCTGCAAGAAGTAAAAGGTTTCCCAGTGTGGCCAGACGACCATGTTAATCTCGCAACTGCAAAGTGACAATGCATGCTGAGAAACCCAAGCCCAGATCATTTGGGACTAAACTGATTTAAATCCCAAGTGCAAAAAACCTGTGGTTTAATGAGAAAAAAGTAGCAGTGTTGTGAGAGCCATCAGCAGGATATGCCTGATTTCTGACTGCTCTGTTGTTCAAATAGTGGTTTTGAGTCTGTGGAGCAGATCATCTGTTAGCAAAGTTGTGGGTGCTCTCTATGTGGAACACTCCCTGTTACTCACACTTGTAGATGTACTGGGTGCACAAGGTACCAGAAGGGGACAAGGGACAACCCTCCAAATTATCCTGGAAAAGCCTGGTGTGGACAAAGATGCCATCAGGTTACTGCAGCCAAATGATACTGCTTTGAGGTACAGAACAGGAAGGCTATCTTTTTCTCTGAACTACACTCCTCACAAAGTTTTTTTGCATCCTGATAAGATCAGGTGAGTAATGGTGTGTAGTGCCACCAAAAGAATTAAAACTTCAGTGTGGTGACATCTTAGAGGGCGGTGGGGCTCTGCTGGGATAAGGGCGTGCAGGGTGACCATGGGGGAGAGCAGACAATTGCATCCATTGCTGCCTCAGGCAGGTCCTCAGAGAGGAGGGGAAACAAAGCAACAGAGACAACCAAAGAGTGACACAACCCACAGTGGCTCTGCCACAGAAGTATGACTGGCCCAGCTCCCAACAGCAAGAGCACAACCCACATTTCTCTGGCTCTGGGCACCAGCACCAGTACCTGCCCCACGCACGTGTCCCATCCCAGCCCCAGCAGCTGCACAGTAAGGGGACACAGCAAGGGCTGCTCTAAGGATCAGCACATGAGTGGGTTTTGTTTTTCTGCTTTGCTCTGTGCAAGGACCCAGTTGCTCCTACCTGTTCTCACCTAGAGAGCCTTGTAAACTGCAACAGGGGAAACCATGAGGGGTGCCCACAAAGGAGGCGTGATGCCCTGGAGGTAGCAATCTTCTGAAGGATGGGTCCCACTGCAATACTCCATCAAGCCAATGGTGCAGCCAAGAACAGACTCAAACATTTTGGTGTGTGCATCATTTAAATACCATCCTCATCCTCCTGCTTGTGCTGTACTGACTGAACAAGAAGTTCAATCTACAGGCCACTACTTAAGCACACTTTGTCTACAATGTAGTCAAGGACTGTAACTATTGTTTCTTTGGAAATAAACAATGAAAATAGGTGAATTTAAATTTTTCCTGCCACATCCCTGTGAGCACTTTGGGTCTTGGGTATAATGCCCAAGATTTTCCTGATTCCTCCATTAAAATTTTCTCTCCTCAGGAAGGTGTAAAAGGGTTAATTCTTGCTTCCTGCAGAACCAGTAAAGTCTGCAGCTTTGTCCAGCTCCACAATTAACACTTCAAAGATTCTACTGGTCAGAGCTAACTGATAACAACCTGAATATGCTGGTACTTGAGTAGTTTATTATTCAAATTAAATATTTCAAAGGAATTTGGCTTGGAACATGCCTTTGAAGCTATGGAAAGACCCCATCTTAGGGTTACCATTTCAAAGAGATTTTTACTACAGCCCTTAGATGCAGAAATGCCTGGATAGAGAATTGATTTTCAAACTGACAAGATTGAATAATGGGAACTGGCTTAGCTGAAACAACACATTAGGTGTTTTGCAAGAGGCACTCTAAGGCATCCTTGGAAAGGTGTTTTTAACTGGAAGGATGAGGCAGAATACTACTGAATTTACAGGCTGTGCACTTGTTCTGGTTATTTGGAAGCTGGTCAGAGGGCAGCTTAGAAAGAGAGATGTATTAGGTAAACACACAAAGATGAAAACCCAAGGAGAAGCAGAAATGGTTATTTTCACCCAGGTGCCTTCAGAACTCACAGTTATGTGTAGTTCTCCTCTTGAAGCCCTCAGTCACATCATGAACCTCAGCCATATCACTGCAAAGCAGGACTGTTAATGCCAAGGATCAGAAAGAAATATGAAATATTAGTGCTAAGATCTCAAGATTAAAAAATATTACTGCATTCAATTTTAGTCTTTATTAACTTACAAAATGGAACCTTTAAGGTTTACATTTTAAAGCTTTCCTCATACAGCCTGGAATTTTATTCAGCTGTATCATAGCAAGAGCAATCATAGACTAGGGTCCCTTTTTGATGGGTGCTGTATTAATCTAAAGCAAAATTAAGGCCTCATTTCCAAACACTCTTATAGCCACAAATCATAAAAACATTGCATGACCTGAGTGATTTTGAAAAATGAGACACATTTTCATAATTTCTTAGATATTTCATCTCCTATATCCCATTGAAAGCTACTTAGTCTTACAATGCTAAATGGAAACCAGTCTAAGCAGCCTTTCAAATCTGATCCTTGCCATCTGAGGTCACCTGACATCAAAACTGACATCTTAATTAAAAAAATAAAACAAAAAACCAAAAACCTGACCAAGGCAAATGTAGTAGATAAATTATAAAGAATAAAACCAAGATGCTATCTCTGATGAGATCCCAACAACTGCTACTACCTACCATGACTGTACAAGTGAACGTATAGGGAGTATTTAAGACAGACTGATCTTTATCCTACCGAGTTGAATTTGCCAATTCATTTGATCTTTTTATGTGAGATGGACTGCAGTATTGCAGCTGAATGTTCAGTTAGTTATTTGTCCTACTCCAGAAGTTGGGGGGGCTGTACCAGTGTAGGTAAGATGCATTTCCCATGACTCAAGCCCTATTGAATGAAAGGCCCGTGGCACACAAGGGATTTGGCTGTAGTGTTATAAAATGCAGACTTATTCTTCTCTCAGCTCAGGAGCCTGCAGATCAAAGAAGAAAATTGATGTTTTTTTCCGGCTTGGTGGTGTGGCATGCTTCAGTCAAAGATCAAAGGAGACTAATGTAAGGTGGAGGTGAGCAGGCACCCTCTCACAGATGCTGGTGAAATTATACTGACTTGTGGCTTCATCAGTCAGAATGGAAATCCATGTGTAGGGAAAAATGAAAGGTCAGCAGGTAACCTCCATGGCACTAATTGAAGCCTCTGGGCAGTGACTGACAAAGGAGCAACCAGCATAATGCTTTCTGAGCATGCTATTTCCAACAAAATAAATCATTTGATGGATGTAGTTAATTTCCTACCCACGATGCAAAGATGCCTGTGATGAAGATCTCAGTTCAAATGTATTGCAGAAGAGAAGGGCTGCCTTCTGAGGATGGTAAACCAGTATAAAGTGAGCAGGTGATTTTTAAAGGCATGAATGGCTGCAAAAGTCCATATCAGTCAGCCCTTCTTTGACTTAATGGAGATTTTTGTGGGTTTTTTTCCTGCTATACTGTTTTGTGGTTTGGTTCTTTGTTTTTTTGGTTTTTTTTTCCTTTGACTTTTAAAATTTGTTATGTTTTGTTTTACTTAATTGTAAATAGAACAGTTGAAAATAATGGAATATAACCCATTCTTGGGCTGCAGTCTAAGCCTCTTCTCCTGGATTGGTACAAATGGAAAGCCAACACAAATACAATGGATCAACTACAGAAGCTTTTAGGTCCAGTTTCCACATGGCTATAAGCTAGCACAAATGTGGTCCTCGGGGAATGTTGAATATGAGAGGACTCTGCTTGTGGTGATACAACTCTGAACACAGTGACACATCCAATGACTGTTGTGGCATACTGGAAACAGCCTCAGTGATGGCCCCAGAACTTGGCACTTGGCCTATAAATTGCCACTGGTAGGCAGCAGCCCTGTCCTTGGTTCAGAGTGACCACCAGTCCCAGCTGGTGCAGTGTTCCGAGAGCCCAGAGGGGCCGTAGCTGTCTATTCTGTTTGCTGTCATCATTGCAAGGCCAGCCAGGCTACCCAGAGGCTCTACAAAACATTGAGATCTGCCAGTGTTGCAGATGGGTAAATGCACTTCCAGAGATTATCTAAACTCCAGGGAGACAATAACATTTCACTGGAAATGCCAGGATTTATGTGGTACTGGCCTGAAAGGAGCTGCAACAGACAGACAATGTAGTATTTGTTGACTTTGGTTCATTTTGAGGCTGCGCAGGAAACAAAATCCATATCAGTTTTAAGTTGCCTAATGTGTATAGATTAATGCCTTTTTTTCATAGGTGAGTGAACTATACCAGCATAATCAGACAACCCTATCCCCAGTAGGGGGGTTGGATCATATAAAACCCAATAAAATTAGAGCAGCACACCCCTTTGTCTATGGCCAAAGCCCAAGACATCATTTCAACAGGTCCTACCAGGTGGAGCTGGTTAGATTTCTGAATTCTTTTAAGCAAGGAAATTTCAATCAGTGGTTATTTCACATAAACTGTTCACTGTGACTAATTGTTCTAACACTTGCTGTTTGTTATTCATGATAGGGGAGTGTCAGGCTGTCTACTCGAGGGACTTATTTCTCCCAAAGAGTCCATCTACACTGGCTTCCCTGGAAGCTAAAGTCAATGTAACAGCAGGGAAAATCTGTTCTCAGATTGTATGACTAGAATTTTTATAAATAGGAATGACTGATGTAGAGCTATGAAAATAATTGATTTTTCAGTGTGGCAGTTGAACTGAAAAATTGAGAGAAAAAATAATGTAGTCCATCTCAGCTCAATTTTTTGAGCATTTTTTTTCCTGCCCTTGTTTTTTTTTTTCTTTTTGTCTGTGAGATGAGGAAAATATTTCATTCAACTTCAGACAAAGCTATTCTTTTCCCAGCCAGCTTGTTTCTGATGAAAAATTAGTTGTTGGGACAGACAGGACAGATTTAATCGTCACCTACAGAGCAGATGAGGAAATGCAAACATGCCTCCTATAAAAGGGCCTGCCAGGTAGGACATTCCTCTGGGACACCACGCTGCAGAACCCTCCTCTGCCCACAGAGACCCATCTCTGCAGCAGCAGCAGCAGGTTCCTCATCCATCCCAGGAAGAAGCAAGTGATGCACCCTCCAGAGAGAACACGCAGTGGTGCAGCATCTGCCCCGACTCATCTTCAAACCTCATTGGCAAAAGAGGCATGGAAGGGATCAACCTAGCTACCTTGTCTAGTAGGGAGCATCTTTCCAGGCAGGCAGCTAGTCTTTCAGGGACCAGCTCTGGAATTAAACCTTGGCCATTGATTTCAGCACAAACTATTCCCCAAATTTGATGAGGACAATTTTGTTTAGAAAGACAAAATTGTGTTTTCCACAAAGAGATCATCAGCTGCATAATAGCTAATTCTTGTACATGAATATTTCAATGAAAGCCCTTTGCTAGGACAGGTGCTTTTCTGTGGACATTAATGGGAATGACCTTGCATACATTTCTGTAGATAAATCAGTGAGAAGGGACAGAGATAGCATCAGGTGTGCTTATAAAAATTTCTTACAAGTTCTGAGTGTTCAGGAGTTTTTACTCCTGATAAAATTGAAAACTATCTTGACTGCCTCTGTTTAATTGGATTGAGAACTGAGGCTGCCATGACATATGTAGGTGAGCCAGTTTGTGACCTGAATGGTACCAAAGGGGAGGGGGAAGTCTCAGTTCCCTGCCTTCACACCCTTATCTTTATCCACACAACCCAGCCATCTCAGGGCTGACCGAGATGTGGGAGCTGAAAGTTGAGCTTATGTGAGCTGATTAATTCATTCACCTGCAAAGAAAAATGGCCACCTTTTCTGCTGGGATCATTTTGAGCTAGGTTAAAAAGTGAAATGGCTGCAGGAGTGGCCCAGACAAGCACTTCTCCCCATGCCTGGTGGGCAGACGGACTGTGACTGCTCTACACTGGTGCTGCTGTGTCAGAACTCCTGTTTGCTTTCCAGACTCGATGGATTTTGCAGTGTTGCAATAGTGCTTATCTTCTTGGTAACTGATTTTTGCTCTTAAACCATTGTTCAAGGTGGAGAGATTCTTTCCAGGCACTTACGTGGAGCTAGATAAGCCTCCCAAAGGGCAGTTTTCCTTATTGCTGTGCCTGTGAATCATGCTGTGCTTAATGTGCAGGCATGCTTGCTTTGACAAAACAGGAGATAATTCACTGCTAGATTGGTCTTCAAAATGAATGTGAGTAGTCTTGTGATACTGTATATTAGATATGATTATAGACATGGCTGTACTTGTTCAGGAAAGGAATTTGTTCTGAAAGAGACAGATGCATAGGAAAATATCTTTCTATTTTCCTGCCCTATGTTTTGTTTAATAATAAGGGATGAATAGAGTTTAATAAAGGGAATGGAAGCAGCTGTGTTGCAATTAGGAGGCGTAATTAGTATTTGCCCAGAAGTTTGAACATACAACTGTACTGGGTAAGGAGATGGCTCAAATGATTAAAAATGAGTGGTTTGTTGTTGGTGCTTCAAAAATCCGGTTCCTCCTGTGCAGTTAATGTTAAGCTAGTACAGTACACTGGAAATATAATCCCTTGCAAATCACTTTCTGGATCTGAAAGTAGTCAATTATCTGTGACTGATTACTGTCTTAGAGCCAGAAAAGTACCAGACACCTGCAATTTCCATTCAAGCTACTGAGAATTGTTGGTGCCCTTCTTTCTGTTGGATCATTCATGCTCTCAACATATTCAAATTTGGTATTGTAGTGTATTGTTAAAATGAGGACAAGCACTGACTTCCCAGTAACAACTGTCCCTAATGATGCCCTTATTCTAGGTTTGAGATAAGAGCAGTTCAAATATCCCTCTGTTTGACTGCCAGTTTTACACAATTTCCTGATGAGACCAAGGGCAGTGCAATTTTATTTACTATTGTGCATTCAAATTATATCTATAAAAATTTTACTGATTTAATTAGTATTTTTGAGAGCATGCAGGGAAAGGATGAGAAGATTAAAATGGTAACTGGCTAGCTACATTGCAAAGACATTTTCAGATCAGATCTGAAACGAGATGGAGACATTTGAGGAGGCTGTTGCTGATGCAAGAAGCCTCAGAGGAGAGCGGTCAATAGGGGTGAGACTGCTCTGGGACTGCTAACAAAGCTGTGCTCTCACTCTGCACAGAAATGGGTTTGCTTTCTGCTCCTGATAATCTCATGTGACTTCTGTTACTAAGCAGGGAGGGTGTCAACATGCTAACTGTCAGCTGGAATAATTAAGTAACGCTCTTTGTAATCTGATTAGTAAGGAAATACTTTGAGAGTAGATTAATCAGACGGTGAGGTAGAATTATTGAATAAAAACATCACTACTGGTTTCAGGATGATTTAAATAATTGCCATAGCTATTAACAGTGCAGCAACTGGAGTGTTTTTTAACAGGGAAAATCTGGTCCACAGATGGATTTTCTTCAAGTCTCTGCCAAGCTTGAAAAAGCTGGCATGATGGGATGTGGATGCAGACATGAATTAATTTTATCTAAGGCTATGAAGACATGGCAAGCATCAACACAGGGAAAGGGCAGGCTGGTTAATGTATGGATACAGAAAAGAATTGGAGGACACTGATGTTCAGAGTGGTGAGAGTGTTCATTGCTGCAAAAACTCAACAGATGTGTCTTATGACAACAACATGTAATAAAAGAGCCTCTTGATCTAACCTTTGTTTCAAAATAAAATGGCAGAGCTCTCTTTCTGTAGGTCTGATGCTTGTGTGAAGCTGGGTGAACACCTGTGAGAAGAGTCCAAGGGAAGATTGTGGGTGAAACCTGTAGTGAAGGGAAAATCCCTACTGTAAAGCCAGGCAGTGTCAATGCAGCATCTCTCATTTGTCCAGAACCCCTCCTAGACTTTCAACAGTTCCCCAAATCCAGCAGAATACAATTTAAGCTATTATATGAATTTTATTGCTTTGCATTATTAAAAAAAAAAAAAGGTTACCATAAATGTTTAATAGGGTATCAGTAAGCACATTCATATATATGACCTTTCCTTTGGTTGCTTCTCCCAGTTTGTAATTTTTCTTGAGCTATTTGTTTCCTTTCTAGGAAAAGTGAGTGAAATATCTTACTTTGCCAAAAATTTAGTAAGACTAGGGAAATTTGTTTCCATCTCTTAGACCATTCAGCAAGCTACTCAGAAGAGACACTACTCAGAATAGTTCAACTGGAAAATCTTAGCATGTTCCTGTTCCACGTCTTCATGTTTTTGTCAAGTTTTCCTATTTCCTTCAACCTCAGGGATGAGCACAGATATTCCCTTCTTCACTCTCACAAAAGACTCCTGCTGCAGCAGAACAATGACCGAAAGGTTCCATCAACACAAGGCAGATACCATTCATTTCCTTGGAGATCTGCTTTGGGATTCACCCCCAAGTGGCCAGGCCAGAGCTCTGAACCCTTTTTGTCCCTTCAGCTGTCAATGGAGAGAACACCATGTTCCCCTGACTCCCACGGCATACATGTTCCTGTGAGCAGGCACCTGCCTTCCTTCTGACAGAAACTACTGCAACTGCACTGCAGTTTCCAACTGGTTGGACCTAAGATGGCTAGAAGGATGGAAAATATTCATCTAATTCTCTTTGCCCTCTGAACCAAGAACAGTTCTGGCGCTGCGCTCAAGAATGGATTGCCCTGCATGTTAGTAGCAGCTTTAAAATCCAGCCCCCGATATGCCCAGGTTGTGTTGCCTGGGGCACTCAGGTCTTTATGCAGACCTACACAGCCTGTCCATAAAGTGCTTCTACAGAGAAGAGATGCAGCTGGGAGATGTCACCTGCTGGGATTTCAGCTCAGGGATCCCTGCACCTCCCATTCTCTCTCTGTGGGGTATAGACACAGGCACAGCATCTGGATGAATGGAGAGAGGAACACTGATTGCAGGATCCACACCTGCAGGTGTGGCCGTCCTCTAAATGCTCTCTCAGGCTAGTAACTGAAGAGCCACAGTATGTTTACCAGTATTTTAGGAGTCAGATGATGGATGCCCCCTAGGCCCCCAACAGCAGTGGTAGATACTTGCAGGGCAGCTGTGTTGTTGCTACAGTTCATGTGCTGATGTGTCAGTGGTGGAAGATGTAATGAGAATGCCATACCTCTTGAAAAAGAATTATACATGGGATGCTACCTTTTCAACTGGTCAGCAGGGATTAGAAAGTAAGTGTGGAGTCAGAAACAATGTCCCCAGTTTCATCACTGACATACCTGGCAACCTCACTTCTCTCAGCTCTGAAATGAATATACATCTGGCCCCAGTTGTATATCAGGTACTTTGTTCTTTTAGTTCAGGGGAGGAAAAAGCCCTGTTTTTCTGGCACATGGCAGTATTGTCCATGAGTTACCCAGGGTAGTAGAGCTGCATTGGCTCTGTGGTAAGAACAAATGTACACATGCAGCAATATTGACTGGATTCTTTTTTCTAAACAGTATGATCTCTCACTGCTTTCATTTTATTGTGTTTCATCTAGAGTTTTTACAGCTTCATGAAATTCAGACATTGGGGAATTGAATGTTATTAAAATCAGGATCTCTTAAAAATGTAAACACCAGAAACTACTTGACATTTGCAAGTCCTCCATAAGTGTTACCACCAGATTCCTACTGTCTCAAATTGGTTGTCTCTTTCCGTACCAATCAGGCCAGGAATTTCTGTGACACTGGCATTTCAAACCTGGCATTTGACACTTTTTTCTGTAATCTGCATTAAATAAAAAGAGATGCACAATGTCTCTGCCATTAGCAGAGATAGAGCAGTAGCTTTGCTCTGATAGTGGAGCTTTGATGGCCTAAAGATTTATAGCCAAGCCAGCTGATATAGATGGGACAGAGGAACTGTTCAATATTTGTGCAAGCAGGTCTAGATCTAGATGTAGATGTTCAATCTGGCTTCTTTCCCCTTCAAGATGCAGAGTGTCTCTTCCAACTGCTGAGAGCTTCCACATTGCAATACTGCTGTCATGTGTCTGGGTGGGCTGAGGACCCCACCAGAGCACTGTGGCGTGGCCACACTGTCTGCACCTCCTCCACTCCCCAGCTCAGAAGCAGTGGGGTGTGAACACCCCCAGCATGGGGGCAAACAGCCTTATAAGATCCACGTCATGCTATATAACCTTTAATTTGCTGGAGGCCACATTTCTTACACAGCAATTGGGAAAATTCTCATTGGTCATGGTTTTTATTATTTCAGAGCTAACATCTGTTTTTAAGTGCACATCCAATGTCAGTGTCTAACTGTGCTAGAGGTCACAGTGTGTATAATTTCCACATTGTCTGAATATACACCGAACTGATTTATGTATTGCTTCCCCATGGCTGAGTTCCTGGATAAACAGATTTTTTTAAGGTTGCAAGGACATTGGTGATTTCAGAATACTCTTGCAACAATTTCTCGTGAATCAACAATAGCAGGCAGGCCAATTTAATAAAATAATTGTTGAATAATATTTTCTCTCCCTCTCTCTTCAAATATAACCTGCTTGTCAGATATCCAGTCTACTCTACCCAGTCTCTTTACTTGTCAATGCACGAAACACTGGGTATGTAGCGTGAGAATAAGAACATGACCCCCACCGTGGTCATTGTTCTGCAATACTCTTGTCACTGACAGAGTTTGAGTGCAGCTGAGTTTATTAACGCACAGAATTTTGTCGTGTTCAGGCAAATACATTCTACAACCCCCCACAACAAAACAAAGCAAAACAAAAAACAAAACAAAACACAACACAACAAAAGAAACTCCATGAGCCATCACAAAAGGAGTTTCTTTACTCCATCAGGAAACTCTGATGATAGCAAACTCTGCTATTAGCTGCTCTTTCACATAGAGGTGAAGAAATATGGATGCTGAAAATTAAACAAGGTATTTTAAATAAGCTGAAATAAAGCTGTGTAAATAAAGTCAGGGCTGCATCTTACTTTCCCTTTAATTACTGGAAGGAGGAAAACTGCCTAGGATTATGTTATTTGCAAGGAACATTTAGTTCAAATTGCTACTGATTACATCTTCTATTCTTGTATAGCTCCTCAAAACATTAGGATTTCCATTAAAAGACAAAACCAAATCTAGTTGTCTTGAATTGGGATTTTTCAGAAAGAAAAGAAAACCCACCGTTGACTCATTTGACTCTAAACCAGCAGATAAAAATATCTTGCATCAAACTCATTTAGAGAGTAAAGTTGGAAAGATGTCCAGTGAAATCGAGGGAGACATTTTGTCAGAAAGAGGAACTTCAAAACTAGAAGAGTTAGAATATAGTTTCTGGTAAAATGGAAATAAATAATCAAACAAGATCAAAAGTGTCAAAACCCAACAAGCTAGGTGCTAAGAAAAAACTGTTAGGAAATATCAGATATTTTCCAATGCAGCTTATTGAAAGGTGGCTTTAAAGTTTTGCAGGGTGTCTCAGGAGTGTGATCTCTTAAGCTGCTCTGGCCACTCTTTCACAAAAGGCTGTGTTGGTCTTGCTGCCCTCCCATTCCTCAAGCCCTAGGGAGGTTTACAACAACCAGCAAGGACCAGCATGCAGAGGGGACAAAAGAAGGGTGTTTGAAGGTGGGACACAGTACTGACAAAGGAGCTGCTGTGGCAGCATGAATCAGGGCTTTCTCTGGCCCAAGTTACCCTCCCTTGCAATATTGCTACAGCTCTTCCATACAGAAGTTGCTGTGTTTCTGTGTGCAGTGCACGTGATGGAGCATTACTGATCTACCCTGATGGGGGGTCTCTCAATATTGCTGAATAAGCGCAGTCAGAAATGCTTCCCCCAAAAAGAAGCAGTGGGTACTGGCGATGCTGGCCTTGGCAGTGTCTTGCACAGTGCAAAAAGGATGCTCTGAGCTGAATTTTCCCAGCTTCCTGGTCTGCAATTTATGGGAATGTGTATTTCTCACAACACTGAAAGCTCCTCCACAAGTTGATTCCCTTGTGTCCTCTGCTCAGCCTTTGCTGTTAATTTTTTCTTCTGTCTTCCTCTGAGTGAATTAGGCTGCAATTGTTATGGTTAGTGCACCCTAGCTCTTCCCCCAGTCACCTCCACACGTTTTTCCCTGCAAATATTGTTCAGGGAGTGTACTTTGTCTTCCCCCCTCTCTCCTGCTCTTAAGACAAAGGTCCTGCTCCAGGGATGTGGCAGTACTATAGAGTCATTACCGCTTCTATGGCTTAAGGGTACCTGCAGGGGAAAGGTATGTCAGGAATGGTAATATGTTTTCTTGAGCCACCCAGTGTAAATGGCAGAAATTAGAAGCCTTTAGGTGAAGAGGGTCTTTCCCTGAGGGTTTATTTACAGGAGCAGCCATTAGCTACCCAGGGGACATCTCTCTCTCTACCAGCTGTGCTGTGTTACCTGATACATCAGTAATCACCATGCTAGCTTTGCATTCTGGTCACCTTTTGTTCTTGGTTCCCAGGGACATACACCTACCACCAGAGCATCCCAAGCGTGGGTAGGTAAGGAACTGACATTTCACCCTAATGATAAATGCAACCTTCTCTGTAGGAGGACACAAAACTAACAGCATGGAAGCACCAGAGAATCAGGAGTATTCAGAACACACTGAATAGACACATTCACATCATGGAAGCATAAACAAAATACAAAAAGGTGACACCACGGCAGCATTAGGGTAGGTGACAGATATCTGAGACCCGTGCACCTGAGGTTCATTTGGGACGTCTTAAGTGTCTATAAAGCAGCCAAGCTAATTGCCTTGGGCTCCCCCTGCAACTAGGAAGAGCAGCACATCTCAAGGGTGTGATTCATCTCACCTATAATAGGTCAGTGTAATAGTAGGTCAGATGAATCCTCCCCTGGAAATGTTTGCTCCTCTCTGCTATAAAAAGGATTCAGAGTGACTAATGCTGGTACCAGTGCCTGCTTAGTCTGCAGTTAGGGGAATCCTGCCCTCCCTGCCCAGCTTGGCCTGTAGCCAAAGCACACTTAAATTGCTGCCTAAACTTAAAAGTGTATTTGACGTTATTCTTGAATTTGTATTGCGGGTAAAGTGTTTTCACGAATGCTGGAAGGAAGAAAGAGGGAAGGAGGCTTGGGTTGGTTTTTTTCCCCTGTTCAAAGGTAGAGTAAATGCTTGAGAAACAGAGAGACAAAAAAAATAAGCCAGGACTGATGGTATAGGCCTGGAAAAGTGAAACTGGGAGCACTTGCCACAGCTGAGAGCTGGTAGAAAGAGGTTTGTAAGTAGGTGTGATTGCATCAGAGGACAGCTGATTTGTCCAGAGATTGTTCTTCCTCACAGAAGCAACCCAGTGGGGGCTATCCACACCAGTTGGTGTAAGCAGCTTGCACACATCTGACCATAGTGTACAACTTCAGCCCACAGAACTTCTTACAATCCATCCCATCTATTCCCAACCAGGCCAAGACTTAACAGTTTTAATTGACCTGGAGGATTTTGTTTCAGTGACTCTCTCAAAGTTTCAGTCTGCTTTCTCCTCCATGCCAAAATAAAATTTTTGGTTTTGCCATGCAGGAGCTGTATCTGGTTACTCTTGTCAAAGCCAAGTGGAGCCAGGACACTGTGATACAACTGCAAGGTTAGAAAGGCAAAAGGAAACACAGGCAGAGCTTATGGTTCTGATTAACATGATGAACCTGGTGTGGGGGCAGGCACTGGTACCTTTCAAGAGCCCTAAACAGACGAGCTAACCTGTGCTTGGTTTCATCATACAAGCAAAAACAGTTTACCCCAGCTCACCCCATGCTGCAGACACCCACCAGCACCTGAGGGCTGCCTGGAGGAAGTACTCCTCTGAGGAGCTATGAAGATCTGGTTACAGGAACCAGAGGGCTAGAGACCTCTGCTTTTGGGGTCCACTCACTGTAATGAGAGGTTTGGACAGGTTTTACAGGGAAAAAGCTGGCTCTGCCACCCTGGTGCTACGTAGGTTTCAGCAGTGAGAGTGGGAGTTTTTCCAGTGCCTTCAGAGCACTTGCTTTAGCTGTATGCTGCACAGCTGTAATTCTTTTGGATGTGACTTTTGGATAGAAACCTCCTTCATACTTCCATTCCTTTAAATCTTCTGACTGTGAGGTATTGCTACCCTCCCTTAGAGGATTAAAGA
This sequence comes from Corvus cornix cornix, assembly GCF_000738735.6. NCBI lineage: Eukaryota > Metazoa > Chordata > Aves > Passeriformes > Corvidae > Corvus > Corvus cornix. The sequence continues at coordinate 99,820,284 of NC_046332.1, read as the reverse complement.
AAAGAACAGTGTGTACCCTTGGGACATGAGATAAACTGGTAAAAGCCACCAGGTCCTTGCTGAACATGCTTATTCTGCACCAAACCATGGGCAGTTTGACAGAGGAGAAGGTGAAGGAACTGATGAAGTTGAGGCAATTCTGCAGTCAATGCGCTTTGAGAGATCAACGGCAGATAAAGCACTGCCCCTCCCATCACGATGCCATGTTCGGTAGAGACTGTGAGAGCTGTACTTTCAGCCTGCCTTGTTTTGAGCAAACCTCCAGGCTGGGTTTCACCCTTATCTGTTGATAAGTACAGTTCAATTCATGGGCCAGTCCCAGCCGCCTCAGAGGGGCGGGTGTGTTTTGCCACCTGGGAATAGATTGCTGTTCTTCGGTTTCAGTTTTTCACACGAGCAAATATGTCTCTCAACCATGGGTTTTGTAGCAAAGAGAATATGGGGGAAAAAAAGCCCAAGGAAACACATAGATCAAGGGTGCACTCTGAGTTATTTGTATCTGGCTTGTCATATTTGTATCTGGCTTGTCATATAAAGCCATTGCTAATTTTCTGTAATTTTCCTACAGGTTAAAAGAATGATATGCAAAAGCATCTGCATCAGGACAGATGCCAGGAGTAAGAGGCACAATGTGTATTAACTTCGCATAAATCTATATGCTGTTCGAATCTGAATATAAAAGAGCTGAAATGTGGCTTCACCTGAAGGATGTAAAGGTAACTTACCCTGCTGTACTCATGAGGAAAGCAGGAAAAATCACCCTCCCATTTATTTGAGGCGTTAGGAATTATTTGCTCAATAAAAACACCTATCTACTTTGTTATACTTGGAGTAAATGGAAAGGGAGAGAGATGGTATCTAACCAGGAACTGGAGCAGAAAAAAAGGTAAAACCTGAAAAACACCAGACAGATAATCTGCTCTCTCCAACACCCAGGTTTTTAGAATAAATGCTTGCAAATAGATAGTTTTTAAAAAGGACAAAGCATTGTCTGTTTACTTCTGGCATTATCCTCCAGCACTGGGAGAGAAAGAGAAAGGTGCCAAATAATTGCTCCCTCCTGATAGAGAGTAGGAAGATATTTTCACAAGAGAGCAGTGGAACTGGACTAAATTGCATTATAACTGCAATAGAAATATTTTTACATATTGAACCAAATTCTTGTGGGCCACTATTCTTCCTTTCAGCAGTAGAGATGCATCTCTCTTCTGGCATCTGTGACTATTACATGCCACTATTCCAGCAGCTTTTTTGGTGTAGTATGAGAGGTACTGAAAAGAATAAATGCTTTAAGAAAAATTATGACCCTGGAGACAAATGGCATTATCACTAATTGCACTTCACTAATTCTGCCTACTCAAAAGGAAAGAAGGTAATCTGGAACAAAGTATGTGGTTACTGCAGGATGAAGAAATTCTGCTTGGAGCTGCAGCTTGCAGTGAGTGACTCATATTGCACACAGAGCCGCGGTGTGGGTAGCACCAGCAGACAATTGTCAGTAATGACTGCCGCGTGCAGCTTAATGAATGAAACACCGAACAAGAGCTCCCTGAAAGCTGTAGCTGTGTGAATGGCAAGCCTTAAAGATAGAGCCCAATATCATAAATGTTAGGTTTGATAAACATGTTTTTAAGGTGTTTAATAATATCCATGACTGAGGTAGAACACTGAGACAGCAGCAAGTCTACGTGTAGCATTTTGAGAGACTCAAAATGTACCTACATAAAGTCAAACAATCTTCTGAAAAGTACTTTCCATTCTGGGTTTGATGTCACGCATAAAAGGGATGTGACTACTATTTTTATTCTGGTGCAAGCTCATGTTTTCAGATATTCTATCTATTTCCTGCTGTTTGTAAATGTTCTTCCACTATCCACCCGTGGCAGCAGCACTGCACAGATTGTGTGTGAAAAAGGGTATATTCCCCTGGCACAAGTCAAATGTTTTATGATGGAGCACTAAGGTGACTGACAGCAGACTAGCATCTAAGGCTCCCAAACTGCATCTGGCCTGTCCACGGTCTGTGATGCCTGGCTAGCAGCTAGTGGGGCAGTCAGTGGAAAGGAGCAGGTGTACATTTCATTCTCATGTCAATACAGCCCTTAGCAGTTGTGATGATATTTGACAACTGAGCTGAAAGTGTTATCTTAGGTGCAAGGGCCATGATTTGCAAAGGCTGGACTCTGAAATAGGCCAAGAAACACTGAATTGTGAATTATTCCCAGTCTTCTGTTTGAAGGAGTATTTTAAATACAGCAATGATTGTATCTTGATAATCAGTTATGTTTGTAAAGGCTTATCATGTGAACCTGTACTTCTAAGGATAACAGGTTATATAATGAATGAAAAACTGAAGAAGCAAAAGATTTTCTGCAAGATATCTTTTATGTGAATGGTAAGCCTGTGATTTGAAGCTAAAGCTTTACCTTTGATCTTGATCCGAGAGTGTACTGAGTGCTGTATTGCAAGATGCTTCTTGCTGTGCAGCCCACCCCTTTGTGCTACCACCTCAGCTTAGCAGCTAACGTAGGTCAGGTGCTGAAACTGCATTTGCTGATCTCCTATTGTCAAAGCAGCCCCCTGCAAAGCCACAACAACAACAAAACCAAAATTATTAGCTTACAGGAACAGTGTGTTACTCAGCACCAGCTTTATTTGGCTGATTTTAATTTCCAGACTTTGAATATTACCACCCTTAGTTTACAAAGTGCTTTTGATCATGCTAAGCTTTAACCAGATCTGAGTTGTTGCTCTTCTGCTATGTCCTGAACTCGGTGTCTGCACTCTGTGTCTATGACGCCTTACACTTCTTGATACAGATATCCTGTATAAATACCAGCTAATCAATGTATTTGATCACCTTCCTCCCACCTAGTTGAGATATACAACTCTCAATCCCACTGGAACAAGCCAAGCGAAAGATCCTGCCTCTTTTTCCATATACTCGTAGCAAAAACACTTTAGGCTGCCTTATGCATACCTTTTGTTCTGCAGGTCTTAATAAAAGAGACTGTTGTTTGAATGAAACTTTTATCAAGTTGGGTGGGTGTCACTGACACAGAACAATGTTACTTCCCTTATAGATGCTACTGTTGTTTCTGTACCACTGCTGTTGATTTCTAACTGCCTTTTTTAAAAAAAGCCCTTTCTTTTGAGGGAAAACTTATGCTTTCTGACCTTGCTTGATAGCTTCTCTTCTTTTAAGAGGTCTTCTGACAGGATCCATCATTATTCATTGACCTTTTAGCCTATTTTTTCCCATAGGCACAGTCCTGCTGGTTTAACGTCTTCGTTAAATCGTGTCTATTGTGCTATAGCCAAGGGAAAAAATCCATTTCTTGCATAGTTCTAATAGCAGAATCAAAAATGGGAGAAGCTGAACAAATTTAGGATACATTTGCAGAGCAAGGTTAACTTAAGATCAGTGCTGAGAAACATGCAGTCTTTGGACCTTGTGGAAACAATACCCCAGACAGAAGTTTCTATCATTTATAAAAAGGAAGGTGATCTCATGTGCTACAGAATCATGGAAGTGAGAAATGGAAAAAATGCACTTGGTCATATTGACATGAGCTTAGGTTTATTCTGTGCAACACATTTTCTGCTGCCTTCTCCGAATTTCTTGTACAGGTTACTAGGGATTTACTGTTTATTGCAGTCTTTATTCACTTCTTCAGAACGGTTTTCACTCACAGCTGAGAGGATGGGTGGTGGGCGGTGGGCTCTGCTGGTGCTTGCCATGACTGTTCTCACAGCTTGATTAGAATGGGATAGAACAGGCAAGAAAATCAATATAAAGGTGTAACCTGCTGAAAAAGTTTAAACTAGAAAGGTTAAAGATCTAAAGGTAAAAAACTGAAGAGGTAAAGGAATGTATGGTTTCACTTATTTTTGTGTTCAATTTGAAACCTCTTGGAGAACTTCACAGAGGTTTATTTGCATAGCTGCTAGACTTCCTCCAAATCACACTCCCTCCATGAATCTGAAGTCTTTCTCCTCAACAGGCCATTTGCCCCTCAAGAGATTGCAAGCACTCAGATTTCAAGCATTTAAGAGGGTACCCTTTAGATTCTAATTGCTTTTTCTTTTTTTCCTTAGCTTTGAAGACAGTTCGTTCGACACAGGATCTAATTTGACCAGGAGAAGTACCGATGACAGAAGAATAAAACGAAAAATAAGTAAAATATTTTTAGTGAAAAACTAGCCCTGAATTGCATTAAAAAATTTCATGACTCAGAAAATATCGAATGGATTGAGTTCTCCATGGCTCCTCAGTGACCCCCACAGATGCTTCCTGTCTTGATTTCAGTGTGTTTGTAGCTCTTTGTAGTTTACTTACATCCCACACAGACATCCCTTTACCAACATCCTGTGACCCTCTAGCTGTGTTTCCTTATGAGTCTTTGGCTTCCTACGAGCAGAAGGACTCATCTATGTGAGGCTGCTTTGTCACAGTCGAGAGCTGAGGGAGCTCAACTCGCCTGTACAAAAATGCAGATTGTGATAAATGAAGGGTCTCTGACCAGGACAAACATATCTACTGTAAAAACTGTAACAATTCTGTTGGATTTTTAGTGTTCACTCAGACTTTGTGTTTCTACTAAGTAGAAATAGTGGCTTACAAGTGTTAAACTACAGCAAGATTCAGTCTACACTGACACCATTCCACACATAATTTATGCAGACTTATTCCAGCCACTCTCCCGTGAGTGAAAAATTTTTCCTGATAACAGTATTAATAATGATTCAATGCTCAAGCTTGTGATGAGCCATCAGTCACAGATCTTTGGAACCACTCAATCTCCAGCCGAATAAAAGCTTTCTAACTCACAATGACATGCTAACACACTTGGTGTGCTTCCTTGGAAATAGCTCCCTATAAACGTATGACATGAATCTTAACACAAATTTTATAGGAAGTTTGCAGCCAAATGTAACTGAGTCTGAATTCCCCTCTCTCCTCTCCTCCATAAATGGTCTTTAACTTCTCTGCTGGGAACAATCCTGACCATTAAACCATCATGTTCCACTACTGAGTTAGAAATAGGCTTGGCACAAAGGGTTACCTAAAGTTTACAGAAACCAGTTTTTCCAGGTTTTGTGTGTGGTTTAAGAGTGGAAAGTTACCACAAGCAGCACAAAACCAGGTGTTGGATGATCAGAAGCAAGGATTGCAGAAGCAAGTGGGAAGCCTTAGTCAGGGGATAGCATAGACAAGCTGGCACTTAGTGAGGGGAAGGAAGGGGGCAGTTAGGACTGGATGACTGAACTCAAAGAATGCAAAACACAAGTTGTAAAGCCAAACTTGAGCTCACTGAAAGTCACTTTGCCCTATCTGAGTATAGTGAAGAATGGGAAGCAGAAAAATGTGCATGCCATATATCTAACAAGAACTATTTACTCTTCATGACGTGATAAGCTTTGGGTTTTGGTTTGCTGTGTGGGGCATGTGTATTCAATGATGTATGTGTAGCATGTGCATAGCATGTGCCCATGCATCATCTCGTGAATTCCATCTGCCACTGAACAGATGAGTGGTGTAAAGGAAGGCTTTACTTTCTGCGGTAAGGGAGGTGCTCAAAGCATGGGGCAGCAGGTCAGCACCTGGTTTTGTGGGTAGGGAGGCAGAGCAGCATCTCTCAGGCAGTCCACTAGATAGGGAATTTGCACCACAACAGTATAGATAAAAATTCATTATGAAGTTACCCACTCCAACTGGGTAACATACAGTCTCCTGTGATTTCTTACTTATGCCAAATAAGCTCTTTTAACCACATTTTTTCTTTGCCTTTGTATCATTGCATCGCAAGAGCAGAGGTGGAGGCAGGGAATGAATGCATGGGGTGCCTGGTGGCTTCAGAAGTTCCAGGGATGGCAGGTGCAACAATGTGCTCTGCTAAGCAGCCAAGGAGGTAGTTTGACCAAAACCTGTCATACTGAAATAACTTTCCCCTTGCTTTCTGCTTTGGGCCAGACCCAGAAAGCATGGGACAAAGTGTTTCCCTTGGGGCACTGTACCTTCTCCTTACCTTGCCCAGCAAGTCTGCACCGGTGCTGGGGTGAGCAGGGCTGCCTGCAGCTACAGGGGATATTCCACATTTTAGTTCCATTGTCTCATGAGTTGTTGGGCAATGAGGTGAATCCCACTGTACAGCCAGTGTTCCCCTGATGGCATTAACTGTTTTTTTGCTGGCTGTGACCTAGCTCAGGCTTAGATGTCTGTACTCCAGCTGACCATGTAGTGTTTGGTGATTCCCTTCCTTTGGGAGCTATTTTGTGACCTTGTCATAGAGGAGGCTACAGAAGTGCGAGGTGTTACTAGATGTAGTGATATATTTCCATAGAAAAAAATCATCAGTTAAGGAGGTGGCAGAGCTAGGAGACAGGACTCCACAAGTCTGAGGACATCCCAACTGGTTTAGAGATTCCTTGTACAGAAGAACTGATTTAGAGTTTCCTTATACAGCAATTAGGATCATCTGCTCCCGTCTTCTGCATGTCTTCTGTCAGTTTGGATCATAAAGGCTCCAAGACAAGGTTACTGTGCACATCTGCCAAGGAAAGGCAGTGAAACTCTAATTTTGGTCTGGCCACCCTTAGGGCTACTGTAATATGAACTAAAAGACAGGCAGATATTCTGGGGAGATAAGACTCTGCCAGCTTTCCTCCTTCAGAATGGCCTCGTACTCTTAGCAAGGATATTTTTCCAGGGTGCCATTATGTGACTTTTGCTTTTGTATGTCATACCATGGATTTCTTATAGTATTCTTCTTTTCAAGAGGCTTTGCATCCTACTCCATGGCAGTGAGCCATTATTTAATGTGAGAAAAGGATCAGAATCTAGTCTATCAATGAATTTGCATTATTAACTGTAATTCTTGCCATATTTTGTTGCATCTCCTCCATCCTGAGTGCTTCTCACCATATATTTGAGCCACAATGTTCAGTTCAGAATACTGAAACAAATATATGAAGGTTTTGAATCTCTTTCTTCTGATGAGACCTTTCAGATATGGGAAGGTGGGAGATCAGTAGAAGCTTGGGGTTTTTCTCCTGCCAAGTCCCATGCTGTCTGTGGAAGTCACACCAGCCAACCTGTTGAGGAGAGATCCTGCATTGCCTAGCCAGAGGTAGTGGCTGTTTCTGCAGCACCTCTCTGCAGCCATGCAGCTCCCATCTGAGCAGGTGACATGCCCCCAGCTGGGGATGCCCTGTGCTGGCACGGTGTGTGCTCAGAGGAGCCAAAACTGCAGGTGATGAGAGCACTGCAGGGGCTGTGTGTATGTGGGGCCACCTTCCCTGCCACCAGTGAGGCACCAGCACGCTGGGGCTCAGCGGGCAGGCTGGGGCCACCCTTTGCCCTCACGCTGATGTCACTCTGCCTCCAGGTGCTGCAAGGTGAGGAATGGTGTCGGCAGGGCATAGGCAGCCGTGCAGGAAGGGGAGGAAAGGCTGTGGGGGAAGGGGAACAAAAGGAAATTCATTGACGGAAAGCAGAGGGGGATATGGTCTTGTTTTTATTTTTAACAATGGGCAGCTGTGAATTTTTACACAGGATTATTTTAGCTCCCAGGCCAGGCTGTTTCATGCCTCATCGGTGCCTGAGTTTCCCCTCCAGCTATCTGAATCCAAGTGATATTATTTGCAATTACTTCAAGGGAGCAGAAGCTCAGGGGGAGTGTCCTTGGTGAATGGCTGTAATTTCTGTGCTGTGGCTGCCCAAAAGCTATTACAGCTCTGCTATCTCTGGCTGCCTGCCAACGGGAAGGATTCCTTCTAGAATTAATTGCATTTCCCACCTTACAGATACTCCAGGGAGCATGAACCAGGCTTGCAATGGGTGTATTGCCTTGCAAGAAATAACGACATGTCTTCTGATGTGCACCATAGAAGGGCAGTGCAAGCAAGAAGGCTGACATGCTACTGTCTTTCAAATCTTTGCCTATAGCCAAAAATTAGTAATGAATGGTGGGAAAGAGAAAATAATCTCAGTGTTAGGCTCATTCTTGTTTCTGGTATGGAGGAAGTGTGGGCTGCTTCTCCGGACTGTTATTCACAGTGATTTGCAGAAGCTGCTGCCTCTGTGCTTTGCTACATGAAAAGAGGATCTGCAAGAAAACTGCAAGCTGAGGCTCTTTGGCTTTGTATTATTTAAATGTTATTTATATAGAGGTACCATGACTGCATCTATATTGTATAGTGAGTAGGGGCACAGATTTCAGCTTGCCCCTCATCTACTGGCATAGCCACATTCCGGTGCAGCCTGTGAGCAAGGTTTGCAATGTGCTGGCTGAGCTCAGACTGTCTTCGGCACAAGCCCCTTGCTGTCAGCACAGAGCAGGACAACCATGCTATTCCCTACCTGGCCCACTCCCATGGACCATGTGTGCTTCCTGCCACTGTAGGAGGGACATCCAAGGCAGGGTGCCAAGCCACACACAAAAAGGGCAGGTGGGAACTTTAAGGCTGTTGTAGCACATCCTGTCCATGCAAAATGGGGGATGCACTACACAGAGCTTGTGGCCTCCTGTGGTGACCAGCATGGCCCTGGGGCATGAGCACAGAGAGTCTCAGCCTCTGGCCGAACACCAAGAGGTACTTACTGACTGGATTTGGCAGATCTTTGAGGAGTGTTTCTGAAAAAGAGCCTGTAAAGGTCAATGGCTTGATGGCTCCCCCATCCCTTAGCATGCGCAGGAGCCAGGGAGTCGTGCCAGACACCTGCTTATGTTGGGCTGCAACCCTGCCACTGTGCCAGGTCCACACAGACCAGATACTCCTTGTTTTCCCTTTGTAGGAAGATAAGGGAAGGAGGATTAGCCTGAGAAAGGTCCCTCCATCTCTCCCTCCCTCCTTCACAATATAATGAACTTACAGGATGGATTGCAATCTGGCCCTATAGATTTCTACTTGACAGGTTTGGTGTTTTTACGAGAGGGCATGTTGAGATGTTATGTATTGGTAACATTTTCATTAGATAGATTCAATAGACCTGAAGTGGTGGTTAGATTAGCAGGAACCAAGCAGGCAAAGGCAAAGGAAATATAAAGAGAAGAGGAAAACAGAAAAAAAATCTCCCCAAAATTAATAACAATAACAAAAAAACATCCCATCAAAACCAAAACCACAACAAAAATCCCCTGGTTTTTTCCTATGTCTTTTAACACCAAAGTGCCAAAATGCCCTGTACTGAGACTTTTCGTAAACTGTCACAAAAATGTTCATGTTAAAAAAGACACCAGTTTATTAAAGGACTGAGGTAATTTCATCTACTGTCTTTTTATCTCTTCCTCTACCAAGGGAACAAAGAAAATTAAAAAATAAACTTATTGTTCATATAACCTAAATTGAAACAGAAAATGCTGCTATTGCACATCTCTACATAGCCAGCTGCTGTCCTCTGGTTCTGCTTTATTCACTTTTGTTCTATTGCACCAAGACTGATATAGTACAATATTATTGATAATATTTGTATATAACAGGTTAGGTAAGTGAGATCAGTGATACTTGAGAAGGGGGCATATTCCTCTTTCTTCACCTGTCAAGCAAAATGCAATTCCTTCAACATCCCAAATGAGCTCTGGTAGTTACTCATGATATAGAGACAGTGTTGAAAATACACACTGGAGTCAGCATCTGAGGAGCGTTGTTAGTAGTCAGGGGCCAGATCCCCAGGATGATTCAAATGTCTGACATATGTCTTACATCCCTGCATCACTGCTTGGCTGCAGATAACAAGGAAGCAAGTCAGTTTTCTCAGGGTTTGTGTTTCCATTCATGAAACCACCGAGATACCTGTGCTGCTGCCTCCACACATGTATATACCCATCCTTGCCAAAAGCCTGCACTGGAGCGCAAGTGGGAGTAATAAACCTTGGCTGCTTTGCCTCTGGGACTCAGTGGAGAAACTTAGAATAGAATAAAAGGAATGCGATAAACCTTAAACCCAGCAGCACTGGGGAAGCCCACACATGCAGAGTGAACACTCTTCCCATACCTTCCCCACACAGAAGCAGGAATGGGAATGTATAGACTTCATGTTCCAAAGGGCCCATGGGAACTCCCAAGCTGTAGAGGGGGCGTAGACAGGCACGCTATTGCCATCTCCTCTGGCTAAACTGTTCCGCTTGGCATAAATAATTAAATTCTATAGCACTGCACAAGAAAAATAGCAAGATTAGTTTGGGAAGGCATTCACTTGGGAGACAGAATAGTTAGACTCAAATCCTTGTTTGGCATTTAATTATTTATACCAAGTGTAACATTTTTGCCAGAAGACATTAAGCGACATCCACCTAATTGAGCAGCATGCTTATGATTAAGTTTAGCGGTGGTCAGACAGATCATTGACAGGACTACTAGTATAGTTCTGCTTGAACTGAATCTGGTCTATTCTTTACCATGCTTAGGTTGGCAAAAAACAGACAATGCTTGCTTTATGCACAGCTCCAGTATCAGTAATGCAATCAGCATTGTTATAACAGAGCATTAATATTTCTCTAGTAAGAAATCATTTGACTTTCCAGTGATAGACTTTGAATTAGTAGAAATTATACAGATGCATAGAAATGATTGAGTGCATTTGCAGAAAGGTGAGATTTTAAATTAATGCTGTCTCATGTGGGATGCAGTGAAAGAGGCAGCTTACAACTTGAGATAGGTCACTCATGCCAGAAGAGGAATCACAGATTTGATAATATGTTAGAGATGCCTTAAATGTGAACTGCATAAACAAAAGGATGCCTTTTGTGTGAAGGAAAAGGTATCTTTAGAATTCAGAGTTTGCTTCTTCCTTCAGCTACTGTCAACAAAATGACCTCGGTGTTTAAATATACAAGGAAAATTTGATTTAGCTGGTGAGCACTGCAAGTGGAAATAGCTATTGTTGGCTGTTTGTATGAAAACGGAGAGCTGATGTGACAGCTGGCTTGGTTGAACATGACGTAGTTGTATTAACCTACAGTAATCCTGGTGAAGCCCAGTCTGTGGTCACTGGAAAAGCATTGAGAAGATGCAGAGCCTGGGATTGCATGCATGGGCAGATAGCTTGAGCTGCTCATACACCAAGAGGTATGCTTCAGTAACTTCTTGAGAAAATGGTACAGTTCACTCAAATGTTTTGCAATAGGTTTGAAATATAAGATTCACACTTACTTATCACTGTGAACAGTCTTGTTGAGGCTACTGGGGACCCATGGGACATGGCTGGTCAGGGAGCATCCCGAGACAGGAGGGAATGGCTGTGTCCTTCACATGCCTGCTCCAATTCCTTATGGTCGTGCAGCCCCTCTGCACCCTACAGCTGATCTCATACACCAGCTGTCTAAAGCCAGTACATTGCTGTTGGCAGCATAACCATGCAGACTCCAGGTAGCCAAAATGCAAAAATGGGACTCTCAGATGTGGTCACAGTACAAACTCTTACACTGCTCTCTTATGTTATGAACTGCACTTGCTAAAATACAAAGGACTAGAGTTGGTATTAAGCAGATGATACACTGCCAATGTCAGTAAAGCCATTTAGTCAAGGTTTTCAAACTCCCAGATGATCTGGAAACTGCTTAAAACAGACACTTATTCTGCTCCTCTAATTTATTTTGCAGATGAGGCTCTCACTGACTCCACTCCTTCACCGCTATTAGCACTTCTCATCAACTCTTTCCTTGTTAGAGCACCAGTTGGAGAGCTTTTATGTGCTTATTATTGCTAAAAAAATTCTTTGCATATCCATCACATATGATATCTGTGTTTTTCAGACTGCATCTTGGCAGGAATATATCACAGTATTAGTGTTCCCAGTTTCTGATTAAGTCACTGGCCACTAGTGTGCAAGCCTGCAGTTACACCATGCCACATTTTATGCTCACATTATACAAACAAACTGTTCAGGGTTGTTTCACAAAGGACAAAGTGGCAAAGCTGGGAACAAGGATCACTGTACCAGTTTGGACCTTATTCACCACATGAAAATGTCAGAAGGTTGTAAAGAGATCCTCACTGATTTTAGTGGTAGAAAGTTTTCTGAGCCCTTTTCTTGTAAACAGGACTCAAAGTGAGCAAAAATGGCTTCAAGTACCAAAACTCATAGGTCTCCTTTCAAATACTGGTCTACATCTCCTAAAGGTGAACTGCAGGATCACTTGCAGAATATTTAGTTTCCTTACAACTGCCACTGTTCTTTAAAGCCTTCTTGCACTTACAAACTGGGTCAAAAAAAGGTGGAAACAGAGGGCGAAGCAGAAGTGTTTTGCTGTAATTGCCGCTTCTTTTCCCTCCTCAACGCAGGTTATATAAAGTTCTCTCAGCTTCATGGCAGTCTGGAAAAGGGATTTAGCTTTTTAGAGTGAAAATGGGGCTGATGTGATGCTCAGAAATGAGAGGACAATTGCAGTGTAAAATTGGCTTTCTTGTGCTCAAAAGATGGGATGGTGGTGTGAAAGGAAGATTGTAAGGGCTAATTTGATTAAAAAGCTGTGAAAGCAGCATCTGAATGGGTATGTCTGGAATGAAAGGGTGTCTGGGGGGACAATTATCCTGCAGGGTGGGGCTTTTGGTGTTTGGCATTGCAGATGCTAGCTACAGAAATGCTAAGATTTAAGAGCATGCACTTGGCTCTTAGGCTGGGACAAACCATATTTTCAAGAGTGCACATGGATGCATATTAATAATTTTTTAAAATTGCATTTCATTTTCTGAAGGCAAGAGAAATTTTGTTTTTCTTTTCAAAAGTAGAGTGATATCTTAGGAATAGTTACAAGACCTTTTTGGTATCATGTAGCATCTGCTAACAACAGGCCTTCTTTTCTCTATCATGCTATCATTTAACAAAAGATTGTCTATGTAAGACAGTCCAGAACAAGGAAAATTAATGAAGTTTACAGGATTATCGTGTTTCATATTCAGACATCATGTTGGGTTCCAATGCAAAAATGGGACTCTCAGATGTGGTCATGGTATAAACTCTTACACTGACAACGGTGCTGTGGATTGGCAACATGCCACCAGCAGGTGCCTATGGTTAAGGATGTGACCTAAATTTTACATGTTGCCACAGGTATTTAAAGAAGGGGAACTGAAGTGCATGTTGATTCATAAAATGTTCTGGCCTTTCCTCTTTCTTTCTCAAGAATCTCTAATCAAGTTGAAATTGTCTTTCTAATGAATTACTTGCTACCATAAACCTCAATGCTTTATTCACGAACATTGTTGAGGTGTCTGGGCAAAACCAGTCATAAATCATTACTCACATAGCTGAAATTTTTGTCAACATCTTTCATTTCCAATTTGTGTCAGGACAGGGCTTGCACTCACTTGAGTGCACACAGTGACAGGTTGAAACCCGAGACAGACTTAAAGTGATTTCCATGCAGAAGAGAGTTCCTCTCCTTTGGTGGGAGGTACACGAGGAGATTCTTACTGTGTGTGATACTCAGCATGCATTCACAATATTTACTGAGCATAAAGTTGCCTCCATTAGATGAATTTATGTCAGCAGAGTTATTATTCATGTGTGAGAGACATAAATAATACAGCAAGAAGACCTCAGCATGCTGCAGTCTCAAAGCCGTATGATAGATAGGAATCTGAGTGGGGAGCATTAGCATTATGCAAGTGATTTGTTAATGAAAAATGTGTAATTTAAAGAATGCTTATTTCTAACGATGGAGCAAAGGGTCTTTAAGTAGTAATCTTCTGTCAAGTGGAAGTGGTGTAAACTGACTTTAAGGGTCTCTGATTTACATTTAACAAAAAAGCAGGACTACAAATACAAGCCTTTCAAAAGCTAGAAAAAGCAAGCCAGTCCCTCACTCAAGCCTCAGGAAACAGGGTCAGGCTCCAAGGGAAAAAAAAAAAGAATTTATGTAAATATACAAACTCCAGCCGGAGGTTTAGTTGAAATATTTAGTCCTTTAAAATCTGAAACAAAAACCTTCCACAGAACTGGCTGCCTAGGTTCTGGGGTTTGGTAGAGCAGTGTGTTCCCTTGTGTTTTTATTCATGTCACCATAATGAAAGCTGACTTGCTTTTTGAATAATATATACTTTGTCTACATGGTGAAAAGAACTGAAATGAACATCATTAACTGCACGTTTATTCATAGGACACCTCATACTAAACAGAATACCCATTATAGCTGTAAAGGTTTTTCAACAGAAGGAATAGAAAAAACTAGGAGAAAGTGGATTTTCATTGTAAGCAAAATATCTTGAAAAAGCTTGTGTCTCCTGCCTTGTAAACGGATGAGGAAAACATTGTACTGGCAAAGTACACACTAGCTTTGGTGTGTCACAGGGCCAAAGACCAGGACTTCAAAACCTTGAGCCCTTTTATGACAAAACATATCTGTGAATACAGAGAGAAACAGACTTTGCTCTGGCATTTCCCTCAGCAATGTCTGGATGTAAAAGGAAGAAGATTTAGGACTTGCCTTGTCACACCACCCATGTCATCCAGATGCTGAAGGAGCTGTTACCCCATTTGACACCTCTTTCAGCAGCTTGCAGAGGGAACAGCCATCAGTTGTTGCTGGTGTGCAGCAGTCAACTTACTCCCATAACAAAATGCTACAGACAGCAGCTGAATCTGATGAATACTGAGGAGCAATGCAGGAGTGGAGGGAGCCAAACTGTAGAAATGTCCCTGGCAAAATATTGTTTGTCATAAAAACATTTGGGGATATCTTTTCCTCCATCGTCTGGTTCTAAGATTGATTCAAATTATTGCAGCAGCCACTGCTGCTGACTTCTTTTACATCTTGTATAACAAAGCACCCCACAGTGCCTTAGCCAACAGCTGATCAGAGCAAGCAATATTTGCCCTGGATATTCAAGGAGATTCTGGCCCTGCAATCCTGCTAAGATGTCAGGAAGCCACAAAGCATTCAGAATTGTAGAATCACTTGGGTTGGAAAAGACCTCAAAGACTATCAAGTCCAACCATTAACCAAACACTGCTACCGCTCTCCTTACTTGTCCTAGTTAATACAGCCCCTTTGCATTGTCCATAGAAGATGCCATCTTCTAATTGCCATTGGCAATTAATTTGGGATTTAGGTGCCCTTCCACACATACCTCTTCCACGGATCACTTGGATGCAGGACTCTACCCAGCAAAGTTAAGAGGCAAGGGATGCCACAAGAAGAGTATTTTTCTTGCCTCAATGATTTTCACCTCTTCTGCTATGGGCCGCTGATATCCCAGCTGTTCAGGCGAGCAACAGTGCAGAACTCACCTGCCTGTTTTACCTCACCAGTGCAAGGAAGAATAATCATGTCTACACCACTGTCAACCCATCACATTGTCTTTCCATCCCTCCCTGGGTCCAATGCAAGAACACAGTCCTCCACTGATTTTTGTTTACTGCTGTTAATGTTATTCTGGTGAACAAAAGAAATGGCAAAGTGGCAGAGTATATAACCTCAAATAGCAAATCTTCTCAACAGTTTTTGCAGTAGAAATAGGTGCTGGACATAATGAGGAGTTCAGAGAATCTTGGAAGTCTAAAGGATGAAATCTACATACCCTCATCTCATCCTGGTGGTAGAGCAGAAACAAGCTTTTATTCAAGCACCTGCATTTCTCTTGAGTGGTGGGAAATACAGCCTTCAAAAATGGACAGGTCTATGAAATGAATAAGGAAAGGTGGGCCCACTGTGCTGTATAATTATTACACTAGAACAAAACTCATTCCAAATAATCAATGCCAGCAGCCATATGAGTGTGCAGCTGGACAAAACATCTGTGCTGCAAGAACACAGTGGGAAGTGACTGTATGTTCAAGGAATCCTAATTCCTTTGTCCAAAGCTAAACATGAAACTGTAACAGGAAGGATTCCTGATGATTTAAACCAGTTCTCATCACAATACCTGACAGCCAAACAGGTATGAAATATTTAGATCTGCCTAAACCTTGTTCTAACAGAAAACCATTGCATCTAAATTGGTTTTGTTGGAAGTCAAAAGGATTGCATTTTTAAGAGTGTCTGTGCCCAAGCCAGCACAAAGCAATCCAGCTGAGACAAACCAAGGAAGGGATTGTTCAGTGCACCAGAAGCAGGTGTAAAACTGAGGAGAGTAGATATCGTCATGGTTTTATAGGACTCTGTGGGTATTAGGAACCCCTGCCACCAGGTGAACTGTGGCTTCAGTTGCAGACCTTTATACAGCCCAGGGCATTGATGCTTTTTTTTAATTTGAGGAACATGAGCTGGGGCCTCAAAGTAATTAGCTGGAGCTCTACTAGTAGAACTGCTCAGAGTGTTCAAACACAGACTGATTTCTGCTGGCAAAAAACCCCTTGTGCCAATGCTTGAAAATAAGGCAGAGCAGGAAGTATTTCCCTGGGTCTGTACAATTCTCTGCCAGGGATCTGAGTCTGTCAAGAACTGTAAATAGTCCCAGTACTTTCTAAGTTAATTAACTGTGCAATGGGCCAGGTGTTACTCCATGATTAGTTTGTGCACAGGATTTTTAACTGGAACAGGGAAGAGAGACAAAGTCCCAGTAGGACACAAGAGCTCCCTCTGCTCCCACTGGTGTGTCTGTAAGGAATCTGGATCCAGACCTCAGCACTAACCACAATAACACAAGTAGCTTCAAGGGGAAGGATTCATTTTACCTAATTCAAGATGTTTGGCAGGTAGGTGTCCAGCCTAAGACAGTTGTACAGATTCTTTTTGTATTTATTGAAGAGATAAAGACATTTCCATGAGCAAATTGTCCCATTCATCTCAGGTGGCAGCCAATCTGATGTAGGATTTCTGCACCTCTCTTCCCATACTTGGTTGCACATCCAAAGCCTTGCACTGTCTCTTTGGTCCTTGACTAAATGCATGGTCAAGGGAGCTTATTCACCAAACACTTTTCTCTTCTCTTCTCTTCTCTTCCTCTTCTCTTCTCTTCTCTTCTCTTCTCTTCTCTTCTCTTCTCTTCTCTTCTCTTCTCTTCTCTTCTCTTCTCTTCTCTTCTCTTCTCTTCTCTTCTCTTCTCTTCTCTTCTCTTCTCTTCTCTTCTCTTCTCTTCTCTTCTCTTCTCTTCTCTTCTCTTCTCTTCTCTTCTCTTCTCTTCTCTTCTCTTCTCTTCATCTCCTCTCCTCTCCTCTCCTCTCCTCTCCTCTCCTCTCCTCTCCTCTCCTCTCCTCTCCTCTCCTCTCCTCATTTGGGCTGAATCAGATCTCTTAAGTGGTTCACAATACAGTTTTAGGATGGGAGTCTAAGCATCATACAAGACATAGACTAAATGCAAAATTTTGAGAAGATTCAAGTTGAGAGTAACACCGTGTTATTTGTAAGGTCATGGCTGGAAAAGGAATAGAGAAGAGGAAGGGGAAACTACTGAATTTCATGGGTTTTTTTCAAGAAGTATTAACCCTGAGGTGCAAATGCTTTTTGAACTAGTCTGCCTACCCCTTCTTCTGCTTGGTGACCTGTCTCTCCTCTTTACTTTTGTTCCCTGCAGTAATGTGACCTTGATAAAATGAAGTGAGTCATGCACAAACTCTCACCACACTGAAGTGGCTACAAAGGAAAAAGGACTAGGGAAGAATGAAAAAATAAGCTGTGTGAGAAGGGACAGTTGCAACACTGTGCAGGGAGGACCCACACAATTTGCTTGAAGTATTGAATGCACATCTTTTCTGACAGGTACCCCTGTGTCTCAGTAAAAACTAAAGAAAAGCAATGGTTTTGCCTCAAAAAGCAAACAATGGATATGAAGGGATTTCCTTTGCTTTGGAAATATTTGTTAATTTTTGCCTTCATGTCTTAAGTCTATTTATGTTTCTTCATGATTAGCTGTTGCAGTCCTTAATTTGGGCACTTAAGTCTTTGATCTAGTCCTAAAACCAGATAGATTTTCAAGTTAATCAAATTTTGGCTTTGTGATCAGAAAACCACAAGCCCAACAAGAAAACCCTGATATCCACAAACCCAGCAAGAAAACCCTGATATTCCACTCACTCCTTCGCAAAAGTGGCGTTTTGACTGGGACAATTCTGCATCATGGTTTTCTGCTGCCAGGCTTCGGCCACCATCAATCATATTAATATCTCCTTCCACTTCAGTGGGACTATGCCTCAAGAGGGACATGTGAGAAAGAATTTGGGCTTTCAGTGGCTACAGGTAGAGGAGGGATAAAAGAAATGACGGTGATTCAGCTCAGATTTTTCTGTCATTAGTTTAATACGATTTGATCCCCAGAAAGGTGTTATTAAACCTAATCTACTTCTTAAACAGGATCCTGATTCCATGCATGTGGGTGCAACCCCACAGTAGTTCTACTGGAGCTCCCACCGCTTCTGTATTCACTTGATTTGGGCAATTTTTATTCACATGAACACATCTAGAACATGTTACTCGCATGAATAGCTCCAGATATTTTCCTAGACTGGCAGCCTCAGAACGAGGTTCAGACACCTGCATTCACTTGGCTGTAATGTAGGTGCTGTGAACCTGGTGTACAAGCTCCTGCTGCAGGCAGTGAAGAGCTGGGCCCTGATTATTTGCCTGCATATCACTGTCTGGCAGGGCCAAAACCATATTTGTTTACCATTGACTGCCTAATCACACTGAATACTGATATTCAGGCCGCAGACCTGAGCCCTGATCAGCTCAGCCAGTGGAGCCTAAAGAGGGATTCAGGGCATAGGTGTGACTCTGACCCCTTGGACTGCACTGTCTGGATGACAACAGGAGCCTGAGCATGTAACAGGCACGCAGAGCACCTGAGCCTTTTCCAGACAATTTAAGGGTAGGCCTGTGCTCACACGGAGTGAGCTAAAGCCACGTAGGCAGGTGAGGGAGATGCTCAGCACCTGGCAACACAGATACTGACTCCCTGCAGGGTGTGTTAATTTAGGATCGACAGGCTGTGCTGAGCAGGACCAGCTCATGACTGCCTGCAAATGCCAAGCAGACATGCACTAGGAATTTAGGATCTTTTCCATCTTTTCTATTTAGAAATTTGACCAGATGATTATTATTTAAATAAATTCACTTTTCCATGTAATCAAATGTAAATACAAACCATTTGTTTTCCTTAGTGTTGAGGGATTAGAATGGGTTCTGTCTCTTTCACAGCAGTTTGCAGAAGGGTGTTCATTACTATAATTTGTTTTTCTAGCACATTCTTTCTGTCTGCCAGGTTTGACAGTTTGGGGCCTTATTTGCTCTGCAGTGTTATCTCTTAAATCTATCCCTGGCTATATACTGTCTTTTTAATTTTCAAACTGCATCAGAAGGATCCTTGAAGAACTCAGGCTGGCATCCAAAAAAATATTTGCCATGTAATGCCCCTCTGAGTAACTAAGAGCCTTGAGAGCAATAGGACTTTTATTCTAAAATTCTTTCTCCAGTTAATACAAGTATTGAATTTGCTATTTTCTGTCTTTCAGAACAAAAAAAAACCATGTACAGGAGGGAAAATATTCTGAAACATTTTGATTTCAAAATATCTGTGTATTTAATTTTGGTCTGTTTAATTGACATGAGCTCCATTTCAGGTCACCTGAGGGTTGAACTGGATTTCTCTGTTGGGGTCCATTTCCTTATGATCTCGGGGTTTTGGAACTTGATGCTCTTATTTTCCCATGGAAAACAGTTTGACCATGCTTTGTTTCCCTAACAATAAGATCTTCTCATAGGTGTTATTTGGCAACTGTTGGCCTTAAGGAATTCCATCCCAAAGCAAAATAGAAGTGCTTGTTCTTGTGTATCTAAATTATATGAAAGGAAATGTTGAAATTGATGAGACTTGAAATTAAATCTCCTGAGCAAAATCTTCTGAATTAAACTGAACTTTTCTGAAAACAAAACTGAAAATTGAAAAAAACTAAATAAAGCTTCCCACTGACTATATGTGGCACAATGGGTGATTCTAAAATGTGTAAGCCATGCACCATGTCAAGCATAAAGACAAGTTTATTGTTGAGGAAATAGAGGCTGATTTATAACTACCCATTATAAACGTCATGAGTCAACTCTTCATATTTGTGACCAAGCAAAGCCAAGCTGTATTTTAATAAAAGCATAAATATATCCTTCATGGCAATCAAATATGTTGCAAGATACTTGTAGATTTGAAGTCATCTATTAAAGTTTATCAAACTGATTTTAGATTAATTTTATCCTGCTTTATCTTATTTGAATGCTTCTTAAGACAATACTTTCATTGATAAGATGAAGCAGTTCAGAAGTTTAAAATTTCTGAAATACTGAAAATTTCAGATAACTGAGTGCATAAGGAAATATTACTGCCTGCCCAGACACAGTGGTACTCACGTTTGCCACCCACATTTTTTCTCCTAAGCAACTATCATCCAGTTTAGCTCTTCCCAAGCCCTGAGTAGACACATTCACAGTAATTGCCACTTTTTAAATTGTCACTTCACATCTGTGTAAAGGATGGCATAATTATAGAATCATATTACAGATAAAGTTATTTATTGGATAGTCTTTCCTAGACACCTGTCAGTAAATAGCTTTTCTTATGGCTTTTTCTCTGGGGATGCGTTTCATAAATACATCTTCAGCAAGCACTGTATATCACATCTTTTGATTTTCTATCTCCAGATATTTGTGGGTCTTCTAAATCTAAACTCTTGAAGATGCAAAAGGGGAGGATTTACCTAGAAGTCACGGTTGTCCAGAGAAGTTGTGGATACCCCGTATCTGAAAGTGTTTAAGGTCAGGCTGGATGGAGGGAACTCTGAGCAATCTGGTCTAGCAGAAGGTGTCCCTGCCCATGGCAGTGGCATTGGAACTAGATGATATATAAGGTCCCTTCCAACCCAAACAGTCTTTGCTTCTGTGATTCTACCTACACCAAGACAAAGAGACATGTATACAGAACATACAGGGGAGCTACAGAGGAGAAAGTCACAGAAGCTTGATCTTCTCTGGCTTCCTCCATTTAATAGGCCACTATAATGTTCCTGTTTCTACTGCTTTGAGCCTCAGAGTACTTTTGGCCAGAGTGTATCTTTTGTAGTTTGAAGATCAGAGAGAGAATCCACCATTCTCCATTTGTTCCAGCTGATCTCCTTCACTATTAAAAAATGTGTTTCCTACATCAGAATAACCCCTACCTTAAAAAATAGAAGAGGTATTAGTTGAAGACAGTTAAATATGACCTTAGTAAAACACAAGAGTGATTGAGCTGTCCCCATTTCAAGATCATGTTATTGCCCATGAAATACCAAATATTATTTCTTCTGGCAGTGTCTGTCCCTGAAATAAAAGGACCTCAATTTAAAGAATCACTTAGTTACTCACATAAACAATGATGAGATATTGAAAAATACATGAGAACTGAAGGCTCCATCTGTCTTGTAAAAATAAGTCTCACATAGCCACATGTTACTGCACAGGCTTCCCAGTGGGAAAGCCCCTGCTCAGTCGGGAAGGATCACTTGTCATTGCTAGAGAGAGGAAAGAGACAGTGTGTCCTGGTCTGGCTGGTTTGCTGGGTAGAACAGCTTTATGGTGATAGGGATCACAGCTATCACAGTTTGTGAAGGACTTGAGATTATTTCATTGTGCTGCTGACCTTGTGGCAGAGCACACCACCAAGCAGGAGCCTGCAATCCTTCCCACTGTTTGAAGCACAGGTAATGCCATTGTTGCTGACCTGCCCTTGTGCATGTGTGTTTTTCTCTTCGCCTCCTTCTATAGCCATCACATAACCTCCTTGGAGCAGGCAGTGTGCCCTTCTGTGTTTGCTCAGTACATAGAGGAACAAGGCCTGCCCCTGCTGTGCAAATAGTTACACATATTAAATACTGATTTTGGCTCCTGTCATGGCACCAAGAGACTGTTACTGTTTTGAAACTGTGATACATTGGAGGGACTAAACAGTTAAGCTCATGGAAATCGGACGTTTTGCTCCAGCACTTCCCCTTCCTTTTGTTTTTAAACTTGCTTTCCTGTTGTATGTTATCCTGTCCCCCACCTCATCCACCACTGCCAGCTGCTGACCTAGTGCTTGCTTGTGCATGGAAGCAAAGAGGCTTTCCTCCAGGAGCAGCACTGCTCTCCACAGCAAGGCTTGGTGGAGCTGACACATTTCAATGTCATTCATGCTCTCTTCCTGGAAAGGAGGGCAATCTGAAGACTCAACACCCTTGGCCTGGAAACCCCAAATCCAACCCTGCCCCTCTCACCACCATTCCTCCTCAGGGTCAGAAATCATAGAATCATAGGTTCAGTAAGGTTAGAAAAGATGTCTTAGAAATGTTAATGCAGCACTACCAAGTCCTCCACTAAATCATGTCCCCAGGTGCCCCATCCACAAATTTTTTGAATACTTACAGGGAAGGTGATTCCACTACTTCCCTTCAGAGCCTGTTCCAATGCCTGACCATCCTTCAGTGAAGAAATTTTTCTTAATATCTAATCTAAACCTTCCCTGTTGCAACTTGAGGCCATTTCTGCTTGTCCCATCCCTTCTTAACTGGGAGAAGAGAGCAACACCCACCTTGCTACTGCCTCTTTTCAGGTAGTTGTAGAGAGCAATAAAGTCTTCCCTCAGGGACCTCAGCCTCCTCTTCTATAGGCTAAATATCCCCAACTCCATCAAAAAGTCCTCATAAGACTTCTGGTTCAGACCCTTCTCCAGCTCTGTCGGTGAAGGAAGGGGCTGACTGCAGCACTCCTCTGTTCATGCAGCTGGTGTGTGTGGACACTTATTTCTAGCCCATGTGTCTCCATAGAGCATGTTAGGAGAAACACCAGGAGTACATCCAGCTGACATCCACTGAGCTGCAAACCGAGAGAGCAAATGGCTGTAAACAGGTGGTGGTCTTCCTGGGCAGACACACTGCCATAGCAAAAGGGGAACATAGAGCAGGCTGGGGCATGCAGGAATGATAGGAAACCTAGATGGAAGCACCAATGAGACCTTGGCCCCAAGCTGGTGGGACGGGTTTTTTTGGAATGAGTTGGCAAGAGAGAACAGCTACTGGTCAGGGCTGTCAGGCTTGATGCTGTCCTGGGTGTGGAGGGAGAATAGGTGCTTGAGAAGGTGAGGAGGAACTGTAAGAGCCATTTTGGAAAGGAAATGAGGACCAAAGAACAGCAGGCTCCCTGTCTGGGAAACAAAGAAATAAAGCACTGAGGTAGCTGAAACAATAAATGGCTGTTGCTCATTAGCTTCCTGGTCATTACTTGCTGACTGAAAACAAATGTATGTTATGGGAAATGGAGGGGATTTTCTTAAAAGGTCTGGGAATCAGGACATAGAAATGGGAAAAGAGGAAAAGGGAAAGGCTTGCAGCAGCTGCTTCCCTGAAAATGTCAGGTGCATGGATGTGCCGGTCTCCTGGCAGGTAGGCTCCATTGCTGAGGGGCAAATGACTTGTGTGGGAGCAGAGGGGTACAGTGGACAATCCGACCCCACTGTCTGGATGCAGAAAAACACCCCAAACTGCACAGCCTGTTACAGTGGTGTGCTCCTCAGGTGAACGTCAGGAACCAGCTGAGGGAAAGCACAGCCTAAATCCTACAGCTTCTTGGCCCATATCATCAATTCCTCTGGAAAAACGAGGGTTGCCTTTTCTGGCAGACCTGCTTAGAAAGCAGCGAGGAGAATTCAGTATCATAACAAACCTTCAAGCCCGGTAATAGGCAGTAACACACTGTCTTCAAGATTTTTCTTTACTCCTGTGACCAGACTCAGGGCATATTACAAATTTCAAGCTTCCCTTGAAACAGTAAGGGTGTGTTCAATGTAATGTTTCCCACCAGTTAAATCAGACTGGGGAAAAAAGTCTGCCCATATTTGGCAACAGAGTTAATTCATTCCCCAAGCTTAGTAGCAACCTGACTAATAACCTGCATATTCTTGATTACAGGCTATTACTTGCTTTTAAAGACAGACTTATCTCTGCAAACTGGGTGATTCTTTGAAGTTCTGTATCTAAAAAGAAGAAAATGAGCAAGAAAGGATTTATTCTTGTCTTTGTTTCCTCAGTAGACATCAGAAGTGAATGATCATTTGTCTTTCTTTCTTTCTGGCAGCTCCTTCCCTTCTTACATTTTACATTAAAATTTAATGTACATTAACATTTACATTAAAACATAGATCTATCTGTCTGTGTAACTATAGACAAATACCTTGCAGGACAATGGCTTAATAATGCTGATAAAGAGAAGCAGCAAAACCAGAGCCATGGTGTTACAGTTTTTCTATCAATTTGCTTTAACAATTTATATACAGGCACTTATTTGCCAGCTACCTTACCCATTTTCGTAGCTGGGACTTTTATTAATGCAATGAATACAATTTCCATAAAGCAGAAATGCACACATTGCTTTTCACTTCTAGGATGAAAATGTTTGTTTAGGAGGAGTTATGCGAACGAATGAATCAGACAAAAATCTGAAATTCCCAGCTGGGTCTCCCTTTCTCTTTTCAAGTATGGGAATCAGCAAATATGGAGGAAAAGAGTTAATACTCACATGAAAACTATGTCTGTGATTAGTCAATGTGATTTAAGGTTTCTGGAATGAAGCAAGTGTTATGCCAAATATGGGGAGTTCCTTTCTAAATTGCATCATAGTTGCCTGTAGAGGTGGTTTGCAGTTAGAATAGAAGGATTGGGGGTTAACTTTAGAGTGTCTTAGAAGATGGCAGCTGAGCTCTGTTAGCTTCATGTTCAAAAGTTTGTTTTTTGCTCTCTTTGAGCTGAAGTCTGGTAGCTGAAGAAGGAAGATGTGTAGTGCTGCTTGTGAAAGGCTGATGCATAGATTCCCTTGCTGGTTCTGATGTATGGAGGAGCGTGGGTGACACATGGCACTTGTGTTCACTCACTCTGCCTGGTTATCTGGGCTATATTTTTCTATTTTTCTCTTGGGATCCAGCATCCTGATAATTATACAAATGAAAAAGTGCCATCTGAGGAAAATAAAAGAAGGGTTCAGTGGTACTGGTGCAGAAGTATCACTAGAAAACAGAATTCAGAGAGGATATGTAAGGCTTGGATGTGCTGATGCAATATGAACGAACTTGTCAAAGACATGTCAATTGCCTTCTTGTTCTTGCATGCATTTTGAATCAGGTCTTGGCAATATTTTCTCACTTGAGAGTTTGTTCCTCCACTTTCCTGATACCAGAGATTCACCTCAGTCAAATTAGGTCTTTCAGAATGAGGGAACCCATTCCCTCAGGGCAAGGGATGAGGCACTTGCTTAGGGGAACACTAGCAGGCAGAGAACTGGTTTCTGCTTGGTTGTAGAGACAAAGTGAATTTTCATACCAGATGGAAAATTCTGGTTTCAGCCAATTTGGTTTTAGCAGTTAGAACCCACGAGGATAGGGCAGGGATGCAGAAGAAGGGGCTCCTCAAGCTTTTGTTATTTTGTTCCTGCTTTCCAACAGTTTTCCTTAGAATTCAAGCAACCTTGTGCAGCTGGACACTTTCATTACCTATATTTGTATGGCTTTATAAAACACATAGAATACTGTGTATGGGGGAAAGTTGAGCCAAACAAATAGCAGCTCTCAATCATTGAGAGCAAAGATGAATGCAGAAACATACAAACCTAGAGAACCTGATGAACTTGTGGTTTGAAAGCAAAAGCAGCAATATTTTGACAACCTTTTATGGGAGAAGTCTGGCATCCATCTTCACCCTGTTCTGTCATCCCTGTTGTTATGTAACTTGTACAGACATGAATGTGTGTTTTATGGGTGCAATTGAAGGACACTGGAATTCTTTCTATTGACCTTAAAGGGCTTTAAATCAGGTACCATTATAGCCAGGGTTTGCCAGTGATTAGTGACTTTGGATTACCCTTAACATTTGGGAAATCTATTTGTGTCAGAGCTCATGGCAGGCACAGTTAACTTTGAAATATATATAAATAAAACACACTTGCACAAAGTGTGCCTACCAGTGCTAAAAAGCCAATTTATATTCACTCCTTACAAAGAAAATTCTGTTGTGGTACAAAATAAATTCCAGCTACTAAAATGGCATTTGGAGAACAAAAGAACCTGCACTTGCACTTGTCTGCAGAGAGTAGAATGGGTTAATCAGGAAACAGGCTACATTGACAACTTTATTATCTCTGTTATTTGGCTGCATTTAGCAGGAAGTCTCCAAGAAGGCTTATAGAACCTTTTTTTTTCCTCAGATTTTCTTCTGGATGGAGTATTTTTCTGTGTTCTCCACTTAAGTTGCAGCCCTAGGATTTAGGCCTGTGTTTCCTGCGCCTCTGTGCAGCACTGCAGGGGGGACATGGAACCCCCAGGAACCTGATGGGTTTGGCCTCTACCTTGTAAGAGATATATCAGGCATGTACCTTCGTGTTTATTTTAAAAAACTCAAGCTGATCACTCTCCTCTGCAGAGCATCATGTAGTGATCAGCACATGGAAGTGCACATCAAACACTGTTTCTCTGAACACCCACCCTCCTCCTACTGAAAAATGTCTCCTGCTGCAGGGACTCAGCTGAACCACGACCTCTTAAAAGTAGCTCACATGAGAAACTGAAGATTATAATAGGAGAATACTGTGCAAACAGCTGTGGACCCCTAAGGATGTGGTTTTGTATTGCACCTCAACTAAATAGGAGACCTTCCAAATGGTCCTGCTTCTTGGCCTTTCCCTCCATTCCAAACTGGACATAGCAATTGACTGGAGAGAGGATGAGAGGATGTAGCAGCTGAGCTAATGAAAAATATTTTCTGTCTCCCTGACTCCTGTTTTGCACATATGATCCTTTCCAGCTCAGACAGCTGAACTGACTTACCCTGCAAGGTCTGGAACCCACACGAGAACTGGCAGGAGGGACCAGGGACAAGCAGAATAGCTCTCAGTAGCTCTCTCTCCTATACCATTTTTTTTCAGGTGTAACCTACAAAAAAAACTTACTTCAATGCCACTTTTAACAAGCATCTAAACTACTACATCTGGAGGTGAGCTGTTTGTTTATTTATGTAAATTTATGTAAATTGCCTGTTCTTGCTACAGGAGAGGTGGACAGTGAGTCAAAAGGACCAGACTGCATGAGTTGCCCAAGAAGCTGCTACTCTCACATCAAACATGAAGCCTTGAGAGCAAATTAGAGTGTGGTGATGTCTCATCCACAATGTATTTTAAATAACTAAAGGTTTGGTTGGTTGGTTGTTGTATGAGGTAGACTGAGTTCAGTTCCTCCACTTTATCTGTGTCACACCCTCTGCATTTCAGTCTCTGCAGTGATCTTGATTTATCAGCAGGAGTTATCAGCAGGTTCCAACCTGAATAACATGGGGTTTGAAAAATGGAGAGTGGGAATTCCCTCAGGCTAAGGAGCAAACTGGATATGAGAAAAGGCTGTCATGGATGTCTCAGGTGCAGACCACAGTGAGTCTGCCACTTATGTGCATCAGATTGTGGACATCCATTGCAGCCCTCTGGCAGTCCTTATTGAAAGGCTGGGCTTACTTTGAAGGTGCCCAGGTACTTGGGGCAGATGTAGCTGAACTCTGGTTTTATCAAGAAGAAATTCTTGATAAAATCAGAAATCCCTCAATATATGCCACAGTGAGGAGAATGGGAAATGTCTAGGAAAAGCAGGCAGAAGTTATCCCTGGGCACAGGGAGAGAACATGAAGTTATAACAAAAGCTGTATAAATGTTTTATATTAATGAAGCATTTGAGTTCCATAAGGATCCTGCTGCTAAGCATCAGGCATGTCCAAGGTAAACCTGGCTGACCTGGCTTCCTCAAGGGAGGAAAGAGGAGGAATACTTTGACTCTAAAATGGGCTTAGGGAACTGGTATGTGTCCTGTTTCTCAGTCTGATCAGGACTAGGACACTTCTGGAGTGAGGGAGCCAGATGAAGCACTTGGAGAATTTCACAGGGATAGAGCAAAGTATCTGTGAAATTTAACAGCCTCTATGCTATGAGGAAGCTGAGCAAGAGTTTCTGGACTTTGTTTCAAAGATTTAAACATTTAAAAGAAAGACACTGGAGTGTATGCATTCTCTCACTATCCCATGAAGGATGCTGTTGGTGAAATTAAGCATCAAGAGCCCAAGGAAAACTCTGGGTCTAACTTGAGTGCTTAATGCCATAGAGGTTAAAACCACTGCAGACCTATTACATACCACTAGTGCATAGCAGTGTCTAAGTGAATGTGGTTGCTTTCCACCCACACAGAGCTCAACGTTCCATGTTTCTCTGAGTAGTGCTGCCTTCATTTGGTAATGGGTTCAAGTGACACTTCTCTCAGTTTTGGGGGTTCTGGGATCAAGGCTTGAAGAAATGGATGAGTAAATGCTGCTTTTTTAGCAGAGGTAGATAATGCTTCACACAGATGCTCAGTCTCACTTCCCTTACACCAGCAGTTCAGGATATGTTTAACTCTCAGACTCTGTAAACTAGTATTTTTTTCCTGTCTCATCATGCAGAGGAGTTTGTGTTGACACAAATTTAAAGTGATCCACTCCCAGCCTTGCTTCTGGCTTTCTGCTTGAGAACGGTGACAGGGTGCTGTAGCCTCATCAAGGACAGTTGCCTCCTTCAGCTCCTTAGAACAGCACTTTTTGGAAGCAGTGCCAGCTCCTTCCTGCCTTTTTTGAAGAGCGCCTGGTCTGTCAGAGGAGGGGAGATACTGAAACTCTAGGTACCAGTACATTTTTCTGAAGTGCCTGCCTGAAGCATTGACAAACACAAACCTCAAAGCCATGATAGCAGCATCCCAGTGGGACTTCATATGAGGGAAAACAAGGTGATTCTTATCTCCAAAACCGTTTGTATCTGAGCAACTTCCTTGACATCAGCTCTGGGCACGAACTCACACAGGTGAACATCAGAGCTACAGTGCAGACCCCGTGAGGGTGAACACGTGTGTGCAGGTCCCTGTGCAGGTCATGTCCCACTTGTCCCCAGCCCACAGTGTCTCTGCCCTGCCAGAGCCACTCCTCTGTGGTAGTTTGCTTAGGGGCTGCCCCTGTCCATCCACACCCAGGGCAGGCAGGGTGCCTACTGCTCTACTGGCACACATTGACTGCTTCTCCCTGTTATGCCTCAGGCACCTCTTGTTTCCAGGGGGAACAAACTGAAGAGAAGCCATTATGAGAGGATAGTGCAGGGGATGCAATCCACCTCAGTGGAAAGATTACTATGCTGCAATGACATTCTCTTTTTGTGGCTGCTAGCTACCAGCCTTTGCTCTGAACTGAGGCATAGCCATATTCATAATTTTAGTGAGGCTGTGCTAGCCACCATAGGTACCCACATCTTGTGCTCTTCTGGGTTTTTTTCCTTTTTTTTAGGAGGTGGGATGATGCTTTTTGTGCCAAATAGCTTTAATTATTCTGAGAAGTTTTAAACTGGTTGAAATTAAGTTAATTGTAGATCCTTCACTGTAGTCATACTAGAAATCAACTGCTGTAAAGAACTGAGCTCATGCTGTGTGCAACCTTTATCTTGAACCATGAGCAACAGGAAACCTGTGTGGGTTTTCTTGCAACAACCAAACACATATAGTTGCTTTAGGAGCACCAGCCAGGGAGATTATGCAGCCATGCACCACAGCTCTCTGAAAGGCTCCTGTCCAGCATTTGAAAAGAGAGTCACTGCAATTTACCAGAATCAACTCTTCAGTCTCAAAATGAAATTCAGAGTCAGCTCTGGGGAGTAGCCTGAAACCTCTTTAGATCCACCAAGACTGCATTTCCCAGTCCACACATTCATGATTTGGCTGTTCTTTCCCTACTGTTATCCAGTGGGATCCTAAGGAAACAAAATCTACCTTTCCTCCTGTTCCACACTGGCCAAAGAAAGGGCTAAGGATTAGGAATACTCCCACTTGCCTCACCCTCTGCTGCCAGCCAATAGTCTGTATTATATATAATTGCCATATATAATGTATAATAGATGTATATATATAATGTATATATATATATGTGTATATATATATATATATACACACATATATATAATTGCCATAATCCCTCTAAGATAGGGAAGTACAGCCTGGGGATGGGCACTTTCAAAAGAGCCTTTCTTAATGCATTACTTTCTAATTGTCATGCTTGGCTGCTTACTGAGGGTTAAAAATGAGTCTTGATAGCAGAGATTAGAGCAGCTACGAAG
Organism: Corvus cornix cornix; assembly: GCF_000738735.6. Lineage (NCBI taxonomy): Eukaryota > Metazoa > Chordata > Aves > Passeriformes > Corvidae > Corvus > Corvus cornix. The sequence continues at coordinate 99,790,198 of NC_046332.1, read as the reverse complement.
AGATGGTTTAGGGAGTCTGCAGTTTTTTCTTTCCTCTTTTTCTTTTCTTTTCTTTTTTTTTTTTTTTTAAGTTGTGGGAATGGTATTTATCCAGGGAAGAAAAGTAATGAAACAGACTGGAACAGCACATAACAGTTTTTGCATGTTGCTATGTATGCTTTTAGTACACATATGTGCTTAATGTTGCTAAATTTTTATTTGAAAAGCAGTTGGGGTTCGTGTTGACAAATAATTTGGGCTTTGGGGTTTTCTGACAAATAATAGAAAACTATGAATTTGGGATTCCTCCTGGAAAACACCATTTTAAAGAAAGGTTTTCTCAATTAGTATTTGAAACTCTTTTTCTGTTAGATCTTTCTTCTTACAGTGCCTAGTCCTATCACTGCGGACAGATTTTCAAACAGACTCATCTTCCACTGCCACACTAGATACAAATGTCCATGAATGTAATTATCTAAGAGCACAGGGGATTTGGATTCTCTACTTAAAAGTGCAGAACACCTGAGAAAGTAGGTTTATATCTGAAAGCCAGCTCCTTCTGAATTACAAACTGAGGAGCTAAGTAGCCAATACCTGTATGCATGGCCTCACTTTTCTGCCACTGATTCTGCAGACTGCAGACAGTAATTGCATACTTCCCACCCAAATCCAGCCTTCATCAGCCTTCAGAAATTGCAAAGGTATCTTTGTTTCCATCATAACAGGTACTGGAACTGAAGTTGAACAATGAAGAACCTAAAACTGAAACAATGAAGGAGGAGTCTTTTCATCTTAAATTGTACAGTTTTGTCTTAGAAGTACTGAAGGAAAAATAAAAAGCCTAATACAAGAAGATCTCTGGGTCTTTATCTGATGCTGACACAGCATATCAGGTCCAGTTTTCCAGGTGAAACAGTTCAATTGTCTAAATATTTAATTGCTCAAACAGTGTAAAAATCTTCCTGGTAGAAGGGCCAGAAAGCGCCCCAAGTGTATTTATGTACTGAAGAAAGGTGGGTGTGGCAGGGGGAATTGCAGAGGTGTAGCCAACCCCTCTTGAAAGCTGTGCTGGCTGAGCCCCTGCCAGAGCTCCGGGGAGGAGCTAAGGGTAGCAAAGTGCCTCTTCAGTTTCAAATGTGCACAGGAAGCACATGATGCTATTTCTGATTTCTAAAGGCCTTGTGCAAGCTCTGTGGGACAGCCTGCGGCATGCCACTGGGAGGGACTTCCTGCCTGCTTGCCACGATGATTTGGACACTGAAGCTCCTTGTGCAGTCTTCAATTTTTTTCTCCTGTCTTTAATAGTCACAGAGCACACACCGTAGAGGCAGGCAGGTAGCTTTTTGTCAAATACATAGCACAGTTTCAAATACCTTCACGGGAGGTAAGCAGTAGCTCTGAAAGCATAATTAGCAGAAACAAAAAGGCAGAAAGAAGGGAAAAATATGGAAAGGTTAAGGAGCTGATAAATGGTTGCAAGCATAAGCAAATGGAAAGTAACCATTGGAATAGAATGCTCTAAGACCTGCTTTAAAGGCTGGAGACACCAAAGTACTGGGTGGCATGCATGATGACTGCTGCCTTCCCTGCAGGGTTACATGGAAACTGCAGTGCCTGGCTGCACTTCTCAGGAATGCTGTTGCATCGCAGCTGCCCCTTGGAATGCACAACCTTCACTAATTTTTCTGCCAGCATTCAGGAGAAGTCTGGGCAGCTGGGAATGGCACTGCTCTTCAACAAGCCCCCCTTTCTGTCTGCCTGGGGAGTCAGGGCTGTGAGGCACAGTGCTGAGCACAAGATCAGATACAGCCTGGGAGAGCACTGGCCTCCCCAATCGTGCTATCACCATCCTTTTCCCAGCCAGTCTGGGTCATATCAACCCTCTCTGATGCTGGGGATGCTCTCAGAATGCCTGTCATTTTCTGTTTGCAGATAATTGCAACTGGGCTTTGAGTAGAGTACAGCTGATGAATGTCAGAGCAGCTGAGCTTTGGATGCATTGATGCACCCAGAAAATAAATTGGTTCCTAATTCAGCTAAGTGGGAACTACAACTGCAAGCACATTTTGTGTTACTTGCTGTATCAGGCTCTTCCTCAGGCTGCTGTTTGCAAGACCCTTCCAACATGCTGCCAGGCTTTTTGTCTCCAGCTGGAAAGAAGAAAGTGAAATGGCTTTTTAGTCAGCAGTCTCTTGACTAGTGGTGAGCAACAGGATCCATGAGTGCTGATGGCAATATTTCCCTGTGCATTCTCAGTCTTGTCCTCTGTGTTCTCTAAAATATGTGGAGACTGTTGAATTTTTGTGTAGATGTTTGAACTCCAAACTCAGTTTATGTTATGAGTATTCATCAACATTTCATCATTAAAAAAATATGACTAAAGCAGATTCTGAAAATTATTTACATATTTTGCAATACCACAGAAATGTGGTGGTTTATTATGTCAGATCTGTCAGGATAGGATTATTCCTGTACGTGTCAAATTCCAGGTTCCTGCAGAGCCATGGCAAATTAATGCAAGAACAAAACCAAATGTGCCTGCTACTTAAAACTGAGCTAATTCTGTAGAAAAAACTCCTCATTTTGCTGATTCACTCTGTGTACTTTTATTTATACATAGCTAAGCCTTCTTCCCTCTCGGGAGCTATTTAAAAAGTAGTAAAAGATATAACAAACCCTAAAAGATAAATGAAAAATTACCTTGTGACCAATCTCAGTTCCCTGTGTGGTCTGAGGGCTCCCTCCAAAACCTACCCAATGGAGGCAATGACCCCAGGTAGGGAGAAGGGGGATGCACTTCTCTCAGTGCAGTATTTGGGTGTGTTGGAGAACTATACCCAGTGGGATTGCATGGCTCGCCCTGATGCAATTTGTGAGACTGTTTTTTGATTTGTTTTATGTTTTTAAATGTGGGAAAGCCTGTCAGCCTAACACCTTTTTAAAAACTACCTCCAAGTCCTGGAGGTTCTTTAAAAATTACCACTTTGTCTTGGTTACCCCAAGTGGAGCAAATAGCTAGAGCAGATGTTATAGAACTCTAACAGATGACTGACATGTTCATAAAGTTGAAGTTATTTGAGCTGCTAATACAGAGTTGAGTCTAAATGAAGCCCTCCATGATTTTCTTTCTATGGTAGGAATAAGTAACTTTGATTGTAAGAATTAAACAATGTAAAGTGTCAGAATAAGTAAAAAGAAGGGCTGATGGTTCACCATTGCTTTTGGTTAAATTAATTAAGAAATTCCTGTTGAATTCATTGGAAATAAAATCTTCATGATATATGCTACACACTTTTGATCTGTTCTTTTTAAAATAAAAACAACCACACATAATTTTCACATAATCAAATACACACATGCAGCATACCTAGACCTTGTCAGGTTTTGGCTTATTGGGTTTTTTTAAAATTGCAAATGCTTTCCATCATAAACTACTACGCTAACTCAGAAATTTGTGTCCACTCCAACAAGACTAGGAGTATCTTGTCAGGCCCAGTGATTCCTTGGTAAATAAAAAGGGTTGGGACTTACCCATCTGAGATGGCCAATGGCACAAAGTCAAGATGCCAGAGACTCAGCACACCTCCAGAGCTCACTGTCCCTGATGGAAATCTGAGTGAGGGACGTAAATAGCTGCACCCCAATTGCAGTGATGTGTTGGCTCATAGCAGGCTGGAGACACTTTTTTTTCCTTCATATGCAATTGTTAACTCACAAGAGAGTATCTCCAGAAAGAGAAAACAAGGCAGCTGCATGCACTCATTTCAGATAGAGCACTTTGGGATGTAGTTGTGTGAATCAAAGATGGTGCAGGGATTTGAACCTTGGTTTTCTGCACCCTGTAGCAGTGTCAAATTATCTCCAAGGTGCAACGTTACTCCCCAAATCAACCTGTGCTTGGCTTCAGGAAGTCTTTTCCCTGTGGATCCTCTTTGGATTTGGTGTCCAAGAGGTTCGGTTCAACAGCTGGATCATAGCCTGCTGGTGGCTCTCAGACTACTGGCCTGTAGGATTTCCTCCAGACCCAATACCATCATCCTTCCCCCCATTCTTTACAGCAGGGAGGAAAAAACGACAATTTGTGGAATTCAGATCATGCCAGGCTCTTTGACTTGTCCTTTTGTCACTGGGGAGTCACAGATGTCACAGTGATTATTCTTTGGGCAAAGCTTGTCTGACAAACAGGAGGGTTCTCACACCAACACTTTGCCACAGGCTTGAGGAAGTGGTGGACTGCAATGCAAGAGTCACCTGCCTTAGCTGGTCCCCAGTCCCCCACTGCAGTCAGCACCAGGTGCCTCAACTCTGGTGTAAAATCTCTGCAGTTGGCATTATCATGTCTGTGGAGCAGCTTTAATTCTTTTTTACCCCATCCTCCATTTTGTGTTGTTGATGATTTCACTGCTCGGTTCCATTTCCAACTGCAGCCAAGCTCCTCTGAGATCTAAAGGACACAGCTAATTAGCAACACCCAATCTGCTTGTACCCATCTGAGACATCCACTGCAAAGTCTTCTGAGGCTTGGGTTGGAATAAGTGGCAGCTTTCTATAGTTTTACCAATCACTGTATGTCTTCTGTGCAGTATTTTGGCAGTTCCACACAGAGTAGTCTGTACTGAAATACTTCTGACATTGAATTGCCAATAGCACTTCTATAACACCAGGGTGTAGAAGCCAAGTTTTCCTGCAATTATTCATGAGGCTAGATCAGCTGTTGATGCCCAAACTAGGACCGGAGCGGTGCATTTTTCACTCTGATGGCTGAATCACGTTATATCTAAAGTACACTTTTTAAATTGCATAGTTTTTTTTTTTTTTAAAAAGTGAGTTTTTTAAGTTGTGCTTGGTAGAAACCAAATATTTTATTTGATCTAAAAAAGTAAATGCTAAATTCAATTTTCAGTATTTAAACCCTCTTTATTATTAGCTTATTACTACCAATAAGCTAATCTATTACTCCAAATGTTGTTTCAAAAAGTACTGAGAATAATATTTTTTTCCTTTTTCTTAGTTCTCATTTTCTACCTGTAGAAATCACAAGATCTGTTAAATTCTAAGAATAGTTTCTGTCTTCCTATAAACCATAATTTTGATGAATAGCATATCTTTCAACAAAATATCTGAATGTTACCTGGTTTACAGAAAATGTCACAAAGCAGCAATGTTTTTGTCTGCTGTTACTTCTTGGTTTAATCAAAAAGACCACTGGAAAAATGGGAACTCAGGATGTTATTCAAGATAAAAGCCTTGTGGGCTGGCTATGGTGCTATGATATGTACACAGTTCTTTTCTTATTAAATATAGTATAATGGAGTTTTAGATAAAAATTGTTCCATGGGGGACAAAACAGGAGCATTGAGTGGTGCATTTATGATTCGGAAAACTTTCATAGGATCAACCAAAAGCAACAGATAAAGGAAAATATAAAGACATGGAACGTCAACCAAATACAGCACTAAGGGCACACAGTGACTCTTTAGTGCTAAGCAGAAAAAAGCCATATAAAATCTCTTGGGAAGCTGATGTGTGTTGGTCTTTCTTGCACTCAGGTGCATGAGGATCCAGTTCCCAGCAGGAACTTTGGTGGAGATCACACATGGCTGGTGGTGGACAGCAGCACAGGTGGTGCTGCAGGGAGAGTGGAAATGACACAAGCCTGTGCAGAAACCAGGCCGGGATCAAGGGCTCGCTCCATCTCCTGCCAGACTCGGTGGGCGCTAATCCTGCTGCTGTGCTCAGCACCCAGGGCTGGATTCACATCTTCTTTGTTCAGTGCTGAGCTGAGCTCTGTGTCCCCCTCTGCAAGGACTATCCCTCTCCACTGTTTCTACATGGGGCCCTGGTGATTCTTTTTCTAATTGCAGCACTTCAGGTAAAATTTTGCTGGCATGGCTCTGAACCCAAACATTAAATTAATAAGATCTGATAACTCAGCATCGCTATTACATCTTCCATTTCTGTGCGTAGTTTGTTTCGGCTGCAAGATCTTTAAAGCAGCATCTGTCTTTCATTACATGATTGCATGGCATCAGGGACTGTGGAGTCAGGCATTAAACTACAAATGAGAAATGTATTTAATTTATTTAACTTACATGTAACTTCATTGGGCTGAATGATGGTAGGGAAGTATGACCTCCAAATAAATAGCCTGCTATTTACTCATGATGATTTTCATTCATGTCTGGTGCACTGTGGCAGTTTCTCTTCAGAGTAAAAGCCAACACTGCTGAATGAAAATACCAGTTGCTGTGTTATTGTGCTGTGCAGTCTCTCCAAAAGCCTTGCTAGCACCTTTTGTTTGTTCTGGGAGGGCATTTTATGTATTTGTGTGTGAATCGTTCCTAAAACAAAGATACATTCTCCCTCTCAGGCTGTGGACCTGGCACACATTTTGTTTAGGAAACATCAGAGTTGTCTGAATAAAAGCTACTTCAACATTGCCTTGCTGGTATGTTCAGCCCTGTAAGAAAATGAACAATGGATTTGTTACTAAAACTGCCATAAATTATATTTGATTTTGCTAACTGCCTAGAGAGTAATTAAAAAGCCATTTAAATGGAAAATAAATTATGTGGAAACCATAAATTGAATTTTCATGCAACAAGATGGTTCAACAATGTAATAGGACATAAAGTTCATGGTAGAGAGCTCTGCTTTTTTTCTTTATGGGACTTCTGAGGCAAATTGTCCCCCAAACTCTAATGACCTGTATACGCATGCACTTTCCCATTAAAAAAAAATATCCATTTAATGGTTTGTCAGATATGGCAATTCTTGGATAGCATATTCTGGATGCTCTGCTTATGTAAATGCATTTCTGGTGCTGCCACTTAAAAAACTGAACACAGATCCAGTCAAGATCAGCTCTGAAGGTAGCTGTGTAAATGATGCCAGAGATTGTGCCTTTTCTTTGGGGTGGGAGGCACATTTCTCATCATCATTAGCTTTTCAGCACTCTGCTCACCTACACAAAACCAGTGGTGGTTATTCACAGCAGGATCAGCAGGTCCCTCCCACACACAACAGGCTGAGGCAGGTAATGCCAGCTTCTCAGAAAACATAGAAAACATTATCACTAATAAGCCTGTTTGCCTCACTCAGTTGTTTGGCTAACAGGAAAAAATGTGGCGTGAGCAGAACAAGGAGAAATTGGGATCAGAGCATCTTTTGACTGGAGGTTAGCATAGCACTGGGGTGAAGGCAAATCCCTCAGTATCAGCTAATTGAGAGATTTTGCAATGAATCAGAAACTTCTGGTTCATTCTTACCCTAGACGTGCCTGCAGGGAAGGCAGCAGTGTGGGGTGAATGAAGGATTCACTCTTGAATCAGCCAGGTCTCTTTGCTTTTCCTTCATTTCCTTGTTTGTGACTCTGACAGCCATTTGGACCTGTTGGTAAAAAGCTCCACTGGGACTGTTCAAGGCTGTGCCACGGACACCAGTGGTGTGCTCCACACCTGTGAGAAATTCATCCTCAACCAGAGAGCTGGAAGAGATGCTCATAAAAGGCTGAAAACTGGAGAGCTGAGATGGTGAACTGGAGGGACTGGCAGAAGACCCGGCTTACACCAACACTGCATGAAAACTCTGGGACCTCATTTGCTGATGAAGTTTTGTATATGGATCTGTATTGCTGAGGCAAGGACAGCAGTGTCACCCCTAAGGGGTTCTGCCTGGAGCTGGTGGATTACATTGCATCAGAGGATGCCTGGCTTATCAGTGTAAAACCAAGTTAAATTCTTCCTCCTTCTGAGCTGGATGTTGGTCCACGATTATGTCATCCCTGTGACAGTGACATTGAAGGAAAAGCCACAGAGGGCCAGGCGTAAACAAGTGAAACTCAGGACAGTGTCACTCTGTCCTCACTAAGGTGTTATGTGAGCTCAGCATTACTGAGGCAGCAAAAATACATGGAGGAGAGGCAAGAAACAGTAGCTGTATTTGAAATGTATTGGACTGTTTATCTTTTTTTAGAAGAATTAATTTGATAGACGTGGGTTCAAAACAGAATAAGAAATGTTTGAAGTGTTTGGGCACAAGGACTGAATTATTGCAACGCATGTCCTTCACAGAGGTGCTAAGAGAGAAGCTGGGTCAGTCTCATTGCCTCGCAGCCTGGAGCATAAGAGTTAGGGATGGCCACTTGGGGAAGAAAAACAGATCTTCTCACTAAAGAGATCCTAAAGAACAAAGGAAGCAAAAAAGCAAACATTTTGCACCAGTCAAAACAGGTGACATTTCTGCAGAGAAGATTGGGCTAAATATGTCCCAGTGCTTGAGGTATCACCAGGGCTCTGGAAAGCACCCTTGGATAGACATTGCATGGCCCTGTGGCCATGTCGCTTTGCTCTGGGAACCCTTTTGGGTTCCTTTCATGACCAAAGGTTTTAATGAGAAAATAAGAGCTTGAGAGGAGCTGTGCTTTATAGCAGAGCATGCCCCTGAGTCCCCAGCATCTCTGGAAATGGCAGTAGTGGCATCCTGTGCAGGCCAGCTCTTAGCAAAGCCTCGGCATTGACCAGGAATGCCACGGAGGGCAACTCCAGCCTTAGTCCCTCCTTCACAAAATGTTTGACCTTTTCTTGTGAGAAGGAACTGTTAAACGAACCTGGCTATAACTTATTTCTTTCCTCTGGTGAACAGAGGTGATTTTCAGTTTGAAAGCATGAATTTCTAATCAAAAAAAAAGCTAGTGGGGAAAAACACTTCCAGCACACTCTCTGGAGGTTTTGATGAAAGTGCTAGGAACTAAAATGCAGAGTTGGAGATTGTTATGAAGTGCTGTGACTTAAAAAAAAGCCATAACCAAGCAAAATCCTGCCACAGCCACAAACAAAACTCACATTGTTATTACCAGAGCAGAAAAAAAGATGCTGTATAAAATAACAGAGATTGTTTACACAGGGTTGCTGACACAGCATGTTCCCCAGCTCTTTTCACAAGTAAAGAGCATGCTCTTGGTGGTCTGCTAACAGAATTGGCTGCATAATTTTAGGTTTTCAATAAAGGTATGCATGATTTAGAGATGGAAATACTTAAGAGAAAAATAGGGATTAATAGAAGGATTTTATTAGCTTCACAGGAACACTAATGTCAAAGAAGTTCATCTGGCAAAAATGCAAGGCAACCAAGTAAAGAAACAGAAATTGGTATCATTGGGAAGAATTTTTTTTCTTTTATTTTTTGGTGGGGGGGGGTTGTTTGTTTGTTTGTTTTAGGGCAAAGTAGGCATAGGTAGGTTTCATTTGTTTGGAAGAAAGGCCATTAGTCTCAAGACAGATTTACCAACATTTTTAGTAGTCAGGATACATCTGAAATAATAATGCTTGACTTCACAGTTTGGTTAGCAAGGATTTAATATGTGAGATAATATTATTATGGATATATCAACACCCATCCTATGATCCTCTGTGACTATTAAATGAGGAAGGCATCAAAATAATTTGTCTTGTAAAAATAGCATGGAGCCTGTCTCCAATCTGTGTTTATCAGTGTTACTGAACAAAGCTTCACTAGCAAAGCATGGGTTAACGCCCACTGATACTTAGTTCTCACAAAGATACACTTACAGTACTCTTTTCTAAATGGAAGTTTTGCACAAGGTCCCCACCAGCAAAACAGCACAGTATAAGCAGGATTTCTGATATATTTTATTCAGATTGGACACCGTGGATTCAAATAGCCAAAGAGTAAAAATAGGCTTGTAAGATGCATATTTTTTTGAGAGAATTTCAATTTTGAGAGATATTTCTCTTTGAGACAATTTCTTGTTCTGTCCGGTTTCCAAAGGAAATAACACTTGTGCAACCACATTGTCTGTGTGTCCTCTGTCTGCCTCTGCCTGACTGTTCGAGATCTGAGCCCATTCACAGGTGCCAACAAAATCTGAAAGGGGGCAGAGGTGTCAACAAAAACTGTTTCATGAAAGCCAGTGGCTAGGAGGAGAATGTTCTTCGTCAGTGTAGGAGAAAGGCCATGGTGCAACAGAGGGGAAGGCTGAAGTCAGAGCTTATAAAGTCGGGCCCTACCACACCAGAGTGAATACATAGAAGATGAAGCTGTGAAAACCTCTCACAAAGCCAACACTTGATCAGAGCTTGAACATCACTAGATGTAAATCAGCTAGAGGACAAAAGTCTATGGGACACAGATTTTCATAAAACTACTGGAATAATAAATCTGATTATATTGGTTAGCCAGGCAATGGCTACATCCTGTTTTTTATTCACTTCAAGATTTTATCCAAGGTGTTTGGTTGCAAAGAGGTTAGGCATTAGCACAAACTATGATAAGCTGTATTATTTAAGTCATGTAGGAACATGTGTGAGATCTTGGTTGCAGCTGGGTCACAACTTTTTATTTTGTGTTTGTAGCAGGAGGAACCAAGTCTCTGGGGGCCCAGGCTGACTTCACAAAATTGTATTCAGTTTTGGATTTGAACCAAAATTCTAGTTTCCAGTACTGGAAGAGCTTGGCAAAATTCCCTTCTGGATTTTCCAATAAAGACTGTAAAAATAATGTTTCCATATTGTTAGAAGGGAACTGAAAAACCTGAGAAACCGGGGAAGAGCTGAAGCATTATTTCACCACTGTCATCCTTTTCCAAGCAACAGTCAGTTTTCTGTATACAATGCATGCAGGATGGAGGAGAACACAGGACAGGATTGAAGTTTAGCACATGCGTAGCTGACAAGAAAATCTGCAAACGAAATGCAGTACTCGGAATCAAGGGATTCCAGGAGGTACAATTGCCTTGGACTCCTCTACACTTCCATCCTGTCAAAAGTTTGAATTCACTGCAAGAGGGGAAGCTAGAAATTGCTACATCCATCTCCTGTTTCTGCTTTTATCCCTGTCGTGAAGCCAGGAGAGAACACTGAGGATAGCCTCAATATACAACTGTGCAGTTGCACAACTGAAATTGCACTTGTTTTCTTTCCTTAAATAAGGCTTGCCTTTCAGGTTTTAAACATGCCTGGTCCTGGTCATGACTAAATAAGACGAGGATAAGTCAGGTAACTGTGTTGTATTTTACATCTCTTTTTCTAAGACTTTTTTTTGAGGCATTGTCTTATACTATAGTTCATCCACTTGTTATACAGTGCATCAAATCACACTCTGCTCTGCTTTGCAGTGCTAGATTGTAAGTTAAGCATTTTCCTCTTCTTCACCACACTCCCAAATATTTTGCCAGCAGTCACTACAAAGTTAAGCTTTTTGACAATAGCCAGTCACACCATGTTAATGAGAAAAATTTAGCTTGGGCTCTAAAGTTCTACCACCCACAGACATTGTACCACCCAGAGACATGTTGCTGTAACCTTGTCTTCTTCCCTTTATCTTCCTTCCCCCTTTCAGTTCACACTAAGCCCATGAGCCCTTCATGAGCGAGGCTCCCCACAAGCCCCTCTGCCCTTCAGTCCTGCCCCCTTGCTTCGCCTCACTGGGAGATCTGTGGGAAAGCACTGGGCTGCTTTCCATGGGAAGCAAGGTACACAGAGCATGAGCAGGACCAAAATCATGTTTATCCAGGCCCCATTCTAAAATTCGGGTGGGACCTGCTACCTGTTCATTTCTACCTGACAACTGGGAAATGCATTTTGGATCTACTGCTTCAAGGTAGTCCAAAATGTTTTCTAGAGCATATTTTAAGATACTCTACAATAGATTTAATGTCGCAGTATTTAACAGTTTCCTACTCTCACAATTCAAATTACAATTGCTATGGTAGGTAACATATTATTACATACAGTTTTAAATGCTTCCATATGAAAAGTACTCAGATAAAACAGAGAAAAATCTGAAGAAAAAAACCAAGAAGTGGAGTGAAGAGTGAAAGGCATGGATAGAAAACTGCAGAGCACAAAATATGTGTTAACATTACATTTGGTGAAACAATGACAAGGCAAACCCTGGTAACTGTCCACAACAATATGAGATTGTAAAAAGACAAGGGGGGCGGGTAGGGAGGGCAGAAATTATCTATCCTGGCAGTCAAAAGCCATTTGGGGTGGTGATACCACAAAACCCAAAAAAACCAAAAACCCCACCCCACCCCAAACAAACAAGCAAACAAAAAAAGACTGCCAGAGCCCCAGCAGTGTACACACTCAGTCATGCAGAAATTGCCTCTCTGGGTCAGCTGCTCGAAGGAGAGATCTCCTGTTGTGCAGGGCCAGCTGTTGCACCAGCCACAAGGGAGATGCAGGAGCCACGGGCACCAAGGCCCTGTGCTTAGTTTTTGCCTCCCAGACAGGATTGTGAAAGTGGAGCCCATTGTTCCTGGAGTCTTTAGACGTTTTTTTACTGGTTGCCTCATTTCCATAAAGCTCCCTGGCCTCCCAGTAAACCAAACTGATTTCATGAATACAGTTTTGTGTGTTATAGGATTCATTATTCCCCACATCCCACCCTCTCAGTTTTGTACGAGGTAATCTCGGTCCCTGTGCAGAAAGATCTTGTTGGAGTCTTAATTAGAAGCTGTGGGCACAATATAAAAGTGTTTTCCTTTGCTCCTCTGAGTGCCAGCCACATACTTCTTCCTGCTTTCCTGTTTCAGCTGAAAATGAACAGGAAGGAAGGAGACATCACAGCCTGTAGATCTGGAATAGGCAATAACACGTCTTGTGAGAACTGGGGAGGAGGCTTCTACACATCTAGAAAACCTGAATCCATGGAAATATAAAATTCAGAGCGGAGAACATAAGAGAGAGTGAATGAGTTCTTCCTTCTTCACCCTCCCATCTCCAGGCATGTCTACATTTCTCTGCATTATCATTGTAGCTTAAATTCTTGACACAGAAAGTTTGCTATGCTTCTCTTCAGAAGCTTCTTTTTGCACTTGTGTCATGGGTTAGTAAGCATAGTCCCGAAAGTGATGTTCTTGCAAAGGGGTGCTTACAGCTTCCTCTGTGACCTGATAGAACCTATCAGCTGGCCAGTTTGAATATGGACAATTCTTTAAGCCACTTAAAGTTGTGACCGCCTCTGTGATGCAGGATGGCCATGGCCACCCTGGAGCCGATGGGCCCTGTTCCACCCACAGAACCCTCCCACAGTGCTGCTGTGGGCAGCCGGAGCGGCTCAGCTACCCCCTTTCCACTGTGGCTGAGATTCAGCTAAAGCTGCAGAGGTCATGTGACCAACAGTGATGAGCCACATTCCAGCTGCAAGGCCTGGGTGAGATTAACCCTTTTATTGCTATGAAGAGCTGAAAACCTGAGGGAAGAGAAAGAGGAGATGCTTAAAGCTGAAATTCTGTTGTAAAGCTATGATGTATCAGAGTACCCGTTGTAATTTCATGAAGGCATGGGGGGTGGAGCGTTCAACTTGTACTTGTGAGCAAAAGCACCTGCGCTGAGATAGGCAGATGCTGAAGCAGCTGTAATTTCATGAGAAGTTTGAACAGGGAGAGATGGAAGCGATGAGGACTTTTGCTCCAAATGGAAAGGAGAAAACCTCAGTTCCTAGAGATGCTCCCAGAGATAGTCCCAGAGATGAAGATGATGAAGACCCTTTGCTCCCAGGGAAGGAGAAGGGCCTCTGTTCTTAGAGATGAAATGCTCCCAGAGATGGGTGAAGAGAACTTTTGTTTCTGAACGGCTCAACCTTAAAATTGTACCCCAAAAAACTTCAAGAGTGGACCCTCGAAAGCAGTTGTGGGAAAAGCTGAAAGTTGGGGGAAGGGCCTCACATGCAAGCAGAGAAGCAACCCGGGCGGCTGTCTTGTGATAATGTTTTCATAGCATGGACAAGAGAGACTCCTCTTCCTAAATGGACTGAACAAGGTTATTATGGAAGTGGTAAACAGACTGAACATCTCAAGGGTTGTCTTTTTACATTGTCACTGGGAGAAGGGAGAAAGGTGGGGGGAGGAGAAGTGTTCTGAAGGTGTGGTACAATTTTTTTCCTCTTTCAGGTCTGTTAATAAACTTCGTTACATTCTTTCAAGTTTGGTGCCTGCTTTGTGTTTCTCCTAATTCTTATCTCACAGAAGGTAAACAGTAATGAGTATTTTGGACGAAACCACAACAACTTGCTAGATAGTGACCTAGATATTTTTCAAAAGTTTGAATTCAGCCTTCATTTTGCAGGCTCTTGATAGTCCAGGGAAGGGTGATGAACCACAGAGATGAGCCATAAAAAATGTATAGCCTCTTGTAAAGAACTTTTGCATCATTTGGAAGCTGAAGTTTTCCATGCCTGTATGAAGTAACCTTGACTGTTGTATGTCACAGCAAAGCTGTGGAATCATAAAAGTGTTAGAGCTAGAGGATATCAACAAATATTAGGCAGTTTTCACCATCTTCTTGCCATCACAGGCCAGTTCAGACAACAGACCTTCTAGTTGTTTTATTTACCCCAAAGACAGGAATTTTCCTTCAGCTAGGGGAATCTTCATAGATGGTGCCTTTAAGAACACTTTTTCTGCCATTAAACTTCTGGGTTTTTCCCCCTTCTTTACCCTGAACCAGCACCAGGCTAATAACTTCTTTATCCCTACTGAAGTCTGGCACCACTATCATCATTCATTTGTACCAGTGTGGTGATCCAGAAGACACCTTGTCAGCCTCTATGACACTGTTTGGTGGGTACAACCTTTATTCAGCAGTACATCAGATTTAAGAACTCACAGTTTCCTGTATAAATATTTGCAGGTGCTCCCTCAGAGTCAACAAGACTAATATATTTAGTTCCTTCTAATAAGTCACTTGCTATAGCTCATTAATCACTTTTATTACCCTCTCAATGCATTTGGTGAATGTAGCAATATGGTATTTGAATACTGGAAATTAGACAGCTCATTAATTGAGGCAGTGTATAAAACCACTTTTATTTTGCTATCCATTAACAAATGTACAAGTAGATTTTAGTTCAACAGGATCTTTGCAGAATTCACTAACACTGTAGATATTTTTGTAAATAAATAATTGTATTCAAAATAACATTCCGAATAGGAGTTATTGTTTGCACAAAAGGTTTATCTGAACAGTGTGTGGGTTTGTGTCTATTTCATCTGCTTGAGGAATACATTAAATATTCTCTAAGGTTATAAACCTTGCTGTTTCAACAGAGGCCATATCTAAGAACTATTTTTCCAGTGTGACCTTGACCCTATTTGTGTAAAGCATCCTCAGGCAGATGATTAGCATTGCCTATCATCTCACTTTTCCTTTCCTCCCGTGGGTTACTTTCAATACTGATGAATCAGAGGTGGATTTGTTAGAAAGGGTGAGGGGATCCTTGTAGGATCCCACTGCTCTTCCCATTTTGAAATTCCAATGTCTATTGTATTTTAGTTCAAAGGCACAATACTGCTGATGGGGAATAGGAGACAATGAGTTGTGGGGAAAGAGATCCTCCTCTAAGCCTTGCTTGGGGTCAGTCCTGCCAGCCCCACAGCTTTCATCTCTAGTCCTCACACCACACTAACCTGAGATCCTAGCAGTGCTCTCCTCTGTCTTTTGGTGAAACGTTTTGGTAACCTACGTCCAAATATTTCCACACTGGTCCTGACTGTACCAGAGATCCAAACCCAGCATAGTGATGCTTTGTTTCTTTTCCTCCTCACTCATGTTGTGTCTGCACCTTGATGTATTGTAGAATATCTTCAATGAAAGTAGGTACTGGTTCGATGGTAGGCACAGATCTTTGTGCTGGAGTGTAGCTTCCTTTATTCATCTGTGCTCCTCCAGTCACCATGCCACTACTGCCTGGGAAATGTTCTGTGGCACAAATCTGCTCCTCAGCTCTGGTGCACTGGTAAGGCAAGGGAAAGAACAATAAGATAAATGAGATTATGATTAATAAATCAGCAAAAGACATGAAAGCTGCAATCTTAATTTAGGCTCAAAGATCTGAAAGGACTATATCAGCAGTGGCAGCATATACGTGTGCATGTCTATGCAGAATCTAGAATCATAGGGTGTCTCGGTTTTGAAAGACAGGTGTCTGCTAAGGAAGGCAGAGGCCCTCTTTGTAGTGGCAGATATAACCTCTTTTCCCTCCAAGTTATTATATTTTGAAATCAAGGGCCTTTAGGCAAAGATGTGGGAAATAGGAATAACAGTTCTTTACTCTCTCTATATATATATGTATATAACCAGTCAAACAAAACAACAACTATGGCAGTAACAGCAAACAATCACAAACCCAGTGCCAGCCTTCTCGGCTGTCAGGCCCTTTCCCCTCGGGTGCAGTTCCGCTCGCAGCCGGCAGGGGCGCTGGCGGCTCCCGGTGAGCAGGGCAGGTGCGATGGTTCCCCCGCGGCTGCAGGGGGCGCTCCGGAGCGAGCTCGGGGAGCACGCGGCACCGGTGCCCTGGGATCCCGGGAAGGGATGGAACAAAGGAGCTTCACAAACCCCTGGGCAGCCGATCCCGGACTCTCAGGAACAGCAGGCTGGAACGGCAGGCTAGAACGGCAGGCTGGAGCGGCAGGGACGAACGCAAATCCCGGGTGGCAGGCGAGATGTATCCAGATGGGAGAACCCCACGGAGGCCCAGGCAGCAGGGCGAGCAGGGCTACAGCGTTAGCGGAAAGCTCAAAACAGCAGCGGGGCAGGCAGCCACAGCCCGGTCTCCAGCAGGGCAGGGAAAGCGGGCTTTTGGGGTCCCGGCTGTTGTTTCCAGCAGGAAGAAAGAACGGCCAAAAAGAAAGAAGCAGCAGCTCCTTTTTCTGCAGCTTCTCTCTCGGGACGCTCAGAGCGAACTGCCCCCACACCCAGGTGTAGACAAAGGAGTAGCCAGGCCCGCCCCACTCCCCTTTTTGTCTTTCTTAAGTACAGCTATTTGTCCCCTAGCAACATGCATATGGGAGAAAATTCCTTTAACAGGAAAAAAAAAAAAACTAAGACTAAACTAAAACCCCAACATAGGGTCATGGAATCATTTAGGTTGGATAAGACCTTTAAGATCATTGAGTCCAGCTATGAAGGTTACATTGCCAAGTCCACTGCTAAACCATGTCCCTAAACACATCTACATCTTTTAAATACCTCCAGCAATGGTGTCTCAACCCCTTCACTGGGCAGCCTGCTCATGTTGAGTATAGCACCCTGCCCCTAAGGAGATGTACTTCTGTACCACAGATTATATGGTGCTTGAAATGATTATGGGGAGGTGAAAAAAGCACAGGCCTGGAACACAGAGATGTTTTCTTCAATCCTATGTTAGTGTGTATATAACAAAAGGGAATGCAGCACTCTGATATCAATGGGCACCATTGGGTATTAAAGACAAAATGCTAAAAAATTAACCATGTTTTTGAGACACAGTCAGTAAATCCTACTTCCTCCCTCTGCCCTACAGGAACCAGGCATCTGCAATGGTGAGGCAGAATTGCAAAACAGCATTTTTGTGTAGGAAAGTGTGTACATAGGCTAAACTGATGCTCAGAGGGTGGATCTCCTGCTCTAAATGCCCACTGCACCTCCTTTCTCCTTCTGTGCTTCAAGACACAAGAGACAAGAGACAAGAGACGAGACAAGAGACAAGACTGCACTACACACCTCACAGGAGCAGCTCACATTGACTAATCAGGGGTTATGGTGCAGCCATCAGCATCTGTAGGAAGGAGAGCTGGCCATATAACTACATTCCCTGGCTCCTGGCCAGTTTTCCCCAGATTTCTCTATGCCTGTCAGTGGTGTGTTTTTTCTGTGGAAACATCCCATAGTGTCACCTGTTCTCTCTAGAACATACTGTGCCATTGGATTGATTTGCTTAATTCATCTGGACATGCTAATGGCAGGTATCAAAGTAGAATAACATTAAAGCAGTAGAGACAACTGGAAACAATGTTATTTGCCAAGGAAAGATAACATTTACCAAATTCGACATGGAAAATTTCAGTGTTTGGTCTAAAATATTTTTTTCTGATTGCAGGTATGCTGAGTTGCTTCTTAAAAAGCAGATAATTTAAAACCATGCCTAACTTGCATTAGTATTTAATTCAAAAAGTTTCTATACACTAGATGTTATTCCATGGTTACTACAAATATCTTACATGCTTCTTACAGGGAGGAAGTGTTCTCCTAGTTACCACTGTGCTAATTATTAGCAAACATTCACCAGCAACAGGTAATTACCAAATAATTATTAGGAAACAGAAGCAATCAGGCCATGCAAAAATGTCTTTGCTGGGGTCATAGACAAGAGAGAAAATGCAAAAAAAAGGGTCTTTTTAGAAGCTTCAAAAATTAAGACTTAATTCACATAGAAAAATTTTTCAGCATAGCAAACTGAGGCTGCAAATATCTTTGAGGGATGCTGCAGCCCCAGCAGTAATCTCTTGACTCATAAGGACAGCTGGTGCAGGAAGGTTATGATCAGCAGGTTTGCACTGTGTGCCTTAAGAGCAGCAATCAGTTGGCAAGGAGGAAAGCAGGCAGCACCACACACCATACCAAACCACTGCTGTTTCCATGCAGAGGTAAATGAAAAGCACTGAGGGACATCAGGGCTGGCATGTACTACTCACTAAAACTGGAGGGAGGGGACAGGAACACAACCTCAAAATTGCTAACGCTTTTGGAAAGGCCATGTCAATTTTAACTCCTTGTGGCTGAAAAGCTGGACTTTCAATATGAGGATATCTTACTAAGTAAGTATATATTCATTCATCCTCAGGGGAGCTCCAACTCCTGTTTCCGAAACAGCCCCTGTCACATGCAGAGCAGCTGATGGAACAAAGAACCACATTTGTACATGCTCAGAGTGACACCCATGGATACACACTGCTGCTGGAGCCTGGCGCTGCTGGAGAGGTATCGCTCTGTGTCGGCAGAAATCATCCTCTCCTCACGCCCTGGGTGCATCCAGCCCCAGTGTTGGTATTTTGGCTCAGAAGAGTACAGCAGGCAGGGATGCAAGTGGAAAGGAAATATATTGCATGTGAAATTGATGAATTGCTTCATACTTCACTCAACATCGAAAAGCTTATTGCTTTTTTTTACTCATAAAAGTGCAAGTCCTCTTAATTTACCACTTACAGTTCTTCTTTCACCCATGCCATATCCCATTTCTAATGTCCAATCAACCTGCTCTGCTTTGGGATACTGGCAAGACTTGGGGCTGGTTTTCTCTTAATGAAACAGAGAAGTTAACTCTGTTGGAACAGCTGGGACATAGCTGTCAGTTCCTTTTCATTATCAGCAGTACCCAGCTGGATGTCTGGAATTCACAGACACTGGGGGAGACTCATGTTTGCTTGAATTTTAAAAGCAGGTTGCTTGCTGGGAATGAATACCCTGCAACAGTTGCTCAACTTTGCCACTTGAAAAAAAGTAAAAGCAATCCCAGTGGCTGCTAAAAAGCAGAAGAGAAATCAAACTGCTCTTCAGTTCAGAGCCTGGTTAGTCCTCGGGAGTTTTGCTTTTGCTGCAAAATAATCTGCACATGAAATACTTTTTAAAAGACAAATATCCATAACAAAATCAAAACTAAGAAGAAACACTAAATTCTTATTACTTGAAAATCAGTTCCACTGCCACTAATTCCTTTTGAGGTAAATAATTTTACAGCTTTAGTAACTTCAGGATTTGCAGGAATTTTGGATGAGAATCTATTGCTGGGCACTCTAAGATCATAAATGATGTTCTGTTTGCCATATGTCAAATGAGCAACTTATGCTTAATTTATAGTCCAAGTACTGTGATTCATGCATTGGCACTGCTTCTTGGAGCGAGAAAATTTGTTGAATTTCTCCTAGTGGGGGCTTGCAGCTGGTGTCTAGGACAGGAGTTTAAAGTATTTCTCTCCCTAATCCAAATTAGCTAATGACTTGGAGGAGTTGTCTACTTACTTGCTTTTCAAGTAAACTTTCTAATTCTAAACTTAGCTTGTCATCTGTCACAAATGAAGGCAGTTCCCTTCTGGGATTTCAGACTGCCCTTTGCAAGGGGCTCCTCTTCATTTTGGCCTTGCTTTCAAACATACCTGGTTTCCCAGGTATATTTTTGTCCACACAAGAACAGTCCATCAGGAATCGTGGTGGACACCTCCTCAGACATCTTTCTTCTTCCTTTACTTTAGGTTGGGGGTTTTTGTTTGGTTGGCTGTTTTTTTTTTTTTTTTTTTTTTGTGAGAAGGGGAGTTGCTTGTTCATTTATTGCTTAGACCAAAAATAGCTTGCGCTAGATAGGTGGACATTTCTCTCCTATTTATTAGAAATCTAAGTTATTTTCCACCTAACTGAAGTTGTGACTATCCCTGCTGCTGAGTCTGGGCTACATCACTACATAACACACTCTTCATAACAACTGAGAAATCTCTGCGTGTTCTTCCTATAAAATGGTTAATATCCTGAACTAACAATTACTCAGAAGTAAAACCAAACTGTGAGCTTAAACGACCAGCCTGTGCAGGGGAGGGAAGTAGCTTTTGTAAAAGATCGTTTACGTGTAAGCCAAAATGACCAACAAACCCACAAAACAACTTTTATTGTTGTAAAATTATTTTATTGTGTAAAATTACATAAGAATATTATGACAAAATAACTCAGAATACAAAAAGAAGGGATGTAGTGAATGTTAATGACCTGCCATTCTTCTCACAACTCAGAGTGTGCATGGCAAGCTAGGCTCATTCCAGCTAGCCGGTGCTAAATACGATTTATACCATTGGTTGTGCAACTGCCTTCAGTACAACTATTCCAAAATCCCAGGGTAATATTTTCTCCTGACATTCTTCATGCTTGTGCTGGGTCACCTGGGAGTTATTTTGTCCTGCCTAATTCTAGAGAACCAGCATCCAGGTGACAACCAGGCAGTAACTACAAATTTTGCTTGGGGTTTCAAAGCATTAACTCATGGAAACACCTTCTTAGCAAGCTGATACACATGATCAGAAATACATTGGCATTATTACTGTTCAGGATCTTTAGGAAATCCCAGGTGAAGTGAATCCCAATGTTTAAGCAGGTTTTAGCCCCAGCCTGCAATGCACACTTTAGCCCGATGTTGGTTTTTTTTCTGAAGTGTTTACATTGCATGCAGTAAAAACATCTCTCTTCAGTTATATTGAAGAAGACTATTAAGAAATGTAATCTCACTTCACCTTGTCCCAAGGGCTTTCAGGATTCTTTGTGAAGCAAATGTGCTCTGCTCCAAACCCAAACTTCTTGTGTTTCTGGTGTGTATTTAGATATATGCTTGGCCTGCAGAAGGGCTTCTTTTCTTTTTCTAAACAAGGGTCATGGTCTATTAAAAACTCATGCAGACTGATGATTATATGAATGTCTTTTGGTGTTATTCTCTCTTCAGTGAGGCTTGGCCTCCTGGTGCGTGCATGTGTCTATTCATGGCCACAAGTTTAGAAGAAACAATCTTGTGTCTTGAAAATAACAGCCCTCAGTCCACCTTACCAGAACACCACTATAGGTTATTGAAGTCCAATGTCCAGAAAGTGGCAGCAATGAGAAGACTGTCAGTTTTAGTTAAATTCAGTGCTGAGCACAGCAGAAAATCCAGTTTATGGGCTCACCGCTGAAAAACAGAGGTATTTTATAAGAACAAGCAGTCTGGCTGCTTTGTTTTGGGGCCTTGACTGACTTTGCCAGGAAAAGTTACAGCTCCCATTGGACTGTAGAACGTGATCCTGTGATGAACAATATCAGAAATATATACCAGCAGTCAGGTGTGATTTGGACATAGTCTGGGCATAAAACAGCACTTGTGCTCGATAAGGTGTAGTTCCCAGCAAGGTGTTTACCTCATTCTTTTGGTTCTATGTTCATGCTGTTCCAACTGTGAGAAAGAAATTGTCAGGGCAGAATTAGAGTAGCATGGACAAGCATATACCATGAGGCATAAAGTTTTGTGGGACAAAGAGATATTCACAGACATTTAAATCACAAAATAGTTGAGGTTGGAGAAAATATATCAAGGGCATCCAGTCCTTATGGAGGTCACCTTCTCCAAAGTAATCTGGTGTTTCTACCAGATCAGTTCTCTGTACCATGGACCAGCTGAATGGTACTCAGCTAAGGAAACCAGCTCCGTGTATGATGGAACTACAGTTTTATTGATAGTTTTAACTGTTCTAAATTAATCTTTTTTTGTTTCTTTGTTTAAATATGCCTAGGTTACATGCAACTGGATGAGTCTTGCAAGTTGGTTGAGATGCTGCATAAAGGAAGTCATAAAGACACTTGTCTTTCAACACCAAGCCAAGTCTCATGTTCCACTACAGAAGAAATTTCTTTTGTTGGAATGGCCCCAATCAGGGTTAGGAGGTGAGTTAGCAATGGGACATGGCAAATGATGAGGGTGCAGTCTTGTGTGTTCTTCCTGCTTCACTTTCACTTAGCACTATAAGCATGCTCATAAATAGTTGCTGAATTCCTTATGGGATTTGAATAGGCAAAGGTTGCTTTAAACTACCTTAATAGTTCCCACAGTCCTTAGGACATCTGGCCACACATCCATTTCCAACAAGAAATATATTGTCTTGAAATGGTCCACTTCATAATCCCAGAACTTCTACAATAGCAGCAAATATTCCAGCCATACTTTTTCATCCTTAAACAAGATTTTATTTTGAATAGGTTCTAAATGCAAAGAAACTTTTCGTAAGCCAATCTGAGTTCTCCCAATTTGAAGACATTTTTCTAGGAGAAAAAAAACCTGAAAAAAACCTTTTGGGATTTCTTGTTATATTTTCTTAAATGTTTTATCAATTACTGTATTTCCCATGTGCTAAACCTAGCAAATGGTGTGAAAAGTGCACCTGGCTCCAAATCTGAACTTCAGAACTGATTCCAGAAGATGAACCATGACCCTGAATTCACACACCATTTCATAAGTACTCTTGTTTCTAAAACATCAAATCTGTGCAAATCACTTTCTTTGTACCTTCTTTGTGTCCAATTATCTACTTACTTGTACAACAAAAACCCTGAAAAAAATAGATTCAAGGTGACACCGAATTTATATTCAGCCTCCAAAACCAGAGACGAGTAGGAGGGACTCAAAAAAGAACTGTTTGTACCACCTTCTGTGTCACTGTTGAAATCAAGAGGATCACTAAATCCTCTACAACACCTGGCACATAAAATCTTACCTCCCTCAAAATCCACAGAGATGTTAATGGAGCTTAGCTGCAGAGCCTGAGAAATTATTAAACCAAGCAGGCTGACTCAGTGTTTTTTACCTACATGAATTCTGTGCTACTGCATGGTTCAGAGTGATTCAAAATAAAAGCAGAGATTGCTTTGTTGAGGAGCTAATGCATCCAGGCAGGATCCCCTTTGTATCTGAACATTTTAGAATCTGTATCAAAGCATTGCAATGAAAATCTACATGCTTCTGCCTCAGTGTGTATATCCAGGCCTCATCATTTAGCAGCAGCTCATCAGCTTGTCTTTTGGATCTGTTTCTGTGGTGCTATGGCCCTGTGAGGGCGTGTGCTCTGCTGCAGCTGGGGGGACACTTGATGGTGCTTTGGGTGTTCAAGTGACCCTGAGTCTTGAAGATACAAACAGGAAATGCTCTTCATAAGGGGAGACACTGACTCAAGAGATACTTCTACAGCTTCTGGTGGAAGAACATGTCCCATGGTGGGTGTCTTATTCTGAAACAAGATGATTTCATTATAACTGTTCTAATTCATTATGAATAATTACCCTGCTCTGGTCAGAACCAGGACAGACTAAATGAAACCCAACTTTATTCCAAAGACAGGTGACCACTCAGTTTTATAACTACCCTTCAAAATGAAACATGTAGTACAGAGTAAGGCCTCAGGAAGGACAGCCTGGCTGTGGGAAAGGCCCCGTCTCCAATGCTCCTTGGGCACGGAATCAAACCATATGTTCATCACAGCCAGGGAGAAGAGGAGCTGATGATATGCAAGCTTGCTTTTCACCTTCCCCTCTGGAGTACAGTACAATGGTTTCTGGGATGCATAACCAGGAAGATACTCATGCTTTGCCTTCTTAGCTCCTCTTAGCTCTGATGAGGTGAGCCTTTGTGGCAAAGAGGTGATTCAGACCCTTTTGGTCGACTGACTTAATGTAATTCACAGCAAACATGAAATCTGTCACCTGTACCACAAAAGCACATGATGACATTGGTGAAAAATAATCAGTGGGTACTTATTTCAGGAAATGTTCCAGGCCAGATTAGATGGAGTGTTGAGCAACTTGGTCTAGCGAGCGACGCCCCTGCTCCTGGTAGGGGGGTTGCAACTAAATGATCTTTATGGTCCCTTCTAGCCCAAAGCATTCCATGATTGTATGCTTCTACAACGCAGAAAGCACTTCATGCCTTTGGTGAAGTGTCACTTAAGAAGAAAAAATGAGATTTCACTTCCTGTATGTATCATGATCAGCAGCTCTGTGATGTGCAGCCAAATTTCCCATATATTTGGAAATAAAAGGATACCTTCCTATGGTAAGTAGTACCAAACGTAGACAGCTCTTATGCTCAACTGTGTCTGTCTGAAGAGGAGTGTTATTATGGTGCAGCACAGAAGATTTATTGCATGGTGGCCTTTTTCCTGAAATTAACAGCTGTCTTTTGTTTTAATCATTGTGTATATAAGGAAAATAAAG
Organism: Corvus cornix cornix; assembly: GCF_000738735.6. Classification (NCBI taxonomy): domain Eukaryota; kingdom Metazoa; phylum Chordata; class Aves; order Passeriformes; family Corvidae; genus Corvus; species Corvus cornix. The sequence continues at coordinate 99,765,669 of NC_046332.1, read as the reverse complement.
TCATAAGACATTGAGCACTTCTGGTTCTTAAGGGCACTCTGCGTTGCCTAGGAGAAAGCCAAAAGTTTGCATAACAATAAAAACAGAGCAGCCTTAATTTTGCAAGTGTGTAGTAATTTTACTGTAGATGAAAACTCCAAAAGGAAGCCTCTGTTCATTTCCAGCACAATTCACTTGTTGTTTGTGACTTTTTGGCACGTGAATGCAAGGAGATATAGTGAGGTACTTTTCAGCTAGCAGGCATCCATTTCCTTCTCTGAGGCAGCAATAATCATTGTTGAAATCTATCTCTAAAAACAGGAAGCCTTGTCATTTTGATTTTCTAGCAACCTCGCCCTTTCTTATGAACCTGACCCTGGCTACGAATCATCTGCTTTGATTCAAGCACAACTGTTATAAGCCTGAAGCACAGGTATTTCCTATTTTGCTCTAAAGCGCGTACGGTGTGTGCTTAGAAACATCCCTGCTCAGGGTGATTCACCCAGCCCTGAGCAGGAGCATTGGCTAATGGAGCTTTACACAGGAGACCCACATGTTTATATCATGCTTTTGTTTATGTTTTATTTCTGTGGAATAGAGGGAATGAAGCAAGGTCTCTTGCGCTGGGAAAATATTATCTGAGAGCAAAGCAGAAGGAAAGTGCTGAGGATGAATTTGCAGGGGCCACAGCACAGATGATATTTTTTGACGTAGCAGCAGCAAGTAAATTACTCTCCTACTGGTACTTAGCAAGAGGGCTCTCCACACAGAAGTGTAGCACACTCACAGCTGCAGTGATGTTGTCAGATACATTTCATCCCTTCTCGAATGGATCCTTGGCAGTGCATGCAGGGTTAGGCACACTCTTGGTGGTGCTGACTAATTGCTCCTGAAGAGAGGAGTAGTCAGCCAAGACCACTGCTCTCTCAGCATTGTAGCCACTGAAACCTCCAGCCCCACCCTGTGTTTCGGCAGCAGAAACATTCTCTGGGATGCCACAGGCTCTAGGTTACCCTATGGGAGAAAGCCCCTTCACTCCTCACTCCACAGGCAGTCTGGTGCCCAGCTGAGGAGCCCCTGGGACATGTTAGCCTAGGAAATGGCTGTCATCACTTTTGTCGCAGGCTTTTGTCTTTGGCTGGCTGTGAAGTAATCCTGGGGTGATGATGGTAGAAGAAGGGATATTGGCTTGAATGCAAAACACTGTTAAGACTGCTTTAGTCCCAGGAGGACTGGCTGAACACCTCACTAAATCAACCCAGGGAGTGGGCATTTAAATGGCTGACAAGGAGTTCCAGAAAGAAATACTTTGAAAAGGATTGTAAGCGAGGTCATTGTAGGTTTGCAGTCATCTCCAGTCCCAGTAGGGAACAGCATTTCTGACACCGCTTCTTGCAGGAGTATTACTGCTTTCCTCAAGCAGGCTGGAGAAAGCTAATGGGAGGTGTTCTGAGAACTTAGTTTCCATGTTGCCTTGTAGCATTTGGACAACCCTAAATTTACTGTTTATCCTGGGATCTTTCGCCTCTGTGTCTCCCACCCCTGGCATAGTGGTCATCCAGAAAAGCATTGTGGAGGGATACAAGGGTCCAAGTGCACCAGCTCCATGCAGTTCCATGTATTAACTGAGTTACACTGAGGCCAGTGTACCTAAAGACAAAGAGAAGGAGCTCTGGTTTCCCATTCCAGCACTTGTGGCACCCTCTTTATGGCATTGTCTGCTCTGTGCCATTGTGTCTTTGTGGCATATCTGCTCTGTTACAGACATCAGCTGAGTTAGCTGCAGAGCTAAAACCAGGGCTTTGCTGGAAGTAGCTGATCAGCCTTCATCAAAACTGCTGTTGGAATCACAGTCAGTTCCTGACACAGGAGATAAGACATCCTTCAGCAAGCTCCACTCACTAGCATCACTGCTTCTATCTTTTGAGGGCAGCTGCCTGCTCTGCCTCCAGTTCTCAGCACCTCCTTCTCTGCCTGCTAGCTGTGGTCTCCAGCCCCTACCTTGTCTAAATCCCTGGAAAAGTCCACCCAGGATCTCCAGTGTAGGAGCATGTAGGTGCTAACCCTCCAGCCTGCTCCTGGTGCTTCCTGAGCACCTCTGCAGAGCCCTGCATGGCGTGAGCTTGTCCCCCACGTGTCCCAGCATGCCCGGAGTGTCTGGGGAGCTGCTGAGGAAGTGATGAGGGCTGGCCACAAATACAGATTGTGTCCTGGCTGTGAACTCGACAGTCAAGAACTGCAAAATACTTCCGTGGTCTAAAGCAGTATTTTCAGTGCTTTTTATTCTCTGGGGTTTCTTTTGCTTTGTTGACACCAGCGATCACTGATAATAGATGAGAAAAGGGGAGAGGAGGATTTCTCATTTGCAAACATGACACTGCTTCCAGCAGAGGAGATTTTGCAAATCTTTTGCAAGCGGGAGAGCAAAAACTCACCACGGAAAATGCACCAGGCTTTACCCCCACAGTACCTGCATGATGATGTCCAGCTGGCTGATGGGAACAGGCTCTCTTGAGTTTTTTACTGTCACCAGGAGGTTTTGAACATGCACATGTCACACCCCAGGAAGATGTATAGCTGCATGACACAGAACAGAAACTGTTTCTGTGAAAGGAAGAAAACAACTCTACAGACTGGGAAGGAAACAAGCAATCTGGGCCAAGAGTCTAAACTCTTTCCCCTGAATGCTTTCCCAGTCTCTGACCTGTCATTATTTGATTATCACAGGAGAAATTTAAAGAGTGTATTCACTGATTCCTGAATAAATGCTAGCCTACAACATGGGTCATACTTGCATACTTCACATTTTTACCGGTGCATATGGGACCTGAGCAACATGTTCTGAGTCAACTGTGAAGAGACAAAACAGCTGAGACTCTGCTTATTTCAACAGATCAGTCAAGATATTTCAGCCCAAATGTTTCTTGATATTGTATTTTATATTTCTTCTTATTACAGGTTTAATGGATGTAGTGCCCAGCAACTTCATCTGTGGTTTCTGCTATGCATGAGTCCAACCAGAGAGCTTACTAAAGGCTTTTCTTGGTCCCATTAGGTAGCAGGTGTGAAGAAGATGGACATGGATGATCAAGTAAGAGAGCAAAGAAACACTGCAACAGCACAGCAAGCTGAAGGTATCACTTCCTTGTTGTAGTTCAGATTTTTATAGGCAGCAGAGCAAAGGATGTTTTTAAAGGTGCATTTAAAGAGCTGCACTAGAACCTGCTACTAGAGAGCAGTGGACTCTGTAGTGAATGCACTCAAAATCTGAGGGGCCTAGACCAGATGAGGCTCTGGTAGGGAAGATGTGCAGCACTTGGTTGTGTAGTCACACTAGGGTGCAAGTAGTGGGATGTAGACAAAATGGTATGCCAGGATGAAGGCAGTCCATGGTGAAATCTGATAAAGGAAGAGGAGGCTGCAGGGGTTGTGCCTCTAAAGCAGAAGGGTAGGGCAGCTGGTGACAGTTTGGGAGGGAGAAACAAGAGATAAACAGCCTCTTTCATCCCCAGCCCTTGTGGTATACAGTGATGATTAAGATCTGAACTGATTTATAATGGCTGCAGCTATTGCTGTCTCACTTATCCCAGTTCTTTGCAATATAACCCCCTTCTCTCACCCTAGCCATCACTCTGCTCTTATTGATCATGATTTTGCATAAGGAACAGGCTGACCTTCCTTCCCACCCACACACATTTGTCAGCTTTTTGTGTACAATACTGATTCTTAAATCCTTAGGCACCAAATTTCTTGCTCTGAAATCTTCCAAACTACTCTCGACAGTAGTTTTATCTTTCTAGTCTATCTTTCATTATCATAGTGCAGAAATTCAATCGTTGCACATGGTGCAAATCTTATGTCTCAGCAAATTTTACATTTTCTCATGCAACGGGGATGTGCATGCACAAATCCTGGCTTTGCATGTCAGATGTTGTACACGTCAGTCAGACACACACGAAATTGCAATTCTGTCTGAGAAGCAGGATCCAAGCAAACAGTGTTAGTGGAAAGAGCCTGCACTGCTGCTCTCACATATCCTTGGCTGCTTGAGTCCCTGAGATTTGTCCAACTCCTAACATAATACGTCTTTTATAAAAGAAAAATACAACCTTCCCTTTCTTTTTCTGAGGCCCTGACTTAGGCTACTCACAGACATAGATCCAGGAAACCCAAGAAGGATGTGGTTTTTTAAAGCAGCACTGACAGGTAGTGAGTGTGTAGGCAATTAAATCATTATCACAGTGTTTAAGCCAGGTTACTGAGTTGCATTAAGGAGTAGGCAAGAAAGTGGTTGAAAAGATACCATTCCTTTTGGTTTTTTGAAAAAGCCTAGAACTCCAGTCTCCTTAAACAAACTGGGTAGTTACTGAATTATTGAGAATACACAAATACTAAGAAATACATACTAATTCTCTCTGTAATACACCCTCTGTGGACCCAAGAAGAGAGACTGTTCAGAATAAGATTGTAATTTTTTACATGGGTAGAGTTTTGCAGGCCTGCTGACTTGGTGCACGCATGCCACTGCTGAGAATAGTGGACTCCCTGCATCTGGGTGCCTTGCTTCTCCACAGAATGGAACAAGTGGAACGTTCACCATACCAAGCAAAGGCATTATCTTAGCACCCTGCTGTCAGAGTGCTGGCAAAGGGGAGGAGAGAAAAGGAGGAAGAGTGAATCCCCGTTTCAGAAGTAATATGGATTTGCACCATGCAGTCTTGCCAGCCTCTTTGTTTCCTTCAGATTGTACAATCCATTTAAACTGATTAACTAATGGGATAAAAATATGCAATGTTCCCAAGTAACAATCAAATCTGTATTAAAGATAACATTTTAAACTTCTTCCATCACCAGCTTTTTCAAAGTGAGGCTGACTCCAGCTCAGCCTGGTGCCCTGGCCACTGTGCCATGCATCCCTGCTGCTGGCAGGAGCTCTCTGCACTCTCACCTGATCCCATCAGCTGCTTCCTCCCCATGGCAAGTCTCCGTGGGGCTGCTTCTGCACTGGTAGGCAGATACAGCTTCTGTGGCCCCCATCTCAGCTTGCCATGCCACCTGACAGGGGGGTACTACACAAAACCTGAGCTTTCCTCATGCCCTCTTTCTGGCACTTCATCCTATGGCCATCAAAGAGGAAAGGGGTCCCAAAGACCAGGCAAGAAAGAATGGAAACAAAGGTGAGATGTATTTTCCCTCATCCATCTGAAATTTATTCTACACTCCCCACTTTGAGAAGAATTGGTCTGTCTCATATTCCCTTACTCTGAGTGGGTTTTTGGGTTTGATTAAAAAGAACCACAACCCAAAAGAAATCAAGGTGGCAACTAGACTTTTCTCTTTTTCTTTAAAAAGCCAGAGTGGATACAAGGAAGGGCTATTATAAGGAATATTCCCAGATGAGTTTTCTATTGATGTCCTAGTGTGGTCTATATTTATTAATGATATATAATGCCTGCTCTCAGTTTAGTGGGTATTTTTGCAGTTTATGTAAGTGTGATGAAGGGATGCCAATGTTAGAATTGTGTTTCAGTCCAGCAAGCTGGATAGGAAGGACAGAAGGTTTAATTATGGCGAGGCGTGGATTGCTGATACCAAAGCATGAATTCTGAATTTACAGCAATCAGTAAAAGCTGCTCTTTTGCTTTAGAAGGAGAAGTATTTCTTGAATGGTGAGAGAGGACACAAGTACATGTTGGTTTTTTTCAGAAAAGCTTTTACTCTCACATTACCAGGGGGAGAGATGGAACCCCAGCAGACTCTCTTTTAAGCACTGAGGAAAAAATAAAGTTTCAGAGTATTGGCATATTTTTTTTAACTAAAAATTGCTTGATATTTTTATCCTTGCAAACATTTTTAGCATCCGAATTTGCTTTAGGTGATTTCCCCACGCAATTAGGTAAAGAAAGTCACCCAGTATTATTCGTCTTTATCTTTCTTCATGCTGTGCCTGGTGGCAGAGTGTTGTTTCTTAGTTTCCCATGCTTTTTCATGAAAAATGAGAACACTGAGTTCTTCATTGAACAATACAGTTTTGCAGTTTTGTTTATTTTTGCAAATTAAAATCCTGATTCAGCAAAGTGTTAGCTTTGGACCTGGCAGCTTGTGTTAGTATTGGACCCAGAAGCTAGTGTTAGTATGGTGTAGGTTTGGCTGCTACATTCCTCCAGGTAATGCACAGCTGGCAAGCTTTAGATCTTCATGCACAGAACAGCAATTTTTCTGTAGCACAGAAAAATATACAGGATTAAGTTCATCCACCAGGTTTGTTGTGGCAGTTGAGCTCCTAACATTGTTCAGTGCTCCAGAAGGGTAAGGATCACTGAGTGTTGATCATGGAAGGTGGTAGCAGCAATTTTTGAAGAAGACCAGAGGGGAAACACACACAAAACAAGAATGGGAAGGGAGAACAAGTGGAGAAAAGAGTTGAGGGAGAAGAAAGAAAATGAGAAGCAGACAGCACAAGACAGAGAAATAAGTAAAACACAGTGGTGCATTGCAGGCAAAAAAGCAGAAATGGAAGTGAAAGAGGGGGTGTTTCGAAGGGACGCTGAGCACCAGCCCCAGTCACACTGGGTCAGCATTTCTCAGCCATAAGGCACTCAGGCCCTGTACCATTCCCTGGCCCAAGCCCAGAGCAGAGGTCTCTCTCATGACTGCAGCTAAGGACACTGCTGTGCCAGCCGCCACAGAACAGTAGTCCTGGTCTAACTCCCCTTGGTCAGGCAGAGCCATCCTAAATGAGGCACTCTGGAAAGCAAGGTTACTGCAAAATAAGGTGGGAAATACCTCCTGGCTAAGAGAAATAGCCTGAGGTCAAAACATGCAAAATCTCAAAACTTTCCATCACTGCTGTTATCACTTCTGATCCATTTTTATGCCAAAGTAGCTCCAGGTATGGTTACTGCAGTTGGCTGAAGTTAAGAAACTGAAAAAAACATAGCATAGCCCTTCCACAGAGTCAGCAGCCTCCCAGCAATTAGCCAGCTTACTGGGGAAGAGGATCCTTGTGGACTCACGGTCATTTGTTTTTTTCATTCTGCCTCATCAGCCTTTCCTCTGTCTGTGTCACAGAAAAAAGCAAGTTGCCTGAAACAAACTCCAGTTGATCTGAAGTCTGAACTAGCCCTGACCCTAATGACTCATTCCCATATTTTTCCTATTTGTTCACTAGCCAAGAAAAGTTCCCCTTGGTTTGCCAGATTTTCAGGATTTTCAGAATTTTCAGTATTTGGGCTGTAAGTTTGGAGAGATTTTCTTTGTGGGTAGTTTGACTTGATCTTTTTATTTGTTCACCTTTCTCTTTATGTGGTTATGTAGTGTGATAGGCTGGAGCAGACAGGAATGTGTTCCCTTAACCCTTGCACATTTTCACACTAGTGAGAGATAACTTGGAAGAGGGAACTCTCTTCTGAAGCCCAAGCAACACATCCTCATATTCACTTACCCTCATATCTGTAGAGGTTGTTAGTGAGGACAGTGCTGCCTATTCTGAAGTATTTGTCTAGCTGCACTGTGTGAATCCAGAGGAACAGCTGGTCTAAATTTCTCTAGAAATGGTTATCTCTGAGCAGATTCAACTAAATTAATTTCTGCTTTGCTTTTTGTCTGTCTGGTCTCCATGCCACCTCACCACTGGGACAGCCACACTTAGAGCAGAGCTTTCTTTTGAAAGATGTCAGTGATTCATATGCTCCTACCACAGCTCTCCACAGCCCTTCAAAAAACTGCTTTACTTGCAGAATAAAACCCAAACCAGAAATAGGAAGTTCAAAACCAGTTTGCTGGTGTAACACATTAAAAAATTAATCATGCACTCAGTTTACACACTCTTGTTTTGTCCACACAAAACGATTGTGATGCCACTTTTGTTACACTATTCAATATTCTTACACTGCTTCACAGGCTGGTAGCTTCTCCTGTCAGTGATAGGATACACAGAAGGACAAAGCATCAATGGCAAAGCCTAAACTTTTAATTCAGGAACTCATTTCATGGTAAGACTTTGACAAAGTTTGAAAAAAATACTTTATGATTGAATCACAGTCTTGATTTTTACAAGCCCAGATTTTAACCAGGCTGCTGCATTCTTAACTGCCCATTGATTTGTGTTCATGATAGGCTATATTTTTATAACTTCTGTCAGAGTAATGTTTAAGGCTACCACAAAAATTCATTCCAACCCTTCTTTTTGCAGTGACCTTTCCATGCAGATGTTCTGCAGTGAACCCAGTCCCCAGAAAACCCGATGGGGATGAGCCAGGAAATGAAATGCTGAGAATCTCAGGCTTGATCTGGAAGGCAGCCAGGGCACACTCCCAAAAGCAAGCAGCAAGGTTTCTGCCTTGAATGTAGGTCACCACTCACTTATGGAAATTCACTGCTCATGTGAAGACTGCCATGAAGCAGTGCTTTAGGGAGAATAGACAAACATGTAATGCTTTCTGTGCAGTAATTACAGTGGTGTGAGGGGGAAGGCTCCCAATTGCTTTGGCTTTTTCTACTTCTTTTTCACCACCTCTGTAGAAGCAAGGCATGTGAGCATCTTGACATCACTAGAGAGATTCCTCGAGGGCACATTTCACTTGCAAGGATATTTATATAAATAAAGCATCTGTCTTTTCTCTTTGTAAACAGATTACATCCAAGAAGTTGTTCCAGGCTAAATTCTATTGTCAAGGTGAGGAGATGCCAGTGAGCTAATCCCCCCATTGCCTGCAGATCCCTGCCCACAAGCCTGCCTGCAGCAATTGATGGGGATCATTCCTCTCTCGAGGAATACACACACGCACATGCATAGATGTTCCTTGTGGAGATCTGACTTCTCATGGGCTCTGCTGACACAAACTGCAGAGCATGCTTACTGTTTGCACACAATCACACAATTAAATATGCTGGTATTGTGCTCTGAAAGCAATGAAGAAACAACTGGCATGGTAAGAACTGACCAACCTTTCATCTGTTTTCATTTCACTGAGTCATTATACTCATCAGAAGAACATAATCTTTCTTGTATATCATTTAATTCCAGGGCAGTAATGCCCAGTTCTCTGCCACTTTGCCATCCCTTGTTTTGGAGATGCACCGCCAGTCACTTAATGACCTGCTCTGCTGGCCACTGTCATCACCGTGTGCCAACATCCTGCACATTCAATAAACCCTAATGTATCTCAGGCATGATGATGCAAAGAAAATTTAAGTGTTCAAAAAGAGGTCTCAAGAGACACCACACTAAAAGACTTGTATTGGTGCTTCAGTCTCAGATGAAGCCATCAAGGTCTTTCATATTGGCTATCTGTTCTGAAAAGACAGCATCTCCTCTTGTTAATGGTCCTGTTCCTGCCTTTCCATCCTCCAAAATGTATACTGCCCTTTGCATTTACACTGTGCATTTTTCTTAGTCCCTGCATGCATTCCTCTCTGTAACACTAAATCTTTTGATAAAATGACTTTTCTGTCCACCATACCACTAACAGTTCTGCACTTCCCAGAAACACACTCCTGACAAATAATGCAGTTTGGCTGCATGATGCACACCAGTGCTAGAGTCCTAGCACTGTAGCTTTGGGCCTCAATCAGTAGTTCCCCCATGTCTGTAACAACAGGTGCTATAAAAAAAGGCCTTTTAACCACATGCATTACAGGGGCTGTAAAAGGAAAGGATTCTGCTTGGCAGACAAAAGTAGGACATCAGGCCCCAATCTCATACAGCCTCAGTTCTGGCTTAATATCATGATTATTTCATCCTTCTGGGAAATACTCTGGTTGGACACATACTGCATCTCAGTTCAGTTGCTCCCAGCTAAGAGGAGAAACTCATACAAGTGAGTTTCAGATCCCAATTCTGATACATATTTAATACAATTTTTAATACAACTGTCAGGACAAAATACTTTACTGGCCAATGACCATTTCTGAAGAAACACATCAAGGATTTAGGGAGGACATAGGGACCTACATCCAAAACTAAACTGCAAAATAAAACCAAAACAAAAACCCCAAACCACTAGCTCTGACTCTTGGGGAATTTTTTCCTCATACTTACTGGTTTAAATTCCTCTACTCCTAGAGGTGCAATGCTGAGCATGCCTAGAAGTGCCTTGCTGCTAACCTTGTTGAACAGGTTGCCATCCAAGCCTAATCAGTAATCAAGGATTGGAATACAAATTCACTGTTCTATCAGTTAGCAGCCTGCCAGACAAATCTTCCAGTTAAATCTTCCAGGCTTAGTACAGTTAGTTACAGTGTTTCTGAAAATGGTCAGCATTTCATTGCAGGAGCCAGCTGCAACCACAGCCCTTTCTGTAACAAAAATCCTGAATTGCCTTGTCACTTGTGCTCCAAAAAACCTCCTGCTGCTCTAGCCAGAGTTTGGGCTCTAGCACTCCACTCAGCACTTTTAATATCCTCACAGCCCTGGTTGCTAAGATGGGGACAGATATGCTGTGAACTCATCACATGCTGAGAAACGTCATTCAGGGTTTGTGCAATGACACATACAATGAATGGTCCGTGGGAATTGTCTACAAAGCCTCTAGCTCCAAAATACAAGCCTCCACCTATTTAGCACAGGAATAGCTCCACTAGATGATAATATCAGGAAATTATGTACTTTATTCAGACACCTAGAGGAGAAGGGTACAATAACGTGTCTATTGAGAAAAAAATAATAAAATGCCCCAAAACTCTTTGTGGAAAGAGCTGATAGACCTTGAGTTCTCAAGGGGTAAATTATTTATGATCCACTCATCTGAATTATTTATCCTCCATTCATCTCTATGCCCTCGAGAGGTATTTCTATTATGCAGCTCTAGTTATCTAAAAGCTGGATATCTAGTCAGAGTTGATTGTCTAAGGTCACTTAATTGTAGATATGCAGACAACTCCAGAGGAAGGGCCACCCCTCCCACCTTAGACACCTCCCTTAGACTCCACATATTGACCAGAGAAGAAGCTGAAATGGCTAGTTCAGACTAGGCAGCTACCTTAAAATGTTGCGTCCCCAGATACCACCCTGGGTATGTAGCTAGACCCTGGTGTGGGTGCAACAGGGACCCTATTGCTGTCCTATGCTGGCCCAGGGCTTGTTGCGGGCAGGGCACCCTGCCCATTCCTGCTCCCACTGCCAGACTTGCTCCAGAGCCACAAGCACCTGGCTGAGGAAGCATTCTTTCTGAGTGGAGCAAGAGATTAATGGTCTGGGAAAGATGGTGAAGGTGATGAAGAAGGGATGAAGGAGAGAGAAGAAAAGAGTGCTCTTCTCTCCTCTCTCTCTCTCATCTCTTCTCTCTCTCCTCTCTCCTCTCTCCTCTCTCCTCTCTCCTCTCCTCTTCTCTTTGACATTGGCAATCACGTTGACAGCCAGGCATTGCAAATCCCTTCCCATCACACAGGTCTCACACTTCCATCCTCATACAAGCTCATTTGTTACTGTGAGTGGGCATGTGAGATACGGCTGCCAAAGCAAAGCTGTTGGAGGGAGGAGAGGCAGTGCTGCCCCATCTGCAGACCAGAACACGCTGCACCTCATGCTGGAGAAAACAGCCTCCATGAGGTACTTATGGGAAGGACAGGAAGACAACCAGCATTCAGATGTCCTGAATATGCAGATTTATATTTGGAGGCTGTTAGAAATAAAATATTTTAAAGCAATCACATTAATCTCATGCATTTTCTGCAATGAGACCCAAATGAAAAGAATCACAAGTGCACACTGCATGTAAAGGTTAATCAAAGACAACTTCTTCTTTTGGCAGCTACATCCTTCTGCTGGTCTTTGCCAGGAAGCATCTACTTCATTGTTTCTCTTTTTTTTGTTTTGGTGGGGTTTTTTGTTTGTTTGTTTTTTCTTTCTTTTAACTGTATATGTGCAACCCCACTCTCAGGTTTTCTAAAAGTTATATCACACCCATTTAATATACATGGAGAAGAAAATGTTGAACCTGTAACATTTCAAAGCTACTTTGGGTTTTCAGTAGTTTTGATTGAGACTATGCTGTATCTTTTGTAGAAGATGCTGACTGGTCCTTTGTTGCAGACATTAGAGGTAATCCCTTTAAGAAAACCACCTGAGTTAGCAGAAAACTGCAGAGCAGCCCCAGTCTGTCAAGCAGCTGTACAGGCTTGTTGGTATATTTGTTCTGGGGACAATGCCTCTTACACGCTGCCCAGCTGGGAAGCATTTGGAAACATTTTATGGACGGATTCAGCATTAAATGGTGGGTTGACTGCAGACTGCAGTGCAGGATTGCAGCATCTAAGCCAGCTTTCAACCAGCCCATACCATCTTTAGATGCCATTTACCTGGTAACATTTGCTTTGGGGAAGCACAGATGTCGTCTGTGCTCTCGTTCACCTGAGCAGATCACCTCCCACAGCTTCAATCACAGCTAAGCTATCACAGAAGCCCTAACTGAAGAAGATGCAAGTGAAGAACTAAATCAAAGCATTATGATCCAGCTGGAGAGTGTCCCTGTCTCTCTAAGTGCTGCTCCTCTTCGAGGTGGAATGCATCTGTCTGCGTGGGGCAAGGCTTGTAGGGCTTCCCAGACCCTCCTGCTGCTGTGAGCCAGTGCTAGGATAAATCCAGGTGGTGATGCTCGGTCCTTTGGTACAGCAACAGGGCTGACCTTGGCTGTACTCTCCGCCATAAGCACCGAACTTATAAATCATTAATTTTTAACTTCTCTCAGTCTATGCCAGGAACTGAATCACTGTAAAACAACTCATACTCAATTTGTAAAGAGGCTGAGATAAACCAAGATATTATCTTTCCTCTTTGAAGGAATTTTACTGTCCAAGATCATGTAGGTACAGTAGGACTATTTTCACATTCCACCATCTCTATCCTTCCTTTCTAGCTCCTCATTGGACTTTTATCATCACAGAAAATCTCTAATAATTTTCCTCTTCATATTATGCCATTTCTAAACTCTGCTCTCTGAATTTTCATCTTGTTTAAATTTCTCTTTCTCTACCTTTTCCATTACTAGAAAGGTTTAAAGGCTAAATGAGGTGAATGAGAGTTTATGTAGTTGCACTTTCCCAGTCAAGCCCTGGTTCTCAGACTCAAAATTCTTACATTAAAGTTTCCCCTGCAAACTTAGAATAGATGCAGCTAACATGCCCAAATTTTTACTGAAAAAGGCAGATTTCTGAGTTCCTTTTGGCCTAGTAGGTAAAAACCTACTTGTGGCTCTGCTCTTGAGATACATCAAGTGATCCTGCTGTCTGCTTTCAAATCTTCACCTGAAATGAAAGTAGTTTCCACCTTGATTTCTTATCCATGTTTAGACTATTTCTTTTAAAATTTCTAGTTCATCTAGTAAGTTTGCATGGAAGATATAAATGAGGTCAAAAGCCTACATTTCCTGCTTTTGTTTGTCCATGCAAAGCAGTAAATTTTATAACCTCAGTGCTTTTTTGCCTTAGATAGAGTGGCTTTAAAAGCAGTTGATACCACTGAAGCATGTTATCTACACACTGGTGACATTAAGATGGCTACAGCACAGCAGAAGAGAGGTGGGGTGTTCTGCACCTGAGCTTAGCCACGAGACATGTTTGTTGTTCTTGTGCCACACGACCCTGCCCCTCCCACTAGCTGGGATCCATCTAGAGTCTCCAAGAAGGGATAAAATACTGCTTCAGTTTCAGCATGGAAAGATTCCCTGCTGTGCAAAAACCCATAACTGCCCAACCCCTGGCAGGGGCTGGCAATTTTGCTGGAGGTCTTGATCATGACAGCTTGTCCATCCAGGTCAGGAAAAAGTGGATGGATGGAGTAGCTCTGGGAAATCTGTATACCACATGTTGCCAAAACCCATTCAGTGAATGGTTTCCATCTTCCATGCAGTTTCATAATGATTTTTCACAGCATATAAACTGGAGAAGGTCAGGATTTCTTCTGATGAAATGATATTGGCAGTCTGTGGAAAAATACACTTTTCTTGCAAATTGAACAGTTACTGCAGAGGACTAATTTTAGTATAACTTTGACCAGAAAAAGTCTGTTAGATACAGACAGGTAAATCTCATCTAAGAATGGCTTTGTTTTAGTCACGGAACAAAATTCACATTCCCTAAACAAAACAAACAAAACAAGGTGAAAGAGAATAAGAGAAAAAAAGAGCGAAGGGAAGAGCTAAGATCTGATAAATGTTGGAGACCGTGACCTGTTATGAAATTACTGTGCTGTGAAAATAAAAGTTTATTCTGTTCTGCTTAGGAATTCAGGTACACAAGACAAGCAGCATTTCTCTGTTCAAATACAGCTTTTCAGCAGAGCAAATACATTGGTAAACATCACAAGCTGTGCTCTAAAATTTTTTTATTCCATCAAATTCTTCTCAGTTTCTTTGGACATCTCTTATTATCTCCTCAGTGGACACTAGCTTGCAACTTTTCTATGTATGCTGTTTGTCTCACTGGTGTTGTAGGACAAAGTACAGCCATCCAAGATGTGTGCCCAGCGATAAGATGATTCAAAACTTTTCGTATGACTTATGTGCTGCCTGGCCCTACAGATATTTTATTTTACTTCACAGCTGCCTTTCCAGATTTTATGTCATTGCCACTTACCATAGTATTTGTTGTGTGGGTGTATTGCTAGCGAACACAGCCTAACTAGATTTACTTTAAAATGCTGTGAGTTTAAACTGCAGTAAGTTATTATGCCTTATCAAAGTGCAAATACTATGTTCCTACTCATACGCCTCTTGCAGAGCTGCAGGTCATTAGACTGGAGTCCCTTCCTCCTGCCCAGTTAGTATAAAAGCCTAGGCGGAATTAGCTATCTATTTATGTTTGGAAAGTTGATCAATGAGTTCAAAAGGAATTTAACCAATATTTTGTATTTGTGTGCACATGTATAGCCATGGTGTATATCTGTAAAGGTTCTTTATCCAAAAACTTCCTTCTTTCTCTTTCCTATCCCTCTCACACCTCCCCTCACCACAGCTCAAGTGCACAGTAAAGGTCACCTATTAGAGGAGCTGGAAACAGGAATACAGTGTGCCAGAGTCCACCTGTTTTGCACTGGCAGAGCAACCCATGAGGAGATGGCACAAGATGATGTCAGCCTGCGGGACAGTTCAGAGCTGCCTTCCCATCAGCAGCCTGCCATCCTGTCCTTGATTTTCTGGTCTGACAGCCAGTGCAGCTCAGAGCCTGGCTGTGCAGATGACTTTTAACAAAGCCTTTTGAAAATTAGCGTAGCCATTTCCATTCAGGAACCACATGAGTGGTACTCAGGACCTGCACTGAGGTACATGAGACCTAGCTCTGGAAGTACAAAACTGGCAATTTTCTTCAGCTGATGGGGAATTTTGCCTTTTTTTCTTCAGTTCCTATTGCGATTTTTGTCATCACCAGACAAAGAGACCTTGAATTCTGGCAGATAGCATGCAGGAACTGGGAATCCCTGTTCCTCATTACAGTGTTAAACTGAGCAGTTCCCAAGGCGTTATGAAACACTGCAGTGGGGTCACAACAGGAAGCACAACCATCATCAGCAAGTAAAACACAGGCGTTCCTTCCTATTCTAAGATTTCAGAACTTCCTTATCCTCCAGCTCAAAATCCTCTTACAGCTGTTGCATTTATTTAAAGCAATTTTTTTTCCTCATTGCTGCTTGGGCCACATTAAGGACTCAACCCCTGCTCAGTTCTTCTGCATGCAGAATTTGCATGAGAAACAGGCAGAAGGAAAATAAAAGATGCAGTTTAATCAATCCTTAGTGGAGACTGAAGTTTCTGGTCAAAGGTCTGCAGACTGCATTAGGTACTCTTCTAGTTCCATCTGAGCTCCTGCCAGAGCTCTGTGTTGTGTTCCTCCAGCCTCATTTCTCTTTTTCTAATTATGTGCGGTGTGCCATCAGGATGGAAGGTAATCTCACAGCCTATTTAATATGTACCTGTTCACTCCCACACAACAATTTAATCAGAATTTGATAAGGCTTGGAGGCAGTCCATCTGTTTAGAGGCCAAACGAATACAAGCAGTCTGTGAAATTGCTCTCAAAAACCATAAAAGGGGTTATTTCCAACTAGGTGCAATGCCTGGGTCAGATCCTATTCATTTTAATTATATGAGCAGTCAAACCATTAATGGAATGACATGAGTGCACTAGGTAAGCAGGATCCAACCTATTGTATTCAGCTCCCTCAATATGCTTAGCCCTCATTCATCAAGAGTTCCAGGGACCTTTTGACCACAGTCAGACAACACAAACAGCAAGTTTAAGCACAGGATTATCTGAGCAGTTAAAAGTAGACACCTGCTTAAGCATTTCCTGGGTCAAAATTCAGAGCAGTTCTTGGGGTCTGTTCTTCCCTCCTCTTATTTGTGGATACAGAGGAAAGTCTTTGTGAAGATGTGGCTGCTTACAGCCTTCACACAGATTAATATGATACAGTCCAACATTTTTTTTGCCAGCTGGGGAGTTTATTGTGTGAGAATTTCTCCAGCTGCACAAAGAGAATCAAATCCAGTTACCTCCATGAGCTGGATTTCTTTTCTCTCCTTTAAGGCTGACTGTCTGCACAGGCAGAGATGTAAAAGGGCTATTGCATAAATCCAGGAGAATGGATGAGAAAGCTTGTTCCCAGGTATATTGCAGCCAAGTACCACTGCTGTTGGCTGCAAAAGTGATGGTTGCAGCTCCTGGCCGGGGCTGTGAGCAAGGAAAGGGAGTCCAGCAGGGCAGGCAGTAGCCACACATGGTGCCAGAGCAGCATGTCTGCCTTCATTCACCACTCTGTGCTCAGCACCCTCTTTTAGCAGAGAGGTACAGCACTGTTCCATCATTTGGAGAAAAAAGTTGGGGAAAACATCATATCTGAACATTCTTACTTTATCCTTAGTGCTCTGAGGTAATTAATACTTGAGCCCACTACACAGACAGTTGGTAGGTTGCAGACAACCTCCCAGTGCCCGCCATGTATTTCCAAGTGCTCAGCTTTTGTTTCAGGGCCCTGTAGCTGCTCCAGCTGCACCAGCCCTTAGGGCCTCTGACTGCAAAGCAACCTCTGCAGCTCCAGGATTATCTGGCTGTCAGGGGCAGGGGCTGTTGATTTTCAGGCTGCCTGGCTCCTCAGGCAGGATGCACAGCACAGTGCTATAGGGTAGGTGTATACCACAGCCTCTCAAGGTTAGTCAGCAGCTATTATTAGCCCTGAGCTGCTGATCCAGTGACCCTTTCTTTGCCTCTGTAGGTCAGGTACAGACTGCAGAAAAACTTGCAAAGGAGTGAGCAGTGACGGACAAACTTCAGAGGACGAAAACACCACAGTGACCCAGATGGGTCAGCCTCCCTCAGCCTTCTTCAATTTCCATCCATCCTGGGTAAACAAGCATTGGTGCTGGGCTGCTGTGAAATGGTCAGAAAAGGAAGGCAGCAATATAAATTGTAAATTGTGACTTTTCTTCAACTTCCAGTATAAAAATACCTACAGCCTGAGGATTTGATTGACAAAATCAAAGCCATTGCATTGCATACCCCTTACGTGCATTGCCTCAGATTTTGTAGCCTTTATATTACATGTTGCAGAACACACACAAGTCTAAGAACCGACGTTCATTTTGCAAACAGCTGTTCCAATTGAAAATGGCACTGCCTTGGCTGCCTGTCCCTGCCCCAAAGTGAAGATCACTCCCTGAACTCCACACATGCATAGAAAGAGGGCTTGTGTGAGCTTCTCCTCATCCTCGTCAGAAAAAAATGCACTGAGCTATTCCATCTTGCCCAGAAGAATGTTGATTTACAGAACAGGTAATGCAGTAAAAATTGGGCTATTTGAAAATCTTGCAAATCAGGCATTCAGAGTCTGCAGACACTGTTACAAAACTTGAACCTTGAAATTTATCAATCAAAAATTTTCCACAATAGCACTAAATGATTCAGAACATTTTATTAAAATCTCACTGTGAAGTAAAATGGTGCTGTGCACAGACACCCATGGTTTTTTTCAAATCCACTCTCAGACTTGACTCCAGTTTTGCACATTATCATTGCTTGTGTCTAAAGAACTGAAATATATCAAGACTTCTTTCTCCCAGCAAGTATGAAGGAACAATACCTGAAATCATTAGTCCAGTAACTAAATTTAAGCACAGCACTGAAAAACATCAGGTCATCGAGATTCTTACACTTTTCCATGTTAAAATGCTTCTTCTTTGAAGGCACTGTTTAAAACAAAGTTAGCAAACTTCACCGGAAATATTAGCACTACAAAATGCAGCTGGATTGGATTAAAAAGCAGTGGATATTTCCTGAGATAAGTGCTTGCCCACAAAATTTCAACTCCACAGTAAGCTTTATGGATAAATTAATTTTTTAGCAGATATAAGCATCTGAAATAGGAAAATTTAAAAAATAACAGGCACAATGGGCACATCCAGAAGTTGAATCCACTTATCCACAGCAGTTCAGTTTCAGCAAGTCACTCCAAAATACTCTTTCTTATGCATTTATCTTTTTTGTTTTCCTCTTGGCAATTGTGAATTTTGTTTAATATTCTTATGAGTTTGTCTGCTTGTGATTCTGATAAAAATAATCTTTTTAATCTAAGCTGAAGTAGAATGAATTAAACACAAGCTTACATTAGCATATAAATGACTCTTACAGAGTCAGTGTGATATTTATTGTAAATGGTTGTTGAAATACAGCATGATATTTTGCAGGTTCAAAAAAGACAAAATTTTTAGTGTAAAATACCATTTTTATTACATAGGTATGCATTGTACTGTGGTACTGAGTGCATTCATTAAAAAAATCTATGAATCATTATTTTTTCCATATTTTTGTAGCCATTATTGCTTCCATACAAGGGTACATTTTAAAAGGTAGTCTGCAATTGCTCATCACCAGCAATTATTCTTAATAATATATTTCAGTCACCTAGCTATTCTGCTAGACATATGTAAGGTAAGACACACCTCACCAAGGAATGGACTGTGTTTTAAGGCCTTTTTCTTTTTCCTTATGAAATATCCTGCCTAGAGAGGCACCGAATTCTCTTCTGAAAGAAGAGAGAGGTAGAGAAAGAGCAAGCAGCATGGTGAACAAGCTGGTTAACAGGGTGATCTAGAGCAACAGCTCAGGTCTCAGCTCCTAAGGTACATTGGTTTGCAGTTCAATTCTATAAACATTAGTTCTTCAAGCTGGCAGTGGCTCTCATCATCCTTTTGTGTTTATAACAAAAAAAAAAAATCTAGTTCTTTCCCAGTCTGTTAATATAACAAAACCTCTCTCTCTGATCTGTTCTGAAGTGTAAATGCCCTGAAAAGGGCTGATGGCTTGAGTGCTTCTCCTGCTATTTTGCTTCATTGCCTATAAGTTGGCAATTACCCTGTGTGAGCTCATCTTATAAACTACACAGGATGGGGCCAGTTCAGTTCTTGTGATACCTTTGAGAAAACCCCTGGAGCTCTAGAAAGTGTAAGGCATCATTTGTCAAGAGACTGGCCTCTGTTTCAATGCTTTAATCACTTACAGAGGAGCAGGCAGGATGTATCACCAAGGTTGCACCAAGCCAACACACCCTCACCCAATTCTTCCTGAGCAACGTGAGGGTCCCCAGCTGCTTTCACAAAACCCAAGCACAAAGTGTCCCAGCCACGGTAGCTCTTCCAGGGGACCAGGCACCCAGAGCTCAGTGCTGCCTGAGGCTGACCAATACCCCATAGTCACAGGCAGTGGGTAGGAAAGGTGTTATACTGTTATCCAGCTTGATCATTGCCTTTTCCACAAGCCACAAAAGCCTTTTCAGCATCCCCATTCAAATGCAAGGGGCAGTCCTACAGGTTTAACGAGAAAATGAGAAATCAAGCTCCAGTTTTACTACTCTGGGTGCTTTGTCAGTGAGTTTATAAAGTGCCAGTTGAGGATTCTCACCTCTATTTCTTCAAACTCTGCATTTTTCCTCTCCCAGAAGTCCCTCCTGAACTGATGGGTAGAACTGGTTTATGACCCCAGTTCAGGTAATTATTCTAACCTTGAGCAAATCAGCAAGGCATGCCAAAGGTGCTGCAAGCAGTGCTCACCCACCTTCTCATCCCTAACTGTGTCCAGCTTCTCAGGCTAAAGACAGAGGTAGAAATCCTCTCACATATCTTCCCAAAACTGGGTTACTCATTAAGAAGGAAGTTGGCAGGTTATGTTTAATAAGTTAAGTTTCTTATGAGTCCATGCTCATGGCTTCTGTCCATGCTTTGTGCTTCTGTAATTCACCCTTTCTGCTGCTCTGATGGGTTCCCTGGTCCTCCCTGATGAATGATGTTCCATCCTTTTCAGCATTAGCGACCCTGTGCCATTTCACATTACTGACAAATGTCTTAAGCTTAGACCAAGTTCTTGTACCCAGGTGAAAAATGGAAGAATTGGCATGCATTGGTTTCCAAGCGCATTCCCGAAGAACATCACTGATAGCTTTGCTCATCCTGGCTCCCCATGACATGTTCACCTGCTCCCCACTCTAATTCCTGTGTGAAACCCTCTCCCCTCATTACATAAGTAGTTGAAATTACAATTTCAGCAATGCTCAAGGCCCATTAAGTTATCCACAGAAAGCCTAGTAAAGAAGGGTTCAGTAAAATACTCTTCTGGGTTTAAAAACACAAGTTTTTGCTTTTGACAGAAGTAATAATGAAGGCAAGACCTCCTCTTGTGTTCTAGGGTGAGGCTGTTGGACAGTTAATTGTTTGAAATCTTTTAAATTAAAAATCAGAAGATGCAAATTTAGGATGTATAAATGTAATTTTTTCTTGTTTTCTGGTGCACTCTAAAATGACTGAAGCTGAGCTCCCTCTACTCAATAACATAAAGAATAATAATAAGAATAATGCATTCTGAAATGCATAATGGCAACAGTAAATAATATGCAAATAATTTTTAAAAATAGATAGAAAATACTGTATGCAGTATATTTTTTAAAAGTTTAACTTTGGCAAAAATATTTTTCTGCTATTGTGCAGCTACTGACTGCAACTTACAAGTTAAATAACACCTTGGAAATTGTATAGCAGATATTTATTGCAATTTCTCCCATCGTCTATTTCTTACTCTCTTTGTAAGACTTGGAAATAAATTGTGTTTGTAAACTGTGTGAGAATTTTGAAACAGCTAATCTTCACAGGATATTACAGTCATAAATTACCTTTAAAAAATATTGGGGCAGTGATCTTGTTTACAACATATTGTGCAGTTATCAGGAACTACCTCCAGAAGGTGTTATTAATGGGAGCAAAAAGCTGTAGTCAATGAGTTTTTCTGATACAGCATTATTAATACTAAACCACAAAATTTCTTGGATGAATTTGCAGGGGAAAAAAAAGAAAGTAGGATATCTGATTCCTGCCAGCCATGATATAAAAAGAAATATATTTTGCATGCAGAACTATTGTATCTCTGAAAATTGCCACCAAATTGTCACTGGAAACATCAAATCATCTTTTTGTTCAGTTCTGTATTTATTTACCAAACCACTTATGGAGGTCTACAATCAACAGCCTTTTCTTAAATAATCTGAAAATGCCATTCAGTGAAATTCTCAGATAATTTCCTATTAAAACCTAAAAAGGCAGTTTTATGGTTAGAAAGCAATAGATTTATAGTTGCGTATGAAGCTTGGCAGCTCTGAATATGGGATAGAAATAGGGAGCTGACTTTTGTGTGTATTCCTTTCCTTGTGCCTAAAGATATCTCTCCCTATCTTTCAGAAACATTGCTTAAGGCTTTTCCCTGACAGACAGGGTGGCTCTGAGCAGAGCCCAGCTGAAATACAGGGTCCAAATCAACAGACCCCAGCCTTCCTCTTGTCAAGTAGTCCACAGGTTTCCCTTACCAGCCTTCTTCTCTTTCAGTTCTTTTATTATTTTCACATTGTGCCACTTCAAGACAGTGCTTTTTAAAGCAAAACAAAGTCTACTGCTCCTGATATTTTTTATCCTCCCCTACTTTTACAGACCTCTCTTCTGTGACTAGTAAAAGACGGTGCCTTTGGTGACCTGATGCAGAGAGGACTTTAACTTAATACACTTAGAGACAAGGAAACCTGCCCAGAGTTTTCAGAGACAGCTGACCTTTATTCAAGCAAATGGAGACTTTAACACGTCACTTCTAGATGTAGGACTCCCTGGCTGCCTTTGCCAGCTCAGCATCACCTCGCCAGGTCCCTGGGTGTGCTTGCAGCCAGGAGCCAGACCCAGAGCCAGAGCCATCTTCTCTGCAATGCTTGTGATCTGCTGAGGCTCTAGAGCTCTACTCAGGGCAGGCTTCACCAGAAATTGAGTGAATGTAGTGAAAATGAGTGAATGCAAGGCTTTTCATGCCATGGAGCAAAATTACACACCACTATTTGACAAAAGGGAGAGGATCCAATTCACAGATTAGCACATTTGAAGTTACAATTCAGGTTGCCAAATTCAGAGGCATGAAGCTGAGCTCTGGGAAGGTGGCCACAGGCAGCAGAAGCCATAGAGAGGAGAAGGGCAAAGCCACAGCAATGAGCACCCTCCTCCTCTCCCCACCACTCCCAGAACACGGTGAGAAACACACCAGGGCATATTGCAGTGATAACGTGCTCTAACGCAGTTCCCCTGGTGAAATGCTGGTTGTGGGTTGACAGTGCAGCCTCAGTGTAAAGGGTCAGAGCAGCTGCTGAGCCCCAGGCAAGAAACGGGGACGGATGTGGTTCTATGCAAGTTTTAGGTGCTGTGTTCCTGTGATCAGGAGTGGAGGGAAAGTCTAGAAGCCAGAAAGGGGTTGTCATCAGTCCTAGGTGATTGAATCCCTGCCTTGGGTTAGGGTGGGATGGTAAGACCCCTTTGCTTGCTCTGGGCTTATGGATTTATGGAAATCCTAACCTTGATCTTGTTTTTATTATCACATTTGGGATAAACAAAGAACAAGTCAGTGATCTGCATGTATATTTGAAATAAATAATTTTTAATCACTTCCTCCTTTATTTGATACAGTGCCTCTGCAGTCTGCTGGCTTTCTCTGAACTCAAGCTCACAGCAGCAAAGACATGCAGCCATCTCTCGCTTCTTCCTGCTGCTGAAAGGAGATATTTGCAAGCGTGTACTGTGGGGAGCACAGTCACTTCCTTACCATGTTTGGCCAGAGAAAGAGATTGCACCAAACACGGAAGCACTCATCATTGTGTAGCTCAGGAAAATATTTCAAGCATCTCTTTTGCCTTCCTGCCCTATTTTTTCTCTTTGGTAAAGGAAAATGCATATGCTTATATGTTATATTGTTTGAAAATGAAAGGCTGAGCCGTCTCAGACTTGTCTCAACAGTTTTATCTGACAAAGTAGGATTCTGCAGTTGAGCTGAAACTGGCTAAAATGCAGTGCAAGCTTCAGCAAATGCTCTCAGGGCACTTACTAAGCAAAGTGGTGGAAGGACCAAAGCACCTTGCATTTCTCTGGCTAAGTGAAGTTATACCACAACTGATAAAAAAACAGCTAGGATATGAAAGAGATTAAGCATGGAGAATGAAAGCAGCTACCACCGAGCAAAAGGAGTGCTTTAAAAAACTGTTGTTTTAGCACTCTACATGAAAATTAAATGAAAATGCAGTTATTTTCAAGTAAGCTCTGTTGGAATGTGTGCTACTAGCTGGACATTAGTTTTACATGCTATCAAAGCAGTTACTTATGGCACTTTTTTTCTGTCTCATAAAAGGGCAGTGTCTCAAAGAATTCCTATTGGACTCCCATCTTGGGAGCAGCGTGCATGTGAGTGTCTTTCTTGGTGTAGGCAGCACCCATGAATGCTTATGAACACCCCAGGTCCCAAGTGCCGTCACTCACTACTGGTGCATGGGAAGGTTGTGCAAGTACCTCCACTACATCTGTCTTTGGGTGTAAAAGGGCTCAGTAAGTGCACTCAGAGTTGAAAACTTGGTGCAGGTTTGGCT
The DNA here is from genome assembly GCF_000738735.6 of Corvus cornix cornix. Lineage (NCBI taxonomy): Eukaryota > Metazoa > Chordata > Aves > Passeriformes > Corvidae > Corvus > Corvus cornix. Next base: position 99,741,773 of record NC_046332.1, on the reverse strand, counting down.
GGCACCACTGAGCAAGTGGTGTAAGCCACAACAAGCCTCAGACTGAATTGTAGGGATCTAAGCAAGGCTGAAGGGTGCCTGAGGGGCTGCTAGGTAATGTCCCACAGGCTGCTCAGGAGGGGATGTCTCTCTTGTCCTGGGTGGGTGCCCATACACCTCCTGTCCCCCATGAATGCCTCCTGCCCCACAAGCAATGCCTCCAGCAAAACACAATGCCAGCATGACCGCATTTACAGGAAATCAGTGGGTTTGCTTTCAACACACCTTAGCCTAGCAGAAGGCCAAGCAAGCAGTGAGAATGATCCAATAGCAATGTGCCCAAGACATATGGCTTTTTTGCTCAGCTGCCTTGTGCTGGGCTGTGTGATGCCTCCCTTTGCACAGCCCTACAACTGCAGCAGGAAGCCTGCAGCAAGATGAAATCCATCACTTTCCTTAGGACAGTGCCCCACACATGTTAGGGCACTTTGGTTTTTTCCTCTCACAGGATGGAGGCTTGGGGAGGTGTGCGTGCTGCATTTCTCATTTCAAAATTCTGAAGGAATTCTCATCTATAGGACTGGTTATGCCCTTGTCACAGGCTGGTGGTGCTCCCTCCCAGGCACATGAGCAGATGTGGTGAGAGCAGCCATGCTTCCCAGAGAAACATTCTCCCTTGATTGCTGTTTGGCAGGGCAGGGGCTCCATGCCATGCATTGCACTGGTATACCACAACACAGGGGGTCAGAAAAATTCCCCTCTCTGGGAAAGCAGTAGATCCAGCTTCCGCCAGGGAAACATTTCAAAGGCAATTATAATGAAGAAAGAGCCATTCTTCAATAATAGTAATAATAGCAGCAGCAGCAACAACGGATTGCATTTATCATTCTCTGCACTGAAAAGCTTTTAGCCTCATCTGCCTTAGCTTTTAAATTAACAGCTTCTGGGAAATTAAAGCTTATTGATTTCCCTGGGATTCATCCCATTCCCTGAGATTCAACAGGGATATATCATTAGTCTGTGACTGCAGCTTATTCTTAGAGCAAGGTTGGTAGTTCTCCACCTCTGCAGATGCTCATGGGCTTCCTCAGAGGCCACGTGCAGAGCTCCAGAGCCCTGCCCAAGCTGTTGCTAGAGACCAAAGGTGTGCCTCCAGGAAGAAGGTGTAAAGATTGTCTTCTCCAAGTGCCTGGAGTGAGAAGGACCAGAGGAGAGATCTTTCTCTGATTGCTCCTGATCTTAAATAAGGACAATATTTTCTAACACACTCTTTATCCTGAGAAAATGTTGAATTTTTCGTTTTTCCTAATAGCAGTCAACAGAGAAATGTCACTCCTGTACTGAATCTAGGAGTTTCCAGTCACTTTGGAGCTGGCTCTTTCCTCTACTTCCAGCTGTCTGTTATCCTGCTCTGAAATCCCAAACATTGTAACAGGATGAAAAGATTCCCAGCCCCATCTCCTCACAAACCTCTGTGGCACCCTCATCCCGGGGAGAAGTACACAGCTGATGGAAGGGACAGGACAGCCTGAGTGCTGCCTGTAGTTACTATACTAATTAATACTCCTAGTAGCTAATAGTACTGCTGCCTGTAGCATTACCCTCTGTATCTCATCTGAGATCATATGCCACCTCACCTTTGCCACTCTGTGGCTCAGTCTGGCCTTCCACCTAGCCCAGAATAGTCCCAACCTTTTAAATTCATGCCTGGTTTCCCTTCATTTTCCTGCCTTTGCACACATTTTCTCCTTGCTTCCTGTCACACTTCAGTGCTCCCTGTGCTTGAGAACAAAACTCTTGACAAATGTCACTGGCAGTTGCTACCATGAGCATTAGACAGCTAAGGTTAACCATCAACCTTTGTTTGCATCCCATAAGCACCTAAAAGATGAGCAGCAGCACTTTCAGGGACAAAAGATTAAAAGCAAAGACTTTTCAGTGTTAGTGGCACCTCCCAGTCCTACTGTCACCTAAGGGGTGGCTCAAAGCCTGGTCCTGACCAAAGCACCCATGGAGTTTTTCCTGTGGGATAAAAGAACAAGGAGATCTGGGAGCACCAGGTACAGCCATGTGTTATTTGTGTTGTCTTTTGCTTTCACTTTATCATATCAAATATTGCTCAGTTTACTGCTTGGTGGACTGATGGTCACGCTGTGGAGCAGCTGGTGACTCAACGGCAGCACCCTGTCTGGGACAGTGCCTTAGTGGCCCAAGCCTACACCCACAGGCTCAGGGGTCAAACTGACATGGGTGGGTGGTGGGAGGGAAAACTTTGCTGGGTAGAAGCTATGACATTCACTGAGCACCTATCCCTTAGCCTCTGATTGAGCTTGAAAGCAATGCTGCTGCTCCCCGCCACACTCACACAGCTGCTTGCCCAGCCAGATGTCAACCCCTCACCCTTGCAACAAACGGGATGAAGTAGAAGTTCTTCCAGACAAGAAAAGCCTGACTCATGTCCCTAAATACAGCCAGTGGGATGAGTTTCTTCCTTGTCTGCTTGACTCCCATCCAACAGAAGAGCTCTTGAACCAGTTGGCCAGAAGCAGTGGCTGGGTTTAAGGTGTTGCTGAATGATGTGCCTGATGAAACTGGCAGAAACGACTCCAGGGTCCCTTAAATTGCCCATGACTCATGCCTTTATGAAGCCATGCCCCTTTCCTGTTTATCTTTTTTATCATTTTTTATATATTGTCTGATACTGCGTCAGCTCTAGTGTTTTATTAGACTCCGAGGTCAAGGGTTGTGAATTTATTTGTCATTGCCTTGTGCAATAAAATAACGTCTTCCATCTTGACAGCAAAAATTTTGGTTTTCAGTGAGGATTTCAATATTCTTTGCAACGTATGTAGTTCTCCAGATGTCTGACTGCTTATAGAGTCAATACAGGCTTCCAGCATTTATAATGAACAGATTATATGTGTTTTTCTCCCAGCATGTCCAAAGTTCCCTCTCCATGGCCTCTCCATTATTTCATGTCCTTCTTATATGTGAACTCTTAAACCTAATCCTTAAACATTAGCCTGGCTGAACTAGTATTTTTGGTTTATGTTTTATTCTGCATAACTCTGGAAAACAGGGCTGGAAAGAGTTTTGAGAGGTCATGAGAGAGAGAGAGAGTAAACTCCAGGCAAACGTCTCTTAAATTACGATCAAATGGTAAGCGACTCCACAAGCTCACAGCATTCTGGGTTCTGGGACAAGAATATTTGCAGAAAGAAATAGGTCATGGGCACTGGCTGATATGGGTACAGGCTTGGGTTTGCAGCCTCAGGCAGGAAAGGGTGTCTTTAGTTTCTTGGGTATGTGAGGTCTTCGGTGGATCTTCTCTGTTTCAAATATCAGAGTCAGAAGGAAGTCCCTGCCACTGGCAGTGAATTGATGGTCATCATGGGACTGCACAGGCAAAAAATGATGCTAATACATTGGGTAAGAAGGTTGAAATGCAAGTAACACGTGTTTGCCTTAATATTTTCACAAGTTTTAAATGCTGAAAGTTGAAGAACTGCTCAGTTTTTTGAGGCTGGTGTACCCATAGTCACTGCAGGAGGGTAAAGTCACACATAACAAGATATGAACACAGCTGCAGTTGTTATGTGACTGCGTATTGCCTGCCTGGTGTAAATAATGCCAAAGTAGTCACCACATTGCCAATATTCATCTCACTGCTTGGAGAAAAGGAAAGACTGGCAAGCCACAACCAAGTAATGCATTACAAGAACCCCTGCAGCACTGATATGATCTGATACTGCTAGTCTAGTATCACACTTGGTTAAAGAGCAGGGAAATAGTTCATGCCATGATGATCATATGATATAAATTATGCATGGCTTCAGCTGCCCTGTGCTTATGCTAACCCCTAGCATGCAGCTGCTAGTTTCCTGCCTTCATGCCGTGTGCTAAATTACTATCAAATCCTTTAGTTTGCAAAGGAGGTCTGCTGGTCATCTGCTCCTACACTTCACTCAAAGCAGAGCCAAGCTTGCATTTGGATGCTCAGAGCCCTTTGAGGATCTCTGGTGATAGAGGTTCCCTCTGCTTCCAGTGTTGACTATCCTGATTATCGTAAGGTTTTTTTCTAATATATAGAAGTTGCAACTCGTAGGTGGAAAGACTGGTTGTATCTTCTCTATAATTTCCCATTAAAGCTGGGTTTGCTTCAACCTGCACAAATCCAGATGCTCTTGCAGTCTTTCCTCTTACATCATATGCTCCAGTCCCTAGTTGTTCTCCACTGGACTTGCTCCCATATGTCAATGACCTTATTGTACTTAGAAGCCCCCCAAAACATTTTCCCAGCTGTAGTTTCTAACCCTCCATTGTTTTCAAAGTTGTAAGATCAAGAACGATTAATCTATTTATTTAAAGGAAATAAAAGAAAAAGTCGTATAAGGGCACAGTCCCTGGGCTGTCTCTGCGTTTAGCATTAGACAGATGGCGGCTCACATTCCATCTGTGTCTCTGGAGGCAGATGCAGCCCAGATCTAAATGGGGAGCTGCTCAGCTGCGGCCATGTCAAATGCTGACCATATGTCACAATGGCTAGTGTCAAGGGGAAGAGGGGGAAATACAGCTTTATAATCCTGCTCAAGTGTCCTGAAAATCAGCACCAGAGCCTCTTGTACTGTCTCCTATTTGCTGGAGATCTTAGAAAGACAAGCAAATTTTCTGTCATCAGCTATCAGGCAAATAAGTTCCCTCAAAGGATGAAAGTCACCACAATACATAACATCTCCTAATGGCTTGTTCTGGAGTGAAATCCCCATCACATGAGACCACAGAAGCAGAGAAATGTCACTGGCCACTTACAAAGCAGTAAACTTCATTTGGAGGTAAGGATGCAAGCAGTAGCCCATATGGAGGTGAGTACAGGAGGATGGGAGTGATGGCAGCAGTTATATAGAGCCTACAGTAATGGAAACACTTAGACTGGTGTCTGTCTTTTAAAGGAAAATGTTTCTCACTGTTAACTGTATGGAGAGCCTCAGCTCTGTACTCACCACTCTGCCTAAGAATTAGTCCCCTGACCTCAACTAAATTAAGTTGGGACTTCACCCAGCCACTCCAATGGTGTCACTCAAGATGCATCCTAGGGTCCCATTTGTAAAAACACTACACAGGAAACACATAATAATACAATCAGTACATAAAAGTAATGCAAAAATCATTATCACATCAATATTGATGAGCTCCATATCAGTTTACTACTTGAATAATACACCAAGAAAAGTAATTGGTTTTGAAGTACACAACTGTAGGCAGCAATGTCTATGAAATATACCCAGGTGTCTGGACAGAGGTACCGGAAAAAAAGTACCTTTGGAGTGTCCCACAGACTTACGCAGTTATCTTTGACAGACAATCTTTGTGGTGCTTATCAAGGTTCAGAGTCTATTAATGTGTTTCAGTTTGAGCACTCAAGAGTCATGCACTGTCTTACTAGACAATAAGAAAATTTTAAATTGAGCTGGAAAAAACAGCTAAAAATAAAAAGCAAAGGGTCTAAACACACTGTTTCTTACTTCTGCCAGAAGTTGTACCACAGAAACGACCGTCATATCAGTGCTGCCCTGGTGGTTGTCCAAAAATAATTGTACCATTGCAAGGCATGACTCAAGAAAAAAGAATTACTTTTGTAGCTGGAAAGAAGCAAAGGGCACCACATCCATCTGCTTGCCTTATGGCAGGCTCAGTTTGCTTTTATCGTGAGTGGCGCAGTTGTGAATTCCACCTCCTGTAGCTCGCACCTCTCGCTTTGCCCCCTGGCAGGGAGATGGGTACTCTGAGTCAGCCGAGTCCTGTGCTCCGCACTCAGGCGGTCACCGCGTGTCACCGAGTCTCGCTGGCTGCGTGGGAGTGGGACTCGAGGAGAAGCCGCTTCTCAGAGGGTGCAAATTACATGCTTAGCAGCCCAGAGAAGGTGCAAAGCACTCCCAACCGCGCTGGAGTCAGCTACGCTCCTTCCCAAAGGCGGCCCCCTCTCCTTCCCTGTGGAGTGGAGCCCTTCATCGAGAGAAGGGAGGGGTATGGTAAACCTAGGCAGGAACAGTCTAAAGGCAAGGGAACAAATAGCTGCTGAAACCGGAATTACTGTCTTGGTGGGAGGTTGAGAATAAATCTGTCATACTTAGCCTCTCTTTCAGCTATTGCAGAGCAGGACATTACATCTAACAAAGAACCCAGCAGGTAGCATATAGGAACAATATGGGCTGAAGGAGCAGCCGCTCTCCCTTCTCTGTCGTTTCTTATATGTATCCTTACATAAGTATACTCATTATTTATGCAAGACTAGAATCCCAGATTCTTCATCTTAACAATAGCCAAAACACAAAATCCTTGCTGACTGTTTAGCACCTTCAGAGAACAAACTGAGGAGGAAAGTGGAAACTCCCACTCAGCTGACATGGAAAAATGCAGCAGCACTGCAGGCACATCGGCTTCACAGGATTTCCAGCTTGTGTTACTGCTGGAGGGCCCCAGTCCTTCTCACCCTGCTTCCTTCCCACACCTGACAGAACCAATTCCTAGCTACTATGGAGATACCTATCTGTTGCTTCAGCTAATGAGAACAAAACTGATAGGAAAGTTTCACGTAAAAACTCACCAAAAATGGGACTAACGTGGCCTAGTTTTTGTCAGAAGTAACACAATGATGTCATAGAGCAACTGGGAGTTTTGCTAACTGTGAACAAAGGGCAAAAGTAGAAGGGATCTGAGAATGCCCGGTAATAAAAAAATGAGCTGAGCATCTCATGAATAGACAAAAATTGACCTAGCTACACACTGAAAAAAAGCCTATACTGAATAACCTACCAAAAGAGGTGAGGTGATGTTTATTTCCTAAGCTACCGTAATACCTACAGATCACACTGCACCTGAAAGAGTGTGGTAGACTCCATAAGGTCTGCTCTTTAAAATTTGTCCCAAGCCAAATTTTTAAGGGCCCAGTCCTTTAAGGATGACTTTACAGAACAACTGGAGCTACTACCAAAAGAGAGGGCTTTAATGCATACATATGTCCAAATGAACTGGATGCTTTTGCAGATCCGTCCCCACCTGTGCATACTAATTGATTTCCAAAAGCTGACATAAATGTATTGTAGAAAATAGTCCAAGTACTCAGGGCAGTTTGTAGTCTAAACAAGAGAAGTGGCAATGTAATTTATTTTTCAGTGTAATTAATTTATTTTTTTTTTAAGAAATACCAGTTGCTGATGCTGTTAACACTGTAAGTACATTTCTTAATTATGAAATATGCGCTACAGTGCCCTGCCCTGTTTGCGTGGATGTTCTGGGATCCTTCACTTTGAGCACTGGAGTCTGTCCTTGCAGACTAACACAAAGGAGCAGAGTGTGAAACACTGTAAATGAGGAAACATAAGGGAATAAACTCAAGAAGTGAAAGACAAAGTAGGAGGAAAACTATATTCATAAAGGCTAGGCTAGTAAGGCTAGGCAAATGTTACATTGGGTATATAAGGCTATATATTACCCTGTAAATGCTTCACATAACTAGGTATTCCATACTCAGAACTTCTAATACTCTGTGGAGATTACATACATGTGCTCCTAAATACAGCACTCACTCAACATATGAAATACCCCTGTTAAAACAATTGCACGTGATCTAGGGGTAAAAACCAAATAAAACTATCAGTTAGATCCTTTTGTATGGGAGATCAGCCAGTCACACATTTTAATGTTCTTTTACGTTACTGGAAGAAGACCAAGAACTCAAGAAGTAATGTCAGTAACAGCCCTTGATATTTGGTTCATTTCAGGGAGGATTTATGAGAGACATATTTTATAATGTTTTTACTAAGATTGCTTTGCCTAAAGTGGACTAAGCTTCTATGCTTCGACCTTGAACTCTAAAGTCATAATCAACCAAATAACACCCACGAATTGCAGTTTTCTTAAGAGGAAACAAGGCACTGCCCTGTCCCAAATTTTATCTTATAAATGATAAAATTCCAGCTAGTATTTGCACCTGTTGAAATGATACCAAGAAAATAATTCAGAGAATACTGCATAAGAAAGGTGTACATTTGTATGGTACAAGCTCCACTATTGGTCTAAAATGATTGAATGTTTACCATTAAGGTAAACTAACCAGAAGACCCAGAAGCGGATAAGTTAGAAAATTGAGGTGAAATTAGAGGCTTGTAAGATAGCACTGAAAAACTACAGTTATTCATTTCCAGCCCTATTAATTTATTGCTGAAATATTACTTCCTACTGTGAAACAAAATCACTGGTCACAACGGAGAAAGGCATAAAAAATATCATAATAATAAACCTACATCATTTAATTTTCATTTAATCCTCATATATTCATACCTAGTTTCTGAAGGTGGTAATGCATATTCTTGCCAATTTAGCTACTGACTGAGTTAAAAGTGCAGGGTTGTTCAAAAAATTGTCATTGTCTTAAGGGATAATGCATGCAGTTTTCTGAAAAGCAAAGAATGATCACAGTAGGACCTAGAGGAAATAAAAGGTGGAACCTTATGTGTCTGTTGAGTTCCTAACTTTTGTCTAGCTCCAGACAAACCTTGAACTAAAAATTAAATACTTCTCTAAGCAGTGATAGTGCAGCCTCAGGCTGCATCCTTATTTTGGTGAGTGTGTTGTGGGTTGCTGAGGGATGAGGAAGAAAAAAGGACTGCTCTTGAGCAAGGACCAGCTTCCTCAACTTTGAGAGACAGCGAGGGCGATGAGGAGTGTGGATGGTGGTTATTCCCACCAGATGAACATTGTTTTCCTTCTGCTTGTAGAAAAGTCTGTCTGTGTAAGCACCTTTCTTTTCCTAACCAAACCTAGTAATATCAGGCAGTAAATGATGTGTCAAAATTCAGTGTGGATATAAATTTCCAGTTCTTCCAAGCTCAATTTACAGAGCCATCCACACTCTCAGTCCAGCTGAGTATTTGAAATATAACCTGCAAAAAAAAAGAGTGCAGTAACAGGTTCTTGTTATAAGGGAACCCACATCAACTCTATTAGGCTGGTTTGGTGATCTAACTTTTGTGCAGTTTGAAAGACCAAAACTAGCAGAGAAGTTCCCTTGTAATGTGAACAGAGATGTCTGAAGTAGCTAGCTGCCTATCTTCTTGTTGAGATAAAACTGAAGCATGTTTTAACATAAAAAATATTTGTCAGATGGGTCAAATACATAGTAATTCTTAAAATACGACCAAGAGTGCTATATGCAAATTAATAGACAGTTTTTGCCTCTCTATATAATTTGCTTTAAGTGCACAGTGTACACTAATAAATGGGATCCTGCAAAGGATCCTTTATCTATCGAGTACTGTACTGTTTGAATGTTCGTAAGAGCAAAGGTATGTTTGACTACCTCGCTGGAAATACCATATTGCATATCAGGAAGGAAAGTCTGTGTGTGATATGCCCCTTCTAGGCAAGCAATAAACTGTGGATAAATTATGCTGGATTTGTAATAATCAACTGCAAGAATAGTGGCTGAAGACAGTAGACAGCCCATTACCAGATCAAAAAATCTATATTCTGCATCTATGGAAGAAGCAATCTATAAGGGCCCACTAACATTCATATCACAAAGGATAATTTCTCAGACTTCATTACATCTGTAGAAAGAATTTAGAGTATATGGCTGAAATTCAGCATGGTGTTATAAATAATTCACATTGGCAAAGACCAAAGCACAGGCCTTGATCACATAATTAATTAATTTATCTGCACAGAGAAGAACTGCCAAATCTTTGTTCACTGGTGTGGTGTTTATTCCTGTGATTAGTCCCGCCGGTTACTGCTACCTTTTCTCAGCCTGGAGCATGCCCACCCCATAAACAGTCCTCCACACAGGAGTGGACAAGGGTGTAAACTGCTAGTGATTGCTTCATAATCATAGGCTTTTATTACTTTGTTCTCTCTGGTGGCCCATGTGAAGACACATGTGATTAAGATGCCCATAATACAGCACTGATCTAAGCTATATTACTTCTGTAAAAATATTAATGAAAAGGAATTTTAAAACATGTTAACTACTGCATGATACTCCAGTTTCCTATCTGCCTTTAATTCTGCATGCATACTTGGATACTGTTCTGTGTGAAGGATGATGAGTGAGATGTTCTGTTCCAGGAGAACCAGTGCTCTGGGTAGTCCCATCCTTGCTGTCTCTGGGCCAGCAGCAAGTAACAAAACTGACAGACTTTTCAAGGTCACTTGCCAGACCTGGGCATGAGGGGATGTCCTTCTCCCCCTGCCCTCTTCTAAAGCTCTGTGCAGAAGAAAGTTGCCAAGGGCCAGGCTCTAGCTGAGACTTGCTGCTTCCACCTGAAGTCGTGACTGCCCTTCCCATCACCTGTGACTCCATTTTGTCACCTGTACTGGGTTGGAATCTCACAAAGTCCTGCAGAAACAGCAGTGGTTTTGGAAACTGAGCAAGGAGGTGTTCAGGGCAAAAAGACCTTGACCAAACAGGCAAAAATGCCTCTTTCTCTCAGCATGTGGAAACACAATCCATTTGGAAATTTCATTTGTTTGTGTGTGTGTGTGTGTGTGCGCGTTATAAACAAAAGGTTCTCACATTCAATCAGGCCAGTTTTGCATCGAGCTGAATCCTGACCAACAGCAAAGCTGTCTCCTCTCCCTGCTGACTCGAAAGAGAAGCAGCAATGACTCACTGGTCTTCACATGGAGATTTCACACGTTTGCCTTAGCATATATGCCAGTACCACTGCATTCAGCCGGTTTAGCTTACGGCACTGCTGACTAGAAGGATGTACAGCATCTCCACATCCCTGCTGTGCAAGATAAGCACACAGTACTGATATGAAATGTAATTGATTTCACTGGCACAGCCTGTCCTGCAGCTCACAGGCAACAATCTCAAATAATTTCACGGGATCAGTAATCTGCTATTAAATTGCAACTATTAATATGTGATACTGCTTTTTCAAACACCCCAGTGAACTATTCGCAATGGCTTCCTTTCTTTCTTTGTAACTTCAGCCTCCTTCTTTCTTTCTCCTTCCATTTATATCCTTCAATATACTTATCTGAGCACTCCTGAAGGATGACACGTAGGAAAAAAAGCTATACCAAGACATAATTACACTGGCATAGCTAACAAAAAAGACCTAGATGTTTCAAATGTCAGTAGATCTGAAGATGTGTGGGCAGCATTTACAACACTGCTATGTTGCCACTGGTAACTGACTGCATTTTTAACCTTCCCACTGCTGGCTAGCAGTGTGAAAGAGGATAAGTCGAGAAATTTAGCACTAGAAATAAACAAGCTCGTTACAACCCCCTAAAACTTATTGTTCTGAAGCCAAGACAAAGAAGGGGAAGGACTGTATAAAGGTTCCAGAGGAGCTCTTTCTTCCTGATGGGCAGCCTACACAGCACCTAACCCTTCCAGTTTGCTGGCATGCTGCTGTTTCCTCTGCTGGATCAGCCCTGAGGACCAGTTTTGGTCACTCCATATCGAGGGGAAAGGAAAGAGCGAAGCTTTTGCTGGGGCTATTTTAAAGGCACAACCATCTCAGGCAAAAGGTACTTGATGGAGTTCCACTGTCAAAAAGTTGGCAGAAGTCTCCTGCTGAGCGTGAGCAATTTGGAGACACCAAGCAATCTGACAGACTATTAGACCATGTAGTGGAGTCAGACATACGATCTGAAACAGGGAGTAGTTGCTGACAGGGGTGCTACACCCACAGTTTGGGTTTGATCAGTGAGGACCAACGAGAAGACCAAACTTCTTGGGCACGTAACAGTGGTATTATTAGGGTGCTTATGTAGATGGAGGAGAACAAATTTAGGGCAGGATTCCCTGAAAAAATAGAATATGTGAAAGGAGACAGTAAGAAGAGAAATCCTTGAGGTATGATTGCACTTCATACGTCGTGCAAAGAGGGGGGATACTCCCATTCCCTCTGAGAAGTGCTCATTGCAACAGAGTCCTGGCTATGAGGCCCCACACAAGCCAATATCATAAACTGGGGAGAGCTGCAAGGGACTAAAATTATGTTATTACCCTTAATTAGACACTCGAATGAAAAATAGCCGCATATCCAGAAAACTCACTGAAATGAAGGCAACCACACCTGCTCAGCACCTTGGCATTTCATAGGGACTTTGCTTCAGCAAGGAGGGAAATTTCACTGAAAGGTGTGAGCATTCAACTGCTCCATTACCATTAACCCAAAATGTGCATTTAGAAGTCTTCTAGGCTACCAAACTGGAAACTGTGTGAAACCATTCCTGGTTTCAAAACACTATTTTCTATTTTTTTATGATCTTGGAGAGAGTAAACTGTAGATGTCACAGCATTGCCTTTGCTGAAAACAAACTCTGTGCCTATCAGCTCACAAATTCCAGCTGAGAATCATATAGAAGAGACAGTGCTCTCCTCGTGCTGCAATGCATGTGATTAAACAGCTCTTCCATTTAAAGACCTTTAGAGAATGCCAATCTGTTCCTAGTTTTAACCTTTAAAATGCAGCAAGGACTTCAAGAGCGACTTTGGCATTTCTCAGTGTAACCCACACCTCCCACGCACAGCAGGGATGACTTTACAAGCAAAGCACCAGGGAGGCAGACATGTATGGATATGTATATCCTATGGACCCCTGTAAAAGGGTGCATGTCTCCCAGAATTTCACCTGTGTATTCCTCTTGGCATCATTCTAACTCCTTGTGCTGAGAAGTGTCATCTACCGCCTCATTAATTTTCAGAGCCTCCCCTTCCCCCTCCACTTAATGCTGGCAAGTCAGCTACCATGAGTAAAGCAGGCAGCAGAATTTTTTGTGTCTGAGTGGTAATTAAAGTTGCTAAAAAAATAATAAAAAAATTAAAGAAACGTGAAGTTCTTCCCAGGAGCAATGTTCCTTGCATGATCCAAGCATCAGCTGCTTTTGTAGTTGCGAGCTATGGAGATGAGATTGTCTGGGATCCATCTGTCCTGCTGTAACATGCCCATATACATGGGGTATAGCTCAGCTGCTAGGAGATTTCTTGTTCCTAATTCATTCTGAAGCAATACAGTGGGAGCAAAATCATTGATGCCTTCACCAGCCCACTTAATTTCTTGTAATGTTTTGTTTGCTACTGCTAGGGAATAGGAATATTTGTATAAAGCTCATCTTTTATTGCTTTCTCATGAAAGTAATTTTATTATGCTCGCTATGATAACTTTTTATGGGACCTTCTAGCCTTTGGTGTAATATAAGGACAATATTTTTTGAAGAGGTAGGCATCAGGCTCCCCACCAGCAAAAGCCTTCATACAGGTTGTAGTATCCTTAATCTAGTAATTAATTTCTTTAGGTAATGGATTTACATATGAGCTGTTTGCCCCATTCTTTGGATGCAAAGCAGCCCTAAAGCCATCACTGAGCCTGGACCATAAGGTTATGGCTGGTCTGCATTCCAGCATAGTACTAGTAGGGCTCAAGCATTTTGTGTTTCTGCTCTGAAAGGCTCTGCTGCCCTGGGGAGTGCCCTGGGGCCCACCCTGTGATACTGCCAGCAGTGCACACCACAGGATGACACAGTGGGTGACCTGCCGACAAGTCCCCCTTCACAAGAACCCAAAATGGTGTAAATAAACTTGCTGTGAGCCTGGAGGGTGCTCAGCATGATGAAGATGGTTTCCACTTTGGCAGTGTGGATGCTCGGGGCCATGTCCACTTTTCTCTCTGAGGATGTTACTCTGCAATTGCCTCTTTTTCCCCACCACTGGTTCTCACATTAAACATTAAAAAAAGGTGCAATGCAAAGAATGGACTTTTTTATTCACACTGCACAGGGGATCAGTGGCATTTCTCAGAGGTAGTGCCCAGTTTAGGCAGAAGGTTGAAGAATATCCTTCTGTTGGCTCAATTTTCTTGTACAGGCCACATGATATAGAGCAGGTGAGTGCATGAAAACAAATCCAAGTGAATGATTTTTCTGATCATTATGTAACTCTAAAATTCTCTACATTATCCTACATCAAAATCTAGCTGAGCAGAGGGCTTTAAAGACAAATTCCAAAACTTCAAGCCATGGTTGAAGAATTATTTATCCATTTCAAAACATTTAAAAATGTTATACCTGACTAATACAAATCCTATCATATATAGTTATATGTCAGATGGAAAGGAAGCACCATTATAAAAAATAAAACATAAAGTAATGGCTCTGGAAATTGTAAAATACATTAGGTAAGATTTGAACCATCTGAGAGCCTGAATTCCATACTTTTGGTCTATAGAATAGATTCCAGTGAGTTCATTTGACTTATTTTAGAGACCTGAATGTTACTGCTGTAATTTCACACCCTAGAAGATGCTGGGAGTAATGAAATTGTTCATGGCAGATATTGTAGAACCCGCAAATTCATTTCTCTTCTTGGTTTGGTGTTTGTTGGGGGGAGTTGTTTTGATTATTGGGGATTTTCTTTCCATTTCCAAACATATCTCTAAGTATTGTAAGTGTACTCAATATTCTACCATAATGCAAACAAAGAGCACTGCAAATGTCTGTTCATGGAAGTTGCAATGTCTACAAAATCACATGAGATTTTTTCCAGGCCCAAATTTCAAGCCCATGACCACATGCCAAAGATAAAATGATAACAGTTACAATAGCGGGGAAAATTTTCTTCATCACTGAGAAGCCTTTGGTCAATATAATGATGAATTTTTTTTCAAGACAATGTTTTGATTGGACATGTGGTGAATATTTGGGGACTATTCAAAAGCTGGAAATATATTTAAATTGGAGTAAATCCACTCACTCAATTCCAAAATATTGCTGAAAGGAAAATCTGTGTTAGACAAAAAATAAATCTAGAGCTATCAAAAAACCTGAGGTCACAGAAATTGTAAATTAAAAAAAAATATATATATTTACTCATCTCACTATGCCATTCTTTGCATATTATGGCCTGAAACTAAGGCTATAGGCCTATATTTGACGCTATTTTGCCATTTGCATCCACTTACTGTGAGGGAGCAGTGGTTGCAGAACCTCCCAGTTGCCAATTCTCATTACATTGCATGGATCTTGTGCCTGACAGTTCTCATAAAGCCCAAGCTCCGTGAGACTGAAAAATCTCCTGAGAACTCCAGTTTTTGATTACAAGGAAAAAAAGCAATGTTGTAATTCTCATGACTGTAGAAACAAGGGAAAAAATCATCTTTGCTCTGCTCCCAATATGCTAAAAGCTCATTAACCCAGAGGCAAATCAAGCATCTCTGAGAGCCCACTATGTTCCATTTTGTTTTTCCTTGCCTTCTAAGCAGGAAGAAGAGGAAGTCAGAGAGGGTTTTCACATTTTTAAAAACCAGTAAAAGCAGTAAAAATGACCCATGGAATTCAGGTCATTAACTTCAGCTGAAAACAGAGAGAAAAATAGACTTCTGTCATTAAGCCACAGAATTTTGAAACAGGTGTATGGTAAAGCGCAGAGTGGTTTTTTTTAAAAACCACCATATGACAGGGACACTAGCAAATGAATCTGCCAGACAGCATACAAATAATGGATAAATGTTGTCTGCAATTCCTTTTCTCTGAACTAACAAAATAGCCCATTTTATTAGACTTTGGTTGCCTTGCCTGTTTGAGTTGAAACTGCACAAAGCTGGCGCATCGGGGCACCTCACAGAGGGACAAGCCTGACATAGGTTGCTTTGCATAGTCATCCTACTGTATATCAACAAATAAGCAAGAGCTACATTTTTTATTTCTTCACACCCCTTTTAGTATCAGCCCAGTGGAACTATTGCACCAAACACTGTATCATGTGCTCACTGGGCTTTATATGATGCTTGGAGTAGCGCGCGATTCCTTATTAATAAAATTCTGCTGTGCAGCAGCAGTATGTGGCAGCCATACATGATCAAAATACACAATAGGAACTGCTCATTTCTACACTGTTTCTAGGGAAGTAAAGGGTTACTAAGGGAAGTGGTATTTTATCACACATTCAACATTGCACAAAAATAGCCTAGAAGACCAAAATGCTTACATTGAAGTCTCCACATTTCTGAAATTAATACCACAATGATCTATTTTGGATATGGTTAGCATATGCTTTCTGTCCAATATATGTATAGTTAATGATATCTGGGGGCATGCATGAAAAGGAGAGAAAATCTTCTGAGAAAAACTAAGAAAGGAAGAATTTGCTTCAGTACTGGAGGGCAGAGCTTCTCATCACATCACCTCGGCAGACCTGCCTCTCGGCTGGGGGCGGGGAGGCAGCAACACCAGACACCGTAAGTCTCATAGGGCTGGCAGACTGTGCCTTCAGAGTGTGAGATCAAAACCCATATGTTTCTCTTTCTAATGACCCTTTTTCATAACCAAGTTTTGGGCTGTATTTTTTTCTAGTTAATTTGTGGCTGATGAAAGTTTCTAGACTGCCAGCTGAAGAGGCTAATTTTATTAGCAACACCCAAAAAACCAGTGCAGATACAGTCCGGAGTATTACAGTCAATTCATCCAAGCCTTCATGTTTCACACCATCAATTGCATCTCAGTGAAATAGGTGTCAGATGTGACCACCTCAATACTGCCTATGCAAAGCATGGCAAAGGCCTGCCACAATTTTCTTTGAATGTAGGCAAAGAGCTGAACAAGGAGCAAAGCAGGCGATGATAGACTCCAGTCAATGATTCCTGAATTTGACCTGGAAGGTTACTTCACAGTTGATTTTGTAATTTTGTTCAGTCCTCGATGGCAGAAACAGAGCTGTAAGAGTGGTAGTAGGTCATTGCCTCATCTACTGAAAACAGAGCTGAGCCTCACCACCTCATGTTGCACTTGGTGGTACCCTTTGACCAGCACTTTGGACTTGCAGTTCTGAAGTCATAGGCCTTATAACTCATTACATTTTTGCTGAACTATGCTGTATTACAGCAGGCACTTTCACTGACTTACGCAGAGCTGTGTATACCTCATGCTTTGCCTCCCTCAGAAATACCTTGCTGGTTTTTTCCCCATAGATTAATCCGCACTAAGCTTGCCTCCACTCATCTGCGCACGTGCAGCTCACACTGTGTGCTTCTGCACTGAGCTGTGTCACATCCCATGTTACCTGATTAAGATCAGTAGCTGGGATTTGATTAATTGACTTTTCAGAAACTCAGCTGTAAGTTTCCCATCTTTCCCATTATATATGGGGAATAAAATCAGAGCTTAAACAAGCACAAGAAATGGCTCATTTCCTTCCTGAGCTCATCACCTTAAATTACTGTGAAGGCCCTTATATGACACCAGGATTTCCCAAATCTTCCCATGGAATGCATCAAAAAATCTCAAGCCTGAACAGAGATTTGTATCAAACACTCAATTCTGCAAGTTTTCCATTGCTGGGGGGCTGGGCACTGTGCCCACAAGCATGGCCCTCTGGCTCCCACCTTCTCCAGAAGCACAGACATCCACCAAATCTCCAAGGAGCCCCACTGCCCTCAATGCTGTAAAACCAAGGACAGCTTCCTATTGCAGTCAGATGCTTCTAGGGAACAGTGATAGGGTGAAACCCCAAATCTACATGACCCCCACTGCATCAGCAGGCTCAGCAAAACTCAAGCTGCCCCATAGGGACTAATTTTGCTTTATAGGAACTGGCTGAAATTAATGCAGCCTCAAATCCATAAGATAAAACTAAGGCACTGCAGAAGCACGCTCACCACCCTCCTACAGGTTATCTGACAGCATTTTTTTTCCCAGAATGTTCATTACTCACTCCACTCTGATGAAATTCATGACTACTAAAGTCAACTCCTACTGATCTCCCTGGATCACAGGTTTTACCCGCAGTCATTTGAAGAAAAATAACCAAAAACTGTCCCAGGCCTAAAGAACTGCCATAAACCAGCAATGTGGAGTGTGGCTATTTGCATGTCAGACTTATTATGATCTCTGTAAGCTACCACAACGTTTTTGTCCTCAGATGGTTAATTTTGAATTTTTAAGGAGACTGTAGCTTTTTAAATTTTGAAACTAGTTCTTGGAATCAAGGAACTGTAAAAAGATGTTGTTCATAACATGAGCAACATTGTAGCAAAATTATTTCCATGGGACACCAACCACTAAATGCTTTGCAAAACTAAAAAGCTTATGTTCAATCTTGGACTTAAAATTCAAGTTACAGCTTCCTTTAAATACCGTATGAGAATAACAAGCCTTAATTATTAAACAAACTAATTATGGGTTAATATAACCGAGTCCGAATCTCTGCAGTAGTACAGAATGGTTCTTAATAAAAGAGCTATGTTATGGGTGGGGCAAAGCAATAAATGCAGCCGGACTTTCTTGCCTTTATCAATCTCTACATTAAAGAAATATTTAAAGAGATATACTCACATGGTGACAAATTATAAGATATGCAATTTTTTACTGAAATCTAAAAACTAGCTTCAAGGATCACAAGTTAATCTATTGGTGAGCACACATATTGAAAAAAAATTAGAATGGTGACTGATGTTTGAGGCATCTCCGAAGGTTTTATAGTATCCTGTGTCTCAGTACCGGCTTTTATGCTTCTTATCCATTGATACAGTTCTCCAAATAGAGGACATAAATACCATCCAGGTTTTAAAACATTTTATTTGCATATTAAAAAAATTGTGCATTCCAATAATTAAAATCATTTGAACAAAAAAAAAAAAAAAAATGGCACTCGATTAACTGCATTTTACAGCTCGCAGGACCTTGGTACAGCTTTGCATTTATTCGTGTGTTACTCTAGTTTACTGTAGTCCCACCCAAGTTCTTCTTTCATCAACATGCAAGCTCTTTCATGCCACCAGGACCAAAGCCAGACAGGCAGAGGGAAAGGCAGCGCCTTCATTCAGTGTCAGTAGTTCTCTCTATTCTTTTGATGTGAAAGGGGCAGTACAGTCATTTTAAACTTTATCCAACCTCTTTGCATCTTACAAAGTTAAACAGCTAAAAGAAGTAAAATAAGAAGGCAATGCTTGTGGAATGTACAGTGCATAATTTGGAAGGGCAGATTTCATTACGATTCACCCGCTTGCTTCTCCTGTTCAATTGCTAAAAAAGCGGAAAAAAACAAAAGGAGAGAAAACAAAATGAAGATCGAGAACCTGAAATGCATTCACATGACAATTGCTATAAATTGCTAAAATAAAAGTATATTTTTAGCCACAGATCAAAACACTGTGTAAATAATTGTAAATTAAGCGCTGCTGGGCAGCGGGTTCAGGTTTTCGCTGTCTGGCACAGACATAGCCGTGTATCCTCCCTCCACCCCGCACCCCGCCGCACCCCCGGCTCCCGCCTGCCGCCCCTCTTTGTCTCCTCCCGCCCTCCCTCCCTCCCTTCATCCTTTCCTCCCTCCCAGCCCGTCTCCCTCCTTCCCCGCCTGCCTGCTTCCCTCCCTCCCTTGCTCTTCCCTGCCGCCTGCCCGCACTCACTTTCTTTTGAAGGCAGCGGGTTTTTCTCTTGCGTCTCTGTCTTCTTCAATTTGGACTTGTCAAATTTCTCGATCTCAGCCATGTCTGGTTTGTCGGACATGTTGGCAGGTGACTCTGCGCACGGAGGGGGAGAGCCCGTTACCCCCGGCGAGGGCTCCCGGCCCCCCCGCCGCCCCTGCGGGCCGCGCCCGCCGCACCCAACGCGGGGACCCGCTCAAGCTCGTTCCAAGTAAAACGCTTCACCCCCGACATATTTAAAAAGAATTGTGATTTTTAGAAGTGTCTGTTTAATCCAGCATCCCAGGCTTTGCGGTTCTCCGCCAGCCTCCACCGGGGGCAGCTCCCACTAGGAGTACAATAGAAGGGACGCGCCCGGCGCTGACCGCGTTTTTAACTCGTTACGGGAAAAATAATTTAAAAATATTGCCCTGGGACGGCAACAAAGCCGCCTTGCGCCTGGCACGCCGCCGCCCTGCAGCAGCGCGCCCTCAGACAATACCCCACGGGACAATAGCCCCCTCTCTACCTCCTTGCTTCCCTCCACCCCCCCGGACAAAAGCCCCCGCGGCCCTGCCTGCCCGCGGGCCCCCCCGCCAGGGTGCCGGGTTCATGCTGCCCGTGCTGAGGGCCCGGGGGTGTCTGGGGGCGCGGTGGGACCCACCGGTGTCGCCGCGCGGTGATGCTCGGTCCGGCCGCTCGCTGCTTGCGCGCTCCGCACGCCAGTATAAAGGGCGCTCGCTGGCGGGGCGGTTTTATCCCCGCGCCTTATGCAAATGACGGTGATGTCACCATTTTTTTACCGCTCTCCGCGTTTTTTTCTCTCTCTTCTCCTTTCCCCCCTGGCTTCCTTCCCCTCCCTTCATCGTCCAGCCCTCCTCCTCCTCCCCGCGCACACGCGTACACGCACACAAAGCTACACACACACACACGCAGGCACACGCACAGCTTTCGCTCGGCTCGTAGCCCGAGCATCGCCGCGGTGTCCTCGGTCCCTCCCCGGCACTGGGCCGTCGGGAGGCAGCCCCAGGACGGGCCGGGGGGGCGTTCACTGCCCCTGGCTCCCGGGCCTCCGCCCCGGGGCTGCTGCGTGCCCGGGCCGGACCGGGGACCGAGAGCGAGGCGGAGGCAGGGACCGGGGCCAGGGCAGGAGCAGGCGCCGGCCGCCTCCCGCGGTGGCGGAGGGCTGTGCTTGGCTGGAGCCGGGCGGTGGTTGTGGTCTACATCCCTGTTTGATGCTTTCCTGGTCGAGCAATATCATCTCGCTGATAACGTTACTCAAATGTCGGCATTTAGAAGGAAAAGCCAAAACCCTCGTCCCTTCAGAGCTGCGGGAGCCGCCGCCGGCGCGTCCCCCAGCCCCCTCCCCAATCACCCGCTGCCTTTGCATCCCGATGCAGGGAGAGGAAAATCCCATTGCTGCTGCTCCCGCAACCCTGCTGCAGTGGAAGAAGGGAACCACCCCACAACGCCCCCAGGCCAGGCTTTGGTGCCCGGCCAGCAGACAATGGCTCTGGCCAGATGCGCGCCGGGCCCTGCCTCCAGCCCCGCTTCCCGAGCAGCGGGGCGGCCCCGGCTGGCACCGCCCGCCCGGCCCTGTCTGCCTGTGCCCGGAGGGGAGGAGGGCTGGGGCCCGAGGAACGGGGCTGTGGGGGCCTTCGTCTGGCTCAGGGGTGCTGCCTGCCCGCGCTGCGCTGCTCCAGATGTGCTCAGCGGCTCCCCCAGCCCGGGGATTCAAACAGGCAGCCCCGAGCTGCAGTCGGTCCCAACCGCAGCATCATCTGGCTTGGTGGGCAGCTGCTGCAGGGGAGGGGGCACAAGCAAGGAGTGTATGGGACGCGTGATTCCTGTTTCTGCAAATACGGCATTGGGAAATATACTGAATTATTCACGTGAAAGAGCCGAGAGACGCCGGGGGGAGTATGTGTGCGTGTGCGTGTGGCTGACTGACAGGGAGACGGGGAAATCTCTGCGCCTTTGTTTGGCAGCAGCCCTGCACGGGAGCAAAGGCACGCTCGCTTTCGAGGTGTGAGGGGGTGCAGGAGCAGGCGTGTGGGAGTTCACTTAATTTCTGCTCCTTCTGGGGTACCTGAATGGAAACCATGGAGCATATTGCTCCCTGCTCCTTGCCCTCCAGCAGGGTATTCAATGCAAGGGGGATTTCTGGTGAATTAAAAGCACTGAGTCACAAACAGTATTAATACATGCAAGGAGAACTGTAAATACATTTCAGTAAATTCCCTGGGGATGCTGCTTTCTCTGTTTCATGGCTGTCCTCTCCCCCTTGGCTGGCTATTTTTCATAGCATTTCCAGAGCTGTATTTTCAAGGAGGTAAAATCTTGTCCCCATGGCAATCCCAACAATACTTTCTATGGTGAACCCGGATTTCCAGTCAGCTCACAGTCTTCTAAAGCTGAGCTCCTTTGCATTTGGAGATGTAGTGTATGAAGTCTAGTTTCCTCCCGCTGTTCATGAGCACCGCCAAAACTGAGATGAACATGGTGTGAGCCAGGAACTGTGCAAGACTGAAGACCAAAAGAATCTCTCAGGAAATAAATTACCAGGAATATATAATTTGGCGATATTTACAGATTTTCATAATAATGAAATTAAAAATGTTCCCAAGGGATCTTCTGTGTTGGATACCAGCTAATTCTGCTAGCTTTTGAGCAAGTTCTGTAAAACGAGTTTATGGCCTTTTACTGCTTGATGCTTTAGGGCACTGAACCTCATGACTAGGAATTGTGAAATTTCCCTGATGATCAGTTCATAAGCGTCCCCAATGATGTTACAGCCCCAGGCTTTTCAGTTTTGCCAACGATTTTACTGATTTTTAAGTGAGAGTAAATGTAATATAGATATTCTTTAGAATAATTTCTAATTTCTGTAGAAGTAAATCCTCTCTATAACAGTTTGCATTAGTGGCATAGCTACAGAAATTGCACATCTTCTTGTCCTTTTATGTTTGCTTCTGTTTATTATTATTTGGAGAATGCAAGGAAGATACATGTTCTTGCAAAACTGTCCCATATCAAGTAACTTCTGAGGATAACAAAGCACACTTAGACGGGACAGAGCTGACATCCTCAATAAATGTCCTAGGCCATGAGTTGTAAAGGATAGCTTGCTTAAGAATTCTTAGTTTGGCTATTAATGAGCTGATAATTTTATATTTTTTATTGCTTTATTGCGTTTTGCGTCAGCAGTTTCTTCCTGTGATTATTTTAAAAGAAATTCAACAAATCAGTTGAAAAAGTCAACAAATATTTGGTGTTGTAGTACCCTGCTAGACATACACTCTCTCAGTCATTTGCATGTTAAAGGAAGCACTTTTCAGCACATTGCTGATTCCGTTTGCAAGAAGGAAATTGGACCCTTGCTAACGTAGTTTTCAGCTAACACCTTTGAGGGTTGAACTAGAGCAAGGAAGCAAGTTCTTTCTTGCCTTCTATGAAATTCATGTTGCAGGAACGGTAGTAAGTGGTAAACCATAGTTCTTGCATCTCATTTGTATGATCAAGTTTGAAGCCTTATGAAAAACATGAACACTTCTTTTCCAGGTAAGTATGTACTGATCCTGTTTGCTTAAATGTGATAAGAGACTTGCTCAAGGCCATGCAGCAGGGGCTTAATCAGATATTAGCAGCTGTCAGTGGAAGTGTCTGTATCTCAAATGACTTCAGTGGACTTTTCCTTGAACTCTATTCAAACAATGTTTTGAAACATGATCAGGAGCACAAATCTTCTAACCTAATGCTAATTCTGCCATAGAGTTTATTAATTTATTAAAAAAGAAAAAAAAGTAAAGGACCATGCAACATCTATGTGATAAAGCACCCAAGGTTAATTCCCATCTCAACATATTATTCATAATGGGATTCCAGGCACATAAAATGACTAGTAAGTTAAAAATAAACTCTCCATGCAAATTTCTCCATCATATGGGAAATAAATTAAAGAAAGAGAAGCCAAGTGATTGTTTTCTAGGTCTCAGTTTCACATGTGAAATCTTCTTTTCACATGCTTGACTCTCTGAGAGAGGATGCTTTCTCTCACTCCATATACTGCTAGAGGAAACAGGAGCTGGCAGTGAGCCCGAGAGTGTAAGTGAAGAGACAATCCCTTTGGGCAGTCGCTTGCTGTACTGCCTCCCTGCCAGCAGCAGCAGGGTGTTGACAGTGACATCAGGGCTTGGGTGTTCAGTTGTTCAAACACCAGAGCACAATATTTGTGGTGTGCCACATTCCACTAAGTGCTACCGACAATTAAAATTAAAAAAGGGTAATTGATTCATGGAGCAATGTTTTTAAAAGGAGAACCTTCCCATCTCCCCCTCCACTTAATTTCAGAAGTGGGATTGTGAAATTCTTGTCCTAGCTGGACAGATTCTGGTGCTAATTGGCTTTACAAGAAGTGGCATTTCCTTTTTTACTGTGCTTGACAAAAGGGAACTTTGCAACAGGTCATGACTTTCAGAAAGTAGTGCGAGAAGAGAAGTCAGGCTGGGAAGCTCAGATTGCTGCACAGGAAGCTAAATACCCTCCGGTAGCAGATGCTCCTCTCCCACACAAATCTGCCTGACTCTGTTTTCCCCGCCTTGCCTATACCTGTAAACAATAAGTGGAGAGTACTGAGCCTTTATTTAATGTGCACAGAAAGCTGCAGCTACACAACAGTTTGGAAACCAGGCTATTCAAAACTGCAAGTGGAAGGCTGCCTGCATACCATCAATAACAAAGCAAACAAGATGAGGAGGCCTTCAGCTGTCATTTCTGGCTTTTCAGAATTTATTGTCATCATGCTCTGAAATTTCTAATAAATGGAGAAAGAAGCAAGAGATATATGTCTCAAACTTTCAGAAAGATATCTGTGAGTTTGTAGGGAACCACCAAACTTCCAGTTATTTGTCTTGTGTTTTTCTCACAGGGCACGTGGGGACATGGTTTAGCAGTGGATTTGGCAGTGATGGGTTAATGACTGGATTTCATGATCTTACAGGTCTTTTCCTACCTCAATTATTCTATGAATCTGTATGCAGACACTGTGTTTGAAAGCTATCTCTAGAAACACTGATTGAGTTGCAAAGTTACCTGAGAGAATTGAAAACAATACCCTAGCATATCTCCTGCCTGAAGAAAAGCATCTCTGTGCCAAAGTTTCACAAGTGCTTGCCATCACTTTCTGAATTTTGCAGCAACTTTTCTCTCATTGATATGAGTAAAATTAATAATTTTGAAAGCATGTAAGTGACAACATCAGCATTATGCATCACAAAAGCATGATGAATCATTTCTCCTAGTGTAACTCAGCAACCCCTTGTTCCTGCAATGCTAGGTTTCTCCTATGGAAAAGTGCTAATTTTATGGCATGTGCATGGGTGTCAATAGACATTGCAAACAGAAATCTCAGGCAAATGAAAAGACTTGATTTTTATGACATAATTGAATGTTTCTTTCAATGCAAAGGTAAAGCTAGATAGCCATTCAAAATACTGTGGTGTCTATTCAACATACAAAGACATCCATATGTACAAAAGACAAGGCAGCTATTCTTATCAGCATTCCATTGAAAAAGGAACGACCGAAGTAAACACTCAGAATGAAACAATGACTAATAGCGTCAAACTGCCTAGGCTATTGTATGGGCTTTGGCAGTCCTGTGAGGATTGCAGTCCACTTGCTCTTAAGAAACAGCACAGAAATAGGGAAATACTTGTCAGAGACCATCCCCGGGATACCGACGTTGCATACTATGCTCATGGATGAGTTTCAGAGCAACAAAATGTACCCAGCATCATTAATTAGGTGAATTGTGTCATTCCAAAGTGGGGTTCCCTCCCTCCAAAGCCAACATTCTTATGACATTCTTATTGGCATGCCACAGAAGAGTAGCGTAAGTCACTATGCATGAGCATACAGTAGGACTAATTTATTTAGCTTGGAAAACTACCCTTGAGGCCACACCTGTGCTATGTGCTTTGTATATATCTCAGTTATCTCTGAGCTGGCTTTAAACTAGTGGCAACTTGGAACTCACCCCAGGTTTATTGCTTTATGTTGATTTTCTTGGGTGGATTTTACCGCTTGTGCTGAATTCTGCTAGCCATATCTGAGACATTTGTTTTAAAACCATCTTAGGCATATTAAGCTATCTAGCTTCTTCGTGTTTTTGGCTCCCCAAACCCATACAAGTGCAACAATCTTTTGTCTCTTGTAAGGTTGTAGGCAGGTGAGGTTTTTTGAAGCTTACATATGGGTTTATCTATCTAGCTATTTATTTTTCAACAATACTCCCTTCTTAACTTAATTTAAGAGAAAAGGTAGAAAAAAATAGAAGAAAATAGAAGAAACTAAGTTTGCCACCGAACAAGATATAAAAATAGCTAGGAGGTCTGCTCAAAACCTTGCTTATGTCCTTGACATTCAATCTTACATGAGGGTAAGGAATGAGGGATGAAGCTGTTGAAATAAAGCACATCCAGTCATTGAAGCTTTCTTGATGTGATGCTTTCTTTATACTGCCAGATTGTAAAAAGCAAGGGAGAAGAAGTGCTTCTTGTAACTGCCACAACCATGGATTTTAGTTGTCTCCGGTGTATTCCACAGGTGGCATGGACTAGGAGTCTTTATGTGTGTGTATTGGGGGGATTAACCTTCTTGAGGATGAAAGGCACAGCTCTCACAGCATCTCTCATCTCACAGCTCTCTTATCAGCTGACAACTGTGTGTCCTTGGCACCCACATAGTTCCTGCAACTTACAGGTCTTTTTCTCTCACATTTTTCTTTTAAGTTGAAGGGGAATTACAATGTGTAAGTGTAAACAGAGGTGCAGACTGGCAGAGACATCTGTTGAAGCAAAGCCACACATGCAGGTTGTGTGGGTTTGGAAAGGACCCTGTCCTTGGTCAGTATTTAGGATTTTCTCAGGCTGTATCACTATCTCACTTTTTCAAACAATCTCACCTGGACTAGTTTTGCTTTTGGGGCCATTAAGACAGGCTGGCAGGGGGCTCAGGAATGCACCACTTTGCCCATAGGAGAGTTCAGGTTATTCCACACAGAAAGGTATGGACCAGTGCTAGAGATTAAAAATTGATAAAGCTTGTATTTCAAGTGTCAGATGCATGCACCCACAGACATGGTTGATGGCAGAAAAAGTAGCGGTGGGAACAGATGGAGCAGTGTCCATTTTGCCTTGCAAGAAGGGGAACCCTCAGCTTTACTCACAGCTTCTGGTGGTAACAGGGTCTGTGGCATCTCAAGTTTCACCTCATGCTCATTATCATAGATACAAGTTTGTTTATGTCTAACAGAAACAAAAGCATTCCCTGGCATGTTTTAAGGTTGGTAGGAAGTTACTGCCCATGCTTAGGAAAAACAACAACAGTAACACTAATACGTATTGATGTAGTGGATTATTTCCAAAATATGTCACTGGAGGCAGGCAGGCAGGCAGAGTTCATTTATGCAGATAGGTGTACAGCTCCTTTGCCCCTGAATGCAAGATATCACACAGAAGGAGAAGGAATAAAAATAGGTAGGTTCCAGTTTTTTGAGGTTTTTGCTGCTGATATTAATAAGGGTCCAATTTCCATTTATTACAGTTACTCATTGTGCCTTATACAGAATTGACGGGAAATTGGGGATGGTACCAAACGTTCCAAAGGGAGCACGTCTCAACTTCTATGCATAGCCTCGAGGTATTCAGACGATTGGTCTCCCTCACTTTTAATTTAAGTTTTATTTCACAGCAGTGGTCTTCATGAAACCTGCATTATGGTTTCATGAAGAAAGAGGAGTGTCCCTGTAGATTGAACTAGAGGTGAGGGTTGGCTGTCTCTGCCCACAAATGAAGTGTTTGTGCGCAGACCCCTGCTGCTCAAGCAGCATTTGTCCACTCGTAACGAAGTGCTGCCACCAGTGGGCTGTGGTTTGTATCGACACACACTTTAAATGCTACACGTCCGCAATGCTTGTCATAAGAGCCAAAATATTCCAAGAATCCCGGTCTAAAATCAAGCCGTGCCTGATCAGGACATCTGGACGGAGACGTGTACTCGATGGAAAGTTTCATTTCTCTCTCTGCAATACACACGGAGCATATATGTTAACTCTGTTCATTGAGACGCACTCTCAAGTTCCATAAGGGATCATTTTCCCACAATACACTGCATCTGCTGGTGGTAGTCCTGCCATTGCTTAGTCCTAACTGGTTATTTGGAGGGAATGCAATTGTGTACGTATAAATTGTATAAATGTTACTGGGAATTGCCATGGGTTTGCACCGACTGAACATCAGTATTCAGGGAAATGCAGGCTTTAGATACTAAAAGTCAGCTTCAGCAGAAAAGATCAGTATGTGTCCTTAAACAGGCACATAAGATACTTTGAGCACCCAGTGCTTTGCTCTTGGCTAAGTTTATCGAAGATCTAGAAATTGCATCACTTCAGAATTCCTTAATGTTTGGTCAGACTATGACTAACACACACCAGAACCCTGACTCCTCAAAAATATGTTTATTTCTACCATTTCTGTGAAAATGTGGCCAGAGATTGTGGTGATGATAATCCTTATATGTACGTATAATGATAATATATATATGTATATGTACCTACAGCACATATATATATGCATGTATAAAATATAATATGCCTGAATACATCCTCTTAAATAAATAATATGTATAGTACAAAATACAATATATCATACATATTCAGGCTCCTCAGCCAAAATGGATTTCCTGAAAAGCTTTATCATCCTGTAGCATCCCATCCCTCCTTAACACTGAGGGTAACAGCATATACTGCACAGCCCACAGTTTGCTCAATTTGCCCACCTGGATCCCAGGAGCATCCACCCAGCCACACATTTTCACCCATTAAAAGATGATACTGAATTGAAACATAGCCCTGCAGTGGGTTCATGCACAAACTTAATGTTCACATGCAGCTTACTACTATCACCGTCTTTGCTATGAAGTTGAAAAATCTCAAATTTGCTTCAAATTCTTCAAAACAGTGAGGGACTAGGACTCCGTAGATATGGGGTGATTTCATTGCTGAGTGAGTAATGATTTACAGTGGTCTAAAGAGACTCTCTCCTGCTGATGCTTGGGCAGAGTTATAGCAAGTACTGCATTTATCACTTGCTGTTGAGCAGAATGACTGTTCCAATTCCTGCAGTGAGTCTAAACCCATCATTTTGTTCTGTGTTTGCAACTCCAACACACTGCCATAAGGAAGGCTCTGACCATTAAGGGAATACTGCTAATAATTAGTTAGTATGCTTCTTTTCTAAAATGCATTAATATGAGGAATCTGAAGTTATATCTCCTCTCCCAGAGTAATACAACATTGTCAGAAAAATAGGAATGCAACTCTGTTAATAGCAGGAGGATGGTACTTAGTTGTCTGTCTCAACTAATGCAACAAGAAAGAAAAGAGTCTGTTGGTGTTTGTTCAAACATCTTTCTTCAGCCCATACCACTGGGCACAATTGCTTCAGCATTCCCATCCATCTACAGTATATGGGCTTCCAACTCCATGGTTATGTGCTCCATTAATAACTTGCTTTGGATTTGCTGACTTTGCCAATAGCTGCTGTTTGCACTGTACTTGGAAAATAAGACAATTTATTTTGAAGATGAAACAAAGATTTTAAAGACTAGTTTTACCTATTTTTTAAAGTTAGTATCAACGAGGGCAAAGAAGAAACCCTACAATTTATGGTGTTTTTCCTTCCTGAGGACGAGCAAGAAGTATGAAGGGAGTCAGTCAAGAGGAAATGCTGAGGCTTTTCAGTTTCCTGTTCTTGGTAAGAATGAGGGACCCAGTGATGAACAACCTGCAGTCAGAGAGAAGAGAACTCATTTGTTTCAATTTAATTTGCAATATTCTAAGTCAGTAAGTCACCCCAAAAGCTTTGAAGAAGCAGATCTGATAGGAATCCTGTAATCTCATTACAGTCAACCGCTGGGCAAGTACTTTGGTGGGTAGATTGCACTGCATATGTTTTATTTAATTGAACATTTGTATGGCTTCATTAGCTGAACTGTAATTGGATTTTTAACATATGCTCAGAAAATATTCTATGATGTTAATATTGCTTCTGGAAAATATTAGGATGATGCTTCCTAAGACATTAAAATGCAAGGCCTAGTAGAACAGAGAACAAACAAGAATAGGCGACTGCTTTATTTAAAAAAAACCTATGGCAAATGTCTTTTATGGGGACTCTAAACTCAGATAGTGAGGAAAAAATAGTGCCATAGATTAGAAACAGCAGGAAAAATAGGCTGGAGGTAAATATTCAGGTCTGAGTACAGTAAGTGATCAATATGTCAGAGTCACAAGGATCTATGCAAAGACTGCGATATGGATGCTTCCACAAGCATTACTGATGTGAGAACCCCAGTGTGCTTTGGAGTGAGGCATGAGGCAGACCCTAACTGTGCATTTGTTTCATAGCACTTTTCATGAGCTTTACCAAACTCTTCTTGATACCCAGTGGAAATTCACATAGTTAATTTTTAGTTGTATGAGAAATCTTTTCACTGACAGCAGATGCATGGTATTCCACTCTCACTGGAGATCCGCTTTTGCTACATGAGGGCAAGTGATAAACAGATACCTCCAGTTATTCTTCTTCCTGTATGTGTCGTTCATTACCTTTATTAAAAATCTTCATCAGCACGCTTTTTATTGTCTTGTTTTGAAAATAACCATGTGCAGCCCAACCAGGTGCCCTTGAGATGGATATTTGTCATGGCTTTCGAGACTGCCTCTCTGTTTGCTAGGCAGAGAACAGAGCAAAGCATGGTGACCACGGTTCAGTCACACCCATGGTGCCACCTTGCTTATCTAGAGTGATATTACTGCTACTGAATGCTTAGGCAGTTGTCCCAGATGAGAGCAAACTAATCATTCATTTAATGTCTTGATGAAGTTTTCAGACTTATTGATTGCTTTTGTATTACTCATTGGCTCCTGTGTATTATTTCCCTTTTTAGATTGTAACAGAGCAGAGCAGAGCTTCTTAATGAGATGGAAAATGGCAGCAAGTGGTCTTTCTTGCTGCAGGCTGTCAAAGCTTCCCCTTCCCTCCCCTCCCCTCTCCTCTCCTCCCCTCTCCTCCCCTCCCCTCCCCATCTGCCCTCAACATCCATAGTAAGTCACCTTGAATTTAAAATCTTAGAAGAGTCCATTACTTCTTTTGCACCACCTAAGATATGCTATGGATATTATCTAAATTAGTATTCCATTAGCATTTGTCTTTGTCCTGTGCTTTGGTGCCAAAATAGGAAAATTTGGCAGCCACTCACTACTATCCTCAGACTATACGGAGGGCTGAGGATGTGCAGTATCAGCTGAGATGGGACATCAGAGACTTAATTTTGATACTTCTAGTCAAAACTGTCTTGGGGAGAGAAAGCTACTGTTTTCAATTAATGGGCAAAGGAAAGGAATGAAAGATTAAGGAGGGATTTGGTAATGGGGAAAGAATGAAGTAAAA
The DNA here is from genome assembly GCF_000738735.6 of Corvus cornix cornix. Classification (NCBI taxonomy): domain Eukaryota; kingdom Metazoa; phylum Chordata; class Aves; order Passeriformes; family Corvidae; genus Corvus; species Corvus cornix. The sequence continues at coordinate 99,710,866 of NC_046332.1, read as the reverse complement.
AGTGAGACTGATCAGCCTCCCTCAGAGAACTGATTAATTATTTTCTGACACAAAGTGTTGATCCAAGTTTTTTTTGGGCAAGATTTCAAGAGACACTGCAAAATGACTTTGTATATATAAATGGGAATTTGGGATAAATTTTCATTCAGCATTTTAAATACTTTATATAAATCTGCCACTTCTCAAATGATGTATTAAAGCAATCATGTGGTTGCACAGTATCAGTATTCCTCTGAGATTTTACAAATACATCATCAACATTACATGGATGAAATCCAGCCTGCCGTAATCCAGATGCCCAACATAGGCAATGCTTCACTGAACATTTCAGTATGCAGCCTGGAGAGCAGGGGCAACAGCCAAATCTGCCTTAATGTTGCTACCACACTTGTCCTGACGCCTACAGTGGGAGCTCAGGAAGCTGCAGGGGAAGATGTAGTCTGCTTGTAATTGTGTTTCCTGGATTTGACTACAGAGGGACCAGAGGCATTTCCCACAGGTGGTGCCTTCCACAGGTACTCAGGGGGATGCTGAGCCCTTCTGTCCTCCACTTGTGATGTCACCTGGGCCCTTTGCAGAGCAGAGCTGCAGCACATGCCAGTGCCTGCTCTTTGCACTCTGGCGTCAAAGATGGGGCAGCCTCCAGGTAGATGGAGCTACTCAGACCCTATGGCATTAAAATTTTAACATACTAGGAGAGCATCTTGAACCTCATCTCTCACTCAGACCATGGTGGGCTGAAAACATTGCACAAGCATGAATGCAAGGGGCATGGCTTGAAACCACTTGGCATAGGACAAGAGGGGGCAAGGCTTGAAACCACAGGATCTCCCATTCCCCAGGTAATTGCTGTACATCCTAGGATTTGTCTCAGAAGATCTTGTTCCCTACCACTCCCTCATCTAGTTGGTGATGCCCATCTGCCTTAATATGGGGTGAGAAATATTAAGTATCCACAATCATGAAATAAAAACTTCTCAGCAAATGAGTGGCTAAAACTTAAGCCTCCCTATGAAATTTTAAGGGAAATGAGAAAATACCTTACACCTTTGGGTGCCAAAAGGTAAACTCTGTAAGGACTCGATCACACTAGTTTAGACAGATGAAGACAGGAGTGGCATTCAAGCTAAGGGAAGATTGAGTTAGGCAGTGAGGTTGAGATAAATGTATTCAAGCTGAATCATTCTGATGAAATTTGACAAATATTTATGGAGCAAATCAAAGTAATGAGTTAGGGGGTTCTTCAAAGAATGTAGAGAGACAAGCAAGATCTCTGAAAAGGTGTAAAGGTCACAGTCTACACCCATTTTTAAATGGTGGAATACAGAAACACATATCATAATACATAACAGACTAACTACAAGCCCCAGAAAAAAAATTAAATACCCAGGAGATAAGATCATGATAAAGAACTTCCAAGAAGGACTCAAGCCAATCCAATTTCTTTCTCTGGATAATGGGAAAGCAATAAATGTAAAATATCCTGACTCCCTTAGGGCCCGTGAGACTGCTCCTGTTCTTGTAACCAAACTGAGGAAATACAGCCAGGATGGGAAACCCCTAAAAAACGTCCACTAAGAGTAAGAATCAGCAATCAGTCCTCTACCAAGGTGAGAGGTGTTTTGAGAGGGGGATTTTTATTAGCAGCCTGACAGACACAGTCTTTTTAAAAAAAAAAATGGAAGTGACTTGGAAAACTTAGTCTCACTTACAGAAAAAATGGACACTCCCTGGTTACCCTGACTGTTGCTGAAAGCATCGAAGAGGATGCGAGTCATCCTGCCTAAAGTCAGTCTGCAGCTGTAGCCCAGACTCTTCCCACAATCAGTGCAAGAGTCTTAGATGATTCAGCCAATCCAAGGATAGGATTGAGGAAATGAATCACTCTCCAGTTTCCTCTCACTGCCACCCCACTGACCATAGGAGAGTGTAGAAGGACTACCTCAAAATAGTCACTTAACTTTTAGATAGCTAGTATTAGGTGAGACCTTCAGTAACCAATGAATTACCCAGATTCTCAGAGATATTTGGGTACTTAATTCCCTTTAAAGTCAACATTAAGTAGGTCTGATAACCTGGGATCTCTTGACTGAGTGAGGAGGTTCCACGCAAGAAATAGGTTTTATGGGGGTCTTAAGACTCTTGTCTGTTCCTATATTTTCCAGGCAAATCACTAGGCTCACTAAGGACTCCTAAACTTAGGGTGTAAGCCTGGGCCACTCTGTGCCATATTATTGAGGGGAAAGGGTTGCAATTTACGAATAGAAATCAATGGAGCTAATGCTGATCCCCTGCCTGAGTATCCTCTTCCCACACTGGTCAGAATGATGTTAATTGAAGCCTTTCTTGTGGAATAAAGAGCCAAAATTTATATCTTAATGTAAAGAAACCTTGGATGGAAATGCTTCTCTATGTTTTATGCTTGGCCCTTTGCAGACATTCTGGAGGGATAGCAGCATCCAAAATATTGATAATTCTGCTGTTGAAGAATTATAAGCATGATTCTCCTTTTGACATGAAAAAAGGTGGATGAACAGTAGAACTTTAGGCATTTAGAGCCAGGAGAGACACCTCTGCTATCCCACAGGATTTTCCATGCAGCCTTTCAATGCTCTGTTCGATTCTTTAAGTTTTCCTTTTTTTTGAAAAAAATTTTCTGTCACATCTCATCTCTGAGCCCAACCAAGCCTAAACCCACAGCACTCACAGAAGTGGAGTGTCTGGGTTGCTAAGGTCTGGAATAAATAATGCCTTATGGCCCTTCACTACAAGGAAGATATTGAGGTGCCAGAGCGTGTCCAGAGAAGGGCAACAAAGCTGGTGAAGAGTCTGGAGCACAGGTCTTATGAGGAGCAGCTGAGGGAGCTGGGATTGTTTGTTGAGGAGGTACTTCATCAGTCTCTACAACCACCTGGAAGGAGGTTGCAGCCAGGTGGGGGTTGGTTTCTTCTCCCAAGTCACAAGCAACAAGTCTCCCCATGGCAAGTTTAGATTGGATAATAAGAAACAATTCCTCACGAAATGGGTAATCGAGCACTGTAACAGGCTGCCCAGGGAAGTGATTGAGTCATCATTCCTGGAGATATTTAAAGGACGTGTAGCTATGGTACTTTAGGGACACAGTTTAGTGGTGGATTTGGCTGTTTATGGTTGGACTGGGTTAATGGTTGGACTGGATGATCATAGAGGTTTTTTCCAGTGTGAATCTATGACTCTATAATTCCTGCTAGTTGGCAGCACATCTGAGCCCAGTGCACAGCCATACCCAGCCCCCACTCTGAGAGCCCTTACAGCTCTGTGACTGCAGCCCCGGTCACTTCTCACTCCATTTACAGCAGCTGGTTGCATCAAGGTGCTTGTCTCCCACTGCACCATCACCCTGACACCACCAAGATCTTCAGTGAAGACAGAGGACAAGTCCGTGTTGGTGCAATGACCATGATTTTAGGCACAAGCAGCTTTCTGAATTGGGTTAAAGGACTGGCTTCTCCTTTCCGTTTGGATGGAGATTGAAATCGCAGCACGTGCAAGGATCACTGAGACCAGGAGAGAAGTTGCACAGCTGAGGTCCAAAGGTCAAACCAAGTTCCATCCCTCTTTTTTTTGAGGAAAGGCTTTCTGTGCTGCCTGTCCCGGCCCAAAATGCTCCAGTACATAAACCTGGTTGCTTCATAATATAATTATTATATAATTTTCATATGGTTAAAAGAACAAGCAGAAACTTACATCTTATTAACAGATGCCAATAGTTAATCAAGGCAGATGCCTACATGTTTTATTCCCTAATCCATATTTTGAATCTTATTCACAGCCTCTCATAGGATAATACACTTTCCCCTGTGTATTTGGCATCAGTGTTTGAAACAATGAGGAAATGAGTTGTTCCATTACAAAATACTTAAACCCTATGTCCTGATAGAATATGAAGGCAAATGCCTAAACATTCCTGTACTTTTTAAATCCAGCTGTAAGGGGAAATTGCTCTCTCAGGCTGACAGCCTGCTGCTATTGAGATCCTTGAAAGGCTCCACATCCTGAGGGAAGTTGCATTTAAAATTAGCACACCTGCCTCGTGTGTCATCCAGGCAGATCCTGTTGCAGGAAAAAAATTAGATTAATAGGTTGGAAAACAGTAGTTAAATCTTTAATTTTGTCTTGTGAAGACAGAAAGTGATTCCCAGGGCAGGATATGGAGTGCATCATTTTGACTCAGTCCACTCACACCAGTTTGAATATTAGCTGATGCCGTGTAAGGTGCTGTGAACTTTAGAACTTCATGTTTTTAAAAAAAAAAGCATATTGTTGTGTTCTTTAACATTTTGTCTAATTGTTGCAGGATCAATGGGTATCTACTTCTATTGAAAGGAGTTCCTTTATATCTTGCAGTTCCATGAGGAAAAAAAAGGTGAGTCCTAGTTTACTACAGAGGTCACAAAAGTAATGAAAAGCCAAAAGTTTCCATATAATAAACCATTATCATACCATGCAGTTTTATGAGTGTATACGTGCACATTCATGTGCATATACATGTGTACTTTAGTGCAAAATAAAATAAAACAAAACAAAGCACAGCTTATCTCTTCTCATGGATGGCACTCTTTGCCTGATTCCTGTTCTTCTCCAAGCCTTCTCACACATTCCTAACTGTGCCGTTTTCTTTTTCTTTGCATACCTGCCAGATTCTTCCTCTGCCCACAGAAAAATTTCTAGCATGTCTGTCGCTGTTTATAGAGTTGCCAGCACAACTGCTCTTGCTTGCTTAGTTTTCTAACAATAATAGTAGACCAGATTTGAAAGTTCAGTGATGCTTAAAAATAACGATAAACAAAAAAATACCAAGGTATGAAATACAAAGCACATATACTTTTATTTCTTTCCATTTCTATGCAAAAATTCTTGCTTCTCTTCATTTTCCCTGCTTGCATGACCCCTTCAGAATTGCAGCAGCCAGCAGTGCTCTGCTGAATTCATTGTACATTCATTCACCACCTCTGCATGACCTTGTCACACTGAGCTTTGAGCCAGGCTGGCTGAGCTGACATTTAATGGCTTCCCACATCCGTTTTAAGAAAGAAACTGAAAGGAGAGTACAGAGTGCAAAAGAACTTTTTTTCTTTCTTTCTCTTCCCTCCTTGGAGTCCCCTCCCTGCCTCCCCCCTTTCCCTTTTAGGAATGTCATGCATACTAAGCCACGTAGTTCCTGCGGGGGGGGGAGGGAGGGGAGGGAAAGTGCTCTCAAAGATATGGTTGGGATTTATTTTCTTTAAGCCAGCTGTTTAAATAGTTAGTCATCCAAAGTTAGTCACTCCAGGCTCCCTCTGTGCAGCCGTAGAGGGAAATGTACACCTCCAAAGGCCAAATACCCTAAGACTAAGGTGTCTACAGCACTCAGATAAAGCCTCTGTGGAAGTATCTGTTCCTCATTGTTGACTATAACCTGAGCCCAATTTACTCATTAAAATTAAGGGAAGTGCACCCCCTACTCAATACATCAGGGAAATGCAGTTCCACTCTGAAATGGGTGAAGTGCTGCCAGAAATAAGATGGTTGAGCTTTTGGTGAGTGCAGCTGATACTATTTGTGTCTTAACTTCTTAAGCAGGGTGGTTATATGTGCTTTAGCAAGGTGCAAAAAGACATTTGGTCCAAGCAGTATTCTTGTTAAATTACAACTTGACAGGTTAAGTGGATGTGGAATGCATTGCAGTGGTTGAGGACGATTGTGGTTTTCTTCCATTTCCTCGACTGTATTTACTCATTCCATTTGCCTGAAGGATTACTGCAGAGGTTTTTGGCTGCATATTTGAACTATACTATGTTTGTTGAACAGACACCATAATTAATGAAGAATTAAAGAATTAAAGAAATTAACATTTCTTTTCAAAAGAAAATTTTTAGCCATTTTCCTCCCTCCAATGTTTCTTAAAAATCGAAAAAGGATTAATCTCAGCACAATTTGTCTGGGAAAACTAGAGTGGCAATATGATGATGCTCTGGGCAAATAAGTGAAAACAAACTCCTCCAGGGAAATAGGTGCATGTTTCAAAATAGTTAGAATTTTTTTTTTAAAACAAATAATAGATTTTTTTTTAAAGGGAAGTCATCCTGGGAGTAATCTGCATATTAAGTATGATGTGATCTACAAAAGAGCTTAATAATTTGCTTGATTTTAAGCACATGGTTAGTCTCACTGTCTATTCACATGCTAAATGTAATACTTATGCACTTTGTTAAACATAGATTTGCTGCCAGAAAGTGTCACTGTAATTAGATTGTTACAGCTGTGCATATTTGAACCTTACAGCATAATTTCCCTGATTAGCATGATCATTAAGTGCACCTTCTTTCAGAAAATGTAATTGTTTTTTTCAAGTTGTCTTCAGTAAAAAAACCAGCTTTTGCACAGAGTGGGAGAGTACCTTTTACAATGCCAATGATAATTCATGCTGCCGTATTTTTAGGGAAACACTGCACTCTGCAGGTGAAAACTCTTCCTCTATCTTGTGGCACTCTGGAAAGGTCTTGAGAAAGAAATAAAGATTCTGGTGAGCAGTTAATACTTTTTAACCAAGGATGTGCATTGTCTGCAGTATCTTTATAAATGGATAAACGGGAACAGGTCTTTTTTTCCCTCTGTACTTCTTACTTTCTAAAGAACAGCCAAAAGTGTACGGATATTTTGCAACATTCCCTGCAGTAAGGAGCATGTGACTGTATGATAAGTACAGCTTGGCTGTCCACACTATTTGCAATAGAACATTCAGTGTCAGATCTGAACACTTTTTGCCATTTCCTGATGCGAATCCCACAAATTGAATTTCCAGTTAGAAACAGGAGCAGTTAGTAGGGCTCAGCCCCAAACCTGCACTCCTAATGTGAGTCCCTTCCCTCTTCACCCCTCCTCTTCATTAGTTGTATCATCTCTCCCTTGTCTCTGTTTCCTGATTCATGGCCATTAGATGGCAATCGTGACCATCATGTGCTTTCCGCGTTCATGTCCTCTGGTGGCCAAACTGCTTGTGTGCTCTCGCTCTTAAGAGAACCTTTTCTTGTCCCACTGCCTTTCTCATCTCTAGCAGCAGTGATTTTGCAGGGTCTGGTTGTTAAGCCTGGCAGTGATTTACAAGGAAGAAAGGAATTGCTCGTGTTCAGAGGGACACCATTGTCTTGGCACAAGAAATGTGCCCTCCAGCTGCAAGCAGCAGCATTCCATTAGCACTGCCAGGAGCTCTCCTCTGTACAGGTTTCTTTCCAGTTTTCCACAATTGCTCCAAGTGACAGGGCTCTGGCTGGCATTTTAGAGGCACTGGGTTCACAGCTTCGTGTCTGTTAACTTAAAAAGTCGCAGGCAAATCTATTCATACCCCAGATTCGGGTTAAAGCTGGTATGTGGTGCAAAGTCTTTTAGCTGAGAATCTCTGTCACCACTCTACCTTTTGGCAGGGATTTGAAGCTTGTCAGATGAATCCCCCTGAGGCCAGTTGCTGACTTTCTCCATATTATAGCCCCTAAAGAAGTGTCCTGTTCCAGTAGAGAGTGGTTTGTCTTTGGCCACAGCCTTTTCTGCCCCTTCCCTGGCTGCAGAGCTGCCATGAGGCCACAGAGGTTCCTTCTGCAGGTGGTGTCCACACACTGAGATGTGCCCACACACCTGGTCAGCTGCATGAGCCCCTGCTCACAAACATCCTGTTCAGGATCAGTAACTGGGTGCAAAGCTGCAGGCTTTGAGCAGCTTCTGGATCTGTGCTGGAGGCACTCGTGGTTACCTGCCTCTGGCCAAATGTGCCTTTTTTCCTTCTCACGAAAGAAGGCCAGAGCTGCAGAGTGTGACCTGCCCACCAAAAGGGCAGATATGCAGAGCAGGTGAGGCTGGAGGTGGGAAAGGCCCCTGTGCCCGGGGGTGTGCTGGGGTTTGGTGAGGGGGTGGTTGAGCCTAGGAGGTGAGGAAGAAAAACATCACTGTGTGGCTCAGAAGCGATGCTGCCTGGTACAACAAGCAAAGCTGAAACTGTAAAGCCGTTTCTAACTTTGGCATTTTCAAAATCTTCAAGGCTTAACCTCCACCTTCTAATTTGGTTTCCTTATACTATTTCTAGCTGTGTACTTCTAGGCCCATGCTGTGAGGAAATTAGTCAGCTGTTATGCCATTTTTAGGGGGAATTTCCCCTGACTGATTTTACGATTTGTTCTGATGGCTGTCACATTAAAACATAAGTAAAAGTAATGCTATCAGTTGCTAATATATTTGAGGGAAATTATTTTTATAAGGTATTGATTTGTTTTACACACTTTTGCCACCGATAAAGGGTTTATGTTGAGATCTTAAACCCTGGAAGTCTATGTAGTTGTGGAGTATTTCTGGTCTTTGATACCCTTAAATATAACACCTTTTTGTTCCTCTGAGTGGCTGAGGGAGTGATGGGGAATGCACAAAGCAGACAGGTAGTTAAAATAATCTTTCAAAGAGGCTGAAACTCTGCTTCTGGGGCAAGTAAAACACAAGGAAGGCAAGTCAGAAGTAGTTATATTTGCTAAATTGGTATTCTGGGGTTTTTTTACATGTGAAAATTACATCATAAGTTGTCTGGACCAAAAGTTATGTCCTTGTAAATCTCACTGTCTCTAAAAGTATGGTAAGACAGTAAATGCAACATAGGAAGAGGACCTTTACCTGGAAATAGAAGTATATTATCACTGTGGATCAGAAATCATGAACACACAGTTTTGTATGTGAAAACACTTTCTGCAGGCTTCAAATCCTAACTTTTCCCAAGCTGCTGTCATAAAAAGCAAACATAAAAGTCTGTTTGGCTTTTTAGCAGAAAAGTTTATAAGAAGACTACAAGTTATGGCACAGTACCAGTAGAACACAGCACTGTTCTGGTTTTGTAGGCTAACATGACAGTACAGGTGCGTCCAGAAAATGGCTTCATCTGCCTAGATCTTTCTATTACTTGTTTCATTACAGTTGCTACCAGCAATGCTTATAGAAATAGATTTTACATTTTTTAGTGTCACAAGATGACATTAGGTAACATGCATTATTGAACTGCCCTATAACCATAATTAAAAATAGGAAATGAATAGAATCAATCACGACAAGAACTTTCTGCCAATCACAGGAGCATGGATTCTGTGAAATGTCTTGCTTCAGAAAGTCTATCAGAAGGACAACATCCCCACTGGAAAGGGGACAAAATACTTTGAGAGAAACATGTTACTCATGCTTAGCCTACTGTAACTAATGATGTCATGGAGCTAATCCTGTTCAAGGACCCCCAATCCAATGGCCATTTTGATCAATAGTTAAACAAATATGCACAATCATGTTAGTTTTAACTCATTTTACTCTAAACATCAGCATGGAAAAAAACTGAACATGAGATTTCTTCGCAGATTGGAAATGCATCCATGACTGCTGGGGAATTTTCTCTTCCTCCCAGCTACCAGTAGTGACACCTCCCAGCAAACATTAGTCAGAAAGTTTCTGATTTCTCAAGCTTTCATTGAGTATCACCAGAATTAAATATAGAAAGAGTATGTAAATAGTAATACTTGGCCTACTTTTGCCAGCTCTTTAATAGCAAGGAAATTAAAATAAAATATGAAACTACTTTTGGAAACTCCCTGAATCTGGAAGAGTTAATTTCTTTGTTGAAATGGGCTTTTTTGTTAAAATTTAAATGGATGGTGAAAATAGATAGTGAAAATGCTGCAGTTTTGACAAGTCCTTTTACTGGCAATATTTAGAAAAAGCCTTGATGTTGTACATGTGATACATCTGAAATTTTCAAAATTAGATTATTTCACATTCTGGTATCAAACAGAAATTTTGTTTAAAAATCATTCATCATTTTTTTTACTAGAAGTTTTGTAAAAACCGGATTTAAAATTAAGTTAAATGATAAATGAGTTACTTTTTATACCAGATTCAGGATTTTACAAATTCTACATTTTTGGGGGGAATAATTATTTAATAATTCAGGGGGTGTTTTTGCAAGGTAGAAGGCTGATTCTGCACTGCTTAAACTACAAGGAGGAAAATAGCAGGGAAAGCACTTTATTAATTCTCTTACAAATTTTCGAAGTGTTTTATAGATTCCTCAGTTCCAATTGCATGGTTTTCTTTCCAGTAGGTGGAAAGATTGAAAAAGTGGATTTAATGCCTTATTTAATCATTCCTAAATCACTCAAAATTCCTTTCCAGTCTTAATGTAATTTTCTCTGTGTGGGCTGGTTTACATTTTTTGAGGAAGCCTTTGGAAAGTAGGAAACTGAAAATCTCTTTCCTTATGCCTAGTTTGGGAATGAACCACAGATGATGGAGATGAAAGGACAACACTTAGATAATTCAAGGATGTGCTGGTTTGGCCATGATGTAGAAATACATCTCTGAGAGAAGGCAGGTCACCACCCCTCCCCCACCAGGATTGGGAAAAAATAAATTTTCCTCGAAGGAACGTGAAAGAGATAAAAACTATTTATTTAAAAAACACACAGGGAAAGGAAAATAATGCTAAATAATAAAATCTCTCGCTGTGGAGAAAAAAACTGGGAAAGTGTTAGAGTCCTCCCTTTGGTCTCCTCGGAGCTGCTCAATGGAAAGTCCTCCCGATGTGCTCTGATATTGAAGCAGTCCAGTAGAAAAGGGAGAAAATCTGAAATTCCAGGGAAGGAAAAAAAAAGTTCAACTCTGAGTCTCTCTCCGGAGAAAAAGAAACTGAGCAACTGGCCAGAAACTGGCCTGGGAGCAGCAAGCCGGGTGCTTCCTCCCTCCCCCGCCGCAGCTGGGAAAAAAAAGTCGCTATCTCTGTGTGACCTTGAACAAGCTGCAAACTGCTTTGAAAAAGTTTTGCTCAGTTTTTCCTTCCCCCTCTCAGGCTCAGTTTAGAGGCATAAAAAGGCACAAAAATTAATTTCAGGGCATAGGGCAGCGATATGGGAAACACATCATAAAGTCACCCCAAGACAAAAGACCTGAGGGAGGAAGTGAGGTGGCAGCAGGAATATTCACTCCCTGGTTTTAAGATCAAGGGTAGGTGCCCAGATTATCAGGCTTCCCTTATACTCAGTGGAGATGGTCATGCTCCCAAACATGAGGGTCTGAAGCTTTTAGGAAACTTGTTTCTGACTGTATAGAAGATAACATAGCCAACATAAGCCTTTACAATGCCACAAGAGAACATTTTCTGTTTGTGAAAAAGAGATTGATGAGATAATTATTCTAATTAGCACAAAACTAAAGCCCCCATGGAAGTGTAATAGTTTAGCAGCAGCCTGTCTTATATGCATTATTTGATTTAAATAGTCTCCAAAAGCACATACCCATAAATGTGTCCCAGCCAATCTACTTGTGCCATTGCAATTGCAGGCAGATTTTTCACTAGGTTCAAGGAAGACAAGCACAAAAAAGTTGATTTTATATGGAAAAGATTTTTTTTTTCTTGAATTAATCTTTGAAGTCCATAAGGCTATCATCAAGAAAGGAAAAATAAAAAAGATTATTTTTATGAATACTAATACCTTTGGGAAAGACAGAATGTCTCCCTTAAGAGAAAAGTTGTATTCCTCTAACACAATATTCTAAGGAGCAAACCCATGTCTGTTGAGGAAGCCCCTAAGTGCCTCCTTATGTGCTTCCTCTGTGTTTCTTGTCTATTATTAAATAGCTCTGTTTCAATCACTTTAAATAAATTATATTTAGCTGGTGATATGAACCATGAAAACTCTGGACTTCCACCACTGCTTTTGTGCCTTTGGGGAATTAAATAAGAGAAAGTATAAATCCAGTTTCCATAAGACAGGAATATGTACTGAAAGATGAGCAGGTGGTTGAGTGCTTTGGGGGACAATGAATGATTTGAACTGTAAAAAATTTTTTCAAAATGAACAATGAAAGAGGAAGAATAAATTAATTGAATGCTAGCAAAGACAAAAAGCATTTAGCAATTCCCCTGGCAAGTGAGATCATAACTATTTAAGCTGTTTAAATCCATAACATTTTTTCTTCAAAAATCATAACTCTAACATTTATGAATGGAAACTCCAGGTTATAAAACATGATCACACTTCTCATAAAATCAGGCCAAAGCTTTATAGATTCAGATTCTTCCAAACTTCTTTAGTCTTTGCCTCATTGGAGGGTTTAAGTCTGTGCTTTCCAATCAAAAAGCACAGTAGTTTATTGTTGTTTATGAATAGTTTGGATAAATGCTGTGGACAATCAAGAAATTTGTGATGGGGAATATTATGAAGTTCTTTGTGGCATATATCAAAATACACCAGACTACAAAGATCTCTTAATTGATCTACATAATTTTTATCTTCATCTTTCCACAAGTAGCTGAGGTGATTTCCATCAAACTCCAGCTTTTGTGGAGAGCTATTGACTATAATAGTCTCTGTGAGTGTAAAATACCAGGGCATCTGATGAGTAGCTGAGGCTGAAAGGAACTGCAGAGGTCAGGTAGTAAATCCCCTTTGCTTAAAACAGTATCAGCTATGGGAGGTGTCTCAGGATTGTGTCCAGTTGGTTTTGAACGTCTCCAAGGATGCAGACTCTGCAGCCTCTCTGGGCAAACCATTTCACCCTTGGATTTTTCTTTTGAAGACAAAGGTTGCAGCCCTGCTTTTTGCAGGGTACTCCACTCAGGATCCTGATCTTCACTATTTCATGGTCACAGCAACCAAGGTTGCCCCTGACCTTCACATCCTTGACCAATTCTTCCTTTTCTGTAAGTGCAGGGACATTACTGTCTAGCACTTCGGAGACACATCCACATTTGATTTCCAAAAAGAGTGTGAGAGTTTCCACCATCATTTTGTCCTCTTGGTACCTCCTTATTCATGTGCATATGGTTGAGGTAGACCTCCTTAAATCTTAAATCCTGTTTTGTTTTTTTTAAGGTCTTAAAAAAAGAGAGATATAGAAAACTCAACTTATGTATCCCTGCCACAATAAATGCTTTTTTTCACTAAGGTCCAGTGCCCCTAAAGTAGGTGATTCATGAAAAGCATAATGAAACTAAGTCCACTATATGACTGTAGAAATAGTTCAGATTGGGTTGGAAGATAAAACTGGTACCATTCAGTTTGGTTAATGCTATTAAAAGACAAATTCAAACATGATATCCTCTAAACACCTTCAAATCTCTGTTTGTTAGTGAAGAAAAACATTGTTTGAACTTTGAATGGTTTATCAAAGATGTTGCACTGAAGTTTTAGCAAATATATATCATTGCTGGACTTATCTTCTGGCAAGGGCATATTATTTACTCCAGGCCTGTATTAGGTTTTGACTGATTTCCTACTAATAGCACTGTTGTCACTACCCTGTAATAAGGGGTGGTATTCTGCTGCCGGACAAAGAAATTCTACTTAGTGAAAGACTGAGATTAATTTGGGTGATAAATAAGGCTTCAAAATTGCAGTTGGGAAGATTTTTCAGATTTCTGAAGGACTTAAGCTGTTCATCATAAAGTCCTTGAACATCAAACCTCTTCACTACAGTTACTGGAGGGAAGCAGGTTGCAGGAGGAGTTAGACATGTTCATACTCCGGAGTGTGCATTTTTCTTCTGTGATTAAAAGATGAGTCAAGAAGCTATAAATAACCCAGAATAAAAGCTCACCCCAAGCCATTATCTTTTGTTGAGTAGCTGAATCCAAGAATAACAGGTTTTAGACATAAAGCCAGCTGGTAGGTGTAGTTGGAGGGAGGCTTCTATGTCAGCTGTGTCCTGGGTATCAGCAAGAAAAGGACAGGGTTTGGGCAGCAGCACTCTCATCCCGACCTCCACACCAGACCCTGCACTGCCCAGGGGACAGCTGGTCCTGTGGTTGTAAGGTGTGGAAGGAGTAATGCTCCATGAGGAAAGGGTTGGGATTTTAGAGGGTTTTGTTTGTTTGGGGGGACATTGAAGTTTTTGGTTTCTTTTGTTCAGGGATTATTGTAGAGCTGATTCTCCTTCAAATAGTTCTGCCACTGTGTAAGTGCTGGAAGAAATGTTGCTCGTGGAAAATGTGCAATTATTTCTCAAATACAGAGCAGTTGAAGGAAATGGAAACCCAGCTGGTACTTTACAGAAATGGTTTGCATAAGCCAGCAATTCCCTAGGATTTGCAAATCTAGCAAAAGATTCATCTTCAGTTTCCACCATTTTCTTGCATAAATCACGAGGCATTTCAATTGCCTTTGGTTAGTGGTTCCCATGTAGATTCATTTTCATCCACTTTTTCAGGCCCTGAAAAGAATCTTCTAAAAGCTTTTTCTTGCAGTTGTCTGAGAGTTTCAGTTCAATTACATCTCCATGTATACTCCTTTGAGGTGATGTATACTACACCCAAGAATGACGAAGGAATTGTTCGTTGCAATGGTTAGTGGTAGCATTTGGATACTTGGAATCAGACAGAATTCTGGAAATACCAAAGTAAAATTAATAACAGACTTGTGACTGAAGTGTTCAGGTTTCCTTAAAAAAAAAAAAAAAGAGACTTTTATTTTTCTGTTAATAGGTATTTAGAACTAGCTTTAAAAATTTCAGGATATAAATACACACATTCAAGGACTGGGGGTTTTTTTTCTATGACATTAATATACCTTGGCTTTGCTATTAAAAAAGAAAAATATTTGAAAAGAGAGGTTAGCAATTGAATTTGAATTCATGGAGGGACTGTGCACAGGAAGGATTGTGAAGTTCATCTGGATTTTCATTGCTTTTGTAGAGAAATTAGATACCTCTCTAAATAAATACCAACAGCACAGAGAAGAGAGACTACTTAACACGAAAAGGTTGTATTTTTTGTGGTAGATGAAAATGCTAGAAATCTCTCTGAAAGACTGATCAGACTTTTGTTACTTTATAATAGTCTAGAACAAAGATGAAAAATATCCATAGAATAGGATTCTTGGCAGCCCTTAGTATTTCATTAAAATGACAGTTGTTCAAACAAATATACTCTTAAGAAGTATTGGAAAGTTCTTGTTTTTCATCAGTACAGGATTACCTGGGAGACTTCATAAGGCAATCCCAGCTTCTATAATACTTAAAAGCATACATTTTTATAAAACTTTTTTTTTCTAGAAGAACAATGATTTTCCAGTCAGAACTTGTGAGATTGATTCCAATGACACACAAAGCTATCCTGAATAGAAATCTGTGTTAAGGAAGACAAAACTTAGCCTCTGATTTCTCAAATTCTTGGCAGCATTGTCATGTTTTAAAAAATGAAAATAATCATTCTCTTTATCTCTCTGACATAAAAAATTATCTGTGTATAGCCATGGCAAAACTGGAAGCAGCCATCTACTGATCAACTGACCCAGAGGGGCCAGCATGTAAACAGAAATGCTCTGTGTTTTTCTAGCATCTTCTCTGGACTAACTGGAAATCACAATGACTTTCATAAGAGTAATTTCTGTACTTACCTGGTATAGGAATATAAATTCTATTGACAAAAGATGACCAAGTAGGACACAGCCACATGATGGGTTGTGCCAGAAAAGATCACAAAGTTATGCCAGAAAAGATCACAAAGCTGGTGACCTATTCAAGAGCAAAAGTACAAAGGAGAGGAAATTATCTGAGCATGGTGCCCACACAACTCCATGCTTTCTGCTTAGTAGCTTAAATACTTATGCACATACATATATAAACATACAATAAACATACAATAAACTCCAGTCCCAAGCTTTTATTATGTATGGGAACTTTTATGTCTATTGCTCTCATAGGTCTTAAAAATGGAGTTCACAATGGACATGTCTAGAAACTTCACCGATCGTTTAAAATATTATTCTCCATTCTTTATTATAATAAATAAGATAAGCATGACTTTGAAATTCCCATAATAAATATTATAAATAAAAGTATAAATAAATTTTATTTATTTTACATACAAATCCTGTAGCCTTGTTAATAATTAATGCTACATAATTTATTCCCTCCAACCTCAGAGAGGCTTACCAGTTCCTTTTGTTTTTCTTGTCCTGGACAACCATTTAGAGAAAGAAAGTGCTCAGATGCTTAGATGCTTGAAACTTGTTCCAGTTTCAATTTTGGTGGCATTTGGGAAATGATATTGCTTATGATTATGTTTGATGTTATGAAGTTATTTTCATAGCACTCACTCTGAAAATGGCTGTATCATTAGTGAGTCTATCAGCAAGGATGCATCTCACTCTGATGTTTGTAAAAAAAGTTTATAAAAGATACAAAGATACAACTGTCCAACCTCCAGATGTTTAAATACCTCGCATCCAAAAAACTGTATTAAATACTCCAGGACCACCCTGACAGTAGAGTGTGTGCAAGGCTTTTCTGCTGTTTTGCTTCCTTCCCTCCCTGATAGTCAGGGCAATAATTTGTTCCTCTGTGAGGCATGCTGCACTCAGATTTCAGCATGAATCTGAATAAAACCTCTGAGTGTCTCTTCCACTCTGCTAGACTCAACTGTTAACTCAAGGACAAATCCACAAGTCATAGGATTTGCAACAGGTTCTGAGTAGAGACAAAATACCAAGAACTAATTATGAAAAAAAATCACTCAGAAGTGATTAACTGCAATTCACTAACAATAATCCAACACTCTAATCAGAAAAGAAGAAAAAGAAACTTTTCATCGATTTTGCAACTGGCATGAGGAGAAGGATCAGTCCTGTTGTATTCAGCTCAGTGGACATAAACACATCAACATCTGCTCAGATTGGTGGTTAGATGCATAAATGGCAGGAGGTGGACAGGATTGCAGAATGCCTGTCTCACAAGGCACATCTCCTACTGCTTGGCATAAGGATGCCTCCTCTCAGTGTGCTGCCTGAGTTGAACTCCAGCCTAAGCTGCCTTTCTCTGTCCCATCCCCAGTAAGAGAAACCTGGCTGAAGACAGTGAATTATCTCCCATAGGTAGATATTTATGTAAATATATATACTTACATAAGTTAGGCTGTAGCCTTAGAGATCATTGTCTTTTGGGGTTTAAATGCCCAGGTGCCTTGGAGGATTCCCCTCAGGTGGGCTGGAAGTAAGTAACTATTTTTGTGCCTGGGTATCAGTAAGCCAGTGTCTATGATAGTTTCACTAAGGGAAGAGAGACAGACAAAAACTGGTCTGGCTGAATACCAAAGCCTGCAGGGAGAGAAAATCTGGGAAAATGATCCCAATAATTGCTTGCAGCCAGTGTGAGAAAGTCATAATCACCTGACATGTTCAACAGCAATATCTGAGTTGCTTGAATATTAAATGGGCACTGTTATGGGAGATCCTGACAGATCTCCTCTTGGCAAGAGGAGGCTCCCTGTGTCTTTCATCTCACTATCTTAAAGCACTTTACAGATGCAAAATGATTTGCAAAGCAATTCTCACTATCTACATTGCACAAATGATGAAGGCAAAGGGTAGAGAGACCTCGAAAGTAGTCCTGGGTCACTTAGAATGAGGCAAAAAATGTCCTACACCTAAGCAGTAAACACTCTTAAAAGCAGAAATTTCTTTAAACTTTAAGGGTATGCCTTTCTCTGCATAACTTGTAAGCAGCATCTGTCTGTGTTGTCCCAAACATGCAGGAAGGCATTGCTTTTCTTTGGCTGGACATGTTGTACCCAGCTGCACCTGGGCCCCAGAACCTTCCCTCTGGGCACAGCAGGATCCTCTGCTTCCCTCCAGGCCAGATTGAAGATGGGTGAAGCTTGGTGCTTTCTGGTCAATCAGCACTGCCTCTTGGGTGTCCTACACAATACCTGTGTCATCAGGAGTATTTTCTGTGGCCATGGACACACAGCCAGATCCTTTGCTGTGTAGGAACAGTAGGTATAGAGGTCATCCCAGAAAATGCTTTGTGATTTCTGTCAAAATAACGCTAAGAAACAGTAAGTAAGAAATCCCATGAATCTGTGCAGACCAGCTCAGACAGTGTCTGTTTGGCACAAGGAGGTGCTGGGGTTTTTTGATCCTAGAAAGAAAGGCAAAAGCAGTATCAGGAAAGTTACCCATGTTATTAATATCCCACAAAAGGGATAGCAAGTTACTGTATCTTATGCCCTCTCTGATGCTGGGAACTCCCAATGATAGACCTCTGGCCATGCCATGACAGACTTCCCATGGTGAGGTCCACCAGCAGTATCTTCAGAATTTTTATAGGATTTTCTTAGAAGCAAAGCAACTCTATTTGTCATATTTACTGTGGGAAAAAAAAGAGCATTTGTAGGAAAACATGCTGCTTAACTTCAAGATGAAGTCAGGAACGTTCTTTTGGCATCATGGCTGGTGACAAACAGGTGCTGCCATGGGCTCTTTGGTTTGACAAGCTGGCTGCAATAATTGTATGGTAAGGGATGAGGCACAGTCCTCAAAGCCAAGTTGTCTGCAGTACAGCAGGGCTCAGCACAGACCGGCACTGCTCAGATCAACTGCATGTGGATTGTTATCTCCTCCATGTGCGATACACTGCCCTGTAGGACTTCCCAGGGCTGTTCAGGTGGTTGTTGTTGCCTGTGGTATAAAGGGGTAGCAGGCTGTGTACATCTGATGAAGTCATAATTTTGTCCATTTGCCTTTCCACTATACGTCTTTTCAAGCCCTGCAGATTGACTGGCTCTCTGAGCATGCCAAAGCTCAGCTCAAAGTACAAAGGACATCCTATTTCAACAGCACATCCTGCATAAATCTCTGAAATCCTGTTAAGCCTTATCAGTGAAGTGAGCCAGGAATCTCCAGGAGAAGCATCAGCAGCCATGATAAGGCCAAAATTCTGCTCAATCAGCTTCACACGAGTAAATGGACTGAAGGGTGCTAAGGCAAATGCTTTCACTTGGTTGCTGCTCACACCTAGCATAGGAAGTATCCTTCAGTGGGGATTGTCACCTGTTTAATATGGGATATACCAAGATGTGTTAGGTTGTGGAAGTTCTTTAAAAATACATCTTTCCCATATCTATCTGTTGACCCATAAAACTTTAAAGTAGTTTCCTTAGAACACTGATACCTCAGGAGGATTACTGCTTAGATGGTTGTCTCTACATGTAGAAAATACATTCCAACACAAGCTAAAAACCTTCAGCGAAGGGATATTTTCAGTAAATGGCAGCTGAGATGTGACTCCTGCCTATTGTGGCTTAGCTCCAACAGTTCTAGATTTTTAATTTTTTTGTACTGCAAAACTAAAAGTAAAATCCTATATACTGTTTGATAGACAGATTTAAATATTTGAAATCACATAGATTGAATTTGTTGCCATTCACAGCCTGACTATTGTAATTCATAGAGAAATTCAATCAGGTAATTTCCCCAAAGCTTATTAACTGATCTGAGTTAATGAATGTGAGGCTTTTGAAGCTCAAATCCAGTGTTTTTCTAGGTCAGGTACTCTTGGGTCGGAGAGCAGTTAAAATAAATAGTCCACACTTTTGTCCTAGCAAGTGCATGAAAGGGTCAAATAGTCATGTTTTCACCAAGTCAGTCTAACAGACCAGTCTTATCTTGTCCTCAAGGTGACACCTTGCAAATTAATGTCTGTGAGATAATTAACATTTTGAAAAATAATAAAGTTAGGTTGTTTTATAAAGTTTATGACAGGAAAAAAAAGGCTGACTATTTTAGGGAAACAGTTTCTGAGTGATGTTCAGATAGGTCTTCAAACATATAATGGAAGATTTAGCCATTTTGGAATACTAGAGAAGAAAAGACTGTGCGAGGTTTAGATACTATCAGCCTAATTTTTTTCTCAAAATCTAAAGATAACTTCATCCAGAAAGGTCAAACTCTGCAAGAATTTTTCAAAAGCTGTTCCTTTCCTGAAATAATTAAATGTAAGTTGTGCAACAGTTCACTGGGGCAAGCTATGAATCCAGATGGCAGAAACAACAGTTGGGGAAGGGCTGGTAATAATTCAAGTGTTTAATTTGTTAAAGGTTTTGCAAGTCCAGCAAGTGTTTGGATGGAAGTGTTACCCATACAGGGCTTGCATACAAAATGAGCATTATACCACCTCAGATAATGCCTGCTTGAATGAAGAGATTCTGTATTAAACAGTATATTTAAATCTCATCTATGAATGCTCTTTAAATAGTTAAGCAAAGGTAACATTTGGTTTCTGAGGAGAGCAGATGGAGAGATGCTCTGGTAAAGATGCTTAAGAAGAAAGAATGGTTCAATAAGTGAGACGTGCAGAAGCCCCATCTCCTGAATCAAATTTTTTTCCCATGAGGATTGCTTTAGTAGCAGTTCTTGCTCATACGGTTCTGTAAGAGCAATAAATAGAATATAAATGTTCTGTAAATAGAATAGTCAGAGCAAGCTCCTGGTAGTGGGAACAGCACTGCTGACATTCAGTCCTAGTGCCGCAATGAAAGATGAAAAACCTTGGTACTTTGTGCAGCATTACTGAGATGTAATTTCCCTAATTCTGTTAAGTTGAAGGAAAAAAAAAAGAATGAGATAGGAATGACCTGACACATTATGATTAAGGTTATTCTTTAAGATTTGTGAACTTCTGAAAGATGTCATCAGAAAATTCTTGGGTATGAATATAGGCAAATATCAAAATGACTGCATTATCATTTATTTCCACTTATTGTTAAAACCTTCAAACTTCAGTGAAAGACTATGAAGAAACGGATGATTTCTTCTTCTAACGTGCATGGTAGTTTTCTGGGGTAATAAAAGATTTCTGGTCCATGAGGATCACGAAGAGCAAGCAGAACAGATAGTCTTGGATGCAGACATTTTATTTCAAGGGAAAAACAGATTTCTCAAGAGAGAACAGCTGGATTAATGGCCCATTAATAAAACCAGTAATATGATAATTTTGTCCTATAGCGCTAATAATCACATTCTAGATAATTTTTAATTATACAAAGCATGCATTTATGAAAAGGTCACAAGAAAAACTGATAGCTACTTTATAAATATCATGGATTCTGGTTGTTTATGGGTTTAATAAGTTTTTCTCTCCCAAGATTAAAGAAATGGCATTAAAGGAACAAATATGATCCCGGACTGGTTTTGTGGGCAGTATTTAACATAGCTTATGCTGACTGATTGGTGACTTTGGCACATAGTCTGATACAACAAGAAAAATTTGGTGGTGAGGGCTCACTGTCCACATTATATGCTTTTCAGGGTGATTTATTTTAGAGAGGTGTCATAGTCTGGTCCTTAGACTGAATGAATGGCCATTAGCTGTGCTTCTGCATAATGTCTTCCAGCTTTGTTTCAGCTAAGAGGAAACCAGAGGATGCGTTTCAAGACCATTCCACATGATGAACCAAAGCACAGCCAGTCAGACAAGGGGGAGAGTTGCTTTCAATTTTAGTCACTCTGTATCTAAAGAAATATGCTGTTGCAGATACAGCCTGTGACAAGAAATGGGCATATTAGGGGCTTTTTGCCCTAAAAATGTTTAGCCGCATGTAGCATGCCTAATCTGAGGAATGATGTCTATCTACTGGACATAATTTGATGAAGCAGAGCAGTAATTAAGGTATTGTCTCCAGTGGAATATTTTAAGCTTTACCTTATTCCTTTGCTTACAAGGACATGGTATTTCATTTAGCTGAACTGGACATCAGTCAGAAATAGCTTGTTAGGACTAGCCCCAAATCCTGTTTAAGAAAGTGCAAAACCTTCTGCAACTGTAACTACCAAGGGACTTCCACATCATGTTACCTGCTCTGGTGGAAACAGAGTGAAATTATTCTGTGATAGTTGTTCACACCATGACTAGGAACACCTGAAATGCTGGGATACATTCTGCACGAACATTGGTTTCGTCCAGACTGAAATCAAGTTTAAAAAGTCTGAGTGACAGACTTCATCACATCACACCCCATATTCAGCATAATAAACATAATAAATTCAAGTATTTAAATATTGTTAAAGAGGTAGAGAACAGAACTTTGTTTGGAGAGTTTTGTAACATAAATTGCAGCTCTTTCTATTAACAGATAGAAGAACTGAGTAGTATTTCAAACCATATTAATACTTCTAATCTTTCTCTAGATCAGAGGAATCTCAGGCGATTTAAAGGATCACTCTTTGGGCTCAAAGACTTGAAAGTATTTTCCACGTATGTAAATTTACTTTTCCAAGGGAGCAAGATAATGAGTGGGCATTTAAACTGCAGATGTAATGTAAGCACCAAATTCAGCAAAGAGATCCAAAACAATCTCTCCCCACTCTCAAATGCACCTCTGGCATCTCAGATTTTGAATGAAAGCAATCTTGTGCAGGGACGTACATCGCCTCAGCTGACAGACCACCTCTGTGATGAACTCCTCTCCAAGGCTATCAAGGAGCAAGAATCTCTGCAGTGACATGTTTTTGTCTCTTTGCTTCTACGCACTTGGTGCACTTTGACTGCATTTTAGGAAAGTAGTGTGGCAGTAGACTTTTTTTTCTGGCTACTGCATCGTTCCTGTCCAACAGTTGTAGAGCTGTCTCAAGGAGGAAGTGTTGTTCTGTGCAAATCCCTCTTCAGGTGGTTTGTCATAGTTGGTGACTCAGCCTCTGTGTGGATGGCAAAGAGTGAGTTGTGCTGTTCTTTGCGGGAGGTACACTTTTATTTTTCCTAGAAGAAGAATGACAGTTGCCTAAAAAAAATCATTAACATATATCAAGTTATTCAAATTTTCATGCAGAAGGGTAGACTTAACTATTCAGCAGTTGTTTTTTTTTCACCAAAAAAGGTGTTCTGGCTGATTCAAACTTGCTACTTGGCAAAGACTGAAAAAGGTTCACTTCCCCTTATTTCACTCCAGGCACAGCATTTGAAGTCAGTAACAGAGCCGATGAGAGAGTTGAGTTGTGGGGACCGGAATGCAGTTCCCTCCTCTGTAGATGGATATGTCAACACTCAGCTCTCAGAAGCAAAAGGTACAGGATATTCTGAATTGTTCTTGAACAGCTACTTCTCCCCTTTGCATTAAGTAGTCTAATATGACATATTTACGGGAATGGTAACAGCAGTTTGGGAGTTGTTTACTTTCCCATTCTGTACAGACATTTTTAAGATGAAAATTAAAATGTTTAATTTCAAAATCATCACAACAAAATGTTTTCACTCATTCAAATTTTTATTTTCAACATCTTCTCTCTTACTAAGCAAGGTTCATAAACCTGCTGTGCAGAGAGAAATTCTGAATACTTAACCAAATACTTAGCTGCTATAGTAACCAGGCTCACTCCCATATATTTTCAGTTCAGAAAACATTAGGGAAGTAACACTGAAGCAGAATCTCAAAGCAGTTCCACTGTGTTTGCATTCTGAGGGAGGAGTCTTAGCACTTATCTGCCTTCCATGGGCCCAGGATAGTATTGAGATACTATTAAAAATATTGTGTGTTGCTGATGTAATCAGACAGGTTTGAACATGAGCTACGGTCGGATGAAAATGGGTTTAAGGATTGCTTTAAGTGAGGGGCATGTTTATGGCAACAGGAGTGTCTCAGCAGCAGTGCTTTAGCTAAGCAGAAAATAAAAAGGAGTGTAGGATATTTTTATCTTGGACTTAGTTCTGCATTTTTTTCTGGGTTTTGGTTTAGTATTGCAAATTCTGCTACAAAATAAGATGCCTTTAAATAATATTTCTGAGCTTGTCTTCCCTATATTGCTAACTACTCATAATTTGGGTTGGGAAAAATATATGCCAGACTAAAGCAGGAAATGCCTCTGATTTCATGTGACCCATACATCTGCAATTTATAGGTGATCCTGGGTTTCATGAACATGAGCTATGGGATGAAACTAGAAGTGATAGGCCAAGTAGTGCAGTCATCATGTGCCCTTAAATATGTCAGGTTTTAAATCAAGAAAAAACCTGACAGCAGGTTTAAAATCCAGAAATTTGGAGCTTAGTTCAATTAGAGACAGATTTCAAACAGTATTTAGAGTCTTAAATTTATCTGGGCTTATTGAAGCATTTGACAGATGCCAGTGCAATTCACTTTGGAACATCTTGAAGGTCTATTGCATGCCAACAAAAATCATGAACCTCATCAAAGTTTTATGCCAAGGTTCTGCTTGAACAGTTAAAGTAAATGGGAACTTGCATAAATGGGCTGATGAAACTCTCCTGTCAGCCACACACTCATGCAAAATCCCACTGTCAGTCATTGACTTTATTACAATAAAAAAAAATTAAAATTATATGAAACAAGTATGGCAAACCACAAGATACTGTACCAGAATACTAAAAGGATACTGTCAGCTCTAGCCTTCTAAATTACAAGTATAGACAAAAGCTTTAAGGACTGTCCCTCCCTACAAAAAAAGACAATGATATCAACAATAAAATATCCTCCAAAAATGGGCCTACTGAACAACTGCTCCCACTGTATCTCAGTAGGAGACAATGACATGCTGACAATGGCAACTCACCTCTATCTCACAGGCAGATGCCCAGCAAGGGCAGACACCTGAAGCAAAGAATGTCATCAATTACCAAAGCAGTACCTGGCCTTCAGCAGCTTAAACAAATTTTCATCACCAATCATCTAGACCATATGTGTCCCAGGTTGTCCCTACAGCCAGGTGTGCTTCATAATGTCCCACATACCTTTCTCTTCCACATCTGGGCATCTGCTGGAGGGCACCAACCGTCCCTATCTGTCTGCAGTTCCAGAGTTCCTCACTCAGTGGTGTGCAGATAGTGTGTGTACCCAAATCTTTTCTCCTCCTATGCATTCAGGACATGGCCATGGAGTTTCCATGAGAGAAGACCATACTACAGACCAAAGTGTGGCTCCGAGAACATGCCTCCATGTCCTCTGTTCAAATGCAGATGTTGGGAACACACTGAAGGCAGAAGCGTCTAAATGACCTTGAAAGCAAATGCTTCAGTAAAGATCTAGATATTGGACAGATTAACTCAATAAAGAACACCATGACTTAAAGGAAATAGCAATAGCTGATCTCCAAAGTGATTCGGAAAAAAAGTAAGGAAGTGTATCGTAACTGTACCACAGATAAAGACACAGCGGCTGCTAGAAAAGGAATGGATGGGACAAATAGACACTACATTGGCACAGTGCATGCAATTCTTAATCCCAACAGCTAGCCCAAGATTAAAGTTTTGTAGATTACTCCAGATAATGGGAGAACCTGAGGTTTGAGTCCAGCATTTTTCTTACTCTGATTGTTCTGCAAGCTTTTGTTCATAAGAATGGACAAGTTATTGTTTTCTTGTCCACAACAAATGTTGCCTCAGCCACAGTAAATATTTTTATTTTCTCGGTACAAGGGTTCTCTTGGCCAGGAACTGCAAAGACTCTTTCTGGCTCTTTCTCCATCCCACAATGCTACCCTTGCTGCTTCTCCAACAAGCTTTTTACCCAGCTCTCCCTCTCACCATCATCTCCCACTCACACATGCAGAGACACCTGCCTGTGCAGGACCATGCTCAGCAAAATTTCTATTTCCAAGTACTTTGAAATTCCTGAGCTGCCTTTGCCTTTCATGTAGAAATAGTGATGGGTGGTTAAAGAGTACTATTGGCCTTCTGACTTCCAGGGAAGAATTTAATGACTTCTCATAATCACTTTGTGTAAAGTGGTGGTGCCCAACAGCTTCAGAAAGTTGTAACACAGACTGCAGTAGCAGATACATCTGACCTTGTTTGAGGCATAAGGATATCTGATAGTGCAAAATTTCACTACCATTCATCTATCTAAACATGCAGATAGGTATCAGGTGGGATCTACAAAAATGCTGGCACCTACATTACTTTATAAAGCTACCCCTGAGGACCTGATTTAAAGCCATTGTAGTTACAGAGAAATTACTATTGACTTTAGTAGGATTCAGTTGAGATTAATGTTGCACACTTCTTTGCTGCCCTTTGCTGTCCCTGTTCCTGTGATTTGAATTGCTCCCTCAAGGCATTGCAAAAAAAGGATGGAAATGTTAGCAGCAATGCATGGGAAATTGAATACTTGTCATTCTGATCTTGACAGTATCTGTTTAACACAGAAAGAAAAATAATGTTTTAAAACTTTGATAGAATTGTTCATATATTTTAATGCTCTTGCATCTTTTAAAAAATATCTAAACAAATTTTGAAATATTCCAGCTTGTTGGAAAAGGAATAAACGTTTGTCACTTACTTGCAGCCTCACTAACTGGAGTAGGGTGACTGAAAAGCTCTCCCATGTTCTTGCAGCAAAATTATGTCCATGGAAATCATGTGCAAGTATTTGATTTCCACATCACTGTAGAATACATAAAACCTATCTTCAGTAAATATTTTCCAATATATCAAAATGCCTGATGACAAGGAGTCAATGTCAAAATCTCTAACTTTCCTAGGCATCAAACCAAATACATCAATTAAACATAACTGTATCAAGCCACATGCAGAACAAATAAGGTGACAAGTTTTGTTGGGTTGGTTTTTGGGTTGGTTTGGTTTTGGGGGGCTGTTTCTTGGTTGGTTGGGTTTTTTTAAGGGTATGTGACTGGAAAATGTCTGAATTGGGCAGCAAAAAAAAATTAAGAGGAAGATGGAATAATAAACTAAGAAACAGGGGCCAGTTATTTTACAATTTTGTAGTGTTGGAGAGAGGAGAAGGATGATAAATTGAAAGCAAGTGTAGTAGTGCATGACTGGTCTGCAAAGGTGAAGAGATAATTTTGGATTTGGAAAGCTTAAACCTGTGATTGTTAAAGAGGAACACTGTGTACAGAACTGCTCTGTATCAAACCTAATGTCTTCCCCAGTGTCACTAATGTGATTGAAGACCTATTTCCAGAGTCATCTCTACTAGCAGACAAGAACTGGCTGCAGAAACTCTCATCAGAACATGTTAGCAATGCATGTGACTTGGTTTTCTACTTCCAGCTTCACATGTAATCTTTCAAGTTGCCTTTTCCTCCTATATTTAAGAAAATATAGTTTCCTTTGTGGAAGCATCTAATTTTCTCTCAGCAATAGGTCTATGAGGTTATTAAATTATTTGAAAACATACATGTCAGCTTTTCTAAAGTTTGGACCCTGATCAAGAACATTTAGCTTTCTAAGAGTAACTAGAAGTTTGTGCATTCTTTGGTTTGCTCTTTGACATATAATGTTAGTAACAACAATGATAACTTCCTCTATCTACTATGATTTTAGGGATTATAAGTGTTGAGAAAGGTTTCAGTGCCATGACTGGATTTGCCTCTGGTAATTGAAAGATAAATCCTGCTCTTCCAGAGCAGATGAACTCTGTACAACCTCTCCAGAGGCTATGACCTGCCTGAGGAAATCAGATGCAGAAGGGATTCACTCACAGCTCTGGCAGTTTTTGAAAGCATACAGCAGCAATTTTGTGGAGTCAAAATTAAAGTCTGCTTTGTTAAGGATGTATTTGAACATGAGATTTTCCAGAGCAAAGTTCAAGTGGAGAAGTGCAATTGAGGCACTTTGACTCAGATCAAGGTGCTGTAGAGGTACGTGCAGGGAGGCTCACACCCAGGTCAGGTTACTGGGGGACAGTGACAACATGGTCAGGTTGGTGAGAGCAGGACAGCCCCAAGTTCTGTGGGAAGATATTTCCACAGGGCTCACTAAAGTCCCAGTTCTAACCTCCACCAATTTCCTTCAAGACTAAGAAGGTGTTGTAATGGAAAAGATGCTGATGGACATGAGCCCTAATCGGGTAAAGTAGGTGGAACGCCTCTAGGTACTGTCTCCATTAATCATCGCCATTAAAATGTAATTCCTTCAACTTTTTTAAACTTGAGAAAATTGCATTTAATCTACACATAGGCTGAAGACCTCTCCTGGTGACACTCTTTGTGCTTAATGTGCCAATTTCAGTCTACTATCAAAATCTAAAGTTTCTCAAAACTGCTAAAATCCTCTCCAAAAGTCATGCTTTTAGGATGCACTCTTTCTCTAGTCCTCCTGTGGCTTGACTTGAACTCAAAGCTTGTTGATTCTACTTTCCACATACTAAAATAAGGTATTAATCCTGTAGTACAGATCAAGCAGTGTGCTCATAGTCTGTATTAAAGTGACCAAGGTGAAATTAGATTGCACTCTGGTCATTTACTTCAGGGCAAACACCGTCACATGAATAAAACATGTAGGAAGTGTTGGCATTAGCTGTTACAAGCCTTCAAATCCTCTACAGTAGGTTAAAAATTGGCCTGAAGGTCAAGCTTAAGTGATGAAAATGTTATGAAATCCTCTACACTGATAATTCAAAATTTATTTACACTAACAGCTGGATCACATGCAGGAACAAACCTGAAGCATAATGCAATATAATGGAATATAACGCAATATAATGGAATAGCATAGGTATTCCTACACAACACTGTGACACATAGCCATGCAAATGAAAAATTACTAAAACCACTACCGTACTTAAGAAAATAAAAGATTAAATATGAATTTATGCAGAAGGAGATAGCTGTTTATTTGAAGAAACGACAAAGCAATGCCGGCAGCTAACGCAATGGTTTTACTGGAATGAGATGAAGAAATGTGTCTGAATAAGCAAGACAGGTGTGTGTCTTCAGCATCACTGTAGAAAGGCATGAAGCATTTCCTGAATGTGCTTTTATTTAATGCATATGCACACAAAATATCTCATACTGGATAGCTAGCATGAGCTATTTTGTTATCTAAAATGAGAACAAAACATAATGACTAAAGAGAATATCGATATGTGAGATTAATGTTGAGTCATCTTGTCTGCTGTGCAGAAAAAGTTCCCTGTAAAATACAAAGTGAAAGTGAAATAAGGGAGGAGAACAATAAAAGGTGTTACGAAAAATAGGAAGTAAAATCCTTATATCCCTGTGATGGCTGGGCAGGTATGTGATGATGAGCAGGCAGAGGAATGTGAGGATTCAGGAAGAACTAACTGCCTCAACAATACTCTTCCTCAAGAACTGAATACACCAAACCCAGATTGCAATCTTCCAATCATAGAGTAGAATGGCTTGAGTTGGAAGAGGCCTTACAGATCAAGTAGTCTCAACACCCCTGCCATGGGCAGGGACACCTTCCACTAGACCGAGTTCCTCAGGGCTTCATCCAGTCTGTCCTTGAACGCTTCCAGTGATGAGGCATCCACAGCTCCTCCGGGCAATCTCTTCCAGTGTCTCACTACCCGCACAGAAAGGATTTCTTCCTATTATCTAATGTAAACCTACTGTCTTTCAGTTTGAAGGCATTCCCCCTTTTCCTGCCACTACACACCCTTGTAAAAAGTCCCTCTCCATCTTTCTTGTAGGCTCCCTTCAGGTCCTGGGAGGCCACAATCAGGTCACCCCAAAGCCTTCTCTTCTCCAGGCTGAACAATCCCAACTCTGTCAGCGTTTCCTCATAGGAGACGTGCTCCATCCCTCTGGTCATCTCAGTGGCCTCCTGTCGACTTGCTCTAACAGGTCCATGTCCCTCCTGTGCTGAGGACCCCACAGCTGGATGCAGTGCTCTGGGTGGGATCTCACCAGAGCAGAGCAGAGGGGCAGAATCCCCTCCATTGCCCTGCTGGCCAGGCTGCTTTGGATGTAGTACAGGACATGTTTGGCTTTCTGAGCTACAAGTCCACATGGCTGGGTCATGTCCAGACTCTCTTCCACCAGCACCCCCAAGTCCTTCTCAGCAGGGCTGCTCTTGATCTGTTCATCCCCCAGCCTGTATTGATACTGAGGGTTGCTCTGATCCAGATGCATCACCTTGTACTTGGTCTTACTAAACCTCAAGTGTTGTGGCAGCTGAGCCAGCAGCGGTGGAGGCGAGGGGCCAAAGAGCTCCGGAGCAGGAGAGGCCCATTGGTGGGCCAGCTCCGAAGTTTAAGATCACCCCAACTCAAGGTGAGAAGGAAAGGCTCCCCCATCAGGCTTTGTGGTTCTGTGCAGATTTGGTCTGTCTGGTTGGCCCATTGGCCCTTGCCCCTGACCACTCCCCCAGAGTTTCCCCATTGGCTCCCCTACCCTAGTCCTGCCTGTGTACTGCCCATGTACCCTCAGACCATTGGTCTCTGGTGCTCGCCCTGCTCCCATATAAAACCCTGGACCTGCATTGTTCTGGGCTCTTTGTCCCTGGACACTTTCATGGCGTGCTTGGAATAAACCTTCGTCCATGGAACTCTGTACGGAGACACCTCCTGATTCTTTGCCTCTGGTAACTCATGAGCTATCCAGCTTGAGTGTGTGTGCTTTCATGCGTCCATCTGCATGGGTGTGAGAGTTAGCCTGCTAGTGTGCTAAGCGGCACCGCTGGAGCAATCCCCTGCCCGGGATGCTTTTGGGACAACGCGGCAACCTCTCCCCCGACCACCGCACCGCCTTACTCAAGATATTCTCATGGGTCCACTTCTTGAGCCTGTCCAGGTCCTTCTGGATGAATCCTGTCCTTCAGGAGCACCAACTGCATCACTCAGGCTGCCGTCATCTGAAAATTTGCCAAAGGTGCACTCAATCCCTTCATCTCATGCTCCCATTTGTAATGTTTCTTTCAGCAAACATGCATTTTCCATTCAGTTATACTACAAGAAATTTTCTAATTCTGTCCCTGAAAATCAGTTGCATTGCATAACTACAGTGCAACAGCTACTGTGCTCTGCTGTAGGCATAACAATATATTTCCAGGGAGAGACAAGACAGGGAGAGGGAGAGAAGGAGAGAGAAGTTATAAATTATTTTAATTATCAGGAATTTCTGAACAGGAGTTAATATAATTTTAGACTTTTTCCCCCCCTGCACAATATTCAGTGTATAACAAATCACAAAAATCAGAGTTAAGGATACTTAGAGGAAGACTTGGAAATAAGAGGGAAAGAACCTAATAAATTCACAAGGCAATGAGGTATTAAATGCTCTTTGCATGCTATCCTGATTAGTTAATCTTTCATTTACATGGTCTTTGGGTCTGGAGACTTTCCTGTGTCCTTCAATCACTGTCTCTGGTCATCCTTCTCAAGGTTACACTCAGTGAAATGTCAACCCTATCTCCAGACAAAGAGAGCTAGTTAAGAGGATTGCCAGTGAGGCTTAGGCTCTGTTACGCCAAGTTTGCCTTAAAGTCCTGTCTGAGCCCTTTGCCCTGCAGCAGAATCAGAAAAATCGGTGTAGGTAGGTGTAAGAACATGGTTGAGCTTGGAGGCCAAAGCTGTGAGCTTTATTTTTCCCAAGAAAACAATATTAGAAAGCATTTGTGAGTCTGCAGCAGGTTGTCTCATGAAAAGACAGTCTAAATTGGAGAGTTGGACAAGGTGGAGGCATTGACACTATCCTTTTCTAGCACCATTCCCCCACCCTCACTGCAGGATCATAGAGAAGGTAGGGCATCTCCCCTGGAACTCCCTGGGGTCAGCCTGGCTCCTCCTGGTTAAGAGGGAGCTGCTTGTGGAAGGATTTGGGTTTTGGCTCTCTGAGCTTCTCCCTCTTAATGTTGGCTTGCCGGCCAGCTGCCCACAGAATGGGCAATTGGAGCATCTGCTCTTTTCCCTTGTTGCTCCTCCAGTCCTTTTATCATCCACACTAGTTTGAAGTGCCTTTCCATGAGACACTAGAAAAGGAGAGCTTTTATTTTTCTTTTTGAAAAGAAGAACTGACCTATCCAAGAGAATGAAATATTTTCTCAGGATAATCATCACTGTGTATAAAATTACTAATGTAAAAAAAATTTTAAGAACAGTGCCAGACTGGGATTGTAAATTAACTTTTTTGTTCCTAACAATTGTAGGAGATTTTCGAGAAAATGTATTTCTTTTGTGCTCTTAGTTATTTAGCTTGCTTTAGAAGTGCCATTTCTTGAGGGTTTTTCTTCTCCTTTCAATACTTAAACCACAGTCTTTCTGTGAGATTTATTAATTGGTTTTGGTATCCTGTTGACAAAAATTTGAAACTGGGGTTGTTTATAGGATCCTGCTGTGATCCATGACATTAAAAATTATTTTTGTTTTGTTTTGTTTTGTTTGTTTTTTTAAGCAGAAGGTTTTTTGGATGTGTCTATATGTATATATGCATATACACACACACACACACACACACACACACGTATACACTATACATATATGTAACAACTCTGGGATTAGAGTCTCTGATCAAAGGGGAGAGCGTCAGAAGGACTTAGCTGCTGCAAAGCTGAGCTCCATCACAGCTCCTCTTTGCAGAAGTGGTTGCTCCTCTTTCCCTGTCACTTGCAGAGCTGCCCCCCTGATGTCAGGATTTCTGGGACCCGGGATAGAGCCAGAGAGGGTGCACATCACACCTCAGAGCCCATGCATATGCACACATACAGCTACATCAGTCTCAAGAAAATTCAAACCCAAATATGTTTGTACTCCAGAAAACTAGCATTTCTGCCAGGCAGTTTCTGGGACTGGATCTCACACCAAAGCAGGGTTTCATTCACAGTCATCCATGGGAAGCTGAAGAAGAGTTCTGGGAGGAAGCAGTACCAAGAGGGAATCTGTTGTCTTTGAATTACTCCTTAAAATGCATGAGGCAATTGTGTCTGAGGGGTATCTTATAGTATTGATCCTGGCCCTTAAAAATGTCGTAGGAAACATTGCCCATGCTTGTAACATGATTCCTTTTCTTCCTTGGAACAAGTGAGAAAATAGGATATGTAGGGTTGAAGATAAGTATTAGACAACTAAAGTAGTCTCATAATTTATTCTTTATGTGAATAACTTATTCTAGGACATGTTTGTCCAATCTTTACAAAACTTTGAGTTATCCTTCAAAGTGCAGCGTGTCCCTCTCCCAGACATCACTGGGCTGAGTCAACATGCCAACCTACAGTCCATGCCAGCATCCTCACTCTTCCCTCTCTCTTTTCAGATTCAGCTGAGGTGCACATCAAAACCAAAATCCAAGATAGTCACACACATAAGGGGCTTCTTTTCTCATGCCAGATTCTAGAATGGGTTGTTTGTGGAATTGCAAAAGATACCCTGGGTAAAACAACAGAAAAGGTGGTTTCAGTGATATTTACAAGGGTGGAAGATAAAGCTGCTAGTTTCTGCTCCCTTTTTCATCACCTCTTTGACACACTGGTGTGTAAGTTTTCTGGCATTAAGTACAGGCTATACATCACTTCTCCTTCTGCTTCTTGCAGAAGCCCAAATTTCTGGTTGATTTTCAAAGACAAATAGTCAAGCTCTGGGATTTTGACGAACTGGTGCCACTGCTGCCTGAGGTGGGTTTTAGGACAGTAAAATACATTCTGTCACAGTGATGCTGAGGAACTTCTGAGAGGAACATGCAAGGTGAGAAACTACAGGGAAGTATGGAAAGACTTTGACATTTCTTTTTCCAAAGGAGCAAGGGTCAATAAAATTCTTACTTTGCAAGTTCTTTCTTTTGCATCATGAATAGAAGTTCAGGATAGATAAGCAACAACATGACTTAGTGATTAAGTTTTTCCTAAGTTAATACCAGAACTAAAAATAAGTCTTAGACCAAGGTAATTAGGTTAAAAAATTTTATTATGAACAGAATGCAGAACTCAGCTGCAATGTTTAGGAGCATAACCTTGTATGAATGTAATCCTTCCATATAGACTTGTGGACCTCAAATACTCTCAATTATGGCAAAGAACCATCTGGAAACCAGTCAAGAATATAAGCTAAAACTTCTCTTGTTCGATATTTCAGGAAATTTCCCTTTGTTCTTCTACACTGAAAGTAATCTGTCACTGTGGGAGATCAGTTAGAAATCACATTTCAATTATTTCTTCAGTTAGCAAAGCAAAAGCATAAAAAATCGTGGCAGAAAAAGAAGGCATATTCACAAAGGACTCATTGACAATTTTGCTCTTTAGCTGAAAACTACTCTTTCTGTAGGAAAATACAAGATTGGGCATATGTGTTTTTAAGCAACACATACTTCCAGGCCTTCTCACTCTTGTGGAATCTTAATAAAATACTGGTAAGATATACGATACCAGAGTTGCAGATATTACTATGGGGAGTATGACATAAATAAACCACATAGCTAAGACAGTGCGACTAGAACTCAGCTTGTGAAATGAAAGAAAATATTCAGAAAAATATTTAGAAACTAAAAGTGGTTCACTGTTCTAGAGGGCCTGTTGACCCCCAGTGTGATCTACTACACAGTGTATTTTTAAAGATGCTGTTATAAAGTTCCTTTATGGAATATCATGTTTGCTATGTGGCACCCCAATTTTATTGCAGAACAAGAGACTAAACAAGCTGTGTTGAAATCAGACCTGCTTTGATTTAAGAAGTCCCTTCAAATATAAATTTTTCTCACAGGGGAGGCAGCTGCACACTGCGTGTGTCAGTTCTTAAAAACAGAGAGATCAAAGTGATCAGAGAGGATTTTACAGTCATATAAACCTGTGCTGTAAGTATAGATGTTTCTTACCAACTTCCAGTGATTATTATGTTTGTGCCTAATTACTAATGCTAGTAATGTAAATAGCACATTTTTTTCTGCCAATTCCACAAGCACTGTAAAAATTCAATTAATTTGCCAATATTCTTCCTCCTTTCTCCTCTTTCTGCTTCTTCCATTCCATGTGTGGTCTTTCCGGTCTGCATAGGCTAAATACCAAGTCTAGCCATGGTCTGTTACAATTTCTGTAAGGAAGTAGCAATTGATGAAGAACATCAAGGAGGATACCTTTCCTACTCAGCTCCCTTAATACCAGTATCAATTTATACTCATTGCTACTCATCTCATACCCATACTGTGCATGCTCGTCAACAGAAGGGGATAAAAATACCTCTCCTCTCAACCTCAGAAAGGCTAAGTGACCTGGTGTTCCTGCCCTAATCAGTGAGGCTGAGAAAGAGGATCTGCTCCAAACAGACATTTTGTGGGGAGCCAGAGGGAGATGGTGTGGGAGTAACTGGGGGATAGATGTTCCTGTTTCAAGAATTACCTTATGGAGAGAGTGACATGATCTGTCATCATATTTAGAGATACAGATTGTTTAGGCTTACAAACAAAACCACTAGAAATACATGTTATTAAAATTTAACTGTAAAACTCCCAGTTTTTAACCAGGTCCTCATCTTTTTCCTACTTCTGTATTCAATCAATAAAAATGTTGTGACAAACTGATAGGAAAAAACCTTCTCATCAGTAATATTATTATATGAAGTTTCTTTTCTTGTGTTTCTTTTTTTTTCTGTCTTGTTGCCTACAAATAAATAAAAAAGGAGCTACCTAAAGAAAGGACCAGTCATAACATTTAGGTGAGGAAATGCAGGTGGCATCTGAAATAAACAAGTTTAAAGCAGTTAACAGTGACAGTTCCCCATCAGCCAGAGATGTCAGCAAGACAAGTTGCCAGAAAAGAAAAAGGGCTTTGAGCAAGAGGGGAGAAGCTGCCCAGACTATTGCAGGCAGAAGCACTCAGCAAGGTGAAAATGTGCTGCTTCTCCCAAAACAGACATCATCACATCAAGCCGAGAACCTGCCTATGTCATGCTCAGAAGTTTAGGCTGCCCTTAAAAAAGGTTTCCTTTGAAATACTGTCATGTGTTCAATGAGTCTGTACTGTGAAACACAGTGGGGAGCAGACACAGGTGTTTATGTTTCTTCCCTTTTTGAGGATGTCCTCAAAGTCAGACCTATTCCTATCTCAAGTGTTTAGTGGTGGCCCATCCGTTGCTGTGGGAGAAGGACCTGCCTGGGGAACAAGGAGATGAAGGAGGGCTTAAGGCTGCTCAGGAGCACAACAGCACAGCTGAAGAAACAGTGGGAAGGATGCTTTCCTTGTGTGACCTAATCTTACATGCTTTGCACTTCCAAATTCTGTCTATATTTTCTTCTGGGGACAGGTAGTAGTATGTCCTCAGGTGCCAGCTCTGGCTGGAGCAGCTAACACCCAGCTAATACAGAAGGGGTGGTCACTCAGGGCGTGGGTGGAAAAGGTCCTCAAACTGATAGTACAACATTAGAGAGGAGCCCTAAAATCTTCATGGAGTAGCCAGCTCAGCCAACAGCCCAGGAGGCAGATGAAAGGCAAAGTGAAAAAGTTATTTGGAAATTAGCAGTAAATGCTTCTGAACTTCCACCATGCTCTAGTATAGCTGCATGTTGCTCCTTTCTTACCACCTTTTCCACTTTCTCTTTTTTACTTTTTACCTTCCTCTCTTTTTCTATTCTCACTTCCTCCTTGGTTTACTTGATTTGCTCCACCTGCTTTGTGTCTATTCCTCTGCCTGTCTGCTGTCCTGCTCCCCATCCTTGCTTTCACAAATCAGACTGCAAGCCCTACTGAACTTTGTCTCACATACCTTCCCATTTAAGCATCTTCCTTTGCTGTGCAGCCATCAGTGCAAAACAAGGTGTATATCAACTAAACATCTATTCTGGCAACAGTTTCTGTTCAAACTTGTCAGAGTACAAGTGAATTATTGGATTTCGAAGTAGTTCTGCATTTCATTTTGGGGGATAACATCAAACAGGTTTATCTTCCATGCTTTGACAGTTTCTGCAAATGAAGTTCAGAATCTTTTGCTCAGGAGATTTTGATCTTGTGTATCATAACAATATTAAAAGGGAGAGTAAAGCTAAACAGTTTCTTGGAGAAGCTTGTTGTAAGCCAGTGAATTGCTTGTAGCTATGGCATTTTTCAGGCACTGCCAGAAGTAGGGCTGAGACTGAGGGTTAGTTGGCCATTCCAGGACTGAACTTCTGCACAGCCTCTTCCTCAGCCGGACATAGCGAGACTTCTGCAAAACCTTCTCAAGAAATATCAAGATAATGACATCCATTGTGTCATCTAGAAGCCGCTGATGAGCCATGTAAAATGTTGTCTTAAAGCTGCCGCTTTTAATATACCTGTTGGTCAGCACAAATATGGTCTTTTTGCTCAGCTGAATGCTCTGGGAAAGGTTGTCAAAGACTGGCTGTCCTGGGAGCCAGTCCCTTCCTTCCAGGCATAAATTGAACTGCCTGGCTTTTTGGTTTTCCAGCCTTTCAACCAGTTCCTGCAGCACCCACTCATTCACAGCTGCATCTTCATTGTCATAGGCAATAAAGGCATCGTAGCAGGCATCTGGTAAAGACAAGCGCCGATAGCCCTTCAGCTTGGCAGTGCAGTAATGGTAGCTATACCACACATCCCAGAAGTAGAGGTGGCTCATCACTGTGAACACCATAAAGCCAAGGACGGTTGAAGCTGACAGAGCGTACAGGATCAAATACGACGTGTCCAGCTGACAGGTATACAGATCCAAGAAAACCACGCTCCTTCCCTTATGTGCCCCTGGGCCAGCACAGGTCACGTCTGTGGCCAGAAGAGGAATGGTCACCTGTGTCTGGTTGATCCACCAGACAAACCACACAGCCTCACAGTTACACTTAAAAGGATTGCCATGCAAAAGCAGCATCTCCAGGTTGTTAATGACATTCTCGGGGAAGCTGGATCTCTTAATTATTTCAATCTTGTTTGAGCTGAGGTCCAAGTACCTCAGTTTAAAAGCACCTCTGAGAAAATGTTTGGTCAATTGCTGAATGCGATTGTTTCGGAGCATCAGTTTTTGGAGTGATGAGGTGCAATTGGACAGTTCTTTGGGAACAGTAGTCAGAAGGTTATTGCTCAGGTCCAGAGTTACTAGGTTCCTCAGAGAGGGGAGGCTTCCCCAGATGAAACTCTTCAGTTGATTATTTGTTAAGTTGAGGATCTTGAGACTAGGAGGCATTCCTTTAAAAACATCATGAGGCAAAAAACTGAGCGAGTTGAAGGAAATATCCAGTTCTTCTAGGCTGGTCAGATTCTTGAAGAAGGACAAATATCTAGCATTGCCATCCACCCATAAAGCATCTAAACGATTTCCTCTGAATTCTAAGATTCTAAGAGATTGGCTTTCCATTCCTGTATCAATAGTGGTAGAAATGTCATTCTCATTCATCATCAGCTTCTTCAGATGGGCTAGGTTTTTCATAAAACTAAGCACGTGAGTAATACCTTCTGCCAGAAAATAATGCTGGTTATTGCTCAGATCTAGAATTTCTAAAAATTTTAGCTCTTTGAAAGCAGTTTGGTGTAGCAAATCAACCCTGTTGTTAGAAAAATCCAGATATTTCAATCCAGACAAGTAAGAGAATTCACTTCCATTTAAAGTTTGACTTATTGCATTATCTGACAAATTGAGGCATTTGAGAGAGCTAAGTCCCAGGAAGTCTGAGGGGTTAACAAAAAATACATTGTTTCTGCTTAAATCCAGAGTTTTTCCGTAGTTAAGGCAATCTTCCTTAACTATAGATTGGTAGGAAGAAGCCTCTTTGTCTTTGGAACGGCAGCTTCGCTCATACACGTCATACCTGAAATAATGCATCTCTTGTCGTACTTGCCTGTTGTATTGCTCAACTGAAATGCCAGGATTAGAGCAAAATCCATAGAAGTTGCTTTCCCCTGAAGAAGGAGAAATTTTATTCACTGAGAGGTCAATGAACTTAAGAGCTGGGAATTCTTCAAACACTGTCAGGTCTGCAACTTTAATAAAGTTAGTCCCGAGATCCAACATGGTTAGATTCTGAAGACCGAGCAGTGGACGTAGATCTTGTGCTCTCAGTTCTTTAAAGACATAACCCTTGAGCCTCAGGGTTTCCAGGTTATAGAGAGAAGAAAATGTCTTAGAAAGATTCAAGAAGGGAGAATACACCTTCACTTCAAAGTTAAAGGACAGATCAAGCTGCATAAGGCTGGGGATAAATGTCAAAAACTGAGCATCTCCAATCTCCCTCATGAGGAAATTTTGGGAGAGGTCAAGTTCTTTGAGATTCTTGATGTTTTTAAACCAGCTGCTGGGTATGCTCTGAAGAGAGTTACTGTGAAGTCGCAAAATTCTTAAATTTTCCAAGGAGTCAAAAGCCTTTGAATGTATCTGAATCGAGCTCTTGGAACAAGGAATGCAAGGATACGGGGCATCATAGCAACGTGGGCAATTGCCACTTAGGTCAAGAATTTCTAGATTGGAAAGGCCACTTAAATCCTGTTCGTGAATCACTTGAATCATGTTGTTGTAAATATACAATTCCTTTAAAGTAGATGACAAATTGGGTGGAATATGTGTTAAGTTGTTGGACTTCAGGGACAGTATTGTTAACTTTTTCAGCCCCAGAAAGGCTGTTTTCTCAATTTCAAATGAAACGTTGCATGGATTGCGGTAGTAACAGTTCTGTCCAAGATACAATACCTCTATGTTTCCTAGCTCTGAGAAGCTGGCTTCATGGATAGAAAAGATACTGTTTGCTTCCAGGCTCAGCAGGGTTAAAGTAGCAGGAAGACCTCGGGGTATTTCTGCCAGCTGGTTTGCATCCAAATACAATGACTTCAATCTTGTCAGGGCAGCAAAACTACCAGTCTCAATCTTCAGTCTGCTAGTGCACACATGATTTTTGGGGCCAAGTTTGACAGGCACACAGTTGCATCTGAAGTCAATCTCCTGGAGGTTTTCAAGATGATCAAAGGATGTTGGGTAGACGTGGGGGATATGGTTAATACTCAGGGTAAGGTTGGTAACGTTTCCAGGGATCCCTCTGGGGACTTCTGTAAGGCGCCGATCAGTGCAGTCCACTGTCACAGTGCCTTCTGAGGACTTAACATCACAGGGTAAAGTTTTGGGAAACCAAGCCCCTGACAGCAGCATTGGGAATATGAAGAGCAGGATAAATGGCAATGCATTTGACATCTTTGCACGAGATACCTAAAACCAAGGAAATACGGAAGTATTAGTTTAATGCAATGAGAATATTTCACCTACACACTGGGTCAGGCCAACTATACAGCTAAATTGGGGTCCTGGTCACACACTGACCATGGATGGATGTGCAGGTAGGATTATAAGTTTCAGGAGGCATATATGTTGGTATTTCCTTTCCTTTTTTTCCCCAGGGGACACAGCATTTTATGCATGTAAAGAACATTATGAGTCTAATGAAAAAACAAAGAGTGTCTATCCTAACCAAATGGCCCATGTTATCCCAGAAACTGCCTATCTCCATCTTTTACTGCAGACCAATGGACCCCAGGGCCAGGATCATTTGCCAAGGCAAGTGCCCATGGAGCATAGCAGAGAGCTGGTAGGGAAACCATAGAGACTCTCTGCAATGCAAGGCATGTCACTCCATCACACAGGTACCATTTATTCTGCATCTGATGACGCGCACCACAGCAGACCATGAAGTGCTGGCTGTCACCAGCCATGGACACAGAACCTGCAGTCACAGATGGCAATACTGGCAGCTGCTGCACATACAAGTCCAGTAGCCTTTCTTCCTTTAAAACAGAGAAGGTGTAGGAATGAGGCCTACAGCCATGAGATATGCCGTGGTATGTGGTAAAGGGATTTCCATAAGGGATTACTCTGGGCATTATGGCCTGCTGAAGGGTAATGCA
The DNA here is from genome assembly GCF_000738735.6 of Corvus cornix cornix. Classification (NCBI taxonomy): domain Eukaryota; kingdom Metazoa; phylum Chordata; class Aves; order Passeriformes; family Corvidae; genus Corvus; species Corvus cornix. The sequence goes on along the minus strand of NC_046332.1, from coordinate 99,670,552 downwards.
TTATCAAGCAGAAACAGATAACCCTTTTACTTTCAGTCAGCCAGGTAGAAGAGGAAGAGAAGCTAAAGTGTCACAATTCTGTACTTTCCTTGTGCAAGACGCAAAGTCTTTGTAATTTCTTTGTTACTCTTGATATCTCTCATTTACATATAAGTGGCTGCTCTGTGTCCCCCATTAATGATGGCAGTAACAGAATATTTGGTCGCAGTCTTGCTTCCACTTCTCCCAAAAGTATAAATTGGCATTTGAAATCTTCATTGACAGAGGATGAGAATGCAACCATTTTAAAGACAAGTCAGTGGGCTTGTTTTTCTCTCTTCCCAAAACTAGGGATGCTTCTTTGGTAAGATTTGCACTGGGAGCACTTACATAGCACTGTACATTTGTATTTTGCAAGTCTAGTATATTTATCAATTATCCAATAAACTGTGGTATTGGTGAATCTGTGTTCATGAAAGTTCTTATTGAACTCAACCAGACTTACAGTGATGAATCAGTAATCCTCACAACTGTCGAATCTGTTAGCGAATGAGATGAGGCTTGTAGTGTAACTCAGGCTATTGTTGCATCTGGGAACCTGACCAGACTTAGTAGTACTAAATCGGCTCGAATCAGAAATTAAGTCCAGGCACACCCAGCCTCTCTGATCTCTGAGGACCAGCTGGAAAGCAAGGGAGTTTATTTTCTGCCAAATTGCTACACACTTAATGCAACAGGAGGAAAAGTCAATTAGATTCAACCTTTAAAGATGTGATAAACCAAAATAAACACTGTGCAAGCATTAGAGCATGACATAGGCAAGGTATGATTGCAGTCTAGATTAAATAGGCAAACTTCCTACATGAACTTGTATGCAGCCATTGCACTCAGGCCCTTAATTTTAGCTGCTTACTAAGTTCCTCAGTTTATTGTTATTAACCGAGGCTGCAGTGACATTCAAGAGAGGAAGAGGGGAGGAAGAGAGAGATAGAGAGAGACCAAGAGACCCTTCTCCAGCTGCTGCTTGGCTCTGAAGATGGAAAGAGTTCTAGCTTACCACACACCAAACAGAGACTAGCACTGAACATTTAGGTGCCTGGAATTAGGTGCAAAGAATCTGGGCTTTGAAAGTCTTCGTGAATATGTTTGTAGGTTTCTCACGTATTTCAGTATTTTTAGGGACTTAAGTGTTGTTGCAGAGCCAGCGTAGCTCCTACCATCTTTGTGCTTCATTTCTTTGTATATTCTTCCCTCTCCTGATAATCTTTGTAATGCATTAGCTGTTTTAACTGTAAAGAGTTACATCTTGGGGCTGTATCTGGCTATTTGCATATGTAAAATGTTGCATCCATTATAGTACGAGAACAAACAGAAAGACCTAAATAAGAGCAAGAAGCAATGCTGTCTTGTGCAATGTCTTTGCAATGAGAGGCTTGTTTAAAAGTACAGCAGGAGTATGCGAGCTGTTCTTTTGTCTGTGATCTATGCTTGGTTTTATAAGGAGTTCAAAAGAACTAATCTACTGATCTTAACTGCTATGTGCACAAACCCCTAATGATTTAGGGTGTTCAAATATTCAGCAACAGTACAGCTATGTGTTTCTGAAGGAAGTTTATCTGCTAATGTTCCATATATATGTGAGGAGTTCATGGGGGAAAGCCTAGAGAAACACCTCAGAAGTTACAGCAAGTATATTATTATGCTCATTCAGAAGTATAGGAGTACAGATAAATCCTTTCCTTTGCAATCATAATGCTCTGCAGCTTCGACCCATTGGACCATTTAGAAAACAGAAAAGCAGAATATGTTCTTGAAAATCTTCCAAAACAATTCCAGTCAAAGATATCTAAGAGCAAATTTAAAATGAAAGTTTAACATACCATCTTCTGTGTGCTTCCAGGTCTGGCAGATTAGATGCTGGAAGAGACTGTAAAACGGAGCAGGAGAGAACAGCACTAAAGTGGTTTCCAGTGGTTCAGCTGAGGTGTAGAGGAGAATGTAACATGACATAACTCACTCAAGACGACAGTAATCTGTACTGTATCTTCTTTCTCTTCATCTGAACACCAAAGGAAGGCAACTTCAAAGTCCTTAACAAGAGAGCCTGAGAGTAATCAGCTAGGAGAAAAGGCATTATGAAAGGGTAATATTCATGTGATCAACAAAGATTGCAGAAGCTCAAGTTCCTTTTTTTTTTCCTTTTTTACTGTAAGCTGCATGAAGGGAGACAAAAATTGTTAATTGACATGGAAGTTTAGTAATTTTTATAATTATTATTTGGGATTAATTTCTGCAGTTAATAGCTTCAAGGATTCAGATCTTACTAAGAATCACTTGTGTGCTAATAGGAGCAGACAAATCTCTTAAGCTGAATACTTTATGGAAGAAATGTTTGTTAAGTGAATGGAACTTAGGGGAGGGAACTGAAACCAAGACAAAAAGGATAATGGTAAGGGCATAGGAAACTGAATACAAAAAAGTGAAATCTATGTGTAAGAGCGTGCACAAGTTGGACTGTGAATGTTGATTTCTTCAAGCAACCAGCCACATCCCTGGTACATGTCACTGGAATATGAGATGCTTAGTGTCCACTTTGCTTGCATGAAAGTTTTCTAAAACACAATGTCCAGTCACCCAACCCTGTAATTTTTGACAGGTGCTCCCTCACAGTCTAAGGCTACAAACTGTGGAAATTTTAATAGCTGTACAAACACTTAGCATTTTCTTTTGCTCTTTCGTTTGTTTGTTTTTTGTTTGTTTTGGTTTGGTTTGGTTTGGTTTTTTTTGGTTTGTTTTTTTTGGTTTTTTTGTTTTTTTTTTTAATATTAGGAACTTTTTGTCAACCAGCTAAGAGCTCAAGGAGTTTCAATTCTATGTAATGTGAAACTGCAGCTTTAGCTGAGTGCTAATAAAATGCAGATAATTTCTTAGCTTTATTTTTTTTACCTATGAAATGTGGGAAGCACAATACAGCAATAATTCACTTCAGAGATGGAGGCAGGGTAAATGCAGGGAAGTTTTCAGAAGTCCAGAACTTCTGAACTGTAATTTGATCTTTAGAGGCACAGGGAGTCACTGGTTTACTGATTTTAGTAGTTCAGTTTCCCTCAGAAATCACACAAAATCTCTTTTGCCCCCTCTGAAACACAGAGTAACTGAAAACAGAAAAGTACTTCCTACTACATCACGTGTTAGGGGAGGACCCTCTGGTAAGAGCAAATGTATATTACTGCTGCTGTGAGTGAGGAAAACAATTTAAAATAAAGCAGGAGTCTTTAATTGTCATAATCATTCATCTGTAAGTTTGGTTGTTGGTTGGCTTCTAATCAGATTGGTGAACTCACATTTCCATTTTTTTTCCCTTTGACAACAGGAGGCTGCTTTATCTTATTTGTCAAAATCAAGATTCCACTGTGTTTATTTTAAATCTCGATAGTTAGAGTCCTAAAGCCTTGCTACAATGTCTTTTCTCTAAAGTGCTGACCCTCATTTCAAGAACGAGGTTACAACTCCATCTATTCATGGTTAATACAGTGTTCAGTGTAAAATGGCATAATTTACCCAGGAAATTATTCAAGAAAACCAGTTATCTTGCTCCGTTTTTTACAATACATAAGTTGACTTTTCAAACTGATGTTGCTGATAGCTGTTGCAGAAATGTGTTTGCGGGCACTAAAAATAATCACAACAATAGAAGACAGCACTGGAGGAGATTGGCCTACAACAAGGGCAGAGGAAGCACTCAGGGCTCTGGTAAGGGAGGACACCCTGATAGATCTGCATTAAGAGCTGACCCAAACCACCCAGGGTGCTGAGATATGGCCGAGGGAGCCACTAATACCACAGAAACAGACATTGCCTCTTCTGAAAGCTCAGGCTGCCTCAGGCTACCTCAGTGCCAACACTGACTGTTTGGTTTACAACAGGTTGAAAATGTTTGCTGAAAGGCAAGGTGCCCAGCAGTCCTGTTTTTGAAAGTGAGTTTCCTTCAAGGGGGCCAGAAGGCATCCAGAAATAGCTGGAATGAGATGGAGTTATTTTCCAAGTTCTCCAGGGTCAGCAAAGCAACTGTACCCCTACTGTTTTCCCCTTCCTCAGGGGCAGGTAAGATGGCGTAGCCACAGACATCATTCCTTCTTTTCTCTGGGGGATGATGAGGAGGAGAAGTAACAAGGTAGTCATGCTGGAAGTGATGGTGCACAGCAATACAGAAACTGCTGCAAACCACAAAACTGACAGGTTCAGAGGAATTTTGGCACTTTTAAGTGGGATATCCTCAAATCCTGCTTCTTAGTATTGGAAGTACTAGCCTACTGGCCCACTACAATTTGAAAATTTTTATATAGGTAATTCTGCCAGGGTTTATGAAGTTATCTTCAGGCAAGAGCACTGAGGGAGCACTGGAACAACATCTGCAGAGCAACGTGGAACTCAGACACTGCTCAACCCAAACAAATCAAATAGCAGGAGAGCATCTCTATATGAAATAAAGGCTTAAGATTATGGCAGACAAGAAACAGCTCACATTAAACACGCATGTACATCAATTATGGAGTTCTAAAGACCATGAGACATAATTTTCTCAATTTTTTTAGGCTTTGATACTGCGTTTTCAACAACTGTGCATGACATTTTTATCTGTGAGGGCTACTACTCAATAGAGGTTATTTTTTCTAATGTCATGAATTGCACTTGAAATGGATTGGTTTCTTGTCTCCCTCTATGTATGTATCTTTACACGTGCAAAACCCGTGCGCAATAGGAATGCATATTGTATAGTGTATGTATTACATTTATCTAGATATAGCTGCAGATATATCATACCACAACATTCAAAGTGTTTTTATGTGTTTAACCAAGGCCAAGGGCCTGCCATTTACAGTAGTGCAGGCTTCCACTCCCAGCCCTGTAACCTTCCTGCCTGGCTGCCCTGGAGCCTATGCTGGAGCCATATTTTCCCTTTGCTTTCATACCAATGTTCTCTGGACCCTATTCCTGCAAGCCTTGGTGGGACTGGGTGTCTCTTCAGAGCTGAGGGGCAGTGGCACATGCCTCATTTGGGTTCCCTGAAAAGTCACTCTTGAAGTGAAGTGCTGATGTGTGCCATTGCCATGAGTACACGCTGCTCCAACCCCTGCTTATGGAGTTAATGAATGCCAATTCATGAGGCAAGCAACCATTACCTGTCACTGAGCGTGTGACATCTTCATTACCCTTCACCTCATTCTCAGGCCATGAAGGTTCTGTGAACCCAGAAGAAAATCCAGACAAACAATTTTTTCCTCTCCCTCCCATCCTCAAGGTTCCTGGGCACCAGGTGACTGCTCCCCTCCTTACTGTCCTGGCAGGTCCCTGGCCCACTAGGCCCCCACAGGAGGGGGAGGTGAAGTGCAGCAGCCCACAGTTCAGAGATCCAACCAGTTATGAGGCATAAGGGGGAACTTGAACCAGAGCTGCTGCTGGACAGTGAAACCCATCAACCTCCAGTAGCAGGGATGCCTCCACCATTGTTTGCATCCTCTGAGGATGGAGGGAGTGACTCATTCTTTTGTATGTTTTGAGAGTCTAATTATAATTGTTATACTGATAGAGCAAAGCATGGAATAAGATTTGACTTGATCTGCAGAGGGTTCATAAGTTGCATCATAAGTTGTTAGGATTTAGATGATTGGAAATTATAAGTTAAAATGTATTATAAATTCTGTATTAATCTACTTATAGCTTATATTATGTTGATTTGTTTTGTAGAAATCCTGTGGCATTTTAATAATAATAATAATTTATGTGCTGTATTAATTATACTATCCTATCAAAAATGCTTTTGTTGTAACTACAATATAGCACCATAATCATTCTGCCAAAGATAATCTCTTTCCTTAGTGTTGGATGAAAGCCATCCACTATGAATCCTGCTAATAAGAACAGAAATCTATGTGTATGTACATGTGTGTGGGCACAATGTAATCTGAGCAGGGAATTCAGCAAGTCTCTATGATTTGCATGTTCTGTGCTGTTTCTTTTACTCTTTGCCTTCTTTTACCTTTTCTTACAAGTATAGCTCAACACAGGCCTGGAAAAGAGAGACATGAGTATCCATGATCACACCTCATTTGTCACTCACAACAACCATACTGGGTCTGTCTGGGATGGAGCCCATTTTCTCCATAGCAGCCCTGTCATGCCCTGCTACAGGCTGGTGACCAAAGCAGTGTTGATTACACACCAACATTATGCCTTGTTGGGGAAGTTGCAGAGCCTCAAGGCCTTCTCCGCTTCTCACACTGGTGAGCAGGCTCAGGGTGAACAAGGGTCTGGGAGGGGGCACAGCCGTGATTACGGAGCCTAGCTGACTAAAGGCATAAGGTTCCATGCTGAGCAATAAAATTGGGGTGGGGTGGTAGTGGGATGAGGGTTTAGCTAAAGCAGCAATCACTCAGAGGCTAGCTGGGCACTTGTCTGCTGCCAGGAGGTGGTGAGTGATCACCTTTGTATCATTTTCCTTTTTCTTTTTCCTTATTAGCCTGGCTTTATCCCTACCCAGGAGCTGTATCTCTAACCAAGAGTTGCTCTGAAGCTGCCCTCCTGATCCTCCCCCCAGCCCAGATGGGTGGGGCCTTGGCTGCCAGAAAGGGGCAGCCAGCACACAACACACAAGAAACCACAGAGCACCAGCATTGACAACAGATGCCTGACAATCATCTGAGAGAGGCACTTGTGCAGTGAAAACACACTCAGGTTTCACTCCCCATAGTACACTGCCTCAGCAACAGGCTCTGAGTGTTTGACATTTAAAACCCCTGGAGTCTATGGCAAGAGCTTCCAGTAAAGCTCCAAAAATCAAATACTCTTACCAAGAAAGCCAAAAATGTGTATTTGCATTAGGACAGTGGAACAAGTCAAAATAATATTTACAGGCAAATATGAGCTAAATCCTCCAACTTCTGCTAGGCAATGGGTATATTTTCAGTTATCTCAAAAGAATGCTGCTGAGAGAGGAATGTTTCCCACCAGGCTGAACTGTCAGATCTTCAGACCAGAATCCAGGCAGGGACCAGGAAGCATGCAGCATTAAACACCAGACACCTCACCATTTTCTGTTCCCATGGCTTTTAATTCTGTCAGAATGGAGGCAGTTTTCACAAAGCTGTTGGAAGTCACCTGTAACTCTTCATAAGCATTTTGGGTGCACAAAATGCAGCACATACATTAAGATTAGTTCTGCCATTTTCCTTCTGCTCTTTCCCCCATCTCATCCCATTAAATTGAGTGGGTTTGCTTCCAACCGTCTGAGAAACACAAACTTCAACTGGTCATGAAATGCAGCTCAGACTCCCAAGGAAATTTAAACATTGTGTCCCTTCTGTCAGACCATAAAAAGAAGGAGAAGGATGATCTTATTGTGAAGCTGTTTACCAGTCTGGTGTGATTAACCGTTCATCCTTATGTTCGAGACAGCTGTAACATGATTTATGAGCAAGGTTTGCAAGAGAGTCAATGCCTAAATTCTTTTCTGTTTGACCTGTGCAGGCCACAGTCTCCAAAAAAAGAGTGTCAAAAGAATAGAAGCACAAGCAACCTCTTGGCATAAGTAATTTTGAAGCTTTATTTACAGTACTTGTGCACAGGGAAGGCAACCAATTCAGCACTTTATTTGACGCAAAGATCTGAGGTATAAAGCAACAGAACTTGACACTGAGTTCTGTGGGAACTGATACTGTGCATTAAATGTATTGTATGCCTTTTGTGTAGTACTTGGTATAATTACGTGGCCCCAGATTTCAGGGTTATTAACAACTTAACTGCAAAGTAACATGGGTTAAATGATCTGACATTTAAGAAATTTACCAAACAAAACAATACTGTCGATTCATGGTGTTACTCTGTTATAACATAGTTATAGGCTCTTCAGGAAGGATAGGCAGGGCAGGCAAGTCAGGGGATGGCTCTTTATAGGAGGGAGGGGTTGAAATGTATAGTGCCTGCAGTTGGTGGTGGCACAGTTGAGAGGCTCTGGAAGGATGAAGATGCACGTTGTTGTGGGAGTATACTATCAACCACCCATCTGGGAACATCACACTGAGAAATTATTCCATAAAGAATGAAGGAATATCTCTAAGTCAGATGTTCTTATGGGTGATCTTAACTTCCCAGACGTCAATTGGGAGTGCTGTACAATGGACACAAGCAGTCCTGAAGCATGCTGATGATAATTTCTTGGTGGAGATATTAAGGGAACCAACTGGGAAAAGTGCCCACCTAGATTTGTTGTTGGAAACAGAGAAGCATTCGTGGGCAAAGTGGTGATTGGTGACTGTCTCGGTCACAATGAGCACAAAGTAGTTGAACTTCAAATCACTGTTTTACAAACACAACCATAAGAAACCATAGCATCATAGAATAATTAAGGTTGGAAAGACTTTAAGATCATCAAGTCTAATCATCAACTTAGCACTATCACAATGTTCACCATTAAAATATATCCTCAAATGCCATATCCACAAGGGCCATATCCACATGTTTTTGAACACTTCCAGGGATGGTGACTCCACCACTTCCCTGGGCAGTCTGTTCCATTGCTTGACAACCCTTTCCATTAAAATTTTTTTCCTAATATCTAGTGTAAACCTCCTCTGTTGCAACTCCAGGCCATTTCCTCTCATCCTGTCACTTTCTGCATGGGAGAAAAGACTGACTCCCACTGAGTACAGCCTCCTTTCAGGTGGTTGTAGAGAGTGATAAGGTCTCCCCTGAGCTGGCTTTTCTCCTGGCTAAACAATGCTGTGCATTACGTAAAAGGCTTTACTAAAATCTAGATAGACAACATCCACAGCCTTTCCCTCATCCACTAAGCAGGTCATTTTGTCACAGAACGAGACCAGGCTGGTCATGCAAGAACTGCCTTTCAAAAACTCATGCTAGCTGGACGTTATAACCTGGTTGTCCTATACTTGTTGCATGATGGCATTCAAGATGATCGTCTCCATCTGGCACCGATGTCAGGCTGACAAGCCTTTAGTTCCCCAGATCCTCCTTCCAATGTTAAAATAAAATTGTAAAACACCCACTCTTCTAACCAGGTCCTGATCTTTCTCCTGCTTCTGTGGTAAATCAGTAACACTACTATGATAATTTGGAGGGAAAAAAAAATCTTATTGTCTGTTATATTAGATGAACATTAGTTTTCTTGTTTGTTGTTGTGTTCTTTCTTGTTAGCATGCCTACAACTAAATCAAAAAGGGACTATTTAAAGAAAGGACCAGACAGAAAAGCTAGGCAAGGAACTGCCAGAGGCAGCTGAGATGACAGAATCATAGAATGGTTTGGGTTGGAAGGGATCTGGAAGATCATCTAGTTCTTTGTCTGTTTGGTTTAACTGATTTTCTCCATCTGCCTTGTGCCTCTCCCTCTGCATGTCTGCTCTCTCTTCTTGCAACCATGCAGCAGCTCCATTCACAAGGAATCCCTTTATGTTATAACTCCTTCCCACCTATAGCCTACAAGACCTTCTGAACTCATTTCTCACATATCTTCCCATTTTAGTCCACACACATACTTCCAAGTCTCTTCAGATTTGTGGGTTTTTTGACAGTGCAACAGTGGGAGAGCTCCTGTACCAGATCCAAGCCCCTGACAGCAGTCACAGCAGAATTTGCTTTCCCCGGTTTGCCCACTCAGATAGAAGTGGTAGACTAAGAAACTCTAAGCCTAAGATGAAAAGATAAAAAATCTTTTATTTCCCTAAGATCAAAGAATGAGCTTTTCTAAAGTGATTTTCTGACACAAATATGTCAGCAGTTGCTTTTCTTGATTTTCATAAATACAGCAAATAGAGAAACAATGTATTTTTATAAAAATCACATTTATTCCAAGAGTGTCTAAACAGCAGCAACTTTAGGCATGGTCCAAGCACTCCTTCACCCTGTGTACTCGAGCATATAGACCAAGTGTCTAACCCACACTTTACCTAACCACAGGAGGTGTTAGAGGCCTATTGTGAAATAAAAGCTGGAAGTGGTGATATTCTGCAACAGTGACTTCCAGGGGGTAGTGCATCATTTCTTGCTGTGCACTAATAAGTGCCAAGCAAGGTGCATGTGTATCATAACAATATTTAAGGGAAAACGTAGGACTAAACAGTTTCTTGGAGAAGCTTGTTGTAAGCCAGTGAATTGCTTGTAGCTATGGCATTTTTCAGGCACTGCCAGAAGTAGGGCTGAGACTGAGGGTTAGTTGGCCATTCCAGGACTGAACTTCTGCACAGCCTCTTCCTCAGCCGGACATAGCGAGACTTCTGCAAAACCTTCTCAAGAAATATCAAGATAATGACATCCATTTTGTCATCTAGAAGCCGCTGATGAGCCATGTAAAATGTTGTCTTAAAGCTGCCGCTTTTAATATACCTGTTGGTCAGCACAAATATGGTCTTTTTGCTCAGCTGAATGCTCTGGGAAAGGTTGTCAAAGACTGGCTGTCCTGGGAGCCAGTCCCTTCCTTCCAGGCATAAATTGAACTGCCTGGCTTTTTGGTTTTCCAGCCTTTCAACCAGTTCCTGCAGCACCCACTCATTCACAGCTGCATCTTCATTGTCATAGGCAATAAAGGCATCGTAGCAGGCATCTGGTAAAGACAAGCGCCGATAGCCCTTCAGCTTGGCAGTGCAGTAATGGTAGCTATACCACACATCCCAGAAGTAGAGGTGGCTCATCACTGTGAACACCATAAAGCCAAGGACGGTTGAAGCTGACAGAGCGTACAGGATCAAATACGACGTGTCCAGCTGACAGGTATACAGATCCAAGAAAACCACGCTCCTTCCCTTATGTGCCCCTGGGCCAGCACAGGTCACGTCTGTGGCCAGAAGAGGAATGGTCACCTGTGTCTGATTGATCCACCAGACAAACCACACAGCCTCACAGTTACACTTAAAAGGATTGCCATGCAAAAGCAGCATCTCCAGGTTGTTAATGACATTCTCGGGGAAGCTGGATCTCTTAATTATTTCAATCTTGTTTGAGCTGAGGTCCAAGTACCTCAGTTTAAAAGCACCTCTGAGAAAATATTTGGTTAATCGCTGAATGCGATTGTTTCGGAGCATCAGTTTTTGGAGTGATGAGGTGCAATTGGACAGTTCTTTGGGAACAGTAGTCAGAAGGTTATTGCTCAGGTCCAGAGTTACTAGGTTCCTCAGAGAGGGGAGGCTTCCCCAGATGAAACTCTTCAGTTGATTATTTGTTAAGTTGAGGATCTTGAGACTAGGAGGCATTCCTTTAAAAACATCATGAGGCAAAAAACTGAGCGAGTTGAAGGAAATATCCAGTTCTTCCAGGCTGGTCAGATTCTTGAAGAAGGACAAATATCTAGCATTGCCGTCCTTCCAGAGAGCATCTAAACGATTTCCTCTGAATTCTAAGATTCTAAGAGATTGGCTTTCTATTCCTGTATCAATAGTGGTAGAAATTTCATTCTCATTCATCATCAGCTTCTTCAGATGGGCTAGGTTTTTCATAAAACTAAGCACGTGAGTAACACCTTCTGCCAGAAAATAATGCTGGTTATTGCTCAGATCTAGAATTTCTAAAAATTTTAGCTCTTTGAAAGCAGTTTGGTATAGCAAATCAACCCTGTTGTTAGAAAAATCCAGATATTTCAATCCAGACAAGTAAGAGAATTCACTTCCATTTAAAGTTTGACTTATTGCATTGCCTGACAAGTTGAGACATTTGAGGGAGCTAAGTCCCAGGAAGTCTGAGGGGTTAACAAAAAATACATTGTTTCTGCTTAAATCCAGAGTTTTTCCGTAGTTAAGGCAATCTTCCTTAACTATAGATTGGTAGGAAGAAGCCTCTTTGTCTTTGGAACGGCAACTTCGCCCATACACGTCATACCTGAAATAATGCATCTCTTGTCGTACTTGCCTGTTGTATTGCTCAACTGAAATGCCAGGATTAGAGCAAAATCCATAGAAGTTGCTTTCCCCTGAAGAAGGAGAAATTTTATTCACTGAGAGGTCAATGAACTTAAGAGCTGGGAATTCTTCAAACACTGTCAGGTCTGCAACTTTAATAAAGTTAGTCCCGAGATCCAACATGGTTAGATTCTGAAGACCGAGCAGTGGACGTAGATCTTGTGCTCTCAGTTCTTTAAAGACATAACCCTTGAGCCTCAGGGTTTCCAGGTTATAGAGAGAAGAAAATGTCTTAGAAAGATTCAAGAAGGGAGAATACACCTTCACTTCAAAGTTAAAGGACAGATCAAGCTGCATAAGGCTGGGGATAAATGTCAAAAACTGAGCATCTCCAATCTCCCTCATGAGGAAATTTTGGGAGAGGTCAAGTTCTTTGAGATTCTTGATGTTTTTAAACCAGCTGCTGGGTATGCTCTGAAGAGAGTTACTGTGAAGTCGCAAAATTCTTAAATTTTCCAAGGAGTCAAAAGCCTTTGAATGTATCTGAATCGAGCTCTTGGGACAAGGAATGCAAGGATACGGGGCATTATAGCAACGTGGGCAATTGCCACTTAGGTCAAGAATTTCTAGATTGGAAAGGCCACTTAAATCCTGTTCGTGAATCACTTGAATCATGTTGTTGTAAATATACAATTCCTTTAAAGTAGATGACAAATTGGGTGGAATATGTGTTAAGTTGTTGGACTTCAGGGACAGTATTGTTAACTTTTTCAGCCCCAGAAAGGCTGTTTTCTCAATTTCAAATGAAACGTTGCATGGATTGCGGTAGTAACAGTTCTGTCCAAGATACAATACCTCTATGTTTCCTAGCTCTGAGAAGCTGGCTTCATGGATAGAAAAGATACTGTTTGCTTCCAGGCTCAGCAGGGTTAAAGTAGCAGGAAGACCTCGGGGTATTTCTGCCAGCTGGTTTGCATCCAAATACAATGACTTCAGTCTTGTCAGGGCAGCAAAACTACCAGTCTCAATCTTCAGTCTGCTAGTGCACACATTATCTTTGGGGCCAAGTTTGACAGGCACACAGTTGCATCTGAAGTCAATCTCCTGGAGGTTTTCAAGATGATCAAAGGATGTTGGGTAGATGTGGGGGATATGGTTAATACTCAGGGTAAGGTTGGTAACGTTTCCAGGGATCCCTCTGGGAACTTCTTTAAGGCGCCGATCAGTGCAGTCCACTGTCACAGTGCCTTCTGAGGACTTAACATCACAGGGTAAAGTTTTGGGAAACCAAGCCCCTGACAGCAGCATTGGGAATATGAAGAGCAGGATAAATGGCAATGCATTTGACATCTTTGCACGAGATACCTAAAACCAAGGAAATACGGAAGTATTAGTTTAATGCAATGAGAATATTTCACCTACACACTGGGTCAGGCCAACTATACAGCTAAATTGGGGTCCTGGTCACACACTGACCATGGATGGATGTGCAGGTAGGAATATATGTTTCTGGAGGCATATGTTGGTGGTTCCTCAAATCTTTTTTTATTTTATCATCACCAAGAATTCTAATATTAATTTAAATATCACTCTCTAAAAAATGAATTATTAAAAAACATCTCCTGAGAAAGTGACAAGGGGTAATTAAAGTCCATGTCTCTGTGAATACTCCTTTTTAAGGGGAAATAAGAGGTGTTCAACATCCAGCAGGTTGCCATTGCATATTAACGTAGATGAGCACAGTTACTTTTTCTAAGCGTATACAAGATCTATACTCAAAATCTCAACTCAAAAGCTTGTGTAAACTTCCAAAACTGCACTAACAGGTGACTGAGTTCCGAATTCAAATTTAACATTATCATGAGTATTCTTCCTCTAGTAAGTGGCAGAATAGATGTAGAGTTGACCTAAGAAAGTCAATGTCTTTATTTCCTTAACGTTTATTACCAGTTTTCATTTCCACTGTCCAATAAGGGACGAGGGACAAGAAAACAATGTATCTGGGTGAGGTGGGAACATGAAAATCAAAGACAAGTTTAAAACTGGGTATGTTCCATGAAAGACTAATAACCAGCCTAAATAACCAGAGCAAAAATCCCACAGACATTTTAAGAAGCTTCTGAAACACTCTGTCTGTTGAGACTTTGTGGTCTTGCTGGCTTCATAGATTTGTGGGTATTATGGGAAGAGCTTTTAATATTTCACAACTTACTGGTTATTTCCTCAGCAGCAGTCAGTGTCAAGGAAACCCTGGCTGGCAGACTGCCAGCCTTGGCTTGTGTGGCACAGGCAGAAGGGCCATGACCATCTTGCTGCCTTGCCCTGTATCTAATTGCTTGCATCTGGTGTTGGTCAAGAGTTTTAAAGACAAGACACCTCACGAAAATCATCATCCTTGTTTCTTCCTTGAAAACTCAGTGGTGGAGGCTTGTATCGCACATAGGGGGCTCTTAAACCACCAGGATTAGTTATGTGTGGCATAATATTGATTAAATGTCACAACCCAATTAAGTAGGTGAAAATCAGATGATTAGGTAAAATGTTCAAGATACATGGAAATGTTTTTATCTCTTTAGCTGTGACACAAGAACATACAGAGACTTGCCAAGCAGTCTGTGTAAACCCTGTCGAGTGCTGCCAAAGATGTGCCTTGCAGGTGATATGGACCTAGAGGTGAAGCGAGGCTTTCTGTTGCACGCCCTGTTTACTTCAAGCACTGTGTCCCCTGTACAACTTTGTGTTTCTATGTTACCTATGCTGAATCTCCCTCTGCATCCATGTATCTGGAAATGTGAGAGAAGCCAGATCAGGTCTCACACAGCACTGCACTTCTGCTATCTTGACTCAACATCCAAATGGCATCACTTTGGTATTTCTTTCAGTCATCTTTGGAATTACAGAGCCTCAGTATAGAAGGAAAAATGTAAAAGTCCACTGCAGACCTTGAATTCAGTGTAACCTGATACAGTGACAGAAGCTACAGTGTTACCACAATTTCCTTGCCCACTCCCTGGAAGTGCTATGGTGCTTTCTTCTGATCCGCACATGCTCTGAGAAAAGGCAAGGTAGCTAAATACCACGGCTGGTAGCTGTGGCTGTCATTCATACAATTATTCAGAGCAGGCTCATATGGACTAACCAGGCCATGCCTGTGTATTCATATTTCATTATCTCCAACTCTTGTGTTTTCATTTGCTAGGTATCAAATTAACCATCATTTGGCTTATTGGAATTCCCTTTGGAAAATTGCCCAGACAGAGGTCACTGGGTAAGGGAGTTCACCAGTGTTTTCAATACAGTCTAGCCAATCTGCTTTAGAGGAGGATTAAGTTTTCTGATTTCCCGTGCACTTGGATAAAAATTATTATTGAGAGTAATCAGAGTTAAGTGGGGAGTGAATTTGGAAAAGATAAAAGGCATTAATTTCCTTCCACCACCTGAGCTTTTCAGTAGAACCCTTTTTTCTCCACTAATGTGGTCAGGGATGTGGGAAGGAGAAGGAAGGGCTCTGCCATTGCTATTTAATTACATGGAAAATTGAAGGTCTTTTTTAGAGTGACAAGTGACACTGCCAAAGAAAAATCTGGATATATTCCTGAAAAAATTTTGCCTTCCTTCCTTCTTTCCCAGGGGACACAGCATATTATACATGTAAAGGACATTAGGAGACTAACGGAAAACCAAAGAGTGCCTATGCTAACCAAATGGCCTGTGATGTCCCAGAAACTGCCTGCCTCCATTTCTTGCGTTAGCAGACCTATGGACACCAGGGCCAGTCTGTTTACCCAGTGGAGAACAGCAGAGAGCTGATAGGGAAACCATAGAGACTCTGCACTGCAGGACGTGTCACTCCACCATCACATGGGTGCCTTTTACCTTTATCTGTCGACACAGACCACAGCAGACCATGAAGTGCTGGCTGTCACCAGCCATGGACACAGAATCTGTAGTCACTGAAGCAAATACTGACAACTGATGCACATCAAACTCCACCAGCCTTTCTACCTTTAAATGAAGGAAGGGAAAGTTAATTAGGTTCAAGCTTTAAAGATTTGATAAACCAGATTAAACCACTCTGTTGAAGCACTAGAGCAGGGCATGGGCAAGGTGTGATTGCAGTCTAGATTGAAGACTCAAACTTTCCACATGAGCTCATATTCAGTCACTACACGCAGGCCCTTAATTTCAGGTGTTTAACTAAGTTCCTCAATTTGCTGTCATCAATCTTAGTAGCACCGAAATTCAAGAGAGAGTGGGAGAGAGGAGAGAGGCCACTCTGCAGGGACTGTTCAGTTTGAAGATCGAGGGAGATCTGCCTGAGTACACACCAAGCAGAGGTTAACACTGCACATTTAGGTGCCTGAAATTAGGTGCGGTGAATCTGGGCTTTGAAAGTCTTCATGAATATGTTTGTAGGCTTCTTAAGAAGTCAAAAAAGACATCTTGAGTCTTACAACGCTCAGGTTTTGAATTCTCACATATTACAGTATTTTTAGGAACCTAAGTGTTGTTGCAGAGCCAGCGTAGCTCCTACCATCTTTGTGCTTCATTTCTTTGTATATTCTTCCCTCTCCTGATAATCTTTGTAATGCATTAGCTGTTTTAACTGTAAAGAGTTACATCTTGGGGCTGTATCTGGCTATTTGCATATGTAAAATGTTGCATCCATTATAGTACCAGAACAAACAGAAAGACCTAAATAAGAGCAAGAAGCAATGCTGTCTTGTGCAATGTCTTTGCAATGAGAGGCTTGTTTAAAAGTACAGCAGGAGTATGCGAGCTGTTCTTTTGTCTGTGATCTATGCTTGGTTTTATAAGGAGTTCAAAAGAACTAATCTACTGATCTTAACTGCTATGTGCACAAACCCCTAATGATTTAGGGTGTTCTTCAAATATTCAGCAACAGTACAGCTATGAGTTTCTGAAGGAAGTTTTTCTGTAGAGGTTCCACATGTATTTTAAGTTGTGACAGGAGGGAAGGGTAGAGAAAAATAAACACCTAAAAACTTGGAGTATTTGGATAAGACATTCGTTACTTGTTCTGTAGCACTGCTGTACAATAAGTATTAGTGCAAATTAATGCTTTCCTTTGCAGACATAATGCTCTGCAGCTTCGAACCATAACAGTAAACTGGACCATTTAGAAAACAGAAAAGCAGAATATGTTCTTGAAAATCTTCCAAAGCAGTTCCAGTCAAAGATACCTAAGAGCAAATTTAAAATGAAAGTTTAACATACCATTTTCTGTGTGCTTCCAGGTCTGGCAGATTAGATGCTGGAAGAGACTGCAAAACGGAGCAGAAGAAAAACAGCACTAAAGTGGTTTCCAGTGGTTCAGCTGAGGTGTAGAGGAGAATGTAACATGACATAACTCACTCAAGACAACAGCAGAAATCACTACTCTGTCACTTCTTTTCACCTCGATTGCAACTTGAGAAATAATTGAATGTGAAACAACTTCTGCAACCTACTTCCTCAAACATTTGTACTTAAAACAACAGTACCTCATTTACTACTCCACCCCACAGAAATAACTGAGTACTCTTATTTTTCCCCCTTTAAAGAAATTCTTACATTACTCATACATCCACGTGCTTTTATTCTCACACGTTGCAATTTGCTCTCTTCTATGCTACTTTTGAACACAGTTTTCATTTCAAACTGGTTTTTACCTAGATACAGTGTCACACCATAAAAAACTGTAAGACCTGCTCCGAAAAGGTAAACATCCAAGCCATGGGGAATTCCAAAGGACAGTTGTGGAATATTTGGCCACAAAGTTTAAGATCAATCAGCAAGGAGAAAAATGTGCTACATACACGTAATCAGTCACTTCAGACTAAACTAAGATTTGCAGAAGCTCAAGTTCCTCCTTTCCCCCACCCCCTCTTTTTAGTGTAAGCTGCATGAAAATAGAGACAGAAGTTGGTAATTGATGTTAACAATAGTTCAGTTTTGGAAGTTTAGTCATTTTTATAATTATTATTATTTGGCATTTACTCCTGATACAAATAGCTTCAAGAAATGGGAGGGTTTTAAGCTGAATACTCTATGGAAATGTCTATTAAGTGACTGGGACTTTGGGGAAGGGAAACAAACCCAACGAGGATAAAAAAGATAGTGAAAAGGGCACAGGAAGTGGCATAGAGCAAGGTTAAAACTGTGTGGGAGACTGTAGAATGGCCAAAGCTTAAAGCTACATGGATAGATTTAAACTGATGACAATCCAGCATTTCACAGAACATGGTGTCTTTCTAACAGTTTCATACTTAGGAGTCTCCATGCTTATCAGAACAGACTGGTTCAATTTTTAGGATGTTTATCAGGTGGGGATTGTGGGGTTTTTTCATGTCTTCCTTATATACGTATTTTACTTTACATTTTAAATTGCAATTCATAATTTCTCTGACTATGGTGGAGCTGAGAAATTAATTTCAGGTGACTGGAACTTGAAAAATGAACAGGGAAAGAATTTGTAATAATACTTTCAAATTCCATGCGTTTAGTGTCTGAGTCATATAGAAAATAAACAGGAAAACAAGGAAGTTGTACAGCATCATTGCCATTTCAATCAAGGCCTAGAAAAGGGCTTATTAATTGCCAGCTGTATTAATTCAGGACTGTATTTCTCACCTTTGTGCCTGAATACTAGAAGTACTGCAATGCAGTATGATTCTTCCACTCTTTACTGATAACTGGATTTTGCTTTTCATGCGAAATGCACTGAGATTTTCATTGGGTGCTACCATAACGAATGCAGAAATCTTATTAAAATCCTGCTGTGTGTTGAAAAGCCGTTTGAGACATTTCTGGTAGGAAAAACCATCTCTCTACACTAGCAAACACTCTACACTAGCTATTCCGCTCTGGATATTTCACTTTGTGTATGTCACAACAAAAGAAACTTAGCTTCCACTCATTTATAATTATTGATCCTGTAGAAAAGATAATGTGCATATCTAATTATGAAAGGAGAGAATGACCTAACACAAGTTGGACTGTGTATGTAGATTTCTTCAAGTACCCAGCTGTGGGAAACACAAAAAGGTGGAAAAGCCCTTAGGTGTGAAAAAAATAGCAGGTTTTAGAAATAAAGCAAAAGAATTTAGGAATCAGCTCTAACTGCAAAAACTTGAAGATAGAAGAAGATAAAATTATATAGCAAGCAAGGACGTTAAAATGATGATTAGAGTTTCTAAGTTTGGCTGAGATAGGTTTTGAAGTTGCAAAAAATAAGCTTAGCAAGATAGATAAGTTTAAGCCTAATAATGGAATATTGTGCATTGTTGTATAAAGGCATAACAAGCAAGTATTGTGTACAACAGATGTACGTGCGCTATTGAAGATTGGTTAAAACAGTTGTCTGTAAATTTTAGAGGCATGCTAGTTGGCAAAGAAGCTTTTAAGAATGCTCTGTAACAAGAAAGTTTTTGGACGCCTGTGACGGCGTGAGCTTTGTACCATCTCTGTCTCAACTCTGTGTATGAGTCTGATGCTGGAATAAAATAATAAAAAGGCTCCTGGAGCGTCTGTCTGGGCTCCCTGACCCATTTGATTGCCGAAAACACCAACACCCAGCCATGTCCCTGGTACATGACACCAGAACACGAGATGCTTAATGTCTACTTGTTTTGGTTGCAAGTAGGTTTTCTAAATCAGTGTCCAGTTACCCAAGCCTGTAATTTTTGGCAGGTGCACCATGTCTTTGGAGATCTCCCTTGCAGTCTAAACCCACAAACTTCAGATATTCAGACACTCAGCATTTTTTTTTGGAATAAGGCTAATACTTTTTTATATTAGGAACTTGCTGTCACATCTAAGAGCACAGGAGTTTCAATTCTGTACAAAGTGAAACTGCAGCTTTAGCTAAACACTAATAGAAATGCAGAGCATACTTTTGCTGCTTTTTTTTTTCCTAAACCTATGAAGTGTGGGAAGCAAAATACAGCAATACTCCCCTTCAAAAGATGGGAGTAAATGCACAGCAATTCAGAACTACTGAATAGAGTTTGATTTTTAGAGGCACAGGGAGTCACTGGTTTACTGATTTTAAAAGTTGAGTTTCCCTCAGAAGTTGCACAAAATCTCTTTTGCCCCCTCTGAAACACAGAGTAACTGAAAACAGAAAAGTACTTCCTACTACGTCACGTGTTAGGGGAGGATCCTCTGGTAAGAGCAAACGTATATTACTGCTGCTGTGAGTGAAGAATGTAATTTAAAATAAAGCAGGAGTCCTTAATTGACTTAGTCCTTTATCTATGAGTTTGCTTGTCAGTTGGCTTGTAATCAGATTGGTGAAATCACGTTTCCTTTTTTCCTTTGTCTTCTAAAAGAAAACTTACAGCAAGTTTCTTTAACTTATTTATCAAAATCAGGGTTCCACTATGTTCATCTTAAATCTGGGTAGTTTATTTACAGTCCTAAAGTCTTCCAGAAATGTTTTTTTTATGAAGTGCTGACCCTCATTTCAAGAATGAGGATAAAACCCCACCTATTCATAGTTAATACAGCATTCAGTGTAACTTTGCATAATTTACCCAGAAAACTATTGAAGAAAACCAGTTATCTTGCTCAGTTTTAGCAATACACAAGTTGACTCTTCAAACTGATGCAGACAGATGTACGAAAAGAACCAAAAGGAGAAATGGATAGCAAAATTGAGGAAATGGTAACAAAATCACTTGCAGAAGCCTTAAAGTTTCTGCATGTATGATCTGTGTATGTAATGTAAGAGCCTTGCTGATAGCTGTTGCAGAAATGTGTTTGCGGGCACTAAAAATAATCACAACAATAGAAGACAGCACTGGAGGAGATTGGCCTACAACAAGGGCAGAGGAAGCACTCAGGGCTCTGGTAAGGGAGGACACCCTGATAGATCTGCATTAAGAGCTGACCCAAACCACCCAGGGTGCTGAGATATGGCCGAGGGAGCCACTAATACCACAGAAACAGACATTGCCTCTTCTGAAAGCTCAGGCTGCCTCAGGCTACCTCAGTGCCAACACTGACTGTTTGGTTTACAACAGGTTGAAAATGTTTGCTGAAAGGCAAGGTGCCCAGCAGTCCTGTTTTTGAAAGTGAGTTTCCTTCAAGGGGGCCAGAAGGCATCCAGAAATAGCTGGAATGAGATGGAGTTATTTTCCAAGTTCTCCAGGGTCAGCAAAGCAACTGTACCCCTACTGTTTTCCCCTTCCTCAGGGGCAGGTAAGGTGGCGTAGCCACAGACATCATTCCTTCTTTTCTCTGGGGGATGATGAGGAGGAGAAGTAACAAGGTAGTCATGCTGGAAGTGATGGTGCACAGTAATGCAGAAACTGCTGCAAACCACAAAACTGACAGGTTCAGAGGAATTTTGGCACTTGTAAGTGGGATTTCCTCAAATCCTGCTTCTTAGTGATGACACTGCTAGCCTTTTTGCATGTTTCATGTAGTTAATCCTGCCAGGGTTTATGAAGTTATCTTCAGGCAAGAGCACTGGAAGGAGCACTGGAACAATCTCTGCAGAACAACATGGACACTGCTGGACCCAAACAAATCACAGCAGAAAAGCATCCCCATATGAAATAAAGGCTTAAGATTATGACTGTCAAGCAATGTAACAGGGCTTGTATTAAACATGCAAGTGTGTTGATCAATATTCTGATTTATTATAGGGCTTGACCCTGCTTTTTCAAGAATCGTGCATTACATTTTAATGGGAGAAGGCTACAACTCAACAGGTTATTTTGACAAAAAGGACATGGAACTGTTGGAGCAAGTCCAGAGGAGGGCCATGAAGTTGGTAAGAGAACTAGAGTATCTCTGCTATGAGGACAGGCTGAGAAAGTGTGGGCTGTTCAGCTGGGAGAAGAGAAGGTTGTATGGAGACCTCATATCAACCTTCCAGTATCTGTAGGGGCCTACTGTAGAGGGACTCTGTCAAGAACTGTACTGATAAGACAAGGAGTAATGGATTCAAAATGAATGGGTTCAAAATGAGAAAAGGGGAAATTTCGGTTAGGTATGCAGAAGAAATTCTTTACTGTGAGTGTGGTGAGGTACTGGAACAGGTTGCCTAAAGCAGTTGTGGATGCCCCATCTATGGCAGTTTTCATGGGTTACCAAACATAGTCCCGGAAGTGATGTTCTTGCAAAGGGGTGCTTACAGCATCCTCTGTGACCTGACAGAACCTATCAGCTGGCCAGTTTGAATATGGACAATTCTTTAAGCCACTTAAAATTTTGACTGACTCTGTGGTCCACATTTAAGAATGGACAAAGCCCGGGGGAGCTCTGTCTCATTTCTGGTGCTGGGACATGTAGCTGCAGGGCCCGTATGGGGCCCTCAGGGCCCGGGCCAGGCCCTGCTTGGGCTGGGCCGGGCCACAGCCATCTTGGAGCCGATGGGCCCTGTTCCACCCGTGGAACTTCCCTCCGCCCCTCACCCCCCCAATCCCTGCTATGGGCAGACGGCGCGCCCACCCCCCCCCCCCCCGAAGTGCGGCCGAAGATTCAGCTGAAGCTGCCCCACTTTCCGGCAAAGATCATGTGACCAACAGCGATAAGCGAATTCCAGCTGCAAGGCCTGGGTGAGATTAACCCTTTTAGTGCTGTGAAGAGCTGAAAACCTGAGGGAGGAGAAAGAGGAGATGCTTAAAGCTGAAAATCTGTTGTAAAGCTATGCTATATCAGAGTACCCATTGTAATTTCATGAAGGCATGGGGGTGGAGCATTCAACTTCTACTTGTGAGCAAAAGTACCTGTGCAGGAATAAGCAAATGCTGAAGCAGCTGCAATTTGATGAGAAGTTTGAACAGGGAGAGATGGAAGTGATGAGAACTCTTGCTCCAAATTGGAAGGAGAAGACCTCAATTCCTAGAGATGCTCCCAGAGATAGTCCCAGAGATGAAGAGGACCCTTTTTCTCCCAGGGAAGGGGGAGGGCCTCTATTCTTAGAGATGAAATGCTCCCAGAGATGGGTGAAGAGAACTTTTGTTTCTGAATGGCTCAACCTTAAAATTGTACCCCAGTAGCTCAAGATTGGACCCTCGAAAGCAGTTGTGGGAAAAGCTGCAAGTCGTGGGAAGGGACTCTCACATGATGCAAGCAGAGAACCAACCCGGGCGGCTGTCTTGTTGTGATAATGTCTCCATAGCATGAGCAAGAGAGACTCCTCTTCCGAAATGAACTGAACAAGGCTATTACGGAAGTGGTAAACAGACTGAACATCTGAAGGGTTGTCTTTTTACATTGCCAGTGGAAGAAGAGAGAACGGTGGGGGGAGGAGAAGTGTTCTGAAGGTGTGGTATGATTTTTTTTTCCCCCTTCTTTTAGGTCTGTTAATAAACTTCTATATATTCTTTCAAGTTTTGTGCCTGATTTGCTTTTCTCCTAATTATCTCACAGAAGGTAAACAGTAATGAGTATTTTGGACCAAACCACTACACTAAATTGGTGTTTCTGCCCAGTTACAAACTGAACCCGCTACAGCAGTGATAAAGGCAAAGTTGTACAGGGCATTGAGCAGCCTGGTCTATTGAGAACTGTCCCTGCCCATGGCAGGGGGATTTGAACTAAATGATCTTTAAAGCTCCTTCCAACGCAAACTATTTTATTATTCTGATTCTAATGTCATGGTTGCAATTGTTATGGATTGATTTCCTTTCTCCCTCTCTCAATATATTTACATACACACATGTCTATACAATATAGATACTGCTCTTAGAAACCACAAGAGTACCTGTGAACAGTCACAGAGGGTGGCTGGATTGATAGCCCAGCTGCAGCATACCTACATCAATGCACACAGCATGAGCAGCAAAGAGGAGTTGGAAGCTGTCATGCAGCTGGAAAACTGTGATATAGTTGCAATCATGGAAATATGCTGGGATGACTTGCACAACAGGAATGCTGCAGTGGATAGCTATAAACACTTCATAAGGGATAGGCAAGGAAGGAGAGGCAGTGGGCTCTATGTTAGAGAGTGTTTTGACCATCGAGAGCTTGATGATGGTGACGAAAGGGTCAAGCATTTATGGTAAGACTCAGGGGAAAGACTAAAAAGCCATCTATCATGCTGGGAAGCTGATATAAAGAGCTCAAGCAGGATAAAGAGACAGATGAAACATTCTATAAACAGCTAGGAGATGTCTCACAATCCCCAGCCCCTCCTGGGATGTTCTTGTGCAAGACTTCAACTTACCAAATACCTGCTGGAAATACAATACAGTGGAATCAGTCTGGGGGATTTGTGGAGAGTGTGGAAATAACTGTCTTGGTTTGAAAGACAGGTGTCTGCTAAGGAAGGCAGGAGCCTCCCTTGAAATGGCAGATGTGACTCCCCTTCCCTCCAAGTTATTATGTTTGAAATCAAGGGGCTTTTAGGCAAAGATATGGGAAATAGGAATAATAGTTCTTTACTATTATATATCTATATGTGTATAACCAGTCATACAAACAGCAATAACCATGGCAGTACCAGCAAACAATCACAAACCCAGTCACAGCCTTCTCAGCTGTCAGGCCCTTTCCCCTCGGGTGCAGTTCCGCTCGCAGCCGGCAGGGGCGCTGGCGGCTCCCGGTGAGCAGGGCAGGTGCGATGGTTCCCCCGCGGCTGCAGGGGGCGCTCCGGAGCGAGCTCGGGGAGCACGTGGCACCGGTGCCCTGGGATCCCGGGAAGGGATGGGACAAAGGCTTCCCAAACCCCTGGGCAGCCGATCCCGGTGTCCGGCCAGACCCTCGGGAACAGCAGGCTGGAACAGCAGGCTGGAATGGCAGGGACGAGCACAAATCCCGGGTGGCAGATGAGATGTATCCAAACAGGGAACCCCCCAGAGGTCTGGGCAGGCAGGTCGAGCAGGGCTACAACAGAGCGAAGCTCGAAGCAATGGCAGGGGCAGGACGGCCACAGCCCAGCTCCCAGCAGGGCAGGGAAGAAGGGCTGGGGATCCTGGGTTTTCTCCGGCAGAAGGAAAAGGCAGCCCAAGAAAGCAGCCTCCCTCTCTGTCCAAACGCCGACCGACCAACTGTCCACACACCCAGGGGAAACGAAAGAGTAGCCAGATGCACCCCACCGTCCATAGACACTGCTTTTGTTTTTCTTAAGTACCCAGCAATTTGTCCCACTAGCAACACTGTACAGGGAAAATTCCTTTAACAGAAAAATAACCCACCAGGAGAGCTCCTAAAACCCCAATAACTTTGTGATACAGCTGGTGAGAGCCAACTAGGGAAAGTGTCCTGCTGGACCTGAGGTTTGTGAGCAGAGAAGGACCTGTGGGTGATGTGATGGCTGGAGGCCATCTTGGCCATGTAATAGAGTTTTTGGTACTTGGAGCAATAAGGAGAACTGTTACCTTGGACTTCCGAAGGGCAGACTTTAGCCTTTTAGGAACCTGGCTGACAGAGTCACTTGGGAGGCAATCCTGAAGAGCAGAGGAGCCCAGTAAGGCTGGACACTCTTCAAGAAGGAAATCTTCAAGGTGCAGGCTGTCCCCATGTGCCAAAGACAGGCAGGTGGGAAGAAAAACAACCTGACTGAACAGAGAGATTTGGCTGGATGGAACTCAGGGAGAAAAGGAGAGTTTGGACTAGGGTTGTATGCTCATGTTCTTTGGAAAATGGGGTAGACCAGTCATGAGGTTTACAAGTATGTCATGAGTTAATGCACAGAGAAAATGACAAGGTCTAAAGGTCAAATAGAAATGAACCTGGCTACTGCAGAAAAGGAGAATAAAAAGTGTTCCTCTAAATGCATTAACAGCCAAAGAAGGGCTAAGGAGAACCTTTATCTCTTAGTTCAGTTTTGGGCCCCTCAGTACAAGAAAGACATTGAGGTTTCACTCCCCATAGTCCACTGCCTCAGCAACAGGCTCTGAGTGTTTGACATTTAAAACCACTGGGAGTCTATGACAAGAGCTTCCAGTAAAGCTCCAAAAATCAAATCCTCTTACCAAGAAAGCCAAAAATGTATACTACCACTAGGGCAGTGGAACAAGACAATATAAATTTTATGTAAAAATATGAGCTAAATCCTCCAACTTCAGCTATCTAATGTGGTAGTTTTTTGTTATCACAAAAGAATGCTGCTGAGAGAGGAATGTTTCCCACCAGGCTGAACTGTCACCTGATATTCAGACCAGAATCCAGGCAGGGACTGGGAAGCACACAGCATTAAATACCAGACACCTCACCATTTTCTGTTCCCATGGCTTTTAATTCTGTCAGAATGGAGGCAGTTTTCACAAAGCTGTTGGAAGTCACCTGTAACTCTTCATAAGCATTTTGGGTGCACAAAATGCAGCACATACATTAAGATTAGTTCTGCCATTTTCCTTCTGCTCTTTCCCCCATCTCACCCTATTAAATGCAGTTGAGTGGGTTTGCTTCCAACAAGCTGATGTAAAAATCATCTGAGTTGAGCATTAAATGTACTGTATGCCTTTTGCATAGTGCTCAGGTGTAAACTTGGTATAATTATGTGGCCACACACTTGGTGGTTAACAATTTAAATGCAAAGTGATGTGGGCTAAGTGATCATATATTTTAGAAATTTCTTTACCAAATAAAACAATACTGTAAATTCATTTCCACTGTGCTATAGCAGTTCTGAAAATTCAACTCTAATGAGGAACTTCTCTGAGAACTAGCGGCTGAACTGAATTCTCAGCACAAGAGTTTACATACTCTATTTCTGCATTCATCACTGAAAGCAGTACAGGTGAAATTCTGTTCTACTCATTTTCATGGAGAAAAACTAATTTCTCAGAAACAATAGAAAATTATTGGGAAAAAGAAAAGACCAAATAGATTTATTCTCAGAGAAACAAACAAAAAAAAATAGCCTTTCTGAAGACCTTCTTAACTGGAGTGGAAAAACTCACTTTATAATACATTCATGTATTATTATAAATATATCCCCAAATAAGAAAGTCAAGATGAAATAAGGCTATTTTTTTATCCAGCACTATAGCAAGGAAGCATCTCTCACATATAGCAATGCTTTTGTAATTAAAAACTGCAATTTCAGGTAGGAAACTTGAGTTCTTGTGATCTAGGTGCAGTAATAGTATTTTAATACACATTACTCTTCTAACAGAAAGACTGAAAACAGTTCATAATAGGATTCAATGACCCAATTACAAAATTACAATTTTGAGTCCCAACCCCCCCACCCCAATCCATTACTGACTGCATTAGCCATACTTAACCATAAGCTTTCCTATCATACAACAGGAAAAATTGTTTTCGTAATGATTTTAATTCTCTCATGTTAAAGCCTTCAAGATTAGTTACTGTACCTTAGTTCACTGGCTGCACAGTCAAGTATTGTAGTATTTTGTAACAGGAATTTGAAAAAGATCCATTGACTGTGCTGTTTGAAAAACCTGAATTTTCAGATACTTTTCAACCACGGTACAGACCAGTCCGTATAAGTGTGTTTAAATTTTCTGTTTGGACTCGGCACAATAAACCTTTACAATATTAACAGGAAAGCTGTTAAAAAATTATTCTTATCATCACAATCAAGGAATGTCAAAAACTACAAAGAAAAAATGAAATTTACACCAAACTACTCACGAGTAAAGCTTGGCCATTATTTAGATAAGTAATATTAATAATACTGGGAATCCTGAAACATTAATCTTACAACTGAAGATAGCAACTGTACAGAATAGATGTTAAGCAAACAATTTAATGTAATGAGAGCTTTACAAACAGCAGCCCCAAATATTTTGTGGGGAAAAAAAATGAACATGAAGTGTATCAAAATGGTTACTATTATGTATATGTCAACAGTTCCTCAAAATTAACATGACCTTAGGGTTTATTAATCTCATTACAGTTTACAAAATACTCATAGTTCATAGTACTTAAACAAAAAAATCCCACCTGTTTACCCAACAGATTAATAGACACAAGAAACTCAAGTCTGTAGCATTTAGATTAACACAGAAAATGATCTGACACATATACATCCCATTAAGTACTGTGAACAGTTTGTAGTTCTGTATAGAGAAATGGATCTGATGCAGCAGTTTAGCAGAAAGTGAGAACAGGCCCATAGAAGAACTTACACAAGACATAAGACTTCCAGACTCTCAAGAGAATTCATAAGGTTTCTGCAAGGTGGAGATTTATTGCCCATTTACAAAGAACAAATGGTAATTACAAGACAAATATAATAATTAAACATACAAGCTCTTGAATTGTACAAAGATACTAATTTCTCATGGTTGAGGTGCATTGTTAAACACAGTGCTAGCTTAAGAGACCTTTGCAAAGATGCCATGCAATCCCCTACAGTTACAAGGGGACGTGGCTGAACAGGTAAGACACAGATTCACCATTGTGTGTTCTTCGAATTGCCTCTGCCAGGATCATGGAAATGTCAATAAACTGAAATAAAAATTGAGAAGAAAAGTTTTATGGCATGCCAAGAGCAATAAACTATGCGGTTTATAAACACAAACATTCCAGCTATCTTTGTAGCTTTTATTTCTAGGAAGTAACATAACATTAAAGCTTAGGCATTGAACATAAATATATGTATAAGAACTGCAATAATACCAAGTAAGAACTGAAAAATTGAGTAAGAAAGCATTGACTAGGATCACTGAACAGTCATATTGTTGAGGACTTCTGACAAAAGGCATGCTGTCAAAAAGCCCCACTATTATTGCCATCAGATGGCAGTGTCTGCTTGACACAAATACAGTTTAAAGGAAGTACACCTTTTAAAGTGCTTGCCTTGTTTCAATAAATACCAAATAAATGTTAAGCTTTTAAAAATGCATTTAAAACTTTAATCTTTTATGCTTTTCTCCACTCTGTACTAAGGAAAACCTCCAAGTGGGACACAACTTCCCAGAATAATTCCATTTTTGTTTTTCAAG
This sequence comes from Corvus cornix cornix, assembly GCF_000738735.6. Taxonomy (NCBI): domain Eukaryota; kingdom Metazoa; phylum Chordata; class Aves; order Passeriformes; family Corvidae; genus Corvus; species Corvus cornix. The sequence goes on along the minus strand of NC_046332.1, from coordinate 99,641,794 downwards.
AAAAAATAAAGTCGTCTAAGATTTCTGTGGCCTCCACAACAGAATAACTAAGTTCCTACATGCAAATACTGTATAATTAATATTGATTTAAGAAAGAAAGAAAAAAAAGCCAGTCAATTTTACATTTGTTACTCTTTCACAATCAAGCACACTCAAGGTGTGGCAAATACCAAATATTTTGCAGTGCTCTATTGTATTACCTGAATCCCCTTAAAACAATTCTTTAGCATTTTTTAGCAAAATGTTTTGCAAACAATGTATTTAATAATATTAATTTTCTCTCAGGGCACAAACTCTAGCATGAATGAACAGTAAAATACAAATCTTCAGTCTAAAGAAGTAGCATAAAAATACCACTGTACCTGTATTTTTGGGCAATGTTTCATTTTCTCCTCTTGGGGGATTGTATTAGTTACCACAACAGCCTCAAATGATGCATTATTAATCCGAGAGAGGGCAGGACCAGAAAAGATGCCATGAGTCAGAATGGCATAAACTTTAGTAGCACCAGCAGACATTAACCTGTAGAACACACAAAAATAGCATGCTGTGATGCATGTTTACATACATGGCTACAGATGAAACTGGATACAAATCTTGAAAATACATTTTACTTACTAAGTCCTATATATAAAATATCTACAAAATAATTCCGATATTTGTATAACCTGAAAAAGTTTGAATTGTCTCAGAAAAATCCCCAACAAAAATTATAATTAAATTTAAAAGTTATTTGCAGCAGTGATACTAACCTAAAATGCTGCACTTTTGACCATATCTGCACAACATAAAAATGAACTCCAGTACAAGCTTTCTATCTTAACCAGGCAAAAAATTAAGTAGGTTGGATGGCAGTATTCACAACTCTATTGTGCTTCCATTATTGTCTACCTTTATTTTCATTTGCAATTCAAACAGTTCTGCTTGGAAGGAGTTTCCGAGGAAGAAGAAATGTTAATGATTAAAAGCCTAGCTTACTGCAAGGTTGTGGGAAGACATGCTGCTGATCCAAGCACACAGTGAAGTGATGCATGAGGAGGAAAAATAGTATAAATCAAAGAACTAGAACACCTTGTGAATGAGTCAAAATATCTTAATTTAGTTTCTAGTGGCCTCAATGCCTCCAGATGCACAGCTATGTCCTACCTGCTTCTCTAGTCTTATAAACAGAGGCCCTGAGGAACAGCATTTTATCAGATCATCACAAAGGCACAGGAGGAAGCGTAAGGGGAAAAAAAAAGACAAAACCACAGAAACATCATCTCATTTTGAATGACTTAACAGAATTGAAGTTTCCTGGTCATTTTCAACACTCCATTTAGTAGCTGCAGCCTACAAGGAGAAGGCGTTACAATATGGTGAGTGTCTATCAAGTGTGTGTACTTGAGTTTGTATTTAAGCAAGTTGATTTGCTGTACCTGAAAATATATTTCTTAGTTCATCTGCTTGATATGCACCTAGGTTGCAGAGATAAAAAGAGTTCTAGGGAGTATTTTGGTGAGCAAGTCTAATTATACACAAAGTACATCCACCTGGATTTGACATTAATGAAAAGCACTAGTTCATGCCAAGAACATGATACAAGGCAGCATTACTCAATCAAAAGCATCTTAGTGAACATTGCAGATACATTGAAGGTGATTGGCAGTTTTAGAATTTGGTCTCTAGAAACATACTGTAGGTAAATAAAGAGTGCTTCTTTCAAAAAAAGGAAAGAAATAAAGGAATTAACTTCCTCTATGCACAAGAGTATAAAAAAAAAAGTTGGCTAGGCAATTTGTGATTTTGATCTACAAATGACACAGCTTAGAAGAATACTTTGGGGCATGATGTAGATTAGAATGCAGATAGCAAACAACTACACAACATGTCTGCAAAATTTCATCAAATTTCCATGAAAGAGAAAAGAAACTCAAGACTATATGAATCCTTCTTCCATGAGTTTTTTACATCCTTTATATAGGTGCAAACAGCAAGTCTGCAACTAAAGACTGTAAACTCATGGGATTATTTTTACTTCATACCACTAAAAATAACGTCTAGTTCACTTAAACTTCACCATGTTGCTTTCATACCATTTCCCACAGCATTCTCCTGTAGAAATTTGCATCTTGTACCTTGGACAGGTATACTTTTCACTGAGTAAAAAACTGGTTGGATGGCTAGGTGCAGAAAGTGGTAGTGAGTGGAGTTATATCCAGCTGGCAGTCAGTCACTCGAGGGGTTCCCCTAGGGCCAATACCATCTGATATCTTTATCAACGACCAGGACAAGCGGATTGAGGGCACCCTCTGTTATGTTCGCAGGTAACACCAAGTTGTGTGGCAGTGTTGATCTGCCTGAGGGCTGGAAGGCTCTGCAGAGGGCTCTGGACAGGCTGGATCTATGGGCTGAGGCCATTTGTATGAGGTTCAATATGGCCAAGTGCTGGGTGCTGCACTTTGGTCACAACAATCCCCTGAAGTGCTACAGCCTCAGGGAAGAGAGGCTGAAAAGATGCCTGGTGGAAAAGGACCTGGGGGTGATGGTTGAGAACCAGATGAACATGAGCCAGCCCTACTACTAACCTGAAATGAACCAGCATAAAGGCAGCTGGAAAACCATAAATAATCCTTTCTACTTAGCACTGCTAGAGCCTTAGTTAACATAGGGGGTCCATATTCACAAGCTCCACTTCAGGAAGTGGAACGCCTGGAAGGAATCCAGAAGGCATCACAATTGAGCAGAAGTCTACAAACCTTGTGGAAAGACTGAACAAACTCCGGTTACTCAAGTCTAGGGGGAAATTAGAACTCTTCAACCAACTTTCAGACAGAAGACAGGAAAACTTATGCTCACCTCCTCAGATGAAAAGGACAATAGTTTTATACTTAAGAGGTACAGTCAAAATTAATATTACATTTGCATTGAACACTGTGGTGAAAATACTTTACAGTGTTAAATCCAGTAAAGCTTTGTGAAAGATTTCAAAGATTGTGAAAGAAAGGAGAGTGGAAAGGCTCCATGATGAGGATCAAAGAAGGAATGATTTTTTTATCTGTTGCTTCTGCCTTGGAACTCTAAAGGGCACTAAATGGCCCAAGTCTTTTTCAAGTTATATGACATTTTATTTATTCTTGCTCTTCCTAAGTGCAGATCATATATTTCTGTAAATATTTTCTCAATTTCATGTTCTAAAGAAGGACACAGCTGAATCACAGAACTGTGACCTATAGACTCAAGGGTCAGAACAACTCAATGCTACAGAGGTCAGGTTGGGTTGTAGGCTTTGAGGATAACTTCATTCATCAGCTGTGCAGTGAGTGAGAACAGTACCATGAGGCAGTGGGCCAGATTGTAATAATACTCACTTGTCCGCTGCGTGACATATTGTGCCACATGTGTCAGCCATATCATCGACAAGAATTGCTACTCTGTCTTTCACGTCACCAACTAAGACCATTCTGTCCACTTCATTTGCCTTCTTTCTTTCCTTATGAATGAGAGCAAATTCCACATTCAATCTGTCAGCAATTGAAGTAACCCTAAGTTGCAGGAAGAAATACACCACATTTAGAGAACCATTTTAAAAGAATAAACAGTCATGCATATGTATTTGTCACAAAACACAATTTTTATCTTCTGGCTTTCAAATTGCCACAGCAAAAACTTTTGCAAGGAGTGACACAGGTAGAAACAAACTTAATTAGTTGCTAATAAATACAATCAGAGTGTCTTCAGCTAGACCCCAAAAAACTGATTTTTTAATTGAGTTTACTTTGGTTTCCTGTCATTAAGTGCCTGGCTTTGAAAACATTTCAGCTATTCACAAACTTTTATTAAGCTGCTGCAATACTAGTCACACTAGGTAATTTAAAGTAGGGGGAAGTCAATTCTAAGCCTACGGGAATGTGCACTTTAACAGTCTAACTAAAAAATACCATTGCAGGATTTGAAACTAAGCCAAAGGGGAAAAAAACCCACAAGTCAATAGTGATTAATAATTCATTTCACAGTACTTGACTAGTAATCAAGTCGCTTACTTCATTAATAATTCCCTTAGCATACACCTGCTTGACAAAGATCTTTTAAAACCCTTCAGGGTGACCTCTGGTGGCCAAACAAACTTCCAATAATAAACTTGTTACAGACTTCTGATTACTTTTTTCAGTTTGTTTAAAACAATAGAGCTCTTAGGTATAAAGACACAGTAATAAACCACACCATGCTTTTTTCTAAATGCTGATGCAACCTTGTAGCCTGTCTTTTTAGACTATGTTTAGAATGCTGTTTACAAGGTTATTAACATGCATGGTTAATACAGAATACAGTTTTGTTTCTTTACCACTTAAATATGAAGGTGTCTTCAGTTACTGTGTGTCAACAAATGGATGATAAACAAAAATCCCAAATTTTGGCATTTTTATGAATAGTGTAATTTCATAGCAAGTCTCAATACCTCAGAGGCATTAAGATATCAATAGAATTTCCATACCTTATTTTAGCTGCAACATCTAATAAGCTAGGGTAAAACCAAGCAAGTGGTAAGATACAAAAGAAAATTCAAATATTTTAAATGAGCGCAAGAAAATGGATTTTTTAAAAATTAATACTTACGGATTTAAATTTTAAGATAATTCATGTTCAATTTTCACATTCTATTAATTTTTCATTAAGTTTTATTTTGAATTTCTACATATTTTAAATGGAAAGGCCAAACAATTTTCTTTACATTATATTATTGGAGGTGAAGGAGAAGCTATGAATTTATTGAAAGCAACATTTACCACTACTTCACCAGAAACTGGTTGGCTGCATTACAACAGAAAGATACTAAAGATGGACTGTATCTATCTATATTAAATACAGTGAGAGTGATCCTCAAAAAATAAACTCTTATGATTAACTTGATAATGCACAAATATTTGGTAGGGGGAAAAAATGCTTCTGACTTGAATTCTAAGCAAAGGTTGTATTTTGTTTAAAAAACAAAACAAAACAAAAAACAACATAAAAACCAAATGCAAAAATAACAGTATCCTGATAGGAACGAACAAAGAAATATAACTGACTAAGTGATCTTTTAGAATGCTTTCTATGGTCTTCACATCCTTAACTTGATTAATCTGAAAAGGAACAACTAGGAGTTCTACTCAGTCTTATTTCCTTAAAAATCATTACAACAGGAACACTCACAACAGACTCAAGGACTTCAATTAAAATCAAATTATGACAGTCTTTCACATTTTTCCCCACACTATATTTCAGACATTTAAATTGCTATGGGCTTACAGGAGTTTTACTTAATTTGTCTTTGTTCCCTCTGCAGCAGCAGCATGAGCAATAAAACCTGAAAATAAGCATTTTGCCTCAATGGTATGCTTTATGACCTCACCAGCCAGTCTGCTTCTGAGCTTTGGCACTGGTTTATACTCAATCAATACCAACTAAAACAGAGTCTGCTAAATGAGTTACACATGCTGTGAATGAAGAAAGACTCCAATGAACTAGGCTTTCTATTTTTACCTTTCACCACTCAAACTTTCATTCCCTTTTTCTAGTGTTTATAGTGCAGAACTTGGGGTCAACAGGTTTACATCTGGAATGCAATAATGTAAAGAAAAAAGAAATACAAGTCAAGCAAGCTCTTACCTAAATGCCAGCAGGTACAGTGGGAATTGGCCATATGCTTTGACAGAGAAGGGAAGCCTAGGCAATTCCAGAGCGAAGCAGGAAGAGGTGCAGCAACTGGACTAAAGAAGCAAGCAGCAGGAAAATCTCTTCCCTCTGGTGGAGGGATTCAGCTAATGAGGCCATATCCAGGGAGAGAGAAAAATATCTTCTTTAGAGTATAGAAAGCTCCTGAATGTTTTCAAGCATGAACAGCATTGGAAGAACTAGTTGTTCTGTTTTCACAATGCAGTTGGATTCTTCAGTGATGTACCCTATATCTCGCACAATTCATAGAGGAATATAGAAGACTAGACAAACTAGATCGTTAACCACTAACTATGTGTAAATCTGATAGTTTTAGGCTTGTACAGTACCTTTTTGCACCACCTGCATCAGGTGAGACTATGATACAGTTTCTCCACTCAGGAATGTTCTCTTTAATCCACTGCAGGACTGCAGGTTCTGCATACAGGTTATCTACTGGAATGTCAAAGAAACCCTAGTCCAAAAGAGAAAGAGAGTTTCATGAATATGTGTTTTCATCTCACCTGGAATGAAGACAAAGGGAAAGAACCAAGCCTTTGCCTTTCATAAATGGTAGAACTTAATTATTATTTTACACTGGCCTAACTCTAACTCTGCTTCTGATACTGATGCCTTAGGTTTTAACTTTTATATTTTTCAAATCCTGTACTGCTTAGTGTGTAACTCTGAAGTTTCTTGTAGCCTGGTAATTTCTGCTCTCTTGTGCTGGGTAGACATAACAAAGCCTCTCCAGGCCTGGTCTTCAAGGACACCTAGACTGTCCTAGGCCCAAAAAGTACAAACCAAGAGCCTTTGAGAGAGGGGCAAGCTGAGGGGAATTACATCATTAAACTGAAGCTTTAATTGGAGAATTAACCCTGCTATGCAAATGAACCAAACCTATAAAAGTGTGAAGAACTCGTGACCTGTCGTCCATCTTGGGGTCCATCTTGGCAGTAGCCTCTGGCTCCCCAGGGGGTACCTTTGAAGGCCTTTCAAATAAATACCTACTTTTATTCCCTTACTCTTGTCTAGTCTCTGTTTCTAGGAGGCCTCTTAAGGCATCAATACTACTGTCAAATGCTGCTGAAGTCAAATAAATATTAAGGCCTCTAAAAATATCACCCAAGAGTAGTGAAAAATATAACGGGTGTTCTCAATTGATATAAAAATCAGAAAAGATGATCACCTTCAGGCACTCAAGTAAATTCTTGATAGTGAAAAGCTCTCAAAAAAATCCAGTGAATAATACTCAACTTCCATAAATTTCAACTGCTTGACATTAACAGCAGTATTTCAACATGGCGAAGATTCAAACTAAAATGGAATCTTTGTACAAGGTATAAAAACAAGAAATCTGGTTTAGACCTTTTTATTTATGTGACAGCCGTCTAGCATAATAAGAAATTCTGATTAAATGTGATTGCCAGAACTGGAAGATACAGTGTTTTCTATGAAAAATAAGTTCCCTTAAAACAAGGTACACATGAGAATGACAAATAATGTCTGCTCTGTGTCTGAGGCAAAGGTTTTGTGATTTGCTGGATTCAGTAGTAAGCTAGATAAGGGTTGCCAGGCTCCATCTCCACTTCTTTTAAGAGAATATTACACCCTTGGCTGTAACTACCTAGGGCAACACTATAATCTCTGACAAGGCTAAGATTAAGAGAACTTGCCCCAGGCCAGTATATTTTATGTTCTGGAAGCGCTTACATTAGACTTGGCAAATTCTACCAAAGACTCCAATGCATAAATTTTTGAAGTAACTGCAAAATCACCCCAAAAAATCAAGACTGGTCTCTTTCTAAAAGGGAATTTAATTAGAAACAGGTAGCAAGACTTTCTCTGAACCCTGAGAATTCTGTACATAGTCTTTCAAAATAATGACCGAAAACCCAGAGAATTACTATTAGCTTGTCACATTAATTCAGTAGAGCTTCTAGGCACAACTAGTAAGAACCAACAGTTACCTGGATCTGAGAAGCATGCAAGTCCATGGTGATGATGTGGTCAGCCCCTGCAACTGACAGCATGTTGGCAACAAGTTTTGCAGAGATTGGTGCACGGCTCTGAGGAAAAAAGCACAAATCTTTACATTTTAAAAATATTTCAAATAGATGCAAGGATTCAGAAGATTAGTTATTTTTCTTTCTTTTCCTTTACAATTTTGGGAATCTAGATATGAAAAGCTCCAGAACTTTAGCCAAACTATCCTGTCAATCTTGCTACTAGGGTTTTGAAACTCAGTAAAGCATTTAGGAATATCTAAAACAGTTTGCACAGTCTGGCTAATAATGCTTTGTATTAAAGAGATAAAATTTGGGATATATTTTTCCAATTCTTCTACTTAAAAGTTTCAGCTAGCTTTTTCATAGCATAAAGACAATCTTAATTTCTGTAAGCCTCTACTCTACATTAACATACAACTCTGTCTTGTTCTAAGAAACATTGCAAAACCCAAAGATCAAAGGCAAAATGAACCCAACTTTTGAGAATACTGCTTTAAAACAATGTTAGTATCAAGCATTTCTTCATGACACAGTAAAGCTTGTAGCAGATCCTTGGTGTCAGGGGTCTTCTAACCTGACCCTTTTTTTGTTAATTATGTTTAATTCCTGGATGCAATTAGGAGTCTAGAATTCCCAAAAGGGACGGGGGGGGGATGAAGAAATCCTAAGAAGAAAGAATGAAAGAAGAATAAAAATCTTATTAGCAAAGTTAATGCCAATGTCAACAGCTTTTTAAAAGCGTCAAGGATGCAAAACAAACAAACAAGCAAAAAAAATGAAACTATGACTGGAGGATACCTCACTTTTTTTTTAGTTACTCCAAAGTTTCTGCATTCTTTTTAAGCTCTGCAAAAACCTAGTTTTCTCTAACAGAAACACTAACCAAAACCTCCTGCTTTCTTTTTGCTAATCTTTAAATAAGGCTAATAGCTGGCAATAACATTAGCATGAAGGCAGAACTGCAAGTCAGTTTCCATCCCAATATCAGACTGTTTTCTGCTGGCACAGTATTCTCTCCTGCTACATCTCTTTATCAAACAACCTCATTTCATCTCCTAGGAACCTCCTCTCCTTCCACGCCATACACACAATTATAGATTATCTCTGCTTCCCTTCCATTGATGCTCAAGGGCATAAGTGACAATGAGCTGAATCACTGACAATTTAGCCTGGATGCTTTTCCATCTGTGTCCTATCAAGAAGCCAATATTTTCCTCAAAACTTTTGCTAGTTTAGGTGGAAACTTGGCATTTCTCTGTTTTAACCTGCAGATTGACAACACACTTCCAGAATAGAAACTGAGATACTGTAGTCTCATTTTATGGCTAGGTCAAGTTTATCACCACCATTACTGAAATTCTTCATGTTGAAAACCATCTCTTTTGAGGGACACACATCATCACCACCACTACAGAGAAAACAGATGCAACAGCCAGCACTCCCCAGATCTCTGTGATTCAGATGCATACAGCTTCCAGTTTATAATCATTAGTGCTTCAGCACAGTTGATTTTCTACTTACTGAGGACAATGCTGCTCTTCATTTAAGTTCAGTTCTGTAAGTTGTCTGAAGCTTTCTGGATATTTCTATCATTGGCAGCAAATTTTTTTCATGCCATTTGAATTCCTGATTACTTCAGCTCATTTTAGCATCTGACATTTTCAAGCTGGACTTCAAAATACTCTCAAATCTCTGTCAACATCTAACAAAAGAAATATTTAGTATCTACTCTTTTCATTCTATTGCAGTGTTCTCTTACCAACTCTTTGCAAAGATCTAGTTTAATGCTTCCATTAAGCTGGACTAACAGGTAAAGTTGAAATGAGAGGTTTGTTCTCCTGCTTGTACTATCCTATCTTTCCAGGCTAGAGAATTCCCTTGTGCTGTACACTAGGACTTATCTGAACCAACAACCAGGTGAGTCAGCTCAAAAAGAATGAAAAGAAAATGGCAAACCAGGACCAGCTGCCCTGGTAGAAACAAGTAACTAGCTCAGGCTAGCCGCTAAAGGCAAATTACATTCTTTTCAGAGCATGGTTTGCCATTTCCACTCCATTTAGCACACTGAATTTTGTCTAACTTTTTCATTTTTGTTCAATGGGAATACCATTCAGTTTGTCTCATGTATCAATATCATGAGTATCACCATCACAAAAATCCCCAAATAAAATACTTTCCTACATCACATACTAATGCATACATTACCAGTTGATACTTCTTTCAGCTGCTGGCCTTGCAGGCTGCCTTCCCAGAAGGAAGAACTTGAAGTTTTACCACTAGGTAACTTGTTTTAGCAGATATGCACACATCACAGATTGCCTACATGTTGATGGACAGAGGGTCTTGGAAGGAAAGATAGCCAGACACGAGTACCTGTTTCTCAAGAATGGGCTAATAGCAGATTAAGATAAAAGAAGTTTGCAGCTGACAGTTTCCTTTATACAAAATTGTGCATTAAAAGAAAATCCACATGACACATTTAAGATTTTCTTGCTTGCATAGAAAATAAGTTTTGTGCTACAATATGATCCAAATTGAAGATTATTTTAAAATCAAAGAAAATATATTCATGGGAACCTCAGACAACCTGGCCTCATTATTCAGAAACTTGGATGACAAAGGTGGGTGAGAACTCATGATTTTCCTTATAATGTAGTTTGTAAGGTTTGCTTCTGATGAGAGAGATAAGGACACAGATTCACAGTATTCATTGTTCAATTATTTGATGTAATTTTAGATTATTTTCAGAATTATTAGTGTGAAGTGCAGCATTAGATTATGCACAAAAACAAAATTGTAAAAGAAATCACTTGAATTACCACTGGCAGGGGGAATCCACAAAGCTAATATAAACAACCTCACAAGAGAAACTGTGCAAAGGACGCATAGCTGAAAGTAAAAGTTGTCCATCAAGATCAAAGCTCTGTTGCCTTTAAGCTTCTTAGTACATTGTCTTGCTCAATATTCATCACATGCACACTGAACAGGAAAAAAAAAGGAAATCAAAGAAAGCCCAAAGATTTATAACTGGAACTTTCACTTCCAAGAAAGCCAGTTGTGAAGTGTATGGATACTGAATGTTCACTAATGTGTTACCCAAATTTATCATTTCAAAAATGAGATATGCTTTGAAGCCTCAGAAATTGACAGCCATTATCTTGAATGTCCAAATAAATTTTTAACTAGAATCTAGGAGTTTTCTTGTAGCAAATTATTCCATAGGTTTACTGTCATGGCCTAGGTGAAACACAACTGAAATCAAGAAGTGAAACTGAAAATGTTCCTAGTTATACATAATGTAACCCAGTAAGTTTCACCCTTTAAGGCCATATTAATGGAAATGCATAGTGTTAGATTTAAAAAAAAAAAAAAAAAAGATACCTACCCAACGCTCCACGGACCCCTTCTACAAATCAAAAAAACAAAGTTACATGAGCTGTAGAACACCAAACTCACCTGTCACTGTACTTCTAACTTATCTCAAAGGCATCTCTGCAGCATCCTACATAAATGTGTCCTGCCCACAGCTTGGAAGGTTAGCATAATTAGAGGATGCGTAAGTGCAGTTATGGTCAAAGCACAGGAACATTTGAGCTACTTTTAAGTTTAGCTAGCTTGTGCATCAGAAATATTCTAGTTTAGGGCAGCACTTGACTGAGTCTAAATTAATTTACTGACTTTTTTATCATTCTCAGTAAGCCTTTTTTTTTTTTTTAAGCCTGTTTCCCATTTAAAGATAGTCCAGGTTTAGTGCTAAAATTTTCAGAGTAGGTTAGATTGCTCAGACTAAGATTTTTACTGCAAGCCCCTCTCCTTACATAAATAAATGAAGGGCACTTTCATTGTTCTCAGGAATCATAACTGCACCAGAGGTATGACAAAGACATGGTTATTTTAAGTAGCAAGGACTCCATCTATTTAGTTCTTAATGAATTAAAGTCAATAACTTAAATTCAAACCAGAAAACAGCATCCATCTAGTGGAGATTATACTGCCTCAGTTCATAGTCAAGCAAACTACAGCAACATCTTTCACACACCAAAGAAGAAAATCTGTGTACGATCCCAGGAAGAAAATGGCTGGCACTTTACTGACACTTCAGGCAGCACACAAAGCTTGTGCCCTCATCATGGGTCAAAGACCAAGTGATCTGATGCAAGCAGGAGGGAAGTTGTCCCTGTCAATAAGCTGCCCAATGTTGACAGCTGTATTATAGCTAATTTTGCAACATGGAGGTCAACTACCAAGGTTAATTTCCAAAGATGGCAAACATTTTCTCAATTGCAAAACAGAGGGGGGGTAAAAAAAGCCACAAAAAAATATTTTGCCTACAGCTGCAGAACTCAGTGACACACAGAGAACAGTCTGGAAAAAAAATCTCAAAATCTCTATTAATCAAAATCACTTTCCTAGGCTTTCTATCTTCAGATGGCGTTTCTGAAATACGAAATGCTCCTGGATGGCACGCACTCTGCCACCACACTGGGGGGTTAAATTGTCTCTGGAAGTCTGCCACATGGAATTTGGGTAGCCTTGACAAGACAATTTAGATGCATGGAAAATTTGGAATATACTCTTCCTTTTCCCACACCAAGAACTTAGAAGACGGTACAGCAGAACTTCCCAAAATGAAGTGGGAAATCAAAACATAGTGAGATGCTTTCCCTTCTTTTCAACAAAATGCTTATTGGTACCCCTTCAAGGTACCAATAACCCTTTTGATGTACAGTATTTCACCCCTTCTGATCAAGGGAAAGCATCATCCAATACAAAACACAGCAAAAATTAAGTACCAAGAGATGTAGGCAAAGAATAGGGTTTTACTTTTTAACTCCTGAATTCCATTTTTAGAAGTGTAATAAGCAGCCCTTCATAGTATTAGCATGGTATTACAGAGCCTGCACTTAAAGAATTAATATACCAGAAAATAAGTTTTTTAGTTTTGTTCTTAGATATCACAGGCTGACTATTACGTATTTTGTAATAACTGCTATTATTTTTAGCTTTTCCATTACTTCACTCCTGTTACGTTTTTTATCTAAAAGAATATAAAGACCACCAGAAGGCTTTCAGAATGGTTTGCTTGATGCCCAAAGTGAAAGAGAAGGGGCAGTCCATTTACAGGAAGTAAAGGAGAGGGATAATTTTCCAAAAATACAACCATTGCAATCCAATCTTTAAAGCCAAATTCACATTTCTTATTACTTCTTTTCAGGTGAGTTTAGGTAAAAGTACCATTCACATAACCTATCAAAGGGGGGTTTTTTTATATATAGTAGAGATAGAAAGTCTAGTTCTGTATTTTTTAAAATCAGCCTCACCTCCCACAGAGGGTTTGTCACTGCGTTACCAACTTGGCTGAACTGATATATTCATCAGTTATGACAGATCAAATTCAGGAAAAGGGCAATAAAATCAGTAGAGCATTTATGGGGTTTCCATACAATTTTTTGTATTCATAAATCAAAGTAGTTACTACAGATATAAAAACTTTTTTTTTTAATCTGTCTGGCAGCACAAAATAATGTTTTTATTAATTTCCATTATGTATTGTGGATTTCATCAGTTCCTTCCATTTTGCTCTGTTTAACCATATATGATAAAACCTACCTACATAATAGTTACAGCACTTTAAACTTAGTATTTAATTCCATGCAATTAAAATGCTTAAAAAAGTGTCCTCTCTCCATTTATAGGGATTAAAAAAACCAAAAAACTTTGCAAAAGGACAATAAACAATCCCATAAGATGGGGTTTGTGAGCAAAGTACTCTGCAATATACCACACACACAGAATATACCTACTTTTGCAAACAGAAGACATGTCAATTATCAAAACACAGGCAAAAAGATAATTTATTGTCTCACTTCATTCACTTGTAGATAAAATAATGGAACATTTTACCAAGAGAAAAGGATGGGGGGGGGGGAATTCAAATCTTTCTAATAACTTAAATAATTTTTAATCTCCAAAAATTTCAAGTGAACAAACTGAACAAAAGCCTTCCAAAATGACATAGTTCTTACCTACCTTGTCTTTCTTATCTTGCCTGGCATATGGAAAACATGGAATTACAGCAGTCACTCTGGAGGATGATGCAATCTTGCAAGCATTGATCATGATGAGTAGTTCCATTAAGTTGTCATTTATTTCTCCACAGCCACTCTGGATAATATACACATCTTCCCCTCTCACACTTTCGCCAATCTCTACACTGAAAGAGCAGGAGATGATAATTTCAACACTTGTATTACCAGAAAAGTATTACTAAAAAATAAAAAAATAAATAAATCCAGTTATGTTTTAACAAACTACCTTAGGTTTTCTGTAAACTTCCCATTTAGAGTAGGATTTTTTTTGCAGCAATTTCGATAACAGCTTCCTTGACACAAAGTCCATGTCAATATAAGCCAGTCTAAAATTTACTTTAGCCTCAATATGGTCTTCATCAGGTCAGCACCAACCAACATGTAATTACAGCTATAAAATCTACACCATTATGTTCAAGTAAAGTGTTTTTAAAAGACAAAAATCTTATAGAAAAGCTAAGAAGGCTGCTAATCAACAGCTTACTATGGCTCAACTCTCATGTTGAGTCAGTTGTTCTATTTGTTCTAACAATGCTTACATGCTTTGGTTCCTTATGGAAGTATCTAAGTTTTTTTGTTCTTCCACAGATTTCAAGACAAATTCTGGGACCAACCACTGTTCACGCCACAGAAGTCAAAAATTAAATAGAGCTTAAAAACAAATACGAAAAATAAAACAAAACTGTTGAACGTGTATTCTTTCTCAATTCTAGATCCAAGCAAAAGACATCTACTGCTGAACCACACTAACTTTTCACACCTGTTACTCCAAAACTTACATATAAACACAGCAGAATAACCTTCATTTTCCCTAAATCCGTGCACAATGTACATGAAACATACAGACTTCCTAAATAATTAAGTGATCAGACCTTGCAAACCCATGCTCTACTATGTTAGCCTCAGTTTTTAAGTGCTAGAATATACTGAACCCTTATTTAAAAGGTTGCATCTTTACCCAAGACACAAATAAGAAGTTTCTGACTGGAAACCATCCAAATGGCCCAGATGTGGGTAGAATAATTTCTCTGATGGGTCCTTCAATGCTGAGGCTTATTCTAGTCAAACACTGTCCTAACAAGTTTTGTTTATCAGCTCTCAGAATCCTGTGTAAGACCCATGAGCTTTGCACAGAAAGGAATTTACTGCTTTTCAACATCTTAGTGATAAGCACACATTTGATTTATCACCATCAAGATAGTTGAGTACATGCTCTCAGCTCCCCTATTCGAGTTCTCTGCAGTCCCAAACAAGTTATATGAAGATCCCGTCTTAACTTTATTCCTTAATGGAATACATTTTTTGCCTAAGAATGCTACTAGGAGGATTTCTTAAGGTCGAAAGAAAGCAAACCAGCAAACAAACACCAGGTCTCTGGAAGAGGTGGTCAAGTACAGAATCATCTGGGCATATGTCAGGAAACCTTTTGGAGCCTTTCATCATTCCACAAAGACACGATTTTTTAGTCACAAAACTGTTACTTCCCTCTCTAAATTTTTGATCAATGGAATGAGGCCATTCATAGAAAACTGTTTTGATCAAAATATTTTCTTAGTTTATGTCCCTTTTTGGAGCTGAAAAAGTTTTGGCCAACATAACATTTTTTCAGCAAGATAGTAAGTGTGATATGATTGGAAAAACTAGCCAGGCTTAAGTAGAAGAAGCCCTTCTGAACACAAATCCAGCTCGACGTGAAGAATCTGCTCACTAGCTTATGGATGTGGCCTCAATCATTATTATACCTTTGTGGTTATCAAGAGGGCTTTAAAAAATTCTAATTGCACCCTGAATCAGCAATTAGACCTGCTTTATAGTGAGTGTTGTCTCATACCACACCTTTGGAATATGTCCAAAGAAAAATTATTTTATTACTTAAGAAAAAAAAGGAACAGCTAATTTAACAGTCTAACATTAAATACTAGGGGAAAAAAATGGCTGAGTGACAAAAGTACATGATCTTAGTGTTCACTATATACTGAAAAAACACTGAATTATAACACTCAGAGTTGTTTTAGTCTTATAAAAACTGTCACTTCTATGCACATCACTAAAAAATAACAATTTTCAGAAGGTCAACGAATATACTTTCAGATAAATATAGGTCTGGTTAATATAGTGGACCAGAAAAGATGATTTTTCCATTGTCATTAATTGTATCTTTTTCCAATGATCTTGGGCTACCAATAAACATCATCCTGTAAACAACTTAGAAAACAAACCTGCTACTTCTTTCTCAGTGCATTTGAAAAAAAAAAAAAATGTAGCTATGTTTTTATGGCTAGAATGACAATTATTTGTCACACAGAAATGTGAGTAGTCACATTTCCCAGTCAAGATGAGAGAGCTGTGCAACAGATCAGTATCTCTTATTATCTACCTTCTCAAAGATTGGTACTGAGAGGAGCTGTGTAGACTCAACCAACAGATACACACACAGATGCCTATTTTACCTTCCCCAAGCCAGAGAGTAAAAGATAACCAGTCACTGTGTTGCAAGTATTCCATCAGATACAGCCTGTACTAACCACATTGGTGGGGGTTTGGGTGGTGTACTTTTTTTTTTTCCCCTGGGGTGGTCAGGGGGCAGGGAATTGGCAATTTGGGCTTGTTTTGGGTTTTTTTGCCCTGTCCCTATTTTTTTTGTAAAAACAAAAATATGTTTTTTTAACATATTCAGGCAACCAATAAGAGACTATAAATTATAGAATCAGGTATTTGAATGTTGTATCTCAAATATCTATTATCTAAGCTAACAGCAGTCAAACTTTGTGACAGTTATCTTATCAACACTACTACTAAATTCCCCCATCTCTGTCATGACCTTATTAACTGTTCGTGAGGTTATTTAAACAATTTCACATAGTCAGGACACAGAGGAAGGACACAAGAATAAGCTTTTGCCTCAAGATTACAGGCTCTGTTTGTTTTATGCAATTCAATCAAATTCAGCTATTTGGTAACAGTTTAAATAAATTTCTGTTCAAGAAGAGTCAACAGAACCTGTACATTAAAAGTCCTGACACCACACAATTGTGTTTAAAAGAGAAATTTACAGAAATCAATAGCCCACAAAAGTAATTAACTCTGAGCCAGTTGCTTGGCATGCAGAAGCACAAGGTTCTAGCTGGGAAAGATACATATAAGACAGGACATGATGAATACCAAGTTTAAGTATCTGCGTTCAACTTGCAAAGGCTGATTTGAGAGTTCAATTTAATAAGTAGAAACTTGGACAGGCTAATAACCATGAATTAAGGATACAGCATAAAACCACTTAGGTTACAAACATATTTCAATGGCTGAAGCACCATTAAGCAAAAATCAGAATCAGGAGTAACAGCAGACTGAGCTCCTTTTGAGCTAGATTTATAGTGCAGTCCCAACTGAGCTTAATGATGGGAATTATAAATTTGTACGTCCTAACTAAAAACCAAACAGCTGTGGGGAAGTAGAGGAATAAGTATGTAGAGCCAGCCTACAATGGTAAATAATGTAAATACATAACTAGGATGTTCAAATCATACACTTACAAGGGCTCTATGTTTTTTTTTTAAATAACTACAGCAGATTAAGTTTCTAGCCATGCTTAAAAAAGTAAGATTTCTCAAGCAAATTAGAGGCTAATAAACTAGATGTGTACTTCAGGCCCTTTCAGTACCCACAGAAGAGGGCAAAAATGAAGGTCTAGAGTCCTCATACAGTGTCCAAATGAATCAATATCTCAAAAGTGGTCAAACAAATCCACATGCTGAGTTTGCAATTCATTGAAACCTAGCCAATGGCAAGCACTGAGCAGCAGGGTGTGTTTGACCTCTTACCTTTGGGAACACCTTTGGCAGGGTAAAGTCTTTCAACTCAAGAGTTTCAACTTATTGGGCAAATATTTCAACTGACATGATGTTACATAACAAAGTGGGTACCAGAAAAGCCCAAAACAACAAAGAAACAATAAAAATGCCAGAGTTGGTTTTAGGTCTATAGGGATCCCGTATCTCCTGGCACCCATGGTCTCCCCTCAACTCTAGGCTCTTGCACTTTGATTAACAGCTCCAAGACAAACTCCCTGCTGTATCTCCATTAACAACTGCCCAGTTCTAATGCAGAGCACTGGTATGGTAAACACCAGAAGATAGGAAATATCTTGTTGCCCTCTACTCTGGCACACAGCCTGCCACCACAAGAGGAAAACATTTTTTCTTGAGCAAGTTCTGGGTTTAGCTACATTCAGTCCAAAAACTACCCTCAAAAATTTGTAAACAAATGTCTAACAGGCCTGAACATGTGCAAAACTCTTCAAAGGCTCAGTACCAAATTCTGCAGCTAAGGACACATGGGATTTTCAGCCATTATTCACACATATTGGGGTTTTTTGTTTGGCTTTTTTAGGGGGGAGCAGAGGGTAGGAGGTGTTGTGGGGGTTTTTTTGGTTTGTTTTTGTTTGTTTGGGTTTTTTGGTTTGTTTTGTTTTAATTTCAAATACTTAGCATCTACACAAAGATAGAAGTGCATAGTATCTGGCAAGGTCAAAAAAGTGAAAGTCTCAAATCAAAAACTTTAAAGGATTTGGGGCCTTTTCCGATTCAGAGAAATGAACAATGCAATAAATGGCCGTATGTGCTGCGTCTTCAATTCCCTATACAAACAAAACACTGTGCTGTTGTGGCTTTAACACATACAGTGTGCAGTCCGGAACCAAATTTTACCTTATTCAGCCAAGCTGGTAAAATCTGTTTCTCCAGCCTCCTCTTGCTCATGACAGTGCAGGCAAGCTGGGAGAGAGGGAAACAGCTGCCCCCACTGACAGAGGCAGACCACAACCAGCCCAGCTGGAAATTGCTCAGCAGCAGGGCAGTATGAAGAAACACTTCACATCCCACTGTGTCCCTAATCCCTACTGCCTTCAGCTGTTCTAGCAGCAGTTTATGACCTGAGCTTGCTCATTCCATGATTAGGGATCTGCAAACACCATAACCATCTACTCAGTGAGGGTGATACAGCTCATGGCTCCACATCAGCTGAACCCAAAGGAACCAGATTACATGAGATGTGGTGAGGTCATGTCTCATCTGAGACAGCTGCAGTACCAGAATTGAAGGATGCTGATGGGGAGATAAGAAGGAAGTCTTAAAGCCAGGTGACAAATCATACATCCCTAGTATGAGTGTTTCCAGGTTTCCTCTTATTTTTTTCAGTTGTTTACTTCATGGAACAAACTGGTTTTATTACCCCACTTTGTGTGAAAGAGAGACTCAAACCCATCCTTGAATGAATTCTCCAGGGAAACATCAGCTACTTTTTTCTAACTTCCAGGATCAAATATCAGCCCATGACATCCAGTTTAGTCTATTTACTCACAAGAAAATAGCCCTTATATCAACAGCACAGCTTTCCCCATACAGCAGACAACATCCCTTTTGTAGTCATTCCACATTTCCTTCTGTAAAAGCTAAATGACATACGCTTTAAGTTGGTGTTTCTGAAACAATCCAGCTTCAGCAGCTGAATAAGGCTGTGGGTAGGAAGCCTTCAAACTCACATGTGCCAAGCAGGACTTCAATTCCCTTCCTCTTGGATCAAGAAAATCTATTACTCACTTCAGCCAGTGAATCTGACAGCAAGAAGCCAGGAACCTCACAGGAATGGGTGGGAGCACTAACTTCTTTCACCAGGAAAGATGTGTGCAAAAGAATGCCATCTATGAGTAATTTCTCCATTTTGAATTAACAAGTATTTCAAGGGCAGAATTAAAATAAATAGTCTTTACAGAAGGAAGAATACCCTATCTTGTATGAAAATAAATTTATTTACAAAGCGATAAATTTAATCATATTTTTTCAATTGATTCACCAAAAATATCTGCACTGGGGTTTAATTGTATAGCAACTCTAATTAAATGCTACCTCAGTGTATTTGAAGACAATTTTGCAAAAAGCTTCAGCATGTTTAATATCTGCATGCATCTGTTACATGGCAGTCAAACAGTTTCATGACGCTGAGGCTAAACAGTCCTGTTTAAGGACTTCCATTCCTTTCTTCTTCCTCCAGCCTCTAAACCCTGCTGATGACAGTTGGCTTGTGGGGTTTGAAGAAGATAAACTGAATAAGCCCCCACTGCAGCCCTTATCATTTTGCCAGATAAATAAGAAGGTGGTGCCACCCAAGCTCCTACCATGACACTGTGGCTGGCACTTAACTGACACACAAGCTATGAATAATAAGAGTTATCATCCACAACCAGATATTATTAAGGAGTTCTGGTGCTGCATTTGATAGGGTTGCTTGACATTAGTAGCCAGCTGAAGGAAAACATTTCCACGCAGTTTAAAGGGAAGGAGGGAAAAAATGGGGCAGTGATTGAGTCTGCCATCAATTTCCCCCACTTTCTCAGCACAGACATTACATCTACCAGCTACAGAACCCGAAAGAATATTGATTGCCTAAATCAAAAGAGGACTGTAATATTATTTCTAGATACACCAGTCTCAGTACAGATAAAAATGAGAAGCCTTTCCCATTTTAAATGTTTTGGAGCTGGAAACATACTGGCACTGGCTATTTAGCCACAGTGCTTGTCAGTGGTGGTCCTATCCCTGGCTGACCTCAGCATCAGTTTCTCAAACCCACTTACAACTGCTGAGAACTGGGACTGAAACCTAAAGCCTGTTTGACTTGAAATAGAATGCAAAATATATAATAACTCTTCCCTCCACTCTGTTCTGCAAGCCAGACTAATTACACCTCTCAAGTAAAAGGCTTCCAGCTAGGACCTTTTGCAAGGATTTAAGCCTGGGGCTGCACACAGTTATCAATTTATGCATCATTTATATTTAAGAGAGTGCAGCAAACAGCAGAACAGAGTTTTGAACAAAAAATAAATCTTCTCTGCAACTTGCTAACTTAACCGATCTGACAAAGCAAGTTTGTTGACCCTCATGCCCAGGCTCATCTGTTTACATGGGGGTTTGCTGGAGTGCCACTGGAAGGTTTAAGGTTTCTTGAGCTTTTTAACTATCAGGTTTTAGTATTCTGCAATACTGCAAGTGTATTTCACAATGCCAATACACTTGTTTATAAATTTAAAAATGCAACAAAATTAAAGAAAAGAAAGGACCATGCTGGATTCACTTTATCTAGGAAGAAGTCCTCTTTTGCTTACATACACACACAATTTTACAGTATAGACAGACTGAAAATTCAGATGCCTCAGGAAAGAACTCCTCTGCATAAGTATCACTTTACCTGTAGTTTAATTTCAACTACATTGTTGAGGAATTAAGAACATTAGTCGTGAAAACTGGAAATTCAACATCCTGAAGAAAGTTGCTAAGAATATTGAAAAAATTACCCACTTGAAATATTATATGGTGGATACAACTTTACTTGCTGAACGGGAAACAAGAACTTCAGATCAAACTCTCAAAAGAAGGAAGTTGTAAAGCAAAAAAAAAAAAAACACACCCAAAAATGTAAAGATTTAGAATATTAAGGCATTTTAGTTCAGGGATTAAAAGAAATAAAAAAGATAATGTCAGCCTTGCAGTGTTGCAACAGAAGCAACCAGAAATAATATTCCTAAAAAATACATTCCTCATATCTGTACCACACTACATTGCTAGTTGCCTAAAAAAAATAAACTGGCACTACTAGATTAGCCAAACCACTGACATACTGCAGTCACCACTACCTTCCATTTTAATGGCAGAGAGAATAGTCCCTACCTGGAAAAATAGGTGGAATGACAGTCTTCAGATGATTGTATCCTGAAGCCCAGAATTTAATTATAAATAAATATGCAAACTGTGGAGATAAATTTCTACCTTGGATGAAATCTTAGTCAATTATTTCTGCTGTTTGCTATGTTTCAAGCACAGATTAAGATAAATGTCTCTGGAGAACAAACATTAAAAAAAATTAGACAAGTTAGCAAGAAAGTCATGCAACCAAATACCCAAGTTAAGTTTTATCATGCAGAAAAGAGATCAAAGAGCAATAAAGTGAGTATAGGGCTGGAAAGAACTGAGAGAAGATTTAAGCTTTCATTTAATCAGGAATGAATAGAAGAGTTAGGGTGTGTAAACATTAGATTGCATAAACACCAGTGGAAGAGGGTTTATAGTAATGCCAGTGAGCATGACTAGAGCAAGAGCAACTGCACTGAGAATGCAAAAATGTAGACAGAAGGACAAGCTTTGTGAGAGCAATTTTAGAATACATCACGTTAATCTTTCAAAGGAAGCAATGAAAACA
This sequence comes from Corvus cornix cornix, assembly GCF_000738735.6. Classification (NCBI taxonomy): domain Eukaryota; kingdom Metazoa; phylum Chordata; class Aves; order Passeriformes; family Corvidae; genus Corvus; species Corvus cornix. The sequence continues at coordinate 99,619,773 of NC_046332.1, read as the reverse complement.
CGCTTTTTCAGGAGATTCAGAACAAGAACAGATAAAAATAAACATACAAGAAGCTCAAAGACTAGCCAGCTACTTAGAGCAGGAGCTTGTTTCAGAATCAGCTGGCAGCCTGGACTCACACACCTATATAGAGAAGCAATTGCAGTCTTACCAGCTCATGGGATGAACATACCACTGTCACTTCAATTTAAAATTCTTCATTAATATTGAGCAAATCAAATACTTGGGTCAGAAAGCTAAGATGACACACTAGTAAAGAGACCCAAAATTGATAGAAAAAGCATTATCAAGAACATCTCAGACTTCAGGTGAGCAGGTTGTCCTCATGGTTTTACACAGGATTTTTTGCACTGTTACCAAAGTCACTTTCTGCGTTTGTCTGGCCAGGAACCTGCGATGACTGCACTTTGCAGAGTAAGCCAAGGCCATCACAACAACTTGTATCGCTCTCATGCACAACCATCAGCCTTGGACTACAGAGTGGAGCCCTACAGGAGCTATAGCTTGTCCACCACACACACACCTGGCTGCTAATGCAAAATAAAGATGAGTTGCAACAAATTGTGCAAGTGTGGTTTGACCTAGGCCCTGCTTTAAATGTCTAATCCAGCATCACCATCCTGTTCTCGTATCTGCCTGTAAGTAGGTCTGTATGCACACCTACTTACAAAACTACATCGCATACTATAGTTTATAAAACTAAGATTATTTTTTTATCTTTAGGTAAATAAAGCAGATAAACTGCACAGGTATTATCTGTGAGTGGTGGGATGCGCCCGACATTGCAGACGAGCTGCCTGTGCAAAAACCATTCCCACCCCACAGTAAGGAGGATGCTCTTCACCCGGCCAGGGTCGTGCCAGCCCTCCTCTGGCCAAGGAGCTCCCGACAGGAGCGCGCCCGAGCTGTGCCGGCACAAGCCAGCCGGGACACCTCCGGTGGGTGCTCGTGCTCCGAGGAGGGAAGGAGGGAGAGGGAGACAGGAGAGAGAGGAAGGAGTGCCGGGCAGGACACACCGGACCACGCCATGCCCCCGTGGCTGCATCTGGACCGAGCCATCCATAGGCGGGTCCCGCACCGGCTCAGCCGCCCTGACAGGACCCGCCGCCAGCCCGGGGTGACAGCGGGGCGGGTGACAGCGGAGCGGGACTCGCCGCCAGCCCGGGGTGACAGCGGGGCGGGTGACAGCGGAGCGGGACCCGCCGCCAGCCCGGGGTGACAGCGGGGCGGGACCCGGCGCTGCAGCCGCCCGGGCGCGGGGGTGTGTCCGGGCTGCGCCCGTGACGCCAGCGGGGCGTGAGAGCGGAACACGCGGCGGGGCCGGGGCACAGGCACGCACCTGGTCTCCTGGTTGCTGAACTTCTTGGTGACCACCTTGCCCAGCTCCAGCCCGAGCCGGTCCGCCACCCGCTGGGACAGGTCGTGGTGGGAGCTGCCGCTGAACAGCACGATGTTCGGCATGGCGGGGGCGAGCGCGGGGCTGCGGCGAGAGCGGCAGAGGAGCGCGGGGAGCGCGGTGCGGGGTCAAATAGCGGCGCTGCGGGCCCGCCCCGCCGCCAGGAGCGGGAGGGACCGGGGCGGGGCGAGCCGGGGCGCCGCGGGGCACAGGTATGGCCCGCAGCCCTTCGCGGCCACGGGGTGGCGGTCGGGGGGGTGGCTGCCACCGCCTCCTCCGCCGCCGCCTTCCCCTTCTCCCCGTCCCGAGCCCGGTGCAGTCCGTGGCTCTTCCAGCGCTCGGCCGGGCCGTACCTCAGGCGGGCAAAGCTCTGCGCTTGGAGAGAGGCACGAACGGAAAATCCTCACAGGCATCCTCGGCTGCCGATGGGATGTGTGGTTCAGGTGACACCGGCACCTAAAAAAGCAATTGCCGAATACAGCTGTAGCTAGGTGTATGTGGAGTTAGATAGGTATCTAACTAGTTCTACTTACTAGAGCTGTCCTTAAATAACCCGCGACCGATTCTCTATAAACACTACTCATTTTCCATCAGCATGGTTTTGTCGATTGTTGCTTAGAAATAGGCTCATGAGCAAAGTGCTTTCTGAGAACTGACAAAGACAAAAAGGTCTTAGCTTTCAGATAGAGCTGTTTTAACTTGTATGCATGCAAATAAATAGATTGCATTGGACAAATAACTTCAGAACCACCTCAATTTTCCTGCCTTAAGCAAGCTTTTGCTTCAAGAAGCAGAGTCTTGAACACATGGTTGTTAATGTTCTAGCCATAAGATAATTCATGACTAAATAAACCCCGTTGTTGCATAGTAAATTTTTCAACTGAACCTGAATTCCAGTAAGGAACTTCATCAAAAAAAAAAAAAAAAAAAAAAAAAAAAAAAAAAAAAAAATCCAAGATTGGGTTGCTATCATTCCTGTTCTTCGGCAGTCCAGATGCTTGCACAAATTATAGACATTTCTTCCTAGGTATCTCATCAATTAATCAGAGGGAATTTAAATAGGGAGTACAGCTTATGGACAACAATGGGAAAAATAAGTGTTGTGACTTACCACAGCATAACTCCAGAATCCATTCCAGTATTTGATACATTGCCAATACCTCAGCATACAAAGACTTGTTTTTGGCCCACTCACCCACTTGCCCTCTTTGTATTTTCTCTTTACACAATGAAAAAGCAATGTGTTTAACTGTCAGCACCGTTGGCTCATAAAGAACCTCAAAGTCAAACTTGTGATTCTTCCAGTTCATACATCTTCTTCAAAGACTAATTCTGTAGGATACATTTTATTCTGAGTTACTTGCAATTCCAAATTTTGCCCACTGTCTTGATTTTGTTGTGATTTTCAGTATTGATTAGTCTAAAATCTTTAGACTCTGTGACAAGACATCGCAGCTGCCGTTAAGACTGCAGGTTTCAATCTGTGATAAAGAAAATTTGCTGATATTACCTCAGGTTTATCAGAACTAAAAGCATTGCTAGACAGAAAAGGGCAATTTAACTTCAAAATATCATAATAAAGGAAAACCATACTTCCCTGTCCTCTCAATAACACCAGAGCTTTTGAAATGGTCTGCAGGACCAGAAAAAAAGACAAGAAAACAACTTGGACTGCCAATAGTTTTTTTAGTATATGTTTGGCAGTACTGAACCTTACAATGAAATTGATGATTGTCTTGACCCACTCTTTTTTCCCTAATTCATCCAGTTAAACCTCTTGTCCTCATAATTATTATATATTCCTTTATTTGCTGGCTTAGCAGGATATCCAGACATTTCAGCCCATTAAGACTTCTGTGCCCAACTGCTAATTAGTGTAGCTACAATATAGAAACTGCAGTAATTAAAACTAGTCATGGAGGTTGTCATGCAAAAGAAATAATGGTGATTGACATGCTAAATGTGATTGTCTTTCCTTTGGTTGTCATAGACTAAAATAGCAGACCAGAATTCAAGTTAGTGCCATTCCCACTTGAAGCTTTGTACTTTTCTAAAGAAAATTTTAAAAACCCACTCTTTCTCTTTTGGTTAAATGAGAACAATAAGGGAAGAACCTGCCTAACAGCAGAAAATTGCTCTCAACTCTCAACAGGAAATTGCTTTCTTCCTTTTATCATCACATTGTGGTTAGAAATAGTCTTGCCTGATGTAGGCTGTAATAATCAGCAAAGAAAAAGAAAATGCTGTTTTCTGGTAACTAGCTGTCACTAAGTATTGGTCAGTTTAGCCAGAACAAAGACTGAAACAACTATGAGTCAGCTGGAAAATGATATACATTATGAGAAAGCATATGTAAATCAGCTCCTGCAACAGGAAGCACTTCCAGCAAAGGTATGAGAGAAAAGCAAAAATAAGAGACTTATAAATATGAGAAGCAGAAATTGGAGAGACTCCGATTTACATGAAACTGAAAAATCTTCACCCATCTTGATCTCATTGCACTGCAGCTTTGCAAATCTTAGCACACAGCTCACTTTATGATTCTCCTTACAGTTCCCATACTAAAAATTGTTACACCCTGAAAAAAGTCAAAGTAACTCAGGGCTTTTGTAGTTTTTGTATCCCAATGCCGACTGGTGAGGGTTTTTTGTTTGTTCATTTTTTTCCCTTCTAATTACAAAATATCATTATGGAAGAATATCTGTTGGGGGAAAAAAAAACCCCAGACTTTTAAAAGAACTGACAAAATCTCTGTTGGATCTCTGGAAATACAATCTGAATATCAAGCTATTCAATTCCTTCCTTTTACTGTCATAATTTGCAAGAGTCCATTGACCAATTTCTGCCCTCAGTTACATCATTTAGTTGCCAAATGTTAGCAAATAATGGCTCTGGTCTTGAAACAGTTGATCGTGAAAAATCTGAGATTTGGATAAACAGTTGCAGGCTATTTTTGTTGTGTGTATTTTTAACTGTTAGTGTACTTTTTTGTCATAATTTCAAGATTTTCTCAGAATCTCCCTTAAAAACCAAAAAAGCAGCTAATATTTGCTTCTAATCACTTGTCTCCACAGGCTTTGGCTTGAAGAATAAACAGCAAATATTAGAGGCCTTGATATGGAATAGCAGCAGCTGACAGCATTACAGTCACATCTGTCCAAACCTATTATCTCTGCATTTTGAGACCTGTGATTCTATTGTTTTCAAGTGCTGATCTGGTTCTTCCAAAGCATGTTCTATCCTGCATGTATAAAAACATAAAAAGTTGTTAAATGAATAATCCTACTGAGCAAGCATTAAGTTTTGTCATAAAATCCCTAGAGTTTTTCCTATCACTCAATAACTTAGCATTTTTTTCATGATTTTGGCCACCCACAGCTTCCAAATTCCCCACAATGTTCCCACCTTCCACATAGCTCCAGTAATCTCCCTCCGAGCTTCCAAATCCCCAATGCTTCCTGGCTTTGCTCTATGGCTTCCCATGATTGTTTCTAATGTTACCCCTGGATATTTTCTGAATACTGAGTATTTCAGTTGCTGCTTCTATTTCAGATCCACAGCTCTGTGATGTCCCATTCAGCTGCTATTGCAATCTCTTTGATCACTTAGCTCCACTTTTCTTTGTCAGCAGATATGACTCCTACTGTCTTACTGACTTTATTCTGTAAAACAGCTCATTGTCCTTCTTCCATTTATTCTGAAGGAAGATGCTAAGTCAAACTCATTTCACAAATTTCTCCTAGTGTGCATAAGACACCTTTCTTGACTCTAATCATCCTCTAACAAGTGCATCTTGTACAATGGAGTGCATCATGAACAATGGAGAGAAAAAAAAGAATTTTCAAACTGCAGGTTATGTAAATTTAACTGTTCACTGCATGCTTCGTTATCTGGACATTTTCACATCAATGGTCTAGATTGTTCTTAGCCCCCTACCTATGTACACAGTGATGTTTTCTGCTTCTCTAACAGATTCTCTCTTAAACTGCCTTTAATTGAGCCACAGAAAATTGTCTTTCGGTGCTGAGAAAACTCATAATTATTTTTCCAGTCTGATCTTTGGTGGATGTGTTTCAACTCCAGTAAGCAATAATTTCATTATTCTGGTAGCTAGGACAAGTTACAAAACTGACGTATATATGTCAGCTCATAATGCTGCAGTTTTCCCGGACAGCTTACAAAGTACCTTTCAGGATTCTTACATCTAAAAAGGTACCATCTGGAATCTGTAGTTTGTCCTGAGCATATTTTTTTTGCCACATAACTGTAGGTAAAATGGTCAACTGAAAATATTTTTGTAGGTATTATTGTTTTGTCCTAGCAGTTTAGACTAGGATCCTTCCATTAGGGTTTCCTGGTGAATCACGAAACATTTTAGTTTTTGCAGAGATTTAGTTCCTACTACTAGATCATTTCTCAACTTTTTCTATGAAAACAATCATATGCTGGGGTTTTTTTTCCCAAGTGTTTACTTCCAGTTTCTGCAATACCCCTTTATAAGATTCCTTTTCACTGATCTTGTTTTCCTTTCTTCTGTGATTTTGCTCACTTGAACTACAAAGTAGCTCATAATCTTCATCCTTGAATGATGCATCTCTAACCTAGTATCAGGGCTTTTACCTCTGACTGGCCCAGTTAGTCAACCACCAGTCTTCAATATCTGTGTTACCACATGCCTGAGTAAATAAAGGCAAGAAAGCAGGCTGATCTTGGAATTAAATATTTCTTTGGAATTCTATATATAAACATTGCAGTTGATTTGCAGAACACAAGCTCTTGGGATTGCATTATTGGAGAAAGAATGGTATCAGTGCCAAGGTAAGGTGGAAGGACAGGGGAGATTGTTACATATCATCCATTCAGGTGTCAGAGGCAAAAGACCAAGACTCTTCAGAAGACTGTTTTCTGCCCCTTTAAAAATAGCCTAGTTCGAGATAAAAGATTAAAGATTTCAATTTCTTTTGCAAGACTGAGGCTTGTGCATTCTGCTTCAGGTTAATTTATAAAATTTTAGCTTGTCTTTTATGCATCTTGATTCTAAGCCTAGGCAGCCACAGGACTCCAGCTTAGCCTGCAAATCTGTTTGCTTGTTCTTTAATATTCTACTGAATGAACACATCACCATGCTGTGTCTCAATTCTGTCAAATCACATTTTCCAAAGGAAAACCATTCTGCATGGACATTTTTGACTGGAAAAAGATAAGGAAAGAGAAGCAAACAAGAGAAGAAAGGAGATCACAGTCTGAGACTGCACTCTTTCACATCATTCTTGCACAACCACAGGCACCTGTTTTTGACTCTAGTCAGAGGTGGAATGTCAGGTATCTCTCTCTCAGATTTGTTCTGACCCGGTATAGCCTTTCTGATGTTTTATCCCTGTGTTCTGACAGCATAAAAATCCTGAGTGCCAAGCCAAACTAAAGAAAAATCTCCATGAAAGTACACAGCCCTTAGTCTATTTTGAAAGTCACAGGGTAGACTGCTGTGTTGTCTGTGATGCTCATTCTGTAGCTTTGAGTAAAACTTTCCTTGGGAAGTTTGTAGGAATTGTCTTGTGGTTTCTTTGGCCATGGGTGTGCAGTGAGATGCAAGAAGACTTCCTTGCTTCCACATCTGAGTGGAATCCGTGTCAGGATAAGATATGTATGTGGACAATTATTTATGAACTATTTATGAACAATTATTTATGAACTAGGACAATTATTTATGAACTAGGTTTTTTGATAACAAAAACCAAGCACACCAAAAGGAAGAGATACAAAATACAACTATAGAAACAAAATAGGACTGAAAAAGAGCCCATCTATTAGAGTTAAAACTTCCCTTCCCCTTCATGTTTCCATACTATAATTCCTATTAAATGCTGCTGGTTACTTTAGAAATTGGCATGAACCGTCATATAACAGACAGAAATATAAGAATATTAACAAAGTAAAACTGAACTTCCTGAATCTGAAATTAAGTATCCCTACAACATTGCTACAAACATAAAGATAATAGATACACCAAACTCAAAATAAGCAATTTTCTTTCATATTTAAAAAAGCCATCTGTTGAAGATTCTTTAAAGCTTTTAAAAATATTTTTAGTAAAAAAAAAAAACACAGAAAACTTTTTGCCTATCTATATTTTTTCTAATTTGTAAGTATTTGCAGATACTATTGAATTGAACAAGGATTTGGCAAAGAGTGGAAAAATATTTTTCTGTCAATATTCTGAAGAAGGTTGAATCAACTCCACCATAGTGTTATTATTTGTGACAGTTCTATAAGTTGTGTGTTTTATTCAAATCTGGTGTGAGAAATATTTTCTTCATTAGAAGTGACAGGCATGCAAATCAAGTTTCACTAACACCAGCATAACAAGTATCAAGAAATAAAAACTTGATGAAACGTAACAAGACTTGGTACCCCTAATTCACCATAAGTCACTCCATCTTCAAAATGCTTCTTCATGTTTCCTGCCTTTGTATATAAATCAAACCAAATGCCTTACAATCAAAAACAATTCTCAGTCAACAAGGTCACACAAAGATTTTAGACAATTCAGTATGTTAAAAAACCTGCAGCCTTTACCAGAAAAAAAAAAGAAAATGAGAGTTATGAATGGGTGAAAAAAGTATGTGAAAAAAGTGTGCAAACCTGCTTCAAACTAGCCACATATTTATGTTGACTTCTATTATGAAGGTAAGCAGAGAGGAATAAATATTAAAGAAATGTAATATGACAGTGCCTACTTCCTTCTGAAATGATTTAAAAATAGTAATAAGTCCTCAGTAATTTTGTTTCAACATAATGGTACAATAATAAAAGATCCTAAAAATACTACATGGGCTTGATTTCTGATCTTGTCTTGTATCCTGACTTTAAATTACTCAATTACTCAAGTTCTGCCCTAATATTCTGTGAAGCATATCAGTGACTAAAATTACTCATAAATAAAATACATAATATTGCATCCATTGAGGAACTTCATGATTTGGATGAAGATCATATCTTTATATGTGTGTATACTTGTTGCCTTGAGTTTAAGAACCATTTTCATAAAATAATTCTCCAGGATCCTTGTATTATTTATATCAAAACAGGACTCTGTATTTTAAAATCTTCTTTGAAATATTTAAATCCTTTAAAAATCTTCATATATTCTAATTTTTCCTTCTTCCAGTCCTATAAGCTTTTTCCTGCTTTCTGCTCATTTTTGTGGAACTGTATCACAAAGGAAAAGGAAAATAAGGTGCATATGTTTTTAAAAAGAAATCAATGAAAAACCTCAAGCCATTTCTTGCCTTTGAGACAATCACAGTAACAAAAATCTCACTTGCTGTGAAAGAAACTGGGAGTCTGCTCTCCACTAATGGTTATAGTTGGTTAAAAGGCCCTTTTGCCTGGGAAAGGCATAGATGCATCCTGTTGACTAAGCAGCAGTAATGCAAGACAGTGGAAATAGTGTTAAGGTTCATGCCAAGAAGGTATATCATCTTTGCGAAGCTCAAGAGATGAGATCCAGGCTTGTTTAACCACAAAAGTCTGGGAAGTATTAATCAGGAGGAGGAGGGTTTTTTCAAATTGTCAGCTGAAGCCTACAAAAGACAGAATCTAATGATAGATGGAGTCATCAAATTTGTTGGAAAAGCAAATGTACACAGTACAGCAATCTGATATGCCAGTGAATAAAACATATCTAAGAATATTCCTTTGCACCGAGGCAAAGTAGTATGTAGTTAGATAAAATCTCTTAGCTCCAAATCAGTGTCTGTGTACAAACTACCTGTTGGTAATGACCCCCAGAATGATAATGAGCTGAACTGCCCCCAAGAAGTATTTGGGGAAAGCACTAGCCAGGAAGGGCCAAGCTCCCACCAGGGCACAGTTTCACAGTTTGTTAGCAAAAAGGATCATGCTCTAAAGGTCAGCAGTACCCGCAGGCATGCTGAAATCTCCTAGTACAGGCACAGTTATTCCAGGAAATTCTTCTGGTAATGATTTCTTCCTTGCCCTGTCCCACTTCTAACCCTCTGTTTTCCCAACCATGCAAATTAGAAGCTACTGGTGAAGTGGCTATTCTCAATCTGATTTGCACTAGAAAATGATTGAAAACATAAAGGTGAGAAGCAAGCCTGATGAAATTGAATGAGAAAAATTCATTATTGTGAGGAGAGGAAGGAGTCAAGGGATTAGAAGTAACATAAACCAAACTGTAACACACTCAAGGACCTGGCAGATGGAGTCTTCTGGAAACTTCATTTAAATGACAGAAGACTGCAAGGAAGGCAGCATTAACTGAAGAGGTTTATAAATGGAGAGAGAATAGCAAACCTCTCTGATACTAGACAGAAAGCAAAGATAAGAAATTGCTGTGGCCATACTGAGAGTTTTGAAACAATGTGAGAATTAAGGAAAAATCAGGTGAGGAACAAAGATATCTCTCCATATGTATGAAGAAAATGGTATTAGGGATTAACAAGGGGATAAAATTAAAAGGGTTAAGGGACATAACAGGGATTTAAATCAAATAATTAAACAAACCAACCAATCAAACAAAACCCCCATTTTCTTACCAGAAAAAGAAAACTCTTGGAGTTAATTCTGCTCTTAGCAAACTGATTTACCTCTGGAAGTGCTTGTATCTACTAACTCTCAAGGAAACCAAGGGCAAAGATGCATTTCTGTTCAGTGTCATGACTGACAGTTCATTTTAATGGTTAAAGACTTCTGTTCTACCCAGAAAGAGTAGAGTGTAGAGTAGGAAATTCAAATAGACAAATGTAAACATTCCTAGAAAGTGAAATGCTTTTGACAGAGTCTTCCACAGTATCCTACAACCAATATGTGAGCTGTGTGCTGCTGAGGTGGATGATGAGGTGAGTGAAATATTGGCTTGCTCATCAGGCTCAAAGAGTTGTGGTCAGCTGTACAAAGTTCAGCTGGCAGCTGGTTCCCTGCCGCATGCCTGAGGGATCGATACTGGAGATAATACTGTTTATTTTATTTATTAACAACCTGAGCTATGGGGCAGAGGTGCACACTCAGGAAGTTCAAACCGTGGAGAGAGGTTGATAGGCTGGAGGATAGAGATGATATTCAGACAAACTTCAACAGGCTGTATAAGTATGCCATCAGGAGCCTCATGAAAACTTCAACAAAGGTAAATGGCCTGGACCAGGAGAGCAAAGACCCCAGGCACCAGTGTGTGCTGGGGACAGACCAGCTACAACACAGCTTTACAGAAGAGGACCTCGGGTTCTGGGGGACAACACATTGAATATGAACCAGGAATGTGCCCATGGCAACCTGGGTTGCTCTAGCAAGGGTGTCACCAGCAAGCTAAGGCAAGTGTTTCCCTTTGGCTCTGCTCACCCCTTCTGGGGTGCTGTGCAGAGCTTTGAGCTCCCCAGTACAAGAAAGACACTGGTAGGCTGGAGTCCCTCTATTAGAGAGCCACCAGGATGGTCACAGGGACAGCACCATGAAGGAAGATGAGAGGGCAAGAGAACTGGTTCAGCCTGAAGAAAAGACAGGGATATTGCAGCTGTCTCCAAACACCTTTCAGGTGTTACAGACATAGTGGAGCCAGACTCTTTCCAAAGAGACGCAATGGTAGGAGAAGAAGCAACGAATGCAGGCAGGTACAAAGGAATTTGGATTATAAACAGAAAATCGTATTTTTTCATGGGGTGGTCTGACACTGAAACAGGTTGCCCAGAGAGGCTCTGAAATACTCATCCTTCGGGACATTCAAAACTCGACAAGACCCTGAGCAACTTAGTCTAATTTGATCTACTTTGAAAAGTCTTTAAAAGTGCTTTAAACGGGACTTAAAATGTCCCTAAAAACATGTATGATTCCATAATTACAAAAAAGTGCCGACTGATTTTGAAGGCAGTCAAGAGTTGGATCTCCGACATATCTGAGACGAGCCATCCCTTTCACTTCTCAGAAAATGTTTCCTCAGACAACTATTAACTTGCCTGCAGTAGAAACCTGTATTTTTTCCCCAAGATTGAAGTAGATGTCACATCAAATCATAACACAAAAATAGGTGCTTCGAGGTGGTAAAAGCTTGATATTCCTGTCCTGACTCCTCCGTACCTGTCAAAACATAATGGAAACAAGAGTGAAGCCATGACAAGCCTAACATGTCCAAGGAGGCAAAATAACCTTTTCCAGCAGCCTGAAAATTAGAGGTCTTCATTGTCACCACTTGAAATAAATCTTAGTCTAAAACCAACCAGAAGAGTTTCTCTGCTTAAGAGGAACCTTTCTGCCACTGTTTTACACTTCATTAGAAATCTTTTACCCATTTCCAATAGCTCCAATCACCTATACAACATGGAAGGGTCTCTGTGCTGAGGACTTAGAATTGGACCATTAATTTAGATTTTCTACTTAAAGAGTTAATGTTCTGCGTAGAAGTACTTTGCCAGTGACAGGTGCTTCAGAATTACATTAGTAAGGGCAGAACAAAACTGCTGCTAGGGTGACTGTCTCCTGTAGGTATAAAAATTTTGAATTTTATCCAATGTTTGCAGTCTCACAGTAAAACTATAGATAAACAGACTGATTTTTCTCTCCCTAGATCTAAGTACTTGTGTACAACAAAATTTAAGTTCTGCTATCAGGTCTTATACTGTTTCCAAACCTAGTTCTAACTTGTCATTCTTTGTCCTGTTTTTAATGATCAGAACAAAAATAAACTATATGTGGTTTTCTTCAGTGTAAGGTGACTTTATGCTTTTCAGCCCTAGTATTCTTATTGTTTGGCTCAAGCTTCTTGTAAAAGAGAGAACCTGACCTCTACATGGAACATAAGAGAAAATACTTTGTTATTCCATGAAGAACACCTCTGAGTAGGTTGGAAATGGGCACAAGTACAACTGAGCAACAGCAGACTCTGGCTTTCATTACTTTGGGAAGGTGGGGGCATTCTAATGGTTGCTCTAAAGTTTTTATATGTCCTTATATTCTCAACTGTAGTTCACTTTTACACTATGTGTCGTTTTCCTCCATTTTTCTTATGTCCCCTTCACATAGCCTGGTGCTCTGTATTCTCCTCTGGGTCTGATCTCAGCTGCATGCATATCCTGCCATTCCAGTAGTACCCCATAAGAGAGACAGACGAGCAAGGCAATATGTGATTTTTTTTTTCTGTTAAATAAACTACCACCTGATGTAATGCACTGGTAACATGTCCACTTTTCACAGTTTCAGAGCCAAATTCTTGACTGTAAGACCTATGGGGAAAAGCTACTGTTTCCCCCTTATTTATGATACAAAAGTTGTATATTATGGACACCATATAAGACACAGCTATCATGACCTTAATGTCATTACTTTCTTCTAGAGTAGATATGGGATTTCATTCAAAAGGTTATGTAGCTAAGCTTCTTACAGCCCCCATTCTCCTGGAAAGAAAATCACATGGAACACTTCCACAAATGGACATGGAGAGAACAATGATCTCATTAGGGAGAGGCCCCTGTGTTCTCAGGAGGAGGTAACATGCCTGTTTTCTTGGAGTGTTTCATCTGAGGTTGGTATGTGCCTTGCCTTTCCAAACTAGGAATTGGTCCCAGCTTTTTGTAGATCTTAAAGGAGTGGGAGACAACTACTATTACATAGCTTTATACACCTAGTTGATTTTATTGAATTTTATTTCCTTGAAATACAGAATAATCCTTAGAGTGCTGAAGCAGAATAAAATACTATACTATTTTTCCCAGTCTCCTTAAAAGAAGGGGAAGATGATGCATCCCTTTCCTCCTTGCTTCTGTACAACCTGATAACTTTGCCTCCAATCACCAGACCCACTCAGGAAAAGGGCACTGGGCAAAAAGTATGTAGAGATGTTGCCACTTTCTCACTTCTATAGAAATGAAGCATACAGAGAGCTGTGAGATGTGGGAGAGGATCTAGCAAAAAAGGAAGATAACTTTTACTTCTACTTTTACCCTTCACAAAAAATGTTCTAGTATTGTTAAATGACTTAGGCATTCAAAAGCCTCTGGTATACATAAGAGCAAAATATTATTGCTTTTTTTTATTTTGCAGGTGGGCCTTATGCTTGTACCTGAAGGATTAAGATATAAAATGTCAATCAAATTTTATTGTGGGAAGTAGCTTAATCTAGTTTATTGTAAACATGGAGAAGCTCCTCAGCGATTTTCCAAAGGCAGTTTCAGATTCTGTGTTGTTTTACCTATTTTTTATTTTATGCTAATATTTAAATTTTATTTTTATTTGTATAATTATATTGCAGCCAGATTAGAATGGCCTAATTACTTTTTATCCCATTGTCATTCTAGGATGTTCTGGCACTGTAGTTTGTGATACTATAAAATAAGCAGTATGTAGGATTCAGATGATAAAAGTCTGGATCATCACCAAGAGAATACTTTTAGGCCCATTTCAAACCTACTGACTTGTTATTCTTCAAAGGTCATTTCAGATTCAAGTAGTAGCCAGTTCACATCACATTTAACAAAATAAAAGTAATATTGAAGTAAATCTGTTACCCATGAAACCTGGTGCAGAGACTGAGAAAGGGATGAAAAGAAAAAGGAAAGGAGAAGACACTCTTAAAATACATGAAGAGAAAAAGGGAAGCAAAAATGCAAAGAGAAACACTGCTGAAACCTCCATGACTAGGTTCCAAGGGAAAAAGATTGACTATAATTCTCAAAAATGACTTGCAGACCACTTTCTTAGATCACAATATAGCAAAATGACTACATAAATAAGCCTTTCAAGCTCGCCTGTATAATTTACCTTCTCCAGTCATTGAGAAGCTAAAGGTTTCTGAGATCTTAAAGGGATTGTTAAAAGCAAAATTAGTCAGCAAGCTTATTTATTGTAGCGAGTTAAAAATTAGCTACTTTGGGGCTCAAATTGCAAGATAAGCAGGAAAAAAGGAATGCAAATGTTACCTATCATCATGAAATTTTTGTAAGGATTAGGCAAAACACAAATGGTGAATGCCCAGTGCTCTGCTGTGGGACCCAGGTCTCTCCTTGGAGGTAGCAACGTGCTGATAAAAGTCTAGCTTGATTCTCTCACAGGTATCCACATGCTTATAAATTTCAGACCCAGCAAGTTGCAACCAAGCTCTGAAAACTAAGTTGGGTTATTCCCAGCTCTGTGATAGTGCTTCTGAAGCTCTCTTGTGCCCTTATCTACACCCAAAATGTTTTCAGATGACTGAATGAGCTGTATGAACACTGGTAAAGCAAGAACATGGATATTCCAGAGTGCTAATTATTTAGCGTCTTTTGCCTAAGGGACATACCCTATGGGACAGGATGGGGGCATAATACATGCAAACAGAACTAATTTATTTTGTAAACGAAATTATTACATGTGGTTGAAGGTGATATAATGGCCCATCCTCTAAACCCATCCTATTCAAGTATGCAGTGTTAAATAAAACTGCTGTGACAGGACTACTGGTGGGACACATAATGGGTTCATACTCAAAGTAGGTTCAAAATCATCAAACTCATAAGAAACAATGAATCTGAATTCCACTTCATGATGTCTCTGACCACCAAATTACAAAATACAAGGAAAAGTCTGCTTACGTCACAGTCAGTGGTGCTTGGTTGTTGCTAAACCTGAACACTTCTCTTAGTAAAATTATTTAAGAGAATTTGACCCTTATTCATAGATCACTTTAAGATGGTGCTGGCAATTTACTACTTTTTGCAAATACTGTCATACACACTGATGCATGCTTCTGCTTGTTTTTGCTGTTAGAGCAAAAAAAAAGGCATGTACACTTACTTGAATTTCAAAATAAGAAAACAAACCTTTACATCTCCATTGAGAAATATAATTCTGATTTCCTCTAAGGAAAAGAGTAGGGGGGGAGGGGGATAGGGGAGGGAGAAGATGTAGTCTTGTTTTGTTCTTTCTTTGCTGTAGTTTGGTTGTGGGGGTTTTTTGGTTGGTTGTTTGGTAGGTTTTTTTTTTTATGTAATTCTGGCCATAAATACAGCAAAGGAAAAAAAAAACCAAAAAGGACCAGAATCTCAGAAAGGAGAGGATGTGCCCTTTCAAAGGTCAGAATTTAACAATTTTCACAAAATAGTATTTTTAAGGGCGACATTTCAACAGCAGAAAGATTCAGCATAAGGAACTGACAGCTCTAAAAGATGAACCAGAGATTAACATGGATATGCTCTTAAAGCTCATTCCTTGGCTGGGTGTAGGGCCACCTACTGAATTGTCTGCACTTCCTAGACTCAGAGCACAGCACAGTCTCTCAGGGAATGCATGCTAAGATGGTTTTACAGCATAATTCCTTATATGAGATGCTCTGCTGATGTTTTAAATGATCACCCACTGCTTTTATGCCTGCACAGATTTTACAGTAGATTGAGAACTTTCAGGAAAAAACATGAATCACACAAAGCAATTTCAAACTAATTTTTCTCTAAGTGTTACAGGCAGTAATTCTTCTTGGCCTTTATTTTTAAAAAACTATCAAGTTAACAGCATTAATAAAATGTTAGTCATTAATGTTTTCCCATAATTCTGCAGAGAATAACTAGCAATTCACCAATGCTACAGGCTTCTGTGATTTGACTCAGTCTTGCAAGCTTAATGGATGTGATTAAATTATTTTATGCAGAGTAAACATTTGCAGTGTTTCTCTTCTTGCTCCTGTCCCAACCTAAGCAAATAAACTGACTGCCAGCATCAGTCTCATGCTTCTCATGTGAAACCTACTGTGAACTTTCAAAGCCCAGTACTGTAAGAGAGAACCTGATGTACTTCAAAATAAATTCACAGATTAATTTGCTTAACAGTTTTGAACAATTAAGGTTATGGCCCCAGTCATTTGTTTACAAAATATTCTGTGGGAAATTATATGCAGTTAAGGAAGAAAATAATTGTTCCCTTTTTCTTTTCTATTGCTTAAAATGTCCCTCCAGAATAAAGTGTTTCCCCCATATCCATTCTTCACTACACAAATAGTTTTTCTTCCTTGGAATTTGAAGAGAATTTGCAGGAAATAAAATAAAATCATATAGGTTGTACTTCTATAATAAAAGGTTCGCTTTCTAGAATGAGGAAATCATCCAGTACAACTTTAGGTGGATTAGTTGCTTTCCTTCACATGCATCTCATCTGGCACTGCCAAATCCCTGCTGAGGTTTCTCTTTGGATGTGCATGCACCAACTAAAAATTTCCTTCAAAGATTATTTAAAGCCTTCACCTATCAATCTTTAAAATTCTTAAATCCTTAAAAGCCTTCTGATTTGTTATGTTTAGATGAGTTATTCAAGATCATACAATCTGTCAGTGAAAAAATCAGGAATGGACACCAGTAGTATTCAAGGGTTTGGGTTCCTATCATAGTGTCCCAGATATCAATCTCCTGCCATGTGCACACACTTGCCGTCCTCCCTTGCATCCCATTGCACAGCTTTAAAATAATTAATATTTAATCTGTTTGGAGAAAGCTGGCCATCATATTGTTAAAAAAACCTGTTTCAAAATCACCTCTAGGTTATGCAAGATGCACTTTTAGAGTTTGGTATTTGGTCAGATCCAATTTTTATAGAGAATATTTTGAAAAATTTCCATTAACTGCTTTCAGGTCAGGTGGTGGTAAAAAGAAACACTAACACTGTAACAAAATATAAGCACTTCCTCATGCTCTCAAGCAAAAATGTTTACATTTTTGTAACTTGAAATTTGTCACATAATTATTTGCCACATAATGCACTGCAGAATAACACATTTTGTTCTAAACCAGTTACTCGATTGAAGTTTGAATTTCAAATGAGTCTATGAAAACAACATACCCAGATCCTCTGCAGATTTCCAAACCTTGGCTATGACACAGCACACTCAGAAGCAGAG
Source organism: Corvus cornix cornix (assembly GCF_000738735.6). Classification (NCBI taxonomy): domain Eukaryota; kingdom Metazoa; phylum Chordata; class Aves; order Passeriformes; family Corvidae; genus Corvus; species Corvus cornix. Next base: position 99,602,509 of record NC_046332.1, on the reverse strand, counting down.
TGAGGTTGAAGATGAAGTCCTGCACTTCTGCAGCCAATAACAGTTTCCAAAGGGCCTGGGCACTGTGATTTCTGCTTCTGTTGATGCTGTAAAAATAACACTGGTGAGGTGGCAGTAACTTCCCTGTAGCTGCAGCGGACGGATACACTGGGGGGTCAAAATTTTTCTTGTTGAATGTTTCCAGAAGACAGTTGTTTCTTACTCCCAGATCAAAGACCTTCTGAGAGAAAGGAGAAGGCTGGGGCCTGGTGCTAATGATCCCTGCCCTAAACCTCCCTTCTTACAATGACTTTCTGTACATGGTCTCTTCTATTAAGATATGAAAAAACTGGGTAAGATGGACCTCTCTTGTCTACTCAGGCTAGCAACCAGAGGATATAAGAAGAATAAGATCTTCCCTTTAGCAGGGTTATTTGCTTGAGGATTTGGGTTTTTTCTTGTTAATTCAGTTCCCACTTGGTGACCTTCGGTGGTTATGAAATACAGAGGCGAGCAAAAGTAGCCAGGATAATTGCCTCTGCCAGCCAGGGGTTTCAACACTTTTATGCACAAATAGTCTCTAGACTGCTCTCATTTCAGGTAGCCCTCAAAATCATGGGTCAAGAGAGCTGAAGCAAACTGTGGGGTTCTCCTAATTAGGGGGCATTAGGTGATAGTCTTGGTGATACCAGGGTGCCACTGCTTTCCTTGGCTAACAGGTAGTTTGCAAACATAGTTTAGGATGCTGCTCTTGACCTAGAAAAGCATTTAGGGACAGTTTCTATGAACACCTATGTCTCTCCTTTTGCAATGCCAGTCAATATTAGCAAAGGCATTTATCTTCTACATGTTAAAAAAGGATTCTTAGTTTCTCTCTCTGGAAGTCACACCCAAATGTCATTTTAAAATGCCTACTCCAATTATTTTGAATTTTTAAGATATACCTAAAGATGTTTCTCTGCGCCGTCATTTAGGTAGGAATTAACTAAATTCTTCCCCTTTCCTCGGGGATGAGAACATACTACCACTTTTATTCTTGGTTGGGTTCCCAATTTTCGCACCTGTCAGAGAGAACAGGTTGGGGCAGGCCACACAAAGAATAGGGCTCTGAATAGCAGCCCCCAGAGTGGAGGTAATGGAAATATTTTCCAGTGTTAGATGCATCTAAATCACTGAATTAACCAGAGCAGCAACACTCCTCCATCTGAAAAGTCTGGGATTAGACAACCATCCTCCACCTAACTGAGACAATGTGGCTGAAGAGGAACATTCAGGGAAAGCAAGCATGGTAGAGTTGGGCTTGGTGGAGAAAAATGGTTGTGTTATGAAGTTGCTGCTGTTTCCACTGAATCAGGTTCGGTGAGCAAGGTATTACCAAGGCTGGGAAGAAATGTTTCCATAAGCACACCAGCAGTGAGTGGCACAGGACAATGTTGGATTCTGTCTCAAAGAGAGGAAAAGCTTTTGGTAGAAAATTGCTGGAAAGTCAAGGGGGCTTTTTTTTTTTCCCCCCACAGTTTTCACTAACAAAGACCTGTGAAGAGGTGTTTACCACAGCTAATGTGAGATGCCACTTCTGACTAAAATATTCAAGAATGCAGAGAACTCAGTCATTTCCTACTGAATTTAGCCTTATGAACTTATGCCTGGGCACTTAAAAGTAGAAGCTGAAATAAAGCTAGAAAAATGAGAATTGCAAGACATGAGGCACTGAAATCAGACTACACTGAGTTCTTGAAGTCAGTAGAAGTATTCAAGGGTTGTGTCTAACTATGTCTAAATCTGCACAACTTCAGGAATTAGCCACAAATATGTAATAGATGACTAACACAGGGAGTAACATCTGTGTAATGGCCTGTCACAACATCAAAAAAACCTTTACATGTGCATCCTGATTTTCTGTTTTCCTTTTATTTTTATGTTTTCTCACATTTTAAAGGCATTCAGTTTCTGCTGTTATCTGTAATATAAGATTTTTTCCTGTCCTCCTAGATCTGAAAATTCTGTAAGAGCTGAGGTGCAGCCAAAGATTTCAAGATGTGCCCATTCAAATAAAACTGGGTTATAAAGCAGTGAAATTCCTGCAAATGAGAAGCAAACTCTATTACTGGCAGGATTTATCCCCCCAGCATCTACACATTTACGAACTAGACTTCCATAATTGCACTAGCCTCCCAGTCTTCCTACACAGTTCCCACTGAGAGGGAGTACAGAAAAAAAACCCCAGCATTTCTTGAGCACAAATAATCTGGCTTCTTTAGATATTTTCTTTAAGATGAGAGAAATTCTGTTTCAGAATTGCCCATTGTTAATCTGTTGCCTATAAAGTGAAGGTGGAATGATTAGTATTTGTCTGATAAATGCCACACTGAGTGTTAACAGAAAAACAACTTAGTTGGAGTTCTGTTTAAAAATAAAATACAGCAACCAAATCTCCTTGCCTTGCACTGTGAAAAGATGCATCCATAAATTTAGAATAAGGATCTTTTTGGTCCATAAGTGGCAGTAGAAAAAGTAACAAAATGAATAAGCAAAGTCAGTTCATCCCACGTTTGTAAAGGTATATTCAGTAAAAATTATCTGTAGGAAATGTTTGTATTTTATTGTGAGAGTCAGAGGCTCATATTAAATATTTGCTTTTCACTTCATCTCCATTTAGGCTGATATGAAACAGATGTTAAAATCTGTTCCTGAACAGATTCAGAGTTACAAATCTTCAAAGTTATGAGCTCTGAAGATCTTCTTATCTTCCCATCACTCTCATAATTTGCATGCACAGTATTATTTCTGGGATTTTCCTTAAGTGATTTATGTGTTTTTTCTCTTGATTGTTCTTGCTCTTGGAAGAAAAATAAATATGCCCCTTCTGATTTGCTTGTTTAACCTGATAAGGTACTATGATTAACTTTTCTTTCATTCATTTGCTAATAAGAAGACATGAGCAATCAGAAGATAGTCTCATTAAGCATTTGATTCACACTGGCTGGGGATGTAGCAGCATTGGCCTTGTTCAACAGATCTTAATGAAGGATTGATTTTGATGCCATCTGTAATGAAGACATGAACTAAAAGATTAGGTCTTGCGGTCAAGCTTATCTGAGATTCTGAAAATAACTGAAAAGCTTAAAGTGACAGACTGGGACAAGACCACTCTAATGTAAACAAACCACTAAAAATACCAAGCTATCAAATATTGATTGAGAGCTTACACAGAAAAAACAGAAGAGAATATAATTTCAAAATTAATTAGGATATATTCCAAAATGTTTAATTGCTCTCCCCCCACACTTTGTATATACTCAAGAGATGTCAATAAAGCCACAAAATACATGAAACAAGACATGTTAACCTGTTCAAACTGGAGCAGCATCTACTTTTCCCGGGTAGTTTTAGATAATGTGGAATGAGAAAAGATAATTGAAAGTGGCACCACAATTTAACTTTAGATTTTTGTGTCTTTTAAGAACCTAATCTCTATTTTCTAATCTTCTATCACCAGGCATTTATCTTTTACATAACTAAACCCAAAATAATTTTAAAAATTTCTTTTCTTAGTTCCTGTGTGCTTTCTTTTGTTAAAAGTCATGTCAAGACTTAAGTACCAAATCTGAATATGTCAGAGATAAGATGCATTTGCCAGTTTGAGTGAATTTTTCCTTCGATAAAAAAAGGTCTTGAGAAAACTAAATTTGCAAAATTTGTTATCGAAAACTATTTCTTTGTCGTTCACTATGACTGGTAAGGTCCTTCTACTGATCTGATAGAGTTTTATCTTTCTAGGTGAGTGATACTGTAGCTATCCATTAGTGTGAGCTGTATACATAGAAAATACCAACAGAGCTTAAATGCTTTCCCTTGTTGTGAACCAGGTAGGTCAAATTTAAGACGGCAGCAGTGAAACAAATATTTAAGTAAAGAATCAACTTTTCTTTTTACTTTCCTACTGAAGTGGTTAATGGATCTTATGGACCTATAAAATTGATGAGACTGTAGAATAGCATACCTTTGAAATCAGTGTCTTGGAAAAACTAATTTGCAACTAGAGGCACAAACATGCACTTTGGAAATCAATAAAAATATCTATTCACTTTGAGAAAAAAGAGTATAGAATATTTCAAGGTGGATACAAGACATTTATTTCTTCCTGAGTTTTTTCCTGTTAGTAATTTTATACTTTGTATTCTCTTTCATTATTGGTTCACATTTCCATTTAATTTCTTCTCATGCTCTAAATAAAAGCACAGAAAAGAGAAAAATTTCTGTACTCAAATATTTGATTTCATTTTGATTGCTGGAAGACCTGAGGTGATATTAGAAATATTTCTAAACAACTGCACTGCTTCTTTTTTCTCCCCCCAGTTGAAACCTAAAGACAGTAGACTAACTGTAATAAGAAGCTATCTGGCTTTAATATTACCTGATCTAGCAGACAGAAAGAAAACATATTTTTCATTTAATGCTTCAACACGTGTTGCTTAAATGCGTGACTGTAAAAATAATTTTATTTTTCCTGCAAAGAATTGTCACACACAGTCTCTTTCCAATTCTGTTTGCAGGGTACATATGTATAACGGAACTAAAACTAAGAGTTTGGCTAGGAGAATCAAATAAAAATCTCAGTATTGCTGTAAAATAACTTGTTATCTCCTGGTGACCTTTAAGGAAAAAAAAAATTAAAATGCCTCTCTTCAAAGACACTTTTTTAATTGAGAGTCACCATCCAGGAGCCCATCCTCTCTGGTGACACTGCTGTAATACAGCAGAGTTCTTGAAGTGCCCTAGACCTTTCAGTCTGAACACAATGGCTGTCCCTGCCTCAACCTACCCTCTAGTCTTAGTTCACACTTTTTAATAAAAAATGGCACGTGGTTTTATGTAATACTGGAACCATTTCTAGTCACTTTCTTTTTCATCCTGCTTGGAAAATTCAGATATTCTACTTGGATGGGCCACATAATTTGACGATGCAAAGAGATTCCAGTGGTACTGAGTTCCCATCCCCCTGTCTGAAGCTCTCATCCTACTTTTTAGTTTTGTCTGTTTTTCCCACCTCCAAGGTCTGCCAGTGTTTCATCTGCTTGAAAAAAAACAACCTTGTATTCAATACTTCTGCATTGCTGGGACTGGCAAGGCTCCTAGTCTGTGCTGTTTTTAAGAACAAAAAGTGACAACTTTCCTTGCTAGAACGATGCTCGCGTTTTTTGCTGCTTCCATTGGGAACTCTCTTCTTGGGATTTCAGATATCTTCTAATCTATGTCACCATTCCTCCCTGTCTGTGCTTGCTTTGACATGCTGTAGGAAAAGTCCAATTCTCTGAGAAGTGCCTAAACTCTACATATTTTTTTCCTTTGAAACATTGAAATATCTTGAAAGCTATTCATGTGTCTGATGGGTTTTTGGTTTATGGGCTTAATTGTTCTGTTTCTTTGCCATTTGTGAAACAGAAATGCCCCAGCTTAAAAGCACCATCAATAATATTCTCATGACAAGTTTCATCTACGGCTAAGTCACTTTCTCACTTGGCCTAGCACAGCTGTTTGGCATTCCTGTTGTCGGGTATCAAGGATAACTAAACTCCATTAAAACATGGATCTAAATTATAACTCTTCTAAACTTTTCATTAAATGAGATTTTCGCTCTTCACTTCTTTACACCAAGTGAATTCCTGATTTCACAACATTTTTATAGTATTGTTATTCTGTCTGTGGTTTTTATATTGTATTGTTTGGGTTGGGTTGGGTTGGGTTGGTTTGGTTTGGTTTAGGGAGGATAAAGTTTAGGAAGAATCAGATATCTTCCAGGACTAGAAGTAATAGAAACGGGATAAATGTGTAGTGTCAACAGGTAAGGGTAACAACCTCAACCACCGGCACTAATCAGTGCCAGAATGATTAAGAGCTACTGATGTGCTGATACTGAAAAATGTAAATGTGATGATAGTATGTACATAGGAGGTACTGTCAGTAGAGACAGATGATTATCAAAGGCCTGATTAGGTGGATTCTAAAGAACCTCGTGTATCAAAATGGTAAAAGAGTTTGCTGATTAGCTAAAGAAAACCAGAGGGAATGTGACTCTATGTGAAGTGGAAAGATTCTATCACAGATTGGAAGAGAACCATTTAAGGCCCCAGTTGCAACAAAGATTAATATTGTTTTAATCTGGAAATAAAAAAGAGGTTTCTAGCTATGCAAGGAGTGAGGTTGCAGAACAGCTATCCAGGAGGAACAGGTACAAAATCTGTGTGAATATCAATGTAACATGCAAAGAGATTTGTTTGGGGTTCCTAACTCTAGAAAACTAGTTAAAATTAACTAAAAATATCAGGGAACATCGTAAGTCAAACATTCAAAAGTTGGGACATTTCAAAATTAAAGCTTCCTGCCTATGCAAAATTTATGCTGCTGTTTCCCATATGCATGATTTCTACAGCACTCCTACTCAATGGACAGGCACGAGGATGTCAGTGGTAGATGAAACAGGACATGTAGAAAACAAAGAGATGTGAACTAGGCAGTACACAGATATGGCTGTACAGAGGGGATTCTACTCTTTGTCAGAGAAGCTTGACATGTTGCTGTTTCTAGGATGGCTCACAGCATTCTCTATGGATTCCACCTGAAAAGCACAAGAGCAAAAAGTCTCTGTTTTTTCCTGATGTAAAACAAATCTCAGGGTCAACACGTTTCACTAAGTCAAATGAGCAAATCGGGATATCTGAAGAGGCAAGTGCTGGCCACTGTTTTAAATTAAAGGAACGACTATCCATACATAAGGCTATTGAAATAATATCAATTTTCAATGTTTATTCCATGCAGGTTTTTTCCGACTTTGAAAAGAGTAATAGGAGGAACGAAGGTTTGGGTGATTTTTGGTCTGTTTTACTTTCTGATCTTCATATAAGAACCACTATTATGCTCTGATTGTTTATTTGCAGGATAGCTCATAAAACAACTTCAATTCAATTTAATTTAACTTAAATTCATGTTAGGTTTTCAGCCTCTCTTTTTTTGCTGCTTGCAAAGGTATAATTCAAGAGGACACTGTTACTCTAAACTGCCAACCAAATCTAACTCATGCTGGGTCAAGAAGTGTTTGCAGGAGCAAGTCTTACAGAAACTTGTGTATCGTAATGATCAGGATGGGGCAAGATTGATCGGGTCCAGTCCTAGGAATGTCACCACAGGTTGGGAGAATTTGGTAACATTTCATGATCAATTATTAATAAAGAAACAAACAAACAAATGTTTGCTCTTCAGGTTGCTCCTACAACATTTTGCGCTTTTATTCTGCAGCACGGTGAGAAGGGACATAAGTTAATTAACAACTGTTTTACTAGACTTCCACTGACATCACCAATGATGCACATTCAAAGCAAAGAGTGAAGAGGGCTGGATTGCTTTTGATGTAGTTGTTTTCTGAAGTGTTGGCAGAATATTTTAAAATCATCAAAATGTACTTTGCTCTGTCAACAAACTCACTGCTTTTAAACCAGTTTAACCTTCAGACAAAGACCATACTTACCCATTTTGAACTGAAAAAGAGATTTAATGAAAGCTGTGAATATGCAGTGTGAGTAGTTTCATGGAAATTGATGTGCATCCTAAACAATAAATGTAAACAAACAGCTGTTACAATCCCCTTAAATGGCCCATTGTAGATTGTGAGATTCATTTGTAGAAAACCTTGGCCTTTTGAATTGGAATGTAAGAACTACACAAGGATTTTATGCACCTCTGCAAAAATAACAACATATGCTCAAAGTAAAAACATGGCATTTGCCTTAAAATGTCTTTTGACTTCTCTTTATAACTATGGCATTATTCCTGAAATTATGTTTCACATTCTCCATCTGCCTTTTTTTTGCTATTTATTATACTGACCTGCAATTTACTTGAAACAGGATTTAGAAATAAGAGAAAAGTATAGTTAGGAATTCTACCCACTCTAGATCCTGCAAAACAAAAATTATGTAATTTCTATACAAATACTGATGAGGATTCAGAAAGATCTATTGTAAACTCTGAACAATTATAAAGTGCTCATAATCACTCCTATTTATGTTTGATGCAAAATTAAATATTGAGATTTATATAGAACCTAAACCCTCTTTTTCAAGCTATCAAAGCTCATTGCTTTATCTCCAGCACTGGTGCTACAAAGGGCTTAGGGAAGCCAGTGCATATGTACAAGGACCTCTGGCAGACAGTGCTAGTCCCCAAGCACTCAGGGAGACTGGGAAGGCAGGTACATCCCAAATCAAAGGAGTACAGACATGATGGTGCCAAAATCAACACAGGTTGTGGAGTATTATCACAGTTATTCTTCCATGTTGTCCTCTACTGGCTCAAATATGCTTCCCAAAAGGGCTAACAGGATACTATGACATAAAAGAAGGAAGAGAAAACATTATGAATATAACGATAAATGTAAACAAACAAACAAACAACAAAACAGGAAAATGTAGAAAGCTTCATAAACCTTCTGAAGAAATTCAACACACTTATAACTTCTCAGCTGAGTTTTTTCATTTGTTGGCTTTAAAAACAAACCACTTGAAGCATCTACAAGGCAAGCATGAACATTTGAGCTGGTCAGCTCAGACTTCCATAATAATTGTCAGAGAGAAATGGGTATTTCCTAGACATGAATTCACGTGCCTCTTTTTGATCTTTACTTTCCAGTGATATGAGTAGCATCTAGTAGTGCCTACTTCTCTCCAGTTCAAAGGGAGCCCAGCATGACTAGCTCACATTTGAAGACCTCTAATAAAAACATCTTCAGTTGTTTAAATTAATCCTAATTTTTCTTCTTTCAATAACCGTATTCTGCTGATAATCCAGTAAAAGAAATTTTGATTCAAGAACCTCAAATGCATTTAAGCACCAGTATTCAGCCCTAGCAACTCAAGGAAAATCTTTAACATTACTAGTTCTGGAACAGTTTCTTACTGTTCACTGCTAAAGTGAGCTGTAGCTTCACTTTTAAGCACCTTTGGTGGAATTAATACTCTGTTCAGTTTTAAATCAGCAGTATGATCAAACAAAAGAAACCAATTTCAGAAGTACTTGGCATGAAAAATATGCTAAGTAATCACACAAATGTCTCCAGTAGCTTTGGAGAAACTTTCCTCTAAATTTTCACAGTGCATTAAAACTTTTTAAGTAAGTAAATAAGGCAAACAAGGAAAAAAGTCTGAAAAGTGGGGATATGTGTTCTAACTGGCTAAACAACATCCTCAAGCATACTGGAAACAGCTGCACATCCCTTGATTTGAATGCGTTTTTTGTGGAGAAACAATGTGCTTTGTGCCTTTCCAAGCACTTTATTGACTCAAAGATAGGAAGCATCATCAATTCGGTGATGATCAGATGTCACTAGAAAAAGTGAGGAGTAGATGACCTTGACAAATGCTAATAGATGTGTGTTAAAATTTAAAACAGTACAGTGTGAAGAGAAAGCGGGGGCAAAGGCAGTAAAAATCTTCATCTCCCTATATTCAACACTGAGATGAGCTGCTTGTCTAGGCTCTCTACATTGTCGACAGAAAGAGAATAAAAAACACATCCAGGAGGTGATTTATCCCAGACATCTTTGAATGTGCCTCTGGAGATCTCTTTCTCTCCCTGCATTGACTGCAAAGAGTGTTTATGTGATTTATACCCAATAACCAGCATTTAGACAACCACAGTGAAGCAAGATGAATTCTGCCCTGGGGAAAGAAAAAAAGTCCATGGAAACTTAGGAGTTCATCAGTTTTAATTGATTAACGAGAGAGAACTGAGCATACCAATAATTCACAGAATGACTCTAAGCCACCAGTGTGCTTCAGGCATGAAGGGTAAAAGGCATTCTGAGTTATGCCAGACAAGAAATTTTCCACAGAGAAGAAATATTACCACTATCAGAAAATGGGTCAGATCTCATCTGGAATTTGATGTACAAGCACCAGGAACAGAAGAGAACTATTTAAATAAAAAATATATTAGAACTAGCATATTAGTCTAGGCTTTGGTAAGGAAGTAAAAGCAGTGATGTCCTGGAACAGCCATCTACAAAGATCATCAAGACCCCAGGTATTTTTAAGATGGGTCTTGAGCCTGCCTGTCTGCGCTGAGAAAACACAAATAGACTCAGCTAGAAGAAGGTACCTTTCAATGCAAAGGTCCTATTGACATAAGAGATATAAACAGTGCAAATTTTTCTGCAAGGAAAACGACTCCCAATCTATTAATGTGTAACTTGTGAAGTACAAATAAGGACATTCAGGAAGACCAATGCAATTTTAAATTAGATTCCTTTTCAAGCTTTGCAAAGAAAACTGCATTTTCCTGAGTTTTGGAATAAGCAGGGAAGGAAAAATAAAGCTTAAAATGCAGCAAATAAAAAAAGGTAGACTATAGTATCTTCCAAAGTCATTTAAATAAGTTGCCAGTGGATAACTCAGTTATACAAAATTAAGTTTCTTTAAAAAATTTTTACTCACAATGCTGCAATTCTTATAGAAAACCTCCAATCTATACTGACTGTACTGATATATTGTTTTACATGCAAGACAAGTTTTTGTGTAAAATCAGTTTTATTTTCATCATCCAGTAGTTAATTTACTCATTTATGGGCTCTTTCATACAGCAAGAGAGAAAAAAACCATAGAAAACTATTTTTTTTAAATCAGTAAGACTGGCAAGCGAAATTCAGTCAGAAAAAAGAACAGCAGCTTTGAAAATGACTTTATCAAATATGAAAACGTATTTAAATTGCAATCTTACCTTCATGCCATAAACAGAGCCATGTGGGCTGAGCAGGCTGCCTCCACAGAGACACAACACTTGTCCAAGGCTCTTCATGACATTCTTCAAGTTTTGGTGCAGGTTCCTGAACCTTTCCATGACATGCAACTTTGTCTTTATGGAGGACAGGCTGGCAGGAAACTCCGTAGAAGCATCTCCAAGGCAAAGGTTGTCTAGTTTGGTTTTTTTTCCTGGACACATTTTACCTGAAGCCCTATCACTGTACAAATGAATCAGTTGAAAGGCACATCCTGACTTGTTCTGGTGAATACTTACCCATCCTGAGTCCTCAAGGAATGTACTGCTGCCCTGCTCTTGTAGTTCTTCCATATATTTAAAGAAGATTTTTTTTAAAATACTCTGTTTCACTGATTTAAAGAGAAGATACTGCAGTAAACATTTTACTTTTTAGAAGGTAGGGACTGCTTTCAAAAGTAAAACCCCTAATGAGAAAAAAATGCATCCTTGATGAGAAACATACTTAATACATCTCTTTTTATGCCATGGTTTCAAGTGCAAAATATAAGTATCTGAAATTTATGAAAAAGAAAACTGAGATCACAGTTATAAAAAGCCAAAATTCAGTCTGATAAACAGCTTTTATTGAAGTCCTCTGCACATCTGTGTTAGAGGCAACTATGTTCTTTTGGTTCTCTGTTTATAGTAAGAAACAACAATAATCTGTTTTATTATTATAAGCTTAATTCCATCTTTCTTGATACAGACTGCTGTCTCATTATCCTTTACCATAATCCACAGGTAGAATAGAGAATAGAGATTGGTCTTTGAGAAAGAAACATAACTTACCAGTAATTAGTCTTCTTTGGGATACACAGTCTATAAATAAATAATTCTGAGGGTACACCTACACCTTACCCCTCCAAACTGCAGAGATTTTTCCTTTGCAGTAACCATGGATAATGTATTCACACTGTTGTCATCACCTTCGACACAACAGCATAAAAACTCCCATATCATGCCATAAATTGTTTAAATGGTCAGCCACACAGACATGGTCTAAAACATAGAAGCAAGCCCTGCTAATAGAGCTCACAGAGCTAATAGAGCTTCTTTCCTTTTTAACTTTCAAATTAATATCCACATTTGCTCACACTGTGTGACTTCATAAAATTAACTGCCACAAATTATCTACCAGAGACTCTTGACTCTACCAAGTGCTGTGGCAGCTCTTGAGGCAGCTCATCAGAGATGGCACAGTGCCTGGGGAAAGAGTGGTGGATATACTGCAAGTCAGTAACTCAACAGTCTCACAGAAGCTGTACACTCACTTGGAAGTATCAACTCCTAAGTTTTATAGCAAATACTGAGACACCTACTATCCATCTAGATAACTGCTGATCTATCAGAGATATAGACTCTCTGTATATTCTGAGATAGCCTGGACTACAAATTTAAAGGGAGCTCTTTTGCTATTAAAGGTACAAAATAAAGTATGTTTCTTAGAAGCCCAAGGGAAGGTGAAGGAAAGCATAAACAAATAAGTGATGTTAAAGACACTACTTTCAGCAAAAATGATGGCTGCATCTTAAGAGCTGGCCTATCTTTGAAGAGTAAGGTCAAAGAAGGAATCACAGGGGTATGGATTTCTCTGATTTTTCTAACAGAGAAGATAACAACAAAGAATGTCACTTTTTTCGGGGAAGGAGAATCCACAAGAACATGAAACACCAAATTAAAATTCCTACAAGTCACTTGCCCGGCAGAGGGAAAGATCTTGATAAGCACAGCTCAAGGCTGTGACGGATAGTAAACTGACTTCATTAAGGGTAATAAACATGCAACAAAAGACCAGACTGCTTCAGTTTGAGCAAGTAATTTGGAACAGACTGAACTGATGGGAAGGCCAAAAAAAAATCAACCCAAAAATCTAATCTAGTTAATAATTTACATTTCCTTCCATTACTTATAAGGCACAAGAGAAATAAGAGTGCTGGAAGAGTGAGTCTTTCTCCATCTGCAGCATGGAGAAAAGCATTTCTAGAATGAGAAGAGCCAAATAGCCCACATTCCACAGTAACAGATAGAGGAGTAGCAGCAGCAATTTCTTTGAGAAAGGGAGAAAATCTTGACATTAAAATTCGGCATCCTTCATCCCACCTTATTTTCACTGAAACTGGGGACACAGGGCCTGGAGGATATGTTTCAACCACACTATCAGGGGACTGTCCAACAGGCAGCCTGATAGTTCAACTGCTCTCACGAAAGTGTTGAAAACACATGAGTGAGTGTTCAAGACAGGAAAATAAGCATTGTGGGACACAAACTGATACATAAATCTGCTTGTGCTAGATCCACTGGTAGAGCTCAGACAGACATTTTTTGGGAAGGACCTGGTAGATCAAATACCAATAAATGAATATAGTTCTGTATGACATTCTGGCAAGGACTAATTAAATACTGGAAGAGAGAAAGGAAATCTGTGCACACCCTTTCCAGGCTATCAAGTTTAAAAATGGGTAGTTTAGTTGTGAAGTCCTCATTTGCGTGAACAACTTTAGATATTGTAGAAAGACATTTCAGCAGTTCAGATAATGTGGAACTCCATAACAGGGATGTGAAGCTTCCAGTCCTTTGGCCAGTCCCTGTTTAGTCCTGTTGCCCAAATGGACAGTCAAATCAGAGGGAACACATCTAATCCCACTTCCTAGAAAGGTGAAAACATGTAAGCGTCATCCCCGAGTGGAAACTGCCTTGCTGCTGCCACGACAAGAGAAAGCTCTCACACTTCAACGAATAGCAGTGTTGATGCAGGGACTTTGTCTATGCTGTAATCCCTGTCCTTTAGATTGAAAGGTCCTGCTTCATTTTAGGATGAGGGAAAGGGGGAAGCATCACCTGGAGGATAAGTCTTAGGACAACCATTTCTGGCTGTGTCAAAATGAAAGCCTTCCCCTGAGAGAAGGTGACAAACATTTCAGCTTGGCCAATATTCATGTTTTTCAGTTCTGGCCTCACAGATGAGAAGGGGCTTCTTAGGCTAGTAGGTAAACTCCTGGATGCCCTCTCATTCCACTTTTAAAAGTATGGCAAAAGGATCACACAGGTACATGCCTTATTTTGAGGCAGTAGAGGCACCTCTTAAACAGGTGGCAAGATATAATTCAAATCTCTCTGATCAAAAAGGCAAAAAGGTAATCCTGAAAGAAGACATGGTTGAAGAATAAATGAAAAATAACTTAGTTGGCCATTGTGAAAAACTGAAGTAATTCTAGGTAATATATGTCAAATGTTTTGAGAATAAGAGAAGACTGGTGCAAGGGCAGGTACCATTAGGAAAAAACATCCTCGAAACCTGAGCAATAAGGTCCACATAAATGCAGTGCAATAAGACAACCACTTAGAAAAAGTGGAGCAGGAGATATAATACATTCCTTTTACTTTTCCTTAACTCTGCAGGCTCAGAGTAAATAACTGCTTTTTTTCAGAATGACAAAACAAGCTTTAAAATGCAATTAAGTATGTCCTATTGCATAAAAATGTGTCACAGTGTCTTTTTGTAAAAGAAATGCACCTCAAAATCAATACTGACACGCTTACGTTTGCTATAGTACAACAGGCTGCTAGGTTAGTTTGCCTTGCCTCCCACCCTTATGAAATCAAAGATTTGCTCCCAGATCTCATGGGCCAAAATTCACTCTCCCCAGAATCCATTGCTTTACAGGCTCTAAAGGGAAAGTTTTGATTGAGTCTCATAAATTTCCACCCATCAGGGTCTTCCAAATTCCATCAGCACTGACAGAAAATTTCAGATTTTACCTTGCAAACACCTATAGGAAAATGCATTTACTATTTAATTTATTCTATTTTAACTTATTTATTTTAGTTTAGACTTTGATGATGAGTGCCTCAAGTTCTCGATGGCTTTGGCCAAATCTAGGTCTGAAAACATATTAGGGCTGTTCCACAGATAGTGCAGTGGAAGATTGTGATCACCTTCTTTTTGTTCAGAACAGCTACTACTGAATTTTGAGTGGCAAATTATAAAGACTGATTAATGTTAGTGCCACATGTTCATCACTAAGCTATTTGTGGTATGAACCAAGTTTCCAGTTTGTAACAGTTTAGTGCTTAGTGCAAAGAGGCTCTGGCTTTTAACATCTGCTGCTACAATGCTACAGTTATACCCTATTCAGCCAAATTAATGCCTGATAAAATACTACTAAATTTAACTGGATTTCAGTGCAGTAATCAGGTCTCTCTTTGATATAAGTTGTGTGACAAAGTTACTCAGGAATCCATTTCATAGCTTCAAATGATTATTTCACATGTCTGGTGAGCAGCGAGAACATCATGAAGCATTCTGGATCTTCCAGTGATCACAAATTGATGAAGTATTAATGAAAGAGAAGGGAAAAAAGTGTAGGTATTCAGCTTCGCTACTTAATGTCAAAATGGCAAACTTTGCCCAATTATTTTATAAAGCAGCCTCAACTCAAGGACTCAAACATGAAGATGCCTGTCATTTTGCCAAGTTAAAAATCAGTAAACATATACTGTATGTACAAAAGTTTATAAAAGTATTGTATATTCCAGATGACATTAATCGTTTAGCATTTCTTTACTGCCTTAGTGCAAGTAGGTACATACTGATGGCATTCCCTCATGTCATAAAGTTAAAATGTACAATTAATGCAGGAATCAATTAGGATGCCACACAGGAAGACAAGGTCATCTTAATGCTCAAGATTAACAGAAATCAGCTATAATTCAACAGCAACTGCTGTGAAAGGTCACATGCCCCACAATTAATAACAGTTATGTCTATTATCATCCAAGACTCTCCTTAGCTGGACAGGACAAGCTGAATCACAGGATCTTAGAATCACAGAACAGTTCGTATTGGAAGGGACCTTTAAAGGTCATCCTGTCCAACTCCCTGCGATGGGCAGGGACATCTTCAACTAGATGAGGTTGCTCAGAGCCCCGTCCAACCTGACCTTAAATGTTTCTAGAAATGGGACACCTACCACCACTCTGGGCCATCCGTTCCATGCCTCACCATCCCCATCAAAAAAAAATTTCTTGCTTGTATCTGTAATTCAAACCCATAATCTATTTTCATACTGCTAAAAGGTTTGTCCTCATCCTTCTTATAGGCCCTCTTTAAGTATTGAAAGGCCGCAGTAAGATCTCCCCAAAGCCCAGAAGAAAGACAAAAACACTTTCTGACAGATGATATTGAGACACTAACCTAATATGCCTGTGTATATGTGTGATTCTAGGAGACTGCAGACAAATCATTTCCAGCAGCTGCGCCATTGTACAAAGTTCTCATAAGGGAGCATTTAAAAGCCTGCATATATATCTGTGTGGAAACGTTATGAAAAAGACATTCACATGGTACCAGATGGGGATATCTGAAGTCCTGAGGGAAGGAGAAACTGCCTTCTAAGAGATGCCCCAGAGAGCTTGGCTAGATGATCCTATTTATCAAAACTGACACAAGAGCATGGTGGTGGTTTATGAAATCACACCATGGAGTCCAGTGAAGGGTGACCATGCTGGCCAGGGGCTGGAGCACTTGATATGCGAGGATAGACTGAAGAAAGTGCTTTTACTCAGTTTGAGGAGAGAAAGCTTAAGGGGAGACTTTATTTCAGCCTACAGCTGCCTGATGAATGGATATAGAGAAGACAGAGCCTGACTCTACTAAAGGATGCACAGTGATACGATGAAAGGCAATGGATATTGCTGGAACATGGAAAATTCTGATTAGATCAAAAGAATTTTTGCATTTTTTAGCCATAAAGATTGTCAAATATTGGAACTGGTGCCCAGAGAAATCTATCCTTGGAGGGTGTCCAACAGACACTTTAAACAGCCCTGAGCAACCTGATCTGATTAGACCTGAGCAAGGGTT
The DNA here is from genome assembly GCF_000738735.6 of Corvus cornix cornix. NCBI lineage: Eukaryota > Metazoa > Chordata > Aves > Passeriformes > Corvidae > Corvus > Corvus cornix. The sequence continues at coordinate 99,585,858 of NC_046332.1, read as the reverse complement.
GAACTCCAGAGGACCATTACAATCCAAATTATTCTATGATTCTATGAAAATGGATTAAAACAGAGAGAATACACCCCCACACCCCGCACCTCCCTGCCACTTGTTAAACACAAGAAACATTGCCACAGAAAAAAAATAAAAGACCATAGTTAACTCCAGGGAGCAAAATGAGCATGTTTACAATAAGAAAAGTTCTTGAACAGTAAGAAGAACAAAAATCTACTTACCTTTGAAATAAAATTAGATCAATTGAAAAGAAAGGGAATGAAAAGAACTGGACTAAAAATGCTTTAAGTAACACAATCCTATGATCTATGTCAATCCTTAGTTGTGACAATCCTAAATTTATTTTTGAAACTATTTCCAAATCACTGATGACATTTTTGTAAACTCAGAAAACAATCAAGGAATAGATACCAATGCAACAGTTCAGCTTGTTTTTTTTCCCCAGTGTGAAATACTCAAACCACATAGTATTTGCAGCACAAGAGCAGCACTCACAGCCCCAGTCTCTGGGCTGTCAGAATGAGACCACCGAGTGTGAGCACCACACAGGACAAGCTGTTGTCACCCTGCAAGAGAGTAATTCAGCCTGCAGCCTATCTCTGAGCTGCCCTCTGAAGTGGGACCATGTACTAAGTGAATTAGTCTCAGAAATCAGATTTTTCTACTATGGACAACAGATTAAGCTTCTGATACTGTGTTTCTGAAGATGTTTCTCTGCAGTCAGAATAAAAGGCATTTCTTGGTTTTATGAAGTGCAAGAAAGTATTTCCTTAATTTTGTTGGTTTAATCTTTCTAGTTCAGCACAGACAGCTGCACATGTGCTTCAACCAAAAGGGTAAGTTTCGAAAACATGAGCAGTAATAGTCCTTGTACATGGTGTTACGAGAAAGAGGTGAAAATTACCTACATGAGTTTGGAGAATGGAGGCTGCTGCTCCTTGGTCACTGAGAAGTTCACCAGATGCTCTTGTGAAAGCCTATTTGCCAGCCAGAATTGAGAGCTGTTGCTTTGGCTGCCTCTCAAACACAAGACTACAAAATGTTTTCCAGAAAGGTTCAGATGGAAGAGATTATTCACAAATTGCCTTTGTCATCACTCAAGAGAAGAACTGTCTCTAGCTGGAAATATTTCAGAGATATTTATTGTATTCTGAAAACTTCATTTTATTTCTAACTTATTTACAGTTAAACATTCAGAATCATAAAATATGAAGTATAAAATATTTAACAAAATAGATGCAGTCCGTGTTGTTCAGATGCACCGTAAATATATGATGAAACAGTAAACAGCATAGGAATTTTCTGATGGTCCTGTCGTTTACCAGGGGAAAGGGTGTGTAGACCTGCCTCATACATTCTGTTCTGACCATTATGGCACCAATCTTTCATTTCAGACAGAACACCACCATCGCTCTGGTTTCTGTGTCCTCAGTCCTCCACAGTTACCTGCACTGTCTAAAATGCCAACACTAAAGTTCAATACATCAGATACCCTCTGAAGCTGGTATATTCATATATCCAATACTTTTTTTTTTAAATACAGAATTTCCTAGAAAAGAAGAATCGGGTAATTCAGTCCATATGAACAAAAGATTCATTTATTATATATATATTCTCTAGTTAGTTATAATAGTCTCTTGTATTTTAAATGTCTTTTTGCTATTTTCAATGCTTAAAAATTATAATTTTAAAACATTAAATATTGTGTTATATACATTATGATTTAATTAATCATTCTAAACATGGAGCATTCTCCAAGTGAAAACTTGGATGAAACAGAAAACAATTTCATTGACATAACAGGCTTTAGAAACTCACTTCATACAACCATAAATTTGACTATATGAAAAATAGCCAAACATCAATTTGCTCCTATATGGGACTTTTTTCTGCTTGTTTTTCTGATCTTGGGGAAGAGGGTTTTTTGGCTGTTGCTTTTGTATAAACCGAAGGACAGATCTAGTCATTACTTTTCTCAATGTTCAGTATTTTAACTTTTTTTAATCTCATACCTATTTTATATAAAATAACAAAATATACAGAGAAAGCTGAGTTTGTTACATTAGTTCATACACATACAGTAAATAAAAGTTTTTTATGTATGGCTTTGCAAAGGTAGATTATGAAGTGACTTTTGTATTTTACTTGTTTAAAAGCATTTTTAGAGAACGTGTTAGTGTGCTTACAATAGCGGCCATGGTATTCGGATGTCGAGCCAAGAGTTTAATGCTAGGATCACCAGAGGTCTTGCCTGACACTGCTTCTGCAGCCCTCAGAAGACAAATGTAGTTTATTACAACCTCGTCTATCTTAGCTATAATTTCCTGCTGCTGTGTTTGAGAGTTCATGACTTTAACTAAACGCATGCAGGCTTCTGTTAAGCAACAGAGTACTTGAAAGCTGGAAGTCATAGCTAAAAGCATTTCCTCAGGGCTTTTATCAGCCATGGCCATTTTCCTGCAGGCACTTCCCAACTGTCTCGATTCCAAAGATAACAGTTGTTTGTACTTAGAAAGTTTAAGGTCATATGTTTCTGGATGTAAATCTTCTCTCTTGCCCATACTTGCTCGTACCAGTGAGAGTAGCTCATTGGCATCCTTTTGTGCTGCAATAAATCCATCAGGCATTGCATAAGTTTTCTCTTTCATCACATTTATTCGTGTGATTCGCGCATCGAAGGCTACATCGTTGAAATTCACATCAATTTGGCCACCTTGGGTGTCAGCACTGCTCTTTTCATGCTCATTGACTGCATCATATGGGGGCTCAGCAGCTTTTGGGGACTCCAAGACTTTCTGCTCATTGTCACTGGACAACAACTGAGCAACTGGTTCTGAGAGCTCACACAGGATCTGTGGTTCAAAGAGATGTGAGAGCTGATGGCTGTCTTGGTCATCTTCCTCCTCATTGTCATCATTTCCTCTGCTCAGGAAGCAATAGCTAAAGGGGCCCCGACACCTCCAGGTGCTGGTGGTCAGCTTTCGCAAGGGCAATGTTCGACACTGCTTGGAGTCCTTCTGACTGGTGCCTGTGCCCAAACACCGCTTACTGTCCTTCCTATCAGTGCTGACGTACACACAACTCTGAGAATAACTTTTTGACAGCTTTTTGCCCAGGGAAAATTCCACCCTTCTCTCCAATTTGGATTCATCCTTTCGGGTGCTGTCCAGGCATTTCAATCTGGTCGTGGCTGCCTTCTTCTCAAACAGCATCTCAATGCCTGCAGATCCTCCAATGCTGCTGCTGCTGCTGCTGCGTCTCAGCACTTTCTTGTTCTGCGGCATCCTGAGGCTTCCTCCTATCATGTCATATGGCCGTAAACTAACTGTTGCCCCACAAGCCTGATTTACTTTGGGAATGTCACAAGAGTCTTCATTTTGACTTGGCACCTTTGATTCTGATAGCATGGATGATAGCATGATGGAGTCAGCTAGAGGCTGTCTAGGAAAAGCTGTAGGCATGCCTCCTTGTCTTCCCTTTTCAGGCTCTGTGAAAGCTACACTAGGGGTAGTAGAAGAGCAGACAGAATAATTAAACATCACCCTGATAATATTCATAGACTGAACTTTTAAATATCTTTTAACAGTCAGGACAAATGGTTTCCTGGTATTTCCCAATGGTCTGCATTCCTCAAAATATTCCACAAAAAATCATTAGCAGTCTTCTGTATTTCACTAAAATGCCTTTTACAATCGGTCAACAAATTATAACTTATGAATAACTATTTTTTGATTTCACTATAGCAGACTTACTCAAGAAAAGGAACAGCAAATCATGTACAAAACATCCTAAATCTCCCCTAATACATTGATTGCATGTTTTCAATTAACTAATTAATACTTTCAGATTAAAACGCCATTTTAACTACACCTGAAACAGTATGGAAAGATGCGTTCATGGTAATTTTGGTTTGGTTTTGTGGCAGTTTTTTGGCAGAGAAAGATTATTTCTCATTCTAACTCCTAATCTGTTCCACTTTTGGATTTTCATGCATTCTCACACTATGCTACATGAGTATTGCAACCCAAGAAGGAAGAAACACTTAAAATCCAACTGAAAGAATTTCAATGCTGCCTTTGAAAAACTGTGCATTTTTTTATAACTGTAAAGAAACACCTACTGTCAGATTGTGAAGGAAATACCTGCTTAATAAGGTAGTGACATTTTCTTATTCTTAACATTTAGAGCTTTTTATTCATATTGGCATGTTTTTGACAACCTGCTAAAATGGCATATAAGACACCTAAGAAATGAATCAAAGGTTTTGCTCCCCTACATTAATGTAATTTCTGAATTAATTTCATAATCTAACAAGGAACTCAAGTGACTATGGATTTTGGAGATGCTTCCGAAGAGCGGAAGAGAGGCCTCTCTGTCAGTGTCCCTCCAAATATTTTAACTGTAATGAGAGGGTTTTTAAGAAGTTGTATGCAGCTCATCAGAATATCTCAACATGTACAAGTAAAATGAACAGATAAACTGAAGGTCTAATCTCACTATCTTCTACAGCTTGTTGATGTAGTTCCAGATAAAGATAATAAAAATGTCTTGCCTAGACCTCAACATGAACTTGTAGCTTTAAGAATAAACACAAGAAACACTCTATTACTGCTGTACCTGTAGTTTCTTTTATCTTGGGGATCCGATGACATCCTTCTCTCAAAGTGCCAAAAAGTGGTTCAGCATTAATTGCTGAATGCACAACAGGCACCGTCATTCTGTGACACACAGCTTCAGGCTGCTGGTGCAGGTCCTTGTATGTCGTTCCATGGTTTGGAAGAATGGCAGCTCTTTCATCAGCTGGAACATAGGCAATGCCCTTCATTGATGGATCAGAGATGATGTGCTTACCATCAGAGGTACAAAGAGGGGATTCAACAGGGGTAGCACATGTGCTACTGCCGGTGCTGCATCCCGCGTCCACTGAAGAGCACTGAGAGCTCTGCAGCGAGAAATGGCCTTCACTTTGCAGAGATGACATGCGCTTAGCCAAGTGATATTCACAAAGTCTAGCCACACTCTGCTCAGCTTCTGGAAGCTTTGAAGGATGGTCATCTGCAGATAAATCAGTATCTTCTGCATCGTTTAGGTCTTTGGCTGAAGACACGGGAGTCATATCTGACAGGAAGTTTTCCCCTTGGCTAAGCCCTGAGGTATCATCCTGATCCACCTCAGGATTCACTTCATCCTTACAGTCAGTTTCTGTTTTACCAAGGACAGGAACTCTTGGAAAAGTCTTCCCATTAACAGTTTCTGGGCTTGGCTTATCTGCTGCCCCATCATCGGCAGCATACCATCTTTGGCGAAAGGCAGTTCTCTCCACATTAAAAGTGCTTAAGCGCTGGCTGTCTCTTGCTGACAGAGTTCCAAATTTAGCTTTTAGGTCTTCATCAGACTCTGCTTTTTTATTTCCCTGTTGCTTTTTCACAGTAGCATTGCCATCAGAGGATGCTTTTACTTCGCTATCTGTCATCTTATTTTTCCTTTTACTAGTGCAAGAATATACCAAGGATCCCATGTGCAATTTGCTAAAATAATCAGTGACAGATTTTGTTTCCATGGTCTCTGGCTCCATTTCCATGTTGTCGGAATGAAGAATCTGCTTTGAAGGCACAACTTTTGACTGTAGCTCTGTGGTCTGACCACCAGACAAAGGCTGTGAGGGCTTCTTTCCTGGCCCTCCAGCCTGATTCTTAGCAATGGGAAATTCAGTCTGCTCTTCCACAAGTGGTTGGTAGCCTTCACTTGTGGTCAAAAACATACGTGCAGTGTTTTCCGACTGTTTCTGTGCTGTGGCTAGTTCAGAGCTTTCAGTCATTTCAGAGGAATTTGTTTCATTGCCAGAATCTGAAGATGACTCAGGGCTATATGCTCGCAGGATAGCTACACCTGCAAGCCACAAAAAATAAGAGTCAATTAAATGACAGCAGCTGAGGCACCTGGATAAGTGACAAGCAAAAGGGGGTGTATTAGAGACAAAAATATTCTTTGTAAGAATACTCTGACTTTATTGCACAGTTCCCGAGACAGGTAGTTTAATAACAGTGGTGGCTCCATTAAATATGAAATATGATGTATGCAAAATGACGGCAAAAAATAAAAGGAAAACTAAAAAAAAACCAAACCAACCCTCATGAAATGGAGTACTTCCAAAGCTAAATGGATGAGATGGAATGATTTTCAATGAATAAATGTAACTATGGTGAAAGAACCTGAATTGTCATTCGTCTGCTGTTCCTCTGAAGCAGCCAAAGCTTCTAGTGCTTGAAGTGTAGAGACTACGGCATCATCTAGCTCCTTCTCACCCTTCCCCTCTGTATTAGTAGGGACAGCATCGATAAGCGACACTGGAATGTCATCATTGCCTAGATTACTGTCTTGCTCCTTGTTGTCTCTAGGCTGTGTCGCTTGATTCTGAGAGTCCTCCTCATCTGAACTGTCCCTGAAACCAGGTGGAGGAGCAGCAATGGCCATGTTTAAGGTATGCAAAAGGAAATCATCTTCATTGTCATCACCTTCCGGAGGAGGAAGTGAAGTCAAATCAATAATGTCATCACTAGAACCAGAAAGGCTGAGAAGAGCAGGCCTATTTATTTCTCCTACCATAATATCTTCTTCACAGCTTACTTCATCTTCATCTTCAGCATCGTCTGTGTTTTCTGCATAACAGATATCATGCAGCAAAGGCTCTTCTATCCCTTCCGCAGCTCCAAATATTTTACCATCGCTTATAGTTGCATAAACAGAATTTGTAGCAAACTGAAGGCTTTCAGCATCCGGTGACAAATCCAGGCCTTTAATATCATTGGCATTACTAAGATAAATGGCTCTTTGTTTTTCTAGTACTTCTGGACTTTCATCCAAAAGCCTTTCATAGCCAAGAGTCTGGGGACTGATACCATCCAAGCTGGGATCTCCAAATATAAAGGAAACTTTTGCTCCCCTGGGAGAATCCTGTGCTTTCTTGCTAGGTTCCAAACCTGAGAGTGACAGCAGTGAAGGCTGGTTAAAATTTCTGCTTTCTTCTGTTTCAGCGGGGTCACTTTGCTTGGCCAGATGCTGATCAAATCCACCTGAATTATAAGTATTCTCTATGTAGAGATGTCTGTGTTCTTTTTGACATAGCAGACTTTCGGAAACATCTACAGTCTTCTGCTTTGGATCAGCAAAGGACATTTGAGCCTCCTGATCTCCTTCGGCCAGGAAAGTGGTAGTTTTTGGTATACAATTCCATTCAGAAGCAAGGATATTATGTTTCCCTCTATTTTCAGGTCCTATAGCATTATGAAATAAAATCAACATTGTGAAATCAAAGAACAAAGTAATGTAATTTGTAAACAATCATTTGTTGATGCTGAGTATTAAACACTCTGAATAGGATAGTTGAGCCATCAAATATATCAGAAAGGCACTTTCAAATTCACCTCTGTTCTAAGTTAAATACCTGTTGATTTAATGACCTAAAGTTTAACTGGTACTTCTGTACTCTAGAAAAAATCTAAAATGCTATTCCAGGCATAGCAACACAAAAGCAGCTGGTTTCTCCAACCATATGTATTCTGACAAAAGATGTATGCATATAAAATAATAACACTCACAGAAGCATGCCTCTGTCTACTAGAGTATGAAGGAAAATCAACACAGGTTTTATTTTGCCATGAAGATGCTAATATAGGCTGGATCTTAGAACATTATAAAGCTGAATAAATACTGTGTTGCTAGGTCTGAGTGAGCAATCAGATCTCATTTGACACAGCCTTCTATTTATCTGGAGGTGCTCCGGCTTCAGTTGATGTCTGCTTTATACACTGGACCATCATTAACATACTGTGAAATAAATACCTGTTTCTCGGCTCCCTGCATTTTTCTTGTTGGCCACGTTAAATATTGAACGTCTTGAGTCAACCAGCAGTCTGTAGTATCCAGCTGTTAGGCAAGCAAGATTCATTGCATCTGATGACTCCATCAGAAGAGTAATAGGCTAAGAAGAATACAATCCAGTTAAGGCTGTTCCTCCTCAATTTGTTTGCCTGTTGACCATACTATTACATCAAAGCAAAAGGAATTTCATCACAAACACCACACTGAAAATTTACTGAGAATTTATTTTCCTCACTACCAATATCAAACAGTATAAAAAGTTTAGTCAAGACTGGAGTTGTAGTAAGGTAGAAGTCCAACTTGACATCTTAACAACTGAGTGCCCTCTTTCTGAATGAAGCTAACTATTTTAAGACTCGTGCTCCATCTTTTTCTTGCACAGACACCTTACTCTTGCCAAAGCACTATTTAATGTTACTCTGAATCTGCCACAGGTTAAGAACCTGGTACATTAGATGCTGGAGTCTTGCAGTTGTATGGGAATCTGCTGCTTCCCAGAAAATGTGGTGCACTAAGAATAAGCAAGGAAGAATGACAAGGGAAGCAAACAGTCAGGGAAAGCTGAGGTTCATAAAATACAGCAGTCAGGCTAAAGCTGTCATTACACAGCAGAAACAGAGACAGATCAACAGAACACCAGCCTGGTGTTACTGAAAAGACAAGTGGTGAAAAAATAAGCAGATAAACAGAGACAGAGAGAATGGAGAAAGATCCCCAGGAGGGTAATCAGCAAAGAAAACAAACCCAAAACACTGTAAAAAAAAAAAAGCCAGTCCTAACAAAAATGAAAGACCTCAGAGCTTTGAAAACTGTGGCTGCCAGGATAGCAAGCAGCGAACCCAAGACATCCATGTGAAACACACTTTAATTAATTTTTCTTTTGCCATTATGTATACATTTTCTTGCCTAAAAATTTGTTCATGTCTCGATAGCTTTTAATACCAAAAGCTGTTCTCCTCAAATGTAATTTATTAAGGTGGCTAGCCTCTGCAACTCCTAGACAGGAAATAAAAATGAAGCCCTTACCGTGATGCATAGATAGAAATTAGACCATAGACAACCCATCTTATCACTCACAGTGTGTAGTGACTCACAGTATGTGGACATTTGTGACAATTTATCATAATTCAGCATGCAGAGCCCACTGTCAGAAGACAGATGCAAGGACCTGCACCATCCATTCCAGACGGAATGTCACATGCAACAAGGATGACTCTCCAACCTACTCAAGCCCTTACTAGTAAAAAGACAACTGATTCTGATGGAAGCTCTGGCCAAAACATAACTGATGATCACACCTTATTACCAAACCCACAACAGGTCCAATGAGCTTTTAAAGGCTTGTGCTACAGCATCTTGGGCCAAAATGTTCCAGCTGCCCTGAATGTTGTATAAACTGTTTTCAGCAACTTGGGAAAATATATGAGGGTTTTTTTTTTCTTTAACCTATTTTTGCTACAGCTTGAGCTTCTATTCAATACACGCTTCTTTCAAGGTATTCAACTATAGATTTTATAGTTACTATAAATTATTAAACCTACACTGGGTTAATTAATCTCTGTTCTTTTGAGCAACTACTAAAAACTGACATTTGAAATGCTACATTCATCTCAAGTTTTCTGCGGTGATTGGCAGAAACTTATGAACTCCACAAAAATCTCAGATTGCTGAAAACAATGCTGTGAAATACTGGTAATCTGCTGAAAAGTCCTGTGACAGCTAAACTTTTATTGCCTGCTTCTGCCAAGTGAAACATGCTTGAGAACATATTTAAAGAAACAAAAATAAAATAAAAATCTAAACTGTCTGTTCATTTAGAAAATAATGTAATATATAACATACTGGTACATTCAGAACCTGGATATATGAACCTACTACTTGAGGGTAAGTCAAAGGATGAAAACATCACTTGAGAATACCTACCACTGTGTGCCTGCATCTCCTTCACAGGACATAGTCTCAACCCCTACTTGCGCCCCACAGAGAGGCAACTTTTTGTCAAATTCCACCCAGAGTCTGCTAGATTTTTATTTTTAGTCAGTCTCTCTGGGCTTGAGATCACATGTGTTGAAGTGCAAAGAGATGGGGATATGCACAATTTACAGTAAGACAGTAACAGTATTATAATATATAACAACATAACACCATGGTAATACATAATACTATGGCATACGGTGCTGCATATTACATATGGGCAGATGGGAAACATTTAATTTCGATATTACTTTCTCCATCTGTAAAAAGGTGATAATAGCTTTCTTACAAGAAGGCCATGAGTTTAGCACAGTAATGAAGGCAAAGCAGTCTGCTATCCTCAGATGTTACCATTGCTAAGTACAGTGAAAGAGATGCTGTGTTCACCAACCCGTAAATTTCTCTTAAGCTGCTGTCAAAGAGCATCTAGACTACTTTATAACAATGTTTTTTTCATTACCTTAAATACAGGGAAACAGTTCCAGATCAATAAACCTAAAGTATTCAAAGCAAAAGCTTAGTAAAATATTCCTCATGTGTGCTTTTTGTGTATAGCTGGGTAGGCGAAAAGAAGTGTTAGGTTCTATTTATTTTAATCAAATATTTAAGTTTCAAGTATAATGAGAGCTCTTCCTTCAATCTCTGGTTAAGATTAATGTCCTAGAAAGTCTATGAAGGCTTCCACTTCAAAGCCAAATAGAAACCACACCAAAAACACCCAGGACAGTGTAACATACAAAACGCCACTCATTTTGCTGCTAAGATGCCTCAGATGGGAGGTGTTAGTGAGATTTAAAAGAAATTAAATTACTACAGGTAGATGATGAGCACCTGTGAATATATTACGTCGGGTAAAGCACTGAACTGGAATTCTAAAGGCTAAGAAAGAAACCCATGCACTTTAGCAGTCTATTTAATTGGGAACTGTTATGTGGTTACTTGCAGTGAACTTTGTGGATGTAACACTGGATTACAGGGGACCCTGGTTCAGTGCAGCTGGCAATTCTTTACTGGTAATGACACTGTATATTACACTAGAAGGAGCTTCAAAAGAAGGCAAATTTCACCATCACCTCTTCTTACCATGGAAATTCATGAAGATGCAAATTGCTGGGTGTCAGCTGAGAGAAAAATCAAAATAGAATGCAGGTGCTGGAATACACCAGCCTGGTACACTGTAGCCCAACCTGTAGTATATATGCACTGTGACAAAAAAAGAGCTGAAAATGCACTCCCAGAGTACTATTGCCATGAAAATGTTCAGAACAGCATAGCTTGATCTAATACTCAAATAAAGACAAAAACATTATTAAAAGATACTATTTCAACACAAATCAGTAACAAACTTACTTTCACATCTAAGACATGCAGCTCAACTCTAACACTGCTCTCATCTTCTGTAAACATCTCAATTCTGTTCACGTGGCTGAAGTCTGCCAGGAGAGCCACAAGATTTGTTTTGGTGTTTATCACATGGCTGATTCCATACCGTGGCCCTACTAACAGAGTCACTTCTGAACGCTTTTCTCCCTGCTTTAACAGAAAAAGAAAAAAAAGAACAAGTAAAAAACATGATAGGTACTGCATAGTAACAGAAATCACCAATCCCTTCTTTCAGTTACATAGAGTTACATTTGAAAGGCATTTCTACATTAAAGATTATTATGTTTTTTCTAGGAAGATACAATACACAAGAGCATACTTGATTCGTAATTTAAAAAAAAGTAAAGGAATTTCTTGCTGGATGTTGATTGCACTCTAGTTTTTAGGTGGATAGTTAGATGGACAGACGATGGAAGGACTCTGCTTCTGTTAAAAGAAAAACTTTGTCATTAAGATTTTTCCAGACTAACAATTTTAGCATTCAATAGATAATTGGATGGCATTATTTGCTAAGAAAGTGCTATCTATCTCCAAATTCCAGGTATATTTTTATTATGACAGATACGTTGTTTTCAAGATGAAAAGGAACAAAAAGTGTTTTGGTTCAATTAAAAATTATATTTAAGCATAAGAATAGAACCTAAATTTCTAAAGAAAATTACATGATCCAGCTTAAAAAAAAAAAAAGGCATTAGGAAAAAAAAAAATCAAGAGAGGAGACTATTTTGAGAGAAATGTTACCACTAGTGTTGCCTTGAAGACACGCCCTCCATATAATCGTAGATCACTGAGGAACTTTAGATAATGCACCTTGGCTTGCAGAGCAGAGAGCTGAGAAAGGAGAAACAGGGGTAAGAGGTAGTTGTGGAAATCATCACATAATAAAATTCAGAAAGAAAACATATTTGCATAATATAAAGAGAATGGTCTTCCACAACAGCTCTTTGGAGCCTGAAACTAAATCTTGAGATGCTTGAGCTTCAGATGAGGAGAAACAGTTTCATTCTTAAAATTAATATCTTGCTTGTTTAGTTAAAATGCACTGAGGACTTGGGAATGGGCAGATCAGAGCACTTCAAGAACATGCTAACTGCTTTAATGAAGGCAAAATGTTGAAGTACTCAGATTAAACATCTGTTCACTGAGGGTTTTCAAGGCTAAGACAGCAGCTTTCCATTCATAAACTCCATCAGTTCTTAAACATTTATGTACCTATACAGAGAAAGAGAACAAAAAAATGTGCATGTGTCAGCTATGTATTTTACATTTTGCTAGGTACTTGTGGTGTTTGGCAGATTATTCCAACTTGCTACTGCATTTCCTGTTTTCTAAAATAGCACTCTTCCACTATATTTAGTAGGTAATAAATCAGAAAGCTAAATACAGCATATCAATACATATGATCTTATCATGTAATATGTCAGAATTTGTCTCCTATTTTTTTCCTCTGAGCTTAAACTACCTACTTAAAAAAGAAAACTTAGAAATACTTTATGAGACAAAAGGGAAACAAGAAACAGTTCATTTCACCCAGTCTGAATCCAAACCTGACACTTCCCTGGTGTAAATCCTTATATCTGGACTTCTAGAAGATAATATAAAAGAGTCTCATATCATTTGCCAGTTTCATTCCAGTCACTGGATTTCTAATTCAAAATCTTATTTGATCTTGAACAGCATTTTATGGGCCCCATCGTAATTTTTTCCTAGACAACAAGGAGGAAATGAATCCAAAGTAGAGCAACTAGTGGTAATGCTTTCCCCTTTGCTTCACCAGGTGCTCGCTTGGTGCAGAAATACAGAAGGGTTGTAAAAAAACATGAGAATCCTGAGAATGACAAGCTTCCCTTCATGTGAAGGAAGAGAAGACTGCACAAAGAAATCAGTTAGTTTCTGTGTTAGTACCTACAAGTGAGACAGGAGGCGATGAAGAGCTCAGATGCTTTCTTTCTCAGACTTGCCTGCTAAAAAAGCAGGTTGGCAAAAAACGTATTTCCAAAGCTCAAATCGAAAAGAATGAAACAAAGCCAACAAGGGTTTGCTACAGGAAGGGACTGTTGCAGTATCTCTTCTAACCAAGAACTGATACTACTATGCCACTGTAAGGCATATCTTACACCTGTGAAGCACTGATGGCTTCCAAAATAAACCCAAATTTACACTACCAGATAAATAATAAGCAACTGGGATAATTTAGCTTTAGTTTCAGCATTATAGGAGACATGCAGTGCTTCAGCCTTTCTTCCTGAGGTCAAACGCATAAAGCTATGCTCACAGTCACAATTTGTTCTGAAACCTCCAAGCAGGATTTCTGCTGATCACAGTGAGCCTTAGCTCAGCACCAGCTGTTTTGTGGTTTTTTGGTTCAGAAACAAACTGTCATGAAGCAGGATTCAGCTCATTTTATGTCTCAACTAGTCACTCTTAGGTTCTTTTTATAGTCCATGAAGAGAAATAAGCATTTCTAGGACACAGGCAATCTGACCTATTTTTGGTTCCGAATGTGGGATGGGATGAATTGCTCCCTAGAAGTGCCTATTTCTCTCCATTGACTACAAACAAGAAAAGATGACCTGCACTAAGAAACCACATTACGGTGTCTAAAAGCAGTCTCAGCTTGCATGTAACAAAGGCATTTCTCAGAGACATTGTCTTATCTGTGTTTTTTCCAGCTGAAGTGAAAGCTTAGTGCTAAGAAAAGCATTTTAGAACAGCAAGGAGGGTCATTTACTGCAAGGACCATCATCTATCCAGTTAGATCTTGGCCAGCGAAAAGTCTTTCTCTACAGTGTAACAGAAAACAATCTGAAAAACAGCAGTTATGTCAGATGAGAGCATCAGAGAGAGAACAAAAACTTTCCTAGCAAATCTGCCATTCATAGAAAATGCTAAGTTAATTAAAATATATATTTTTTTTTATCATACATGAGGTATTAATAAACAGTTCTCTGTCATTCTCAGGTTAAGAAGATAGTTTCGTTGGGGCATAATTAATTTTTTTTAATAGTTCTTGGCTATGTTGCACCAGCACCCAAAGTTAGATCTCTGAAAATATAGTGGCTAGGTGTTTCTCCAAAGGATTAGCTCTAAATGTGTCCCATGCATGCCACACTTTCTGTTCTTTAAAACATATTTTCCATTAAGATGCAAATGTAATACCTTTTTGCCTGGAGGAACTAGGTTTTGATTTGCTTTGACAAGGTGGGAAAGTGCTTTCTTTATGTTCTTTTCTTTCATGCTTTGCAGCACAGCAGATGGAAGAAAAGTCTCTAATCCCCATTCTTTTCTGCAATAAAAGGCATATATTTAATTTCACATTCCTGTGATGATTATTTATCTAAAGACTGGTGACTATGATGCCAAGTGAATGATTAGCTGAAAACAGGAGAGTTGATCAAGTCCAGAGTTTTGAAAAAATGTTATTTTTAAAATTTAAACAATTTATTTCGAAAAAAGTATTTTAAAATTATAAATAATCTTTCTTCTATCCCTTCCATCTCTTCAGTCATGCCATTCAGAAAAGAATGTTTAAATTTGATATCTAAAGTCTGTGTTAAACACCACTTAATTACATTGGCAAGCACGATTACAGAATTAAAATAGCAGATAATTTAACAATGTAATGTCAGATTTAATTTTATTTTATAACCTTCTTTTAGAACATGGAAATCAGAGCCATTTTCTAGTCACCTTTTGGTTGGGTGGGGGTGAGGGGAGTGGTGGGATCCTCCTCAAATGCAACCAGTTTGCCTCCATTTACCAAGTTATTTTTCTGCTTGAAGCACCCCTTTTGACAGAAGACTGACTCTTCGCTTGTAAGTAATTATTTTTGCAGATTCATTAATAGGATAGAATATAACATTGTCTTCAATATGATGGATAAACCCTACAAGACTCTGAGTGTGTAACAGTTATTATTTCCATTCTGCAAGCAAACTAAGCAACAGCAAAAAAAGTTTAAGGCCTTGGGGTTTTGTTCTGTTGTGAGGTTTTGTTGCCTTTTTTTTTTAATCCAAGGTGGTATACACACATTTACACTTTCCAATGTTACTTTTTCATTGTAGTTATACATCTATATCTATATGTAGTTATATGATCTATACATCTAATCTGGTATCTAACGTAAGACAGTTGCCTACTGGAGTACTTCTGCTGATGCCATGATGAATTTTCTTTTCTTTTATATGACTTACCTTTTCTTTTATACCCCTTTTATACCTTTTTACAACTTCTGTATTCTTAGTGCTTTTTGCCTACATTCTTGGACTTGTTTGTTCAGCTAGGAGACTCAACATCTTAGAGGTTTCGTAGTTAGGGATCAATATGCCCCAGACCCCAAGGTCCTCTCCAGAACACATTCTGTAAACTAAGATAGAACTATCCAGGGGAAGGTTCCTTGGGGAGAGGGGCTCATTCAAGCCTCTCATTGGGGAATCTTTGATAGATATGCTAATTAATAAAACCTATAATGCTATACCAGATCTTTTGGGGGTGTGCATTGCAGTGTGCATTGAGGTGCATTCGACCTGGATGTGTGCACCTAAGGATCCTTAAAATAAATACCAAGGTAAAATCCCTTTTTCCCTTATAACCGTGTTTGACTCTTGATTTTAAGACCAGGAAAAGGCATCACTGCATTTAAGAAATATTACAAACTCCAATCTGTGACCTACTGTCTTCTGAACCAAGCAACAATCTGAATCTTACTATAATAATCTCTACTAAAACCTGAGCATACAGACCATATAAACTTAGATCTTAAATCACTGAAAGCAAATGAGCTAATCTTATTTACATTTATAGTCTATTTCATATGCCCAAACAGATGACCAAAAAGTAAATGGACCAAAAGGACAAAATGTACCCCTCTTAACACACCTGAATCAATTTCAGTGGCAAAGAATAAACCTAAAATTGGTGCGTGCATACGGACGTACTAAAGAAACAACCTTAAAGAATCTACAAGTTACTTCTAAAGTTTCACTTTTAAAGAGCACACAGCATACTCAACTTACTCTATGTATTTGAGGGAGATTTTCTGAGTTTGCTTGGTGGTCACAGTTGCAATATACATTTGTAATGCAGCCAACCGCAGGGCAATGTCATATTTCAGTTCTGGTCCAAATCTTTCCTGAACCACATCGTTACAGCTCTGCCAAAGAACCAGTAGAGGGAGCGTCATGTTAAAAAATCTTGCACTGACAATAAATTACTGTTCTTTTCTTCTTTTTTTTTTTTTAATTAACACTTCATGAAAAGTAACCCCTAACTCAGACGTAGGACTGTGTTTTTGCTCTTAGAAGTGTCAGTTATTCACAATATGGGCACTAATGAAAAATACCAGTATTTCTGCCACAGAGCAAAAGGCATGATTATTTTGATCTAGGCTCTCTTCAGCCTTCCTGGAGAGAAGAGTAATCCTCCATCACAAAGAGTGCTGGGAGCATATCAGTATATCTGGACTCAGGATAGCAGGATTCTACCCGGTGAGATATTCAGGAGAACCACATTGCTTGTACATCAGTTTTCCCATCCACTTTACTGGAAGTTCCTTTTCAGACATCATTTCTGTTTGATATTACAGTAGCATAAATAAGTATTAACAATTAATTCAGCTTCACTCTTCTCTAAAGCCAAATATATTTTGGAAAGATATCAAAGCATTACTACTTGGAGAGACTTATGAAGAAAGCGGACTTTGCAGATGACAGAGATTTGTACATTCCCCAAGTGCATTCATTGGCTTTATGCAGCAGAAATAAAAGCCAGGATTTACTGCAACCATGCTTTTCTATGTGAAGATGTAAATTCATATATATAGTAAGTGTATTTTTTTATTCTCCTTTACACTAGCAATCACTGCGCTTTCACTTACCTGTACATAGAGATATTCAAAAGCAACTGGATCTCTTCTTAAAAGATCAATGGGATCCTTTGGAACAAAGCTAATCCTGAAAAGACATCTCATCTTATGCGAGCTTGGCCTTTGGGTCACCTAGGACAGTGCAATAATTAGATATTATAAATAGACAGATAAATATTAGAGCTTGGCAACCCTGGTGGAACAAGATCTTGGGCAATGTTACCCTGCTCCAGAGCCCTGACATAGCAAGAAAAATAATTCTGCCCAAAAAAGACCTTTGCCATGGGCTACTTATTAAGTTCTTCATCTAAGAACATCTTATATATATAATCTTGTGGAAAGACTTTTAGACTCATACAGGCATGTCTACCTGATACAACTCATCCTCAAAGCAACAGAATTCACTCAAAACCAGAGTGAAAGAACAGAGATAAAACATCTTAACAAAAACCATCCAAGTGAAATACAAGCTTAGTTGAGCTCCAGCAGGACTAAAATATGCATAAACAGGTAGCGTTAGGTGTTTGGGGAGAGGTCACATTTTATTTCTTAGACTGAGAACACAGGTGAGGCCTAACTTGGCAGCTATTACTCTCACTTTCTCTTGCTTGTTTTAATCCATCAGACAATTTGCAAGAAACTAGGTCTTTTCCTGCGTTGTTCTGGATTAAGAGATCGACTCCATAACTTCTGACTGAGATCCAATACATTAAAAAATTAAAAAGTCTGCTTTTGTGTTGGTCAGCAAAACATTTTTAAGCATTTAACTCTGTAATCTGGGTATATTCACAGGAGACCATTGCATAGCTAATGAGTAACTAGATGAAAGGGTAACAATCCAAACCCACCACTGTAAGTCATGGTCAGCAGCAACATTATAATGGCAAATTAAAGTATTGCTGATTTTACAGGAACTCCAAAGAAGAAACCCTCAGAACTAATGTAGTTTATGTAATTTATTCAATTAGGCTAATGTAGTTAGGGTACTTTATAATCAACATCTTTACTTGACAAAACTATACTTTTAAAAATCTCCAATGAAATCTCTGTCTTGCTCAAACAATTTTCACAAGGTCTATTTACCTCAGGTTGTCTCACCTCTTTCCTAAGTATATAGACATACTCTGTACATAAATAAAAGCTCCAGATGGGATTTTTGAAAGCTCACTATGCTGGTTTATTCTGATGTTTCTGATTTCAGTGAGAATTTTACCAATAACTTCAAGGAGATAGCTAGGCTAGGAAGACAAGTATTGAGTATTGCTGGTTATTGTGCAATCACTGAGTAGCTTATACCCTCAAGAAAGAATGTTAGCATGGCAAAAGCAAGTGCTTAAAGGTTAGAAAATGCTGGAAAGACTGTTAGCTGGTAAACTAAGCTCCTTCATACCATTGCACAGACTCTAGTTATAATTACAGGGATTCTGTCATTTAAATGAAGTATTTTTCCCCATCTAAGAATCCATTTCTCCTTTTTCCTTCTTTTTCCAATTTAGCTGAAATTTAAAAAATACTAATGTTCTCCTGAAACACAGAAATAGAATAGGAAATTTCAGGCTAAACAATTTGGCAAAACGATAAGCAGATAAAATCAGGGTACTCTGCTGGTAACTGTGAAGCAACTTTAACTTTAGTCACACTTCCCTGATCTAAGGAAGAAAGTCACACCAACATTTTCTGTGTCACAATTCATCATCACTGAAGTGACATAATGTATCTCTGTGTAAGCAAGCCAAACCTGACTTCATCAGAAAGAGGAGCATTCCCTGTCACCCAGACACAGATCTGTATAATCAGATTACAACCAAATATCAAAATAAGGCTTTTAAAGAAATTTGGGCAGACTGTTCTCAGAACTGTTACCACGGGTTTGCCAACTGTTGAGTATGTTCATTAGCTGGGCCTCATATGATATGAAAAGGCTAGATAAGTATTTTTCAGATTTCAGACTGATTTTTTAATTCCTAATATTTTTGAAAGGCCCAATAAAGCAATTAAATATGATGTTTTTATAACAGAGAATTCCTCTGAGAACCTTATTCTTACAATCACATCTAAATATCCCAGCTATTTGATAGACTGTATCACACTATAAACCTTGCAGCTAACTCACTTGAGTAATTAAAAAGATGGATGAATTACTGATTAACCCCTCTCATTAACATCTGTTTTCATATACTATTACACAAACCTGAGTTAGAGTCTCTTGTTCATGTAGCAAAAGGAGTTTCGTTCCAGATCCTTCAACTCTCTGCTCCAGCATTAGGGAGAAGTGTTCAATACACTTGATGGAAAGCTTTTCTTGGAGTGTTAAGATGACATCCTAATTAACAAAGGATTTATAAAAAGTGTTTAAGTTCACAAAGTGCTTGGGACCCAGTTCCTCCCTGCCACACACCCTGCATGTACCCAGCACAGGGTAGAAGCCAAGGCTTTGTGCGTGATTTGCGCAAGTTTCTAGGAAATCACAACCATTCATCCAGGGAAAAATCAGCTTCTTTATAATCAAACATCCCCAAGATGGTAACAGATATGAATGTGAGAAATACATTAATGGGATTGCTGGGAATGGATAACATTCTGTTGTGGTTTAACATGTAAATTATACTGGTGTGGCCCTTAAATCACATCTGTCTCCCTGGAAATAAAACCCATCAGCAAAGGAGAGATGGTCTTATTACTGTTCTCCTCCCTTTGTTGGGGCCACGACATCAAGCAGACAAATCAAATTCATACGTTCAACAAAAAAAAATTAGATGAATGGCCTTTATTTGTTCTTATGGAAAAGGGTTTTCTCGAGTTTTAAATGCTGACAGAAAAGTCAATGATGATGATACCTGTGCAGAACAATAGCTCTAAATTGATGGATCATATCAATTTTTAGAGACTCCTGATCAGCTTTTTTCATACTGAATTATGTCTAAGGATAGTTAATTTGAGAATGACTGCATCTAAAATAAAAACGAAACAAACCTCTTCACAAATCCATTCAACTAATCCCTACCTTACTTTCATATAACACTTTGTAAATGTATGTAGATTATTAATATTATCTATCAAGGTATCTTTTACTTTAGTGAATGCTGTAGGAAAAAGAAATACATAATAAGTCATCAGTTAGAAATAGTTTCACAGTATGCTGGTGACAAGATTAAAACATTTCTTTCCATCTGAAAGATTGTCAGATATACGTAAGTATCCAGATGGATAGGACTTACTAAGCAGATCGTGACAAATTGTAATCCAAGGGTTCTAACGTAATTTAAGAAGATTAATTGATCAATTAGAGTGTGTTTATGGAAAATCAAGACCAAACTGGTGGAAGGACGAAAAAATGTATGAGAGAGAATGGGGAGAGCTCTCTACAATACAGAGAATATAAGAGAGTATGAATGAATTGCAAGCAATCACTCTAAATAATAGAGGCTAATATTATACTATTCTGACTAATGGGGAATTTATTGCTTACATATGAAACATACTTTTATTTATGTTTCTAAACTATGCTAAAAACTATGGGCATAACAGTGACATGAAGCAGCATAATACTAAATATAAGCTTTTAAGAGAGGGTAATAATCTCATTGCTTTCTACCACTAGCTGTCTTGGACCTTTTAAAATATGAGGCTAAGGCACACAGCCTCTGAACTACTGCACCAAAGTTTTTGTTAGACATCCTCTCATCTGGCAACTTAAGTCAGCCCAGCTGCTATGACCCAGCAACATGGAAAGTGAGGACTGCAGGTTAGGTACTGCTTGCACCCTCCTTTTTAAGTGGTGAACTACTGGACTTCTAGAGGTGAAAAAACCTGCATTTACCTTGACTCACCTGGGGCATGTCTACTTCACCTCAGTTAAGCAACGAAGCAACAATCCACGCCCACCTATCTGCACTGAGGAATATGCACACACATGCAAGAATATGTCATTTATAGCTGTGCAGGCCTCAGAATACATAACTGCCTGAATTAGATGCAAAGGAAATTATTCCTACCAATAGTCAAAATGACTAAGGTCAAAGCAGGTTTACAGCATCAATACAGCTAGGTAACTGAGACCACATGGGTATCTGTGCCAATGACTTCAGATCTGACATTTGGTCTGATAGTACATGACACATCCATGACAGAACTACTGAAACCTATGTAATGTAATGTAATGTGATGGCCAAAGACTGGTCTTCAGGGGCAAAACATCCTGGAATAGGTTGGTTGTTTATATGCTCATAACAGAAAATACTAGAAAGTGGGCTTGTGCTCCTTAGAAGGGTATGGAGACCTCACTATCTACATGACTCGTCTCCTATTTCTTCACCTAACCAAATTTTCAGAGGGACTCAAGGAATTCAGTATCCCATGGATGTAACCCATGGATGGAATGCTTTCAACCTACATTACTTGCATTCAATTTATGCCTAAAGCATATATGCTACATTTATTAACAAATGTGGCAGCTCATTTTTAAGTGTGACTTTAATGTCTGTTTTACCGGTGTGTCTTTAGTGTCTGTTTATCAGACTGGAGTAAGTTTCTTGTCTGCCTTAGTTAATAACTCTCTTTGCTGCTCTGATTGAGCATGCTGCTGTATCACACTGAGCACAAAGGCAGCCTTTCTTCAAATATGCCTGGTTTTACAATTCCTAAAAACTACCAAAAGCTGGCAATGCAGAACTGTATCCCCAGCCTTCATCGATCATTCCCACCCATGCACCTCTCATGTCTCAGTGTCCCAAGTGTGCAAGCAACCATGCAGTGAGCTAGATTTGGTAACCAATCCATGTTGAAACTAGTTTCCCCAAACAGTAATGCTTGGGAGATCAGCAGCATGCCCAATAGCACTAGTCCTGCTGCTTACCATGCTACTCCAAGGCTCTCGCAGATGCTGATGATGCCTCTGATTTAGGAACCCACATGCATTAGTGTCACAGACATTCCCTGGCAGACTCAACTCTGTGCCAGGGCTTTATCTTTTTATTTCTGCATGTGACATGTGCTATGGAAAGTGTAAAGGGCACTGCACTGAGGCAAGTAATTCATCACCAACACAACCCTACAACATCCCATCCTAAGTTCACTGAATGATAAGCTAGATAATATTCAATCAGCAACCAACATCTTAATCTTCTTAGCTCCTGACTTTTGCTGACAAATCATGCTATTTTGGCAGCATAACAAAATGATACAACCACATAATTTTGATCATGCTCCAAGCACATTAAAATGATCACTTCTTCACTGACAACGAAGTATGTTTTTAGCAGCAGAAAAATGGACAAAATCCTCATTATTTCTGAGCTAAGAGTCCAGCCGCAACTGAACACACCAGTAATTTTGTTCTTAAAGCATTCCAAGTAAATGATGATTACTGAAGGTCTCCTATCAAGGTATAGCTGGCTTACCTTTATTGAAGTGCTGCAGTCAAAACGGAAAGATTTGGTTTGTCCATTTTCAAGATATACCTTTAGAACATTTGGCATGAAAAGAAGCGAGTTGTCCTTAACTGTTTCCTGTCAAGCAAATTAGTGAATCAGATTACAACATGCAACAAGAGAAATATAAACGTTGTTCTGTAAAGAAGTACATCATTCTGATGGAAAGGCAACAACAGAGAAGGAAGGTGTTGGCCCAAACTGAAAGCAGAAATATCAATGTCCTGCAAGGGTCTAGCCATGCTCATTACAGCTGCCCTCTGCAGGTCTCTGTCCTGGAAAAATATAATTGTTCACATAGATTTTATGTCTGGCTTCGAGTACTGTCTTTCCCTAAATACTGTCTCTCTGATGATAAATATTACCTCTGAAGTTGAAAAATTTTCAATAAAACAGAGAAATGGATTACTGTTTCTCTGAATACAGTGAGCTACTTAGTGTATTCAATCTAAAAAATGGAAACTACAGTTTGTTAGTAAGGATTACAATCCAGGTGGTTTACATTTTCTTTCTAGGTGAATATTAAATGCTAATATCTTTCATCATTTAAGAAGAGCAACATATGACCTTGCTACCTAATTTGATGGATCATTACCAGTATAGCAAAATAAAGAGGAAAAAGGAAGGGAAACAGAAACAAATCTTGGGGGTTTTTGTTTGCTTCTTTTTATTTTAAAAAGCAGAAATTGCTATAGAAAAAAAGCAGTATCAATTTAGGTTTGGAAGAGAGTTGGCTAAAGACATCAGTGTGGAATGATGCTCTGGAAAATTATGAAAATGAAAATGAGCTGGGACTTCATGTCTAAGGTGGAGTTCAGTGTCTCTCAAAGGGAGGCTGACATTGCCTGCAGTCTGGAAACAATAAGTTCAAGGAGATAAAACAAATTTTAAAGGGGTCTGTGAGGTAATCGTAATCAGTTTTTATGACATGGTACTTCTCTTGAGCTTATGGGTTTTGTGAAAGTAAAGTTGATCTGAAAAAACCAAGAAACAAGCAAGCAATATCAAGACTATAACGACAAACATATGTGCTATCACTACAAAATGAATTCACTAGCATCTTAATTCTAAGGGATAAATTTTTCATGAAATTTTGAGCCTAATGAGCTTTAAAAAAAAAGATCTTTAGAAAACTTCAGAAACAGGAAAAACCTTCTCTTTGCAAGCCTGTCACCACTGTTTCTACCATGTTGTTTCTACCTCCCTTTCCAGGCTTGAGCTGTACCTTTGGATGAAATGCTCAATCCTTTCTGAGGTTAAATAGCTGAACACTCACCGACACCTGGCCATTGATAATTACTTCTTCAGAGAAGCGCACTTTAACAGGATTGGACTTCAATCTTGCCTTTTTTGCAGCACTAATAAAAGCTGATTTAGGAGACTGGAAGAAAAGATGATGACAAGATATATCATATAACTTCAAATTAAAACCTTTCTTTTCTTTTTCAGTTATTCCCCCTGTTTCTTATACACTGGGAACTCCATGCATACAGCAACATTTTGTATACAGAAGAATGGAAATACAGTGAAACCATAATGCATCCTGAGGTGACACATATGTACATACACATAAGGAAACACCAATGCATACTGAACATACTGAAAATTATCCCACTGTCAGACTGGAGTGATGAGAAGGGTTCTAGGCATACACACAAATTCCTGTAGTGCTCCCACAATGACTGCTGTCACCCAACCTTGTCTGCATGAATGGACACAGAGCAGTGACCTACCAGTGACCCTTCCTTCACAGACTGAATGGAAAATCTTTGCACAATCTGTGATCTACTGGATAGACATACACACTGCTTTTGCCAAAAACGTGTCTGGGAGGTCTCCAAATGCAGTGGCATCTCACTGTATTTGCCCTCTTCAAAACACAGGTGAAAACCACCAAGAGGCACCTGCAGGCCAGCAGACTTCCCCTAAAGGTATCCCTTAAACACACCCTGTGCAAGGCATGCCTTCAATAGGTCAGATATGTTGTAGGGCTTCATGAATTAGAAATGTAGACGCGTTCCAAATTTTCTTCTGGGACCTACTTGACTTTTACCTACTACCTTATGCAATGGGTTCACCTGCGATCAAGTTTTCAGCCCCTGAGAAAAAAAATCTCCTCACTTGAGAAGCTTGAATAACAACTCCTTTTTAGTAACAAATTAAATATTCACAGTCAATGGGATTTCCATTTCAGCAGCAGAAGCAAGGGTGGTTTATTCACAGGTCAGTTACAAACACAGTGCTTCTGGCATTGCCTCACTTCATAACCATGATAGGGGTCAATGGAAGACTTTCTCGCTTTGGCTGAAAGACACTGGGCTCTTTTGGGCCAGGTTTTGGTCCATTTTTTCCAGGAAAATATGAATTAAGATTTTCAGAATCTTAGTCTAAGTCCTGAGAAGTGGCCTTACTAGTTTTGAATAAAGTCTTAAGTCATGTTGGTTTGCCTGTGAGAAATAAGCATAGGCACAAGTCGTGATGATCAATGTGGCATGACAGCTGTCCCTGTAAACATGGGAAGTCTTGTTGCGATCACTCAAATTTTGATTCAACTAACAATCTGCAGGAGTTATGGAGTGGTCCAAGGCTACATGCTCCTCTGTTTCTGTCTCTGATCTCTGCTGAAACTGCTTTAAAAGTTATTTTCTTGTGATGCAGAAGCCTTGTTTATAGTAACTAGCAGGAAGAAATCTCTAGCTCATTTCTGCATGACTCTAATTTATTATCACATTGAAAACATGGTACCATAGGCTCAGTATCAACCAGTGAACAAGGAAACACTGCCACATTCTCCCAGGAAGTATCAGAGACATCCAGTAATTCCTGAGGCACAAAATAGAATCAAGAAATAAAAATAAATGCTTCTTCACTTTCATAGTTCGTTCTTTTTTACCTCTCTAGCACAGATGACCACACAATAATCAATACTTGTAAATAACAGAAATTTAAACCCCATGAACAAACCGAGCCCAGATTCTGGAGTCAGTGTTGAAAAAAGTGGAAGGTCCCCAGAACTTTTGAAACAACCACCAAAAAAGAGAGGAAGTTAAAAAAAAAAAAAAAAAAAGAAAGTGTCTCAGGACAGGGGACCCTGTTGACTTCCACAGCAAGAGGGGACAACACGGAGATGCTGAAGCAGCTTACATGTTGTACTCTGGAGATGAATTCCTAGAAAGACACAGTATAAAATAGTGCCATGATTAATATAACAACTCTAGAGACGCCTTCTCCAGTTTTCCTCCTCTCCATGTATTCCCCTCTGCAGTAAGGGGAATTGTCTATTTGGCACCCAAGAAATAGACTGCAAACTGTTGATTCCACTGCCACAGGGCAGCACAGCTGCAGGATTAGGCTACTAGCTTTCCCTTGCAAGAACACAGGGAAAAGAGTGGCTTTCACTTACTATTCTTGCTGAAAGAAGCTCTGTACTGTTGTTTGCTCTTATTACAGATGAGTCACCAGTCTGGCCTCTCTTAACAGGCAGACTGCCAAATTTTTTCTGGATTCTGGCAAGGTTATTCCCATACAACAAATCTGGCAAACCATTATGTGTCCCTGTCGCTCTCTACAACCTCTTTCTTTTCCTCTCTACAACCTCAAAAGTCACTTGCGGGAGGCATAAACACTTAAATTATGTTATTGAAAAAATGCAGTGGGAGAGTTCAGGACAACTAAAGATCTGAACATATGTGAATTCCTGAGACCCCTCTGGGATGTGGGGTTTAACGTACACATTGCACAGCCAGGGGAGGACATGTGGTCTACCGTAAAACATGAGGCTTCCTTCCATTTCCACTTTTGCTGTGGTGACATGGGAAGGACTCTGGCCCTTTGCCAGGCACTCTGGGTGAGCCTGAAGCAGATTGTTCTCCAAAAAGCTCCAAACTATAAACCATGGGTATAAGAAAATGAAACAGCTGGGCCAGGTATTTGGGAGAATATTCTCTGCTGTTTAAAGGTTTGAGTAATAGCACAGCTTTTGCATTTAATTGCGCAATGTCATTGTTTCTACCTCTGCATCAACTTGACACTTGATATTTTCTCCTTGGGAATAGAAGTGTTTCCAAAGGATGTGCAAATACCTAGGAAAACAGTTGGGTTTGATTGTCAGAACTCGCTTGACTAACAAAGCCTCTGCAAGATGATGTGCAGCTCTATTCTATTTTAATGTCTTTAGGTTTGTAGAAGAATGCTATCACTTAATGATTGTCATAGTGCCAGGTTCATTTATTTCTGATGCTCTGTTTTAGCCAAATGGACGCCATTATCCTCAGTTAATGACCTTAAGCAGGAGGTGTTTACACTAATGCAGAACATCTATCACTGCAAGTAAAGTATTTGCATTGTCACAGATAAAAAAGAGCTTAATTAGTGGCTTCTGCAAAATGAGGGCACATATTTTAACAAGGAGTCAAAATAACTCAAAACACCCCAAACTTTACTCTGTGTGACCTAAGCCCTATTTCCTATTAAAACCTCAAATTTATCAGCATTTTAAATAACTTTTACTTGTTTACACAGAATTCAAAGGAAAAAAATCAGCTGATCATTTCAACACTACCTGGAGAAACTGCTAACAAGAAAAATGAAGCACTGCACAGAGATCTAGACCCTACTTTGAACCCTGCTTATAGCAACTGCAGTCAATGGGCATCCCATCAGCAGGGTCAAAACACAAAAGATTGCAGAGAAGGCTTTCTGGAAAATGTTACCTTCTCATTTTCTAGACTTCTCAAAATTAGATCCTGTATTTGTCAGCAGCATTAGAGTGGGTCATTATTTGATAGATCTTAGAAATAATATCCTACATTTTGAGGGAAACTTTCTTGATGAAAATAAAAATGTCTAGTGCTTCGTGAACTTTTGCAGGTAAACTATAATTTGGGGGAGATTGCAAGGGAAGTGGTTTTTATTTCCTGAAAAAGCCCCTTTGAGTGCTGTTGCCAGTAGAGGTGCTGCAACAACAAAACCTTTACTCGTGTTCAAGAAAAAGAAGGATTTAGTAGCTAGAAGAGCACTGTGTAGTACTGAGCTATCATAAAAGAATAAAATGACAGCAGTATAGGACAGTCACAAGGTGAAAAGAAAACCTGTTCTGTGACAGTAAGCATCAGAAATACTTCATTTAAAACTACAGAAATATTGTAGTTTTGAAATAGCCACAGAGTGTATCTATGCAATAAATTTTAAGCTTGTTACTTTAAAATAGTCATTAGTTTAATACAAAACATTAAGTTTGCTAGAAAATAAAGAAAAAATTGCATGAATTCAACGAATGTGTTGACTTTTTGGTTCACCCCTAACACCAATTTCAAGTGCCAAAATTTAACAAGCAAATAAAAGGTAAGAGGAAGAATCAAATTTACTAAGTGGAACAGGACAAAATGCCCAAAGGCAAACTAAATATTGCAATTCGTAGCTGTGAACAAGGCTGAAACAACTACACTGGCTCACAAGAGCATTGTAGAAGAGCAAGTAGGGATGTGGAAGAAATAATGCAGAGAAGTTTTACCACACAGTAATTTGTGATAACCACATGGCACTGACAGACCATCATCAGGAGTATTTCTTTGTTAAACTCTTGGCACAAATTTAATTGCTGCAATAGTGGTCAGTTCTGGGTTCTCTCCTAAAAAGTTGGCAATCTATCATAGACAATTGTATTTTATTATTTGTATTACTTATATTTTACCATTTTTAGATGGTAGTCACATTCTGATCATTAGTGCCACAGACTCTCAATAAGATTGTTGCCACAATCATTATGATCCATAAATGTTATTTATTGTAGTATTTCTGCAACTGTTGTGTCTCAGAAGTATAATCATGTTATAGTAAGAAGCATCTCTTTCAAAACAGAAGATCCTATCTTTTTCCCGTTGCAAAATTTAATGCACTAGATCTCAGCTGGGCCTGGACTTCACCCAAGGAACTTAAGAGATTAATCAGGAAAGCAACCTATCAAATGATCTCTGCACATAAAATCTGAAAGAATATCAAACAGGCAAGTAATGCTTAAAACAGTAAGTAATGCTTAAAACTTAGTAAGGCAACAATCAGAATGATAGTTTATTTACAGAATAAAACAGTCAGAAATTATAATCAAATGCCATACTTCCAGAAATCAAAACTCTGAACTGCTTCAACTGCTTGAGCTGCTCGGTGACCTCCTTATGAGCACTGGTGGAAAGAACCCCTAGCAGAGATTTGCAGATTGATGGAAAGAAAAAGATAGCCTAATGCTTTGGCTTGGTCATAATTAAAATGAAATTTTAATGTGTTTTAATGTGTTTAAGCATTAAACAAAACTGAATACATTTAAGCAAAAAGGATCTGCAAAAGCTTTCAAAGAGTACTAAGTGAACTACAGAGTACTATAAATCTAGATTATGTCTACTTTCACCTGCAATCATAAAGGATGGTTACTTAAATGTAAAATCAAAACACACTCTAAATAGCGCAAATAAAACCAATTAAGAAATAGCACTCTTGTAATCCATCTTGGCAGATATTTTTCATGCAATGGTAGAAGGAAAATCACCATCAAGAAAAGAGATCGATGAAATGTTTGTAGAGATGTATTTCTGCCAAGAATGGGGAAGAAATTCAGTCTTTATTTAAAAGCTCTTATTTTCTTTTGTCTGGTTTCTACTTCATCATTCCTGTTTAATTGGCAAAATAGTAAAACAAAACATGGAGGAGGCAAAATTAAAGGAATAGGGAAAATACATGTGCATGATAATTTTTGAAGAGATCCATATTGTTCCCAAACAGTAAGGCAAACAGTGTTTGTCAGAGGATCCCCTGCACAGAAGACCAGGACAGGCACACAGCTGGAGTGCAGCAACACCCAGGGCTTGCAAGGCTGAAAGAGATGCCGAAGTTCAGGCACTACTGACAGCAATGTTGTGGCACTGTGAGGGCCAGCATGGACCAGATGTTCGAAGTGACTCAGGAGTACCAAGGCAACTGCAGCCCAAGGTTTGCATAGACTGAGGGGTCTTGCACCACTCCAGGGCCAAAACTTGGCTGCACACACTGGCATCTACTCCACATCCCTACAGACACCCTTGTTTCCACTGCAGAAAAACTTGGAAATGGTAATGGAAGGATGCTATGAATCAATAAGACCCTGGTCTGGACAGGTAGGGAGATACAAATATATTGCACAGACAAGATCTGCCGCATGCAACAGTCCTGCAGTCAAGGCCCTCTGCACCAGTTCATTTCACTAAGCATCCCAACTTGCGGGTAAAAATGGGCCAATTAAAGCTAGCACCAACATGCATACATCAATCTCATCTTCTAACTGCTCTGTGCACATTGTTGGGGAGATGATCTTCATGCCTACATGAGCTTAAATGTCCATGACCCCCAAAAACACAAGTGCTTTGTCTGCTGAGGTAGAACCAGGGGACTCTGACAGACATACCAGAGTGGGGCAATACAAATTCATGTACAAAATCGGCACATCAGTCCAAACAGCTGACAGAAATGTGTTTCAGTGCCATCCTTAGCTTGAACAAATAGCTGTGAATCACAGACTGACAGAATTAAAGAGACCTCAAAGATCACCTCGTTCCAAGACCTCTGCCATGGACAGGGACCCCTTCTACTAGACAAGGTTGCTCAGAATTCCATCCAACCTGGCCTTGAACACTTCCAGGGATGGGGCATCTGCAACTTCTCTGGGCACCTTGTTCCAGTGCCTCACCTCCCTCACAGTAAAAAATTTCTTCCTAATATCTAATCTTAACTTACTCTCAGTTCAAAGCCACTGCCCCTTGTCCTGTCACTACATGCCTTGTAAGTAGTCTCTCTCCAACTTTGTTGTTGGCTGCCTTCAGGTCCTGGAAGGCTGCAATCAGGTCACCCTGAAGCCCTCTCTTCTCCAGGCTGAACAATCCCAATTCTCTCAGCCTTTCCCCGTAGGAGAGGTGCCCCATCCCTCTGATCATCTTAGTGGTCTCCTCTGGACTTGCTCTAACAGGTCAATGTCCTTCCTGTGCTGGGGATCCCAAAGCTGAATGCAATGTTCCAGGTGGGGTCTCATGAGAGCGGAATAAAAGGGCAGAATCACCCCCCTCATCCTGCTGGTCACACTGCTATTGATGCAGCCCTGGACATGTTTGGCTTTCTGGGCTGCAAGTGCATGTTACTGGCTCATGTTCAGCCTCTCACCCACCAGCACCCCCTAGTACTTCTGGGCAGAGCTGCTCTTGATCTGTTCATCCCCCAGCTTGTATTGATACCAGAGATTGCCTTGACCCACATGCAACACCTTACACTTGGTCATGTTAAACCTCAGGAGATTCCCATGGGCTCATTTCTTGAGGCTGTCTAAGTCCCTCTTGTCCTTCAGGTGTGTCAACCATCCCACTTGGCTTGGTGTCACTTACAAATCTGCTGAGGATGCACCTGATCCCTTTGTCTATGTCATTGATGAAGATATTAAATAATACTGGTCCCATTACAGACCCCTGCTGGACACCATTTGTCACTGATGTCCAACGGGACAACATCTTAGATGTTGACCACAACCCTCTGGATGTGCACATCCAACAAATCTTCATGCACCTAACAGTGCACCCAAAAATCCCTCTCTCCAGTTTAGAGAGAAGGATGTTGTGGAGGACTGTGTCAAAGGCCTTACAGAAGCCCTGATAAAAGATATCTGTAGCCCTTCCCTTGTCCACTGATGCAGTCACTGCATCATAGAAAGCCACTACAGTGGTCAGGCAGGACTTGCCCCTGGTAAAGATACCAGGTCATGACTTTCTTTCTTTTCCAGGTTAAAGGCTGGAGGAGTACCTATGCTGTAAGCTCTTCCATGGAACATGGAGTGCACAATTTATTTGGGTTTCAGCTTCCCTTACGTTCAGTGCATACAGGCTTGCCCTCAGACCAGCAGTATAACAGGTCACAGCACCTCCCAGATGTAGTGCTACACTTTGTTGTCCACTTTTAAGGACTACACAAAGCTGCACTAAAGCAAACGCCCTTTCTTCACCTGACATTTATAGACAAGAATTAAGTCTGTCAATGGATGAAACTTGCATATAAAAGAAAAGTGGCTGGGGATTTCTTTTCCCCTGTATTATACATATTCACTGTGACCTAAACCACTGTGACCTAAAGCAGCAAGTTTTAAAGCTTTTTTTATTTAGTCAGACCAGGCCTGCGTTTTCATTTAAGGTGACTGATATTGACCTGATCCCAGATCACCTTCCTGACAGTCGTGTTACTGCAGGGTGGCAGCCCCTGCCTGTTTTTGCTGTGGAATGCATGCTTTTCCCCCACAAATTGGGTGCAGTGCAGACTGGCTTCTAGAAAGGGTGAAGGACAAGTGGCCACCTCAAAACTAACCAGAAATGCTAATGACTAGTACAAAGACACACAGCACGGGCCAAGTTGCATTTGCAAGATGTACATTTTGGCAGCTTCATCAGATAAACTTGTTTTCAAGTCTTTGTGTCAAATCCACCTCATCTCTTATTCTTGCGTGAAAAGGGTGCAATTATCCCTTGATAATGAAAACTGCTGTGTATCAAGCTAGACAGCAGGGAGCCAAACGGACCTGCTGAATCTGAATTACTCCTGATGCATGGCTGAGGCCCCTCAGTAGCCCACAATGTACACATGGCTGTGCATGGACAGATGAGCTTCCTCCCCTGGCTTGGCTTCTCCCCTTTTTTCATGGGAGATGGGTTTGAGCTGACACATCATGAACCTGTCACAAACTCCCACAAACCACTGAGTTGCAAAGGCATGTCGCATCAACCAGCTCTGAAGCGGGCTGCAGTTTCTCCCAGTGCCTTCAAGGCAACCTCACACAATTGCCTGTCTGTCTCTGCTCTCCCCTCACCTCCACAAGCCAGAGACGCAGACAGAGCCCTCCCTTAGATAAGGTACAGCTGGTTTGCTACAGCAGTGTAACTCTGTGGGACCAAGGCAGAATCAAGAAAAACCCAGAAGCTGCAACAAACAAGAAATCAAAGCAGAACTCAGCATTCTGCTCTGTCATTCTTCCTGGTATGAGTTTAAAGACACTGTTATTTTTTAGCTTACTAATGTAGCCTTTGAGTTCAGGACACAGTAACGCCATCTTAAACAGCACCTTTAATAGGCACAGCTCTTACTGCACTTACTTACTTTTATTGCACAGATAAGGTAGGGACACAAACAGAATATGGGCAGAAAAAGAAGCTGCTATGTTGCTAGGAAACTAATTCAGAAAACACTGACAATACTTACAGGGTAAGGTTGAACAACAGTAAGGAGGATCGATTCTTTGCAGCTTCTATAAAAAGAAAAAAAAAGTAAAATCAAGTAGAGAGTCATACTTTTACTGACTACAGATAACCAGCTTTTCTTTTTAATGGAGAAAACTGCAGTAATATGGCAAAATGTTTATTACAATGACATAGCAGAGCAGTACAGAGATTAATAATATGTCAAAATAACAATAGATATTAAGAAAGAAGTTTTTTCCAATCTAACAAATTGGCCTAACTTTGCACTTTATGCTACAAACTTTTTGCTTCATCAGAGAAACCTGCATGCTGCAATAATGATTGTCTCTAGCAAGAATGAAATAACCTTTGATTAATCATATTAGTTCAGCATCTGTAGTCTATGAATTTCTTTTACCTACTTTACAAATGCAAGTCACTTTTTATACCATCTAGCTCTTGTACACTTCAAGCCAAATATATTTGAAGACAGCAGTGTTTTCTTCAAAGCAAAAATGAGAACAAAATTTAGCCACCATTTCTTTTCTAGCTCACCTTTTTAAATGGGTGGAAAAAGACTAAGCTTTGGTGAATTCCCCCACTAGAATTTTTAAATTTTTACAGTATTGCTAAGGAAAGGTTTTTCTTTCCATTTAAACAGCTCTTCTTTAGGATTAAACTAGTAAATGGAAAACATCTGAACAGCTCTAAAAATCCACAACCAATTTATAGGATAAAGAGAAGAAATTATTAGGAATCTTGATGTGACCAAGTGGTCTAGTCAAATGATACATATATTTAGACTCTTGGTGGGTAGTTGGGGCTGGTGGATAACTGGGGAAAATAAAGATTAAGTGAAGAAGAAGGAAGAAAAGCCAATCATAGTCAGTATCTCTTGTATTATGTGTTGATCAGATAGTTGCAGTGGGTGATACTAGCTAAGAAGAGGTCAGTTGCATTTGGTTGAAATGGAATTAAATTTCTCTTGGTTTTACTACTTTCAAACACAAATTATTTATTTACGTGACTTACTACATGGCTAAATTGACATGGAATTGATTTTGTATGCTTGACCTGTTAAGCAGAACTAACTAAAAAAATCATACTGTATTGGTCTTATACAGGGTCACCTTATAGGCATAGTCACACATATGCAAATAAAAAGCCAAAAGGCAAAAAAAAAAGGAGGAGAAACTGAAGGCAGAAAACTGGTCTGGAAAGCCAGCCGCTACTTGATGAAGTCAACATACCACTGAATGCCAACAGGGATAACAAATTCGACTTTTATCAAAGTCATCAGTCATGTAAGGGCAAAGTCTGACCTAATATCAGTTAACTAAAGAAAAATTAGTTAGAGCTTCAATTTTTACTTCTCTTATTAGATATTTGTACCATTACCACATTTTTTGGGAATCTACAAATCCATGTTAAGAAATGTAATTTATTTCAAGAATTTCACAGCATCTTTGTGCTATCTATCCAGTTGTGACTGCTGTATTAACCTAGGCCTACAAGTAGACAGAAAAGCTCACAGTTGTTGATTTGGGACAAACTGCAGCCCTGGGATAACTGCACCATGCCCAAGTGACCTTTTCAACTACTTTCAACCCGCTACTTTATGTTTCTCATGCTGTGTATGATTACCACCACCACTGCCTCCTGCAGTCCAGCTACGTTAGACAGTTGTCTTTAAAAACGAAAATCAGATTCTCCTGAAAATGTTTTTTGGCTCTTCATTATTCTTGGATTAAACCTGTCCAGGTGTCAGGCCAGGCAAGATTCATCCTAGATTAGCAAGTGCTTTTTTTTAAACCAAAAGGTCAAAAGATATATTTCGTGGACAAGACTTTCTTACAGGATAAATGCTTGCATTGGAAGGATGCTAGACTCTGCATCATATATTCAACATTTGAGGCTATAATAAGGCCCTTTGGAGTATCTGGACACAAGCATGTTAACATTCAAAAAGTTGGTGTCAAGCACTACACACAAATCCCTCACCATTAGAGTAAACACTTCCTATAAAACTTGTGCTACATACAAAACACAGCACAGTTACAAAAGAAGTATTTAATCATCAGCTTTTTTGATCTGCAGTACTCAGTCATGACTCCACTGCTTGTTTTAAATCTTTCTCAACTAATGATGACAGAACTCCGCAGGACAGCTCATCTTTTTTACTTCCGGTATGACTGGCATATCCTATAAATCTATATAATAAACCTTGCACAGCACTGGAGACTCTCAATTATACCATGTATTGTATATGTCATGAGAATGGAAAAACAATGGAATCACTGACCGTGCGATCTCGGTGAGTTGTAGCTTAAATGTATGTGGACAAATGGATGTCCGTGCATGACAGTAGAACATACAGACAGTTATGTTTACAGAAACAAGGTACATCATCACACTGAAACGTGAGCTACTTCTTTTAAACAATACCTGAAACATAGTGGCAAAGGCTAAAAAAAAAACTAATTGCAGTCTTAGTTTAACCCTGAAATGTCTTTCTTCATCTAAAATGTGACTAAATTTAAAAAAAAAAAGCATCTATTACAGTTATTTTATTACCTTTCATACTCATTTAACAACTACCTAATTATTTCTGTGCTCTTTTAGAGTCACTCAAGGCCAAACATCTGCAATACCAGCTTAGAAAACAAGCTGCTGACTTTTTGAGCACTCTGCCATCTGACCAGCTAACACCAACATCACAACAAAATATCTTTATGTTTCTTTCATTTCCTGACATTAGAATCAAATAGTGGTAACAAGGCTAAAATCTGAAAAACTCTGATCGGAACTTGTGATTCATCTCTCTGTCCTTCTCCGTGTCCTGTGGGGTGATTTTATTTGTCTGTTCTCACTACTCCTCACAGCTACTTAGGCTGCAACAAGGAGAGAATATAGATGGTTTGAGAATCAAATTATGTCTATTATAAAGGTTAAAGTGGCATTACTAAGTATCAGGCATCTTGAGCTACATGAGGCATTAACATTCAGCTACAATGCCAGCTTCTGTGAACTTGAAGCTGGAAATCACTGCCTCTCTTCTGCTTCTTGCTAGCTGGAAGAGAGGAAGGGGAAAGGCAGATGAGGGACTTGGGGGAGCCAAATAGAATAAGTGGGTCTGTTATTCATATGCATCCTACAGCAAACATAGCATATAAGTAGGAAAAGTACATACATTGCTCTTAAGAAGGAAGAATGAAAAATTCTTTATGCTAATTTTAAAGCTTTTAGCAATTTTACATACTAGAGGTATACTTTGTTTCTTTCCCACTGAAGATGAACAAATAAAAAATTAGTTAAAGCTATAATAAATAATACCATTTTCAGGGAACGCAATTCAGAAAAAATCTTCTAACCATAACTTGGCTGTTTCATTTGCAATGAACATTAAATTCTGAAACTCTTGTTTTGAAAGACTTTTTCTCAGCTATTTTAAAATCATCTGTTTCAATTTGGGTCTCACTACTGATAAGAAAGGTCTGAATTCCACAATTGTGGAGTTTGATGCCATGATCTGCAGCATGTTTACACTAAGTTTTTGAAGGAAATGGAAATCAATGGGTCAGAAGCTAACCACAAAATGTAAGAGGTTACCTCAAATGCCCTATTCAAAGCTAAGGAAAGTAGAAATTATCTTCAAATTCTATTGTCTAGGCTAGAGAAAAATCATTCAATGGTTGGATGTCTTTCAATATTATGAATATTAACACACTATTAATGAGCAAAGAGTTTGCAAAATCACTCTATTGTAGTGCATTTTTAATTATTTCATAGAATGAATCACAGAATCAGAGAAAGGTTTGGGTTGGAAGGGACCTTAAAATAATTTAGTTCCAACTAAGGATCATTTTTATTTGAGCTGTATATACATTTTTACATAAAACCTGTTTTACAGTATTTATCTTCACCTAGGGAAGCTACAAATTTCACTTCCCCAGGCTTTTATCATGAGCAACAGTTCCTGTGGAAGAGATCCCATAGATCCAGGCAGATTTATTTCCAGGGCTGGAGACATCTTCTGGAAGGACCTTGGTGGGACAGAGTAGACCCAATTTAAGGGTTTCCTTATTCTCAGCTGTTATCACACAGCACACACACAGAGTGAGCCTTGAGGTCCTGTAATGACGCCAACCTGCCTGAGTTGACATGGGGAACCTTGATAAACTATCAAACAAACTCAGTATTCATGGACACCTGTGAAACAATGTGGAGGGATCCAGGGATAAAGGCTTTAAGAAGGGCGTGCCTTTCCCCAGGGCTGTTTTTGTCACAAGAGAAGCAGTGCTGTGCAAACACAAACACTCAAGCTAAAAGCCCTCTGCACCAGACAATTCCTCCAGCAAGAGCCATGGTATGTGGGGCTCTTCCCTTTCCATTTCCAAAGGTAACCCTGCAGCACATAAACTACAGGCAATGGTTCCATGACTCTAATTGACAAGTACAAAAGATTACACCAAGCTGGAAGCCATGCTACTCTGGGCAGATCCCTTTTGGTCTTTTAATTACATCTACCCATAGAAAATCACTGTTTTAGCAGCAGGTAAAGCATGAGAGCTCTCCAAGCCTAGGAAGAGGATATTTTCCAAAAAAAATTTTAAGGGAACACAGAAAATTATACTTTCTCAAGAGGTTGCCAATACCTGGCAGAACCAACTGCTGGAAGAGTGGTAACGGGATTTCAGTCTCTGCCTGTTCAGCTGACATCTGGGAATTCTCTCTGAAGATCCCATACACAGCGAGAGATGGGCATTCCTGCCATCACACCACACAGGCAAGGCAGGGTATACCTCACGTGGCAGTACATCCCCAGCTCCATCTCAGAAGACAGTTGCAGGAACACAGCAGGCAAGAAGCATAGCAGGAGGCTCATGAAATAAGGTACATCACCACAGAGGTGAGGTCTGGGGTCCCAGTTTAGGGAGGACAGGTAACAGTGCATGAAATATAGTTACAGAAGATGAGGATATGAGGCCAAGGTGCCAAGATTTGGCTTCAGATATATGAAGAACAACTTAAGAGATGAGCATCAGCTGGATACCATTTTCTGGAGATGACAGAGCACAGAACACAAAGATCATGGTGTTCAGGTCTTATTTTTGGAGATCAGGATGGTGCATTGTAATCCCTGGTATCAGAAGGCAGAGACATCACAATTACACTCGGAAAGCTGTGGCTGCTGATGTTAATGATATTACCTGTCCTTAGCCTAGCTGTCAATGCAATACTCTTGGCATCCAAGCAACTTCAACTTGTGAACTCCTGAACCCTACAGTTTAATTTGCATAGACTGCTGCTTCACAAAGTCATTAAAATTTAAGTCTGCCATCAAATATGTGAGGGCTTGCAACAGCAGAAGCAATCTGCACAAGAACTTGGGAATTTTGCAAGATTCCTGATTGAATGTCTGAACCCTAAAAACTGTGTAAGTAATTGATGCTTGAAACAACCACTACCACATAAAGTATAAAACACATAAGGATGGGATTATTACAACACTGCAGGATCAAACAGCAGCAGAATCAGCTGAGCGAAAAAGATGCTCAGATTCAAACATAAATAACTTCAATAATAGCACACTGAAAATTACTGTCAAAGCAAATTGTGTTTTGTATAAATGTTCTTTATTTTAGAGGTCTGGCATGGTGTGAAAGTCAATCTTTAAAATTGTCACAGTCTGCTGCTGGCACTAATTGGAACCCTTGTTGGCAATCTCCGTAAGGGGTCAAGGAGTGAATGTGTCTGCAGGCTGAATTACGCTCGCTTCCTCCGACTGAAGCGGTCCCTTCAGATCAGGGCTGTGGCACACTGGTGGGCTTTCATACAGGAGATGCCATCTCAGATACCTCTGCAATAAAGGCTTTGAGAATAAAAAAGCCTCCTGTTCTTTAAGGCTGTTCATCTGTCAAGCTTTCACATGTACCAAATTCACACAGTTTCCTCCTGTATTAGCACTGTGGCAAGGGGAGCCCTATAAAGTTGTTGATCTTGAATTTCAGTGCTGTATGATGACTATATTTACCTCTTGTCAAAATAAACCCTCCTCTCACAAATACTCCAAGTTTTCTAGTTGCTCGTATTTTCAATCTTAAGGCTGTTAAAACTTTGTAACTGAGTTATCAAAATGTTGGTCAAACAGTAAATACCTGTGTGTACTGTACAAGAGTGCCTTAGCAAGACTACACGAATACCAGCAGCAGTGTTACACTGCTGTCTAACTGCTGAGCAGTGTTACCTGCTCCTTACTACACTGGCCTTCAATTGATTCTTGAGTGCACCTCTAAGTATTGGTGATATGCAGAAAACTTGACATTGACAGAGATGCCTTCCTTAGACAACCATTTTCCTACTTACCCAGATTTATGATGGCCTCCCTCAATCCCTGAGTACCCTTGGGGTTAAACTTCAAGACAAACAGAGATCATATTGGGAGTTACTAACACTGGAGTTGTCTGATCCAGCAGAAGCAGTATTTGCTCATTTTGGTCATGTATAAAAAACCAACCAAGACCCGGATGAGCCTGTGTGTGTATCTGATGGACTGAGACTTTCACCAAGTCCAACTGTTGGCATGCCACTGCCAACACAATCACCATGTCAATTACTTCATGCTGCATGAAGATGTCACACAGCCAAGAAGAAAAATTTAATGCTTATTCCCCTATTAATTAATTGTTCAGCTGTCCTCTTCTAATTAGACTTTCTACACATTAGTTTTAAAGGATCAAAGGCAGACAAAATGAGATAATATTGGTCTCTCAGGTCACTCATCCAGGCCAACGTTCCAGTGCTAGTTTTTCTATCATTAACTGCCAAAGTCTCAAAAGCTCTGAGGAAACGTTAGTTTTCAAAGTCTAATGAAGAAAATGAATATGAGCCAGCCCCAAGATGTCTATTGATGACACATCTTCAGAAATAGTTCTATGGAGCTTTAATACAATACTAGCAAAGTAAAATATTTACAGAAGAGGTTGGTCTCACCATGGAAAGATCAGTTGTATTCTCCTGAAAATTTCTTGTGTGTATTTGTCAGACTCTGCTGTTTCCATCAGACTGCAATGATTTTTAAATGGCATTTCCGTGGGCGTTTTGTGCAAGTCCTTTCAGACAGCTTCTAAATGAGATAAGTGCAGTTCTGTTCTCCCATTCTGCAGCTGTCCACGCACAGACCTGGCAGCCACACAACAGCTGCCCACTGCCCACAAAGCTCAGGTACGTTAAACCCATGCAGTCAGTTTGGGCTCACTCGTCCTCTGCACTGACATTCTTATTGAGGACATCCAGGAACCTGGACTGTAACAAAACACCAAGGTTGCAGAAAAAAATCCACAACCTGGAAAATTCTAACCATTCCAAAAATTTCAACCCAATGATGACAGACTATGCTTTGAAACAGTGGCATGAGCCAATTCTCTGAGGCAGCCACCAGAGACCTAGAAATTGTTATGAAATGCATTCCAATTACTTTGTCATTTCTTATGATCAGCCTTCAAAAATGGAGACATCGTAATTTTGCTATGGTAGCATACATGTTCATATAAAGTTTAATTTAAACATTGCTAAATGTAAGAACAACACCCTTCTGTTTTCTAAAATAACTTCAAAATTTTTGTAAACATATATGGATGGTCAAACTGAATTCAGAGTTCACTTACTTGGGAGAGAGAAAGAAAATAAATACAACATCTCAAGTACTTCTCTGTACAGGCCTCTTATGTTCCTCTACATAATTTGAATTAGAATAAAAGAAACTTTCTATGCTCTACTGAATTTACAGCACTTTTTTAGACTCCTTGACACAGTCACATAGTCTCTCGAATTTTTATTTCAGTAGTGGAAATGAAAAAAAAAAAGAAGGTTAAAAACTGAAGGATATTACAAGGCAACTTTTCAAACCCTGGAAACTGATGTTATTCCATTCATTTGTCTCAGTGTACCACAGAGATTAACAATATGATCTAGCAATTGAAAAGGATGTTTCAGGGAGTAAATGTAATTCTAATATTCACATAACAAAGCCTTGTTGGTTTCCTCTTCTTTCTTTTACAGAGACGCTGAATAAATTTTCATTTAGAAAAGAAATTCTGTCTTCTGATGGCTTATTTTTAATTTCTGCTTTTGCTGACATTATGTTAGAAAGCAACAATCATTACTTTACTCAATAATTTTTTTCTCTAGACTGGATGCAGCAGACATCTCATGCTCCATGAGAAGAGAAAGTTTTGAGTTAACTTGTGCTGGGCTACTTCTCTTCATTTTAAGTGGTAGAGCACCTTAAATTTAGCCCAGAAGTCAACAAAAACTCATGGCACATCTAAGGGCTATTTTTGCAGAAGTGTAATTTTGTGCCCACGTTAAAACTGCACTGATGATTGAACGAGCAACGTGCAGCTCTGCTGTCACAAACCATCAATCCAAAGCTGGACTGGAGAGTGACTGCTTATGGATTTGAAGGAAAGTCCACTTGCTGGGATGCTCACAGCATCTTTTGGTGCAGGAAAAGTGACACTGCTGTCTTCCACAATGAAACCCTGCCTCTAGCAGAGCTCTTGTTTGCCAGCCTAGTCTGGACAAAACTTAGGCAATTGATATACTGATATTAATATAATGCAACTATTGCTTTGTTAGCACTTCTACTCTCCCAACAGTTTCTCCCCTACTCTGATTTTTGTCATAGGTGGACATACTTTGGACAGAGAAGATCTACCATACATGCTGACACAGAATTTTGTTTAGTTTTGTATAGTATATTCTAGATATGATGGCAGTTAAGAGATCAATAAAAACAATTATTCAATAAAATGCATTATCTAACGCCAAACACCTTGAATAAATAATTAAAGCAATGAATTAAAATAAACACTAGTATAACTTGTTGTTCCTTGCTGAGAAACAAGGAAATCACATACTCTAGAGTTATACTCAAACTGGAAAAAAGAAACTAAAAGAAAAGATAGTTGAAGATGTCAGAAACTGTAGAGGAGCAATGTCGGTATCCATACAATTGCAGAAGAGATTTATGGGAGTTACATGTTAAAGAGGACGAAAGATCACTAAAGATGAGAAAACCTTACCGATATTTTTACTATGTGACAAATTAACCATAATGGTTTATGATCAAAGCTTCATTTTCATTTGTACTGAAGCATTAGAAACCATTACAGCTGCTATTCATAATCTGTACAGCACTGGCATTTTCATTTTCACATTTGGGCATTGTGTATGTAGTAATGAAAGGTCAGGCGTTCACACACATCCTTCATTCCTGCAGCTATTAAATTTTTTTCTTTCCCTTAATGCTTTTCAAAAAGCAGAACATGAGATAAATTTTGCTGATTAAATGTTAAATGCTTTAGGATCATCTTGTTTTAGAGAGTTATCTGAGTTTTTATTAATAATGCATAACATTCACTTAGGGCTATTTTGTGTCGGAAGTCCTTCACAGCGTTATCTTAGCTCTAAGTAATTCAGCCAATAAAGAAAAAGAAATTAAGAAGAGGAAGATGCATTTGGAAATAAGATAAAGCTCTTGAACTCTGAAGCATACTGTATTTTCAAGCACTATATTATACACTGTTCTCAGTTCAATATTATTGTGTTTATCATTGTTTCTTAAAAAAACCACATTCATTCAAAGTGATGGTATTTTTCTTTCAGATGTCTGAATACTATTACTTCTGCTTTTCAGTCTTATCTGCTTTTTTGAGACCAAGCTGTGTGATGCAATCTAAGAGCATCTCTATCCTTTGTTATGGAACACAATGCTAGAATTATGTTTTAAATAATTACAGATTGCTGGAAATGGTTTTAATAAGTCAGTGTTCGAACAAAACAAGATTCATTCAATTCCTCATTAAGAAAAGTTTCAGCAGTCAGTGTCTTGAGCTTTGTGGGTTTTATTACTAGTGTTACTGTAATTATCATTATATCTGCAAGGTTAGACAATTGATGGATACTGAGTTGCAGAGACTAATGCAGAATGATTTTTGCTTACTGCATCTGGAATAGAAAATTGATTGGTCAGATGCCAAAGACATATCCATGTGCTACTGGAATGGTATAAGTAATGGCAAATGTGATTTTATAATGATTCGGATGAGCACCCAAAGGGACTACTCTTCTCAAGCTACCATGCACACAGCACAGTAATTCAGACAGCAGTCCCAACTCTTTGGCTATATTTGTATCCTCATACGTTATTTAATTATTAAAGGAGTAGACTGATAGGAGAAGAAATTGAGACAGAACTTCTGCTAGACAATTAACCGCTTACTTGCTCGTGTTAAATTGCATTAGTTATCAAAAAGTCCTGCCACAAATATATGCCATATATCCAGAATGTTTCAAATTCAAAAGTTCATCCCCTTTTCTAAAAATTTATTTAAAGGAAAAATTTATTTGTTGTGCTAAAATCAGTAAGATATGACTTTAAAAATCTATTCTCTTTAAAGCTCAGTCTGATCTTTCAAAATTATATTATTTACTGTCATTTATTACATCTAAATATTTATGCTGGTTAACTTAAAAATGCATTTATGCTGTCATACCCTTTATTTTTTTCCTTTTTATGTATCACTAGAATCACATAATTTTTTTACATTTTTCTTGGGACAAAGAATCGCTAGTATGAGTCTCACTGAAAAGTTACAAAGCAAATGTATGCTGCTCATAAATGTGGTCCTTGAGATAAAATTTAAATTATACTTAAGCAGAAATTCTTCCTTGATACAGCAAATATATTGTAAATTATAGGGGGGAATGAATGTTTGAAAAGGGGTGAAGAAAATTGCCCTGCAGACGCAAACCAAGCATAAAATGCAGAGTGGTTGCATTCTTCTATCCACACAGAAAATGAAGACATAATTGCAGTGCAGTCGGACACAGAGATGTGAGCTCTAGTCTAGATGGGTAACACCAGCAGTAAAAATACGATGCCAGTCTCTCCAGTATCAGTTATAAAAACGCCCACGTTTGCCGAGCCAAGCCGATGTTTCAGTACCCGCACCAAGCAGATTCAAGTTCGTTTGGGGACACGGTTCACACACGTCCCGGCCGGCCCCAGCCCACCGCCTTTGCAGTGTCGCCACGCTCTGCGCCTTTGCACCAAAAAAAAAGGAGCAAAGGTGAAAATCAACCAGTTTATCCCTGTCCTCTCCCGCTCCTTAGGAGCTGCAGGTAGCAATCAGGACTGAAGGGAAGGACAGTAAAACAACTCTCTGCTCTTCAGGAAAACAGTAAGGGGGAGGAGGGAAGCTGTTCACGGGGGAGGTGAATTCATAATTCACCACATAGCTGCGGCCAGAAGGTGGTAGGAGGGAAGATGCATACTGGTATAGGGGAAAATGAAGAAGGGACTGACTTGATGGGACTTGATAAATTGATGTTATAGGTATTTCATAAATAATTTATTTGGTGTACCTGTATTTGCTCAGCGAGCCTTCCGCTCCCTGTGGCTGACAGGGCGCTGCTCCGCGAGCCGGAGCCGCTGCTGCAGCCGGCAGCAGTGCCCGAGCCACCGCCCTGCGCTGGGGCTCTGACCGGCGGGCTGGGGACAAAGCAGCCCTGCCCTGGCACTGCCTCTGCCCGGGAGTGCCACAGCCTCCGCTCCCGGCATCGCTGCTCTGCCGAATCAAGCAATTATTTGACACAAAACAGTAAAGTGATTCGTCTTATGCATGCCCTCTCTAAACATAAGCCACGGTGGGGAAGGGGCAAGGGCACACCGCTGCTGCTGCCTCTGTCTGATGCTCTGAATCAACCTCTCAATAACCATCTCCCCTGGGCTCTCAATAACCTGCTCCCCTGTCAGCACGGGCTGCACTCGCTGCCGGCATGTCTCTAGGATGGAGCACAGACGCATTCACCTGTGAGTTGCAAATGAGCCGAGGTGAGAGATTGCAACCGAGGGACTCTGTCGGTCCAGCCAGCATGACCAGCCACCCCCCGCACCCATCCAAACAGGAGATTCACCTCGAGCTGTCTCTGGGCATGAGGTACCACAG
The DNA here is from genome assembly GCF_000738735.6 of Corvus cornix cornix. NCBI lineage: Eukaryota > Metazoa > Chordata > Aves > Passeriformes > Corvidae > Corvus > Corvus cornix. Next base: position 99,541,076 of record NC_046332.1, on the reverse strand, counting down.
CTCAAAGCACTTCTCTAGATGCTTTCTGGATCAAAGGGACAGCTGCAAATAGCTTCTCCCATCCTCTCTCTATAGGCAGCTAGTTCAGGCTAAAGGCCTGGTTTTAAACAGCTGGAACTCATAGAGGTGAATTTTCAATCAGGTGTGAGAGAAATTTTATTGTTCAGAAATTACCCTGGCCTGTCATACACACAAACAGAACAACAGGCTCTGAGGGCTGCACACATGGTTTTAGGCACCTTGACTCAGCTACCTGGGCTTTGGATGATGCAGGACTTGCTCTTGTAGTCTGAGCAAACTCACGGTATGCTGCATAAAAATGTATCCTGTATTAGCCATGTAAACAACTTCGCCAAGTTTGAGAAATATGCAATATGAAGCTGTCCTTCCTACAGAATAACTCCTATAAAGAACAACCTTTGGGGTCTGCAGACTTCTTCTCTTGGATGAACATCCCATTCTCCTCTTGAACAGCTTGTACTTCTGTTTCATCCATAGTATGTTGAGGACTTTCATTTAAAGTTAGTTCATGAACTTTAGGCATCACAAATATCCCTCACTTCAGCTGCAATCATGAGATAAGCACAAAAAAAGGCACTTCAAAAATCTGCTCTGCTTGTACACACTGACAACAATCTATCTATGCAAGAATAAATTCCTTGTTCCAAGGGCGTGCATTAAAATCTAGTTCTCAAAGGGGACACAGCAGCAGATTTAGCATGCAACAATATATGTTCTTTAGAAGCTATATGTCAAACCACAAGGTTAAAAACAGACTTGTCAAAATTGAGTCTGATGAAAATCACTGTATCTCTGTGTTCCAATGGACATAGTATTCTTCATTATGTAGTCACATAGTAATTTTTTTGAGTCTAATTAGACAGCAAATGTAATTTTAAAAAAGTAAATTAAATCATTATTTTTAAATTACATTTACTGCTAATGCAAAGTGCCAGATTATGAGTATTGGCTGGCAGGTTCTTCACATCTACAGGTCAGTAGTTTTTTGCATACATGTATGTGAGGAGAACAGTCATGAATCCATCCTCAGGCATAATTTTGGCCTTTAAGTCAGCAAAAAGAGGATGAGAGCAAGAATTATATCTAAACAGAGAGGTCACAGGACACTGATGATGCATGTGTATCACCTGCAACCCTAATTAGACAACAAACTGCCCACATGCATTTCACTAATTCCTTATGTCACACACGGCAACAGAAGAATAAAAATAATGAAAAATAGTTCAAACTTACTAATCTGTGTTTCTACAGAAAATAATCCAACTACTAAAAATCTTTTAAACCTTGCAAATCCTTTTTAAAATTTTTGTTTGGTTGGTTTTTTTTATTTTCAATATACTTTTCATTCCCTAATTCTGTCCTATCCTAACTAAAAGATAACTTCAGGACAAAAGCTGTTCATCTAGAAAGGATCAACAGCCACAAAAGCATAAAAAGAAAAGAGGTAGGGGAGAGAAGCATGCTTATAGAATCAGACTCTCAAAGCTAATCATTAAAATGAAAAGTGGAGAAGGGAGATCAGAGAAGTTTGAGAGGATTTATTTTGTTTATTTTCCTCCCTCTACCCTCTCTCCAGCTGCAGCTTCTCAAGAATTGTTCAAAGTTCATACCTTCTGTGTGGCTCTTCTAAAGATCTGAACTCCAAAAGGAAAGTTTCAGGAAGGTCACCTGTGAAGGGGATCTTTGCTTTTCAAAACTGGTAAACTCACCATTTGAATGATGTACTATTCACATTTTTAAAGGCAATTATAAACAATTCACACTCCTAATTCTTTGATTCATCCATTCATTGAGACCAAATATCTAACTTTTGCTTTGCTGTTCTGCATGCTGCTGTTGCCAATATCATTAACCTATTCAGTCAGCCTGACACACCTCAGTGCTCTGGAACATGTGGTGGTGACTTTGTATTTCCCTCACAGTGCTGCTGCTGCCACCTTGTACATGGAAGCAGTGCCTTCCATGACCAGAAGCCTGAAGACCTTTCTGTTCTATCCATGGGCAAAAACTCCAGGTGTCCCAAAGGCTGTGTGCATTGCATCAGCTTGCACAACCAAGTCATTGGTTAATTCAAAGCCAGCCACTGGAGATGCTTATGGATCCCTACAGCTGTGTGACACTGACCTTAGACGTGCCACTCTTTGTATCTCACTCCCAAAGGACTGGCTCTTGAAGAGCCAGTGAAAGCAGTGGCACGCTGCCTCAGCTGCCTCCCTGAGCTCGCTGTGGGGAACACGGGCAGAAGGGACGACTCCTCTCCAAGCTGCAGTCTTTTCTTCCTATGTCCTAGGCTGGGAAATACTCCAGTTGCTTCAGATATCATTTACTGCCTGTCCGTCTACCAATTATTAAGAAGTAATTTGAAAAATAATACTACTCGGGAAAAACAAGAGTCCTTTCCCTTTGCAAAATAAGGGTAAGATCCACACACAGTCATTCCATTCCTAGGGAAATGGAAAGACAACAATAAGTCTGTGGTTTCCACTTGAAGAATCCATATTATATATATTCATTAAGGAGGTCTTTGATTATGTGTGCAGCCAATGACAGGAAGATTGAAGGGAAGAACTTAGAGAACCTCTAGGTTCTTATTGTGCTGCTTTTTAAGGAAAATTCAGGACTGTTAGGGAAAGTGCAGTAAAAATGAAGGGAGGAGAAAAAAGTGCTTGAGCTTTTTCTAATTAAAAGGGTTGTAGAAACAGATCTTCCTCAAGAAAAAATATTCTGTACACCAGTCACTGTGTGGTCTCTCTGACCTTTCTCTGAAACAACTGGAACCAGGTCTATCAAATACAACATGTAGCAATAAAGGACTTCAGATCTGTTTTGGCTTGGTGGTTTCTAAATGGTTGTTTTCCCCTTCCAAGTGATTAACTTTTTCATAAAAGCTTGTGATAATGCTCACATTCAGAGGTTACCCAGTACAGACAGTACTGACATTTTTTGTTGACATTTGCTACTCATCAGATTTTTTCAGCAATCACCACTGAGGTATTTGTTATATGGAATGTAAGGTCTGAATAGAATGAATTTTCTCTGCACAACATGCTTAGTTCAGGAAAGAAAATTAGTTCACCACAAACCACATTACAATATGTGCTGTAAAGAAGGGTGCTATCAATTAACCAAATATTTTGTTTCACTTACCCAAGTTTTATTTTAATAGGTCAGAATTTGAAACAGAGAGGCGTTTCTGATTCAGCCTGCTTTGTATTTTCATTGCTAACACTCTACTGACATCTGGAAAATTAAACCAACTAACTTAAGGACAGTAAAAACAGAAAGATGAAAGACAATGAAATTTGATTTCAAAAACTTTCCCATTATTACAGAGAAGATGGTAGTGATGATGCAGATAAAGTTACTTATTACAATCCATCAGATAAATGGTCAAACTGCACATAACACTTGTGAGGAAGAGGATGAAGACTAAAGATGAAGGGATGCAGCAAAGGCATGATCACCCTTTTCTCCCCCTCTAACCTCTTTTCATAGTAAAACAGCCTCAGGGAAAAGAAGATGCACTGATTTATATCAGAAGCTTTATCTCAGTGCTGTCAAACTCATGCATTAAATAATGGTTTATCAAAGCCTACTGTGACTTCAAAGCCATGATGCCAGCTGTGATAAACTTCTATTTTCTGTTCTTACATTTTTGGTGTTTCTGAGCTCATGATTTTATGCTTTCTGCAGTCAACCAGGACTGTGCTCCTCCACTTAAACAGCACTGGGACATACATTCATTCACCTGAATACCATAACTCATAACAAAGTACCTAATTTGGACTCATGAAAGAAACACAGAGAAAGAACTTGCCTTTTTTTCAGCTCCTACATAAAACAATCCACTCTTTTTCTTCTGCTGTAGCTAGCAAGTGATGTTGAAGGGTATTACTGCAAACTATGATAACTCTCCACTGCAGCCCATGAGGTTCTGCACCCTGCCCCAGAGATGCTGATGTGAAATTGCTTCAAACATACAGTGATGCAGTGACAAAATGATAGGAAAGACAGTATACAGACCACTGTACTGAGGCACAGAACAACCACAAACATTTTAAACCTCTATATGTTTTCATTTACAGGCTGGGGAATGAACAGATCAAGGGCAGCCCTGCTGAGAAGGACATGGGAGCTGTGGATGAGAGGCTGGACATGACCTGGAAACGTGGACTTGTAGCCCACAAAGCCAAATGTGTCCTGGGCTGCATCAAAAGCAGTGTGGGCAGCAGGGCAAGGGAGGGGATTCTGCTCCTCTGTTCTCATGGAGAGCTGCATCCAGCTCTGGGATCCCAAGCATAAAAGGACGTCTATCTGTTAGAGCAAGTCCAGAAGAGGCCACTAAGATGACCAGAGGGACGGAGCACGTCTCCTATGGGGAAAGGCTGAGACAGTTGGGATTGTTCAGCCTGGAGAAGAGAAGGCTTTGGTGTGACCTGATTGTGGCCTCCCAGGACCTGAAGGGAGCCTACAAAAAAGATGGAGAGAGACTGCTTACAAGGCATGTAGTGATAGGACAAGGGGCAGTGGCTTCGAACTGAAAGAGAGCAGGTTTAGACTAGATATTAGGAAGAAATTCTTTACTGTGAGGGTGGTGAATCACTGGAACAGGGTGCCCAAGAAAGCTGTAGGCGCTCCACCCCTGGAAGTGTTCAAGGCCAGGTTGGATGGAGCTCTGAGCAACCTGGTCGAGTGGAAAGATGTCCCTGTCCATGGCAGGGAGGTTGGAACTGGATGATCTTTGAGGTCCCTTCCAACCCAGGCCATTCTATGATTAATTTATAACTGTAATTTGTTGCCATTTCTATCGTCATAAAATCTCATGCTCTAAAGATTCCTCCAGTGTCTCTCTCCTCTATGGTTTTGTTTTGCAATATATAGCATTACCTTAAAAATGGGTCTGGTCTACTTGAAATATCTAATTTTCATGTTGTGTTTTCTGAAAAAATCCAATCAGTGCCTTACTAGGCACAGAGTTCCAAAGAAGGGAGAGTGATGGGAAAGTGAAAGGAGAGAATTAGGGGGAGTGATGGGAAAGGGACCAGCAGAGGCTAGAATGGGTTATCACTGGGAATGGCAGGTCACCAAGCCACCCCTTGAATTACCCTAGATCAAATAGGGAAATATTTTATTAAAGCATGTTATTCCACCATTTGTCAGCTGTATTTTAAAATTAGGAACTAGAACTACTACAAGCAGTCCATGGGGTAATCATGAAACCGTCTGATCCAAACCCCACTGAAATCCACCAAAAGACTACCATCATCTTCGGGAGGCTTTGCATCAGTGTCATGTTGCTGGAGGATGAACATTCCTCCATAGTTCCCAGGAAAATTATGCATAAAAGCACAACAGACGGCAAAGCAACACCTTTACTGTCACTTTCAAAACACCTTTGTCAAACTTTCCCTTAACAAAGCCTTAAGCAAGTAGGGACTTCTTACCATAAAGCAAAGTATAAGTATTTCTAGAAGCAGGCAGTATGTATTTTAGCATGTATAGTAATGGACGCATCATTTATAGGTTCAACATACAAAATATTCATCATGTTAGGAGCTGTCCCTAAACAAAAAATCCAGGCATTATTCTCTGTGCCTGCAAAAGCAAATCCATCACGTATCTTTGGTAAACAAAAAATAGTTAATTCACAAAGCTGTAGAAGTGCTTTATTTGTACTTGACTGTTTAACGCCCAGGAGTTTTAATAGATCTGGCACTGACAGGATAGGGTGAAACAACACTATCTCTGTATCATGCTTAATAATCATAAAATGCTGTGTTTTATCACTCCATTTACAAAATTAAGAGTATTGCTAACAATTATCATAACAAATGTATTTTTGATGGAAGAGCCACTGATGTTTGTCTTTATAAATTAAGCTAGTCATAAAAGCCCATGTTCATAATGTTATTACCTTCTTTGAAATAACAAAACAGTCCATTGGTGGTGCATTATGAGCACCTACTGGGAAATTCACAGTATTCTGCCTCATGCATCAGATATCTTAATGAACAGCCTTGATAAGAGAGTTTTTTTCTCCTCATTGTTAATGACATACACACAAAAGTACTATAATTTTTTCAAAGCAGCAGCTGAAAGAAAAAACTCTCATGGAGATATTGGTAATCTGTCATGAGGAGAGTACTGTGAACACAGCAGACAATTCAAAATCCAAATATTCTTTGCTTGAAACAATTTAACTGTTCAAAAGCATCTATTAAATACTTATACAAGCACATATTAGAATAGTTTCCTAAATTTTAGTATTAAGTCAATAGACTATAATTTCTGTGGAATATATGAAGTGTAAGATATGAAAATATTTAAAAAATGTACAGTACAGTAGCTAAAAAAGCAAGTGACTGCACACTGCCCTTTGATAAAAATCATCTTTCTAATCAAGGGATTAGGAGTAATAAATCCCACTGTAAATAAACTGTTGCTTAAGTAAAAGCTAAGTTTTAGATCAGTAAATCCTACCAGATTAAGGCAGTCATGCCATAATCTTCACCACAGTACAACCAAACCAAATTATTACTTCTCCCTACTGTTTCTTACATTCAGAGCTATAATTGCCAAAACAGATTTTCAGTGCAGAAAAAAAAAATATTACTGAAATACACCCTAAACTATGTTCAGCACTGTGTACCAGAAAAGTAACTCTGTGTCATACTGTATATGACTTCCACTGAAAAACCAGGTCATGAGCTCCAGTGAAATAACACACCTCAAAAAACCAAAAACCAAAACACTAATCAAATAAAAGAAAGAAAGTAAAAAATAATAATAAAAAAGTCATGTCCTGTGTAGCATCAGTATCTGGAAGGCTGCAAGTCAGAAGACACCCAGCTGTGGGCAAGACTTTGAAAGGCTCTGTGCAGCAATGAGTGCAGGTAGACGGAACATGGGCATGGGTGACAGTAAACAAGAGCCCAAGAGCAGAAATTTACTGCTGTAAGAGAGAGCTACTCATTTTTCCACCTTCCTGGAGAAGTCACATCTTCCCAAAAAGGGCTGATAGTCCCAAGGGAGTAAGCACAGGTTCTTCAACTTCTCAAAGTCCAGATTCAGGTATGAAATAGAGCAGTCTTACTACACAGATTCAAGACCAACACACAACTTATATCTGACTTTGTCCAAATACAAACTTCCCAGCTAAGTGTTGTTGGTAGATGTTTTGTGAAGGCCTTATGTTATGCTTGAGCTATAGCACATCTTATCAACAGATACAGGATTATAATTTAAAGGCTTGAAGTGATGAGGAATGACCACAGCTTTCTCTATCCCTTATCTCTCACAGTGTTATGAGCTGCAGTTTCTTAGGCCTGGACAGGACTTTTTTACCAAGCTGAAAAGGTACCAGCTATCCCAGTTTGTCCTTGTTCATATAAATCTGTCTTAATCTTTCCTGCAGTAGCCTAAATAGGCTGAGTTTCTTATGTATCTCATAAAAGGGGAAACTTGTGGCTAATTTTTGCTGCTCTTCCCTAACTACATCCAATTACCAGCACACTTTCAGGGACAGACAGCACTGCAGACCTTCTACAGTTATATATAAAATTTATATTGCCTCCCTACTCCCACTTAATATTCTTTTCCTTTTTATATCCATTTTATATTCATTCTATTAGCTACAATGTACTGCTCTGAAAGGTCAGATTCAATGAATTATTTAATGCCATGGGAAGCTAAGGCATGAAATGCTGCATCTTAACAGTCTCTGGTAGTTTCACTCTAGGCTGAGCTTCGTTATGTGAGCCAAGGGGATCTAGAGAGGAATGGTCTCGATACCAGCTTTAATCCTCTTGCTCCTAGCAACAGGCACAGGCACCCTGCACTTCACCTTGGCTAGGCTTCTTCTGAAGCAAAGTTTTTACTACCGGAGGCCATATTCAACACACTACACTGGGAAATAGCACCTCCCTTGTAATTCCAGAACACGACTTTCAAAGCTCCTTTCCCTAAATTTCTGAACTTCTGGAATTTGACCAGCTATTGCCACATGACAGTGGTTCCATCAGCTAGAGGTGTGAAGACCTAGGTCCAGAGGGAGCCACAAGAATGATCAGAGGGCTGGAGCACCTCTGTTATGAAGACAGAGTGAGAGAATTGGCATTGTTCAGCCTGGAAAAGAGAAGGCTCCGGGAAGACCCTATAGCACCTTCCAGTAAATTAAAGAAGGTCTCTAAGAAAGATGGGGACCAACTTTTCAGCTGGGCCTGCTGCAACAGGACATGAGTTTTTAAATTAAGACAAGATATGTTTTGAATACAAGGAAGAAATTCTTTACTGTCAGGGTGTGAGGCACTAGAACAGGCTGCCCAGAGAAGTTATGGATGCCCCATCCCTGGCAGTGTTCAAGTTTAGATTGGACAGGGCTCTAAGCAATCTGATCTAGTGGAAGATGTCCCTGCCCATTGCAGGGAGGGTGGAACTATATGATCTTTGGGGTCCCTTCCAACACAAACTGTTCTATGACGTGCTTATTTTGTCATCCTTAAGTACCAGCTTTGCCATGACCTCCAGCTCTGCCCTCCTGAACTCCTCAGCATCTCACAGGAAACACAGTTCCAGCTGTTGCTGCCTTACTTACAAAAGCTTCATGACACCAACAGCTTCTTCTGTAGGTGAGACAATCTCCAAAGGGATTAAATTAAGTGTATTTTGTTTATGTATTTTTGGCAAAACGTATGCAGCATCTCTCTCTCTCTCTCTCTCTCTCTCTCTCTCTCTCTCCCCCCACAGGTAACCTGTATATGTTGTTACCCCATAAAACCAGTAATATTCATAAAATTACAGGTGTTACAAAAATCCCCTAGGTCCACATCTTTCTCTATTTAACATGTATTTTCCTTGTAAAATAGAAATGAAACATGAGGGTTTTTTTCCTGGAGAGAATCACAATGACGTGACAGAATTTGCACCTTTTATTTATCACTTTTAGGTAGAGATAAAGGAAATATTTCAAAGAAATATTTTAAAACTGTCTATCAACTCTCCTTGTAACAGGTTGGCTGTACAAACCATGTAAAATGGTCATGACAAACCATGTAAAATGTCAAGACAAGATTATGGGTAACATGAGCTGCAGAACCTCAGGATCTTGTTTCTAAGTAACACACAAATCCAAAATCCATTATAATAGAGGTTTATGAAACATATTCCTCTCTCTCTCTCCACACATACATACAAATATGTGCAAATGCCTACACACAAACGTAGAATACATACTGCATGCTTACGGCATGTTATTTGTCCAATAAACAGCCCTAAGACTTACATTAGCAAACTGTATCCTCAGTCTATATACCTGGGAGCATAAATTATGCAATCTCCCCTTTCTCCAAAGAAATATGGTTGCAAAAGTGTGTGCTGAATTTTCTTCCTCTTTCATATGTCAATATGTGGTACAGTTCCTTCCTTAAACACATGATAGTTTGTATGAGTTTTTAATGAACTCAAGATGTCTGCTGGACACTGCAACATGACTATAATTGGTGTAGAACACTAAGAAATTGTTTCAATACTTTTTAAGGGAAAAAGGAAGCAGTATCTTTACTAACGCAGTTGTCCTAATATTTAATTAAAGACTTTGAACACAAATAGAATTTCAGATGAAATGCAGAACAAAAGGGTATTTCTGGTCACAAAAGTATAATTTCCATGTAAAATTGAGCAGTAAGGAAAGTGACACAAGATAAATAATTAAAAAGAAACTGGACTGTAAACTCAATTAATGAATTGTTTTAATATTGTCTTCCAATATGGAGAGTTTTTGCTATTACTCTTGATAAACTCAGGCAGATGATATTTTCCTTCTAAGTCTCTGGCACAATGTAATGACACATAGAAAATAATACTGAGCAGAAAAGATGATCTATGAAATGAAGATTTCAGTGTAATGACTACATCTCATGACTCCAATGTTTTTTATGAAATACAGATTACCTAAAGGATTTTAAACTGCTGTAGCAACCAATTTCTTCCTACAAAAGAGCTGCCTCTTTTGCACAGTGCTTTCTAAGTAACAGACCTGCTGAAAAGCTGAAGTGATCATAAAATGGGTAAGTTCCATGATATAAGATGACAAGACCTTTGCCTCTCCTGAAGTCTTGTTTGATTCATAAACTGAACAAATGTGATTTTAACTAAACCTCCAATCAAACTGAATTACTTTATTTAACAATACAGACAGTGGACTGCAGGGATTTTCCCTTGTGCAGTAAGTAAAATGTATGAAGCTTTAGTCTGCATGAGGAGGATCTAAAAGAACAATTAACATTTCAGCACATAATATGTAAGGAATATGCCTTTGGGGAAACGTAGGCTGATGGCAATCTGGTTTTATCTCTGCAGTCTCTCCTTTGGTATTTGCAGGCTCTAGTTTGATACTCTAACTTCTTGGTTTCTCAGAACCATCTTCTTTGTTTCTCAAACAAAGCCAAAGCAAGACTAAGACCAACATAATTTGGAAGCACCTGCTTTGAAATACGCTATTCGTTTTTCCCCTCTTCCTGCTGCTGCTTTCAGGAGGTTTGTGAAGATTAAGTTGTTAAAAGTCAAGCAAAAAGTCAAACAGAAAATGATGTCTATGGGAAAAAGCCTAAAAAACTAAAGCAGTAGCTAAAATGCTTCTCTTACACTACTTTTCATGTGTTGCCTGTAATAAATTACAGATGATCAATTGTCACATCAGAAATCAAGGAAAAGCTGACTAATAAATCCCAGAGAAATCTATCATATTAAGCTGCCTTTTGAAGCACTCAATGTTACGAAAATGAATTTATTTTTAGTTGTTTTTATTTTCTACTAGTTTCTACTAGTTTTTGTCTCAGATTAATGAGAAACTGTTTTTCTCCTTTGACGTTCCACTGTGACCTAGAGTCATCCCAATCAGTGATAATATTTAATTGAAGAATCTCACTTTGGGGACTAATGAGTCAGAATATGTAAAACTGTTCTCTTTCTCTTTTAACTAACTTTCTGATTGGGCATATCATGTAGAGTTCGAAGTAGATACTCAATCTCTTGGCAATTTTGGGAGTCCTTGTTGGCTGCACTACTGCTAAATTAAAAATATTATCTAATTCTGTGTTAGAACTTTCCTAGTCCACACAGAAGTCCCCACAACATTTCTATTCCAACTACATTAATCTATCAACTGCTAAGAGAGACTGTGAATCACAAAATTATTCTTATTGGAGGGAAACAGGAAAGAGAAAGGATTTGCTCATGACAGTCTTAAGCCTTTTGATCAGATTTTTAAAAAAGCTTCAAAAAATCAATAATTACTCCTTGCAAACACAGAAAAAGTCAGAAAAATTCAAAGTCAATTGCACTAAGAGCTGTATCCAAGTATTTTACAAAACAAATCTAGGTATCTGTCAAGAAAAAAAGAAATTTGGTTGGAGAGAGTTTTATCAGACTAGTATTCAGAAAATCATAAAAACATAGAATTGCCTGAGTTGGAAGTGATCCACAAGGACCACTGAAGTCCAACTCCTGGCCCTGCACAGGACCACCTCAAGAGTCACACCACGTGCCAGAAAGTGTTGTCCAAACACTTCTTGAACTCTGTTGGGGTCAGTGCTGTGACCACTTCCCTGGGGAGCCTGTTCCAGTGCCTGGCCACCCTTTGGGTGAAGAACTTTATTCTTACATTGAATTGCAACCTCCCCTGATACAACTTCAGGCCATTCCCTCAGGTCCTGTCACTGTCACCACAGAGAAGAGATCAGTGCCTGCCCCTCCTCTTCCCCTCACAAGGAAGTTGCAGACTGCAATGAGGTCTCCCCTCATGCTCGTCTTCTCCAGGCAGAACAGAACAAGTGCCCTCAGCAGCTCCTCATACGGCTTCTCCTCAAGGCCCTTCACCATCCCCCTGGCCCTCCTCTGGACGGTCTCCAATAGCGTAATGTCTTCCTTATATTGTGGCACCCAAAACTGCCCCTAGCACACGAGGTGAGGCCACTCCAGAGCAGGACAATCCCCTCCCTGGCCCAGCTGGCGATGCTGTGCCTGATGCCCCCCAGGACACCACTGGCTCTCCTGGCTGCCCGGGCACTGCTGACTCATGTTTGACTTTCCACTGGCCAGGACCCCCAGGTCCCTTCTGTGGCACTTCTTTCCAGCCTCTTGTTCCCCAGTCTGTCCGTACATCCAAGGTTCCACATCCCAGGTGCAGAATCAGCACTTACCCTTGCTAAACTTCATACAGTTGGTGATTGCCCAGGCCTCTGATTTATCTAGGTCTCTCTGCAGGGTCTCCCTGCCTTCAAGGGAGTCAACAGATCCTCCCAATTTAGTATCATCAGCAAACTTGCTATACCTTCCAGTCCTGCATCCAAGTTGTTTATGAAGTTGCTGAAGAGCACAGGGCCAAGAATGGAGCCCTGCAGAACCCATCTAGTGACAGGTCACCAGTCTGATGTCACCCCCTTCACTATAACCCTTTGTGTCTGACCCACGAGCCAGTTGCTCACCCATCACATGACGTGTTTATCCAACTGTGTGATGGACAATTTGTCCAGAAGGATCTTGTGAGAAGACAGTTTTAAAAGATTTACTGTAATCCAAATAGATTACATCAACTGACTTCCCTTGATCAACTAGGTGGGTTACCTTGTCATAAAAGGAAATCAAGCTTGACAAACAGAACTTTCTTCTCATTAAGCCATGCTGACTGAACTTTGACTGTGCTGTCCTTCAGGTGTTTTTCAATAGCTCCCAAAATAATGTTTTCTACAATTTTGCCACTCACTGAAGTGAGACTAACAGGTCTGTAATTTCCAGGATTATCCTTCTTGCCCATCCTGAAAACACCATTAACCAGCTTCCAGTCAGCTGGGACCTCTCTGGATTCTTAAGACTGCTCAACAATCATTGAAAGAGCCTTTGCAATGACATCAGGCAGCTCTTGGAGTATATCTCAAATGAGTCCCATCAGGCCTCATAGACTTATAGGGATCTAGCTGGAGCAGCAAATCTTACACATGTTCAGGGTCCACTGGGAGTTTATCACTCTCAAAGACATGGCCCACCAGCTCAGAGCACTAGGACCCCCTTAGCCAGTCATCAGTGTTGAAGACAAAGGCAAAGAAAGCATTACATATCAATGTCTTCTCCATGTCCCTGTTTGTGAGATGATCATCCTCCTCCTGTAACAGGCTGCTGTCATTTCTACACTGTCTTTTACCATTTAGGTATTCTAAAAAACTTTTTTTGTCCCTCACAGTTCTGGTCAGCTTCAATTCCAACTGAGCTTTGGCTGCACAGATTTTCTCTCTCGTTTCTAAGTGGTAAGCAGCATCTCTGTATTCCTCCTATGTCATGTGACCTTGCTTCCACTGGGCATACACCTTCCTTTTTTGCCTTAGCTTTAGAAGACAATCCCTGCTCAGAAAGCCAAGATGGCCTTCTGCCTTGCCTACCTGACTTCCAACATTTTGGCATTGCCTGCTCCCAGGCCTTTAGGAGGTGGTGCTTAGAAAGTGATAAGCACTGATGGACCCTAGCACCTTCAAAAGTGTTTCCCCAGAGGACTTTACTTGCTAGTTCCCTGAGCAGCCTAAAATCTGCTCTCCTCATTTCCAGAGTTGAGGTTTTCCTGACACTTTTCCTCTTGTGAACAGAGATTTTAAACTCAATTGCTTTGTGGTCACTGTGGGCAAGATGGTTGCCAATCATTATTTTGCTCATGAGACCCTCTCTGTTAAGAAGCAACAAATCAAGGAGGGTGTCTTTCTTGGTCAGCTCTCTAAGTATCTGTACATGAAGTTATCATCCAGTTGTTTTAGGAATCTTCTAGACCTGTGTCAGCTGTGTCATGTTCCCAGTTAACATCCGGCCAGTTGAAGTCACCCATAAGGACAAGGGCAGTTAATTTGGAAGTGTCCAAAGCTCCTTGAAGAATAATACATTGACATCATCATCCTAGTTAGGTGGTCTATAGCAGACTGCCACGATGACATCCACATTATTTACTTGTCCCTTAATCCTTACCTAGAGGCTCTCAACTGTGCCATTGTCAACTGCAAGCTCCATAGATTTCAGCCTCTCCATTACATCCACCACCCCTTCCACCTCCTCTGCCCTGCCTATCCCTCCTGAAGAGGCTGTAAGCATCCAACATGGCACTCCAGTCCCAGGACACACCAGGTTTTCACTTATGCCAATGATGTTGTAACTCTGGAATGGGGCCAAAGCTTTGGGCTCCTCTTGTTTGTTTCTCATGCAGTGTGTGTTGGTATAGAAACACTTCAAGTGTGGTTCACTGTAGTCAACACCTCGTGAAACAGATTAGGAGTCCTCTCTAGCACTCAGTTTCTCAAGTTCTGGCATGCCATCCCATTGTTTATCACTGGCAAGTTTGTTTTTGTCCCTTTGCTCCTTCCAATCTAGTTTAAATATTAAGTATTCACTTTCTCATTTCTACTACTTTTTGTGAGTTTCTTAGACAAACTACTGGTTCCAGGTTTCAAGCACTGACATCCCTAACATGTTTTTGGCTGATTGAAAGGAAACACTGCCATCAGAGCAGGAATATGAAATGGAAGTGTAGAGGTAGCCACTGAAAGTGGACCCTAATGTTCTGAGGGACAGCCACTTTATGGATGCACACAATTTCAGGAGGCACCATTCTTCATTTTATTTTACTTTATAGACTAAATGTCATCTGGGAAGTACACAGAATTGTGAAAGTGAAAATTGAGAATCAGGAAGACACAGCATCAGCATGCAACAGAGTTAGAGAAAAATCTTGTCATCTGCAGGGACTCCTGAGTCAGCTTCCCATTACACAATTCATTAAAATTACATGTTATAGCAATGGGCCATGAAGTACCAAGACGTCTCCATGACATTTTGCTCTGAGTAGGGTTTTACTCATTTACAGTCACTCTCCTTCCTTCCTTCCCATCCTAGGGAAATATACAAAACATTGCAAATTGGTCACAGTCGTTTCACCCTTCTCTCTCAACAGTTTAAATTACCTTTTACCTCCCATGAACACTGGTGCACGTAAAACTGCTGCCTTCAAAACAGCATTCCTTATAAGGAGGCGATTTAAATCTTTCTGCCTTTCCCTCATACAAGGCAGCTGTAGCTGACAGCAATCTCCAAGGATCAACTTACAAAACCATAAAAATATCATGTTTGCCTCAGCTCTTGACATCACCTTTGCCATCTTTCTATCAAAATACATCATTTTGTTATAATTCATAGCAACTACAAGCCACTTTATTGACAATGCAATCTACATTTCAGTATTTTAAAGAACTACTTCTCTGTCATCCTGAAGCTATTTCGGTAGCAGATAAAAAACAGTTAATTTCTGTGATTCATACAGCAAGCACTGGCTCAAGAAAAGAGGGAATGCTGATGCCACACTGTGAAAAGCCACATCGTGAAAGCCTTCCCAAAGCATCACAGGCCCACAGCCATCATGTCTTCTCAGAAGTGGCTGTGTTTTGCCCTTACAATAGCTTCATTAACTGACAAGTACATGCTGAATCAGTCAGCAACTGACTAGCAGGATAAGGGTGTTGTAAACTTCCCAGTGAGGGCAGACAGACACTTCTGGAAGGACAGAGTTGCTTTGTGAGTTCTGTGCATGCAGTGGTGAAGGCATCTCTGTCATCTTCATACTTCACAGCCACTCCAAGCTGGCAGCCCCAAGTGCATGGCACAATCCTCTCCTGTCAGCCTATACTGCTTCTCCAGTCCCAGAAACTGTTCCACGCAGACTGGCATTTCCCAAACAGCTCCTGAAGCTGTCTATGCCTTGTGTTTCTCCCTGGTTGCTACTTTCTGCTGATCAAATTTCATAGTGTATACACCTGTGTAAATGTAGCTGTCCTGCTGTAATGTCTTCAAGGCATCCACAGAACATTCAAGTACAAACAGCACAATGCGAAGGGCTGGCTTGCCCAACATTGTCATAGACGATTTGGAAATGTCATTTCAGAGGAGAGAGACATATAATGCAGTTGGGAAAGAGAAACCATGAGATTTCGGTTGTTTGACAACTACTCTCTCACCTTCTCCACCCCAAACATAGGACATGAGATTTTTAGGTACCTCCTGCTGCATATTCCAACTGGATGTATTCCATTGATGCATGGGGCTTATATAAACAGCACAAAGGATAAACATCCATTGCAGAGCATGAAATATAGAGATAATCCATCACATGGAAGCATTAATTCATAATAAACTCAAAGCTGGGTGTTCCTTTGTACGACTTTACATGGAAACAATTACTCTGAAATAGTCACATCAGTGCATCCGGCTTTCGAGCAAATCTTCCATTCAGACAGGCCAACATTTTTGTTTAACTGGATGAGAAGCAATAAGCTTGTCAGAACAAGCTAATGAGAGCAACATTTGCTGGTTCACATCTGAAGAAGGCATTCAGTACAGTTACTTGTGTTTTGGGCACAGTCATTCCACATCTCCATTCATACCCTTACTCCATAAGCAACTTGTTAGGGAACAGCTGACCTGAAATTCATCATGGCTGACTCCTTTTTCTAGAGAACAGAGTGAGATGATGACGAAACTTTTCAACCAGATGACACATCAAGCCTTGAAATTTCAAAAAGGGCCTATACTTGCCAACTCTGGGGGCCATTCAGCATGGTTAATACAAAGAGAAAATTAAGTTTACTTAACAAATAAAGATCTCAGCATTCAGAACATGTGAATTATCAAGGCCAAACCTTTCTAAATCATGTCAGTCAACTTTCTGCTAAGAATAAGAAAGGATATGGCACTGCATGCTTTCAGAGTGTGCTGGTTTGGACAAATTTGGAGGAAAATATCCTCTGATAGAAGGCAGGTTACAACCAGCCCTCCCCCACCAGGTTTGGGAAAAAAAAAGAATTTTTTCCTTGGAGGAAAGTGAAAGAGATAAAAACTATTTATTTAACAAACACACAGGAAAAGGACAATAATGCTAAATAGTAAAACCTCTCGCTGTGGAGAGAAAATCTGGGAAAAGTTCAGAGTCCTTCTGTAGGTAACCTCTCCCCTCCTCCTTGGAGCTGGGATGGGGTGGGCCCTCCTCTGGGGCCTTGATGAAAAAAAAAAATCCTCCTGATGTGTTCTGATGTTGAAACAGTCCAGAAAAGAAGAAGGGAAAAAAAAAATCAAAGTCCCAGGAAAACAAAGTTCAACTCTCCGGAGGGAAAGAAAACCCCAAAAAAAAGGCTGAAAAAAGCAAGCAGGGTGGTTCTTCACTCTCTCACGGCTGCAAAAAAACGCAGAGGAGTCTGTATATCTGTGTCCTTGAAACAAAACTGCTTTGAAAGTTTTGCTGGGTTTTTTTCTCTCCCCCCTCTCAGGCTCACTTTAAAGGCACAAAAAGGCACAAAATTAATTTCTGGGCATAGAGCAGCGATATGGGATACAACATCATAAAGTCACCCAAGACACAGAGATACAATGGATTTAAAAGAGAACAATGTCCATAGTTGGTATTGATTTTAACAATAACAAGTAATATCTCTATACAGCTTTCAGCTCTTACAGGCCTTTGAAAAGGTGGGCAGGCATTTTTGAAGTGTTATTGCAGATTAGTAATTAAAATCTGGAGAGACCTGAATTAGCCCTCAATATATTAGCTCAAGAACAAGAAGCACCACAACATGCAAGAAAAGAAGATAAATGAGACAGTATTAAATGTGTGCTCTAACAGATTCAGAGCTAATTTGAAGTGTGATTCAGTTATCTCTGTATTACATTGCAAAAACACCTCAAAAGGTAGAAGATACATATCTAACAACACCCCTCAAGACTGACAGAAACTGACTTCTAATGTCTTGCCTCTGAGCTCCCTGCATGGGCTAGTTGATCAGATGTAGCTAATTAAATGCCCTGGCAGAAAGCTTATCTCCATTGATGGCACTTGTAAAATTCTTACAGATCACTTGGTCCAACATTTTGTCCCTTTGTTCACCACTGTGTGTTTAAAACCTAAAACACTAGCAATTCATCAATCAGGGCCTGACACAAAGTGGGTACAGCCTCTGGATTTATATACTGAACTGGGAGTATAATGGAGTACCTTCAAATTAAAATGTCTGCATGACTGGTTTTTCAAAAAGCAGTTTTCAAGGTTCATGGTTGCTATGCAGTATCATAGCTAATAGCTTAATATGCTGGATTTTTTCTGTATGATGTTGATGAAGAAAGAATATCTTTAATAGTAAGTCCACCAAAATTACCTGATCCAATGTAAGAAACTGCCTAAACTAGATCCAGAAACATTTGAAAAGTGGCATTTTCAGCTGCTGTGAGATGATGATGATGACAGGCACTGCCACTGAGCTCCCTTTTACACTTGCATTTAGCTCTGAGGATGCAGAGTAGGAAAAGTGGTTCCCTGACATACACAGAGTCAAATGGGAGTGACAGAATCCTCATCCATTTCACAACGATGGTGAGGAGGGTCAGTATCGATTAAATTCATGTTAGCACTTAAAATGCAATATGCAGCCTAAAATCCTGGAGGGTTCCTTCTCTCCAGTCTTATGGCAATACACAATTAAAACATAAATTCTACTGCAGAATTGAAAGAATCCTCTAGATCCTCTTGATGAAAACTTGCTGTGACATTAACTTGCCAAAGCAAGAGCTATTTCAGAGAGATTTTTGAGTCATCTCTTTTAAATAGAAAATAGAGCCAACAAGAAAGAAAATCCTTTAATGACTTTCACCTTTTTCATTTCTCACTTTGGAACTTAAGTCTTTTAGTGGAATTGCACAGGACATCGAATACTAATTTACTGCTGTTACAGTTGCAAGGAATGGACTAATCTAGCCTAATTTAGCAACCTAGAAGTCAGGTTTCTGCTCTAAAACACTTTTCTGTTCTTCTTCTTTAGTCGATGTATAAATAAAGTTTTCTGCAACATGGTAGTTTTTTTCCAAAACAAGTATCTCAGATGGATCACCCTCTTCAGATGCCAGTTTCTCCTGGATGGTTGCCTGGATAACTGTCTTAATTAAAGTGTGAACAAAATACCACTACCATGCCCTACTCACTGTTTGGTTTATGGAGTAAGCAGTACACTTGTGTGTCACTTAAAATTTCAGTAAAATACCTTGCTAAATAAAAAGACAGTGTACATACGTTGGGATCCTTGTAGACCAATGCCTACTCAGTGCAATCTAAGATAAACAAGTCATTGATCACTAATCTAAGGTAAACAAGTCAGATAAACAAGAAATTGCCTATAAATCTAATAAGGCATATTGTTAGATGTATTTCTTTGTTTCAACAAAAAGGGTGGGTTAAGCTGATTCTTAAAAAGATATAAATGTAACATTAACCAATGATAATAAAATACATGCACCTCTGAGCAACCGATTAATTGCTACCTTACATCAACGTACCTTCTAATACATCAGTGTTGCATTGTTGCTCACCTTTTAATAAGGAAAAAATTGCTCCATTTTGCCATGACTTTAATGTTATCTCAAAGTACTTATTGTTAAGTATGTGTGAAAAGCTTTAACTCACAGAATCTGTATCAGCAGCAAAATAAAACCATCATAAATAGCTCCTGATAAATTTTGAACTGACTGCACTTCAAATACATCTTTTGTATTCTGTTTGCTTGCTCCTTGCCTCGACTTGAAGCTTACATTTAGAAAAGTGATTTTGTTTCTTCCTCTTTTTGAACTTCTATAACTTTTTGTCTTGAATGGAATACATCTTGACCACAGCCATAAGCGACATTCATAAAACTGACCTCTCTTTGTTAGGGAAACCATAAACATGACTTCTGAGTTTGTGCTGGAAATATCTCAGGTGAACACATTATGGTGCAAAAGCCATTGAACAGCACCCAAAAATAATGAGTCCAAATGGATTTTGTCTGCAAACCATACTGTATTCCTATTTCTGCAACCCTGGCTTTCAAAGGATGACTTGAACACTAATCAAGTGCTGCCCGTAAAGCAGAGTCAAAAGAATTCAATGGATCAGAATGACCGACAGGGGATATAGATAATGAATATCCCAGACCTGAGACTTCCTAGGATAAAAGAGTATCCCTCAATTCTTAAAAAACAAACCAAAGTCTTTCACCAGGCTCCTGCTCAGTACCCCCGGGAGTTGGCAGAAGTGGCTATAACAGTTTTCTACTTAAGCAAGATTATTTTCAGTAATGAATGTTAAAAAAGCCCACGCATAATGAAAATATTACAATGCAATAAAAAGCCGATGGGAGAATTTCTGTATTATGCATTGCATTTAACTTCTTGATTTTCCTGTAGTATAACCATTACACAAAAGGGACTTTCTTGAAACACCTGTCTATCTACTACTAATCCTGTGGGAGTAACAGACAATGAATTTGGAGTTGTTAGGAAAAGGGCTGAAGAAAAACAAATGATCTAAAAGAAATTAGTGTGATTTATGTATTGGGAAGTTTAGAAATAAAGCAAATTTATTGCTTAAGAATATGCTTTTTTCTAATGAAAAAAGACTTAATTGACTTTTTTCAGATACCCTTTCTGGTGGACTTTTTTTTTTTTTAATATGGATTGCAGCAGAAATTACCTTTTCCATTTTCTTTTCCTTCAATCTCATAACTCTTTTCATAAGTTAATGTTCTGACAATGTTTTCTTGGAAAACAATTAAATATTCTGTTACATTAAAAATGCTGTTTAACATTCAAGGTTGACTTAACATCTAACATTTGTGTATATTTTGCTTGAAAATTTTGGGCTTTCCTAATTCTGGTGAAGTTTGGTGCTCTTCTGGTTGTGAAATCTGCCTTTTTCTTTTCTCATGCCATTTGGCTTTTTTTCCTATTTGACATGCTATACTCTTTATGTCAGTATTTTGAAAGTAGATTAATTTTTTCCACACTCTCTGCAATTATAACAACAAATTGTTTCTTGATTTTACAAAAGCTTTGAGGGAAAGGTGCATAAAAATAGCCACTGTATTTCACATCATGAATATAAAACATACCTTGTTATACCTCATCAGCAAGAGATGATGTAATCAGAAAAAAATAATGTTGGAATATCAATTTCTCATTAATGTGCTGCAGTGACCACAAGATGATACAGTGTAAGATCCTGAAGGAAAGGAGGAAGAGGAGTCCAGTCTAAAATAAGACTGAAGCTTGTTCAGGGCACTGGTAAACAGGGTTTTGTGGGATGCAGCTCTGAAAGGCCAGAGCCCAGTAGAGCTGGGTTATCTTCACAGAGGGCCACATCCAGGTGCCAGAATGGTCTGTTCCAATCTGCAAGGAAGCAGGCAGGCATAGCAGGACACCAGTGTGGCTCCACAGGGACAGCCTGAACAAGACCAAGGGCAAAATGAAGGAAATCAGAGATGGAAATGGAGACAGGTTACTGAGGAGAAGCAGAGAAGCTGTACCTGGCCAGTCAGGGATGGGGTTTGCAAAGCTCATCTGGTCCTGAAACTTATCCAGGATGGATGAAGAATAACAAGAAGGGTCTCTACAACTACAATAGCAGTGAAAGCCAAGGGAAATACGAACTTGCTGCTAAATGGAGAGGGAAACCTGATGAAGGACACTGAACAAGCTCAGATGCTCAATGCTTTCTTGGTTTTGGCCTTTAGTGGCAAGGTCTGCCACCCTCATCCCTGCACTCAGTGACAGAATTTAGGGAACAAAGTTAGACAAAGACGGAATTAGGGATTGCTTAGGTAAGAGTGACACAAGTCTATGGGCCTAGAGGGGATGCATCTAAGGCTGATGTCAAGCTGGTTCATGTCTTTTTGAAAGGCCACTGGTTAAGAACAGAAACACCTACCCAGTGTGGTTGGGAAATCTCCATATTGGAGATACTAAAGACTTGATTTGGCAAGTGCTGAGCGGCCACGTCTAACTTTGACACTACCTGGCCTGGAGCAAGAGGTTAGACTGGATGGCCTCCAGAAATCTCCTCTCAGTTCTTCTATGATTTTGTGATTATGCCCATTTGCATAACCTATACATTTAAAACATATTCACTGCTGACCACTGACATGCTGCTACCTGCAAGAAAACAAGATTTCAAAACTTCTCCCACGCATATTGAAAAATGCAGATGTGTTGAAAAGTTGCAGATGTATCTAACCCATATGAAAACCTTCAATTATACAGAAGAGATTCACTATTTCATTGATGTAAAGAGCTGCTTCTGCTGTGGTGTCAGGACTGCACACTGACAGTGTCTAATCATTCCAGGCATCCCCACTGGCATGAAAAGAAAGCTCTTGTTTTCAAATGCTGTAACATACAACCTCAATATATTTCACTCCAAATTTCATCAAAGAATGAGTCTCTATCAAAATCCCAACAGCAGACAGATTCTGAGAGCAGAGGTAGAATTACACTGTAAAAAAATCATCACCTAAAGCTTTCCCTGGAATGAAACAACACTTAATTTGACACTACCTATGTAGTCAGTGTAATTGGGAAAGGTGATATTCTTATTCTTGTTTGAAGGCAGACAGAGAATCAGCTACACAATAAATTCAGTTTGTCTCAGGACTAATCAGTTTATTTTCCTTGTTATTATTCCTACATATTGCTGGAAGCAGAAAATGAGACAGAGATCCTAACTTTGCTTAATGTCAAAGAATAAGGGAAAGAATAAAGAAGGAAATATTATTGCTTTATAAAGAAATAAAGACATCAAAAATTAGTGTAAGACCCATTTTTGAGGCTTATGCAGGTGGTCAACACAGAGCACAAGACAGTTATTAAGAGCAGGACAGTTCCTTCAGTTCATGGAGTCTACTCATCACAAGAAGCTCTTAGCAAATTGTGTTTGTTAGTTGACTTGCAGGTTAACACTTTTTTAAAAAATTTTTCTGAAAATATATTTTGTTTAGTCCCACCTAACACAGATGAAGGTATCAGCATTGCTGGAATTTTTATACCATTTCTGCATCATATTTGGAATTTTTCCTTACAGCTGAATCCTCAGCAAATGAGCACCCGTTTGCTCAATTTGTCACCTGCAGAAGTATGACTCTTGTGGCACTTCCTGCCCAAATTTCTGTAAACAAATGTGACTTTTCAAAATTACATGTGTGACACTGAAAACACTGATAGCCACAAGTTTTGGGGAGAGGTACCTGTACCATTAAAACCTGACCATCTCTCAGGAATCAAGAAGACCCACCAATTCAGAGTTTACACCAATGGGAAGGAGAATACAGAAACAAAACTGGTGTACCGCAACCAGGACACTGGAATTTAAATTATTAAGTTTTGTGTTTAATCTTTTAGTTACTTGCCATTTTCCTGCGCAATGCACTAACATTTCTTGTTACTCCAAAAGCAAAGTTTATTATATGAACCACAATACGTATTTTTCTACATCTTTAGCATTTGTCAGTCACTGTTCTTCCTTTCCTTCCATCCCATTACAGATACTGACATTTCTCCTTTCCTGTACTATCCACAGTCACTTTTCTGGTCACATTTTCTGTCTTCTCTCTTTTACATGAACTCACCTACCTGAATTCCACCTAAACACTTTTTGAGCTTCCCTATATATTTATATGCATTCATTCACTCTCAAAAATCACCCTACCAAGTTTTCTTTATTCTTTACTTAAGACAAACCTGACTTAACTTTCTTCATGTGAAAAATGAACAGTAATGTAACAGTGGCTGGAGCTTCCATGCTCCAGGAACAATCTTTTCAACAACCCATACCAAAAATAAATACCAGGAGCATACTATTCCTCTTTTAATACCCAAGTACTTTGGAGCTATTCCTGGATTTTTTTAGACTTTTTCAGCTACCCAGATGACATTTTAAGAGGACACTTCATTTCAATAACTAAAATAATTGATCATTCTTCATTATAACTAAAGGAACATTATTTTCCCTTTTCTCAGCCATGAGAAGGCAAGACTTGCTGTACTACTGAATGACTGCACAGGTAATACGTCACAGGGTTCGTAGTTTAAGTGACAGGACATCAACTACCTGACAAGGTCAATGACTCTCTCCCTTGGAGCAGTGCTGACTGGCTCATCATTAATCATTATGATTTGATCCCCTGGTATAAGCTTTCCTTCAGAGGGGCCGCCTGCAGACAAATGGAGAGAAAAAAAAAAAAAAAAAAGAGCACAGGTTAGCACACCATTGTAAATGCACAGACACACTGTTGTTCACATACTACAAGTGTTATTTTTTCTTCACTTAATGACAGTTTTTCACTAACACTATTTCTGACATTACCAGTACTCCCTCACCAGGAAAATCTTGCAAGCTAGTGGCTTAGCAACTTCTAATGAAGTTCGTCAAGTTCTAAACCCATGTCTAACCACCTAAAATAAAGGCTCAGTTTTCTGAAGGGTCAAAAGGACCCATGAGCCATGGGCTAACACATGCTTTAAGGTGTATTCAACCTTATTTTATTCATCCTTGATCAATATTTGTCTGATATTTTGTAAGACCACCCTGAGGATTCCTTTTCCTGTGAACAAATGATCCTTTTATCTACAGTTAAGACCAGGAAGTCTTTTTCCATGGTAAGCATACCAGATTTCCCTGGCTGTAACACATTGTTTCCTGTTCCAGGCAAAGTAACACCAAAGAACATCTTATTCCTCTTTCCTATGAAACATCACTTACATATTTGAATGTCATTCACAGGCCTCTCCTCTGACTTTTCTGTTCTAGGCAAAAAAAACCTGTTTTCTTCAATTGAAGGCAGTAAGTTTTTATACCTCCAGCCTCCTGAGTCTCTTTTCTGCTGGATTCCTACCACCTGATGAACACAGATACATCCAGAAGCACTGCCACTTTCACTTAGACATGAATATTTATCATTATTCTGAACAGACAATCAGTCATGT
Organism: Corvus cornix cornix; assembly: GCF_000738735.6. Taxonomy (NCBI): domain Eukaryota; kingdom Metazoa; phylum Chordata; class Aves; order Passeriformes; family Corvidae; genus Corvus; species Corvus cornix. The sequence goes on along the minus strand of NC_046332.1, from coordinate 99,516,206 downwards.
ATATGTCTGTGTGGTTTGGATTCTGGCACTGCTGAAATACACATTGAGTGCATTGTACTTTATAAAATGCACATATTACTTTCTTTCTCAGCACAATTACATGCCCAGAAGATGATGTGGCTTCACAGTTCCTAATGAAAAGATATATCCTCTCTGGTCTTTGTCTTTAAACTCTGCAATGATGATACATAAAAAGCAGAATAATATTACCACTATGAAGATAAAGTCTTAAAAGATGTTTCAGCATCAAAGCAAACTCATTCAACTGAGCTAATGCTGATCCTGTCCTCTGTTTGCTTTGAAAACGTTACTCCACTTCTATATCACACATAAATGGATACTAATCCATGTATGAGAATGTTGTCCTGAGCTCGTATTTCCTGCTATTCACTTGGAACAGAACATAGTAAACACATTTTCCAAATTTGAACATAAAACTACATTAATAATGCCAAGTTGAGAGAAATAAGCTGTCTGGATCTGATTCAAATATTAGTTACACTGCTCACTTCATGTGAAAGCAATACAAATGTAATCAATGCACACACGTGGGTAAATGACATCAGAACTTCACAAAGTCGATTTTGCCTCTCCTCTGCTCTCTGTGGGGGTTCTGGAGAACATATTGAACAAGAGCAAAGTCAAATCCCTGCCCTTGGCTCCCCAGCAATTTTATGTAACAACTCAACTTTTAAGCACAGAGAGCAGGAGCCTGCTATTTGAGAGACAGATTAGTCCCAGGTCTGGTCTCTCATGACTTCAAAAATATCAAAAACCTCACTAATTTTCACTGCAGGTAAGATGTTTAGGGATATATTTTGACCTGGTTTTTAACCATATAGTTATACAGATGCATTCATTTAAAAAAAAAAAAAAAAAAAAGCCAGCAATAACATCCTCCTTTTCAGAAAGAAATATTGTTTTTAGAAACGTAGCTCTCCTTGGGAAAGTGATGATAAGAATGAAAAATATGCACGTTTTAATCTCAGAACTCAACATACCTCTTGAAAACGCTGATTCAATGATAATGAAGGTGACAGCAAACCAATATAAAGATACTAGGGAGAAGACTTTTCCTTGAATGAAATGGGTTAACTTTTTTCAGGCAAACAACAGTAATGGCTCAGAGCAATAACTCCAAAACGCCTTTTTGCTAACACATTTATGTAACATTCAGAAATGAGTGTGAGGAAGGAAACCACTGGGTAATACCAGGCTAAAATTCTATTCAGTTTTTGTGATTACTTTGTCTGCCTGAATATTTCAACAGTTCTCAAATTTGTAGCTGCATTTCTTCTTAGTAGACTAAATCGAAGTTTTCTTCTGGGGTCAAGTGGGGAAAACATACCTGGTGTTACTGAGCGTACAACAACTGGCTTTTCACTACCAGCCACAAACCCAAATCCTAGCACAGGATCCCTCCTCATTTCCACTTTCCGAGGGGCTGGAGGGGTTATTTGGCAGCTCTCTATTCGAGGGTCTTCAAATGTGGCTGATTGTGTCATGTGACTGTGAAAAAACATAAAAGATGGAAAAAGGAAAAAAATCATTAAAACATGATTTTGTGGTATCTACTTGAGCCAAGCAATTTGTGCAACGATATGAGATGAATACCTGAAACGTTCTCACTAGAGGAATTAAAAAACCAACTTAATAATTTTCTATTAGATTTTCTTATGCATTAAGTAATAATGCTGCTGGCGGGTCTCAAATAGTAATCAATAGTATCAGGCTTTAAAGAGGCCTCTTTTTGACAGTACACATTTAATCATACCCCATAAATGAAAGAAAAATAGCCTGACAATAAAGCCTTTGTTTTCTGTGCTTGAATTTTTCATCCTTCAATTTTTGGAAGGGAAAAATAATAGTAGCGACCTACTCATAAAACACAACAATTAGAACTGTCAGCCTTTTTAAAAAGAGGACACACAGTTAAATTTGGGGATCTAACATGTTAAGCAAGTTTTTGAGCTGAGCTGAATCCTCTCCCTTCCTAAGGCACACATAACAGCTCTGTATTTGCTACTTGGACAAACTACCTGAAATCACTTCAAAATGTTCCAGGCCACAAATAAAAAAAGAAACAAAATATATAAAGAAAATATATTTACATGGAATTACTAAATACTCTCTTCTACAGTGTTATGACAAAGCCTATTTATTGTACCTAGAAGAAAAAATTCTCATGGCTGGAGGCAAAGAACTTGTTTTTTCAAGCAGAAAATAGAATGGATGAAAGCTATCCAATATCACATATCCATGAAATAGGTAATGGTTTTAAAGCATAAAGATTTTAAAATAACATTAATAAACACTGAAATGTAGCTGATGCTGTACAAAGTCAGAACCAAAACATACTTTGCATTTTCCACCCAATGCCTGGAGCCCCCCACTGAATCACAGCTACCAATTCCCTGTGCCAGTCAGACAGGCAAACAGACCACTGCAGTGTCATACCCCAAACACCATCCACTGAACTCATGTGCTTCAGGAAACCAAACTACCACTGCAGGCAACAAGCAATACCTGGTCAGCACAGTACAAAGACAGACTTCAGCTCATGGCATCAACTTACTGCAGTCCTGAGAGAGCTCAGATAATATTTGTTTCAAGTTGCCTGGCCAAGAGTTAAGTCTTTTATTGCTTTCAAGAGACTGTAAACCTGCAAGTGCTGAACTAACTCTAGTTCATGGTAAATAAATGCAGCAGACAAATGGAGGGAGCCAAGTCCCAACCCCACCTGCAGAGAGGGCACAGGCTCTGAGAAGGGTAACAACTAGGTGCCCAACCTAAGAACTGCAAAATGCATATCAGAGAGGCAGATATCCCTACAGCCCTAGGCAGTATCATCAGTTGGTATCCTCATAATTAATTAACAATATGAAAGTCAAGTAATTTTCACATATGTTCGATAATTTTACATATAATACATTATAACATGAGAGTTAAGGGACATACCATGCAACCAGCATTGTTGCTCTCATCACCTGTCCCTTTTCCATCTGCAAATACAACTCCCTGAAGAACTCCAAACAGGCAGTCCATAAAGAGAAAGGTATCATTCAGAATCTATTTTCAGCATCAATGACATGCACTTCTCTGATCTTTCCCCAGCACATATACCTTGGGCATGACATCAGTTTACTTTCTCTCCATGGTCTGCTTCATTACTGATACACAGAAGAGCAGCAAAATCCCAGTAAACTCTCAGTGGTAATCTATTTCTGTTAGTGGATTTTTCTAGGGCTTTTCTTCAAAGGAGCTTTCTATCCCTATCGCTAGATTCAGTCTGCCTAAGAGTAGCATGCTGTCGTTTTATGCATATGATCAGAGCCAGCAGAAGCTACCTCCTTACAAAAATAGGAGAGCAAGAGAATATCTCTGTGCTATCCTGCTGTATGCATAAGGTGAGGTCAGCAAAGAGAGTAATTGGTTTTTTTACTAGCTAGAGCAACACATCTGATGCTTCATTCTCTTCCTCCTCCTCCTGTTCCTCCAGCTTTTGTCAGTTTATTTTAGATCATTTTCTATTTTGTTTTTCCAATGAACTGTTAGAAAACCCAGAGAATTATATGCAGAGCCTTTAAGAAATCCATCTTCAAGACCTCCCCGGCACCTCCTCCCCATAAATTCCTATTTATGATTTGTGCTTCTAGATATTCAAACATTTTGGCTTTCTAGTGAGACAACTTCTGAGGTGTCACCAGCATTTAAAAAACTATCTATTTCAACTTGAGAACTTTGTTTGGGTAGAGAAGACAAAACTCTGCATTTTTCACATCTCTTAGACGATAGCCCCATAAAGTTAACTTCCCACAAAGTTAAGATAATCTACTTAATCATTTTTTTCCTAATAGCTGCTTCCATTTTTGTAATTGGGGCACTACAAGCCCAAACAGAACGTGCCTTCTATCTCCAAAGAGAAAATGCCGTATTTACAAGCAACTTGAAAATACTGCTTGAGCCTTTGAAAACTACTTCCCTGCTGTACTTTGTCATCTAGCACTTGTGTAGTCTGTTTTAAAAAACAAAAACCCCAAAACTATCCCCAAAACCCCCCATCAACAGCTGCACTTCACATAAAAAATTCTAAGAGCAGACAGAGATTTGCTCATAAGAGCAGCCCTGCTACTGGATGCTCCAGCCCTTGCCTCAGCTGGTGCTGAGGATCTGCAGCAGGCATCAGTTATTCACAGCCTAAGCAAGAGGATCAGCGAGGAGCAGTCCATCAGGATTCTGAGTGGTGCTGCAGACACTATTGATTTTTAAGGTTATCCACCTTGAAATACATCAACCAAAAAGATTCTGCAGCTCACGCTTCCACAGCTTGCTGCATCAGATATTCTTGTGCCATTCAGTGTGTTGGGGGTGTATTTCAAGAAATATAAACATGATCCCAGAAGACATTAGATGAATGCTCAAAGCTTTCTGTGATGGTACATTGACAAACCCGCTTCCTCCTGTGGTTGGTTCATTATTGAGATGCCAGTTGTAGTACCACAGTCCAAGACTAATTTGAATTTTGCAATAATTAGAGGTATTTGATCTCCATCTTAGCTATGGAAAGTATTGACTTCTGCAGAATAACTATGCTAAGTGTTGTAAACCAGAACCTAATAAGCTTGGACTCAAAAAAGCCACTTTGGGGAACCCTACCCAGAACATCCCTTACACTGTGAAAGATCCTAGAAGAATAACTGCAACACTACAAACTTGCCATTTGCTTCAAACACCATAAAAAATGTATTTAGATGGTAGAGTTCTTACATCATACCTAAAGATTTACTTTCCTCAAGGGAAAATGGAAGAAAAATAAAAAGCTTGAGATTTTAAATATGAATTGTTCTTTCCACAAATGCAAGCTGCCCTTAGATTGCCTTTTCAAAGAGAGGCACTTATTTCCTCCCATTTTCAGCAGCTGAGATTAGTCCCTGCTTTACAAAAGTCCATCTTCTCTGATGCACTCACATTGTCAGCAGTGGGAGACTGCTGCCATATTAAGGAGAGTAATTCCTAGAGAATTTCTTGAACAGAGATTTTATATACCAGACTCTTCTAAGAGATAAACTACCAGCTATGGAAAATCATAGCAGAAGTGCAATCATAAGCAGTTACTCTCAAAAACTCTCTGTGGCAACTGCTCTACTCAAAAGAGAACGTAACAGGGGAAATGGGAGAGAAGGCATATGAGTGTGCAGGCACCAACACAGGAAACAGAATAGACACTGCAGGGTGGCATAAAATTCATGTGCACACTTACCCACAAAGGGGCCTACAATGAGCAAAGGAGGAAGAAAATTAGGAAAGAAAAATGCCCTGGTGAGCACTGATCAGCTGCATCACGGCGCTAGCACCTGCAAACACAATTCAGAAGCCCAGGACATGATGAGGAACCTAACTCAACATGTGTACCCAAATTCATGCTTGGCTTAGTCGGAGGTGTGGTTTAAGGCTGACACTTTGAACCTTCACACAATTAGCTTCAGAATTATTAACTTGGTAATATTTTCCATGGAAACCTTCCTAGCAATGTCCTTATTTAAGTTACAGGCTGAATAATCCAAGGAATATCTAAACAAAGACTGCAATCTAGAACTTGACAATAATGCATACCAGTAATTAAAAGCAAAGTATCTGAGTACAATGCTTTTTTAGCCTTTGGGTTCTGACATGTCATTCCATGACATGTCGAAAGTTTTTTTTTACAAAAAATGGAGTTTGTATTTCCACAGAAAAATGCTTAGAGCTCTAACTCTTCTAAGAAATTGAAAACTATGGCATGAACACAGCAAACCTGGTTATGATAAGCATTATTTTAGAAATAAGTAACAAAGGCACCTGAACAACTTTAGCTCCATTCTGCAAAGACATCGAAAAAGAGAGCAGAAAAAGTGATACCTCAATCTGAGTTGAATACAGCTGCACACCCACAAACTCTAAAACAACAGTAATCAATTGGCTGTTGCCTCATATTTTGACAGGGTGGAGACATGCTGCTTTTTGGTGTCTCATTTTGTATTCCCCTATTAGGGTTTGTTTCAATTACTTCACAAATTAACAGCAGCTTGCAATTTTAGGGTGTTTAATCCTTAGCTTTTAAATAGTTACAGTATCTCTGCTATATATTGATTTACATACAAAATAGATTCTTTTTCACTTGAGACACAGCAGCAGGTGTAAACCTGGTCAATGATGGAGAAGAGTGTGTGGAAATGTCAAACCACTCACAGACTGATGAGTGGAAGTGGGCAAGGAAGATGGAGATAAGGACTTTTCATCAAAGGTTTAATTCAGAAATAACAAAAGCACTTCAAATTGTTGAGCACTGTCAAAATCCTGTCTTGTTAATATGGAGGGTGGTGGAGGATCTGCTTTGTTGATTGCAGTTGTGATTTTCAACAAGATCTGCGCAAGTTAAGGACACTGAACACATTTCATTTACAATTGTCCATCTGAGTCCCTGCCACGAGTCTCTGCCCATCCTGCCCTGAAACTACCTCTTCATACTCTATTCAGGGTCTTGGGTTGTGCATTCAAAGTTCCTGGGAGCTGGAAAACTTACTGCACCAACACAAGAAAGCAAATTTAATTCTCATTCATTCACTATTCTTCAGGAATTAGCACTAAATAAAAGGACTTGAGACACTTCTGCTTGATAATCTGGGAAGACTACCAAAACAATGACACTTAAAAGAGAACTGTCATAGAGATGAAGAAATATGCAAGCCCCCCAGAAAATGAAAAACTGATCTTCATTTATTTAGATTAACTAGTAGCTAAATATGAAAAATAATTTCCTTCCTTCCTTTCTTCCTGGCACCTCTCAGTATATCACAGGTTAATTTATTTTCTCTAAGAAATCACCCAAGAATTATTACGAACGAGGGCACAAGTGTCAAAATCATGCATCAACTGTCGTTTACTTGAAAATTATATTTAAAGAAAAAAGCGCACAAGTAGTTATTACATGGCTCAGTAAAACTGCTGCTCCTACAGAGAATCTGATGGCTTGACAAACTCTTTTTGCTCCGTTTAGCAGGAAACCAAAGAGTCGGTCACAGCTCCAGAATTTTTTAGACATATTCAACAGACAAAAATTTTATTTTCAGTGGTTAAAAAAGGAGTCAACTTTTAACATTTCAAGAAAACATTCCCTACATTTTCACTGTTTTTGTACAGGTGTATATATCAAGAATTCAGTATCACAGCCACAAAATGCAACTGGGAATATTTATTGATTATTTTCTTTCTTTCTTTCTAGGACTACTTTTTTGACCCAGTGTAAATTCTCTTGCTTTTTTTTTTTTTTTTTTTTTTTTAAAAGCTTCTTCAACAGTTAAACCCTCTGAAGTCAGGTCATTTTATAACACCCTAGAAAATGTTTGGCATATGCCATCTGGATGAACATATGGTAAAAATGTAATTAGAATGAAAAAGGTTTGCTGGTTTCAGAAGAAGTTGGTGACAGCTTTTTTGATAAAATTGGATACAGGGAAATCTGACACGTAAAAGAATTTCAAAATCCACTCTTCCACTATTGGGCATGATCTGCAATCTAAAGCAAGGCTAAGAGAACCAAAATTGCAGTGAATAAAACTGACATGAATACAAATTTAGAGGGCTGAAAAGATTTATGCTCAAATTTAGACAGGCAGTGGGGAAAACACACTGAAAATATAATTCACAATGACAATTAGCACTCATATTATTACATGTGTAAAATGTGAATGCTTTTGCATTCTGCCTTATTCTATATATGAATGGTATATATTGGGAAGAAAACAAACTTTTATAGTTGAAACCCACCAAGACATGGAAAAAAGCCTCAAGCTCAAACTGCAGACTAGCAGTGGTTTGCTTTGAGTATTGTATCTACAGATTGCCAGAGAAGTTCTTTTTTAAAATTGTTCATCTCTCAGGATGGCCACAAACATTTCAAAAGCTGTGTTCATGATGAATATTGGATTTCCTGCCATTTGTATTGGGACGGGACTTTAAAGGCACCAGCCAAGTAGCAGAAATTGCACAGAAACATCTCAGTGAAAATTGGTGGAGAAAGGGCCACCTGAATGCTGGAATTGTCTCCCCTGGAAGGTGAGCATGATGCCAGCCTCAGTCTGCCTCACTACCCGAAATACACAGCCAACATGGGTGTGCCAAGGACGAGTAAATCTAAACTGCAGCCGTGCACATACGGCACATAATGCGCACTGACAGTCCACCCCCTCACGCACAATTATGCTCCTCTACACTGCTGAATGGCACTTTTGCATTCAGTTTCCATCCCAGCAAGCTTTTCCCACCTGGGTGACACCAGGTTCAACAGAAATACTCTTGGTTTCAAAGCCTGTAAGCGAACAGAGATTGAGGGGCCCATTCTTCAGCAGGTTTTCACAGCCAAAGGAAGATCACAAAATTCTCACATATACTAGATTGCATGGATAAAACTATGGATGAACTGCCTCCCATAAGCAATTCCAGGGCAAACCCCGTGCTGGAGCTGTGCAAACATAGGGTAATCTAAAACATTTTAGATTTAATCTTGGGAGAGAGCAAGACAGCAGAAATGGCAAATGGCTAACATTAGCTGGTTTGGCTACCAATTGGTCCTTGCCTTTTCCCGGAAAAGAGATTTAGGATGCCACAAAGTCACTGGCATTTCCTTCCTGAAAGGAGCCTTTCCACAGGTCAACTCCTGCGTATGCAGCATGGGCTGGTGGTATAGCATGGGAAGGCAGGGTGTTTGGCCACCTGCCTGGCCCAGCTCCTTCGAGAATGAAACCATGCAAGATGCTTCTGCTAGAAATCAGAATTACTGGGTTTCCTCTACAGCAGGAATTTCTTACAATTATTAAGTTAGGATTTGAAGTTCACCTGGGTTTTATCCCCACAAAAAGCATTTTTCTTAATGCCATCTGAGCTACTCCATTTAGGATAGTGAACTACTTTAAGGCCCTTAAAGATGATCTAAAATGTAGCTTTTCATTATCCCCTGCACATGCATCAATAAACCCTGTTGCAACTTCAGACATAGAAAAGGGGAAAAAAAACCCAACCTGCAAATACACAATAAATCCGTTTGGGCTGAAAGTGTCCTCTGGAAAACAGAACAAACAATTCCTATTCATCCTGCTTTAGAGATTTCACACTAACCCCATCAAGAGCAATCTGTCCACCCTGCCTGGCCCAAGTCTGCAACCAACAGCACAGACCTGTGCTAAGGGCTGCCAGCATTTCCCATCCAGTGAGGAAAAGGAGCTGCCATCTCCAACTCAACATGGACAATTTGTCCAACTGAAATGTTATAAAAAGAACAAGGGAGGAGAAGCAGCATGGAAATAGATTCAAGGTGCTGATTAGATTAGGAAAGCAACTAACTAAAAAAAACTTGTCTGCTGCAATGCTGGAAGCTTGCTCCACCAAGCACATGTCACTCTCTGTAAACACTAAGTGTGGGTAACCTGGTAATATGGTAAGAAGACAGAATCCAGATTTAATGTGCCTGTTGTAACCCCCTGGTACGGCTGGGCTTGGCATGAACAAACAGCTCAAATACTGAAGCTCCTGCTTTAACAGTTCTGTATCTGCCTAACTCTTGGGAACTCAGTACTGCTATGAGCATATGGAGATAAGCAGTTACTGCAGAGGCAAAACCCATTTGTTTCTCCTTTGAACTTAATTTTCTTCATTCCTTCAGCAACTGAATGGATGAGCAGGTCACAGAAAGGGCTCTGAATTATCTACTCATTTCCTTCCTTTCCAGTTACAGTGGATGGCTCCTGAACCAAAACTAGCCCTTCTGACGGTACCACATCAACACAGAATTTCACCTATCGCCTCTTCAGCAAAGCACAGCCTTTCTCAGGCGGTGAGAACATCAGCTGGCAGCAGTAAAACAGGTAAAATACCAACATATGGGTTAGTTGATAAACAGTGGGTACTCAATACTGCAGCTGCTTAGTTTATCAACAACCAGGTATTTAAAGACTCAGAGATACAAACCGCTGTATCCCTCTGGTCAGTACAGCTCTCTGCACTCAGAAGCAGGCTGTACCTGCTTCTGGATGTTCACTTCAGGCAAGGGCAAGACAACAACCCAGTTAGAAACATTGAGTTTGTCTGAGTTCAGGGTAGCACAGAGGAGCACTCTGTACATCAGTACCACAAGCTGTATCCAGTTTCCCATGCTAGGTATGAATTCTTTTCACTGGAAATTTGAGCACAGGAAAGATTAGAAAGTTGCTTTTATAAAGATGTCCAACTCCTACAGTAATACAATGACTGCAAGGAAAACCTTTAATTCTCCAGCTACCAGACAGAAAAGGATCTGCAAGCAACCAAGGGGAATAGAATAAATTTAAAGGATTTTCAAAATAACTCACAAAAGTCCCAAAATCAAATCTTCATGATCTGTAACAAAGTCTTCACAGTTAGTTTTCAAAGCACATCTTCTAGATCTCTAACTCTGGAGAAGGCCTTCAGGACTGAGAGGAAACAAAGAAACCACCTCTTCCTTTCTCCTTTCTTTTAACAAATACAAATAGAGAGGATTACTCTTCTTGACTGCTGATTTGGGAGCATGCCATTATGACTCTTCAGCAAATGCAAAATGAGAAAGAGAACTTAATTGAAATAATCTAGAATGACAGATTGCACTGATGGGATGTGAGGCTGCCAGATAGAGCTGTCATGCAAAAATAAAGCATAGGATATTGAAAGGAGAAAAAATCAGGTGTTTTTGATCTTTTTTTTTTTTTCCTGATACATTATTCTCTACACTTCAGCACAAATGGCTGAATGATTTTTCTGGGCTTACTTTTTCATTCCAAAGTAAGCAGCTAACCTAAGTGAGAGCACTTCTAGTAACCACAGGATATTTTATATATCTCAGAAATAGGGGTGCTGCAGATCATGTTGCAACTTCATTATATCAAAGAAGCTTGCACTAAAGTCTGTGGGTAATTTCTATTTACGTACATACGAGAAGCTGCCCAACTACCAATCCATTATGTGTGATAGTATCTATATAAGCATTATTAAAGACACTACGCATGGTAACAATGCACAAGAATTTGTACCTCTGTGAATTTTGTAACTGCCAGCAAGCTTCCTCAAGAGGTGAAGGAGAAAAAAGGTAATATACAACATTTCAAAACAGATGCATTGGAGTTAAACTGGAGTGACAGCAGCTTTAGAGAAGCCTATTCAGATAGAAACCCCTTACTTACAGGTGAAGAAAAAGGTCAAACAAAAGTGTCATGTACAATAACCTTTACACAACAAAAAAATCATCATGGAAGTTGCAGCCAGGCTGATCAGCACATCAAATCTCCCTGCTTATCTTAAGAAGACCCAATTCTCCATAAACAGTGGAAGCTCTTAGTAAGGCAAGCAGTTATTTCCAAACTATGACAATCCTCACTTTGGAGTTCGGAACAATTCTACAGATGGTTTGCTTTTTTTTTAAGCCACAGACATGTCACTCCCTTCTGAAATCTAAAGCTGATAAACTGCAAAGCCCCATCTCACAAAATACATATTTAAAGTCCTTCAAGGTTTCATAATGGAGAAAGTACATAAAGTATTTTGGCATGTTCATTTTTTTTAATGAAAAACAACACTAGTGCAATTCTGACATTAAATACAATGCTGAAACAAAGACTTTAAAGACTCAAGACTTTCAAAAAAAATACAATTAAAAGAAAATCTTGGTCACTGATATTGCAAACCTGTAGTACACATTTTCAGTCTGCAAGCTGTCATACTCCTTCTGTACAATTCTGTCAGATTGACAGAACAGGCCAAACTTGAAGAAAATAAGCCATAACTAACATTCTGAAATACATTAATTTCTTACTTATCTTCTGAAATTTAAGAACAAGGATGGATCTGAGCCGTTGGCAGTATGTGTAAATTACTTTATCTTGTAAGGGCAAGTCTGCTTAGGATCAGGCTGATTTGGGGTTCAGGACTACATGGAAGGAGTGGTATTTAGTAGCCGTACAAAAACAAGGTTTTTGGTTTGGTTTTTGGTTTTGTTTTTTTTTAATAAAACCACCACAAAACCAAAACAAGTGCTGAACTACACACTTACTTAAACATCATTTGTGACATGATCTGATCATATAGTAGTAGCTAAATTTAGACCAATGTTGCTGTTGGGGTGGCCATGGCACACACAGACAGTGCTTCTTTCAAGAGCCAAAAAGCCATTTATTAAACAAAGCAGCCTCTTTTATACACCCTTTGTATGTTATCATTTGTGTTACATATTCATTGGCTGCTAAACTACTACAAATAGACTGATTGGCTATTATTAACCAAAATACACTACCACTGGCTGCCTATAGCATAAGCATTCAAGCATTCAGAAAAATAACAGGTGTGGATACGTTGCTGTTTTCTCCTTCTATTGTTTAACTTTCATGCTTCTGTTGATACTACATTTTCATGGGTAAAAATTAATTGTTTTTCTTCTCACGGACTTTTCTCACAGTCCTTCTCTAGCTGAAATAACAGGCCTGAGCCATAATTTTACAAAGGCAAAGAGGCCTTCATTTTATAAAGTTTTACCTAAATGCCACAGACCGATACTATCCCCCATTAAGCTGCAGTCCATACCATGAAGATAAAGCAATTTTGTAGGAAACATACCAGTGACGAAGTCCCCAATCTACTACATAAATTGTTTTCACCGTGTAGGGCATTCACAAAACAGTGTTTTTCTAGTTAGATAACACTTCCTGGCCCAAAGCCCTTTAATTTTCACAAAGCATCACTGAACCACAGTGGCCTTTAAAACACAGGGTAGAATTTAAGCTGCACAGCATATGGGAAAAAAATAAAAAGAAGGAAACATCTGCCTAATTATACCAGTAAAACCTCAACTCTTTAGAAAATACACTGTAGCCTCCTTTTATTGTACATACAAAGCATACTGAACTTTGGTTTTAAATGTCTGCTATAAAAGTAAAGAGCATTTTCACCAAGGAATGAGAAGCCAAGCCAAACCAAATTGTCTGACTTCAGAGAAGGCCAGTGGAGCTCATCGAGGTCTGGAACACAAGCCTTATGAGGAGTGGCTGAGAGAGCTGGGAGTGTTTAGTCTGGAGAAGACTCAGGGGACACTTTATCACTCTCTACAACTACCTGAAAGGATGTTGTAGTAACTTGGAGGTCGGTCTCTTCTTCCAAGTAACAAGCAATAGAACAAGAGGAAATGGTATCCTGTTATGCCAGAGGAGGTTTAGATTAGATATTAGAAAAATTTCTTAACCAAAAGGTCAAGGATTTGTCAAGGATTGGAACGGGCTGTCAAGGGAACCAACTCTGGAGGTATTTAAAAGATGTGTAAAACTGGGGACATGGTTTAGTGGTGGACTTGGCAGTACTGGGTTAATGGTTGGACTTGAAGATCTTAGAGGTTTTTTCCAAACTTAATGATTCCATGATTCTCTTCTACATAAAATACCTTTGCTGACATATCCAGGAATTATGCACATCTTGGTCACGTCACAGCCTACAAGCGAAAGTAGGAAATCACTTCCTGGACATTTAGTAGACCAATTTTTAATAGAATAAGAAACCAGTCTATGTAGGAAACACAAATTCCTCAAAAGCAAAACAGCTCTTCCCATTATTAATTACTCAACATCCAACCTTTATATTTTCAGATCACAGAGAGCCTAGTCTATAAATGGAACACGTTTTCATAATTTAATCATATAGCATTTTTATTCAACAAAAGATACAAATCAAATTGTTATTCCAGAAATCAAAAATTCAAAAATATTAATTAGAGAAGTTTTACTCATTTCTGACAAACAGTTTTACTTCAAAAACTACATAATTCACATTTGGGGGTAGGAGAGAAAAAAACTTTCATATCAGGAAATTAAATTACTCTCTGAATTCTGTTTTGAAACATGAGTCATACATTCTCACAATTGATTTAAAACAACTGTAATAAAAAAAAAAGCAAAGCTTTACTATTTCTAAAATTAATTAAAACATCTGGCAAGAGAAAGCAATAAGTCTTTTTCAGCAATGGACAATTAACCTACTCACTGTTCTGTCAAACTCTTTTACTCTACTACTTATGCTCATAAACATAAGGAATAGATTTGGAAAAGTTTTAACATTTTAAATCAAATTAATATCCTTGTAGAACACAGTTCTGTATTCTCTTTTGTGAAAAGAATGAGAGCAACTAAAGCATCAACTATTTAGGCCATCTTATGTCTGTCCATTATAGTTTTGCTGTAAGTGAAATAGTAGGAACAAAATAATGTGCTTTAGAAGAAGTATCATTTAAGCTTCTGCACCCACATTCTGTAGAGTTATGCAGATTACTCTTTCACCAGTTGTAGGTCCTGTATTTCTACCTCCCAATCATGGCCTGATCCAAATACATAAACCTTTTAAAAACAAACAAACAAGCAAACAACACAAAAAAACCCAACAAAAAAACAGAAAAAAACTTGCAGCTGCAGAAAAAGTAGAAAATGTTCTGCAATAAATTTTTCTGTTACACTTCTTCAATGAAATCCCTTCTGTTCTCCTAAGACAGAAGGATAGGAAAATTAAACCAGTTTTTAAATAAACCTTAAGCTTTTTTCTTTAAAAATTATCTAGATGCATGGCAACAATTCAGAATACCCAGGTATGAAAGAAGAATCCCATCCTCACTAGCACCGTCTTGGGGGAAAGAAAACAGCAGTCAAAATCCAACTAAACCCCAGGCCACACATACATTCTTTAAAAAGTGAAGATGGGAGAGGAAAAAAACCCAAGGAATGTGAGCACACCAAGTCCGGGTGACTTTTTTCATAGTCAAACAGTGCAACGGAAGGAGAAATGGGAAGGAAAGGAGAGTTGGTAGAGATGACATCAGAGGAGAAGCCACTCATCAGCAACTCCTCTTAATTGTGTGTAGTGTGGGAAAAGTGTCGCTACTGCCAAGACAAAATTCACAGTCAAACTTCGGGACTCCATGTTATACCTGTGACATTACAGACTATGGGTGCAGGAAAAATCACAAGGCAAACTTTCTAGAAGCCTCCATAACTTCCACAGCTTACTTCCATCATCTTCCCAGAGACTGGAAAAAAAAAAAAAACCCAACTTGTTTTTCTCCCACCAGGATGCTTGCTTATAGATTAGCTCAAACATCAATCAGCATTTCATTCCTCCCTGAATTCACAGGCAGCCTGACTATTAGTAACACCTAAGTAAAACTCAGGCCAGGCAAGACTAAAGCAGTCTTTGTGGGAAGTAAAAAAACATTGGGAAGCCTTGGCAACATTATCGTCTCACCATCCACCAAACACTGCACTGCCATCCTCAGTGTACTCCATCAACCTGCATTCCCTGTTCTTCTGGCCACACTGAAAGGACATTTCCCTGTAAAATGTAGGTGAGGCACTGTTAATTCACAGTAATGAGACTAAAGCAACTTCTAATTTTAAAGAGATCTAAGTACTCCAGCACACACAAGCCCAGTTAAAGCCATTTTGTAGGGATCCCAGTGTACGGCCACCAGCATCCTCTTTTCTCACAGTTACAGTGACTATACTGCTTGGGAAATCTTCTACAGTGGAGCCTAGATCCTTGGAGGAAAAGCCATCACTAATCCAACCCTGAAGCTGTATACGTGTTGCCAGATGAAATAAAACATGAGCATGAACTGAATGTTTTCTACAAGAACAAAACCTGTCTCTTCCTCTTAGATCTCCTTGTAGCTATAAGTAAGGGCAAACAGAAGACTGGATTTTCATCTGAATTTTGCATAGCTCTTGTAAAATTGAGGCTGCAATGCAGCTTCCATATCAAACAGCTGGGAATAAACCTGCATTTTATGTGCTGTTAGGGTCAAATCAATCCCTTAGACTGAAACAACATGGCACAATCTGTCTGGGAAAATCTGCATATCCAGAGCCTCTGCTACAGTGTCTTCCTTTGCCTTCGTATGTGCTTTCCTTTATGGATCTTCAGTCAAGACTACACTTGCAGTGTAATCCTAAGGAGAAATTTAAATCAGTCATACTGGAAGTATTTAATTTGCTTTCTCAATAATGATTCAGATTCTCTTTTAGTGAAAGTTGCAGGGACAGGAAGAGAACAAAATGAAGCTCAGAATAATTAATCCCTTCTACCAGTTGGAAGACTGCTACAATGGTTCGACCAGGCCCCTGGAGTTATAAAATATGGAGCGTTTGGGATTCAAAGCAGACAACTCTCTGCAGCAAAATTAGCTATTCATCTCCATTCTTCTGTATATAAATGAGCAAACAAGTTACAGCCAAAGTGTCTGTCTGCATAGTCTGCTTAGTAATTCTAAATGCAGGACTTTCCAGTGCACAGACACCCGGAATTAATGTTGAAAATACCCTGGCAGTCAGTTATTACTACTGATAAATATTAAATTGGATGGCAGACTGTACTATAAAAACTGAAACTAGAGAAATGAAATTGTTGTGGTTTTAGCCAGAAAGACATGTCCTCTGAAAGATAAAAAAGAGAATTCTTCAGTAGGTATATATATGCTAATGATTGATCAGAAGAAACTTCAAAGCAGATGAGTCTACAAAGTAAGGAGATCCATCACATAAATCTGAATTCGTTAATAAAGCTAATCTTGTATAATTGTATACTATGAACGATGCTGCTGGCACAAAGCAACATGGACAGTGTTCACTAAATCTGGTAAAGTGCTGTCCTACATTCAATATAACTGTACTTTTAAAAAAGTAGTATTTGGGGGGTTTGCATACTAATAATCTTTTGTAAGTACATTATATGCTTGGATCAGAAGGCAACAAGGCTTGATGCAGTACTTTGTCTTTCCTAATTTTGGCCTAGCCTCTGAAAGCTCAGCTTTGGTACAAGTATGCTAAGCAGTGCAGTACATGTTTCTGAGCCAAAAAAGTGAAATCACGGACAAATGACCTGATCTCAGGAAAGAAAACTACCTCCATTCCATATTATTTATAATCCCAGAAGAATATAGAGAAGACTTATTTCATGGTATCAACAAAGGCCATAAACAGCAAATGAAGATCCAACATGCTGCTCTCATCATCACCTGCTCCATACAAACTTTCACACTTCTCAGTTGTGCCATGATCAGAGGGACAGTTGTCCTGCAGGAAGTAATGAACTCATGCTGATGAGCTCAGAGCACCATTCCAATGTTTGAATTCAGCTGTGCAGGGGATGATGAGACAGACAGCTGCCTGTACCAGTTTGAAGGCCTAGGTAAGGCACACATTGCAGCCAGACTCAAGTCTAAATTCACATTGCACGATGTTTTCCAAGCCCGAGCAGCAAGTCTGGTATGCCAGGGATTTGGTGTCCTTGGCTCTAGCAGCAAGCTCTCAGAGTCTTTTCAAATTAAGGCTGAGATCTTACTGACTGGGAGCTAGGTCCTCAAGCTGTGGGGAAGCACATCCACTAAGGAGACACTGTAGGACAAGAATTTCTGATCAGGCCATGTCTTCTACGAGTGGAAACTTCTAATATTATTTTTGTGTCTATCTGGATGTAGTCCAGCAAATCAGGTTCCTAGTCCAGCCAGCTCCAGAAGCAAAGCTCAGCTCAGCATCAATGGTAACACCAGAAACACAGTCCCTGGCATGTGCCTGACTCCTGAGCAACTACCCGGGAAACCAGACCCCAGGTCCAACAGCGACTGCCTCGGGAGCACTTCTGGGGAGTGCTCAGATCTGTATGATCTTAACGGATGCTGTACAGAGGATGGCATAAAAAGTTCGTGCATACTGGAAGGCATGCTGCTTTTCAGCAAGGCTGTATGGGCAATGCCTATTTATTTAGGCAGCAATTGTATTTTTGTAAGAATGATTTTAAAGGAAAGCTTATAGGAACAAAAAAGTTACTTTGAGTCCCTGTTTGCCTAATAGCACGTTATTAGAGCAGATTATGTAGCTTAAAAAAACAAGGTTTTAATCAGAAAATCTTGTTGCCCAAGAGCATGGGTTTGGGTTTTTTTTGGTTTGGTTTTTTCCCAAACTGTCTCTGTCATCCCAGTAAAAGGTACTATCTCTGCTAACAAGCACTGCCTCAGTTCTATTTCTAGATCTATCACAGTTACAAAAACACTACCAGCACAAATTTATTCACTGTTCTCAGGGAGGGTTTTTCTGACTGTTTTTAATGTACTGCACAGTGGATAATATACAGGGTATAGGCTCATTTACCTGACCTTACATTAGATCAGATTAAATTCAACCATATATATCAGAACATATCAGTTTGAAAATACTGCTTGGCTGCTCTACTCAGTAAGGCAGCTAGAGATCATGATAAATCATACATGGAAAGTAGATGAAGCTTTCTATGCACTCCTCTAAAGCTTCTGGACAGATGAAGTTTCTGCATCTTTTTGTTTTGCAACCTGTGCTGCTATCAATGCTTTGGTGACTTTCACATATAAAAAGTCTACAATGCCATAACCTTGCTCACAACAATCAAAACCAGATGGACATATCTTGGTTCTCCTTCTTAAAACACCTGAGAGGTAACCAGAAGGCATTTTTTGCCTCAATGACAAGGAGGCATGGAAAAGTCCTGCTATTTCTCTTCCTTTTCAAAGATATGGTATAACTAACTGATAGTGAAGCCAAATGCAGAGTCAACATGTGCTTGCATATCTCAAAGGAATTTCTAAGGCCCTCCATAAAGGAATAATTCATTATAACAATAAGGTGCCAAACAAGATATAGTGGCACATAAATCAAGCTTGGGAACAAACCCATCCACTGACGCTCTCTGGCATTCAGATGATAAATCTCTCTTTAAAGCATACCTGCTCCTGTCAGCACCAAAGCTCTTACCTGCCAAAGCCTGCCATTGGCTGGCATTGCCTTTGCTGATGGCCACAGTGGCTGTGGGCTGCCATAAAATTTTTAACCAATGCAAAGCCTAAAGCAGCTTGGTAATAACTTCACACTTTACACGTTTTGTAAGATTTGATGACAACACAGTGCACCTTTTCAAGTTTACACAGCATGTGTTTAAAGTATCCTTTACCAAGCCTCGAAGAAAAAGAACTCCTTTAACATGGGTTCTCTAGGAAAAAGAAATACTCCTTTGGCAAAAAATAACTTCTGCCAGCTGGATAACTGACAAAACTGGATATTTGTGTATAGTGAAAAATAAAAACAGATTTTTACTAAGATAGAAGTGCTCTCAAAGCACTTCCTCATTTATCATTTCCCAGGTACTTCTCAACAGATAACTCATTTTTTTTCTGCAAATGGAGTAGAAGATTCCCAGTATCGCCAGCCTCCCTATTATGTATTTCCCAGTAATATGCAAACACTATTGGCCTAGAACATTTCTGTCATTATAGCAATACCAGTAAATTAATTATGCCAGAGGCTGTTCACTGGCTCTGAGAGCAAGTGGCACAGAGCAGTCTGTACCAACATTACTACTGCACTGTACTTTTCATTGTAGTTATTCTCTTAAATTCCACAAAAGAAGGTATGATGTCAAAAAAGTCTTGTGGAGACTACAAGACCTCTACAGCCTATACTAAATCCCAACCTATTGTCACAGTTTATTTGGAAATTGTTGAGTGGCACATGCATGAGCATGTCAAGGACCATTCTAATAATTCAGCTGATGGCCCCATCTAATTCTTGTCCCTGAAAACATCATACAGTACTGCTTAATTTACAAAGGCTTCTATCTCAATGGTGTCTAAAAAAATAGGCTCTTTTTGAGAAAGTCTCTAGCAGCTTTAGTGCAAAATAATTGATAACAGTAATAAAAACTGTGATAACAGAATTTTTGGGATGTTAAGTGTATCATTCTCTTGTGTCTCATTCTTCACACATTAATAGAAGTATCATGTCTAGAAATATTAATAAACACGGCCCTCTAAATACACCTAACAACCATCAACCAGTTTCTGGTTAAAATGCAAACATTCTTTAAGCACAACTTCTGCACAGGAAGCACCAACAATCTACTAACAGATTCCTGGAAGATGAGAAGGTGTATCAGGGAAGCTATGGAGTCACAGAGCAATTGAAGCTGGAAATGACCTCTCAAGATCATCTAGTCCAGACCCTTCTCAAGTAGGGCCACTCAGAGCAGGTTGTCCAGAAATGTGCCCAGATGGATTGTGAGCACCTCTTACAATGATGGCTCCACAACCTCTCTGGGGAACTGGATTGCAGATGCAGCCGCACCAGTACTGAGCAGGGTGGAAAAATCACCTTCCTCGACCTGCTAGCAATAGAGTTCATAATGTAGCCCAGGATGCTGTTGGCTGCCAATGTTGCAAGAGCACATTCCTAGTTTATGGTGATGCCTTAGGTTTTAACTTTCATATTTTTCAAATCCTGTACCTCTTAGTGCGTAACTCTGAAGTTTCTTGTAGCCTGTTAACTTCTGCTCTCTCGTGCTAGGTAGACATAACAATGCCTCTCCAGGCCTGCTCTACAAGGATGCCCAGGCCGTCCTAGGCCCAAAAGGTAAACCAAAGCCTCTAAAAGGGGGGGCAAGCTTGGGGAAACGACATCATTAACTGAAGCTTTAATTGGAGAATTAACCCTGCTATGCAAATGAACCAAACTTACAAAAGTGTGAAGAACTTGTGACCTGTCGTCCATCATGGGGTCCATCTTGGCAATAGCCTCTGGCTCCCCAGGGCGTACCTTTGAAGGCCCTTCAAATAAATACCTACCTTTATTCCCTTATTCTTTTCTAGTCTCTGTTCTTAGGTGGCCTCCCAAGGCATCAGTGGTCAGTTTGGAGTACAGCAGAAACAATCTTCTTCTGCCAAGCAGTTTTCCAGCTGGTCAGGCCCAAACTTATAATCGTGCATGGGATTGTTCCTCCACCAATGCAGGACCTTGCATCTCCCCCTCTTGAACTTCATCAGGTTCCTGCCTGCCCATTTCTCCAGCCTGTCAGGATCTCTCTAAACAGCACTGCACCCAGTCAGTGTATTAACACTCCTCCCAGGCTTTTTTTACCACCTGCAACCTTGCTGAGAGTGCACCCTACCTCATCCTTCAGGTCATTAATGCAGATGTTACACAGTACTGAGCTCAGTATCAACCTCTTGGGCACCACGTTAGTGACTGACTTCCAACTGGACTTTGCACCACTGATCATAACCCTCTCGACTCAGCCATTCAGGACATTTCTATCCACCTCACTTGTTTCACCCTTACTTCGTCTGCTTGTCTTTGAGGACGTTATGGAAGACTGTTTAAAACCTCACTTAAAGAAAACAACACCCACTCCTTTCCCTTTAAATCAGTCACATCATTTTAGAAGACTGTCAGATTGCATAAACATTATTTACTCCTTGTAAATCCATGATGACTATTCTGGATCACCTTCTTGTCCTTCCTGTGTATGGAAATCCTTTCTGGGATAAGTTGCTCTATCACCTTCCCAGGGATCAAGGTGAGCCTGACCAGCCTGAAGTTCCCCAAATCATACTCCTTGCCCTTCTGGAAGAGAGACATGGTATTTGTTTTTTTCCCACTTTCAGGAACCTTCCAAAAATAGCTGAACGGCCTCACTATGGAATAAGCCAGTTCCCTCAACACTCACGTATGCAATCTATCAGGCCTTATGGACTTGTTTACATTCATTTTAAGCATTCCTTAACCCAAGCACCCTCCACTAAGGACAAGCTTTTGCTCCAGACTTTCCCTCTGGTCTTAGGGGTCTGGGATTCATAAAGGCCAGGAAAGACTCAAGCAAAGAAGGCACTCAGTACCTCAGCATTTTCTCTGTCCTCTGTCAGCAGTATGCCTGAACCATTTAGCAGTGTACCCACATTTTCTCTAGTCTTTCTTTTGCTGCTGATATACGTCTAAAATCCTTTTTTGTTGCCCTTCACACCCCTTGCCAGATTCAAGCCACGTGAGCTTTGCCTTTTCTGACCCATCCCTGCATGACTGGACAGTATCTCTATTCCTTCTAGGCCATCTGTCCCTGCTCCCAGGCTGCCTGCTTGTTGGGATGAACCAAATTAAATCTTGGAGAAGATGACAGAATCATAGAATAGCCTGAGTTCAAAGGGACTCACAAGGATCATCAAAGTCTAACTCCTGGCCCTGCACAGGACAACCCCAAGAATCACATGATGTGCACAAGAGTATTGTCCAAATGCCTCTTGAACTCTGTCACGCTTGGGGCTGTGACCACTTCCCAGGGGCACCTGTTCCAGTGCCCAGCCATCCTTTGCGTGAAGAACCTTATTCTCCCCAACACAGCTTCATGTCATTCCCTTGGGTCCTGTCACTGGTCACCAGAGAGAGGACATCAGTGCCTGCTCCTCTGTGTCCCCTCATGAGGAAGCTGCAGACTACTATGAGGTCTTCCCTCAGTCTCCTCCAGGCTGAATAACCTAGTGATCCCAGCCAGTCCTCCTATGGCTTCCCCTCTAGACCCTTCACCATCTTTTTAGCTCTTAGACACTCTAACAGCTTTATATCTTTCTTATTGTGGTGCCCAAAACTGTACACAGGACTTGACTTGAGGGTGCACCCGCCGCACAGAGCGGAGCAGGACAGTGGACTCCATCAACCAGCTCAAGGCGCTTCTTGAAGATCGATCTTGAACTGCTCTTCTTTCCAGGGCCATGGGATACCATAAGATACCATGTGATTCTTCCAAGCAGATGCTGAAACAGGCCAAGGCCTGATTTCCTGAAGTCTAAGGCTGTGATCCTTTTATTTTGCCCTGCTCCCTCCTCTCATGCTCCTGAACTCCACCATATCATGGCCATTACAGCGAAGGTTCCTCCTAACCTTCATCTCCCCAGCTGGCCTTTGTTTTAGGTATGACATCCAGCAAAGCATCTCCTCGTGTTGGCCCCTCAATCACCTATGCCACAAAGCTGTTGCTTTCTCTTGCACACCAGCAAGTTATGAGGCTGGTTCACATCCCCCCTGAGGACCATTGTGTGTGAATGTGAGGCTACTTCCCATTGTCCTAAGGTCTCATCTACTTCCTTCTGATAAGGTGGCTGTGCTGGGTTCAGGTGGGGTCGAGTTGATTTCTTTCACAGTGGCTGGTATGGGGCTGTGTTTTGGATTTATGCTGAGCACACAGCTGATAATACAGAAATGTTTTTATTATTGCTGAACAGGGCCTACACAGAGCCAAGGCCTTTTCTGCCCTTCCTACCGCCATGCTGTGGAGGAAGTTGGGGGTGCATGGGAGACTGTGGGGAGATACAGCCAGAACAGGTGACCCCAACTGACCAAAGGGATATTCCAGACCATCTGACATCATGCTCAGTATATAAAGTGAGGAGAAGAAAGAGGAAGGGGGGGTACATTTGGAGTGATGGTGTTTGTCTTCCCAAGTCACTGTTATACATGGCAGGGCCCTGCTGTCCTGGAGATGGCTGAATACCAGCCTGCCCACGGGAAGCAGTGAATAAATTCCTGGTTTTACTTTAGTTGTGGGTGTGGTTTTTGTTTTTCCTATTAAACTGTCTTTATCTCAACTCACAAGACTTCTATCTTTTACCCTTCTGATTCTCTCCCTGATCCCGCTGGTGGGGCAGTGACCAAGCAGCTGCCTGGGGCTTGGCTGCTGGCTGGGGCTAAACCACGACAGTAGCCTAGAGCAGACTCCCTACAGCATCACCCATGTTGGTTTACCTGCCACTCTTGACCTATAAACACTGATCTGGCTCACCCCCTATCCCCACAGCAGAGCTCTTTGCTTCCAAGCTGCTGTTTCACACAAAAGATGACTCCTCTTCCTTGCCTTTCCAGCATGGCCTTCCCAAAGAGCTGGTGATCCTCAATTTCTAAATACAACCTTACTGCAAATGCAAAACATTACAGTATCTAATAACATATTCATCTCTAATCTTATATAAAAATTTTTAAAATCACTTGCATTATTCTGTATGCACCAAATAACAGAGACTAAAGTACCTTTAGAAAATAAACCAAACTGAATGGAACAAATCACATAATACAGGTAAAATACACAGCAGGGTATGAGTAAGGCACTACTGCTTGTTATAGACCAAACAAGGAATTTAGTTTTTTAGTTAACTACCTCAAAGAAAGGCTATGCTTTCTGTATACATGTATGTATATGAACATAAATCTCATGGGATATACGACTTATTTCCCAAACATTCTATCCCCTAAGGAAAGACATGATAACGGCAACAAAAAGTAATGGTGTGTGTTAGCCATTAGCTATATAATTGGACCCAAAATAAAAAAAAATTAAAAATTTTTAAAAAACAAAAACCCAACAAAACCCAACAATTATTACTATTATTCATGTTCAACATTCAAGCTACGCTTGACTACAGATCAAGATTTTTCAGATGTCTAGGAATAAGTGCTTCTTTTCTAAGGATAAACACTAAACACTTCACATTTTCATAAACTCTGAACCACCCTTTTTAAGGCTTATAGCACACATGCAAAATCAGTGCCTATTTTAAAAAAATACTTTCTCAAATGTGGAAAATAAAGAAATAATACAGTGGATTAAAAAATACTTCTACGACATTAATTTTGAGAAAATGTTTTGAGGATATATGTAGAATAAATCATCAAATTTTAAGTGATTTTGCAAAAGAAATTGAAAATGAGATCTTCTAATGCAACTTAGTTGAAGGTTTATTAAAATAAAGTAGGGTCTGTTGCAAGGCAGTTAATTGTTATAACTTTTTTAACTATTTCAGACTCCTTTCTTGACTTCAGTCTACAAGGTGGGGGGTTGTTCCACTTCACTGAATGGAAAAATAATTATTTAATCTCCAAAGAGAGCTTTCAAAGAAATATATTGAAGATCAAGTGGTTATTTTGTAGCAGAGCAGGTTTCTCTAGAGGTTAGAACAGATCTTATTTCATTTTCACATTAGCTACATGTGCACAACGCCAATTTTTCCAGATTCGTTAGTATCCATAAAGAAAGCGGCACAGCTGCTCTCTGCCTGCCAATACTCTCAGTAAGAGAGTATAAAAGAAAGGACAACTGGGATTCAATCCCTCAGCTCCCCCATAAAGCCAAAGTCCTGGAAAGCAATGAGCCAGTCCTGCTTTAACTGCTGTAGGGTTTGGTACAGGCCTTTTACTTGCTGAAGTAAAAAACTCAAAATTATCAGAGGAGTGAAGTATCTGGGACTCAAACTGGGCTCACTCCTTCCCAGGAGAAGCCGTCTCTGGGACTGGAAAAAAATCCAGCTTTTTCTGCAGCTTCCCAGGGTCTGGGCATCCAGCAAGCTCCCATGGCACTGGAGAATGACTGCGACCCGCCCAGCATAAGGCTGCATTGTAAAGTCCATCAGTTAAATCTTATCAAAACACTACCCACAGGCAAGCTGAAGCAAGGCCAAATGAGTCATCTGACAAGTGTCATACTTGGTCCCTGCTCTGCTTCAGTGAGCATTTAATTCACATTTATGCAACATGAAGCTGTACCATTGTGGCCAGGAATGCCGAGTGCTGGATGATCTTGTGCGGGGAACAGGAATCATGAGCTTATCTCACCAGGTAGATGACAAAACTGACCAACACAAAGGCATTAATCACTTTGAAAAACAAATGCCTCTAATCTTCAGGCAGTTTTGTGAATCTAGCTTTGAATGGGCCATTTCGTGTAGAAAAATGTGAATTACTGAAGAAGTGGAGTACTTTTTGTTCTAGTCAGGGAACAACCAGGAAGAGAAGAAACAGTCACACACATTACATTTTATTTGATCCAAAATAGCAACCAAGCTGAAAAAACAATTATTCCCAGAATAAAGCTGCAAGTTCTCATAGAATCACAGAATCATATAGGTTGGAAAGGGCCTTTAAAATCACTGAGCCAAATCATTAACCAAGCACTGCCAAGTCCAACACTAAACCATGTCCCTAGGTGCCACATCTGAAGGTCTTTTGAATACTTCCAGGGTTGGTTACAAAATCACTTCTCTGGGCAGCCTATTCTGCTGCTTGACAATGCTTTCCATGAAGAAGTTTTCCTAAAATCCAATCTAAGCCTCCCCTAGAGCAACCTTGAGGCCACTTCCTCTCACCCTGTCACCTGGCAGAAGAGACTGACCGCCATCCGGGTACAACTTCCTTTCAGGCTGTTGTAGAGAGCAGTAAGGTAACACCTCAGCCTCCTTTTTTCCAGGCTAAGCACCCCTACCTCCCTCAGGTGCTCCTCATGAGTCTTGTGTTCCAGACCTTTCACCAGCTCCATTGCCCTTCCCTGGACTCACTCCAGCACCTCAAGGCCTTTCCTCTAGTAAGGGACCCAAAACTGAACACAAGATTCGAGATGTGGCCTCACCAGTGTCCTAGTCCTGCTGGCCATGCTATTGCTGATACAAGCCAGGAGTAAAAGATGGAGGCTGTTAACTGCAACAAAATATATGAGATTCTCTCATGCAGAAAAGACTACTACATCCCTAGAGAGTACTTCAATCAGAAGATAGGTCAGGCTGAAAATCTGAGTCCATCACTAAGGACAACTATCTATAAAAGTGAATACTTGAGTAGTGAGCCGTGAGAAGTCTGAAATCTATACAGCTTTCAGCCAGTGCACTTGGGTGCTGTGGGAAGTCCAGCTGCTGCATTGCAGCGCACAGCACAGGCTCAACCTGCCCAACTTCACACCAGCCAAAACTTGAGGCTGCCGTAGCAAGATCTGTACCTGTGCCAGCTCAGTTAAGGCTGACTGGGGTGCATTGATCACAGGATTCACAGCAGCTATCACTGTGCAGTGCAGAGAAACCCCTTTTTTTTGACTAGGCCTTTTTTTTCCTGAGTCATAACTGAGACCCTGATCCAGAAAAATGACCCCATAATGGTCAGAGATGCCCATCAAGGTCCCCATAATGAACTCAGTAGGCCTTATTAAGCTCAATTATTTGCAGTTTGGGTTCTACTATGGGGCTGACAGGACAGCCATTCACATCCATAAACATTTATGCATGGATTATTGCATAATGAAGCCAGAAAAGCTACAGGCAGCCAGCTTCCCATTCACAAAAGCCCAAAGCACACTTTGACTAATATCTCTAATGAAAAAGTAAAAATTGAAATGCCTCCATGATAGCTATGGACAAACACCACAATATCAAACCTTTTCCTACACTTACTCAAAATAGGTAAGGATATTTTTGAGCTCAAGTGGCTGACAAAACAATGTAAGCACAGAAAGGAAAAGATGGAAAAAATGAGAAAAAGAACTGTTATTCAAGGACTCATGAAACACTGCAATAGTGCAACTCGTGAGAGACGCAGTAAAATATAAGAAGTGCTTTTGTGTCATTTCTGTTCGTGTAAATCAGTGGGGCTCTGCTGACATTAATGAAGTCAACCTGACTTATGGCAGAGAATCTGTCTCTTTATTTCCTATGATGACAACTAATGTCTAAATTCAACAGCAGAGTTTGTAGAATTATATTATTAAAGGTCTACAATAACACAGAACATAAACGTAGTCTGTGCAGGAGAGCTGTGTTGTATTCATCTTGTGGTCTCATATTGACAGTGGCAATGATATACATAATTAAAATACTAATAACACCTCTGTGAAAGGCAGCAACACAGCATGAAATGAATACTTTAGAACTACTACCAGTCACATTTCAGGACAACTAAATAATATAATTTTGTAAGACAAATTTTGATTCAGTTAGCAAGAGCTGCAATACTTAATTCATGTCACTCCTGAACTCTAAAAATGTTTTAATAATGTAAACAAAATATATATATGCATATAACAAATGGCTAAGTGTTTTGGACATTAGAAAAAATATTAACATTCATGCTGCAGACTTAATGCCCCTATCCATTTGACAGGCATTAAGTACAGAGAATTCATAAGCAAAATATTTATAGTAAAACTGGCAGAACAATAGCAAGGATTATTACAGGTCATAACCAGATCATGAGACAATGCCACTGTGTTGCAAAAAAATTACAGACTACATTTGTTACCTCCCCTGTCCTCCATCTTTCTAGCTCCCATCTCCTTATGAGACCAATTCTTCTCCACCTAATCCTCCTCCTCTCATGGTTCCTAATGACTGTCCCATTAAACTCAGTTAAACCACGTCCTGCCAGTCACACACTCCTCAAATTGTGTTGTCCATATTTTTACCTAGCTTCCTCCTCAGCTCTCCATTCTGATGCCCAGCAGTCACTATCAGCATACTTCTTTTTAGCTGTGTGATTTTTGGACACACTACATGGGCACTACCGGTCCTTCTGAGTTTCTGGCAATTTCCAAAATTTTCAGAAGGCTCTTAAACTTCACAGCAACAATATAAATTACATCCCTGGTTGCAAGGGGATGTGTGGGTCATGTTTCAAACATCTGTCTCAAACACTGGGAACCAAGCTTTGTAAGGCACTTTGGCAAAACAACTTCTGTTTCTCCAAGAAAGGGAAGACATTTTTCAAAATACCAATTAGGTCTCAGAAAAGAGATGGGAACAAAACTTTTCACCTCAGTCAAGGATAGCATGTAAAGTTACAAATAGCTAAAAAGGGTCTGCTGATGAGAGGTATTCAGCAGCCCTTGTAAAAGGAATGAGATCGTGAAGAACTTGATAGTTTCATTCAAGTTTTTCCAAGATATTGTAACACACATAAAGCAGTATCGCTTTTTATAAATCTACAGTATCTGGCTTAGACAGCAATCTTCATTTACTGTAGAGAAAGCACATAGAAATAAAAATATTAAAGTTCCTGAAGTACTGTTAGAAAGAATTAAAACACAATAGTTGTAATGCTAAATTAGGATCCAAACATCACTGAAAATTGGCAAGCAACACCTTTGTTCTAACTTGTGATATATTGTGCCGCCTTTTATTTCCCAGAGGTTGATTGACAGAATTTGGAATTGACAGTTCTTGGGACTATGCAGTAAACACAGCAACTTCTGTTTTCATAATGGATCATTTTTATTTTCTTTTTTTTGATGCACACAGAGATTAAGGTGCAGCTAATCAACCAAGAAGAACTAGAAAGCACATCAAGAGAAACAGCCAGCTGTAACACACAGCAGAACGAGAAGTGCCACAAGTGACAGAGGGCACAGGGAGAGCTGGCTGGGTGCCATGGGCAGGTGAGTGGGAACCATGTGGAAGATCGTCACGTTTGAGAGGAACACAGCCAGTCCTTGGGGGACTCACTTTGCCAGGCCAACAGTGCAAAGGGGACTGTATAGGTCTTACTATGTAAGGCTAATGGCATCTAGGTGATGGTTCACAAACACCAAATTTAGGTGCAGATGTTACGGAAGTGGAACCAATGGGGAAAAGTAATCTGGAGTGTGGCACTGGAGAGACCAGAGACAAGGGTCTGCTGTGGGGAAGACCACAGGTGTGGATCAGGTACTTGTGAGACCCACTTCTGCAGAAATATGGGGAGGTTGCAAGTGCAGGTGTATGCATGACCCAATAGCAATCACCCAACATGCAAGATCCAATTGCTGATGCATAAGAACAGGATCAGGCTGTTTGTAATGGTCTTGTTCATGGGTGGGCTGTTTGTATTGATGTGGTGCCTGCAGAGGCACTGGTTGCCTCTATGCATGATCCTGGTGGTCATCTGTGCCAGTCCAGAGTGTGTTTGCGTGCAGTCATATGGATTGCATGCTCAGTCTCATGGTGAGCTGGACCACGGTACAGGGGACGGCAGCAGCCTGGTGCCATCAGACCAGGGTGGGAGGAATCCCTTCTGATCTAGATATCCTCTCTTAAAACATTTTCTGCATTTGACTATCATTATTTTAGTTGTTCTTCTTTAATTGAAATAATAACATATGTATGTCTTGAGAACTCATAAAGAGTATTAGCATTCTATATACTAGGATAAGGAGGGAAAGAGACATTGTACCAGTCAGAAAGGAGATGTGATGAAGCACGTAAAATATCCACCAGAACATTCTGGACATATGTAGCCAGTTGCCCTGCTCCGATGCCAACACTTGTTTGACACTATTTTATATCTATATTTCCTTGTATTGGGTAGTTGTGGTAGGTACTGTAGGGTCTGTGCCACAACACTGCAAATTGTTGATAGCCTGTTCAAGGCAAACTGTTGTCTCTAAATGCCAGGAAAAGTGTGCTATTGATACTGAACACTGAAAATAAAAGCCAGTCTTTAAAACAAACCAATAAAACCACCAAACCCCCAAACTAACCTGTGTGACGGTAACTTGTAGCATTAGACTAAGGAAGCTGATTATTACACACGTTGCCTGAACTATGGAGGCTTTGGCAACTAGTGCCATATGCATGCCAAACAAATTCCAACTCTTGGGTTTTGTTTCTCTGAAGAGCTGTCTAACTATCACACTTCTAAAGCACTACCATTTATATTATTGGCAACACAAGTCTGCTCACTCAAGAATACCACACATATTTACCAAAGTTATGCAGAATTTCACACGAGCAAGAGGATTCCCTAAATGTTGTTTCAAAAAAATTATATCAGATACCAGCAATTGCTTTTTTAGATAGGTGGGCAGAAGAGGACAACCAGCATATCCTGATGAAATTAATAACTGATCCCTGTTGTTATCGGAAAACAGTATAAAACTCAAAACTTCCAGTAAGAAATAGTCCTTTAACTTGTCCTTATATTTCCAGACTACTTCCGTTTTTTATACTTTAATAAGATTGATGATAATGCCCGTTTTCCAGAAAAAGAAAAACATTTTGCTGATACTACGTATAAACACTTCAGGAAAAAATATTTCCTCTCCTATCTTTCAACGAAAGCATTTTTTAAAATAGACTTATTCATCATTCTGAGACAACATTTAGAAAAGAGCATTTATCCAGTTATCCAAAAGCCTGGTCAAATGATATCATCTCCCTGAATATCATCCCATTCAAGTATTTTTATTACCCATATGGTAACTAAAACCACTGATCTTTATTCCACTTTTTATATGGCAATCTAAATTGCCTTGAGTAATCTGTCTAACAGAGATAATTAAATATGTTTCATTAATACTTGCAAAAGGTTCTAGGGGCGTACAGCAGATTAAGTCTGTTTTGCAAATGTGTTGCTTAGATTTCATATTCTACAGAAAGAAGAAGTAAAGTGTCACTTGACTCACAGGAAAACAGGAATGGGAATGATCTGGTTTGCCACCATCTCCAATTGCTTGCTGTTTTACAATCTATCATATAAACTGTGTCCTATATCCTCCTTCAAATATTTACCAATAATCAGTGTAAATACATTTTGGATTACTCAATCCAGTGCTCTGACGGCAAACTTGGAAATGAACTCCATTGCTCTAATCTTTAAGGGTCTTCCCTCTCGCAATTTGAATATATAGTGCCTTTAGGTTTTTTGCCACAAATTACTTTTTGTTTCAAACATTTCTTGTTTCTTCCTGGTGTTTATTCCCTCTTGATCTAACTTTTGCTGTATTAGACAAATCTATGTGTTCTTGTGTAGATGCTAAAGAGCAGGAGCAGAGGAATTTTCCAGCTGCTGAAGCATTTTGTGAAGTTTTCTTTTCTCATGCTTTAGCTGAGAAACAGAGAAAGACTGTTCTGTAAATAACTCTCTATCTTGCACCTGCACGGTCTTGTTTTGGTTCACTGAAGGAAATATTTTGAAATAGGCGTTGTAGCATTCAGCCAATCGCTCTGAGAGGTGTATGGTCAAGCACCCAATAATGTCATTTCTCTATTGCGAACCAAGGTATATAAACGAGGTGATAATTAATTAAATAATTACGTTCATCCTGGACCTGAATTTGTGTCGTGATTATCGCCATCCCTGGGGACGACAGTGACATTCTTGTCTCCTCTCATTTTTTCCCTCACCAAAACCATCCTAACAGTAGTTTCTGCATTTGTTACAGTTTGAATCCCCCCTCTCAAACATGTCTAGCTGCAATAAATAATACTTCCCTATCTCTACAACAGCATTTTCCAGTGACATACCCAAATGAAGAAACTTTGATGTCTCCCAGAAAATCAGCTAATAAATCGAGATTCCTCTCCTCAGTCATTTGAACACTTACTTTTAGATCATTGGGAAGATTTTGTTATTAATCCTTAATCACATCTTTGAATTTTACTGTGTTTGCCTGTGTTCTTTACACAGAGGTCCCCCATTTCTCTTTTATATGGAAAAAGAGCCACTGTAAGAACTAACTCGTGCTACACATCCACAAACCTCACTACAGCCCTCTAGTTTCTGCTTTTCAAGAAGTTCTCAATGTTGGTCAGTCCTTTTAACTTTTCCTTACACTTTTGTGGCTTTTTTGGTAATGTATTTATGGATGTGGTTATTCAGCTAATTATTCCTCTCTTGTATCAGTTTTCAGGTGCACGCATATCACTGAAAGATTTGAGACTTTATAAACTAGACTATAAATTCAGATGATTTAAAATGTCTTCTTTAAATATGTAACACATTTTTACAATTCTTAGCATCTTCAATAATCCCTGTACAAGTGCAGGAGATGTATGTATGTGTGTATATACACACATACATGTCTCTCATACTCACACACTTCTCTATACCATCATGCTGAATCTTAAAACTGGTACTGGAATAAACCACTCCTGGCTTCTGCTGCCTTTCTCTCCTCTCCCTATAAGGTGTTTTTTTTTTTTTTCCTGAGAATCCCCCTTAGTCTCAAATATATTCACATTTAGCTCTCCAGTAAAAATAATGCTTTTCAGATTTATTGAAAGCAGTAGCCTTTCTATAATGCCACCAATAGACCACTTGCAAGTGCTGTCTTGCAAATCTATCCCAAAATAATTTTAAAGTAGCAAAGTCAGGTGCCAGTAGCAGCTTAGCTGTTGCAGCAGAAAGATCAGTCTGAGTTTTAAACCTGCTGGAGAAGCCAAATAAATTTTCAGATGGTCCATGCTAGCCTTTATGATAGCTAAGAATGTCAATCCAAGGAACTTAAAAGCTCATTAGGGAATAAGACACTGATTGGTCAGTGCAAACATGTAAGTTTTATTCTTCCATGTAGCAGAAGCATTCAGCATTTGTGCTGTATTCTATGAAAATCTAGCCAAACGCTTGACAGAAAATCACTTTCCTATCATTCATATTTACATTAAAATATCATTATGGCTTTCAAACATGGCACAATATTCTAGTCTGGCAACCTGTGGAACACTTAGCTTTTTAATTTGTCACTGAATGGTGGTTATGAAGAAGTTCACATTCAGTTCTCAAGCTTTGACAGAGATTTGGGGAGGAGAGGGTGACAGTAAATCCCTCCTTAGAAGATTCACTTAATTGTTCATGCTTTAGCTTTGCAATGCATAATGAGAATAAAATCAGTGTCTTTCTAGCATCTGCTAATTAAAATCTAACCACCTAGTAAATGAGGAACCCAATTTTATGTGGTAGACTTCCTGTGCTCCTGTAGTATAAAAAAAAAACAAACCCAAACCAAACCAGCCAAATAAAAAACCCCAAAACAAAAACAAACAAAAAAAAAAAAAAAAAACACTCCAAACCCAAACAGAACAATAACAAAAAACTCCAGTGACCAAAACCCAACATTTTTTGAGCAAATTTCCCTGGAGGTTTAGCTGATCAATTCTTTAAATTTGAGCTCAAAGTCAAATAACAGCACCATTAAGCTAACTGCTGCCTGGCTGTTTTAGACTGCTGAATCTTGAGCATGGGCAGTCATGACATCCTTTCTTTCTAAGTCTGTCCTGGATATGCCAGCTCACTCTGCATACAGCTAGCTGGAAAAGCAGCTTATGGAAAAAAAATCAAGCCATCCAACCAAACTTCCCCCTCCAAGCAGCTCTACACAAAGCCCTGTCCTGTCACTCTCCCTAACGGCACCCAGGCTTTCGGCCCAGAGCTCAATTGCCTATGCAAGTCACAGAGGCAGGGCTCAGAAACCAGCTGCGCAGCTATTACACATTATGTTCAGGTGATAGGGTTCCTCCTTCAGGAACAGTGTTCCTGAAGGCTCATGCCATGAAAGCAGCTGTTTCTATGATCTGCCCATTAGCTTGCACTTGCATTAATTAATTCTAGTCAGGGAAACTAACAGGACTGTCTCAAATGGAGCTTGAAGATACTGATGTTGGGATTCCTCTGACCAGGCACTGTTCAAAGCCTTTTAGAAACTTCTGGCTAGTCACAGTGTGACAATCTGGGGAACTAAATCTTTTTCAGGAGCTAGCCAAAATTTTGGCCCATTTGAAGGCATTGAAGCCCCTATTTTTTATATGTATATTTTAATTAAAAAGATTCCTGATTGGAAAGTTGCAACTTGTCAGTGCGCAACACCAGCGCTATGCTCTTATGGTTTCCTTCTCAGAGATAGATCATCAGCTCATACTTCCATAGGACACGGTTAAAATGGTGGAACTGCATCTTCATTGGGTGTTGGCAACAGGAATCATGCAACAAAACCCCTAAATGTCATTACTATGAGCTTCCAGAATCAGCCCCTCATGGTCCAACCCAAAATGGTTTTTATCAGTATGGCTTTTTGCTAAGTCTCTTCTGTCCAGCTCAACGCACACACTGGATTAAATAAAACCAATAAACACAGCACCAAGAAGAAAACACTGCACAAAAGGGATTATAAGAAGGAACAGAAAAATGAAGTACCTCCTTAGACTGCAGGTAAAACTGTTAT
The DNA here is from genome assembly GCF_000738735.6 of Corvus cornix cornix. NCBI lineage: Eukaryota > Metazoa > Chordata > Aves > Passeriformes > Corvidae > Corvus > Corvus cornix. The sequence continues at coordinate 99,481,571 of NC_046332.1, read as the reverse complement.
TCCCACCTGATCAAGCCCAGGAACTGCATTATCTAATAGAGCACTCCTCAGAAACCATCTCTTTTATCTTTGAAGTTGTTTCTTAAGATACCTCCTCCATATACCCCTGACTTTCTGGTTTTACCTTAAGTTTCATCAATGTTTCAGTACTTCTTCCTTCTACAGTTGCTGGATGTTTATGCCAGGAGCTAACTCTAACATGGGCTTCTGCTTTTTTGAATGGCTAAAGAGTGCCACCATAAACAGACACTCTACACTCATTCCTACAAAATGTGCTCAGTATTCATCTCTTCCTTTAGGAACCTGCTAGTTATGATGACTTTTAGATGTATCTGCTGTATTTATTATGAATTTTTAACAAATGTTTTTCATCCCAAGATGCAAAGAAAAAAATGCACTTCAACATGCAAGGAAAGACATTCTAACATAAAGCTGACAAAACTGAGCGTCAGACAACTAGGACAATTGAAGCAATGTCTCTTCATAGAAACACAGCTAAAAAACCTGTCTCTTTACACACAGAGACCTAAGCTTACGCTTGAAATGAACAGGGAACCAAAGACATCAAAGACTGTATGGACTCCCATAATCAAAAGCAGACAACAAAATGTTGCTTGACAGGCTAGGTAAATCCTAACTCTGACTGAAGAGGTGCAGTTGTGTGTCTGTCTACAACCTGGTCTCATAAAATGTTTTCCAAGTGTCTTATCTGATGCGCAAGGGTGGGAAGTCCATCCTACCACAAAGAATGAGAACAGCATGATTCCAAGACCAACCTCAAACTAGCAAGCACTAGTGGTGGGAAGCATACACCTTTCATCTCAAGATACTGTGAGCTTAAAATAGTAAAAGAATATTCTGAATGCAGAAGCACTGCAGAGTTTACATCTTCCTAATACTGAATGACGAGCTACAGGATTAATCATTTGCATATTGGGGGCAGCTCACTTCCACTTCCCACAGCTTGACAGAAAAGCAAATCTCCTATCTAGACAGGCTGGGAGACATGGGATTGTCCAGTCTGGAGAAGAGAAGGCTCTAGGGAGACCTTAGAGCAGCCTTCCAGTACCTAAAGGGGCCCTACAGGAGAGCTGGAGAAAGACATTTTACAAGGGCATTCAATGACAGGACAAGGAGCAGTGGTTTCCATCTGAAAGAGGCTAGATTTAAATTAGCTATTATGAAGAAATTCTTTACTCTGAGGGTGGTGAGGCACTGGAAGGCACAGGTTGCCCAAAGAAGTTGTGGATGCCCCATTGCTGAAAGTTTTCAAGGCCAGGCTAGATCCGGTGTTGAGCAACATGGTCTAGTGAAAGGTGTCCCTCTGCGTGGCAGGTGGCTTGGAACTGAGTGATCTTTAAGGTCCCTTCCAAACCATTCTATTTCCCTAGGAGCCAAACCAAAAGCCAATGTGAGAAAAGAAAAACAAACCAACCCTAAGCAACATCACTGAAAGCTGAAAACTACACATGCCAGCAGATACGCATTTCCAGTTCTTTTCATAAATACACATGAAAAAGCTAGGAATAGAGTCAGAGAGAATCAAAAATATGTCAGGATTGACTAAAACATCATCCTGTGTCTTCGCTGAATATCAGTGTGTCTATCTGCACTACAACTTAAGAATATGTTTTATATTAAAAGTATTACTTGATAGCAGAGCTGCAAATAACTTTCTCTCCTAAGTGAACCTAAGATCACTTAAAAATTAAAAGAAAAATGGTGTTATTATGCTGTTAAATTTTTTAAACTATGGCAAGATTTTTCCATGCTATTTGTATCCTAAATAATATGCCTCTCCAGGTTTTAATTATGAAATGCTAAATAAATCCCATGAGCAAATGCTTATTTGTATCTGTCTGCTAAGTTGCTACTTGTAATTCCAGCTAATTACTTCCCCTGTCAGGAGAATACTGTCTGAAGTTCCAAGATGCCACAGAAGTAGCTCAATCGCCTTCATTTTATGTCTCCCAGTGTTCACTACAGAAAATGTAAATTCATTTGTCTACTGCTGGAAGAGCCAGAAATTTGAAATAATCTCTGCACTGTCAGCAGGTCTTTACTTTATGAGCTTAATCCCTGTTACCATGGAGATATTTAATTGCGCAGCGACACAGTTTGATTGGTTTATTTTAAATTGAAGTTATTCTGTGGAACGGTCCAGGATTCAGCGAACTTCAGATAAATGGCTTTCAAAATATTGCAGTGAGTCATAATGTTGTCAGTGACTAGATTAATTTCAGTTGAACTATTTCTTTACCTGAATCTTATATGTATGTGACAACATACAAATATGAGGATTCTTAGAATTAGATTTGGGAGCCAAGAATTTTGAGTATAATTAGGCAGTATTTTGTTGCAAGAAGGGCAATTAAAAACTAAACGAGAATTAAAATTCAGTAAGCTTTTGGCAGTATCATCTTGTCTTTCTAAAACAAATTATCTTCCTGTTCTACAATATAAATACAGACAAGAACTTTTCACAGGAGGCTTATACTCGATTTTCTTTACAGAATACTGTAAATATATTAATATGAGAGAAATTAATCCAACAGGATAAATTAGGCTTCTTAAGTGCTGGCTTCCATATACCTCAGCATGCAGTTCTTTAGTATATGAATGTCTGCTGGAAAGGTATCATCAATATGGTATTTCCTGGCATGGCATAACACATTAAATAACTCATTTTAAATTCTGTACATACACCATGATGAACTGGTGAACTTCACCTATGCAGTTAAAACAGCAGCAATATACTGTGCTAACTCTTTTTTTTTTTTTTTTTCAGCTCTATAACCCAGCTCCTGCACATTTTTTTCTTCATGTTGTAACTGAAATTCTGGGGGAAGTTTTCACCTAGACTTTGCTGTGAAAGGTCTCAGTTCCATCACCAAGTATCAGACAGCTTTGCCTTTTTTAATTTTTCAAGCTCATGGCCACTAAGGCCCCAGTGTACAGGCTGCAGAAAACACCTTTTAGGTGTTTCTAGGGCTGTATTCCCCTCTTTATTTTTACGTAGCCTGGTTTAACTTCATATGCAGAGTCTCTGAGTTTGCATCATTTGGGATTCCAGCATGTGACCCAAGATAAGACTTAGCTTCTTACAAACCACTACCACTCTTCCAACCACTTGCATGGCTTTTCAGAACCAGAACTTGACACTTTTAATCTCAGTTCTGTAAGGACCACACTGTTTTACAAGAGAGATGCTTGAAAAAGCAGACTCCATCTGGGACTATCAGTCTTGCACAAACTGTTTACAAGAATTAATTTGTTTTACACTCCCAGGAAGGGTATCTTGGTGTACCAAAGCAATGCTTCTACAAAAGCATTTACATGCTGCAATTAATGGATGAGATGCTGTTATTTCAAATGAAACACCTACCGAGAACACTGTGAACTCCAAAAATAGTGAGGATTTAATCTTTGCACCTCTCTGTGTTAATGTACACTGTGATCCTGGGTTAGGGTACCTTGATTTATTTTCCTTATACAGGTTCTGCTCCAGAAGTTTCATTCCTTCCTAATCCACCGTCAAACATACAAGAGTAACAGTGTTCAGGATGCAATACTTCTTTGAATTTCATGGTGTCCCCATCCAGTTTGTGTTTGGAGAAAACACAGAGGACTAGCTCGGAAACATCGAATTTGCTGTAGCAGAGGCCCACAGTGTGATTCTCTGTACTCCACTTAGGTGTAATCACCAGGCAACCCAAGGCAAATGACTGAGCAAAACCTTCTTCTCTTCTGGGGAATCTCACCCACATTCACACCTTCTTGTATAACCCCCTCACCTTTCCAGTGTGAGAAATAGTCTTGGTTCAGCCATTGAGGGTTCCGTGTGTGTGCCGAGAGGACTCAAGAACTGCAAGCCAGAAGAGAGGGACAGAGCCTTGCTGCTGTGACTAGCTCCTGAGTTACAGCACACTTACCAGGTTAGGTACAGCTGCCTTACAATGCAGTGAACTCTCCATTTTTCCATGCTCTAGTTAAAATAAAACAACCCCACAAACCGTCATCTCCTTGCTATCATTCTCTCCATTATAAAAACTATTTATCCCAGCCAGTATTAACATCACTTTGTCTGTCATATTTATGACTGCGATATTTATGGATAGAGCAACATCTCTTTGTGGAGGAAGGACCATTTTTAAATCATCCTCTCTTTTCAGGTGCTTGAGCTGATTTAGCAATACTTTCTTTTTCACCATACCCAAGTAGTCTCTAGGCAAACCACTGACATAAACAGGTTGCTATATAATTTTCCTTCTTCTCATTTCTAATTATTCAGGTTTGCTTTAAACAGTCACTTGCATTTGTGTATCCCTGCTGCTGCTCATCTCTTCTAGACCCACTCCCCCTTCCACCATATGATCCTGTCCTTGAGTAGGTCAAACCCTTAGCAACAGAAAGCAAATTTGTATGCAGAAAGAAGCAGAGTAGCACTCTTTCTCTAACAGCACACTATTCATATCAACTGTCTGTATTAGTGACAAGGGAATTAAAAAAAAAAAAACAACATAAAAGAGATAGAAAAAATCAAGAATCGCCATACCAATCAGACCTGTTGTCCTCCTGGTCCAGTATTCTTTCTCTGACAGCACTCAGTACACCCGCTTCAGAGGAAGGTGCAAGAAACCTTGTAATTATAGAATAACCTGATTAATACAGGAAGTTTCGTCCTAGCCCTAGGCAGTCAGCAGCTGACTCACCCGCTTGTCTGAAACATAAGATTTTATATCTGCTCTAATTTTTTTTTAATCCTATGTAATTTAATAGTGAAAGTCTTATTACAAATGTACTTTTCAAATGTACATTTGAATCCTATGAAGCATTTTAGGCTTTACTGTAACCTGTAGCTGAGAGTTCTATTTGCTAATTATATAGGTTGTACTATTTTTATCACTGTTAAACTGCCTGCCATTCAATCTCATTGGATGTCCCTTTTAGGGACTCAGGAATAAGTGGGCCAGAGAGTGTGATTCCTCTGCCTCTTTTCCCCTTGGCATCTCACCTGGGAGCAGAGATGCCCGAGGATGCGCGCGGCAGTCAGCCTTTGGCTGCAGGCACTAAACCAGCGCACGGGCTGCCTCCGCTCACAGCCCTCACCCCAAGTAAAGGCACCTTGCACAAGTGGCAAGTGCCCTCATGAATGAAGCAGCAGCAGCTGGGCTGCTCATATTTTTGTGAGTACCACATAAATCCCCTGTGAATACAGTCAACATTGTTTCTGTACTTAGAGATGAAAGAATGCAACGTGCTCAATAAAGTGCTATATAACATCATAGCTACAGGGCAGAAGGTGGCTCCTTTGACTTCAAACTTTCATTATGGCCTGATGTACTATGGTAGCTTTAAGGTAAAATAACAGCAGCCTTTTCAAAACCCAGAAAGATGAACAACACCATAACAACAATCATGGCTTTCATTAGAATTACTTATATCCGTTGATGGTTTTCAGAACCTTCCAACAGAGCAAACACTTATGGAACACATGTATAAGAAGGTTGGGGTAGGCTAAACATAACAAAAGAAAAGAATAATTTTTAAAAATGCTGAATGGTCTGATCATCTTCTGTGCTTATTTATTTTGAAGTAAACTGATTAGCAGGCTGTGAGCCTCAGTTTTGCGTCTGGTATAAATTAGTGGTCCTTAATAAGCAGGATGCTTGATTGATATGCCATTAATATCATCAATGATTGTGTTGTGCCATTCCACATTGCTGGCCAGCTATGAAAACTGGGTGTACAAGGAGGAGCACGCAGGCCAGACAGGAGGCATGCAACAGGCACAGAGGTGAACTTTCAGAAAACACAACTGAGTTCCCTCTTCTAAGCACAGCAGGCCCTGAAAAAATAAGATGAAGACTACTAAAGAAAATGTAGGTAAGTATTTGAGTATTGAAGAATATCATAACACATTTTATTGCAAAGAAATACTGTACCATGTATGCTTCGAGAAGCTGTGAGCTACACTAGTTATCAAAGGACAGAAACATGTTACCTCTATTTTCTGTACAGGGCAAAAGCTGACATTTAAGAATTTCATGTTTCAGGAATAGCATAGCTACTAAGCCAAACAAGGACAACCTAAACATAATGATTTCACAAGCCAAAAATCATGGAGCTGATATTATATGCAGGATAACATACCTTAGAGAAAAGAATTAAGCTTGCCAGATGCACCTGGAAGAAGTCTAGAATAATTTTTTTTACTAAATACAAAAGCACTACTAAAAAATAAGGTGTCCAAGATATCCAAATATAATGTGATCTAGAATCATTTAGGTTGGAAAAGACCTCCAAGTCCAACCTTTGACCAATTACCACCTTTGTCAACTAGACCATAGCACTAAGTGCCACATAGAGTCATTTCTTGAACACCTCCAGGGATGGTGACTCCACCTGGGCAGTCTATTCCAATGTTTAACAACCCTATCCACAGAGAAATTCTTCCTGATGACCAGCCTGAATGTCCCCTAGTGCAGCTTGAGGCTGTGTCCTCTCGTTCTGTCACTAGTTGCTTGGGAGAAGGGGCCGACCCTCTTTGTGCTATAACTTTCTTTCAGGTAGTTAAGAAGAGCAGTAATGTCTCCCCAGACTCCTTTTCTCCAGGCTCCCTCAGCAGCTCCTCATATGATTCAGCTCTCTAGACCCTTCACCAGATCTGTTGCCCTTCTCTGGACACGCTCCAGCACTTCAGTGTCTTTCTTGAAGTGAGGAGCCCAGAACTGAACCCTGAATTTGAGGTGTGCCCTCACCAGTGCTGAATACAGCGGGACAATCACTTCCCTGGTCCTGTTGGTCACACTATTTCTGATCCAAGCCAGAATGCTGTTGGCCTTCTTGGCCACCTGGGCACACACTGGCTCACGTTCAACCTACTGTCAACCAACACCCTCAGGTCCTTTTCCACTGGCCTGCTTTCCAACCACTCTCCCTATGCCTGTAGCACTACAGGGGGTGTTATGACTGAAGTGCAGGAGCCAGCAACTTAGACTTGTTCAACTGTCCCTGTCTGACCATCCAGGAGTCACTGTCACATTCACACCACCTAAACCAGGACCGAGGCCCCTTCACAGCTACACACCCCACACTCACAGTCAGACCAGGTCTTCTTACCAGCTCAGCCCCTAGTTTCCCATAGCAGAGTCTCATAGGTCTCTGTGCTTAGAATAATTTAATCATGGTGCAATAACAAAATAACAGCTCAAGCTGGACGCCTCCAAGGATGGACTCAGAAAAAAAGAAACCTTTTATACCCTTACAGTCTAAGCACAGGGAGTCTGGGATCTTCAGCTCCTGCTGTGTCTGAGTGTCCAGTCACGTGGCTGGGCCACAGGTCCCTGTGCCCTTTGTTATGCAGAGTTAGCAGTGCATGGCCTCCTGCCTGTAGCGCCAGCTCCCACCCCACAGAGCTCAACCTGCAGCTCACACTGCAGCTGCACACCGAGCTACCTGCACTGAGGCTATTCGTCTACAGAACCTCACGTCGTTGGCCTCAGCCCATTGATCCAGCCTGTCCAGATTCCTCTGCAGAGTCTTCCAACCCTCCAGCAGATCAACACTCCCACCCCACTTAGTGTCATCTGTGAACTTACTGATCCCCTCATCCTGAACATCAATAAAGATATTAAACAGGACTGGCTCCAGTACTGAGCTCTGAGGAACCTCACTAGTGACTGGCCTCCAACTGGATGTGATACCATTCACTACTACTCTCTGGGCTCAGCCATCCAACCAGTTTTTAATCCAGTCAAGAGTGCACCTGTCCAAGATGTGGGCTGCCAGCTTTTCCATGAGAATCTCACAGCAGACAATATCAAAGACTTTGCTGAAGTCCAAGTAGCCTACATCCTCAGAGTTTCCCTCATCCACTAGATGGGTCACCTGGTAATTTCAACTGCTCTAGCAACCTCGTCATATTAACATAAACAAGATTTAGAAAGACTTCTGACTAGCAGTTCTCTCCCAGCTCTGCTGTGCACTCTGGAGACTGACCTGTGGTTTCAAGCCAAGCAGTAATAATGCTGCAGGCTTTGATATCTGGGTGTGCTTCCTTTAATTTCTTGCCTGGATCCCAACTGTTTGCTCAGTTTGTTCCAGACTGGAGTACAGAAGCAAGCTAATATGCACAAGTACAGATGGTCAGGGTCCATGGAGTCAAACAGAGAGAAAACCAAAGTGGAAACACAGGCAGACCCCATCATCCTCTCCCAGGCAATAGCAATAGCAAGTAAGCACAACCAATAAAAATAATAAAGCAAAATAAACACAACCAATAGCACCTCTTGCAAACAAGGGTACGGCAATCAGCTGACCTAACAGACCCCTCTATCTTGAAGAGTCTACTAACTAACTACACTTTGGCGGAACCAGTGTTGCTTTAAGTCCACATGAGAAGGGCTACACTTCCTTTCAGCTAATTTTATTTGGGATTCTCTGGTCTTTATTTGAATGACAGAAACCAGATCCATGAAATAACCGAAGTACCTCATTCCTTTGGAATTAAACACCAATAGGAATCAAAAAAGTATGACTTTTGAAGGTTGAAGAAATGTTACTTCAACTTGCACCTTCAAGTGCAGTTGCAGGGCAGCTTAAGACAAGACAACTCTGTTGCAACCCTATTCTCAAATCAGTCAGATATTTCAGTGTGGCAGCAACGCTGCTCGTCACCTGGTATTAGCTGTGATCTGAGCAGGAGGCTGGACAGCCTGACCTTCAGAGGATTCTTCCATACTAAACTATTCTGCAACTTCATCAGACCATGCAAGGGATTGGCTCAGAGCAAAACTGACATAAAATTTATTGCTTTCTCCATAGGATTGACTTTTTACTAGCTTTTGCCAGTTTATATATTTCCTTCTATCAACTTCCCTCCAGATCTGACAAGAAACAAGACTTCCACAAGGGAAAGGACAAAAATGTAGAGGTCCAAAAATCAGTAAGATCACAGCAGTGGCAAAAATAAGGAGCTGAAATTGCCATGAGGCTCAACCTTTTGTACATAAAATCAGCCAAAAGCTTCTGCTCCACATACTATCTCCCTGAAATGCTATATTCACACCAAAACCATTTTTATTGTGTCATGCTTTTATTTAAATTGATGTTACAGAATTTCTCATAATCATATACTACACAGCATTTATTATTTATATTATAAATGCAAATTAAACATGTAGGACTTTAAAGTGGCTACATATACTGTATTCAAATTATTTCATATTGCAAGTCCAGCTTAATACAGCTTGTGGAGTAGAGAAACATGCTGGAAGAATGCTAGATGATTGCCATCCTCCCATACTGAAATGTATTACTTATCTCATAATGCTATTTCAAGTAAAAGGGGCAAGTTAAAAGGGAATGGGTGACGTTCTAAAACTTTAATTTACCATAGCCTAAACTTAAAAAATATATTTTAGAGGTTTGCAAAATGACCCTGGTTGTGCCATCTGTACAGAAGAGATAATGAATTGATAGCAACATCTGAAAATATTTTGATAAGAGATTCTTCTCACGCTTTTACAAAAGCACTGCCTGGCAATGGAAGCTGCCCCTGATTAGCTCATGTCATAAGGGCTTTCAGAGATTTGAAAGAAATCAAATTTGCTTCAGCAGAAAGAATAAACATCTCTTCCCATTCATGCCTTAAAGCATTTGCACCAACACTATATAATTACATTTCATTTCACCAGAAGATTCTCCTGGATTCTCTATTCCTCCCACAATTTCAAAATTACAATAAGTCTGCTTACAGTTGAATGGATATGTACATATGGCACAAAGTAAATTATTTAACTAAAAAGCAGTTAATGTCGCTGTGAATTATGTTACTTCCTCATACAGAACTCATGCATTCATTTCATTGTGATAATACCTGGTTTATACATCTTTAATCAAAACCAAGCAAAGTATTTGAATTGCTTTTTCTCCTTCAGTGTGATGCAATTTGTTAATCTGCATGGCTATAAAAGGCCTTAGAGACAATAAGAAATGCTATCTCGCTGATCTCTCTCCTGTCTTTATTGGCATAACTGTCAAAAATCATCTCACTATATCGTTCCTAAAATCTAGGTGTGAAAAATGAAGGAAGGAAAATTAAATTCTGTTTTTATTTATGTAGTCTCATTATTTGCAAAAGCAGTTGTTTTGAAAGCCAGAGAGAGCTTCTCTGCCAAATAACAGTCACTGTAAGGACAGATACTATATACAGCTCCACAGAGGAATCACTGGCAAGTCACTGGTCCTATCTAGTCTTTGGTCATTCTTCTAAAACCAAGATATATGTCACAGAACTACCCAGTCACATCGTAGCAGCCATCTGGGCTGATGTTCCCTGGTAATGGTGGGTGGCTGGTGACCCGGTGCAGCACCATGTGGTTCCAAATGGTTCCCTGGCTTTATTCTGTTTCCAAAAGTACTGGCTTTTAATGCATTCCTGGGGAGTGTCATTTCACGTAAGACGCATTACTAGTCTGGAAGCACATCTGTGCACATGCTACAGCCAATGCTGTTGCTTCAAAACATTTGATACAGGAATAGGTACTGTAAACCATGCAATGTGTAGGTATGTATCAGTGTTCAACTTGCACTTGAAACTGCTCAGAGATTCCCATGGGTTGGAAAGCCTGGCACAAAACATCAAAGGCTTCTACACGTCAGCTTCTTCAGAGGCCTCATGCTCATTACCCCTCAGAGCAGACTATTTTTTCCCAAGTAGTCTGCTATCCACATGCAGGGAAAAACGGACAGAAGACCAGAGCCCAAAAGAGAATAAAAACAAGTACCTTGTAAGAGCATGAGAAAACAAACCCAAAACAACCACTCCAACAACAAGACAACAACAGGCCTAATATTACTTAAGGCATAATTTCGCACTCCATTATCGATTTTTTTTCCTAGACGCAGTTTTCTCAATTTAAGAGAGGGATGTGGCACTTTAAGGTACTAAAAGCCATTCCAAAAAATAAACAAAATAATCATTAGCTACAGAGGGTTAGTAAACATTCCCAAACTGCAAAATTAATGAGTACTAAGGCACTGCATTTTGTAAGTTACAACTGTTGACAGGTACACAAGTGCAGCATCCCATTATGTGACCAGTGAGAAAAGAGATATCAAACGTAGTGCCTGTCCTCAGAATCAGGATATTAATCCTTCAAATGAAGAACATACCAACAGTCTACAGAAAATAGGAATGAGATGTGCAGGTCTCTTCACTAACCTGAGTAACAGAAACAACAGTCTCAGATCTGCACAGTACTTTGGAGGCTCACCTATACTTCTTCACAAGCCTAATTAACTCAGGCAGAAAACCTATGCTAATACAGTTATATTGTGCCTGGCATTCAGCTTCACATTGTCCATCTTTCAGACATCCAAAGCATGACAAATACTTGTTGAAGGAAGAACCTGACATTTCAAAGTCAGCTTCTGAGCCCTCATTAACCCAGAAAATTTGTTCCAATTTGGACAGGTCTGAAATTGCTCTAAATCTTGAAAGCCTTCAGGTCACCAGGCTGCTACAAATCTTGCTTTGGCTCCAAAAGCAAATGACTCCTAGGAAGCCAAGGCACACCCCCTGGACAAAAGGGCTAGGAAAGCAAAGCACAGTAACAGGGATCTTCACTCTTAAGTTTACTTTTTTTTTTTGCAGTTGAAGGATCTTGAGAAAATTAAGAACTTTTAACAGTCAATTAAAAATAAGCTTGATCCTTCTACTCTGTGTTAAAAGAATTCTAATTCTCATCCATGACTTTTTCAAGTACCTCCAAGTTTCTAAATAGGTTGATAGAGACAAAAATGAAATAATAATTTTAAAAAAAACTTCACAAGAACAGAATCAAAATGCTAACCTTAAAAATGAAATGTAAGCTAAAGCAATGAATGCCAAGCAGCCAATGGTTCTGCTAACTCACTACCATCACTCCTTTTTAGTGAAGAAGTTCCAAAGCTGTCTAAGAGTACATTTGCTAGAATGGCAAAATGTATTTTATCCAAGCCATCTCAGTGATTTTAAAGAATAATTATGCACAGTTTCCAATGGGAAAAGCCAATTATGTTTATGATTTAGCATACATATTGACATTTATTTTCAACCCAGAGCTAAAAAAAATGTGGAAAAGCTAAGAATTAGTATATTAACTATACAGGATCAAAACATACACTTTCTCATTACCAGTATAGTTATTAGACAAACCAAAAGACCTCACATGGCAGAGATGGAGGAGCGTTGGAAGTCTCAGTCAGAACTGACCTCCTGCCTCGTTCTTTAAACATGGCATTTTTATTTTTTACTTATCTTTTGTTAATGACCTTACTTGTAATTCTTCAAAGAATTACAGGTCCTTATATTATCAGCATTCTCTTGAGCAAATGAAGTAACCAAGTACCAAAGCCAAGTGCAGTAAAGCACAGTCTGAGCTATTCCTGTGCCATAAACCAAACCGGTGAACATTAATTGTGTAGGGCTGAAGCAGGAGTTAGGATTCTAAGGTAATAGAGTTGAGAGAAGGGCTGCAGCGCTGTGCCACACACTGCACAGCTCACTCTGCCCACTTACCTGATGAAGTAGTCTCTTCCATCTCTGTTTGCCGTCATCTCCCATCCATAAGGTGTCCCCTGGTTCAAGCTCCAGGTCCCTGAAGGGTGAGGCCAGCCTGAAGACTTATTCTTGTGGCTGCAGTTTTGGGAAATGTGGAGAGGAAGAGACAGAAAAAAAAAAAAAGTTATTTCTCTTTCGTACTTCACATGATTCACTTGACATCCAAATACTTTCACAGTTGTGAAATACAGAGTCAAAACGCAGGCAGGGGAACACAGGTTGGCAGATCTATTTACATTTATAGTATTCTTTCAATCAGTAGAGAGATAGATACACTGTCATTTCTAACAGTCTGAATTCAAACCTTTGGTTGGTGAATTTGTCATTCCCCATCAGTCCCACATACACAATACTAATTTTCAGTAGTTTTTAATAAAAGGGATGGGGAGCATTTTCATTCATCACCATTCCTTGTTCAAATGCCAGCTCTCAGTACAGTTTTAGCAAAAAAAAAAAGTATCCATCAAACCAAACCACCCACTCCATCACGGCAGATCACACACACAGTGCAACACCTGGCACCAGGAGGGGCATCAACATTCTCACTGCTAGGAAACCATGTTTTGTTTCTTGTGCTGGAATGAAGGAAGGCCATGACACTGCTGCATAACACACTAAATTGAATATGTAAATCTTGTTGCACTTGATCATTATCCATTAAGCTCTTCCACTAAATAACCTTTAAAAGCCTGCAGCATCTCTGAGCCCACACACTGTTACATCCCACTGCTCCAGCACTCTCTGCTAGTATTCCCTCTCCCAAAAAAGGGCCCAGCAGCACTCCCAAGTGACAGTGTTTTTCCACTAATCTGAAATATTTTGTGAGGTGTTTTCTACTGACTCCACACAAAAAAAGATTCAGCCAGCAAGAATCCACCATAGTTTCCCACAGGAATCCCCAACATTTGCACAGATGCTTTCCCCCTCACCTGAAGGGATTAAGCTAGATGTTACTGCACATGCCCACTTTCTCCCGGGGGACTTAAGAGGTTCAGAAGACAGCAAACAGGTCTTTTAGCAGAATTAATCAGCCACTAATATCTATGTACAATCTGAAAATGGGAAAGAGCAGGAAGAGGAGGCAAGGCAACCAACAAAGCTAAAGACCAGCTAAGAGCATGTGACAGACAGGCAAATAGGAATGAGACCCAACACCGAATACAATCTGAAATTTTGACATGCAAACCAAATCCACACAAAATAAGAGCATGTTTTGAATTAGTTGTCTTCTCTGCCTCTGTCTTTTCTTCACCCATCAAATAGATTACAGCTTAGTTTTATTTGCTAGATTTATTTAAGTTCAAATTGTAGCAAGGAACTTACTACCTCTTGCCACAGATAGACACATAAGAGCTTCTTTCCTTTAGAGAAACAGAGCACAATGTAACCTGACAAACTCTCCTGAAGGAACAGAATTGGTCTCCACGGACAACTCAACAATTCATTGTAAATTGCTAAATTCAACAAAGTTATGCATAGTTCATCTTTCCCAAAGGAGGAATGTATCATTAAAAACAAACTAGCTGCTTTGCCCTCCCCCTTTATTTCAAGGATTAATCACAACTGAGAAAAAATTTGGTGCTTGAAAATATAATTTACATGTAAAGTAGAGCATTACAACAGAGTGCTAGGTATCATTTGGTTTACCAATTACATTAAGTACTCTATCTTCAAGGAGTAGAAAAACATTTCTGTTAGCATATTCAAACACTGGTATTTGCCATAAGGCACAGCTTAAGTCTGATATTGAAAATGCTAGAACTCTTAAAAAATTACAGTTCTTCAAGGCTAATCAAACACATAAATTTCAGATATGCTACCCCAGATAAATGTAACTAGCCCATTTCTGATCCAATGAATTGATTAAAAAACAGTAATTCAAGGAATAAATCCAAAATACTTTCAACACTGTCTCATGCAGTTTCTTGCTAAGCTGAGCATAAACATTCCTTTTTCTCCATATGCTTGAAAGACAAAGAAAGGGTCCCTTCTTTTAGACAGGAGCCATTTCACAATGTGAGAATGTCAGCTTAACTACATCTACAGACTTCAAATTACACTTCAGAGTATTTGGAATCTTAACCACTGCAGTTAACTAAATACACCTAGAACATAACCTTTTTTATCAAGACGATATAAATGGATACCCATCCATTTAACACTTTTGAATTTAATTAGACGTGTTTCACAAACCCTGTGCTATAGTTTCACCATCTGTTAAATGGATACAGTGACATTTAAATTCCCAAGTAAAGCATATCAAACTATCAGGTAATTTGTAGGAGCATAGGACAGTGATGATCAATATTCTAACTCTCTGCATTCAAATTAAGGGCTCATCTTTGTATGGATTACAGCATTATTGGATTTTAAGGTAAATCCAATTCCCTTGAAAGTTTTCTTTGAGCCCTTAAAACATTAATAGTGTCAGAACCATATAACATATGATGGGCAATAACTGTCCTAGTTAACTATGTCTACATCTGATCTACTCCTCCAGACTTTCTTATAATTAGTGGGATACAAATTAGCACTTGAGACACTGTATGCACCTACATTACATGTGTGCAAATTCACAGTGACTCCACAGGGAAAAAGAAATACGTAATTTTTCCTATAGCTATTGGGTAATTCAATAATAAACACATCATAACAATAAAGCAAGGTCTTTATACTCAGGTGACTAGGATTCCCAGCTGCCTGTACAGTCTGAAAAAAGGACCAAGTGAACTGCATTTTTCTACACCTCCCTTCACTTGTTGAATATCATTTGGCTTGTCTGCAAGGATTCTGTTCAGTGGCACACTACGAAAGGCAAAAGATGGCAAAGAGGAGATAAGCGCCAGAAAGATCATAAAAGGCTCTGGGGGAAATGATAAGCAAGTCAGGCATTTCACTTGGGGGAAGAACAATGCCATCTTGGTTGTCTTTAAGTCAAGAGGATGCCTTAGTGGTGAGATCATCAGGCCCTTGGAGATCCCTGTCCAAATCCTGCCTCCATCTGGGTGATTTCAGATAAATCCCTCAGATCATTGATCACCATTTGCCAGTTCCTTCCTGCACAGGCAAAGGAGGGGCACACCAAGACTGCCTAGATTCATGGAAGACTTGCACACATACAAAGACCAAAAATAAAATGCACCTTCTACTTCAGCAAGCCTGGCTGCAGAGGCAGCACTGGCACTGCTGTTACTCACTGCATGCTGTCCATCACCTTCGCTGCTTGCTCACAGCAACAGGACTGGCTGTTGGAGAGCCTTTTGGAGCACAGCTCTTAGTGCCAAATTTCACTGTGAAAGCTAGGCCAGCATCATGCCAGCAGAGGTCTGAAAACAAGGCAGATTAGCTAAAATATCCCCTCAACCTGATTTTGACATTCTTGTTGCAGAAGTATAAAACCTTATCTTTCCGAATTGCTTCACATGAACAATCAGTTCACTGAATCACCGACGTGGTGATTACTGAAGTGGTGTTTAAGGAATCAATGTGCCCTATGAAGTGACATTCTGATGGATAAGGCAATAGCTCTGCCACAGCAAACACCTTCAGGTCAGCCTTTTTTCTGTCCTGGGCTTGAGGAATGACCTGAAACATGAGATCATATGTAAAGCCTCCCACACTGTACCAGTGGTATGCTCTTTATGTGATATGCAGAGCATACTCAGCATAAAGCATGCATTAACAAGAAGTGCAAATTTGCAGTATTATCCCCTTCTTTATTAAAGAGCAAAACTAGAATAGTTTGAATTTTTAAAGCATACTATTAAAGCCTAATGTCCAGAGCAGTTCAGACAGTGTTAATGATGAAAGCAGAGAGCAACACCATTTCTTCTTTCAAAGGTGGAACAAAATGTTTAAATAGGTTGAAAAATTCAATTAAAAAAAAAAAAAAAGCATCTACAGAGTCAACCAATAAGCATATAATATTGCCCAAAACTTATTTTTTTAACCAGCAATTGGAGATTCCTGTCAAAGGTCATTGCTACAGAAATCTTGACAGACTTTTTAACTGTGCCACCTCTATAGCCCAAGCCTGTAAATTTTGTTATAAATGTAGTGCTTCCCTGAACCAATAGAAATTAAACTCTCAGGCTATAATTTTAAAACAGCATAAAATGACACAAAAGCAGTATTCCCATTCTCCCAGCATCTTCTGCTTCACATCACAGTTGCTTCTGTGTCAATGAAAGTAAACTTAAGGTTCATCTTAAAATTAGAAGCTATTTTTTTTTCCATTCAGATTCATCTCTGTTTACTCCATGGCCTCACATATGGCCGCAAGGAAGCAAAAAAGAATGGTAGAACAAAAACTGCATTCTTCAGATAGCTCACAGGCAAAGACAAAACAGAAAGTACTCAATTAAACAGAATGTCCCAATTGTATTTAGCATATTTAATGTCTAATGGGGCACAACACTCAGTACACAGGATTAGTGTTCCTACCTTCCCCAAAGATGGAGACCAAGTTTATGTTCAGCCTCCAGGAACAAATAACACTATTCCTTAGGAATATTGCACACGGAGTTGGGAGTCTGTCCTATCTCTAGGGTAGCCTTTAATGCCTTGCCCAGGAATCCCAGCTTGCACTCTGCTGGCAGATTTAAAACAGTAATAAAAACTAGTAGCAACTCTGAAAATATCCAGGTCTCTTTTTTTTTTTTTTTTTACCCTATAATTTGAAGAAGACAGAAACCTGGTTAGTCTTGGCCATAGTCACCTTCATTCCTACTTGCATTCCTCTCCTGGGTGGGAAGGGAAGAATTTATTTATGGGTTTGTTTTTTAGTAGGTCTCATTTCATGATTATCACTTTCCTTGACTGGCACTGGTATAAAAAAGGTATCTATCTGTATTCTCATAGCTGCCTGCCACTTTCTGTTTGCTGCCCTCTCACACTTGTAGTGGTGAACAATGTCTCCCTTTCCACCCTCACCATGCCACTTGTAATTCAGTAGATCTCTAACATATTCCACCATCATCTCCAACAATCTCCACAGCAGGCTAAGGAGTCCTGACCTATACAGCTATTTAACATAAAAGGTTTTCACAGGCTTGATCATTCTTGTTGTCTTTCTTCCTCCAAAATCCCTCCAGTTCTATGCCTTTGTTGAGACAGGAGTTTGAGCAACCACTCAGGTTACAACTTACAGTGATGGGTTCTGCCTCTTTGGCAGAAATACAGAAGGTACCTCGAGATGGAGTTGAACACCATCTCTGGGTCAGGGGTCTTAGTGAAGGGATAGAGGTTCACCTTTATGCTAAAGAATGACCTCTGAATCAGCCAGATTTCTACAGCTATTGACGAGCTCTCCACTAGGTATAATTTGGAGCTTTAGCACTGCACCCTGTATATACATCAAAAATTTGAATTTCAAGCATACAAATCTGGAGATGAATTCTTTATCACTCTCAGAACAACCTCTTACAACAAATAGTAGCCCTTATTTTTAAACTGCTGCGTAATGTAATAAAACAATTTTTATAATCTTATTATTTATTCCCTATTCTGTAGTCCCTTCCAAAACACCTAGAATCACCAAAACAAGCACAAACACTTTCCAAGCTCCCAGCACCATTAAAGTGAGAAATTTTACACTACATTTATCAAATGAACTCACTTACTATAAAATCTTTAGAATTTTGGGCTAGATACCATCTATCAACTTGTTATCATTTGCTTTTGTGATCTGATGTCTAAGATTACTTGAAAACTTTTCTAGTTGGGGCATGTCTTCCAAAATGTTCCCATCAAAGCAGCTCCCCTTGAAAACTCCCCCTCAACACAACTACAAAACCAAAAAAAAACACCTTAGCTTTGTTTTTCTATACTTTATTTTCTTCCAGTGTTGCTTTTAGTTAATGAATATCTGTTAGCTCACAGGCTATCAAAAACTGAAATTATTCACAGAGTTTCTGACAAAAATCTTCATAATTGTGTAAAATCTCTGTGTGTGGAACCATATGGAGCCCTATGACTTTCCTAAATATAAATAATTTGAAATATTAATATTCTATGCATGCTTTCTCTTTAGATATTAGTAACTTTTTAAGCATCTACCTTGGATTTCCTCAGCTGGATTAAAATAGTGGGAGGATTATGCTCTAATCTTCTTTTATACCAATCCCTTGAACTGCTGCAACTGTGGTGGACGGCTAAAGTTACAAACACTTATTATGGGGATTCACATTATAATGCAGTGTTTACTATTTGGATATTTAATGTCCAGGAATCATCTTGTTTAACATCTTGATGTTTCTCACAGTACTTCCTCATGTACAGGAATTATTTTTTCCTGAGAGCACTATCTGCAGGGGCATCAGTGACTCACACAAGGCCGACCATATCATACAAGCAACTCAGCACTGCGAATGGACTAACAGCGTTGATATGCTGGCTTCCTTTATGCTACCACATGGAGAAAAAAGGTCTGAATTTTGAGTCTTACCATGTAGCCTGGCTTCATTTCAACTCTCCATTGGTCCAAAAGCCAATTCTCTGCTTCCCACGTGCCAATACATATGTCAATCCCTCTCCCATCCATCATAAAAGAAAGACATCATGAACAAAAGCCACACTGCACTCCCAGAGTGGCTTACGAAGGACACACAGCTCCAAAGCACAGAGGTAATTCTAGCCACAGCAATCCCAATGAGGTACTGAGAGGAACTCCAGAGATAAAACAGTTTGTATTATTAGTTTTTAAAAGGAAGAACACCGCACCTGAAGTGTCTGCAGGGCATGTCTATCTGCAAATAGGTAACATTATTGTGACACAAGTGGAGTTCAGTAACTGTCTCTCTATGATATTTAATCTTTCACTGCCTCAGGAATGAAACCCTTCTTTCTCAATCCAGTTCTCACCCTCTCCTGTCCCAGAAGACAACTGCAATAATTTTACCTCCATCCTACCACTTAAACTTAAAAAACGAGAAACAAAGTTTTAAAAAATCTGTAGAGCTGCTATAAAATCAATCATCATACCCTGCTATTGAAACTCTCCTGAGGGGCACGCAGACATGATGGACAATAGTTCCTGGATGCAAGATCAAGGACACTGAAAGACTTCTTGTCTTTGTAGAGATGAGTCCTATAAACCCCCAGAGAAGTAGTCCTACCAGAAACACAAAAGAAGAAAATTAACTGCCCCAGACACCCTCTGCTGTACTAAAAAACTTAATTCATACTGGGTCTCTTATTACTAAATCATGTACGTACAGAAGGGAACCCTCATGACTTCAGATATCCTTCATCTTCTACACCCCACATGCTTTCAAATCTTTTGATGGGTAAGAAAGCAGAAGTGTTTTAGTCCTCATCTAAATGTGTGCTATTTTTGAACTTGTGTGTGATTTGATGAGTATCATCCCACAAATGAGTTTAGAGTTTCAAGCTTGTAATTAACCAAACACTAACAGTAGAATCATTGTCCAAGACTGTTTTTCTTATTTAATCATAAGAAAAAAATGCTAGAAAAATATTTTTGCCCTTTGACACCCACAGCCATGCTCTGGCCAAAGGCAGAATAACATTATGTACTCTTCAGGCTTGTCTGGAATTTTCTCCCTGCATCATGCATCACCAGGCAAATGCAAATGCTTTTCAGAAAATAAAGGTATTCACCTTCCTTGTATCTTGTGTTAGTTTTTTCTATTTTTCTAGTAAGGTCTATGAATGAAGCCAGGCTGCCTTGCACCAGCTGTTCAGAAACTGTCTCCAGTTCAAAGTTTTTCTTTCTTAGGCATTAACTACTCCCCAAACTCTGGCTGAAGCAAAAAAATCCAAACTATTTTACTCCTGTCCCCACCTTCCACCACAGATGCTCTGAATTATTCACGATTTCACCAAGTGCCACTCATTCTTACTCCAAATAGACAATGATGCTAAGGGCTTCACTCAACCTTTAAATCCTTTGAGAGAGCAGAAAAAACCTCATGTACAACTCAAAAATTCATATTGAACTCCTCTGTGGCAATTCACAGTTGTAGAGGAGCTACATTTCTAGAAAAACCTGTCAGACTGTTTTTGTCATAGATTTCATTAGCTTCCATCTCCCCAATGCCTAAATGGCAGCTTATGCCTAGGTTGAGAAGACACTCCAATGAATTATGAATTCCTCCTCCACAAGTCATTGCTCCTGCTGCCAGTCATGAGACGACAAGGATCCATACCGTGTAGCTGATCTGAAGGGTAATGGATCCCTTTTACCAGGGATTCCACGGCTGCCATGGGAACACTCCGCAGCAGCTCTCCTGCCACACAAGCAGCAAATACAGCATCAGGTGCCCATCACTTCATCAGGGAAAAAAAAGAAGGCAGTTCCACATGGCCAGAAGAGTCTATTCATGGACTTTATGAGCCACTCAAGGGCTCCAAACACTTTGGCATTCATTCCAGACTCCTGTGTGTATCACAGGCAGGACAGAGCAATGAAGAAAAAACCACAGACTGTTCGAAATGTGCTCTGTATCCATTACACATCTCACTACACAAGGAATGGTTCCTCTCAGTCTGAAACCACAACATGATTTTACCTCCAAACAAGCTCTGTTCTAATGGTCTATGTGCAGAACATTTTTCACCAAGTATCTTCCAAAATCGCATCTTTGTTTTCCTCTCTCATCTCCACCTGATGTGTGCAAAGACACATGTAACCAAACAGAGCAGTGAAGAAGTACCTATACAACATGTTTTTTGCCTTCAGTTAGATAGAAAGCTCCTCAGCACTGAATGCTGGCTCCTCAAAGAGCCACTGGTGTTCTCTATGAACTATCAAAAGTCCCAGAACTATCAAAAGTACCGGCATGACACTGGGACAAGGGATGAAACAAACCTTGTGAGGCAGTGCTGGTCTGTGCCAGGCATTAACAATCTCCACATGCCTTGGAAAAGGGGCAAGGTAAAGGTCTTGTCATTCCTCGAGGGACCTTGCCTGCCCTGGAATGCTTCCTTTCTTGTCTCTGATGCCACAAAAAGTTTTAAAACTCTTCATCACTGATATAGCTGTTTCTTGCACTGTCCTGTTCAATGTAAGCTGAGTTTTTCCTTTTTTGCAAAAAAATGTGCATGTTTTCTGATTTTCTACAGTCACTGCTGTCCAGGTAATGAACTTTCATGTCTGTTGTTTGTTTTGCTCTGGGTTTTTTTTTTTTGGTTGGTTGGTTTGGTGGGGTTTTTTTAACTATCTGATACAGGTCACATTTTTCATTTCCCTGTCTCTTCTCCCTCTATGTTTTACATCCATTATTGTTAAGGATGTGCCCCCACTTCCTAGACAACAAAAGTCTCCATCATACTTTCTTTTAGACTGACAGAACTTTTCATTTAAAGCACACTGACTCCATTAGAGATCCAAGTCCCGAAGGAATTCCTTTAACCTTTAGAATTTTGTATTGCTAAAGCCAGAAAATACCCAAAGCAGCAAGTAATGGTTGGGACTTGGATAGTTGTGAAAGGCTCTTTGACATTCTGTTCTGTAAGATGCTTTAGCTTCATGCTGATGTGCACTAGAAAGCGAAAGTCTCGAAAAGCAGATATGTGAGAGATGTTTTTCTCTGTTTTAATGGGGTTTTTGACCTTAGGCTTTCTCAGGCCTACTCAGTATTTCAGGAGCAAAAAAAAAGTCCAACAAAACAAACTAATGAAAGTATATGAAGGATATTTGTCTCTTTCTCATTTAATACAGATAATTATTGATATTTATTTCTAAATCTTCTGAAAAACCTTTTTAATTTTTTTCTCTCTCAACCTAGTACATGCTGGAAGATCTTACATAGCATACCCCTAGACGAGGCACCAAATTCATTTTTCATAAAATGCAATCCCTGACAAAATCACAACTATTATCAGATGTTGAATTTTATATGATTTTTATGGTTCTTTCCTTGCTTTTAAGTGCTGTTACTTCTGCTCTCAATGAATATTTGTCTTCTTACCAGTTTTGCAGTAACGTGCAGACATGACTCACTGCTAAGTTTCAGTAAGAAGTTCAGGAATTTTGCCATTTCTGCCTTATGAAAAAAAATTCCCACAAAGCCTCTGATAGAAGTGCAGTCTAGCTGATTGACTGCACTGTTACTAATAGTGAGGGTTTACAGTAGTATAGAGTCGAGCACTGGAAACAATGCTGTAAAGCCACATCATAAATAAAAGTAACAGTACAGCATATAATTTCTCACCACCTTTTACACAACTGTGCATTTTATGCCATAAAAATTTGAGGTGTATATAGTTATTAAAATTCAATTGTGCACACTGCATTTGGAAAAGCAAAAGGGACTCTCATTTTTATGCTTAGTAAATTTTGCATTTTTTTCCATACCTTGATATGAATACAACTTGCCTGCTGTGAGCCAAATGTACAATCATACACTAGAAAAAGCAGCTCTGAAAAATTTTAAGCACTTCTTGGGGGATTATTTCTATTTCTGTAAAGTTGTCACCCATGTTTCAGGTCTGTGGTCAGCTAGAAATTCTTCATGGCATGCTCCTGCTGGAAGGTGACATTTTAGTCTGTAGGAGAGTGACCTTGCATTAGAAGGATGCAGTGAATTGCCAAAAAGGGAACAAAATTGCTTTTCTAAAGCTGAATTAAAGCCTAACTTCCTACTGCTTGTTTTTGGTAGCGAATTCTACATCTCAAGATGAACTCCATCAGCAAAACAGTAGAACAAAAAATCTGGCTGGATCTTAATTAAGAGAAGAGTACGGCAGAGAAGAGAGAAGAGTGAAAACACCCTCGTATTAACTAGTTCTTCAGATTTCTACTATGACTTAATCTCCCCCCTTTTGATTTCTTGGGAAATAAAATGAAATGGTCAATAAATTAAATAATGGTAGCCTACCTTACATGTATTTTGTAATTTAAATTAAACCAATACTATCCTCTTAATTTTGGAGGTGAAAGAAAAATATATTTTAAAAATTTTCCCTACACAGAAATCCAGTAATAAGAAGCATTACTGCTCAGTGATTCCAGGAGAAGTTCCGAGAGCTAAAGGGTCATCTCCTTACAAAACACATTTGATGACCTTGAAATGAGATGCAGCCACTGACCACTGGCTGAGTTGGCTTTCCACAAACAGCATTTCCCATTCAAAAATCTTAATACCAAAGCAATCAGTCTGCTAGGCTTAAGTCTACTTCAAATACTATATATAAGCACATAATTGTAGTTCAAGGTATTTTGTTCTACTTTCTAGGTTAAAAAACCCCCAAGAACTCAATATTCCACTTGCCTTTAAACCAAAATTCTCAAAACTGGGAATATATGATGAAATAGCCATCCTGCTATTAAAAGGCTAACTTTTCTATACTTCACTCCCAGGCAAAAGTTACAAAGAACTTCAGAAAAGGACCAGATAAAACCTGTGCTGAGCAATCTGTTTACATTCTCAAAACATACACAGAAAAGCCTGCATTTCTACTGCTATCATGCAACAAGGTTGGGGTTTTTTTTCTTTTCTTTGAGTTCCTTTGTATTTTTCCATAAAGAAAATTATGGTTTATATGGCAACATACTGAAAAATAATGTAAGTAAAGGACATTTTGTGTAGTAGTCAGACATTTTCACCAGGGGTAACAAGCCTGCATCCAGACAGGAGGTTATTTAAAGCACTTTGAACATAAACACAAGAAAATTTGATGCAGTTTCACTCTTAGGAAATCACCAACACTTGGCATGTTCTGTCACAGAATTATGTCACAAATCAAGGCATGTGTAAAACCTTAACAAATGAGAAAGAATAATTTAGGGCTGGGATGTTATAACTTTTTCCTTACCCTTAGTGACTTCACGAAGTGTGAGCCCATAAAGTGGAACCAAAGTCTCATGTTTCAAATGTATTTTAGAACTTACATACTTACAGGCCAAGTGCACTATATGCATCAAGAGAATATGAGGTGCCTTGAAAACTAACTAAGGTAACTTATTGAATATTTGAACAGAAGCTGTGCAGATGCAGTTCACAATTGGATACAAATGATCTCAGAGCATTCCTCCCTTCAACACATCCCAGGCCATACACAGGGAAGCTTACAACAAGGTGGGCAAAACATCCATCCATAAGTGACAGATCCAGTTTCCCATGACAACTGAACTAGACATATGCTCAGAAATTATTTTCAAAATCTTTTTTCCTGCATTCTCTACTGGTTAACGTACATGTAGTTCCCTGAAATTCCAAGGAAGTAACTGATTTCCACACAAGAAGCTACAAATGTGTAAAGCTGCACAAGAAGGACAGGAGACAAACGAAGACATTTCTTGGTTACAAATGAAGAAAAAAGAAAACCAGAACCAGGGCAAACTTAAATGTTTGACAAGAGCCCCCTCTATCCCAGTAAACCACAGCAAGGAGCACCAGTAGCACTAATCTTCTCTGTCAACTCAGAATCCCTTTTTACCCATTATTCAGTTTACAATACACTTGGTGAAGTCACATGACTGCACCATTTCCTTTTGCTTGCCTCTAGGATTAGCAGCAAGGCTTAGAGTTTACCTTGAATGTTGTTCCTAGTACCAGCTGCCCGAAACCACACAGCCCTCTGCCCAGTTTCATGTTACACAACATACAGCAAAAGCTCTTGTTGAGCTCTGAAGGAGCAGTGTTCATGCTCCATCAGCAGGCTACCAACTTGCACATGTCACAGCATCACAGGACAGCTCCATTTGGGAGGGGCCTCACAAGGCCAGCTCCTCCAATTTCCCACTCAACAAATTTCATCATAAAAAATATGAAAAATAGGTATTACTAACAACAAAAACTAAGTTTCCTGGAGTTATATACTTTATATGCCTATCCCATTAATCATTAAGCAAAAGACAGAAAAAGTGAAATTTGCTGATTCTACTCTTTCCTGTTTTTTGGTCTATATCCTGTTCTTACCCTATCAGTGTTTCCTAACCCAGTGATTTTTAAACATAAAATCTGGAAACAAAAATCTGTAACACAAAATGCGTGTTTTTTCTTTAATTTGATTTATGACCTGAAAAACACTCTGCAGGCAGACATTACTTTTACAACCAGAAGAGAAAATATAAGTGTGAAATCTTGCTGCATAAAAAGCTCCTGAAATACCAAGGCTCCAGCTATCTAAATCCCTAACACCTTATGATATTAAGCCATCTATTCACATTTCCAGGTAAACAGACATAAAATTCTTCTAATAACAGGCTCTTAGATATGAAATGACACATACATGCACAAAAAAAACCCCCATAAACTGCATCTTTCCTCCTCTAATTTTCACCAGTCCTTGGTTATATGCTATGGTAGGAGTTTGGGTACATATGCTTGCATATATCCTGGCAAGCTACAACTGCATTGCTACTGTGACAGCTACTAGAAAGTCCCAAAAAACTCTCTCGGTTCTCTGCAACTGATAGCTAAGGAAAATGATACAGACAGAGGTACAGCTGGCTAAGCTAACCTACTTACAGTCACTGACACCCAGCTTCCTAAAGATCTTGCAGCAGGAAATGAAACTTTCCCTGCAGTCAGAAAACTAGAGGGACTTTGGGAATTACACAGGTTTAATACTCTTCTCTGACACAAGGCTGTAGTGCTTCTGGCTGTTTTCCTACAGTAACATAGATGAATCTGTTTGCAGATTTTCAGTGCATGTTCCAATCAAGGAGTGCACCTACAAACATATTTAGATGGAATCCAGCTTTTTGATATTATGCATTCCCTAAATTTGCAGTTCTCAGAGCTTGCTATTAATTGCATTGCTAAGAGGAATGAAATTAGGCACAGTATCAATACAGGAAAATGTGAGTGAGAGCATACAGAAACACTAAGGTTTAATAGTCAATGCAATTGTCAGATAAACTTCAATGTTTTCAGTGCAGAAACTGCTATTACAAAGCTTGGAGTCACCTAGCCACATATGTGGGTTTAATCCATTTGAGGGGTGATACATGCATTGTTCCAGTTACTACTGTATTGTTTCCCAATAACTTCACAACCTAGTCCACAAACTGGGTCCTCTCATACCAGTAGGGAATGACAGGGATACTGTTCAGTTGAACTGGCCCCAACATCAGCACCAGCTGTATCATGTCAGGCTTTCATGAGATAGTCTCAGCACAACAGATATTCTGGAACTAGTGAGCTAGGTTTAAAAATTATTCAATGAGAATATGTGATTTTCACAATAAATCAGTGTGTCATCTTCCTGAGTTGAAAGAAAGAAAAAGAAGAAAAACAATAATTTGTATGTTCCCCTTCACTTTAACAAATATGAATGAATGCAAAATGCAGGAAGATTTGGGAAGAGGAAGTAAACAAAATTGCTCTTCTCTTGTTGCCCTGCATCGCAGAGCAAAAGGTGAAGCCCTGACAGAAGAAGGATCAGTAGACCTATGTCAGGCTAGAAGAAGCTTGGGGTGCCCATGGGAGGTTGCAGGAGTCCGTTTTAGCCAAGGAAGATAGAAAAACAATATTAAGAATGGACAATTATGGTCAGACCCAAAATGGCTTGAGCCCAGCTTCCTTGTCATGTCCCTTACAGCAGGCAGCAGCAAAATTCAGGTTTTTGAACTAGCATTTCATACCAACTTTTCCCCCAGCTGTGATTATTAAATTACTTAATCTTTTCTTTTACAAAAAGAATTAGATAACGGATCATTCTTCTAATCTTTGCATTTTTGTCTTGAACAAACATATCTTACTTGAGACAGTGACTGCAGACAGAAGCAACTGAGAAAACTCTTACCAAGTTTGGTTTGAGAGTCACACATTAACTTTTACTCTTTTGCACTCCCACCTCCAGCATTGCAAATTTGTTTAGAAATAGATTCTTTCCTTGACAGGATAAAGTAAACCAGTTCTGCTAGCCTAAAGTCTTGGCTGGTGGTAAGATCAATGTAAAGGGACCTAGCCTAGACTGAGCTCTCTGCTGCTTTAGCCACAGAGAAGCACTACTGGCACAGTAGCCAGCCTCCAGGTTTCCAGTCATCCAGCCACTTGTAGAGTTTCACACCCCAAGAAATAATCCAGGAGGATGCCAGAGCCTATTTGGAATGAGTACTAAGTGCTGCTGTTTCACTGCCTTTGCTAGCAAGCTTTACCCCAAGCAACAGGTCAGCAGGCTGATTTTATCACCCACCACTCCATTATACTTTGCAGAGCTGTTTTTATTTGCTCAATCTATTAACTCTCCCACCCATTTTCCAAAGCACAGAGCCAGAACTTGACAGCTTACTTTCTGTAAAGACATTCGGAAATGCTACATGTGTTTATAAGGGCCTAGTTATTTATAAAACTGGCAAAAAAAGTGCCTGGTAACAGGAGTTATTTACTGTGACATTTTCTGTGATTCTACTGAAGCCCACCTGAACCTTTAGATGTTTCAATATTCTTAAAAACCTGATTGCAATGATTTACAACCATACATCTCAGTTCAAAACAACCTAGGTTCAGGTTTTATAAACATGTTATCAAGTTTACACTAACTTGAGACTGTCTTAGGCATTATTAAAATAAATTAGTATGTCAACAAATACAGTATTGGTGAATGATTAAGTTAATTTTATCTTAAAGGCCATACCTTAACACATTTTAATCTTCCATTTATCACCAACCCCAGCAAAAGAATAAATTTGTGTATGCCTAGGTTTTTGACTTTAAAGTTGTTATTCTAATTTTTAATTTAAATAAAAGGATTATATTTTGTTCTGAAATGATGATATGCTGGGTTTAAAAATTCACTTTGGAGCACAGTACTTACACATGAGGACTGTGGCTTCACAACACTATTACTGAAGAGAAACAGAAATTCTAACCCTAAGGTGCTGGAACTCTTACTACTAACTTCAGTAGGGTCAGGTTTTCATCTCCGAGTATGATCAACAGCAAACACTACTACCTAACTCTGGGGCTGCTGAGCTCCACAGCACAACTGATCATCTTGTTTTCCCCAGCAGGCAGGTTCCTGCAGCTCTTGACCGGTGTGTGCTGCGACAGCAGGCACTGGAGTGCAGCACATGCCCAGAAACACTCCTGTCTACATCAGCGTCTCACCAACTCAAAATTAGCTCCACAGAACTGACAGCACAAAGAAACAATACAGGGTGGTTCGGATGGTAAATATTTACAGACTGTCAACTTAGATTGCAACAGCCTTAACTCCGCTGCTGGGTTAAACATAGTTGATTCAGAGTTCTGAAGACATATATCTGTGAGGATACACTTTTTTATCCCCCCCCCCCCTCCCACCCCTGTTCCCTATAAGTAACTATTTAGGAGAAAGTTCAGAAAATAAACTTGTATTCTTAAGTCACCACAAGGCAATTTTTTCCTTTCACCAGCTCTGTCAGAGCAGGCAGACACATAGGCAGATTTGAAATCCAAGTAGGCAGCAAACAATGGTTTTTAAACTGGTCTTTGTGATCTACTGTGTCATTAATATGAAGATTTTGATGCTAACAAGTTTACAGGATGCTGTGAGATTATAGTCCTGACAAGACACATAAACACGATTTATTTACCTCTTTTTCTACCAAATGCTACATTTGCAAAATTAGTTTAAATTCTTTACCCATTTTATGATCAACTGAGGAACAGCTATCTTGCTGCAAGTAAAAAGGAGAAAAGTATGCATCAAGTATTACAGATACACATCTTACAAAATAATTTGCTTTCCCACCAAGCTTCATTTCACTTATGTGTTTGTAGCTCCACAACCCGCCCCCCCTTTTGTTGTTTTAGAGCTAGGACCTCAGATTTTATTACAAGTCTCATTATTTTGCCTTCTAATTAAACTTCTCAGAATCTTGCTATTTTATGGTAACTTCAACTCAGATATAAAAAAGTTTTCTGGACTCAAAGTGGAGAAGGAAAATTTTTAGCTACGAAATGTTGAGGCAGAAGAGGAATTGCATAAAAATTGTTGTACAAGTCCTGCTGTCCTGGTTCTGTTGTCCTGGAAAGAGTTAATTTTATTCTTAGACACCTGTTCCTGAGAGATCTGACAGATTTTTAATCGTCTTTCCATATTTATTCTTAATCACATTTTTAAAAAATCGACTTCTATTGCCACAAATCATGAACTTTAAAAAAAGAAAAATTCCTTCTACATTTTGTTTACAGAGAGACAGCAAATGAAACAGGCTTCTTCTTTTCCTAAAAACTGTAAGAGGTTTAGCATAAATTTTACAGAAGACATACAATTTCAAGTATACAATAGGAAGCCATCAGAGTGTCCAGACACTGCATCACTTACACGGCACTTGAAAATAGAACTACAGAATAAAATTGAAGGAGGAATAATTCTCATTAATAAGTCAGCACAATCTCTTCTTTTCAGCATTATGTTCCTCAAGGCTCCTATTCTAACACACAAATAAAGGTACTGTGTAACTGAGTACCTTGCTGCCAGAGTCCTTGCTTGTATTATACATCAGTCTTCTCTAAAACACAAAATTGGTGGCAAAATACAAGCTAGCTTGAAATATAAGCAAAATCGCTGCCCCTCTTAAATTGTGATTTTTTTTCCTGTATCTTGCCCTTTAGTGTATTAACTTTTTAAAGAAACCACTTGTGTCTACTTCTTTTGTAAATCTCATGGACACTGCTTCATTCCCCTGTGGCAAATATCTTATAGTTGCTCCGTTTGGTTCCTACTCAAAGCAACACCTTGATTTCTTTTCAGATTCCAAGATGGACACTTTTAATCTTCTACTGTCTGGATGAACTAGAGACAATGGGATCCAAAGGGCAAACCAGATCAGCTCTTGCAGTATGGGAGAGTGGCAGCTTGGTGTGATCCTCCCTCAGTTTAAAACCTAGATCTCCAAACTTGACGTCTAGATTAATTTCTCCCTCAGATCCAGACATAATTTTTTTATATCTTATGCAAGTCAATCTCACTGGTAATGCCAAAGGATTTCTAAAAGATATATTTTGTAATGAGTATACAAGTAAATAGCTAAAATATAAGTAACATGAGAATCCTTTGTTAAGGACTTTAAGTAGAAGCATCATTTTGTAGTTGGGCTCTGTTTATTTTTGTTATTCCTGCACCCCATTGTCACATAAAGAGGAAATGCTGGTTCAAAGGGTGAAGGAGACAAAAAACACCACCCTTTTGAAAGAGGCAGCCTTTGCAATCACATCTCTAAGAAGTAACTCAGTCCTCAGAAGACACTTTTTCCTGGTGGTTTGGAATGGCTGCAAAGCTGCCCAGTTTCTCTGCTGTCATTTCTCTGTGCCCTGGCCAGTGCCTGCCATGAAACACAGCACAGCTGGAGATAGCCTTCCTTTGGCTACATCCTTCTGAGGCTCCCAAAAGCCTGCCTCCAGGGAGAGCAAGCCAGGACAGTCCTTCAAGCCTCTCCCCGTCTCCTTCAACGGGATAAGCAAAGGCTCCTCTGCTATGAGCCCTACAAGGTGACAAGAAACATGTGATGCATGGGTTGAGCCCTATCTGAGGGTGGGAAAGAAGTGGAGTGAGGCACAGCGGGAAGCTTCAGCCTTGCTCTGAAGGAGCTTCACTTTAGTATCAAGAACTTTCATCCACACAAAAGCCAAACATGGGTTTGTGGTTGGCAGCATTGGGTTTAAATTAAATTAAAATGTCTCCCACACAGCTCTGGTTTCTGTGGTACCACCTTCTGCTAAAGGCTCGTGCCTTAGGCATTTGGCTATAAGCATGAAATAGTTTCTGTCCTTGACACCTAGCCCTGAGCCCCATTACTAAGTTCTGAGCTGTCTTTACCACAGCAAAAACTGTTCCCTTGCTGCCAGTCCTCAGGGCCTGCCTCTCTAGAGTTGTGGCAAGATGCTGCAGTTAGACCTAGCACAACCTGTTACAGCTTGTGCATAGGGACTGCCCTAAATCAATCACAGAAATGTCACCAGCAAGGAGATCAAACTTTAATATTGCTTTTTACAGCACATTCCCTTTTATCTGTTAAGAAGAGGATGCTGCTCACTTCCTTTCAGTCTTGTCTCCCAGTTCCTCAGGAGTTTATAAAACCCTGAAATGATTTTCTTTTGTTGTTGCTGCCGTTGCATTTTCCTCCACCTTCCCCCCACCAAAAACCTCTGGGAAGGCAGCCATCAAACTCTTCCAGAGTTCGCTTTTTATAACTGCTCTACTTCCTCTTGTATTTTCTTCTGTGTGTGCATCTGTGTGCACACCACCTGTATCTTCATTAATATTTACTCTCTTTTGAGGAGGAAAGTGCTCCTCAATTTACTGGCATATTTACTTCATGTGCCTTGCTGCACATGGAGTCATAAAACATAAAACATTTTCTCCATTCGAACAATACAAACTTAGTCTGACACCAAATTTCCCTTGCCCTTACGTCTTTCCTTACTCACTCAGTGCACAAAACAATTTGCAGTTGCACAGATGCATAACACAATGATCCTTGAATATATTTCTTGGCTCTTGCACCCACCTTCCCTCTCCCTCCTTCACCCTGTAGCTTGACTACCATGAGCTCTGAAGAGCTGGCGAGCTCCGGGCTCCTTCCCTCCTCGCTACAGCCAGCTTTGGGAGCTGGGAGCAGGGAGCAGAAGCATCGAGCCAGGGAGCAAACTCGGCACCACTCCTCTCTGTGGGGAAGTGCAGCCCCTTCCCTCGAGACGAAAAGGGCAATGAGCAGGG
This sequence comes from Corvus cornix cornix, assembly GCF_000738735.6. Taxonomy (NCBI): domain Eukaryota; kingdom Metazoa; phylum Chordata; class Aves; order Passeriformes; family Corvidae; genus Corvus; species Corvus cornix. The sequence goes on along the minus strand of NC_046332.1, from coordinate 99,449,347 downwards.
AAAAGGCAGATTCGTTCCAAGGCACAACTCTTCCCCTAGCACTGCCCAAGGCACTGGAGCTAAACACTTCCACTAAATACAAGCACATGCCTGGAGGCACAGTCTTGTTCTGTTTATGTTCTTTATGAAACTCTTTTTCCTACTGCAATCTTGGCTTCTTTCATAATGTTCTCAGTTGGTTTTATTTAAGCCAATTTCTCCCCTTTTGCCATGCTAATCATATTTGACTCAATCTGTACTACTGACTCCTCACACAGCTGGAACCATTCTCATATAGCAGGAACTAGGCATGCATTCATTTCATAACACTCTGCTTCCTTGAGGAGTATCCCATGGACACCTTTTGTTATCCTTCTCCACCACACTCCTCTCACCTCCTAGGTTACGTTCAGCTGGAAAAGGTTACTGCTTATTTAGTCTCAGTACTTGTCTAGGAAGCACAAATAGGACACCAGTTTAATCTGTAGATGGGAAACAAGCAAAGCAGGGCAAAAATGATTGCAAGGTAGGCATATAACAAGGATAATTGTCCTCACTTTTTATTATAACACATTGAGTCCATAGCTTTTCTTTACCTTGTAAGTAAACATGTGAGATGCATAAGCAAAGAAAATGCCAGGAATGTAAAGACACTGCTTGGGGAACATAATAACCAGCTTGAGTCCCAAAAAGGTCAGTGGAGTGAAATCCCAGTGCTCACTCTAAGTATGCCATTGGCTGTATCACTGGGTCACATTTCACCCCATATAAGAATGAAATTTAATATTACCAGCTATTAAGATACCTCTCAGAATGCACATTGCTCCTACCAAGGCTAACCCAGTTAAAATGTTTTTAATTCATTTACCTGAAAGCACTGGGCAGAGGAGAGAAACTAAATCCTCTATCAGCACATGAAAAAGCAGGAAAACAGCTTCTGCCAGAAAAATATCCAATTTGTACCTTCATTGAATCCAACACATTAAAAATGTCTCCCTGCTTCCTAGCACCAACTTGGATGATATAATTAATTTAAAATCATTGAACCAAAGTGAATTAGAGAGAAAGAAGGAGGTAGGGGGATACACAGGTGTATCATCTATTCCTCCGTTTATATAGGAAGGGATGTAAAGCAAAGTCCAATGAAACTATTCCAAAATCTGGAAAACCTAAGTTCAGTAAGAGTCCCTGTTATGAAAATGTGTGTTAGTAGTTTGAGTCCTCATGACTGTGGGATGCCCAGGTTCATTTTTCATGACATAATCGTAAGGGTTATAATTTCACTCCCAAACACAACAAAATCTTGGGAGCAGGGGCTGATTGACCAGGTGAAGAGCTGTCAGGCGAGAACCTGACCAGTGAAGCAGTCCCCTGACATGAGTTACCCCTGACTGTCCCTGGAGCATGGATGCAAGCAAGCCCCATACTGTGGGATCAAGAGTCACAGCTGGGGTCAGAGGAAACTCAATTAAAAGCCTGAAACTACCGATTTTAAAGGTATCAAGAAAGATTATTTTATCATTTATTTCCATTGTTACTAAGTGTCATTCTTTCAGGGTAACCATTATTAATACCCTGAATTTGTGTACTCTATAAGGACACATTAATTAACCAGGTTTTAATTTTGCTTGGCAATAAGGGATCCATCAGGAACATTGAGTCCAACTCAGTGGCCCTCTTCAGGACACCCCAAGATTCACACAATGTGCCTGAGAGTGTTGTCCAAATGCTTCTTGAACTCAGACAGTCATATTTTTGAGATTTCTACTCATGTGGTTCTGAAAGGTCTCTGAACCTGAAGAACATCATTTACATCTAGCAAAGAAAGGCTTGGTGACAGCAGAGAGGCACCAAGGGTGACCTGCCTTCATGGTGGTCACATGGTGGTCTCTGGTCCATGAGAGGTGTAGGGATCACAACAGGGACAGGGCACGGCCTGGACAAGTACTGTCTAGGGGTGGAAGGTAAATAACTGGATGTAAAGGTTTTGATGCTGCATTAAAACAAAGGAACGCACGCACACAAATAAAACCACCTCAAACACCTCCCGTGGAGCACAGACCTATTCTTCCCTGACTGCCCACTGAGATGTTTCCACAAATACAAGGGCACTGAACTACAGTGTTGCATTTGTAATTTTCTCTCAGATAGTTTACCTTAAGATAAGGATAATTTGTCTCATACTGGATGAAACATTTATACTTCCAGTTATGTCTTTTGGTGCTTTTATCCTTCAGTTTTCTGGGTAGAAGATCAGAAGGCCAATTTTAACAGTACCACACAATATCAAATAAGTAACATCACTGTATTACTTTTCAAAAAGGTACAGGATTGAAACCCCTGAGTCAATTCTCTATTGATTACTTACAAAAGGCAGCTGCTTTAATATAAAAGCACTTTGAAGAATCTTCATTTTTCTGTAAACAGATACATATTTTTCTAATTGAGATTTTGAAAACCTCCTCTTCCAAAACTCTTCTTTTATTCAGAAACGACACCTAAAGCACACCTAAAACACATCACTTCTCCCCTGCCACCAGCCTGCAGCCCCATATTTAGGTGCTGCCCTGAGCTGCATGAAGTCATGAAGAGATGCTGCACAGAAAAAAAAAAAGCAGTGCAAGCATGAAATTCCATCAACAAATTTTTCATTCCTATGTTAAGGGAAACGGTTGAATGATGCACCAGAAAAGATATTAATCTTGGGCATTCTGTAATCTTCTCTTTCCTTGGAGTAGTAGTAAAGCAAGGAGACATTTTTCCTTGGAAAGGAATGACAAGCTGAAATATTCCTTCAGGCACCACATTCCTCATTTCACTTTTTATCAGACAGCAGGATTTATTTGGTTTAGCTGGACCTAAACTTGTTATAGTGGCATCACTGATAGAAATGAAAGTTAGACAGTGGGAGAGAAATTATAAACTCCCTCCACATTACAAAATAATTTGACTTCTAATGCATCCACAACACCCTCCATAGGAGTTTAGGGTGGCAGGTGTCGTGACCTTCAGCAGATAGATGCATCTCAGATAAAATAAATAAATGATAATGAAATAATCACTTACAAGAACTACAAAAATTCTAAAGCACCTAATTATTTTTCATCCTGCCAGACACCTTCTTACATTTAAAATGAAAACCAAAAGGAGATAGATTTAAGAAGGGATAAAGAAGTAGCAGGGCCCATAGCTTCCCCCTCACCCCGTCTTTTTTAATTTAAAGTAAAAATGCATTCCTAAAGAAACTTCTTATGTCAGACCTCTACCTACTGAGAAAACAGTGCAATGAGGGTCAGTGGCTGGATGGGATCACTAGATGAATTAATATGAAAAATGGGGGACACATTTTATCAATATAAAACATGTAATTAGGGAATTAACTCAAGACATAAAATCAAACCTGTAAGTCATTAAAAAAAAATAGGTAAAACAGAAAATACAGGCTCTGTGAAGAAATCAATGAGTGCAAATGTTTTAACTGCATGAGAAGTCAAACTGAAAGACTGAAATAGTTCACAAACCTTACCAGGTGATTCATGACAGCTTAAACAAAAAGTAGATAAGATGATTCTTAAGGTAGGGCAGCATGGATCTATGTAAAGTAGGCCAGTCTTTGCTTTAGAACTAATCTGAGATAGAATTTAACAACTGCACATCTGAAAAATTGTTCGGATCCCAGAATTAGTAGTTGGCTCCAGGGGAAGCATGAAAAAAACATTGAATAGTAGGCAGAATGATTATTTCCAATTAGAGTATGGACCAGTCAAAAGGGAATGAAGGAGAAAAATGGAAGACAAATTGAAGTTCCACTATGCTGCCAAAAAGAAATAGGCTTGACTAATCTTTGCTAAGCAAAACCCTTAGACAGGGAAAATGTAGACAGGATACGATGGTGGAAGAGGAAGAAAATCCTCGTTCAGTGAACTTACAAATCTCAAACTATTTATATATCATAACTCTTGCTGAGTAATGCTACAGACATTTTGAGTTCAGATTCTTCCTCCTTCTAGGCACAGAGTTATAGAATGGCTTCAAATATAAACACCATACTCATGGACTAACGATTTTCCTCTCCATATAATATGTAACAAAATTTTAGAGGCTGCACTGAAGAATCGCATGATTGCTTGTTCCCACATTGCCAAACTTAATCCAAGGGCTACCAACAGTCTGCTTGTTTTGAAGGACAGAAGAGACCTTGCCCATGCCCTTCTCATGCCACCAGAAAATGATCATCCAAACATTCATGTCAGATTTTTTTCAAACTCTTCAGATCTGCCATGCAAGCCCAAATTTTTTTAAATTACTTTCTGCCTAGAAATCAGACAAACCCACAGGATTAAACTCTACCTTGTACAAAGCAAACCAGCTGGAAGCCAAGTAACTTTGAATTTTATTATACAGCATAATGAAGCCCTTAATGTCAATACATAAACACTACCCATTACACAGAAAAATACGAGCTTGTGGATTTCCAGTCACTTTTTATAATGTTGTTTTACATTCTAAGTATAGTAAATATTTTCAAGAAAGATGGTATTAACAGCACTAGTGCATCTGGATAAAAACTGTAAGTTTACTCTTATTTTTTGCAAAAACAACATTTGTCAATTCATTGGAAAGCTTTCATAATGTTCTTACACTAGTTATCCCTTCTGCTCTAATATTACTGTAAAAATTCAGATGATCATATAATAGACCTCATACCTCCGCCTGCACCTATCTTCGCTATTTTTCACTATATTTCAACAAAGCAATATAATGGCCACGAAAATAAACCAAGCACTGTGTCGGGACAATGCAACATCCTTTAGCTGAGTCTCAAGCATTTTTACACTTCTTTTTTTATCAAAAATGTTCTTTAATCAAATATGCCCTACATTATCTTTTACCCTGAAATCAGTCAAAAAACATTCCAATCAAAATACTATCATTTCATGCTAAGTATTCTAAATTAAAAAAGAAAAAGTAATACAAAGCCCAAATAAAAGGACAGTCTCATGTCCAGACACTGTTTATTGAATGAACTGCTGCACTGATCAAGAGCAGCACAGACAAACCCATCATACTTCCTTTCCATCTTTAACTCTGCCATCAGAAAAACAACAACAAGACCCCCAATTATTAAGACATCTGGCATCTCTGAGTTTGAAAGCTGGCACACTAGCCTTGAATGAAATATGGGTACTTACTGCTAGGCATTAATTCCTGGCATATTTGGTACTTATGGGGATGAAGAATAACGTGTTCATTATCCAGGTCAGAGCAGCGAAGAGAAGAGAGATCAGATATGTACTGCACAACACCCACAACTTAGGCTGTTACTTCAGTTGGGAGACTAAATTGTAACACATCAGATTTTGTGGAAAGGGAAGAAATAAAATACTTTCTTGGCTTCTGTCCACCATCTTACAAAAATGGCATTAAAATCAAGTTCTTATGAAGAATGCTTATTTACAATACTACACTCACTCAGTTTTCCATTGTCTGTGGGAGAAAAAAAATTGAGATAATGGGATTACAGTGAGACAAGGGAAAAATATCAGCCCAAAACAAACTGACCTATACAGTGCAAATTCATATGTCTCTTCATCAATGGCACAATGCATTCACAATCCAGAAGAAACTTACTCATGCAAATAAATAAACTTCTCTACTATATGTACATTACTATTTTCATGCTAAAATATAAAAAACCTCAATGCTATATACTGTTTAATAAGGCTACATTTCTATACTGCCAACTAATTCATTATGGGAAGACTGCTTCAAGAAGTTCAGGCCTTTCAAACACCTACAGTTAAAAGAATATGAAGGAAAGTATTTTTCCCTAGGAAGCTTTCACTTCACATACTTGTTTGATGTTATTGTCTTTTATCAAAAAGATCTAATTTATTTTGGGACAGCTTAACTTTTTTTCTGGTTCTAATGTAAGTTCTAGCAAAAGCAACAACTTCCTTATTTCTAGAGTTATGAAATTTTCTTTAATGGGTGTTCTAGATGATCTCCAGGTGCATCACCACTGAGGAATGCAATTATGCCAAATTAATGCAATGTGTCATTATACACTCTTTCCTTATTAATGAAATGCTATATAAAATCCCCTTGCAATACACAGAAAACTCAGCTTCTTTTTCACTTGAGGTGCAGAACCTGGAATACATTGGCAATGATACAGGATTTTATACAGGACAGCAACTGAAGGAAAAAAAAATATAGAAAATATAGCTCTGGGCTCCAAAGACACTGCTTTTTTTTTAGAGAAAATAAACCAGCAGTAATTATCAAAACTGCATGATGAAAAGCCAACAGTCTTCATTGTTTAATATGACTACATGAATAATTCAACACACCTTAAAATACCATACTTTTTTTTTTTTTTAATAAAGAGCAATAAAGCATCAGAAATTTCTACAGTATAGATTCCCACGTTCTTCTGGTAATAGAGGAGTTTTGAATATAAATTCCTCAGATGAAAACTGGTCATTCTATTATGAGGATATTTTAGAGAACCAAAAAAAAATTAATGCTATTTTTTGCTTTTGATGAAACCTATTCTACCGTGATAACTTTTGTTTAATCTTAGTTAAAGCCTGTGTAAGAAAAGGTAGGCTGGCTGTTCATGTGTTATATTTTTCTAAGTTGTAGTAATATGGTTGTTTAATACAAGAAATTTCTTCTGGATGAAGTATGTTGCATTTACAATACAACAATCAGCATGCAGGTATACATTCAGCACACTGATTTGACCATGAGCTATTAAAAGTATTCTCTTACATCTGTTTTAATTATTAAGCAATTCTTTGGGAAACTAGCCTTAAAAAGAAGTAGCCTTAAGACTGCAATCTCATGATGTTTCTTCTGCTCTCAATGGACAGACTGAAGTTTCTTCCAGAGGAAGGTGGAACACTTCTTTTTTTTATTGCTAGAGGAGCTACCACATCCTCTCCACTCACCAAAGGGATTCTACAAAGACTAGACTTGCAGGGTTAAAACTCATCATGAGCATGTGGCTCTTTATTTTGTTTCACATTAGCAACTCATGAACCTTGTAGTTCAAATATGAAAGTTACTGCTACCTCACAGCAAAGCAGACAGGAATCAAAACCACTGCTAAAGTTCTCAAAGTGCTCTTCAACCTTCCTGCTCAGAGAGCAGAATAAAGTATATTCGTGAAGAGAAGCTCCCTAGCAAGATGGACTGAGGCTGCAGAGCATTGGTTTTTGTGGTCTGAAATTAAGAACAGCAGATTCTGTAGGTCTCATCTGAAAATATATTCAGTTTTGACTGAATACAAGAATGTAGGAGGGAAGAATACATTAGCATCTGCAATTAGTATTACCTTTTCAGATGAGCAAATAAGGCTTTTTCTCTAGGCCAAACAAAGTCATGTCTTGTCAATGTCATAAGAAAAGAGTCCTCTATAATATTTTCAATATAGAGGCAGAAATAGGATTACACTGAAAGCTGAAGTAACAAAAGGAAAGAATATCCTTCAGGAATACTTCTCTTGCAATAAAGCAGTTATGCAAGATGAGCATATTATCTAAGATCCTTGTCTGGTTAAGAAAAAACAGTTAAAATTCAAAGAAGGCCTTGAGTCATTAGACAGTTTTGAAGGATCATACACATTGAGCTTTCGGCTAAATGAATTATTAGTGTTTTTCACGGATGATGTGAATCCATTTTTGAGCAATTAGTCTGCAAGTATTATCAACTCCCTATATGCTGATAGTTACCTGTGTACTCTGCAAAATCAACGTTAAATATCTAGCAGAGGTTATACAAATCTCGTTGATGCTTCAAAAGGATGTCACCATGAGTACGAAAGCCTTAACATTTACACTCAAACTGACTTGTTTTGAAAAGGAAAGCTACAGGAGTTGAATGGGACAAGAACTTTTGGACCTTCAAACCACTGGAAGATTTCAGGCATTGACTCTGATCAACACTTGAATAGTCTTTCTCATCAACCACTGCCACCCCAGCACTTCAGAGAATACATATAATTCACCAAATGCATACTGCTTTCTTACAGCCCCTTTCTTGAAAAACAGGAATGAATCTGCTCCCAAACCACAAAAGACAGAGTGCTCACAGATGCTGGATGCTTCACAAGTTTCAGCTGTGTCACTCAGCTGAAGCAATTCCATCTTCAATTGTAGCAGCTTTGCTGGGCTTGAAAAACATGTTTCATGAGGTTTAATTAGCTCTGGGAATTAATCTGCCACACAGAGATGGGCACTCTAACAGCGATGCTCTGACTGTGATCATCATGAAGTATAAATACAGCATTATTACAGCAAAAGCTGTCAGAGGAAAAATAACCCTAAACCCCTTCTACAGGTACAGCATCTCTATCATCTGCAGGGAATACTGGGAGAGGGCAACAAGAAATAGTCCTGAGAGACTACAATACTGGAGAATCCTCTACTCAGGTAACATATGACAGAAGTGACAGAACTAATCCAAAGAGAGCTGGGAGAAGTCAGATGCTATAAAGCCCAGACAGCCTTCTGTACAATCACATAATAATAATAATGGAGAAATAGCAAATGCATTTGTCTAGCACTAAGATATAATGTGCAAATATTCAGAAGAGCAGAGGCTGTTTAAAGCTCATCTACAGTGAGAGATTAACATTTATTTTCTTGACGTGTGTACCACCTAATTTATACTTGGAATTATCCATTTAGTCCTTAAATTGGACAATCATATAGCATTCAATACTACCTCTGCACATAAGCAATCAGTAAAATCTCACTGACTCTTAGCATTTTCCTTCTCTTTTGCAGATGTAGCCATCTCTATGAAAACTCCTGTTAAGCAGTACCATAAAATGACATCTCCAGTAATATAATCAGACAGCGATTCTGTGCACAGAACCCAGTTTTTGCAGGTTCTACACACTTAATCCGCCATGAATATTAAGTTGACATGCTGATATCAACACCTTGCTTCTCATTCTTGCACAGACAGAAAAGAATATATACGGTAGCCTGCATCTGACTGCTGTCCTTACTAGTAACTTGTACCAGAAATTTGTATTTGCTCATGTTGCAACTGAAAAAAAAAACCCTGTTAATGATCCCCCAGCTGAAAGCTGCTACATTCCTCTCACACAGCATAACCAGCTTTCCTCCAGCACATTGAAGAAGAAGCAGGGAACACACTGCAGCTAAAAAGCTGATTGAAAAAACAATGACCACGCACAGAGCACCAGAGGATGGTACCTTGGGCTCTGCTGCACAGCGGTTTGGTTTTTTTTCCCATCTGAAATGAAATTGGAGACTTAATCACCTGTCTCAATCAGGCTAATCTTGTATCTTGATAGTCAAATTCAAAGGTCAGTGGGAAATTTTGTATTGCCAGAAAAAGATGGCTCCTTAGCTTCCACTGGAATAATTTTGCAAAAATTTGAACTTTGTAAAAATGGTAATAATTTTATTCTTTGCACCTTCTTTATTCATTTACTCAGTGTATTTTCATTTTCTACTGTAGCCAGCCCCAGCAAAACATTCAGTCAATATACACCTGCTTATCACTGAGGCAACATCTGATTGCTAAGTTGGTGCCTACATCTCAAAGAATCCTCAAAAAAGCCAAATTTCTCATCGGAGAAATAATTTTAATATGCATGACTAGTAAACCTGTATTTTTATACTATTTGTAAAATTAACTTATATAAATATGAGAAAATAAAACCCACACACTAGAATTTTTACTCAATTTAATCTTATGGTATTTTAGGCATTAATAATAATACATTTTTATCACATTCTGGGGCACTAGTTATTTTCCTGTAAAGAAATGTAAATCATGAAAAGAGATTCTTTGGTAAAAATCCTACTTTTAACATCAATTTTGTAATTGTTCATGTTTTTAAAGAAGTAATTACAAATGTGGCAATATTTTGCCATTACTTCATACTAATTAAGTTAATTAATCACAGCTTGGCTCAATAAACTCCTTAGCTTTCAGTCATCTTCTATTTCCTAATGACATGTCAGCTTTGAAGTTTACTTAGCTTAGAACTAAGTTGTCTTGAAAAATGAAGTGGTCAAATTATAATTATTTATTTGCCCTTTATACAGTGATTTCACTTTGAGGATACCAAAACAGCTTCGCAACCTCAAAATACTCAACCTCACAAAACAGTTGCTAGTGCAAATTTGTTTACACCTGCTTCATAGGTGGGAAGATTGCAGCATGGAGAAATTAAGTGGCAAGATGCCCCGAAAGCTTTCTGTGCCAGTCAGGAGCAGCATCTTGTAACAGCTCCCCACCTCTCCATTTCCAGAAGACAAAACAAACCTGTGTACCACACCAAGGCATCTTCATCTGTATTTTCTCCTGAGGGCCTTACTTAAGCTAAGCAAAACCCAAGTTATTCTCCAACTTCTTTCTATGGCTTAAGACCACAAATCTGGAAAGGATCAGGAAAGAAAGGAAAAGGAGGATAAAATCTACTTGGAAGCTTTCCAGGTCTGTGGGCTGTACTCTCCCACATCACCCCACACAGTGAGCAGCTACCAGCGGTATGGTACCCTGTGGGTAGGAGCAGAGCTACTCAAGGGCTGCCCCAAGCCCATGTCTAGCCCCTGGAATGGCATCCATGGGCCACATCTACATAGGTCAGGGGGTGGACACTGGAAGACAGGACACCTGCAGGTCCTGAGAAAGGGGGACTGGGGACAGGAGTAGAATAATGCAGTCCCAGAGATGGGGAGAGGCCTGCATTTCCTTTACACAGCTTACTCACCTCCCTCACAGCCTCCCCCACAGGTGCTGAGCCCTTCCCACAGCCCATCATCATGTCACCCTTCCCATCCAACAAACCCCCTGACACAGCCACGAAACACGGTTCAGCAGCTCATACTCAGTGAGTCCCCATGTCTTCTATGTATAACACATCACGGCAGCCTTACAACAGATCGTATTTGGGATTTACTGCAAATATCAAAGAAAACATTTACTGATCTAGATGCATCCCAAATACTTCATTAGTACTGAAATACCCTAAAAGGGCAAATTAGATTTCATTCACATGGAGATGTGATGGAGCCTGCATCATTGGAGATCCTCAAAACCCAACTGGACACAGTCCTGGGCCACCAGCTCTAGGTAGCCCTTCTTGAGAAAAGGATTAGACAAGGTGACCTCCAGAGGTCCCTTCCAGCCTCAACCATCCTGTGATTCTGAAGTTCAGTCCTATGAAATATAAGTAACATACATATTTGGTACATATTTAGAGTAGACATATTTTGTACAAAAGTAGTATAAGACAAATTGTGCCCATGTGTGTTTATGAAACTACTCTATGCTACAGTTTCAATTCAGGGACTCCCAGAAAGTGCACTGAAGACAGAAGCAGAAGAGGAATTACTACTAAACAGGACAGAAAGGAAGATGCATTTCCCGAGAGCCCCTCAAAAGGAAGAAAGCCTTGATGAGAGAAAGCAAGGTTGCAAACCTCTTACACTATCAATATAATTCAGTTTTCAGAGGAAACACACTACTGAGTTTCCCACTTGGCTCCAACAGCTTTGAAGAGGCTCCACTCCCCAAGGCAGCACTCCAGAAGCACATGGCTGAGGAAACTCTAGTTTTCTGTAGTGTTGAGAAGCATCTCAAGAGAACCTCTAATAAGAAAGTCAGGAGACCAGTATTTTCTAAGTGCATGATAGTTTCTAATTTTTTAAACAAGTTTCTGTATTTTATCATGTTAGAACCGAAAAAATCTGGAAGAGTAAAAGTGTTCTACAAGCAAACATAACAGCAGAGCACTCACCTCCCACAGAAACAATGCAGCCAAATAAATTGGTGTTAGCAGAAAACCTCTCTCAAATCAGGAGCTGATGCAGTTTCCAATAAAGTGCAAGAATAATTTTCAGGCCTGGTATTATCTAATGTCTTTCAGCATGTATCATGTAATAAGTTTTCCACAGGAGGGATAGTTGAGAGGGGGCTCACAACTTGTAAAAATCCACGGTGAGTTTGTAAAAAATAAACATCTGAAATAACAGTGAAGGACTAAGCAAGTGAAAGGAACTTTACTGCAATGGCTTTGTGAAACAAACAAGTTTGTGCCTTTGCATTAGTGATAGACTTCACATACCTCCAAACTGCAGGACTTTCAGCTGCCATCAGCAGTGGAAAATGAATGTCCCAAGAGCACAGCCCATCCCCTAGCACATTCTAAGTCCTTGCTATCTCTTTTATTTGCAGCCTTTGGCTTCTGACCCTGTACATGTGTGTATTTCATGGTCCATGCCTCAGAAGCCTGCAAGTGGAGCGAGCTTCTATCAGACACTGCTCTTCCTACTGCTTCCCTGCACCATCTCAACTGGCAGAGACCTCACAGCACAAAGGCAATGGGAGCAAAGAACTCCTGCTAAAATGACTCCCAGCAGGGAATTACTGGTAAAGTAACTCCTCTGGTACCAGCTGCGTAAATTCTCATTGAAACTCATTTGAATGCAAAGACTGACTAAATAACCCCACCTATACTTTATTTAAGATACTTTTTGAATTATCTTATCTGACACGACATTAAGTACCTAGGTTTTCCTAGATCTGTAGGTAACAATATAATGTTCATGGCAAGTTACAACATTTGTTATCTGTTTTCAATGACAGGAACCTAAAGCATTTTCTTTAATTTAACTCTTCGTTTAGTCTGCTTCTCTTTTTTCAGGTTTCAGTGCTCCCCCGGGAAATATTTTCACAGCTGAAAGTATGCTGTGTCATCTGTTATTCCCCACTTCAAAATCTTAGACTCTAGAGCAGGAGAACACATTAATCATTTATACTGTATAAATACATGAAAAATTAATAGCCCAGCTAGGATTCCAAGGCATCCATTTAATGAGCTGTGACTCACACCTAGGAGCATCATGTCATTGCCCTTGCCCATGTATAAAATAGTTCTCAGAAAGCTTCATCAAATGAGACGTACTACTACAAATTCAGCACATTAGACCTGTGAATTAAGCATTCAAAAACCAAATTAAGCATTTACTTTCTGCAAGAGGGGAAAAATAACCTTTCCTCTTAATTACAAACTTGTTGCAGAATACTAAAAATTCAATCTTAGGTCTTGAAAGAGAAAAATTTTTTAAAAAAGGCGTAAGATATTTAGTAAACTTACTCTAAGTTTTAGTTAGTTTAAAAATAAAACCCAGTGACTATAAAGGAGAGAATGCTTGGCAATTTTCAAAATATTTGGATACATTTTGAGAACATCAATTAAAGACATGCTTACTGCTTCAAGAACAATTAATGTGACAAATCCCAACATCACAAGCACAAATAATGAAGAAATAATAAAAATCAAGCATCAAATTATGTAATTATTTTGTTCCAGCACTCTGAATTGTGATTTGCCTTCACAGTCAGAAGTATATATAACTGCATTTACATAGACTAAATGGGGCAATGCAACCATGCCTATTTCCATGATAGCTGCAATCATGCCATCTGCTTTAGTTTGACCAGAAAGTCTGTGCCAATGCCAACTGTATCTGAATGCACTTTGAAGAACCCACAGGAAGGCCACGAAGTAGTCCTTTCTTAGAGTCAGTAATTTTGCTTCTTATCAGTGGTAATTTAAAAGCTTTTTTTTTTTATGCTATACCACATCCCATCAAGAAAAATGGAAAAGCTCAAAATGAATAACAAAAGCAGGCAGACTGATTGCCTTTGAAAAGGGGAGGGCAGACAGTCAAGAATCTGGTGGAGGATGCAGAATCATCAAGCCACTAGGTAAGACAACTGTTACAACATAAAAAACCTTTGCCACAAAGCAAGAATTTCTAGAGATGGAATTAACATGCTTTCAGAAAAGAACTAAGTTGTAAGATGTAGAGTTGGAATATATCAATAATCAGATGAACTGTATTCTCACTCTTGAAATGTTTTTAAACTGAAGTTCCATATCACTTACGAATACAACGAGCCATTTGCATCTATATTGTGCAAGAACACTTGATGATCAGGAACAAGCTCGTCTGTGACCTGCACATGCTTTACAATTATGGGCTATGTTTCTCTATTTCCTTAAGCCAGAATGATAGTTCTAATTTATTCAAAACTCATTTATATTTTCCTCAGAGCAATTCGCAATTCACATAGCTACCAAAAGAGAAAAAAAAAAAAGTGAACTGGCTGCTGGCAGTCTTTTAACTAAAAAACACCGTGTAAGCTTTTACACAGTTCAAAGGAAATGTGTCCACCCGTAAGCCAAACAAAATTCTCTGTTCTAGTAAAATCAAAACTATAGCATGAAGATGACACCATGACCTTAACCAGATTGCAAAAATCTGATTCCGTGTTCTGAAATGCTTCACATTATGAGAAAGATAAAATTTCTCAGGTTACACCTCAGTTTAAAGCAGTCTGGTTTTGTGAGAGCACATGCATATGCAAACCTATGTATTTCACTAGTAACTGCCTGCACATTCAGCCCCCTGCCAAAAAAGTGTGCTGCTGGTCACCTGTGACCTCCCCAACCACAGAGTCTGTCCTGCTCTCCTTGCCTTAGAAAACTTCAGTCTCATCGTGGATCAGATCCCAACACTGCTCAGTTCAGGGGGTATTTAAAACTCAGTGGGGTAAAGATGTTGCCGGCAAAGAGTCAGAATAAGGACACAGACTGATGGCAGTGTAAACAATGAAACCCTAATTCAGTCCAAAGCTTTCAGTAAACTCTCCTCACCAAAGCAGGGTTAATTCTGGGCCCTAATTATGGAATTCCCCAAACTCATACTTTTCCCACCACCCTGACTCCTTGTATATATAAACCTCCAGCTCTGCAAGATAAAACACAACTGTTTTACACAAATTTTAAAAATGTCAAAGTACAGGATCCTTCCCTCAAATCAAGACAGAAGTACTATAATTCACTAAGCATGTGCACTAAGTGGGTAAGTTTTGCTTCATATCTTAGAGGCATATAATTTTGAGATGAAATTATCAGGTGCAAAAGAATATTTCCTTTTAGAATATGAACCAAGACAAGTGTCAAAACAAAACAGGTATAAAGAAGTGGCTCCTGCAACATAAAAAGTAGCATGAGAATTTGATACAAAAAAAGCTGAGGAAGCCTGCCTGATGGTAGTGGAAGAATGTGTTATTAACAATAGTAATAATGACAAAAGATCCATGATAACTTTACAATAAAAGTCCTGAGAATTACAAATTTCACAGACAATGACGGCATCTGGAGTTTGTTTTCTCTTTTCAACAAATTCTTTGTTCTGAATGATAACAAACTTACCTAAGTAACTTGCTACTTTCACATCTCTAGACACTGGGAAATATAACAAAAGGGGGAAAATTATGCAGAAAGACTGGCAGGAGCGAGTGAGCACAAGGCTGTACTTAAAATTAACAATGAAGGAAGCCTGGAAAAGGAGTGAAAATGTAGCCTGTGACACGGTTAATATAGAGAAAGAGATGTGTAAAACCAATGAAACAAAAGCATACAGGATGAACTCTAAATTTACAATAACTGATACCACCTGAGAATCAAATGAACTGCCATAGCACTCAACATGAAATTATCCCTTGTAATAATGACTGATGGTTTTGCTATATATCATAGGCTGAGGCTAACCATTACATAACAGTTTAAAGTCTATCAAAGTACATCAGTGTCAATATTGAGCAGCTACAGGTCTCAGCATAATTCACTTCTACAAATTCACTCAGTTCAATTAATTCCTCATGTACTTAGCTGTACTGCTTGTTTGAACATACTGCTTGAATCTACTGAATGTTACAGGGCCTCCTATCTTTGAGGCTTGGACCCTGATACCTAGAGATGCTGTATTTTTTTGAGTAAAAACAAACTTTTTTTTTTTAAAAGCAGGGAGGGAGGACCACCATTTCCTGTGCATGCACCACATCCTCCTACGTGAGCTTCTCAAACACAGCAAAGCCCCCAAATCCTGAGCTTTTCTTGCAACATCTTCAGAAAAGGCCCAATATGAAACTGCTGTCATCCTCTGGCTACCCTACACTGCTTCATTTCACTGCCCAGTAATCACATATAGGTCTGACTTCTTTGGTAAATTTGTGACTATAAATCCAGCAACCAGAGTTTTAGTCTCTGGCACCAAATGGGTTTGAGCTGAACTACCCTTTGGAGAGGCACAATCAAATTCTGACCCCGAAGTTAAAAATCAGAACCCAGGTACACCCAGGCTGGTAAAAAATGGCATCTATTAAACATGGTGGAAAAGATGACGAAAGTCTGTGGAACAACTGGTCTTTTCAAAGGGCATAAACTGCAGAACTCACCCAGGCCAAATGTTAATGCAGTTTAAAGCCAGGCCCCCATGAATCTTGCATAAACAAGACTCTTATCCTAGAGAGTAATTCAGGTTGTAAGGGATATATGGATATCTGTAGTTCAACCTGCTGGCCAAGGTAAGGTCAAACCAGGTTTCCCCTCAGGGCTTTATTGCGTTTAACAATACACAGCAAACAATGGAACACATCGAACAGTGGAAACTGCAAAGCCTCTGGGCAACTTGCTTCACTGCTTAATTATCCTTGTGATAAAGCTTTCTTTCCTCATATCCAGTCTGAACCTCCCCTTTTTCAATTTATTACTATAATCTGTCATTCTTCAGGTACATGTTTCAGTAAAAGGCTCAGTTCTACCTTCATAATTTGCTCGCAGGCTGCCGGTTGGTCCTCCTGAACTGAGCAGTACATCTATCCTTATAGCTAATGTGTTGACAAAATTATTTAGCCTTGTATAAATCTAACCCTTATTCAACATTTACCACTGTACAAAATTTAGGCTTTCTCTTGGTTTTCATAATAAATTTTTTTCTGACTTCTACAGTTGACCAAATTACTGCCATTATTTCTTGTAATGGAACCAGAGTGTTTTTATATTCAGTCATTTCCTCAAGAAATGAGGAAAATCGTGAAATGAGAGCATGAAAAGGAGGCATTAAAGAAACAGAACCAAATCCATCCTTTCCTCATCTTTTCAAAAGCGCTGTGCCAGTAGTACACAAGTCTGTACTGTCAAAACCCAGAAATTACAGCATTTCTCTCAAACTGATGGGTAAGTTCATGTCATCTTGGAGCCTTTCACAGTTTCCTCCATCTCCTCAACACAAAACACAGGAATCCAACAGCAGATAACCAAAAAAACGAAAGCCAAGCACCACTTCAGTAAAGCCTGTGTGATATCTGCTTAAAAGAACACACTGTGGAAATAAAAGCTGCTAAACTCCATCACAGCTCCAAAGTTGAACTGAACAATGCAGGATCTTAGAGTGATTACAGTGATCTGCCTTCCCAGAAAGACCTTAATTATCCTACTTACTCTATGGCAACTAATGGTTCATGTTTTGAGGAAGACAAGCCTGGGAGCCACAGTATAGAAAACCCTTGAGGAAATCTTAGGTTACTACATCACTCCCATTCTCTCTGCTTTGAAACGTACAGGGTCTGTTTTCGGAAAAAAAGAGAAGTGGGGGAGGCAGCACTACTATAATTGCTATTACAAATTTACACAATATTTAGAGAGATGGCTGGGAAAGAGAAAAGACTGGAGCTCAACTAAACCAGACAGGTAAGAAGCTGGTTGCATGTTCAGGCTCTGAGTGAGCTTCAGCCCACCCAGAGACCAGCACCAAGTGGAGGGAGAACTGCAGGGGTCTGTCCTGAGACCTGTAACATCCTTATGAATGACCTGGAGGACCTGATGGTGTGCACTGTGTCTTGGTAGCAAAGGCATCTTGCAGCTCCTGGGATGTACAAATAGGGGCACAGCTCAGAGATCAAGATTGTCCCCCTCTGCATAGCAGACATCAGACCACATTCCAGCAGGTGAAAGAAACTGTTTCCTTGTGATGACAGGGAGGCAGCAGAGCAGGTAATCCCAAGAAGTTGTGCCATCTCCATCCCTGGATTTTTCAACGTCCAACTGGTCCAAGCCCTGAGAAGCCTGGTCCAGAGCCAGCCCTGCTTTGGGAGGACATAGGCCCACTCCCATTCCACCAGGGAGGGCCATAAGGGAGATGAGAGAAACTGAGAAGCTGTGCTGGCCAAACCATCACTGCTTGGACATGAATGTTATGTCAACAGCAGCAACCTCCTGCCTCTCTCTGGTTTTGGGAGGGCACCCAACTCCTAGGAGAAAACCTCTCAGTTGTCAGATGCCAAGAGATGCATGTGAGAAGAAAAAGTACTGAACAGTAAACAAAGACTTTAAGTGACAAAGTGTATATTTTCTATATACTCTTACTAGTTCTGGAAGGGAAAAAAACTAAACAAAACCAAAAAAACCCAAACTCACTAACAAGTATTTTAATTCAGAAAAGGACAAAGCAGTAAGACTAAAAATATGAGTGTATTTTACAGAGAAATACTTAGAAGGAATTAAAATTTTCACCTACAGAAAAGGAAAAGAAGACACGGAATAGACAAATGCTTGAGTTGAGCCCCTCAAGTGCACTTTAGAGAACATTGAACAGGTAAGTATGATTTTAATACCCAGGAGCTACTGGAAATAATCACTTTTTCAAATAAAGCCAAATTATTAAGGTCTGTCAAATTTATTTTATTAGGCATTATGTAATTAGCATAATGATAACTCTGTAATTTATATTAGTATAATGAACTCTGCAGTTTGGTATATGTAGTCTTACATACATTCATCAAGCTGACATTTTGATTGGTGAAAATTAAATTTTACTTCCTTTGGGAAGTGACAATATTCTAGCTATATTTTTCTCATTGATTTTCTGTAAATATATAGTAGCAGTTTGGTGCAGCTCATATATAAAAAGCCTACTCTTCTTTACACAGTAGAACAATTAATTAGAGTGTTGTTGACATTTTCTACAGAGAGAAACATGGAAGTATTTAAAAGAAGTATAGAAAACTAAAAATATACCCTGTTAAAACAATAAAAAAAGAATAGACTCATCTATTTTTAATTGTATTGTTCCCATTACATAAGCCTGGAAATAGTTTTCATTTTCACAAGCCTTCCAGACAAAATGTTGAGTTATTTTGGAAAACCCTCATTTATATGATAACATGAGGTTTTTTTGTTTACCAAAAAATTAAAATGTCAAAACTTTGAAAATTCTGTCTAAAAATTACCATTGGAATCTGTACAAAACTTTAATTGTGCATGTGTAGGTGTGTGCATACAAGAAGAAGATTAAATTTTAGGAGAAAAATAAGCAATTCTTTACCAAAAGGATCTCCAGATTGGTTTCACTTAGGAATTCAGTATAAAAAATAAAGCCAAATTAATCACTGAACTATCATCTCACTCTCTTAGCACTGACTGGGTTCAATGGAAACAAAACAATAAAAGAACTGTTTCAATTCCCGGTTTACATCACAATGTGTTTCAAGCACAGGTACCTTGCAGATCTAAGGGTACAAAGGTCTGATGTAAATGTTGGATGAGAAAGCAATGGATGAAGTAGCTAAAAAGAGATGGTCAAGGCAGAAGAAAGAAATTCAGCTCTTTTGGCCATTTAAACCAAGCCTTTTCATAAAATCATGCAATGACAGAATGGTCTGGGTTGGAAGGGAACATAAAGACCACCTAGTTCCAACCCCCCTGCCGTGGGCAGGGACACCTTCCACTACACCAGATTGTTCAAAGCCCCATCCAACCTGGCCTTTACCACTTTCAGGGATAGGGAGTCCACAAGTTCTCTGAGCAACTGTTCCAGTGCCTCACCACACTCACTGTAAAGAATTCCTTCCTTATATCTACTCTAAATCTATCCTCCTTCAGCTCAAAACCACTCCCCCTTGTCCTGTCACTACATGCCCTTGTAAGAAGTCCCTCTCCAGCTCTCTTGTAGCTCCCTTCAGGAACTGGAAGGCTGCTGTCAACCCAGTGCCTTCTCTTCCCCAGGCTGAACAACCCCAACCCTCTCAAACTGATTTCATAAGAGAGGTGCTCCAGCTCTTTGATCATCTTCGTGGTCCTGCTTCTAGACTTGCTCCAACAAATCCATGTCTTTCCTGCGCTGAGGATGCCAGAGCTGGACACAGAGCTCCAAGTGAGGTCTCATGAGAGCTGAGTAGAGGGGCAGAATCACTTCCCTCAACCCGCTGGCTACAGTTTTTAAACAGCTGATGGAAATCTTAAATTATATACATAAGCTAATGCATCTGCGGATGGTGAATTAAAGTCTGACATACAGAAAAGTGTTGGAAAAAGACCTTCTGTGGGCAGCAGCAGCAACAGAGCAGGAGCTCCACATGAACCTCACCACAAAACGAGCTCATGACTGCAAGGCCCAGGCGTACCAAAAGGGAAGGGTGACCCACAGTTACAGAGGGAAGAGCTGAGATCAATACCAAAATGTGGGGTCTAGCTTGAGTCTCCATATTCCAAGAGATGCAGCAGAGAGCCATAAACTGTATCCAGAGAAAAGACAGAAGCAGCTGGTCTGTGAGACTTGGACACTGTGACTGGATTCACAAACAAACAGCAGATGCACGTGATTCAAATGCAAAGTAACAGCAGGTCTGGAAAAGGCACTTCAATCTCATAGTGCAAGAGAACAAGAAGAGAAAGAAGTTGACACTGAAGTCAGACAAATTCATATAATGGAAGGAGAGAAGGCATTCACATTCATCTATAATACAAGAGTGAAAGCAGTACAAGAGCCATGGCATCTCTCAAGAATGCAAAGAACAAATACGTTTCTCAAACAGGTGGGTCTCAGTCACACGTTAGGGGACAGTCAGAGAACAGCCTATTTGAACAGCCTGCAGCAAGCAGATAAAAGTGCAAGGGTCCCTTTGGGCTTCATATGTTGAAATATGGGCTTCAGTGGATGAAATAAGAGCGCTCAACATGCTTCATTCCAAAATGGGGGTAATTGTGCCTGCTGTGCAGAAGCACATCTCATTGCAATCAGAGTGCTGGGACACACGACAGCCTGCACAGACAGCACAAGGATGGCTTGTCACATCTGGGACTTCTCATGTCCTGCCACACCAGTGCTAGCAAGCTCCTTCAGCCAAGGCTACCCAGCAGGGTATTTCTTGGGACACACCACTTGCCCCTCTCCAACACTGCTTTTTTGTTATTATTTTGAAAGTTAACTAGTTAGCCAGTTTTCAGTTTGTGGCAGTTTTACGCCACATTGTGTTCCACACTGTTAATGGAATTATGTCAGCCAGGGGTAGTTCAAAGTAAAGGTTTTACAGAAAGAATATAATAAATAGATTCAGTTTAGTACTTACCAATATAATTATTTTTTAAGGTGCAGAAAGGTAACAGACACAAAAAATGTAAGTTTTTCACATTCCCACTATTAATAATCTGGTTTTACAGAACAGCCTAAACAGCCTCAAAATTTTCCCAGTCAACTTTAAAAAGAGTAGACTATTTGATCATTTTATTCCTTAAGTGATTTTAAAACAACCAATCAGTAATCCACACAGTGCAATAAGGTGCTACTTATCTTACTGACAGTATGGAATAATTTTCTCAAACAGTCAGATACCTGAATATCTCATCCTCAGGCTGTTTGTTACTATATAAATTTGAATGTTTATTGCAAGCAGCAAGTCCCATCAGGCTGTTATTCCTACCTTAGCTATTGCAGATTAACAGGGTGCTCTTGTCATGCAGCTGCTGCACTTATTTTCTTCCACAGTTTAGAGACACCAAGAAAAAAACTATTTTCACTTAAAACATTATTATTTCCTAAAAGTGATCATATTTCACCATCAGGTAACTCATGCACTAGCTTGCAGCAGTACAGACTACCAAATTATCTTTGCTGAGCTGCAGCAATCTGGAGCAACGGCACAGTATGGCAACATTTCAAAGTTCCAGTCCCACTGATGGTCCTCACCAGAGTAAATTCAAAGCCAAATACTGTATATTGTCACAGGGATCAGGATACCATGCAATAACTTCACAGAAGTCTCCCCACCTAGGCCAGGCTCCTGCATCACGTTGGGTTCCCCACTCAGGGACTCCAGCTGGCTCCTTCCACAGCCAGCTCCAGCTTCTTTAGCTCTTCACAGAAAGAGGCTCCCATGTTGAACACGATAAAACATCTTAAAGTCTGCTTTTTGAGGGGCAAAGATTTCTCCTAAAAACTTCATTTTGCAGACACGTCCCCTTTCAACTAATCCCCCCAGCTACATATATGCATGAAAGCACTTTAGACAGATTGCACATGTACTTGCAACTGTGACCCTTCGTGCTGGAGAGAATCAGATGGATACAGGTGCACTTAAAAAAGCCAAAACAGATCATTCACACAGTCTAGCCTTCCCTCTTTTCAAATGAGTCATGTTTGAGTGTGACCGAGTTACATTTAGATTGGGGATTAACCCACATAGCTGCAGCAGTTTCCCAGCTCTCTCCATTCCATATTTAACCCCCCACACCACACTTCCCTCCAACCCCAAACAAACAAAAAAACCCCAAAATTACTTTTCAAAGCATCAGTCACTTTCTAGCAAAAAAAAAAAAAAAAAAAGAGCAAATCAAGGGTCCAAACAACCAAAATTACTTTAAAAAACCCCAATATGCTAGCAGCACACAACCTGCATGTAAGAAATCCTGGTGCTAACAAGGCTGTGCCAAAGCAAATCATCCTGACTCTCTTACAGCTTTTGCAGGACTCTGTCTGCATACAGATTGAACAGAAGAAGCATCATCTCTACAGCACACAGCATCCTGCTGAACATTAATCATCATTACCCACTTAGATATTGCAATATGCAAGACAGATTACTGCTCCACAACTGCTCCCCAGCTCTCTCAAGCGTGCCAGCACTCAATGTTACTCCTCTCCACTTTCTCACAGAGGAGTTAAAGGAAAACAATGAATTTTCATGCCCCAAAAGGAAAGACAATTTAAATGTCAAAAAGCAAGATTAGTGGCACATAATTTTAGAATTATCACTGCTCCCCAGGAATTGAGCCAACAGGTCATTTTGGGATTCTTTATTATTTTTCTTGGACTTGTTCTTTAACCTAAATCTATTAAAACACCTCAACTAATTGGAAAAGAACTATCCATTTATTCTATATAGGGTGTCTTGCATTCTGTTAGCTTTCTACTTAGGACCGCCTTTTTCATGTTTACTTTTTTGTCTTCTTTTTAAGGATATAAAAGGTGTTTTTCCAGTGATATAGGAGAATTTTGCGTTCGATTGTTTGCTGTCAGTTTTTAATATCAAAAACTTCTAACAGGAAGTTTTGAAAGTAGGAAAACCTTTAAGACAGTTACTAACACAAGCTTTTTTTCTCTTTTTTTACATACTCACGTGTATACTGAACATTATTAAACAAAAACAGCAATCAAGCATGCCTAAATATATTAACTTTTCCTTGTTACACCAATGTCAGCACCTTTTAAGCAGGAAGTTCCAGAGATACTGCCTGTACCTTGCAGTGTCCAGCATTTCTTCTTCAATTAGTCAGTTTTGAAGAATGACATAGAAAAGTACTAATTGCAAATGGAACACTCTTAATACTGCAGTTTGTCGATGAAAGAAAATGTGGTTTTACTTCGTATGTAGTTTAGATAATAACAGGTTGTTCCACTGCTTTCATTTAAAACTAAAAATCTCAGTATTTATGACTAATACATATTTAATAAGATGTGGGAATCTACAGCCCCTGCCTGTACTACTCTGGGTATACGATACACATCTGCCCACGGGGTATCTGCACTACTAACTAAGTTAATGATGAACTGCTCAGGAACATGGTTTAGTGGTGGACTGGGTTTATTTTTGTACTAAATGATTCTATGATTCTATAGTATGATCATGTGAATTTGCATACACTTAGCACCAAGGGGTGCCCTCACTGTTGTCTTCAACATCCTCACAAGGAAGTGGAGGGGCAAGTACCGATCCCTTCACTCTTGAGACAAGTGACAGGACCTGAGGGAATGGCCTGAAGCTGAGACAGGGGAGGTTTAGGTTGAATATCAGGAAAAGGTTTTTCATTTTGAGGGTGGTTGGGCACTGGAACAGACTCCCCAGGGAAGTGGTCAGAGCACCAAGCCTGACAGAGTTCAAGAAGCATTTGGACAATGCTCTTAGGCCCATGGTGGGGCTCTTGGGGTGTCCTGTACAGGAGTTAGACTTGATGATCCTGATGGGTCCCTTCCAACTCAGCAAGTTCTATGATTCTATGATTAACAGAATATCTGAAGTCCTGTTTGGCCCTCAGTTAGGGGCTGGGGAACATTTTTCTATAAAATGCCAAAACAGAGGATAAACTGCATGTAAAATAAAAACTTGCCCATCTTACACCATTTCCATTTCCACATGAATGTAAACATATTTGCTTTCTTTATTTACTAATTTATTCTAATCTGGATCCATTCATGATGGATTCAGATCACAATAAATAGAATTTTTTATCTGTATCTGTGAACTTCTCTTGTTTTATTCCCCAGCCCCAGACAATTTTAAAATATCTCAGTGGGTTTTAAGATGTTTCTTGGATCTGCAGTCAACAATTCTGCTAAACACTTGGCTATGGGTGACAGCAGGAACATCTGTAAGAAGAGACCAAGAAAGAATACCAACCTTAAACTCATGGACATTTTTTCACTGCTCTCTCCCTTTTAAGGGAAAAAACCTTCCTGAAACCCTTTCCCAAGAAGCTGAGGATTGCATTGGAGAGAAGGGACATTCTTCAGCCACTTTGCCAGTTATGGCTGTGTCCAAAGTCCTTCCTTCACCAAGAGAAATCTACCTCCTCAGGCATCTCTCCTGCGGCAGAACAGATATCTTGGTCATCATTGAGAGCCCTACTAAAAATGGACATAAATGTGTATTTCTGAATTCTGCAATAAAATGGAATCACCAAGGGGCTACGGGCGATTGGTGAAGCAGAAACTACTCCACTGAGCAGAGTACGTACAAGGTTTCCCACCAGCACACTCACTGGGCCACAGGCAGAGAAATGTCCTTCACAGCAGTTCCTGAGCTACCTGCAGCAGTTGAGAGGCAGCAAATTTCTAACACAAAAGGAATGTCAAAGGTGATACATGCCATTAGGAAAAGCAAAGACCTAGCCCAAACTGAACTGTTAACCATACAAAGTGAGTTCATTCTTCACAAAGGCATGGGAAAAGAATAAATGCAGCTTTGATGGCACACAATTTAGGTGCCAGTAGGTTAATTGTGGTATCTTACTTCTTTAAAAAAAATTGAAACAACAAAATTTTCAGAACACAAGTGTGGTTAAAATAAAACAACAGGTGCCGGTATTTTTTGATAAGTCCACAACTCCATTCAGCTTTTTTCTACACTGTCATACTCTGACCCCTTATTCCTTAATAAAGGTATTTGGTTAAATTACTGTTGCCCCTCTCCCTGCCATGTTGTCCTGGGAGAGGGGCCCTGGGGGGGAGGCACGGGGTTTCCCTGCCCCTGCTCAGCCTCATTCCCCATTGGTTGTTTTGTGTTCCCCCGCACAGGCAAGGACCCTCGGGTCCCGTGATTGCCTCAGTTCCCCGGCAGATCCCGGCCATGCGGCTGGAGAAATAAACATCTCTGAAACATCTACCAAGAATCGGTCCATGTATATTTCTTTTCCATGGGCCTCGTTGTCTGATACATCGTGTTGCAGTATCCGCACTGTAACAAATTACTAATTCTTCTGCATAGGTAAATCAAAACATGAGAACAGACTAATAAGTAATACAGACACTTGAGTATTTAGATGTTAAGATTAATGACACTCATTGACAGACAGTGTGAAAACATTTTTTAAATTAGTATTAGTAAAATTATTTTGCTGTATTAATACTCCTATTGCAATACCTTTGGTATATGCTGAAGAGAAGCAATACAGTAGGTTTATCAATCAAGTACAGTGAAGATAATAGATTTCTTAGTTTTTGTATATCAATGGTAAAATGTACCTTCATGGTGACATTGGCAACATTATATCTATCTACATGACTTGCATAGAGAAAGTTACCCTCCCAAAAATATTACCAATACAGAAAAGGTCATCTATTCTACAGGGGTTTTTTGGAAAGGACTTAACTGAAACAAACATAAAAATTTTTAGTAATATAAAGCCTACAAATGCGTAACTATAAATTTAGATGAAGGCACAGAATCGCAGGCTGGAAGATCCTCTTTAAATCTTCTATCTCATTCCCTCATCTTAAATTTCTGGAACTTTAAAGAAAAAGGTATATCCTACACAAGCAGCTTTAAGAAAAACTTCTAGTTAATCACTGAATAGTAAAAAGTTATATATTTCCTTTGGTCACATGAGGCAAAGAAAGGCTTCCCCTTTCTTTCTGCTCCACAATTCTCCTCTTTTTTCTCTAGTTTTTTGGGCCACAGATGTCATTTTAGTAGCCAAAAACTTAGAACGTTGGTAAAATGGAAAAAGAAAAAAATGATCAGAAAGTTAATTGTGTTCTCATTCCCACTTTATTTTCCAGGGCAGAGGGAAGATAAACAACAAAAAAAAAGAGAGAATTTTCAGAAAAATGTGTTTCTCTCCAAGAACTATTTTGAAAAATTATGCATAAAGCACAGAGAAAAGGCTATTTCTTACCTTAGTATGTAAAGAACATGGCAATATAGTGCATTTAACCAATCCATCAGGGTTGCAGATCTCTTAAACTACCATTTTCTTAATGCAAAAATTTGGGCACCTGAAGAGAACTATTCCCATCTCCCTTCCTGCCCTCACATCTCCCTGCCTGAAATGCACACACTCAATTTCAGCAGTTCTTCTCATGATACCTTCAGAAGATGGATATCAGAGAAATTCATAAATTCATTCATCAAAAGTCCTATAGTGTTGATGGCACTTTGGGTGCTAAGCCAGTGCTGAGCATGAAAGCATCAAACCAGCTCCACCTGCACCTGCTGAATGTGGATCAGCAATTCTCAGCATCTTGTCAAAGCACACCCTTAGGCCATTTCAGGCACAGAACAAAACAAGTTTTCATTCCCACTGTGTAAACTATAACATGCTATCCAAAGTGTAATAACACAAAATTAAATCAGGAGCAAAGGATCAGGAGAGTGTTATACAATGCAGGGGGATGGTTACACTCATTCTTGCTGTAGTTTCTTCCCCAGCCTTTTCCTAACTTGTACTTCATACTCAGATGGGAGAAAAGCTTAGGCTTTTTTTTTTTTTTCCATATTCAAAATAAAATCTTGCAGAACTCAGTTCTTGATAGGTATGAATGTTTATTTTATGAGTATACTTGGAGAGATGTGGAGAGAGCAATATACTGATAGCCTAACCCTAACCTTACCTTCAAGTTTCTCATTTAGTGCCTTTCTGGCTGTAGAATCACTTATCTTATATAAAGAGTATATTTAAATAATAGATTTAAATAGATACAGGCTGAATGGCCAGCAAGTATGACCTCT
Organism: Corvus cornix cornix; assembly: GCF_000738735.6. Taxonomy (NCBI): domain Eukaryota; kingdom Metazoa; phylum Chordata; class Aves; order Passeriformes; family Corvidae; genus Corvus; species Corvus cornix. Next base: position 99,421,963 of record NC_046332.1, on the reverse strand, counting down.
TCCCGTAGGTCAGGAGTGTGGGCTTCAAGTACTGACCTAAAACTGCCAAAGAAGTGACAAGTTCAAGGAGATCACACCCATTTCAAAGTCAGATGTTGTATCTGGACACATCTTGTAACAAAAAAGCTCTGACCTGAATTGCTGCTTCCAGTCCTCTACATTTAGCGTCTGAAAGGATGATGGGACTAATCCCAGACAGCTCTTGCAGCCCTTTGTCCTTCAAGGTCTGATTCAAGGCACCAAATTGCTCCATCACCTAGCAAAAGGGACTCTGGGATCACTCTCAACCTCACATTGAGAGCTCAAAGGGACCAGCCAATGTTCCTGCAACTGTCCCAAACATAGCCCTATTTGTGATAGTTAGGCCACCTTTCAATCCAATCAGGACTTGCCTTGAACCCATTAAATGTCTTGCAGAAGCTGTAACTGGGAAACAAAGCAGTAACTGGCCCTTACAGCTACTCTGACAAGACTTTGCATTGCAGTTGGTGATACTCTCGTTAAGTGGGCAACATGGATATCATCAGTATCCGGTTATATCTATTTCCTTTGGGACACATTTGTTTAGTCAAAATTATATAGGTTCTAAATGTGTGTGCGCACTGAGAAGGGAGGGTGTTGTTGCACTGACAAATGCAATTCCCTTTCTGTAATCTATTTGGAAAATATTTAACTTCATTTCAACATGTAATTAGATTAGGGTCTTATTGGACTATTAAAATCTTCAGAATAATCATCCATCTAAAGCTATTCTACAGTCAGAATTAGTGGTGTTTTCTATTTTTATAAAAAGTATTTGGTAAGAACCCAAATAGCTTTTAATTTTTTTATGTAACTGCCAAATCATAATACAGTAGGTCAGAAAATGCCTGAAGCAAAATATAATCCATGATATATATGCTCTTTTTTTTTTTCCTTTTCTCTTGCAGACCTAAGTAATAGAAGGGCACAAGCAGTTTCACATGCTGTTCTGCATCACAGGGTTTAGTCAGAATTAACTCACTGAAATAATTAGTTTTTCCCATATTCATAAGGATTAATGAAGGAAGGAAAGGTAAAATATCTAAATTAGTCAAGACAAAAGAAGGAAGATTTTTGCCCCTTTCTGTAGGGTGAAAAAACCCTATTTTCGAAACAGTTTAAAATGTGCTTTAGTATTACTACAGACTTACAATCTACATAAACATATGAATTTCTGCATACATGCACTCAATATTATGTCTGTAAAATATATTAGGTGGCATTAGTAACAACTGCTAAGTCAGGCAACGCTGATCCAAGTAAGAGACAGGAGAGTATGAATACATGTTTCTGTATTGCTGTCTTGTAGAAGTCATCATGCAGCAACCCAGTTCCACTTGTGTGCTTAAATCCTGTTGTTTTCATCTCTGCATTCTTATCATCCAGATCTTGTCTGCGTTCTTTTCAAAGACTGTTGCTTCTTACAGCTCTGCTCTTCATACAGCAAAAATTGGGAAAATAAAGTCACAGTGCACCCAAGTGACTACCCCAGGAAAACAGTCGACCTCTACCCAGTAAAATAAGTCAAACTTCAGTTTCAAACACAGCAACACATATGAAAAAGGACCTGAACTGAGGAAGATCACAGAATCATAAAATGGTTTGGGTTGAAAGAGAATTTAAAGAACTTTTAGCTCCTTGCTTGTGGTGCCTGGTGACCCTACATTACAAAAGACAGAGAGCTCTCAGTAAGACAAGTCCCCAGTACCACAAGAACCGCTATGTTAGGGTGACCAGAAAGGCTTCTCCCAGGATGCTTGTTCTGTTATGTTAATCTGCCCCAGTTTGAATTCCCCGGTTGCCTGTCAGCCTCTGCCCCTCGTCACTCCCCAGAGCTTCCCCATTGGTCCCTGGTCCCTGGTCCCACCTTTTCCCTGCCCCTGGATAAAACTCCCAAGTTCAGCATTGTTCTGGTCTTTGCCTCTGCAACCTTCAACAGTGTAGAAGCAATAAATGCTCCTGTTGGAACCCATGCAAAGACTCTTCCTGCCTCTTTTTCCACCGACTTTATACTGAAGCCAGCTGTGCATTTGTGCATGCATGCATATGAGCCACAGAGATGGCCAGAGGCAGTAATATTTGCTGTGGGCAGGAATAAAATCAGAAAATAATTCTCTATTTGCTGAAATTCATTATTCCTTTTGTAGACAACAGGCAGTTCTACTCCAGTGTTTAGGACAGAAAAGCCTGAACTTCACAAATTTTATTGTATGCAGTGACCATCTTCCTATACAGATCTCCTATTTCCAATTTTTTAAATGATAAAAATATTAATCAAAATTAAAAAGTCATTGTAGGAGTCAGAAGAGGTTCAAATTCAGTTCCTTCTATGGACTTCACTACAGTTAATTGTCCTTGGCAGGCACTTAGGTACAATGCCAGGTAGATAACAAGCACCAGTGAGAACAAAATGATTCTTTGTGCATTCTGGCTGTACAGCGCTGCCAATCCTCTGAACTTTCTGAGACTTGCAACAAAACCTGAGGATCATAAACCATGAGAACTGTAAAAGCTGATGTTATGCATAAAGATCTTACCAAGTAAAGATTTAATTATTAATAATATGCAGCTTTAATCCATGTTCACGAGAGGATAACATCAAATAACTACCCAAGAAAAGTGCTGAAACTGGTGCATTTCTTCAAAAATACAAAATACAACCCAGAACATGAAACCAAGATGGACTACATCATTCCAGATTAGTCAGCTGTAAATTTTGATGTTTTAAATCATTAACCTCAAACTCAGAGTAATTCTATGATTTTAATGTGTGAATACTGAACCAGCCACATGCATCTGAAGCTAAAGCACTGAACGTAAGTTCATAGAAATAACACAATTTTGCTACACAAGTAAAATCATTATACTCCATCAGACAAACACCTTAATGTAGCAGAAGATCACAAATCAAATTTCTTTCTAAAACTTAAGATCTTTAGTGATTTAGACATTTATAACATTACTGAGTCTTATTTATGAATTACAATGGGATGGTTAAATTGAAAAGCAGAAAACCAGCCTATCTTTCAGAAGCATTTATACATGAAAACCTAAGCTTAAAATCAAATTACATCTTTCTTTCCTCAATACAGATAGTCATCAAGCATACTGTGCCTTGCAACTTCCTTGCAAGTTGTCGTAGCAACCACTGCTTTGTATGGACCAATTTTACTAATAGTTCATGCAACAGTATTCAACAGACAATTGTTAAGATAATCAATGCTGGTTTGGTACTAGAACACATAACATTTTAGTTTTGGTTTACATCCGAAATATGAGAAACTGAAAAAAATCAGCTTTTCAGAAAGGCCTTCTACAGAAGATTGATAACCCTAATTTTCAAACTTGACAATGCTCTCCTTCAGCTTCCTACACAAACAAGAACAACAATTAAAAATAAAGCCATTGCAAATCAGAAACACTGTTATCTGACAATTTTGAGCTTTGCAAAATAAGTTGATTCATAAAGACATTACACCAAAATTTAAAAAATCATCACTGAAATAGATATGAGCTGCCATCCTTCTTGGTTGCAGAAGCAGAGTAATTAAGAATATTAGCAACATGCAGTCTGAGCTGCCATGTCAGCATTACAAATTCTCTCATTAGGCATACAGCTCAAAAAATAAACAGAGATAATTTAAAACATCAAATTTTGCAGCTGTTTGGGACTTCAGACATCATGCACTAATAATACACCTAAACACATACATTTTTAGTTCCCAGTTAAATTTCAGGTCAGATCCTGAGTCTATTTTAGGACTATCAATCCTGCATTCGGAAGGGTAATTATACTTCATCCAGATACACCCAAGATAGAAACACTTCCCAGACAGGCACAGCTTTGGTCTCATGGTGCAAGGATGAATGGCACAGCAAAACCACCTGTGAATGGGGCATGCCTGTATTTCACATTTCCCTTCAGCATTCTAGAAGCAAAGACCAAGAGAAAAAACTTTCCCCAAGTCCCCAGGTTAATTATAGAGAAACACAGTGCATCTGGTCAGTGCATGCACATCACGCCTCCCAGTCCAGGGTCATAAACTACATGTGCAGAGCTCATAAAACCTGCACACCACATGCCTACACATTAGGCTTCTTGTGCTACATCACTTGTGTATTCCTTGAGCCTCTAGAATAACACCATTCCTGTAACAATAACCACATGAATGGTAGCAGCATATGATTTTGAACCAACTGCATTATTACTGTCAACCAGGCTAACTGGTTCAGTGGTATTTTAAAAAGTGTGACTACAGTTTCAGGCGTACCTCAAAATAAGTATTTCAGACACTCCTTACTCCCCAGCTATTAAAAAATGGCTTCAGAAAATTCGAGCAATATAACTTGCTAGCTAAGAAAATCTTGATTATTACTGAGGGGATTTAACACAACATTTGCATAACCTCTAATAAAAGCTACCACAGTAAACAGACTTCATGCATCGTGATGAGATTAAATAAGAAGTCTGATAAACTGATAATGTCTATTTATTTGGCTCACATTGTACTGGCATACACCCAACCATTTCTTGTGCACAAAGAGTGCTTTTCGTGAAGATACGAGGAGTTAAAAGAAAAATAAGCAGGGCAGTAAAAATTTGATTACAAGCATGCAACCCCACAGAGACAGCACTCTGTGCAGATTGATCCAAAACATGAACAAGGACAAAAAGACAGCAATACTTTACTTTCAGACTACCTCCTCAGCTTCCCAATGATAAAGTATATAAAAATACTAGTATTGACCATCATTCAATTGAACCCAAAAAGCTCTTTATAGCAGACCATGAGACTAAGCAGTCACACAGTGAGAGGCAGTCAACCTAGGAATTACATATGCTTCCATCAGGTTCCCTGAATCCAGACAGTATTTATCAAATGGGACACTCTTTCAGGACCTTAGACCCTTATCTAATCTACGTTGATAGAAGAGGAAAGATGAACTCAGAATACATAGGCAACACTCAGTTTTTCAAACTACCTGTGTTAAAAGTATTCATGTCTCCAATTAAAAAGTGAATGTAAACTTTTCCAATTAAAGCTCAGATGTGAAAATACTGTGCTGCTTTATCTCAGCTCAAGTGGTAACAGTGACTAGAGATGCACTCTATATGTGGTGTGTATTGGTACTGGAGTAACTATCCTTTTGTATATAATCTTAAAGCATTTTAAAAGACACAGAGTGAAGAAGTTCTTTTCCCAGTCATCTGTGAAATCTGGGATGATGACACCATATAGAATACCCCAACAAACCACCAAGTGGTCCATCAAGGCATTCTCCTGAATGGAATTGCTTTCTTACATCTTTTTGCACCATACTTGAACCAAACTGTCTCCACATCCTCTGTGTCTCTGAGACTTCACAGCGCCAAAGAAGTGCTGGCTGGGATGAACTTCTGCCCAGGTGGAAACCATTGCTAACAGCAGATGAAGTCAGTCACAGTTTTGTCCAAACGAGTTCAAATTCCTCTGAGGACAGAGATTAAACCACTTCTGTGCACAACCTCTTCCAGGGCTGCTTTGTCCCTCCAGATAAAACTTTCTCCCTACTGTTCAAACTGAAGTTACATTTGTGCCATTACATCTGTCTTTTTGCCATCTGTCACTACTGAACAGAAATCATCTTTAAGATCTGTGTAAATGCCCTTCAAGAAGTGTTAGGATGCTACTGGGCTGTTCTTCAGATACCTCTTTTCTAGACTACGCAAGATCAACTCTGTCAGCCTCTCCCTCACACCCACAGCCTCTCGCCTTTTGCTAGACCTCCAAATGGTCTTTCTTCAACTTTTCTGTCTACCTCTTGAAGTGTAGTGCCTCCAAAACTGAATGGAGTATTCCAACAAGCCTTACAGACACTAAATACAGGAGATAAGACCAGTCATTGAGGTACTGCTTCTAGTGCATCCCAGTGCCTTGTTTACCAATTATTTGCAATGATGGCACATTTAAGACTCTTGCTCAATTCAATGTAACACATGGGGTTAATTTGCACCAAGTGCTCTATTTGGATTGAAGCTCTACCAATGAGATTTAGTAAATCTGAAAATATGCACTAAGTACCTCTTGCTTCACGACCCAGGATGTTGATGTAAACTCTAACAGTGTCAGCCTCAGCATCACTCCCTAAAGTACCCTGCTTGTTAAGGACCAATTGGAAAGCACCATTAACCTTTCAGCAGCTAATCTTCAACCCATCTAAAATTCCACTTGCCTAGACCATACCACTTCAGCTTCCAAATGAAACCTCTGTGGAAGACAGTGACAAAAGCACTACTGAATTCAACAGATCTACTGCTTGCCGCACCCCTGCAGCAAGTCATTTAAGCCAAAGCAGCATTAAGGCAAGCCAAGCACAATTTGCCCTTGCTAAATCCATGCTGACTGTTTCTGGTTGTCGTCTTGTTCTTTATGTGTTTGGAAGTAAGAATATACTCCATGATCTTTCCAGGCCATGAGGGGAAGGTGTGCAGCCTATAGTTACCTTGATGCTCCTCCTTGTCTTTCTTAGAGACAGGTTACACATCAGGCTTTTCTCTTTCACTGAGGACCTACCCCAGCTGGAGGCGTTTTGTAGTGGTCTCACATCTTCCAGCTCTTTCAGTACCCTCAGCAGCTCCCATCCAATCCCACTTTTCTGGATATATCCTGCTCTTTTAAGTGGCCACTAACTTGTTGCTTTCCAGATATTGGCTGTTCAAAAAAATGCTGGCAAATACAGAGGGGCAGGGGAACAGGCTTTTCCCTGAGGCCAATAAAGCATTTAGTGCCTCTGTACCATTATATACTAGCTGGTTTCTTCTATACATCAGTGAATTTACACCTTTCCCAAACTTCCCTTTGCTAACAATCTGCTTTAGGGATCCCTCCTTGTTACTTTAGCTGGTTTTGGCTCCCCTTTTTGCATTATGCCTTTCTGAATTTTAGTTCCCAAAGCAGTTCCTTGTCAAGTGGGTCTTATTTAAAAGTCCACAATCTTCTTGCGCAATAGGATTATTTTTTCCTGAGCTCTCAGTAAGTTTTCACATCTTACATGGGAGGACTGAGGAGCCTGCCACTCAGACACCTGTCCGTCTTACCTCTGCCCCCAGAGCTCTGCAGTCACCTTCAATCTGCTGAAAGCTTTTCCTGGCCACTTCACTGATGCCTGTCTAGATGAGCTGCCAAGGAAGCAGTCAGAAAGCCAGATAAGCTGTGGCAGCCTCTCTGCAGCACCACGGACCCAGGCTCCAGGCAAGCAGCAGCCCTCCCCTGATGACTGATCTGGCTGGCAAACAGCATGCCCTGTCCCACAGTGGGTGAAGTCACAAACCACTCGCACTTGTCATGGCATCTTTGTAGGATGGATGGGTCTGAATCAGCGAGGAGAGGTGTCCAGCCTGCCGTCCCCCCAGTAGCAGAGATCATCCACACTCCTCTGCCGATGAAGCCCAGGCAAACAGCCACGAACAGCGATGGAGCCTTCTGTGTGTGCCTCTGCCAGCCTCCCCCCAGCCCAGTACCTAAAAACTGGTAGGGGTCACCTACCAAGGTTAATTTGATCTGATAGCTGGGGGACAGAGAGAGAGAGTGCAAGCACTGCAACCTGGGGCCAATCCAGACCCGCATGGGCACCAGCTGCTCGGCCACATGGCAGCTGCCTGGGGCCACAGGCAAGCGCCTACTGCCCCTCTGCTTCCCAAGTGGGTCAGAGACAAGTGCTGGGGAAGGGATCATAGGTCCTCTTGGCTAAAGGCTGCAGTAGCCTATTTTAGGACCACTGAGATCACCGCCCATCTGGCCAGCTTGAAGCACATTCGACAATGAGTTAAAACGTGTGACAGGCACAGAAACAGGAAGCAAAATTATATAAGCTTTTTTTCTCTTTGGAAACCAGGCTAAGAAGTCATCCCTACATATGCATATGTCCTCCATATCAGCAAATTAGTTCAACCAATCTCAGTTTCCACTCCATGCATTTATTTCATTCCCCAACATGAATATCATCCTGCATTCCTTCTCCATTCCTGCTTGGCACTATTGAGACCATATAGTCAAAACATGCTCTTTTTGTTTCCACACGATGGAGGAAAGATACCAGGTGTCACCACAACACATGATTTGCTCTAACCCCCTTCTTCCAATATGCTGCTATAAAAAGAATCAGAATTTGTTTTATGCCTAAACACAGAAGATGAAGCAGGTGCTAAAAATCTTAGCCTTCCTGTTGGGACGGTTTTATCTATTACTCAGTTCCATCAAGAGATAATATCAATGGCTTAACAGCATTGAAAAGTTATTGCAGATTTGCTACCATAAAGTTGAAAATGTAGCCTTACAGAATGTAGCATATTTTCCCCACTTTAGAAATATTACAAAAATTCATTTAATACTACCCACTACCAAACCTAAATGGTTTGACAGCCCATTATCTGGAAAATGAACATCCTCCATATTTGTTAAAGTGGATTTAATCCAAGATACAACTTAAAATAAAATGAAGAACAAAAATTATAAAGAAAAAAATCTATAGTCAAATCTACTGATTTGCATTTTAGCTGTAATGTAATAGAAACAAATCTAATACAGACATTAGTGGGATTTAGACATCTGATGCAATACAAGCAAATAATATTGATTTCCCACCCCCCCCAATCAGCTATGATTCAGATAACCTAAAAAAAACCACCAAACAGTATTAATAGAAACAAAAATGAAAGCCTGCAGGTTCAAGTCAGGTTGCTCCATGCAATCCTTCTCATAAATAAAATTCAAGAACCACTAATTACTTTTTCCTTCAGTACTCATTATCACATGTCATGCTTGCTGAAGTCCTGGCTAACAGGGGTTATTAGGGTCATAATTTCTGACATGTTGATTATTGCTAGTCAATAACTGAAATTCAGTTTAGTAGATGCCACAAACCTAACTAACTCCAAGCAGATACTTCTTTAAAAGTCACCACAAAAAGCCTTTCTGCTGCTGAAGCCAGAAAATAATCTTATGAGGAAAGGAAGGCGATAGTACAGCTTTATTTAATGCACTATAGGGTGAGGGGATAGAACATAAACCAACCTGTCATTGCCTGAGAACTGGACGTAAAACATGTTATCCCTGACAAGTCCAATTGTCAAACTGCAGCTCAACATTCCATTTTGGAAGATGTCAAATTTCCTGCCCTAAAGCAATGGGAACTAACTAGAAGCTGCAAGTGCAGTGCCAGTTCACTCAAGCCGTAGTAATACTTGTGATGTAAGCATTAAACTTAATTGTCCAGATTGCAGAAGACAGGTGTTTAAAGAAGGGATGGGCAAATCTATCTTTCAGGTTCACTTTCCTGGAGTGGAGTGGCAAGTGAGGTTAGCTTAAATTGAACCTACTGTAAAAATAATGAATTTTTAAATGAAAATTAATGATTTCTGTCCTCATTAAAAAGGGAATTGACTTCTACAGATTAATAGGCAGAAAATTACTAAACAATCAGGCTTTTTCACTAACATTCCCCCTACCCTCTAGAGAAGAAAGCCTCCAACTGGAACATTTTTGGCAGGTGAACTAAAGCAAATTAGGCTGTATTCTTTCCAACTCTATCCTGAAATAGGAAAAAAGATTTAAAAACCAGAACCTAAACAAAAAAAAACCCCAAAAAACCAAAAAACCAAAAACAACCACACCAAAAAAAACCACACCAAAAAACCAAAAAAAAAAAAAAAAAAAAAAAAAAAAAACCCAAAAAAAACCCAAAAAAACCAAACCAAAAAAAACCCCATACAAACAACAACAAAACCAAAAAACCAAATAAACAAAACAAAACAAAAAAACCAAACCACACAAATCAACAGATGAAAACTCTACAACTAAACATAAGGAATGTTATCCCTTTTCTTCTGGAAGTACACAAGCAGTTTCGGAAGTCAAGATAGCCACGACTGCTTGTTATGAGATGGGACCTATGGAAGTATTTCTTCAAACTACAACACAAAGTAAGGAATATTGCCATGATTATGCAGAAACTCAGTCCTCCCCCATCAAGAAGAAAGTCCTCCCTCTGTCTTTCTCAGACTACTCCCATAGGGGTGTAATTTGGAGAAAAGTGGGCAGCACTGGAGTCTTAGTGATTGCATACCTGGGTCTGTACCATCACAACACACCAACAGAAAATACTGCAAATAATAATTAAAAAACCAAACCCTTCGCTCTTAAAAGACACTTTAAAGTTGCACTGCTGGCGCTACTAAACTCACACTGGCTGCCATCTAGGTATTTTAGTATCACACTAAGAACAGGTGATCCAAACTCTTGCGCATCCACCAGCATTTCAGGTTTTCACCAGCTATAGAAATGCAATCACAATCTGTTCCTATGGAAGCAGTAGGGACTCCTCCTCTTGGTGGCATTTCAGATTTCTACATAAGTGGAAGTACTCATGTGAATATGAAGGAATAATTAAATACACAAAGACTGCTGTCTCAGTATGAATGTTGGAAACTGGCTTTACAGGAAAAGCCCCACTCCCCAAAAAAAGCAGTGGAGGTGATGTATTTTAAGCATCACCATTCTGATTTCACCAACCATTGTATTTCTTCTGTTCTACTGAAGTTCATGGTAGAATGAATCTTATAATCCATAAGTGGTTGCTAGGATTCTTAAAAGACTGCCTTTTGTCACAAGGTCTTCAGAAGCTTTTAAGAGGAAATGACAAGATGTCAAGCAGGCAGGTAGACTTTTTTTCCGCAGATAATAGAAATATTAATTAAATCAATCTTACAGGAAAAGGAAATAAGTGCCACTTCACTATGTAAATATCACTGTGCTCAAATTCCACTGTTCCCTGGAATAAGGATAAAGGTTTTATAGAAAAAGTCACAAAAACTCCAAAACCGTTTCTAAAGTTTTGATTTCTAAGACTTACCTATTTTTCAAAATGTATTAATTTTTTTTAACTGTTATATTTGTTTCCACTTCTGGAGATTGCTTTTATAACTTTAATTTCAATAGCATAAAGTTTCTTTTATATCAATTCTTGTCTATGAATAAAGATGAGAAACACAGTCTTCAGGTTTGTAAATTCCTCTCCAAGTGCAACATCATGGTCATGGTAGTCTCCAAGAGTTCAAGCTGCTTTCCCTCACCAAGCTTCAAAGCTTTAGACATGAAGAAGCAAGCCTGGTAAAATCTGTCTGGCAAGGAGCAAGAGAAGATGGAGATGTGGACACAGCCCCACTGAACAGAAAGGATGAGGATATCCAGCTTTAAATAATCCAAACAGCAAGACACAATCAGACTTTCAACACCACTTATGGAACCATTTTGGTTTTGCCCAATACAGTAGTTTAGATTTTAACCTTCTGAAATATTGGCTTTGATTCCTCTGTGCTGTTTAGTAGAACACAGGCTAAACTGAAGGGGAAAAAAATCTATGCTTATCTAGATTTTTTCATATGTTATTCCTCCCAAATTCCTTTATGCCCTGCAGATGCCTTCCATTTTCCCAGAACTTTCCTCTTTAGGATTCTTCTATTCATGCTTCATTCTGCATCAACTCTTGGTGCCACTCCAGCCCCCAGAGACATGACAGAAACAGCCAACCCTGAGCTCCCTCCCTCCCACACACGAACCTAAGGCATCACATGAATCCTCTGGCTTGTCCCTCCCAGCTATTTTTCTCTTCTGCCAGTGTCACAGCTGTGACTCCAACACCTGGTTTGTGTGCGTGTCTCACCACAGGCAGCTAAGCTGGCACAGAAAGACGCCATTTCACCACAAGAAAGGAGCATGCAGAGACTCTAAGGCTGCAACTAACTCCATCTCACACTCCTCCTTGAAAGCCTCCCACTCACACCCAAAACCTGGCACTCTGCTGACCTGTTTCCCCATCTGAGGGGGCTGCTTTTACAACCAAAACACAGCAACACTGCCCACAAATGTGCAGAGAACAAACAGCACGTGGGCCTATGTGTGTCTCTAGTAAGCTCCTCCTAGGCTGCTGAGAGATAGCAAGCAGAACTGTGAGTCATGCTTTTTAGGTCAGAGCTCAAAAAGTTTGGGCTGTTTGACACAACAGGGCTACAATGTACTGCTCGGAGTCCCTGCAAAAACATTGCCCAGGTGTGCTCACTGCTGCTCCTCACCACAACCCCTCTGGGACAGAGCCAGCACAGTGAAGGCAGTTCTTGATCTGAAGCCAATGACAGGCCTGCTTTAGATACAGCAAAAAGTCCTCCATGTAAAAAAAACCAACCAAACAAACAAAACAACAACAAATCCCAAAACAAATCAAACTCCCCAAAAAGCCCTCCACCCAACAAACAAAAAAACCACAAACCGATTGTTTTCAAAACAATGATACTGAGCATGCATCTTCTTAAAGAGGAATCTAATTAGTGAACTGGAGCATAAAGTCAAAATATAAGCCAATGTTTGCAGCATTTAATAATTAGAAATACATAATTAGTGGCTATTTTCACAGTCTGAAGCCAAAGATTTCTTATTCTGAAATGGCTTCACTGTCAGTAGTTTCCAGCTAAACAGAGGCAGAACTGCAACAGCAGCCTTCAAACTAAGTAGATCTGACTGCAGGTTCAGTGTACACACTCAGAAAGGTGATGCAATCTAGACTTACACATTGACATCTCTGAACGCTCGGAGTAAGGCATGTTGTACAAATCCAGAAATGTAACCGTGGATGTAAATGTTAGGACAGACATTCATAGGCAAAGTTAAATTAAGCCCCACAAAGAATACAAAGCATACACCTGTAGAACTGAAGGCCTATTAGGTCAAAATTTTCATCAGATATTTGTTTTTGAACTACATTTATGACAAGAGATAAATGACAAAGTATGCAAATTGCTTCAGCCACCTGGCAGACAGGGAAATTTGCTGCAGGGAACAAACAGGTAGTAAATAAATAAATTAAGAATATGTTACCAGGCTGTGAGAGGAAGGGCTACAAGGAAATGGACTCTTTTCCCTCCAGCAGAGGTCACAGCAGTCAATAGGAATTATTAGCATCATTCTCATAACATGAGAACAAGCCAAGCTGCCAAATAGCTACGCTGCAATAGTATTTCAGATACAGAAGAAAATTTCTTTTCAGAAAAAGAAATTGAGCTCCTTCAAGAAACTACCCAAGTCATTTCATCTCTCATTATATGTTTTCCATGTTGGCACATCCAGTCTCGAAAGACCTCTGACAGGGGGCTGCAGGGCTTTTCACTGTAGTGAAAGTCACCAGCATAATACAATATCTTCCTAGAAATTCTAGCCCATTTTTTTTTCTTTCTAGCAAATTGAAATTGTCTAATCATGGCAAATTCATTACTAGAGAAGTTACAAATGGAGTGCAGGGATGGTTGAAGGTTTAACATCTGTGAGTACCTTTTCCCACTGATCAAATCCCTTAGCTCACAGGTCCCGGAGACACTGCTGGTTCCTACTCTTGTTTCTGCCCACAGAACATCCCACAAAGTAAAATGAGGCACATTTTTATTTTTGTTTGTCCATATAGCAAAGACTTACCCTGATGAATTATGTCCTTATGATCTGTTTTGAAACTGATGGTAATTGAAGAAACTGATCTTTGAAGGAAATGCTGTACATACAAAATGCTGATTTGCTAAGGAGAAACCTCTGTGTCTGTTTTTCTCAGATAACAGCTTTATTAAATCCATGAAACACTATAATATACTATGGAGGGCACCTATCCCCAGGCATCTCTTGTTTAAGTTGTTCAGGTGTTTTTTGACAAAGAAAAAAACAGCCCAACTAAATCCACCAGGTAAACTGGATTATACCAAACCTGTATTCCTCCTCTTGCTGGAGGAACCATTTGCTCATCTGAATGTGGAACACACTAAATTTCTGCCTGCTTCAGCTAGGAAACACTACATACCATAACCCCCAAATAAATAGGTGAGCTAAGTGGTTCCCCCAGGTATAAAGTGCTCCTTTAATATCTATTGTTTCTATGTATTTAGTTGTAGCACCAAGATTTTTCAGAAGGCAAATTTAGGATATACATTTTGGGAGGAAGTGAGAATCAACAGTACCTAGTCACTTGCATTGGCATAGGTTGTAAATCTGGCACTGGAAGACATGTGATGGGAAGAAAAAGTACATCTGAAACATTGAAATACTACTACTGCTATGAAGGCTGCAGAAAACTAATAGCTCCTTGGACTGGAATGATGAAGAGCATAAATTCTTCTAAGTATATTTTCCCCATACAGACACCTTGTAGTGACAGTGATACAACATCTATCAGCAATATCAAAATTTTATTTTACCTTTTTCTTGGTTTTCTCCTTTTTTTTTTTTTGCTTTTTACAGAGAGAAAGCCATTTGGTTCATCAGTATATTTGGACTTGCAGGCTCTAATATTTCTTTGTTCTAAGCAACCATGTGATCAGCTAGTTGCTGCTTTCCAGTTTTCAAATTTCTGGTGAGAAATTATTAAATAAGCAGATTACCTCATCTGTCCTCCTCTCACCACCAGTGGCACCATGGCTGCCCAACTGCCTCAGGTGCAAAGCAGCACAACTGCTTGTATTAAAGACCACCTCCATCTATTTTTTTGTCCAGGAGACCTTCAGTAACATACCTGTTCAGGTCTCACCTCTGAATACCTCCCCTGCCAGGCCACCAGCTGGCAGAGGCTTGTGAGCAAACTGGGAATTAAAAGGACAAGCCAGATGTCAGAGGGAGCAACTGCTTAGTGACAACACCTCTGTAGTAGGAAGAGCCATCTCACAGAAATCTTAATTTCAACAACACATGGCCATGAGCCCCAGGCACATTTCATAAAGTGGAGAATAAAATCTCTAGCTGTGCTGAAAGATCAAGAGGTACAGGGCTATGTGCTATGTGACAGTACACCTACTTTTTCCTTTTAACAGTATGGGGATTTTTTTTCTTTTGCCCCTTCAAGTCTGGATGCTCACAATTCTAGCAGCACAGGAAGCAGCATCTTCCCCACAGTCCATTCTCCCCTCAGGAACCAGGGATCTCATCTTTGCCTACACACCCGGCTCTTTATGTCCCTGGGGACCAGGGGGCAACATTTCTCACCTTCCTTGCCCTCTACCTACTCTGCAGGTCCCACTGATGGCTGTAGCTGCCAAATCCCTGTCAAACAGTGCTAAAGGGGTTGACATTTGGCTTTCAGCAGGGAGGTTCAGCAGCTGTTCCCATCTTTGGGGAAAAAGCAGGTACTGGATAGAAGCCATTTGCATCTCTGATTCTGATCTACCATCAGAGAGAACACACTGGTCAGGAATAGACCAGTTCCAAGAGTATGCTCAATGCTCTCTAGCTGAAGAAAAAAACGTACATTTAAAACAAAATTCTAAAATAAAAATTTTAAAAAATGAAAAAATAATTGTGTCATAAAAATGTTTCACAAGATCTGAGTTATCACTAACGAACAGATTGCAGAGATGTTATATTCTTATGAAATCCAACGTGATTCTGAAGGGCTTCTTTGCTAAAGTTGTTTTGGTACCTCTTTGAAACTGAAAACCAAATCAATTTATACAAAAATATTACCTAATTACACTTGCTGCTGCTGACTCCACCTGTTGGAAAATGTGAACACGTGTAAGTGTGAAGTGATCTGGTCTCAGACAGAAAACTGGAAACTTACTTATCTGAACTAAGCGGGCCACAAAGATGCACTTCATTTACTCACGAGGCAACCAGTGATCATAAGTGAAGGTAAGAAGCACTGAAAGTTTTTGGGAAAACAGAAGGAACAAAGTCATCCTGAAGCCATGATCCTGCCCAGTTAAATGTACCATCACCCCTTGCTATACCATTTCTCTTAGCAAACGCTCATCTAAACCAACCACCACTCAACTCAGCCAAGATTTCTCTTCAGAAGCCTGACACACAGAGATGCCCTTTCTTCAATCCTACTTCCAGCATCCACTCCCCTCCTTTTCCTTCTCTATGCTTGTGCTTTATATACAGACAATGAATTTTAAACTCCTTAGGCGTTTTTAAGTACCCCAGGTTTTCGATGCTGTCAAACACTCTGAGACACATCAGCAATATGGAAAAGGATGTTACAGACAAGACAGACAGCCTCAGAAATAAGGAATATTTTTTTATGCCATTCTTTTTCCCTGCTAGATCTCATATCTGCACATTTCCACTGCACTGTTTCCTCTCTCTTCTGAAATCCAAGCAAACTCAGAGACAGCAGACAGCTCTTAGAAATCCTAAGTGCTTCTTACATGTTTCACTTGAACATTGCCCTCAGAGAGCCTGTGGGAGGTATTCAGAAAAGCAATCTTCGGTTTAGTGATGCTTGTCCCCTTTAGCTTGATCTGTTGCTGACACAGAAAAAGAGACTCTTCCAAGGTGTGGGATGCAGAAGCTGGTATCTCTCTTGGGCAGTGAACTCCCTTTTGGAAGAGCCATCTTCTCTCCCCTGACCATGAGAAGAGCAGGGGGAATGTTCTCTGGAGGATTTTACGTGCATTACCATCACTGAAGATCCTTCTTCGCTACCACTACAGATGACTCCTCACTTAAATTTCCAGCCATACTCTCCTACACCTCCCTACCTAAATCCATCACTCAGCTGTTGCTCTCTAAATATAGCATGTTAACAACTATGAAAGGTGTCTCTAAGTATATTTAGTTTACCTAAATGATACTTACTCATCAGTGCCACGTGCAAGTCTGCTATTACTGGATAGCTTTCTACTAACAGAAAAATAAGGAACCATTTCATAATGCAGTTAAGTTACAGAGGAGACAGGTAAACATAAATATAATTAAGATTAGTTTGTGACAGAATCTGTCACTGATGGAGACTCTTTGCTGATGCTTAGCAGCTCTTGTAAGCAAGATGCCCACGTTGCAGAGTATTATAGTGTACTTTTATAATTATATAATGAACTTACTAGCCTATAAGAGAAAGAAAGTATGTCTAAATCTACTATCAAAGTCTATTCTGTCTATTAAGTCATTAGCACCCATTCCCACAGTGCAGAGTTTCACTATAGAAATTACTCCTCAAGAAGTCCAGGTTCATAGAACATGGCAGCAAGTATCGGGTGTAAGTCCCTGCACAAACTGGATGAATTACCACTGTATTCTTTCCCTGTAGGATAACAAATTTTCAGGCTGGATCTGAGAGCTCTCTCACAGTCATGTGTCAGTGCCAGGAAGAAGCACATTAAAGGACTGTAAAGCTAAAAATAAAAGTCCTTTAAATAAGACAGAGCTAATGAATTGCTGCAAGTATCATAAATGAGAAAGACCAGTCAGCCACTGATTTACATGACAGCACCACGAGGACTGAGAGCAGTAGGAACACAGTACACAGATTCCTAAAAAACAAGCGCTGTTTAGAAGTTTCTTCATTTAGCCATATTCTACACTTTGAAAATGATGAGAAACCCTGATTATAAGCAGGTAGACCTGTATGTTCTGACAGTGCCTTTCTCACACACCACTCTGAACAAAGTTCATTTACTACCCTTGATGTAAAGGTAAAATGTCATTGCTGAAAACAGCAGGTTGAAGTTTACTGAGCTCTTTGAGACAATAAACAACGAAATGCATAATTCATTTTAATCATTCTTCTGAAATAGCCTAAGAAGTCTGAACATCCTCTCTTCTCCTCCTCCAGTGACAACCTTCCCGTGAGAACTCCTCTCTAGCCTGAGTTATTCATCTGAGTAAAACCAGCTTACACCATGTCTTTTAGCAATAAATTTCACTTTCCAACTCACAGTAGCAGGTTCTGTGCCTTTGCTTTCCATAATGCCACACTTCCGCCCATATTTTTCACGTTTTTCAATAGCACAATTTAAAAAAAAGGTTCATCCAGTTTCTTCCTGCTAGAAAAACCAACTCACACAGAAATTGCCTTTAATCCTCTCTAAATAGAGGGAAGACTAAAAGAACTCTAGCTTGGAGTGAATTTTTGAAAACTTCACACAGGCTACCAAAATATACTATAAATGCCAAAGATAGGCTTAAAAATCTAAAGTGGAAAGGATGTATAAGGGAACTGCAGATCTTTAAGCAGCAAGGAGAATACCACAATCTGGTTGTTACTCTGCTGCCAGCATCCAGCACAACACAGTCCCTCTATACTCCTGCCACCCATTTACATCTCATTACAATAAAAGAAACACAGTACTTGGCAGAGTTGAATCTCTGGAGAAAAGAGACCCTGAACCCAGAAAGTTGGCAAAGGAAATATTTAAACTGACTTTGTGCAAGACCATAGTTTGTATGCCTTCGTTAAACCAGCACACGACTTCATGTATCTGTCTCACAAAACCTGTCAGATTAACTAAAATAATACTGTTTTCTCAGAAAAGAAATATTTAGAGTAAATATTGCACTTCTCTCAGCTATGGTCTTGACCCCACTCAAGTCACAGTATAGGGGGTTTTTATCAATACATTTATAGCCATTTATAGCTATATAGTTCATGGCTAGGTAAGGAGACAGACAGATATCCCACTGCTCTCAAACAGAAACTGGAAAAATTGTCAGAGGTACCCATGATATTCAAGCTTTACTGCAACCAATAACTTCAGGAGCTGGATTTAACAAGGTTGAGTTTTTGTTCTGGTTTATAATGTCTCTAAATAAAAGAAGCTGCAGTCACTGAAGATCCTTAGCCTTGCATCGGTAGCTGTAGAAGAATCTGGCAGATTCTGGATGCTGGGACAATGAAAACACACACCTGGACCTGCATTGTGAGGCAGAACTACTCGACCCTAACCAGGATGGTTTCTTCATTGTCAAGGTCACCTTTAGCCAAGGGGAAAACACCACAATTTGTGACATGATTTTTGCTTTCTGTTTTTCTTTGTAAACACATGACATGAGCAGACCCGAGCCTCATCTCCAAAGAGCCCAGCTGCAGCTGTTACACACTTTCCATACCAAGGCATAATTTCACTTGTGCAAGAAGGGGTAAGGATAGGTTTGCTGCAGCTAATGAAGTAGGGCAGCACGGGTCAATCACAGGAGTAACAAGAGCATAAATGCTGTGATTTTAGTCCTTGCCAAGGCTAGATGTTCATGCTTCCAGAAGGCAAGCATGAACACCTGCAAGGGTAGCAAACACCACACTGGCAAGCTTCCCGTGCCATGTGGCTCAGCTGCCCAGTGCCATGTGCTCTAAACTAGTTTGAAAACAGAAGCAGTGAGGTTTGGGGAGGATACTGCTGTTTCTGCTTGCAATAAATAAAATAATATTCAAGACTTTTGTCTTCAGGTAGTATTTTTCCAGGCATCTACTGAAAGAAAATAAGAGTACCAAGTTTAAAAAAAGGCAACCCAAACAAAAACCAAACAAAAAAAAATAACTGAGTCTTACCTTATAATTTTTCTGCAATCATAAAATTTCCAGGAATAAGTCATAGTTATTTATTACATTACCCTGAAGTAATGCCAGCCTGGGCCCACCTTACCCCCTGACCATCCCAATCTTACCCCAATTAGCCAGGAGGCTGCCAGCCACCAAGGCAACACAAGGCAAGAGCAATCAGAGTTTTATTTCTATATTGAAAGAAAGCATACATGCATACATATATACATACGATAATCTGAAATTGCTAGATTGTGTTTAAAAGCAAGGGCTTTAGGGCTGGCAAGGGCTGGGCAACATGCAACACACCAGAAATGGGGCTTTTTACAGTCACTGTGCAGACACCTATATTTTAGATTAAAATAGTGGATTATAGGAAAAACACCCTATATAGTTTGTGGAAACATGAATGGCTTACTTATTGTCACCCTGTAATAAACAGGTCCTAAAACAAATCAAAAAGATGAGGGAGGAATTATTCTGTTTTCCAGATTCTTAGTTGACTTTTGACAGAATTTCATTAACCAATCAAAAAAAACAGACAAAAAATTTTTTCTCATCTACTTCTCAGAGGCAGGCAGGCAGCTCTTTTTTGTTCACAAGCACAAAAACATCAGAAGAGAAAACCAAAACACTTCTCTGGAAATCCGAAAGCTCGGTAAAGGAATTCAATGCTCAGATTTCAATCACCAATTTAAAAAACTGCACATTATGGAAAACAACTGCTCCTTCCAAAACACAGATATGGTGCTCTCCTGCACTCCTGCACCCAAATTCTTTTCACATATCCCATGTTCTGCACTTTGAAAATGCAACAGGCATGAGTCCAAATTGAAACTTGCTCAGAGCTAAAAATTATTTGTCCTCCCATGCACTTTAGTGCAGTCTCAGTTAAGAATAAGATCTAGGATACACTATTAAAATTGTTATTCAAATAAAAGTTCTCCTGGAAATTGCTGTGGAATTTTTTCTTTTTTTCTCCTCTCACATCCAATAACATTTTAGAATATTTATTCTTAAACAATAATTATAAGAAACAGTGATAATTCTATCAAGGTTTAAAAATAAAATGAGCATAAACTGTGAAACCAATCTGGAAAGTTGTAAAATCAAGTTTAATGTCTTCCTATACATTTTTTCAGTGTTTCAAGCAAGCTGACTACTCAAGCTCTGGTTCATCCATCTACGTTTTCTGCAAGTTCTCCCTTTCAGTTTTCATGTTTCAGTATAAAATACCTAAGAATAGATGCAAAATGCTTACAGAAAGAAGTTATAACCAACTTAAATATCACTACAATTCTAAACTTTCAATCAAAAATAATGAAAAAAATCGTAATGAAAAGGTGTTATCCTACCCATAGGCAAAGCTACAGATGAGCAAGCTTCACTCCCGTATTTCATCAAGGTTTTGTCAGTGGCACTGCTGAAATGGGACCCCTGGAACACTCCAGCTGCTGACAGGCATTTTTATTCTTTTCTAAAAAGACATTCATGTGCATGGATGGACAAGAACAAGCCATGTCAGATTCTGTACACTGAAAAACAATCTAGTTTAAAAAGCTGGAAGCAATGTTTTGCCATGTTACGCACTATGGCCTTATTTTCACATAGCAGATGGATCCTGCCCTTCTTCAGAAGATGCAACAGCACTCAGAAAAATGTCGTCTTCTTTCTCTCACTCCCATTGAACTGCCCCCATCTAAAAAGATCTTTTTGCTTGTGTTTTCAAGTACCACTCGCCGTTATTAAAGGCCCAGAGCTAACCAAAGAAATGCATCAGCAAATATTGCTGTTCTCTCTACTGGGAAAGTCCATCCTCCATCATGTTGTGCAGAGTCTATCAAAAATTCACATTTCCATCAGCAAGTAGTTTATAAAAGACAAAAAAATGCAATTACACATCTCATGTCATCTCAAAGGAATTGACCTTCAGCCCTACATCACTGTTGCTGCAAAGGACCCTACTTCCTTACAGTACCAGACAGCTGCTTTCTCCCGTCTCTCAGTGAAGCCTCCAGAGGCTAATTATCTCAACTACATGTTTGTCAATACAGCTTTTAAAACTCTTCACAATGCATCAGGTTCACAGAAGGAGAACTGTAATTGTTGGTGGTCACTGCAGAGCACAACAGAAGCCTGTTGAAGCTTTAATACACCCAGCCTTTATCCCAGGAAAATTCATGCTCCTGAATTCGAGAGCTGGAACCCCACTCTGTGAAGTCTGGAAACCACCCAGCAGTGGGATAGGAATAAAGCTGATGAATTTCTTTCTTTTTTTTTTCCCCAGCACTTTGTTAAATAAACTCTATTCCAGTTTGTAAAATTACTGTGCTCAATCTTTATAAAGAAATGTTCTGCATTGTAGATTTGTTATGGTTCAGCACTTTGGCTCAGATCAGAAATTAAATACAAGCACAGTAAACAACTGCACTTTAGCTCTGCCAGAATGTTATGAGGTATAGCTCATCAATATGAAAAAAATCCCCATTTGTCTCCAGAGAATACTTTGTTCACAGATTAAGTATTTAAAACTTGAGGGACAAAAATAATTCTCAGACCCAACAACAACACACATCTGTGTTTGTGTATATGCACATAAATATATAAAACTAATCCTGAGATACTTATTCATCTCTGAAGCACCTGGGCTTTGCTCCCAAGAACCCATGTGAAAGTTAGAACCTTTTTTCTTCATCTGAAGTGGCAATCCACCAGAAGTCAGACAAAACACAACTTACAAACAATACACAAGTTTCAGTCACAAATGCATATTGGCTTCCTCTGGTTATGCCACCAGCCTTTACAGAGAAACCGTTTTTTGGATTTGTTATTTTCTTTCTCATTTAGAATCTTCTGTCTCTGCATCTCTCTGCTTTACTATATTAAGAAGTTCCCTGACTTCTTTTCCTTGAATCCATTATTCTCCTCATATGCAATTTCATTTCATGGGAAGTCCTTGAATAAGAGGAGCAGAACAGCTGGCTGTTGTTTCTACATCAAAGCCAACATCATGGCTTTAGTCCATCCTTTGAAAGAGGCAGTAAGCACCAAATTCACCTTGCATATAGCAGGTGACCAGATGAAAGAAAAGCTTATGACAAGGACAATTCAGAAATCAGCTGGAAATCCATAACCTTGTACAAACTCCTAATAGTTTTGCAGCCTTCCTCTGCAAAGCTCAAATAAGTGGTTTGAATAGATTTTCAGAAGAAGAAAAAACCGCTGTGAAGATTTCACAAATTCAGCTTTGCAGAGTAGTGATTTCTTTGGTGTAATAGCTACTTAGTTAGAACAGGAATGGCTACAAGACTAAGAAAAGCCAGTTTCCACTTCATCATTTTCATATATTGCCTATTACTGCTTTTTAGTATCCCAGTAAAGGGGTTTGCAGTCCACAATATTGATATATGTACCCTACAGGGCCCAAGAGAATATCAGTAATGATATACACACTAGTATGGTGCCATTTTAATTCAAAGTAGAATTATGTACAACATTTGTTTTCTGAGTCCAGCATCCACTCAGCATTAATTTCCCAGTTACCATGACAGAGGAACAAAAGAAAAAACAAACAACCAAACAACCCTACCACTATGTCCTCCTTAGACTATAATTACTTCCCCCCCCCCCCAATTATTAAATTAGGAGCAAGGTAACAATTTCCTCATACTACTATCAAACTATGAAACCACTGAAAGAGACTCCACCAGGAAACAGCATATGAAAAAGCTCTGAAAAAACATGAGAAGGCTGATAACTAAGATACACAAAATTTTCACTCCTTAGCCTCACATTATACATTTAAAATATAGCTAATCTAGAGCATATCATATACAAAACATTTTGCAAAATCTAATAGATTGTCAACCCACAACAATTTACTGCAGTTTCATTTGACAAAGCACTTTCACATCAACTAAGTGCTCCTCCACATCACCTCTGCATTGCCTACACCTTTATGAAGTTGGAAACACCATCTCTAAATGGCAGCGAGTCACTGAAGTCTAGTGAGGTGCTCTAGTGACCACACACAGCTGTAAATATTACAGCTCAGATCACTCAGACACAAGGGGCTGAATGAGGTGATACAAGATTATTTTACTGATGCTCCACCATGGCTGGACCCTCTCTGCACCCCACCTCAATGCAAGTGCCAGCTGCTCCCACAATCTGTATTGGATGTCCCCTTTGCTCCAGCCAGAAAAGGGTTCTCTGCTTCTGGCCAGCTGATGACCATTGGCTTTTGAAGCAGAAGTGCTACACACCATTGCTGTCCAGCAGTGCCACAGAGCCAGAGATTACAGCTCTTGTGCCGTTCACAGCCCCAAGATCCCTTGTTCAGCACTCCTGAAGTTATTAACTGTAATAGGTACTTGAAGTTTAATTAATAGCAAAAATATGCTAAAACCTCTTGGAAATCTTCTTTCTAAAATGACAGATGTGTATTAATTACCATGCTCCTAACATTATATTAACTCTCATGATCATATTATAGAATCACAGAGTAATAAATCCAGTACTGCTGAGTCCACCACTAAACCATGTTCCTAAGCACCACATCTACAGGTCTTTGAAATACCTCCAGGGGTGGTGACTACAGGCATTTTTCATTGTATAGTTTCACTAAAACTGGGAAATCAAACTTGTCTGGCACCATAAACTGCCAGAAATTTTTCATGAAATGTTGTTTCTCTCACAATAAATATCGTTTTCTCTTGTCCTCTTTTTCCTTTTATTAAGTATTTGATATCAGGTGCTAAAATTAATTTCATTTAGGGTATATGGAATCTCTTTTTTGTTTCTGAAACAGTACAGCCAGCTCCTGAAATTTAGTAACAGTTTTCTCAGCCAACTGAGAACTAGAGAATCCTACAGACTGCACCGAAGATGGTCAACAAACAGAAGTTTATCCAGATCTTCTTTAGAAATTAAAGATTTATTTTTCTACAAAGAGATTTTCAAAAGCGTATGCATAAACATACATGAGAAATGCACTGATTTATTTATGACCTTCCAATTAACTTCATGCCTTTTTCTCCAAGCCCAAAGCTAATCCTTAACATGGAAGTGACATTTACATTTTCTGCATCTTAAATGTTGAGTAGGCAAAAGGCTAGCAAAAAGACTCACAAAAAAAAATGACTGCAAAAGGATTTTCAAAGACTAAGAAAAATTTGACATGACCACCTAATCTGCAGCAAGGACTTTATTGTCCTGTTGCTACTTTCTGCAACGCCTAAAGCCTCATCATCCCTTTTGATATCCATAGAGCATTAACTTCAATGAAGTGTTTTCATTGGCAAACAACTATTCAGTTTCTTAGAATCTCTATGCAAAAAATACTGAGTCATAATTACCCTTTAATTTCACTCACAGCATTTTCCCTAACAGCTGCAGCATCCCCTTGAATGAAATCTGACTGATGTTTATTGCATATACTCAACCAAATACACAATCCAGTAGTTTAGTACAACTGCACCCATTCAAGGACCTTATACTTTCTTCACAGATTAATAATAACACTCTAAATCCAAAGGATTTACAATTCAAAATTATTCTTCAGGATCTGAAAGGAGGATTTTTTTCACCAAACACCAAAGCTCTTGCACAGAAGCAGCTGTCTTCAGACATCAAGCCACCTCTCTTTGCCTAAAAAATCCTAGAGAGTCACTGTATCTGTGAGAACAGCTGTGCAAAAAGGTATCTCATGACCACTTCCAAGCTGACCAACCCGTCACCAGGAAGGGCCGAGCTCAGTCCTTCCAAGAGCATGAGCACAACTTTGAGCCTTTTCCCTCTCTGCAGCTCTCAGATGAGTGTGAAAACAACCACAATCTTCCTGAATTACTACATCTTGAACTTAAAAAGTAGCTTCAAATACAAAATCTATTAATAATCTCAATTTGTAATAGCTACCTTCTTGAACTAAATTTTAACTAGGAAAAAAAGTGTATATTGGTAATATTCTGTAAATTACCATTTCCTTTTATTTTCCAGAGATATTTGTGGCTTTTTCTGAACTAGAGGTTCTGGAAACACCTGAATTGTTAGGTATCCTCAACACCCCAGTAAAAGACTTTTTTCCCCATCTGCAAAATGAGTAAGCAACCAACTAAATTTAGCAGAAGAGTGGTTTTTACCCCAAAGTCTGCCTTTGCATTCAGTGGATATCCACCAGAAGCAGGCATGATACTTGCATTTACAATGTAAACATAAAAACACCAACACACTCACTTCCTGTGAAAGCACAGTACTACAAAAGGACAATTTCATGGGCATCAGCAGGGAAGTTACACTTCCCCAGAAAATGTTAACTCTGATTTTCTTTCTGTGTCTTCTAATGTACTAGTTTACATCTTCCCTGGGACAGCTCACACATATCCTCCAATAAATGGCTAATTCTTCTACTGCCATCCTGAAACAACACAGGAATAACCACGCAGCCCCTTTGACATTTCTCTACCATTAAGCTGCACTCACTCACAGGTGGGGAGTGTCACAGATTATAACACACCCAGAGAGATTCTTTATGTTCTCTGATAAATCTGAATACTATAAATATTGATTGAGGACTGGCTGACAGCTCTCCTAGAAACAAATGTTTAAAATGTTTAGAAGTGAAAGATGAACATGCAGAGCTGCCAAATGACTGGTTAGTTTGGTAGAACTAGAGCCCTCTGAGCTTATCAGCAGAATCAACTATGTAACAGTATATACACAGAGGAAAATGGGCCGTCATCACCCTCATCTTTCTTATGGGTGGTCAGAAAAAAGGATTAACTCTAACTTACTGCCCAGAGCAGTTATGGACTCACCATTGCTGGAAGTGTTCAAGGCCAGGCTGGATGGAACTCTGAGAAACCTGCTCTAGTGGAAGTTTTCTCTGCCTGTGGCAGGGGGGTTGGAAATAGCTGATCTTTAAGACCTCTTCCAACCCACACCATTATATGGTTCTATAAAACTTGATGTTAAGGCTTAATTGCAAAACACTGCTTTAAGGTTAATTAAAATTTTAAACTCCATTCACTTTTTGGATTATGGACAAGAAGCTAAGGCAGTTCTGCAAGCAAAATGAAACATTTGCCCATGCAAAGCCAAGAACAACAATTTTAGAAAAGGAGGAGGACTTCAGTGGTGACATGACAAACAATGTATCACTTAGAAGTAAACAAAAGCATTAATCATCAGATTTCAGAAAAGCAAGAAGCTATCTTCTGGCACTGAAAGTTAATTAACATTTAAGATAACACTGGGATTTGACTCACAGTTGTCAAAAAGGAGTACAAAATGAGTTGATTTTAAAATAAAATAGTTTTTAAAAAATTCCAACACACAACTCCCAAACACTGACATAACAGCATAAAATTCAGTGCAATCAAAACCTGCTGTGTGTATGGGATAGGAAGAGGCTGTTGTAGTGGGTTGACCCTGGCTGGATGCCAGATACCCACCAAAGCTGCTCTATCACTCCTCTGCAGCTGGACAGGGGAGAGAAAACATAACAAAAGATTCATGGGCTGAGATAAGGACAGAGAGACATCACTCACCAAATACCATCACAGGCAAAACATACTTGAATTGGAGATATAACTGAATTTCTTACTAATAAAATCAGAGCAGGATAATGAGAAGTAAAATAAATCTTTAAAATAATAACTTTCCCCTACCCTTCCCTCCTTCCCAGATCTACCTTTGCCCCCTGCAGTGGTGCAGGGAGAAATGGAATGGAGGTTATGGTCAGTTCATCACAAATTGTTCCTGATGCTGCTCAGGGAAGAGTTCTTCCCCTTCTCTAGTGTGAGGTTCCTCCCAAAGGAGACAGTTCTCCATTAACTGCTCCAACAAGGGTAACTCTTCCATGCCATGCAGTCCTTCAGGCACATCCTGCTCCAGCATGGGTCACCCACAGGCTCAAAAGTCCTACCAGAAAACCTGCTCCATTGTGGGCTCCTCTTTCTATGGGTCTTCCACGGGGTGAGGCATCCACCTGCTCCGGTGTGGGTCTCCTCCACAGACTGCAGGTAGATCTCTACATCCCAGCTGATCCACCATGGGCTGCAGGGGAATTTCAACTCTGGTGCCTGGAGCAGCTTCTGCCCCTCCTTCACCAGCCATGGTTGCTCATCTCACATATTCTCACTCTTCTCTGGCTGCAGTTACATCCGTGCAATAACATTTTTTTTTTCCTTTTTAAATCTGTTAACACAGAGGCATTACTATCATTCCTGACTGGCTCAGCCTTGGCTAGCGGCATGTCCCTCTTGGATCCACCAGGAATTGGCTCTGCCAGACACGGGGAAGCTTCTGGCAGCTTCTCATAGAAGCCACCCATGTAGCTCCCCTGCTACCAGGATCTGGCCACCCAAACCAAATACAGCTGTCCAGCCCAGGAAGGATTAGTGTCTTTCAGCCTTTTAACTGGTATTGAAAGTGGTGCAAGTCTCAACATGCATCACCTTTTTTCCCCTCTCAAACAGTGGCACATGACAGAGCTGCCTGTTGTTCTGCACTGTACCAAGCAACAAATACAGTCAAATCCAGGGCATCTGACAACCATGGGGGCAACAAAGCAATCCCATGGACCTCAATAATTCTGTAGGCTTCATGTCATGCCTTTTTCCATCATAGGCCCTTTCACTAGAAACTGATCACATGTAGGGTTTCCAAAATTAGCTGCTGTAAAAGAGATGGTAGGGGACCATCTACTACTATTTTTACCAATAGGTAGTATTCAAGCAAATCTTTGTGGAACTGAGTAAGCTATGTTCTGCTCACACAATACTTTCAATTCAAACATACAATCAAACCATGCCATCTGGAAACGTGTTTAACAGATACATGGGAAACTCACAGGAAGCATTTACCTAGCTCTGGAGCACACCTTACAGTCTTAGGATTCCAGATTTACTCTGATTTCAAGTGTCACTGCAATACACACACACACAGAGCCCAATGCAAGATTGTTTTCCCTAGTACCAAAAAAAAAACAAAACAAAAAAAACCAACCAAAAAACCCGAACCAAACAAAACAAAAACAAAAGAAAACCACATTCCAGTACTGAAATGCTATAGAGGCTTCATAAGCTTATTGACCAATACCTTGTTTACTCCCAGTAATGGCAGCAGGGCCACCTGGTTTCTGCCATTCACCTGAGACCACTAATGCAATCAAATTGTCCAAGGAAGCTCGTACAGAACATGTCACTGCTTACAGCTTCTCTACAGTAAATCATCCAAACAGAGCCAGTCAACCCCAAGATTAGCTGCATGTGAGGTCATGTTATTCCTCTAGGAACCTCTAAACCAGAATGTCCGTGGAAGAATGTCTAAGCAATCTGAAGGCAGTGCCACTAACACAAACACTATATATGTCTGTTTTGCACAGACAATTCAGTACCAACTCTAGACACATATAGCATATATTTATATACATAAATGACAGGCATACACACACATTTTTTAAGTAAAACACTGCTATTTTGAGTATTTTCCTAGAGCAGCTCTCCTGAGGAAATATTGCAGACCACTTTCACTACATAAGCAAGATCCCACAACCAGGAACACAAACTTCCATTGCAGCAGTTAACTTGTAAGACTTTTTATCCTATCTTTGGGAAAGACACGGGAAAAATAAATAAATAAAATAATAAAAATATTAAATCACTATAAAAGTCCTGGAAAGAGGCCTTCAAAATAAAAAAAATTATAAACAGAGAGCACATGCATGCAGAGAAAGAGAAGCAAGTAACATCTCAAATGCATTTGTAACACAAGACTTCCCCAAATGTTTCAGACACCATTAAAGAGGAGCCCTGCTGAAATAGTGAAGGAATTTATTTCTGACGTTCAGCTATATAGAGAGGTGGTCATTGTGTGTGTCTGTCTGTTGCAAGGTCAGAGAGTTAAACCACTGAAAAATTAGGATACCTTAAAAATTCCTTGGTTCTTATAACTCTCTTCACTGTGAAAACAATGCAAGACCAGATCTAGTGTGCACATAGAGCCTTACCTTTTGTTTCTAAAATACTTTTAAATATGTGTAGGGCACTGCAAGATGACCCTGTGCTTCACCCAAAAGAGTGACTGTAACCCTCCCCCCTACAGCCCCTCAGTGCATTAAGGAGAAAATTAGCAAGTTCAGTGAGCTCTGTTATTTTTGAAACAGTAAACAAAAGTAATAAAACCAAAACATTCATAGCGAAATCTAATTATTCCTAATAACTGTTCTGGTTTGTAAATGCTGGATCTAGGGAAGTTTCTCATTTACTGTAGCTCTAAGCAAAGTTAAAGCTGCAGTGCCATCAGAGAGAGAAAGCGAAATGATACAGAGAAGGCACATCCTACTCTCTTCTATCTTCCAGAAAAATACAATCTAACCATCCTCAGATATAAAAAAACTTACTAAGTCACCTATGAAGATCTAAACTTCATTGTAAAAACTACATTAGTTTAATAGAATTCTGACCTGTGTGCTACGCAGCCATCCGAAATCTTGCCAATGATCTTTTCAACGCCACCTTCAATAAACAATGTCAGCAAATAAATATCCAATAAACAGCAGTCAGCTTAACCTTTCCCCTGTCTTTAAAAAATGCCAGACTCTTCTGTGTTTGCTCAAGACTCTTCTTCTACCAACATTCAATTTGAATGAGCCGGTGCAAATGCACTGTTCATCCCCTCATGAGAGGAGGATGCATTTATGTGAAACATGAGGAGAATGCCTAATGCTGAAACATTCTCTCTGCATCCTCAGTGAGATTTTATTACAGGGCTCTCTTTCTTCTCCCCCGGCATGTGTCAGCATGCCTGCAAGCATTCTACTTCTTTTATGTCCAGACACTATCTGTAC
Organism: Corvus cornix cornix; assembly: GCF_000738735.6. Lineage (NCBI taxonomy): Eukaryota > Metazoa > Chordata > Aves > Passeriformes > Corvidae > Corvus > Corvus cornix. Next base: position 99,391,773 of record NC_046332.1, on the reverse strand, counting down.
ACTTGTATTTACATTTGGTACACACACACGCCCCCTCTATCACACGTGCTTTATGACCCCACCGGAGCTACTCAAAAAATAATCAAACCTATCCCAGTGATAATATGAAGCAATGACATGAAAAATATATTCTGCTAATAATCCACACAGTTAACTTTCTGGCTATTAGGAACGAGATTTAAAAGCTCTTTTGGCTTCCAAAAGCATGAAGGTCTTGAATTTTCAAATGTGCCTAAAGGTAAGTCTATTTTATAAACTAGCTCTGTGATCCTCAGAGAAAAACCTGGCAGTTCAATTAAAGCACAAACAAGTTTCCAATTAAAAATAGTTATTTCGTCTGTTGTACCAGAGATCCGTATGACAGCAATGTATAGTGTCTCAACTTGTCAACAAAATATTATGAGTTAAAATCTGTATTTAAAAAAACCCCAAACAAATAAGAAAAAAAAAAAACAAACAAAAAAACTACAAGACCATAACAAACTTCCTAGAGCCTGCAACTCTTTAAAGAACATTACTAGTGCAACTGCAATTTTTGGTTAAAGAAATATGACTTATGAGAATAATGGCTTTTACCAAGATCTGTGAGTATCTTGGGCTGTGACAACTAGATTTAACCAGCTTTGATAAATAATAGATGAGCCTGGCAAACGTTCAGTTTTTCTAGTCCTCCTCCTACATCATTCTACAGTTCCTGCTGATACATTATTTATATTTCAGGAGCATTCTCCACGAGGTAATCTCCTTCTACACCAGTAGGAAAGAAGTCTCTGTTGCAAAGATCATTCATTCCAAGACAGCAAGGAAGTAAAAGTTATTTTTTTAAAAATTCAGTTTCCTAGTCATAATAAAAATGCATGTTACAAGTAATGGGACAGAGAAGTTGCCATTCTAAGTGAAAATTTCTTTGAAATATTAAGTTCAAGAAAAGCGCTATCTATGGCAATACCTTTCACTATTGCCTTGGATAAAATAATAAAAGCTCAATAAAATTAAGTTTTAAAAATATAACTCATCTTGATGGGTTCTGTATCTTCCTTGCTTTTCCCATTCTTTGTTTTTCTTTATTCTTTTCACCATATAGTTAATGTACACTCCTATTAACACCATATTTCTCATTCTGTCACTATGCCTTTACTAAAATACTGTCTCTTTTACACCACTTATGCTGCAGGACTGACCCCCTGAATTTTCTGGAGTGTCTGTTTGGATAGGGGCAGGGGGAAAGGGGATTTACACCACATATCTCCACTCACTGTCCCAGACTGATCATCCCCATCGCTCAGCCCCGCAGAGAAGGGATCCCCCCAATGTAACCCCACAAAGCAGAGCAGGAGTTTCAGAAAGGTCTTGCACTGCCAGAAACTTGATTTTTACAATAGCTGCAATACAACAGGGCATGCTGAGGTGAGTTACCATGAAAGTCATCAGGGGCTTTACGGGCTGATATTTCCAACTGACAGTACCCCAGTGTGATAAAATTATTCTGTTTAAATTATTGATGATCCTTGAAGTTTATCAAGCAAGACTGTCGGTAATTTCAAAAGAGTAGAAAGACACACAGCTCCAACCAAATGTGTTTTAGAAAATGTTCAGCAGTGGAGTAAGATGATAAAAAGAAAGTATTATGGAAATATTTTCAGAGTTTTCCTATTCTATCTACTATTGCTGAAGCCATGCCATTATCTACTTATCCTTTCAGTGGATAAAAGAAGATGACATCATGGAAAAACAGCAATCTACCTTTTTTGGAATAAAGGCAAGGAACATCTTATCTTTCTGGTTAATGCTTGATGCAATTGTGCAGAGAAAGACAAAGACATGGCAACTGCATTACAGAAAAATTATAAATTTGAGAACATAATTTTGAAAACTTAAGCTATGGCAAATCAATGCTCTCCAGAGAATTATATTAATTTTAAGTTACAGACATAAATATTACATTTCCAAATTGAGAGACAGAGTAATAACCTACCGGCTATTCTTGAATGAACCAAGATTTAATTTTTCTACCTTTTGGGTTCATCCTGAGTGTTTAAGCAATACATGCTGATGTTGGCAAAGGCTGCTATTAGGTTAATTAGTTATACCTAAGATAGTCACATGCATAAGCATTTGCTGAACCAGTCCAGCACTTTCATTGGTATCTTTCTTCCTCCCCTGTATTACTGATTGTAGTTGCAGACTTGCAATGAAGAATGAAAATACTTTCCTTCTGTATAGGCAGAGTTGCTGATTCCATGTGCACTGTACCTTCATACTCAAGGAAATGCTCACTTGGTGGGGAAAGAGAGCATTGAAGGCTTTTTAGGTAGCACAGAAACTCTGATTTTTGCTCACTCAACATTTAATCACTTATTAGTGATTTCCAGTATTAGCCAGTTTCACATTTGTACCTATTCAAAATGGCATGCTGCAATTAATACCTCTTCAAATATGGGGGAAGTTGTGGGGTTTTTGTTATGGAGGTTGGGTGAAAACTTAACGCATCCATTTATCAAACATTCTGTCCCTCCAAATCAACAGGAGAAAGAAAACAAAACCAAACCAACCCACCTTCCCCCAAAAAACCCAAAACACACATACAAGAGAAGAAAAACAAGGAAAACAAACAAACAAAACCCAAAAAACAACCCAGACAATAAAAATATCCTCTTCTTTTCTATCTGAAATAGAAGGCAGGCAGATTGAAGAACATACATTCCACCTGATGGCAATTAGATATATCGAAACCTCCTGACTGCAATACAACTTAATTTACATTATAGATATAACGTGTAAGAGGGAAAAATCTAAGAGCTGAAAGAATGTCAACTACCTGGTAGTTCAATATTTGATTTGTTCATTTTTATTCTCAGCTACAAATAGACCCTCTTTCTAGTATGTCCTTCACTAAATAATTCCAGGAGAAGTCATAGGTGGTTTGTATTCAGATCAAGGCTGTTCTATTTTGCCTACTGAGGAAACTCATCATTTCAACTGCTTTACCTTTAGTCACAACCAACACAGATGTGCAATGAGGAGGCAATATTCAGAGACAGGGAACTGGAAGCACCACCCATGTGCATAATCCAAGAGTTGTTCTCTTATGCTAAGCTCCATTTACACTGTTTGAACCAACTAAGTTAAAACCTTAAAGTCCTCTTTTCTGCTATTAACTCTTGATTAAACCACACCAGGACTCTGAACCACTGTCAGACCAGCTGTGCTGGTTCTTTGCAGAAGGCCCCAGATGTGTCCCAATTTCATCTCAGGTCCCATACCAACCCACACACCAACAGGTAAGTGAATAAACGGTATGTTCCTATTTGTACCAACCAATTATTCTGCCCAACACAGCAGTTTCTGCGTGTTTGTGTGCAGATACTCAAAAGATCACGCTGACTGCCAAGAGTCGCCATCCAGTTAACAAGTAAACAAACTCAAATAAATGTACTGATGATTGATAAGAAACCTTGACAACAGATATACCTAGTGGGGCGAGGGGAGGAAAATTCAAAAAATTTTCATGCTGCAGAGGAATACCCCAAAATATCAATTTTACACAGAGATTTGTAATTAGAAGATCATCAAATCACTGCTTAACTGAGTGATGAGCCACATGTAAACAAAGAGGTAATCTTGGAAAACACTTCTTCAAAAGGCAATACAAAGTATAACCTAAGGTAGCAGAGAAAACTAAACTCACAATTTTGTTAATCTAAATTAATCTGATTGGTTCTCATACAGCCAATAGAAGTTCACTATCTGGGGGTATACAGCTTTTTAGCTCTGATTTAGTATGGGGTGATTGTTTGAAAACATGAAGAGACTGGTTGACAGCACAAACCAATGCAAGATGAAGAATTGCGAGGGGACATTTACAGCTCTCTTCGTGAGTTTAAGGACCAGAAATTTAAAAAACTAACTCAGTCACTGAAATACCACTAGATTTCAACAGGACCAAGATTTCTTACTCTGAAACACCACAGATTTTAACTTCCACTCATTTTTTCCTATCAGTAAAGAGAACTATTCAGAAAGTCACTCTACCACTATGTATCCAAATCACACAAATCTTTGGAAGCCTTGTCATTCCACAAGACAATAAAGCATTAACTCTATTTCTTCACTTTACCCAAGGTAAGAGTCCAAGAGAGATGAGAAGCTGGGTGTTAAGTAGTTATAAATCAACTGAAAAGCAAGAGATATGACAGACTTGTTTCCTGTATTCCTGATTCATAAAGCTGCCAGCAGTGGAGCTACAATAATTCACATACACCAGGATTTTCCAGTTTAACATTGAGTATCCTCAATGGCCAGTAGTTGGGGGGGAGATGGTTGTGTTCTGGATGGATTTTTTTTTTTTTTTTCATTTTTGTTTTTTTGGGGTTTTGTTGGTTGGTTTGTTTGGGTTTTTTTAATTGCATACATAATTTACATAGCAAAATGTAACCTTTTTTTATTTCTAACTCAAGTTCTTCTGGTCTCCCATCTCTTTGGAAAAAAAGCCTAAAAATTTCAGATTTTGTAGTCTGGAAAAACAAAATAATAGCCAAAATTTCATAAACAAAGGTTTTGGGGAAGTCCTACTTAGAAGGAGTGTTGGGAGTGTGAAGACACTGAAAGGGATTTATGCACAGATACTTTTTTAACATCCATCTTGCATCTAATGTTAGAGGTTCATTACCACCCTAGACCACCAGCTTACCTGCACATTAGTAGTAACGTAGAATGGGAGAGAGGATTTCCAAGTCTATCATCCTTACCTTGCCAGGCCACTGTCCCCCACCTATCTTTGAAAGTGAAGGGCCCGGAAGACACAACTGAGCCTATGGCTTACATAAAACACTCCCAAGTAAATCCATCTGCCAATATACATACTAGAAATGTCATCAATAGTGGGGTTTGCATGTTTGCACAGCTGTTATAGACAAGACACTCTTATCACTGCTATTTTATCTGTATTTTTTAATAAAGTGTGCGACTCAAATCACTGCCTTCTTCCTCTTCTCCTCTTTCAATCTTGTTCTCTGATTTTCACTTATTTGCATCATATCTCTTCACCTTTGATTTCCTTTGTTATTTAACAGCTTTCTCCACCACTTCCGCTAGGCTTTCCAACCTCTCCTTTTGCTATGTGATTTCTTCTTTTCCATCTTACTTTGTGATCTCCTTGTACTTTACTCTTTGCCAACTTGACTTTTTTCTCTTTCCCTATTGTTCATAAAAATCAGATTTGTAGAATATCTCAATTTGAAAGGCACCCATAATGATCAAGTCCAACTCCCCTGTTCCTTGCAGGACTACTTAATACTTTGGCCAACACTCTCAGGCACATGGTGGGATTCTTGGGGTGTCCTAGGAGTTGGACTTGATGATCCTGATGGGTCCCTTCCAAATCAGCATATTCTGTGATTTTGTAATTCTAGGCTCACAGTGAATGTTCTGAGCACCAAGACATTAATAGGTGAAACACAGTAGCATAAAATTTCTTCTTGTGGAAAATTAAATTTCCTCTTATTAAGAGCCTAAGGATTTGTACCATGACTGCCATGGCACTGTGCACTATCTCAATGCTGAACGCACCAGCTTCCTATTGGCAATCCTTCTTCTATAACTTACACACAAGTATCTCCTCTTGTGAATCAACATACTCCAGCCCCATCCCCAACAGGGTTACAGTGCAGCAGCTCCCCAAGAGGCACTGGGTTAATGGATGATTACACTTTGAGGTACAGAAGGCTGATCTCCATCACCTTTAGTACGGTATTAATGACATGATTTTTGGACCCAAAAATGTAGGACTGAAAGCTGATGTGGAACATTACTGGCTTTTTTGAGAGACCATTTCATTGATTAACTGTACTCACAGCTGTGAAGCTCTTTTCAATATTCAGCTTAATTATGTCTTTGCTGATGCCTAAAGACCATTACTTCTTCAAATGCTTGTCATGGTCAGCCATCTAAATGTGTTTATTTTACAGAATATGAATAAGTGATGCATCTAATCGCAATGCAAGTGTTACACATCTTCACAACATTTTTGTTGTCTCTCATAATGAGCAAGCTCAGAATAGGCACTTGTCTGTTGACACTGTCACCTTGTTAGAGAATTTGCATTCATTTAATAGCTCCAGGCTGGCAGCTAAAGCAATCATGAATGGCCAGAAAGCATCCGTCCACCAAAGCCACAAACCTTCATTCAAGCTTAGACAATTCAAAGTACACTCCAGCTCTCCTGCTAAAAAGATTTGGGGTTTAAAGATTAAGATTTGTAGAGAAACTGAACATCTGAAAACTAAAATCAGAAGAAATGGAAACTCATACATTTGGCCTGTCATTAGCAACAGGCCAATGAGAAAGGGGCTGATGGCAGACCAGCACACAGTTACTTTCCACACAGCATGTAGAAACATCCCTGCTGCTAAGAAGAGTTCTCCCCTCGTATTTGCAAGTGCCACTACTAAGCATGAACTGCTTTTCTGATGCCAAAATGCTATTAAATTAGCAAAAATCTCTTCAGAGAGGAAAAGAACAGCACTTTCTCAGATGGGGTGTATTCTGAAACACTCCATGGTTCATATTAACTCAACAGTGGGCAACTAGGTTTGCTGCCTTCTAAGCACAAAATCTAGTGAAGTATTTCCCCTGCACCTCCTTGAGAAGACAGCCTGCTCTCTAGCTGTTTGAGCTGAGAGGAGCTTCCTCCACTTAGGATGAAAACCCCCAGTGGCCATCCTTTAATTTTCTACTTATCATTCAACAACCTAAGAAAAGCATGCACATAGTCTCTGCAAGCAGCTGAAGGAAAATCAACTTCTTTTCTTGCCTCCTGGTGAGTCACAGCACTGCTGGAGATGTAAAAAAATATATTTCTTTCATTTAATCTATATTTTCTCCACATTTTCTTCGAGGCTATGGATCCTTTGGAAGTCTCTGGGCAATATCAGTTCTCCTGCCCCTACTGCTGCAGTGTTATACAGTAACACAGAATTTGCCTAGTCTTCCTTAAAATAGATGAAACTGCCAACTCATGGAAAATCAACAGCCTCTGGTACCTACAGTGAACTCAGGCAAAACAAAGTGGGAGCTCAAAGTGCTACTGAAATGTACGGACTGTGCAGGGAATATATCAAAAACTAGGGAACAGGAGATAAATATAAACATTTCTGTTACTATGAAGAGCATGTTATTAAAAATGCAATTAAGCAGGAAGTCACTTAAGAAGAGAATAATTCAGAAGAACATATTTGAGTACAAAATGCAATTAATTCAGTCAGGAAATAAGAATTAAAAAGAAATTATTATGTTTTCAAAGGCAGAATAAATGCAACTGAATCACACTGTTCAGTGCCTTGTGGCTTGAGATCTTTTGTTGCCTTGGTTTTTGTTTGGTTTTTTTTCTTTCTTTTGTTTTTTGGTTTGTTTTTTTTTTTTTTAACTAGTAGATCCTCATACCCCTCCATGCCCTCTCATATCAATCAAAAATAGTAATTAGAAAAGTTCCACTTCAGCATCCCAATATGCCTTAGGATAACACCACATATAACGTCATGGAAATAGCAGGAAGAACGCCAGCTATCAAATAATTGACTACTGCTCAAAGCACTTATGCTTAGGACCTGGGTCCTGGTTTCCCACAGGACAGAGACTTTCAGTAAAAGCCATTGTGCCATAAACATAATCACACTAATTGATTTTAAAGACTGGTTAAAAGCTATTGCCTGTGACAGACCAGGTAAGGCAAATCATCTGCTTTCAGGGACTAAACAAACTGAATTTGCACTTGAAATAATTTTGACCTCCATCCCACAAGGGCTCCCAGCAGAGCTCCAGCAATGAATACCAAAGCCCTATTTCTCCTGCCTCTATTCAAGACTGCACATCAGCTCCTGCATGTGCCTCCCTCTTTTTCACCTAGAAACGAAAAAAGATCTCCCCAGCCCTCAGTAACAGCCCCCAAGGTGTCTGCTAAGAGGGCAGGAGAAAAAAGACACAATATCTTTTCCAACAGAAGCACATTTGGTAGCCTTCAAGAAGCAGATGGGGTAGTAGTGAATAGTAGTGCTATTTTAAATAGCATGCAGATGTCAGAAGATGACAAAAAGAAAAATATGCTAAAAAGTACTTAAAATGTCAAGTGCCTTCATGCAAACCAGATTATACAGGGCATGGGCCAAACCAGCAGCAGCAGCACATGAGCCTGAAATGCAGTAGCAGCAGCTGCTCATGAAGAGGAGCAGCAATGATGTTCACCAGCAGCATATACACCTCAGGATTACTTCTTCAGATCTCTTCCAGCATAAGTCTCATCCCAACACAGTCGCACTTCCAGGGACTCTGGGTTTCCTTTTTACTGCAGCATACTAAACCAGAACATGCCATACTTTTTGTTTTGGTTTTAATTTATGTCAAAAATACTAAACATGTAGGCCATCTTCTAAAGACAGCTGCTTCAGCACCAACAGTTCAACAAAAAACAGCTGGACCTACAAGCACTTATGAATCTTGGAAATAATTTTATTACATGTTACTTTACGCTAGATGCCCATATTAAGCCAATTTTCCTCAAGCAGTGTTTTTGGAGACAGTTTCCTCTTCTTCCAAAAGCCCTAAAAATCTTTCAAAAGAGAATAATGACCTGGCTCTGACCAGATATAGTATAAAGTATTTCTGCAGGTCACCACATTTTTAATTCACTTTGATGTCTGAGCCACTGTGGATTCACCTTCATGATCATTTACACAATTAGGTTTACAGAGAACATGCATGCTCACCTTCTGCAGAAACTCAATTTAAAAACTCATTACCAGTATGCTTTCCCACCAAACCTGTAATATAAAATAGTTCTCAGGTGGATCAGGGAAGTTAACAGATAATGTACTTATCTAGTCCAAAATAGAGCAAAGGTGTTAGCATGCTGGGAAACAAAGTTGAAGCAGTAAGGTCCAAAATTCAAAGTAATTCTGAAGAACAGAGTATTTGGAGAGTGCTGGTGCTCTGTCAGTTGCATTGTGAACAGAGAAAGACAAAATTCATTAAATAAATTATTCATTAGTATTTAACAACTTGGCACTGGATACAATATTTGTCTCTTGGCAAAAGAACAGTGCTATGAATCCATCCACTTGTAACTGCACCGCTGAAAAAGTTAATGCCATTTATTGACAGGTTAATTTATAGTATCACCTTAATTTAAAAAATATTATCTTATCACTTTCTGCCTGAAATGAAACTGCAGCTGATTAGGAACACTGTACCTACAGGCTAATGAATGATTTCAAGCAATTCAGTGTCCAATTAATACCAGCACTGGGTTTGGGGAATTTTTCCCTGTCAAAGCAATGTCCCTATATTAATCACACTTTTACTTAGTAGCAATAGAAAGTTTCAGTCTTGATGTTATCATTCAGGCAAAAATACAGATAATAAAATGGTCAGGACCTGGAATTCATGTAACCCGAGCAAACTTCATATCACTTGCTGGTGTACAAAGCAAGGAATGAAACTTTTCCTAGCCTGATTTCAAGAGCTATCCCAACAGAATACTAACTCAAGAAATGGGTAAGAGTCCCTTATGTTCAAGACAATGGAAGACTGACACATCTACCTGAAGGATCCTGTCTGAAGCCAGCTTCATGATGGACCAAACTTTGTTTGGACAAAAAGGTGACTTCTTGGTGCCTTCTTCAAGAAGGTGGCTTTTAACGTGACCTTTGCCATGAAAAAAGCAATTGAATAATTCACTGATTTTCAAGATTAGGTGCAGCTGGAGGATTTGGGACAGGGCGACTTGGGTTGTGTGGAGGAAGTATCCTTTGACTCATTACAGTCTCAGAACATGTGAGATGAGTGGACAAGCATTTACCTCCTGCCTGCTTATTAACACTGGATTTAGATTAACGGAGCATGATTTCTGAAATACGCTTTTTTTCCCATAAAATGTTCATCACTAACTATACTAGCTCTACAATACCGTAACTATACAATTAATATAAAAAAAAAGATAAATAAAAAGAGAGGAAGTATAAAGTCCAGATCTGGCTTGGTGTTTTAATACCACGAATATGGGGGGGACTTCAGAGTATCTCATCCACATATTGTATGCAAGCTCTGTTATTCCTTAGGAAAGGGACAGTTGCATTTCCTTAAGGCATTCTTACAATGACACCAGGCAAGAGATGTTAATTTGGTATACCAAATGGTCACTTGAGAATGCAGCAAGTACTCATTTCTGAGAGTGACTGGTTCAGTAGCTGGGTTAAGCTCTGTAGTTGCCAATATTTTGTTCATTGGTCCTGGGCTCAATGTTCACTGAATAAATTAATAAAGAAACTAGGAAAACAAAAAAGAAACAAACAAAAAAAGCAAAAAGACAAATAAGCAAGTAGTACTTTTGGTGCATAACTGTGTGATACTATCCTATATCTTTTCCCTTAATTTTGAGTGGCATTACCAGCACCAATTTGAATCCAAACACTAGAAAGCTTCACAAAAATGCTACAATGGCTGTGCATATGCTCCTACCTGAAAATCCATAGGAAAAAAAAAGCCAATAAAATCATACTTTTGCTTCTCATGAATGCTCAATTTTAATTAAATGTCATTACTCCAGCTAGATCACACTTCATCTTTCTTTCAGAAGCCAGGCAGAAAATCCATGCTTCTGCCTCCTTTTAAGAGAGTTTTAACTATGTTTCTAGGTTCCCATACGCCTTTTACTTACAAGATTTCCTACGCTTCCCTATAAACTGAAGCAATTTTATCCCACCCA